>NC_134578.1:13572500-16560000 GCF_050947875.1 Dermacentor variabilis | reverse complement strand
TTTGAGGTACTGTGACTGTCGAAGATTATAATGGCGGATCAAGTGGAAGCTGGGCAAAAACAGCGCTTCCTATCCCAAAAATTGTGGATTCAAAATGAATCACCATAGAAGACAAACATATATACAGAAATAGGCAAAAAATTTTACGACATCTCGCAATTTATCTAAGAAAGACCTGCTTGCTAAACTAAGATAACACAATCTTAAACATACACATATTACGAGGAACGCAGAGCGAGAGGATTATATGCCACGAGCATGGATCGCATCGGATTATTCTGAAACAGTTGAGCTTGAATTCAAGTGCATCGAAAAGCCACTTGCTCGCAAAGTTCCCCATGGGATTTGATTCGTATAAGGTGCAACAGCATCATAGAAAAGAGCAGGCTCTCTATTGAAGTAGAATCCCTCGGTAACGTTACAGCTGGATTTAAAAAAGAATGAAAAGCTAGAACGTGAATAAACATCTAGTAGACGTCGATGAAAGTGAATGTCTTCCAGAGCAAGCGGAGGAGGTAATGGGGGAGAGTCACTGCGCAGAGCAATCTATCCCGCCACCTCCTTTCCCTTGAGGAGAGTAGAAGCGTCGGATTCCTTAAAATTTTTTAATAGACAACCTTCAAGACAAGCCCCCATAGTGGGACTGCAGGTACGTACAGGAGCGGGCCATATTTTCTGTTTGCACTGCCTTACTTTTCGGCCCAGGCAAAAGGCTACAGACCCATACAGGCTGTTTCAGCTATGCTGGGCCAAACTTTAAAAAAAGTGCAAGTATGAGTTACTACAAGGCAACCAAGTTGGTATTATTCACTTTCATCTTGACCAAATAAAATATTTCTTGGTCGGACCCCGTTTAATTACTTAACGATACTTAATTATTCAACATTTAAAGCCTTATTTTAAACGCAAAACATTCAATCTTGAAGCTGCAGAACCTACTGAGTATATCCAAATAATCTATTTCTGTGCTGATAGCTGCTATCATTTTCATCTTTCCGGTCTCAAAAAAAAAGCGCACAATATTTGGAAATAATACAACGTGACTACGCGATTATGCGCACTGACATTACTCCCCTCAAAGGTTCCACCAACGAAGAGCCGACGCAGCATGAAGACTGAAGGCATGAGTAGGCCGCACAAAAAAAATTACAGGCGATGACCATACCCTTCATCTTACAATACATTCCCATCTGCTGCCAAAACCTCCGCACCCTTTACGCTGCCAACAGCAAAAACCCTGACAGAGCTTCAACAATCACCTTGTGTGATTTATCGCACATTCCATCGCTTCAACCGACAAGATATCTCTGCAAGAGTGGTGAGAGTGACGAGGGATCCATCTCAGTTGCTCAAGGCCTGCTCTTGCCGTCGGCCTGCGTGCAGCATCGATCATTTGTTCCTGGGATGTTTGAATGCACTAATGCCACCATGACTGTGTGCGTATTCACGCGGTACTTTTTTTTACAGTGAAGCTGTATACCTCTACCGTCCAAGGAAATTTTCGTGTCATTGTAAGAAAAAGAACTCCCCATACGTGGGCCGATCCAGAAGATAGCTAAATGCCGGGCCGACCCGCGGCGTAGGTGAAGCAGCTGGACGTTAAGCACTCACCATACGTGGGCCGATCCCGAAGGAAGTGCGATGCCGGGCCGACCCGCGGCAGGAGGTGCAGGTCGCCATTAAGGGGCCCACATGCACAGTTTCGCTGGCCATCCTTCTTCACAGAGTGGAAGGGCTCTGAGATTTTTTTTCCAATCTCACGCACCTTCTTTAACGCGCGAAAGAATGAAAACGGCAGCAGCTATCCAAACAGAAAAAAGATAATTTGGTCTCAAACGCTCTGAAAACTTATACATTGAAGATTTCGCCTTTAAATTGACGCTTAAAATGTTGCTTAATTAAACGTGGTATTTAATTTCCTAAGCTCACATTAAAGATACATTCAGTTGCTTAACAGAGCAGTAAACAATACCAAGTTAGCTGTATCCTCGCAACATCGCGTATTTTCTAAAGTTTGGCCGACTTAGCTGAAACAACATGTATTCCCGATGCGCAAAACTGGGCGCAACTCGCTGTGAAGACGTTGGCTTCAGGCAATGCGCCCGATTCGGCAGCCTTGTGGCAAATTGCTAATCATCTGGCACGCCGTTCACAGTTGCTCTTTGTTTGAAGGATTCTTGATTACGTTACCTCTGGGAAGCAAGAAGTAGAATGATCAAGAGTAGCCTTCGCGCCTTCATAGCGATGCCCAGTAGACCACGCGTACGCCAGGCCGATCTAGCACACAGGCCTCACAGCCGGCCCCTGGAAATCAAGTTTGCAGTTTGTCGCTTAGCAACTTGCTGAAGGTCGACGGTGCAGCACCAACGTTGCAACAAATTTCTCGAGTGATTGCAAACTGACGTGTGCCAGGCACTTTGTTAACACGGTGCGATTGATTTTTCCTGGACAAGGTAATAACACGGCGTTTATTCTGTGCGTAGATGGCCTGTTATTCGTCGGAATTTCTGTCATGCTGCTATGTAATAATATTCTTGTGAATCGATGACCTAATGTTGTGCACGTGGTTGATGTTTAAGAGGCACCTTATCCTTGGCAGTTGCCATCAAAATACATGGTATCTGAGAAATCGTTGTTCTCAGCAACCACTGCACCGAATTTATTGAAGTTTGTTACATTTAACACAAAAAGGTTAACATCTTGTGACTGTATCATGCATAGTTCTGTATTAAAGCCGTCAAATGCCCCTTGCGAAAGATTTTTATAAATGGGAGGAATGAAAAAGCACGCGTCTATCACACTTACAACTGTATAGAACAGCCCCAGAAACTTGGAGGGCGCATAAACTTCACCTTTAAGATTGGAAAGCGGTAGCATTCAAAGATCCCTCACTGCTTCTCACGCTTGCCGGCAACTGCAGCTTACGTAATCGCAATCTTCATTGGGAAACGCCAGCGACGAACGCTATGCACGAAGGCGAGCTTACTGGTAGAAACGCGACCTCCTGCGTGGACTAATGCCGGTCGTTGTGCACCGCTGCGCCAGAAAATTTACATAATTTTCAGGTTTATGTTATCGTTTCGCACTTCTAATATTTCAGTCTGACAAGCTTTCACATAAAAGACATGCACTGTTGTTGTATAGTTTCATGACATTTGTTTATGGGCTGTTATTCTCAAACTTATGAGGGCTAACTTTATCAAGAATGTAGGACAACGTGCGAGCAACTTTAGTCGTATAATGGTGCGACAATATAACCCGCTTATACCGCATGTCATATAGCAAGGCGTGGCATATACATATACTTAAATATATACGGAAGTTTTTGCTCACGGGTACGCTAGCGCCGAACATAAACACCGAATATTCTGCGACATAGGGCCCTTGACGCTATCGCATTAATACTGCTATCACAATTTTGTAAACTGTTCGAATAACACATATAAAGTGAAAAAAATTTTTGCATTAATACTAGCGCTCTCAAATATACCATTATGGTGATAGGGCTTTTGCAATACCGTTGAGAAAATGCTAAACAATTCACATTCGCTGCCAAACGTGTCTCATTTGGATGCTCTATAACGGACGCAGTTTACAGAACTGCGATAACTGATTTTGGTGAGGGGTTACAGATTTGTACACTTCAAACTTATGTTTTCAGAAAATTACTAATTTTTGGCAATGCGGGGAAAGAAATGCAAGTACTAAATAAACATTTCACTTCCTGTAGTCAATAGAAATCAACTCTGTAACGCAATCAATGTCATTCTATCTTTGAAGGGGCTGTGTCGGTCATAATTTATTTGTGCTATTTAGATCAATTTGTGTCGGGAATTTATAATTGGTACAGATCTAATGCTTGCTCTTATCACTTGCGCCATGGAAAACCCTCTTCACTGTCACGAACCTCAACTTTGCCCACGAAAGTCTGTACTCAGAAAGTGGACGGTGTTAACGTGGTGTACACTGTGTTTTTGAATCCACAATTACGCGCGTAATAATATGCCTGGTCAATTTTATTGTTAACGATCTTATTGAATTGTGCTGTGTGCATTGTGTGACAATTTGTATTTTTTAATCGCGATGCAGGGTCATGATGACTTTTCCTTGCTTTCAGAAAGCCGGTTTTAAAGACGCCTCCTTTTTCTTTTTTTTGTAACAGAAAGTGTTTCCATGTCAGCGAGATTTTGTGTGATTTGGAGTGGTGTTCTCTTTTATATCAATTTAACACCGCGGTGACTTTCTTTGTGTCACTTAAACTTTGTGTACTTTGAGGTGAACTGAAACTTTTGCAGCTACACATGATTGCGAATATATTTTCAAGTCTATGTTACTTTCTTAGTTATTAGTGAGTGTCGTTTATGTCACCTTACTATGTTTCAAATGTTTCTGTTCATATTCAACTATGTTTTCTTGTTTACAGCTTATTAGCTGTGATATTGGGATAGCGGCCTTTTTTATAGACGTGTCTGTTTTGCCGCAGTTAAAACCTATTATAATCATATGTGGATTTATAAACGTCATTAAGAGGTAGTGTCATTTATTTATTTATTTATAGATACTGCAGCCCTAACCTCCGTATTCAGAAATGCAACTTGAAGCTCATGCTCGACTCGATATAAGTGACGCCTGGTGCGAACGCGCCCAAGACGCTTATTGCGTTTCTTTTGCTGCGTTGACGACAAGCGTCGTTGAAATCAAGTCAAGCATGGGCTTCAAATTAAGATGCATTTCTGAATACGGGGGTAAGAGGGTTATCGCAGGAGTGGGGTACAAAATCAAGGGTGCCATACACAGAGCAAAAGGGGGTACACAAGTCAAAGGTACAAAGCAAGGCACTAGTATAAAGAATTTGCTAAGAAAGAAAAAAGAAATGGTTTCAATACGTACATATGTGTATATAAACATAGTGAATAATACATGGTTTTAGGAATCACGGACATCAACCAGTGATTGCCTTAACAAAATTATCAAATGACAATTTTCGTATGTTTGAAGGAAGTTGGTTCCAGAATTCATTGAATCAGGGAAAAAACTATATTAGAGTTTGTCAGTGTGGGTGTACAGGGTTGTTATATTTAGAGGGTGAAAATTTTGTGCGTTAGAAGCTTTAGCAAACTTAATGTAGTCCAAGGATGGGTAACGTTCACAGGTAACACTGGTGCAAAACAGTTTAAGACTTTCTACGTTACGCCGGTCTAGTAGCAAAGGGAGGTTCAAGGAGGGAAGTTTAGAAGAAGGGAAGAAGTCCTTGTCGTAATGCCGGCGTATAAATCAGATAGCTTTTTTTGGACGGATTCGAGTTTCTTTATGTCGGATTTCAGGTATGGATTCCAAATGGAACACCCGTAATCCGAGATGGGCTGCACAAAGGTTTTATAATCGAGCAATTTTGTTTCTTTGGGGGCTGAGCGCAGAGAACGCTTTAGGTAATCTAGACGTGCTAGAGCTTTAGAACAGGTTGCTTCAATATGTTTGGACCAGGATAGGTCGTGTGTAAATAGAATGCCAAGGTACTTATATTGTGAAACGTTTTCTGGAGGAATAAAATTGAAGCGATAATAAAGACACAGTTGCGTAGTACTAGTCTAGAAGGGCATAGAGACAGTTTTGCGAAAACTTATATTCATCTGGCACTCGTTACGCCAAGTACAAAAGTTGGAAAGTGCTTTATTCAGAATGCCGTGATATTCATGGCTGGTAATTGTGTGATAGATAACGCAGTCCTCGGTGTAAAGACGGATTTTAGCTGGTAGCACGTTCTTAGGTAGGTCATTTATATACAGGAGGAAGAGAAGCGGGCCTAAGACGGAGCTCTGAGGAACGCCAGAGGTAACGGCCACCGTAGGTAATTTTGCAGAATTGAAACAAACGTATTGCGATCTATCTGAGTGAAAACTAGAGATCCAGGCAACTAGGCTAGGATTAATTGAAATACTGTTGAGTTTATGCATAAGCTTGCAATGTACAACTTTCTCAAAAGCTTTGGAAAAGTCTACGAATATGGAATCGATTTGAAGGCCTAGGCCAAGTGGGTTGAGGAAGGCGGAAGGAATAGTTCACTAAATTGAATCTTGGCTGCTGGGCCCATTCATTCTGCGTGCAGTGTTTTTTTTGATAAACGCTTACTATAGGGCACTGCGTTTGATAATATTTTATATGAGGCGTGCACTGAGAGGCCTTTCGTCACTCTTGACACAATTTTAGGAAGGTAGCCACGAATCGTCGACGCGTGGTCATAAGCGCGCTCTTCAAACGAAGAATATTCCATCTAGCGACGTCATCGCACAGTGACTTTTGAGCACAATTTTGAGCGCACCGCAGAATGGTCAAAACAGCTCAATTGTGCGGCACCCACAGTATTATCTCTCACACCTGCATAGAAGCGGTTAACGGAGATGAACCATACTGAATTTGGTTAGATTTATATTATTTAGGCTACAAGAAACAAAT
The DNA here is from genome assembly GCF_050947875.1 of Dermacentor variabilis. NCBI lineage: Eukaryota > Metazoa > Arthropoda > Arachnida > Ixodida > Ixodidae > Dermacentor > Dermacentor variabilis. The sequence continues at coordinate 16,553,547 of NC_134578.1, read as the reverse complement.
ACTCGCAACCGGAAACAGACGAGTCGTTGCAGCATGCATCTTGTTTCATCAATAGGGAAATTTCTTGGTATACATTGTACGGCATGCAGCGCGTCATGTGGAAGATATAGGGTTGATGGGCCCCAGCGGCAATTTGTCTATTCTTTTCTTGAACTCTTATTTCATTCATCTAACTATAAGAGCACACACGTCAAAATGCAATGAGTAAAAAACAGTCCGAACCATCGCAACACTAGCTCTCTAAATACCACTTTGTACTAGCTCTCATTGTTAGTTACAGCTCGCTTACAAATTGGACCAATGTCACGTCTCGGAGCTGCGCACGAATACGTCACAGGTGACGTCACACAGTCATTTACCGAAGTGACGTTGCTCTACCTTGTAACTCTCGCAATTTCGTACACGCCATGACGATATTGCGTACGAAATATGGTCATGGTCATCACATTTGGAGTGTTTTATTAGATACGCCGAATGTTTGTGAAGTCCGCATGTAAAGCTATAAAGAAACATAAAAAGCGGGATGGTTCGTGGGAATAAATATGTCTTCCAGCACAGCAGCTCAATGCTATAATCATTAGTCCTCGATCGCAGGACGCTTATCTTGTGCCAAGGTCCCTGTTGAGTGATTCCACGCGAAACGTCCCAGACCAAGAAATGGACCATCGCCGATTCTCCTGGGAAAATTGGGCTTGTTGGCGATTGTGTGTACAAGGTTTCACCAATGTGTTTTCCTCGCAGAAAAAAAGGTGATAGTTTTGGTGTCGCAAACGCTCACTTGAAGTTTTCGCGAAGGAGCAAAAGTCGGTTAGAGGTAAACGTTTTTTAATCAATTGTGAAACTAGGTGAAATGAGAAATCTTATTGTAGAATATTGTGCGGGGTTGGTTCATCTGTGCGACGTCATAGGGGAACACATTTATCAATTTCCCCCATTTCCTAGGCTCAGTAAAAAAAGAAAGCAAGGAATTGTGCGTTTCGGGAAGAATTTTCTGAGAAAACTTCACAGACCGCTTACGTCAGCAAAAAAAAAAGTTTTTTTTTTTCGCCAAAAGTAGTTTGGCGGAGCCTCATTCATACGATAGCCAGCTAGCCGATTTTTTCCCCGAGACATCCGGCGATGGCCGCTTTTTGAGTCTGAGACGTTTTGCGTGGAATGAGCCTCCTTGAAACTTCAAGCGCGTGCTTCACGTGCTATTTTCTCGTGTTCTTCCTTAATGATATCTAACGCTCTGAGACGCTGCGTTATAGATTGCAAATAAAGACTTTATTTGTAAAACTCCAAGAAAGTCGAAGAAGCCGCGCCGCATTGTTTCAAAGGAGGTCCCGGTTGCGTCCCTTTCAGGAGGCGTGCAAATCTTGGCAGAAGCGCTCCGTTTACCGACGCCAAGAGAGTACATTTTGAAGAATTCGAGGTGTTTTTATTGGAAGGTAAAGTATTAGTTGCCTATCTTCAATAAACCTATTGCCTAATTTTCCGGACACATCCTATATCCGCATGCCAGAAGTTCCGAAATGATACTGATGAGAAATTCGCCGTAGACTTAGCGCAATTGTTTCTGGGCTTAGGCAAACTGCAAGCTATTGTTCATGCTTTAGCTATTAGTTATACATCGCAAATAAACGAAACCATTCATTTCTCTTGACTTTCTTTGGCTGTATGGTCTGTCGGCTTTTATTCGTTGTTATTGAGAATTTATCAAGCTCCACGGTTCCCGTGAATATTCGAATGTAAGTAGTGGTTCGCATTCCCTCTGCAAATAAACTCCTTCTTTTCATTGATTCATGGCTGGGAAAGCTGGCACGTATGTTGCAAGTGCTACGCCAAGAGAGGCAGAGAAATTACGCCAGACGCTTATGCGTCTCGGCGTTGCCCACAGCAATATATAACGGCTGCACATAATAGCGGTCTAGAGGACTTTCAACAATGATATAGCTTTTATTGTTATGTTGGTGGCACAGATTCGCATTGCGATCATCAGCGAAGTGCTCCTTTCAATGGAGCCCGAAAACTCACTGCAACAACTGCGAGGCTCAGGTCGAGGCGTTTAATCTTCGCAGATGTGGGGGCGGAGCTTGGTGTTTTTATTTAATCAACGCTGGCATTGGCCTTCGGCCACAACGGCATTTCACGCTAGGCTGGAAACGTAGCGGGCCTGAGGAAACAGTTGTCCGGAATTGCTGACGTCCGCATTTGTCAGGAAACCTGACAAATTCTGCACGGACATGAGTGAGTACGGAATTCACTGATTTCAAAAAACAGGGTCTCACTGAATAGCATTTATTTTTTTCCCTTCAGATCTTAGCGTAATCTACAAAACATAACTTGCAACCGATTACGCGGTGTACCTTGCCTGGTGGAGATTATTCGAGAAGGCGGACAATAATTGCATGAGAAGTCAGGTTAGTTACCCAGTTAATTGTCAAAGATTTTTTAAATATATTTTGAACAAATGACACTACGATGTGTGTGGTGGTGATCGACCGAAACATGTGTATACTTAAGCCATGTGCATTTGGAATGAATGAAATAATAGCAGCAGCTGCTATTTTGCCGCCAGCTGCTTTAAACTGGCGGCAAAATAGACTGTTGTTCACTGTCCTTTCATCAAAACGCCTTGTGAAGTGTTGCAGTACAAATTTAGTTGCCATACAAATGGGATTCGTTGTGCAGTTTATAGGAAGGGTCATGTTGAGCTGGTAGCAGTTTCATAATTTATTTTGAATGCGAATTGCTTGCGAACTTGCCGGGTGGAATTTGTGGATTTTAATGGTTGTCCTCAAGAGATTTGGTAGCTTTTTATCGATCATATGGTACCAGTTAAATACGCATTTCGTTTTCTCGGGCAAGTAGTTCGTCAAGAACCGCCAAGAACAGTAACCTATAATGGTTTTATTTATTCGTACCTAGGTCTCAAGGAATGTAAATGCAGCCCATAACTTTCAATATAAAACAAGGGACTAAGGAGCAGCGCTCACAGACGTCTTAAAAATAATTGGCGGCAGAGAGGGAAGCTTCTGTTTATATTTCTGTTTTCATAACTACAAAAGGCCAACCCTTTCCGCGCAAATAATACACCTTAGAATACCACACCACTGTTTGTAGCACCACTGAAGATTAAAGGAATCGTTCATGTGTCTTTTGACAGGACCTTTGAAGCCTGTCATTTGGCCGGCGAATACGCCGGCAAAGAAGCGCGGCAGCCTTTGGAGGAAGCTTCTCAACTGCAATCCAGCTACCGTTTGCAATCACGATGACAAAGATTTGCGACGTAAACACGCCAGTGGCACAATGTCACTCATGGCTCGAAGCTTCCGATGTCACGCCCTGCTCTGCCGCCTCGGTGGTTGCTTCTTCATCCGCGACCTGTTCCGAAAGGACGACAAACGCTCACCTAGGGTCGTCTGGAAGAGCTGGTACACACTTTACTCCGGCTGCTGCATCGGCTTCCTCGTATGGATGCAGGTCGGCAACGTCGCGAGCGCTGGCCACCAGGCGACCAGGGCCAATCACAGCTTCGAAGGCTCGCTCAACGTAGTGGCCCACGTCGTGCTTTTCGTCAAGGTTATCGTCAACGCGACGTCCATGGTCGCCGGCTCTTCCAAGATGCTGGAATTCTACCTGCGCGCCTCAGTGTTCGAGAAGCGGGTCGGTATTCGCGGGTGCTCCTGCTGCGCCCCCAAGCGGTACTTTTGGTCCGACGTCCGACGATGCTGCGTCTTCGTCGCCTACTGCGCCGCATTCTCGGCAGCCCGACCGCTGGTGTCCCAATCGCACGTACTTTCGAGCGTGAGAGTGCAAAGCTCCTGGACGCAGGTCTCGTCCTGGTTCAAGGTCCTGCTACTTGTCATGCTCTATTTTGTCTACGACAGCGTCCACATCGTGGCGCTGCGATCGGCTGGCAAGGTCCTTGTCGAGTACCTCAAGAACCAGCTCGGGGCTCTCGAGGAGTGCCTCGCTGGTCACGTGCGGGGCGTCGAGTTTTTGTCGATTCGAACGAGCGACGCTGTGCGCCGCGTGGAAGCCATTCGGTTCAACTTTTACGAGATACAAGAGCTGAAGGATGCCGTCAACCAAGTGTGGAGCTGGTCTCTAGTAGTGTCGAGCACCTGCACGCTGCTGGTGTTGTGCACGTCACTCTACGAGATGTGCAAGAACGGTCGGGCCGTGTGGGAAAACTACACGGCGTTCCTGTACTCTTCATACATCACGTACGACTTCATCACACTAGCTAGCACCAGCCAGTCGATGACGGACATGGTGAGTCAAAAATATCTGCAATCCTTTGAGAGCGAAAAACAAATGCAAGAAGAAAACTCTGCCAGAAAGACCCCATATCTTATATTCAGTTATTACAGGTTAACTTACGGGGGATACCATATCAAACCCCGCATGTTACCACATATATTATGAGGCATGTCCCGTATCATAGAATACCTGTCCCGTATAATATATGGAAAAACATCCTTTTTTATATGAAATTCCCGCATGTTCATACAATTGTACGGAACATGATTGATATGATATATGGAACCATAGTGAGTTTTATGGTGGAATCCACATTTCTTCATGTGGGATTAGCAAGAAAGAGTGCGTTACGACAATCATGCGGTAACAATTCTCACGTAAGCTAATGTTCTTTAGAAGCGGAGCCGAGCTATTGGACTCACTGTGTAGACTTCTCTCACGGCCACGAGCCTATCTAGAACTGGAGATTCAAAAAGAGCACTGCCTTCCAACTTATCGAGGGCAGTCTCTATGCGCCTGCCTATACGCCTGTCTGCATTTAAACGGGAGAATTCGCTCATAATATGTTCGATCTTTTCATCAGAACCGCATGATTCCTTCACTATATTCAACAGCTTAAAGCGAATCGTACCCTTTAGCGGTCTTCCTTAGCTCTACAATATTGGAAATAGTTGCCGTCAGCAACAGATTCGTGGGGGACATTTTCCAACAGCGCGAGAAAATGTGCTAACAGTGGCACTGCCTCAAGAAGCAGTAATTGTTGTGCATGCATATCGTGAGAGTACGTAGTCCTTGAGTGCCTGGAACCGTGTTACAGTTTATGGAAGAGCGAAGCACTAGAGACGACGACAGCACACTGGTGGTCCCATGTTATGCGCTAAAACGTTCTTGCGTTTCGTGTGCTGCTCACGTCGAAGCCGAAAGATCCACTAAACAATAATGTTGACGCTGCCGCCGACGGCTATTATGCCGTCAACTGTGTGCTATACACAGTCCGTCAATGTATTAATAATTTTCCACGCTCTCTTGTTGAACTGAGAGTGAGTACATGGCAGAACTGGCGCTGGTGTTCGTAGTTCAAATCGATACCCTCAGTCTCCTGTCAAATGATTACGTTCACGGACAGGCTAAAAGTTCCTGGAAACAAACGAGCATCAATGTAGACGAAGTAACTACGGTCCCGCGGTTCGAAGTTAAAGGAGAAGTTTAACTTGTCTATGAACTTATCAGAGGTTACGAAATACCAAGTTAACTGAAACATGGACAGATGTAGCAACGCTGTTGGCGACATCCGGTGGGGAAGAATTGAACCATATTCATATTGGCTGCTGATGTAAAGTTTCGGCAGCATAAAAATCGTTATAGCGCTGCCTTTGAGAAAAAAAGCTTTTTGAACACCTGCGCAAATACATCTCTAACGGGTCATTACTCGACAAAGCGCCACATTCTACCGCTAACGCCGTTGTTACTTATCATGCTCGTCTGTGATAAGCCGGTATTCTGTAGAAGATGCGCGGGCAAACCCAATATCTCTAGAAACAGCATGAGAGTCTGCAAGAGCAATGAAGCATGAAAATCTGCGTGTTCCAAGCACATTGTTCAAACCCTCGTGCAACTGATTACAAAATTTTGTGTGCCAGTTTCGTGGCGCGTATTAACACATTAGTTTTTGTTGAAAATGCAATGTATTTTTGATGAAATCAGTCCTTTATTTCTGTTGTTTTTTGTTTTCTCAATTACTCTGCAGGGGAAAAAAGTCAAAGAAGCGTGTAAGACTACCGGTAGCCTCAGCGACGACCAGTACAGATATCAAGTACCTTTCATTATCTTCCTAAAAACGAACAGCTCTGCATTCCTACATCTGTATATAGAATGTCTTGCTTTTACTGTACATCACAAGCATTTCTGTAGCAGGTACACCACGCCAGAAACAAAAGAATAGGCTTGGTGCCGCGTAGGCTTCGCTGTAATTTTTGTCGTTCGAGAAGCTCATATGTCTCTGTATATATGTCTCTACGAGCTTACTTCACTGAATGACAAAAATGTGAATTGACATCGCTCGTTAAAATGAGTTATCGTCTAGATAGCAAAGAAAAAGTATAAGGGACGCAAAGTTCTAACATTTCTTGTCTATTCCTCAGAATATAGGTATTAAAAGTCCATACTGCGAGAGAAAGTGTGGATGGATGGGTGGTAAGGAAGCTAGTAAGGTTTAAGATGGCGGCGCTCCAGGCACTACTATACTACAAGAAAAAGTGACTAGCATGGTGTGTCGCACACTGAACATATCCCACTCACACACTATATATATTCACATGGACTTACAATATTGTTGTGGTAACTATCAGTTATCATTGGACAGATATACGAGAAGGGACACGAATGACCCACCGGACAGGCGCTAGTGCCTGTTTTACTATGAGAATGAACCAAGTAGCCTAGAAGCAAGAAGCAGTGACTACCAAACACACCATTCATACTATTATCCTCCCCTTTCTCCCCCCTTCTTCCCCGCATTCCAGAGAATTCAGAGCATGCAAGAAAATTTCAGCTCGTAGGATAGGAACGAAGTCAGGTCTGAAAAGACGTAGTTAAAAAGTAGAGACCAGAAGATACGTGCCTCGACAGCGTTCGCTCATTTCATTACGGAATGCAACCCAACCTTAATATGAGAGTGTGGTGTTTCAACTAAGCTTTCTGGTCCAGTTGCTCCTAGATGGTCGTTGTGTGCTGGCCAACGCAGATCGAGTACCTTCACAGCTGCATTGATCCGGAAGAGCTGAGTCTGCATGGTGGCGACTTCTTCAAGCTGAACATGTCGTTACTCGTGTCGGTGAGTACCTGTGCGAAGAAATTTAAATGCGCCGGAGCTGTGTGTAACGCTGCACGTGAGAGACTGCAATTAGCAAGGTAAATGTACATCCCAGTTTGGAAGTACAGCAGTCCCGTATAAGCACAAAGATAGAAAAACATGAGAAGTTGTAGAGGCCCGCGGGATAAAGAAAAAGGGGGCAGGGTGTGTCAGTTTTTCTTGGCGTGCTAACAACGAATAATAGTCATGGATTTTTTTACCTGCTCTTTTCATGACGTAGGACATGTCGGATTTATAAAATCGCTAACCTTTCCGATAAACTTCGAGCTGCAAGTGCTTCCACGCCAAATCGGCCATTTTTCACTTTTGATTAAGTTAAACATCAGCTAACTGCAGAACGCCGAGCCGCCGATCCATTGCGGTGGATGCCCTCTCCTGACAAGGATTGTCGTACCTCCCGTCAGCACGAGGTTGCATATTGAATGACCAACCACGTTCGCTGCTGTTCAATGGCGGTGGAATGCAGAAATCCTCGTGTGCTGAGACGATGACGTAGAAAGAGCGTGAGGTGGTTAAATGCTATCCGGAGCCTTCAGTCATAGCGGCACTTATGGCTCGAGTGTTCGTAACCCCGAACTAGATCTACAAATAAATAAATAAATAAATAAATAAATAAATAAATAAATAAATAAATAAATAAATATTCAGTCACTGAATCAACCGATCAGTCAATCAATCTTACAACACTAGGCACGTGCTGCTCACACTTGGTGAACGAACTCAGGAAACGCAGAGAGCGTTCTAGAACTCCTTATCCCAAAATTACGTTAATATGACATTTTGTGTGATAATTTTCCGACGCTACATTTTCCTACTGATATCTCCCCTCACAAAGAGGATTGCGCCTGACTGACCACCCGTGTACGTAAAAAAAGTAATAATAAAGTGTCTTTTCAGAACTGTTTCAGCGAACTTACGCGGCGTTGTTTTTCGGCACAACGGCGGAGACGCGAGCTTTTTTGCAAAAATTGTTGTTTGCTCCCTTGTGTTTCTGACCACGCTCCTTCACCTGTAGCCTGCGTCAGCCAGGATATTGCTGTACCACAGGAAGAGCTGTTATATCGTAGAACGCTGAACATAGTCGTCTTTTCTTTTGATTCACTTTATTTGACATCTGTGCTTCTGTTATCAATCGTTGAATGTATTTGATTCCATTACTAATAATTAAATAAACCATGGCATGTACGTATAATATATATATCTTGCAAAACAATCGTCAACTGTGTGTCAGCGCTTGTTTGTGCTTGCCTTATTTTTCGAGAGTTGGAATTAATGCATTCGACTGCCCTTAATGACCTTTGACTGTGTTTCCTGCAGATGGCGGCAGCGATAATTACTTACACCGTCATACTTGTGCAGACGAGCCAGAGTGTGAGAGACATTCTTCAGCAGAACACAACCTGTCCGGTAAACAACACTGCAATGGCTTGACGGGTGTCTCTAAAGCCTGTTGCCATGCAAATAAGGGTGAAGACAAATTACATATGTGTACGAGTACTGAACTCATGCAAAAAACTTTGCGATTTATGCACTGTTGGACTGTATATTTTTGATTCTTCCAGTGTCCTACTGGGTGTCATATTTTGTATCGCTATTCTGCCTTTTTACGCAAATTTGTTTCCTTTGCCATGTGACAAGGAGTAGCCGCGGTGCCACCATAAAGGCGTCAACCTCTCCTAATATCCATTTCAATAAAAATAAAAGAGATCAACGCATTGCGTGTATAAAAGAAGATAATCAGGACTGGAAACAACCGTTTGAAGAGAAAATCTCAACCGCGCAAGAAAAAGGGACAATGTAGTAAAAATGAACGGAATGCTATGAAATAGATGCGCAAACAAATGTCGCACAGCTCGTATTTTGATCGTGTTGAGTCATATTATACTTACATGCAGTTTATATGTTATCTCCTCAACTGCATCTGCCCTGAATTTCTTTCATGCAATAACCAATTATTGTACTTTTTTTGTTCTAATGTACGCAATTTAGCTTACATTATTGCTAACTACATCTACTTCACATGTTTCCTACATGTGTTGCAATGTGTAGGATCTTACAAATAGTTGAAAGTTGGATGCTGAACATAAAAAATAGACATAAAAAGACATTTCAAATGATGTAGGATTCAGGGTTGCCAGATTGGGCTATTAATAGGCAAATTGGGCTACTTTTTGCCCAAGTTGGCGTCAGAATTTTCCTCTTGGCTATGTCGCTGTATTAGGGCTATATCTTTTTCCTGTGTGAAAAAAGTAAAAATAGTTAAAATAGTTAAGCACAAATGAAAAGCACGCTCGAATCAAAATGCAGACGAGAGCAGGTTAAAGAAAGTGAGCGCGCCTGCTACAAAATCAAAATTTGCAAGTTCTATGTTAGAGAACACATATGCATGTCAAAAAGTCAACGATCGCGGCCTTTTGACAATTTCGATTAAGAAAGCTGGCCTCAGGAAACACGCCTCAATCCGCAAACTAACGCTACCCGCTCGCCCGCGCCAGCGAACATAGACTGTTGCTGTCTCCAGAAGTGAGTTTTCGGCGTCCTACATTTTAAGCATGAGATGCTTTTAGCTCCCGTTGACGGTGCGCCGCGGGGGACCTCGGCGCCAGAACGGAGGGAGAACACCGAGATGAACCTAACCGAAATTTGCCGAATGTTCTGCCTGCCGCATGGCGCCTGCATGGCGATTCGCGAGGACCCTTTCTGCCCAAATTCATCTGCTCTGACGCCAACAAAGAACATATCCTCTTCCGCTGCCCCACAGCCACCACAACCATGCGTTCCCTACACAACTTCAAACACACCTCCTGTCTTTTCCATCACCGCCGGTATCAAATGCCGCCGTCGAACGAATGTTCAGCCAGGTCTCGCTCATTAAAACCGACCTTCGAAATAGAATGTTGAACGACACATTGGTAGCGCTCCTCCTCGTCAAGTTTAGCCTGGCCAGGAATGGAGGCTGCTGTAAGGATTTTAAACCAGGCCAAGAATTTTTGTCCCGTTTCAGCTCTGACATTTTGTACGGACCAAGCACTTCCACTTCAAAATAAGCTCGTGATGCTTAATCATAGCATACTTTTTACGCCTGTATAGCGTACTAGATTTTGTACCGACCGCCATCTATTGTGTTAGACCTTGCCTTGCAATTTTTTGTAGTTTTTCGTTTAGTGCATTGTGTGGTGTTAAGCGAAATAATCATGAGCTGTAAGTAATATTACTGAACGCCTGCATGCATGCCTTTGCTTAGCGTGTTTATTGCGCGGTGCTATTTGTGTGTTGTTCTTTTTGAGATTTTTTGTTGCTCTGGGAAAAAATAAAACAGTGCATTTGCAACGAAGACCACATTTGCCTTATCATGAATTTACCTGCATGCCTGCATTTCTGCACTTCTTGCGCTTGTGCAGAATCTGTTTTCCGTGCCGCATGGGCTCCGCGACGATGCGCGCGGAGGTCATGGGTTGTCATGCGTGGAAGAACCAATATGTACGTATTCTTGCCGAAAATTTGTTCAGTATGCTTAAGAAATGACTTCACAAAAAGGCAGAGCCTATTGGCTAATCTTGGGCTACCCAAAAGTTTAGCTTTTGGCTACATTTGGGCTACCGCGGAGGCCAATTTGGCTACCTGTGGTTGGATCGATCTGGCAACCCTGGTAGGAATTTCATGCAAGTTTATTTACGTGTTTGTGCATTGCTCTCCTAAAAATGATACGCAGCTCTAAATAAAATTAATGCATTCTGCAGTCATCAGAATTCACTTTTTTTTCTTCTTTTGAATATAACAAATCTCATTCAAATAGATTCAGTGTTTGCTTCACGTGAGAATTTCTGGGATGCCAGTGAATAGCAAAATCAAAGTTGGCCATGAACTAAAGTCTCTTCTTAACAATTTCACTGCCAAGCCCTAGCCGTACTTGGCCAGGCTTCTGTATTGCTTGCAGAAGTTCAGCCCGCCAATTCACTTCGTGTCATACGCTTCAACTTAGGCATTTGAACCTTTTCTTGAACGCTTTCGATCGCTATCGCTGCCTCTTGAGTTAACGATCGAACAATAAACGTCTGCCTAAGAAAAAAGCCTTTTTAAGCAATATGGTTTCATTGGGATTGTGTGAATCTTGGATATATACCCCAAACGTAATATGTTTTTCGCATCTGGATATAATGTCAAATTATTTAAATTGAAAGGTAGATTCTGTATAATATCCTTACGAACAAAAACCTTGGAAGATAAAGGGTTAACAGGTCAGACGTTTCGGTGCAAGATGATTGACTCTGCTATTTCTGATCTGAGGCCAATCTTTACGAAGAGCAGAGGTGGTCCACTTGCTTCTGAAGTTACACGATTACGTGCGCTTTGTCAAAGTGACGGTTTCCTTGCTTTTGTTTTTATCATTGGTATTATAGTCATTCACAATTTACAAGACGCTCGGAGTTAGCAGTGCCTTACTACTTCGCGAGCCTTACCCTGCATGCGTATGAACTAGAATCTAGCTATAACTCACTCACTCACTCACTCACTCACTCACTCACTCACTCACTCACTCACTCACTCACTCACTCACTCACTCACTCACTCACTCACTCACTCACTCACTCACTCACTCACTCACTCACTCACTCACTCACTCACTCACTCACCGATCTTATAGCAGGCACTCTTGGCGACAGCCACTTACGCTATCAGTTCACCCACTGATACGCACGAATGTAAACGAACACGTCGTCCACAGAGAAAGGGCATTTGTTTTGTTGACATCATTTTGTTCACGACGAACAAATGCGCTATTTCTGTATCGCTTGCCCAATTGCATTAACTTAGGACGTCAGAGAAGTACAGATCGCCTGCCACTGGCATTGCGATGCTATGGCGCTAATGGAGTAAGTCAACAAACGGGCCGACCGCACGCATTCAAAGAACACGGTTACGTAGGCACCGCCCGAGCGGTCAATACACGCACTACAATCACCGGTCACATGTTCGCAGCTTCCCTTTGCATAAATAACGCACGCCCAAGCCCACTCGCAAGCTCCCTGCGTGACTCATTCAAGAGCGTCATGGCAACGGCTGCCGCTCTGTCCACACCGGCCACTAAGGTTAGCAAGAAGATTCATGAGGCAACATTAACTGTTCCTCATTACTGCGCTCGCAGCCGCCCACGTGTGAGCAAGCCGAAGGTTCTTTCTTCTGCGTTCAGACACGAAGCGCAAAAGAGAAAGTATACGTACAACAAGTGACAAGCTTCGCACGCATGCGCTGTAATGGGCTCCTCGCAGTTCAGATGCCTGTGGAGACAGGGTTTTCACCTTAGCCTATGCACAACGCCGCGAAGCACTGCGGGCTGGAGGGTAGATTGTCACGCGAAAGGGGCATTCAGCCAACGATGGTATGATCTTCACTAGGCGAGCATCACTCGGTTTGGAAGTGTGGCTGGGACGCTGTGAGCGAAGGACAGGTTCTCGTCCTCCGCGCTGGACCGCGGCGTGTTTTTGTGAGGGAGCTCCTGGAATTGGTGTGCTTCACCAGCAGTTTCTTTGGGGGCACCCTCGTTCTACGAGCGTGCGTTCTTGTGGACGAGTAGAAACGTGCCCAAAACAGGACTGGATCGAAGGCGTCCCTGAGAAGGTATGCATCTACATACGCTTGCTCTTTCATTGCGCGACTCGGCAACAAACAGTAAGCGCCAAACGTCACTGTTGTGCATTAGAAAAAAGAACATGTGTATGTTTTCACACAAGAAAGACGTATTTTTACACGTTGTAAATAAGTTGAGGTAAAAAATGTGAGAGACTCGACGCACTAGAGTATAAATGAAAGGAACAGATTTAAAATACCAATGAAAATACGTCAAAACAGAAGAGAAACATCGTAAAATAGGATAAAGTTATGGGCACGCTAACTATGAACTAAACGTTACGATGCGAGCGTATGGTCGTTGTCACAGTCAGCGCCGAAGTTGAGAATGCATGTTTCCGACAATTGAAGAAAATACTTGATTAGCTTAAGCAAGCCACAGCTGTCAATCCTAATTCTTGCGCTACAATTTTCGACACTTCTACGTAGAATTTAAAATTTAGGATAATTTTAAACAACTAAAGAATAAATCAAAGGCTTCAACACATCTTTACTCTTGTTGATTCGATGACTTGGTGGCCAACGGTGTGATTCAAGCTAAGGTAGATAGTCTTAGGGCTATGTCGACGACTTCTTGCTCTTCTGGGTTCCTTTCATAAATAAAAAAATCGGGGAATTCCATGTCTATGTGTGAATCTCTTAAGCTGTGCTTTCTTTGACACTTTCGGAAGTGTTAAAATGTTACTTGAACGTAACGCTAACGGGAGAAGTGCTTGTTTTAAACGACGCCAATTCAATGCAATTTTGCACAAACATAACGCTAATGACCGCAATGTGATTCAATGTATATTCGTTTCGTCCACTTCTCATGTTTCGCTTCCAGAGAGTTTCTTCACCTCTTCTTTCATAGATGACCGCAGGCTGAAGATGTACTGCTCTGCAAAAACAAGCTGCAGCAAGGAATTTCACTTGGGTGTGTGTTTGAATGTCCCTTTTCGAAGCAGAACCTCCCAATCATCACTCATAATCATTTTGGCAGTCATGCGTTTGGTTTTGCCCGCTACGTTCCGTGCTCTACCATATTACGCTAGACAAGCTCGGACACTTTACTTGAACTTCCCTTTTGTCATTATTCATAAATATTTGTATATGGCGTCATTGTGTGTTGGCTTTATATGATCATGACGAAAAATATTTGAGCCCTTTGGTTTCTCTTCCTCTTTATATATATATATATATATATATATATATATATATATATATGTGTGTGTGTGTGTGTGTGTGTGTGTGTGTGTGTGAACGAGAAGAAAGGGAACCCATGGGCTCGAGGTTTGTTCTCATCATATCAAAAGAAGGCAAAAAAGAAAGACCCCCGAACAAAATTGGGGAAATTAATTGTACTTATTGAGTTAAAGAAAGGGCAAATTAATGGAAATGATAGAGTGAACTGGCCCCAGATGGGATACAAACCCACGTCTCCGCATTAAGCGTGCGGTGCTCTTGCCAATTGAGCCACTGCGGCGCAGTTTTCCCATTCACTTTCTGAGGCATTTATGGTTTACTCCCAGAACTAAGCATGGGAGTGTTAGCCAGCGCCACCACATACCAACCTTGGCGGCTGATATGGAACATCCTTACTGTCGCAGCGTACAGTGATACTGTACTCTCATGAAGGCTGGTCAACCAGCCGAAAACGTTAAGTAAACACGTGTTACTTCCAAAAGGTTCGTCATCCTTTTCCTGCATATGTTTCGTCGGGTCTTGCGTGCTGAACTTTGAAGAACCCCCCACTATATATATATATATATATATATATATATATATATATATATATATATATATATATATATATATATATATAGAAGGAAAGACGGGAAACGCAAGGGCTCGATTTTTGTAATCATGAACCACGCACCTCTGAGTGTGTTCAGCTCTCCTTAAAGGTTTTGACGTAGTTTTCAATGTAGAATACTGAAACCCTTCCCGCGGAAATGTCGCCGCTTCATTATGACTGTGGAAAAAAAAGCTTCGTTCTTAATATTTCATTCGCAGGTTCACCATGAGCGCTAACATGCAGGGCTTCTACAAAGCGGAAAAACACAAGCGATCTCCGTACAGCAACATGCTTCGAAGCTTCGCTCTCCAAGCCCGGGCATGTCGCCTCTGTGGCTGCCTGTTCATCAAAGACCTTTTCGCAAAGCCACCGAGGTATGATCGAGATATTCTTTTGTTGCACTCGTTGAATGGCTTGCCCCCAGCTCAACCTCTTCACCTACATTGAAAACCGCGTTTCATTGCTGGTTCATTATATTTTATTTCCGTTTCTTAGCGTAACGCTCATCGAACTGCAGGGTAGGGCTTTACCCAGAGTTAATTTCTTCTTTTTTTAGCCATACCACTTTGTGAACAGTGTCTCAAATCCCGGGAATACTGTGATAGCTGTCTACGGGGCGT
Source organism: Dermacentor variabilis (assembly GCF_050947875.1). Lineage (NCBI taxonomy): Eukaryota > Metazoa > Arthropoda > Arachnida > Ixodida > Ixodidae > Dermacentor > Dermacentor variabilis. The sequence continues at coordinate 16,538,405 of NC_134578.1, read as the reverse complement.
GAAAGTTCGGATTCGGCACTAGACAGCGTGAACATCAAACTCATCACCTCTTACCGGTTGTAAAAAAATTACTCGAAATTGTTTATCTCACAGAAAAAGTGATGATTGGGAGCACTGCCTGGTTGGCTTTGCTTAGAGTATGCTGCGACGCCTCAGTTTTTTATCGCGTATTCTATTCTACGTGGCGTTCTAACGCGACAGCGTTAAGGACCCCGTGCCAAAAAAATTCGCCATTCGCGTCCCGCGTGCGGCGTCGGATATCCATAAAGCAAAGAGAATTATTTCGAACCTAATTCTGAACCACGCATACTAAAGCACTGCTTTACCACCAAAGTTTCTCAGACCTTGTCCTTCGTTCTTTGCAAAATTATTCCTCGGAGTTTTGAGAATGGCAGCCCAGAAACAAATGTCATGAAAAAAGAAACACCGAAAGCGCTCATCCTTTATTTTAGCTCTTGTCAGCCTGAAATATTAAAAGTGCGAAACAATAACAGGCGATCGACCCGCGCAAGAGGCCTCGTTTCAGCCAGAAAGCTTGCCTTCGTACGTAGCGTTCGCCGCCCGCGTTTCCCGTTAAAGGTTGCGGTTACATAAGCTGCAGTTGTTGGAAAGCATGAAAAGCAGTGAATGTTCTTTGAATGCTATCACCTTCCACTCTTAAAGGCGAAGCTTAAGCCTACTGCGAATATTACTGTGGTCGCTACCAGTGCGCAAATTTGGGGACACTTTTTTTCTAAAGCCAAGCACTCCTGAGCGAAAAGTTGAGAGGCATTCAAATTGCGCGCCTTTCTCACCCTGGACCATGGTTTACTCTTCTTCTAAAGGGGGGCACTATATTTCGGCTGCGGCGGAAGTTAAAAAGAAAGATGGCTGCGAGCATTCTCGCAAATGTTCTTCGCTATCGGTGTCCACGGGTCTGGACACTTTTCTTTATACCCAAGTACGTCTCAGTTAAAGGGTTAGAGGCATTCAAATTGGGTACCTTTATCAGCGGGGATCATGTTTTACTCTGCCTCAAAAGGAGAGCGTAATATTTCGGTTGAAGCGTCCGTAACAAAAATAAAAGTAAATGGCTGCGACGAGTCCACGAGATGTTTCAGCAACTTGTGCCCTCATTCGCGAACGAAGCTGTACGTTTTCCAAAGGCTTTCTAGGTTACCAATTCCTTTTAGCTCTTCAATCAGTGTAAAATAAACTTTTAAGAACAGTTACTCACTCCGTTGCCTACATTTGTTTTGCTGCATTCAATAGCTTATATTGAGTTTTCTTGTCAAGATGGGACGTGAACGCCAGCTGGCACCACGGAGGAAGGAAAAACAAAGAATACGCCCTGAGATCACTCTATGAAGCTCGGTGACGCCGGCAGTTGTCGCTACTTGGCCATCTTTTAGGGGCAGATTCCCCTCACTCGTTTACATATATCGCCTTCACCGCTCAACCACGCCGGGCTTCGCGCACGTGCGCACGCCATATTGATCCGACCAACGGATCCAATCGCGGTGTATGCCATCGCGATATCGCTGCGTAAGTCCATTTCCTCCGAGCATTGTGCTCTAGCGTTCAAAGGAGTTCATAACGAACTACGCAAGTTGGAACGTCAGGCCATTCTCTCGCTACTCCTTCGGCCTTTTCTGAAAATAAATCTGCGCACTCCAACTGTACTGCAAGAATGCACAGGCGATGAGCAGCAGCACACTTTACGCACACCACGACCAAATGGCTAGTCCATCTGCAGTTTATGAGAAAAAAAAAGAACACGTAAGCTGGTCGTGGCTTTATATTGGAATGGTTTTGCTTTATTCAACGCGTTTCGGGCGATCGCGCACCGTAGAGATGTGACGAGCCACACCTCACCGACGAAGAGGCCAGTAGAGGAGAACGGCGTTACGCGTTAAACCACAACCGCTGCGGTTGTGAAGTAAGTAAGTAAGTGAAGGTTCACATAAACAAAGTTCTGCGATGCTGAACAGCAAGCGCGTATGCGTGTGGCCAGCGCGTTGACCGCGCCCACCTGCGACCATCAGCCGTTTGACGCACGCGCAGGCATACGTTCTTGTCAAGCCTTATTCACTTTTGCGCCGCACTGGCCAACCTTCACTTCCCTGTACTCCTCGACCTGACATATAAGATTTCCGCGCTAAGGAGGACTCTCCCTTTCATTAACCAGAGCAGCCGCTTCTTTCGCATCCTTCGACATGGCTGTCTTACGAGCCACAAATGCACCGTCCGCTGTCTTAAGCGGAAACACTGCACAGCTAGCTGTAACTGACGAGAAATACATTTATCCTACACATTCTGAAGCGCAGTTGTTTCAGTGTGTGACGACGCGTTAGCATGAATCCACCGAAGACAGGAAGTACGCTCGTATATTTCCAGTCCTTCCTTCGTGCGTGGCGTGGTACGTAGCATACTGCGTTGCATGTGGTCTTGTTTCACGCTTTTTTCTTCCAGTCCCACCCGGCCTCAACAGCCGGAAGAGCATGGTGTAGATAACGCACAACACGGCGACTAACGCAAACCTGCCAATACAACGCCTTCACCATGGTACGAGATCTACGGGGCAGCACACGCGTGAGCACACGCCGCCAAAGCAAAACCACCATTGGGTCCAGACAGCACGGCCGCTGCAGCGGAAAAATAACACGTGCCTTCCTTCATACTTTTCTCCTGGCACGCGCAGGGGGTACGGCCTCTCCTTAGTTTTTTCATTTTCCTTTCTCCAAAGCTGGCACACTGTTCGCGAACCGCTCTGTCCGGTAAAAAAAAAAAAATGTAAGTGGGGAGTTCTGCAAATGGCATGATTGATGGGCTCTGGTCACTAGCAGCATGATTTAGAACACAGAAAGGTGCAGGACACTTCAATAAAACACTAATTAAATTCAGAGAGTAGAGTAGTTCCCTTCTGAACGCCCCACTTCTGGCTGCAGGTCGCCGAGAATCGTGTGGCTCCACTGGTACACGCTGTACGCGGCGGCCTGCTTCTTCTTCTACGTCTGGTTCGAGATCGACGTGGTGACGCGGAACGCGATCGAACTCAGCGACACGCACAGATTCTTCACCAAATCTCTGCTCGTCCTGCTGCACGTAGTGGTCATCGTCAAGGCCTGCAGCAACTTTCTCACCATGCTGCTGGGCTGCCGCAGGATTCTCGACTTCCTTGCCATGGCGGGCAGCTTCGAGAGGGATGTGGACATACCGTCCTGCAAGTGCTGCGCCCAGAGGCACTTTTTTTGGCACGACGTCGCCGGTTTGCTGACTCTAGTCGTCTACTTCGTCAGTTACACCGTGGCGCTCTTTCACCAGGAGCAGAAGGTGGACGACGACGGCGAAAAGTGGACGATCCGCGAGATCGTGGACAGGGTTTGTAGCCTATTCGCGGCCATCCTGTTCTTCACCTACGACAGCGTCAACTTCATCGCCCTGAGACACTCGGCCGAGGTGCTGGTCGGCTACGTGACGCACCTTAGGGAACGCATGGAGGAGTACGTGGGCGACAGAGCGTTCCCGTGCGAGGTGGAGGCGGCCAAAGAGGTGCAGGCGATGCGGCTGCACCTTTGCACTGTCCTGGAACTGAAGAACTGCGTCAACGGCATCTGGCAGAGATCGGTGGTCGTGTCCAGCGTCGGCCTCTTGCTGGTGACGTGCATATCACTTTACACCATAATCACCGAGGGGCTGCAGAGGACTGAGCTGTGGATCGCCATCGGCTACTCGGCTTTCAATTCGTACGAGTTCCTCATGCTGGCGCAAGTGAGCCAGTCCTTGTCTAACGCTGTGAGTACTCGCTGCGGCCCCATTAGATCGTGTACAAACTACATTCAGAGTATTTGAAGGAAGTATGGTTGCATGACATATATCAAGCGTATAAGCACTATAAGCAACATAACATTCCTCTTTACAATCGTCATCACTAAGAACGACAGCCACTACCACCATTAGTACCCTCCACCACTACCATTTTGTCATGTACGTTGTCAGGACGAAAAAAAAACGCGTTGTGTCCTGTAAATCAAAAATAGCACAGGGACATAATTGATTTCAATTCGATTTTTATTACTTATTTGTATATAAACGTGAATTTTTTTAAATATAGACGACTGTTAGATACCAAAACCAGTATCTCCTTGTATGAGTACAATGTAACCGTCTCGTCCTACTATCCGAGCATTTGTTATAATGTTTGCTATAGTAGAGTGTTGTTATAGTATAGTTTACTTTTCGCGAGAACATCCTGGTTGGTCGCCACTTTAATGATGTTTTCTAAATTTTCACGTCACTACACAGTTTTGGAAACGTGTTTCACCACTGCTTTTTTTCGCCTGCGTTGACATGAAGGTATCGACTAAGTTAGAGCAAATTTTCAATAGAGCTGTTAGCAAGAGCAATAAATCACTTTCATGCAGTTCATGCAACTTCACTGCTGCGAGTAAAATTCATACTAAATACTTAGAATACCCTTTTGAAAATAATAGGTTGAAGCAACGTGAAATTATATTACAACGTGTCTCAGTACGTTATGGCAAGAAACAGCGGGCATGTGCTATACTTATTCCAGAAGCGTAATACATTCAGTAGGGTGATTTACTATTGCCAATAACTTTCCACAGTTCCAAGAAATCAAGAATTTGTGCCGAAGAACTCTGACTTTGGAGCGCACAATCGGCTACAGCCAGCAGGTGAGCAAGTTGTCCGGTATATGTCAAGCTTACTTGAAGTGTGAAAGCTGATTTCGGTAATCTGAATTATCAAATACAAAAGAAAGTGTCCGTGAAATAGAAGTTTACAGGTTACACATATCTATTAAGATATCATCTCACTATCACGTTCACCTACTTATTTCTGCACGAATGATTTAGAATATTGAACTTCCGTTTTACTTGCGTTTTATAAGAACGCCATATAATGAAACTGCAGGGAATAAATTTTGGCGCGTTGGTTAGTTGTGACTGATTTCTTGAAATATTAGATTAGGAAATGAATGGATGATGTCATCAATGGAGAAGCAGTGTTTGCTTGCGCGCTGTTCCGAATATCGGTCCGAGAGCTGTGCGGCCAAGTTTGCGACGTCTATTTGACGGGAATGGCCTCCACCGAAGTGAGCCTGATTTCGCTAAATAGTTACTCACCCATTAAAGGGGTTGCTGGAGGAAAAAGAAATCTGCGTAACAAGATGAAGAGTAGTAGGTGTCTTATGCTTAATAGCGCAAAACTAACTGTTCTTTCTCGAACAGGGTCTTTCATGCGATCGAAATCCAAAAAGCAGGCGCCTATAAATGAATCACACCATGCATTGACAAACACTGACGCATGTTGCAGCGTAGATCCGGCATTTTTATTTATTTTTTCTCGGGTGTTTGATTTTCAGCTTGGAATTATATTGCACGTATCAAGTTGCACGATTTGCGTCTGCGGCTACTATCCAGAAATTTACGTCTGCGCAGGTGCAGTATTTGCACAACAGCATAAACCCAGAAGACATCAGTCTGAATGGGAGCGACTTCTTCAAGATCAACCTGGCTCTGCTTGTTTCTGTAAGTGCTCGCAAACTATCAATCAAATCAAATGAATCTGATTATCAGCGCTGGCGTGTAGTCCCTGTGGTCCATGCCATTCACTAAATTTTGGAACTTACCGATAAAATGTCAATCAGCTTGTAGACGTGTACGTTCAACGAGCATTAGTTCAGTCGTCGCTTTAATTCTGTAGATGCCTATCGCTCACAGAAAACTATGCCGACAAATGAGTGTTCCGCAATAAAGGAAGGTCATGATGTGTGTGTTTATTTATAGGAAGCGAAGGAGCGCTCATTCGAGTGTCACTAGCTTGGCTAGTTCCTGATAACACGCTTCCTAATACGCTGCATTCGTGAGCAACGGTGTACTATACGCTGCGTTTGAAATATCTAGTCAAGTACAAAATATAAGTCAAGGCACGACAGTGCATTTGTACGTCTTTGCGTGGGCACGTCTCTTTTGTATGCGTATTATGCACTTGGCGTTATAGTGTCGACCGTCTAGACTACCCCACGTGGATTTTTATAGGTAAAATTTACTAGTGACAGAACAGGGGCATTACTCGGCCTCTTTGTCATGGCTGTTCCATTACAAAAAAAAATAGAACCAATTGCCTTGAATATCGGTCCTATGCAATGGATGTTGGAGCTGTTCGTCAAAGAATTCTAGGCGGTGCATGCAATGGCACACACTTTTCCAGAAGGTGAGAAAAAATAAAGAAATGCCATTCTCTCAATATTGTGGTTTCGCTGATGATTCTTTATTTTTTTCACGTCTGACCCACTTCGCTCTTGAAGCATTAGGACATGAGAAACTCAATTCCGAACTTCTTTTATTGCGTGAGCCAAGCTGGTAACCTAGCCACTAGGCGTTAGAGGAACAGGGTGAAAATGGAGAAGTAGGACATCGGCATACCAACCGGTGGTTATAAACACGTGCATTGAGCGAGGGTGGCGAGCGATATCTATTATGCAGGTGATGTCAGAAACTTTCATGGTTTACCAAGCACACATGTACTCATATATATCCATGTTACACATGTACAGAAATGTATTCAAAGTTAGACAAGGAATGGGCCAGAGGAAGATGGAAACCTGAAGTCATAGCTTGTCTTCCTCAAAACTAGGTCCAAATCTAGGTCTGGAAACTGGGCACTCGTCTTAACGGGGACGAAGAGAAGTGGCTTTGTCGAAATAGTCGCGCCGGCTTAAGGCTTTCCTGGCTAGTTCATTGTTGCTCGCGTGTAGATGAAGGGTCATTAAGCGACGAAGAGGCAAGAGCAAGCTATTCCGGAATCGCTAACGCATTCCCCAGAAAGCGGTCAATTTTGCCTGTACGAAGTAGTGGCTATGGCGTTTCACTACTATAAACCTGATGGTTTGGCATAGAAACCCGGCTGTGGCGGTCCGCATTTTGGGGGTGAAATACAGAAATATGCTCGTGTACCGTGCGTTCAGTGGGCGTTCAAGAAACCCAGCTGTTCAAAATTAATTCAGAGTCGCTCACTACGGCGTGCCTACTAATCGAATAGCGGTTTCAATACGTAAAACCCGAGGATATAATGTTCATCTATTATGTTACGTAGATTTATGTATGGAACAACCCGTAATGTTCCGAGTCAAGACGAAAATTAGCCTATCGAAGTAGAGAGAATCGTCAATATTTCTTAAACGTTAACAATTATTCGAACCATGGATTCGCACTTTGACCAAAGCAAGTATACCTTATTCACACTGACAGTGCAAGTACACGAGTCATTTTTTTTTACTTGCGTACAAGATTCTTGTGCTGCCTTACACTAACGCGTTTCCTGCGCAGATGGCCGGCTCAATCATAACGTACACGGTGATTCTGGTGCAGACAAGTCCAGATCTTGAGGCTACAACCACTTGCGGACCTGACACCACAACTGTGACTATCGCACTTTCTACCTGAACAATAAGACGAATAAAAAGAATAAAATCAACATCAACATGCTTTGAGCGTCTACTGTGGAGGTGTTCCAATTTTGGCCACACCTAAGAAGAAAGCTTTGAGCCAAACTAATGGAACCAATATGGAACGTTCTAGGAGACGTCTCTGCGATATGACGCCACTCCACGTCGACATGAACAAAACTAAGAAACGAACCTAGCTGTATTTTACCCGTTTGTGTGTGCAAAATAATAAAAAAACACGAAGTAGGTTGCGGAAAGAGCTTAAGAAAACGTGTCTACCTTATTCTGTGAGCCAGATGACCATGCCGTCGAGTTTCGAAGCCTTCTGCTCAGCCGCCATTATGTTTCGGCAGCAGAGTAACCGCATCGTGTTTTACTTTCATACTTAATTCGCTAAGCTGTCTTTTTTCTGGCTTCGTCAGAACTAAAAGAAGGTTTAAAATGGGAATTGTCTCCTTAGCTGCGCATTAAGCCGTCAATGGCGAGAGATAGAGAGAGAGAAACAAGCGGCGAAAGGCAGAGGGGTTAACCAGATTGAGTGTCCGGTTGGCTACTATGCACAGGGAGACAGGTTAATGGCAGAAAAGATGAGAAAACAAGAAAAGATAAGAAATCAAAAGCGAGTATTGGAACACAGTCTACTTTTGAGAAAGAGAAAATAGTTTATCATGATTATTGTTTGAATATAAGTTGTACTGACGAATAAGCTAACGGTAAGCAATGACTTAATATTTTGTTCCCATAGCGAACTAAGGGCGATCTCCCGTCGTGGGTGAGTGCCATATGTTGACGGTGACAACTACCACAACAAGCTTATACGGCTTGCTGACAAAGACACTTTTAAAACTGTCACCTTCTGCAGATTCGCAGTAGCGGGTGAGGGTCATAAAAGCCTGCTGATGTTCAGAGCCATATAGGCTTGTTGTTGTTGCTGTTTTGAGGCAACAACAACACCAAGCGTATATGGCTCTGAACTTACAGGGACATCAACAGGCTTTTACGACGCTGACCACTATTGCGAATCGGCAGAAGCCGACAGTTTTAAAAGCGTTGTGAATAATGTTTCAACAAAAATAACACCAGCAATTAATATATAGGTGTGCAATATGCTTCTAATGAGACATTAAAAATATGGCCGACGTTGAATGAACCTTAAAATGCAAAATATTGAGAAAGAATAAAAAACGGAAATAACAAATAAAATGGTAGAGTACAAATTTTCCACTGTGATGCAAAAAACGTCGTCGTCGTCTGCAACGGTGTTGCCTGCTGTCGCCTCTGAAATGCATGTACACAGGCCCTTCCCATTTCGGAGACCGCTTGGCGACAACACACCGCACAAGTTTCCGTGTTCAAAAGCTACACGACAGCTAAGCCGTTAGCGTGTCCGACTTTCATCTGCACTATGTTCCAGGAGTATTTGTTGAGCTGAGGATGAAGTGGTTGCCTGAGGACGTCAACACGAATAATGATGTGAGAAAAACGCCGTGCGGGAAAGGAAGGACGGACATGCGAAACTCAGGTTCGTGTTATTTAACATACGTGATTTCGTATTGTTCCGATGAACGGTGTTGTGAACGGATGAACGGCGTAATTAGGGTGTCTGTCCGGCGAACCAGTTCATCGCTCAGTTTGGAAGGGATCAACGACTACGCAAACTAAAAACAGCACAAAGGAGAAAATGCGTAGCTCAGAAATTTGTAGGACCAGAGCTTCGACAAAGCGCGATCAATAAAACACGCATATTTATGCTATGCTACGTGTGTTTATATTTGCAGATGTGTTGTGCCACAGCAAATGTCTGAAGTTTATGACCTCTTGAACGAGAAAGGTCCCAACGACCTCAGGCAAGATTGGTGCTTAGTTTCGGAAACGCTCATTTCCGCCGCGTCCCCTTTTCCAAGAATGAGGATCAATACGGTGCACAGGGATTCCGGTTGTCTTATATCTATAGTTGACGGGTCGTAAGCCACTCAGGAGGCCGAGATTGTCTTGATGACGGCGGGAATGAGAAGGACACCAAAGAGAAGGTAATTTCCGTTTCGCTAAATAGTTCGCACGCATGCTAGTTTCTCAGCTACTGTTACGAAATTGATGTGAGGTGCAATAGCGTACTCAGGTGCACCGTACTCACGGAATGTCACGTGTTACACTATGAGAGTGACTGCTAATCGCGTGTGATCAAACAGACAAGTAATTTGTGCCTTGAACACAGCTACATGCAAAACACACCCTTACGTGAAGCTGCTTTCTGAGAAAACGAGCAAAGGCAATTGTGAAACGAAAATGAGACATTGCGTGGTTTCAACAACACTTCATTTCTGGGTTACATATAGGGATAATAGGTTTACGGCTGTCTGTGATAGTGTCGATGTTGCAAAAAATAAATATATATAAAAAATGCCGACCCGTTAAATGGTGACAACTTGACAAGAAGAAAAAATATTCTCTTCGGCAACTCAACTCATTGAGTTGAGAGATCAGGTTCCACCAAATTATAAATAGTGCTTCAGCACGGCACCACGTTATTTCATCCTGTAAAACCATAACAACAACAACAACAATCGTGGCAACAAAACCCACCACCAAAAAGCAGGCCGACTCCTTTTGTGAGCAACCTCTTTTGTCACTGACGAGGTGTTTTTATTTCAGTAGCTTGAATTTCTTTTGCCTGAGTTTCACTCTATATTCCTATACGAGATATAGCCCAGACGCATGCAATGTCTTGCATGATTATTTCTTTTTATTTCAGTAAGTGAAAAAATAGCGTCCCTTTTGCGCTTACCGTAGCAGTAATATTTTTTATAGTCTGCGTATCGAACAAGCGCTAAGTGTTTTTTTAATGCCCACTTGGAGCAGCGATGCCGCACTCTCAGGGCGGATATTAAATCCCACTGCTTGAGCATGCCGTGCTACGCACAACGAAATGTTTCATTCGGACGTTGTTAGCACGCCACCCGGCGTTTAGAATATGCATGCACGTCAACAACATTGATACAGCAGGAATCTACATATTGTTCTTATCGACACCGTTCTGGTCGGAAATAAGAAAACGGGAAGTTTTTCTACAGAGAAAAATTCAAGACACACAAAAGAAGAGTTGGCGACAATCCGAGGAACAGGTATCACTTCTTAGCTGTCGTTCTTTTGAGTGAAGTCTCTCGCGTTGAAGCATTGAATTACCGGGTCCCTGCCGATGTTTTACTAGTGAAGGGGTCAACAGCACGGAAAAATACCAAAACACTACAAGCCTTCACTTCTCTCGCGGTTCAAGTGTCTTGCCTTCCAAGTCTCATGCATTCTACGAAGTGTCATCGGTTTTATTACGCGTGGAGCATTTCATGCTGTCGAACGCCCAACACAAGTTGCCGTATCATATCAACGTGCGCCGCCTTTCTCTGCGGCACCCGGCGTGACGCATGCACCACCAATCCAGCCAAATATAGTGCTTTCTGTCGTAAGTAACTAAGCCCCCCGCAACTCTCCGACGTGACCCTGTTTTTCTTTTTTCGGAGCCTCGTATCATCCAAGGTCCTCCAGTCTCGCTAATCGGTCGTGCGTCAGATAACTTGGGTGTTCTAAATTTTACCAGCTCACCAAGTGGTCTCCGCCGCCGCCCTACAAACCGCAACGGTGACACAATCGAACAAAACCAAGTTGTCACCGACGCAGCCACCAACAGGACACACGCGCGAGAGGTCTAATCATGCCTAATGACATATTTAATAACATCAAATCCTCGATCAATCCTAATCGTAGCATGGTTATACGTAAGCACAAGCCACCCAGCTGCTCTTCGCTGATGGCGCGTAGCTTCCGGTTACATGCCCGACTGTGTCAGCTGTGCGGTTGCTTCTTCGTTCGGGACATCTTCAAGGGCGTGCAACACCAAGCACGCACGGTTCGTTGGAAAAGCTTGTACGCCCTCTACAGCTGCGGATGCGTCTCCCTGCTGGCATTGCTGGGGTACGAAGCGCTTGCTGCCTGGATTGCCGAATGGTCGGGACATCAAGGACACCTCGAGATTGTCATTCGCATCACTCTTCACACCATGCTGTTTCTCAGGTAAATGTAACGTAAAGAAAACGAACAACCTAAGGCCCGTCGGCAATTGTCAGCTGCGGGAAACTGCTCTTTGCGTACGTTTTCGCGATAGTATGTATGCGCAATACAAAAACGTGGGAGTCATATATATAATTTTTTTCCGTACTTGAGAAGGCCCTAATGCGCGTGCTTGGCCGCGGGAGCAAATGCTCATGTGGCTGTGCGTTAAGCAAACTGCGAGTCCTTGTCCTCATTTGTAAGAACTAGGGTAAATTTCAGATTTACGTTTTGCTTTATCGTCTTTATATGTTTCGGCCACGGTCGTCTTCACTAGTTATAATGTTCTGGTTCCCGCTTCCAAGAAACTAAAGAGAAACATTGAATCTACACCAGGCTCCATGATGTAGGAGCTGTAAGTTATCTGGGGAACGTAAACCCATGCTCCGAGGCCGTCGAGGGAAGAAACCGAAGAAACACTCACGAGCTCAAGTGACTCGTTATGCTTCACTAATCTTCGCAGTATTTCTTCACCTCACGTACCCGCCTAAAATATCACCAAAATGTCCTTAAAGGCGTGCTACACGGCTAAAGGCAATGTTTAAAAAAGATACAATTTTTGTTTTTTGTTTTCTGTTTTTTCTCTGCGCCGCAGCAATGTCACAAAGGGCTCTGAATGGCTGCCAGTGCAGTTATTAGACATCTAGACACTTGTAATGCCACAGGAGATCGCGCGTGCAAGCGATTTTGTTAAGGGACGTGTTCTGTGTTCTGTCGGTCTCGTGTACGGTATGCGGAAAGTGGGCAAAAGCAGGTCACAACGGCTCGAGAAACAGCTCTCAATGGTTACCAGTACAGATATTAGACGAATCGACGTTAGTACTGTGATAGGAACTGAATCTTGCGCGCATGTAGGAGGAGGTACAGTCAATCACAAAAATTTAAGAACCACGGGACCTCAGAAAACATTCAATTTCCGAGCAGCCGTTAACAGGAGCTAGTAAAACCCAACATCACAATGTTATTCACATGTACTGGTAGAGGCTGTAGATGCAAATACTAGGCTGCGTTTGAGGCTGTGCAGATATTCAGCTTTTTGTGAGATTTCGTGTGCCGTAATATTTTGTGGTTGACTGTACTATGTCCCGTTACCGAGGCTTTCTTTAACCTCTTATATGATTCTCCGTATAACACAGCTTTACGGGGGCGAAGCTGAGTTAACCAGCCATTATGCCAGTCATATTACACCATTGCGCCAGTCGCATATCTCAATCTGAAGTTAACAGAGTTATGCCTACACTGCCTACACAAAAATGATTTGGATTTATATTGGATTTCGGTTGGCTGCCTAGAGTGTAATAGCAATTAAAATGGGGCTGTGATGCTTTAGGAGCTTTTTATATGATTTTTTCCGCGGCCAGGTAGGGGCAGTTCTAGGGGAGGTTTATCGCCGTGTCCATACAATAGGGAGTACTGGTCGAAATTTGGGGTTCACCGGAGAAACCAAGAGAGTCGGAAGGTACGGGCAACGCAACAATGGATTAACGAAAAGTATAAACAATCACTTGAACTGTTTTCTAAATTTGCTTCGGTTCACCTAATCGCGCAAATGCCAGATACGTTCTTATTCCAGTTAGTCCATCATTCAGTAAGCACCATCCTTTACGTGCAGGATTGTCGTGAACTACCTGTGTATGCTGTTGGGCTCTTCCAAGCTCGCGTCATTCTACCAGAGCGCCTCTGCCTACGAAACGAGAACCAACATAACGTCTTGCGAGTGCTGTGCTACCATGAACATCTTCTGGTGTGACGTGCGAAGATGTTGCATCTGCGTACTCTACTCCATAGCAATAGCACTGACAGAGCCCCGAGGATCAAACGGACCGGAGAGTCCCCTGTCGGAAACCTTGTACTGGTTTCAAATTTTGCTCGCCACGCTTTTCTATTTAGTCTACGACAGTATGTACGCCGTTGCCTTGAAGTCGTCCGGCCAAGTCCTCTGCCGGTACATCGACCAAGAAGAGGAAGCTTTAAGGGTTTTCGAGGGTAACCACTGCATTGGCTTCGACCACCGCGCTGACATGGCCAGACGGGTTGAAGAAGTTAGACTTAACGTCCTTACGGTGCTGCAGTTGAAACGGGAAATGAACGCTATATGGATGTGGTCGCTCGTCGTTACGAGCGTGTACGTCCTACTGCTGCCCTGCATCTGCGTGCACGAAGTCTGTTATTCATCGTATGCTGCCGAACAGCGCTACGGCTTGGCCCTGTACGCCGTGTACATTGCCTATGACTTCACCACACTCACCCACGCGAGCCAGTCACTGATAAACAGAGTAAGCGTTTGCAGTGTCTTTTACGGAACTGTGCTTCTATTCGCAGTTGAAATCCAACCTAAATCACCACACATCACAGTCTAAAAAGTGACATGCGTTGAAAAATTTCTTGATCGTTGTTAGTGAAATTGGTTTGGTCATTGACAAAATGTAATGCATTTTTCCAAAGATGGCTCAGACCTTTGTGTTGTTGTCGTGTATAATTCTTAACAAAGTGCGTTCTAAAGGCTGCTATGCATTGAATAGCAACCTTTACAGCGCAGTATATGCTTATGTCACTACTACGGTACAAGCGTGCAGTATATAGAAAAGGCTAAGCTGCTCGCAGTGTATTGCCATGTGTGGGCATTGCTTACCTCAAGCTGTAGCGAATTTGAACGCTCAGTTCTTTATGGATTATTGTATTCTGTTCGAATAAATAAGAAGCTTTCTGCTAACAATTTTTGTCATCTCACGAAGAAGGATTGCGCCCAATGTGAAGGAGGAGTTCTCGCTTGCTAACAACACCGTAGGTTAGAGGAGCTGCTTAGAGCAAAGGGGACTCCAGCGCGAAGGTGGCTCAGTGTCGGAAATCACACATGACAATAGGCAGAGATGTGGTCTCGGACGGCTGTGGTCTCTCGAACAAATCCCTTTTACAGAAAAAAAACGTAGTTGCAATCACCTGCTGCTTCTAGTGTAAACCATTTTTCCATTCCTTTAGGACACCTTGAGTACACTGAAATTCTTTTGCATTTCGCGAAAGAGGAATAAAAAGTATTATAGGCCTTTGATTCTCAAATACTTACTCCACTTCTCCTTGCTCAATAAACGTTCTTGTTGAAGAACTGTAAATTGGGAATTAGGAAGTGTAAAATATAAATTTGTAAAGTGTAAACCTTAAAATGTAATTTTAAAGCCAAACTAATGATACAGAACCCGTTAAAATTAATTGTACTATGATCCGTGACACTTCAAGCTTCTTGCTAATTGAAGAATGTTCTATTCAGCGAGAAAAATAAGCAACGTTAAAAAACCTCGTACTGTTTCAATAATAGAGTAAACGTTTTTTCAGCCTTCTAGTGTTCATGAAGAAAGTTCGAAAACTAAAATGAAAATTCGGGCGAACTGGTTTTGATAATCGCTAAATGTGTGCGCGTTACAAGAGGTACGAATTCAGAAACATGACGCACAGCGTAGTATGGCTTCTCTTTGTAGTCGTCTCTTGTTGAAAGAGCTGTGATTTGCCATTAGTTAAAGAGCTATTACTTTATCAAAGCATACAAAATCTCAGGATCTCCTGGAATTATATCGCGATCATTACATTATACAACAATGTGCATGTGCATATGTACATAGTACGTTACCTTCCTTTTTTTAGGCTAAAGAGTTGAAGAATGTTTGCAGGAGAGCCCGAAGTTTTGGAAACGCTGCCTTAGGATATCAGGTGAGTAACATAAAAGTGACAAATATGCGGGAAACGTTTGCTCGGCTGAACGTGTTTCTGCCGAGCAAACTAAAAGCTCACTTTGGACTTACTAACTAGTGGTAGTGACAAAGGACGCTTCTAGCTTGAATTAAACAGCGCTGCAGCACACGCTAAATCACATTGATGCTTACTCCACCGACGGATGAGAAAGCGCATAAGGGATTATTGGTATCGATTGCCACGTAAATAAATCATACGCATAACGTCAGAACAAATTAAAAGGAAGGCGTAAAAACAGTAGCAAAACACTGTGCGTTTCTGAACTACTTTTCTCGCTGAGAAGGCTCCAATTGTGCTCTGATGAAGAAACATTCTGTCAGATAAACGCAATCAAAGCGAAGAATAGTAAGAAGAAAACACAAAGGCGAAATTCATTGCCCTATATTCCATACTCTATTTCAGCAATGTATAGTGTGGAACATGTTAACCCTTCACCTGGCAGCTGAACAGTATTGTTGACCTTACAAAAATAACTGGAAAAATAATAGAAAACAAAGTATTAGTCTATGCCTTTCTATTAAGTTTGTTTACCGGCTCAACAGTGATACCACAAAAATGTCGACTGTGAGCAGCAGCAGATGTTTTTGTGACAAAACTCGAAGACCTCGTCGACATCGTCCTAACGGACATGGTGATCCTATCGTTAATGCAAATACTTTTCCTTTGCTCAAGAAAGCTTACTTCCCCCCCCCCCCCTTTTGAGGTGGATCTCAGGGACTCATATCTACTTTGTCAAAGCAAGTACCAAACACATGTTCTGAACCATATGTTGGTCTCTAATCAGCTGGTCAACAATATTTTCGATCAGCTGTATGTCACCTAGTTTTCAGAGAAAAACTTTCATATTTCATCTGGTATGTATTTGAACAATATCAAGAAGAAATAAACCAATCAAAAAATTCTAGGTCAGGCCTTTCTCGCCAGTTAGAGGGTTAAAGGAGGTAAAGCTAAATCTGAATAAAGTAAGTCTAAAGTAAATCAAAGCGAACGTATATATAAAGACGTATAATCAATAAAGAATATTTGATCGCTCTGAACAAAATGTAATTTAAAGGAGCCGTATGCAGAAAGATCCCTTCTTATACTTCGACATCTTCTGACTCGTGATGGCGACCATACCCAGGCGTTCCGTGAAACACATGTGCTGCACCAGTGGGTTTAAATGCACGTTATTCCCACATTTCATTTCTACATGGAACAATCTGTCTGAAACGATTACTGATTGCGATTGTGAGGGCACGGAACGTGCATGCCTTACCGAGTACGCCTTTGCTGTTCAATATTTTTATTGCTTTTGCTTAGCTTTGTGCTTTTTGTATTTGGTGGTCCGTTCAATTTGGTGCCACTCTCCACGTTACTTCTGCAATAATGCCTTGTTGGCGCTAAAGGAAGCGTTAATAAATAAATACGTAGCTGAATAACTAACTGCACAAAAAATTAATAAAGATCCTAAATTTGTGCTTGTTTTAAGATGTCTGCTAATCAGACTGGACGTTCTATACATATCGTAAAACGAATAATCGGAAACCTTACCAGTAAATCTTAACTGCAGACGGGCATTTTTTGGTAGGTATAATGTCCGCCTGTTCAGGGAGTCCACCAAACTGACCGAAGCACGCTGTAGCGGTCGTGCATTTCTTGAAAAATCTTCTCAGACTAAGTCAGTAGCACAGTGTATCAAAAAGACTGTCGTGTTCGCAAATTTCAATCGCATACGTTTTCTTCTTGTGTTCCAACGTTGCCAACGCCCAATAGGTCGTAGAAGCGGTGGTTTCGCAAATAATCAGCGTGATCGTGATGGCTTTGATAACTTGGCGAAAAGAAATGTGGTCTTGCTTATCCCGCAGATTCAACTGCTCTATGACACCATTAATCCCGAGGATATGGCTTTTGAAGGCGCCAACTTTTTTCGACTCAAGGTGTCCCTATTAGTTTCGGTAAGCAACAGATTGCTTCGACATTTCGCTGACGACGCGAAATTTTTGCTTGCCGAATAGCTCGGCATGCGGCGATGAACAGAGTGTTTAATGTTGTAAAGATTGTCAGGTCAGCTTTAAGGACGTGTTTCCTACATGCAAATACGCATGGTGGGGAAGCAAGAAATCCATATACCTCTTCTGTAAGACGTCTCTTACAAAAATTGATGTTCAGGAATGAAGAAAGTAATGCATGATGTCACTCACACGTGTGGTAACTCACAGAAAGCAGCCAGAATTATGTACTCGGCATCGAGTACTTTCACTTCCGTTTTAGTCACAGGCATGTGATTGTTTTAAACCAGAAAGTAGCTGAGTATGTCCTTGACGGGGTGAGCGTAGTCTGTACTGAGAAATACACGGGCCTTTTACGAATTGTACATTATACCCGCTGCAGTTGTCAATAAAGACTGCTGGTTCACCGACAGAACGATGCAGAACGGATGAACTGAATTCGTGAAGCTGATCGGACACAACGGTATCGGGAGGTTCGCGAAAAAAAATATTGAGTTTTGTTTTTTGGATAGCTCAGAGTAATGCATTTTGTGGCAAGCTAGTCATGGTACATACCGCAGGTTTGAAGGCCCTTTAGCTTGTGTAAATCTGTATGTGCTTCCTTACGTGCGTTATGCCATTAATGCTTCACTTCGACAAGCACAGCCTATGAAATAATCTCGTAGACGTAACGATAATTCAGATGACTATATGGGTAAATCATATGAAAAAAAGTTATTTATATATGACTATTGACCTGCATATACGGGAACAATGGCAAACGTCTTGTTGTATTTTGCTGGGGATGAGAAATATTCGTTCTGATTGAAGTTTAAGGGTGTCGATTCAATAGAAAAACAAAAGCTAAGCTTCAGAATATAAGACACTCAAGCAAGTACAATTTTTTCCTGTTTTGCTGTTTCAGATGACAGCTTCCGTGATAACGTATGCTGTAATACTCCGACAGACAAGTCAAGGTATCAACAGGTCGCGTGACACTGTTGCATGACACTTTTATAAATAAAAACGACAACATACATTGAAAGAGAATTTATGACAGCTAAATGTAGCGCTAATTCTCGACTGCCTAGCAACATATCTGTACGTGTGTAAAAAATTTTTGAATTTGGCTGTGGTGTTTCAGCAGTATTTCGTCTTCGTGAATATGAAAATTCGGAACTTGTTTTATGAGTTCCGAAAGGTTGCTTCAGATTTCGAGGCTTCATGAGTTTGATTATGTATTTAAAGAAATCAACCGGTTTCAGAATTAGAGTCATCAGAAGACGTATAAGGGGTCTGCACATTATGAAATAAAACAATACAATAAAATATGAAGAAATTAATAATAGTAAATTTATTAGTAATCTTACTTCAGTAAATGAAATACTACATGCAGCAAGCTAGTCGACGTCTTAAGAGCTCGAAAAGCGCTATGCCTAGGAGAGAACAGACAGCCTCACTAAGTTCAAATAAAAATGAAACACAAGAATAAGGTATAATAATACAACTGAAAAATACCACGGCAACATATTCTATGAAACAAGTCATTGTCACAGCCATAACATTGACCTAACGTGAAAAATACAGGTAAGAAACAAAAACGCAGGCTGAACTGCCAGGTAATTAGGAAGCAATGGCGATTCAGCAGTACGAGTGCCGAAATCTGCTAAATAATTCAAATCAGCCGCTGCTTCCACCCATGTCAATCATTCATGCGCACACCTCATCGTTGTAAGTCGAAGACAAAATGTAGTGTTTATGGTACCAAGGAAAGAAGTGCTCAAGGTCATTGGAATCATTTCTTGGAGCAGGCTTGTTCGCTATTAGGGGCAAAATGTTGCAAACAAATATCTACTACACAGCACTACGACACAGGGTGTTTTAGTGAACGCTTAAAAAAATTTTAAGGTTGCCTGTGCCAGGTAAAACAATTGTAGCTAATCAACAGGTCTGCTCGAAGAGGCGTACATTACTTGCAGAAATCAGTAAAACGCATAATCGACTAATCACCAAAAATTTGCCAATTAAGTTTTTAACTAATTACCATATAGCCCATATTTCAATCTACAAGTTCTAGCCACGGAGAATTCGCAAGACGGACCCACTTGGAACGAATTCTCAGCATGACACGAGTTTCGAGATATTAATTCCAGAACTTTGCGCAGAAATGCATTGGCGTTCCATTTATTTTCTTCAGAAATTCCGCAGCTTTTTCCAGTAGTGGAAATAGCACAACGGCGTAAAAGAGAAAAGAGACACACATTTAGCGCCCGTGTGTGTCTGTTTTCTCTTCTGCGTCTTTGTGTTATTTGAACTAGAGGAAAAAACTGCTAAATCTTACACCGACAAGCCCATTATATACGCTGATGGACTTTATTTCTTAAGAAAACGTCGTTTCATGCATTGCAGACAAAAGTAATTGAGCTGCGCTGAAGCAAGAGAAGAACATGTCACAGGACATTTTCAAAATTTTTGAAAGTGTTTGCTTAACACTCTGTATATAGCATACCACAAGGCAGAAAAAGAAACACAGTGCCCTTCCACTCTGTGAAGAAGGAGGACCAGCGAAGCTGTGTATGTGGGCCCCTTAATGGTGAACTGCACCTCCGCCGCGGGTCGGCTCGGCATTGCACTATCACCGGGATCGGCCCAAGTATGGGAGTTTTTCGCTTACGACACGAAAATGTCCTTGGACGGTAGAGGTATACAGCTTCGCTGTAATAATTTGTGGCTAACGGTCGCTACAATCACTTGTGTTTAATATCCCGGATTTTTACAACCGATACAAACACTGCGGTAGTTGCTGTTTGTATAACATTTATCCGCGTTGCTGCAATATATCGCGTAACAGGAGTACAATATAGCCGTTTTTATTGCGAATGACAGCTGATAGTTTATGCCCAAGTCAAGTATAGCTACCAACGCGCTGTAAGCTATATATGCTGTAATAATTTTCGTGTTTTACTCACTCAGCTTAAATTTTTAATTGAAAAAGACTTTTTTGTTTGAAATCCTTTAGTACTCTCTATTTGCCCTATTGGAAGTACAAAGAAACTGGCAATGCTCATGTATTTCCTACCTACAAGCGCGTAATTTCATTTCTTTGCTGTGACTCATTCTATCTTCAAACAAAAAAATGATGAGTCATTCCACTCTGTGAAGGTGGGCGACCAGCGAAGCTGTTTAGCAGATGATACAGAGGTGACACAGAACTTTGAACAAAGGCACAAACGCATTTATTGACTTAATTTGTGCTCATCGTGACGAAAGGCACGCACAAATACAGCGTTGGGCACGTTTTTAGACAGAGTCAAATCTCACACGACCAATGGTTCATGCTCAATGAAACGCGATGCTCGGCCGCTGCTGGTTTTATTATCGTGCTCCAGCATTGACGACTACCGCCATCTCGGGGAGTTAAAAGGAACAAGCCATGCACGTGGTTGAAGCACAGAACACCTATACAAACTTAGAGAAGGGAAACTATCTTCCCCAGTGCAACGGAAATAAGCGTAGCGGTGGCGTCGTGAACTAAAGTATGCGACCACAGATGGCGCTGTACAACAGGAAACGGAAACGAGGTTTTGCACAGTATGGCCGCTTTAGCAGGTGTTCTGTGGCTTTACTGGGTTTCTGGCTGCTGCGCCTCGATCGTGCTCCCGCCAGTTTGGTTGTTGTGTGTCAAATGTAGTGCCAACATAGATAAATATATGTAGCGCTGAGTCATATTGAGTTAAGGCACATTCTCAACTGACTTTTAAGGGCATCCCGAGTTGCATTTCGTGTAGGGCTACTGACAGAATGCGGTTTCCAGGAGGCACGATGGCCTCGACTGGAATAAATGCACACGACACCAAAGATTGAGTAAGCCTGAAAATATTTTATTTGCGTTTTACATGTACAACAAAAAGCACACGTCTACGCATCCACACAAACGCGGTTACATAGTCAAGAACATAGTAAAGAAATGGCTCATTAATAAGGGTAGCACAAACGCACAAGAAAGAAGACCAAAGCTACAAAACGTACGGTCGGCTGCTAAGTATAATAATTTCCCTGTCACCACGTGTCACTTTTATACAGCATCTTTACAGCACTACCAGGCTGGGTAGTTTGGCGGAAAGAACGCAACAGCTTACGGCCGTCAGCTTACAGCTGACGGAATGACACACTGTAAGTGAAGCACAAGAGAACAAGGACAAAAGGAGGATACAACACTTGAAGAAGAAATGAAGGATTAGTAGGCGTACAGCAAACAAGCGATGGCGGAGAACACACAATGATGCATCGGGTGTTCTGTGACATCGGTTTGCGTACTTACGGTGTTATGGAGATCAACGGCATAAAAACGTACCTTCAAGCGTACTCCCTCAACCTCCGCCGCATTCAATATGATAATCAACGCCTAAACAATATGAGGCACTATTTTTTGCCAAGAGTAGGCCTCTTTATAGCTAGTCTATGTAATGACTCGCAGACGAAACCAGCATGCTTTTCGAAAATGTTTTACCGCCGTAGTATTCGAACGCCAACGGCCAGGAAACACATCGATACCAATAGGCTGTCGGCTGTCGGTGGTAAATCAAGTACAAAAACCTTGACGCTATGATTAAAAAGCAGCTTCAACCATCCAATTTAAAAAAAAAGTCAACTTCCTATTTGCCTGAGGTAAAAAACTTCCTTAGACACCTCGATTGTTTATGTCAATGGTTTGTGTAAAGTAAAAAAAAAATCAGCATGTTCAGTGCCCCTAGCAGAGAAAGCACAAATTAAAGTATGCGACCAAATTACAGCAGATCCACTTGCGCGCTTACGCTGAAATGCGCCTCGATTGATTTTTCGCCCTCTGTGGCCATTTGTTCAACTTGAGAGTGTGCGGAGCCTGGTTGAAGCGCTTCTGTTCCGAGCAGCCGTCAGAAAGGAGACACGCGTGACATTTTGATGGGACCGCCCACCGGCCCAAAGTAGACGCGCGATTTGCCCGCCCCCCCGGGAGAGCGAGAGAACACGAATCACGCATTGCATTGGAATGACAACAAAGGGAGGGTGCTCAGTTTTTGCTCGCGCAAATGAAAATTCTACGGTAGGCTAGTCATAAACAGCCTAGTTGTAGCAGCACAAAAACACTAAGAAACAGGGAAGAACTTCTTTTCCAAAGAAAATTGTGTTAGGCATAAGTGATCGCCTAGCCTCCGTGCTTCTGAATGCGATTAAACACATGCTTCTACTAAATAGCGCGTACGTTTTCATTCGCTCGTCACATTTTCTAATTCTCCAGCTACTTCCGATCGACGTATTGAGCCATGCAATGGACAAGATTGGTCATTTCTTTATGAATAGACAGTGTTATTTCCCAAGCGAGTACAAATGGCAGACATGCACTTCTTGTCGATTGGGTCTGCTCACACTTATGGCCAATGCCGTTGGCCTTCGCCTTTGAACTGGTGCATTGCGCGCCGTTTCTCATAAAGAAGCAATTTTTCATGTCATAGTGCCTTGATGAACGTTCTCCCGGCCACGGCGGCCGCATTTCGATGGGGGCGAAATGCGAAAACACCCGTGTGCTTAGGTTTAAGAGCACGTTAAAGAACCACAGGTGGTCAAAATTTCCGGAGTCCTCCCCTACGGCGTGCCTCATAATCAGAAAGTGGTTTTGGCACGTAAAACCCCAAATATTATTATTGATGAACGTTCAACATGCAGCATACAGATGTGCAGTTTGCCTCAACCGCTTATTGTGCAATAAAGGCGAGGCATGTTAAAGGGTGGGACAATCACCTTGTCTTAGCATTGCAGCATCAGCATAGAAATAGATCATGTGCTAGTACAAGGACTTTTGGTTGCGCGAAGGCCCGATATTGTTTTGTGGTTGCATGAGAGCGTGTATAAGCTAATGTGGTCAGCTGGATTAGTTGGCACGTCTTGGCAAAAAGAAAATGGGATTAGTGTGATACAAGTTACAGAAGAGCCACAAAGGCACAGCACTGGTCAACAACAATATGCTTTATTTTCGAAAGCAGCGCATGGGTGGTGTGTGTTACGTCATGAACTATGCTGATAACACAAATTCAGTAGCTGAAGATATGTTCGTTGGTCTCGTCATAATCACAAAATCCTACTCACAGCCTATTGAATTCTGCTGACTGGAACACAGCGGGTTGCACGCGTATTTATTCTTCTGTAGCATTTGAGGGCATCTTTTTGACCACAAGAATGGCGCAGCATATGACATTGTTACTTGGTTGTTGAGGTCGAGTTTACACTTTCGCTGGTTTGCACAAGAATGACAGTGTAGGTGATCACGGAACCTGCGAGCTGAAAAAGAAAGAAAAACCACGGGTAGAAGAGCGAACCATGGGTTGAAGCCGACGGAACAATATTCATATAAAAAGAGTGGTCAAACACCTTTTGTAACATTTTGTCACCTGATTACTGACATATCACCGCTGAGGCGTTTTTACTGGTCATTATATGCATAACTTTTCTGTTCTAATTGCAAGATAACGTTATCCGAGAAATTGATCTGACAGCGAACAACGCATCATTCGGCCGCCAGCAAGTATCTGCGTTACGCTTAACTCACGAAAGCTAGCAATGCTCGTGGATTATATATATCAATACTATATAAAGACAGTCACCCCAATTTTTCGGAACTAAGGGGCTTGAACGGGTGTAGCATCTTATTTACAATTACATGCGCGAATTCATCAGAAAACAGATCTTCAGTGCAAGCGTCAACTATCAAATTTATTCTACAAACAGACTGGTAAGAGTGCTATAGCCATGCATAACAAATGAGCTTTCAAACAAGTGTGTTACTGATGTCGCTCTGATGTTGCACGAAATTATTCGTGCAAGTTACGAAACTTTCTTACGTAACGTATCTGTTCACGCTCGACTCACGTTTGGGACCGGTGTCCCGCCCAGCAACAAAAAAGACTTCTTACTAAGGAATACGGGCTGTCGCTTACCGACACTATCAATGGCAGATTTAGTGAGAAAAATCCAGCTCCAGATATTGCCATCTCCTTGGGTTTTATGCTATCTCGTAGATAACATACCTGTAATACAATATGAATGACCACGGTCAAAGCGATTACTTCGCAGGTAGGCACTTTACCATAAAAGAAGTCATGACAAATGCTGCGCACCTGATTAAAGTAGTCCCCATTCTGAAAGCACATTTGTGCACCCTGAAGACTCTGTCGCACGCTTCGCATCTGCAAAAGCATGAAGTTCGACATCTTTACTGTGCCGCAACACGCGACCTAGGCCTAAGTCATGTATCGCGAGAATTTGACGGAACATTTCGCCATTGTGAAATATATCTTTACAGATTTAGTGGCTACATACAGGTCCCCCTTACAAAATATGAAAAGAAATGAACCTTCGAGGACGCTCTGTGAGCACGGTTACAATATTGACTTATTGATTAAATTACGTAGCCGAGCCTCATTCTTCGTTTCAAGTGCCGAAGTGTTTGCGTAGTGGGGTGTTTGCTCAACTACCAACCATAATGACCAGTGTGGTGCTGATAGAAGTTGTTCCAAAACATAGCCGGAGCCCGCACATGCACAGACACATGCGCAGACATTAAAAACTAAACGCAAGTACAAAGTTAGAATTTAGGATTAGCAAAACAAATTGATCAACAAAAACATGCGGTTCCTCGTCATATTTAAATGCTGGTCAAACTTTCTAGGCTTTCCTATGCGCGAGAAAAAGTCACAGAATAAGCGTGACAACGTCAGAGAAAAAATACTTTGATAGCCAAGATTACTCACTCACTTCGTTCACCATCTCCTGACTCAATCCGGCTATATCCAGGATGTCCAGGATGGATAAAACACAATATAATATGCCGAGCAGAGTCTGAAGAGTTGAGAAACCCTCGACAAACGCCGTGTATACGCATACGCACGTTAGGAGCAGGACGACTGCACCGGAAACCATGATGCACCAATGCCAGATGCTGTTGAGCTGTCTCTTAAGCAGTGCTACGACACATATGGCCATCCTGATCTCTTGGACTTTCATAGCTCGATTCACGAAAAGCGCACCATCGCCTCCGTCGACCAAGCACCGAAGAGCCTGGTGCTGCTGCCCAATGTACAACAGCAGGACTTCGAGACAAGGTCTCAGGACAATAAAGTCTACCATTTGGTACACGTAGAATATTGCGTTACCGGCGACGCAGGCTACCTTCAGAATGACGCCTGGGGCACCTCTATACTGAAGGTTGTCGATGAAGTCGCAAACGAGGTAGCTGCAAATGGCCACATTGCCAACAAATGCAAGACACTGCAGAAGTCGCCTGGCGTAGCAACTTGGGGTTTGCCTGTAGCGATCCGGTGGTACAAAGTTTACCGAGTTCTCGTACCTCGCGGATTCCTTGAAGAAATCGAAGAGGTAACGTGACTTGCGGGCCATGCAGAGGATATTGAGCGCTACTTTGAAACTGACGATTGTGAAAACGGTAATGTAGAGCCACTTCGTGAAAACTTGGACATCTGTCAAGAACATTAGAGCCACGTGATGAAAGTAGAAAGCTTGAATCAACGCGAAAAGAATAAAACAGGTGAGCGAGTAAAATAAGTAGCAAACTTTCCGAACTCCATTTCTCTTATCTTCGTCCGTTGCTTGAAGTTTGTGGAAAAGCATAAGCCCAGAAACTACCAAGATCCAGCAATATGGTTTGAAGTGTCCCTTCATCAAGGACATCGTGGCCCGTTCATTCGAATCGCGCTATACTTCTGAGATGAGAACTCTGAATGTCGCAGGAATGGTTTACTTTGCATTCGCTGCAGAGAGTTCTGCTACCAGGGCCCCTGCAACAAAGAAAGTTACAAAGATTTGACAAGTCTAAACATCCGCTCTGAACATGTCAAGTCTTGATGACGCGTATCGGGTGAGCCCTTTTGTCAATTTCAAAGGGTCCACTCAACCGCAACACTAAATAAGTTTATAGTAGTCCAACATTGCTCAATAAAATGCATTTGGTTATCTTTCAGAGAATCATTGAGCTTTACTTTGGAAAATGATGACCAACTTTCTTTTGAGTTTTTAGGCCAGAAAGTTGATTTTAGGCCAGAAGTCAGTTTGTCAGTATGACATCAGGAATGCCAACATGTTTTCGACTACGTGGACTACCTTGGTAGAGGAAAACTATTTTAAAACTTACTGAGTAAAGAACTAGCTTCTTTTATAATATAATATAGTTTCCTTTATCGATAAACAAGCAACAAGACTCTGGGTGGGGGTGCCAAATCAGTGACGTCATAACGAGCTAGTGCGGGAACTTTAGTACGGTCTCAGCAGCCGTCTTTGCCATTTTCCTTTATTCCTCGTTCACGAAGCCTCCTCTCATTGCATTGGTAGCCATTCTGCTGGTGTGGAAGCCCAATTTAGTCGCTAAGCATTGTTGATTTTCTGAAGTGTAAATTAAACTGCATGTGCCTCAAAAAGGCCCGGCAACACAATTATCCAATGCGTCGGTGCCTTTCAATCTGATATGAAACTGGGAACCGGATAATCGGTGATACGTCATTCGCGGCGTCACTAGTGGCTTTATTGTCTGTCTTGTGCTCTATAGGTGTAGTCGAGGAAATAATCTAGATATTGATAGAATGCATTGAAGCAGTACAGATGATAGTTCCGCCTTGTCCTATTTTTTCATTGTGTCATGGTCCAACGCCTGTAAATGACAAAAGTAATGCCAAGCTCCAAAGCATTCTAGAATCACATAGAGAATGATCCGCCATGATATTGCGACAATGTCCATGACGCCAGATCCGATGTCGCCCAATGAGTTTAGTATCAAATCTAGGCTAGCTTCTATTTATTTCCCGACATTTGTACTTATTAAACATGGTTCATTTATGTCCGAGAGCCATCTGGCAGAGTTTACGATAATTCAAAATACTCTCGGTGTTTCTTTAACAAGCTTAACTGATTTATGAAAGGGAAAGATTGTCATTTATCAAAGAGTCGCCCGCTACCACAAAGAAAGGCTATACCTGTATCACGGAAAACTTCCTAAAAGCAGAAAAAAATGCTGTATGGTCTGGGCACCGAAACTGTGACTAACGGCTTGCCGGGGTGGTCAATCGAAACATCTTGTGCTCATGTTTCGAGTTGGCGGGTGACTCAGCATCGCTTTTTCAATCTCCTGCTACAGTTAGATTGTAGAGTGACTGCCACGGGTAGGTTTTTAGTCCCTGCTTGGATACGCAAATCAACCCAAATTTCCCTTTAGTTCTGAAACTTTCTGAATGCCCAGCCGTTCGAGTATTTCTGCTACTGTCAGTCTGATGAAAATTTTCCTCTTTCATGAGCCGAGGAGGTGGCTGTAAGGCATTGGCTGGTAGCCACTCCTCACTAAATCAAACTGACAAAATAAGGTTGTCTTCACCTCCTCCTCCTCTTTCTTGAAACTTTCTCAACCTTGCAAGTTCCCTGAGAACTGATTTGAGAAACTGATTTTTTTCAGTATAATTTTAAAACAAAGATATTTTACTGGACATACTGCTTTATGATGACAAAGTGCTTCGTTTACGTCATGCATAGATGCCCTTCACAGGACTTTAGTGACTTGAGGCGATTGCCATGTTTGAAGTGTTTATGAACTACCGTAGTACACGTTCCTACTGCGCAGGTAATAAATAGACCAATTGCGGGTGCATTACATAATAGGACACATGCATTACATGCCTAATCGCGCAAACCTGAAGCCTACAACAGCACATTGACGTCGTGCACATATTTAACTGGTTCATTATTTTAAAACTTTAAGTAAAAGCATACATTAGGCAAATGTTTGAGCACAGTACATACCTCAGAGGTAGAGTTCTTCCTAGCTCTGTCGATGTGCTCTCGCAGATTTACCTGGTCCAACAGCGAATTCTGTTTTGGGTTTGCAGACGCTTGAGATTCCAGTGATTGGCGGCTCTCCGAAATCAGTGCAGTCATGAACCTTACTGGAACCAATCGCTTCGTCAACTGTGGTGATATTAGGTGATCGCTTGAGCCTTTCAACGAGTAGGGTAAATATCTTTTCCGCGGGTCGTGTTCGCGTTTCAGGGCACCACCGGATTTTGTGCGCGTATCGACTGACTTGCGTGAGCCTTGAAGCAACTGTGGGGAACCACGCTATGTGTGCCGGAGCTACTCCTTTAATAATGTACACTATGCCCGGCACAGAGCTCCAATGTCAATGCCATTGCTAATGATATTTGCGCAAACAGCAACCTTGCCACCTTTGCAGGGTCACCTGGAACATCGCGCGCAGTAATCAACGCCAGTGAACGAATCGATCGCACTGGTTTCCTGCAGTATACCGCGAACGAAGACTTTTTCCCGTCCTAAGCCGATTATGCTGGTCACTTGATCACGTTCAGTGGCTTGAAAAAAAGTTTTTGAAAAAGCAACTCTATGCCTATTAAGCGATTATTGCAATCAAATTAGTCAATGACATTTTCTTCTTTCAGGATGATATGATAAAGAAGTGTTACAAATTGAAGTGGAGGGAACTGCATGAAAGACATGATTAAGTGACACTATGTCCTCCAAATGGTAAACAGAACGCTACCGCATTTGCAATATTTCTGCTATAACAACAATTTTACTCCCGAAACAGCATCGAACCAGAAACTGAAATTGTTCTTCTGTGGCAAAGCTCCTTTCCCATGACAGAATTTCATATGGTTTTTTCATCTCTGCGCATGCACGCTATACGCATTGCAATGTTTCAATGTACTGTTTCATACTACACGAATGTGTGCCGTTTTATTTTTCGTCTTTTCCTTCATTATGTAGCGCTTTTTACTTGCAGTTTTTTCATGTTTGTACGTTTCCTTTAACATTGGTATATCATGCAGTTAACAAACTTTTTATTTCTATAGTTACTTATTCTCACAGTTGTCGACAAGTTATCGCTGCATTACTATTACTATTACTATTTGTTTGTGGTTCTTATGTTTCCATGCCAAAAGTGTTCTGTTTCTTCGATTTTGTACTCTGGGGAGCTGGGAACTAGTCAAACTGACTTGTCAGCTTTTTTTTCCGCACTCCCTCACTTCATGAGTGAAATAAAGATTATTATTATTAAAAGAGTAGAAAGACACAAGCTTTCTGAGCATTAATGCGCCCTGGAATAATGTTCCGAGGGGTGGTTGAAATCTTGTCCTAAAAGTTGGTGCTTTTGAAAGGCTCTAGAAAGTATCATGCAATATATATATATATATATATATATATATATATATATATATATATATATATATATATATATATATATATATATATATATATATATATATATATATACATACATATAATCATCAGCATGGTTACGCCCTCTGCAGGTCGAAAGCCTGTCGCATACTTCTCCAACTATCATGTACTAATTGTGGCCAGGTTGTCCCTGCAAACTTCTTAATCTCACCCGCCCACCTAACTTTCTGCCGTCCCCTGCTACGCTTTCCATCCCTTGGAATCTAGTCCGTAACCCTTAATGACCATCGGTTATCTTCCCCCCTCATTACATGTCCTGCCCATGCCCCATTTCTTTTTCTTGATTTCGACTAAGATGTCACTAACTTGCGTTTGTACCCTCACGCAATCTGCTCTTTCCTTATTCCTTAACGAAACACCCATCATTCTTCTTTCCATAGCCCGTTGCGTCGTCCTCAATTTAAGTAGAACCCTTTTCGTAAGCCTCCAGGTTTCTGCCCCGTACGTCAGTACTGGTAAGACACAGCTGTTATACACTTTTCTCTTGAGTGATAATGGCAATCTGCTGTTCATGATTTGAGAATGCCTGCCAAACGCACCCCAGCCCATTCTTACTCTTCTGATTATTTCAGCCTCTTGCTCCGAATCCGCAGTCACTACCTGCCCTAATAGAGGTATTCTCTTACCACTTCCAGTGCTTCGCTACCTATCGTAAACTGCTGTTCCCTTCCGAGACTGTTAAAATGTATTACTTTAGTTTTCTGCAGAATAATTTTTAGACCCACCCTTCTGCTTTGCCTCTCCAGGTCAGTGAGCATGCATTGCAATTGGCCCCCTGAGTTGCAAAGCAAGGCAATATCATCATGGAATCGCAAGTTACTAAGGTATTCTCCATTACCTCTTATCCCCAATGCTTCCCAATCCAGGTCTCTGAATACTTCCTGTGAACACGCTGTGAATAGCATTGGAGAGATCGTACTTCCCTGCCTGACGCCTTTCTTTATTGGGATTTTGTCACTTTTTTATGGAGTAGTACGGTGGCGGTGGATCCGCCTGAGATATCTCTCAGTATTTTACATACGGCCCGTCTACACCCTGATTCCGCAATGCCTCCATGACTGCTGAGTTTTCGACTGAATCAAACGCTTTCTCGTAATCAATGAAAGCTATATATAAGGGTTGGTTATATTCCGCACATTTCTCTATTACCTGATTGATAGTGTGAATATGTTCTATTGTTGAGTAGCCTTTACGGAGTCCTGCCTGGTCTTTTGGTTGACAAAAGTCTAAGGTGTTCCTGATTATATATTTACGATTGCCTTAGTAAATATTTTGTAGGCAACGGACAGTAAGCTGATCGGTCTGTAATTTTTCAAGTCCTTGGCGTCCCCTTTCTTATGAATTAGGATTATGTTAGCGTTCTTCCAAGATTCCGGTACGCTGGAGGTCATGAGGCATTGCGTATATAGGGTGGCCAGTTTATCTAGACCAATCTGCCCACCATCCTTCAACAAATCTGCTGTCACCTGATCGTCCCCAGCTGCCTTCCACCTTTGCATAGCTCCCAAGGCTTTCTTTACTTCTTCCGGCGTTACTTGGGAGATTTCAAATACCTCTATGCTATTCTCTCTTCCATTTTCGTCGTGGGTGCCGCTGGTACTGTATAAATCTCTATAGAACTCCTGAGCCACTTGAACAAGCTCATCCATACTAGTAATGATTTTGCCGGCTTTTTCTCTTGACGCATACATCTTATTCTTGCCTATTCCTTGTTTCTTCTTCACTGCTTTTAGACTTCCTTCATTCTTGAGAGCATGTCCGGTTCTAACCATATTTTCTCCCTTATGTCAGTAGTCTTACGCTTGATGATTAACTTCTAAAGTTCTGCCAGTTCTAGCTGTAGGGTTAGAGGGTTTCATACATTGGTGTTTCTTGATCAGATCTTTCTTCTGCTGCGATACCTTAGTGGTATCCTGTCCAACGGAGTTACCACCGACTTCTATTGTAGACTCCTTAATGATGCCCATAAGAGTCTCGTTCATTGCTTCAACACTAAGGTACTCTTCCTGAGTTAAAGCCGAATACCTGTTCAGTAGCTTCATCCGGAATTCATCTATGTTACCTCTTACCGCTAACTCATTCATCGGCTTCTTATGTACCAGTTTCTTCCGTTTAGGCTAATGTCTAGGCTAATTCGAGTTCTTACCATCCTATGGTCTTTGCAGCGCACCTTGGAGAGCACGTCCACATCTTGTTTGATGCCAGGGTCAGAGTGGAGTATGAGGTCTATTTCATTTCTAGTCTCGCCATTCTGGCTCCTCCAGGTCCACTTTCAGCTATCCCGCTTGTGGAAGAAGGTATTCATTATTGGCTTATTATTCTGTCCTGCAAACTCTACTAATAATTCACCCCTGATATTCCTAGAGCCTGTGCCATATTCCCCCACTGACTTGTCTCCGGCCTGCTTGTTGCCTACCCTGGTATTGAAGTCGCCCATCAGTATAGTGTATTTTGTTTTGACTTTACCCATCATCGATTACACGTCTTCATAGAAGCTTTCGACTTCGTGGTCATCGTGACTGCATGTAGGGGCGTAGACGTGTACGACCTTCAATTTGTACCTCTTTTATTGCGCCTCTCATATATATATATATATATATATATATATATATATATATATATATATATATATATATATATATATATATATATATATATATATATATAGTGATCGCAGGGAGCTGCCTTCGTCCTGCAAAGGACATAAAACAGACTGACGATTATGATGATGATGATGTCATAAGAAGTCAACAGACACCTAGAACCAAATAGGGTAAATTACTTGCACTTATTATTGGAATTAAGAAAATTCTAAATTATTGGAAGTGTAATTGGAGGAAAGAAAAACTGGCCGCAGGTGGCATACGAACCCATGTCTTCTCCTCACGCCTGCAACGCTCTTACTAATTGAGCTACTGCCCTGCCTTTTTCCGATCCACTTTCTGGGGTATACCGGGTGTCCCAGCTAACTTCAGCCAGAGTTTAAAAATATGCATATACAACGTAGCTGGGGAGAACAAAGGTAATGTCCCTACTAGAACTACTAGAACTAACTCCGGAAGTGATAGCCAGCGCCACCAAGAAGAAGTCTTGGCGGCGGAGGATGACGCGGCCATTCGCGCGAAAATTTTACGTGCATTTGCGGACTTCTCTTAGTTCGGAAAAACATTTTTATGTATCTCGAATTGAGCAAGAGAAAGCGGTATGGGGAGTTTTTCATGTCGCTCTACAGTCTTCTCATAGACACTTTTCATCTAATTATAATATTTGAGAAGTTGAATAAATAATTACGACTAATTATCAAGTAGGCGGAATGAAAAAAATTTGACTATCTCCAAGTTACGGCAAACAACGCTACCTTGATTCTGTCCTGCTATGTGGCATTCGCATATTGTTCGCATCCGTCTGTCTGTCGGTCCATCCGTTCGTCTGTCTGTCTGTTCGTCTGTTCGTCTGTCTGTCTGTCCGTCTGTCGGTCCGTCCATCTCTTTGTTGGTGCGCCCACCCGTGAGTCAGTAAGTCTGTTTGTCGGTCCGTCCGTCCGTAGGGAAATTACTTAAACATAGGGGGAATTACTTGTACTTGTACAAGCACAAGTAATTTCCCCTATGTTGTCCTTGGTGTCAGTGTTTGTTGGCTTCTTATGATATGACTAATAAAAATCTGGCCCCTCGGTTAACCCCCTTTCTTCTCGTTTATTACATAACGAGGGTCTCGAATCCGGCAACATTGATGCCTTCAGGTAGCATATGTGGGTTTACTGACCAGTTGCCTTCACGCGAAAAGATCACGTTCTCGTGGCGCCTGCGGCAAGAAGGACGTGCCACGTCCGCCGCCAAGGTCTGTGTGTGGTTGTGCTGGCTAACACACCCAGGGTTATACTGGGACACATAAATACCCAAGAAAGTGGATGGGGAAACCGCGCCGCGGTAGCTCAATTGGTAGAGCATCGCACGCGAAATGCGAAGGTTGTGGGTTCGGTTCCCACCTGCGGCAAGTTGTTTTTTCATCCACATTAATTTCCATTAAGTTTGCGTTTCTTCATTTCATTTATTAAGCACAAGTAATTTCCCCTATGTTGTCCTTGGTGTTAGTGTTTGTTGGCTTCTTATGATACGTGATGAAATAAATGACACAATTGGTATGTAATCATGATTGTTTCTTTCTTTGGATATATGTCAAGATAGGCACGACATACAGGCATGACATGAATGACATGGGAAACGTGTCATGACAAGAATGGCACGGATGACAAAAATTACACTACCGGAATCTCGTGAATCTGATGTCACGACATCACATTCACATAATGGCACGTGATGTGTGTCATAATATCGGTGGCATAAATGACATGCATGACGTGACATGAATGACACGAATAGCTTGGACGCCATGGCATGATTGACACGAAATGCATTGCATGACACGACATGAGGAACATGTCATAACACGATTGACACGCATGGGATGCATGCATCACATGAACGTTGCCAAGTCATGCATATCACACATTCATGTAGTTCCTATGTGCTTATGTGGACCCAGTGACCCCAGTTGTCTCCGTCCACTAGTTATGTGCTCGTGTTCGGGATGATGTCGTGGTCACTGCATCGTTGTCGTACCAGCTCCGCCATCCGACTTTCGGTTATGACTCGCGCGCTGTATGCGCTAGAACCATGCAGCTCACGTGATTAGTTCGAGGCCACTCTGCAGCTGCAGCTGCAGTGCGCGCCGTCGATTCAAAAGCAAGTTTTCCGACAAATTTTTATTTCCCAGCGCCGTAAAGCAGCACCATGCAGCCTCGCTTAGCAACATAATGTTGAGTCCTACAGTAATGACGATCTTCATAAAGTTTTTGCTCTGCATCTAAGCACTTGTGCTCCCTTCCCCGCCCGCCCGTGCAGGCATGGGCCAAAATCTAGCCTTTCCTATAACCACGTGACTTTGGCATCACTCTTTTCAAAGTTAATACAATTGTAGAGGAGCGCTCTACTTCTCTTCTTTTTTTCTCGGACTCTCATTTCCTTTCTTTTTACGCGCAGGAACATGTCATTGTCCAGTATTCTGTGCACTGTGGACTGCGCAGTGTAGTGTCGTGATGTAACTAGCGTCTCCCTCGCAATATATAGACGCGTCAACGCAGCTCATCTAGTTCTTAGGTTGTACGTTTTGTTTTCTTGCATAACATTCAAGAAATAATCAACGGTGTTGCAAATCAAACGTTACAAACATTTATTTTTTGCGACGCAGTTTTGCTCTAAAGAGGAATAGGGTTGGGTATGCAGTATGCGCGTGCTGTATGAGACGGGTGTTGGGCATAAATTCAGCCATTCTTCAGTGGTATCTGTTGTCGAGCACCCAGAAGTTCTTAAAACTGACCGCACCTTCTGCAGGATACAACATGTGCACACTGTTTCCTTCCAGTGACGGAAATAGACGTTTACCATTTAGCATGAATTTGTCCAGACTTGCAAGTGGAACGCTCCCGTCTGCTACTGCAAACCTGGCCTTTATTACACCGCCGCAACCAAGATAATGTACTGCGCTTTAGGCCTGGTGCATTTCAGTTACGTCAAGGCGAAAATGGCCGCTCTGCGGCCACTTTCTGCGGCCGCGTTTTAGGCTCTTCTCTCGCGGCAAGAAACAGGGCTGTACTGTGCTTTTAATTGGCTGTTGTCTTCACACTTTCGCTTGTTTGCACTAGAATGACAGTGTAGGTGATGGCTGACCCGGCGAGCTGAAAATTGAAAAAAATATAAATGGAAGTCTATATATCTATACATACATACATGAAAGAACATTGGCTATTATAACGACATTCACGTTGTCTTATATTATATTTTACACCTAGTTTATACTTTACTTTATACTTTACTTTATACTTTCTTTATATTTTAACGCTCGACCGCAAGCCAAGCAAATGGAGCACATGCTGCTGTTAATGCCTTCGCCTGCAGCAGCAGCAGCAGCCATATTGGTCTCCGAGAAAAAAAAAGTATCACAATAATACAACATTTTGCAAGCACACCCAATTGCAAACATACGTTATTAGTAGCATTAAAATATATATCATGGAATACTACTTTAATAACATCGGCAAAAACATTTTAAAAATTAGTTACGTGCTAACACACCAGCATCCACCAAACACTTCGCAGTCAGAAGGTGACAACATTTATATAGTACATTTTAAACCGCGAGTCACTTTACAATTTCTAGCTTGGTCAGCAATGACGGGGCTCCCATCGCATAAACTCATATTCTCATATTTAATATATTTTTGTGCCCGTCGCATGTCTCCGTTTCCTTATTATAGTATTGAATTAACAAAGGTTGTACTCATTGTTTATGTTGAGCCCACAAAAAATCGACAAAACGTATTTGATCAGCAGTAGTGACCAAATGCATTCCTCAACCTGCTCAATAAGCAAATTTTATCGACGCTTATGTATTGCACTTTACCGCTTGGGGACGACCACAATCACTGCTATACAACAAACGAAAACAAATGTAACATCGGCCTTGGGACCGAACAATGAAAGATGTTGTTTGTACACTTCAGTGATTTGCATAAGCGCTTATTGCATTAATAAACATCGCTAAGAAGATAGTTGTAGTGACATCTGCCAAAAAAAAGTACACCGAAACCATGTTCCTTGTTAAACGTACTGAACCAGCCGCTGCTATAGGGGCATACGAGACTGTCATTAATGCAACTGCCGAAAGGAACATTTTCCCATCTCCGTCTGTTTAGGAACGCTGTATTAACGTGGAAACATGTTAAAAAGAATAAAGCGATCTACACTTGATATTCGTGGATGACAAGTGCTCTTACGCTCGGTCAGTAATTTCTGATATAAGCACAATACGATGTTAAAAGACGATTCCACCTCATTGACAACGCGAAGAACCTGACGCATTGCTATACAGCCCATATTAGATATGCATTTCATTTTACAATTACAAACTCAATCCCTTATTACTCCACAAGCTCTACACCTTGGCGCCAACGAGTCCTTGCGTTAAATCAGCAAAACCATGCACTTGCCTTGATTAAATTATAACAACACAATAAAGGTCAGCAGCAAGACGATTTCTGAGCAGAAGTTCCTGAAAATATGAACCAACGTTTTAATTGCAATGGAGTAAGTTAACTCAAGACAAGACAGCTATTCCGTGTCTTGTTTAAATTTAAAATGCCTTCTGGGAAGCTTCAGTAGGAAGGCTAATACATGTATGCATACCTCAGATTTCAAACATATGTTCACTTACCGTACTCACTCATATGTAGACTGAAACCTTTCGTTAAACGAAAATGCGCGAAAGGCGAGAGTCCACCTCAGATTCGAGGATTTGGTTTGGCCGCAGCCTCCAGCCACCACCGACCACGAAAAGATCGATGCCATGAGGTGGGAAAAGAAACTGCCGATTTTATAAGAACAAATGCAGAAGAGAGAATTCCTACAGAAGAAACTCTGCATTCTCCATAATTTGTATATGCAGTAACATCATATAACAATGGGGAGGGATAGAGCGAAATAATAAACCTTTTTTTTTCTGAGCAAGCGCAGTCTGCGGCCTTGGTGGTCGGCCTTGATACGATCTCGACCGCTTGAGGTGGGTCTTCACCGCAGGAATCAGGAAACGGCGACGAAGCCGGGCATAGCGATGATGAAAAAAGAAGTATAAGGATTCTAGTCATTGGTACATGGATGTGATTCTCATCTGAGTCTCGAGCCGCTCTTATTAACACGTGGGCCAGCACAGTCTTAAATAACCACTGCCGGTCCTGTCTTCGTCGCCGTCTTCCTCCGGAGCCTGCTTTTCTCTTTTGTCCATCCTTGGTGTCAGCTCGGCAAAAAGTGTGACATCATTTGACCTCTGGTTTCTTCTTCTATCCCTTTGTGTCAGAAGTGGAGCCTGTCTTTTTGCCCATCCTTGGTGCCAGCTCGAGTGAAAGCGTGAGGTCGTCTTGACGTTGGGTTTCTGCTTATATCGTTTTGTGTCAGCTCGTGGAGAAGGAGGTGGCGTCGATTCGGAGATGAGGGCAATTATGTTGATATGGGGAAGCCCGTTTGCATGCTTCACACTCTTGACAGGTTGATTATAAAGCCTCTTTATTCGCGGTAGCGGGTGGCCGAAGCCGTCTGCCTTGCCCGTTCGATCAGGCTGCGCTGTATCTTCGGGTCTTGGCCTCCCACTGCCCTTCGGTTAGTCTTTGGGAGTCTACGGTGCCATATTAACGTGACAGTGTTAGGGAGCTTGTGTCGCCGAAAAGCCGGTGTCGTCAGCATAGGCGTCGGCGGCGTTGGTCATGAGCGAAAAATCGCGGTAGGCAATTCATAAATAAAAACAACTTGCAAGACGGGCTGGGGGGAAATCTAACCAGGGTCTCCGTAGTGTGAGACGGAGACGCTACTACTCAGCCATGAGTTCGATGGTTCAAAGCGGGAGAAAAGCGCCTCTAGCGAATGCGGTGTTGCCTTAGAAACGTGCCGTAGAAAGTTATACTGCGGTGTATATCGGTAATTATGAGCATGTAAATTACAGAAGTCGCTGTTAAACGAGTAGCGAAGTACGTTTCCGCTACATTTCTTCTGCACTTGGTGCACATGCAGAGCCATCTTGCGGCAAACACAGAAGACCCACTCCTCGCAATGTACGGCGCTGCTCTGACTGGTGGCGAGCCACTCCCCGTAATCTCGTTTGAGAGCATTGGAGCCGTGCGGGGACCGGTGCGAGGATGCCCCAAAGTTATGCTGTGGACTTAGAACTGTTCTATATGAAAACAATGTCAGTGTGACTCAAGAGCATGCCGAGCGAATGAGTGGGTGGTGCGAACGGGGTGCGATACCGCTATCGCGTTCCACTCTTGAAGGCGAAACTTAAGATTCCTCTAATTATTTTTTACACATCATCGTACTATTTGGCCTAGGTTGTCTGGGACATCACAGTACGCACACATATATGTATGAAAACTCAGTAGGTGAGGTTCGATGCAATAGGGTACCATGGACAAAGCTGTTGGTTTATAATTTCGTGAGGGTTACTGCCTCTTCTCTATTAAGGCTGGGGTGAGGTCGCGGATAAGTTTTTGGTCTAGCCTGCAGTGTTGCACAATGTCGATGTGTTTTTGGGGACTTCATCAGTCCTCCTTGACGCGTCCTGTGAGCAAGCCCGGTGAACGTGAGCTTTGGCGGAGGTGTCGGCTGCGTCATTCTCCAGCAGAGACTCGGGCTCCGAAGTCCAAGCGATGCATATATCTGGTTGGCGCTTCTTTGCCGTTTCTTTGAGGATTTGTAGGGCTTGCCATGAGATTATCCTTTTCTGAAAATCTTTATCCTTTTCAGTGAGTATGTCAAAAGCGGGTTTTTATATAGGGTTCCTTTATGTTCTATATCGTATTATTGGATTTCGCCATTATGTGGCAGATGTTTTTTTTTTCAATAAGGAATGTCGATAATAACGTACTTCATACGGGTGAAGGAAGTCACAAATGTTTCAGGTGTCGCTCGAGAAAAAGTCACTAGAGAAAGACGCTCTGTTGAAAAAGTCACTCGGAAAAAGACGCCAGTCTATTTCCATATGCGACGGACAGGTCTACATGGCTTAGTCAAGTATTCAATTGGATGTCGGTGGCATTGGAGGATACTGAGGCCTATCTCAAAATGTGTGCACTCCAAAAGTGCAACGTCTCCAGAAGCTTGCATGTTATCGTGAAAGTGGAATGGCGCTTTTGTTCAGCTGACATTGTAGGACGTCTTTCTTTTTCTTCGGACCTTCCAAATATCGAGCGTCGGCCTAGAATTGTGAACGGTCTAGATTCGGATAAACACTGTAGGTTGTTTAGATATGTACCAAAATATAGACATAAGAGTGGCTAAATTCTCGACGACGTAGCCATACACACCGCTCACGCTTGTATCAGGCGGTACAGCAACAACAACCAATTCCTGTGGAAAGAAGTACGGAAATTTGCTTACCGAAACAACTAATGGCAGATTTAACGAAAAGAAGCCAGCTCCAGATACAGCCATCTCCTTAGGCTTTATGGTATCTCGTAGATAGCTTATCTGTAACAACGAAACAGTGACCATGGTCAAGGTAATTGGCTCATTCGTTTACAATGAGGAGAAAGCCTTTAATTGGAGCCAAATATGATTTGGCTATTCAAATATGTGTGATGCGCATGCATGCTTTCATTAGATAACTGTTAGACCAATGTGAAAGAAATTTCTGGCTTTTACGTTAAATATTTATATTCTGTAGACAAGCACAGTTTAGGGCCTAAATTTGTAACAAGAAGTTTCTGAAATAGGGAAGTACAAAAACGAATAAAGAAGGTCCCGAAGCAGGATAACTGTGCACGAATGACAGCAACGGCAGTTCTGAAAACTCCGTCTGCTAGAGCACTTGAAGCGGAAAAATGTGATACAGAAGTTTAGAACTTGGACGTGAATAGTTACAACTCTTACAATTGTTTTACAAAAATTCTACTCATAAATTCACGTCTTGTATCTGAACAATGTAAAACACATTAGTATTTCCCGCTTGAGATGTCTGAATGCCGCCAGTTTACATAATTGTGACATATTTTCTTATTGCTGAGCAGAGTTGTAAACGCCATACGTCAGTATTTTTATTTCGCGATTCGGGAAAAAATCCTTAAGGATTAAAGGCTAAATAAAGAAACCTAGCTGCCTCCATAAGTGGATCAATCTTACATATTAAATTTAGGAGTCGCAAACCTCAGCAAAATTAGTTAGGATTCTTTGTATTTAGACAAGAGTTCCTGATGTAAAGCTTTATCTTCACCACACACTTAAGACGTAATATTTTTTTTCTTAAGCATGAATATTAACAATAACGACAACAAACTACGCACCTGAGTAAAATAAGCTCCGTTTTGTTGGCCGGTTGGAGCGCTCTGAAGAGTTTGTCGCATGCTTCGCAGCTGCAAGAAGCAGTAAGTCAACATGGTTCTTCGTGTTGGAAGGACTTAGGCCTAAGTAACGTGCTACCCAAGAATGATGAAGCCCCTAGCTGGAACGAAATACGCCCGTAAATGTTAC
Organism: Dermacentor variabilis; assembly: GCF_050947875.1. Lineage (NCBI taxonomy): Eukaryota > Metazoa > Arthropoda > Arachnida > Ixodida > Ixodidae > Dermacentor > Dermacentor variabilis. The sequence goes on along the minus strand of NC_134578.1, from coordinate 16,497,780 downwards.
GGCTACGTAAAGTTTTATTAAGACGTTGTTCTATCAAAGCAGAAACGTATTTTGAGTTGTGATGTGTTTACTTCAATAGATGCGCGACCGCATGGTTTATTTTATAATAAATTGTACATGTTTGTAACAAACGCAATATGTTGCCGGCTTCTCCGTTATGCTATATTGTCAAATGAACGAATGATGATGAGTGGTAAAATAAACTTTCCAGCGATTTAGGGGCTTGTAGCCGTAGATGGTGCACCATGCTGGCACAAGTTATGTCAACTAATCCTGTACGCACGCACACTGGCACACACACACACACACACACACACACACACACATGCGCACGCACAATGATACGCAAGTTTTCTCCACTTTATACACCTCAAATTCCCAAGTACAAATGGGAAAACGTGCAAACAATTTATATTGTTGACCTTGTACTCACTTCGTTGACCATGTCCTGGCTCAATCCGGCGATGTCCAGAGTGTCCAGGACCAACAAAACACTGTAGAGTACGCCGATTATAGACTGAAACGTTGAAAGCCCCTCTACGAACGCCGAATATGTGCTGATACAGGCAAATAAGAGGACGGCTCCACCGGAGACCATAATTGACCACCGCCAAATGCCGTTCAGCTGCGTCTTGAGCAACGCTATAGCACAAATGTTCATCCTAACCTCTTCGACTTTCATTGCTCGGTTGACGAAAACCAAGCTGCCGCCGCCGTCGATCATGCAGCGAACAACCTCGTGCTGCTGCCGAATGTACAAGAGCAGAACTTCTAGGCACGGTCTTAGAACAATGAAGTCAACCATTTGGTACACGTAGAAGATGAAGTTACCAGCGACGCAGAATACCTTCAGAACGACGCCCGGGATACCACTATATTCGAGGTAGTCGATGAAGTCGCAAACGAGGTAGCTGCTAACGCACAAATTTCCTACAAATGTAAGACAATGCAGAAGTCGTATGACATAGCAGCTTTTGGTTTGCCGGCAGCACTGTGGCGGCACAAAATTTACCGAGCTTTCGTACCTCACCGATTTTTTGAAGAAATCGAAGAGGTGGCGTGACTTGAGGGCAATGCTGAGAACGTTCAGCAAAACTTTGAAACTGACGACAGTGAAAACGAGAATGTAGAGCCACCTGGTGAAAGCCTGAACACCGATCAAGAACGTTAGAGTCATCTCATAAAAAAAGAAGCCGTTAATCAATATGAATAGAAGAAAGGAGATGAAGGCGTAAAACAGGTGGGAGGCTTTACAAATCATGTTCGTGTGATGTTGTTCTACTGCTAGAAGTCCTCGGAAAATCAGAAGTCCAGAAACTAAGCAGATCCAGCAATACGGCTTGAAGTGTCGGGTCATGAAGGATGTCATGGCGCTGTTATACGATCGGTCCTCTAATGATAACTCGAAAAATCAGTCCAAAGGTCGCAGGAGAGCATTAGATCGTGTTCGGCGTCATGACTGCAGCTACCAGGACATCTGAAGTAGAAAAGAAACAAGAAAAACTACTTCCCGCCTAAATATTCGAAAAGAAGTTTGCATTGCGTAACCTTTGTGCACCTTAAATAAAGGAGCACTAAATGCTGCAGCATGCGATCTATTTCGTGTACTTTAATAAAACGCCACTAAACGGCCGCACATAACGTGTCTATATTAGCAAAGGAACATTTGTATATTTATTCATTAGGCGACAAAAAATGATTCTCACGAGAAAGAAAAATTAAGCCTGACCATTTTTACATTTCCCACAGAATTATCACTGCCAGTACGACAATGTGACGTCACGGATTTCTAAGTATCTTGCAGGAATTGGACGACTCTGGCACAGAAACACGAACAACTTGCTAGTTATCAACCCTTTGATTTCTGTATAATACAATACAGATTTAGATTGCCGATAGTCATAACTATACCCAAGGAAATGCTGTCATATCAATGACCTCATGAGGAGCTAGTGCGGGAACTTCATGACGGTGTCGCCACCTGTCTTCAGCTTTTTCGTTCAGCTTTCGCCTATTAAGCCTACTCCACGACAAGGACAGCCGCTTCGCTGGTTGCGGAAGTGTAATTTGGTCAAACAACCTAACATAATATTTTCCTACTGCGCCCTTCAAACCATCTGTGCTCAGGGGCACAGGCTAAAATGAGCATGTTTTTCTCATTACATGTGGATATATATTTTTAATTCTTCCCTAAAAGTATCAAGAACAGGACCTTTGGGCCCCAAGCGGCAAAAACATGAAGCTGCAAAAGATGTCCACCACGTGACCTTCTACTAGTGTACGCGGTTTCTGGGCTATTTATTAGTATTGCAATGCAGTATATTTTTATCATAAGTTTTTGCAGACTTACAATGTGAAGATAAGCCTTCATTTTTAGTGAGAAAAAAAGTGGCACTGTCTTCGCCTTTGTTTTCGATTAGTTGGCTTGGCTCGTTTATCGACAGAACAACGACGACGGGGGCCAGCCAGCAATGACGTAGGCGTGTACTTGGGAAAGAACGCGGTGCTAATACAAGCAATGCGTGCACAGCGGAAACTTATTGCACCAACTTTTTATTTTCAAAAGTGTCTGAAAAGGTCAAAATGTAGGTGGTTAACAACAGTCACACTCACTGCTGTCAAAGCAGAACGATGGGCGGCTTTGACAATTAGCGAGTTGGGCTATCGACATAGGTCACATGTCTCTGCGTTGCTGGAGGAAGGACACGTATTTTAGAAACGGCTGAGATCGGTAAAAGCGGCCCACTAAATTCACGGGCTTTTGGAAGTAACTGTGGTATATGTAAAAACTACCGAGGGGGTGTTTTGCCTTGCGCCATAGAAAGCTGTCCTGAAACATCGTTTGTCAGTCCCTGTAAGGTTCACACCTCAAAGGCTCAAAGATTTAAGGTATATTATATATATATATATATATATATATATATATATATATATATATATATATATATATATATATATATATATATATATATATATATATATATATATATATATATATATAGTTATGGCTGCGGTTATAGAGTTGTGGCTTTGACGAAGGCTGCCTGGTCTACCAGCCGAAACGTCAGTGAAATATACTGTGCTTATTCAACGTACGTCGTACTCTTTCTCTTCACACACACACACACACACACACAGACACACACATATATATATATATATGTGTGTATGTGTGTGTGTGTGTGTGTGTGTGTGTGTGTGTGTGTGTGTGTGTGTGTGTGTGTGTGTGTGTGTGTGGGTGTGTGTGTGTGTGTGTGTGTGTGTGTGTGTGTGGGTGTGTGTGTGTGTGTGTGTGTGTGTGTGTGTGTGTGTGTGTGATTTGACACGTCCGTTCTATTGCCTAATCGGGCAAATCTGAATGCCTGCAACGATACCTAAGCTGCTTCGACTGAATCGCAGATGCCAAAGTAGTTGGGTATTCCGCAACTTCGAGCAAAAGCTGGCTTTTCGTTTGAGCTCTTTCGTTCATGGTCTTCGGATTATATAGAGTAGAGAGAACGACCACAAAAAGAAAAACAATGCGACACACGAGGCGCAGGTTGAGGTTTCAGCGTGGTACGTACCTTGGCGCCGGAGCTTTCCCTCGCTCGGTGAACGTCCTGCCGGAAATGAAAGGATATACGACGTGCAACGACGAGTTCAGTTTCTCAAAAAGCGTACACCTGCGGTTATACTGAATGATGGCTATCTCAATGCAGTACAGCAATGAGCCTTACTGGAACCCATCGGTCAGGTAACAATGTCCTTACTAAATGATCACTGTGCGCTTGAGGTTGCAAACGGGCAGGAGCGAATCCATCTTCCACGGGTCACGTTCCCGTTCTACACCTCCACCCTGATCGACCTATTGTGCACGTATTCATAGAATGGCGTGTGTCGTGGTCCGAGTGAGGCGAATGAGTGCAGCGTGAATGATGAGCTGTGAGTGCAGCAGCTGCTCCTTTAATAATGTATGCTATTATCAGCGCAGCGCGTCGAGGCCAATGTCAATGCTAATGATCGTAGCGCCAATAGAAACCTTGCAGGCAGGATCATTAAGGTCGTCGCGGGCAGCCATCAACGCCCGTGAACGCAATCGATCGTGCTCGTTTCCAACAGTATATCGCGATCGAAGCCTTTTCACGTCTCCAGGTGATTACGCTGGTCACTTTATGCATTTGGTGACGTAAAATTTTTATTTTGACAAGCTGGCTCAGCGCATTTTTAATGAACAGTAGGACCAATGAACTCATTTACCTTTATTCTTTCAGAATGACTTGATTAATAAACGCTACGGATTGAAGGGGATGAAACTGGAAAAAATAATAATAAAAAGGAGGACGTAGCGTAGATGGCGGGAAGATCACCCTACATAATTAAGAGAGAAAGAGCAAAATTGGTCAAGAAGATACAGGTCAACCTAAAGGCAGTAAGGGTGAAATTAGACAAATTGAGGCTGGCACTTGCAAACAAATATACAGGCTTAGAACTGAGAGACGATGACATAGAGCTAATGAGTGAAACCGTAACTAGGTTCGCTTCAGAGGCAGCAATTGAAGTGGGAGGCAAGGCACCAAGGCAACGAGTAGGTAAGCTCTCCTAAGTAACATAGGACCTGATAAAGAAAAGACAAAGAATGAAAGTGCTCAACTCAAGAGATAAGATAGAATTCGCGGAACTGACAAAACTGATCAACAAGGCGTAAATAAGTGATATTCTAAACTATAACGTGAGGAAAACTGAAGAAGCCGTACAAGATGAACGCACCCTGAAATCAGAGAGAAAGAAGATTGGCATAGGACAAACAAAGATGTATGCACTAAAGGATAAGCAGGACAATATCATCAACAATCTCGAAGATATAATAAAAGCAACAGAAGAATTCCATTCTGATCTGTACAGCACCCAGAGGGGAGTCAGGATACCTCAATTAGAAACAGTAATGAACAGGATACGGAAACTCCTCCTACAACTAGCGATGAGGTCAGAAGGGCATTGCAAGACATGAAACGAGGAAGAGCGTTAGGAGAAGATGGAATAACAGTAGATTTAATCAAAGATGGTGGAGACATAATGCTAGGAAAACTGGCAGCTCTCTATACGAAGTGTCTGTATCGACTGCAAGGGCCCCAGAAAGCTGTAAGAATGCAAACATATACAAATCCACGAAAAGGGAGACGTTAAAGAATTCAAAAATATATCCCATTAGCTTGCTCCCAATATTATATAAAATATTTACCAAAATATTCTCTAATAGAATAAGGGCAACACTAGACTTTTGTCAACCAAGAGAACAGGCTGGCTTCAGGAACGGATACTCTACAATGGATCACATACATGTCATTAATCAGGTTATCAAGAAATCTGCAGAGTATAATAAGCCTGTCTATATGGCTTTCATAGAATAAGAAAAGACATTTGATTCAGTAGAGATACCAACAGTCATAGCGGCATTACGTAATCAAGGAGTACAGAATGCTTACGTAAATACCTTGTAAAATATCTAGAGAGGTTCTACAGCTACCGTAATTCTACACAAGAAAAGGAGAAAGATACCTATAAAGAAATGGGTTAGACAGGGACACACAATCTTTCCAATGCTGTTCACTGCGTTCTTCGAAGTATCCAAGCTATTAAACTAGGAAGGCTTAGGAGTATAGATCGACGGCGAATATCTCCGCAACCTTCGGTTTGCCGATGACGTGGTTCTATTCAGCAACAATGCAGACGAGTTGCAAAAAATGATCGAGAAACTTTACAAAGAGAGTGTAAAAGTGGCATTAAAGATTGATAAGCAGAAGACAAAGGTAACGATAAATAGCAGGGCAAAGGAACAAGAGTTCAGGATCGCCAGTCGGCCTCCAGAGTCTGATCAGGATGATCAGGGTTTCCTTCGATCAATTGACCTAGGTACGTTTACCTAGGTCAATTGATCGAAGGAAACCCTGATCATACCAAGGAAATTCACAGCAGAATAAAAATGGGTTGGATCGCATACGGCAGACATTGTCAGCTCCTGACTGGAAGCTTAACATTATCATTAAAAAGGAAGATGTACAATCAGTGAATTCTACCAGTGTTTACATATGGAGCAGATACTTGGATACTGACAAAGAAGCTTGAGAACAAGTTAAGGACCGCGCAAAGAACGATGGAACGAATATTTCTAGGCATAACGTCAACACACAGAAAGATAGCTGTTTGGATCAGAGAGCAAACGGGTAAAGACGATATTCGAATTGACGTCATGAGGAAAAAATGGAGCTGGGGAGGTCATGTAATGCGCAGGTTAGACAACCGTTGGACCATTAGGGTAACAGAATGGGTACCAAGAGAAGGGAAACGCAATCGAGGACGGCAGAAGACTAAGGGGAGCGATGAAATTAGGAAATTCGCGGGCGCTAGTTGGAATCGGTTGGCGCAGGACAGAATAAATTGGAGATCGCAGGGGGAGACCTTCGTCCTACAATGGACATAAAACAGGCTGATGATGATGACTAAAATTAAAGAAATGATAAATTACTAGCAGCGAAAGTGGATGAAAAAAACAATAACTGGCCGCAGGTGGCATACGAGCCCACGTCTTCGCATGACGCCTACGACGCTCATACCAATTGAGCTAATGCGACGCCGTTTTCCTATCCACTTTCTCCGGTATACAGGGTGTCCCAGCTAGCTTTGGCCAGAGTTTAAAATAGGCAAATACCACGCAGCTGGACAGAACCCAGATGATGTTCCTACTAAAACTACTAGAACTAATTAACTACTAGGACTAACTCTATAAGTGTTAGCCAGCACTACCAATTATAAGCATTGGTGGCGGATGGGGAACATCCGTCTCGTTCACACACACACACACACACACACACACACACACACACACACACACACACACACACACACACACACACACACACACGCACACACACACATATATATATATATATATATATATATATATATATATATATATATATATATATATATATATATATATATATATATATATATATATATATATATATATATATATTGTAAGCATTTATGCGGACTTCATCGGCTCGTGTCCGTTTTTGCATCGGTGCCATTTTTCCTTCTTGGAATAAAGCGTCGTCTCGACCATGGTACTTCAAGCGGTGGAGGCGCTTTAAGATCCCTTGGACCTCAATCAACTTCAACATCTCTCCTGGAGCTACGTTCGGGACGCCGCTTACTCCAAGAGGCCGCCATGTAGTAAGACCAGACCGCAGCGTCCACCATCTTGGATCAACTGCCGGCCACTCCCACTCCCAGCCTTGCCAACAACCGGTATCTCGATCCTGAAATCTACTCTGGCTTGCTTGGTGAGGGCGTTGAAGACTGGCTCGACAACTACGACCGTGTCAGCGCATACAACTGGAACGAGACATCGAGGTTAAACAACGTACCATTTTACGTCTCTCAAGTAGCCAAGACATGGTTCCCGAATAACGAGAGGGATCGACTTCCGTGATTGGTCGTCTTTCAGGGAGCAGCTACGGCGGATTTTTGGCACATCCACGGTTCGTTCGGAAGTTGCGAAAAAGAGGCTGTCTGAGCGCGTCCAGCACTATGGCGAGTCGTATAATTCGTACATTGAGGACATCCTCGCGCAATTCGAGCCGCGCCATCTCCAATCACACCACCTGCGCCTGTTCACAATCACCTGGCAGCTTTAGTCGCCCGAGCTCCGAACCCGCCTTACTACTCTGCCTGGTGTTCGTCGAGGCCTGTCTGCTATTACTGTGGCTTTCGAGGACATATCTCCCGGTTTTTCCGACGCCGCCAGCAAGACGAACGTCGTGGTTACGCTGCCTTCGAACGCGATGAGCCACCTCGTCACGTTTACCGCACTTATGACGATACTCCTCCCGTTCGCCGATCTCCATCTCTGGCAGACTTGTCCAACACCGCACACAACACATGCGCCTCGAGACGCCGCTCCCCATCGCCGCTCCGACGTTCCGTTTCGCCACTTCAACCTGTCTCCCTACTCCATGTCCAGCGACCGGAAAACTAACCAGAGCAGTTGTCGGAGGGAAAACTGCATCACCGCGAAGTGCTCCAGGTTCTCATGAACGTCCTTCGAACATGTTATTGGTGTCTGTGGAGGGTGGTGCGTCTGTTAGCTCTGATTGACACGGGAGCTACTATATCTGTAATGCGGGCGGACCTGTGCTCTCATCTGCGGAAAGTGAAGGCGCCTTATATTGGATCATCCCTGATTGAGGCTAATGGAGCAATCATTCGGCCATCAGCCCAATGTACAGCACGCCTCTTCCTTGATGGTATCTGCCATCACATTAAGTTCGCGATTTTATTCCCGTGCGCTCATGAACTAATCTTAGGTTGGGACTTTCTCTCGTCAGCGTCCGCTTTAATCTCTTGCCATCAACATGTAGTCCATATGACCGAGACAGTTCATTCCAGCGGGAGTGCCGATGAGCCACGACTGCGTTTTCTCACTGCTGCCGATTCTGTACTCCCGGCCACGAGCTAATAATCTCTCTCTTATTCTCTTACATGGACATCACCAATGGCGACGTGTTCATCACTCCTTACGGTCGCTGTCTTGCCCGTGGGATTGTCTTCGCTTCCTGCCAGGTGCGGTTCAAAGAAAGCTCTGCATTAATCATCGTTTAAACGCAATCACTGAGACAATGCTCCTACCACAAGCCTCCGCAGTGACCTGTTATGTGAATACCCAACCAGTCTCTCTGCTTCCTCTTGCCGCCTCGCTAGCTCATCCTCAACAGGGCAAATCTGCGTCATCTGCCCTTGCTTCCGTGATAAGTCCCGACCTTACTGCTGCTCAGAGTGAAGCGTTGCTAAAATTGCTCACGAAGCATCAGGCCTCCTTTGATATGGATACTTCGTCACTCGGACAGACTTCCGTTGCCTTCCATCGTATCGACACCGAGTGCCAGACTATTGTACGCCGTCGTCCCTACCGAGTCTCTTTGGCCGAACGCAAAATCGTCGAGGAGAAAGTCGCCGATATGCTGAAAAGAAACATCATACGTCCCTCCGCCAGTTCTTGGTCATCACCCGTCGTTTTAGTGCAGAAGAAGGATGGATCGGTACGATTTTGTGTTCACTACCGCGCGCTAAACAAGATTACCCGTAAGGATGTATATCCCATATGCCCCGTATCGATGACGCCCTTGATTCTTTGCAAGGCGCGCAATACTTTTCCAGCCTTGATCTTCGCTCCGGATAGTGGCAAATTCCAGTGTGGGAAGCGGACAAAGACCGCCTTTTCTACTTCGGATGGTCTTTGCGAGTTTAACGTAATGCCTTTCGGTCTGTGCAATGCTCCCGCCACATTTGAAAGAATGATCGACACTGTTCTTCGCGGCCTCAAGTAGACAACTTGTCTATGTTACCTCGACGACATCTTCGTGTTTTCCTCGACTTTCACTGACCATCTGCAACGCTTAGATCAAGTGCCCACATGCCTTTCTAATGCCGGACTTCAACTAAACACGAGGAAGTGGCGTTTCGCTAGCACAATGATTAAAATCCTGGGTCATCTCGTCAGCAAAGACAGCATTCAGCCCGATCTGGACAGAACTTCCGCAGTGCTCAACTTTCCACGCCCACTTCGTGCAAAAAAACTGCGCAGCTTCATTGGACTCACCTCATACTTCCGATGTTTAATCCGGAACTTCGCCAACATTGCCTCGCTCCTCCACAAGCTCCTTGCTAGTTCCAGTTCCTTCGATTGGAACGATTAGTGTAAAGCCGCGTTCCAAGAACTCAAGCGCGCACTAACATCCCCACCTGTTCTTTGTCATTTTAATGACAAGGCGCTCACATTACTGCATACTGACGCTAGTGGTCAAGGAATTGGTGCCGTACTGCTGAAGCGCGACCACGAATTGAGGGAAAAGGTTGTTGCATATGCAAGCCGCTTTCTCACTTCCGAGGAAAAGAAGAACTCGATAAACGAACAAGAGTGTTTGGCTGTTGTCTGGTCAATTCAGAAATTTCATCCATATCTCCACGGTCGACATTTCGCGGTTGTGACCGACTACCATGCCTTATGTTTGTTGTCGACAATCAAGCACTTGTCTGGACGCCTTGGCCGCTGGATACTCCGATTGCAACGGTATAATTTCGATGTCATATACAAGTCCGGAAGGAAGCATCAAGATGCCAATGCTCTTTCACGATGCTCATTACCACCATCATCGGAACACATCACATCCCCTTGTCAAATTGGCTGCGCGGAGAACGCATCGTCTATTACACCGATTTCTTCCTTGACTCCATCAAACCGCCCTTCAGTGATTTCCACTCAACAGCGCGTCGACTCTGATTGTCATATTATCATCAAGCGCCTTAGCGGTGTTTCATCTCAACCTAATGCCAGGCTACGGAAACAGCTCAAACTGTTCTAGTTCGAAGACGACGCGCGCTACCGGTACATTTTTCACCCGCGGAAGGCCATCGATGTGTTTCCGTTCTACCGCGCTCTCTTCGCGCTGCAGTTCTGCTGGCCTCACACGACTACCCTACGTCAGGCCACTTGGGATACCACAAAACACACGAGAGCATACGCAGCCGATTCTCTTGGTCCGGTCTTTCCACGAGCATAGCTAGATATGTTGCCTCATGCACGCTTTGCCAACACCATAAGTGACCTACTACTGCTCCGGTCGGGACGCTACAACCACTTCTTTGTGTAGCACAACCCTTCTCTGTCGTCGGTATTGACCTTTTCGGGCCATTACCACCTACACCAGACGCCGACTGATGAACCGTCACTGCTGTTGACCACCTGACCCGGTATGCTGAAACAGCCTCAATACGTTCAGGAGCTGCGTCAGAAGTAGCGGCTTTCTTCTTGCAGGATATCTACTTACGTCATAGGGCGCCTCGCGTTCTCTTGAGCGACCGAGGCAAGGCATTTCTTTCAAGCACTCTTAATCAAGTTCTACAAGCGTCCAACACCGTGCACAAGACAACGTCTAGCTACCACCCTCAAACCAGCGGCCTAACAGAGCGATTTCATCGCACGCTGTGTGACATGCTATCCATGCATATTCAACCTGACCATCGTAACTGGGATGCGATTCTCCCATTTTAAGGTTTGCATGCAACACGTATGTTCAACGGACCACCGGATACTCTCCTTTTTTATTAGTATACGGCCACCACCCAACCTCATCGTTCGACGTTTCTTTCTTCTCTGGCCCCTTCAACGCTCCACCATTCATTTGCGACCAGTTTGTGCCTCGTCTTGCTCAATGTCGTCGCCGCGCCTGTATGAACACTCAAGCCAGCCAAGACGATCGCGAACATCGGGACGATGCTACTCACCGCGTCATTTCCTACCGGCCTGGTGACGATGTGCTCCTATGGACAGCTGCACGAGCACCCGGTTTATGTGAGAAGCTTGAGTCCCGATATATTGGCCCCTACAATGTCATAGAGCAGACCTCGCCAGTGAACTATCGCGTTACACCTGTTGATGCCCCAACTGACCGACGCTGCCGCGAAACAAAGATCGTGCAAGTTTCCCGCCTGGAGCCCTTTCATCTTCGTTCCACTGTCTAATGTGCGGCCAGGCTGGCCGCTTCCGTCCACGGGGGAAATTACTGCAAGCATTTAGGCGGACTTCATCTTCATCTCTACAAAGTCCTCATAAATCATTGGCTGGTGTTCGTTTTTGCATCGGCGCCATGTTTCCTTCTTGGAATAAAGCGTCGTCTCGACGGTGGTATTTGTATATATATATATATATATGTGTGTGTGTGTGTGTGTGTGTGTGTGTGTGTGTGTGTGTGTGTGTGTGTGTGTGTGTGTGTGTGTGTGTGTGTGTGTTAGCCAGTTTAAGAATGTGCGAATGCCACGTTGCTGGAGAGAACCAAGGTAACGTTATTGGCCGTCGCTGCTGGTATTTCTTTCTTTTCGTTCGGCCTAAATACATTACGAGCCCTAATCAACATCTCAAATATTATGATTAGATGCAAATGGTCAATGAGGAAACTGTAGAGCAACATGAAAAGCTCCCGATACAGCTTTCTGTTACTCAATACATGCTACATAAAAGTGCTTTTCCAAGCGTGAAAGAAGCCCTCAAATACAAACAAACTGCCTCGAGCCGCCCGTCGCGTGGCAATTTCGTGGGCATTTGCGGGCTTCTTTCACGCACGGAAAAACACTTTTTGCAAAACAAATTGAGCAACAGAAAGCTGTATCGGAAGCTTTTCTTGCCGCTATATACAATGTTCTCATGAACACTTTTAATCTAATTATAATATTTGAGAAGTCGAATAAATAATTAGTGCTATCTATCAAATTGGGCGGAATGAAAAAAAAAGTAATTTGACGATCTCGAAGCCATGGCTAACAACATTACCTTGGTTCTGTCCAGCTACATGGCATTCCGGTATTTTTAAGCTCTGGCTCAGTTTAGCTGGGACACCCTGTGTATTAGTATATATTCGTGTCTAATAATGTGAGCTTTAGAAGTTTAATTTACACAAATTCATTATTTACATTCTTATTAGTGCCTACGGAGAAGTTGTCGATATGTCAAGTTTGGAGGTCAGTCGCGGTTATTGTACCCTACTTTTTTTTTACAATTGGATCATTGCACCTAATTCGAAATCTTCATTGCCAAGTTGCAACACTTAATCCAGGCAATATCATAACTCAGCTTGTCCGAAGTGCAGAAAAGCCTGTCCCGAATCCCACTAAACGAAAATGTCCCGTAACGAAAATCACTACGAAGCTTTAAACTGAGTGTCTTGGCGTGTGTCACCAGATACTGACGCGGCACGCTTTGCTTGGCCAGCATATCCGGCAATGTGCCATGTCAGGTTATGCCACGAGGTGTCATTATTCACCACATCAAGCGGTAAATGCTGGATTTCATATTGCATAGATTTAGTTAGTTAAGGCAAAATGACACATCCACCCAATCGTAGCAATTGTTACAAAGGAAACCCATAGGGGTTCCGCAAAAGAAAAGCCTGGCTGTTAAAGAAGAATTCGTCCTGGTCAGGGCCTCCAACCCGGGACCACCACGTTTCCGGCGCAGCCGCACTACCGTGTGAGCTAACCAGGCCGCTAACAGATGGCAGGGCGAAGTCGAACTTGACAACTCGAAGCAAAGGCAAGAGGTTGACGTAACTGTTCTGCGGAAACATGTTCTGTGTACACAACAGGGCTTCGGGGCATCCCAGAAACGACATTAAGGAAAAAGATTCTGGGGTTTCACATTCCAAAACCTCGACCTCATTACGAGGTACGCCGTAGCGGAGGACTCCGAATTAGTTTGGGCTCCTGGGGATCTTTAACGTGCTCCTACTGGACGGCACACAGGGGTATTTGCATTTGGAAGCCATCGAGATGCGGCCGCCATATTCCATAGACCATATTCACACTATGAATCAGGTGATCGAAAAATGTGCGGAATATAACCAACCTTTATATTTAGCTTTAATTGATTACGAGAAAGCGTTTGATTCAGTCGAAACATCTGCAGTCATGGAGGCATTGCGGAATCAGGGTGTAGACGAGCCGTATGTAAAAATACTGAAAGATATCTATAGCGGCTCCACAGCCACCATAGTCCTCCATAAAGGAAGCAACAAAATCCCAATAAAGAAAGGCGTTCGGCAGGGAGATAAGATCTCTCCAAGGCTATTCACAGCGTGTTTACAGGAGGTATTCCGAGACCTAGATTGGGAAGAATTGGGGATAAGAGTTAATGGAGAATACCTTAGTAACTTGCGATTCGCTGATGATATTGCCTTGCTTAGTAACTCAGGGGACCAGCTGCAATGCATGTTCACTGACCTGGAGAGGGAAAGCCGAAGGGTGGGTCTAAATATTAATGTGCAGAAAACTAAAGTAATGTTTAACAGTCTCAGAAGAGAACAGCAGTTTAGATAGGTAGTGAGGCACTGGAAGTGGTATGGGACTATATCTACTTAGGACAGGTAGTGACTGCGTATCCGGATCATGAGACTAAAATAATCAGAAGAATAAGAATGGGCTGGGGTGCGTTTGGCAGGCATTCTCCGATCATGAACAGCAGGTTGCCATTATCCCTCAAGAGAAAGGTTATAGCAGCTGTATCTTGCCAATAATCACGTACGGGGCAGAAACCTGGAGGCTTACGAAAAGGGTTCTACTTAAATTGAGGACGACGCAACGAGCTATGGAAAGAAGAATGATATGTGGAACGTTAAGCGATAAGAAAAGAGTAGATTGGGTGAGGGAACAAACGCGAGTTAATGATATCTTAGTTGAAATCAAGAAAAAAAAATGGCCATGGGCAGGACACGTAATGAGGAGGGAAGATAACCGATGGTCATTAAGAGTTACGGAATGGATTCCAAGGGTAGGGAAGCGTAGCAGAGGGCGGCAGAAAGTTAGGTGGGCGGATGAGATTAAGAAGTTTGCAGGGACAACATGGCCACAATTAGTACATGACCGGGGTAGTTACAGAAGTATGGGAGAGGCCTTTGCCCTGCAGTGGGCATAACCAGCCTGATGATGATGATGAGATGCGGCCGCTGCGGCGGGTATTCGATCCCGTAACCTCATGTTGAGCAGCGCAGCGCTATATCTGCTATGCCACCAAGCCGGGTACAACGAGAAGACAACTTTATTTTTTTTATTGATGCTTTATTTCAACACACAGCATATGAAAGCAAATATTATGAGACATGCTATGCGCTTGATATCGAAACGCAAATGATTCATCTAGTGATACATCTGTAAAGTTCTGTCGGCGCATTTGTAAAGCGTCGCCGATACTGCCTATGCCTGTAATTGTTAGAACATGGCGTGTAGAAGTTTTTAATGCGAGGCATTCTTTGCCTAATTTAGACACGCTAAATCTATCTATCTATCTATCTATCTATCTATCTATCTATCTATCTATCTATCTATCTATCTATCTATCTATCTATCTATCTATCTATCTATCTATCTATCTATCTATCTATCTATCTATCTATCTATCTATCTATCTATCTATCTATCTATCTATCTATCTATCTATCTATCTATCTATCTATCTATCTATCTATCTATCTATCTATCTATCTATCTATCTATCTATCTATATGTCTGTCTATACATCTATCTGTATGTCTGTCTATATATCTATCTATATGTCTGTCTATATATCTATCTATATGTCTGTCTGTCTGTCTGTCTGTCTGTCTGTCTGTCTGTCTGTCTGTCTGTCTGTCTGTCTGTCTGTCTGTCTGTCTGTCTGTCTGTCTGTCTGTCTGTCTGTCTGAACTCTCACGTCTTGGTATCACCCTGGTAATTTCTTTAACTGCATAGCAATCAGAACGTACATGTCGTGAATAACATGTCATGACAGAAATGGCATCGTGCTGGTGTGGTCGTTTCTTTAACTGCACATAAATCCGGATATAGATGACATGAGATGCTTGTACAGCATGACACGAATGAAATACACGTCATGCAATAAATGGCACAAATGAGATGTATTATGATTGCTTCTTTAACTGGATATATATCAGGATAGGCATGACATACAGGCATGATATCAATGATATGAAAAACGAGTCTTAACAAGAATGGCATGGATGACAAAAATTACACTACACGCATGTCAGCACATGAACAATCACACATAGCACGTGATGTGTACCATAATATCGGTAGCATAAATGACATACATGACGTAACATGAATGGCGTGAATAACTTGCACGACATGTCATGGTGACACGAAATTCATTGTATGGCATGACATGATGAACACGACGAACATGTCGTAACACGATTGACACGCATGAGATGCATGCATCCCATCTATGATGCCAAGTCATGCATATCACACGCGCATGTCGTTCCTATGTCATTATGCGGAGTCAGTGACCTAAGTTGTCTACCGTCTTCGGCCCCTAGATATGTGCTCGTGTTTGTGATGACGTCGTGGTCACTGCATCGTTGTCATAGCAGCTTTGTCATCCGACTTTCGGTTGCGACTCGTCCACTGCATGCGCTAGAACCAGGTAGCTCACGTGATTAGTTCGAGGCCCCTGTGCAGCTGCACTGTTTGCCTTCGATTCAAAAGCAAGTTTTCCGACCAGTTTCGATTTCCCAACGCCTTGAAGCAACGGCAGCCTCACTTCGCAAGCTGCCTGTAAAATTATTCGCATAACGTTGACTCCCACAGCAATCGCGATGTTCAGAAAGTTTTTTGCTCTGCATCTAAGCACTCCACCCCCCCCCCCGTCCGTGCCGTCATCTGCAAAATTTTAGCTTTTTCTGTAACCACGTGACTTTGCCATCACTCTTTTCAAAGTTAATACAATTAGAGAGGAGCACTCTACGTTCTCTGTCCTCTCTTTTTTCTGGGACAGTAGTGTAGTATCTTGAGGTATATAGCGTTTCCCTCGCAAAATATGGACGCGTTAATACACCTCATCTACATCTTAGGTTGTACGTTTTGTTTTATTGCATAACACGCAAGCATTTATCCATGGTGTTGCAAACCAGACGTTGCAAACATATTTTTTTTTTTTTGCCACGTAGGTTTGCCCTAAGACATAGGGTTGGATATGTAGTATATCTGTGCTGTATGAGACTTGTGTTGCGTGTAAATTCAGACATTATTTTGTGGTATCGGTTGTAGTGTACGCAGAGGTCCTTGAAACATTCCGCTGGATGCAACATGTCGAAACCGTCTCGTTCCAGTGACGGAAACAGACTCTTACCATTTCGCATGAACTTGTCCAGGCTTGCAAGTGCAACGCCCCCGTCTCCTACTGCAAACCCGGCCTTCATCACAGTGCCGCGACTAAGATATTGTACTGCGTTTGAGCCTGGTGCTTTTCATTTACGTCAACGTGAAAATGGCCGCTCGCACGTTTATTTGACCTGCGGTGGCATTGCAGGGTCTTTCTTTGAGGTAAGAAACCGGGCTGAATTCGGTGCT
Organism: Dermacentor variabilis; assembly: GCF_050947875.1. Lineage (NCBI taxonomy): Eukaryota > Metazoa > Arthropoda > Arachnida > Ixodida > Ixodidae > Dermacentor > Dermacentor variabilis. The sequence continues at coordinate 16,480,842 of NC_134578.1, read as the reverse complement.
ATTACTTGGCTGTTGTCTTCACACTTTCGCTTGTTTGCACTAGAATGACAGTGTAGGTGATTGCTGACCCGGCGAGCTGAAAATTGAGAAAAAAGAAGATTATATTACATATACATATGAAAGAACAAGGCTATAAGAACGAATTTCGCGTTGTTTTATTTAATCTGAGCCATAACAACGCTCGTCCGCAATCCCACACAAATGGAGCACAAGCTGCTCCTAATGCCTTGGCCGTGCTAGAGCAGCAGGCGTATTGGTTTCTGAGAAAAAGAAGTATCACAATAATACAACACTTTGCAAGAACACCCAATTACAGACATGCGTTATTAGCAGCATTAAAATATATATCATGGAATACTAGGTTAACAACATCGCCAAAGACATATAAAGTATGACTTACGAGCAAACACACCAGTATCCATCAAACACTTCGCAGTTAGAAGGCGACAAATTTTATATAGCACATGTAAAACCGCGAGTCGCTTTGCAATATCTAGCTTGGTCAACCATGACCGGGCTCCAATCGCATAAACTCATATTCTCATAGTTAATAGCTTCTTCTGCCCGACGCATGTCTCCGTTTTTTTACTATACTATTGAAATAACAAAGGCCGCACTCGTTTTTGATGTTTAGCCGACAAAAAATCGACGGAACATTTTCGATCAGCAGTAATGACCAAATACCGTCCTTTACCTGCTCAATAATGTACAGATTATTCGACATTTATGTATTGCACTTTGCCGCTTGGGGACACCGCAATCACTAGGTGCTACCACAAACGAAAATAAATGTAACATAAACGTTTGGACCGAAAAATGACACACGCTGGCTGTATATTTCAGTGATTTGCATAAGCGCTTATTGCGCTAATAAACAGCGCTAAGAGGATAGTTGTACTGGTATCTGCTGAAAGAGTGCCCTGAAATCCTGCTCCTTGTTAAAGGTACTTCACCGGCCGCTGCTATTGGGGCATACGATACTCATTTGGTGCAACTGCCAAAAGCCACATTTTCCCATCTCAGTCTGTTTAGGCACGCTGTATTAACGTAGGAACATGTTAAAAGAGAATAAAGCGATCTACACTTGATATCCGTGGATGAAAAGTGCTCATCCGCTCGGTCAACAATTGCTGATATAAGCAGAATACGATGTTAAAAGACGATGCCACCTCAATGACAACGCAAAGAACCTGACGCCCTGCTTTACAGTCCATATTCGATATACATTTCCTTATATAGTTACGAACTCAAGCCCTTGTTACTCCACAAGCTCTACACCTCGGCTCCAATGAGTCCTTGTGTTACATCGGCAAAATCCTGCACCGCCCTTCATTTAATAATAACAACACATTAAAGACAGCAGCAAGAATAGTTCTGAGCAGAAGTTCCAGAATATACATATCAGCTTTTAAATTGCACTGGAATAAGTTATTTCAAGACAAGAGAGTTATTTCGTGTCTTAGTTAAATATGATATATCTTCCAGAAACAAGCTTCAGTAGTATGTATGCGCACCTCAGGTTTCAAACACATATTCGCTTACCGTAGTTACTCAAATTTAGGCTGAGACTTTTCTTTTAAAAAAATCTATGAAAGTCGGGAGTCCAGCTCAGATTCGAGGATGCGGTTTGGCCGGAACCGCTAACCACCACCGAACACGAAAAGATCGATGCCATCAGGTGGAAAACGAAGATGCTGATTTTATCAGAAGAAATGGAGAAGAAAGAATTCGAACTGGAAAAGCTCCGCATTCCCCATTATTTCAATATGCAGTAACATCGTATACCACATGAAAGGGAGAGAAAGAAAAAATAAAAGAAATTATGGGGTTTACGTGTCAAAACAACCACTTCCTGATTATGAGGCACGTCATAGTGGAGGACTCCGGGCATTTAGAACCACCCGGGGTTCTTTAACCTGCACCGAAATCAAAGTACATGGGTGTTTTCGCATTTAGCCTCCATCGAAATGCGGCCGCCGTGGTCGGGATTCGATCCCGCGACGTCGTGCTCAGCAGCCCAACACCATAGCCACTGAGCAACCACAGCGGGTAGAGAAAGAATAAACATTTATTCTTTGCAATTCTTGGTGAGTATTCTTGGTGGTCGGCCTTGGTACGATCAGGACCGGGTGAGGTGGGTCTTCACCGCAGGAATCACGAAACGACGATGAAGCTGGGCATATTGATGATGAAAATAAAGTAGAAAAGATTGTATTCTCTGGTACATGGATGTGACTCTCATCTGGGTCCCGAGCGGTGCCTAACACGGGGGCCAGCACGGCCTTAAATAACCACTGCCGGTCCAGTCGTCGTCGCCGCCTTCCTCCGGAGCCTGTCTTTCCATTTTGGCCATCCCTGGTGTCAGCTTGGCAAAAAGGGTGACGTCGGTATCCTCTTCTAACCTTTAGTTTCAGAAGGGGAGCCTGTCTTTTTGCTCATCCTTGGTGTCAGCTCGGGTAAAAGCGTGACGTCGTGTAGACGTTCGGTTTCTGCTTCTATCCTTTCGTGTCACCCCGTGGGGAAGGAGGTGGCGTCGATTGGGAGAAGAGGGCAATTATTTTGACAAGGGGAAGCCCGTTTGAATTCTTATCACACTTGAGAGCTCGATCATAATAGCCTCCTTGTTCAAGGTAGCGGCAGGCCATAGCCATCTGCCGCGCCTGTTCGATCAGACTGCGCTGTCTCTTCGGGTCTTGGCCTCCCCCTACCCTTCGATTAGTTTTTGGGAGTCTACGGTGCCATATTTTTCTACACATCCCGATCCCATTTGGCATGGGTTGTCTGGGACAACACAGTACGTGCAGAGAGATGTATCAAGGCTCATTAAGTGAGGTTCGATGCAATAGCATACCGTGGACGTAGCTGTTGGTTTGCAATTTTCTGAGGGTTGGTGCCTCTTTTCTAGTTCGGCTGGGGTGAAGTGGCAGATAAGTTCTGCCGTCTAGCCTGTAGCGTTGCACAATATCCATGTGTTTTTTGGGACTTCATCAGTTCTTGGCGCGTCCTGTGAGAAAGCCCTGTAAACGTGAGCTATGGCGGAGGTGTCGGCTGCCTCATTCCCCAGCAGAGACTCGGGCTTCAGGGTCCGAGCTGTGTATATATCTGGTAGGTGCTTCTTTGCCGTTTCTGTGAGAATTCGTAGGGCTTGGCATTAGATTATCCTTTTCTGAAACTCCGGCAGGCTACTTGCTGTCGGTGAGTATGTGAAAAGCGGGTTTTTCGATGGCATTCTATATGTTCTATATTGGATTATTGGATTTGGCTGTTATGTGGCAGATGTGTTTGTTTTTTGAATAAGGAATGTCCGTAATAACGGATATCATACGGGTGAACGAAGTCACAAATGTTTCAGGTGTCGCTCGAAAAAAGCCGACAGAAAAAAGAGACGCTTGGTACAAAAAGTCGCTTGGAAAAAGACGCCAGTCTACTTTGATATACGACGGACAAGTCTACTTGGCTTAGTGAAGCATTCAATCGGATCTCGGTGGTATTGAATAAAACTCAGGCGTATTGCGTAATGCATGCACTCCAAAAGTGCAACGTCATCAGAAGCTTGCTTGTTATTTTCAGAATCGAATGGCGTATTCGTTCAGCTGACATTGCAGGATATCTTTCTTTTTCTCTGACCTTCCAAATATCGGGCGTTGGCCTTGATTCGGATAAACACCGTAGGGTGTTTAAATATGTACCAAAATATAGACATAAGAGTGGCTAAATTCTCGTTACACGACATAGCCATACAAACAGCTGACGTTTATAACTGGTGGTCCAGCAACAAATACCAATTCCTGCGAATCAAAGTAGGAAATCTTGCTTACCGAAACAAGCAATGGGAAATTTAACGAAAAGAAGCCAGCTCCAGATACAGCCATCTCCTTAGGTTTTATGGTATCTCGCAGATAGCTTATCTGTAAACGAAACAATGACCATGGTCAAGGTCATTCGCTCATTCGTTCACAATTAGGAGAAAGCATTTGGTTGGAGGCAAATAGGATTTTACTATTCAAAGATATGTGATACGCACGCATGCTTTAATTAGACAACTGTTAGACCAATCTGAAAGGAAATTGTGGCTTTTCGAAAAAAAAAATTATGTTCTGTAGACATGCAGAGTTTAGGGCCTTAGTTTGTATCAAGAAGTTTCTTAAATAGGGAAGTACAAAAACGAATAAAGAAGGTCCCGAAGTCGGATAACTCTGCACCAATGATAGAGATGGCAGTACTGAAAACTCCGTCTGAAACGGGAAAATGGGATATAGAAGTTTAGAACTTGCACGTGAAGAGTTAAAACTCTTATAATTGTTTTACAAATGTTCTACTTATAAATTCATGCTTTGTATCTGAATAATGTAAAACACATTAGTATTTCCCGCTTTAGATGTATCTGAATGAGCACAGATTACGGAATTGTGACATATTTTGTTATTGCTGAATAGAGTTGTAAACGGCATACCAAAGCATCTTTTACTTCGCGATTCGGGAAAAGAAATTCCAAAGCACTAATGGGCTAAATATAAAACCTAGCTGCCTCCATAAGTGGATCAATTTTCCATTTTAAATTGAGGAGTCGCAAACCTCACCAATACACTATGAAAAAAGTTTACGCCCTTAGGGGTGTATATCTGCCACGCAACGATAATGGTCGTCTTGCCTTGCTTCAGTTTCCTTTCTTAAAAACGGAGCGCCCTCTACTTTCCTGTCGGCAGTGCTATGTCATGCTGATAACGCGCATGCCGTTCGTTACTGGGAAGTAACGGTATCGCAGCAGTAAAAAGTAGGAAATGCGGACAAGACAGATGACGTTTATTGTTGTGTGGCAAGATATAGCTCAAAGGGTGTAAACTTTTCTTAGAGTGTAGTAGTTGCGATTCCTTTGTATTCAGAGCAGAGTTGCTGATGTAAAGCTTCCTCTTAACCACGCACGTACAAACCCATAGTTTTTCTTAAGCATGCATATTAACAATAACGACATCAAAATACGCACCTGAGTAAAATATGCTCCGTTTTGCTGGCCGGTTGGAGCACTCTGAAGAGTTTGTCGCATGCTTCGCAACTGTAAAGAACAGTAAGTCAACATGGTTCTTCGTGTTGCAAGGACTTCGGCCTATGTAACGTGCTACCCAAGAATGATTAAGCTGTTGACTCGAACGAAAGACGCCCGTAAACGTCATGGCTACGTAAAGTTCTAGAAAGCACCTAAAAATGCATCATTTCACCAGAATTACTACAGCGAGTAACTTTCGCATGAAGAAGTTGTTCTACCGAAATAGAAACGTATATTGATCTGTGAAGTGTCTACTGAAATAAGTGCCCAACTGATCTGGTTTATTTTGTATTATATTGTAAATGTTTGTAACAAATAGAATATGTTGCCAGCTTCGCCGTGATGTTAAATTGTCAAACGAACAAATGAATATGAGTGGTAAAATAAACTTTCCAGTGATTCAGAGGCTTGCTGCCGAACCTGGTGCGCCATGATGTCAGACGTTTTGCCAAGTGATCCCGTACGCCCGCATGCTGGCGCACACACACACACAAACACATACAAACACACTCAAACACACACGCGCGCGCACAACGATACGCAAGTTCACTCCGCTTTATACATGTCAAATTTACAAGTAGAAATGTGAAAAAGCACAAACAGCTTATATTTTCGACCTTATACTCACTTCGTTGACCATTTCCTGACTCAATCCGGTAATGTCCAGAATGTCCAGGAGCAACAACACACTGTAGAGTAGGCAGATTACAGACTGAAGCGTTGAAAGCCCCTCTACGAACACCGTATATGTGCAGATACAGGCAAATAGCAGAACGGCTCCACCGGAGAGCATAATGGACCACCGCCAAATGCCATTCAGCTGCGTCTTGAGCAACGCTATAGCACAAAGGTTCATCCTAATCTCTTCGACGTTCCTAGCTCGCTTGACGAAAACCAAGCTGCCGCCGCCGTCAATCATGCAGCGAACAACCTCGTGCTGCTGCCGAATGTACAACAGCAGAACTTCTAGACACGGTCTTAGAACAATGAAGTCAACCATTTGGTACACGTAGAAGATGAAGTCACCAGCGACGCCGGATACCTTCAGAACGACGCCTTGGGTACCACTGTATTCGAGGTTGTCGATGAAGTTGCAAAGGAGGTAGCTGCTAAGGGACAGATTTCCTACAAATGCAAGGCAATGTATAAGTCGTATGAAATAGCAGCTTTTGGTTTGCCGGCAGCACTCGGGTGGCACAAAATTTACCGAGCTTTCGTACCTCGCCGATTGTTTGAAGAAATCGAAAAGGTGGCGCGACTTGAGGGCAATGCAGAGAAGGTTCAGCAGAACTTTGAAACCGACGACAGTGAAAACGAGAAGGTAGAGCCACCTGGTGAAAACCTGAACTCCGATCAAGAATGTTACAGTCATCTGGTAAAAAAAGAACGCAGTAACCACTATGAGTAGAACAAAGCAGATGAAGGCGTAAAATAGGTAGGAGGCTTTCCAAATCATGTCCGTCTTATGCTGTGCGGTTGCTCGAAGTCCTCGAAAAATCACAAGTCCAGAAGCTAAGCAGATCCAGCAATATGGTTTGAAGTGTCGCATCATGAACGATGTCATTGTGCTGTTATACGATCGGCCTTATAATGACAACACGAAAACTTATTCTGAACGTCACAGGAGAGCATTAGATCGTGTTTGCCGTCATTACTGCAGCTACCAAGACATCTGAAATAGAAAAGAAACAAGAAAAATTACTTCACGCCTAAATATTCGAAAACAAGTGTGCATTACGTCACCTTTGTGCACTTTAACTTAAGGGGCACTAAATGCTGCAGCATGGTATCTCTTTAGTGAACTTTACTTACAAACCGCACATAATGAACGGCACTTACAAACTGCGCACAATGTATTTATATTAGCAAAGAAACCCTTGAAAACCATGTGTATTCTGTTGGCAGAAAAAAATGATTCTCACGAGAAAGAAAAAGGTGGCCCGAGCGTTCTGATATTTTCCGCGGAAGATTACCGCCGGTGCGACAATGTGACGTCATGGATTTATAACTATGTTGCAGTAATTGTACGACTCTGGCACAAAAAGAACACTACAATACAATACAGGGCGCTATAACGTAAAGCTCTTCCAAACCTTTCTATTCCTATTCTGCAATCAGCCCTTCTCGATTGGTCAAAATTGATTGGGACCATCCCCGCTTCGCCTGTCTATCATGCGACGTCACGAAAACCGCGATAGCTCCCCATATGATAGGGCGTGTACACACTGATTATGCATGATTGGGCCGAACAAACGAAAAAGTGTTATTTCTGATTCGACGCCTTTTCGTCATTAGCCCTCAGCTATTGGTCAAAAGTTTTCGGGCTGCACCCACTAAACCTGCCTGTCACGCGACGTCACAAAACTGCGAAAACTCACCCCGTCGAAGTAACGTGTACGCGTTAAGCATGCATTAATATGCCAAACAAAAGTGAATTTTCCTCTGAATAGCCGTAGGGATGCCCCGTTCCGAAAGGAATAAAAGATGGCTGCCACAGATCGCTCAGGCAGTGGCTACTCGCAGCTGCCGCAGAACTTGGGTTTATTTGCGTAGAATTAAACTTCTTGCGCGGTAGTGTAACGTTTTCGAGCAATTTAGGCACGTTTATGACGTCGTTCTGCCAACTCGTCTTTGCTTAAGATCCGTTTCAGCGGCAGTCTTGACCTACCGTGGCATGCCGCCGCAATTTTCGATCAGCCACGGCAATTTTCGACCAGCCACCGCAAGCTAAGCAAGGGAAAGAGGACCAGTCGCAGATGCCGGCAACACCCTCTTCATCCTGTTATCGCTTTGCAGTGCTCGCCCTCGGCCCCCTCGATTCCCTCTCCACTTGAGCGTGATCCTTGCCCCTTGTCCGCCAATTAGATAAGACAAGCCGCTCAAAAGCACTTCTTTTTGGGCAAGTTGGTGCTTGGCTTTTCTAGGTACACATTGTCGAGTAAAATACATTTCTTGAAAAGAGACAGAAGAAATGAAGGCAGTGAAGCGGCGGAACTACCAACTGTTTAATGAGAACCTGAAAAAACGTATAGAAGAAAATACAACTTCAGATCACGTGTAGGGAGCCAAGGTGTGACAGCGCAACATGGTCATGATAACATACTTTGGATAAAGCACATTTCTGCGGAATGTAGTTTGATAGATGTATCGCTAACACAATCAGACCCTTTCTTTTTAATATAGAAGGCTTCCAAGAACTCCCTTGTAGTTTGGTCCTTACTTTTGCCTAGAATCAATACTTGCTCAAAGCGTGGCGTTCAATGACAGGCTTTACAGTGCGGATGCAGATGCACCTTGTCATACTTACCGATACTGTTAGCATGCTCCCTCAGTCTGTCATTAACACAACGTCCCGTTTGTACCACGTATGTCTTGCCGAAACCTAGGAGTTTCTCGTAGACGACCCCTGGTTGCGTACTCCAGGGTCGCGTATCGTACTGCTGCCGAGTTGTTGCGACACCTGTTTGTCGAAGCTCTACCGACGTTACTATTGGGTAGCGTGGCGTTGTCGGCAGGCTGCCGGCATCCGGTACACCATGGCGACCAGGCAAGGACGAGACGATTTCTAGTGCGAAACTTGCACGGTTTACTCAAATGTTGGTGACAGATTATAAGAAGAGAATGAAGTGGTGTTAAAAGTACATTTCGGAGCCCCTTAAATAGGCACTCTCAAATCGTGGGAGGGATCTTGCTCCCGTCGACGCCACGTGACCGGCACAGAGTCTGGTTTGTGGATGGACGTCCCGCCTCCGCAGATACCAAGCCTGCAGCAAGAAAAGAGCGTCCAGCCTCCGTAGATACCAAGCCGCAGGTGCAGGATTGTAGATGCTTATCCTTCTCTTTTGCGCATTGCTGGTTCGCGGAAGTTCTGTAGAGCTTGACAGTTCGAGGAAAGGGTGGCTCTAAAGTCGCACACACACAAAAGGGGCCTGTAAACACTGTGGGGCGTCCGCCAGACCGGCCTACACTCGAGACAACCATGGCGAATTAGGAAGTCCCATTTCGTTTCGATGAGGTATGGTCGAGAATTCATATTTCACGGGGTGCCAGATGCCAACCATAACAGCCTTCACTACAGTCCCTGAGATGTTTGGCTTGCTGCTTCTGGCAGCCAGGTGGTCTTTCGCATGTGATCCGGGGGCCCAATTGGGCCAACTTTTTGGGAGCCGAAAAGACAACCGGAATGCCATATCTGGTAAGATAGGAGCTACCTTCTTGAGGTTATGGCTCACACAGTGTAAATAAGGTACTACTTCTGGTATCCGCTCCCTTTCCTTCGAGTGCGTTGTCACACTCGCAGCGATAACTTTTAGCTTCTGCAGGAGGGACTCGACTACGGAATTTAAGACAGACTGAGGGTAGCCTGCTTTTAAAGGTCTCTCAAGTTGATGGCAAAAACTCGCTTGCATCACATGCACACAAGACCTGCGCAGGGCCGATTCCAGGCAAAGTAAGGCGATTCCACGCTTCACAGCCTTAAGTGCGCTGAGTCAAATTGTAAAAATTCTTTTTTGCCTTGAAGGAGGTACGCCCAGCAAGCGTGATCACTCATACGTGTTAGGTTAGGGTCTAGAAACTGGAACGAACTGTCCTTCGGAAGCTCATTAGTAAATGTAAGTCCTTTTGCGTTTGCTCTAAAAACGTCTAAAAACTGCTCAACGATTTCATGACATTGCAAGGGGCATCGACATGATGTAACAAAGGGCCACATAAAAAAATACCCTGGGCCGTCAGGTCCGGCTTTTCAACGATCTTCTCAGATGCATGTGCTACACCACCTTCCCTACGTGGGTTGCAGCAAGTAAACTGAGAGACTACCGGAACTTGGTGAGTACTGCCTTAGAAACCACGTGGAACAGTAAGCTGTCCTGTCTACTGAGGAGTGTGAACATGGCAACCACCAAAGAGAGGCGGAAAGAGATACTGGTGGTTATTGGTGAAACCAATATTCCAAATGATATAGTCAACCTTCTATATAAGGGACCGAAATATGGACTTGAGCCTCAGGTTCCAGTACAAAAGCTTCTGGCATGGATTCGTCAAGTCGCAAGAAAAGGGCCCCAGGAACAGCGCGAGCGTTGCCTGCTAGATGGTGCAGACAGGCTACACAGAGCTGCCCCCAAGGCCAGAACTGGCCGACAGGTGCGGATGTTGCAACGTGTGGTGTCTTTTTTCAAAGACGATGAACTCTGTGTGATGCAGTTCGATAAAGAAGGCGCTTTTGTAGCTCTTCCTAGACAAGCCTTTAACCAAAAAGCATTAGAGGGAATGAAAAAGAATTTTAAGCCTGTAAAAGTCAGCTTACAAAAGTTAAGAAAACCATGACTTCGTTCTGTGAAGAAATTGGCTGTGAAAGAGTAGCTAAACAGATCAGAAAGAGTAAAAAGAGTTTCTTTTACAGCTTTCTTCAGTGCCAAGACCCATAAGGTTGATGTCCCGTCTCGAACTATTATTAGGGAACGGGACAGGTGGCATTATCAAGTCAGTAGTTTTTTTGCTAAAAGCCCTGTAACTTCTTCAACTCACTGACCCATTCTTGACTAGTAACTCGAATGAAGTTTTCGAATATTTCAGTGGCAGCCAAGAAATAGGCTACGTGTTCTCCATTGATATAAATGACCTCTTTTACTCGGTTCGGCATCCTGAGCTTTTAAAAGCCGTTAAACAGCGCATTGATGAAAGTGGCGAAGCTTATTATGTGTCTAAAATGGAGATGTCGGCTTAGAATTTTGTTTCCCTCTTGGAAGCTTACGTCAACCGCACCTTTGTAACCTTTGAACATGGCATATTTTTGCAATAAGAGGGCATTTGCATTGGTTCACGTGTAGCACCCATTTTATCTGACTTATTTTTATCCTACTTTGACCACGCACTGCAACGTGCTTTTAGTTCATCTCATCCTAATGTTGTTAAGGTTTTTAGATACATTGATGATCTTTAGTCGTTGAGAATATATGCCCCTTGCCATGCCATTTTTAGACGTTTTTAGAGCAAACGCAAAAGGACTTACATTTACTAATGAGCTTCCGAAGGACAGTTAGTTGCAGTTTCTAGACCTTAACCTAACACTTATGAGTGATCCCGTTTGTTGTGCGTACCTTCTTCGAGGTAAAAAAGAATTGTTACAATATGTTGCAGCGCACACTAAGCCTGGAATCGGCTCTGCGCAGGTCATGTGTGCACGTGATGCAGGCGAGTTTCTGCCATCAACTTGAGAGACTTTTAAAAGCAGGCTACCCCCAGTCTGTCTTAAATTTCGTGGTCGAGTCCCTCCTGCAGAAGCTAAAAACTACTGCTGCGAGTGTGAAAATGCACTCCAAGGAAAGGGAGCGTGTAAAACCAGAAGTAGCACCTTATTTGCACCATGTGAGCCATAACCTCAAGAAGGTAGCTCCTTACTTACCAGATATGGCATTCCGGTTGTCTTTGCAGCTCCCAACAAGTTAGCTCAATTGTGTCCCCGGATCACATGCGGAAGGACCGCGGGGCTGCCAGAAATAGCACGCCAAACATTTCAGAGACTGTATTGAAGGGGTGGTCTACGAGATACCCCTAGATTCTGGCAAGTCATACGTTGGACAAACGGGACGTTGTAATATTGACAGACTGAGGGAGCATGCTAATAGTATTGGTAAATGTGACAAGGCGCATCTACCTGCGCACTGTAAAGCCTGTCGTTGTACGTCATGCTTTGAGCAAGTATTGATTCTAGGCAAAAGTAGGGACCAAACTGCAAGGGAGTTGTTGGAAGCGTTCTATATTAAAAGTGAAAGGGTCTGGTTGTGTCAGCGATACATCTATCGTATTATATTCCGCAGAAATGTGCTTTATCCAAAGTATGTTATCATGACCATGTTGTTCTGCCACACTTTGGCTCGCTGCGCATTAGCAGAAGTTGTATTTTCCTCTATACGTTTTTTCAGGCTGTCATTAAACAGTAGGTAGTTTGGCTCTTCACTGTCTTCCTTTCTTCTGTCCCTTTTCAAAAAAATGCATTTTGAGCCACAAGGTATAGCTAGGAAATACAAGCCGCTCAGTGTAGGCAATGTTAGTCGTTTTTATAGCAAACAAGAGCGACCTCCTATAAACGAGGAGAGTGTTCAGTTGGTCGGTTCAGGCAACGCTGCAGGTCAAGGCCCGATGCTTGCGTCTGCAGTTACGTAAATTTGACGTCAGGTGATTGGAATATAAACATATTGGAATAGCTTTTAGTTGCAGGGCCCATAGTTTCAGATTGCTGATAATCATAACTATACCCAAACAAATGCTGTCGAATCAGTGACCTCATGGGCAGCTAGTGTGGAAAGTTAATGACGGTATTGCCGCCTGTCTCTAGCTTTTACGTTCAGATCTCGCCTACCAAGCTTTTTCCATGTCAAGGGCAGCCGTCTTGCTGGTTGCGGAAGCATAGAGTGGTCAGACAACTTAACCTAATAATTTCCCACGGCGTCGTTCAACCCACCTCTGCTGAACGGCACAGGATAATTTCACAGGAAGTGTCCTTCAGCCTTACAAAAGTCTTCAACTTGGGTAAGCCGCTATTCAACCACGTCGTCGCTCTGAGGACCTTGGTGCTGCGGTACAAGCTCGGAATTCTAACTGGTGCAAGGCTCCATCATTTTATTTTTTGCCGATATAACGTAACATTTCACGTAACGTAACGTATGATATAACGTAACGAATTTAAAAGAATGCCACTAAGTTTTGCTGCCATGACATTCTGGATCGTCATTTTTTTTACGTTAAAGGGATAGACAACCCCCTCAGAACATGAATAGAGACTAACCCTGCTGATGGAGTAATTCCCTATCGTAGTGGCTAATATCAGCCAGGTTTTCCTCATTACACGTGGATTTATATTTTTTAATTCATCCCTGAAAGTCACAAAAAAGTTACCTTTGGTGCCCCACGCGGCAAGAACATGAAGCTGCACAAGAGGTCCACCACGTAACCTTCTACTACTGTGCGCGGTTTCTGGTCTACTTTTTAGTATTAAAATGCAGTATACTTTTTTTATTATATGTTTTTTCCAGTCTTACAATGTGCGCATAAGCCTTAGTTTGTAGTGAGCAGAAAAGTGGCGCTGTCTTCGCCTTGTATTTCGTTGAGTTGGCTTGGCTCGTTTATCGACAGTAAAAATGACTACGGGGGCTAGCCCGCCAGGACGTAGGCGTGTTCTTGGGAAAACACGCGGTGCTACTATAAGAAATGCGTGTACAACAAAGCAAACTTATTACAGCAGCTCTTTTTTTTTTCAAAAGGAGTGGAAAAGGTAAAAATGTAGGTAGTTAACCACAGTTACACTCACTCCTGTGAACGCAGAACGATGGGCGGCTTTGACAATTTGCGAGGCGGGCTAACTACATCGCTCACACTTCACAGCGTTGCTGGAGGAGGGACTCTTACTATATTAGAGGCTGCTCAGATGGGAAAATTCTGCTTACTAAATATTCACGCGCTTTTAGAAGTAACTACTGCAGGTGCAAACACTACCTTCCTTTCGCCATAAAAAGCTGTCCTGAAAAATCGGTTATCAGCGCCTTTTGAGGTTCATACCTGAAACATTAGAGAAGAAAATAATATAATATATATATATATATATATATATATATATATATATATATATATATATATATATATATATATATATATATATATATATATATATATATATAATTTGACACGTTTGTTTAATCGCCTAATCGGGCAAACCTGAATGCCGACAACGGTACCTAAGCTGCTTCGACTAACTTGCAGATGCCAAAGTAGTTGGGCATTTTACAACTTCGAGCAGCAGCTGGCATTTGGTAAGGTAGTGAAAATTTGAGCTCGTTGGTTCACAATCTGCAGCTTATGCAGAGCAGCGAGAAGGACCACGAAAAAAAGGAGAATGCGACACACGAGGCACAGGTTGAGGTTTCAGCGTGGTACGTACCTTGGCGCCGGAGCTCTCCCTCGCTCGGTGGACGTACTGCCGGAAACGAAAGGATATACGACGTGCAACGACGAGTTCAGTTTCTTGAGAAGCGCACAGCTGCGGTTATAGTGAATGATGGTTCTCTCGATACAGTCCAGCGACGAGCCTTACTGGAACCCATCGCTCGGGTAACACTGTCCTTACTCAGGGATCGCTGTGCGCTTGAGGTTGCAAATGGGTCTTCCGTGCACGGGTCATGTTGACGTTCTACACCTGCACCCTGATCGAAATATTGGTCACGTATTCATAGAATGACGTGTGTCGTGGTCCAGGTGAGCAAATGAGTGCAGCGTGAGTGATGCGCTATGAGTGCAGCAGCTGCTCCTTTAATAATGCACGCTATGATCTGCGCAGCGCCTCGAGGCCAATGTGAATGCTAATGATCTTAGCGCCAATAGTAACCTTGCAGACAGGGTCATTAAGGTCATCGAAGGCAGCCAGCAACACCAGTGAACGCAATCAATCGCGCTCGTTTCCTGCAGTATATCGCGATCGAAGCGTTTTCACGTCTCCAGCTGGTCACTTTATGCATTCACTGGCTTCAAATTCCGATTTTGACAAGGTTTCATTGCCGATTTGATACTTTCAGAATGAGTCGATTAAGAAAAGTTACGAATTGGAGGGGATGAAACTACACAAAACATAATAAAAAATCGGACGTAGCGTAGGTGGCAGAAACAGCGCTGTACATCATTAAGCACCCTAAATTCCTCTCTTGGGGGTAGTATGTTTTGGCGAGGAATTAGGGTGGTCTTTATGAGGCTGCATGGTACCATAAACTATATATATATATATATATATATATATATATATATATATATACACATATATATATATATATATATATATATATATATATATATATATATATATATATATATATATATATATATATGTATATACACACACCAGCACACAGTGGCTGAAAGCAGTGCCTGTGGCACTTCTGTGAGGTCATGAATGTCAAAACAAGACCCGCACGCCATCCGCGAATGGTGGTTTACATTCCCATATAAACATGAATACCATCAATATTTCGTGAACTTTCGATGTATGTTTAAATATAGAGCCGGGTTGTGCAGGAGAGAGCCTTGCAAGTGTTGCTGGTATGCGGGCTAAATAGTAGTTGCAGGCCAGATAATACAGTTACCTTTAATATTCGTTCCTTGCCGATCCATCTGCCTACGAGTACCCGCGACTTATCCGTGTGACAAAAGTGTACATAATTCACAAATATTGTAGAAACTGCTCGGCCTCGTTGGCTTTGTTATTTGCAGGGCTATCCTAAGTATGCAGTCGTCGTTTCTTATTCATGTGCATGCTCTCTTATTAGCTACAGTGCATACCTAGAAGAAGGTGAACTTGTGATAGCTATGTATACTTGCCTCGAATGACACGCGCTCGCGTGTTAACCATGGTAAGGCGTTCCACCATTGTGCACTCGCTGGTTCCGAAGCAAAAGTGGCGTTTGCATCCTGCACTCGCCAAAAGACTATCTCTGCACTTTGTCCATCAACTCCTCGATGCCTGCGGTTGACGCTGCAACGAAAACAAGGCACCAGTCTCAACTGTTGCAAACGCACCTCGGTATAATCTTTCGCTTGAGAGACGCGCGTCGATTCTCGACAGGAGGTTCTTGCTGTGCAACTTCAGAATCTGCGCGCTTACGGGTTCGAGTGCAGGATATCACGTAGGAATCGCGCCTAAGTTCGGTAGGAACACTTTCTTACCCTTTAGAACGAGCGAAAACATTTCGTGCATCAAAGGCGTAGCAGGCCCATTCAAGCATTCTTCCTCATGCTGGCTATCACAAACCTCGCTTCGTAGCACAGAAAGGTCCCGGACACTAATGCCAGCTTCGTATCCTTACAAGTGATGGAAGCGCAGTCGTAAATTTCCTTTCACATAGTTCACCGAGAGCGCTGCTCTCGTTGAATAAATATACGCTGCTGCCTACATACCGAGCGTCGTAAACCTTCTTGTGGAAAAAAAAAAGTCAAATGTGCAATAAAAAGAACCAAGAATTTGCGGCATATTACTTGGAAAAATGCAGCCTCACAAAACGACGATCGCGACGAGGAACAAGCCGAGTCCGTAGCCAAGCGAGTTGCGGCTTCGCTCTTGCCGTGTGCGGCTTCACGCCCACTTTCGTCAAAGTCATTCGAGTCAGAACTGCGGAATGTGTCAGTCGCTCGTGCTTTCAGTGCTTTTGAAGAACGCACGGGAAACAAAAAATTGCGGCCGTGCTGCTCAAGCGACTGAACACCGAGTACATCTCGAGGTAAGATAAGACGTCGCTAGTTTGAAGCTCGACTTTCAGTTCACGCGGGGCTGCAGTCTACCATTTTTATTCCTTTAGTGTAGCTATGCCGCCGCTGCATTTCAAAATTGTTGTACTGAGCGTTAATGAGCAATTTCGATACGCTAGCGGCTCTGAGAATGTTTATTTGTTCACGTAAATTATCCGCATTGTGGGAAACGCATAGCGACACGCTCGTGTTCCCCGCTATGTATTTCACGTTTTGAGGTGACGCGTCATACACTTCTCCTGAATACACTCGCATTTTGATGCAAAGAGAAACAAGCAGGTTGACATCAAACTTAAAACGGGCGTTCTTTACGCGAGCGTTCGAGGTCTTGCGAAAGACGATTAAGGAAACGCAAATTCGAAATGTATTTTTTCCGAAGCGTTCGATTTTATCAGCGCTCGCTGAAACCCCCCGTTATGAACGTCAGAAGGCCTCCCTTAAACTAACTGCTGTCAATTGTGCGTAGAAATGAACGCGCTGACTGCTATTTTATACTTCTCGCGTATTTCTTTCCTTTTTTTTTACAATTTGGTTGCTTCGTTCGTTGGTGCAAACGGGCGGTGCTTTCGCTGTTACTGCTTCAGCTGCCATTTTGTTCGTCTGCTCTCGGTGCGCTCTGCACACGTGCACGTCTTTGCCGTTTACTGAGCGTTGTAAGGATTTGTATCGGCCTGTGTTCCAGGAACGTAAGGGAAACGGAAGACGACACAGGCGTACTGTGGGCTTCTGTGGTGGCCCAACACGGCCAGCGACAGCCGGCCCACTTTGTCGCTTCCAAAAGAATGGAAGGTAAGCACTCACTTTATGCAACCTTAGTGTAGCCAATAGCTTATAACCTTATTGGAACGGCTATATGACGAAAGGAGTTGTCTTCCGTGAGCGGTACGTTTGTTTCGGGCGTGTAAAGACAATGAACCTGGTATTTAAAACAGCAGCCTAATTGCGCGTCATTGTATCCAGTTGTCTGCTGTTTTCGTACGGGAGGAATAAAAAAGCAGATTAATTTGTTTTTCCTGAAGTATGACAGCACGCAGCACGGATTAGGTAATTACGATATAGCCCACTGCTTGCTTATTGTTCTTCGTTAGACATTGCAAGCCGCCTGAAGACACTTCGAGAGGGGCGGGAACCAACTGAAGCAGTTCTGCTCAGGTACAAAATGCACCGTATGCGCGGTTTTGTTCGCGTTCCCGGCTAACGACACCGGGCGAATTTTACGTCACGAAGCTGAAATTTGTCAGCAATTTTTGTGAGCCTGCCTGTACGTTCCTCTTTGCCGGGTATTCAAAGGCCGAGCAGATTTCGCAGAGAACAAGGGAATTTACCTTCGCAGCAAGTCGCGCGCATTGCTTGCGAAGCTGCGTATTTCTTCCTCTATGGCTGCGTGCTATCGTAAGCAATTCGCGTGTGGCAAATTGCCTCGATAACGAGTTAGAGCGATATGCGGCTAGTGCTGTCAGAGGGAAAAGGGGGTGCCCTTCCAGGCACGCTAAGTGTTGGTGCTCCCATCGCGCCTGCGTTTCGCCGAATGAACTGCCGTTTTCTCATGTCACTGGCCGCCGACAGTCGATAAGACGGTTGTGCGTCGCAGTGACCTACGGGGTGCCATTTCTTTCTTCTTTCGTGCTCGTTTAGTTTTCTGTTTTGTTGATCGTGCAACCGTGCGACGGAACATTTAATCTTCGCTCGCAATTTAAACCGATTCTTTTGTATCAATCGATGTGACGACTTGTCAGTGGCATTTTTTAACAGGGCTGTGATGGCGTTGGAACCAATTATGACGGTCGAATAGAATAAAAATGAAAATAATGATGGGCAAGTGGTCGCTTGTGTTTATTTTTTTGTCTTTAAGGATCACCTATGTAGAACACTAGTGACCAACACACAACAGCCAATTCTGATCCTGTAGCCTGGCGATACCTCGAGTGTCTCTTGAACAGCGTGAAGATATCGTAGAAATGCCTATACGAGGTTACACGCAGCGTAATATTGCTCTCCGGACAAGCCGTCCTTTGAAGACGGTCAAGAGGATTGTGAAGGCTTACCGAGATGGACGCATAAACGACGCGCCACACCAGAGGCGACGTCCATCAAGTTCGAATGACCAAGACCGTTACATCGTTACTGCAGTGAACGACAAGCCCTTTAAAAATGCAAAGCGCGTGCGAACTGCTCTTGGCCTGGACAATGTGAGCGATAGCGCGGAACGGCGAAGGCTCGGGAAAGCAGAATTGCGAAGTCGCATCGCCGCTCAGAAACGTCTTCTCACAGCAGGCAACAAAGCAGCTCGCCTGAGATTTGCTATACTGAACACAGCTGAAGTGAGCAGGAGTAGAAGTGTGTGGTTTTCTCAGATGAGTCTACATTTTCGAGCAGCTGGAATCAATTACTCGAAAGTTTGTACGTCACTGAATGTAATGTGCTTTAATTTTCATTACCCTTATTAGTCTTAATTTGGCCAATTCAACTTACTTACGCCTAATTGGGCTAATAAACTTGGCTTATTAACTAGTTAATTATTAATCTTTAATACGGTTCCTTACCCGCCTCCTTTCGTCGTAAAGTCTCGTGTATACTTATCAATGTCATTGTAATTAATCTGATTATTCTCTTACCCTTAGTATACTCTCAGTACTTGCTACATATAGTCAAAATAGTAAATATCTGTAGCCATACGTAGTCATAAGGCATTCTCTTACAAATCCTCACGGGACCCCATGCACGCTTTATACAGCGCGTAGTATCACGCGTTACAGACGGGAGGATTTCCGGAGCAGTAGCACTAGAATTCTAGCCCATTAAAGCAGTGCTACTCCTGACGGCGCTTCGCGGCAAGTTACTAGTAACCGCATGTCAGTGTTATCATTTTGAGCTGGCGATGAGAAGTCCCGCAATTCGAATAAGCAGACGCATGGTGGATGTGCTAACAGTTGTTAGAACAGCGTCCCCTTTTTCACTTTTCTGACGGTGGCCGCCGCGTATCGCCCCTATAGCCGAGTTCGAGGCTGTATGAAACGCGCTCCTGGGTTCCCGCTTACATTTCTCACGAACATAACAGCGAATATAATACCTACGTCGGTGCTTAGCCACGCGCTCCGATGTTCCCCAAGGTATTGTGCTCCTGCGCTGCACGACTTATCGTACAGTAGGCAATGCCTATGGACAGTTAACCAGACGCTTCTAACTTCTAGAAGCTAATCATCCACTAATTGGGATCCTGCAGGACGAGGAACACAGGGAATAAATAACAGGTTTAGCTTATTAATCAATCAGAGCCTCATCTACTGATGAATGAGAAATTCACGGACCAAGATAATTTAGCTGTAAGAAACAGATCAGTGTTTTGGCAAAGCTATTGAGAAGCATTGACATATTATTTCAATCAGTTATCAGTTAAAGTAAGAACTTTGCTTGATCAAACTTTTGTGCGATATCTTTATCATAGATCCTGACGTAAAATATAATGAGTTGACTTAATGAAATGAACGCACTCTTTTGTGGAAGGAGTGCTCAAAGTCGTTCGAGTCGTTGTGTTGTGCGCAAACATATAACTTAATACCTCCATTTGTTTCAGGCCACAGCATCGGCAAGGACAATTCCACCTCCTTTGAATCGCCTTTTCGTCAGTGCCAGGGTATGCGAAATGTTGCCTTTATCATTTCAACCGATCTTGCTCACTGGTCATTTCTTGCATATGTTATCACAAATACTTGCAACAAACAATTTGCTTTTGCAGGATGGTCACAGGCGAAGAAAAATAGAATGATTTTTGCTATTCAGAAACTGTAAGCTTTGTGTACTTATGCGCCTAGTCCCACTCTTTCATAAGCGGAGACCTACGTCATGGACAGAGGGTACATTACGATGGATCGACTGTATGTGAAGTTGAGGCGCTTGGGCGGGCGGTCTTAACCGTGGGCTTTAGTAAGAGCGGTTGCTTTTTGTTGACGCACTGGGTGTCCAAAAGCTCCCCTAGCTAGTTATGGGTACCCAGTGCGAGGAGGCTGTGAGGGGGGGGGGGGGTAGACTGTGGCAGGCTGTGCCCTATTTTAGTTGCCTTGCGCAGCATGGCGTCCAGGCACCCTCGTTGATTGACTTATGTAGTCGAAGGGAACATGATAGTTCAATGTACTAATGGTGCATGGGGGGGGGGGGGGCGTCCAGCATTCGCGGAGACCGATCCACGATTGGACAACGTGCGCATCATGCCCAGGATCGGATCAATCTGGCGAAGTTATAGCGATACGCCTCGTTGCGGATGGCCGTCATCCTGAACATACAAGTCACGGATGCGGTGTAGAGGTGTCACCTATGCCAAGTTAAATGGGGGGGGATCGTAAGGGACCCCTGCGAGAGCGGATGACCAACAGCTCGCACTTAACTGAAACGCCAGTCAGGTCGCCTTCAGTGGCGTATGCAACAACGAGCCAACGGCGCCTTGAAGCCTCTCCTGGATCGCATCGTCAGAGCCTCTGTTTGTCCACATGGGATTGGTCGGCCTCGAGTGCACGCGCGACGTTGGGGACCTAGTTCAGCAGCGGTGGCTGCTTGGCGTGAGCAGTGCCGAACAATACAGAGGAAAGAAGGGAACCTTCGGCTGTGCCCGTATCTACTCGAGATATTGGTGATCGATATGAACCAATTCGAATGGGGGCTGTGCGAATAGCCTACGTAGTTATACATGCGATTGCTGCAGCGCGAGTGAAGATTACTTATAATTCAGTCAGGGGTGGGACATGGACAAAGGCGCTCTTTAGATCGAAGGCTATGACGCGTGTGGGCCCTTGATGGTGGACCAAAGATGTCGTCCTTCAAGTGTAGGATAACATTCTGCGTTTGATAAATGCGGTCGGAAGCCGAGCTGCGTGCGAGAAAATTATGCCTCTTCGAAGAACGGCTCGAGCAGGCGCAAAAGTATACGTGTAAGTTTGCCAATGTTTGACTTCAGATAGATAGGGTAGAGCTGGTCCTGTTTGATCAGTTTTCCTCGCTTTGCTGTAAGCAGGATATCTGCATGGCGCGATGCCAGTGACTGGTATCCCCGCCTGCGGTGCCTGTTAAAAATTTCCATCAACCTCTCGAAATCGGAATCCGAGAGATTACAGAGGGCCTTATGATGTACCCTAACTTTCCCTGTTGCGGAGTTCTTCTGACAGATTCAAGAAAAGCCTATCCAACGGTGATGTCCGCCTCTAATAAGCCATCTGCTATCTCAGAATGAGGAATGAGGCTTGAGACCGGTGGTGAATTTCCCCTCGAGCTCCAGCAGGAGCTGCTCTGGGTCGTCGCGGTTGGCACGGAAGTGTTGTGATGCTTGGAGGAGTGCTATTTGATTTTAGTAGGGTCTATTAGGGCCCTAGTCTTGGCCGTATCCTATGTCCCCGATGGCCAGTCGCAAAAGCCACGCCAGTTATTGCGGCTAAGAATGTGAGCCTAGTCCTCAGCCTCTTCTGATAGATTAATACGCCTGCGAAGCTTTCAATTGAGGCACTGCCGTTTCTACCAACATGTAAGCCCGCCACCTGCATCCCGCAAATGGACGTTGGGGTCCATGCACGGATTCTTAGTTGTGGTTATTGCGCCCATGACATGCTTCTGGATCACCGGTACGTGCAGCGAGCCATTGCGCATATCAGCCCTCGACCAGGGCACACTGACAGCGTCCCCGAAAAAAAATATGTCCAGTGCCTTAATCCGTACCTTGCGTTCAGGTCGCCGGACTCTGCGTAGACGTAGTACCGTGGCCACAATAATCGTCATTCCCCAAGCGCTCACGAAGAGCGCCGTGCGACATGGCTGATCCCGCATACCTGGAGAATGTAAGGACCGAACACGAATCACGCGAGATGCTGTTTCCCACCCGCGTGGGAAGCTCTGAATGTGTATGCAAGGTAAAATGGAGGTTGCATATGCCACTCGAGAGGCCTATCCCCTTGGCTGTAGCACAGGGTAACTCTACGCTAAGTGCGGCGCATCGATGTCCCCGCACGCCAATAGTGCGCATCCAAGGCATTGAAATACGATAAGAAGGCGATGAAAGGAATACTTTTTAGAGCCGGCGGGAGGTGTACATGTTCAGGATACCAAGACTTCGACTATATTTTCCCTGCATGACGACTTCAAGAATATGTTGCGGGATATCCATGTCTGTGGTATGAGGACTACATGTTAGATTTCCTGATACCAGAGCGCCTACTAGTGAAAATTTCCCATAGTTGGCGTCATATCCTAATAGCTTCTAGGCGGAATTGGGGTTCCTGAAATACGATCACATTAGGAGGTTGTTCGGCTCACACCCTGTTTACGTGTCACCATGTCGGCTGTGAGGGCTTGAGTGCGTACTTCCGAAGCGGCAGACGTGTAATTTCCTGCCGGAGTGACTGACTGTCAGATTTTTCCATGACCTGGACATCGGGTCTTAAATTTCCAGCGTTCCAGTCAGGCCGACCAGGCGCGAGGTGGCGGCTGCTGATTCTTGGTCAAGTGGACGGAGCTAGTGCTGTTAATGGGTTGACTGTCAGACTGGTCGCTTCACAATATCCGCTTCTCCTCTTCAAGCGCCTTCTTCACACGAGTCTTACTGAAGGGCTGTCGCTTTGGCCAGGCCATTGAAGTAGTTGGATGTTCCCCGTCGCAGGATAAGCGATGAAGGGTACAAGAATGCGGGACCGTCTGGCTCTAAACCCCGCACAGTTCACTCAGAAGAATGTTTGGTGTAGGGCAGTGGTCATCGAGGTGACCAATTCTGAGACGCGTCCCGCACATTGGTTGACAAGGACGGTGCGGAAAGCAGCGCATCCACGCCCGAGGAAGCGAACGAAGTGAGGCTGTCTGGGGGGCTCGAACCTGACCAAGAAAGAGCCCCAGGCGCCCGACATAAGCGTCTGTAATATCTGGGTGCCAGGCGCGCGCGTTTCTTCCATTGAAGCATAGGAGCGTGTTCCGAGCTTCGGACAAATACCCCTTTTATGGTATGATCTGCCGCGGCCGGTAGGTTAATAGTGGGTAGCTTCGCCGCCCGATGTCCACGTGCTGCAGTTTGCGGAGGGGGTGGGCCACGTACAACAGCGGTGTACTAGAGACAGCGAGATTTTGATCAGCTCGTCGTCGAAGAGCCCGTAATTTCCGGCGGGTTATTCGCCGCTTCGGTGGCAATGCACTGCACACAAGCTGCGTGCAGACCAATTGAAATCTCATTGATGTGCTCATCGGATGAGGCCATAGTGGACGCTCCGATTGGCTGCTAAAAAGCACGGAACGAAGCCGCCGCAGTTGTGCCGACAGCAGGCTGGATCCGTCGCTCCCGGCAAAGCCCCGAGCGGAAGCGCTCGGGGACGCGAGGCATGCCGTGCAAACGGGCCATGCCTCGTGTGCCCTGACAGGTGATGCGGGTCATGGTTCGTCTGTGGTGTCCCGGAGCAGTCTTTCGGCACGTGCGCTCTCGACGATTGCGGGTGGTGTTTTCCTTTGTTCAATGTGCTGTTTGTGCGGTAGATAAAAATCAGGCCCGCGACTTCATTTGTCTTTTTGTGCGAAAGTTGCTAATAAAATGCAGAGTAAACTACATCTCCTTCCCGTTAAAATGCCCTGCCGAAACTGAATAGCCGTGCGCTGTGGCATTTTGGCTCGTGTATCTAGCACGGAACGGGGTAGTTTTGAGAAAGGCGGATACACTGATGGCACTGCTGAAGTATTTGCAGGTAAATAACGTGACCACGAATGTAATTCGGGAGGGGGAATGTAAGAGCGCCTGAAAGGAGAGCGGGAGGAGACACGTTGTAGCGCATTTTCTAGTACGGGGTGGTTGCCAACGACGTGGATAAGCACGACCTTGCGGGCCCTATTGTGGAAGCAATCGGCATTGCTTTCGAATGCTACGCCGGGGCTCTTATCGTGTGCGTTCTTTTCCTGGGTCTACCTCGCGATGCCGAAGGCAGCCCAAATGCCAATTCGCTATTCGCTGCTGTGGCTGTTCATTGGGCCACTGTTGTCATATGGCTTTCGCGGTCATAGTTCGTTATACGAATATTTGCCCGTGCATGCGTGGCACCCTGCTTGACAACGTAATTAGTAAGAGAATGTTCTCTGCAATTTATATGGCCAGTGAAACTGCAAGGCTTGCATCCATCGTGTTGTCTAAATACTACCGCAATCAATGCTGCGCTTTTATGGTGATACTGTGACATTTCTTGTAGCCCAGCCGCCCGCCCTCTGGACAGCTGAGATAGCTTTGGTTGTGGCAGTTAGCGTCATCTTTGTAGCGGCCAATGAAAAATATAATTTGCGTACCTCGATTTTTCTTTGGAACCTATACCTACATATAAAGTAGGGTGACGAAATTATGCGCAGGAATGAAATATGCTTCCTCCTGTTCTACTTACGCTGCGAAATTTTTTATTTGGTCACTTGGTTCATTGCGCCAACGGACGACATTTTCGCTTTTACTACTTCGGCTGCTAATCTGTTCGTCTGCTCCTATCGCCCTCTGCACACCTTCTTTCGTCTACCGCACGCTGTAAGATTTTGTTTCTGTTTCGGCCGGTGTTCCGGTAATAGGAGACAAACGTAAAACTACAAAGGCGCACTGCGTTTTTTTGTGGTGGACCAACATGGAGAGACGGAAGGACCACTTTTTCGCATCGAAAAGAATGAAGGTAAGCAGTCCTTTTCTGCAGTGGTTATGTAGCAAAGAGCTGCTAACCTTATTGGAATGGCTGTACAACGAAAGCAATGGTCTTCCGTACGCGGTACATTTGCTTGCGGCGTGTAAACACATGAAAGCTAGCTTCTTAGTCAAGTTGAGTGTTATCTGAGTCGCTGACGGGAATTGCACGTCGTTATATCCCAGTGACTGCTGTTCGCTTTATTGGGGAATAAAACTTATTTTTCCTGACGCTATTCGAGTGCATGTTGCAGGGATTAGGGGATCAGGATGCTGAACACTGTGCTTGTCTAGTCTTGGTTAATCATTGTAAACCACCTAAAATTTCGTGAGGTGCGGAAACCAATTAAAGAAGCACTGCGCAGGTACACAATGCACTGTAAGCGCGGTTTCTCTGTGTTTGCTAAGAACACAAGGCCCATTTTACGTTACTAAGCAAAAATTTGTCCCCAATTTTTCTTAGCCTGTCTGTATGTTCCTCCATTAAAACTTCTTTCTGGGCGAGTTGGTGCATACTTGACATAAAAATTGTGGTTGCACTTGTACTTCGTGGTTGCATGTGTTTGCGCTGTTACAATGTGTGTCTGTATGTTCCTCTTTATGGGATGCTCAAATTCCGAGCAGATTTTGGTGAGAACGAGCGAACTGAGCCTTAGTGTTCATACAGTTAACTAGGGGCTTCCAACTTCTGGAAGCTAATCTTCCTGTAATTGCCATTCTGAAGAACGAAGACAGGGAACAACTTAGAGGTACAGGGAGCTATCCCGTCAGCGCCTCCTCTACAGATCAATGAGAAAGTCATGAATCAAAATAATTTCGTTGGAAGAGACTAAGTATTTTCAGAAATCTATCGATAGAGAAGCATTAGAAAACCTCATTTCAATATGCTAGCAATTAATATAATACGGCTTGTTAAACTTTTGTGCCATATTTCCAGAATATAGTTCCGGCCATTACATAGTAGTGGACCTAGCTTAAACTCTTTTGCTGAAGCAGTGCTGAAGGTCGTTCCAGCAATTTTTGTGTCCGGATATAACTTATTACCTCCTTTCGTTCCAGCCCACAGCCTTGGAAAGGAGAATACCATCCCTACTTCCATCACGTTATTTGGACAGAGGTGACCAAGCTGGCCCTTGCTGGCCCTTGCTGTGGGCGCTAGTAAGAGCCGTTGCTTTTTGATGGCCCACTGGGCGTCCAAAAGCTTCCCAAGCGAGTCGTGGGTACCCAGTTCGAGGTGACGGTCGGTGGCGATAGACTGTGGCAGGCCGTGCCCGATTTTAATTCATGGCACAGTGGGACGTTCAGCGAGAGAGAGAGAGGGGCAAAAGGGAAAGGCAGGGAGGTTAACCAGAGAAAAAGATCCGGTTTGCTACTTTACGCTGGGAGAGAGGGGAGGGGGAGGTAAAGTGGTAACAAAGTAGAGATAAGGAAAGAAAGGAGCATAGACACAATCACAATCGGTCACTGTCACCGCATACACTCATCGCACAGCACAGTGACACTTGCAGCACTATCAACATCTGTTCAGGCTACAGCCGCTTATCAAATTCTGTCGCCCTCAAAAACCGCAACAGTGCCCTCGTCGCCCTCTGCTGCGATGGCTTGTGATGGCGGCATATTAAAATAAGTTCTTCTGTGAGAGGCCTTCGGTCAAAGCGCGCTATCGCGATTGCGAGTGATTGTAAATTATAGCGAGGACAGTCACAAAGTGGGACGTTCAGGCACCCCAGTGGATTATGAGTTAAGTAATGGAAGGGCATATGATAATTGGCTCTACTAATGAAGCACGCGTCCACCAGCCGAAGCAAGTCGCGATCGCGGAGACCGAACCGGCCATCGGAGACCATGCCTATCATGCCCAGGATCGGATCACTCTGACGAACTTACAGCCAAGCGACGTGTTGCGCAAGGCTGCAATCCTGAACATACGAACAATGGATGCGGTATAAAGGTGTCACCTATGCGCGGTTAAATGAGGGATCGGGAGGTATTACTGCGGCAGTGGATGGGGGGACCACCAGTTCGGATGTACATTCTTGTACATTGTCTACCGTGTGCGGGTACAAGAGTCAGGTTCTTGACTCCCCACAGTTCACACAGGGCATTTGTTTGGTGTGGGGCAGTTATCATCGCGGTGACCTATTCTCAGACGCGTCCTGCACTTCGGTTGGCTAGCAGGATGTGGAAAGCAGCGCGTCTACGCCCGAGGAAGCGTACTAGGCGAGGCAATCAGAGGTCCTCGAAAGTGATCAAGGTAGAGACCGAGGTACCCAATATTCCGGCCCGAAATATCCGGGTGCCAGGAGCGCACATTTCTTCCACTAAGACATAGCAAAGCGTTTCTGGCTCCCAGACCGGTAAAATTACCTTTACACAGTCATCCGGGGCGGCCAGGTGCTTTAATAGCCGTTAGCTACGTTGCCCGATGATCACATGCTGCAGTTTGAGGAGGGCATTGGCCACGTGCGACAGTGGTGTACCAACGACCGCGAAATTTCCATCAAGTCGAGTCCGAAGAATCAGGTCCCCTCGGATCCTCCATCTTCAGGCCAAATGTGGCCCACAGCGCGATGCCTAAGGTGGGTCTCGCCCACTGGTCCAAGCGAAGGCCGCCAAGTGATCGCACGACCATCACCAATGGGATCCCTTGATTACTGGCTCGTCGTCGAAGCGCCCGTAATTGCCGGCGGTATATCCACCGCTTAGGAGGTAATGCACTGCAAATGAACTATGTGGAGACTCGGTGAAAGCTTAACCCTTTGAGAGGCTGTCTACACAATTGTGCACAGCAGCAGAGGCGTCACTAGCAAAATCACTGATGAAAGTAATGGTAATTAAAATGCGTTTCATACATCTTAAACACTTACTATTGGAACTGTGCTGCAATTTTGAATGTGAAGAATCTTAGCAAAATGAGTGGGAAGAGTGACGGCTAGGTTTTTTTAGTCTGTCAGCGGGGTCACTGCTTTCATTATTTTTCACAATGTCCTGCACCAGGCATAATTTTCAGGTAGCAGTGGCTGGATAAGTGCTTTTTAAGCTCATAAAAACAACAAAATAGTGTATGTTCGCATATTTCATGTTCCTCTAGTGAGTTTTCGCATGTAGTCGAAATTTCGTAAACTTGACAAAACTCGCTAAACAATTGAAAATTCTTAATCTTTTCTGCAGCTGTACACTTCCTATGATATTGAAGATGCAAGAGATCTGGTGAAACAGTTTTCAATCAACGGGATAAAGTGGCGTCTGAAAGGGTTAATGATATGCTCAGCGGATGAAGCAATAGTGGATGCTCCAACTGGCTGGGAAGGAGCACGAAGCGAAGCGGCCACAGCTGTGGTAACAGCAGGCTGGGTCCTTCGCCGCCGGCCAAGCGCAGAGCCGACGCAGGCAGGGGCGCGAGCTACTTACGAACACTTCACACGAAGGTGCAGTGGGAGGCCTCTCTGTCCAGCTCGGACCTGACAACCCAGCGCAGCCTGGTACAGCAGGCAAGGGCAGCAACACAGGCCACAGGGGCTCTGAAATGAGTTCTCCATCCGCCGCCCAAGTATTCGACAACTACTTCTTTCCCTTCGAAATATGTTTCTACTACTACTACTACTACTACTACTACTACTACTACTACTACTACTACTACTACTACTACTACTACTACTACTAGTGTGCCCCCACAGGGCGTACCGGTCAAACTCCGTTTGCGGTGTCGAGGAGCAGTGTTTCGGCGCGTCTGCTCTCATCGAGTGCGTATGGTGTTTTCCTCTGTTGAGTGTGCAGTTTGTACGGTAGATAAAACTCAGCTCTGCAATATTTATTTTTGTATTGAATCATTTTTTTTGTGGAAAGGTTGCTAATAAAATGCAAAATGAACCACCTCTCTGTCTATTAATGTTGCCATGCCGAAACGCTATAGCCGTGCGCTGTGGCATGCTGGTCCGCATTTCTTAAACGGAATAGCGTACATTTAACAAACGCCGATGAGCTGCGAGCATTCATTCAGTATTTGCACGTAAATGAGGCGACCATATAGAGCTCCGCCGCTGCCGCTCTTCATCGCGCCAGTGTTACAATAGCTAGTGTTCGCGGTCATCGAGTTTGGCGTGATCATATTTGCCCGTTCACGCGCGACACCATGCTTCACAGCGTAATTAGTATGCGAATGTTCACTGCAATTTATATGACCAATGAAACTGCGAGGCTTGCTTCGTTCGTGTTTTCTAGATACTTCGCTGTCGCAATCAATGCTTCGCTTTTTGGTCGATACTGCGACATAGTTCGTTTTTTCTCCGTTACCGCGTTGTGCCACCGGCGGGACTTATCGTATTCATCATGCTTGACATTCTGGCTTTTATATTTTTACGCGCTCGCCGCAGGAGGGACCGTGACCATTCGGTTAGTTCAACTGCTCTCCTTTTGATGCTGATGACGTTGTGCGTTTGACCTTTTCCACGGCTCCCAACGAGCGCGAGAAGGAAGGACAGGATGGTTTCGCACCGGACTGCATCGTTGTTCTGCAAGCAATGTCTGTAATGTCGCGCTTTTTGTGGTGCGGGTTTCGTTCACTTTTGAAGTTGTGTGCAGAACAACACGTTTATCCAAGAGTCTCCCGCTCAGCTCTTGGCGTCCCACGAATTCCATTAGTTGAGTGAAGGAGGTGGTAATACATCGTGGGAATCGCCGATGTTACCCAACCCATAGGACTCTGCTACAATAACAATGTCAGCGCGGTTTTAGCCGTGCGTCAGCTTGACTACTGCACTGCTGCGAATGCGCTGTTATCGTTTCGAAGACTTTAGACAGGGACACTAATTATTTCATGGTGGAATATTGTTGCAAGAAACTCTCAATGATGAGTGAATGTGCAAATGATTTATGGTCATAAAAAATTTCCGCAGCCGTAATCACACTACTTAAACTATTGCATGTGTACCGCGTTCATTGATTATTAGCATTTTGCAACAATCAATTATATATATTATTCCATGGTAGTTATGGTGTCTGTTTCCTTCATAAGCCTTCTACGTGCTGTGAGAAATATCAGCAACACGTGATCCGAACAAGTGTAAGAACTTGTTCACGCTTTCCATTTCCTACCTTTCCTTTTAATGGGTGAACGTTCAGTTTGGTTTCTGCCATCGCTCCTAGGTTCTCGCAGGCACCTTGTCCAGTTTTGTCTGCTTGAAAGTCAGGTATGAAACTTTGATATGTATTCTTGTACTTTTTGAGTTTGTCAATAAAAAAATTCGAGTTATGTATTCTATAAAGTTGGAATTTTTTTGGCGCATGCTTTATCATGAACCTCGGGAATTATTAGACTGCGCACAAACAGTGCATGACAGGCGGAAGAGAACCGCGTAGCTCGCGAAAGGATAAAGATGTAGCATATCCCATGGCATGATAGGCGAGCCTCCACAGAGAAATAAACTGCAAATGGCTGAAAGGAGCGGCTCCTCACATACGCACGGAGACGCCAAACACCGTAGATGGCCTCACATGTTCAGTTCAAAATAGCAGTGCGCGAGGCGAATCGCGTTGTGATTCCTTCTGTGTCGTTACCACAAAAACCTTACTTAGAGTTTCAGTGTATTACTGACAAACTACATGCAATTACATTCACTAGGCACCCACATGCCTTCCGTCTCGGGCACTTTTGAAGTGCTGTAAGCTAGTTCTTCCGCAGCTTATACTTTTCGTCCTAGAGAGTATCTTTGGTATGGGGCTTGCGAACCAGTAGCGGAAGGTAGCACAAATCTATATTGACGGCAACGGAAGCTTGAGTTCTTCCGAAAAACGCCACAGAAGACTATGGATGCTTTCATGAAAACTCTTTCTACACTGTTAGGCGAAGGAAAAGTTTTTGTAGCGAAAAAAAAAGCACGTCTACGCAGCCTGCATGCCCCGCCTTCACCGTCTGCTTACGGACCGCGTCAGTCAGTCGACCAGATGCTCGGTCGCGTTAACAGCAGACGAACCGCCGGCGGCGATTGCTTGCGCGAGCAGACGCCGAGTCATTGCAATACCGACATCAAAAGATAACAGCTTACGAATGGCAATTCGAACGACGCGACGGGAACGCAAACTTTTCCTGAGGCGATATTGTACTCGGGTGTCACCCGCCAGCTCGATTTTGTTTCGGCATCCACTTAGCCGTCTTGACACGCTACGTGATAGGAAAACTACGCATAGCACTTCAAGTAGCCTCACTGGTCAGACGCATTTCATGTTGCTCTCGAGGTGTTTGCCGTTTGCTCGGAACCTTTTGGGAGTACGACGCCCCCAAGAACAGGACACTATAGTGCATTCAGTCACCGAAGGGCACCTCATTCGACGCTTCTACGTACCAAGCAGGCAAGGAAAATTGCACTGACAGCCCTGATACACCCACCGCTGGCGCTAGCATGGCGCACGAAGAATCTGCTTCGGACATTGCCGCTGCTGATACCAGCATGGCAGACGAGTCGGCTCATGAGATTCCGGTGATGCTAGTTTCAGACTCCTTTTCCGTCCTTACCTCTGAAAGCATGGGGGGAATGACCTTGTCAAGGTAGGAACGAGCATATTTTTCATTTATCCAAAGCTGATAAAGGATGCAAGCTAAGGTTTAGTGCCTCGCGGGTCACTCGTATGTGCGACTAGCAAACGCAAATGCCGAACGACGTGGCCACGACAAGGCAGCCTATGCAGGTTGTTACATTAATGAAGACTCGTCGCGGCACTCTCCTCACACGAGGAAGACGGTTGGCAAATCGTTCGCGGAAGAACAATAATCGCGAATCTTTTTATCTCATAACAGTCGATCACACTGTGATGATCAATTATTGGCTTCACCTGGACCGCTAAGCACAATCCCATGGGGTCTTCGCACGCCGCAATAGCCAGTGAACTCTGCGGAATTCATTTTCATACTGTATTTCAGATACGGCCACTGGACAGCAATCCACATACATCTGTCATATATCACATCCACATCCCTGTTATCCACATATCACATCCGCACATCAGAAACCACTCGGCTGCAGTGCGAAATCTTCAAGTCGGCGGCAGCTCACTACCAACTCAACCTTATCAAACTATTGAACGTGGCGGGATGTGTCGCGCTAATCCACCAGTGCAGTAGTCATGGCTAACTTGCAGCTCGTGCAAGATACTTATTTCTCGGCCTATGAGCAACAAAAGCGCAGCTTTTACATTTGACGGCTTCAAACTGCCAAGGGAAATTAATCTTTGTATTGTGCTTTTACCAGTGGTTTCATATAGGAACCATTCTGCAATCTGGTGACTGAGACATTATATTGGGCAAGAAGCCTGCCCGGCTACTGATCAGTGATAGTGTTACTGCTGCGGTCATCTCGCGCATGGCGAATCGGACCCCCCCCCCCCCACCATAAAGGCAAATCCGCATTGCCTGAATTGTGGAGGCTAGAATTTAGTGGCAAATCCAAGGTGCCACATTCTGGGAAAGGCTATCAGGTACAACATGAATCTCGCGCACGGATGAATTCTACCTGACAGTAACGCGAGCGAGATAAAACGGAGCTAACTACAACGACCCAGTCGTACTACAGCGCAAGCTAGACTCGAATAGGTGGTAAGAACACATCTATTCCATTGTGCTCCTAGCGATACCACTTCTGAAGTTTCCTCGGCCAGTACCGCAAACACATGTAGTCTCGGAGACAGAGCGTTCCATTTAAAACCAATGCCCCCGAAGGATGTACACCAGGTG
Organism: Dermacentor variabilis; assembly: GCF_050947875.1. Classification (NCBI taxonomy): domain Eukaryota; kingdom Metazoa; phylum Arthropoda; class Arachnida; order Ixodida; family Ixodidae; genus Dermacentor; species Dermacentor variabilis. Next base: position 16,448,124 of record NC_134578.1, on the reverse strand, counting down.
AAGCACCGGGAACAACGGTGACAGCACCTTTAATGCGCCAATAGAAGCACTATCAGCTAAACATCAACGCGACCCAAGCAAGCACATGCGCACGCGATATACGATGGTCCTTCGCTGAGTGCGACAACGCGCGGAAACGCCTCGTCGGACCAATCCCTCGCGCGTCATGCGCCTTGACGAGGATCACTTGAAGCAAATTGTCGAACACGTTACCGTAGAGGTGATCAAGCGCATTCCTCCTGTATTGAGCCTTTGAAATACTCCCATTATACAAGTCTGGACGAGCCTCGGTACACCATCTTTATATCTGTGATCTACATCAACAGTGATAGGAAATTCGAGCACACTACCATGCGATAATTTTTTGCCTGAGTCTATTCCTAGGTTTCTTCTGAGGAACTCCCTGGGAATCTGAAGCAAGCGTGCAGAATTCGAGAGCAAGCTATGATGCTCTACTGTGCCTCTAGCTATTTTTCTACAGGTTACTGGAACAATGAGGCAAACTTCCATCGGCTACGCAGCCCTTTCATACAATATAGGCGTAGTGCCGGACCGGCATCGCGACTCGCTGCTCCCGTGGCTAAGGGTCAGCCATGCGTACACGTTTGTTTTTTCTTAGGTGCCTTACGCTGAGCGGTGTGGTGCTCGCACACGCAAGTATCAGGGATTCGTCTTTTATATTATGTTTTACAAATATCAGAGCTTTTTTTTCTATATGCGAGAACTCTCGGCACTACCAAACATTGAGCGTACACGTCGTTGGTTGAACACTTCACAAGGCTGTACCACCAAGGTCAAAGGCTATGTTTAAGCTTGTCCTACGCCTTGAATCTGAAAGAGGTAGATTATCCATGCCGTTTAATTGCTCGCGATTTGTCCACAAGGCTGTTCCGGAACCGTCCTGCGACTAGGCCTCCCTGTCCCTCCGGTTGGTAGCATTGTTAGAAGAAACAGACGTTCCTCTTCTATAGAATGTCCTAATGCCTCCTACTCGGCTTCTACCACCTTGGGGGTGAGACTATTCAGTGTGACGTCTGTTTCGTAGAAATGTACAAACGAGCACCTGAAGCTCACATACTTTCACTTCACATTACGGAACTTCAGCATTAGTATTACTGTGCTGAAATTTACACAGACGCTTCGAAGTCTCCTGCTGGTGTTGCTTAAGCAGCTCTACGACCTCCTAGGTATATATTGTGGTGCAAAATACATTTCTTGAAAAGCGACAGAAGAAAGACAGTGAACCACCGTGAAGTGCAGTGAAGCGAAGACATTGGCGCTTAGCTGTCTTCCTTTCTTCGGTCCCTTTTCAAGAAATGTATCTTGCGCCACAAAGTATACCTAGGAAATCTAAGCACCAACTTGCCCAAGAAGTCCTTTAGGAAGCTCTAAGACCATCCTTTTTCAATATGCGGTACATTGGATCCATATGCAAGTGTTTTTATGGCGGAAGCATATGCGATCCTTTCTGCGGTTATACACATAAATCAACCTCACTAGGGGTATTGTGTTCACGGCTTCATTATGTAGCCCGAGCCCTAATGAGTGTACCAAAACAAACACTGTCTCAACAAACTATATGCACTACCATGTTCGGCTGATATGGGTAAACAAGTCGTCATCCTATGCTGGGTACCTGGCCACAGTGGCACAAAAAGGTACTGACGCTGCTGCCGAGAATGCTACCTCGGTAATGGTTAGCGGCACCGACATAAACACAACCATTACAGCCACAAACTAAATCATACTTACGGCATAAGTTGAAGTACTGGCAGAAACGCTGGGATACTCAGGTACGCAATAAATTACACCTGATCAAATCTAAATTATGCTACTGAATGTCGGAAAAACGGCACGATACAACGAAGAGCGCCTTTGTCGATTAATAGATCATACCTTCGGCCCCCACTTCCACCTACCTACTGGAAGTGGTCCCCTGTTATGTCCAAGGTGGGGTGACAGCCTTCCAGTTGTATGTCTTCATCCTGTGCGGGGAAATAGAAACTGAGCGGAAAGTACTTTCATTCTGCATATCGCCAGCATATTCCACTACACCGAGCATTTTTTCTGAGCCTCGCTTTCACAGCCTCGCCTTCGAAGCTGTAGCCGCAGTGGCATATTTTTGTACAGCACTTGCCTCCCAGCCCTTAACTTAAGAGCCTCATAGAGGCAGTAGTGCTTGTTTGCATTTTATCACTCCACAGCGTAAGCTACAGTATCGAGAGTGTAAGCTAAGGGAGCGTATCGATAGCGGGAGTATCAAGAGCGTAAGCTACGCTATCCGCAGTGCCATTGTCGAAAAGAGCATATCAGATGGGGCAACTACCCCAACCTGCGCACCGAGTATGGCATTCTTGCTCCTATCGTATGGCACGTCGTACGTGCGTTATCTGCATAACCAAAGACGTGGAATACTACGGTATCCATCTTGTGGTTCATCACCGGCGGCTCCTATGACGCTCATACAATGGCATACTTCATATTTCGAAGTCGTCGCATACTTTCTGGACCATGCTGGAGCGAAAACGGACAAATCCATCGGCGCTAAATATAGCACTAAAGTGTAACGGCTCCCCCGATGAGTTGGCATTACCAGCGTGAGATATATTTTTCCTCTAGCCTACACAAGCATTTGCACTACCAGTAGACCCACCACTCGATCCTTGTAATTACGATGTTCCTTTCACTTTCAGAGGAAGGGAGGAGTAGGTATGCTGATACATCAAGGAACAACGGGCAAAGAATAAAGTCAACTTGCAAAGAATATGTGTGTATCAGGTACAATTGCCGGTAAAGACATGGCTAGGAGTAGTTATTTAGGGACAGGCGACAAATGCTGGCAAGAGAACAAGGATCTAGTGAATTGTTTCAATGACGATATAAAGCAGTTTAAAGAAGGTGCCTATGTTCTGCTGGGTGACATGAAGGGCCACATCGAAGGTCTAGATGGATACAGATTGTAACGGGAAGTTGCTGATAGACTTCAGTGAGCGACATAACCTAGTTATAGTAAATAGAGAAACTAAGTGTGAGGGACAAATCACGTGGAATCCCGTAACAGGGAAACGACCATTGGCTACTGCTTAATGTCGCAGGGGATGTATAGCAAGCTCGCAATAATGGAAATAGACGAAGAGAAGTACAGCCTCGGAAGGGATCATAAGCGTATTAGTCTACAGCTGGGAGTCTTGCTCAAAAGAGAAATGCAGGGAAGTCAAAAAGAGTGAGCAAAATTAAATGACGAACAAATACCGTAAAACGGCCGGCATAGAGGAGCCATTAGAGAAACATCCCATGGAAAAGTGGGATTATAATCAGTTAGAACTACTCATTAGCACCAAAATAAGAGAAGTAAAAGGAGTAAACTACTTGAGAGGAAAGAGGAAGCCACGAAGTTGGTGGAATAAGGAAATTAGGGAGGCCATCGAACAACGACGGTTCGCATCACGGGAACACACAGAAGCAAGGAGGGCGCAGTTATCTGAAGAGGAAATAGGCCTAAAAAGGGAATCTTATCGGCAAAAGAAACAAGTGCAGGTCCTCGTCCAGGCTAAAATAAAGCACTCCTCTGATCGCTGGCTGGCTGAAGTTCGTGATGCAACTAAAGCAGGGTCATGAAAATTCTGGAACCATACAAGTTGGCTGGGTAAAACGAATCACAGAAAGCAGGAACAGATTCACGATGCCGAGGGAAAAAGTTTAGAGAGATGACGCTGTGAACTACATTGGTTCAGTTATAGCAGAGTCATTTAGGAAAGACTATAGGGTTATCGCCCCAAGTGAGGGAGCAACACAGAATAGCATAATAGAAAAGAGCTTAGAATTGACAAATCTTAACTGGAAAAAGGCGGAAGCAAACGTTCCAAAATGCACGTTCGCTTGGATAGACGAGATTCCAGTCAAGTTAATGAACTTGGCCCAGGAAGCAGGGAAATGCTGATAAAAGCATTGGAGGCAGTCATAACAAATAATCAAATTCCGCACAGCTGGAAACAGAGTAAAATAAATTTGATTCATAAAGGGAAAGGCGATCACACGAACATAACATCCTTCCGGCCAATTACGATAACATCGGTGATATAAAGGCTGGCGATGCAGGCAGGGAATTTAAGAATGCAGTCATGGGTAGAAAGTAATAGAATACCCGGAGAACTTCAGAACGGGTTCAGAATTGGTAGGCGCTTAGATCATAGCCTGTTTGTGCTTACCCATGCATAGAAATAGCTAAGGCAGAAAATAGACCTCTGTATTTAGCCTTCCTGGACATAAACTGTGCATTCAGCGAAGTGAACAGGGCACTCCTGTGGAACATATTGAAAGATGAAGGTAATCGTCATGAGGTAACTGATTTCCTACAGGAAATATATCGAGAAAAATGTTGAAATAACATGGGAAGGAATTACGAGTACAGGAACTGTCTAGTTACACAAAGGATTAAGGCAAGGTTGTCCTCTATCACCGCTGCTGTTCAGGCTTTATATGATAAGTATGGAAAGAGGGCTACAAGGAAGCAATCTAGGGTATATTCTGTCGTACAGATTAGGGGGAAAGGTTGTTGAGCAACGACTACCGGGTTTAATGTATGCGGACGATATTGTACTGTAAGCAGATAGGCAGGAAGATTTGCAAACTCTGGTTAATTGTGGAGACGAACGAGACAGTCTAGGTTTCAGTTTTAGCGCAGCTAACTCCAGTGGGATGTTCCAGTGGTATACAGGGCCATGAAATACCCGGAGTGGCCGAATACAAATATCTCGGGGTATGGATAAACAATGAGCAGATGTACACGGAAAAGCACCAACACTCTCTCATAGAAAAAGGCGAAGAGGTGCCGGGATAATGAAACACAGGGCATTGTGGGGGTACAACAGGTATGAAGTACTGACAGGTATTTGGAAAGGAATAATGGTGCCGGGGCTTACTTTCGGGAATGCGGTCCTGTGCTTAAGGGCAAAAGTTCACTCGAGACTAGAAGTAAATCAGAGAACTGTTGGAAGATTAGCACTAGGCGCCCACGGAAAACCACAAACGAGGCAGTACAGGGGGATATGGGCTGGGCATAGTTCGAAGCAAGGGAAGCTCAGAGTAAAATCCTATGGGAAAAACGCCCGAGGAAATTGGACGATAACAGGTGGGCAGCTAAGGTATTTAAAAACCTATAGAGAAAGAGCGTTGACTCACAATGGTGGAAAAGAGCTACGAAGCTAACCAGTAAGTATGCCAGACATGAGGACGGAGAAAGACAGCATTAAACGACACGTTAAAAATGCGGAGGGTAAAAATTGGATAAATTCAATGGAAATGAAGCATAGTGTGGAACTATATCGATATTGGAAACAGATCAGGAAGGAAGCGTTTTATGATAACTCGAGGCCGTGCCATACTGTTTGAACCTAGGTCAATATGTCTTAGAACGCGCTGCTTTAAAGGAAATTTATAACAATATATAAAACGACATCAAAAGAAAAGGCATGTACTATGTGTGGTAAATCTGTAGAAACAATAGAACACCTCATATTAAATGTAGGGATATCCATCCCGATGTCGATGCGGGCAGTCACGCTTCCTGAGGCCCTAAGGTTTATAGATTACAATAGTCATGTAAATAAATATGCAGTGGAAATTCGCAAAAAGCGATTAGAAGATTGGTGGCTCAAAAGCAGAGAGGTGACATAAGGTTAAACGTGTAGAAAGACGTATTTAAATAAAATCGCAAATTTGAATAACTTACAACACAGTTAAACAAAAAAAGCTTAGCATGATGGCAACTGCCATCAGCCCGTTTCAAAGGGGATGCTCCTACCTTCCTTCCATCCATCCATCCATGCAAACTGACCAGGACAGAGGCGCTTCAATGTTGCTGCGCAGAACTTCCGTCAGCTGCCACCAAGCATTAGATCATATGCAGCGCATAACCGAACGTTCAAACATGTGTGCTTATCATTATGTGCCCACTAGTGGTGCACAAACTCTTGAACTCCAAAGAACCGTCAAACAATGCGCTTGATCACTGGGCTACCCCAGTACACACCCATCACTGACCTACATGCATATAGTCGGGTATATGCCTTGCAGGATTTGGCAGAGCAGCAATAGCAAGCGCAGCGTGTCGGTCTCCCCACGGCAGCTGGCAGCCAAATCCTACGGACATTCGGCTATTGCATAAACAAGCTCGATCGAATCCCATCACCTACTCCACCCTGGTCATTCGTTGACTTGGTTGACGGAATCCTTTACCGATGAACATGAGCATGAACATGTTCCAATACATCACCGCGTGAAGTAGCTGCAAACTTGCTTCCGACGGGGTCCTACAGCTTTACACTGACGCTGTCCATTCTGGCCGCGGTGCAGCTGTAGGTTGATCGTTAGCCGGATATCATCACCGCCGCACACGTCTGTACCGATAAAAATTTGACTAAAGTAGAACTCTTTATATTATACCTTGCCGTTTCTCGTACATACGTCCGACCGGCTTCATCTGCTGTACTGACTACGTGTGTACGAATTCTCAAGCTGCTTACAGCGGCTGCCGTGCCGATGAGGCCGACTGTACCATACCTAAATCTACGCGAGGAATGCTAAGCCGTCTACGAGATAACGGACGCACTATTAGCTGGATGCCCGCGCACGAAGGAGTCGCTGAATGCGATACGGCACACCAGGCAGCATAAGCAGCTTCATTTTCTGCATCTTTTCTTGAGGCCAACTTTGCTTCCCTTGCAAGGTCATCCACATCACTGGTGCAACTCACCTGTCATGGGTGTGTGACAGACTTAGCAACGTCTGCATTATTACCGCCGTAGCAGCCTCAAGCATCTTACCAACCCCAAATGACCTCACCGGCTACCAATCAATGCACTCCGTATGGCAGAGACGGTTCTCTACCGCACTCACACTGGTGCATTGCTCTCACCAGCCAGATTTCACTTTATAAATTCAGAAACTTATTGTGGTCCCCAGTACCCCAGCTTGTCGGGCTAGAACAGCCGAACATCTACGGTCATACCCGGCATTTGGAACCGCCAGGGCAGGACTCATTTCGTAGGCGCACCATGACCTCGGACACCACGCGACTGGACCGATCCTCCTCTGAACCTCGGACCCACCTGGCGCACAGTGATTTTGGCAAGCACTATTAAAATACTACAGGTAACCGTAGACAGTTACCGAGTAGATAGGGCCATGAGACATTGACGAAGACAGCGTTGCCCTTTTCGACCTCCCTTATCTATAATCCATAAATTTCTACAGCAAAGCTTACGTTAAGCACGGCTTAAGTTCAGCATAAATACATAAAAAAAGATAACGCGGCTTCAAGCTCGATGCGCATAGGCGACTGGTGCCGCAATGATTCTCGTCGAATGGGCATGCGAAAACTTACCTGCCAAAATGCCCCACCGGAAGAAGCTTCATGGCTGAGGCTTACTTTGAGGACCGCAAGTGAAAGGCTACAGGACGACGCTAAGCAGTAAAAACACTACCAGCCCGTGCTGGGCGCCTAGAACGGAGGATGCAAGACACCACATGTATGCTCCGGCCCAAGCGAGCAGCTGCTCACTCCTACGGTGCTGCGCACTGGTACTTGTACGAGCACCTCTTGAGGGTCGTGTTCGGAGCCTGGTGCAGCGTCTGTGGCAGGGTCTGGTTTGCCTGAGACACGTTAACCGCTGTGGAAAACACGTACGGCTTCGATTTTCTCTTCGCGGAACCAAACACAATGGAAAGAGACAGCGCACATCTCGGGCCGCTTCTGCTGCGACAGCCCGATATGAGTTGGCGTCTCGAGCGGCAAGGATTCACATAATGCTTCGTATTGCGTGCATGTGAACTGTGGTTGAGGTTGACAATTTGTTTTGTGGCTTGATTTCCGGAAACAATGATTTCTAAAACACTAAACGGGCGACTAGCATTAGCACAAACTTCCAACTGGAAGTTGGAAGTTCGCGCTTGTCCTTGCTGCCTTTTTAGTGTCCCGTGCCCATTCTTGCGCTAGTCACTTCAGTGTGCGTCGTCGTCGGTTAGGATGCTATGGCCGAAGCTGCTCACAATATTACATCACCTTTACTGGCCACCAGGCGAGGTACACCCTTGGGTATGACATATAAAATACTTGCAATTAGCTTCCAAAGTAATCTCTGATGACGGTTACCCACTTGCGTGAAGGAAGACCGCTATTTAAGATTATACTGCAGTAATATATGCGGGATTTGTATGTTCTCCCTATTGTCTACAATGTTGCCGTTCCGCCTTTATAATATAGCCGCAATGTAGACTAGTTGGTTTCGGACGCCATAAAGGTTACCCACATACTCAACAACCTCGCGCACAACTACTGGCACTTATTTGTATTCAGGCGTTGTGCGACAGCCAAGGACATCCTTAACGAATGTTACATACCACATTATGGGGTTTTACGTGCCAAAACTATATGATTATGAGGCCCACCGTAGTGGGGGATTCCGAAATAATTTAGACCACTTGCGGTTCTTTAACGTGCGCCTAATCCTAAGTACACGTTTGTTTTCGCATTTCACACCCAACGAGATACGGCTGCCATGGCTGGGATTCGATCCGGAGACTTCGTGATTAGCAGCCCAAGCCAATAAAAAGTAAGCAACTTCGGAGGGGAAGGAATGTTGGAAGTTTGAGGAAGGTGACAGCTGGCACGTGAGACAATTTGTTCTTATCCTCACTGCGCGAGAATCGCTACCAGCAGTCGAAAAATGACACCGTAGAATGCACTGTATTGAATGTGATGGAGTCCGCGTCCCATATTTCAAGCCCGAATCACACTGTAACGACTGATGACCAGGCATCTCGCTTATACGTGCAGTCGCCTAACAGCTGCCGGGCGCTGGCGTCGGCCACAGGACCTACATCCTGTGGGCGTTGCATAATTGTGGACAGGAAATTGCCCATACAAGAATAGTTAATGGAATGCATAAGCGTTGATACTAATGGTTTGGGGAATGATTCTCAAATTATCCTATTAGGTGACATGAATGCCCACATTCAGGATTTAGATGGCTACCGACGAGAACGTGAAGTCAATGCTAGAACTTTGCGAGCAACATAACCTCGATATCGTGAACACAGGGCGTAAATGTGAAGGGCAAATCACGTGGCAAGTGGGAAACCGGCAATTGACCATTGATTACTCTCTGATCACAAGGAATTCATGATAATTTGGGAGAAACGGTCAGTGATGAGGAAGGGCATAGCAGCATAGGGAGTGACCATAAACGCATCATTTCGAAAATGGGATATGTGGTTGTGAAAGAGAGCAAGGAGTGCAAAATGGCCAGTACAAATTTGAACGCCGAACAAATAGCAAATATAGCCACTAGAGTCGAGGAGGAACTTGGCAAATGGCCAATTAGAGTGGAGATATGGTGAGCTTCTAAGTGTAATAACGAGAGAAATACGGAAAGCGAAACATGTTCGTTGGAAAGGAAGAAAAAAACCGAAAAGCTGGTGGAACAGGGAGATAAGAGAAGCGATCGCCGAACGACACAAAGCACCTCGGGAGCACAGGCAGGCAAAGACGCAGTTGCCGCTGGATGAAGTAGCCAGTAAATGGGAAATATACCGAGACAAAAAGGCTATGCTTCAAATACTGGTACAAGCAAAATTAAAACGTGTAAGTGAACGTTAGTTGTCAAAAATACGTGAGAAAAAGGCCGCACCTAGAATACTTTGAAACCACATAAAATTATTAGGCAAGGAAGTCAACAATACAACATATCCTAGACGAAGATGAAAACAGACTGGAAGGGGAAGCGGCAATAAAATACATCCGAAAAATACCAGCCGAATCTTTCCAAGGCAATGACGAGGATGTACTTTAAGAAAAAAAAATAGAGCATGAAAGAGACCCAGGCGGAAAACGACCTGGTGCTGACAAATTTAAACAGGAAGAAAGCCGAAGAGAAAATTCTTAAAAACACAACCACAGTGCTAGACGAGGTTCCCGTTAGGCTGACCTAGGACTAGGTCCAACTAGGACCAAAAAGTAAGGAAGCTCTGGTGAAAGCAGTGAAAAAACTTCAAAAGATAGACGAATACCAGACAGTTGGCGACAAAGTAGAATGAACTTAATTTATAAAGGTAAGGTGGAAAAAGATAGAATTCACTCGTGTAGACCATTGACCATCACATCGGTAATATACAGGCAAGCAATGCAAGCAATCAAATTAAAGCTTCAAGCACGGGTAGAGAATAATGGCATTTTGGGAGAACTTAAGAATGGCTTCAGAATATGTAGGCGTTTAGATAACTTTTTCTTACTGAGTGTATTGAAATATCAAAAGTAGAAAGCAGACCGCTATATGTGGCCTTTTTAGACATTACAGGAGCCTAAGACAACGTAGACCCACCTTTGTGGAATATTCTGGAAGGGGGAGGCGTGCGGTGACGATTGTATACAGCTTTTGAGATTTACCTAGAAAATACCGCTTACCTTGAATGGGAAGGGTTCCGGAGCAAGGAGAAAGTTGATATGAACAAGGGCCTGTGGAAAGGGGTGCCCTTTATCCCCACTGCTGTTTGTTCTCATTCGCATGCTCATGTAAACGTGCCCACGCACGCACACATGCACCTAAATGTATGAACGCACGCACGTTCGCACACATTAACACAAATGCACATGCACACAGATACGACACAGGCTCACCCGCATTCACATTTACACGAGCCCACGCACGCACACATGCACGAAAATGTACGCACGAACGTTCGCACACACAGATTCGACTCGGGTTCGCCCGCATTAACATTTACACAAGCCCACGCACGTACACATACACAAAAATGTACCCACGCATGTTCGCACACAATTACACAAATGCACATACACACACATACTACTCAGGTTGCCCGCATTAACATTTGCACGAGCCCACGCACGCACACAGGCAAAGAATGTACGCACGTACGTTCGCACACATTAACACAAATGCACATGCACACAGATACGACACAAGCTCGCCCGCATTAACATTTACACGAGCCCACGCACGCACACATGCACGAAAATGTACGCATGAACGTTCGCACACACAGATTCGACTCAGGTTCGCCCGCATTAACATTTACACGAGCCCAAGCACGTACACACACACACAAATGTACCCACGCATGTTCGCACACACTAACACAAATGCAGATGCACACAGATGCGACACAGGCTCGCCCGCGTTAAGATTTACACGAGCCCACGCACGCACACAGGCAAAGAATGTACGCACGTACGTTCGCACACATTAACACAAATGCACATACACACAGATACGACACAGGCTCGCCCGCATTCACATTTACACGAGCCCACGCACACATACGCAAAAATGTACGCACGTACGTTCGCACACACTAACACAAATGCAGATGCACACAGATGCGACACAGGCTCGCCCGCATTAAGATTTACGAGCCCACGCACGCACACATGCACAAAAATATACGCACGAACGTTCGCACACACAGATTCGACTCAGGTTCGCCCGCATCAACATTTACACGAGCCCACGCACGCACACATGCACAAAAATGTACACACGAACGTTCACACACACAGATTCGTGTCAGGTTCGCCCGCATTAACATTTACACGAGCCCACGCACGTACATACACAAAAATGTACGCACGCATGTTCGCACACAATTACACAAATGCACATACACACAGATAAGACTCAGGTTGCCGGCATTAACATTTACACGAGCCCACGCACGCACACATGCAAAAAATGTACGCACGTACGTTCGCACACATTAACACAAATGCACACAGAGATACGACTCAGGTTCGCCCGCATCAACATTTACACGAGCCCACGCACGCACACATGCACAAAAATGTACACACGAACGTTCACACACACAGATTCGTGTCAGGTTCGCCCGCATTAACATTTACACGAGCCCACGCACGTACATGCACAAAAATATACGCACGTACGTTCGCACACACTAACACAAATGCACATACACACAGATACGACACAGGCTCGCCCGCATTAACATTTACACGAGCCCACGCACGCACACATGCACAAAAATATACGCACGTACGTTCGCACACATTCACACAAATGCACACACAGATACGACTCAGGTTCGCCCGCATTAACATTTACACGAGCCCACGCACTCACACATGCACAAAAATATACGCACGTACGTTCGCACACACTAACACAAATGCACATACACACAGATACGACACAGGCTCGCCCGCATTAACATTTACACGAGCCCACGCACTCACACATGCACAAAAATATACGCACGTACGTTCGCACACACTAACACAAATGCACATACACACAGATACGACACAGGCTCGCCCGAATTAACATTTACACGAGCCCACGCACTCACACATGCACAAAAATATACGAACGTACGTTCGCACACACTAACACAAATGCACATACACACAGATACGACACAGGCTCGCCCGCATTAACATTTACACGAGCCCACGCACGCACACATGCACAAAAATCTGCGCACGTACGTTCGCACACATTCACACAAATGCACATACACACAGATACGACACAGGCTCGCCCGAATTAACATTTACACGAGCCCACGCACGCACACATGCACAAAAATATACGCACGTACGTTCGCACACACTAACACAAATGCACATACACACAGATACGACGCAGGCTCGCCCGCATTAACATTTACACGAGCCCACGCACGCACACATGCACAAAAATATACGCACGTACGTTCGCACACACTAACACAAATGCACATACACACAGATACGACACAGGCTCGCCCGCATTAACATTTACACGAGCCCACGCACGCACACATGCACAAAAATATACGCACGTACGTTCGCACACACTAACACAAATGCACATACACAGATACGACACAGGCTCGCCCGCATTAACATTTACACGAGCCCACGCACGCACACATGCACAAAAATATACGCACGTACGTTCGCACACACTAACACAAATGCACATACACACAGATACGACAGAGGCTCGCCCGAATTAACATTTACACGAGCCCACGCACGCACACATGCACAAAAATATACGCACGTACGTTCGCACACACTAACACAAATGCACATACACACAGATACGACACAGGCTCGCCCGCATTAACATTTACACGAGCCCACGCACGCACACATGCACAAAAATATACGCACGTACGTTCGCACACACTAACACAAATACACATACACACAGATACGACACAGGCTCGCCCGCATTAACATTTACACGAGCACACGCACGCACATATGCACAAAAATGAACCCAACGCGCACACCTTCGCGCACTAACACAAACGCACACACAGATACGACACAGGTTCGCCCACATTCATTTACACGAGTCCACGCACGCACACATGCACAAAAATGTAAGAACGCACGTACTAACACAAACGCGCACACACAGATAGTTTCACCCGCATTCGCGTTTACACGAGCCCACGCGCGCACACATATACAAAAATGGACTTACGCACGCACGTTAGCACACACTAACACAAATGCACTCACACAGAGATAAGACACAGGTTCGCCCGTATTCACATTTACACGCACCCACGCGCTCATACATGCGCCAAAGTGTACGCACGTTCGCACACACTAACACAAACCCACGCACACAGATACGACACAGTTTGCCCGCTTTCACATTTACACGCACCCACGGATGCACACGCGCACGAAAATGTACGCATGCACACGCATACACGCACTCGTGCGCATGCATATCAAATACTGAGAAACCAGCACGCACGATCACACAAATACAAGTGCACACGCACGTACGCTCAAGGTGTGCACCCCCACATAAACTCCCTGTCCTTCCCTGTTGCCTTACAAAAATATCCGCGTGCAAACAGACTGAATGACGCTCGCTCTGCATTTACCGTTCAAAACTCCAGCTGTAATAAATCACTTCAAGATTGAAATTTCGCGCTTCAAGTCAATGTGCCCTCTGCTGAGAGGGGGCAATAGCATTTGCTCCTGTCGTGTGACATAACCGCCCGTCCCCGAACAAAACATTGCTTTACCACACCACCAACGATCGGAATAAATGCCTTAAATGCATATTTTATTAGGAAAGACTACCCTCTTGGTGCAGACGGCTGAAACATCTTGATGCTCGGCTATTGTATAGAAACAAAATTGTAAAACTTTGCCAATTTCGTTACACATGTACATTGCCGTGAAGTTCTACAGGATGGTGAAGGTTCAATGTCCAGAATTCCTGAGTATGTCCATGCTACGAGGCAGCGATAATATTTTTAACGCAACACAGATATGCGCATGCTTGTTATGTTGTCCTATGAATAAAATCTGATAATAAAAGCGATGACTTAACAAATAAGCAACCCATTCCAACGTTCCATTCCAGCTTTCTGGTGTAACATAAGCCTTTTCCCACATCCCCCAAATTGTCCATCCTTCCCTCGATTTGACCCCTTGAGCTACACTGTGAGTACCGCTTCTCCAGGTATCGAATCTCAAAACGCACATGGACAGTTCTATTCCCACATTTTCCGGCCTCTCACATATTTCTTCCGTGACGACAGCAGCGATTTTGTGGCCACCTTCGTCGCCACTCCACAAAGGGCTACTCGAAGGCTAGGTGACATGCATAACAAGTGATTCAATGCCAAAATCACTGATGACCTCGAAAAACTCAAGCCTTTTTCTGTACAGAAGCCCAGGAGTTGTCCCTCTTTGATTCGTAGCTTCTGGTTTCACGGTCGCCTGTGCCGCCTCTGCGGATGCTTTTTCATACGAGACCCTTTCTAAGGGAAAGAAGGGTTGGCGCTGAAAATTATTTGTAAGAGCTGGTACACGGTGTACAGCTGTGGATGTACAGCTTTTCTGCTTTGGATGGAGCAACACACACTTGCAAAAGCATAGAAAGTTGGATGAGTTGGTACGGCAACATGATCTTGGATTGTAGCGCGAAGTGGCACGGACAGACTAGACTAGGATTGTAGCACTCGTCCTGTCTGCTTCTAGTCTCTGTCCGTGTCACTTCGTGCTACAATCCAAGATCAACATACAGTTCTCATTCATTCGCCAGTTGTCATCCGCAAAAGCACCTCGACAATGGCCTATGCATCTCCCCGCAAGTACTCCTCTTCACGAGGTAAGTACATGATTTTATTAACAGTAAATATAACGTACTTTACCTACCCGGCTCGCAATGTGTCGTAGAGCTTGTTCCTTTCAGTGGATATTGCACTGTGTCCCTCCTAGGCCATATTTGCAATTTGGCAAATTCATATTATGCTCCCTCTTTCCAGGATGGCCGCAAACTACCTTTGCATATTACTGGGTTCATGCAGGATCGTCTCATTCTACGAGAAGGCCTCCACATTTGAGAAATTTGAGAAGATAACCGGTATCTCGTCGTGCGACTGCTGTAGCCTGAGGCTATTCTACTGGTCCGATGTGCAGAGAGGCTGTATCTGCATTGTCTACTGCACAACGGGAATGGTAGTACATCCCCCAGATAGTGACGAACACTACAGTGCACTGATGCAGGTTTACTCCTGGAGTGCGATCGGAGACCTTTATTCGATCGGCGTTCTGTTCGGTTGCTGCAACGTCACAAATTGGCAGTAGGCAAAATTTGTGAGAACGGGCGGAGAGAGCAGCCAAATCGGCAAGCGGTGAACTCCCCGGAAGTATGCTTCCCTCTTTTGTCGTCTTCTTGCTGGCAGTATACTTCAAAACGAAATGTTTCGTCCTCCAATCAATGAAATCTTTGTCGATAAAATGTATTTTATTCTTCTCAAGCTTAAACACGTTTTCAAAAAGTAATACGTGTGAATACTACAATTTATAACTATTACTTTCTCTGCGCCGTCGCTAGGTGGTGTCGCGCTCATCGGGTGCCAACGAAAACATTTAATTGGCTCGCTGGCACCCAATGATAGGGTCGAGTTAGCCGCACAACCAACGCAGTATTTGTCTCGAAAAACGCAAGCGACGCCGGAATTCGCTTTCTGCCTTTTCTTCAAGCGCGTTTCGCACCTCCACTGCTCTCGCTCCTCCTCGAGCAACGCCAATGCAACAACTGAAGTTCACATTGCAAGCTCCATTTTCTCGAATTGAACTACGCATTGGATCCGAACGTGCCATTGCGAGTGGCCGAAGTCGCCGTTTGGATCCAATCCAATTCACCAGGCGCGCCATGCGGAGCCGGTCTCGTAACGAGCGTTTGATCGGTCTAAACCTCCCAACTCCCGTTGCGTTCGGCGCCTTGCAGACGACACGCTCGGTTTCAAGATTGACAGGAGCGTGTCGTCATTTTGATGTCACCAAAAACGTCGCCGCACCCCCGCGGCTGGCGACGTCAGCGCAGAGTAGGCCAATCGCGCGCTCCGGTAAACGAACGAACGCGCCGAACAACGATCTCCGATCGCACCCCAGGTCCAAGGTTTTAATACGCATGACCTTCTACTTCGTCTATGACAGCGTCTACGCTGTTGCCTTGCGGTTATCAAGTCAAGTATTCCCCATGTACATTGACAATCAGTTGTTCGCATGAAGAGGCTGTGCAAAAGCCAGTCAATTCGACTTAACTGCCATGAGGGTAACGCGCAGCGCTTTCAAGCCATTAGGCTTGAACTTAACCACCGTGCTCCCGCTGAAGGAGAAAATCAACGACATATGGCGGTGGCCACTCGTTATTTCAAGCCTTTGCACTCTGCCTCTACCGTGCATCTGTGTGCACGAAGCCAGTTGACCTGGTTTTATCACCGAGCAGCGATACGTCATAGCGATAAGTGCCGGATACATGGTCTACCAATTCAAGACGCTCACCTACGTGAGTCAGTGCCTCATAAGCTAGGTAATACCTTTCTCTATAAAATATGATCTCGCTGATGAGCATAACTGAACCATGGCAGTAAACATAGGATAGAAAATGTCAGAAAATTATTCTCAGTGCAGCCCGTTGAATCGCATTACATTTGGCTGAAGGGAAGGATTCTATTTAAATACAAGGTATGCAAGCGTAATGTTTCTTAAATTGGCCAATATGTACTTTTCATTTAATACGCCAAAGATAGATTATCTGTTTGCCATGACTCGATGTTAGAAACAAAGGAACTCCAGGTCTGACTGAAGATTTTTGTCTTCTCGGTGCATGTTTGAAACTCTCTCGGATCGGAGTATCTTGCCCAGCCAATCTATCTTTGTCTGAACATTTCAAAACATTAAGCTCGATATAGCAAACCAAAATTTCGGTAATTTTTAAGTGCAGTCACGTCGCACAAGCCCACCTAATTAGAATGCAAGCTTTTCTTGACCAAAGCATTGTAGTATTTTTACAAGGGTGTTCAACGTGAGCCACAGATCCATCTTTTTCTTGTTTTCAGGCTAAGCAGTTGAAAGATGTATGCAAGAAAGCTAGCAGCCTTCAAAACGCTGCCTTTCGCCATCAGGTAAGCAAGTCCACACAGTCAAATGTACAGCCATGGACATTATCTTGAAGGCCGATTCAGTATGTAGTTATCAGCACAGTAAGAAAATTACAGTAACAAAGAAAACTTGAGTGCGCTCCTTTGTACTCTTCAGGCAAACAAAGCAACGCTAGAAATGTAGGTATCCTTGTACTAGTAACAAACGTTTCTGAAATACATTAAGCCCACCCTTACATGAGAAGAGCTTCATAAGCGAGAAAAGACGCAAAGGATTGGAGGCCCAGCAGGGTCGAAGTTCCCGTACTACCTCGCCATCACGTCATGAATTTCGACAGTGTCTGCTCCGCCCCAGTTCAGGTTTTGTCCGTAAGGACTAGATCATATTCAAAGAGCCAATAGGAAAAAAATTGAGTTCCTCGAACAACCAATACGTCACGATGGCCCGAATACCTTGAAATCCGTGATGTCACGCTGGCATGCTTGCGCTGAGGTTTCGGCGCCCTATAGAAATATGAGCTTGCCAGTACTTCATTTTCAGTAATCAACCTTATACCGTGAAATCAACGAATATGGAGCTGTGAAAAAATTATCAGCCAAACTTGTTTAGTTTCTCTTAGGAGTACCTTCAGTGATTCTTTGAGCCAAGCCATTGTAGCACGAAATTATGTGCGACGCCTTACGGCGGATTTAACCAATACATTAAACAAACAAGCAGTAATGTCTACAGAACCCATCTATCGATAACTGTCACTGCCTATGAGACAGACACGCCTCATACTGGTCATCGGCATCACCATAGCATAGGAGCCCCATAGCATCAGTGTCATGGTGGAGGGTCAAAATGTAATCTTAGACACACCTGGAATGTGGGAACCAGATAGAAATCTGACCCCATCTAGGATCCCCTCACATCGAATAGACGAGAAGCTGATTCACAAAGAGGGTCGGGGTCGGCGAAGAAATGCTCACGGCAATAACACGGTGCTCACAATTTTTTTAAATAAACAGGTATAGCACATACGGGGCTGTGAAAAATACAACTGAACACTTTTCATAGCTGCACGCTTCCATCTTTGAAGGCCAAATACATTATCCATTAACGAGGCGCGTTTGCCGTGTACAAAATTTCTCATATTGAAGTAAAAGGACATCGCGCGCTTTAGAAATTTCAATGTAAAGCATAATTTTACCCGAAAAAACTCGACGCTTCCAAACGCCGTCATAGAGAAATGGAACTTTGTCGTCGCACAGCGAATGAAAGAGGGATTGGCCTCATTCGGCGCATTTGATGGTGGGTATGATTTTCACTGCTAGGTAAAATAAAGCAGGCAAGACAACCAGAAGGCAGTAGCGTGTAATCAACACCACCACCAAAATACTTCGGTAGCAAATCTTTCCTGGGCTTTGCAGATAGACGCCAAGCAAGACGTCAGCAACTGTCTTGTAATTTTGTATGGTGGCTGTCTTATTCTCCGTGTTTTACGACAGTTTGCGCGCCATGACAAAACAACTAGTCGTTCAATTACGTTCTGGCCGTTTTCATTGCGAATTGTACTTTCAGGTAATCACCTTACGCAGTAGCAAGGAACCTTGGGCTAGTTGGTCAACGTTCAATTTGGTCAAAGAGCGTTAAATCGGACGAGGAATACGTAAATTAACACACACGCTTCATGATGCCCGAACCTCACCTATGATATAACTTTTGGCCGTCTAAGTACGAGTTTCTTTATCGAGAAATGTATTTCAAGCACCAGTACTTAATGATGCATGCTGCATGTTATTAAACTCAGTACCATATATGTAATGGGCCTGCGTAACGAAGTATGGCACGCTCTAAGACTGATAAATTTCTTGTACTGAACTGTAACCCTGAAGTAAAAGGTGCTTCCTGGAATTAAAGAAAATAACTACAGTCTTCTCTGTTTTGTAGGTACAACAACTCTACAGCTCTATTGATCCTGATGACATGAGACTTAAAGGCAATGACATTTTTCACCTGAGGATGTCCTTGTTAGTTTCGGTAAGGAAAAGTGACACTTTGCACTTCATCGGGCTGAGTTGCTTTTTGCACACTTGAAACAGGGTACCACAAATTAGTCGCGAAATTGACGCTGCGGTTTTATCACGATTACCGAACAAACGAAATATATTTACGATAAAACTTAGTCTTTCCAACGGTGGTAACATAGTAACAAAATTCTGTGGTAACATGAAAAAGGTTGGTGCCGGCGCACTTACTTTGGGTTCAACAGTTCAATTTTGAGGTTTTCTTTTGTTAAGTATCCGAAACATCATTTAACATATAATGTCCGCGAAAAAAATATTTGCCTCTTCCGCCACAGTATCTTCTGATTAGCATTCCTACAAGGGGGTCGACAGGATCTTCGAAATAAGGAAGGTTATTAAGCTATTAAAAACGGCATGGAAGAAGCTCGCCTAAGAAAACTGGCTATTCAAGGAAAAATTGTAGGAAGGTTTCAAATTAGAATGCGACTCAAGAAAGCAACCATGAAACCACCTCGCGGGACCCTGAGGATTGAATTGGTGGCGTGAATAAGCATAGCTGTCCATTTATCACCTAGTGACGTTTGCGTCATAAAGCAGCATTAAGGTCACGAGGAATGCAACGGTAGAAGGTTCAAAGATAAACTTTCAGATGAACCGTTCAAGTGTAAAGTCTTCATGAACAGTGCCATGAAAGAAAGCAGTAACAGTATTCTTTACAACTTCATTAGTACCGGTTGGAGATACTAGAGGAGCCATTATTTGAACCGCTGTTATAAAAATGTCTATAGGTACCTCTTTGTCGCTACTGCTCAGTTGTCACGTGTTAGAGTAGCGTATTATATTTGACAATATCATGTGTATATGTATATATGCGTATGTGTATATGTGTATTAGGGAGCGATATCGTTCTCTGGAAACATCATATTTGGGCCATTTTTCTATTCTTTGCAGATGGGAACCTCGGTGGTAACGTATGCCATAATCTTCAACAGACAAGCCAGAGTCTCGGTGGCTCGCATGACATGGCGTTTTTCTCAGGAAATTCGCAATAACTTACCATAACGATTGACTCAAACCAAGAGGTTGCAGCAAAACGCCAGGACAAGAGAACCAGCGTAGCAGGCTCTTAGAACGGACTAGTGCGTGCCATGCTGGCGCCGTGAGCACGCGCCGCGAGCACGCACCGCCAAACTTTATTTTCGTAATCTCTTACCATGGCCGATTGAGGGCGACGGCCTGTAGCGTCCGCGCTTAGCGGTGTCGGTAGGTGCTACAGGGCCCCCGCCCAGACGGAACGGCGAAATTTACCCGTCGATGAAGTGAAGACGGTGCTGTCTTGGTTACATACATGCAGATCTGCAGATACGCCGGTGACATCCGTGGGGAGCACCGTGAGGCGTCTCGATGTGGGCCAGTTTGGGGTGGTCTAATGAGTCTGCCTGTTCACGACCATTCAGTAGGATGGTGGCGGGCTTCGGCGTCTTGTGGAGAACACGGTAAGGCCCATCGTAGGAGGATGTAGTAGGTGCCTTTACGGCGTCTCGTCTTAGAATAAAACGGGTTACGAAGACGCAAGGTCAGGGGGCACAAAGATGCTGTGAACCCGAAGATTGAGGTGAGACGGATCGCAGTTTCTTAATGCAGTCCTGTAGCCATTGAAGATACTGCAGAGGCTTGGGCGAGGGGTCAGAAGTAACGCCCAAGTCGCCAGGAAACCGCAGGGGTAGCACCACAGACGAGTTCGGCCGGAGAATGAAGTGGCAACGAAGTACAGTGCGTAGGCAGAGAAGCACCATAAAAAGGTGGTCGACCCAGTGCTTCCAATGCAGGCGCCCAGTGAGGACAGCCTTGAGCTGACGGTGCAGCCATTCAACTATGCCGCTGGCACATGGATCATATGCAGTGGTACAGCAGTGCTTAGCGCCAAGCAGGCGGTTGAGGAAAGTGAACAGGGTACAGTCAAATTGCTGGCCACGATCAGTGGTGACGATGCTTGGGCAGACGAAGCGGGAAACCCATGTTGAAACGAAGGCTTTGGCGACCATTTCCGCATCGATGTCCAGTACGGGCATGGCTTCGGGCCAACGGGGGAAGATTACAATCATTCTTAGAATGTACCGGCAGTCATGAGAAGGAAGAAGTCCTAACAAATTAAGATAGACGCGGTCAAACCGACAGCCAGGTGGCGAGAAAGACTGCGTGGGAGTCTTCGTGTGGCGGGTCACTTTGACGGTCTGGCACGCGAGGCGCGAAGCGCCCACTGGCGAACATCGGTGTTAATGCTTGGCCATACGTAGCCCTGTGTATCGAGGTGCTGGGATTATATGTAGTGAAGGGATAGCAAAACCGAACGACGGAAGGCAGCCAGAATAAAGGGAGGTGGGGCAGCAGCTGAAATCTCACACCGCAGTGAGCCAGGCACAAATGTGTGAAGATCGAGTTGTAGCCGGAGGGAACGGGGATGATAACGCAGCGCTGGCAGCTCAGGGTCTTCCAGCTGCACCCGAGCTAGACGTTTCCAGTCGTGCATCAGCGGCCTCGTTTTCAGTGCCTTAGATGTGTCGAATACCGGAATATACCTGGCATGTACATAAGCCAGTTGACAAGGTTCACGTGCGATGTGCTTGGAAGAGTTTGTATGGAACACATACATCAGAGGATTATGGTCCGTTAGAACAGAAAATGGCTGGCCCTTCAAGAAGTACCGGAAGTGCTATTTGATGGAGTAGATAGCCAGCAGCTCGCGGCCAAAAACGTTATAGCGAGTCTCGGCAGGTTAAACTTGAGGAAGCTCAATGGACGGGGGGCGGGCACCACTCGGAGTCTATTTGCCGCTGGAAAACAGCGCCGATGGCCCCACTGGAAGCACCCACCATGATGCGAGTAGGCGCATTAGTTTTCGTGTGGATGAGAAGCACCGAATCGGCGACGGTTTGTTCAGTAGCCCCGAAAGCAGCTTGAGCTTCTGGGGACCAGAAAATTGCGGATGATGATCCTTTGATCGTGCGAGGAAAGTTAGTGGGTGCAGAAGCCCAGCGCAGTCCGGAATAAAGCACTGGGAGAAATTCGTTGGGCCCAGGAATACGCAGCTGGCGCAAGGTAGTGGGTGCTGGGAAGTCTTGCACGGCCTGGACGTGGAAGGGCAACGGACGAATTATCAGCGCTTAGATGTGGTGACCCAGGTACTCGAGCTCGGAAGACATAGAGACTCATTTCTGGGGGTTGACAACCATGTCAAGTTGAAGCCGTGAGTTCCGGGAGGTGACGCTCATGATCTTGTCGATTGGGACTCGTGACGAGGATGTCGTCGATGTACGCAAATACAGCCGGGAGTTCGCGCGTTCCCTCGGAAATGAATCTTCGAAACGTTTGAGCTGCGTTGCGTAGGCCGAAGCGCACGCGCACCTACTCAAGCAGGCCGAAGGGTGTAGTAATGGTCGTCTTTGGGATATCGGCAGGCTCAACAGAAATTTGGTGATAGGTCTTAACAAGGTCAATTTTACTACGCGTTTTAATTCTTCCAGCTGGCCTCTGAAATCTTGAATGTGTGGAAGGAGATAGCTATCGTGGACCGCGTGAGCGTTCAGCGCCCGGTAGACGCCGCACGGACGCCAGTCACCGGGTTCTATCTTGGGCACCAGATGGAAGGGGCAGGTCCAGTTGCTGGACGAAGGGCGAATATTGCCCAGGTGGTGCATTTGCTCGAATTAACGTTTAGTAATGGCCAGACCCTTGCCAAAGAGGCGGCGCGGACGAGCTGGGACGGGTGGATCACGTGGGATAATGTGCTTGGTTATGCTGTACTTGGGTGGCTGATTTAACTTGCAGGGCCTCGTCACCTCAGGAAAGTCTTCGAGGATGCGAGCCTACGGGCATGGTGGAATCAGCGTGCGTATGTCAGTGGGAGCGACAGCTGAGAACTCCAGGGATGAAGAGTCGCTTCTTTCTCTCACTCAGGCGACGGCTGCGCATGCTCAGGTCGAAAGGCGTCGGAGCAGAGTATAGGCTGATTGACGTCGGCTACAATGAAGTCCCCCCTCCGGGACGTGTGTTGCCGGCCAAGGTCGATAGTGAAGGACCGTGGACCATACGTGGCGATGGAGGTAGAGTTCGCCACGCGGAGCGTAGGGCCAGGTCACTTAGAAGCTCGGTTACGCATGGAATACGGCGGCACGTTGAACTCAGCAACTGTGCCTACAAGGAAGCGTAGGCCAGGAATGCGATCCATGACGATGACAAGGCGGCCGGTTTGTAAGAGGAGCTCACACGCCGCCGTCAGTGATCTCGCAACGCATTTCCCGGCCATTGGCATGGGGGCTTACACTGGCGGTTGTGGTGAACTTCGAGGACTCCGCGAACGGAGATTGCTCGGGGAAGGACGGTGGCTGGGGCCTCATGAGGAGCCGCGCCAGTCATGAGAGAACGTCCACAGGGCGTCGACGGAGACGGCGAGCTGGTCGATCCGGGACTCTAAGCAGGCCATGATAGTTCTGGCGTTGAAGAAAGAGCGGCGACAAAAGTCGCGGCGTGGACCCGATCAGCGAGCTGGGTGAGGCAGTGAAGGGTCAGGTCTCCTACAGCGGCCTGGGCTAGGCGGGTGGACTGCGGCGAACGCTGCAGGAAGAGCTCCTTCAACAGAGCACCACTCGCGTTGTCATTGCTTGAGCCAAGGAGCCGTCGTATGCTGTGCAGCAGCTGGGAAGTGCGGCGATCTCCCAGCTCTTCGGAGGTGAACCGGTGCTGGAGGTGCGCTCTGACACTACGGTGCGCTACAAACTACAGTTTCAGGTGCTGGTAAGGGGCATGCCCCCAAAGGGGCCGCGATGACGTCCGCGACGTCGTGAGAAACTTCAGGAGACAGGTTGGCAAGTAAGTAGCGATACCCACAATTCTGAGGCGATGTGATTTAGATCGAAGGAGGCTTGGACCTGGGCGAGCGAAGCCTGTGGCTCCTTGCGCCAGGACGCGGGCAGGCGGAGCTGTAGATTCGACGCCTTCTGGGCGTGCGGTAGCGTCAGGCGGAGGGTTGCCGGGGCCGGTCGTCTCATAGTACGCAGTCACAATTGTCGCCATCCGAGAGGTTGCAGTGGAGCGCCAGTACCAGAGGAGCAGCGTAGCAGCCTCTTAGAACGGATTAGCGCATGCCGTGCTTGCGCCGCGAGCACGCGCCGCCCATCTTTCATTTTGTCGCATTTTTGCATTGCTGACCGAGAGCGCTGTCCTTTAGCGTCCACGCGTAGCTACGTTGGTGGGCGCAACACTATCATTATTGAGTGCATTGGCACCACTGGAGAATCACGAACTGTCCGTGCATTGGCACCATTGGTACGCCACCTCGCACCAATCGTCGGTCGACGAAGTGAGGAAGACACTTTTGTGCTTGCTGAGGAATGCGAGCGGCTTTGTCTGCCAAACAGAAGCTTTAAACAGCACGACACAGGCCACAACAAAATAACTATTCGAAACAGCGCTCTCGCCAGTGGTTATTGCAGTGCCCTGTGTCGACTGTTTAAAGGTTTCGTTTAACAAGATGTTCCTACCAGCCCCAATGAATACGCTTTTTACGGCTTCTAAAGCGCGCGAACTTGCCGCGCTTTCTTTCACCCGTTTTTCACTATTCTATTGTCCTGTTTGCCTTCAATGAACGTGGGGCAGTCAACCAGGCCTTTTGATATGCGCATTTATACTTGCTTCTGATTAGACTGACCCTCCATGTTGAACTTTTCCAGTGTTTGTAATGTTGCTGTATTATATTTGTTGTGGAAACTGCGGGAACACTTTTGTAACCCTTGTAATGTGTCATCGCTCTTTGTCAATTGCCGTGATTGTTGTTGTTTCCATTGCATTACTTTACGAAAGTGCAAACTGTGTACTTTAATACCCATTAGTAATACCGGTGGCGATAATGCTTCCTTTTCTAGTCCACTTTATTTGTGCTTTGTCGTTTTGCCTTTTTTCGTGGTTTGTCATGCCATTTTTTTTCAGATTGCGGGACTGTTTCTTTATGGATGTTTCATAGGGGAATTTTCTTCAAGTGTAATTGGACTGTACCCAGTGGCCACCTCACTCAATAAATAGACGAATAAACATGCTCGACTTCCCCCTTTTCTCGTTTTCTCCATCTTTCTGCGAATGGCAGCATGAATGTGGTGATACTGACGTCACAATGACTACCATATCCAAGCAGTAGAAGGCACTGATACATTAGTACGTACGCTGTCGCTGTACGCGTGTCTTGTAGCTTATGCTATTTTGTATTCCGTCTACCTACATAGAATGTTTTCAATTGCGAAATGTTTTGTTCAGTTTTATACAAAGTGGCCATGAAAATTTGCACTGTTGCATTAACTTTGAATTCAGCTCTACAAAAATGTTGAGGAATGAATAGGCACTAATCAATTTTCTCTTACATTTATAATACAGTGAAGGCCATTGGGGGTGCGGTATAATTCAATTTTGATTCCAGAGTTACTGTTCTATGAATTTTGCCTTTGCAGGTAAGTAAATAAAATTCCCAACTCTTTTAACATTCCCCGCCCTGTTTTGTCGATGTATGGCAGTGTCCATGTCATTCCAGAAAATACTCTACCCACGCGAACAAGGCAAAGTAGAAACATGAAAAGTGTTACTAAGACACGCTCTAACCATTTCAGGTTCCACTACGGTTAGACTGTTCATAAATACATGAAGTGTACACAATTTGATACCAAGTTGCTAGACTCTCCATTCCAAGAAAGAGAAGGATGTTACTATGTCTATTTTCTGGGGGCTCATAATAGTTTACGACGAAATCTAATTTCTAGTGCTGAATGTTACTTTGCTTTTCCGTAAACGGATTTAAATCACCGCGGCTTGAAGTACATGTGCGCATTACCATAAAAAATATTTCGCCATTGTCGTTTGAAAGCAGTACATCGACCTTCCCGTTAGGCATGGTAGTGCCTTTAGGAAAGTGGTCATCTGTAGCAATACCCAGCCTTCGTTACTCTACCGATTTTTGGCAGAGCTAATTAGCGCCATCCATCAGGTGGGCGGGAAAGCAACTACGTTCCCTTCCCACCCATCCTCGTAACACCGCTCATCTCGATCTCTGCTTCCTCGTAATGCCGCCACCTCCGACTCTCCTGCACGCGCCCACCAAACACCACCGAGACTTTCACAAGGCGTCCACAAGCCACCATGCCGAAAGCGTGACGTCATCACGGTGAGTCATCATGGTGAATCGCGTCCGACTAGCTGGAATCGGATTGGCATGCAGCTTCTGTTTACAAAGTAGCCAAACGATTTGTTTCAACACCTATATTAAAAAGCATACTAAAACACGAAATTAAATGCTGCAAAAGAAAATAGTTTTTTACTACATTTGTGGAGGTGTACTTATTTCGCGCTTTAGTAAGCATGCAGACAGAAATGCTTCATCGTGCGGACATTGACGGTGCATGCAAGTGCGTCTGGGCAGAGTAATGACATTTGTTCTCAGCGGATCTAGGGAAAGGCGCAAACTTTTTGTTACCCCTCCCGTTGTCTTTTCTTCCTCTAATCAACACCTTCAATTGTCATGTTCAAACATGCTCAGGTAAACTAACCAATATACTTGGGTGCTGCTGTGCACCGGGTAGCCACTCAAACTGCGTACGGAGTCCTAATGATCGCGTTCATCGGTTTCCGACGTGCCCTGACCAAAGAACGGCACGGACTAGAGTGATCCCTCACAAGGATTTCTCACCAAGAAAATGCACCGTGGTAAGTAATTTCTTTTGATAATCGCAGCTGCTGTCTCCTTTTGTAAAGTTCCCATTGATGCAGTTTTGAAGCTTTAAATTCCCATGTTTTCCATGCCGAAGGTTTCGAAGTCGTTGCCGCATATTTCAGATTACTTGGAACACGCGGTGTCAGCCATAGTACTAATGCCGTACTTTTTTATTCACGCGCTCATTTTTCACACTTTCCCAAAATGTCAGGCGTTGCATATTAACGGTGCAGACATTTTTGACGGACCACAGGGTTGAGTCGAACCTCAAGAGAATGAAAGTTAATAAAATTTCTTCCTTTCGTAGGCCAAAGAAAGCGTTGTTACATAATTGCGCCAAATAATACTTCCGCGTTTCCTCGCATGTCGCCAATTGCTTTCAGCTGGAAGCTTTCTTGATTGTTGTCTTATAGAGTAATTTTCGTATTTTTTTTCAGATTTATGAGAAGCACTACCTTCCAAGCGACTTGGTGACCACTTCCACCTACAGATATGAGAAAGCTAGACTTCTTAAAGTTTCTCTACGACTGAGATGGCTCAAGCCTGTTGCTATCCTGAGTATATTTCGGAACTGGCCTGCATGCATTTCTCGTCTCAACAGCGGACCGTGACGGCCCTGCAAAGAAGCCGCTTCATCTACAAGGAGCACTGCAGGAGGCAATAAAGCAGTCCACTGAAGCACATGAGAAAAAAATTGCAGCAGCGCTTTTGAAGAATTGGTTACTGCTCTTACAGGTTTGATAATGACCACTTTCTGGACAAAACTCGTTACTCCCAGCCAATTCTTCTTTTTAATCTTTGCGTCTCAAGATGCTTCAGATGCATTTCTGATTGACAGTGTCAGGCGACTCAAGCGTCAAAGTATTTGTCGGTGCTGTGCAGCGCGACAAGCTTGGTATCTTCGTGCTTCGTTTCTGCGTGTGATCTTTGGCGGTCGACAATTTTCTTAATGCTGTGCAAAGTTTGGCAAGCAACATCTAGAGCAGCGAGGATCGCGTGCAGATTGCCCTGAAGAAGACAGTGGGTGTACTGTGCCAGCTATCGTCATAAAATTTCGGTCCAGAGCGGCAAGTGGAAGTTAAGTTCCTAAACCAGCTGATGGATACTCTACTGAGCAGAACTTCAAGATACCCCATAGATTTGCTAATATTTGCTAGCCTTGTGTTTGCGATGTCTCCACAATTGTTCCGATTTATTAAGGGCATGTCCAAGATGCAACTTCCGCATCCATACATCATTCATCCGATATCATCAGTCCATGCATTGAAGATGCTTTATTTCTGCTGTTCGCCAAGGCACTGGCAGTAGCAATGAATGACCATGAAAAGACTGACACATGTTATGGATGAAATTCACCTTCAGCCGTACATTGACTACAGAGGTGGTCTAGTGAGGATGGCTACGAACAGTCAAAATGCCACGAACACTACGTGCTTCTTTCAGAGCCTCCTGTCGCAAAAAACGTATTGCAGATCCTTCCACTAGTGCAAATAGACGCGAGACTGCTCCATTCATTTCTTCAGCTCATTAACGACTTGGAGACTACAGGATTTCGAGTCATTGCAGCTGTTTCTGACAACTGTCAATAGGAAGGCAATGACTTATTTCCACAGCAATCAAAGATTCACACTAGCGAGCATCAGACCACTTAAGGCCGTTATTTATTCAGGATTACGTGCATCTGCTGATGTGCATAAGGAGCACTTGGTTGAACCAGAGTAACAGCGGTAAGTGTGCGTTTTTCCCTGGCATCGATGGACTACCTGACGAGCCACCAGTGCTAACAGCTTCGTTCAACACACTGCAAGAGCTTGACGAGAAAGAATAAGCTTGTAACACTTCCTCTGACATTGTCTTTGAAGGTAGTAAAACTTCAAACATGGAAAGACAGAGCGTGAATCCTGTTCTCAAAGTGTTTGACAGTGTTAAAGTCGCAACACTCAAGAGGGGGAAAGCAGTATAACTACAGCATGTCAAAATCACGACTGCTTATATCAGCACTGTCTTGATGTAGTGGCATGTAGCGAACCTCAAGACACCAGACAAAGGAAGGGATCTTCGAAACGACCTCCAAGAACCGGTAAAGACAATGTTGCCCCAAAATCGAGTTTTCGAGCGGTCACTTGGCTCGACTACTAGAAAAGCCTCCAACACTGCTCACCTCACTCATAAAACCTATTAAAGCATTGCGCCACAGATATACCGCTCATGCTCCGGTGGCAAGCGATTGTCTTGAAAAGGCTTCGTCTCAAATATGTTCTACTGGGAAAGTTTCATTCAGACTGCCTTCGAGGCAGTTGGGCACGTACCGACAGTTACGGGGTGCGCAGTACCATATGTCTATGCGGCATATGTGTCGTTCTGCCGAATTCCCTTGAGCTTCCAGATTGTGACACAATTCTTACTTGTGCCTCGACTGACAAATTTTAGGATGCTTTCAAGCGATTTGGCATAGTGGTCACAGAAGAGGAAATAGCTGCGGAGCAGAATATACTTCCAGCTGCTACTTATGTGGATGGTAATTGTGTATGCTGCACTCAAGAAGCATATATTTATGTTCTAAGTGAACTTCGTTGTTGAGAGCCGGAGCATCATAACTGAAGCTGAAGAGCTCATTTTGAGCATTACAAAGGGTGGGCTAGTTTCTCAAGCTGCAGTTCTGAATACCGCACTGATATTGTCATCGGACAACGTCAACGTCAACTTTTTGTGAGTAAAATTATGTGTAGTATTCCGAATTGTTTGAAAATGTAAAGAGTGTGCATCACTTAAAAATGTGCATTTTTATTTGAATCTATAATTTTTGTGTGGAATGAAACATTTATTGTTAAATAAATAATACAATCTTGTTTACAAACGTGCTTTTGTTTCTTCGATAATACATGCAAATTTATCACCTCCAGTACCTTGCAAACTTTATGCTTTGTGGGACAGTGCAAAATTTGTGCAGCTGTTGCAAACAGAAATACAATTCATGTACATGTATTACAAACAGAACTTATATATGTCCTAAGGCCTTTTCTGGGTGTAGGTTTGTGTAACTCAACATAGAACATAGAACATAGAAAACCTAAGCCATAAATACAAGGGGGCCGTAGAGTTCCAAAACGCGGAATGCTCATTTTATTGACGCGAGCTTCTTGGCAGATCTCGGTGATAACGGCAGGCACGCCTGTGGAGGCCATGATAAAAGCCTACGGGGTGGCGCCTGCCATTGCTCAACCAATGCATTCGTTTAACATCAACGGCCTATTGTTGGAAGACATCAGTTCCGAGTTGCCACCCAAGCCTACGACAGAGAGACGGAGCGTACATGGGCTAGCTGCGACGCCTTCTCTACCAGCAGAAAACGGAGATAACACCGTATATATGCGAGAAACGTGACAAAGGATACAACGTACCGCAGAAAGATGAGCCGAAAAGGTACTGTATTGTGTGGGAATGAGCGTCTACAACTTCGAGGACTACAACTTGCTCGGAACACGATGTGGACGGGATGCACGCATAAGAGTGCGGCGCGCTGTCGACGGCCGAGAAGCCTTCATGGGAAATATGCACACGCGCACAAAAAATGAAGCTTGAAATGGTTCGCCGCTCGTATCCACTGCCTCGCAAGGCCGAATGGTGCGTTGGAACGTTAGAAGAAAACGCTACAAGTAATGCAATCAGTTGACCGTAGCCAGTTGGCTGAGCGAGGTAAGTCCTCAAGCATCCACGTTGCAGTCCTTAAAGTTCCCATGAAGATGGTGGCGAGCGCTCACCCCCACCCCCCATTTGATCCTCTGCGAGCCACAGTACTTAGAGAGTAGCCAGACCCACGGGTAGCTAGAAACGTCCAGCGCAGAGAAGTGCGTCGCGCGGTGGGCGCGGAGCAACCTGAGAAAAAATTATGGGGCTCTGGGAGACCGCGGGTAGCCAGAAGTGGAAAATTGAAGAGGGCACCCCTGTTGCCATGACAAGAACACCCGTGTGCACCGCCATTTTGCTAAGCACGACAATGTATTGCCCACATTCTAGGGCCGTAGCTTAAGGGGCTTCGCGCTATCGTCAACGGAGCTTTTTCATTACGAGAGCCAATGGAAGCCATGTGGAGACACAGCCCAGTGGCAACACGTGGCTCATTTAAGTAACACGAACATACAAGAATGTTACGTTCGGGAGATCGTTTCTGAGCGCTCTGGCACCCCTGCAAAGTTCACGTAAAAGAGGAGCTAAGCAGTCCTGTTAGCAATGTGGGCTCCAACGATAAAACGATAAGGAAGCCGGATTGTCACTTCCATGTCTGCTTGTTCTCCTAATACGGTTTACATCTGTTTTTCGCCGCCTTCGTAGAACCGCCAGAGCACTCCGAGGACTACCCGAATATGTCATATGTATGCCTGAAGTTGAATTAACTCGAAACTCAACGTTTGTTGCTTTTTCTTTGGCACCACTGGTCATGATTGGCAAAAATTATACACGTGCACAAATATGCGCATTCTTCCTAAAAGCAAAAATCTCATGCTTTGAATCGCGAAATATATCGGTGATAAGGCTAAGCAGACAAAGATACACTGTTATGTTTGCACAACAGCTGGCGTTGCTCATTGAAGGCGCATGAATAATCGTCAAGGAATCGCCATGGATATTAGTTTATCATAACAGATAACGTTCTGCTAAAACGTTGATCAGAACGCTGTTCATTCTCATGTCGCGCAAGTGGACGCTGAAGTTTATCAGAACAGGAATATTGCATCGTTACCTTCATCGCCTGGTACACTGGTTTTCGTAAACGAGCCGTCATTACGTCGAACTGGATGATCTGATGTCACATACGCGTAGTGACTACCGATGCTGAAATCATCGTTGAAGTTCACGTTGAAGCCGTGAAGGAATCGGTGACAGGGCAGATGGCGGCGCTCTATTTACCTAATATCTCATTTGTACTCTTTCAGTATGGAACACCTGCATTTGGAACAACGTCGTCGAATGCACTTGATGCCAAAACGGTGGCCGTCATTTCATTTATTGTACAGCTTTTCTATACTTTACTGCAAAATTACATGCGGTATATGAAGATCTGCTGGCTGCAAGTAATTTCTTTGTTTGATGGACTTCAGTAGCCCAATTATGTCCTCACTTTGGACCATCAACTGCATCGATTTGAGTGCGTGACCAAAACGATTGCGATCACAAGCAACGCAAATAACTACATTCTCGACTATTTTATTCATCATTCAAGCAGCAAAATAAGCCTGCGTCAACTGCAATTAAGCTAGTAGTGGGTGCAGCAAATTTACGGTTCGTCCGTTTGCATCGCTTGCGATATTCTAATAAATTACGAAGGCTAGGGATCTCGAGAAAGTAGGCTATTAAAATATAAGCGACTTTTTAAGTGAACTAAATATTCAGCTGGATTCTTTTTAAAAGTAGCAGGTATTAAACTCATTGATACTTCAAAGGATAACACTCCCCGATGTTTTAGCAAGCTTCATGCACAACATTGGCATTGAACTTCTCTCCCAGATGTAATAGCTGTCCGATTTCTTGTCTGGTACTCGCGTCGTTCTCTCGCTCTGTGTGAAAATATGACCAAGCCAATTCTCACCTTGCCGCCATCAAATGTTATACATTTTCTATTATTTTATCTGATAAATCAAACAGGCGTACGACAACGTTCTTTTACAGGCCGTTTTCACACTTTCGCTAGCCGGCCCAAGGATGACAGCGTAAGTGATCACGGCTCCTGCTAACTTAAGAAAAAAGAACAAGCTGAAATAATTAGCATTTTCTTGCTGCAGATATATTTTGCCTCGACTACGTGCATTCCATCGCTTATAATGGAAGGGAACACTTAAATTGTTTTCAAAATAGCTTAATAGTTCCAAACGGATGCACCGCATAAAATGACATATTGATACTGAATATTCAATGGCTAAAGTGAATGGTTCCTACCAGAACGCCAGATTTCAATGCTTACAGTACCAGTAAAAGTTGCTTTATAAGGAATTCACTGTTCATTCTCATGTCGGTTGCAACATTGCCCGTTTGTTTTGATGATACAATTGTGGTAAAACAAGCGAGAAGCCACGGTGGTGCCACAGAAAGCATTATTCAACCTCTATATGCATCCTCAGTTAGAAATGCGTATTAGCAGTGCCATATCAACGCATTTGAGAGTGCAAGAAAAAGTTCATTCTCATTACTGTCAATTCGACTGCAATGCTTTCAACATCTGTTCAGGTGAACGAGCACATTCCTTTTCAATATACTTTCTTCAGCTTGCGGAATTCTGCAGAATTAATTTGCCAAATATCAGTGATTTCCACCCTCACATTGATATATTTTACATATCCGCGGGTTCACGTACTACCTGTCTTTTCTTTTATATCTCCGATATTTTGAATGTACATTTTACCCCCGCATGATGAGAGATCGAAAACTATAGATTCATGAAGCACACTCATCACCACTGACTCAGCTTATAAATGTCACCGGCGATGCATGTGTACTTGTGTCTTGCATGTTGGTGCATGCATAGAGCAATCTTCCAAGTTACTTCCTTCAGGTGTTGTCTTGTCCCCTAACTGTTGATTTAATGACAAAATGACAAGAAACTCACTGTCATTAGGCACTTCGATACCTTGCTATATTCTTTAAATGTATTGCCCTCATTATCTGTGTTCAAATAATGTTTAAAGGAATATTCCTAAATACTGATATCCAGCAGTTTTCGTTCTTTGGGAACATTTTAGGTGCTGTTCCAAGCAAGTGAAGGTGCCAGTTGTAAACTACCTGCTTAGGTTATAGTTTAGGTTTTCTGTCCATCTTCTCTTGAAGTGATGGGCTCTTATTTTCCCAAAAGTGTCTTTCATCGCTGAGGTTTATTATACACATGTGTACATATATACCCAATTTTTAATGCAACCGCTGTTTGGCAGTGTTTATACTTGTATGATGCAATCATCCGTTAAAGGGGTTCTTAAAATTAATACGTAGTATTTTCTTTTCAGCGGTATGCATTGAGGTTTGTCGCATCTTGTGTATTTCTTTAGAGTGGGTATAACTGAAGGTCCCTTCAGCAGTGCTTTACTTCGAATTCTCCTCTGCATGCTTTCGCTCTTGTTCTGTTTTTGAGAATAAATCTAGCGAGATACCTTTAGTGTTATTGCCAACACATGGTTATTAATGATCATATATGTACTCAATTCATTGTTTAGCCCTGCTCCGGCTCTTACTTGCTGCAGTGAGCAGAAATATAGGAAAACTTGCTGAAACAATCAGCGGTAGGTTTAATAAGCCAGCCCGACACAAAGCCATCTCCTTTGCTTTTATTCAGTCCTGCAGATAGGTTATCTGTAAAAAAAAACGTGTTAGACACCTGCCACATTCTCTGAGGCCCTTAGTTGGTCCTCACATAAGGAAATTAAAGGATTCAGCCCAGATACCTACTTAGTTGAAATAGGCCCCATCTGTGCAGTACTCGGGAGCCATTTGCAGGGGTTGTCTTACTTTTCGCACCTGGAAAAAGTCTGACCTTTCTGTTCCCACAAACTTTATCCAGTGAAGGTATATTTTGTCCAAATATTTCGTAATGTACGACAGCATTAACCCTGAAAGTGGATAATGTTGAAAGTACATCGCTTTAAACACTGTCTTGTTTACTTTGCTTATACTGTCGAACTTAATGCAATAGCAGTGGCCGAAAGCATCTGTAGACATCACTCGGAAAAGCTTTCTAATAAACTCTTGACCACCAAAACATAACAGTTCGCATTTGGACTCCAAACTTGCCTGTTTATTAATGTGAGCCATCTAACCATCTTTAGACTATTGTGACACTTGGTGTGTCAGAAAAATGAAGCTTGAAGAGAAGCAAAATCAATGTTTACTCATTTCAGTGGTCAACCTGCAACTCACAGCGTCGATGTCAAAGAAGTTGATGGGCATTGAAACGCAGGAGACTGCAAATAAATGCTGAGGCATCGAAAATTCTTCGACGAAGATCGTGTAGATGCATATACTCATCACCGGTAGAATATTGCAGGAAACCATGATGCATCATCGCCAAATATACTTAAGCTTCTCCTTCAGTCTAGAGATGGCACAGAGGTTCATCCGGATCTCAACTTTCCTCGATTTGTTCACAGAATTCACACTGCTATCACCTTGAGTCACGCACAGAAGCTCGTGCTAGTGTCGAAAGTACTGCCAGTGTATTTCTACGCAAGATCTCAAAACAATGGAGTGCACTATTTTGTATACAAATACGAAGTTACCTACTGCGCATAAAGCCTTCACGAAAGCTCTCAGAGCAACAAGCACTTCAGATAGCCGATTAACTTGCAGATGACTGCTAGAACACACGTTCTTAGCAAATGCAAAGCCCAGCCAAACCCACGCCCACCGGTGGTTTTTGTTTGCAAACAGCATTTATGCGCTGAAAAGCAACTGCTTTTCGCAACTCCAAGGTTCCTTCAAGAAATCAACAATACAGCCCGACTTTGCAAGAACAGTGCTGAGCAGTGCCTTCAAACAAATAACGAGTATAAACACAAGGACGTAGAGACCGAGTGAAACCTTCAACATCACCCATAATGGCCTTTGGAGATTGATATATGTTGACAATCTCAATGAAAAGGAACTATATAAAACAAATAAGAGAATAGAAGACATCCAATATTTTTGCGCTGTTTTGGGGCTACCTTCATCAACATTTTGAACGTTTCGGGTTAATAAAATTCCAGAGATTCTGCACCCTGTATCATCCCCCTTGAAGTGCCGACTAATGAATGAACTCATGACTTCGCCGGTCTTTCGATGCCAATCGAAGTTCTTTTCCTGTAATTAACGCGTCACGGTTACTGTAAATGGTTTCTTCAGCTGCAGCTCTTGTGTGTAATGTGCAAAACAAACTGCATTAGTCATATCTAGAAGGTAACATTTACAGAAGAATATATTTTACGCTAACCGAGCATATGGATTCTGTGAAATTGATCTTAGCGCGACATTCTGACTAAACGTTGCCGCTTTCTGTTACAAATGCTTTCATTAAATGTCATCGTTGTCATGGCCGATAATCTCGGCATATTTCAGTCGTTGCATGGTGCTAATGTTTTCATTATTTCTCTACGAATACAAAGCGAAATAGAGCTGTTGGCAAGGATTTAATTGTTCAGACGCAGTGATACAGAAGATGAAGTAGTGTACAGACAGGTTCGGGCGTTTTCGTGTTTGCCGAAATATTCTGCTTGACTCTTTAAGCATGCATGTAGCTTCCCAACAGCAATTGCATTTGCTTTACAAACATATTTTGTTCCGTATTTAACCCATCAGCACCAAGCGTACTTCTAAAGGTATAGTGCAATTTTTTATTTGTAGATGATAAAAATGAGTGTTCCTTGGTCTTTGCACTAGACAAGTGCTTACAATTGTGACGAACTGCAATACTTGGAGATATTCAATTATCTTGGGTGACAGAGCAAATCCACTACACGGAAGAAAGTACCACACGACGAGGGGAAAGCGTTCAAAGTAAACTGCTTTAATTTATTGTGAACGGTGCATTTACTTCGTGCTACCACGGCGATAACGTGACTGTTTGCTTCACTTGAAATTTTTCTTTTGTTTGTTTCGGGGATATAAGTGTACCGCTTTCGAAAAACCACACTAGTTTCTAATCAACGCTCGTCCTCGTCGTGTAATAATTTTCCCATGTCCCGCATTTAAATTGTCACCGAATAACGAATGTTTACCTTTGCCACCTACTTTGCAAATGACTTTTTCATACGCATTGTCACCCTTCTAGAAGGAAAAAAACACGGAGTTTTAACATTCTGCTAAATGTGGTGCCACAGGCAGGTGGTTCAGGAGTCTTGTCAGTTTTTCACATCTCAATTAGTACGACTTCCGTGGCGTCGAGTGGTCACCATCCACGTTTGGATGGCAAATTCAAAAGAATTACAATGAAACGCGTCTGTCTAATACTTCGCCACCGAGAACATGCACTGGCGCTCATGTGTTTGTACTATAACCCCGTACACAAGCCACCGATCTGCATTATTGACAAGTTTGCCAGGTGCGCAGATGTGAGTCGGCGCTAGTCAATAATTCATGGTGTGGTAAGTACACTACTCTTCGCAGCGAGAGTCATTCACCATGGCGCTCGTGCGAGCACTAAAGTTTACCACGTGCGAGCTTTTATGCTGTTATTTCAAGCCATTAAAGTATCAAACAGTTTGACAGACTTTCTTTCCAGGAATGCATAGAAGCGCAATACTGTGAAGGGGCAAGAAACTAGACAAGATATCCTTAGACATTTTTCTCACATCCGAGGAGAACTCGAAAGCGTAATCGTTTCTGAAGACTATTTTAGTACCTTCCGCTATGCTGCACGCGCGTAACACGCATTTTTTTGTTTAAATACCATCGTTAGATAGTCAAAGCATCATCTCTATGCACATGGGCAAATTCACCCCCTCATGTTTATTGCGGTGAAATGTTTTTCGTTTTTTTGCCAAAAAGGCAATACATATGGTGCTTTGGTTCGCCACTCTGCCGCCGAGTCCTGGGTACATGTGACATCCCGCGGTATTCGAAACTTTACGGCTGCTTTTCGTGGTCTGGCGACACAATTGTCCAGATCCGAATAATGTTCGCGTTTTAAATATACATGAAAATCAGAATTACATAGCTTGCACCAATTATCCTGTGTATCGGGATTAATATCCGGGATAATTATTTGACGCAGTCCTTTCTACCGAGTTTGGAAATTGATTGAAGGCAGTTTAGGACGCAACGTAGGATCGGATATGGTGGAGGATATGCGCGTATTTATCCTTGCGTTTCTAATATGCAATGAGCAGACAAATAATACTCGTACAACAAATATTTGGACCATGGATCCTTACAAGCTTTGGAACGATCAGCCCCTATCGCAGTGAAGTAGTACTTTTATAGCCGGAATACTTGCTGAAAGTATTCGGCGATGTCTGAGGACAGTGATTCGCGTACGCTTGTTTCTTCTGTTCTTTCAACATTATTTCTTGTTTTCTCACTCGAAAGTGGATGTGTCGGACTTGCTGAGGTGTCATAGTTGGTTAATGCGTTTTGAAATGTTTTATTTTTATTATAGCTAAATGTCCTGGGAATAGTGACTAC
This sequence comes from Dermacentor variabilis, assembly GCF_050947875.1. Classification (NCBI taxonomy): domain Eukaryota; kingdom Metazoa; phylum Arthropoda; class Arachnida; order Ixodida; family Ixodidae; genus Dermacentor; species Dermacentor variabilis. The sequence goes on along the minus strand of NC_134578.1, from coordinate 16,409,777 downwards.
AGTTAAATATGACGAACAATCTTGCGTCAGATAGTACTATAACCCAGATGTATAATGCCCAGAATGGGCCATTTTCAAGTTTTCTACAGTAGAAGACACAGAAGAGTTTCAAAACATTCAGAGACGCACATAGTTCCGCATACTAGTGAAGGCACACAAATGAAGTCGAGAACACCGGCAGAAGTTCAAATTTTGGCAAAAGAGATGACTGACGTATTTCTCCGTAGCTACCTTACAGAACGCATAAAAGCATACTGCATACACAAAATTGAAATGTGAAAACCACATACTCAATTGTTTTTAATTCTGTCTTCGCACAAATGAAATAGAGCGACTGGCAACTAGCTGCTTCCGGTCTCTGAAGTTTCGCCCGAGTATCCCTAACGGCTTTCAGTAGCTAAAAAAACTCCCCCCAGAAGCATGTCTCGTTTAGGTATGTTTTTCTGTACTACAAGATGGGGTATTTCAAAGATGGAACCGTATACACGAAATATGAGAATGAGGAAGAGGACAAAATTCGGCCAGATGCGAATGTCTCAGCAATAGGTCTTCATTCAACGTTACAGAGGTCATGCCTTGTGTTGAAGGCGACCGGGAGGGAGGAGGGACAAAACTGGTTCATCAGGTCGATTAAGATCGGGAGCTTAGAGCGTGTTCCGGTATTAGGAAAATGTGCAGACCGCGCTTGCGTAGCATTTACCCACTTAGGATTACTTCACTTCCACATACAGTGTAATTACACACAAAAGGTGCTTGCCCTTTCGGGCCCTGCATGTTACCTCCAATTGCTTTAATCATTTAAATCTAGTTAACGCCATTGTAACCATTCGGCAACAAATCGCACCTTAGGTTTAGGAAGAGGCACCAGCTTATATTTTATACATTTCCTAAAGTGGAAATTTAATACGTTTGAAAATGGTGAATTTTCTACAGTACCAACAACACAGTACCTACAACCCGAACACAGTTTCATGTTTTGTTCATGTGGTTACAACTTCAAGGAAGTTTTCCCTCCAAACCAGTCCCGTTTGCAAGGAGCGAAGACGATGTTTTCTGGGTAAGTTGCCCCTAACTATTTTTGCAAATGTTTAGTGCTGCTGTTCTTATCTAATGTGTCACACTACGATATTACGTGCAATTTTGCTTATGCAAGGTTATGACGTAAATATCAGCGCGCTAACAAGAATGTTCCCACATGGGAACAATAGAACAGAACCGCTGCATGCATGTAGCTTATGCTGGTGCTTGTATTGACTTAATGAATGACTATTTTTACCCAACAGATGACTCGCCACAAAAATTTGACCCATGAGGAAGCTATAGAAATGGTCAACGATGACTCTGCGGGAAAAAGTCGAAGTTCCAGTTTTGCCACTTCCAAACGGGGATGACGTTCACACTGCCGTAGAAGGATAACGCCGACATTGCTCCGGTGGATGTACTGCCAAAGAAAACTGCAGGAGAAATGAAGGTACACACTTCGGATATCGAGAAAAATTGACATGATTAGGATTAAACACATAATTAAAAGGCGAAAAAGCCAGCCGAAGGGATTTCTCAGTGGAAGCATAGTAAGTGCAGGAGCTCAATGGACAGCTCACAAGGGAAGCCCTTGCTAGTGACTCATGCCGACTGAGTGGACGAAAATCCATTTCAGTTCTTTAATCGCTTGTTCAAGAAGGAAATTATTGATCTGGTAACTGAAGAATCGAACCGATATGCGCAAGAGCAGAATGATCATAGCTTCGAACTGACTGAAGAAGTTTCTCAATTTTTTGAAATTTTATTCCTCCGTGGATACCACAAGCTTCCTCCTAGAGACCTCTACTGGTTGAAAGCTGTTGGTCTCGATGTACCACTTCTATCAGATACAATGAGTCAGGCCAAATTTCGTGTAATCAAGAAATACATTCACACCGCTAATTGTACACTCCTAAGAAAGGGAGACAAAATGTTGGAGATTCGGCGCCTTTTACTGCTTAGTCGAAGCTTTGCTCCATCAGTTCGGAATATTCTCAATTAATCTCAGTGCTGGTGAGCAAATGGTACCACATTTTGGTCGGCGCAGCTGCGAAATTTTTATGAAAGGAAAACCAATAAGATTTGGCTACAAGCTGTGGATTCTCTCATCAGGTTAGCCCTTTCACATTCACGGCTACACAGGAAAAATTGACCAGGAGAACGTGAAAGAACCAGTGGGAAAGCGCACTTTATTGAAGGCGCTTAAGTGCAGAAGTACCAACAGACGACAGTCTTTTTAGGGGCAATTTCTTTACATTTCACTAGCTGCTACAAGAGCTGAAAGTGCAAAGGTTTCTAGCCGCCGAAACCGTCAGAAAGAGAACTGACTGAAAAAAATGTACCATATAGAAGACTCAAAAGAACTTTCCAAGCTATAAAGAGGATCCTTTCACGACATGTGTGATGAAGAAATCCTCGCTGTGAAGTGGAACGACAGTAATTGTTTGCGTTACCGCAAACTGCCATGCAGTTCACCCCGCAGCAACTGGGAGCCGCTACAGCCACAAGTAGCGAAAGAGGGTAAACATACCCCAGCTGACAATAATTCAAGAATACAACTAGCACGTGGGAGGCGTCGACGTTCTTGGCCGATTTATTAGCGAATATTGCGCATGCATTGTGGGCAAGGAGTGGTGCTGGCCTTTCCTGAGCAATTCGCTGGTAACACTGTGCGTCGCCGCTTGGAGAGACTACAGATAATTTATGGAACTTGCAAGGGACCCAACATTTGACCAGGTAAAACTTACAAGTAGTACAAGGCCTATACACTACGCAGACGGTTTCCCGAGAGCGACCAGGCCCGATTACAGCCCTTTCGTTCCATTGCAGGGGAGGCAGTGGTTATTATGTGGTGCCATCATTTTGGCGGTGCACAAAAAACTAGAATGATGTGCTGAGGGTTTTCAAAGTGTCCTTGTATATTTATTATTCACATGTTTACCGCAAGTGATGGCAACAGGTTTCTGCAAGTTTCAGAAGGAAGTGACGCTCATACACCTTGCGCCATTGTTATTTGTAAACGTGTGGTATATCGCGATATTTGAACAAATCAAACGTTTTACAATTACAACTATATCTACTGATTAAAATCCTGCAACTTATTTTGTTTTTTGGTGCCATCGTTTATTGGGGGGGGTAACTTGAAATGTTATTTTGTTTCCATAAATGATCTTAAAAATTATATACAGGCCAATTGTGTGTGGGGGGGGGGGTCCGAAACCAACGAGCATATCTTAAAGGTCGCTGCTGCTGATTTAAAAGCCGAAAGCGAACTGTTTGTTATTTCTTTAAACACTCTCTTCATTCCTTTTGACACGTGTCTGGTACACCTGCATGAAACACATATCAGTAAGGACATCAATGGTTCTTTCAAGTAGGCGTGGTTTGTTTGATATACCAAAATATTTGAGCTATGCCTGTGAGCTGTTGTCGTTTTTTGTCGCACTTACGGCTTTGTTTTGCCGTACGTTTACTAATTTTCGTTATACATACGAGTTTGGTTTTTCAATTAAAATTTCAGTCCTGACAACAGCGCAAGTAGTGTCGGTTCCGCCTTTTCGCGTGTCCTGCTTTCATGCTACACAAACCAGCGCCATAAGTATCACAAACAGTTCAAGCCTGCAACGAGTATGATAAGCAGTTGGCAACTAAAGCTGACGGGGCACCCGCATGCAATAAAAAGGTCTGAATTTTAGCAAAGCCTGGTTACACAAGTTGACATTGAAAACTACAAATACGGCATACATTCGTTTCCCGTAGCCAACATAAAAGCAAATACGAACGTCTATTACCATATCTACGACCCAGAAGACATTCGTTTGTTGGTCCATGTATTGTACAAAAGCACATTCATCTCCGTCTGCAACGTATGTTTCGACTAGTCACTAACGACGCGACATCGATCAGCGAAACCCGCCATTACGGTCCCACGCTGCTGCAGCGCACAACAGAGAGGGAGAAAACATCGGCGTGTCCGCGGTGTTTAGCTGCAGTCGGTCCGTCCCATGAGCGTTAATAATTCCCACCTGAATTACGAGGGTGGTCAGGCATGAGATCGGAACCGTCGATCTCGTGTGGGTCGAGGAAAGCGCGGCGATCGCTCTGTTTGCGGTATATTGGCAGTTGGACGGGTGTCCCCAAAGGCAGCGGGGGTGAAGCGCAGCGGCTTCGAAGTCGCTTCAGTCTACGGGTGTGTACGTAGTATACCATCGTGGAAAAAGATGTCGTGGAAAAACTGAAAAAGATACGTCAGGTGAGCTCGTATTTCGCATAATTTTTCCTATGCGGGCTATCTTCTTGTAGGCCAGTGTCAGCATTTTTATCAGAGCACGACCATGTTATATGCAAGAAGTCAGAATTTGGCAAAGTGATGAATGTCTGGGATATTTTACTACTGTGGGTAGTAACTCCCAACACCTCGTAAATCATCAAAGTTGTTTTTGAACACTCACTAAACCGTTTCTTGAGGTATTATCACTGGACAGAAACAAATCATTTATGTGCAAGTGTAGTTGGATGCGAATATGGGCCATTCACTGCCAGTCTTGCTGGAACTTGGTGCGTGGCGGATAGGAAAGAATAAACTGCGAAAGCAGCTAAGTTCGCCAGGAAACCAGCGGCGGTGGTAAGAACGCGTTAGCAGTTTGCCAGTGTAGCAGTGATTTACGGCCCGGCAATTGTTACAAGAAGGCACATTTAGGCTGTAAAGAGGGTCGCTGTAGCAGTTACTTTTTATGACATTGTCTGATTTGACCATATCATAGGCTTGAGCTCTGACAACGCACCTTTTATCACTTGCACTTCACCGAGTTATCGATGTTGACGTCGGTTGACGCTTCTGTTTCTGTCAGTTTTAAGTCTTAAAGATGATTTGGCGCTAGATTTAGGCGTAGCAATGTTTTGTACGTGATGAGTCATTTATTATGTGATCTATCACTCTATCGTTCTGATGAATAAACTCCCAGGGCTATTGGAAAATAGGACATGAATGACTTGCTGAGGAAGAACAACAGACCTTGCAAGAACCTTTACACTTGAAGGTGCCTTGTACATTTTTCTAGATGGAGATGTGTATTTTCCGTCATGCATTATTGTTCTAACGTGGCGCTCTTTCGTGAGTAGGGCGCAGTACATGCCTAGTGACCCTATACAGGTATATAATGTTAAAAAATTTCCTGCCTTCCTGGCAAAAAGAAGGAAACCTCGGCTCATGTTTACTTTCTTCTGAAGCTGAGGAGTTGTTGGCCAGTATAGATAAGCACCATCACTAATATTCAAGACTTGAAGGTCATGACAGGAACAATAGTGATATAAGAAAGTCCTCCTAAGAAATTCAGCACCACGTAAGGACGGTGCCTGACATGCAACTAAACGTGCGTGGAAATATCAATCCAGTTTGCACAATGTGACTTGTTTCATACCACTGGTTTCCTTTACAGACTCGAAACCAAAGCAACACATTTCGGCAAGAGAGGATTGAAATCTCGCAATCGCGACGACCGAAATGGCCAGCGCAATGGCCGAGAACTTCCGAGTACGCGGCTGGCTTTGTCGGGCCGCTGGAGTATTCTTCATCGAGAACCTTCAGGCAGCTGACGTAGACGAAATGGTAGTCAGGTGGAAGTCCTGGTACACTTTGTACTCTTCAGCTTGCCTCTTAACCTTCGCCGCCATAAACATAGACTTCGTCGCCACAAATGTGATGCGGTTGTCAGCGAAAGCCCGGACCTTCACGAAAGCTCTCTTCGTCGCAGTCCCGTTATCTGTGTCGGTAAAAGTCGTGGCGAATATCTTCAGCGCGATCTTTGGCTCGCGCAAAATGAGGGAGTTCTTTAGGAACGCCGCAAATCATGAGATGCAGACGTCGTTCTGGGGCGAAAGGTACCGTTACCAGTCTCGGATATCCTACGTCCTGAGGTATGCCTTTTCAAGCGTCCCTCCGTTTCCCCTCCCCCAGTACTCACTCAATCATGGGCGTTCATGATCTACAGCACTCCCTCACCTTCCTATTCATGCCCACTCGTGCTCATCGACACTCAATCGCGTTCAAAGTGAATTCACACTTACTGTCACCCACTCGCGTCCTCACTCCCTATAACTGTCCACTGCCACTAGCTGGTGCTCGCTTGCATACGCACGTCTACTCAGTCAGCGACTTTTCTTCGTACTCACATTAATTGGCACGGCACTTCTGTCGATACTTACGTTCACTCGCACCGTACCCTACTCTCTAAAACTCCATCTCCCGCATGTGAAATCAGTGTGGTCAGTGCGCTCGTACGCTACCCACATACCAAGTAATGCCTAACTGTTCTGCATGACAGTGACTCGATGCTTTCAAGCCAAACAACATTACATTCCAGGTTCTTTATGGTCGGAGGCTTCTTCGGGAACGTTGTCGTCACCTCACATATGATAATCAGCACAGCAGGCTTCGGGAGCAACTACTACCTGGACCTCTTGAGGGTGACCACTATTACCGGGAATTTTTTCTTCTTCTTCTACGACATGCTGCATTCGTTCACCTTGAGACCTTGCTGCGAAGTGTTGATCGCCTACGTACGACACCAACATGCCACAATTCGGGCAGTTCTGCCTACAGAGAATCGTCCGATCACGGGCCCTATGGGAATATCGGGAGTGGCCGAACTTCAGCGGGTGAAGTCAAACCTACGGTGCATCGCAAAGCTTCGGGAACTTCTAAATGACATCTGGCAGTACTCTCTAGCGATATCATCTGCCGCTGTGCTTATCATCGGATGCATCTGCGTCTATTGCACCTTCGATAGCGGCATGCCTCTTAATCAAATCCTGTTGACCTTGTCATACTTTGTGTACTCAGCTCTGGACTTTATTGATGTGGCCCGCCTAAGTGATGCGATGGCAAGCGAGGTAAGTGTTTGCCAGCTAAAATGGCCCCACACTGCTATCATCTTTTTGTGCTGCATATATCCAATTTTGCTTTCTTTAAAGGTTCGAGCTTTGAGGGACACACTAGCAACGGCGTCCATGCACCGGAGCTCCGCTACTGAACTGCGGGAGGTACTTGCTTATGTTATCTTGCCTACTCGTGACACTGGGTGGTTAAAAAAGCCTGTGGGCTGCAACCAACATTTTGACAGGTGACCTTCTCTTCATGGTAGAAACTTCGTTCCTTAATATAGCTGGGATTATGCAGTTCATCCCTCCGCCATCTTTATGGGCGATTACCACAAGCAGGCATGATCACCAGTGTGTGTTAAGCGCAGGCTAAAGGAAGTGGAAGCGCAGGTCGCCAGGGTAAGCGGATGCTCGCGCTCACTGCCAAATATTTCCGCAAGCTATGTATTCACTCTTTTGTCCACTCACACTCGTAGGCACACGCCAACGTTCCCACTGACAACCGGCAGCCCTCGCGCTCCTAGTACTTCCGTTCACGCTTGCAGGCATCCACTCACGCTAATACGCGCGTCCACACCTACCATCACACGCTCACTCAAATACTAGCCCATTCCCGTTTACACTCCCTGACTGTCCCTCACGTTCATGGGCAGGACCACTCAGAATTACTATCACTGACTCATTCGTGCTCACGTTACCTGCACTCAGTCCGGTTCATACGTAATTGGGCCCATTTCATCCCTCGCTCAAGCTCTATTGTATACCTGTGAAATGAGTCTGGAGAGAGTACAAGTCAGCGTACTTGAATGAGTATGCCGGTTTATGAGTGGAAGTGTTGAAAAGGAAGAGTAGCCTTCACCGGACTCTTTTGTACCGACATAAGCTCTATTCGCTGGGCGCAGAGTAGAGCTGTAGGCAAGCTACCACGCTGATAGCTGTTGTGGCCACAATTGCGCTTGTCGGAACGTTTACTCCATGCTGCGACCTTTTTTGGTGTGCCGCGTTCATCACTACAACCTTTTTTTATGCTGTTACACATTCTGTATGGTGGAGAGGAATGCTAAAGTTGTGGTTACAGTCAGATGAATGGCATTTTCGTTATCTCTTCTGCTGTATCTGTGCTGAAGCTGTTTACTCTGCAATTTCTTTGAAAGGTCTCATTTATGACGTATAGCTAGTTATGTAGCTTTTAGCCCCAAATGAGGATCCATTGGGTGCACAAGAGAAAAAATTTGTATAAATGGCTGATAAAATGAGGTCTCCATTTTCATGTAAACTATTTCACCGCTATGACGTATGTTACGCACGCGTTCATGTGAAAGAAGCATAATATCCTGTGGCTATGTTCTCATGCGTGTTTACTATTAACTTTCACACGAAGAATTATTCGTCATCCACACAATCTCTGGGGGCTTACATAATTCTGAACATCCGTGAGCTTCGACAATGCTTCCTCCTAGCAGGTGTCGTCGCATCGTCCTCCGTGCTACCGAGTAGGTTATAAATGAAACTGGTAATTAATTAGAGTGGTATTGTGACTATTCACTATTGCGGCAAATTTATAAATGGTACCTCTGCACCAGTAGTTTTGATTGGCGTTAAACAATCACGGCCTCTCCAGCCTGTCCGGACAGGCCGCCATTGGAATCTGAACCTGGCAACGTTTAACGTTAGAACGTTATCTAGTGAGGCGAGTCTAGCAGTGTTATTGGAGGAATTAGAGGGTAGTAAATGGGAGATAATGGGGCTCAGTGAGGTTAGGAGGACAAAAGAAGCGTATACAGCGCTAAAAATCGGGCACGTCCTGTGCTTCCGGGGCTCAGAGGAGAGACGAGAACTAAGTCGGAAGGATATAGCTGGTAACATAAAGAATTCTATGACCTTAACGAGAGGGTGGCAGGTCTTGTTGTGAAGCTTAATAAGAGGTACAAATTGAAGGTCGTGCACGTCTACGCCCCTACATCCAGTCATGATGACCAGCAAGTCGAAAGCTTCTGTGAAGACGTGGAATCGGTGATGGGTAAAGCCAAACAAAATACACTATACTCATGGGCGACTTCAATGCCAGGGTAAGCAAAAAGCAGGCTGGAGACAAGTCAGTGGGGGAATATGGCATAAGCTCTAGGCATAGCAGGGGACAGTTATTAGTATAGTTTGCAAAACAGAATAATATGCGGGTAATGAATACCTTCTTCCGCAAGCGGGATAATCGGAAATGGACGTGGAGGAGCCTGAATGGCGAGACTAGAAATGAGACTTTATACTCTGCGCTAACCCTGGCATCATACAAGATATGGACGTGCTCGACAAGGCGTGCTACAGTGACCATAGGATGGTAAGAACTCTAATTAGCCTAGACTTGAGGAGGGAACGGAAGAAACTAGCGGTAAGAGGGAAAATAGAGGAATTCCAGATCAAGCTACAGAACAGGTATACGGTTGAAACAATGAACGGCAGTCGTATGGGCGTCATTAAGGAGTGTGCAATAGAAGTCGGTGGTAACTCCGTTAGACAGGATACCAGTAAGCTATCGAAGGAGAAGAAAGATCTGATCAAAAAACGCCAATGTATGAAAGCCTCTAACCCTACAGCTAGAATAGAACTGGCAGAACTTTCGAAGTTAATCAACAAGCGTAAGACAGCTGACATAAGGAACTATAATGTGGACAGAATTGAACATGCTCTCAGGAACGGAGGAAGCCTAAAAGCAGTGAAGAAACTAGGAATAGGCAAGCAGATGTATGCGTTAAGAGACAAAGCCGGCAATATCGTTACTAATATGGATGAGATAGTTCACGTGGCTGAGGAGTTCTATAGAGATTTATACAGTACCAGTGGCACCCACGACGATAGTGGAAGAGAGAATAGCCTAGAAGAATTTGAAATCCCACAGGTAACGCCAGAAGGAGAAAGCCTTAGGAGCTATGCAAAGGAGAAGGCAGCTGGGGAGGATCAGGTCGCAGATCTGTTGAAGGATGGTGGGCAGATTGTTCTAGAAAAACTGGCCACTCTCTATGCGCAATGCCTCATGACCTCGAGTGTACCGGAATCTTGGAAGAACGCTAGCATAATCCTAATCCATAAGAAAGGGGACGCCAGAGACTTGAAAAATTATAGACCGATCAGCTTACTGTCCGTTGCCTACAAAGTATTTACTAAGGTAATCGCAAATAGAATCAGGAACACCTTAGACTTCTGTCAACCAAAGGACCAGGCAGGATTCCGTAAAGGCTACTCAACAATAGACCATATTCACACTATCAGGTGATAAAGAAATGTGCGGAATATGACCAATCCTTATATATAGCTTTCATTGATTACGAAAAAGCGTTTGATTCAGTCGAAACCTCAGCAGTCATGGAGGCATTACGGAATCAGGGTGTAGATGAGCCATATTTAAAAATACTGGAAGATATCCATAGCGGCTCCACAGCCACCGTAGTCCTCCACAAAGAAAGCAACAAAATCCCTATAAAGAAAGGCGTCAGACAGGGAGATACGATACCTCCAATGCTATTCACAGCATGTTTACAGGAGGTATTCAGAGGCCTGGAGTGGGAAGAATTGGGGATAAAAGTTGATGGAGAATACCTTAGCAACTTGCGATTCCCTGATATTGCCTTGCTTAGTAACTCAGGAGACCAATTGCAATGCATGCTCACTGACCTGGAGAGGCAAAGCAGAAGGCTGGGTCTGAAAATTAATCTTCAGGAAACTAATGTTTAACAGTCTTGGAAGAGAACAGCAATTTACAATAGGTAGCAAGGCACTGTAAGTGGTAGGCGAGTACATCTAGTTAGGGTAGGTAGTGACCATGGATACAGATCATGAGACGGAAATAATCAGAAGAATAAGAATGTGTTGGGGTGCATTTGGCAGGCATTCTGAGATAATGAACAACGGGTTGCCATTATCCCTCAAGAGGAAAGCGTATAATAGCTGTGTACTCACCTACGGGGCAGAAACCTGGCGGCTTACGAAAAGGGTTCTGCTTCAATTGAGGATGACGCAACGCGCTATGGAAAGAATGATGGGTGTAACGTTAAGGTATAAGAAAAGAGCAGATTGGGGGTGAGGGAACAAACGCGGGTAAATGCCATATTAGTTGAAATCAAGAGAAAGAAATGGGGGGGGGGCGTGGCAGGGGCAGGACACGTAATGAGGAGGGAAGATAACCGATGGTCATTAAGGGTTACGGACTGGATTCCAAGGGAAGCGTAGCAGGGGGCGGCAGAAAGTTAGGTGGGCGGATGAGATTAGGTAGTTTGCAGGGACAACATGGCCACAATTACTACATGACCGGGGTAGTTGGAGAAGTATGGGAGAGGCCTTTGCCCTGCAGTGGGCGAAACCAGGCTGCTACTGATGATGATGATGATGATGAAACAATCACGCAATTTCAATCTATGCAGGTTGCCCATCTCTACATTTCCATCTGCCCTGAAGACATGTCACTGAGTGGGGGCAGCTTCTTCAGTCTTGACTTGCCTTTGCTTGTGTCGGTAAGCTCTTCCTCACAGTGAGCATGAAACGAAAATAGCCTTCTCTATGCGCACAGCACCTTAGCGCTCCAGGTTCTGCAATCTCGCAGATTTGTTTTTCCTTCAAGTTATAAAGCACAAATATTAATATAAAACCGCCGCGATTGCTTACTGGCTATCGTGTTGGCTTGCTAAGGAAGAGGTCGCGGGATCGAATCCGGGTCATGACGGCCTCATTTCGATGGGGTTGAGATGCGAAAACACCCGTGTACTTAGATTTTGGTGCACGTTAAAGAATCCCTGGTGGTGGAAACTATTCCTGTCCCTCACTAGCCCGTGCCTCATTATGAAATTACGTTTTTGGCACGTGAAATCCCACAATTTCATTCTTAATTTTGCTTTCCTTGATTATCTTCATTTTACTTCTGTTTGCAAGCCTGAATTCTGCCGAATAGATCACTTTATTTCATTTATTACCAATTTCTTATTTCAATTTCGGTTATATCGTTCCACGCTTCGCAAGCCCCAACTGGTATGTGATATTCTTGAATGAAATAATTTTGGCGGTCGTGCTGCCTTCTCTCTACATGCGTACAATGCAAATAAACCCTTATTTACGAACTCTTCTTGTTGATTGTGCTCCCATAAAAGGAATATGCTAAGATTATGGACTTAAAGCTGATTCAATTGTCTATAAGCTACGTAATCTAAGCTACACTGTAGGTTTCATTATCAACAAACGCGCATAGTCCGGTACATTGTTTCAGTGTACCACTTTTTTTCTTTGGCCATCCAGTAACAGAACACATCGCCAGCTGAGTACATAGGCGTCTATTCTGTAGATATGTGCACATGGAAGCCGGAATTACCATATTGAAGTGTACCACAAAAGCCGGAGTAGAAGAGAACCAACTGAACGCTACACTAACAATTGAAATTTTATTAGCTATCTGTAAGATTAGGTAACACCAGGAACGTATCTGGCACACCTAGTGCAACAAAAAATATATGCAACATAAAAACGTTGTGGGACAGCTTGGACCAAACAATCAGATAATAGAGAAAAGTGCGAACGTTATGTGCGATAGCGATGCAATATGTCAGCCGGGTTGAGGTTGAAAGAAGGCTCAATCAATGTCTAGGAAATGTACAAGTTAAAAGAACCCAGTGTGGTTGAAGCTGATGCGGAGTACCCCAACTAGGGCGAGTGACAGCTCGATTTGCGATCGAGACTGTTACATAATGCCACCATCCCGTGCTTGCGTGCGCGAGGTAACATTTTTTCATATTTATTTACACAGTTCACAGGCTCCCAAAGGAGTATTGCGTGATGGGAGGATGCAAATTAGCAGAAGAAATGGCGTACAAAGAAATTATACAATGTTACTGGGTAATCATAAAAGTATAACAAATATGAATAACGCAGTCGAGGAAACAAAATGACTATGAAATAGCAAAAATGATTAAAGAGGAATTATATAATGTTAGCCTGCAAGGAGGAAAGAACAACTCTAGCACAGGTTTAAATAATGCAATAAATGAAGCAGTAAAAGACTATACAACCTCGTTAGAGGTAACTTAGGCGCACAGTTGGGTTAGATCTGTTCGCGTGCTTTTTGTCCTACCCAGTGAAAATGCACATCCGATGTGTAACTTGATGGAAACGTCTGATTTAGGATTTTAAGTTATCCACATCTTTCTACTTGATATCTCGGCGATTAGAACAAGTTAGATTGCTACTTTTATTGAACTGATTGTACGCCTACGAATAAAGAATTACCGGTGACTTCTCAAGTAAACTCCGAACAATATGTAGCTAGTGTAGTTCGCGTAGAATAGTCAGTTTTTTTTTTTAAACTCGGTACGTGGAAGCTGTAATGCCCTGTACATATACGTATAGACAGTTTCACACGCGTGATAGAAGGTATCCGGCGGCCCCAAGAAACTTTGTCATGTTGCTTAGTCTTCAAAGATAAAAAAAAACCTACTTTTTAGGTTGTTCGCGTGTAAGATAAACTTTACGCTTTCACGTAAAAGAAGGTATCATAGCGCCCACAATTACTACTTACAATATTTGGTATAACTTACAGCAATCTTGCCTTGAAAATGGTAGTTTTAGTGCCGGAGAGGAGGAAGAAGGAAGATAGGAAGGTCAAGCAGACGCACGTCCGATTTGCTACTCTGCACAGGGAAGTGGTTTAAGGGAAGGAGAGGGAGAGAAGGTACTATTAGTGTCAGGCGCAAAAGAGCACGCAGAACAACACAAGAGTACGAAGACACAGCGCTGTCTCTTCTACCCCTTCTGTTGTCCTACGTACTCTCTTGCGCTGAACCTCAAATTATGCAGTACAAATTAGACCACCTGTCTGTTCTTTTTCCTTTAAAAATTGTGATTATGCACAGAATAAAGATTTGAAAATAAATGAGCCTCTATTTTAACAAACTGCTACTATTGCTCCCTTTGTTTTGCCGGCTAAAGGTAGCGGGCTATGTTCGTGGACAAAATCGGAATCCGCCCCGGGTCTCTTCCTAAATAGTATTAGCTTCTATACATTGTGCGAACATTAAATTTTCGCACAATGATAGGCCCTGTCAGTATCGGCATCTTATTTTCTACGTTTTCGTGTCATTATTCCCTCAATAACATCGTCGTAAATCTTTTGCCTTGCAGATTGGTGGTTCTATTATCACCTACTCCGTCATTCTGGTGCAAACGAGCGATGATGTGGAACACCTTCAAGTTGCACATACAAACCACAGTTGAGTACATTGTGAGTGCCCCATGTGAAGGAGCCACGCTTTCCTCTGTACTAGCGAGAAAGAGAAACATAAATGAAAGTGGAAGTGTATATCAACACATAATTTACGATGGAGCGCGAGTTTTGTTTCTACTTTTCAAATGTTATTGTTCAGTAAAGTCAACACTTGTCCATGCTCTGTCACCTTGCTGTCACTGTTAGCGTCGGCGTTGGAATGAATGTTACTTTTTGTGTTGATTTCAGGCATTCTTCCATATTATTTCGCGTGGAAAGCTACTTACAAGGTGTATTTACAAATAGACGGCGTTAGCGGAGATAGAAGAGCCAGGCCAGGTTGTGTCAACTTTTCCTCATCTTCGCCAGCCGTCTTTGTTCTCTTGACTTCATGGCAACGCAACCCTCGACAGAAAAAGCATCGTACTGGTGCATCAAACATGGTCATCATGAAGAGCGTGGTAAAGCATTAGCCGTGCGACGAGAACTGCCTCAGGTGAGGCTATGCCAGCTGACGCGGTAGAGCCGACGGGGACTATATCTCGTAGCTGACATCGGTCATTTGACGTAGGATGCCCCAAGGGCCTTGTAGCATGGCAAAAGTTCAGGAGTCCCACTCAACGGGAAGGGGACCAAAATAACAATGGAGGTCTGGTGAAAATTGAGTCATCGAGCCAGTAATTGTAAACGCGCTTTTGATATTACCAGGATACTGAAACGACTACGGGCAGGCTGACGCGCGTCGTCAGCATCAGCAACAGCGTCATGGGCATACTCGCTGCTCCAGGCACAAGCATAAGGAAGTGCAGCGCCCAGGGGCAATGCAGGGTGGTGGGTGACCAGATAAAACGGCTAATAACCGGCAGCTTCCTGGCGGGAACGAGGAGTAGGGTAGCGCAATGCGTCACGGTGGCCTAGCGAAATGCGTTAAGGCTTGCCACGCTTTAGCCTGCCACCCTGGTTTAACCAGAACACAAATTTTATGTAAACATAGTAACCAACTAACCCGTGAAATCGAAGCAACGCACATCGCCTGGTCAAAAGACGCATGCGTCAGTAGCCCCCTCATCTATTACGTCCATAGAACTAGCATTTTTAGCGGGGGGGGGGGGAAATGATGATTACAGTTATCTCCCCTGTTCAGACCAGCGTGTATGACTGATTGGTAATATATGTATGGTTTTTGGTTTCTTCTGTTGGCTGGAGCTGTCATATTCTGCGTTCCAAGCAATAAACTTCAGTTGCAAGTCAGCGCTCGTCCGTGTCGTTTCTCCCTGCTTGTCCCTGTGAATACCGCGCTGTTCTGTTTCAAATCAACTATCGAAACGTACATAGCATTTCAGTAATGGTCTGGTTTAGTCGCTAAGTTAAGCCATTGGTCTGAGCATGGTAGGAGCAAGTGGGCTTGCGCTTGGCTGAGTAAGAGTGCAAGATATCGGCGAAGACTTGGGAGACAAAGGCATTACCTTGTTCCTGAGTAGCTGTCGCAGGGCACCGTGCACTGGAATGTCATGAAGGAGCAAATCCGCGACGTGAGTCGCACAACTGGTAAGAAGCGCTCGAATGATGGCGAAGCACGTCACGTAGTTAGTGCGAAAAATCGCAAGTTAGTAGCCACAGCCATCCACCTGTTGCCGGTCCTGGACTCTGAGAAAGGACCTAGAAGATGTGAATCTACTCAAAAGAATGGCATAAGTTCGTATGTTGAGGGCTGAAGATACCCGACAGGAAGTGTCGCTGGTTTTTTCCGATGCTTACAAGGCTTGCAACGTATCGCCGTACGAGCGAAGCCGCGTCAGTAGGAGGGACGGCGGACACTGTCGTTGATGCGAGCGGCACCAAGGTGGCCTAAATTTGTTGCGTCATGAAGCTCATGATGGCCCAGAATGGCTGAGCGAAGGTGTCGAAGGACTGTTAAGAAAAGGAGCGTCAACGAGCGTACTACGGTGGTACAAAACGCCGTCCTGTAGCACGAACCACCGCAATGAAGGGTCAGTAGGCACACATTCACCCCGCTTAATGAGGGTCCGCAAGTTAGCGTTCATTGGCCGTCTCCAAAAGTATCGAGATGGAAAGAACGCAGGCGGGAGCATCCGTGTCATCGACGTCGGGCGCGTCTACGGGGAACCGGACAAGCAGTCCGCGTAAATGCGCTGGCGCCTATCGTCCAAACCTCCCTGTGGGGTCTTTTAAGGGCAAACGCCAAGAAAGAGCGTGATGGTGGGTGACAAAGCAAAAAGACCGGCCATATAGGTAGGGACGGAATTTAGTCACTGCCCAGACAGGAATCGCACTGTCGCTCTACAATAGTGTGCCTCCGGAGGTGACAAAAGGCGGCTAGTGCACGCAAAAATGTGGTTATGACCACGCTGGACTTGCGCCAAGGCAGCGCCAATTCAGTGTCCACTTGCACCAGAGCACAGCTCTGTAGGGATTGAAGCATCGAAGTGGCGGAGGATAGGTGGGCTGGTGAGTAGCGTCGTGAGACGAGAGGAAGGATTGGTTTGGGACGAGCCCTGTGAAAAAGGAACATTTTTGAAGGGCACACCTTAGTGAAAAAGGCACACCTTTTTTTGTGGAAGGTTCAGATCGGGTTAAACAAGCGTCAACGAGATGTCCAAGCATAATTATGACTGTCACCAAAGACTTTCTTCGAGCTGACCTGCAGTCCAGCATTGTGAAAAATACAAATGATGGCTGAGAGTCACTCAAGATGTGCTCTGATGCGATGGCGATTGAGTTGACGACAGTCAACGCAGAATCACCACGTGCAGTCTTTCTTTATTAACATGACAGGTGGCGCCCAGGTACTTGATGATGGCTCAACAATATCCTTTGCCCACAGTTTGTCCGCTTCTGCTCTGACGACTTGGCATTTCCACGCTGAAACTCGGTAGCTCGATAGCTAGGCTGAACATCTCCGATGTGTATGTTTGACGAGGTATGGCCCTATGAGTGCGCACCGCTACCCGGACGAAAGACGAGAGGAAGTACACAATACGAGCGCAGATTAACAACTGCTCTATTTTTTCAATATCTTGCGGTCCGAATCGATGAGCCAGGTCAGGTTACTGAGAGACTGCCTCAAGTCCGTGTATGGTTTTATGAAAGGAAGACAACGAGAGCTCCATCGACACTACGAGTGGTCCAGGTCAAGCCAGTCTTCGCTGGAATTCCTCTGGAACAACGTCCAGTGCACCCTACCCCCCAGGGAGAAGAAACCAGAGCCCACGACCGAAGTGCTGAACCTTACCGATATCGCCGTTCCAGAGCAGCACATGGACATTCTTGAATTAGGCCCAAAGTTCTGCCTAGAGCCGTGCCTAGAATATAAATAACATAGCTGCCGTTAGATCAGCGTCTAAGCATGTAGAAGAAGATAAAAAATTCAAGTGCATTTCTGAGTGGGTTGACATGTTAGTCAGACATCAAGGAAACCAGAATGGCAGAGTGCGAAAGATTCAACCCCTTGTGCAATTTTTAAGAGAAAACGAAGTGAAAGTATTGACTGCTGATAAAGAAGCGTACTTCGTCCTCCTAACGGAAGGGCAGTTTTCTGAGAAAGCCTCAGCCGCTTTAACAAAAAACTTCAAGAAGGTACACGTTCAACCTAAGAAAGTCAAAGATCAAGCAAAGAAATTGTTGCTGGAATTGAACCTTGAGCGTCTACCTGGGGCACTGAAAACAAATGTCAGGGGCTGAACCTTGAGGTTTTCTTTACGATAAGAACGCATAGACCTGAGCAACCTTTACGCACAATTGTGTTCGAGAGAATCACATGGCAACACGTAGTTCCTGGTTATCTTCAGAAGAGCTTAACAGGGCTCCAGTTAGAAGACCGATTAAAAGTAAAAAAAACTCGGAAGATGTCGTTAGGTTTTTACAAGAAGGGGTGTATCCAGCATGCACAGCATTCAGCATCTACGTCACAGGAGGAGGAGAGGAGAGGAAAGACAGGGAGGTTAGCCAGTGTAAGTACCGGCTGGCTACCCTGTGCTGAGGCAAGGGGTAAAGGGAATAAAAGGAGAAAAAGAGGAGGAAAAAATGGAAAAAGGAACATTCACACAGTAACGCGAAACAACGCGCTACAACGTTCAAAGGCGGTCGCACAATTCGCATGCCCTTAAAAACTTCAACAGAGCCCTTAAGGCCTTGAGTGCCGAAGCCCGTCTGGACCAATGTCCTAGAGCTTTTTCCTCTGTAAAGGGCGATTGTCCAGTTTTGCCCGAGCGCGTCACGAGCACTTTTCTTCGCACTTTGTAACGGGGACAGTGACAGAGGAGGTGTTCAATTGTCTCCTCGCAGCCGCAGGTGTCACAAGTAGGGCTGTCGGCCATTCCAATGCGGAATTAATAGGAGTTCGTGAATGCCACTCCGAGCCACAGGCGGCACAGAAGTGTTGCTTCCGCTCGTGGCAACACTGGTGGTAGGCGGAATTGCAGACGTGGATCCAATCTGTGGAGACGTGCCTTCGTGAATTCACTGGTGTTCCACAGATCGACGTCACAGATTTATACTATTCCCTTCCTAGAAATCAGCTGATCAAGACAATGAAAGATTGCATTATGGAAAACGACGAGTTAAAGTTTAGGAATGAGAGTGGCGTCCCAGTTGTCTTTTCTCGAATTCTTGGTTTTTATTTAACTTCCACGTTCGTTATCTGGGATAATCAAATTATGATTCGGAAGCAGGGGGTCTGCATTGACTCTCAGGTCGCACCGATATTTAGCGAGATCTTTCTTGGCGCTGTTGACCGGGCACTCGAGAGCGTCTCGGCAGGACCATTGATGAAGTGCTTCAGGTTCGTTGACGACTACTTCGTAGTTATCCGCTCTCAAACCAGTTCCAAAGATATTGGAGTGATTCTCGTAGCCTTTGATAAAGAAAGAATGGGTCTCAGATTTACTTTTGAACCGCCGAGTAATAATGAAATTCAAGTTTTGGATTTGCATTAAAGATTAACAGCGCAACATATTTGTTGGCAATATAACCCCAATATAACGTCACTTCAAACGTGTTTACATTTTCTGTATACTATATTCCGTTGCTTGAAAAAATAAACCAGTTATTATTCTTAGCTCGTATTGTGTATTTCCTCTCGTATTTCGTCCGGGTTGGGCTGCCCACCCATAGGAACATGTTCAATCACCAGCTCGCCCAGCTTGCCATGTTGACAAGGTATATCTGGCCTAAGGGACGGTCGTTTTAAGTCAGATATCTAGCTAAGAAAGCAATAAGTGGACTCCAGCTGCACCAGGCAAGAGGCCGGGGCAATCATTTTTTAGTTGACATCGTCAGAACAACTGGCAGACCTGAACTTGCAGAACTGAAGTCATTGGTGGCAGAAGTATCAATGCAGCGATCTGTTAAAGTTCTGATCGTGCCCAATGATACTCGCTGTGGTAGCACTTGCTTGGTGAGCCAAAATTTACTACGGGAAGATCCATGCGTTTCTCGATAACATTCAGTACGGTATGAGGGGCGGTGGGGTTGCGCCTAAATATAATGGCAGTGATTGGAGCACACAGATCTAATCACCACCTGGAACTGGCGGCGAAGGCGACCGTTCAGTGTACATCAGGACTCCACGGTGGCAAATGAACAAGATTAGTCAGACTTAGCTGAATCTTGGTCACATCAGGAGGATCAGAGAGCAGAGGCAGGTGGAGGCGGACAGTACTTGCGGAACAATCGATGAGTGCAGAATGATCAGAGAGAAAGTTCATGCCAGGTACCAGATCATGGGGGAAGTGGGAAAACCGGGTGAAAAGGATGACAGCATTGGGACCAGTAAAGCTTGTGCGGGCGTTACTCATTCGCACCACGCCATCCGTACTCCTGCCGGCGATGCCTACAACCCGACTGACGGCAGCTGTAAGAATTCAGATGATGGTGAATGTGAATGCTCGTATGGAGATGTGTGCGCCGGTACTGATGAATGTTGTGACAGGTATGTAGTCGACTTCAGCTTCTAGAACGTTGTGCCTTGCTGATAGCGTGAATGGAGGATTTGGGGGCAGATCGGACATTGCAGTATCACCTCTACGGGTAGCATTGTCTAGTTTTCTGGCTGGATGAGTGTGTCTTGGGTACGCCGGTAAAATAGAGTGGATAGCTGAGGCATACGTGGCTAACGACGTTGTGGTGAGCGCGAGGGAATGCAACGTTGCAAGAAATGCAACGGAACGGGAATGCAACTAATGCAAGAAAATAGTTTGTGGTCGCGTTCTCCTTGGTGGCCCTCAACGGTGAGGATCCCAAACACCATGCCTTGTGCTCCTCCTATATGATACGATCGTTCGTTTGGTGTCAGTTGCTCCCAATCTCCGAAAAGAATTGGCGGTGGCTTTCTTTCGTGACTCGCAGCCTCTTCACATGTCAAAATAACCTCTCTGAGAACTGGTGAGGTGTTTTGTGGAATGAACTCCTCAGAGCTAGTAAGCTTTAGGTCTTCTCGGAAACACAGCAAACATGACGGGTGCAGATGGTATTGAAGGCACCCAGTTCTGTTACACCTTTCGCTTTCTAACACGGTGAGTTGCCCCAAGAGAAGAGTTGGCTGGTACATAAAGTCCCAGTTTCTGCATTTGCAGAACACCATTTCATCTCCGGTTACGGACAGATAACGTAGCCGATTAGGGTTGACACTTGCAAAGCCTCCCGCACTTAGACGTGGAGAGCTGTATCGGTGAACAGCTGTCCCCGTTCGATCCGACTTAAGTGACTCCTGAGGCCACTGCAATCCAGTCAATTGTTCTAAATTGTTCGTTATCGATGCCGCAAGTGGAGTGCCGGGTTCCACGAACCATCTAATGGCTGAGCGAAGCTTTGAGGCACGATAAATCATGAAAAATCTTACTTCTTTTTCGCATGGATGAAAGAGCGTAGTAGACTGAGTTTGTGGAACCAACATATGGAGCTAGTGGACCACATTCCTCCAGTGTGACGTTGATAGGTCCAGAAGCTAGAACCAGGAGTTTCTCTTGACAGAGGAAGGTTGTCGGAACATAGGTTACATCGTGGATTCCACGAGATCCGCTCAGTCAGGTATTCCAACGGTTGTGAGACGGTGGCACCCAGCAGAGGACTTCCCCAGGACACACTTCGAAGATAGCTTGTTCGGATGAACAGGCCCACATGGTAGCAAACTTGTCAAGTGGTCTAACCAGAACCCTAGCTGCCATTTGCTCACTCTTGCGTAAGAGAAGATCAACCTCTTTGGAGAAGGTCTTTTTGAACTGGGCTCGGATGGTGCGAGAGTTCTGGAACAGACGAATCAGTGAGTCAATAATGCCCGTACACGAGGCAGCTTTGAATTCTGCTAAAAAACGTGGAAAGGTCGGGGTGATGCTTCTTAAGAGCTGGATCCAGTAGTGGTCCTCGTTCCGAATTTTCTCTGCTGCTTCTCGGAACAAAGCGTGGTTGATCTGGTGAGCATTGCGGGACAGATTTTGTCTGACCAACTCCTGGACCAGGGTCAATGCACTAAGACCTCTTTGCAGATTCAAGGAGTTTGGTTTCTCTAACTTCCGAAAGTCTTGATCATCAAATCGCTTGATCCGAGGATTTCCTGCAGTGACAGCTAGACGCCGAACAAACGACGAACGGGTATGTGTCGCTATAAATTTCCAAAAACTCATTGATTCCGTAACAGGATCCGGAAATTGTCTCACTTGGAATCGAGTCAACGCCATCCTTGAGATTCTTCCGAGAGAAGGATCCAGGTAAACTGATCTTAGGTAAAACAGCTGCCATTGATCAGAGGACAAGGTTCCCGTTGCACTTAATAAGGAACCTTGCAAGAGAGGGTTGTGACAAGCAAGAATGGCGCTAGAGGACAGGCTGAAGAAGACATAATTCAAACTTGCAGGCACCATAGAATCGCTGGATTGCGCGACAGTCAAGGCATTAGTCCCAACGGAAGTCATAATATTTCCAAAGGAAGGGAGTTGGTCGATGGTCACACATGTGGTTCTAGACCACCGCTTTGTTTCTAGAGGAAAAATTGTCCTCGGAGAACTGTGACTTTTCCGTAGTTCAGGTACTCTGAGGTCTGCATAGTTTCTTCTCGATTGAGTTTGAGACCCAACCTTGATGTCCCATCATGTATTGCCGTCATGATTGCAGTGTTGTTTTGAAAGACCTGTTCTAAACACGCTTCTAGCTCCTTCTTAAAGTTAGTTTCGGGCAATAAGTAACTTGTGTTGTTCACTTGGTTGTTTCCTTGTGCAAGAACAGTCACTTTTGTGTTTCGGACCTTGGACTCTCGTAAAATGACTAGAAGATTTACAATGGTCCATCCTTTCTGTCGCAGACCCTCCAGGCCTCCAGCTTGGTCATTCCAAAAGTGTGAGTTCTCTGGGCAGTAAGGATCCCCTTTCTCGTTCAGCTCAAGAACCTCACCTCTGTCAATGTAATAAATCCATGATTGTTGAAAGAACTCATGGGTTCGATAGAAAAGATTAGGTAATCCATAAAACTGTCCCATCACTTTAAAGATGGGTCCGTTACATGATATTCTCTGTTGGTTGTTCCACGCACTATAATCCAGGTGATTCGAATAAGTTATTCGCTTCTTGAAGGAAGAACCCTGACCATCCGACGAGGTCAACAACTTTTGGAAAACAGTAACGTAGTCGTCGGCCATTGTGAGACCTTTGAAAAGGGGGAGGTAACTCTGCTTTATCAGCTGTTCGGTGAGGACAAAATAATGTCTTAATTGCCGCGACATGAAAGCAAAGAAACGACCCTCTGTTTTTAGTAGAGGCTCCAGACGCGTCGTAGAAGTGGCGGGCTGAAATACTTCGGGGTGAAGGCATGCGACCAGACTAGTTGGTATTCATCAATGATGTTTGACATCGCGAACTTGAACGAAGGATAGCTTTCCTGGTTGATGCAGTGGATGTTGCGGTGGTAATCAGAAGGCGCGAAAACTGATGCGCGACGCGGTGGTTCTCCGCGAGCTTGAAGCGGCGGTACTTTATAATGGTGTCGACAGTAGGGATGTTCTTGAAAGCCAGGAGATTGAATGCATCATCATCAATGCCTTTGACGATACGTCTTACTTTATCGGACTCGGCCATGGCCGTGTCAGTTTTCTGATAAAATACCAGGACGTCTTGAATGTAGGAAACATATGATTCTGTAGTGGTTTGGGAAAGGGTAGCGAGCTGCTGCTTAGCAGCTAGCTGTTGACCATATGAATTGTAAAAAAAGGTCGGACAGCTTCTGTTTGAAGAGCTCCCAGCTAATGAGTTCCTCCTCATGGTTTTGAAATCAAACGCGTGCAGTTTTGTCCAGATAGATGACATTGGCCAGCATTATGGTGGGACCCACCTGTTCCCCTTGGTGAGACGTTCATATATGCTTAGCCATTCATCTAAGACAATGCCGTCCAGGCCGGAGAATCTGCCGGGGTTATGCGGATGTGGAAGAGCAACGTACAATATCTGTGTTAGATGTACGTGTATACACGATCTGTTGTCCGCAGGAGGCATGGTCACACACTGGATGTAACGTCCGCTGTGGAGCTCCGTTGCGAATAAGGCGGGTACCCAGCACTTCCAAAGTACATCTTGTCAATAGTTTTACACGTGTATTCACGAGTACAGAGCATTATCGGAGACAAGAGGCCAGCCAGGCTGTATCAACTTGTCTTCAGAGCCATCGTGGTTTTCATCTCGTCGTAACATTATGCATAGACTACTTACATCCTTTGAGCTTCTCCTAATATATTCATTTTGTGTTCATTTCGTGTATCGAAGCTTATATTCGTGCTAGGTTCAAATAAAGAACAAACTAAACTGATGGTGCCGTGTCTTGTGACTAGCACATATTTCCATTTGATCAAGAGATTCGCTCACATATGCAAGAACATCTGTTCTTGCAACTTTTCTTGACCTTGGGATCCCTGATAGGGCCCTAGGTACTAAAGTGGGGGTGCTAAAACATTGGTCACCTTGATTAGGAACAGTACATATTCTATGAAGCATAGGGTGAGAACGAGTGCTTACTGGGACGCACCTATGCTATTTACCTCTGCCCTTGACATTTGCGCCAACACAATTTGTATGCAGCGCTTCATTAGGCGGCAAACCTGTGCATAATAACTTGCGATGAAGTAACGCTGCTGTGCTTCGTACACGTCCGGTAGCCCAGTGGTAATGGCTTTGCGCTGCTGAGCTTGAGTTCCTTGGCTCGATACAGGATGCGGCGACATGTTTAATTGCAAAATGCTCCTGTACTTCAATTGATGTTTAGGACAAAGGAACCTCACAAGGTCAGAATCGATGTGTAGTCTTCCCACTCAAGCGTGCCTAATAATCTGATTGATGTTTAAAACCATGAAATTTTTTATGCTTGGTATTTCACGCTCATTCTCAATGAGCGTACTCGGAGCAGTTCCTTCCAAACCTGGATTGCTGTATAATAAGTGAGTGATTATTCAGCGTGATGAAATACTCAACAAACTCCCAACGCCAGCAGCAACAAGGAAGTCGTTCCCATAGTGCGTGTATGAACAGTATTACCATTTTTAAAGGATGCCAGCTTTCAAACAAGCACATGGAATAGACAAACAGTATACTAAATCAAAACGCAAGCAAAACACGCTTTTCTGATAGATTTACCACAGTACCTAGAACAAACTCAGCAACAGCTCTTAATGTAAGTCCATTGTTTGCAACGACTTCGCTCAGGTTGACCATTTTGAGCCGTCGAGAGTAGTCCTATACGGCAACGAAGACTGAGTTGACTTCGTCATTAACAGTCAACTGCTGTGGCGAAGAATTTCAGCTAGTGGCCAGGCGTGAAGGCATACATGAGCAAAGCCGCACGCCGATATTCAATAAAAAATTTTAGTTCCAAAAATAGTTGCGAAGCCCTACCGCGGCACCCGAGTAAGTCTTATGAGCCAACATTGGATATGGTAGCAAAAGTTAAATCTCACACATTCTTTAGTGTAGGTTGATTTGGCCTCTGTCAGGGAATGTTTTCGCATCGATCGCGCAAGCGAGTAACTGTCTCTTGCAAAGGTGAGGTCTCTTATGACCTGACCTTTGCTAACGGTGAGGTCATAGGCATAACTTTCACCGAAATGTAGGGTTACGGTAAGTCGTTTTTGTCACTTGTTTGCTTGCAGTCGCTTAAGTCGTTAATATCGGCGCAGTCTGAGAAAAGAAACTGTCTTGCCATAGCAGACAAGTGCTGACTACTGGAGAGATCATTACTAGCTAATTCTAACCGGAATGTGTGTGGCCCTGGCGGTATAAATTTTTCAGCGGTCCAGGCATGACGAGCTTACAGGTGGCCACATGCATTCTGAAGTTAAACTCCCACTCTGGTCTAGTTTGAACGTTTCAGGACGATCATCCGTACTTAATTTCCTATATTACAGTCACGGGGAGGGGGGGGCTAAGCACAAAATCAGTGGTCGTTCAGATTTTCAACAAATTGCAGGAAACAATTTCTTAACCACTTGGACAAATGGGAGCGAAAACTCAGATGGAAGGAAATAAATAGATGACAATAGTGAGATTGATGCTAAACTGACTAAGCCATGCCCTCGTGAGTTACGCGGATGATACCTCTGCGAAAGTAGTGCAGGACGCAAATTCAGAGAAATGTCAGTGCCGAAAAGAATTTCCCAAAGCAAATTAAAACCCGGTTTGTTTGTCTGGGAGAACTGTTCTAATGAAGTCAGCGAAAATTTTCTCTTATCTTCACCTTCATATTTACGTTATTTTGTGCGCATCTGCAAAGTCTTTGATACATAGCTGGTCCCACCTACTGGTGCGAACACCTCATTAAACGCGCATAATAAAAAAATTGGCTGAAGGCTTAGCTTGGTTAAGCCTGGAAGATTGCGAAAGCCAAGCGCCGTCGCTTGGCCGCAGCAGATCGTTCCAGCCTCGCCTTGTACACAATATCTGACATAGCGCAAGGCAGCGCGCCGACCACTGCGAGGAGCCGAGCTGTAGCCCCATTTATCCTCCTAGCGTGACGTCACACCAGTGAGCGCCCTCTCTCGGTAGCGCCGCAGCAGCGGAGCGCAAGGCTTCGCCTCCACCATTGACGCCGCGAGCTGGGGCCCCGTCTTTCGGTCTGGCGGGATGTCACACGGTCACGTGACGCGCAGCTGTGTAAGGAGGCGCCACGATCACCGATGGGCCGAAAGTGCGAGCAGTATTGCTTTCGCAATAAAATAACGTGGCAATGCCCCACCACTCTTGAGCGCCGCGGAGAGAAATTGCAATCACAACCAAAGGATAACAATGGTATTGTCTTTTCTCTGTAAAAAGAGATAATGATGAATATCGAAGTAGTTTTATGATGTGAGAAGGCTTATTTGCATAATTCTACTTGCAGTCGAGGATCAGCGCTTGTAATATTGTATAACGCTTGTATTTAAATACGCCATTCACCCTTGCCTAGGCCGGCTTTGCTGACGGTGGTAAATTCCCTCCCACTTTCTTGAGACAAATTTATTTGGCTAGCGTCCTAATTATTATTGTTCCTAATTTAGCAGACTGCAATGTTAGTGGCAGTGGGCAGGACGTAGTGTTACTTAAATTATTTTTAAGCGCGATACAATTACAATGTCTCCTATGTCTCCGAATGCCAATGTTCAGAGATTTGACAGCAACATCTATGGAATTCAGCACGCCAGTTCTCCGTGCTTTGAAACTGTCACATAAAAATGATCTGTGCTTAGTTCTTTTATAGCTTCATGTTGTGATACATATGAAATATTAGGCTGTAATCTAATCCAGTAGTTTCTGACCACGTGAAGGGGAAAAAGTGTTCTGTACTGCATTATTAAGCAGCAATTATGCAGGCTAGCTCACGACATGTACCTTACTCTCAAGTTAGCTTTAGACTCACAGTAAGTGGTAACGTTGTAAGTGCTACACTATTATAAGGAAGCGCGCATTCAAAAGACCCCTGTTACAGAATTTCAACGCACTGTTTCCAGTTACGAAGTGACGTAGCTCTCAACTGAGCAATGTAACCAGTGTTGTGTTATAGGGCTACTTCAATTTCTCCTATTCACGGTGGAGAAGTGGCTTTCCCCTGGTGCTGGTACGCCCGATGGCGCGGGATCAAATTCGAGCTGCGGAGGCTGCATTTCGATGGGGGCGAAATACAAAAAAAGCCTAACTGTAGCGTGAGTTGTGTTCACGTTACACAGGCAGAATTAATCAGATGTACGGATTCAAAATTTTTCCGGAGTCCCTCACTACGGCACACATCATATTGTCACGTGATGGTGACAATATGTGATGAGCGGATGTCCCGGGCTGGTGACGAAGAACACCGTAGCAATACTGTGAAAGACAAAACTAACTTTTATAGGGCGAACCTGTGCCCACAAAAACAGGCTACACTTATAGCACAACGATAGCGGCGAACACGGTCGGCGATCGTCGAATATGTGATGAGCGGGTCAAGCGCGTCGGCTTTTATACAGCAGTCGTCGAACGTTCCAGACTAATCGTTGGGACCCGCGTCCCTTCCATAAAGTTCTACCATAGAGAAATAAATTCAACAAGAGCGGACACTCTTCAAAAACTGGCAACAGGAAACACGTCACGCCTAGTTTCAAATCCATCCGTTAGTTGACGCGAGCATCAGAAAAAAAGAATGTGAAATAAACTTCCAGAAAACGTTTCATTTTTTTTATTCTTTCCCACTAAAAGTGAAAAAGTTTTGCGTGTAAATGAACTTATACTTTGCAACTTATTTTTGTTGCGTTACCTAGCAACAAGATAGCAGCGCGCCAGACGCGCGTGCATACGTCATGCGCCAGACAAGCCGCAGAAGTAGGCTGAGGCCGGCTGCGCATGTGAAGCGCGCGTGCTCAGCGACCCGTCTCTTTTGGATGTAGCCCGTTTTTTGGGCTCCCGGCGTTCTCTTGTGTTCAGTCTGCATTTCGACACGGCACCGCTGCACTACTGGACTACACCAAGGTGAGGAATTTTGTTTCACTGTCTGCGACCCACTTCAAGCACATTTAGGCATACTGCACAAAAGTGAACCTATATAGTGACGCAGTTATCGAAAAAGAGCTCCGCAGTCCAAGCCTAGTTAATATGAGTTAATTACTCGTACTGGGAGATGTTTGCGACGCTTTTTATGAGCCCAAGCATAATTATAACTTATTTCGGTAGTTTTTGGGAACGCTCGCCGCACCTGGCTTTCTGACGAAAAGCACCTTGGCCGTGTGACACAGTTTCGCGTGTACTGAATCTTACTGGGACAAGTTTTGGCGCTTTCTCTGACCCCAGACATAATTGTAACTAATTTCACTACTTTTTGGGGTACTTTTCAAGCACAGTGGCCGCTCTCGGCGTAGTGGCGCAGTTAGCGAAAAGCAGCTCGGCTGTGTGCCGCAGTTAGTTTCGCGTGTACTGAATCTTACTGTAGAAGTTCGTGACGCATTCTCTGACCCGAAAAAGTATTGTGATTTATTTGGTAACTTTTCGGGATATCTTGAGGCATGCTCGCCGTGCCTGGGGTTGTGAAGCTGTTAGCAAGAAAGCAAGCTGGCCATAGTGAGTTACTTTTGCGTGTACTGAATTTTAGTGGGACAAGTTTGTGACGCATTTTATAGCCCTGCAACAACATTTACCTTACTTCGGTACTCACGCTTGTCGAAAACGCGATGAACGATTGCCGAGAGTGATAACACGGGAGTTTTGCATGCGCCGGCAGGACGTGTAAAAGATAACACGGAGGAGCTCAAGAACATGACATTTTTTGTATTCTGAGCGACTCAAAACAGGCTTTGCACCCACGAATCTCTCTTGAGTGCGACTACACGGCATTCTGCGAGCGTGTAACATGGTCTGGCTGAGCCTGTGTTGTAGCCACCTTTGTGTACTTGGGGTACAATCGCGTCGACTGAGGCCAAGTTGTTTTGGAAACGGGCAGTCACCCGTGTTTTTGCGCACTTAAAGTGCAGGAAACAATGCCCCGGAAGGGAGGGGTGCTTGAACATCGGATGTTTCGTTCAGATTTTATGGCATTGCTTGGGAGGAGTCTTTGCTGCGAAATGTACGTACGTAAAAGTGAATTTATCTATAATGCTCTCATTCACCATTTACGCACGCTTCGCCTCTACACGCAATACTCCTGTTAGGTCAATATACCGAAATGATACATGATTGTAATTTACTTCCTTTCAGCTGGTGGCATCCGGTGGAGCTTCGTACGGCAACGACGGCTGCTTACCTGGTGCCCCAACTTTGGATGAATGTAGAAGAAGCCCGGAACGAGTATTTACATACAGCAAAATAAAGATTTCATCATTTCAGAAGACATCTTGCGTTTTCTTTATGAAATTGCACCTGACGGATTCGGTGGAGTCTCGTAAAGGTCGTTCGCAATTAATTTTACTAAATAATGAAACAATTCCACGCCAAGGCCACGAGGGGTTCAGCAGAAGCGAAAAAAAAAATAATAAATGCCGCGCCGAACAGCGGAGCCGGCGCGGCGTGTACCAACTGGTGTTCAAAACGCGCGCGCCCAGAACCGAAACCGGAAGGAGTCAGTATACCATCCGCTTGGTGCGCTACAGTCAATTCGGCCGCTGGGCTCTATGGGAGTGTCCAGTCTTGTTGAAATTTCTTTCTTTATGGTTCTACACCATTCGCGTCATGCGATGAAATAAGATAACACAAGGTTCGGCGACAACAAACAGCGGATAGAAGCATCGATAACTTTCCAGAAACTTCGGATACATGCAGGCGTGTGCCGCGCTGTGCGATAACATTTCTTAGGCGGCGAAACGTGGTCGCCCGATAAAGATAAGTACACGTATCATTATTCATAACGCAGTATTCACTCGCACAGCTCTAGAATTTAATTTTTTCAAGAAATGGAGCAAGGAAGATATATTCGTTCATGTAGCTCGACAAAGAAAAGTTTCAGAAATACTTGCGAATCAGTGAACGTGTCACTGTCTTTGACACGACGTAATTGACTTTATTCCACATACCCTCTAGCCGCAAGAACACTGTTGCGATATGGGTACCGATCTTTTTGATG
The DNA here is from genome assembly GCF_050947875.1 of Dermacentor variabilis. Taxonomy (NCBI): domain Eukaryota; kingdom Metazoa; phylum Arthropoda; class Arachnida; order Ixodida; family Ixodidae; genus Dermacentor; species Dermacentor variabilis. Next base: position 16,379,596 of record NC_134578.1, on the reverse strand, counting down.
CCGCTTAAGCGCTTCTGATAGGATTAACAGGGTACATTTGTCATGTGTTCGATGCAATGAAAATTCTGGTACATTTCAGCAACTTCTCCGTAGGCATCGAACCACTTTACAGAGCAATGTCGACAATGCCATGTTCAGGTAGTCTTTACACTTTGGCTGGTTTGCACAAGAATGACAGTGTATGTGATGACTGCACCTGAAAGCTGCAAGAAAACATCAACGGCATGATAATAAATAACGCAAATCTTTCATTTCTACCAAACATGCTTTAACTGGAATGTTTACAATAGGCATGCATTGTGCTTTAATTGTTCTAACGTTTTCATTTCTTTCTTAATTTCGTGATCCCTGCAGGCCGCGATAAATGTACATAGACATATCGCACAAACTATGTAACAGAAAAAAAAACAGTCAAATTATTGTTTTTGTAGGAGAGTTGCAATGGCTCTTTCCAAAGTAGCTCGAATAAGTTATAAAGAACGTGAATGTCCGCTATATTGCAACGTACCCTTCCGCCACAATATCCAGCCTCGAAGGAGGTAGAACTAATTACAATGCATGCAGGGTGTTCAACTCTTTGCTCACGTGTTGGTTTTTGCCTTGTAAGTTCAGCCAATTGAGCACATGCAGGTGCATGATTATCCTAACCACAACATAAAAAGAGTCTTTACGCATTGTTGTAAATGATACAATATCTCGAGCAGCAAGTTGCAAGAAACTCATGCTGTTTCAAACTTACTCTGATGATAAAGAGGACTAATGCTTGTCACGAAAAACAGTGACCATGGGGGCAAACTAAGTGTGTTGAACACCGGTCTCTGAAGCTAACAAAAATTTTTCAGATGTGGACAAAAGCCGCCGCTTAGAGTCCTTGTATTGCAAATTTACTGCACACGGGGCTCTTTAGTGCTAGCCGCCCGCCAGCGGTATGAGGCGCGAGACGTTCATTCGAGGGATCGCCAGCCGTTTGTGCGCAGGCGCGAGGGAGAAAATCGGGGGCTTTTCCTCCTTGAATATATGACTCTGCCTAGGCAGTACGGAGGAGGTTTCTTAGTTCGAGTTGTATTCGTTTGTCCCTAGACATGCCGGCATTGCGAGGTGCGGTCGAGTCTGTTTACGCTCAGCCGCTGGCTGCTGGCGCGGTCAGGCAGTGGGCGCGGACGCCCTATTTGGTGACCGCTGTGTCTGAAGGGGCAATGTCCTGACTGGTGTTGTATAAGTCGCGGGTTGATTTTTTCGTCGCGACGATAGATTGGATTTTTTTTTACAAGCACTGCTCCAGGAGGGCACATGTAATCGGCAAGCGGAGGCCTCAGGAGAGCACCTGAGGTTATAATAAAGCCGGTGGTGCAAGATCTCCAGGGCACCCAGAAGTAGCGGTGGGGGCGGGGGGGGGGGGGGATCAAAGCTGGAGGCAGAGCCGCCGAAGCCTGCGCGTGCCAGAGGTGTAAAAGATCGGCTGTCGTGGAGAGCTAATTGTTTTGTGCGAACACCCCCTGGCACGCTTCGGCCTTCGCGGCCTCAACCAACGGAGTCCGGGTTCTAGCTCTGGTGTCCCCGTTGCCGCTTTGGTGTCCTGCTGGAGGCGCAGCCAATAACGCGAAATAATGACACGTTGTTACAATTAGTAAAAAACATGATTGAATAAATATATTTAGGTCCAGGTGACAACTTGTGATGCTAAGTTCAGCACTACCTAGCCCCGCGACGTTTTTCAATATATGCGGCCCAGGCTCTACTACGGGCGCTACGCTCCCACAGAAACATCTGTGATCTTATTTACAAGGTACATCGCCGTACGGCGCGAGAAAGCTATGATCTGCCACTACTGACTTAGCACGAGCGCCGCAGGTGCGAGACAGTCTGTGCGACACAGCGGTCGCCAAATCGTGCGTTAGTGCCCGCTGCTTCAGCTATTTTAGAGCGCCAACAGCCAGCGTCCGACCGTAAACAAACTCGACCCCACTACGCATACCGGCACGCCTAAGGACAAACACCTGCAACACGCGCTAGGAAACTTCCTCCGTAGTGGCTAGGCAGAGTCACATGTTCATGGAGCAAAAGCCCCGAGATTTTCTCTCTCGCGCCTGGTCTTACTCGCGCCTGCGCACAAACGGCTGGCGATACCTCAAATGAACGTCTAGTTTTGAGGCCGCACCGCCACTTACAACAATCAATAGAAATGATTGCAATCTGGCTTACCGACACCACCAGTGGCAGATGAAACGTGAAAAACCCTGCCCCGGACAAGCCCATCTCCCTGGGTTTTATAGACTCCCTCAGAAGGCATATCTAAAAATGGAAGAAGAACAGCGGTCTTGGTTTCAACCGCTCCGTGCGATCCTATAGCACTCGCCCGTCACACACCACTGAGTGTTGGAAGATTACAGATACCTACTTGATTAAAATAGGCTCCATTTTCGGAGTAAGTTGGAGATCTCTGAAGCGTTTGACGTATTTTTCTCATCTGAAAAACAAAGCTACCGTCCATCACATGCAAAGGACTATAAACTCTGCATAAAGTCGAGTCGCGCAACCTCTCATCACAAATTGTGCATCAATCAACCATACAATTCATTGAGGGTCGTCTGCGTTCAACCTGTCCGCCGAGTACAATCCTTATTGTCAGTACTGTCGTTGCGGTGCCCGGATACATTGTCCTTATACAATTAATGTCCTCTGAGGTTTTCGGGTATTGTAATAGTCTCGAAATTGTTTTCTATTATATCAGCGCTTCCTACACGCGCAGAAACTGCAAAGTTTGCAAATAAAAATTTCCTTGGCTGACTTTCAACAAGGTTTACTTTATTCAAGTGGTGAACTTTTTTAGAACAAGTTTACGAGACAATAACTATAGTATTCAGGTAGGTTAAGAAGAGCCCTCTATTTAAGAATGTCCATACTTATAAGCTCTTTCATCTACGAGTTCTGAAATGGACTAAACAAGAGTGCCACGAAAGCACAAGACTTCCCGCTTGCTTACCTCGTTCATCATTTGCTGGCTAAGATTGGCTACATCAACGAAGTCCAGGGCTGTAGAAATGCTATACATAATCGTGAGTAGATGTTGCACAGTCGAAAATTCCTCGACGAACACAGAGTATATGCATATGCAGGAGACTAAAAGGACGACCGCACCAGAGGCCATGATGCACCAACCCCATATAGCGTTGAGCTGGTCCTTGAGTGCAACAATGGAGCAGATATTCATTCTGATCATTTCGATATCCTTGGAACGCTTGGCCAAGGGGGCGTTGCAGCGAGCATCCACTACAGGCTGAAGAAGATCATGCTGATGCCGAATGTACAACCGGATGACTTCAGCGCATGGTCGGAGGAGAATGAAGTGTACCATTTCGTACACGTAGAACAGGAAATTGCCACCGACGCAGACTGCCTTTAAGAACACATCGAGCGTTCTGTTGCACATGAGGTGGTCTACAAACTCAAAAGATAGGTAAGTGCTTGCTGATACGTTCGCGATGAATGTCAGAGACAGCAAAATCCGCAAGACAACACAAGCTGTGGATTGGCCGCAGTGCTTCGGCGCAATGAATCCCACGGCAATTTCGTACTTCGTCGATGACTTGAAGAAATCAGAAAGAGAACGTGACTTAACAGCAACGCAACACAAATTCACAATTATTTTTAATGTAAGGACGACAAACAAGAGAACGTAAAGGGATCTCGTGAATTTCTGAACATTACCAAAAACTTCCAGGGATATCTGATAAAAATAGAACACCTGAATAGTAGTGAACAGTCCAAAGCAAAAGATAGAATAGAATAGGTACAGGGACTTCCGCGGCATTTTGCTTCTATGTCCCTTGCTAGTTCCAGAAATTTGAACAAATGGAACTCCAGAAACCAGACAGATACGCCCAGACCACTTGAAGTGTTGCTTCATGAAGGATGTCATACTACGAGGTGACCTGAAGTACGTTTCAAGAATGTTCCTCAAGAAATCAGGGCGGTAAGGACAGTGTATATTGACGTTTGGTGTGAGCGTCTGCAAGAAATAAAGTACAGAGAAGTCGTTATAGTTTACATGTCGATCGATATCTAGCTTATGAGATTTATACGCCAACCAAAACCTCTAGAGCCAATTACTGATGATAGTTTGTGTTGAAACTATTCAGGACATAGATTTAAATAGCAGGGAACGATGTTACATTTTATGATCTAGCTCAGAGTTGCACTTATTTCAATTTCGCCCAAAGGCATTCCGTGTCACCACTTTAGAGGTTCACAGTACACTGAAGTTATTAACAACGTTTACACTTTCCAACACGGCAAGTTCTAGGAAGTGGTGTGACGCGTACACTCTTTTGCCTTTTGCCTGGGGTCGTTCTGCCACAGGATTATCACTATTATGCAATTATCAATTGACGCCAGATACGCCCAGCGTATCTGTAATTGTTTTAATACTGCCGCCGATTCTATAGCGAAGTAGACTAATGGCATTAGGCGCCCGATGTGCTCGAGTGCGTGGTTTTTATTAGAGAAATTGCGTCGATAGATCTGATGAAATGATAGCCATGACAAATAGCCGATGAACTTGACCCGAGAGTTCAGGTATCACTGAGTGACGACCGGGATTGCACTTATCCCTACGACTGACTTGAGTGTTGCTTATTTTGCGCACAAGCTTACCCGATAAACAGTAGCGTATTGAACTCGCTGTTACAAAGGGTTGGTTTTTTGGCCGTCGATACAAAGCGTCAGTAATTTTAAAGGAAGCAAGTTCCTATAATAGTTCATTGTTTCTGATAGATCATTACAATCCGAACACTGAACTACCAGCGCTTCCACGAATCTATACTGTCAATAATTTAATAGAAAACGTACTAATATTTCAATGAGGTAGGAGGGTCGTTTTTCAGACAGTAGAGACGTTCGGTTTCATGCCGGCTCTTGATAGAAACAGTTCCGTACCGGAACCGCATAGAACCTTGGAAACTACAAGCAAAGTAGCATACATTTGGTGGCACACATATATTGAAGTACAAGGCTTTCATACCTTACGCAAACTCCATTAGAGTTATAGTACGCATCAAAACGAACAATCGATCCACTGAGGCGTCAGATACGTCGTGTAACGAAAGCTACAGAGGCCACATTATTTGGGAGAGCTTCTTCATTTGATTCAAGCTTACGCATCACGAGTTTACCTTACTTTCAGCGTCAAAGTTTTTGTAACGCGGTACCTAAGAAAAGCGTTAAATAACCGATACGTTTGTGACCGCAGCCAGTAAAACCGTACGCCACTATGATATGCGCATGTGTTAGTACAGGTTGAAAATTTGAATACCAGACTGTGTCTCCGGCTGGTGAAATAGCTACCTGTTTTTGAGGCCCCACGGTTTCTAAGCTTAAACATATTGTACCGTGCGTTAACACGCTCGAAATGAAAATGCCCCAGTGCGAAGTAACACGCATCCTCATCGCCTACCTTCCGATCTACGTTCGTCCCTGAGCAATAAGAATTGGGGGGGGGGGGTGCAAAAAGTATGCGCATTGTTTAAATTCTAGTGCAACAGAGCTCACCTTGTAGACTACGGCAGTCTGCACCTTGGTTTGGGGACACTGCCCTCCTTATGACACTAACCCATGCACTGCGCCTGGCTGAGCGGGTAATGTGGCGTGTAGACACGTCTGCCACGTAAAATATCGCTGACTTCGTACAACTGCATGTCGGATTCCCATCGATTGGCGCCTGCAAGCTATTTCATTCGTGGTAATATGCATATTTCCTGCATGTGGCCGCACGTTTGCGGAACAGTCGCTGCCCCTTAATAGCGTACGACGCGACGGACGCCATCAACCGGCGACCACCAGCACTGCTAATATTGTTTGCGCACGCTACACTCTTGCTAATGGTAGACCAGTATTGAGGTAGTCGGTGGTAATAATACGCGGCGACCAAAACAATACCCCGCATTTTCGCGACATTTAGCCTCTAACGAAGAAAAGAATATGCTGAAAAAAACCCACCTCATGATGATTGTCAACGGTAATGTGATCAGCAACCACGTAATGTAGCCACTCACAATCTAATCATGATACGTGTCTTAGTACGATGCTCTGTCGATTTTATTGACTTGTGGATTTCATTTCCGTCACATTGGTGCGAGTCTACACGGCGCATAGCAGGGGGCTGTGGATCAAGAAATAGGACACGTATTTGAGGGCTCTGCAGTCAATGAACCCCCGGGCGAGGACGTGGCGAATTACCTTACCCGTCCTCGATGCGAGTACGTAGCATAACTAGTTGGACTTCTTGGCTGAACATAGTAGAAGGCTACAGTGCGGAAACTGACGGAAACAAAGTATACAAAATACACAGACGCAGCGCTGATCTTCGACAAAAATTTTTGTTGAAAGTCATGCTACATCTGTTCTACTTTGTGTACCTCCTTTGTCTTCGTCGGATCCGCGCTGTAGTCTTCGACATCTGTGTACGTAGTCAGAGAACGCCCATTCCACGCCAAACGTATCCTTCATGAATTGTTTGGAACAAGCGTTCTGAGGACGTCCTAAGTCCAAAGAGAATTTTTCTGCGATAATCATCGGCATGGCCTTTGGTGTTATGGTGGTGCAGCAACTCTGCGTTTAGGGTGTACCTGTATGTAACTAGATTTATCAAGAGAGAGAGAGAGAGAGAGAAACAACTTTATTTAGTCGCCTGCAAAACGACACCATGACTAAATGGCGCCGCGACGCGGGCCCTGACGTCTTCTCAGCGGGTGGTCTCTACTCAACTCCAGCTCCTGTTACTCCTGCGGTCGGTCACCCTGAGGGGAACAGCCCGTCGGTTTCGCTCGGCTTTTGTCTTTCAAGAGCCGCCGAGACCTGCTGGATGGCCCAGGTTTGGATTTTGTGGTCGTAGCCTTCCACCGTAGCTGCCTTCCTTCGTGGCTCCCAGGGCCGGTTTACAAAACTGCATCTAGCGTGTTGTTTTCTTGTACTTCACTTTTGCTCTGGATATGTCCCCAATGTTTGAAGCGAAAGGACTATTTTGATGATTTGTATGCATTTTACGCACCAGGTGCTTAAGGGCGAAATGGCTCATGCTGTGATTGTTACACAATCACACCACCACACCTGCCGTTAGGTCGTTTATTCGTAAGTTAAAATGGATTTTACATGATAATAAGCTGCAGCGGTATTTCGCTTGATAAATGTTGGATATGACGCAAAATAAGGTTCTGCGCAGACATGCGAGTGATTCAACGATTCTGGGAATAGGTTTCACATAATTTTGCGACGTAGCAGGAGAGACGTGAAAGCTGCTTTACGGCACAAATAAAAGTGTTTTCCTGAAACACCAAGGCCCGCCGTGGTTGCTCAGTGGCTATGGTGTTGGGCTGCTGAGCACGAGGTCGCGGGATCGAATTCTGGCCACGGCGGCCGCATTTCGGTGGAGGCGAAAACACCCGTGTGCTTAGATTTAGGTGCACGTTAAAGAACCCCAGGTGGTCAAAATTTCCGGAGTCCTCCACTACGGCGTGCCTGATAATCAGAAAGTGGTTTTGGCACGTAAAACCCCATAATTTAATTTTTTGAAAGACCAAACACGATGTCATCGTATATTCTCTTCTTTGCTATCTCCCATACTACTTCATAGTAAGCGCAGAATCGTAAGCACATAGCGTGCACATACACGCATTATTATGAATGAGGCACTTGGCCCTCCTTCCTCTTCAAAAATGCATCGTCCCAATGTTCTTAGCTCTGGAGGCAGTGCAGAAAAGGTGCACAATTAAAGAAAGTTTCAAAAGTACGGCTTCATACGAAGCATGTGCGAAACCTTGGTCAGGTGAAGCATGCTTTCAGAGCAATAACAGATGTCTGGAAGCACTTAGTAATTCAGGCTACTGATGCAGCGCACTGGTCTTAAGTATATTCGTAGTAGTTTCTCAGAGAGCCCCAGTTAGCGAATCGGGGCCGTATAACGTAAAACTATTCGAATGTGTTTTTATTCCAATCTCCTGACGTCAAATTTGCGTAACCCGCCGACGCAAGCATCGGGTGCTGACCCGCCGGGCTGCCTGAACAGACCAATCAAATGCTCCCCTCGTTCGTAGGAGGTCACAGGAGGTCACAGGTCGTTCATAGGAGTCTGCAAATATGGACGCGGGCAATGGAGACAACCGCACGGGCACGGCGGGTGGCGAGGACGAGTTTATTAAACTGCTCACAAAAAGGATTGCCAAAATTTGACCTGAGTGTTGCTGGTTCAATTCTTAAATTGATGGTCTACTCAACATCAGCAGGCCTCAGTCGCAGTGACACGGATGTGGTGAACATGTTTACTTGTAGGTAAGGTGCTGCCATTATCGCAGTATTTGCTGAGAACGGCGAAAAATTGGCAGGAGCAATTAGTGAAGCGCAACGAGTTTTTTAAATACCTTCAGCCCGCCTGCTGCGAATCCTGACAAAGTTTTGTTTGTTCCAAGTGCAGTTCTCTGAATTCGGTGCACAATTGCTATGCAGTGGCGAATTCGAAGAAACAAATTGAGGTTTAAAGCACGTGAGTTTGGGCATCATAATATTTTGCTTGCTTTCTTTTTTTTCATCATTTCTTGCTATTGATATGTTCGATTCTTGATGTCATGAGTTATGAAATTGTGCAAATGCGTTTGTACAAATTGCTCTGCCTTCTATGTATGTGTATGATGCTTGTAAAAATGAACATTCTTTCTTTTGGGGAGCACATCGTCTACGTCTGTCTAGTGACCCTGTATGTTTTGTGGGCTAGAAATTAAAACTTCTCTACCCTTTCGTAAAGACAAGTCTGCGCGAAAGCTCAAGCAAAGATGCAATGCTGATTGATATCGCAGATGGGGCCCTGTATCGCAAACACATGAAGGAAAGTGAGTGGAGGGATATCACTGTCACATTCAGTAGAGATGGTGCCACAGTGTTTGGCTCCAACAAAAATTCCCTGTGGCACATTCTATGAGTGATAAATGAGCTACTTGTAGTAGTGCACGGGACCAATGTAATCCTTGGAGGCCTCTGGTTTGGCAAGAGACACCCAGAAATAAAGTTCGTAGACGTTTTTGTCATTAAGATCCTGAAGATGAGTGCTCTGAAGTGGAGAATGTATGACAAAGAAGTTGATTAAAGTGCCAAGGTTGTTTGCTGCTGCGCAGGTGCACCAGCACAGGGCAGCAGTACAAGTGTAAGCAATTCAACTGGCACTTCGGATAGGCTTCTGTCTCCGCAAAAGGTCAAAGTGCAAAAGTAAGTTTATTTCATGTCATGGTTCCATATGCTAGTATGTTACGATAGCTTTGTTTTTTCATTTACAGCTATTGAATGGTGCTTGAGGTATTTTTGTTCGATCCAACTATTTCTGACTAGTGCAAACATTTTAATATTTAATATTTTTATATTTTAATTTTAATATTTTTTAAGTACCCTGCTCTGAGCAACAGACGGAATCACACGTACCACCAGCCTAGTGAAAGAGGATATGCTGTTAGCCCTGTCTGCTGGCGAAGCACCTCGTGGTCTCAAGGAATACACACCACTTGTCTAGCTGCCCAAGCTTGACTTGGTGTTGGGTGTGTGCCCCGACTATATGCACTGTGTTTTGGAGGGTGTGACGAGACAGCTCGCAGACATTTGGTCAGTGCCCCCAATTCACCAGCACATATAACAATGCTATCATTGGAAAAGTGTGACATCCAGAGCAGTCCGCTTCACGCTAGGATGACGAGAGTCGGATCCCGGAGCTGGAGAGACGGCGACTGAACGACAATGACGGCGTCAATATGGTGGGGTGACAACGACTGTGCGACGACGATAGCGGGCTGACGACGGCATAACGAGTGTCGGATGACAAAACTGAAATGACGGCGATACAACGACTACGAAAGCAGCACGACAGCAAGCACATGCGTAGGGGGCCAAGCTATTAGACCAATTCGGCCACTGGGTCCGGATACAAGACGTGACAACGACGGCATCAGAATAGTAAGATATGGAGCTGGAATAACGACTATGTCAGGATCACGACGCATCACAACCAGGAGCACACACCTTGTGGCCCAAGTAGCGTGGATCGATGGATTTGATGGATGAACTGAATGGATGAACTGAATTGATGGATTGATGGATGGATTGGTTGGATCGATGGATTGGATGGATTGGATGGATGGATGGATGGATGGATGGATGGATGGATGGATGGATGGATGGATGGATGGATGGATTGGATGGATGGATGGATGGATGGATGGATGGATGGATGGAAGGATGGATGGATGGATGGACGGACGGACGGACGGACGGATGGATGGATCGACAGACCTACGGACGGAACTCAAAACGGTTGAAGTAGGCAAAGAATGCTATTCACATTGAAATGTGATATTCCTCATACTGAATTGTGTGAAAGCACATATTTTCAGCATGTGTTTAGCGTGTCCTTAATGTCACAAGCTTTTGCAGTGGTTGATCGAAGAAAGTCGTTTCCTGCTGTTTTGACTAGGGGACTTGCTTCTGTCGGCCCACCACTGCGTTCTTAGCAGAGTTTGCATGGGAGTAATTCACTCTCCCTTACATCTTTGCGGGAGGAAGAGATTAAGCTGGTACATAGCGTAAAGTAAGCGAAATCAAAGTGCTAAAATGGGGTAGGTGTTACGCAGGATAGGGGGAACAATTAGTGCTACTGCTATCGGATATATTAAGAAGGGGACAAGAACGGGAAGCGATGTATTTATACAAGCAAGGAGTGATATTCGCTGCCTTACACTTCGATTTTCCTTGCCCGACTCATACACAAGCTTATTCTTCTATTCCGCTGTGGGAGAGTACGCTACGTGCACATGAATGCTGCCAACGGAATCATTGGCTGCCCTGATCATGACAAGTTCCGTTGTTGAAACGTAAGCCCCAGCGATATTCCCTTTTCGACCACTTGATCACATGCAGCCTTCATTTTCCTGCATCATTCGATGTCGTTAAGATTTATACAAGTTTATAGCGTAGGCACAATCTTCAACAAAATATCTGCACAATATTAGTCAACAGAGAATTGTTACTTAGTTACTACGGCATCATATATAAATAAAATTATTGCCAGGTTCTGAAAAAAAACTTTATATACAAAGCAGCGGCCAATTTGGGCATAGTATTTCATGCATTTTCTGTGAAATGATTTGAAAGCTTCCATTAAGGTGCAAAAGAAACTATCTCTCAGGGCACCTGTGCCCTTATTACAAAGCTAAGTGCAGCGTGAAAATATTTTTTCAGCAATAACTTTCTTTGGTTCTTCCTTACTTTACCGTTTAAGCAAGTAGTCAACTTGCACCTCTAGGTGTGGGCTGTCTGCTGTCTGCATGGAGGCTGCTAGATGCTGTGACCCGGGGTGCTGTTAATACACGAGATACCGCATTTATTCGATTCTAAGCAGACAATAAAAAATGATGCAAAAGTCACGCATCGGCTTAGATTCGAGAATGTGGCCCATGTGACTGTCTCGTCGCCTAAAGCACGCGTCGCTGGCTGAGTAGTAAGCTGGATTGAGACTGCATGGGAGGACATCACGGTTGCCGTCATCTTGTACGTGTTTAAGAAGTGTTGCATATCCAACGCGTTGGGTTGTACAAAAGACAACGTATTATGGGAGGAGAGGAACGACAAAGAATCTCGTGATGTTGACGTTGATGACGATGATGAATGATTGCTTGCATGCTGCAAGCTGCAGCAAATTCGCCGCTAGTGTCTCATGTTCGAAATAAACACCGTTTGAGATTTCAAAAGATCATTGCTTTTATTTTGGTCGGCTTACATTGGAGGATAACCTCTTTTTTTTCTGTTTGTTCGATTTTTGGCTTCCGGCTTAGAATCGGGGTTGACTTAGATCCGAATAGATACGTGCATTGTCGTGATATGTTTTCGCATTGTGGTTGGCAGTTAGATTGCCACTTTGTGTGCCTTCTGATGCACCCATAAGATTTTGTGATCGAATAACACCCACTCTACTTTTTCTAATTAGCTTTCAGGGAATTCTCTCGAAAGATTTTCACCGTTTAATTATCGCACCCATTAGCTTCTCACCAATTTTTTGCTAAAATATGTTACAGCATTATGCGACTAAGTACGTTATTTCTCTGGCACAATTGGCTGTTCACAGCGCTCCAGGTGCGCCAAGGCTTGAGGTGGCAGTCTTCAACTTTTCCACACTGTCACTTGTTTGCACCAGGATGACGGCGTACGTGATCACCGAGCCTGCGAGCTTCAGAAATAGGAAAGGCGCAGTGTCAGTAATAGAGATAGATGTGCGAATACTGAAACATTTATCTGCGAATTCAACGCGTCGTTTCGCAGTCAACGTACTCGATTCAATGACTGCAAACTCTGTTGCTCCGAATATTTGATACAAATTACTGATCATGTATAGAAACTGAAGTGGCGCCATTAAATTATAATGATTATGGTGCCAAAGAAGTAAACATGCCCTTCATCACCACATTTCAGCTCACCAAAAATATAGCTATGAAGTTTTCTTTCGAATGACGGCCACAACAGACGTTCTTCTAAATATGCGTCACTCACTATCACCTTCACCTGCTTTGACCCCCTAGCAGGGTCAACGCCGCTGCGTTGTGCTTGCTTTTAGTGACCATAATGTTCCGTCAAGAAGTATTATCATTAGCACGAATTGTTTGCATGAATGCTCCTCTTGAAGCACAGCCGTCCACTCGCTGCAGCGTTGTTATACAGCTGATTTCCTTGCTCAGGTAGATGCTTCTTACATTGTCTCAATTGCTAAGCTGCTCAAAAGGGTTTCTTTGGCACAGCGTTCTCGAGCATATTAGTGTTGGTTTTTGAGAAATTTTCAGAGGCAAAATTTTTATCAGTACCGTGGGAGTCAACTTTTTAAACACATTTTTAGAATCACTTGCAGGTGAAGAAGTAGGGAGACCAACTGTACCGACACAAGGAGTGGCATGTTTAGCCTGAAAAACTTCCCGCCGCTTAGAAACATTTCTTCTGGTTTGATGACCTTGTGCAGATAGGCGACCTGCATGGAAACATGTTTGTAGGTCCCGAGTCAGTTTCGTAAATATATCGGCGATGCGACTACTACTTCACGCATTTGTACTTCGTCATAAGTGTGATAGATTCAGAGCAACGGTAGGACGGTAGGACGGAAAGTTTACTATCGCATGCAAAACTTTCGTGAAACTGCAAAAGGCTTTCATTTAGACAACAATAAGCGACCTTGATTACTGGTACAATAGAGGGAAGTTTTAAATGGCTGTTACTGAATAAAATGGCAGATTCGCCAGAAAGGCAATGCGTTGACTGCGATAGGAAGTTATTAAACAGCTGTACACTGTAAGGTTACCATATATATCAGCTGTATAGACTATTAACATTCGCTTTCTAGCTAAACGAACAAGCACTGTGTCACCCACGCACACGCAAACATGAACATGGCTGCCTCGATGACCGAGGACACTCGCTGTCAGAATGCTGTCGTGGCGAATAGCCGCAGTCGCGGCGAACTAATCACCATTTCGCGCTGCCTCGTGCTTCAACGTTAGCTACATGGGCCAAACAACACAGCGCACACGAAGCCATCAGCTATCTTGGGTCGGCTAGCCGTCGTACTCGCCTCAGATTGCTTCTAAAATCGGACGCCCGCGACAGTGACATGGGCAGCCGCGGCCGGCATAGAACGGAGACGCGCGAACCTGTCGCATCCCACTCACCCCTCCCACCCCCATCTCCCTGCCTCCCCCCCTCCCCCGTCTTCGAGCGTGCAAGTAGATGCCGCTGCACCAAGCCACTGTCCTTCTCGGCTCGCCCTCGCATGCTTTCCTTCGCACCTAAAGCATTAGGCGCGTGGCCGCGAACTTATCGCACTTCGACTTTACACGGAACCTCACGGGGACGACGGCGCGGCGGAAATTCCTCTTTAAGGTGCATATAATTACCATAGCAAAAAGATGCTTTGGGCTTTTAGCTCATTTACGACAAGCTTCAAAACAGATAGTTTGCTGAATTGATTGTCAGCTTTGCTAGTCAAAATGGCATTAGTAAGTCTAGATATTACTGTTTCGTGAAATGTGTCGTGACGACTACCGTAACGGGGCAGAGATACGGCAATGTGCATAGCATTGTTTTGGAATAATATACAAGACATTGAACAAGGCTTTTAAACAACTTCTTTATAAGAAGCAAAATATCCCATGAACTATAAAGTGCTGTGGTTAAATTTGCGATGCTCTTGTAGATGCCATTTAGAGAATTTTGGTAATTGTTTTTATTTTAAAATTTGCAGCTTAATATCTTTCCCAAGTTATTAACTCAGTAATAGTTTAAGAATAGTTCAGGCAGTAAATAAAAATAAAATCCGCACAGTCAGTAGATTCAAACCTTTAAAAATGTGATACAAACGTCATTAAAACTGGTTGTGTAGTTCGCCAAGCCAGTACCAGTCCTCGTCACATTTATTGAAGGAACAAAATCAGAATCGCCTCCAACTAAACTTTCCTCTGTAGCATGGTGCCCCAAATTCACGTATGCCTTTGCATCACGCCTACAGAATTACTTTATTCACCCGCCGTGGTTGCTTAGTGGCTATGGTGTTGGGCTACCAAGCACTAGGTCACGGTATCAAATCCCTGCCACGGCGACCGCATTTCGACGGGGGCGAAATGCGAAAACACGAGTTTGCTTAGATTTAGGTGCATGTTAAAGAACCCCACGTAGTCCAAATTTCCGGAGTCCCCCACTACGACGTGTCTCATAATCGGAAAGTGATTTTAGCACGTAAAACACCATAATTTAATTTATTTACTATAGTATAGAGCAGAGTAAACCGTGAGCTGATTCAGCATTTAGACCGTTTCTTGTACGTTGTATTTTACATTACCTGTTGCAACAGCTCAGGTGAGTTGTGAAGCCCTGAGACGTTCACGAGGTTTTTCTTGAGCGCTAGAACCTTAGGAGGGTGTAGAGATGAAAACAAATGAGTAATATATTAATACATACAGGTGAGCGTGTAAAATGATCGTTTAGAACATAAGATTGCCCCCAGTGGCCACTAGAGTGTGGGTTTTATTTAAAGTTTAACAAAGTTTCTCGAAACCAGGTTAGGTATACATCGGCATATTCTGAAATGTTCACCGACGATTACGATGCCCCCTAATGTGAAATTTGAGTGCAGCTGTATACCTGTTTTCATTTCGCGATATATTGGCTGGCGTGAACAATCGGTCTCGTGCGGCACGTTGCAAACGGAGCAATGTGTGGCGCGACTGCCGCGCTAATCGAGAGATCGCGCGAGGCAGCGCATGGGTGAAGCGTGGGCGCAATCAGTAGCAGCCGCCGCAGACATACCTCTCATGCAGCGCTTTCTTTCGATGCAGACGACGCCTGTTATTCTGACGCAATCTCGTAACCATCGCCACCGCAAAACCAGTCTCTTGTGGCACTAGGCTTTTCTTCTCACGCTTTCGCCATACAGTCCTCCTCCGTTCTAGTGTTAGCTCGTACACTAGTGTTAGCTCTTCACTGATATCGGCAGTACGCTTATTTTCTTTATTATATTGCACGGGTGTCGTCGTTTCCTATGCTTGTCCTGCAATCTCCATATTGTTGCCATTCTTTGAGTCTTATATTCCTGTTCTATACAAACCAGCAAAAGCACGGTATGGGGGCTGAAGTCCTTAGGAAATAACTTTATATTTGTTAAATTCAGATGAAAATAAAACGTGACGTCGAGACAGCGTGGTTTTCCAGCCGACTAATGCGAAAACACGAGTTTGCTTAGATTTAGGTGCACGTTAAAGAACCCCACGTAGTCCAAATTTCCGGAGTCCCCCACTACGACGTGTCTCATAATCGGAAAGTGATTTTAGCACGTAAAACACCATAATTTAATTTATACATATACATAGACTAAGGTGTCTGAATTCCGATTTGGGGGGATTTTAAGAAAGCTTTTGTACGAAGTTAGTCTGCTGTACTCAACATCAGTTTGTCAAAGCTCTATAGCTTTTTACTACGGCGTCTATCATTGGCAGGTGTTGTTAGATAACATTAAGTTAGTCAGCCACTATGTGTCTGACTGACTGACTGTATGTATGTCTGTCTGTCAGCCAACCGGCCAGCTAATGAGTCAATCAGCTTGTCAACACTCACCTCATCCGCCATCCTTTGGCTGAGCCGTGTCACGTCCACAAAGTCGACGGTGATGTAGCAAGAGTAGGAAATGGTCAAAATAAACTGGTCAGTAGGCAGGCCTCCGTCAAAAATTGTGTGGATCGTTACGCATGACACAACTAGGAGCACAACAGCGGACATCAGGATGGAGAACTGCCAGGTCATGTTGAGAACTTTTCTGAGCTTCGCAATAGTTAATAGGTTCAGCCGCACTCGCTCCAACTGTACCGACACATCCGTTATCTTGGCTGGTCGTTTGTCTGCGCCCATTCCTAGAATAAAATCGAGTACATCCTGCTCCTGACGAACGTAGCTGATGAGAACAGTGCAGCATGGTTTCAGAATGGCGAAGTCCAGTATGTCATAGGCGAAGAAAAAAGCTATGTAAAGCATCATGCCTGCATGGATAACGTAGTCGCGCAATGAGTCACCGGTAAATTTTAGCCACCGAATGGTCATTAAGACGCTGGCCGCCAGGATCCCAAAAAAGCCCGCCGCTATGATGAGCCTGCGTTAGGTATTGAATTACAGACAATTCACAACAGAGAGATTTTTGAACTCCAAAAGTAGGGTTTTTATGGTTAGATAGCACGAACAACAAACCTCAGGACGTAGCTCAGTCGACACTTGTAGCCGTACTTTTTCCAATTGAATGCTGTTGCCTTCTCGTACTCGGCCGACCTTGTGAAGAACTCTAGCATTCTCCGCGAGCCGCAAATTGCGCTGGCGACGTTCGTGATCTGCTTGGCGGTAACGATGATGGGGAGCACCACGACCACGGACTTGGTGAAGGAAAGAACCCTGGCGTAGATGCGCAGTGTTTTGTAGGTGACCAAATACAACTGTATCACGGCGACGCTCAGGATACAGCCGATCGAGTAGACGCTGTACCACGACTTCCACGATACCAGTCCGTCTTCCTTGCGTCCGGACTGGAGGTTTTTGATAAAGAACACGCCAGATGCCCAGCAGAGCCAGGAGTAAAGCTTGAACTGTCGGGCCATTGCGGTAACCATGGTTCCTTGAGGCAGCAGCTCCGATTGGGGCTGCAACTAAAAAAATCGCTTAGTTAGCTTTTTTGTACCGACTGCTAATACTTCATAATACTTTGTACGAATCAGCAATTACGTTTTTCTACCACCAGCAGCGCCAGCAGCAAGTTGTCTTTAAAAACAATGTCTTCTTTGGACACTTCGCATTGATTCGGTGTTCTTGATATTTGGCTGCCTGGCTGCGACCTTTTGCTCATCAAATTAGACTATTCGAGGCTTTCTAGTGCTTACCAGAGAGCGAAAAAGGTGACCAAAAAACTTAGACTAACAGAATAATTTGTACGGAACAAACCCGTACAAGTTATGGTTGGCAAATGTGCTACACTCTCCCCCATTTATTAAACAGGCAATCTCAATCGATGTACGCAAAGTTCAACAATGCCAGCTCTGTTACCTTGTTTATGTTATCTCCGTTTCTTTTTTCTTTGAAAATGCTTTCATTCTGTTTTTGTTTCATATTTTCGCGTACAACTGCAAACCTCTGTAGGGCGCGTCGTCCGCGTCAAGCCTTCGCACTGGCTTTTCGCTGGCACACTTAACATCCTGATGACGTTAAATGAACATGTTGTATTGTATTGCGTTGCAGTGGATAATACTTAGAACAAGAAAGTAGGCAGCAAGTGAGCCTAGGGCAGCTTAAGGAATAGCAACTGTGCGTATTTGGCGCAAAAATTACGAAAGAAAGTTAAGTTGCCCTCGATCAAACTGCGTTCCCTCAACACCGGAACAAGAAGTGCTTGTTTGTTTAGAAAACCAAAAATGCGGGCTATTCCCGGAAGTAGTCTAGCTTAAACAACAACCATAGTACACTACTGCGCCGAAGAAGATCTTGCCTTGGTTTAATGTCAACTGCGGTTGATTCTTTCGTTCCGTTCGCATTCGCTCTTCAATGTAAAGGACACCGAAAACGTTACCTTCATTACTGATTACTATTTCAACACGAAAAGAAACATTTAGTTCAATACTGCTTCCAACAGGTTAATTGTTTACTGTTTCGTGTGGTCGAAGTAGGAATCTTGCTGCAGCCAAAATTTCGGCAATGTTACGTGCGAAGACGCGGCCCCTTCGTGCAACATTGGCTCCAACGAAATTCCTCGTTCGACCACTGTCATTCACTTCGAGCCTCCATCTTCTCATAAACTGCTCTCTTAATTTGTACTCCATGCTTTTTATATGGCAGCAACTACTTCAGCTCAGCATGGCCGCTCTTTTAGCGCCATTATGGCCACGTCAGCTGTACACTGCGAATGAGGTAACTAAGCCTTGCTGCACATAAGCATCTGTGAACTGGCCGGCATTGTGACGATAACCTACAAGCAGTTTTTCTGGGCCTGGACGCTCTGAAACATTATGCAACGCGAAAGCACGTCCAAATGACCAGCTAGGTCCTGGCGTCGATACATGGTCAGGAACTTCATCACGAGCCTTTGCACTGCATTGCTTATACGTGACGCATGCGGTGAAACTTCAGTAGTATACAACTCTGGAAAAATACTTTTTCCGTGGTTGTGTTTAGGTAAGACAGGTTTACTACAGAGCGCAAACATAAAATTGTGTTCCTTAAGGCAATGCTATACGAAAGATCACTCCTACTGAACATGAATCCTTTATTATTTGAGCTCAATACGACGACTTGTAAACGCTCATGAATAGAAAAAGTAGTCAATGTTGTTTGTTAGTCACGTTTCATCGCATGTAATGAGAAATAGGCCAGCGATTTAGTAAAGATGGCAAATTTACTTTTTTTGTCCCGTATACATTATGCCCACAATTATTTGATCCGCGCAAACGAAGCTAACGGCCGCTTTTCGCTAAGGAAACAACGCGAAAGCTTACGTGAACCACCAAGCGGCAATGTCAGGGCTAGCGAAAAACATATGGTTGCACGGGTCAGCCCAAGATACAACCGAATCGCTTTAGTTGAACAAAGTTGCAAACGTTCGCTTACCGCTGGCAATCAAAACTCAACTGACCGACCAACTTACAGCGCTTTCTCCTTGCGTTTTTCGTGTGGCGAAACGCGCACTTTCATTTTCAACTGGTACAGGTTCGCTGCAGCTGGACAACGTTTACTCACCCGATAGGTTTGTACAGGCTGTTTTCGCACTTCAAGAACTCAATCTCGCTCGTTTACCCTGAATTGAGCGACAGCACGTGACTTATGCCGTGCGCGGCTCCGACTTCGAACAAGGGGTGCGTGGTCGATACACCAGAATGCGATACGCGCACGCAAAGGTAAATTATTCACGCTTTCATAAGTGCAGTGTTTGAAAACGTGTTTTATGAACAATTTGTATTCAGTTTACGTTTTCTTTTTTTTTTTCAACCTGACATTCTGCGTCCTCCTCTCCCCCGTAGCCTTCTTGCTTCCTGCAGCGCAGAACAATGGGACGGCGTCCTTCGCGACGCGAGCTCTGAAGTCCGCCGGCAACTGATATATCATAGGAGCCCCAGACTAAGGTCCCTTTCCTACTCCCTGCTAATAAACTTGTTTTATCCTCTTCATCATCAAGCTGCGCGCCTTTTCTGGACAGGCACTGTATTCCTTCCTGTTAAACAATGCGTCACCAGTCTGTCGACCGAACCAAGGACCCGCTGCTTACTTTCCACGACATCACTGCTCACTACCAGCTGGGACGCAGGCAGTTTCTGGCTCCTCACCCGAAGCTAGGCAGATCCCAGGCCTTGGTGCTGAGAATGCTGCAGACGGGCTCCTTTCCGTTTCGTTCCAGGCTGAGCCACTACGCTCCGGGTGTGGATTGCCGCTGCCCCGAATGGGCGTGGGACGGTCCACCTTGAACCACATGCTGTGGCAATGTTCTGCGTTGCACCACTCGCCTTTCAACAGGCGAGAAGACTGGGAAGAAGCCGTCAAGAGCGACGACCTTCAAGTCCAGCTTCGGGTTGTCCAAAGGGCCTGCGACAGAGCTGAAGATCAAGATCTTCCGTACACGGCGCGGGGGGGTCCGCGACTGCGACAACGTCCTTAGGACCAAATAAAGTCTGTATGTATGTATGTATGTATGTATGTATGTATGTATGTATGTATGTATGTATGTATGTATGTATGTGTGTGTGTGTGTGTGTGTGTGTGTATGTGTGTGTATGTATGTATGTGTGTGTATGTATGTATGTGTGTGTATATATGTATGTGTGTGTATGTATGTATGTGTGTGTATATATGTATGTATGTATGTATGTATGTATGTATGTATGTATGTATGTATGTATGTATGTATGTATGTATGTATGTATGTATGTATGTACGTATGTATGTCTGTCTGCCTGTCTGTCTGTCTGTCTGTCTGTCTGTCATCTATTTTCGATACTGCGTGCCTTTCTGAGTAAATATGTTATTTATGTATATTCACCTCTCTCTCACTCTCCGTATGCATGTATGTATATATTGTATGTACGTATGTATGTATGTATGTATGTATGTATGTATGTATGTATGTATGTATGTATGTATGTATGTATGTATGTATGCACGTCACCTTTAGCAGAAGTACGGTACAGATAGTTGTTACACAGTTATATGTATATTTGACTCTGTCCTAATTTCCCCTTTCCAGTAGCGTACTTTTACTAAGGAACAGCAAAAGCCGAAAACTAGCCGTCGGGCTACTGATTTTGGCATATCATTATTTTATGGCAATAGGAACTATATGGACACTCAAATCGAATATCCGCCGTCGTTACCGTCGTCGGGGTCGCCATGGGGTTCCGTCCAAAGCCCGGGGTCGCCATGGAGTTCCGTCCAAATTCCAATTGCAATAACATCGTGGCCGTAAGTGCAAGCAATAGCTTGCGATGGTAAGGCGAAAAGGATGGTGGCTTGATGCGGCGATGTCTTCTCGCGCTCGCGAGGAAGATCGGCAGGGTGCGCGCCGTCTTCCCACGCCCGCAAAGGGGGGGGGGCGGAGTGGGGCGAGCAGGGAGATCTCCGGGCGATAGGAGAGGGGTGTGTAAAGGGGATGGGTTAGTGTGCATCCCTTCTACTCCAACTGCGGCTGCTGAGCGCAGCCATGGGCCTCATACTTTGGAGGCAATCTAGGCTGGGTTCAAAGGCTATCCGACCTGAGGTAGCTGATCGCTTCATGTACGCTGTGCTCTCACGCACCTAGATCACATTGAATTGATAGGCAACACGAAAGAGAATTCGCTTGACGCTGTTAATATTCTACATCATGCCAGTGTTTTGACAGCGAGTGTCCACGGTCATCGAGTGAGATGTGTCCGTGTTTGCCTGCTTGCGCTTGGCAACGTGTTTGTTAATTTAGACACTAAGCGAATGTTTGCAGCAATTTATGCAGCTGATAAAACGACTGACCTTAATTCGTATAACTATAGCAATCAATGCTTCGCCTGTCCACCGAAACTGGGACTTTTAAAAAGAGTGACAGAATTTCTATCATTGCTATCACATCGGACACACCAACTTTTTTATGTATAATGTTCAATTGAAAAGAATGCAAGTGTTTCTTCAACGTCATCCATGCCGGCGGGTTATCAGCTTAATTTTTTAAGCGCTAGTAAATGATTCTCCTTATTTTGTTATATTTGAGCCAGACCATCGTTCTGCTGTCTGCGGATGCAAGATGCATGCTTTATACTGCCTGCTAGCTCGTCATCTCCTCGTCTCTGTGATTGTTTTCGTCTGGAAACATAATAATAATAATAGGAAGAAGAAGAATGCGAATAATATTTACATGTGTGTGTATGCATACATAATTACATTTCTGCATTATTCGTACAAACATGTAATTTAGTTGCCACACTTCTGTAAATACACAAAACAATCGCTTTTCTCGACCTCCAAGACCCCTCTAAAGGCTTTTCTCTTTTTACTACTCAGTATTTGTGGTAAGAAATACAGCGCTCTCTTAGGCAGACCGCTGTAATATTACTGTTCATTAATATTGCAGATCTCTAGATGACGCATTGTTTCGATGATAGGAGGAACCATCGACTCGACTGCCTAACGAGTTAAGTCATGGAAAATAAGGACACTAACAATGTCTGGCTGGTTTTACAAAAAGAGCCACGAAAGCCTCATTTACCAGCAGTTCTGCATTCGCACTTACGCATTTACATACGCCGTTTCATGTCGCTACTTACAGTGACTGAAGAGGTGCGTTCGCCAACCGCTTACTGCATGCGCGCCCTGGGACCATACGCCGCATGCAGCAGTCGTTATGCATACTGTCGCGACGATCATAAAGGTTGCCCTAAATTTAGCTCTCCTCGATGTGTCCGTGACACCAGGCTTTGTGCAGTATGTGACTCGCCCAGTGTTATTTGGCAGCGTTTGTTTTCACGTCCATAGGGCCTCTTCGCGCGTAAGTATTTTGCGCTGTCAGAATGCGCAATCTCTGCCATGGAAATTTACGGGACAAAAGAAATTCCAAGAAATATCTGAATTTCTGCTGCGCTAACTCTTGGCGCTTCCTATTTGGTGGATCACTGTGTAATTTGGAAATGGCAGTGCTGTATTGAACTTTGAATCTGGGAGTATGTGACCAGGCTTTACAAGCATTGCGAATTTTCGCAAATTTTGTGTCCCGTAATCTCCCCGTGACCGAATGCACTTCACAGGCTCTACGAACATGTTTCGCGGGAAAGTGCCACTCGAGCGCATTGATCTTTAAGAGAGATGAATTCCACTGTACTAGAGCTAGCACAGCTATGAAACGATGATCACAAAGAAAGCTGCGAGGCATCTTAAGACTGAGAACGACAACGCGGCGGTCTCGAATGCGCCGCGAATGTGCAGTTCACGCTAATAATAAAAAAAGAACATTGCTTTGACTGGTTCGCATTGGACAAAACATGAGTGCTGCGCTGTCAGTGTCTACCACTGGAGGGCACGAATAGGCAGCTCTAGACAAAGACCACATATACGTAACAACTAAAGCGACAAACCTTTTGCGCGCATGAATCTATGTAAGCGCCGCGAGAGGGTAGGGTGGGACACACGCGTTGTTTTCTCGTTGACGCGGTCAGAGCTTATGCTTACGTATAAATTAATCTGTCTGTTCGAATAAACTATGAAGTACCGAAAGCAACCACCGCCACCCATACCGAGGCGGTAATCAGTCGTCTCTGTCGTGCATGGCGATGGCATGCAGCCTCGTTAAAATAAAGCTAGGGATGTGACCTATATGTTTTAACGCGATAGCTTTAGAGCAACGAAGATCGTGTCTGTGTCAGAGTAAGAAAGAAATGACCGCTTTTTTTACTCAGTTATTTCAGAAAAACTTCGGTAAATTCAGTTCGGCGAAGTTTGTTCCGTTAATTAGCGTCGGTGGTAACATTAAACCCTATGGGTACCTGGCGGGGAATGTAAATTTTTTCGTTAGATTTGTTACTTCGTAAAATTGGGTTTCATTAGATAAAGTTTTAACTGTAATGCCTTGATTCCTCCGTTGCCTCTCGCTGAATTGTTTAGGTGTGGTTCTTGTTTTCGAACAGCAGAGTTTCCCAGACGTATATCCCAGGGATGTTGGTATTTTTTGTGATTCAGCGAATCAATCTATCAATCTAGCGCTTATGGAACGACACATCGCGTGTAGGCGATGTGGCTTTCGCCATATCATACACACCAAGAGGCCGTGGGTTTAATATCCGGCCGACCTGACTGCATTTCGACGAAAATTGAATCCGAGAACTATCGTGTAGCGGGCACTGGGTGCGCCTTGCAGAATCCTAAAATGGGCGAAATTGTAACGGAGCCCAGCAGTGCAGTTACTTTGAATCCTTGTTGTTCAGTGAGACTATACTAGTACTTTAAACCATATGAGTCATTCAGATATTTATTTGTTGAAATGCGCGACTTACTGAATTGCCCAAATTCAGCGGTCAGAGATAAAGTACCTCCTTGTTTATTTGGACAAACAGTCACAATGTATACGCGTATGTAGATGGAAACGCGCTGCAAATATAAAGGACTGAAGAGTGTTAAGCGTCAAAAGCAAGGAAGGACAACGTCTCGGTAGGTTGACTCATCTTTATTCAAAGGGGTGTTACTGTTTTCAGCATGTAAGTTTTACGTGGTTTAGTTTTGCGCAGCAATGTGAACACAAAAACAATCCCCTATGTATCAAGCCCTCTCGAATAAAGGCGCCTACCCACGCAGAAAAGCTAGAAAGGATTTATGAGACAATTTGGCTGTATTACTGTATATTTTTTTTTAATTGACCGTCTTATGCGAAACTGCGGCGTAAGCTGTTCACGATGGCGCTCCCGGTGCGCTATGGTATGACCTCGCTGTAGTCATATTTTCCACGCTGTCGCTTGTTTGGACCAAGATGACAGAGTATGTGATGATGGAACCTGCAAGCTGCAGACATCAAAGCAACAATAGAGAGTTTGAATTAAACAAGAGCATATGGTGTTGAGAAGTTCGAGCAAAAATGCTAATTTTCATAGCGTATATACCTCACAGCACAACATACACAGCGACAGCAGGCCTATGCTCCTGGGGCAGCTTTTTATACCCACGTCCAGCTGCAGCCATGCTATCGCTGGCTTCAACAGAAGCCCCGACCATTCAAAATCATTCGAGGTTAGCCATGTTTCCAGGAGCTGTTGGTCTAACTCGTAACAATTTCGGTACAAGAAGGGGTTACACTTCAAAAGAATTACTGTATTTTATGGTGTAACCCCGCGTAGTGAACTACGTAGACTTTTTTTTGCGTAATGACAGATGGGGAGATCGTACGTAACAAAACGCGTGCAAGTTTTGTTTTATGAGATGAGGCTCTCCATAATTTCCCATGGAGTGCACATGTTTGGCACAAGGGTGAAAAATCAACATGTAAAGAATAAAAAAGGAAGCCCAGTCTAGTCTCAACTCCAAATAAGCAATGTCACTATAGCTAACGCTGCTTCAACATTACCCGAAGCCGAATAATAAAAGCACAATAAAAACAATAGGTGGGCTTGGTGACTGTGCCAGTGCACGGACCACTAATCAGTTCACTCTCGCTATGCAGATGGTTTACTGCGTTGTGCGCCTGCTGCTGCCTGCACTTGCGCATGCGGCATCGCAAACCACATCGGACTGCGGAATCACCGATCCTGGAAGCTACGGACCCACTGTCCGGCTCCTACCTGTCGGCAGGCTGCAGTTCCTGCCTAAGCCGCATGGGGCACGCTGGACAGCGGAACTCTCCAAAGCTTGGACTGCCGCATCATCATCGACAGCAACGAGTCTACCAGCTATAAAGGAACAAGCACCTTCGGCACAATCCTGTGGGCTTGGTGACTGTGCCAGTGCACGGACCACTAATCAGTTCACTCTCGCTATGCAGATGGTTTACTGCGTTGTGCGCCTGCTGCTGCCTGCACTTGCGCATGCGGCATCGCAAACCACATCGGACTGCGGAATCACCGATCCTGGAAGCTACGGACCCACTGTCCGGCTCCTACCTGTCGGCAGGCTGCAGTTCCTGCCTAAGCCGCATGGGGCACGCTGGACAGCGGAACTCTCCAAAGCTTGGACTGCCGCATCATCATCGACAGCAACGAGTCTACCAGCTATAAAGGAACAAGCACCTTCGGCACAATCCTGTGGGCTTGGTGACTGTGCCAGTGCACGGACCACTAATCAGTTCACTCTCGCTATGCAGATGGTTTACTGCGTTGTGCGCCTGCTGCTGCCTGCACTTGCGCATGCGGCATCGCAAACCACATCGGACTGCGGAATCACCGATCCTGGAAGCTACGGACCCACTGTCCGGCTCCTACCTGTCGGCAGGCTGCAGTTCCTGCCTAAGCCGCATGGGGCACGCTGGACAGCGGAACTCTCCAAAGCTTGGACTGCCGCATCATCATCGACAGCAACGAGTCTACCAGCTATAAAGGAACAAGCACCTTCGGCACAATCCTGTGGGCTTGGTGACTGTGCCAGTGCACGGACCACTAATCAGTTCACTCTCGCTATGCAGATGGTTTACTGCGTTGTGCGCCTGCTGCTGCCTGCACTTGCGCATGCGGCATCGCAAACCACATCGGACTGCGGAATCACCGATCCTGGAAGCTACGGACCCACTGTCCGGCTCCTACCTGTCGGCAGGCTGCAGTTCCTGCCTAAGCCGCATGGGGCACGCTGGACAGCGGAACTCTCCAAAGCTTGGACTGCCGCATCATCATCGACAGCAACGAGTCTACCAGCTATAAAGGAACAAGCACCTTCGGCACAATCCTGTGGGCTTGGTGACTGTGCCAGTGCACGGACCACTAATCAGTTCACTCTCGCTATGCAGATGGTTTACTGCGTTGTGCGCCTGCTGCTGCCTGCACTTGCGCATGCGGCATCGCAAACCACATCGGACTGCGGAATCACCGATCCTGGAAGCTACGGACCCACTGTCCGGCTCCTACCTGTCGGCAGGCTGCAGTTCCTGCCTAAGCCGCATGGGGCACGCTGGACAGCGGAACTCTCCAAAGCTTGGACTGCCGCATCATCATCGACAGCAACGAGTCTACCAGCTATAAAGGAACAAGCACCTTCGGCACAATCCTGTGGGCTTGGTGACTGTGCCAGTGCACGGACCACTAATCAGTTCACTCTCGCTATGCAGATGGTTTACTGCGTTGTGCGCCTGCTGCTGCCTGCACTTGCGCATGCGGCATCGCAAACCACATCGGACTGCGGAATCACCGATCCTGGAAGCTACGGACCCACTGTCCGGCTCCTACCTGTCGGCAGGCTGCAGTTCCTGCCTAAGCCGCATGGGGCACGCTGGACAGCGGAACTCTCCAAAGCTTGGACTGCCGCATCATCATCGACAGCAACGAGTCTACCAGCTATAAAGGAACAAGCACCTTCGGCACAATCCTGTGGGCTTGGTGACTGTGCCAGTGCACGGACCACTAATCAGTTCACTCTCGCTATGCAGATGGTTTACTGCGTTGTGCGCCTGCTGCTGCCTGCACTTGCGCATGCGGCATCGCAAACCACATCGGACTGCGGAATCGCCGATCCTGGAAGCTACGGACCCACTGTCCGGCTCCTACCTGTCGGCAGGCTGCAGTTCCTGCCTAAGCCGCATGGGGCACGCTGGACAGCGGAACTCTCCAAAGCTTGGACTGCCGCATCATCATCGACAGCAACGAGTCTACCAGCTATAAAGGAACAAGCACCTTCGGCACAATCCTGTGGGCTTGGTGACTGTGCCAGTGCACGGACCACTAATCAGTTCACTCTCGCTATGCAGGTTGGTGAACCTTACGTTATGTTTGCAAAAAAAACGAGTAATTATTGCCTGGTACAGCTACCGAGCCCACGGTACTGTGTTACTATTATTGCTGAATGTGTTGACGTAATGCACTCACTACTACTCCAAGCTGGAGATATTGAATCTAACCCTGGCCCTTCTACTGAAGCCCTTCTCGCGGAAATGCGTAAACTGACTAACGGCCAAGCGCAGGTAATTGCAGAAATACAAGGCCTGAAAGCTCAACTCGGCAATACTGACAAAACAATAGGGAAATTGAACGAAAGACTAACAGATCTCGAAAATCATTATCAGGCATTGGTACCACTGCGGAAAGAAATTGAAATCATGCGCATTGGCACAGAGCGCACTGCCTCTCGAATTTCGGAGCTGGAAGCCCGTATGGATGACGCCGAGAACCGTTCGAGGCGAAATAACCTAATCTTCTACGGCATCCCCGACCCCTCCTCCTCGGAAACATTCGCAGAGACAGAGAAGTTGGTCGCAAACCTTTGTCGGGATAATTTACAGTTAACCTTGGAACCAAGGGATATAGAGCGTGCGCATCGCCTCGGCCGTCCCTCAGCTGGTCGCTGCCGGCCCATAATAGTAAAGCTTGCATCACACAAGACCAAAGCTGCAATATTGTCAAATGGCCGGATGCTTAAAGGGACAAGTTATGGCATCGGTGAGGATTTCTCGCGCCCAGTCCAAAATGCCCGTAAACAACTAATTGCTTTTGCTAAAAGCAAGAACAAGCCCTTTTCCGTCAGTTTCAAAACTCTGCATATGAACCAAGAGCGTTACGTCTTTGATGACAGTACTAACAGCATCAAAGAATTATCATAGCAGACGAAGCACCAAAAAAAAAAGAAAGAAAAGAAGCGAGCATATGCTGTCTCTAGCGATGCTCTTTCACTTTCTGAAATTTACACTAACATCCGCAGTTTTCTTCAAAAACGTGAACGTATAGCTAGCATTGTATTGTCCTCTAGCAGTAATCTACTAATACTTACCGAGACGTGGCTCTCTGACGACGTGAGCGATGCCGAAGTGCTATCGGACCTACCGAACTTTCGTGTGTACCGTAATGACCGTGCATCTACGCGCGGTGGTGGCGTACTAATTGCATTCCACGAACGATTGTCTTGCGCAGTCATCAATGTACAGTCACAGCTGGAAATATTATGGGTGACTATCCAATCACGCCCACACACCGTACTACTAGGCGTTTGTTACAGACCTCCCCACACTACTTCCGAATTCTGCTGAGCACGAGGTCGCGGGATCGAATCCCGGCCACGGCGGCCGCATTTCGATGGGGGCGAAATGCGAAAACACCCGTGTGCTTAGATTTAGGTGCACGTTAAAGAACCCCAGGTGGTCAAAATTTCCGGAGTCCTCCACTACGGCGTGCCTCATAATCAGAAAGTGGTTTTGGCACGGAAAACTCCAAATATTATTATTATTACTTCCGAATTCTGCAGCCAGCTTAACCAAACCATGTGTCAGCTTATTGCTGCTCACCCAAATGCACACATACTACTATTTGGCGATTTTAACTTCCCGCAAATAGACTGGCATACTGACAATTTGTGTTCTTCGACAGGACTAACCGAAGCCAGGAACTTCCTCGATATCTGCCTCAATTTTAACATGACCCAGCTGGTTTCCGAAGCAACACGTGTTTCACAGGATACATCCAATATCTTAGATCTAATATTAACCAACAACCCCGAAAGCCTTTCGTACATCCATTATCTCAAGGAAATAAGCGACCACAAAGTAATTCATGCTGGCTTTTCTTTTCGACCAACAAAGTGCTAAATGTACAAGAAAACGATACAGTTGTATGACAAAGGCGATTATGAAGCAATAAATGAGGGCCTTTCCACATTTTTTCCCACTTTTGAGACAACTTTCCACCACCATAATGTTGACGCTAATTGGACAAGTTTTAAAGAAAAGCTGAAGGAATTAACCGATAAATTCGTACCTAAAGTAAGTTTCAGAGCCAGTCGTCACAAACCATGGTTTACGAAAACATTAAAAAGGCTTGAAAATAAAAAGAAACGTCTATTCCGAGTTGCAAAGGTTAGAGATCAACCAAAAGCATGGGAGAAATACTATGAAGCAGATAAAAACTGCCTTTCTACTCTATATCAAGCAAAGCACTCTTTTTACCACTTAGAATTACCCAAGCTACTAAAAACTAATCCCAAACAGTTTTGGAAAACACTGAAAGACGACGAACCGCGAGAAATCGTACTCACCAGTGACCTGAATGAAAGGATTACGCATGTGGACTGTGCGAACTTGTTCAACACCACGTTCGCTACAGTCTTTTCTGATGAAGGGACCGCACCCCCATGTTTACCTTTGCTCGACTTTCATTGTGACATGCCAGCGATAAATTTTTGTGAAAATGGAATTTCATCCATAATAGAAAATATTAAATTGTCATCTTCTGCTGGAATGGACGAAATTAATATCAAAATCTTGAAAAACACCAAACACAACGTCTCACTTTATCTCACCCTAATTTTTTCACAGTCACTTTCTTCAGGGGTCATTCCAGACGACTGGAGGACAGGGAAGGTCGTTCCTGTTTTCAAGTCAGGTAGCAGAAATTCCCCACTAAACTACCGCCCTATCTCTCTAACAAGCGTCCCCTGTAAAATCATGGAGCATGTGATCTACTCCCATATAATAAATTTTCTTGACAGTAATCACTTTTTCCATCCTTCACAGCATGGCTTCCGCAAGGGGTTGTCATGTGAAACACAGCTTGCAGCTTTTCTACATGACATCCACACTAACCTGGATTGTAACATACAGACTGACGCGATCTTTCTTGATTATGCTAAAGCGTTTGATAAAGTGCCTCACCAACGATTACTTGCGAAACTCTCCCCGCTAAATTTACATCCTACTGTGTTAAGATGGATTGCAGAATTTCTTACTAATCGATCGCAGTACGTTGTTATAAATAACCACCTATCCACACCGGTTCCAGTAACATCAGGCGTCTCGCAGGGATCGGTTCTTGGCCCGCTCCTATTCTTAATCTATATCAGCGACCTACCTTTGCATGTATCCTGTAATATGCGCATGTTCGCGGATGACTGCGTCATCTACCGCACCGTACTTAACACTTCGGATCAGATAACCCTACAACGTGACCTTACTAATATTTCAGGATGGTGTACACTTGGTTAATGACACTAAACGTTAACAAATGGAAAAGCATGTCGTTCAGCCGCAGCCATAACCCTCAGACGTTTGTGTATACAATTGATAATTTCGCTCTTGAATCAACTGACACATTTAAATACCTCGGTGTCACTGTATCCGACGACCTCAACTGGCGTACGCATGTGCATACCATCATTTCAGCTTCTAACAAAACTTTAGGTTTCCTAAAACGTCATTTACGGAAAGCCCCAAATCATGTAAAATTACTTGCCTACACATCACTTGTACGGCCGAAACTAGAATACGCCTCAGCAGTCTGGAATCCGCATCAAGCATATCTCATCGACGCTCTTGAAGCGGTGCAAAACCGCGCCGCTCGATTCATCCATTCGTCATACTCATATGACGTAAGCGTCACGTCACTGAAATCACTATCTGGGCTTCCGGACCTCGTTTTACGTCGGCGCATCGCTTCCCTCTGTCTTTACCACAAATTCTTTTACAGTCCTATCCTTCATCAAGCACCATATATCACGCCCGCAGCGCGCATATCATACCGGACGAGCCACTCGCTGCAAGTTTCACGACCACGCTCACGAACATCAACATTTTTAGCCTCGTTTTTTCTTCGCATGGCGGCAGACTGGAACGGCCTCCCCGCTGCCATTGTCGTCATAATCTGCCCATCCATATTTTTACATGTTCCTGACCATCTCCAACTACATCGTACATGATTTTTCCTTATATGTGTGGTTTGTATTTACATACGTGTATGTTGGTCTACATATATAGGCTTTGATATGTGTAAATACATGTGTGAATGTACTTGATTATGTATACTATGTATGTGTATATATATGCGTACTTGAACTTTACTTGAACTAGTGTTAATTCGAATCTTGTACCCACCCCTTATGTAATACCCCTGCAATCGGGGGTCTTTAAGGAAAATAAACTGAACTGAACTGAATAGTAATAAAGCATGTGACGGGTCTCACCCCACTTCATCACACCTTCATGCGGCGTTGCATTTCTAGTCACAAATCATTGCAAATAGAAGCTTGTGTGACGTCAGTGGAAGAAATGACCAACGCAGTTCTAAACCGCTGAGTCATCCTCGTCTGTCTTTGTTGAAGCATGCTAGCGATGCCACAATGTTTTTATCAACAAAAAATGATGTTATCTATAAATTCCAGTGTCTCATTACGGTGCAAAAGGACAGAAAGATGGGCGAGTTGGCACGGTAACATGATCTTGGATTGTGGCGCGAAGTGACACGGACAGAGAGTAGAAGCAGACCAAGATGAGTTGTAACTCTCAACTAAATTTTTATTGAAACTAACAACATTATATATATATATATATATATATATATATATATATATATATATATATATATTGGTGATTGCAAAGTCCGCAGCATATGAACATGACAATGTCTAAAGACATCAGTGATCTGTGCTTAACGCTCCAGGAGGAGCACGTCTGTTTGCACTATTCGCCTAGGGCAACGAAACCACTGCTTCAATTTTCTTCTTGTCATTCCCAGCTTGTTAAACTGGGGATAGCATACTCAGCTCTTAGGTCTGCTATTGCTAAGTCATGTCCACAGAATATGCAACAAAGTTTTTCACAACAGATAGATAGGCTCGAAAAGGCTGGTTATCCTGCGCATTTGTTATAAAAATAAAGACAGAAAAAGGAAAAAAGGTTTGCTGTGGTGCCCTACGTACATAGGTTATACCATGGTTTACGATATGTGGCCGATAGATATGACGTCAATACAGTTTTTCTCGGCCCCCCGCAAATTGTCTATCATGTGCCCTATGATAAACAGGAAACTTGAACAGGGCGGCGAAAAAAGAAAAGATGATTGCGGTGTTAGAGATGTGTCCCCTTTTGTGCCTTGAAACACTGGTATAGTTTATCAGATTCCACTTAAGTGCGAGAAAACTTACATTGGACAGAGTGGCAGGTGCATTAATATTAAACTAAAAGAACACAAACAATCAATTAACAACCGTACTGCTTCACATCTAGCATCACATTGTTTCATTTGTGCTTGTAAACCTTTGTTTGAAGACAAAAAAAATTCTTTCAAGACACAAATTCCAAAGCACACGGCAAATATTCGAGGCATTTTACATCGAAAGGTAAAGAGAGACTTGCGTTAGCGACACATTATTGTCTCTGTTAGAATGCGAATTCCAGTATTTTCAGAGCACGTGTGTTGATCTCAAGTAGTGTCTTTTTGTTTTATTTTTCGGCTTTCCTACCTCATGATATGTTCAACTGATGTCTTTAGACATTGCCATGTTCATATGCGGCTGTACTTGCAGTCACCTACATATATGTTGTTAGTTTCACCAAAAATTTAGTTGAGAGTTAGCGCTCCTCCTGTGTGCTTCTAGTCTCTGTCGTATCACTTTTCGCTACAATCCAAGATCATGTTCTCATTACGGTCTTGAATCGGCATGGCGATCACAGTCTGAGGTAACCTATATTGTTGACATGAATCTTGTAGTTCAATTTATTAGACACAAGTTAATTCACTACACTGAACCCTTAGTTACATTGTCTTCATTACCTCCCCAACTTCAGCACTCCACTGACGTCATTCTCACAGGATAATACGCTGTAATGCCACGGTGGTTCGTGTTTTCTCAGGTGCCCAATTCATATGCACGAATGTTCTGCTGTGTGAAGATTTGTCTTATTGGCGTTGTGTTTTGAAATTAAGGAGCAGTGGTCCTTGTTGTGAACGCTATCGGCATTCACATCTGGTGTTCCTGTCTAAATTCGAGCGAGAATATTTCAGAAGAACCATGAAATGTTCTGAAAGCGAGGCTGGCTTTCCGCCGACTCGTATTTTTTTTTGAACAATATTATTAGAAAAGAATCTTACCGACACAAGAAGGGGCATGTTAAGAGTGAAAAAATTCCCCCCAGTTAGGAACATTTCGCTTGGACGAATAGAGCTGCGCAGATAGGCAACCTGCATACAGAAAAAAGTAAATACGGGGTCATTAGAAACGTGAAGCAAGCAACAGCTACCACTTTTGAAAAAGACAGCGACGCTCTGTTTCGATGAGCTTTTGTATTTTCCTTAAATTTTTCTCGGTCATTTTATGTGACCATAGTCTTCTCTGCTGCCTTGACTTGCCTTAAGGATTGTTACCTGTGGTGGTGAATTTAATTGGTGTACACGTATTATTACTTCCGAGTTGTCAGATGGTCATCGCCTTGTTTGGTTTTTTTTCTTCGTAAACTGTTCTCTGCGCTACTTGCACCTGTGAGGCTAGGGTGGTTGCTTGGGCTAGTTGGTAATTCATGATCAAAAATAACGTACAGCGCAAAGGACAAGGACAGCGATAGACGACATACACAGCGCTGACTTCCAACAAGATTTTATTGCGTTGCCACATCGTGTGTATATATACAAGAAGAGGCATGCGCAGAAAATGTACGACAGTCACAGGGGTTGTCCTAACAGCAAGTCATTGAACTAAGAACATGGTCACCTGAAAAAAATAAAAATTACGATTACTATCTGTTTAGAAACGCGACTTCACCAGGGGTCAGCGCGATTGAGGGCGCACTAACGCAAATACTGCCAAGTTTTCTGATGAAATCAGCTTCCACAATTTCCCGGGTGAGCTGTGAGCAGTGTCTCGCTAAAACTTGCGTATCTTCAAAGAATGGCACGCAGCCGCAGTCCCGGCAATGGATGCCCAAGTGCCCTTGTACAGTGCTGCGGACGTTGTTACAATGCTCTCTTAGTCGATCGTTTAAGCACCTGCCCGTCTGTCCTACATATTTACTGCCGGAAGACAGGGGAATTTGGTAGACTACATTAGTTGTGCACGTCACAAACCGTTTTCTGTGCCCAACAGAACAACAACTCTGATGCGATTTAGGCGCGTTTACACGCTTACAGAGCCTTGCCAATTTTTCCGGGGCTGAGAAAACGACTGTGATCCCTGCACGCTGCCCAATTTTCTTCAGCCTATGGGATACATCATGCACATATGGCAGCACTGCAAACCTGCGTCTTTCAGCCCGCTGGTTCCCTGATTGAGCGGGATCATCACGTTTTGTGCGCCTCAGAAGCTGTTCCGCTATGGCTGAAATTAAGGGTAAAGGGTAACCAGCCCAAGAAAGACGATCAACCTGAGCGGCAAGACTAAGTTGCATCTGGTGTGGGCACGATTTATTGAGGCTGTTAAAGAGACGTAACTTTATAATACCTCGTTTAACGAGTTTTGAGTGTGCGGAGTTAAAGGGCAAGAGTGGCTTCTTACTTCTCGGTTCGAAGCACCAGCACACATGTTTGTTAGCAAGGCTCAGCCTGAGGTCTAGAAAGCGCAAGGAATCATCGATGGGGACCTCATGCGTACGTTCTAGAGGCTCCAGCTCTTTCTTAAAGAAATCCAAGACTTCAGAAACAGCAGGCTCAAAAGCGGGTTTAGTGCAATCAATAAATATCAGGTCGTCGTCCACAAACCTGCACATCTTGACAAAAGGGGACGCGGCTAGGTGACCATGAATATTGCGATCATGATGAGCTAGGTAAATATTACTTAGTACGGGCGCAAGACATGATCCTACACAAACTCCTTTCTTTTGTATGAAATTTTGTTCATTCCATAAGATGTAAGTTGATTTCAAGTAGAAGGTGAGCAATTCAAGAAAGCCGCTAACAGAAACACCTGCGGCATTCTGAAAGCCAACTGCTCCAAAGTCATCAATGCATTCTTCAACAACCAGAAGCAACTTGTCATGCGGAAGTGAATGGTACAGATCTTTAACGTCGATCGAGAACATCTTGAGTCCCTTTTCATTCTCTTTTAAAAAACTAATAACTTCACCAGAATGTCTTCTAACTAAAACTAAACCTTCTAACCATTGACGATCCTTTTCTCGTTAGACATTCTGGTGAAGTCACTTCCGCATGACAAGTTGCTTCTGGTTGTTGAAGAATGCATTGATGACTTTGGAGCAGTTGGCTTTCAGAATGCCGCAGGTGTTTCTGTTAGCGGCTTTCTTGAATTGCTCACCTTCTACTTGAAATCAACTTACATCTCATGGAATGAACAAAATTACATACAAAGGAATGGTGTTTGTATAGGATCATGTCTGGCGCCCGTAC
Source organism: Dermacentor variabilis (assembly GCF_050947875.1). Classification (NCBI taxonomy): domain Eukaryota; kingdom Metazoa; phylum Arthropoda; class Arachnida; order Ixodida; family Ixodidae; genus Dermacentor; species Dermacentor variabilis. Next base: position 16,343,786 of record NC_134578.1, on the reverse strand, counting down.
TAAGTGATATTTACCCAGCTCATCATGATCGCAATATTCATGGTCACCTAGCCGCGTCCCCTGTTGTCAAGGTGTGCAGGTTTGTGGACGACTACCTGATATTTATTGATTGCACTAAACCCGCTTTTGAGCCTGCTGTTTCTGAAGTCTTGGATTTCTTTAAGAAAGAGCTGGAGCCTCTAGAACTTGCGCATGAGGTCCCCATCGATGATTCCTTGCGCTTTCTAGACCTCAGGCTGAGCCTTGCTAACAAACATGTGTGCTGGTGCTTCGAACCGAGAAGTAAGAAGCCACTCTTGCCCTTTAACTCCGCACACTCAAAACTCGTTAAACGAGGTATTATAAAGTTACGTCTCTTTAACAGCCTCAATAAATCGTGCCCACACCAGATGCAACTTAGTCTTGCCGCTCAGGTTGATCGTCTTTCTTGGGCTGGTTACCCTTTACCCTTAATTTCAGCCATAGCGGAACAGCTTCTGAGGCGCACAAAACGTGATGATCCCGCTCAATCAGGGAACCAGCGGGCTGAAAGACGCAGGTTTGCAGTGCTGCCATATGTGCATGATGTATCCCATAGGCTGAAGAAAATTGGGCAGCGTGCAGGGATCACAGTCGTTTTCTCAGCCCCGGAAAAATTGGCAAGGCTCTGTAAGCGTGTAAACGCGCCTAAATCGCATCAGAGTTGTTGTTCTGTTGGGCACAGAAAACGGTTTGTGACGTGCACAACTAATGTAGTCTACCAAATTCCCCTGTCTTCCGGCAGTAAATATGTAGGACAGACGGGCAGGTGCTTAAACGATCGACTAAGAGAGCATTGTAACAACATCCGCAGCACTGTACAAGGGCACTTGGGCATCCATTGCCGGGACTGCGGCTGCGTGCCATTCTTTGAAGATACGCAAGTTTTAGCGAGACACTGCTCACAGCTCACCCGGGAAATTGTGGACGCTGATTTCATCAGAAAACTTGGCAGTATTTGCGTTAGTGCGCCCTCAATCGCGCTGACCCCTGGTGAAGTCGCGTTTCTAAACAGATAGTAATCGTAATTTTTATTTTTTTCAGGTGACCATGTTCTTAGTTCAATGACTTGCTGTTAGGACAACCCCTGTGACTGTCGTACATTTTCTGCGCATGCCCCTTCTTGTATATATACACACGATGTGGCAACGCAATAAAATCTTGTTGGAAGTCAGCGCTGTGTATGTCGTCTATCGCTGTCCTTGTCCTTTGCGCTGTACGTTATTTTTGACTGTGAGGCTAATTGGTGTAATGTGCTACTCAACCCTGTGGTAAAGTACAGTTCAGAGGTATGATAAAGATATATAATAAAAATAGCATGTTGAAAGCTTTGAATCATTTTCGTTCACGGTGCTTTGTCCCAATTAAAATAAGCGCACCTCTGTTTCAGTTATTAATGGTCACCATATCGCCGGTAGGCCCTTCTGGAGCATGCGCAAAAAAAAAACGAGGAAGTTCTGGCAGTTCCATTGTGTACGAATGACTCGTTTCATTTATTTTCCTCTCGTGTTCTTATTATTGCACTTTGCAGGGACCCCAATTTCTCTCATCAGAACCTTTTTAAGGTTAAGGAAAACAGACATTTTGGTAACTTGGTTAAGCTTCGTCTTAAGAACAGCGGGGGAAAATATGGACACGAGGAAGATGACATCACGGACGCTGACTGCAAACTGAGAAGTTTATTGAAAATGAACACACATTTTATACCCAATCATGTCACGTGCACTCCAAAACGACTATACAAGAACAAGCGTGATATGCAATCATGAGCATGCTTACACAGCCCAGACGTCCAAATTATCACGCACGAATATGCCCTATCTTCGTCAGTTTATCGAAGAAAATTCAATTCACTCTGCGATAATGACATGGAAGGGTGACTGATGCGCGCAGTTTCTTGCGTTGCAAGTACAGGACGCTTGTACTATTTCCCTTATAAGTTTATTACTACGAGGGTAAATGAAAGTGCGTTGCTCAAAACAGGGTTCGCTGCCACATGTGCCACGACGCGCTCCGACGTGCGACCGCGTACCATTCTTGCTGGCCCTCTCGTGCTCTGTCAAGCGCACGCTGATAGGGCACCCCGACAGCTACCTTCCATTTATTTCTGCGTTCAAATGATTTGCCGCCCTCTTTTAGCAAACAATCTTATCAGAAGATTGGGTGAACAAATGTGCCGTGTAGCTGGCGTGTTTCAGCCTACCCACTATCTGGTCGAAGCTCTCCTTAGGTCTCTGGGCACGACTTACACAAAGCCGCCTTTAAACACGAGGCTGCGATACTCCAATAAATAAGGTTGCATTGCGCTGAAATGTATTGTGAGTGGCTTTACTGATCTAGGCGCATCCTAAAAAATTGTCCAATTTCAACTTCAAGTATAGAAACTGCATAGCATCCACTTTTGGCATTTCTGAAGTGAATTTCAAGCTATGGCCACTTTCTTGTCCACTAGTTCAAAAAACTGTTGCCTATATTTTTATGTCAGCAGCGTACGAATTAAGCCTAAAGTCTTATCTTCCTAGGAACGTCCTTGTTATCCGTATTTTTATGGTACTACTTCCACGATGTAGCTGCCAGCATTTCTATCCACCAGCCCTATCTTTCTGTGAAATTAAGTACACTATATCAATACTAACAGCATAGATAATTTAAATGTAACAAATCGACAGTAAATTAAGACAGGCCCTTACTCCCGTTGACAAGTAGCCATCCAACCTTCTCTTGTTGAAGTGTAGTCATCAGTATTTCAAAAAGAGCCGTAATGCGGACACTTCTTTTTGGCACAGGTGAGTTCAAAACAAACTAATGTGTCAACAGGTCGAAGCAATTTTTCATGAATCTGCAGTGCGTGTGCACTTCAACTTACCTGACGGAAGTCCGCAGGTGAGTCATGGAACACAGCAGTCTTCATCAGGCTCTCCTTCAGCTTTAGTGTCTTTATACCGTAGAGAAACAGAAAACAGAACCATAAAAAGACACTAGTTTGCTCACTGACAGCACATACCGAATATTTACTATGGGTGCCTAAATAAAGGAACACTTTTTACACTTGGAAAAACAACAAAATGTTCAGACAACGACTGACCGCTTTTTCGCGCCCAACTTATGTCCTATACCCAAAAATCAGATAAGGCCTTTGATAACAGACAGTTTCCGTAAGATTTGATTGCAGAAAAAGGAGCATAATATGTCTATCCGAAGTCACATGTTATCAGCACAAAACATTATCTCAGTGCTAACTCTTCCTCTTTGTTTATAAATTTTTGTAGGCGTCATTCCACTCTTGGCGAGGAGTTTTCTAGTATTCTTCCAATAAAAGAAAGCAGTGTACATGCGTATACAAGGAATAAGATGACGAAATGGATGAAGGAATTTGTCCCAGAAGCTCTAATTACAGTTTCTTACAAGATAGTTTATAGACGTAGATAGAACAACAAGAAAAGTCTGGAACCTCATCATGCAAGGTGGCGCACTAACCTCGTTCGCCATCTGCTGACTCAGCCGCGCGACATCCACGAAGTCGATGGTGGCATAGCCGCAGTATGACATGGTCAACAGGAGTTGGTCTGTAGGGACACCTTCGTCGAACACGCTGTAGACGCATATGCAAGACACAATCAAGAGGACTACAACGGAAGCCATGATTGAGAACTGCCAGGCCGAGTTGAGCACTCTCCTCAGATGCACGATCGAGGAAAGGTTCAGCCTCACCCGATCCAGCTCCGGGATGAGCGTCGTGATCTTGAAGGTCGGTTTCTCGCCTACCGCGAGAATTCTTTTGAGCGTGTCCTGCTCCTGGTGAACGTAGCCTATAAGAACCTCGCAACAGGGTCTCAGAATGATGAAATGCAGCATGTCGTACGTAAAGAAGAGAAAGTTGAACAAGAGCATGGCTGCCTTCAGAACGAACTCGAGGAAAGAGTCGCCCTCGACGTTGAGTAGCCTGGTCGTGATGTTGGCGTTGGCAACCAGATGCGCGAAAAAGAAAATCGAGACGAAGAATCTGTGAAGAAATGACATTTTGCATGTATTCTCTCTTGCAGTGCATTAGAAATGCTTAATAAGAAAATGATATACCGTGTACCTATTTTCCGAACATATTATTAACGCGTTTTTCTAATCTGCTGCTTTTCGCAGGACTTTTGTAAGATCTACTTGGCTTATTGTAACTAATCTGCTTCAATTTTACAGTTTGGGTCATCGGCCATAAAGTAATACGTTTTAACCATTCTTATCGCTTTTTTTGCTACACAGCCTCTAATTGTGCCCGCGGAGAAAGTATTCAGCTATCTTCCAACAAACGAGCAACAACCTTGTCAGAGATAAAATATACCTAACTGCAAAATGAACTCACCTCAAAGCGTAGCTGAGACGACACCTCCATTGATATTTCTTCCAATCGAACGCTGTCCTCATCTCGTGTTCCGCCGATTTCTTGAAAAACTCCAGCATGGTCCACGAGCCGAACACGGCGCTTGCGATGTTCACGGCCACCTTGAAGGCCACGACCGTCGGGATTACTAACACGAGGGACTTCGTGAAAGAGCGAACTGTGGTGAAGAGGCGGAGGGTGTTGTTTGCGACGAAGCAGAGCTCGGCCAGTGTAAAGGTCAGGAGGCAGCCGACAGAGTAGAGGGTGTACCAGGACTTCCAGCTGACCGTCACATCTCTTGCGCTTACGCACTGAAGATTTTTGATGAAGAAAACGCCGGCTGCCCGGCATAGCCAAGCATACGGCTTGATCCGTGCAGCCATGGCGCTGACCATGTTGGCTTAGGGTGACAGATGAAAGAGACAGCTAGTTCGAAGCTGTTTCGATCTGAACAATCAGTCTTCAGCAATACCCAACAGCACTCCTCCGAGAGTGGAAAACCTCGTCGACTCTGAGCAGAAGAGGTTAGCGAAAGAAGCAGTCAGGCATTAGGTGGTTAGATAAGATTGTCTGATAGTTGACGCATAGCAGGAAAACAAGAAAAGTGGGCACAGCAGAAGACACGAAATGCTGACTTACAACAAAATTTTCACTTGGAAAAACATAACACGCACGAGGTGGCAATGTGCCCAGCAGCGAATTGTCATGTGCTGTAAAACAAATATTATTTATTCTCATTGATATACTGTCTACGACATAAGTAAGATCCCGTGAAACGGAGTTGTGAGTTTTGGTGAGCATAGATATTCTGAGCATGATCATATCTTTTTTCACTGCACATCACAATTCCTTGCCGGCTCTTTTGGCAGTCAGTGTATGTCACGCGCTTTAATTATTTATGCAATACTTAGATTGTAAGCTCGGCCTGTGTGTGTGTTGTTCACTCGGCCCTGCTGCCCTGTTTTCTCTTTGAGTGCACAAATAGTCAGAATTTTGTACCAACAAGCACAAGTGATCACATGCCATGACATAACTATAGTGGACTGCTGTTGTCCCATTTATTGGCACAGTCACCAACGAAAGTATACCGAACGTGAGATTTGTGGAAAAGCTGGATATCCGCGGACCACCTACCTTCACTCGAATTCAACGTTTCTATCTGTAAAACGATTTTGTAAGCTGCTGGGCGACCCATGAAATTGCTAAACGCCTTGACAAAGCCGAATTTCTTAGCTTTCCAGGAAGCCGTGTCGTTGAAGCTTTCACGGTGGACTGTATAGCTGTCGACTGCTGATGTTGACGGCATTCTACCGAACACGTCATGCATTCTTTTAACCACAAGCACAAATCACTACAATATTTTTACTCCAACCATCAAGGAAACGTCATATGCCACGCATCTACTCCAGCGGGCTTTCGGCGAACCACCAAGTAAGAAGTTGATAAAACCAAGCAGACGCTTTCCCGATTCACCATGTACTAAATCAAGGACCACTTAAATTGCTTCTTTAATGTCAGTTTGCACAAGTATTAAGAAGTTTTAACGTTGCAAAGCAACACGGGAAAATAAGGTTATGTACGCGAAAAACCGTATATTGAATGCTCCGGATAATTGTGTGCAACCTCGAGTTTGTTAACTTGCTCCCAATGTTGGATTGATGACAATTTTGGCATTCTACACAAGAAAATTTGTTCTGGCGATCGAAGCCCCTATATTGTGTTCAGCAGAAGAGCGCAATAACCACTAAGCCTCCGCAGCGGGATATCTGGAGTCCTCCTTTGGGTTTCGGCCGACCAGCAACGGTAAAATTGAGAACTAATCACACTGAGCTAATTGATCCAAGGTGAAGTCGATTAGAAACTACAGGTAAGTGAAAAAAATATTGTTGATTCATGTTCGCTACTAAGGTCTGTTTTCCTTTCGTGAAACGTTGACGGATAAACCTTATAGCACTTTCACTTCATGCTCACAGATATTCAAAGTAATTTACCCGCTATGACTCACCAGATTGCTTTGTTAACACCACGATTTGCTTGTTGCAGTGGGGAGACAGGAGCCAGCTACGGGCTTGATAAACACACTCTTACTTATTTAGGTGTGCTGCGTGCCGAAAATTGGTAGTGCCACTGCATAGAGCGCCACCTTCACTCCGAACGCGCTCTTCCTGTGGTCGATATGCGGGAGAGTGAGCGGCGTGGGCGTGTATAAATTATGTCGAGAACCAGCAATTGCGAGGCAGGTGGCGAATGTTGTGGCTGCGGGAACTTAATTCCTTTTTGCCGGGCAGAATGCGTGTTTGCGAGGAGCAACTGAGTGCTTTTTTGTTAAACTACGTGTCGCAAACTAAATAATTCGACTAGTTTATCGGTGTTTCTAATGTTCATCTAGTTATTCATTTGCATGTCTGCCTTGTGCGATATGTGTTACCGGCTAACATGTAATACTTCATCTAGCTGTCCTCATTTCTGATGTCTCGTATGATCGGTCCACATGCAGTAAAAACTATTTCATTACCTCTACGTCGAAAAGTCTGTTTTTTTTCCTGAAGTGCTACCTACCCTTTTACCCGCATGTTGATCACGTATTTCTGTAATCAATGGAGTCAATTTCCAATGTACGTCCTCACGTCTCATCCGTATATATTTTTCAACTTATTCTTGAAATTACCTCCCCGGATACGAATGAATTACGACTACTTGTACATTCATGTCGGCCACTAGCTACACACCTGTCACGTCTATTCTTGATGTTGTGCCTATGTCAGCGCACAAATTTGTATACTTAATGTATCCCTGACTGCAAAAAGTCTGTTTTAAGGGATGAGATGCCTTTTTGGCGGTTCTTTGAACAATATGTAATAAAATGGCAACGCTTGCGTAGCATACTCATGATCGCATAACGGCAAACAAATTATTATTCGTACTAGCCTCTCCTAACGACAAAACACATGAAAAGTTATACAGCATAGCTATTAGCGTCATGGCATAATGCCGCTTCAGGAGCGTAATTATGATATTTCAATTGTGTACAAACCCTCTGTAAAGAGAAAAGAAAAAGGAGCTGCGTTTTCTTATTTGCAGTCAACCGCAAATGTTTGCGGAGAACAGTTGATCTGAGAAAAGCTTCACATTTGTGCAGCCTTGGAACGCTACGTAGTGTTGAAAATTTATTCACTTTTTCAGTCAATATATTGTATTTCACGTGAGCGAGTACTATAGGAGAAGGTAGTCTCCTGACTAGCTCTTGTTCTCGCATGGCGAAACAGCAACGGTGACTCTCAAGAAACACGAAAACAACCACAATTCAGTATACACATCAGTCATCTGTATCAGTCACAGGAGCACAGGATGACAAGTACATGTATATGGACTGGTAACGAAAGTAAACTGCGTACCAAGAAAAACTTGACCCCTTGTATGAAATAAGCTAATGCGAAAAAAGCGCAATAGCAGAAGAGGTGGAACAGGTGCGAAGCACAATAATTAGGAGACCTTGTACTACCTAAACTCTATACATATCTGAGAAAGAAAATGTCACACATTGCTGCAATAAATTTACGTAGAAACTATTTCAACTCGAAGACGCTGTGAGTGCAGGTAACGAACACAAAGCGTGCGTGACACCACCTATGGTTTTGGAAAGCATGCAGCAATGTTAATATTATCAGGACGGATGTAGCACAGTGATATAATGTGATATTCCATTCGCTGATAACCATAGGTAGTCAGCAACCTTTCCATTACTGGAAAGGCCCGATGTAAAGCATACCCAATTTTTCTATTTAAACGATCATTTGCGAATTCATGCTTGCTTTTTATTAACTATGCAACCATACACGTACCTAATTTAACTCTATAAGAATCTTGACACTGTGGACGCTTGTTCGGCCATTAACTCTGGGCCCTTTTTCTTGGCGTGGAGATTTAGATAATCTTGCTGCTCGCCACAGTAGCACAGAGATCACTTCAATATCAGTGTTAATTAATGTACCCTGAACCAATACGCAATAGCTATTACGAGGTTGTGTCATAAAAAATATATTTACCTTATAAGTCAAGCATGTTGCAGGTTTTGAAGTCGGCACAACATACCAATTGACTTCCGTACTTTCATGCGAACACTGCATGCATGTGTAGCCCAACTCAAGTTTCTCTGGAAGGTAACTCCAAAAAAGGAATGACTGCCGCCACGTTCAAGTCTTAACTCTAAATAGTGCAGTTCAATTTTATAGAATACACGCCTTTTTCTTACAGCGAAGCTGCATACCTATACCATCCAAGGAAATTTTCGTGTCTTTGTGGTAAGCAAGAAACTCCACATACGTGGGCCGATCCCGAAGATAGTGCAATGTCGGGCCGACCCGCGGCGGAGGTAAAGCAGGCGTTAAGCGCTCCCCATACGTGGGCCGATTCTGAAGATAATGCAATGACGGGCCGACCCACGGCGCAGGTCCTGTTCGTCATTAAGGGGCCCACATACAAAGCTTCGCTCGTCATCCTTCTTCAAAGAGTGGAAGGGCACTGAGATTTTCTTGGATAAAAGAACATATATTTAGTTTTTCTAGCATTGACCTCAATTCTATGAGCTAATACCCAATTAATAAGTTCATGTCATAGGAATGCTCGTGTACTGAAATGTCCTGCCCTTCGTAAAGAGAGACAGAAAGCTCTTCAATGAATCCTGGTAAGATGTGTCAGGTGGCACGCCTTGCTTGTGGCTCTAGATAGGTGCGATGATAAATGAAATAGTATTCACAGTGCACAGTGCAAGTGAGACATACAACATGCTCAGAACCCAGAACAGACCAACACACATAGTATAGAAAAGACTTCTAGATCAAAGTAGGAGAAATGTACCTTCCAGCCAAGGGAGGGGGGGGGGGAGTGATATACAGACTCTATTAGTATATGCATACAACCAAGTGTCGCACGTTTTTGCCCTCTAGGCTCATAAACTGCTCAGAAACGCAACGTTGGCCCCCATTCGTGGTGGGTAAACTTTTGCGGTGTATTATATGTAAGTTGCGAGCGCCCATGTGGCGTCCTTTCTGGTCCCTCTTAAGTTAGGCTCGTTTTAGAGCGCAGCTCTTTGGCGTCCGTTCCTGGGTTTCGCGTCGTCGTCGGCGTTGTCGTCGGCCTCGTAACCAGCTCCGCCCCCCTTTCATCCCCCCAGCGCTAGCAGCGACCGACTGATACCGCTGGATGCCGCTGACGCCGCTAGAGAGTCAAGATAACGTGACTGCATAGAACACCGTCGCCGCCATGCAGAAAGAGGAGGAAAGGGTCCCCCCCCCCTGTTCTTGTGTGGCGGATAGGGTGCTCTTCAGTTGCCGACGCGCCGGTTATTTCACGTAGGCCCCGGCAGGTCGACGAATACGTGACCACCTTCCCACGGCTAGACCTGGTTCTTAGCGCTGCGGAAGCGAGGGTATCATATTCTTTGTGTCGGCATCGGCGGCGTTGTCCCTGAAACCAACTCCGCAGCTGGGGTTGACTCACTATCGGCGTCAGCGGCATCAGTCAATCGCTGCTATCTCTTCCCTCCTCCCTTTATCGTGTTGTCCGCTTGCTGCGCGCGCTTCTGCCCCCATCGTTTGCCGCTGGGTGTACACGCCGCCCCCCTCCTCCCTCTTCCTGCGAGTCTCCGGTTGTCGAAGCGCCGGCTCGAACTTAATTCCTTTCTTCGCTCCTCCTCCAATGCAACCCCTGTGCGGTGGCAATCAGACAGCTAGATCGGTGGCGGCGGATCTGTATATGTGCACCGCCCGAGCCCAAATTGCCGCTGCCGTTCGCCCTGTGCGGTGGCAATCAGAGAGCCAGATCGGTGGCGGCGGATCTGTATATGTGCACCGCCCGAGCCGAAATTGCCGCTGCCGTTCGCCACTGCGAAATTATCTGCCAGTTCTTTCTGAGCCATGAGCGAGACGACCGATGGAAGTCTTCCGTCTGCTGCTGCTGCTGCTGCTGCTAAACGAGCTGCCAGAGCAGAGGCCCAGCGCCGTCGCCGTCAGAATCCAGAGGTGCGTGCCGCCGAAGCAGAAGCTTACCTAGTGGAGTCTTTGTTAAAGGAATACGTGTGAAAAATAAAAAAAAATTCTGTGATAGCGCATACATGTGTTGCTCGATTTCTTTGCCTCAATCTATCGAAAAGGTGAAACAGCTTATTTGCTGCGCTCAAATTTCGCATTAGGAAGTAACGTAATCGTCGGTAATTTTTTCATTTGCAAACAGTACCAGCTTGTCCGGCAATGTCCTTTGCTAAGACACGTCCGTAACTTTCTTTTATTCTGAATTTTGGAGATGTATTTCTTTTTCAGTCTCTTCCCCAGTGTGATAATCACTAAGGCAGAAGTCTCGGGACTCTCTTTTTTTTTTTAGTCTCATGGATACTCCAGCACTTCCGATGGCATATACTTTCTTGCAAAAAAAAAAAATCTGTGTGTTGCCATGCCGTGTTGGCGCGTCATATGCTAATTGACGTCATTATTAGATTCGCTTGTGTATACATGCTGCCGCGAAATTACCCTAATGAGCTCTTCTTTATTAAAGGACGCCCACGTTTGTTCTAATTGCATTCCCATAGTTTTCAAAGTTTTTTTCTCCGTCAATCGAAAAGGCATGCGGCACACAGCGTTTGTAGCATGCGTCTTGTTGGGAGCTCACGCGGCGTGCAGCAGGCATTAAACATGCCGTCGTGAAGATCATTAGGTTCCTCTTATGTTAGGCTTGATTGGTACGACACCACGAAACTCCCTGTGTGGTTTCGCCAAAGCAATTAAAATGACGACGCGCCAATGACGCTGACAAAGTCATATGCGTCGTTGCTTTCAATTTTTGAAATCGAGGGTTCCACGGAAGCCCGTCTGGTCGGGATGAAGCATTGAAGAAATAAAACGAAGGACACCGACCAACAGAAGTGCTAAAAAATGAATAAATCTAAAAGACGTTTCGGCTTTGCTACGCAAGCCTTGTTCACAATGGGATGACGGAAGGTTCATGGAAGCTTATGTATATTTCAAAACGTGACGCAAGCAGCGTGTGTATGACGGGTGGAGGTTTCCCTGATTTCGATTGAGCGTGTGACGTGTTTTTTGTATCTCCAGTGATTCCAGATACAGCCGCGATTTTAGGTTTCTTTCTTGGCCGATAATTCCCGAGCGATCCCAGTCGATCTTGTGGCCCGTTGCATCCGTGTGCTCGGCAAGGGCATTCGACACTGTACGTTTCTTTTCGACATCTTTCTGATGCTACCTCAATCTCCGTTTGAAGTTGCCCGATTCACCGATGTATGCGTAGTCGCAATCTGCGCAGGGTATCTTATAGACCACGCTGGGAAACGATTCTCTCGGAAGCCTGTCCTTGCCGCCGACGAGCGCTTGTCTCAGCTTACACACAGGCACGTGCGCCACCTCAACGTCATAACTGCGTAGAATGCGAGACAAGGTTTCGCTTATCCCTGGAACGTAAGGTATGGCAGCACGCGTGGCCGCGAGCATGGGATGCAGTCACAGCCACATGGCTGCAAGGTTTGTCGCCCCGATGTGTGCGCACCCCCACGCGCATGTTTATTTATTTCACTTCATTTATTAAGCACAAGTAATTTCCCCTATGTTGTCCTTGGTGTCAGTGTTGGTTGGCTTCTTATGATATGACTAATAAAAATCAGGCCCCTCGATTAACCCCGTTTCTTCTCGTTATTACATAACGAGGGTCTCGAATCCGGCAACATTGACGGCTTCAGGTAGCATATGTGGGTTTATTGACCAGTTGCCTTCACCCTAAAAGATCACGTTCTCGTGACGCCTGCGGCAAAAAAGACGTTCCACGTCCGCCGCCAAGGTCTGAGGGGTGGCACGGGCTAACACTTCCAGGGTTCTACTAGGACACATAAATACCCAAGAAAGTGGATAGGAAAACAGCGCCGCGGTAGCTCAATTGGTAGAGCATCGCACGCGAAATGCGAAGGTTGTGGGTTCGGTTCCCACCTGCGGCGAGTTCTTTCTTTATCCACTTTAATTTCCATTAATTTATCGTTTCTTCATTTCATTTATTAAGCACAAGTAATTTCCCCTATGTTGTCCTTGGTGTCAGTGTTTGTTGGCTTGTTCTAATTCCATTAGAGATTATGAAATATTTTAACAGCCACAAAATGGTGTTTCTCCCCGCTTGTCTATATACAGCGCGAGTCGCGTTCACCGCACTTCGTTTCTGGAGTTTGCGATAACACGTGGCATGAAAACAGCGGGTTCTGAGCATGCGCGGCAATACGCTTACGAAATGTCTACTCTCGACCTGGTTGTTGCCTGGAAGCCTGGCAGTTGCTTTGGCCGTCAGAAGCGCGTTCTAGACTAGTGTCTCCATCCCCGTATATACGTATTGGTGCCGATAAGGAATATAATGAAAGCGGCACACTTTGTGCAACATTAATATCTGTTTTATGTTTGCCTCATTGAAAATATTCTACCATAAATACATTTCTGTACAGGGGACATATTCTGCGGCGATCACTTCGGCGTTAGTATCGCCTTCGCGTGACGTAGTGCTCAATCAGCCAATTAGCTAATCCGATTTTGCTCAACGAGCCAATCAGCGCGTGCGTGATGGCAATAGTATCGCTGAGGCGACATTGTCGCCAAGATTGGTCGTCGCACAATACGTCCCCAGGTCACTAAACTTGCAATATAGCTGTCCCTTGTGTGTTTGCGGTTGATTGATGCTCAATATGTGGAAAAAACGTAGTGAATTCAACATGTGTGAACCAAATTACTGCACAAAGGCAACTTCCCTTCCGAACTCACTTTTCATAAGCGCAGGAACAAAGCCTATGTGTAACATAATCAATATTCGTGATTGCATGACGAACTAATTACTCTCTCATAGAGACAGACTCAATTCAAAGAACGTGCTCCAGCAATCATCAATATGCCACGTAATTATCAAAAGATCACAAATTGTCGCGCTCGCTGCGTAACCCGGGAGTGAAACAGAGAAGGGCAGTGTTCTGAAAAAAAAAAGAAAACTATGTGGGATATGTTGGCATTCGTTTTCAAATTAGCCATAATAACGAACACTTGCAATCCATCACACTTGCACTTCTGTCTTCGCAGCGGTTTTCCTATATGCATACAAGCTTCACAGCTTGGCTCTTTGTTTCATGAGCGGAGAAATGTAACGTCATAGAAAATCCTAACAGTGGCGGGGTTCCGGCCCCTAGAATCCACTTATGTTTTCTTTGCTCATTGCATAGCGAGAGCTCCGAACACGGCCACCTTGATGCCACAGAGAAACATACGCAGGTTAAGCGGCCAGTAACCTAATCCGAAACTTGCGTGCTAGACGATATCCTACGGTTAAAAGGATGTTCTATATCCACGACTGTGGCCGTGAGTCGCACTAGCTAATACTCCCTGGCCTAGGCTAGCGCACATAGACAAGCACCCAAGGAAGCTGTCTAGGGGGACGACCACCGGTGCAACTTCGTGGTTTAAACACCGCACTCGTAATGAGGGAGATCTGGCTTCGGTTCCTACAGGCGGAAACTCCCTTTTATCTCACTTTTCTTTTACTTGTACCTTATTATTTCTGCATTGCTGTGACACATAACAATATCCCTTGCGCTACTCGCACGTCTACGCTGGTGGATCAACTACATCAACCAGTTCCGGTGGCGCTGTAGTTATACCAACAATGAGAATAACCCAGCGGCTCAGGGCTTCCCATGTCACTACGTCTACAGCTGCAGAGCTGGCAGCCCTCCGCGACGCGCTTCATGTGATAAATGCTGAAAGTCCTAGAAAATGGGCAGTCTTCTGCGATTCAAGGCCGGCCTTCCGATGTGTGCAGTCGTTTCTCCTAAATGGAACTCACGATCAACTCACGTGCGAAATCGTGGAACTTGTCGATCACTTACGAGAAAAAGGCCATGTTATCTCTTTTCAGCGGATACCAGGTCATTGCGATATCATAAGAAATGATGACGCCGATAATGCAGATTGACGTCAAACCAAGAAGACCGCTGCGTCCCGATTCTTCTCTCAAGGACCGACACCGCGAGACAACTTCGCATTCAAGCACGCACGATCTCCTTAGCAGAGTGGAATACTGCACATACAAGGCGCACAAGACTGCACAGACTAAACCCGTCACTTCAACTCAGACCTCCAGCCGCTCTGCACCGACGTGAAGCGTCTCTTCTGGGCCGGTTATGGCTTGGAGTTGCCTTCACAAATGCCTACTCAGCACTAATTGGAATGGCTGATAGCGCTGCATGTGATGTTTGCGGATGCGGGGAGAACATCGACCACTTATTCTGCCATTGTCCTCAATTTCAAGCACAAAGGCAATCTTTGTCCAACACATTGAGGAAATTAGATGATCGTCCTCTGAGTGAAAAGACAGTACTAGAGCACAGTCCCGACCGATCATCGGCTAAGAAGGCAGTGAAGGCACTTTTGTGCTTCCTCAGAACTTCTGGTTTGCGTGAGCGGCTTTAACTCAAGTGATATCCGTACTCGTATCTATACCTTCTCTCTCCCTTCTCTCTCTTTCCCTTCTTCCTTCCCCCAGCGTAGGGTAGCCAACCAGACTATTGACAGGTTAACATCTCTGCCTTCCTATATTCCTCTCTCTCTCTCTCTCTCTCTCTCTCTCCCATGCGCTTTCTTTGGCTTAATTGTGTGTTTGTTTCATGAGGCAACAGAAGAATGCACGCGAGTTTGCAACGCTCGACAATTCAGCCTCGCATGGTTTACATTTGATGGTCCTAGTCATCTGCATGGGCACCAGCATTCAATTTTACATAACCTCCTCTTCGCTATTTCTGTTAGAACCCTGGCAAGGATAACTAGTACAACTCGCACGTGCCTAATTGTGGATGGCGCACACCCCTCCCTCTTCGAAGTGAGGAGTGTGCGCATGCTACATTTGAAAATTATCTCGAGATTACTTAGAAGTGAGGAAGCGAGCAGTTCCTTAAAAGTCAGAGCCTTGCTCGGTGTAGTACGATAGACTTCTCGAAAGTGCATTTTTATGGAGTAAACGTCTTCCTTTTATCACATCGGCAGGTTTGAATACTGTAATCTTAGGGCGAAAAGTGTTCGAAATTAGCTGATGCACCTACAACGTTAGAATAAAGGGAAAATGAGCCATCCACCCGTTCGTAGTAATTGCTACAAAGGAAACCCTTACGGGTTCCTCGAAAGAAAAGCCTCAAAGTTGAAGAAAAATTCGTCCTGGTCCGGGTCTCGAACCCGGGACCACCGCCTTTCCGGGGCAGCCGCTCTACCATCTGAGCTAACCAGGCGGCTAGCAGATGGCAGGGCGAAGTCGAATTTGTCGACAACACGAAGCAAGGGCAAGAGTTTGACGTAGTAGTTCTGCGGAAACCCGCAAAGTGGAGAGAAGTAATAAAATAAAGGGAAAATGATACAGCCACCCGTTCGTAGCAATTGCTCCAAAGGAAACCCATACGGGTTCCTCGAAAGAAAAGCCTCATAGCTGAAGAAAAATTCGTCCTGGTCCGGGACTCGAACCCGGGACCACCGCCTTTCCGGGGCAGCTCACAGGAACATAAAATTCAACCGTTTAGAAGTAATTGCTTATTTTGAAGGGTCAGTGTGTCTCATATCAGAACATGTTGATGAACCGTGAATCAAACCACACCGTAGAAATAGTATAATTGCGTGATTGAACTCACAGTAAGTGATCAAAGTATAGTTTGCATGCACAAGGCTCCAGCAGCTGCGCCTTACTGGAAATAATCGTCATGTCACGTGCAACTTACCTATATCGACATCTTGTATTCACTATGCGTGAGCCTATGTACGGGCGTAAGTGCTCCAGCCTGTAATGTCAAACTAAGCAACACACCTATTTCATAATAAGGCGTCGCTGTAAAACAGCTGTAGTCTATTAACGAGAGGTACAAGTCAGATAGCGGATGACGCCTGACATTTGATTGCAAACTCACAAGACCTTCTCTTGGCTTATAGAGACCAGGGTCGGCTAGCGCGAACATTTCATAACGAAAATAATAACGAATTTAAGAACACGTTCTCTTGGGGTCTAGGCGTTGTCTATGGAGGAACATTCAAGAACCTGTTCTTGATTTCGTTATTTTCGTTATTAAATGTCCGTGCAAGCCACCCCAGACCACTTCAGCAACGAGTGTAAAAGTAATTTATTCATAGAGGCATAATGTGCAGGGACAGCATCAAATTGTTTCTTTCCGCAAGTTGTCTTATTGCAGCTATAAGGAGTGACAGTGAGTTGCCAGACGATAGCAGCACAGTTTTTCCTCAAGTGTACGAACAGAGAAGTGACATTTCGTCGAAAGTTCTGGTTATTGGTGATGACTACAGCCTTGATCTAGTTAAAGCTTCGGTGTTGTCCGACCCTGTTTTGCTCCGTGTTGTCACAGAGTTCGGAGTGGAGCAAAGATACGTAAGTATAGATGCCGATTCCTTATTTTCCAGAGGTATGTCCTTCTGACGCATACGTTTGTGGATACCAAAATTAATTTATGCGCCAAAATGTCTCTTTGGTGTGTTATGCTGAAGACGAACTTCATTTACTGTATGGTAGTGTTCAATTGCAATTATGTTTAAAACCTCATGTTTCTGCTATACCGTTGTTCTATGCTTTTTTTTTTGCTTCTCAGTACATTGTATATTTCAATTTTACTTTTGTTTGCCATTAGGTGTAATTGCAATTCTGCATTGTGTACGTTTGCTTGATTCATGATGCATGTGAAATCGTATTTTTTCCCTTCACTGCTGCCATTCTGTAAATGGGCCCCGGACCCCGTCAAGCTGCTTCAAGGCAGCTTTTTGTCCCGGGCATCTTTTTCTTGGAGAAATAAATGAATCTTTAATCCTAAAATCACGAACTCGGTCACACTAGCATACACGGAAGTACATTCATCATATATGTTGTGGTATGACGAACTATATTAGCTCCAGAAGAACTTCACTTTGGCCTAGTTGGTGCTTACTGCATATCATATTGACCGCAACTAAAGACGGGGACGGAGGGAGAGAACACATAAACAGCACGGGCGGTACCCTCTGTCCCCGTCCTTATTTGCGGTCAATATGATATCCAACTATATTAGTTTGCAGTGAGAAAGTTCACCTTAAGATTGATGTACTCATCGTGAAAGGCATTTTTATCAGGACACAAACTGGCTGTATGTTGTGTGGCACCAAGGAAATACAATAAATCTATTGACCTTGTATACACTGGAGCAAGCGTATAAAATGTTCTGTGTTATATCAAAATATGTGAATTTTCCCTGATAAAATTTAATTTAAGATTTGTAATGAACCTCAGCCTTAAAGTCATCCGCATAAGACACAATATGTTTATGCTACGTGGCGCAAGAGAAGAAGAAATCTTTCGCAGTAGTATACAACTGAAGCACATCTATCATATATTTGGCGTTATAACCACATGCATTGGTTTTCATCGAGAAAGTTTCTCTTAGGTCGATGGGCCATATCACGAAAGGAACCTGTACCAGGACACTAGCAAGCAAGCATCGTTAATTCTAAAACCTTTGAGAGATGGGCATTACCACGTTGTAAGTACGGCTCCTGCACCTTTGTATCCCGTCCAGGTGACGGTAAGTTAATATACAGAAAGCGCACTGTATCCATACAGGTCGGTCTTCTGAATTTTACGCATCGAATAGAGCCTCTCCTAAACCATGAAAGATCTTCAAGAAGCAGAGCGGCGCACAGAATATCAAAGGTCGTCTCAAGAAACGGACCACTAGACGCCGCTACCTCACTCGGTGAGTCGACAAGATTGTGAAATGAGAGCTTTATCGCAATGGTCAGCTTTAGGGAATCAACTTACGCTTGCCGCGGATGAAATGTTTCATGTGGTTCTGGGCAAAATAGAGTTTCAAGAAAAATATAAGTTGTCACACCCAGCGTAATGGAAAGGAAGAAATGTTTCCCAAAGGTAAGCTCCATTATAAACAAAAAAAAGACCACAGAGTTCGTGAGAAGGTTACTTAACGCAGCATGTGACATACCAGCATTATGCTAACTCTGCCGCGTAGGCTGCTTAAAATTGAAGGTAAATGGGAAAATGTGAACTCTATTTAATAGCCATAAATTTAGAACGTCATAAAAGCACAATCTTACCTTAAGCGTTAACCTACCTTTAGTGCAAACGAAAGTCCATTTTCAGTGTATCACCGTTGACCCTATTTGTCCAATAATGAATTTTGCCGCTCGCACTTGCACATAGGCTTCGTTATTGCTCGAGCTTCACCAGGCATGAAACCTACACTGGCAACTATTTATTTATTTATTTATTTACATTACAATTACGCTTCTACGATAGCGATTAATTTTAGGCCACTTTACAGCCATGGTACACCCCATCATCGTAACTCACCGACCAGCGCTTAACACAGCAGTATCAGTCATGGCGCTCTTTGGCCATACCCTGCCCTTGCGCCATTAAACAACACACATCCATCCATTATTCACATTACCTTACAGGCCCATTGAAAGGCATTGAGTAAGAGGGGCAAGAGTAATTATTTACCAGAAATATAGCAAAGTGCAACATCGTTCTGCAATATTAACATGCAACCAATTCATGTTATCACGGAATGTTTCACGATTGGAGATGGATGCAAATTGATCCGGGAGACTGTTCCAATGTGCAATAGCTCTAGGTAGTGGAGATTAGATAAATGTGTGCACATGACTACGGATGCACATGAAACTAAATTCATTTTGAATGCGTCCAGATGTGCGCGCAGGAGCATGAAGCGGCAAAGAGGGAAAGTTATTACTATAAATGTACCTGTGAAACAGACACAAAGGAACAATGACGCGGCGATCGTCTAATGACTGAAATGCAAGGTCTTGTTTCATTCGGGTAATGCTCGAATGGTAGTCGTGGTTGCCACAGGTTAATCTGGCTACCCTATTTTGAACGGCTTCCAACATACGGATTAGATAATCTTGATATGGGGACGACGTGGAAGAAGCGTATTCTACTCGGGGGCGAACATAAGTAAGACATGCTAATTTTCGTACATTAGAAGGCACGCTGCGCAAGTTTCTATGCAGGTAGTCGAGAGATTGTGGAGCTTTGGATGAGGCAGTTCTTGCACTTGGTGTCCAGTATAAGTCCGATGAAAGAAAAACGCCGCGATATTTATAAGAAGGGGCCGTCGAAACTGCGGTGTTATTAATAGAGTACGCTGAAAAATAATTTGCACCCTAAAAAGTGAAAAAGGGTGTAAATGCGTCTATAACTCACACCAGGCCTTAGGGTGTCCGGTACATAGATAACACCCTAATGGTGTGAGTTATAGACACATATACACCCTTTCTCCCTTTTTAGGGTGTAAATTATTTTACAGTGAAACACTTGGCGTGCTTTCGACAAAACTAGATTAACTTGCATTTGAGGTGTTCAGGGACATCTGTTACATTGTTACAGGATGCACTGCGTCTTGCGAGTTTACAGACGACATTTCACAGATAGGGCTGGCAACGGTAGTTTGACCAAAGCTCTACACGCTAAAAATAGTTGCACCCTTTGGCGTGTATATTTGTCACACAGCAATAATCGTCACCTGTCTTGGCCGCATTTCCTTTCTTTAACGCTGCGAGCCCGGTACTTCCAAGTCATGAACGGCATGCGCGTTATCAGCATCACAGAGCGTTCTCGACAGGAAAGTACGGGCGCAGCGTTTTCAAGAAAGGAAATGCGGGCAAGACAGATAGCGATTATTGTTGTGTGGCAAATATACACCCCAAACGATGTAAACGTTTCTTAGAGCGTAGCAGCAATATATCTTCTAAACGCTCCCAAAACGTTGACACTCTTTTTCTCGCATTGTGGGGAATGTTCACACACCTTCTGAAGAAAAATGCTCTGGTTAATAAGGAATTCCACACAGAGCTCAAATATGCAAACACAAAAATCAAGTTGAGCAGCTCCGCACAGTGAACATGGCTCAGTATATTGCGTGCCTATTTCGCGTTCTGTGCTACAGCTTGAGAGGGTTCTATCGCTGAGCGTATTACAATTTGGCGTATGCAACTTCCGTTTTTTTTTGCGTATTCATTTATATTTGTAAATGCAGTTGGGTAAACAAAGCAGTTCTAGTCCCTACGTAGTATTTGAAAGGCTAAATTAACCAAATTAACTCATAACAACATTGTCACACCGATAACAAGTACTTGTGTTTTGCAGGGGCAGGTGAAGACGAAATAGAGGCACCGACACCAGGTCAGTAGATCGCACGTTTCTATTCATTTTACATAATATCAAGCCGGGGACCGACATATGTAGTAGCACACTGCGGTATAAAGGTTACAAACAGGAATGGCGTGCCTCAGAAAAGCTCTCCAGCCTTTCTAAAGCAGACACTTGAGAAAACCAGCAAAAAAAAATTGAGACGCAAACACGACAGAAAAGTAGACACCACAACGCTTGGTGAAATATTCATTACAAAAGATACGCAAATTGACACACATACGCAAAAAACAACAGCTCGTTTTGTCCTTCGTTCTCTGAGTGTGCGCGTCATTTGCGGTCTGTCTTCTTGTAGCTTCAGAGGAAACACAAAGGTTCGCAAAGTGGCATTGCAGCTCGTGAAGTCAAAATAAAAACCAAATTTGAAGCTGTGGCAGCCACTTTTCTCTCATACAAAACGATTACGGCGTGCTCTGTGTATTTAGAACCACACCTAAAAATAACCCTTCATGAGTTAGAGGACCTGTTCCAACAATTACCAGAACCCTATCTGGTAGTTGGGGATTTTAATGCGCATTCCAGTTTTTGGGGAAGCGAGAAAACAGACGTAAGAGGACAAATTATAGAAGATTTTATTTTAAGCAACAATGTTTGTTTGTTGAATTCTGGCAAATCAACATACTGCTCCCCAAGCTCAGGAAAGATGAGCTGTATCGATTTATCTTTTAGTTCACCTTGTATTTTTAACGATTTTAAATGGGACGTCATAGATAACCTATATGGAAGCGATCATCTACCAGTTAAAATCACTCTTCCATTCTCACCTGCAATCATTCCAAACAAACCACGACGATGGAAGCTCCAAGCAGCTGACTGGACACTGTTTAGAGAAAAAGCCAATCTAGATGAAGTCTTTTCTGAAGACCTTAGTGTCGATGATCTCAATGAACAACTCACAACCTGTATTTTAGCCGCTGCCCGTTTAGCTATCCCCCAGACTTCAGGAGTGGTGAGACAAAATCACAAGGTGTGGTGGACTCGGGAATGCAAAGAAGCAAAGCGAAAACAAAATAAAGCCTGGGGTGTCCTTCGCCGATATCCCACTCAGGAAAACCTCCTAATCTTTAAAAAGGCACGAGCTAAAGCACGATACGTCCGCCGTAATGCCGAAAAGACGTCATGGCAAGCATACGTTTCATCAATAAATAGCACAGTCACATCAAAAAACATGTGGGAGCAGGTACGTAAGCTCCATGGTAGCTACTCCCCATTTACAATTCCTCTCCTGACAACCCCCGGCATCCAAACAAGTATAGAGGAACAGGCCAACATATTAGGAGAACATTTCGCTGCAGTCTCTAGTTCTTCACACTACACTCAGTCATTTTTAAAATATAAGAACGCGGCTGAAAAGCAAAGGCTTCCGATTAGTGGCAGCACAAATGAGCCGTATAATAGTTTAATCACTCATCAAGAAATCACTAGAGTACTGTCTGCCGGGAAACAAACTGCACCAGGGCCCGATGAAATTCATTATGAAATGCTGGCACATCTCTCCGAATCCGCTATAAATGCACTTCTGAATTTTTTTAACAAGATACTGTTACAAGGGAAAATGCCGGAGGCCTGGAAAGAAGCTATTATTGTACCCTTTTTGAAAACCGGAAAGCCACCGACATCTCCCGGTAAGGGCCAATAGCCCTTACCAGCTGTCTGGCGAAATCCTTCGAAAGCATTTTGAATATTAGATTGATGTTTATTCTAGACTCCCGTGAACTACTCGACATCCATCAGTGTGGTTTTAAAAAAACGTGCTCTACAACTGATCACCTCATTCGACTTGAAAACACAATTCGAGAGGCATTCATCCACAGACAACACTGCCTTGCCGTCTTTTTTGATCTAGACAAGGCTTATGATACTACCTGGAGGTATGGCATTCTCCGCGACCTAGTAGATCTGGGCATTCGCGGCAGGATGTTAAACTGCCTGCGTGACTTTTTGTCCAACCGTTCCTTCCATGTGCGCCTCGGTTCAACTCTCTCAAGGAAGTTCAGTCAGGAAAACGGGGTACCACAAGGGTGTATCTTAAGCACTACACTCTTTATTGTAAAAATGAATTCCCTAGCACAAATAATTCCGAAATCCATTATGTATTCAGTTTACGTTGATGATCTCCAGATAGCTTGCACATCATCAAGCGTATGAACATGCGAGAGGCAAGTACAGTTAACTATAAACAAACTAGCAACATGGGCAGATAAAAATGGGTTCCAGTTTTCTCCACAGAAAACAGTGGCCGTTATGTTCTCGCTGAAACGAGGTTTACAGGCTGATCCCACCCTACACCTTAATGAAACCGAACTCCCAGTGAAAAACGAGCACAAATTTCTTGGCATTACATTTGACAAAAAGCTAACATTCCTACCTCACATAAACACGGTGAAAAACAAGGCCTCTAGAGCACTCAACATACTTAAAGTCCTCTCACGGAAACGCTGGGGCTCTGATAGGGCATGCCTTCTACAAATATACCGCTCCGTCATACGCTCCTCCTTAGACTATGGGTGTATAGTGTATGGCTCTGCCAGATCATCATATTTGAAACGATTGGACCCAGTACACAATTTAGGTTAACGCTTGTCAACTGGTGCCTACAGGACGTCGCCCATAACCAGTTTGTATGTAGAAACTAACGAACCCCCACTTGCCGACAGAAGAAGCATGTTGACATGCTCGTATGTTTTAAAAATCCGTTCCTTGCCAAAACATATATGTTACCCAATAGTTAAGAAATGCCCATCTAGAATATTATTCACAAACAAACCCCAGGCTATCAGACCACTCCTTCTCCGTTTTGAAGAGAAATTACAAGAGTTACATGTAACGGACACACTGCCTAATATTGCCCAGAAACCTGATCCACTGCCACCATGGTATTGCTTGCCTTCTGTTTGTGACTTATCATTAACACGTTTTCAGAAAAAACTAACGCCACAGGAACATATATTACAAGAATATTTAGCACTAAAAGAAAAATATGGGGAATACACAGCATTTTACACCGATGGTTCCAAAGCTGCACACTACGTGGGATGTGCTGTGATACAGAATAGCTGGGAAGAAATAGTACGGCTGCCGCAATGTGCATCAATTCTCACTGCAGAGAGTCATGCAATTTCCATGGCTGTGGAAAGAATATTACATGAAAACATTGAAAACAGCATCATTTATACAGACTATCTAAGCATACTTACAGCACTTCAGCCTAGGAATGCAGTTCTGCCAATAATCTGTGACATCCTACACAACATAACAGAAGCCGCGAGGCGGGGACAAAACATCAAATTTTGTTGGGTGCCGAGCCACGTAGTAATCTGTGGAAATGAGAAAGCAGACGAGAGTGCAGCGAAAGCTCGAAATAAGCAAATCCAAAACATAAGAATTCCTTACAGAGATTGCATGAAATTAGTGTGCCATAAACTGAAAGAAAAATGGCAGTCCGCATGGAACAACCAAACGAATAATAAGCTACGCCTTGTAAAACCCATCATCGAAGAGTGGAAGTCATGTTCACACCAAGAACGATTTATTGAAGTTGTCTTATGTCGACTCCGCATTGGACACACACACCTCACCCATAATTACTTGCTGACAAAAAAAGACAAGCCTGTTTGTAACAAATGCGGAGACGAACTTACAGTAACCCACATTTTACTCTCCTGCAGACGACTTGAGACATTGAGAAAAACATATTTTACGCCATTTTACAGCGAACGCATTCCTTTTCATCCTTCATTGATTTTAAGCGAAGATGCACTCGTTGGCACAATTCATGTATTTAGCTTTTTAAAGGAAACCGGTTTTCTTGAAAATTGTAAAGCTTGACCTTGTTCTCTTTCACATCCAGTGACACACCTCATCCACCTTCTCATGTCTGAGAAGAACGCTGAGGTGTTTATTTAATTTGTTGGAATCCTCGGGGTCCTCTATCAGAAAAGGACCTTTTGAGGTTACCCAGCTTTTCCCTACATTATACCTTGCTGTTGGCGCATGATGGCCTTAGTTGCTTATGCGCCATTAAACTCAACATCAACATCAACATCAACAAAGGTTCGAAACACGAAGTGGGCAGAAGGGCTCAAAACATGGAGCAAGTAAAAATGTTGGAAACACAGAGTGCACATCAAAGCAGTGGCCCATTCTCAACGTAGAGAAAGTACAAATGTCGATGTGGCTCCGGAATAATTTTCACCATCTGAGTTTTTTTTAATGGGTATCCAGTACATGCGCGTTAGTGCATTCCCTCCCCATTGAAAGCAGGAGTTGTGATCGGTATTCAATCAGCAAACGCGAGCTGAGCAGCGCAAACCCATAGCCACTGAACTACCGCGGTGTCGTTTGCATCGAAAAGCAGTGTTTAGCCGGCGCATATTCGCCGAAATGCTACTGTGAAAGAAATCGGTTGGAGAGGCAGAAAGGCCCTACTAGTAGGAGTGTAGAATAGAAAAAAATCAGAATGAATAAAGAAAGAATTGCCAGTTTTGCTCAAAAGTGAAGCATTGAAGGTGATAGCAAGGTTCGGCGTTGCGCTGAAGGCGGCTAAGTTTGATGACACGATGAGAGGCGTCGCACCTCAATTTAGCTGATGGAAAACCGTCGGAATTTCTTCGCGCCCAATGAAAGTATTAAATACATTTAGCTTGGCGTTCACTACTCGTTCCGCTCGGACCAGTGTATACAGCATGGTGTGGCATGCGCACTGCTGTTCAGGAGGAGCATTAATGTGTGTACGCGCGAGGCCGGTAACCCAGCACCCACTTTAAAGTCAAGCAGCCTCGGTCGTGCTTCCCCATGTTCATCTCCGGCATCGGTGTAGCTTGCGTCTAAGTTGGGCACTCCAGCAATACTTTTTTTTTATATAGTTAGAGAACTCTCGAGGTGGAACTTCCCGCAACGTGCCCCGCAGGGGCGTCTGCGTCAGCAGGCGTTTGGTGTGTTGCGACACCACGTACCCGAGCACACGAGGGTTGGACCCTCCCGCGTGTAGCCGTGCGCGGCTTAGCCGTGTCTGGGGAAAAGGGGATCCTGGGGGTTGAGCCGATGCTGGGTGTCTGGACCTTTAAGGCCCCCCGGCGGAGGCAACACACCTCTTCGGCCTCGGCTTCACATAGACGGCACCTCCAGGCTGACCCACCTGGAGGACATCGGCAGTCGCCTTTTCCTGTCTCTCCCTCCTCGAATCTTCGTCTTTATCTCTCACTTTTTGACCTTTCCTGTCTCCTTCTCTCTTCTTTTTACTTCCTTTCTCCTGGCGGCACGGGTTAACCCTGTGTGGCTATCCAACCTTGGGTACACCATATTCGGTTATAGTGACGGCGTACGACTGGCGTCGTGCAGACTTGTACGCAAGCTCTGCCGCGTCCCCTCGTTGGGCTCCGTGGTGGGCGGTCGGCGCTGTTGCCGAAAGCATACATTTTTTCATGGAAACTTCTTTCCCCTCCCTTACTGATCGCCCTCAGAAACGAGGGCGCACCGAAGATGTCTTCAAGTTTTTTGGACGCCAAACCCAGAACTTTCCCCGCTTCCATGTTATTCATTCCGAAAAGCCAAACAAAGCAGTGCGATACATCTCACCATTCCTTGTTTCAAAGTCCCTAACTGATATTTTTGGTCCAGGTTACAAAGTGTCGAGGATGGCAAGCGGCGACCTCCTCTTGGAGCTCCGCGATGTAAAACAGTATGAGAAACTACCGCAACTAGTATCATTTGGAGAGACCCCCATAACAGTAACCCCGCACCGTACAATGAACACCACCCGTGGTGTTGTGTCAGATGATGATTTGCTTGAGCTCACTGAGGCTGAACTCTTGGAGGGCTTCAGCGATCAAAATGTCATAAATGTCAAAAGAATCAAGATAAGGCGCGAGGGTAAAGAAATTGCGACCAAGCACCTAATCCTCACCTTCAATTCAAGTGTCCTGCCCGAATCAATCGAGGCCGGGTACATCAAGCTCCGTGTAAGACCGTATGTGCCAAATCCCTTGAGATGTTTCAAATGCCAACGTTTTGGCCACAGCTCGCAGAGCTGCCGAGGCCGCCAAACATGTGCGAAATGCAGTGCCCTTGAACATGCAACAGAAGAATGTAATAACTCTCTACACTGTGTAAACTGTGATGGGGATCACGCCGCGTACTCACGGTCGTGCCCCTCCTGGAAGAAGGAAAAAGAAATTGTAACCATAAAAGTAAAAGAGAATATATCGTTCAAAGAGGCACGAAGGCGGGTAGCATACCTGCCAAAGAAAAGCTTTGCCGAAGTGGCGCGTCAGGGGGCAGCGTCACAACGGCCTCCGGTGGCTGTCCGACCCACAAGCAGTGAGTCGGCAGTCACGCCATCTGCCCCCGCGACGGTTGCAGCTAGCGCTGCTCCGTCAACCGAGGAGAAGGAACCATCGACCCCGAAGGTGGGCGCAGCCGAGGCTGCCTCAACTTCCCAGGTCCCTTCCTGCGCTGGCAACAGCCGGCGCAGCCAAATCTCTCGGGGAGCCCCATCGACCTCCGGGCTGGTGGGCGCAGGGGTCTTGCCCTCCAAGGCGGGACCCTCTCTAGTAACTTCTCGCTCGCAAGAGCATGTGTCCGGCGCCTCACAAGAGGCAATGGACACTACACCTATTCCCAAGGCGCACCAAGCGCCTAAGGAGCGGCGAGGCTCACTCGAACGCTCCAGAAAGGGCAGAACCCCTGTTACAGGGCCTCGAAAGAGCTCTGTAACCTAAGGCATCACCTGTTTCCATACACACAGCACTTATTAACCTTCAATATGGATACACAAATTATTCAATGGAACGTTAGAGGTCTTCTTAGGAACCTTGATGACGTACAAGAACTCATACACAAACACAATCCAAAAGTGCTGTGTCTACAGGAAACACACCTAAAAACACAACACACCAACTTTCTCCGACAGTATGTTACTTTTCGCAAAGATCGTGATGATGCAATCGCATCATCGGG
The DNA here is from genome assembly GCF_050947875.1 of Dermacentor variabilis. Taxonomy (NCBI): domain Eukaryota; kingdom Metazoa; phylum Arthropoda; class Arachnida; order Ixodida; family Ixodidae; genus Dermacentor; species Dermacentor variabilis. Next base: position 16,316,149 of record NC_134578.1, on the reverse strand, counting down.
AGGTGTTGCAATTGTAATCCAAAAGAGCATAGCATGTCAACATTTACAGCTACGAACGGCCCTTGAAGCAGTGGCGGTTCGAATAGTTTTACTAAACAAACTTATCACTATTTGCTCTATTTATATACCCCCACACTACAAACTAAGCAAACATGAATTTCAGTCCTTCATAGATGAATTGCCAGAACCTTATGTTGTTCTTGGCGATTTCAATGCACACAGCACCTTGTGGGGAGACTCTCGTATCGATGCGCGAGGTCGCCTCGTTGAACAGTTCCTTTTCTCTTCTGGAGCGTGCCTTCTAAATAAGAAAGAACCCACATATTACTCTCTTGCGAACAGAACCTTTTCGTCAATAGATCTTAGTATAGTTTCCGCCTCTTTACTGCTCGAACTCGAATGGGAAATCACGAGAAACCCTTACGGGAGCGATCACTTCCCCGTATTGCTAAGAACATCTAAAGAAAATGAACTTCCTCCACGAGCTCCTAGGTGGAAGATAGATACAGCCGACTGGGAGAAATATCGAACTCTCACTAACATCTCATGGGCCGATATGTCTTCTTTAGAAATTGATGCGGCTGTGGAATATTTTACATCACTCATAATAGATGCCGCATCAAAATGCATATCCGAAGTGAGTGGTCTGGCATGCAAACGACGTGTGCCGTGGTGGAACAGCGAATGTAGGATCGCCCGTAAGAATCAGAACAAGGCGTGGGGGTTGCTACGCGCTTCTCCCACAGCGGAAAATCTTATGAACTTTAAAAAAGTAAAGTCCCAAGGCAGGCGAACCCGCCGACAGGCCAGAAGGGAAAGCTGGCACAAGTTTTTATCAAGTATTAACTCGTTCAGGGATGAGGCCAAAGCCTGGGACAGAGTAAATAGGATTAGAGGGCGGCAAACACATGCACTCCCCCTGGTAAACACACAGGGACATACACTGCAAGACCAGGCAGACTCACTTGGGGAATATTTTGAGAGCGTGTCAAGTCCAACAAATTATACACAATCCTTTCTCAAATACAAAGAAACAGAAGAACGTAAGCCATTAACAAGAAAAGGTCGAGAGAATGAGCTTTACAACCGTCCCTTTAGCATTGCCGAGCTAAGAGCTGCCTTGATCACATGCAAGAGCTCTGCTCCAGGACCTGACAGAATTATGTACGACATAATTAAGAACGTACACACTGATACACAATTGACTTTACTTGCACTTTTTAACACTATTTGGGCTGCTGGGTATCTTCCACTTGCATGGAGAGAAGCGATTGTGATTCCCATTCTGAAGCAAGGTAAAGATCCTTCGTTGGCGTCAAGTTACCGCCCGATAGCCCTCACAAGTTGCATTTGTAAGCTGTTTGAGAAAATGGTTAATCGGCGGCTCATACATTTCCTGGAATTAAACCAAATGCTTGATCCCTTTCAGTGTGGCTTCAGGGAAGGGCGGTCCACAATTGATCACCTTGTGCGCATTGAGGGAAACATTCGCGACGCCTTTCTACATAAGCAATATTTCCTATCCGTGTTCCTAGATATGGAGAAGGCGTACGACACAGCGTGGCGCTACGGAATCTTGAGAGACTTGTCGGGAATGGGCATCCGTGGCAATATGCTCGCCCTAATAGAAAGCTATTTGTCCAATCGTACCTTCCGAGTAAAAGTCGGTAATGCACTGTCACGTCCTTTTACGCAGGAAACTGGTGTACCCCAGGGAGGTGTGCTAAGCTGCACTCTTTTTATTGTTAAGATGAACACACTACGTGCTTCACTGCCACCGGCCATTTTTTATTCCGTATACGTCGACGATATACAAATAGGCTTTAAATCCTGCAACCTCGCAGTATGCGAGAGACAGGTACAGCAGGGCCTGAACAAGGTTTCCAAGTGGGCTGACGAAAACGGATTTAAGATCAACCCCCACAAAAGCACTTGTGTTCTTTTTACTAGAAAGAGAGGCCTGGTTCCAGATCCGTGTGTTCAACTGTGTGGACATCAAATACCCATAAACAAAGAACACAAATTTTTAGGTATTATACTAGACTCCAAGCTTACTTTTATACAGCACATTAAATATCTTAAAGAAAAATGTCTAAGGACAATGAACCTACTTAAAATTCTATCCCACTCAACATGGGGTAGCGACAGGAAGTGTCTGATGAATGTTTATAAGAGCCTAATTCGATCACGATTGGACTATGGTGCCGTCGTATATAACTCTGCCGCTCCGAGCGCACTAAAGATCCTAGATCCTATCCACCATCTAGGTATCCGCTTAGCCACTGGTGCTTTCAGAACAAGCCCGATTGAAACCTTATACGCGGAATCAAATGAATGGTCGCTCCATCTTCAGAGAAGTTACATAAGCCTTACATATTTCCTAAAAATACACTCCAATCATCAACATCCATGTTTTAACACTGTTAACGATATGACCTGCACTACACTATTCCATAATCGTCCTTCTGTAAGAAAGCCTTTCTCGCTTCGAGTGAGGGAGCTTAGTGATGAGATACATGTCCCACTCCTCGAGCTTCGCCTAATGCATCCAACCAAGTTGTTACCGCCTTGGGAGTGGCAGGTCATAGAATGTGACATATCCTTTTTAGAAATAACAAAACACGCACCAGAGATCGAAATCAGAATGCATTTCCTAGAACTACAGTACAAGCACTCCTGCGCAGATTTCTACACAGACGCTTCGAAGTCAAATGCCGGGGTATCCTATGCAGCAGTCGGCCCATCCTTTTCGGAATCCGATGTACTGCATCCCGAAACAAGCATCTTTACGGCCGAGGCCTACGCATTACTCTCTGCCGTGAAGCATATAAGAAGATCAAAACTTTCAAAAGCAGTGATCTATACAGACTCTCTAAGCGTCGTGAAGGCCTTAAAGTCACTCTACAAACATAAAAATCCCGTATTCAATGAACTGTATTCGGCATTATGTAAAGCGTACTCATCTAACCAGAATATCATAATATGCTGGGTCCCTGGCCATAGGGGAATCGAAGGCAACGTTCTCGCGGACGAGATGGCCACGTCAATCACATCGCAAGCTGTTAACCCTACCGCTGATGTGCCTGTCACAGACCTGAGGCCTTTCGTACGAAATAAACTGCGAAGTCACTGGCAGTGCACGTGGGACGCGCAAACAAATAACAAACTGCACGTTATAAAGTCCCGGTTAGGTTTCTGGCCCTCCCCAACAAAATCTCGGCGAACAGAAGTCCTATTCTGTCGCCTCAGAATAGGACACACATTTGGGACCCACAACTTTTTACTCACGGGAAACGATCCTCCAACCTGTGGTAGATGCGGTGAGAGGCTGACCGTCCTCCATGTCCTCTTGGAGTGTCGGAAAGCCGAACCTGAAAGAAAGAAACATTTTCCGCTAGCATACCGTTATTACATCCCTCTGCACCCGGCTATGTTTCTTGGTCATGAACCGCTTTTTAATACCAAGGCAGTCCTCGACTTCTTAAAAGATGTAGTTCTACACGTCATAAGCCCATTAAATTCGTAGAGCATCCTCGCTCCAGAGGATGCCGCTGCGATAATTGTTTTAAATAGCACATGCCTCCAGGCCCTTGTGTCTCAAGGGCTCTAAGGAGGCATTAGTGCTCTAGCATATCTTATATAACCTGATATATCTTTAGACATCATATCATTCTTTTTAATTGTCTTATTGTTCATAGTACACTTCATAAGTCATCGCCATAATCGTATTATACAGATTTTACGCACTTTAGCGCTACCATTTTTAAGGCCCTTCTACAGCCACGGCACACCAACTTCTTAGTACTCATGATTTCACTGCAAACAAATTAACACGGACATGGCGCTCTTTGGCCATATCTGGCCCTTGCGCCACTAACCCACACACATCATCATCATCATCCCGCAACGTGGCCTTATGGTCTGGTATTCGCGCAGAAGGAGAATCCTTTTAGTCGAATCCGGTGATAGAGTGTCTCCAGAAGCTTCACTGACAGCGATGCTTCAACTTTGGCGAAGCACTATGTGCTCGCGGAACAGCACTCAAACTAATATATACCTTCACCTTACTATACTTTTTGTATAGCATTGACAAGTAATTCCAATCAAGCCTATCGCAATGTATGTATAACAAGAGCAACGTGCTTTACACAGGCGTGTCGTTGTGTTTACTGTTTGCGTGTCGTTGCTTTGTGTTTTCTGTGTCGTTAAGTTTACTGTCGCTTTCAGTGGATATAGACTTTCCAGATGCTCATTACAGACCATACTTTGTCTTTTAGGCTTTTACATTAATTGCTTTCTTTAGATGTAGAAGAGAGGGCTCCACTGCAAAGCTTCACCATCGAATTATTTTCCATGAGCGACTACAAACACGCCACACATTTTGGGAGTCAAACAGACGAGCACGTTGAATACTTGACGGCCTTCTGGCACTCGGTAAGCGCTTGTGCGATACTTTTGAAATATATTTCCGCACAAAGGAATTATATCGATAAGTTATATACTGCTGATACATCGATATCGCATGCTATGTTAAACAACTATCATTACGGCTATCTTTCCGAAATAAGTGCCGATAAATGTAACATCAGTCAAAGTGCTGCAAAGCTTATTCAAATGGCTTCATCTGCAGCTAGTCGAATGTGACTTCCATCGTGACGGTTATCATCCAAAAAGCTTTCACGAAACCGCTTACTGAAGTAGCGGCAGAAGGAAAACTTGCGATATCTGCATTGGACGCAAAGCTTTCACAAAACAAACCTTCTTGCAAAACGTTGCGTTGCAGTCACTTCATGAAAACTGTTACAGATTATGCATTCGTTTTCCAACCTGCGAGTACCTATTTTGGGCACATGACCCTATCAAAAGGCGATAAATGCGTAAGCATAGTAGTTTTGCTCAAATGCGATGATAGAATGCTTAGTTCCAACTAGAAGGGACGAAACATTTTGAAAGCTATAGCCTGTCAGCACAAAATTTACGCAGCTGAAAGTGAAGGACGTCCGTTTCAGAATAACTTTGCAAATAAACTTTTAGAACGTACAGGCTCGTAGGTACAAAAATCTATTAAAATAAGTAGTACAAATTTCGCAACCTAATTTATTTAATTAATCAGCCCAGTAGAAATATTCGTGCTGCACAAGACTACTGCGCCGTAGAATTCTGATCGGGAGTTAATATTTGCAGGTCAGTCTACGAATGCAGCAACTCAATCCTCCAGGGTTCATAGCACTCATTGCCATCGAGATATCCTCAACTGTGAGTGAAATCCCTCTCAATAACTCGTTCTTTTTTATAAGACAGTTATATTTTCTTCAGGGAACAGAGCCTTATCTAGATCCGCGTCCCGATGGCAAACTTGTCTCCAATGAAACCCTATTGAAGTTGCAGCAATACACTTGGCGAAACCGTTCAATACGGGTGGCAGACGTCGTATTCCTGGTTACCGGGTGAGTAATCTCTAAGCTTCCTAATGCAAAATCAAGCACACACTAGTAAATGGCTGTAGCCTAGTAGCCACAGTTCTTGGATGAGAACTATTCGCGGAGAACGAAAGTGTGAGTTTGACGGCCACTCAAGTAATAAACATAGGCTACCGTAGTACAAAATTATGCGCAGAGCCCAACGACGATGATCGTCAACGTATTTAAAAGCTGAGCTCTTCTAGGAAGCTATTCGCGTTCTTAAGAAGTTGTATTTCAAGGATTACATTCGGTGTACTGAGATTGTTAGAGTGTTTTTGTGTGGTGAGTAATCCTTTGAAGAATAGAGCTATTAAGCCGCCCATCTGTGGCGGTGGTAGTGTATATCTTTATGCACATGCGTCTGAAAAAGCGTTAAAATAGTGTTCGGCGGCAAACTGCCCCCGTAACTCGGTCACGCGAGAGCAGGCACCCTTAGCACTGGTATATTTGATTCCGTGGTAAAAGTCCGACCACCGGCCATGACGATCACAGCTCAAAGAGCTAAAGAAGGCTATTCACCTCCTTAATTTTAGACACTCATCCACAGGCATCACAGGTCATTGCTCAGTTAACAAAAGGTTTCACTGACTTCGCGACTGTGTGGCAGAGGACGGCTCTGTGTGATCCCTTAGTCACACCAGGTTGCCACAGTGAACACAATGAACGAAAGCGGAGCCTTCTTTTTGGTTGGCTTGAATTTAAAACCTGTGCTCGCAAGACTGTAAGACGCCTCGTTGGCTCCTGCAACGATGTGTGAAGGTAGCCATGGAAGAAACGATGGCAAAACTCGTATTGCTTAACTTCTTAAAAGTGGGTAACGCACGCCTGCTGCATTTGTCAACAGGGACAACCAATGTTGTAGTAATTGCAGTGCAGCCTTGTCTGAAAAGAGAACAAGTTGCTTAACGTAATACTTCTGTTTCCGCAAAGCTGCTTCAATGGCTGCACTTTTGTAGTCATCATCGCCCATCATGCTCCTGTCTTTCCCTCTTTCTTTCCCTCTTCCCCCAGCACAAAGTAGTTGGCTGGAGGAACGTACTTTAGGCCAAACCCCCGGCATTTCATATAGGTAAACTTTTCTCTCCTTCTGTAATTTCAAATGCTGTAGGGCACACAGTCAAGAGTAGCAGCGGATTACACCTCTAAACCCAAAATAATGTAAGCTACTGCACAAGCTCAATTCTGATTATCGACAAAAACATCGACAGCGTGAATCATAAAAGGGCGACATTAAAATATACATTTACTTTAGAGCAGTGAGCTCACAAATCACCCCATTGAATATATGGGTGCTAGCTTCATGAACACCCGGTCACCGTGCCCATATGCACCTACCTGCATGTTACCGGTCATTACATGCTGCAGTACAAAGATTTGTAGTGATGGCTCATGAACAATACCACTCATGTGGATTATTACTTTTCCTATTAAGAATCAATAATTTTAACTACTGTTTAGCGTACTATCTAATTTGCATTGTTGAATGGTATTTCAGCTTTGCACACATTATTTTTGAATTCGTTCCTACTATCTCGTGAGACATAGAGCATGTTTGAATTTTGCTTAGTGACGTTGTAAGCATCATGGGGAACATTTTGTATATATGCTGCAACCGTATGTGCTTGGATTATTGAGGGGAGGCTGGGCTTTTTCAGGTGATGCAAAACACCTTGAGCCGAATCTTCCTCAGTTTGTAATGTGTGCTGCAAAAAGGCGTAAAAGGTGTTGCCGTTGTTTTCCAGTAATTAGCTTTTTTTTCAGATGCCTTCACTCTTCGTGTTCATTCAGTTATAAGCCTAAAAACTATCTTCAGGGGCGGAGGACACAGTACAACAATATTGTTTGCAAAAATATACGATTTCAGCAAGCATAAGACATGATCACAGTTGTTAAATTTCTTAATCAACAATATTGTATCTACGCAATGACACAATTATTCACATAACATTAGTGCGTGCATATTTTGACATCTGAAGTTATTGCTAGAAAGCCTGTCCATTCTACGAATGACAAAGAGCTTCCAGAAAGCTATGTAGAGGAAGGAAACGAAGTCCGTTCAGGTCATGAGCCAACAACATTCAGTAAAGATGTATTTACAGAAATAGGGCTTTCAGAAGCTGAGATAGTTTAGCGAACAAATTCAATGAAAGCAAATATGTAAGCAGTCGGAATTGGTTACCCAAAGTTAACTGTAAGAAACACAGAATGTATTGATCTTGCACCTCTTTACAGCGTAACGTTAATCACGGCATCTTGCAACAGAGTTACGAACGTGCACTAGTTCGTATTTTGCGCGATATGTTCAAGAAGACGATCTCCTTTGCTGACTGTTCAATAAATAACTGAGAATTGCGGGATATTAAGTCATGTCAGTCAATGGCTCTAAATATTCTGTTTTCTATAGGACGCGAAAAAAATGTATTTTTTTAATTGTAGGTGTTGGAGCAGCAGTTTACATGAAATGCCACTGACCGCCTCTGAAGCAAAATCTCATCGCAGTCTACGAACCTCATTGCCTACCTTCAGTCAGCTCATAGAAAGAAGCCAGACTGGCTCGCGCATTTGAATGTATTTTGGTGAAAATAACCATTAAAAGTGACATAAGTCATGGTTGTGGTCATTGTAAAGGGATTCATAGCTGTAAGCGTGGCTTTAGAACCTCCATGTTTGCAGTACGTGTATACTGTTTTTCCACTCCAGTGGACTTAAAGAAGAAATGGTACACTCTTGCGTAACTATCATCTCTCTTATTAACCCTTTGTATGATTTTTGCTAGGTAACCCGAATTCTTTTTAGTGACGCTCTCATAACAGATTATTCACCTCAGCCATCGTAGCTGAACGACTTACCTTCGAGGCTGTCTGTATGCCATTTTTTAGGTCAAGTGTATACGTGCACTGGAAGCTCCACAAATAGTAATGACGTTGGGTGATGAAAGATTGAACGAAAAATGTCCCCCCTCCCCTTTCGTTGAGGTCTGATCTTTCGCCTTGCCTCTACTTCTATGTTTGTGCATCATATTGTTGAAAGGTTATAGTATCAGAGCACTTATTTATTAGGCCAACATAGCTTTCTCTCTTGCTTGCTTTCAGACGAGACATAGTGGACCTAGTCCCTGGGGGCGTAAGTACCGACGCAGCAGGTAAGAATGGCAGTGGCTCACATTAAGACCTAAAGCTGCAGATTCCATCACTGTACCTAGCCTATATATTCGTAATACCTAGCGTTGACATTGCGAAGCCATGACTGGGCGTTCAGTTTGCCGTAACTATAGGCATTGCAAGTGTCTTACTGAAAGACTGGTTAACCACAATTTTCTGCGGTGTGAAATTCTTAAATCATAGCACGTATTATGTTTTTTCACTGTAGAGATCATGTATTTACATCTTTTATTACGCAATAAAATGATTACTATGTAGAAACAAAAAATTGAGACTTCATTTTTTTATTGATTAGTTTCGAGACATGTAAGTAACGAAACTTGTCGCGGCCGCTCTCATACGTTTCTAATAACAGAAGCTTCGCATAATTTCTTGTGTATTTATTACCACTTTTTTAAAGAAGGAACGGGTATGAGTAGAATGACCGGACAATCATCATCACTGCATCAAGATATGAAAGGCCAGGAAGCGTGTCATCACGTACTTAGGCACGTTATAGATCCGCTGGCGGTCAAAGTAAATGCGGAGTCCCCCACTACGGTGTGCCTCATAGTGAAATCATGGTTTTGACACTTAAAACTCCAGAAAAAGACCACGTACTTGGATTAAGGAGCACGTTAAGGAACCTCAGACAGTTAAAAGTAATCCTGAGTTTCCCATTAGGGTGTGTCTCCAAATCATGTGGTGATTTCGGCACGTGAAACCTCACAATTTAATTAGTAGCAATTCGTTAACAGAGCGTGTGATCACAGCTGTCAGGATATATAAGCACTTTTTCTTGTGGTTTTTTGTTATTGAAATCGGGATTTTTCAATTTATGACACGTCGCGTTCTTTCATGTTCACCTCTCTATTCGGCAAATTAGTTTCATCGTTTCACAATAACAACGTTGTCTCAACATGCTGGAATTAGAAAAAAAGAAACGCGTCAATGCGCATGTTTATGATGGTGTTTAATAACGGAAGTTTGGTTGGCGTCCTATATTATGTTGCCGCCAAGGAATACACTGTGGTGGTGGTGGTGTGCAGGTGTAGCCTATCTGGGCAAAGCTTGCGGAATAAAGAAAGTCGGCATTGGAGAGGACGATCCGGGTCAGTTTTCTGGCGTAAACGTTGCTGCTCACGAAATCGCACATCTGTAAGTACCTTTGGGCATCAGCCAACTAGATGGTGCACTACTGATGATGATAATAGCAATCTTTGGTCTGTGCATCGATAATGTCGCACTACTTCACGCTTGCGCCTTTAGAAAATGATTACGAAATTTCGTGAAACAGGGAACGCAGTATGATGACGCACTATGCTCGTCAACGCTGTTACTACATAGACACTTATGTTAAAATGAATGAAAGTAGTCACTGGACATGTTATTATGAAAATTAGCCTAATTATATTTCTAACCAAAAAGGTCAGGCGACTGTCGTAGTTACAAGACTTGGCTCGCGTCCTCCAAGCTCGTGATTGGTTCCAGATATAAAAAAGTCACGATGCCAATTTCAGCATGCGGCGTGTAATGAATTCTGGGCGGTTCCATCCATACAAACAGGATTGAACAGCCGAAAAGCGCAATTGACACGCATCCAGGGGGCGGACAAGGTGGGTGTGAACGTTGTTCCTTTACCTGCCGCCGGACAAAAATGAAGCGAGCATCTTTCTAAAGCCGCGATCTCGCCTGCTTCATGCTCACTCAAGTGCGAGCCTCATCAACAGTCGCATTATTCATGGCTGTCTGCTATAAGGTCGTCCCATGCGCACTCTTCACCAGTTGAATCTCATTTTACTGGCTCGAATTTATTACGCTGCACCCAGACATTGGCAGCGGCATTTTTTCGCATGTATAATAGAACCTGTTACACACTTCTCAGATATGAAAAGTTCCAAGTTTTGCACTATATGAGCAATCGTCTCGCTCTTTGATCTAAAGGTTACTACTCTAATTTGCCCAATTACTCTCCTAGTTCATTGTCGCGAGTCATTTGAAAGTCTATGCTTCTGTCGTAAGCGCCATTACAAGAAAGTCGCCTAATTATCTTTTCTGCCCTATTTCTAAAGTTCAAGTATTAGCACATTACTACAAAATTATTCCGCGGCTCAATTCTGCAGCGTAATTTTTTTTTCCAACCCATAGTGAAGATATCCCATGGGCGTAATATCGCCTTCAGTTACGGTGTACAGATTTCGACATGCGACTTTCTTTTGTGAGTTCTGGCGAACCGTGGCAACAACAAGAAAAATACAGAGCCCAAGTTACGGCGAATGCCAATGTTAATGAGAAATTAGCATTCAAGCAATGTAGCGATACACCGCATTGCAGCCGCAGGGACAAGACTGCAGCCGGTTTACATTATCGCGCTTCTCCCTGAGCTCGCCGCGCCATCTAGTAGCACGGCAGGAAAGTGCGCGCGTGGCACCTGTGTGAATCTACATTGAAACAAGATTCAGTGAATATGACGCGCACTGAATTCCGCCAAGCACAAAATAATTTTAATTTATTTCTTTTTTAGTTCAAGAGTAGGTACCCAGTGACCTAAGATGGCGTCAAACAGATTCACTGAAGAGCGGCACGGCACATGCCCCCTGACACATACCTAGTGACACAAGTTGGCCTGACGGTTGGTTCCCAACGCGGTTCCTTCAGCACAGCAGCCTGATGCTATACCCAGTAGGCTGGGGACCACCCATTGGCCCAAGTTGAGGGGAAAATTATTACGACAGACCGGGAGATAGCACCCTTAAGCAGCGTGAACTTCCCGAAGAATGCTAATTGCACAAAAGACAGAAAGACAGAAATAAACTGATATTTCCCTTTAACGTAAGAATGAACACTCAGTTAAAAATACACAAAATATCATTCTAGCACTTACAGCGTATTTCAATCCGTGGTGTCTGCAGTGCCTGTGGACAAAACTATTTTCCACTGCCACAGTTATCGACAGTTCATCATAGCTCCTAATCGAGAGATATATGACTGGTCGTTTCCTTAGTTCTAACACAATTTACCTTGAGAATAAGTTTTCCGTTACTCTGAAAACGCATGCATTATTCGGTACATGTTCTTTTCTACGAAATCTTCTCATTTGGAAACCATCTTTAACCACATGATAAAAAAGAAGTATTTCTTCATTTCATACTTTCAAAAAGGAGCTGCTTTCCTCACAAATGTTTAGTCTGTGAAGTTATCGTCAAATAATCAGTGTTTTTTGGGCATAATTCTGTTGCGCATGTTTTTTTTCTGTTTCTGATCTAATTATTTCACTAAAACATTGCATTCTCTTAGCTACTGTTTTGTTGTCTCTTCGCTACTCCTATAACTACCATGATAAAGCATTCGTATAACATTGAGCTCCGAAAGATAAGTTTAATTCCCCTATGTATTCCCTTTCATTCGTTATATAGAGGTGATTGATTCATGCTCATCTTTACGGGCAGACATTAGTTCCAAAGAATTGCACGCGCAGAATACGCTGCATCGTGGGTTGAGCGAGACATTTAGTGTTAATTGATCAATGTACAGGTTCAGATTAAAGGGTGTATAAGGATAATTCAATTCGCTTTTTGCAGACTATCATCCCCCCATGACGGCGAAGGCGCCTCAAGTAGTTGCCGGGCGTCAGACGGCTACATCATGAATCCATCAACCGCTGGAAGAAATATTTTTCATTTCTCCGATTGCAGCAAGAACGCCATTGCTACATTCTTGAAGTAAGTAGCGTCAGAAGTAATGCGGCGTGCTAAAGTCTAGAAGCACGCAACGCCAGCTGGATGAATAGGCAATAGGGACGCTTATCTCCAATTGCTTGCTACCCGGCTAACTATAAACAAACATAAGAAGGCGCTTTGGTTTTGGAAGTGAACGAGCTGCAATGGCGATCACCTCTAGAGCACTTATGCTCTCTGTTTTAGAAGTGTTCGCACAAACATGCGCTTGGAAACGCGTTTATCTCATTTACGATGCTTTGACCCCATGTCGTGATGTTTAAGACTACTCGTTGACTGATAATATGGGGAATGCGGGAGATGAAAAATCAAGACGATGAGCAACACAAGGTGAGAGCAGACGCCAGCGTTTCGACAAGTGGACTTGTCTTTTTCATATGTCGCACATGTCGCGTTTGAAAAGAGAAGTTGTCGAAAGGTTGGCTCCTGCTTTCACCTTGTTGTCGTGTTGCTCACCGTTTACTGATAAGCGTTTGTGTTTTACTCGACATCCCGAGAGGAACGTGACTATACACCAAAATAATTATGCCTTTTCATTTTCGCCCATGGAGTTGCACCGCTTGCTACGCCAAACTATAATAGCACTGTCTCAGCTTTACGTGGATTCTAATGAACTGAAATTGCTGCAAGTTGTTAACAATGCGTTGGATTGTCGTAAGCGCCAAGCAATACGGCAGGAGATGAAGAGGGGTGATTGTGCCTCTCAAAATTAGAACTTAATGAAAGCCCCTGACAAACAGAATTTCTCCAAAAACTCTCAGCAAGTAGTGCAAGCGCCGAACTCGGATTAATGTGTCAGCTTGTCTTCATTTTTTACCATCTACTATAGAGATAGATATTTAGAAAGCTCATGAATGTCCGCTGCTGCCTGCACCTCTGTAAATATTTTCCAAATTTTCTGCGCATGTGTGCCATGGGCGAAGGTTTTCGGAACTATTTGTTGTTTTTTTTTCGGGCGGCACCGTGTTGTCGGTCTTTTTCTCTTGCGCTCGTATGTGTCTCATAATACACTAAGAGAAAGGTTTCGGTGTTTTCTAAATCCGAGGCTCTGTAGTGCTATATTGCCATATAGTCAATATTGCGCGAAGCAGGCCCTATCGCTGTCGCCAGACGTGCGTAGAGCTGCGTGAGACGTTCTTATTATTTCGTCTCTTAAACGGAACAACTGCTTCGTGTATACATTCCAGAGATTCCTCATACACGATAAACACCACCTGATTGTGCGGTCCTTGTTCTGGGAGGAACTATGTATTGATGGAATGGAAGGAAGCAGAACCTCTACGTTAAAAAAAAGATATGTTGCTTTAACGTGCAGGCGTCCCGTTCTGCTTAAGCCAACAATTATCCTTGGTGCGGAAACATTTTAAGCAAGCAATGCTTTTAGCTCCCGCTGTTGTTGACCTTCAAATGACCTTGAGCCAACAAGCGAGAGCCGTTATCCGGCCACTCAAAGGATGAAGTCGCTGAGCACGTGCTGGTGGGCTAGTTGGTTATACATGATTACAAAAGAGGTACCAAATAAAACAGCGGACGAAGGAAGGCGACCACACTCTATTTGGTTGTCCCGTGTCGCCTTCTTTCGTCCGTTGTTTTATTTGGCGTCTTCGTTGTAATCCCTCAAAGGAGATCATCCGGGCAACCAGTGAAAACTTACTAAAATGGGGTCTCTGGCCCCCTACTCATTGTACAGGACCGCAATACATACGCTAGTTACTGCTCAAAGAAGTAAAAAAAAATGTTGCTTTCGAGTTCATCCTAATGTTTGTTCACAATATCACTCAAGCTGTAACTTCTAGTTTGCTGAGGGAGAGAACAACTTTATTGTTTGCGCGGGATGGGGTCAAGGCAAGGGGAAGAAGTTTTATTCGTCATTCCCGATAGCGACGGTCAACAAGCAGATACAGGGCAGCGTACACTTCATTGTCATGTGTCGCCGCCGAGACAGGATTGCCTGTGCTCTTATAAACGAAAGCGGTCCGTCAGTTTCGCGGCGCGGTTCTTGCGCCGCCTCGAGAGATGGCGCCACGCTGTGTGACGCCTCCATCGGGCGCTTTTTGTCTAGCTGGGCAGCATCCATATGAACCAATAACAGTATGGCGCGGTGCGGTGGGGTGGGCTGTGCCGTGGCGAACATGCACTACACCCATTTTAAGATCGTGGCTAGTATCATCCCCAACCAATCTGCTTTGCCGGTTGCCATTTGATGCATATATCTACTCTTGATTGCGGCAGAGTCACCAATTTTGTTACAATAAATCAGCATAAGAGATTTTACATGATATTAGTACATTGGAGGTCATCAGCCCAGGGGACCATGACACATCCAATCACTAGGGGCTGCTGATATCACAGTACCGCTTTGCATAGCACGTGACTCCAGAATTTCGAGCCTAAAGGTTGTGGTTAAGCAGTAGTGCTACTAGCACGGACGTATTTTAGTGTATCACCCTTCATAGATTACCTTTTATGTTCATAGCAAACCTGACGCCTAATTGTCATAGTTTTCACACATATACAGTGCATTTTAGGTAATTTACAGCGACTATTTATAAGCCACTCTACAGTCATATCAGAAATACCACTTGTCATTGACTGCACCATCGGCTACACGATACCGTTTCTTGACAGCCTGTAGCCATCATTGGCGCTTGCAACACCAAACCACATGCATGATGATTATCTCGAAAGAACTGATTGATCAACTGTTTGATTAATGGCCTTTATTTCTGCAAGGAAGTCGGGGGAGAGCTTTAACGAGTTATATTACATGACGTATGATGTGGGTGAAAATAATAAGGCACACCAACAGTTTCGGTTGTTGGTCACGTTCACCTGAAGCCTACAGAGTGAAGCCAGGAAAAGCGTAGAGCAAGAAAGAGAGATATAATAAGCTCTACTAAATACTGTGAGCGAGCGGTTCTTTGCCCGAGGTGGGATCAACCATTTCTGGCGAAAATTTAGAGATGATACACGAAAGAGAAACGAAACTGAATGAAGAACCTGCCGCTTGAGGAAGTGAACTTGCACCTGCATTGCGCATGCGCTTTTATGACAGAATTACCACGGTAGCAGTCCACACATACTTAGCTATTTGTGTACCTGTTCCAGATCTAGCGATTGAAGTGCTAGCCAGCAGCATTCGTAGCCATACAACGAATGTGGAACATCCTTTCAACCACAGGTGTCACGCATTACGTGAATTTTAGAACAGGACAGAGAACTAAGACTCAGCCTTGGTCCCATGCTCTTCCTTGTCCGCGTATTTTGGCGCTGTTTAAAATGAATAAACAGTCGACTAACCAATAAACACGGTATTTGCGACATCACGAGCTTGGTGACATAGAGGATAATACCTGGGCCTTTCGAGTTAACAAGCTATGGTTCATATCCCGTGGTTGTCTAGACAACTGTCTTGCTATGTACAGCACATTGAGGTCTAAAATAATCTACTTATATCATGAGAAGTTACTGAATTTCATGGTCCACCTAGACGAGCCTAGACACAAAGACTAGACACACTGGAGTAAAAAAACGGGACGGCTGTTCTTCTAGTGAACTTTGATAAATAAGTTATATACGAAGAAATCATACTACTATTGCCATTGTGCGCAGGTCTCCTCAATCTTACTGCTTAAAGGACACCAACCGAAACCGCCATATCGTTCTTTTACCCGACAACTCTAAGAAGCTTCCTGGAGAACTGATGAGTGGCGAGCAATACTGCAAATTCTACTTTCCAAAACATCCACAAGTGACCTATATCAAGGTAAAGCAGTGCCTTCCTCCAGAATTTATCATATATTCTTTGCATCTATCTTTGTTTTAAAGTTTAATGCGTAAATATACGGTCTGTTCCAAAACTCAGCACACGAAGGAAGATCGACGAAAACGTTCGAGCACAGACAACTGGGCTACTTGGTCTGATTCTGATACATGTGACTCTATCGCGCTCAGGTTACGCGCACATAGATAAAAGGGCAGGGACGGTGCACCAAGTTCGGCTACAGAGCTTACAGATAGCGCACTTTCCTTATATATTAGTGTCCGCGTCTCTTAAGGACCATATGGTCTCGCGTATCAGACAAAACCGACGACTTCCCTATCTAATTGGTTCTTCCGGTGAGTTAATTGGCCATACTTGAGGCGCAACTTGCTGCCCCATGCACTGTTGTTCTACGTTTGCGCACTCTTTTCGTCCTGCATTTGTCAAACGCTTAAGCCCATCTGAACCCGAGAATACATTCTACGACAAAAAGTTCTGGGATCGCGGTCACAAACGGCACTGGCGCTGATGCGCAACCGGCAGTCTTTTAGTGTACCAGCCTCCATGACCATTTTTACGTTGCTACTATTGTTCCACATCGGTTATTACATTACGTGGATCCTTCTTGTGAATACGTTTCACTGAGTTGTTGCAAAATATGGGCAGCGTGGTTTAGATGTTTCGCGCATTTAGTGACACTTGCTTCGAAAGCCGCACAATAACTGCTTCAAGTACTCTTATTTTACAATAACAATAGTTGATTGGAATAAAGTTCCTGATGAAGTCGTTACACAAAATTCTTTATCCCGTTTTCAGGCGCGCCTGCATTCATGACTCGACCGCACATACTTTATTTGCTCCTTTCTTTATGCATTTTGTCCTTTCGCAATGTTGAAATCAAGCGTCAGCATGATTGCTTGAACTGTATGTTTGTATGAATGTACTTGTACGTTCCCACCCTCTTAAGATCTTGTAATAAAAGATCGCAGTACCTATAAATAAATAAATAATCTTCAGACTCATGTACACGCGGCCGCACGATATTACGGACCATTAAATCTGAGAAAAGGCTGAACATCTCCGCAACATCGCAAAGCAGCTTGGGATTTACATTTCGGGCCTGGACTAGAATATGCTAACATTTCCGCATGCAGTTTTACTGGCTAACGGTACAGGCTGATCGAGAATTGAACATTTTCTGAGACCCCGTGGTCCGTAAACATTTGTGGCCCTGTTTGTTCCTCAAGGGCTCTGAGGAGGCAGCAGTGCTCTAGCATATCTTATAACCATATGTATTTTTACACATCGTATCATTCTTTTTAAGTGCACGTTACATGTTCATAGTACACGTCATAAGACATCGCCATAATTTTATTATACAGATTTTACGCACTTCAGTGCGTCTATTTTAAGGCCCCTTTACAGCCACGTTGCACCAACTTCATAGTAATCATAAGTACACTGCAAACCCATTAGCACAGACATGGCGCTCTTTGGCCATACCTGGCCCTTGCGCCAAAAAACCCCATACATCATCATCATCATCATTTGTGGCCCTGTATTCATCAATAGTGACAAGAAGCCCGACCGTGCAGGAAACACCGGCGCTTAAGTATATTTGCTCCACGTAGAGATTCACTTTAGAAGGAGCTGCATTCTCGCAAATCAGTTCCCCATACTTTGTCGAACTTTTGCAGAACGAGATTAGGAGTATAGTCCTCTCTGCTTTCCGGCCCCTTTTCCTCCTTTTCTGGTTAGCTGTGAACGCCGCTGACAAGACAAGGCTTGAAGTAAAGAAAAATGCAGTAATTAAATCGGCAGACCACACATTCACAAGATCAAGGTCTTCGCGAAGCACACAATGTCGTCCTCGTGCGCTACTGTGCTGCATGTTGTGACCTCTAAGGTACACGCACACAAGTTCCACTTTCAGAGTATGCGTGATGCCTAATACCACACACACAAAAAAATCTGTTTCGTCCGAAAGGCGAAACATTATTGCGATAGTCAATTTTTATACTGATATACACAGTAAGGTTAGTAGTGTTATCAGGTCTAAAAACTGCTGTAAACATTCCTTTATTAACTAAATTAAGAAGCGTTGTGTCTTACGCAAACGCGGCTTGCATGGGCAAACATGAAAACATCTCACTCGATTACCGCAGATATTCGCTGTTAAAACGCCAGCTTGATGAAGAGCGGAAGCAGCGGCGAGCAAATTGCTCTTAGCGCTCCCTCTCGCTTCTATGTCAACTAGCCAGGCGACAACACAGCGCACACAAAGCCGCCATCTATATCCTGCTGGTACCTTTCGACATCAGCGCAAGTTGCTTCCTAGATTAGACATACGGGACCGCACTCAGCCACCGCAACTGGAGTAGTGTAAGACATGTGCGCTAACGTGCCCCTTTTCTTACTCTGCACTTCTCCCCGCTACCCACCTTGCGCACGTGAGAATACTCCGTGCATACCCACTCCGTCTTCGTCCCATGCGAGTGCATCAAGCCACCATCCTTCTCGGCCCGCCCTCGCAAGCTGTCGCTCGTACTTACAAAAATTGGCAGTGGCTTAGCTCGGCTATGCCAGGATATACGTAGCGAAAGCTAAGGCATAGCATGATTAGCCTTGGTTAATATTGATTACAAGTCCAGGTTAGTCTGGTTGTCTAGCTATGTTTTGGCGTTTAGCCAGTCGTTCGGCACGCTGTTCGTCTGTTTCCTGGGCGATTCGTTTCCGCTTCATCTCGTTCCGACGTCGATTCAAGGCCTCCTCCCGCTTATAAGAACTGTCACTGTCCATACTGCCGCCTCAATTGGGCTGTGCCGCACGCGAACTCTCCTTTTGAATCCTCCGACAGGTTATCAGGCATGCGACGCAGCTGGCGAAGTGAGCGGTGGCAAGCGCAACGACGAGGAACGTGGTGTGACGTCATACCAAACGGCGGCGGCCGAAGGCGCGGCGCTGCGCATCCGCGGAACATCTGTGGCTTGGTGCTACTAGTGGCGCACGCACATTAGCGACTAGGGAGCGAGAGAGAGAGAGAAATATCAGCGGCGAGGTGCGCGTTGTGACGTCATGTGCCTCCACGAGGCACCACCACGGCGAAATCGCAAGTTCGCGGCCAGTAAAGCTGTCGCTGTAATATACGACGCGTGGCCTTGAGCTATGCGTACTTGGACTTTAAGCAGAACATCACGGCGAGGTCGATGCCGACGACAACTAGAACGGTGTAAGTTTGCCGGCTACGTCCACATAATCGCAATAAAATTCTCATGACCTCTAAGAGCAGTTAGTAGTCATGCCACCCGCCGTGGTGGATTAGGGGCTACGGTGTTGCCCTCCTAAGTGCGGTGTCGCGGAATCAAATACCGACCACGGCGGCCGTATTCTGATGGGGGCGAAATTAACCGTGAATTGGGTGAACGTTAAGGAACAAGAGGGGATCAAAATTATTGAAGTCCTCTCTATGACGCGCCTTATAATCAGATCGAGGTTTTGGCACATAAAACTCCAACATAAATTTCCGATTTATATATGAAGTTGTTAATGATTATTGTTTTATATGTAGTAACAAATTGACCACTAGTCTATCTAGCGTCTGCCGTGAAATCGTGACATGGGAAGTTGAGCGTGAGAGCAGTCGAAATTTGAGAAATCAACTAGGCAAGCCCGACAAAAGTCTAGTCTATTCAGAAAGACTGATGTGCCGCGTGGGATAATTTAATGTGGTCAGCAGTAAGTGCTGATAGGCTAGCCAGTTCATGCTAAACTATTTCAGACCATAGCACCTATTACCACTTTTTTGAGTGCCTGTTGCGAAAGCAATGGTGAATCTTCGAAGATGTTTTGTATGTTGTGCAGTGCATGTTTCTATATTTGGATTTCATTGTAAGCAGAATAAACAGTCGGAAGTTAGCGCACTCCTTTTCGTCTTCACTCATGTACACTTTTGCGCTAAGGAGCCGTGGGCATTATAGTCTAATATTATCCTAAATGGTTATATGTGTTTATATAGAAACCTAAGGGCTTTCATATTGCAACCACTTTACACATACTGAATTATGAACACTGCTAAAGTGGGGCACCGGGGATTTTTCGGTATGGTATGATCTCAAATAACAGCAGTCGTTTTGCCAGATGTCACTACAAGACAGCGAACAACCAATGATACTTCCAAGTTCTATTGAAAAGATATAACCTAGAAAAGCAGCAGTATGAATTAGCATGCTGATATTTTAGTTAATGGTATACTAAAGTAGTCAGTAGGCTGATATCCTAAACAACCTTAAAGGAAAAAAGTGAAGTGCGAAAGTTACACGTACGGTAGATAACGAGTGGTCTAATAAGGCGCATCCATGAATAACAACAAAATGAAAACGCATTAGATAAAGCGACAAGAAGACGTTTTCTCGTAAGACAGCGAAGCTTGTATTCGATACCAAAGAGTCGGCTCACACCCCACAGCTGTAATTAAATATTTCTGGGAAAGGCCCTAGTGCGATTGCGCCCGTAAACATAATTATTTTCATCACTGATGACCCTCCAGTCTACATAGTTCTGCTTAACGTTCCTCTGTCCAGCCTTAACACATGTCATTTGAGAAGACAACAATACTATTCAGTGGACTAGTTTCACTCATTTGTATTGTAACAAACTATATGAAGCAGTATTGAACGCTCCTTTGGACCGTCAAAAATTTTACTACTTTCGGGCTGTAATTACGGCCGTCCGCAAGTTTTCAAAAGTCGAGCCAAAGTATTTCCACATTTCCATGAATACAGACCCTTGTAGACTGATGAAAAATTTTGACTGCACGGGTTATGAACTATATAAATAAGATCAACACTGTCTCTGCAGAGGCGTCTGCGTCAGCGGGCGTTTAGTTGGTTGTGACACCACGGACCAGAGCACATGAGGGTCAGACCTGCCCCCACCCCCTCCGCGTGTAACCGGGAGCGGCTTGGCGGTGCTTGACGGTGGGGTTGAGTCAATGCCGGGTGTGTGGAACTTCCAAGCATCTGAGTGGAGGCAACACGCCTCTTTATCATATCCTTCACGTAGATGACACCCTCGGACTTACCTACCTGGGAGAAATCGGCACTGTTCTTTTTATGTACTCCTCTTCACGCTCTTTTTCTTTACATTTCTCTTTTATAACTGTCCTGTCTTCTTCTATCTTCTATTTGCTTCCTATTTTTCTTGGTGGCAACCGATAGCCCCCTTATGTAGCTAACCTGTCTTGATGAGGTCATATTTGGCTGTACCAGCGGTGTACAGCTGCTGGTGTCGACAGGACTTTACTTGCAGAGGTTCATGTCACGTCCCTTTGTTGGGCTCGGTGGTGGGCGGCTTGCATCGCAGCCGAAGTTAATGATTTCTGGCATCATCTTCATTCCTGAAACTACCTGATCGTCCTCTTTTCCAAAAAGGACGCACCAAGGAAACTTTGCAATTTTTTTGCCCAGCGTGAGGAAATCACTCCCCACTATAGCATCATATATAAAAAGACTCCAAAGTAAATTGTCTGAACTTGTTGCCCATTTGTCGTTGCTAAATGCCTCACCGACACATTGGGTCGCGGCTACAAGGTCAAAAAATGGCTAGCGAGGACATCTTGTTCGAGGTTCGCGACAAGCGTCAATATGGAAATGTCTTAAAGCTTCTGACATTTGGTGACTTTCCAATTGCATGACAGCACATCGATCAGTGAGTACCTCCAGAGGAGTCACTTCAGACAGCGTTCTCTTAAGCTTGAGTGAAGAGGAGCTTCTACAGGGCTGGAAGAACGAGAACGTTATAAAGTGCAGTGAATAATCCTCAAGCTCAAAAACAAATTCGAACAAAGCATTTGATACTAACCTTTGCGAGGAGTCTACTGTCATTCTCTTGCAACTGGGTTTTCAAAGAGAAGAGTGAGGCTAGACAATCCCAACCCGCGCAAAACGCTCGCAAAACTGCCGAAGTCACGTTACCTGTGTGAAATGTCGAGACATTGAACACAACTCTGGGAACTGTAGTGGTACGCTGCAATGTCCGAATAACGACGGTGAACATGCAGCACCCTCGCGTTCATAAGCTGCTGTGGATAAAAAGGAAAAGGGTATATTAAATATAAAAATATAAAAAGCATTTATTTCCACGATGCACAGAAGCGTGTTTTACTCCTTCATACAGGAGGGTATGCTGATGCGGCGCTTAAGAGGGCAGTGCCGCAGCAGACTCCGGGATCTTCCTCGCCCACACCCCGCAGGGGCGTCTGCGTAAGCAGGCGTTTGGTGTGTTGCGACACCACGTACCCGAGCACACGAGGGTTGGACCCTCCCGCGTGTAGCCGTGCGCGGCTTAGCCGTGTCTGGGGAAAGGGGGATCCTGGGGGTTGAGCCGATGCCGGGTGTTTGGACCTTTAAGGCCCCCCGGCGGAGGCAACACACCTCTTTGGCCTCTGCTTCACATAGACGGCACCCCCGGACTGACCCACCCGGGGGAAATCGGTAGTCGCCTCTTCCTGTCTCTTTCTCCCCAAATCTTAATCTTTATCTCTCACTTTTTTATCTTTCCTGTCTTCTTCTCTCTTCCATTTACTTCCTTTCTCCACGGCGGCAAGGGTTAACCTTGTGTGGATATCCTACCTTGGGTACACCATATTGGGTTATAGTGACGGCGTACGGCTGGCGTCGTGCAGGCTTGTACACAAGCTCTGCCGCGTCCCCTCGTTGGGCTCCGTGGTGGGCGGTCGGCGCTGTTGCCGAACATACACAATTTTCTCATGGCAGCGCAAACCTCTATTCTCTATGATCGGCGTCTGAAAAGATGCCGCACCGAAGCAACGTTCCAGTTCTCTTTTCGGAGCAATGTTCCATCATTTCCTAAGTTCTATGTACTGCACAGCGAAAACAACGTACCAGTGAGAAAGCTCTCTCCATTCCTAGTGGCCAAGTGTCTAAAAGAAAAAATCGGACCTACATACAAAGCTTCAAAAATGTCTAGCGGGGACCTCCTCCTAGAACTCAATGACAAAGACCAAGCGCAAAAGCTCACAGAACTTACCAGTATTGGTAACGCAACAGTGACAATTTCACCGCACAGAACATTGAATACAAGCAGGGGTGTAATATCAGAGGAAGATTTTATTGGCTTAAGCGACGAAGAACTGCTGGAAGGTTTCCAGGAACAAAATGTTACCAAAGTCCAAAGAATTGTCATCCGCAGGAACGACCAAGAAATCCCCACAAAACATGTAATACTCACCTTTGGAACGAGTGTAATGCCTACCTCGCTGGATGCAGGTTATGTAAAGGTAAATGTTAGACCATATATTCCGAACCCCAGACGATGTTTCAAATGCCAAAGGTTTGGACATGCTTCGCATGCATGTCGAGGACGAAATACTTGTGCTAAATGCAGTTCGAACGATCACCAAACTGACAATTGCACCTCTTCTCCACTTTGTGTCAACTGCAAGGGAGATCATCCCGCTTATTCGCGGTCCTGCCCTTGCTGGAAAAAAGAAAAAGAAGTAATTGCTTTAACAGTCAAAGAAAAAATCTCGTTCTATGAAGCTAGAAAGCGGCTGTCGTACCTTCCGCGAAGAAGTTACGCCGATGTGACGCAGATGGGGGCAGCGTCACAGAGGCCTCAGGAGTCCTCCGAGCCCACGCGCAGTGGTCCCGCAGTGACCCCTCCCACCCCCGTGGTGGAAGCAGCCGACGCTGCTCCATCCTCTTCAAACGCCCTGCAGACACCAGTCCCGCAGGGCCCTAAGATCAAGCGAACCCCAAGGCCCGAGACACGTGTCTCGGCGCCTAACTCTCGATCCTCCAGCGCCTCAGAGAGAGCGATGGAGGTCGACGCAAAAACCCCGGTGTCATTGACACCAAAGGACAAGCGCTCTCTTGAGCGCGGTAAGCGGGACAAAATCCCAATAACAACTCAGATTAAGAAAGCGATAACCTAAAGGTTATCGCTCATTTGTATAAGTCTTTTAAATTCCATGTCACCTAACATCTCACCTCTTATTCATTCCATAGTGCCAATTCTTACCTTTCAATTTCAAAATGGCTTTTATTATCCATTGGAATTGTAGAGGTCTCATACACAATTTAGGTGACATCAAAGACATCATCAACATCTTTTCACCAGTTGCTGTATGTCTTCAGGAAACGAATCTCGGCGCGAAAAATAGTCAAATTCTCAAAGGTTTCACCGTTGTCCGAAGGGACCGCGAATGTTCCACCCGTTTGTCAGGCGGAGTGGCTATAGTCGTGCAGGGCGGCACTCCTACCCGAAATGTCCAATTGAATACATCTTTAGAAGCCGTAGCTGTCACCATTCTATCTTATAAAACCATCACCATTTGTTCACTGTATATTCCACCTCACACCCACTTCACTACTAAACAGTTAGAAAATTTAACAGAACAATTACCGGAACCATTTGTTTTAGTAGGCGATTTTAATGCTCATTGTACTCTTTGGGGCAGTGTCAAAACTGACCAAAGAGGGCAACTCGTTGAAGATTTTATTCTGTCAAACGATATCTGTCTTTTAAACTCAGGTGCGCCAACTTATTTCTCACCGACTTCCCGCACTTTTAGTTGTTTAGATTTAGCTTTTTGTTCACCCTCTCTTTTCACTGATTTTAAATGGGAAGCTCTCGACACATCATATGGTAGCGACCATTTACCCGCACTCATCAAACACCTATCATCACCACAAACCCTAGTAACTAGACCACGCCGATGGAAATTACAGCTCGCGGACTGGCAGGTTTTTATGCAGAACGCGAAACTGGAAAATGTCTTTTCGTCAGAGCTCAGTATTGATGAACTTAATAAAAAAATCACTGAAGTCATAATCACAGCGGCAGAAAAGGCGATACCGCAGTCTTCTGGTATTGTGCGCAAAAAGCTAAATCCTTGGTGGACAAGCGAATGTACTAAAGCCAAAAAAGAACAAAATAAGGCCTGGGGAATCCTACGAAGGTACCCCACTTATAACAATCTTCTAAATTTCAAACAGGCCAAAGCCAAAGCACGATATATTCGAAGAAATGCAGAAAAATTATCATGGCATAAATACATATCTTCAATCAATAGTACAGTCACATCAAAACGAATGTGGGACCAGGTGAGGAAATTTAGAGGAGAGTACTCATCATACACTATACCACTACTTACATGTCCAGGCACACAAACAACACTACAGGACCAGGCCAACTTATTAGGTGAACACTTTCATAACATATCCAGCTCAGCAAACTATTCAAATACATTTTTAAAATATAAAGAATCGGCTGAGAAAGAGAGGCTGCCTACCACTGGGGCTTTAGCTGAAATGTACAATAAACCCCTCACAATACACGAATTGAACAGAGTCCTCTCTGCTGGTAAAAAAACGGCAACAGGTCCTGACCTTGTGCACTACACAATGCTGGCACACCTATCCCAAGCATCGGTAAGGGCACTTCTTAAATTTTTCAATAAGATATGGGAGTCTGGAGTAATGCCCACAGATTGGAAAAAAGCAGTGGTAGTTCCTTTTCTAAAACCTGGTAAACCCGCTACATCCCCTAGCAGCTATAGACCCATTGCACTAACAAGTTGCCTAGCCAAATCTTATGAGAGCATTATAAACATAAGACTCACATTCATCCTAGAAACAAGAAACCTAATAGACAAACACCAGTGCGGATACAAAAAGGGCTGTTCCACCACTGACCATCTCGTGCGACTAGAGCAAGAAATCCGTGACGCGTTTCTTCACAAGCAATACTGCCTCGCGGTTTTCTTTGATTTTGAAAAGGCATATGATACCACATGGCGATACGGAATTTTGAGAGACCTGGCTGACATGGGAATTCGCGGAAGAATGCTAAATTGTCTATGCGATTTCATGTCAAACCGAACATTTCAAGTACGTCTCGGCACAACACTCTCGCACACATTCACACAAGAAAATGGCGTTCCACAAGGTTGCATTCTGAGCACGACGCTCTTCATAGTCAAAATGAACTCGGTAAATAAGATCATCCCATCATCTGTTATGCACTCAATATATGTCGACGATTTACAAATGGCTTGCCGCGCCTCAAGCTTACCCACCTGTGAACGACAACTACAAATAACAATAAATAATATGACACAATGGGCCAACAAAAATGGTTTCCGGTTCTCAACACACAAAACTGTTACAGTTCTCTTTTCCCAGAAGCGAGGGTTACAGTGTACTCCAGGTCTCACATTGAATGGTACAATGCTACCGGTCAAAGAACACTATAAATTTCTAGGCGTAACGTTTGACACTAAACTGAACTTCCTGGCCCACATTAACGCAACCAAAATTAAAGCAAACAAAGCGCTAAATATCCTAAAGGTTTTATCACATAAGCACTGGGGATCTGACCGAACATGTCTACTACGTATATACCGATCCCTCGTACGTAGCATCCTCGACTACGGCAGTGTAGTTTATGGTGCAGCTAGGCAGTCCTACATTAAGCGACTTGATCCAGTTCACAATCTTGGCCTACGACTGGCGAGCGGTGCCTACAGGACATCGCCTGTACAAAGTTTATACGTTGACGCTAATGAGCCTTCATTACAGCACCGCAGAGCACAACTTACAATTTGCTATGTAATAAGAATTCGGTCATCACCACAACATATATGCTACAACATCGTAACACAGTGCCAATCACGAATACACTACACAAATAAATCAAACATAATTCGGCCACTCATCTTAAGACACGAACAATATTGTCAGACCTATGATGTTCCTCCCGAAGCCCTGCAGGTTGCCGAAAGGCCACCAAGATTGCCCCCGTGGTGCAATTTTACACAGCTGTGTGACTGGACGTTAACACATATAAAGAAAAAAGACATTCCACAAGAGCATATAATACAGGAGTTCCGAGCTATCCAAGAAAAATATAAAAACTACACAGAATTTTACACTGACGGCTCTAAAACACAAGAATACGTAGGTGTCGGGATCGTAACAAAACATTGGGAAAATAGCATTCGCATAAATAATTTTTCTTCAGTCTTTACCGCCGAAGTTTATGCGATATGGATGGCAGTTAAAAAAATTACTTCCGACAAGCAGAAGAATGCTGTTATTTATACCGACTCGTTAAGTGCCCTAAGAGCCCTTAACTTAAACTCCGCGTCTGAACCCCTGCTTGGGGATATCTTAAACATAGTGTTTAGCAAGAAATACGAAGGAACCATACGATTCTGCTGGGTCCCAAGCCATGTTGGGATAGCAGGGAATGAAGCTGCAGATAGAAGCGCATCCATGGCAGCGCACAAAAGCATCACACACATAACACTTCCATACAAAGACAGCATCAGAACGGTTCGTAAGGCCCTCGCATCAAAATGGCAACAAGAATGGAACTCGTGCGTAAATAACAAATTACATATAACTAAACCCCTGCTTCGCGAGTGGAAATCATGCACTCACCAAGAACGATTCTATGAGGTAATGTTATGTCGACTTCGAATTGGACACACGCATCTAACACACAATTTTTTACTTCGAAACGAAAGTCCACCAACATGCGAGAAATGTCACGAAACACTCACAGTAACCCACATCATTATATCATGCCCACACACTGAAACACAGAGACGGAAACATTTCAAAAATTTGTATCACTTGCATATACCTCTGCACCCTGCTTTATTATTAGGCGATGATCCACTAGTGCCATTCACCAACCTGTTCCAGTTTTTAGGTGAAACCAATTATCTACATCGACTTTAAGGTAACACAGCTATAACTACCCTAACATTAGATCTTATACTGTCCTGTGACTGGCGCAGCATGGCCTTAGTCGCTTTTGCGCCATTAAACCCGAATTAACTAACTTCCTCGCCCACAAAGAGTGTGGCAGCGGCAGTGACAGCAGGTCCCTTGGTTAAACAACCAGTGCTGCTTCGCCATACCTGAAACAGGGCCTATCGACCTCAGAGTTGGTAGGCGCCACGGCTTAGTCTCTTTAGAAGAGGCCTTCACGACACACACACGGCTCCCTAGAGCAGACGTCGAGCGCCTGACAGTGCAGCCAACGGCTGAAGGCTGCCGCCAGTCTAAGGATCATGGAAAGAAAGATAAACCTCGCATTACAAGACCGGGAAGGGGTCCTGTAAGCAAAGATATCTTGTCTAAACACACATCACAAATTTTTCTCATTATGGACACACAAATATTACAATGAGACGTGCGACTCTACAGTCAAGACGATGTTAAAGAGTTCCTTCGTAAATTCAGTCCAAAGGTGCTTTGTGTTCAGGAAACTATTAAAATCAACCTAAACTTTCTAAGGCAATATAACACTTTCCCCAAAGACCGTGACGACGCTGTTGCTTCATTCGTAGGTGTAGCAATAGTTACAGATTAGCCTGTTGCTTGCCAGAATCATTCTCTCCGCACGCCCTTTCCGGCGATGTCTGTGCGAGCTATTTTCTTTAACAAGTTAATAACTACCTCCTGCAATTACATATTACCAGAGTAAAACAGAATTCTAGATACTGATTGACCAGCTCCCGGAACCACACATAATTGCCTTGGATTTTATTGTTCACACTAGTTTGTGGGAAGAGTGCTTCTATGATGCCATGGGCCGACTTACGGAAAACTTTCTAGTAACCTCAGGTGCATGCCTCAATTATAAAAAGGAGCCCACCTACTATATTATTCACCTCAATTCATATTCTTCCATAGATGTAACCAATTCGAACTACTACTCCCCTAAGTAAAATGGAATGTGTTAAAGAACCCATTAGGGAGTACCACTTGCCTCTAACAATGAACTTAATACAGCAACATAACAGTCTACCGCCCGTCCCCCATTAAGAAAAAACATCGGCTCACTAAAAACATTTTAGGTGTCAACCGGTTGAACACGATATTTTGTCAATGATTTTAGTTTTGATGACGCAGTATCGTATTTTGCCGCTTTTGTCCTTGACGCAGCTGAAAAATTTATTCACAAATAAATGGTCTCTCCCGTAAAAGAAATGTCCCCTGTTGAAATGAGGATTGCAGACAGCCGCGAAAGAAACAAAAGAAAGCGTGGAGCGTGCTGCCTTGTTCCCCAATGGCATGAAATCTTGTGCAAATTAACATTCTAAAATTATAGCGAAAGTGGACGCGACGACTAGCAAGGGGGGCTAACTGGGAGAGGATTGTCTCTGGCATAACATCTTGCACACAGCAATCCAAAGTATCGAATGACCTGTAAAGGCTAAAAGGTCCGGAAACTCATTCATTACCCCTGGTAAATAAACAAGGAAACAGCTTAGAAGACCAGGTCAACGCTATTGGTGGACACTTACAGAGTTATTCTAGCTCAACCTAGTACTCTGAATCTTTCTAAAACACAAAAATTAGCCGAACGTAAGGCACTCGACCATAAATGCACACATAATAACCCTTATAACCTTGCTATTAATGTCACCGACCTGAGAGCTTCCTTGAATGTATGCAAGAGTTCTGCCCCGGTTCCTAACAGAAACACGTAAGACATGATTATACAGCTCCACGCTGGCACTCATGCGATGCTAATCGCACTTTTCAATGCTATATGGGCGGCCTGGTACCTTCCATCTGCAATGAAAGAAGCTATTATTAATCCAGCTTTGACACAAAGTAAAGACCCCTCATTAGTAACAATTCATCGCCCACTAGCCCTCACAAGTGGTATCTGCAAACTCTTCGAAAGAACGGCTAATTGTCTTCTGCATTTTCTGAAATCTAACTTCTTGACCTGTGTCAGCGTGGTATTAGACAAAACCCATTGACGTCTGACCATCTTCTACGCAATGAGGGAAACATTCGCGACACCTTCATTCAGAAAGAATTCCTTGATATATTTTATTGATATGGAAAAATTCACAAAAGATTCCTTCATATGGAAAAGGCATACGATACCATTTGGCGTTAAGGAATATTACAGAAGCTTTCGGCAATGATAATCGATGGAAATAGGTTTAATTTAATTGAAATCAACATTTACAATCATACATTGCATGTTAGTATTGGAAACACCCTGTTTAGGCAATGTTTACAAGAAATTAGAGTACTGCCGGGTGGCGCACTTGGCTAGGATTAAAGTAACCTATGTATATGTGAGCCACATGTTCAGCTAGGCCTCAACAAACTTTCAAAATGAGCTAAACAAAATAGATATAAGCTAAATTCCGAAAAAAAAAGATTCTGCGTCCTGTTTCCATGAACGATATGCCTAGACCCTGAGCCTAATATCGAACTTCGTGCAGAGCGAGCACCCGGGAATGCAGAACACAGATTATTAGGTATCGTACTAGACGAAAGATTACTTTTAGTTCCCACTTTATGTATGTTGCCGGCAAATGCTTAAGAACACTGAGTATCCTTAAAATCCTGTAGCAGACAAGATGGGGTAGTGACAGGTAGTGCCTCGTGACTCTGCACAAGTCTTTTGAGCTCGCGTTTGGACTACGGCTCTGTACTTTATCAGTCTGCTACACCATGCGGCCTCAAGATCGTAGCAGCTTTGCACCATCTTTGTATCCGTCTCACGACCGGTGCCTCTGGAACAAGTCCCATACAGAGCCTCTACGTAAATCAACTGACTGATCCCTTGACCTGAAGAGGACAGAATTTTCCATACTTTCTGAAAGTAAGTCCGTACGGTGACCACTCAAGTAACTCTACGATATACGATACACCTAGTACACTTGTCCACAACTGAGTTTCTGTGAGAGAGCTCTTCTCATTGTGTGTCAGAAAAATGAGGGGCATTTGGGTGTTCCCCCCCCCCTTACAAATAAAATAGTGGTTTCACTGAAGCTTTTTCGCCAAGGCTGTGGCAGGCGATAGTGTCACATGTTATTTGTCGAAATCACTACATATACTCCCGATATACACATTCGTATGCACTTCCTTTAATTCAAATGGAACTATTCCTGTCCGCAAATTTACATGGACGCATCGAAGTTAAGCTACGGTGTCTCATATGCAGCTGCTGGTCCATCTTTTACAGAATCAGAAGTTCTGCAACCGGGAATCAGCATCTTCACTGCAGAAGCCTATGCAGTGGTTGTGGCTCTGAAACACATTAGGAAAACAAAGTTACAATATTCACAGACTCTTTAAGTGTAGTGAAAGCTTTAAAATCTCTACACAAAGATCAAAAACCCTATAATCAATCTATACGCGCTGCTGTGCACAACCTGTACATCTAACCAAGACGCCGTAACATGCCGGTTGCCTGGGCATAGAGGTATAGAGGAAAATTGCCAAAGCCATAGCAATGAAAGGTAGCAATCAGTCAATAGCAGTTCGTGCCACAGACTTGAAGTAACCTATACATAAAGAACTGAGGAGCTTTTGGTAATAGATGTGGGATGTCGAAATCCTGAATAAGCTTCACCTAATTAAACCCCACTAACGAATTGGCCACCAATATCAAATCCGCGACGATGTGACATACTGTTATGTAGACTTAGAATAGGGCAAAATTAGTCAGCCCATTCTCTTTTAACTGGTGCTTGAACTTCCCAACTGTGCTAGATGTTCCGGCAGGCTGACCGTGCTCCACGTCTTGCTGAACTGTTGGCAAGGAGAACTTGAACAAAAAAAATCATTTTCCTGTTACATACGAACAGCATGTTCCCCTTCATCCTGCACTGTTTCTCGGCGCAGAACCATTCTTCGAGACGAAATCAGTGCTTGTTTTTATGTGATGTTGTGTTGCACGTTATCAGCCCAAGAGAATCGTAGCAAGCCCTCTCTCTAGAGGGTGCTGCTCCGATAGTAGTGTTGTAAGGCGCATCTATTTAGGCCCTGGTGCTCAAGGGCCCCATCGAGGTGGTTGTCCTACTGGCACTGACACGTTTTACTGCATTATCTACTTGTGGTAAATCTCTGATGGTCATAGCCCACATCACTTGTCATTGTATTAATCTGGATATATTTCACGCCCTCTACAGTTAATGTTCTTAGGCCTCTATACAACCATGTTACATTTATGAGTTGTCAGTTACAGCTCTATGAAATGCTTATCTTTCTTGGCGCTCTTTAAAAACGAGAAGAAAGGGGTTAACCCAGGGGCCCGATGTTTAATCATATCATGAGAAGCATTCAAACAAATAACACGAAGGAAAATGTAGAGGAAACTACTTGTACGTACCAATTGAATTTAAGAAATGACAAATTAATGGCAATGAAAGCGCATGAAAAAACTTGCCGGCGGTGGGGAACGATCCCACGTCTTCGCATTACGCCTGCGGTGCTCTAACCAACTGAGCTACCGCGGCGCAGTTCCCCATCCACTTTCTTGGTTTTTATGTGTTACTACTAGAATTACCCTCGGAGTGTTAGCCAGCGCCACCACTCACAAACCTTGGCGGCGAATGTGGAACATCCTTTCTGTCGCAGGCGTCACGAGTACGTGATCATTCTGGATGAAGGCAACAAATAAACCCGCTTACGCTACGTGAAGGCATCAATGTTGTCGGATTCGAGACCCGCGTTATGTAAGAAGGAGAAGAAGGGGGGGTTAACCGAGGGACCCGATTTTTGAATCTTATCATGAGAAGTCAACAAAGACATCAAGAAAAACATAGGGGAAATTGTATTTATCATTTCTTTAATTGAATTAGTAAGTACAAATAATTCCTCCTATGTTTTTCTTGGTGTATTTGTTTATCGGCTTCTCATGATATCTTTAAAAATCGAACCCCTTGGTTAACCCCCTTTCTTCTCGTTCTTACATAACGCAGATCTCGAATCCGGCCACACTTATGCCTTCAGGTAGCATGTGCGGATTTATTGACCAGTCGGCTTCACTCAGAGAGATCGCGTACTCGTGACGCCTGCGGCGGACAGAATGTTCCACATTCACTGCCGAGATTTGTAAGTGGTAGCGCAGGCTAATACTCCCAAGGTTACTTCTAGTAGTAACATAAAAATACCTAAGAAAATGGATGGGGAAACCGCGCCGTGGTAGCTCAATAGGTAAGAGCATCGCACGCGTAATGCGAAGACGTGGGATTGTTCCCCACCTGCGGCAAGTTGTTTTTTCCTCCACTTTCATTGCCATTTATTTATCATTTCTTTAAGTCAATCATTAAGTACAAGTAAGTTACTCTATGTTTTCCTTTGTGTCTGTTCGTTGGCTTCTCATGATATGGCGCTCTTTGGCCATTCCTAGCCCTTGCTCCTATAAAGCCCATATATCATCAAGATCAAGACTTTATGCTGATTCATTCTTCTCTTTAAAAAAGAATAATATGGATGTATATTGAACAACCCTCGTTGTTCTGTCTGAAAACTATATCACAGAATTTCTTTATCAAAAATCACTTTTATTGTTGGTATGTTTGGTTCAAGTTCTCGTCAAATTAAACAGGGTAATTTTTCATATGTTACAGTGGGACTCGGATCTCCAGAAATGCAAGTTTCGCTGCAAATTGGGTTTAAAAGCAGATGGGCAACCAAACTATGCCATTAGAACTGCAATAGATGGAACTCCTTGTGACCGGCATAAACCCAAGATGGTAACTTGCTACTACATCTCTCGATGACCAAAACGAGATCAAGTTGAAAGCAGGAGCCAACGTTTCGACAAGTGGACTTGTCTTCTTCAAGGCGGCAAGTCCACTTGTCGAAACGTTGGCTACCCGCTATGGTTTCTCAGTGGCTATGGTTTTGTGCTGCTATCGACGAAGTCGCAGGATCGAGCCCTGGTCACGGCGGCCACATTTTGATGGGGGTGAAATGCGAAAACACCCGTGGTACTTAGTTTAGGTGCACGTTAAAGAACCCCAGGTGGTCGAAATTTCCGGAGTCCACCACTACGGCGCGCCTCATAATAAGAAGGGTTTTGGCGTGTAAAACCAGAGAATTTATCTTTTTTGAAACGTTGGCTCCTGCTTTCACCTTGTTCTCGTTTTGCTCATCGTCTTGAATTTCCATCTCCCGCCTTCCCAATCTAGTACTACTACATCTCTCTTAAGAGGAAGCTTTAGCTTGGGGCCCATTTCGATTTTCCTATCAGAGTATAATAGAACACAGAAGCAGCATTTGGACAAATATGAAGGAAATTTGTCACATCTTAGGTAAAACGTTGAATTCAAGTAACTGCAAAAGCATAATTTTAAATCAAGGCTGCACAGATTTAATAAAAGCTTCCGAAAGTTGGTATGTTACAAAATTGTAGCAGGACATTTAGAAATCCGTATTTTTTTCCTTGTAGATGCTGAAACGTAGAAAATAAACGACGTCAGAGCTGGCAATCCCGAACTTCAAAAATTGTTGCTCGAGCAGAATGGGTGCCATATGTGTGCCCTATTCTCAGTCAACAAAATAGGAGAGTGATTCACATCATCGTGAATTTTACAGTGACGGCCACTTCCCAAAGTGGGTTTATTTATATGGAGCTTATTCAATATTTTAACTACTAAATACTTTTAGGTCCCGTTGTCAGCGGCTTTCAAGTGGCCTTCGGTCAAAAGCAGGAGCTGTTATCCTGGCCCGCAAAGGGGAACATCCGGCCTAGTGGCGAGAACGAGTTCATGCGAGCAACCACTCAAAACTTAGGCAAATGCGGTCTCTGGCCCTCAAAAGTATGTACAGAACAGCATTACATACGCCAGTTACTGCCCAAACAAGTTACATAATATTGCTACGGCATGAGCCGGGCGAGAAGAAGAGGAAGAAGAAGTGAGCTGGTGCAGCCTCAGGACGCCATCTTGACTTTACCATCCATCTCGTCCCTTGAATAAAGCCGGTTTAACATTAACCGTAACAGTTTTGTGGTGGAGGTGCTGGGTACTTCGACCAAGACGACGGAGCTGCTGCAGCAAGTGCCACGCCGGAGCCGACGCCTCGCTCGACTGCCTCCAACACCACTTGAGATCCCGATGTCCCACAGCAGCGACGAACAGCCTTCTCTGGCAGCTCCAGTGCGAACAACCGGCGCCTGGATGCATCAGATGGAGCCCCGCCCTTTCTCTGGAAAATTCGGCGAAGACGTGGAGGAATGGCTCACCCACTACAAGCGTGTGAGCAAGTACAACGGCTGGAACTCCACGACTCAGCTCGACAATGTGGTTCTGTTCCTCACAGACACGGCGCTAGTGTGGTTCGAGAACCATGAAGATACGTTCACAACGTGGGACAGCTTCGTTACTCACCTCACAGAGTGCTTTGGCGATTCCACCACGAAACGGAAGCGGGCGGAGCAGACATTGCTTCAGCGCGCTCAAGTCCCAGGTGAGACCTGTACTACGTACATAGAGGCGATCCTGAAGCTTTGCAAGACTGTCAATCCTCGAATGTCCGAAGAGGACAAGGTTGGACACCTTCTCAAAGGCATAGCCGAGGATGTTTACAATTATTTAATCGGAAAGGAGAGTCTCGCCTCGGTCGCCGACCTCATCAAGCATTGCCGCACATTTGAGGCCTTGAAGCTGCGCCGTATCACGCCAAAGTTTGGCAGGCTAGCAAATGTCACAACGGTGGCAAGCGTTGACGAAAACGACAACCACAGCTTTCAATTTGACCTTGCGGCAACTATAAGGCAAATTGTCCGCGAAGAACTTGAACGACACACCAAAGGGGCGGATGTCGAACAGCTTGGTTGCGCTTCCAACCAACCTCAAGAACATGCATCTGCTGTGTCAGCATTGTCTGTCATGCCAGGCGTTGCAGACTGTCGAGGTGATCAGCTGCGACAGCACCGACGTACCTTTCCCGACGACATGACGCACGATCAACGAACTCGTCGAGCTACCACCACGAATCGGAATTCGGAAGATCGCGTTTATTATTCGCAGCGTCCCAGGGTTGACTCCGAGGCATACAACGTCGGTCGCGCATCTCCTGTATGTTACAGCTGTGGCGCCTCAGGACACATTGCTCGTTTTTGTCGCCGGCGCCGACAGACAACAACATATGGCCCACCACCAACTTGGCCTAATTTTGGACGTGATAGTTATGACGACCGTTGGCCGATAGACCCTGCAAACACCACAGGCGCGCCACCTCGGAATACCTTCCGTCAGTATAGTAGAAGGAGTGGCTCGCCAGCTTCTGACCGCAGCCTGACGCCCCCAACCAGTCGCCAACGCCGTTCACCGTCACCACGGCGACGTGCTACGTCTCCACCGCCGTCGGGAAACTAGCCGGCGCGGCCGATGGAGGTAAGGTCGCCGGACAGTCTGTGTATCTGCGAAATACTCCTCTGCCTATTATGATGGTGAAGAACAAAGTGCGTGTGTTAATTGATAGTATACCTGCAACAGCATTAGTGGATACTGGTGCTACCGTTTCCGTCATGAGTGTGACTTTCAAAGAGAGGCTGGGTAGGAAAGTTATGTTCCCGTGGAATGATGGTGTGACGTTTCGAGGTGTCAGCGGAGAGTGCCTAGTTCCCCTTGGTATTTGTGTTGCAAGTGTTTTATTCGGAGGAGAAGATCTTAAAACAGAATTTCTCGTACTACCGCGATGCACTCATGATGTGATTCTCGGGATTGACTTTCTTCAGGATTGTGGTGCATCCGTTAACTGTGGCACAGGCGAAATTACTTTGAATAGCGCGCTTCTCGCCACCCTTGCCGACACATCCTTACCAGTGAAAAACTATTGTGTTGTTTCGAACGATTTGCTGCTACCGCCTTGGTCGCTTTCACGTATCCCTGTCAATTTCGCTGCTGCCGACCTTTCATCGTTTGACGCGCAAGTCCAGCCACTTATGTCGAGCTGCGCAAAGAAAGATGTACTTGTACCACGCTCTGTCGTGAGAGTAGTGAATGGCGCCTCCAATTTATGGGCTTTCAATTGTTCTTGCGTCCCTGCCGTTCTCCCGCGTGATATGAAGCTTGCTGAATTTGACGAGATTACTTACAGCTCCATTACAGTTCTAAGCGAGGAGGAGCAGTCTCATACTAGCGATCCCCAAAGAAGCATTTCTGAAGAGCAGATCCTACGAATGATCAACAAGGCACTGCCCTCACATGAGCGCCGCGCTCTCGCACAAGTTTTGTGGGCACATCTTTCTGTGTTCGATTTCACACAAGGCGACAAGCAGGCTTCACTCCCGCGTTCTCGTGCTCGCCACAGAATTGACACCGGATCTGCGCACCCCATTCGGCAAAAGCCTTACCGCGTTTCTTCAGCAGAGAGGACAGTTATTGCTGAACAGGTGAAAGACATGCTGCGTAAAAGTGTTGTCCAAGAGTCTTCTAGTCCGTGGGCAGCACCAGTAATCTTAGTAAAGAAGAAGGATGGATCGTGGCGGTTTTGCGTTGATTACAGGAAACTGAATGCGGTCACCAAAAAGGATGTGTATCCGCTTCCTAGAATTGATGATGTCATCGACTGTCTACATTCCGCTGCCTACTTTTCATCACTGGATTTGCGATCGGGGTATTGGCAGATACCCATGCACCCAGACGATAAGGAGAAAACGGCCTTCGTGACACCAGACGGTCTTTATGAATTTAACGTTATGCCGTTCGGCCTTTGTAACGCGCCAGCAACATTCGAACGATTCATGGATACTATCCTCCGAGGACTTAAATGGGAAATTTGTTTGTGCTACCTCGATGATGTGGTTATTTTTGGCAGCACATTGAGTGAACATAACAGCCGTCTCAATCTTGTTCTGGATTGTGTCAAACAAGCCGGCTTGATCCTAAATTCCAAGAAATGTCGTTTTGGAGAAACCGAGACGTTAGTACTTGGGCATCTGGTCGACAAAAACGGTGTGAGGCCAGATCCACGGAAGATTGAGGCAGTCAGCTCCTTCGAAGCACCGAAGTCAGTGCGGGAGTTGAGGAGTTTCTTGGGCCTGTGCTCGTATTTTCGGCGCTTCGTCCCAAGATTCGCCGACGTGGTGTACCCCCTAACATGTCTTCTCCAAAAAGCCGTCCCTTTCAACTGGACATCGGCTTGCGACGACGCGTTCCGTCAGCTAAAATTTCTACTAACATCAGGGCCCATATTGCGTCACTTCGATGCATGCGCACCTACGGAAGTGCACGCTGATGCCAGTGGCATCGGCATCGGCGCCGTACTTGTGCAACGTCATCAAGGAGCTGAACACGTTGTGGCTTATGCTAGTCGCTCTTTGACTAAGGCGGAACGCAATTACACTGTGACCGAGCAAGAATGCTTGGCAGCTGTTTTCGCTGTCCACAAATTTCGACCTTATATCTACGGACGCCCGTTCACTATCATTACTGACCACCACGCGTTGTGCTGGTTGGTGAATCTCCGTGACCCGAGTGGACGACTGGCACGTTGGGCTCTTCGACTGCAGGAGTACGACTTCGTTATTTCCTACAAGTCCGGGCGTCGCCACGCAGATGCGGACTGTCTCTCCCGCCTTCCTCTGACGACGATGGAGTGTGACGAAGACAATTTTGATGACTGTTTTGCTCCCATTTCTTCTACATTCCCAGACTCGATGACTTTCAAAGCAGAGCAGGAAAATGATATTGGTTTGGAACCTCTATTTGTGGCCGCATCGCGTCCTGGAGCCACCGGTCGATTTTGTGTCCGTGACGGCCTGCTTTACAAGACCAATTATTCGGTTAAAGGCGCACGCTTCCTTCTGGTGGTGCCGCAGAGTCTGCGAACGGACATACTGAGAGCCATGCACAACGATGTGACCTCTGGCCATCTAGGATTCATAAGAACTTTGAACCGGACACAGGAGCGTTTTTACTGGCCCAGAATGCGGGACACGGTCAAGCACTACGTCGCCAGTTGCGAACAATGTCAACGCTACAAGCGCCCTACGACCGCTCCGCCAGGTCTTCTCCAACCTCTGCCGCCGCCTCGCCTGCCATTTGAACAAGTGGGTATCGATCTTCTGGGCCCATTTCCCCGATCATCTAACGACAACCGATGGGTGATCGTATGTGTCGACCATCTGACCCGTTACGCGGAAACGGCGGCCGTGCCATCTTCAACAGCTGCGTCCGTTGCAACGTTTTTGCTTCGATTCATTATTCTTCGACATGGTCCCCCCCGTGTGATCATTAGCGATCGCGGTCGTCAGTTCGTTGCGGACGCCGTAGAAGAACTGCTTCGTCTCTGCAGTTCGCAATTGCGTCATTCAACGCCTTATCACCCTCAGACAAATGGGCTTGTAGAACGTACGAACAGAACTCTAACTAACATGCTGGCCATGTACGTATCTTCCGATCACAAGGACTGGGATGACGTACTCCCCTTCATCACCTATGCGTATAATACTGCAAAGCATGAGACGACCGATTACAGTCCTTTTTATCTCCTTTACGCACGTTCACCGCTAAGCTGCATTGACACTATACTACCGTTTGACTTTCACAGCGAGTACTCTGTTGCCCAGACGCTTTGTCTTGCCGAAGAAGCCCGGCGTATCGCTCGTCTTCGTACTGTGGCATCGCAAGACCGATCGAAAGAGCGCTATGACAGCCGACACCAGTCTGTCTCGTACGCCAAAGGAGACTTTGTGTGGTTGTGGACTCCTCAACGTAAACGTGGCTTATGCGAAAAGTTTTTACCTCAGTACACGGGCCCATTCGTCATCGTAGATCGCTTGAGTGACTTGACGTACGTAGTGGCACGCTTGACGTCGACTGGTCGTCGGTCTAGCCGGACCCAGTTAGTACATGTTGCCCGTCTTAAGCGGTTTCACCCTACGCTTTCCGAGTGATTTGGACTTGCCCAGCGGGCTTCGTCTGGCAACCGGGGATTGCTACGGCATGAGCCGGGCGAGAAGAAGAGGAAGAAGAAGTGAGCTGGTGCAGCCTCAGGACGCCATCTTGACTTTACCATCCATCTCGTCCCTTGAATAAAGCCGGTTTAACATTAACCGTAACAATATATTGCTTCCGAGTTCTTCCTAATGTTTGTTCACAATATCCCTCAAACTGTAACTTTATTAAATGTTAACAGCGCACAACAGACGGTGATAGAGGGAGCAACAGCAGGACACAGCGCTGATTACAACTGGTACTTTATTGGAAGAGGGAGCATATATGTAGGCTGGAACAGCCTGTGGGAAAGCTAACAAAGCATGCACCAAAAATTTAAAAGAATTCGCACTCACCATATCGCCCTCTGCCCTTTACAAAGCGCCATCCAGATATTCAATTTCCTTTTTTGACAGCGCAATAATGTTTATCATGATGGGTTTGATAAGCTTCGATCACTTCACGTGTTAGCTTATCCTTCTCTTTCTTAATCACTGTACACTCCCCGTAGACCGGTTTACATGTAAAGCTTCTGCAGTGTAAGGACAGGTGGCCCGCAGCGAGTCTTTCCAGCCACATTCTTGTGCTCCCTAAGCCTATCGTTCTCACACATCCCCGACTGGCCGATATACCTTTTCCCGATGTACAAGGGAAGAGAGTAAATTACACCTGCCTCGCAATTAACACACTGCACCCTGTGA
This sequence comes from Dermacentor variabilis, assembly GCF_050947875.1. Taxonomy (NCBI): domain Eukaryota; kingdom Metazoa; phylum Arthropoda; class Arachnida; order Ixodida; family Ixodidae; genus Dermacentor; species Dermacentor variabilis. Next base: position 16,275,606 of record NC_134578.1, on the reverse strand, counting down.
TTTATTGAGCATCCTAGTTTCTCTTTGGCATCAGGGTTGACCATCGAACGCTTTTTTTCAAAGTTTCTTGGAGGCAGAGAAAGTAACGTCTACACCATCGAAAACACCTATTTTCTTGAGATTGTGTGCGATTCTGTTCATATAGGTCACTAAAACGAACCTTTCCTCCTTTTTATTTGCCAACTGTCTGCCCTTGTCACCACGTTTTAATTCTTTCAGCAAGCCACGAGCCACTGATATAAGCAGATGAAGCAGGTAGACAGCCGACACCAGGGAAGAAACCTGAGAAAAAAAACTACTCTCTGCCAAATGAGAACATGATTTGAGGAAATAATTTTTTAAACAAGACAAGATTATACCCCTTTTCACAAGCTTTGTGTGATTGTAGGTCTACGGGAGCAGCGGTTTACTGGCCGTAGGCTCAAACAACCAGCAAGCATATGCTTTAGTGAAATGAAACATCAAGTCAACAAGCTTACGCTAGTCATCCACGGGAACGTCATGTTTATCTGCAGTGGCTTCAGACGCTCGCTAAAAATGGCCAAAACACGCAGTAGAGTTACTGGAAAGTTGGCTACATCAGGTATTAAAATGATGAGATAGCCGTCCAAGTCCCTAAAGACGCGTCTCACATTCGCCACTTCTGAGCACTCCCTCAAAATGCGGTCGTGGAAGGCAAGGTAAATGTCACTTAAGAGGGGTGCGATGCATGAACCGACGCAAATGCCATTTTTTGTGTGAAAGTGCTATCTTGCCATGTAATGAGCCTTGACGTCATATAAAAATTTAAAAGCTCTAAAGCACTGCGCTCAGTGATACCAGCAGCATTCAGAAAGCCCACTTCACTATGCTTGTCAATAGTGCTTTGAACGCAGAACTGTTTTTGCAGAGTCGAGTAAAACAGGTCCTTCATATCTAAAAAAAAAAGCTGAAAAATCTTTGTTGTCAGTTTTTAAAAATTCAATTACCTGGTCAGAGTTCCTAATTAAAAAAGGTCGTCAGCTGTTAGAAACTTGAGTTTGCGTTGCAAGAACATAGCAAGGAGCTTTTGCCGCGCTCCATTCTCGGAAATGATCCCACGAAATGGAAACCTATCTTGTGTGTTTTTACTGAAAAGAAGACTTTCAGGCTTAAGTTTGCTTTGTGTGCAATAGCGCGCTCGAGCGGATGAAGTTTCATGCTGTAGCAAAAACGCAGGGCCTCTTCCTGGCCACGGCATAGCTTGACGTCATCTCGCCTGTAAAACACAGTGTCGTCTTTGATAGCCCTCGACTTATACTCGTTCAGAGGGCTTCGGCAGCCAACATAACTACGCTGAAGTTTAATTTGTCATTTCCAATAGTAAGCACATACAAGGCACCAGCGGCTTCATTGTCATCTTTCGGCACTTAGACAGGTTTGCCAGCGATCCTTGTTCCGCGACACGAGTTTCACGTTGCCTCGAGAGATGGCGCCACGCTGCGCGGCACGTCCTTCAGGCAGTTTTATTCTCCTAGCTGGGCAGTTCACGTTGTGGGCCTGGCGCACGGAGCAAGAAGCATTTAGGAGTGGAAATTCCTCTGTTTGCGGCGACCAGAAAAGGTCACAAGCCCGCGGAGCCGTTATCGCGCTGGCGGCGCCTGGCGGCCTGGAAAGAAATTACCGCCGTTCAGAGCGCGCCGGAGCCGCCTGCCGGGCGCTGCATTTATTTTAGCTGCGGCTTCTACGACGCGCCGCATGGCGCCGCCACTGTATACGGCCCCGTCGGCGCATACAACAATTGTGACCTTATCTGGTCGCCCGCGCTCGCTCGCGCTGACGGGAGTTTCACTTATTAAATGTCTTACTCCGTGGCCTGGCGTCTTTCGCTGCCTGTAGTATCGCCTTCTGCCGGTTTTCTTCTAGCTGCGCTACGTCCATGTGGACCAGTGCACAATATGACGTAGCACAGTGGGGTGTGCACAACGCAGATCTTTGGATTGTGGCTGGTATCATCTCCAACCAAGCTGCTTTGCCTGTTACCATTTCATGCTTACACCTATTCTCGATTAAAGGAGAGCCTGCAATTTTTCGGCATCCCGCAAATGCTGCCAATAGCTCCTGGGTCATTTACTCAGGAATGGCTTCAGGTAAAACAGGAAAAGAACAAATAAAATAGAAATAGACAATACGTACGAACAGAAGCGACCAAAAAATGTCGGTATGGACACCAGCACCGAAAGCAGAATCCGGTTGCTATGGCATGGTCACATATTACAGCGAAGGGAAAAAACTCATACAATAAGTATCTTCATACACACCAGCAGACAACACGACCACAAGATGAGAACCCTAAACTAATACGGCAGTTATGTAAACTGCATCTGTTAGAACATTTAAAATCCACGCATTTGGCTGAGTTTATGGCATAGGTTAAAGGGTTGTAATGTTTTTCTGGTTCTACGACGCCCTACTTTCAATTAGGTGGACTACTTCCGAGCTGTGTACATTGAATCAGTATTTCCCTTTTTAGATTTATATTAGCTGCACTTTACATGCATGTGGTGTTCTATTGACGAGTTACAGACTTTATCAATTTTTCTTCCAATTTTAGAATTTAAAGCGTCTTTTGTAAAAAATGGACGGCCTAATAAACAAAAACCGTTACCTATAGTCGCTATATTTACATTGTTTTTTTAAATGCAGGAAACCTCATCAAAACCGATACGCTCACTGCCGAGAGGAACAACTTCTATGCACCCATGCAGTTAGAACGGAACCTTAAAATTAAATATTCGTAATAAATTTTAAATACGGTCTTTCTAGCCGTTGAAGTATAGGAACAAGGTGCAGGTTAAGTGGTCGTCACCAACATTGCACGACAAACGGTTTGTGTTCGTATCCCAAGTTGGCATGGTAACATGTTAGGCAATTCTAATTTTCCATAGGTGAAATCATGTGATCCTTAAAGACTGATACATAGTTTCGAAGCAGAATCAATGACCCTGTCTGAATCCTAAGTAATGTTGCTTGTGTAGCTGTAGCTAGAGACAACTTATTTCGCATACACTGAGTATTTACGAAGTCCAACTGGTTAAAATATGGAACGTGACATTGTTCATGTCATGGATGTACGGCGTCCCGAGACAAAAAATTCCCTAGTAAGAAACAACCCGCATACTTGGTTAGCCAGCAGTGCTGCTAGCACTGACGTCTTTTAGTGCATCACCCTTCAAAGCTTAACTTTTGCTTTAATATTAAACCTCACATCTCATGCCATAGTTCTAAAACATGTACAGTAAATTTCGAGCAATTTACAGCGAATACGTTTAAGCAAATACACAGCCATGTCACAAATACATCTTGTCATTGATACCAACATCTAATACACCATACCGTATTTTGGCGCTCCTTGGCTATGAATGGCCCTTGTACGACGAAACGAAATACATCATGAACCCATGTACTTCCCTATTCTAGAGCACTTCGATCTCAGTTCCCTGCCCGATACTACACTAGTTGCCTAATAAAGACAAATCATTTTTTGGTTGCACTAATCATTCCGCAAACATAGTTGCAAGTTTCACTAGCGCCAAAAGCTCGGATTATATTTTTCGTCTAAACCTAACAATGATGGCACAGTCAGTAATGTGGTGTGTAGTGGTGTAGTCAAAACATGTGAGATAAATTTAACCCGTAGCCATCTCTCTGGTTCTCGCACATTGATCTGATGAAAAATAAGCGTCCCACAACGCTTTTCCCTTTACCATGTTTCAGCAGTATAATGGAGCTTCCCACAAACCAATGCTCAAGTAGAATATAGCTGCTATTCCAATATAACATTGTGCATAAACTTAAAGGCTTACCAGTCTAATCTGCAATTGAGGCTTACAGGCGATCATGCCTTTCACGAAATGTTCTCGACTGCTTCTTGGAGAATTTTATGCCTCACATTTTCCTCTAGTGGGACGTTTCAGCTTCTATCTCAATGTCCTTTCAACATTATCTTTAAGGCGAAATACTCCATGAAATTAATTTTCGCTTTTCTTCCACATCTTTCAGAAATGCAAGAACACATTCTGTGTGGAACAGTAGGTAATCAGTGGCATTAAAATACGAACAACTAATGTGTCCTCTCGCTTAATTGTAGAAAAGTCCTCAGATACTCACTACGGTATCCTGGAATGATGAGAGGTTGATACATTGTCTTGAAATCTGCGCTACCAAGGCGTCAAGTATTTGAAGACCTAAATCCCTGGAACGTATCCTCTTTATCTCAGAATTTAGGTGAGGAACTCCGCGTAGATAATCCCCACATTTTGGCAAATATAAACGTATGCATGGTTTATCACTGCGGCACGTTTTTCAAGGCATCGTTATCTGTCATGGAACATTTTCAAGAAATGTTTTAAACCGTGGCTGCCTCTAAATGTTCCGCCATAAACAGCACGGCCCCGATGTTCTCATAAAAAGTTGAACAAAAGCATTTGTTACGCAGTCTTACGAAACTCGCATTATTAGCGGCAGAGTAGGTACGCCTTGTCGTACAACGCCTCCGCGGAAACACCACATGAAATTCTGTACAGCTTGAATAAACAATTTCATTCACCAGTGTGTCTGTAAATTGCTAAATGTCTTGAAAGAACGTGTTGAAACACCACCACGGAAAGAATGCGATTCTTAATGCTCCCAAAACAATGATCCAGCTCTTCAACACCACTCAGAAGTGTCTTGGTTATGAAGGGAATTCGTTCTGCAAATATTCACTTTTAAACAAATAAAAAGTAAGGGGAATAAAGTGGATTTTAGCAGATTCCGGCCAATTAAGCACACGTCAATCTAGCTCAGCGAAAATCAGTAAGATAGTTTGCACACCGTAATCATATGCCATCAATTATCCGGTGACGCCGAATAAAGATATTGTCGCCTAATATGCCTCCGGAAACACTATACTCACGTGACATTTTGTTCCCACCAGGTCACTAGATATTAAGGAAAGAAGGGCTTCCACTGAAATTGCTCCGTTATACTGAGCTGGAGTATGAACGCGAGCTGTGTTTGGGATAGCATAGGCGGCGTGCAGTGGAGCGAGATAAAGAAAATTTGGGCTTGAATCATCCACGATGACTATCCAAGTACGCTATGAGCATTCTTTCGAGAATAAAAGGAAGTTATTGTGCACTGAAATGGCTTTTTCGGGTCTGTGCACACTTTATACGCTTTGTACACTTCATTTGCAATCTATCTTATCACGTACGAGTAACGTTATGATTATTGTTATTGTTATTATGATTATTATTATGCATAGCGACACACATCAAGTAACCTAAGTTGGCGTCAAGGAGGTTCATTAAAGTGGTTAGATAGGATAGTTGGGTAGCGGGAAAGAAAGCTGGTCTTACAATACCAAGAATGAAGAATGCTAGGCGCAACAATAAACATTAAGCAGAGCAGCACACGAGCAAAGCAAGCGTGTGTAGCTCTTCCGCTATAGAATGGGCTGTTCCCTCAGTCCAGGCATATCGAGGCCTAAACTGCCCTTCTTGCTCGAGCGACCAGTTCGAGCTCGTACGTCGACAGCCTTGTCCATAAAGCTGGACAGCGCTGTCTCTCATTTCCGTACGGTGAAATGCTTTAAATATCTGAGCTTGGGAGTGGTTGCACACATCCATACCATGTGGTAGAGCGTTGCGAATTCACCGCATTGGGTGCATTTGTTGCAGTATGGCGGAGGGATTATATCGTGGTACAGACTCGGGTGTAGGCACGTGTTTGTTTGCATGTTCCGCCATACTGCGGCTTGCTCTAACGTGATAGCATTGCGCCGCGGTGGTAGCGTCCTTCGTGACAGGCGGTAGTGTGGTAGGATGCGCGTTTAGGATAGCGGTACCATCTCGGGATTGAACTTCTTGCGTCCCTCTGGACGCTCCCGGTGTGTGCGTGCTTGGGCGCAGGTGTGTGCCTTCTCATTGCCATGTAAGGAATCTTGTGGACGTGGAGAGGATGGCGTGCAGTCTTGTGCCCTGGCTTAAGTGCAGCCTCGCCATTAGCCTTGGTTTGCGTTTGTGCTACAGAATGTCCTAGTAATACTATATGATTTAGAGAACAAAAAATAGAACTAGTTGGCCAGTGATCATAATGTAAAAAGCAGCGCGAAATCACGACTAACGTTTAATGAGGATGTTCTTCGGACTTTATGTACATTTCTCGCTTAGGGCTCTGTTGCTTTGTTTTCTTTGCAGCTTTACAGGTGTATGCATTGCCTTCAGCGCAATAACCACGACTGTTGGTAATTAGCGTTGCATCCTTCTCTTCTCGCCTGTCCTGCTTTATGCAAGTTCAAACTTTGCGAAAAGACGAGGACAAAGACATCACGTGCAAGGAGGAACTGCGCTGGATATATACGCACACCGCTGGTGCGGTATGCATATATATTTGTCCTCGTCTTCCCACGCTGTTTATATTTTCAGGGACTCACCCAACTTGCCCAAACTAAAGAACTTCTGTTTATCCTACTGCTTTTTTTAGGACCCTAACACCCTTTATAAGTGGCACACGGTTGGGGCAAGCGCTGCAGTAATGGCCCAGTCGGTAGGACGTCTAACTCTGCTGCGGGAGGTGCGGGGTTCAATTTTGGAAGGCTGTAAAGGGAAACATGTGATCAATTTCAAACCAATAAAGCAGAGGGGTGACGGGAAAGAAATCGAGAAAGATCACCTTACCACTTTTCGTTCAAGTGTGCTGCCCGAGACACCCAAGGCAGGCCGTGTAAAGATCCGGGTCAGACCATAGGTCCCAAACCATGTGCGATGCTTTAAATGCCAGTGATTTGGCCAGAGTTCACACAACTGCCCAGGTCGCCCAACAAACGCGAAATTCAGGGTTCGGGAACACTCCTCTGAAAACTCTCTCAATTGGGTGAGCTGTGATGGGGAGCATGCCACATACTCGCGGTGATGCCCATCATGGAAAAGAGAAAAAGAAAGTATGATGATCAAAGTAAAGGAAAACCTTAATTCAGGGAAGCACGCAGGTCGGTTTTGTACCTGCAGAAGAACAGCTTTGCCGATGTGGCCCGCCAGGGGGCAGCTGCACTAAGGGTTCTGGCAGCTGTCCGCTCCACACGCAGTGAGCCGCCCGTGACGTCATTCGCGCCCTTGGCGGCTGCAGCTAGCGCTCCTCCTCCAACCCAGCCAAAGATAATAATAATATTTGGGGTTTTACGTGCCAAAACCAGTTTCTGATTATGAGGCACGCCGTAGTGGAGGACTCCGGAAATTTTGACCACCTGGGGTTCTTTAACGTGCACCTAAATCTAAGCACACGGGTGCTTTCGCATTTCGCCCCCATCGAAATGCGGCCGCCGTGGCCGGGATTCGATCCCGCGACCTCGTGCTCAGCAGCCCAACACCACAGCCACTGAGCAACCACGGCGAGTCCAGCCTTCACATCAGTCCAGTCCAGGCCTTCACATCAAACACAGCGCTAGCAAGAGGCTATGGACACAAAGGCTACCCAGATGCCGCCGACAGCGCCTAAGGAGCGTCGAGAATCTTTAGACTGTTGAAAAAGAGAGATACCCTGTATCGCAGTGCCCACGAAGGGCTCTGTGAGCGAACTTTCCTTCGAAATCACACGGCGCAAAACTCTTCTTAATATGGGCACCCAAATAATGCGATGGAACGTTATAGGTCACTTTCACAATCTTAATGACGTTAAAGGGCTTCCTAAAAAAATTAAAAGAATTACTCCCAGGGTGCTGTGTGTTCAAGAAACTGACCTCAAACATACGCAAAGAAATTCTCTTCCACAGTATGCTATTGTTCATGAAGACCATGATGACGCCACTGTGTCATCTGATGATGTGGTTATCGTAGTTGACAGAGGTGTCGCCTGCGGGGAACTAGAAAAGTCCGTACGCCCCAAGAACCAGTTGCGGTCCGAGGGTTCTTGTTTCACAAGGTAGGCACTATCAGCTATATATACACCCCTCCCAATTATCAACTTAAGACGAATTTCAGTACAACATAGATGAACTTGCGGTGCCATACATTGTCAGAGGTGTAAACGCGCATCACATGTTGCGGGGAGACTGTTGTTGCGACGGGAGGGGCCGCCTAATTGAAAAGATTCTCTTTTCCTAAGAAACATGTATACTGATGAGATAGAGCCGACGTACTGAAGTGTGCCCATATTACATACCCCTTCATAGATTTATGCGTGGTGTAGAATACACTATAATACCGTACACTTAGTGGTCCGTTCTCAAGAACCCCCTTGGGAGCAACCACTTCTCAATTATGCTAAGCTTAACAAAATAAAATACATGCTCGCCACACGTTCCCCGTTGGAAGGTTGACTCAGCTAATTGGGAACTTTTCCGAGAGCTGACATATTTAAGTCGGGATGATACTGCCTCTTTTAATATAGACGATGCTGTGGCGTATATAACAGGCCTTATAATTTAGGCTGCAACAAAATGCATCCATCAAACTAACGGATGGCGAATTAGCGTCCTAGCGCATGATGGAATAAAGAGTGTAAAAAAGCTCGGGAAAACAAAAACAATGCTTGGGGACGACTTCGCTGCTCTCCAGCTGCCGGAAACATTATTAGTCTTAAACAAATAAAGTCCCAGGGTAAAAGAACACGTCAAAATTCTAAAAGTTAGTTGGAAAAGTACATGTTTGTTTAAAAATTTCAATCGAAGGATAAGAAAGTTAGGAATAGGTTAAATACATTAGTAGGCAAGCAGACACATCCCCTGCCCTTAGTAGGTAGCCAAGCTGATTGCCTGGAAGATCAGGCGAATTGTCTAGGCGAACACTTTTAATATGTCTCGAGTGTATCGCACTATACAGAAACTTTCCTGAGGTTCAAAGAACGCGAAGACCAGTAGCCCTTTAACCGCAAAGGTTCATCGAGTGATGCTCACAATCTTCCATTTAGCTTAGCTCAACTTAAGGGGTCAATCACTAGTTGCAACAACTCGGCGACAAGTAGTGATCACATTATGTATGAAATGATCAGCTACAACCTGAAGCACAGGAAACACTCCTGTCTCTTTTCAATGTCATATGGGCAGCTGGGTATATTCCACCCTGGTGGAAAGAAAGCCATAGTAATCCTGATACTTAAAGAACATTAAGCAAAGGCCCATACAAGCTGTCTGTACAAACTGCACGAAAAAATGATGAACTAGCTCTTAATCTGTTTCTTAGAAAACGCATAATACTAGACCCATTCCAGTGCGGCTTGCCAGAAGCTAGGTCGAAAATAGACAACCTTGTTCGAATCGAAGCAAACAACAGACATGAATTCTTAGGGTACGTAGTTTTTACTTTCGGTATTTAGAGATTTATAGAAAGCATATGACTTCCCTCGCCTTTCATTACGCACCAGCCTGTTCTTCTCCGACCCTAGTGAGTGAAAGCGACTGTGAGCTACATAAACATAAAGTCCGCTGAGAAAAGAAGTTGCTTCCCTAAGGAAGACAAGTCTCTGTGTCAAAACGTTCGCCCCAGAACATTCATTGTTCAAGCCATATTGACCCCAGCAAATATTGTGTGTCACTTAAAGTCGAAAACGCAGTTTGTTCCGATAAAGGTTAATTTAGGTATGATAGAGCTCAGCATGAGAGGTAGCTGCGTCAAGACTCCACGAAGAAAGCCTCCCCTATTGTGAAAACATGAACTGTTAGAGCTTACTACGTAGTAAGTACTCCTGCTGCGACCAATAAGGCACCCGGATATATCAGATCGCGACGCACGATACACTTGCAGTTTAAACGTCCCGGGCTTAATCTTAAAGCTTGGCAAAAATTTTTGTTTTTGCTCTGGTGTTTATCCGAGTGCATTGAATTTGCAGCCTAAATATTTTACGAACCAGGCGCCCCCGTGTCACCCTTGCCGGTGGTCCAGCTTCGCAAAACACCAGCTCATCTCCAAAGCATCAACACAGTTTCAAAACTGCAACGTCTTTTACCCTTTGAGGGGGCTTTTTAATCAGTTCCGCGTGGTTTTTAATATGCTTCTTCACAATGACAAAAAATTGCCTGTCAAATTCCCTTGCTTTTTTAAAGGCTTCTTCACCTTCAAAACGGAGTTCCCTATCATAGTTCCTAACATTGAAAAAGAACTGCGACAGGTTTCGCTTTTGAGACAGAGCAAGAGGTAATGACTATAACAAGAAAAGCAGTACTTTCTATGATTGTTACATTTACTCAAGCATCTGACAATCCATTTACGTCTACAACGTGTTGTCTATGTACTAGAGCGCTTATTTGGTGACAGTCCCAGTGACAAGTATTTCAGGCCTCCATGAGTCCTAACCACATAAAACTTCCGGTGGCACCTAGTGTTTTCACGGATTATTGATGCTTCCAGTATCGGCCTATCGTGTGTCATACTTCTAATGAAGCTGCAGAAATATCTTACTGCGTCCATGTCTTACACGTGAAAACTTCAATTCACTAAATACATTCTAGATGACGCAATAATACCGCGCCAAAACAAACAAGCTGCGTGAAGACGTCTAGCACCTGGTTTTAATGCTACCAGTATTTGTACCTTGTTATCGCAAGCGGCATTGGATGAAAGGTTTATGCAAATAAGTTTTTGTTAGTTCATTACAGCAGCAACGTAGCTGAACATACAAAAACAGTATCGGCATTTTAGCTGTCATTCATAACGCAAGAGCTCCAGAAACGTCATTTGATGTCTTCCGCAAACACACGCAGAGTAAAGCATATAATTGTTTCGCTGCACATACTCCACATTTTTCTTTCACTGCAGCCAAGCCACTGCGGTGCAGTATTGCCGTGGTGCTGGTAGGTTTCACCATATCTGGCTTATTTCGCTGCCATATACATACACTTTTTCCGCAATAAACAATTTACAAAAGAAAATCTTAGTTTATATTGTAGTCACAAGCGTCGGGAGTCCGACGCGTTCATACTTATTAATGTCTATGACTAGAAACGAAACGCGGATCTCAAAAGGACAGACATAAGGGCGGAGGAAAGGATAGGACAGTGCTAAGCTTGCCCTTTTGTCTGTCATTCTGTCCGCCTTCTATTCCGTTCTTTTTCATTCCAGGTATGTAGTGTAGTGCATGAAACATCTGGCCCGCTGCCGTAAAGTAAATCAGTCAATTCAAATTGTTTTAATGAAATAATTATTGTAGGAAAAATTATGCGATAATCGTTGAGTGATCGCTGTGATTGCTATTAGTTTCTAAATTGAGCGATAGCACTCATTTTTATAGGCTGCCTTCCATAGAAGAAAAATCAGAGGCAACTTGACTGTACGACTGTAACTGTCGTGAACATTCCTATCTACCTTGTCCTCAAGTATTGAATGCCGGCACGGCCTTCGTTAACCCTTTACTATTTCATTCTTGCCCTCTCTCTCCCTTCTAGATCCTTGCCTCAGTTTGAGAACCTGCATATCTCTTCCGTTTGATTTTACTTTTACAACTTGTCATGACGAAACGTCATGCTTGTTGTGACACAGCATACATGAAGCTCCCAAGTGTTCGTAGCTGTACTGTGACCTCATTTTTCTGACGCAATAAATAGACCTACTCCCCGCAAGGGCGTCCCTGTGAGCTGGCGTTTGGTATTTTGCGACACCACATACCCGAGCACAGGAGGGTTGGACCATCCCGCGTGTAGCCGTGGGCGGCTTAGCCGTGTCTGGGGAAAGGGGATCCTGGGGGTTGAGCAGATGCGGGGTGTTTGGACCGTTAAGGCCCCTCGGTGGAGGCAACACACCTCATTGGCCTCGGCTTCACATAGACGTCACCTCCAGATTGACCCGCCTGGAGGAAATCGGCAGTCGCCTTTTCCTGTCCTCTCCAGTCTTCTTTCTCTCTAACTTTTAATCTTTTCTGTCCTCACTTCACTTCTCACTTCCGAGTTTCGGGGCGGCAAGGGTTAACCTTGTCTGGCTAACCAGTTTTGGTTATGCTGTATTTGGTTATAGCAGCGATGTACGGCTGGCATAGGCAGGAATTCCCTTGAAGGAACTTCTGTCACGTCCACCTGTTGGGCTCCATGGTGGGTGGTTGGCATCGCTGCCGAAAACCTCATCAATACTTAGGGAGAATGCTTTTCCTAAACTCCCTCATCGCCCTCAGAAACGAGGGCGCACCGTAGATGTATTTAATTTTTTTCAGACGCCAAGTCCGCAACTTTCCTCCTTTCCATGTAATTCACTAGGAAAAACCCGACATAGCAGTGCAAACCATTTCACCGTTCATGGTTTCAAAGTTTTTGACTGATGTTTTTGGTCCAGGTTATAAGGCGACAGGGATGCCAAGCGGTGATCTCCTCTTGCAGCTCCGCGATGAGAAGCAATGTGACAAACAGTCGAAAATAGTCTCAGTTGGGGAGCACCAAGTAACCATAACTCCGCACAGTACTATGAATACCAGCTGTGGCATAGTCTTGGAGCTGTCTGAAGTGCAGCTCCTGGAAGGCTTTAGTGAGCAGATCATCCTCAACATTAAATGAATTAAGATGAGGTGTGACAATAAAAAAATCCAGACCAAGCACCTGATACTTACTTTGGGCAGAAGTGTTCTGCCCAAGTACATCGAGGGCCAGGTACATAAAGTTTCGCGTTGGGACATGCGTGCCAAATCCCCTGCGATGTTTCATATGACAGCGTTTCGGTCACAGTTCAAAGAGCTGCCCAGGCCGCCAAGCCTGTGCGAAATGCAGTGCCCATGAAGATACCTCTGCATATTGTGAGAACCCTCTCCACTGTGTAAACTGTGGTGGGGAGCGCACTGCATACTCGCCAGCGTGCCTATCTTGAAAAAAAGAAGGAAATTGTAAAAATCAAAGAGGCACGAAGGCGGTTATTCTACATTCACCAAAGAACACATATGCCGATGTGATACGTCAGGGGGCAGTGACACAGCGGCTTCCGGCAGCCCCGCAGGGGCGTCTGCGTAAGCAGGCGTTTGGTGTGTTGCGACACCACGTACCCGAGCACACGAGGGTTGGACCCTCCCGCGTGTAGCCGTGCGCGGCTTAGCCGTGTCCGGGGAAAAGGGGATCCTGGGGGTTGAGCCAATGCCGGGTGTTTGGACCTTTACGGCCCCTCGGCGGCGGCAACACACCCCTTTGGCCTCGGCTTCAAGTAGACGGCACCCCCGGACTGACCCACCCAGGGGAAATCGGCAGTCGCCTCTTCCTATCTCTTCCTCTCGAATCTTCGTCTTTATCTCCTACTTTTACATCTTTCCTGTCTTCTCTTCACTTCTAATTACTTCCGTATTTCTTGGCGGCAAGGGTTAACCGTGTGTAATATATCCTGACTTGGGTATATATATTAGGTTATAGCGGCGATGCATGGCTGGCGTCTGCAGGTTCTCTTCCAACCTTGTAGCGTCCCCTTGTTGGGCTCGGTGGTGGGTGGCCAGCATCGCCGCCGAATTTTCCAGTGTTTACATGGCAAACGCTTTTCCCCCCCTCCAAGATCGCCCTCCAAAACGAGGGCGCACCGAAGCAACATTTCAGTTCCTATTAAAACCAAACTATGACACCTTCCCAAAGTTCCATGTCCTTCACAGTGAAGGCAACACAACTATTAGAAAACTATCACCTTTCATAGTATCCAAATGCCTATCAAACGCGATCGGATCAGGCTACAATGCATCAAAGATGGCAAGTGGAGACCTCCTCCTCGAACTGACAAAGAAAGAACAAGTCGAAAAAATCAGTGAACTCAAAAGCATCGGTGACACTAATGTCACAATTTCCCCACATCGCTCGCTCAACACCAGCAGAGGAGTAATATCAGAAGAAGATTTCATGAACCTCAGTGACGAAGAGCTCCTTGAGGGATTCCAGGAGCAACATGTAATCAAGGTACAAAGGATAACACTTCGACGAAACGACCAACAGATCCCCACAAAACACGTAATACTTACATTTGGCTCCAGTACTGTGCCAAGTTCACTCGACGCAGGCTACCTGAAAATCAACGTCCGACCATACATACCGAACCCGAGGCGGTGCTTCAAGTGCCAAAGGTTCGGACATGCATCACAATCGTGCAGAGGAAAGGAGACATGTGCAAAGTGTAGCGCCAACGACCATCCATCTGACAACTGCAATGCTCCCGCACAATGTGTCAATTGCAAGGGCGACCATCCAGCTTACTCGTGGAGCTGCCCTTGCTGGAAAAGAGAAAAAGAAATAATTGCAATAACTGTAAAGGAAAAGATTTCATTTCATGAAGCGAGGAAAAGGTTAGCGCACTTACCTCAAGTAAGCTATGCCAGTGTGACGCGGCAGGGGGCAGCGCCACACCGGTCTCAGGAATCTACAGGGTCCACTTCCGGTACTCCTGTAGAAACCCCAACCGCCCCCTTGGTGGCTGCAGCCAGTGCTGCTCCACCAGCAACGAATACGGGCCCGCAGACAACAGTGCCGCAGGGCCCGAAGTTGAAGCGTACAGTCGCGATCAATTTGAAGGTGATCGCTCGAGCTGCGACCGGCGGGCCTTCCAAGCAGCATAGCGGCTATTTCGGAACTGCGAAGATAAAAATTGCGCTATCTTCTTCCCCTTTTACGCTCGTCCAGGCTGCAACCGTCACCCCCAAGACTAACTCGTCACATTTTTGTGCATGTTATCCTTTCATGGCAATGATGTGTGTGCGTCCCTGGCGCATGCATATATTGGCTAACAATGACGCCTCTTTGCAATAGCTGATAAGGCAGTCGAAATGAATTCGCAGGTTATCTCCTGAAGGGTGACGAAAAGCTGCGAGCTGCCAGACGGGAGTGACAGCTGCTCAGCGAACAGCAAAAGAGAGAGAGGGAAGCTATCTGATGGTTCCCTCTTGACTGACGGTGATGACGTAACGTGGCGCTGCTCCTACTTTCGGTCGCCGCTCGAGCGATCGCCTTCAAATTGATCGCGACTGTACCCCACGGCCCGAGACGCGCGTCTCGGCGCCTGGCTCTCGATCGTCCAGTGCCTCGGAAAAGGCGATGGACGTCGATCCAAAAATCCCGGCGTCATTGACGCCAAAAGACCCGCGCTCCTTGGAGCGCACACAGAAGGAGAAACATATTTTAACTTCTGTGAGAAAGGGAAAGGTAACCTGAGCGGTTACCGCCCTTCATAAGAGTAACCAGGTTTTAAATAGATGCCACCTACGATTTGTAAGCTCACACACATAAGTATTTTTTCCCGATTGCAATAAGATGGCTTTTATCATTCATTGGAACTGCAGAGGTCTAATTCACAATCTAGGTGACATCAAAGATATCATAAATAAGTTATCACCAGTGGCATTCTGCCTTCAAGAAACGTATCTAGGACCAAAGCATACAAATTTCCTTAAAGGCTTTACAGTTATAAGAAATGACCGCGAACACTCCAGTCGTCTATCAGGAGGTGTCGCTATTGTCGTTCAAGGCGGCACCCCTACACGGAACGTTTCATTAAATACTCCGCACGAGGCAGTAGCTGTCACCGTTTTGTCATTTAAGACTGTAACCATCTGTTCATTATACATTCCTCCCCATAGCCATTTCACAACTCGAGATTTGGAAGATTTAATTGACCAGCTGCCGGAGCCTTTTGTTTTAGTTGGTGATTTTAATGCTCACTGCACTCTTTGGGGTAGCGATAAGAATGACCAAAGAGGACAACTTATCGAAGATTTTATTTTGACTAATAACATCTGTCTTTTAAATTCAGGTGCGCCAACTCATTTTTCACCCAGTTCACGTACTTTTAGCTGCATTGATTCAGCATTCTGCTCTCCCGACATTTTTACCGATTTTAAATGGGATGTACTGAAGAAATCATATGGCAGTGATCATCTACCTGCTATAATCAACCTCACATCAACACTACCCATTATATCTCACAAACCCCGCCATTGGAAACTACAAATGGCAGACTGGTCTGTTTTCAGAGAAAGTGTCAGGCTGGAGGAGCTTACTTTAACAGATTTAAGCATTGACGAAATTAATGAACAATTTACTAACTGTATTATTTCTGCAGCCGAAAAGGCCATTCCGCAATCTTCTGGCGTTGTTTCGAAAAAGCTTAATCCTTGGTGGACACATGAATGCATCATAGCAAAAAAGCAGCAAAATAAGGCCTGGGGAATCTTACGCAGGTACCCAACACATAACAACCTTCTAAATTTTAAACAAGCCAAAGCGAAAGCTCGATATATCCGGAGACAGGCAGAAAAATGTTCTTGGCAAAAATATGTATCTACGATTAATAGCACCGTTACATCCAAAAGGATGTGGGACCAGGTCAGAAAGTTTAAGGGGGACTACTCACCATACACGATACCCATACTTACACCTTCAGGCACTCAGACAACACTACAAGAACAAGCGAATATACTTGGGGAACATTTCTATAACATCTCTAGCTCGGCTAATTATTCAAACAGGTTCTTAAAATACAAACTGTCGGCAGAAAAAGAGAAGCTACCAACTGCGTGTATGTCAAGGGACGAAAACAACGCTCCATTTACGCTACAAGAGCTTAACAGGGTTCTCTCTGCTGGCAAGAAAACTGCAGTAGGTCCTGACCGGATTCATTATTCCATGCTTGCACACCTGTCCCCAGCATCCGTAAATGCTCTCCTTAAATTTTTTAACAAAGTATTTGAATCTGGAAGCATGCCAACAAGTTGGAAAAACGCAATAGTTGTGCCTTTTTTAAAAACAGGTAAATCCCCCACATCCCCAAGTAGCTTTCAACCCATTGCCCTCACAAGCTGTTTGGCGAAATCATACGAAAGTGTCGTAAATGCGAGATTAACTTTCACGCTTGATACACGTAACTCCATCGATTTTCACCAGTGCGGCTATAAAAAAAAGGGTGTTCAACGACAGACCACCTTGTCCGACTTGAACACGAAATACCCCGCAGGGGCGTCTGCGTCAGCAGGCGTTTGGTGTGTTGCGGCACCACGTACCCGAGCACACGAGGGTTGGACCCTCCCGCGTGTAACCGTGCGCGGCTTAGCCGTGTCTGGGGAAAGGGGGATCCTGGGGGTTGAGCCGATGCCGGGTGTTTGGACCTTTAAGGCCCCCCGGCGGAGGCAACACACCTCTTCGGCCTCTGCTTCACATAGACGGCACCCCCGGACTGACCCACCCGGGGGAAATCGGTAGTTGCCTTTTCCTTTCTCTCTCTCCCTGAAATATTCGTCTTTCTCTCCCACTTTTACATCTTTCCTGTCTTCTCCTCACTTCTCATTACTTCCTTTCTTCACGGCGGCAAGGGTGAACCTTGTGTATCTGCCCTCCCTTGGGTAAAATATATTAGGTTATAGTGGCAATGTACGGTTGGCGCTTGCAGCCTTACGCGTTAAGACCTGCAGCGTCCCCATGTTGGGCTCCGTGGTGGGTGGCCGCCATTGCTGCCGAAAACGAACCGAAATACCATGGGAACACCCGCATTTCCCCGCCTACTTGATCGTCACCCTCAGAAGAGGGGACGCACCGAAGACTTCAGCACATGTTTGACCCGCATAAAAGAGAACTACCCGAAGTACCATGTTGTCCATAGTGAAAATCCTGAGAAGCAAGCCAGATTCATTTCGCCTTTCACCGTAGCAAAATCTTTGACCGAAGCCTTAGGGTCAGGTTATAAGGTAACGAAAATGGCTAGCGGCGACCTTCTCCTTGAGATCCCTCAGAAACATCAGTACGAGAAGCTTGGCAGTCTCGTGACATTTGGTAACATTCCTATTTCTGTTACACAACACCGAACAATGAATAGCTCACGGGGAGTCGTGTCAGAGGCAGACCTCCTAGACTTGACAGAAACTGAACTCCTGGAAGGGTGGAGAGAACAAAATGTTACTGACGTAAAACGTATTACAATTAGACGAGACAACAAGGACATCCCCACTAAACATCTTATCCTAACATTTTCATCCAGCGTGCTGCCAGACACCATTGAAACAGGATACATCAGGTTAAATGTTCGACCATTCATCCCCAACCCTAGACGGTGTTTCAAATGTCAGAGGTTCGGCCATGGCTCGCAGAGCTGCCGTGGTCAAATAACTTGTGCAAAGTGTGGAGTCCAGGGCCACCCCTCAGATAACTGCAGTGGCACACCTCACTGTGTGAACTGCAGTGGTGACCATGCAGCTTACTCACGCTCCTTTCCGAACTGGAAGAAAGAAAAAGATATAATCACCCTTAAAATCAAGGAAAACATTTCGTTTAAGGAAGCCCGTAAACGGTGCTCACCTTTCCACAGCACACCTTATGCTGATGCGGCGCGTCGGGGGGCAGCGTCGCAGCGGCCATTGCCAAGTACCCAGCCCGCGTACAGCGAGCAGGTACCTTTGGCTCCTGCCCCCAGGGTGGAAGTAGGTAAGCCTACTCCATCCAACCAGCAACCAGGCCAGGCTACCCTTGGGTTGCCGGCCCCACAAGAGTCATCTGCGGCAACCTGCGCTACGCGCAGCGATCCCGCAGGGCCGATAGCGGCCACGAAGGTAGGCGCAGCCGAGGCTGCCTCGACCTCCCCGGCCCCTCCCAGCGCTGGCAACAGCCGGCGCAGCCAAATTCCACAGGGAGCCCCATCGACCTCCGGGCTGGTGGGCGCAGGGGTCTTGCCCTCCAAGGCGGGACCCTCACTGGTAATTTCCCGCTCGCAAGAGCACGTGTCCGGCGCCTCACAAGAGGCAATGGACACAACACCTATACCTACGGCGCAGCAAGCGCCTAAGGAGCGGCGAGGCTCCCTCGAGCGCTCCAAAAAAGGCAAAACCCCGGTTACAGGGCCTCGTAAGAGCTCTGTAATCTAATTCAACATTTCTGTTTCCGTATACACAGCACCAATTTACATTAAACATGGATACACAAATCATACAATGGAACGTCAGAGGTCTCCTTAGAAACCTTGATGATGTGCAGGAAATCATCCACCAACACAATCCAAAAGGGCTGTGTTTACAGGAAACACATTTAAAACACAAACACACAAACTTTCTCTGTACTTATGTTACGTTTCGTAAAGATCGCGATGATGCCGTCGCATCATCGGGTGGTGTTGCGATTCTCACTCATAAAAGTATAGCATGTCAACCTTTACAGCTTCGAACGCCCCTTGAAGCAGTGGCGGTGCGAGTTGTTCTTCTAAACAAACTCATCACTATTTGCTCGCTTTATGTACCCCCACATTACAAATTAACTAAACATGAATTTCAGTCCTTTATAGATGAATTGCCAGAACCCTATGTTGTTCTTGGCGACTTCAATGCACACAGCGACCTGTGGGGCGACCCTCGTATAGATGCGCGAGGTCGTCTTATTGAACAGTTTCTTTTCTCTTCTGGTGCTTGTCTTCTGAATAAGAAGGAAGCGACATACTATTCTCTTGCAAACAGAACATTTTCTTCAATAGATCTTAGCCTAATCTCCCCGTCACTACTGTCTGAAGTTGAATGGGAAGTTAACGACAATCCTTACGGGAGCGACCACTTCCCTATACTACTAAGAACATATAAAGAAAACGAATGTCTACCGCAGGCTCCCAGGTGGAAAATCGATACAGCCGACTGGGAGAAATTCCGAACTCTCACCAGGATCTCATGGAATGACATGTCCTCTTTAGAAATTGATGCTGCCGTTCGGTATCTTACAGCCTTCATTATAGATGCCGCATCTAAATGCATATCTGAAGTGAGCGGTTTCGCATGCAAACGGCGCGTCCCGTGGTGGAACGACGAATGTAGGACCGCCCGTAAGAAACAAAACAAAGCGTGGGGGTTGCTACGCGCCTCTCCCACTGCGGAGAATCTTATTAATTTTAAAAAAGCAAAATCCGAAGGAAGGAGAACGCGCCGACAGGCCAGAAGAGAGAGTTGGCAGAAGTTTTTATCGGGTATCAACTCTTATACAGAGGAGGGGAAAGTCTGGAACAGGGTTAACAGGATAAAAGAACGACAAACTTATTCACTCCCCCTGGTAAACACTCAAGGCGATACCCTGCTTGAACAAGCAGACTCACTTGCGGAGCACTTTCAGAGCGTGTCAAGTTCAAACAATTACTCAAAACCCTTTCTCAAATATAAACAAATAGAAGAACGCAAGCCACTCATAAGAAAGTGTCGGCAGAATGAACCGTACAACCGCCCCTTTAGTATTGCAGAGTTGAGAGCTGCCTTGAGCGCATGCAAGAGCTCTGCACCGGGATCTGACAGAATCATGTATGAAATGCTGAAAAACTTACACAATGACACGCAACTGACACTACTTACACTTTTCAACACTATCTGGGACGCAGGGTACCTTCCGACCGCATGGAAAGAAGCCATTGTGGTCCCTGTTTTAAAACAAGGCAAAGATCCTTCCTCAGTGGCAAGCTACCGCCCGATAGCCCTCACAAGTTGCATGTGTAAGGTACTTGAAAAAATGATAAATCGACGACTCATCCATTTCCTTGAACAGAACAAAATGCTTGATCCCTATCAGTGTGGTTTCCGAGAAGGGCGCTCCACAACCGACCATCTTGTACGTATTGAAGGAAATATCCGGGACGCATTTATACATAAACAGTTCTTCCTCTCGATATTTCTCGATATGGAAAAGGCGTATGACACAACGTGGCGATACGGGATCTTGCGAGACTTATCGGAAATGGGCATTCATGGTAATATGCTAAACATAATAAAAAACTACTTGTCCAATCGTACCTTCCGGGTGAAAGTCGGCAATGTGCTGTCACGTCCTTTTACACAAGAAACTGGTGTACCCCAGGGAGGCGTGCTCAGTTGCACACTTTTTATTGTTAAAATGACAACGCTTCGGGCTTCCTTACCACCAGCCATTTTGTATTCCGTCTATGTGGACGACATTCAAATAGGCTTCAAATCCTGTAACCTCACAGTATGCGAGAGACAGGTACAGCATGGTTTGAACAAGGTGTCACGGTGGGCAGAGGAAAATGGTTTTAAAATCAATCCTCAAAAGAGTTCTTGTGTGCTGTTTACAAGGAAGAGAGGCCTTGTTCCGTATCCTTGCTTACAAATGTGTGGACAACAGATACCTGTAAAAAAGAGCACAAATTTCTAGGTGTTATACTTGACAATAGACTCACTTTCGTCCCACACATTAAACAACTCAAAGAAAAGTGTCTCAAAACAATGAACTTAATGAAACTTCTATCCCAGACTACGTGGGGTAGTGACAGGAAGTGCCTAATGAATCTGTATAAGAGCCTCATCCGGTCACGATTAGATTATGGTGCCGTGGTATATAACTCTGCCGCCCCGAGTGCGCTAAAGATGCTAGACGCTGTTCACCATCTAGGTATCCGCTTAGCCACGGGCGCTTTCAGAACAAGCCCAATTGAAAGCTTATATGCCGAATCCAATGATTGGTCTCTCCACCTACAGAGATCATACATCAGCGTTACATATTTCCTTAAAGTACGCTCCAATCCTGAACATCCATGTTTTGATACCGTCACCGATATGACGTGCGCTACACTTTTCAGCAACCGTCCCTCCATAAGAAAGCCTTTTTCGCTGCGTGTGAAGCAGCTTAGCAATGAAATGCATGTCCCACTCCTCGAGCATCGCTTAATGCACACAATCAAGCTCTTACCTCCCTGGGAGTGGCAGGTGATACAATGTGACATATCCTTTATAAAAGTTACAAAGCACGCTCCTGAGGCCGAAATCAGAATGCATTTCCGGGAACTTCAGTACAAACACTCCTGCGCAGATTTCTACACAGACGCTTCGAAGTCAAATGGCGGGGTATCCTATGCAGCAGTCGGCCCATCCTTCTCGGAATCCGATGTACTGCATCCGGAAACAAGCATCTTTACGGCCGAGGCCTACGCATTACTCTCTGCCGTGAAGCATATAAGAAGATCAAAACTTTCAAAAGCAGCGATCTATACAGACTCTCTAAGCGTCGTGAAGGCCTTAAAGTCACTCTACAAACATAAAAATCCCGTATTCAATGAACTGTATTCGGCATTATGTCAAGCGTACTCATCTAACCAGAATATCATAATATGCTGGGTCCCTGGCCATAGGGGAATCGAAGGTAACGTTCTCGCGGACGAGATGGCCACGTCAATCACATCGCAAGCTGTTAACCCTACCGCTGATGTGCCTGTCACAGACCTGAGGCCTTTCGTACGAAATAAACTGCGAAGTCACTGGCAGTGCACGTGGGACGCGCAAACAAATAACAAACTGCACGTTATAAAGCCCCGGTTAGGTTTTTGGCCCTCCCCAACAAAATCTCGGCGAACAGAAGTCCTATTCTGTCGCCTCAGAATAGGACACACATTTGGGACCCACAACTTTTTACTGACGGGAAACGATCCTCCAACCTGTGGTAGATGCGGTGAGAGGCTGACCGTCCTCCATGTCCTCTTGGAGTGTCGGAAAGCCGAACCTGAAAGAAAGAAACATTTTCCGCTAGCATACCGTTATTACATCCCTCTGCACCCGGCTATGTTTCTTGGTCATGAACCGCTTTTTAACACCAAGGCAGTCCTCGACTTCTTAAAAGATGTAGTTCTACACGTCATAAGCCCATTAAATTCGTAGAGCATCCTCGCTCCAGAGGATGCTGCTGCGATAATTGTTTTAAATAGCACATGCCTCCAGGCCCTTGTGTTTCAAGGGCTCTAAGGAGGCATTAGTGCTCTAGCATATTTTATATAACCTGATATATCTTTAGACATCATATCATTCTTTTTAATTGTCTTATTGTTCATAGTGCACTTCATAAGCCATCGCCATAATCTTATTATACAGATTTTACGCACTTTAGCGCTACAATTTTTAAGGCCCCTCTACAGCCACGGCACACCAACTTCATAGTACTCATGATTTCACTGCAAACAAATTAACACGGACATGGCGCTCTTTGGCCATATCTGGCCCTTGCGCCACTAAACCACACACATCATCATCATTGAACACGATATACGTGAAGCATTTCTACAAAAACAGCACTGCCTGGCAGTGTTCTTCGACCTTGAAAAAGCGTACGACACCACGTGGAGATTTGGTATCTTACGTGATCTCGCCGCGTTAGGAATCCGTGGCAAAATGCTAAACTGTCTCGCTGATTTTATGTCCAACAGAACTTTCCAAATCCGTCTAGGCACTGTGCTCTCGCGCACATTTATCCAAGAAAACGGCGTGCCACAAGGTTGCGTACTTAGCACAACACTCTTTATAGTAAAAATGAACTCTGTCAACAAAGTTATTCCCACCTCCGTTATGCACTCCATATATGTCGATGATCTGCAAATAGCATGCCGCGCCTCAAACTTACGAACATGTGAAAGACAGCTCCAGATAACAATAAATAAACTAATGGAATGGGCTGAGCAAAATGGCTTCCGCTTCTCTACTCAGAAAACTGTTACAGTGCTTTTTTCGCAAAAACGAGGGTTGTACTTAGACCCGGATGTAAAATTGAATGATCTCGCGCTGCCGGTAAAACAAGAATATAAATTCTTGGGAGTAATTTTTGACAAAAAACTAAACTTCCTATCCCACATTAAAACACTAAAGATTAAGGCAAATAAAGCATTGAATATCCTGATAGTTTTATCTCATAAGCACTGGGGTTCCGACCGAACGTGTCTTTTACGTATTTACCGCTCTCTTGTTCGCAGCCTTTTAGACTACGGCTCTATTGTTTACGGCTCAGCCAGACAGTCCTACATCCAACGACTTGATCCAGTACATAACCTTGGATTGCGACTGGCAAGTGGTGCCTACAAAACTTCACCTATTCAAAGTTTATATGTTGAGTGTAATGAACCCTCCTTACACCAGCGCAGAGCATTACTCACTTTTTCCTACGTACTAAGAATTCAGTCGTCACCACAACACATATGCTACAACATCCTCACACAATGCAACTCACGCCTACACTATACAAATAAACCGAACATGATCAAACCGCTTGTCCTGCGATATGAGGAATATGTCCGGGATTATGACATTCCTTGCGAAGTCCTTGAGGTTGCCAGAAAGCCACAGCGTTTGCCCCCATGGTACGATTTTGAACCGTGATGTGACTGGACATTGACACATTTAAAGAAGAAAGACACCCCACGCGAACACATTACACAAGAATTCCGTGAACTTCAGGACAAATATCAAAATAACGTGCAATATTACACTGATGGCTCCAAAACGAAAGAACACGTGGGTGTGGGGGTCATAACGGAAAATTGGGAAAAAAGTATCCGATTGCCACAACACGCCTCCGTTTTCACGGCCGAAGTTTTCGCTATATGGGTTGTTGTGAAAAAAATTATCGCTGATAAACACACAAATGCAGTCATATACACAGATTCTTTAAGCACACTGAAGGCACTACATCTGAAATCTGAGTGTGAACCCCTGATTGGAGACATTTTAAACATGGTGGCTTTTAGCGAATACGGGAGGACAATTCGTTTCTGCTGGGTCCCAAGCCACGTTGGGATACCGGGTAACGAAGCAGCTGATACATATGCATTGATGGCAGCACACAAAGACATTACAAACACAACACTCCCATATAAAGATAGCATCCGCGCAATTAAAAAAGCCTTAACGGTAAAATGGCAACGCGAATGGGACCGCTGTTCCGACAACAAGCTACATCTCACGAAACCCATAGTTGGGGAGTGGAAGTCATGCTATCATCAGGAGCGGTTCATCGAAGTAGTTTTATGCCGACTGCGCATTGGACACACACACATCACACACAATTACTTACTTAGGAAAGAAGACACACCAACATGCGAGAAATGTCAACAGCCACTAACAGTTATACACATATTACTCACATGTACGCAGATTGAAACACACAGACGAGCACTTTTGCACAAATTATATCAACTACACATACCATTACACCCTGCTCTAATTTTAGGCGATGATCCACTAGTCCCATTAGGTGACGTGCGTAAATTTTTAGACGACACTGGATTTTTTTTACATAACATATAGATTATTAACATAGTCTTTCACTTTATAAACTGTATTTTAGAACACCTCGTGTTTGGCGCAGCATCCCCGCAGGGGCGTCTGCGTGAGCAGGCGTTTGGTGTGTTGCGACACCACGTACCCGAGCACACGAGGGTTGGACCCTCCCGCGTGTAGCCGTGCGCGGCTTAGCCGTGTCTGGGGAAAAGGGGATCCTGGAGGTTGAGCCGATGCCGGGTGTTTGGACCTTTAAGGCCCCCCGGCGGAGGCAACACACCTCTTTGGCCTCTGCTTCACATAGTCGGCACCCCCGGACTGACCCGCCCGGGGGAAATCGGTAGTTGCCTTTTCCTGTCTCTCACTCTCCCTCCAACCTTCGTCTTTCCCTTACTTTCCATCTTTCCTGTCTTCTCCTAACTTCCAATTTTCCAGGCAGCAAGGGTTAACCTTGTGTGAGTAACCAACCTAGGTTATCTCATATCTGGTTATAGTGATAACGTACAGCTGGCGTTTGCAGGACTTGTTCTTACAGTCCCTGTAGCGCCCCCTTGTAGGACTCCACGGTGGGTGGCTGGCGTTATTGCCGAAAATTCAATCCCTTTATGGCAACCTCTTTCCCTCCGCTTCCTGATCGCCCTCAGAAAAGAGGGCGCACCAATGATGTATTCCAGTTTTTTGGCCAGCAAAAAGAATCCTTCCCTCGTTTTCACGTGATCCACTCTGAAAAACCAGCTAAGCAAGTGCGAACAATCTCCCCGTTCCTTGTATCTAAGTCTCTTACCGAAGTTTTTGGTCCAGGATATAAGGTGTCGAGGATGACTAGCGGAGACCTCCTCTTGGAGCTCCGCGATCAGAAGCAATTTGAGAAACTGCCTCAGCTAGTATCATTTGGGGAGACCGAAGTAGTAGTAACCCCGCACCGCACGATGAATACCTCCCGCGGCGTTGTCTCGGACGATGATTTGCTGGAGCTCACTGAGGCTGAGCTCTTGGAGGGCTTCAGCGAACAGAATGTCATAAATGTCAAAAGAATCAAGATAAGGCGAGACGGTTAAGAAATTCCGACCAAACACCTAATACTCACCTTCAATTCAAGTGTCCTGCCCGAGTCAGTCGAGGCAGGGTACATCAAGCTTCGTGTAAGACAGTATGTGCCAAATCCGTTGAGATGTTTCAAATGCCAACATTTTGGCCACAGCTCGCAGAGCTGCCGAGGCCGCCAAACATGTGCCAAATGCAGTGCCCTTGAACACGCCACTGAAGCATGTAAGAACTCTCTACACTGTGTAAACTGTGATGGGGATCACGCCGCGTACTCGCGGTCGTGCCCCTCCTGGAAGAAGGAAAAAGAAATTGTAACCATAAAAGTAGAAGAGAATATATCGTTCAAAGAGGCACGAAGGCGGGTAGCATACCTGCCAAAGAAAAGCTTTGCCGAAGTGGCGCGTCAGGGGGCAGCGTCACAACGGCCTCCGGCGGCTGTCCGACCCACAAGCAGTGAGTCGGCAGTCACGCCATCTGCCCCCGCGGCGGTTGCAGCTAGCGCTGCTCCGTCAACCGAGGAGAAGAGACCATCCACCCCGAAGGTGGGTGCAGCCGAGGCTGCCCCAACCTCCGAGGCCCCTTCCAGCGCTGGCAACGGCCAGCGCAGCCAAATCCCTCAGGGAGCCCCATCGACCTCCGGGCTGGTGGGCGCAGGGGTCTTGCCCTCCAAGGCGGGACTCCCTCTGAAAACCTCTCGCTCGCAAGAGCTCTTGTCCGGCGTCACACACGAGGCAATGGACACTACACCTGTCCCCAAGGCGCACCAAACGCCTAAGGAGCGTCGAGAATCGCTTGAACGCTTCAAAAAGAACAAAACACCTATTACGGGGCCCCGAAAGGGCTCTGTAATCTAAGGCATCTATCCGTTTCCGCACACACAGCACTAATTTACATTAAATATGGATACACAAATCATACAATGGAACGTCAGAGGTCTCCTTAGAAACCTTGATGATTTGCAAGAACTCATCCACAAACATAATCCAAAAGTGCTGTGTTTACAGGAAACACACTTAAAATCAAAATACACAAACTTTCTTCGACAATATGTTACTGTTCGGAAAGATCGCGATGATGCTGTCGCATCATCGGGCGGTGTCGCAATTATAATTCAAAAAAGCGTAGCCTGCCAACGTTTACGGCTACGAACGGCCCTTGAGGCAGTGGCGGTTCGAGCTGTTTTCCTTAATAAGCTCGTCACCATTTGCTCGCTTTACGTACCCCCACACTACAAATTAAACAAACATGAATTTCAGTCATTTATAGACGAATTGCCAGAACCTTATGTTGTTCTTGGCGATTTCAATGCGCACAGCTGCCTGTGGGGCGACTCTCGTACAGATGCGAGAGGTCGTCTTGTTGAACAGTTCCTTTTCTCTTCCGGAGCGTGCCTTCTCAATAAGAAAGAACCCACATATTACTCTCTTGCAAACCGATCCTTTTCGTCAATAGATCTTACTATAGTCTCCCCGTCTGTACTGCCTGAACTTGAATGGGAAGTTACCGACAACACTTACGGTAGCGACCACTTCCCTATACTGCTAAGATCACATAAAGAAAACGAATATCCACCACACGCTCCTAGGTGGAAGACTGAGACAGCTGATTGGGAGAAATTTCGATCTCTAACTAGTATCCCATGGGCTGACCTGTCTTCGTTAGGAATTGACGCTGCAGTCGAGTTTTTTACAGTATTCATAATAGATGTCGCATTTAAATGCATATCAGAAGTAAAAGGCTTGGCCTGCAAACGGCGTGTCCCATGGTGGAACGACGATTGTAGGATCGCTCGCAAAAAACAGAACAGGGCGTGGGGGTTGCTACGCGCTTCTCCCACTGCAGAGAATCTAGTCAACTTTAAAAAAGTAAAATCCGAAGGTAGGCGAACCGGCCGACAGGCCAGACGAGAAAGTTGGCAGAAGTTTCTATCGAGTATTAACTCGTTCAGAGATGAGGCGAAAGCCTGGAACAGGGTCAATAGGATAAGAGGGCGACAAGCACATGCACTCCCTTTGGTAAACACAGAAGGCGATACCCTACAAGATCAGGCGGACTCACTTGGGGAGCACTTTGAGACCGTGTCAAGTGCCAACCATTACTCGCAATCCTTTCTGAAATATAAACAAATAGAAGAAAGTAAACCACTCATGAGAAAATGTCAACAGAATGAACCATACAACTGTCCTTTTAGCATTGCCGAGTTGAGCGCTGCCTTGAGCGCATGCAAGAGCTCTGCACCGGGATCTGACAGAATCATGTATGAAATGATCAAAAACTTACACAATGACACGCAGGTTACACTACTCACACTTTTCAACACCATTTGGGATGCAGGGTACCTTCCAACCGCGTGGAAGGAAGCCATTGTAATCCCTCCTCAGTGGCAAGTTACCGCCCGATAGCCCTGACAAGTTGCCTTTGTAAGGTATTCGAAAAAATGATTAATCGGCGACTCGTTCATTTCCTTGAACAGAGCAAATTGCTTGATCCTTATCAGTGTGGCTTCCGAGAAGGGCGCTCCACAACTGACCATCTCGTACGTGTAGAAGCAACTATCCGAGACGCATTTGTTCACAAAGAGTTTTTCTTATCCATATTCCTTGATATGGAGAAGGCGTACGATACGACGTGGCGTTACGGAATCCTAAGAGACTTGTCAGAAATGGGCATCCATGGTAATATGCTAAACCTAATAGAAAGCTATCTGTCCAGTCGTACCTTCCGGGTAAAAGTAGGAAATGTACTTTCGCGTCCTTTTACGCAAGAAACGGGTGTACCGCAAGGAGGCGTGCTCAGCTGCACACTCTTCATCGTGAAGATGAACACGCTTCGCGCTTCATTACCACCGGCAATCTTTTATTCTGTCTACGTGGACGACATACAAATAGCTTTCAAATCCTATAACCTCGCAGTGTGCGAGAGACAGGTACAGCACGGCCTGAACAAAGTCTCAATGTGGGCAGACAAGAATGGATTCAAGATCAATCCTAACAAAAGCTCTTGTGTTCTTTTTACAAGAAAGAGAGGCCTGGTTCCGGATCCTTCCTTAGAACTGTGTGGACAACGAATACCTACCAGCAAACAGCACAAATTCCTAGGTATCATACTTGACCACAGACTCACTTTCATTCCGCACATTAAATATCTGAAAGAAAAATGTCTAAAAACAATGAACTTAATGAAACTTCTATCCCAGACTACATGGGGTAGTGATAGGAAGTGTTTAATGAACCTATACAAGAGCCTAATTCGGTCTCGATTGGATTATGGTGCCGTTGTGTATAACTCTGCCGCCCCGAGCGCACTAAAGATCCTAGATCCTGTCCACCATCTAGGAATCCGACTGGCCACTGGCGCTTTCAGAACGAGTCCCATACAAAGTCTTTATGTAGAATCAAATGAATGGTCTCTCCACCTACAGAGATCATACATTAGCTTTACATATTTTTTTAAAGTACGCTCTAATCCTGAACATCCATGTTTTGATACCGTTACTGATATGACGTGCGCTACACTTTTCAGCAATCGTCCCTCCATAAGACAGCCTTTCTCGCTGCGTGTGAAGGAGCTTAGCGATGAAATGCATGTCCCACTCCTCGAGCATCGCTTAATGCACCTAACCAAGCTCTTACCTCCTTGGGAGTGGCAGGTAATACAATGTGACATATCCTTTATAAAAGTTACAAAGCACGCTCCTGAGGCCGAAATCCGAATGCATTTCCTAGAACTCCAGCACAAGCACTCCTGCGCAGAGTTCTACACAGACGCTTCGAAGTCAAATGCCGGGGTATCCTATGCAGCCGTCGGCCCATCGTTTTCGGAATCCGATGTACTGCATCCGGAAACAAGTATTTTTACGGCCGAGGCCTACGCATTACTCTCTGCTGTAAAGCACATAAGAAAATCGAAACTTCCAAAAGCAGCGATCTATACAGACTCTCTCAGCGTCGTGAAGGCCTTAATGTCACTCAGCAAACATAAAAATCCCGTATTTAATGAACTATATTCGGTCTTGTGCAAAGCGTACTCATCTAACCAGAATATCATAATATGCTGGGTCCCTGGCCATAGGGGAATCGAAGGTAACGTTCTGGCGGACGAGATGGCCACGTCAATCACATTGCAAGCTGTTAACCCTACCGCTGCGGTGCCTGTCACAGATCTGAGGCCTTTCTTGCGAAGGACGCTGCGAGATCACTGGCAACACATGTGGGATGCGGAAACGGATAATAAGCTCCACCTGATAAAACCACAGTTAGGATTCTGGCCCTCTACTACAAAATCGCCCCGAACAGATGTCCTATTCTGTCGTCTCAGAATAGGACACACGTTTGGCACCCATAATTTTCTACTCACCGGAAGTGAGCCTCCAACTTGTGGTAGATGCGGGGAGAGGCTGACCGTACTCCACGTCCTCCTGGAGTGTCGGGAAGCCGAATCTGAGAGAAAGAGATATTTTTCCTTAGCATAACGCCGACACATCCCTCTTCTTCCTCTAATGTTTCTCGGTCCAGAACCGCTTTTTACTACAAACAGTGTCCTAGGTTTCCTCAGAGATGTCGTCTTACACGTTATTAGTCCCATGAATTCGTAGCGCCTCCTCTCTCGAGAGGATTCCACTGCGATAATTGTTTTGCGTAGCACATGCCTCCAGGCCCTTGTGCTTCAAGGGCTCTAAGGAGGCAGTAGTGCTCTGGCATTTCTTAAAATCGTGATATATTTTTCCTATCGTATCATTCTTTTTATATGCATCTAAATTTTCATAGTACAAGTCATACGTCATCGCCATAATTTTATCATACAGATTTTACGCACTTTAGAGCGTATATTTTAAGGCCTCTTTACAGCCACCTCACACCAACTTCATAGCAATCATAATTACACCGCAAACTCATTACCACTGACATGGCGCTCTTTGGCCACACCTGGCCCTTGCGCCATAAAACTCCACACATCATCATTGGCGCAGCATAGCCTTAGCCGCTTTTGCGCCATTAAACCCACATTTAACTAACTAACTAACACGCCCCGCCGTTCCCGTTGGCAGTAAAATCTGTTGCGGAAAACCTCGGAGTACTTTTCACAGATCTACAGGAAAATGACAATGCTGAACCTATACTGCCTTGGGAGCAATGTACAGTTACCTGTGACTTGTCCTTTAGAGAAATGAACAAAAAGAGTTGTCCAAGTGCCCTCATCCAGCAACATTTCTTCGCCCTTGAAGACAAGTATAGATCGATGGCATTTTTCACTGATGCGTCGAAGTCGGCAACTTCGGTATCATGTGCAGCGCATGGCCCAAACTTCTCCAACACTAAAACCTTACATAACCATAGCAGCATTTTTACAGCCGAAGCGTACGGTATCCTGATCACTGTTGAATACATAGTGCAGCACAAGATACAAAAGTTCATAATATACACAGATTCCTTAAGCGTTGTCACAGCCCTGTCCTGTGGCAAAGCAAGCCGAAACCCTGTATTAAACATGCTCCTTAAACACATTCATGTAGCATATAAACACAACCTTGCTCTTGTTGTATGCTGGCTGCCAGGACACTCTGGCATAGCAGGCAATGAAATGGCAGACAAAAATGCTGGACAAGCGGCTCATCGGAATATTATTGATGTGAGCTGGGTACCTGGTCTAGATATGAAACCTGCGGTACGAAAGGTGCTTCATAACCATTGGCAAGATGAGTCGGACACGCAAGTGTAAAATAAGCTGCACCTGCTTAAACCGCGATTAACCAAACCTTTCCCACTGAAGCTTGATAGGCACACCGAAGTCACCCTAGCACGACTCAAAATAGGACACACTTATGGCACACTGGCACACACAAACACCTCTTGACTGCAACTGACCCACCGACGTGCACACGCTGCGGTGAGAACTTAACCGTCCTACATGTCCTCATTCAATGTCCCGAACTTCACCGAGAGCGAGTAGCTCTCCCCCCCCCCCCATTTTAAGGAACTCTACACACACCCTATACCACCTCATCCCTCGATGTTCTTATCAGAGGAGGCTCTTTTTAACTTTAAAAGAGTGCTTAATTATCTTGCTCAAGCTAACTTTCTGGGTACCATCTCATTCCATGCTAATCATCAGATTGTGCCTCACAGGAGAAGTACAATCTGATGCACAAAAGTATGTCTGAGCTCTCTTGCACTTCTTGCATGAGCAAGAATTGTATAGCAAGGGACTCGGTCAATCCGCAACAATTTACCATGTGTGCCTGTAACCAATGCATTTAAGACTTTGTATTTCTCTTCATAATTTTAGAATTCATTCACTAGTGTTTATAGATTTGTCTTACGTGTAGGCCTCTATACAGCCTCTACATTAAGTCGTAGCACTAAACCCACAATTTTACTATCCAAAAACACATGTCCTGGCGCTCTTTAGCCTTAGATGCCCTTGCGCCATTAAACATCGATCATCATCATCATCGTGATGGCGATGGTCATTGTTCCATAGAGTGGTGCATAGCCATAACAGGATATTTGCCTAAAGCTGGGCCATACAAGAAAAAAGGCAGGACGCAGAAGAAGCTTAAATATTAAATATTAAAGCAATAATGTTAAATAATATACACAGAATGTTAGAGCTACTATAAAGTTAGAACAACTAATATGCAAAGACCACTAAGCTTTTCCCGCGTACGCACTTATCCGCACTTTCTTGTCTATACATATTTTGAATAATCCTATTTAGTGCGAAAGCATTATATGCCACAATGCGCGAAATACCGGCGTTGTCCGCTGTGGTGGCGTGACCGAAATATGGTGCCAAATATGGCCGACGTCGCGAAGAGTAAAATCCCTTTAAAATTCTCGGATTGACGACAAATTTGTCAGGCATATTTCTGTCGACAATATCAAATGACATATATTCAGTAGAAAATTTGGTACATTTCGGTCTGGGTAGGAATCGAACCCGCGCCTCCGGGGCGCAAGTCTAGCACGCTTCCCAATACCACGGTGGCTCCATAGTTACGGTCGACTGAAGTTGTGCCTAGAGCGTGCGTCGTTGCACGCGTCACGTCGCTGCCTCCCACGTGTTACTTGGTCTTCGGATTTCATCAGCGCTATGTCTACTGCAATGTACTCTCAACGCCAAATCACGAGTGCATAAAATGTGAGGTGCCTAGTGTGTGCGTCATTACGCACGTCACCTGGCTGCCTCCTGCGCGTCACTTGCTCTTAGAATTTCATCGGTGCTCTTGCTACTGAGATGCGCGCCGAAGCGTCAACCTCAGCGGCAGCTGTGAATGTGCTGCAAAATGGTAGAAATTTTCCCGCCCTGTGACCAGCGCATACGCAAACACACACAATGATTCAGCAGAAACAGCTTTCATGCATGCCGAAACCAACAATCGAATACATTTCACTAAGCGATTATAAGCTTTCGCATTCCCACACGTATTTAGTCTTAAGAGTCTCTTGTGAATTCTTTTATCCATCGAACCACTTGCGTGTTGAGCGCATCAACGCGACAGAAACGTCACAGAGACCGTCCCCGTGATTAGCGCGTCACCTTTCATTGCCTGCGACCGATCGAGTCCTATTATCTTTCACACACGTCAGCACGTGGCCTTTATAGGTCGTCTTAGGGCAGTGTCTGCGGCCATTTAGGAAGAACCTGACCTCAGTTGACTTTCGAGAGTCTATTGCACTTGCTACTGCGCGAGCTCTTCCGGGCCATCCAAGGCGTTGTCCTCCTAGACGACAATGGTGGGTACTAAAGAATGGTGTGTTTTTAAGCGGCAAAATCACGACCCGATTATGAGGCAAACCGTAGTGGAGGACTCCTGGTTAACTTTGACCATCCGGCGTTCATTAGCGTGCACCAAATGCACGGTACATGGGCTTCTTTCGATTTGGTCCCCACGTAAATGCGGCCGCCAAAGCCAAGATTCAATTCCGCGACAACGTGCTTAGCAGCGCAATGTCATAGCCACTAAGCCGCCACGGCGGGGGATGGCGCAAACCAACTCGGTATGTTCATAGCGCGGTTTGTAGCTACGTATGAACGTTCCCTTCGGGTAAATGGCAGATGCGGACGCTGCTTTCAAAAGGCGTCCAAGTTCACATTACAGCATTGTTACACTTGGTTGTCCTGCTGTGCAATGAGGAAAGGACGTAAGAAAAGCAGTCGAACTCGTGATGAAAACCTCAATCTAAATTTGTCAAAACTGCAAAAACCAACCTACAACAGCGCAGTAGCCTAAGGGACATGACATCAGACACAGAGTAGGCTAGAACAACTAAGGTTGCCGTAGGTACAAGAAACAAACAGTTCAACAAAGCTCACGGTACGGCAGATGGGAGACGAGAGCTTGCCGAAGTGAGGTGCGATGACATCACGACGCAGAACATGCTCGATGTTCGACGGGGAGGAGCAGATGGCTCTTGACAAAGCGGGGACGACCACTCAGCAGTTAGCCTGCATCTGAGCCGCAGTGCCTGTTGTATGAATCCCTATCCTACCCATCGGACTGCTTGCGCGCGAACTGGAGTGCTGGGCGATTATGCGGCCATTAGCCACACCATTAACGGTGCTTCGCCGAACAGCTGACCGAGGAAACGCCTCGCCCGAGATCCCCAATGCTCACGGCAATGGGTTGCACAGCAGGCCAAGCCGTGCTCCGAGATGCAGTACTAGTGCTGGCGAATGCCTTCGCCAAGGGCAACTGTCGAGCAGGCAGCTCCATGGGCGGCCGCGTTCCGTGTAGCCTTGATAGCCGGCATCCGACAATCCCACACTTCGACCTGCTGTCTTCTGTCTCTCGCAGACAAGGCACGTGTTTCGCCACAAAGCATTTCGCCACGTGCTCACCATAGGTGGCCCAATAGTGGCGCGGCGTATCTTCGGAATAACAAGGGGTCATCGCGGTTTCGGTGAGATTACGCATATGTGTGTTCAATGGCGAAAGAACCCGTGCGCACTTCGTCATCGTTGGCATCGTTTTCATTCACTCAGCATGGTATAAAAGTCGAAGGCATGCATGCCACGTGATCCGCTCGCGGACGAAGCGTTTTCTGTGTTGCTGTTTGTGTATTTATTTATATTTACGTATTTATTTATGTATTTATTCCTTTAATTATTTTCCTTTTATGATTAATAATGTTGTTGTTGCCACCACCACCTTGTTGGTGTTCGTGTCTATTTCTTCATATTGATCTTAAATTATTAAAACATAGCCAACATGTCACGCGCCACCTATCGACATTGCAGCAAAGCCATATCCGCCATCTTGGTTACAAGCAGGCAAAATAAAACTGCTCGCTCGTTGGCAAAACTGCAAACATAGGAGCCACTTTCATTCTTTTCTGGTGTGTCCTGCCTCTGTTGTTCGTTGCTATAAACGAATCAAGGGGTTCGTGGCAAAGCCGGGAACAGGCTAGACTTATTAAATAATTTTTCCCCGCCACGGGCGAAATGAGAAAATCAGGGAATAAAATCAAGCGTGGCCGACACAACCTTCGTTGTGGACAGGGTAGTGCTGCTGGCACGTAATAGTAATATTTACCTTCAACTTTGGTCGTCGAAAAATGAAAAATGGGCGAGTTGGTAGTGAAGCATGGCTTAATTCAAAGCGCGAACTACTAGGACAAGCTAAGGCACAACAAAAGACAGGACACGGCGCTTCTTGTAACTGAAAGTTTATTCGAAAAGTTACAGACTTTAAAGAACCCGACACGTCTTATGTAGCCAAATGTCTTCAAAACCCGCCGTGGTTGCTCAGTGGCTATGGTGTTGGGCTGCTCAGCACGAGGTCGCGGGATCGAATCCCGGCCACGGCGGCCGCATTTCGATGGGGGCGAAATGCGAAAACACCCGTGTGCTTAGATTTAGGTGCACGTTAAAGAACCCCAGGTGGTCAAAATTTCCGGAGTCCTCCACTACGGCGTGCCTCATAATCAGAAAGTGGTTTTGGCACGTAAAACCCCAAATATTATTATTAAATGTCTTCAAACGTCATAAGAAGAGCAAGAGAAAACAAAACGCTGAATATTAATCGGTGTCAGCACGCCAACAAGCTACCACGTGTTAAGTCGCATATAGAAAAGATATTTCAATGTCATGACGCGTTATAGAAGCATGACTGACACATCCTGCTCCTTTTTCTTTATTTCATGTGCTTGTACAACTTCTCTTGTTGGATATGGGCGCTTAAAAGGACTGTTGTATATTAAAACTGAGGTGTGCATTTATCTTGTGAATTACAGACTCTTACGTGCATTTTAAGATGTGTGTGCACAATCCCGTTTCTGGAATTCGAATGTTCCTTCAGCCTAGCGTCAAGACATCGGCAAGTTTAGCCCACATATGTCTTCCCGCACGAGAAAGGCACAGGATATAACACTGAAGTTGAGCACGAACCAAAATTATATGTACCGCACCATGTGCGCATGCGTAGGCGCGCGAGCGCGAACTTTGGCGTGATGGCAAGCGTACGTGTTCTTTAAGTACGCGTTTTTAAGTACGTATTTTTAAAGTGCGGACCAATACAACCTGTAGCGCAGTTCACAGTCCGACGCGCTTCGGGCTCCTCCAACGCGAGCGCTGTCACGATTGTGACTTCGCCTTTAGCACGGGGAGATGCACTATATCACGCTCGCGTCGTTAGAATTTCGATGCGTCGGGGGCTGCATAGAATTGGACCGGCAGTCGCTCGCTAGTGGTCTTCACATTGCAATGCCGCGCCCGAAGAAATTGCTTACCTTGAGGAGAGGAAGAACGAACGTGCAGAAAGTTCTAGGCGTCTCTACGCACGCACTAAAAAAATTGAAGGCGATTGAACCTTTATATCTTTCCTCGATGAAACGTCGTCTCTCCAGCACCGCTCTCGTAATAAATTGCAGGATTCACACACCCCATTTTTCTCCCCAGCTCGCCCAGGAAGCACGGCGGTCACATTTCGATGGGGGCGAAATGCGAGAACATCCGTGTGCTCAGATTTAGGGGCACGTTAAGGAACCCCAGGTGGTCTAAATTTGCAGGGTCTCCCACTACGGCGTGCCTCATAATGAGGAAGTCATTTCGGCACTTAATACCTCAGAATTTAATTTTTTGATTTTTTTCGCCCAGGAAGACCGCTATCTTTTCATCGACTTGGAATGCTCTTTTTTTTGTTTGCGCCTACTATGTACGGAAAATGAAAAACAGCATTAAATACGACAATGAAGGTGCGCAGCAATGGATACGTCGTTGCACCCTTACCGCGTGCCGCCCGCTGTAGCGATGTTATTGCTTAAGATGCTTGTATTTGTGCATATGCCTGTTCTTGCTGTATAGCATGAAACTTCATCAACTGTCGATCATGTAAATCATCAATTCTTGCTCCTGTGTAGGAAGGTGTTCTTTTCTGCTTCCTCCTGACAAAACTAGCGGTGAAAATTGATTAGTGAGGTAAAGAATTTGACCATGACGCCAGAAATTGGACTTCGCCGAACCACTTTAGTTTCAATTTATGCAGGCCGGTCAGTGGAGTGTACATTGGTATTGGAATATCCAAGAGCAGGCTCCAGAGTATAGAACTGTAGGGAGATGGCGCCGTATATCGCATGTACTTAAGTTGGCATAGTATGACAAGAGTGTACGATAAACATAAATGATAGCTCATGACATGAGTGCCATGACATGCCTGTCTTGTAGGTTATAAAACAGCCGCCTAGGTCTTGGTGCTTTCATGGTCGTTTCTTTACCTTGGTAGGTTCTCCGCACAATATTTCGCATAACATCGACTCCACAGGGCGTGGGATCTGCCGGCTTTTTTATGTAAATCAAGAATAATAAAGGCCAAGTATTTAGCCCTGAGGCAGTGCTTTGCAAGTTGTAATGAATTCGAAATGCTTCGATAAATGTAAATGACTTCTTATCTGTTTGATCATCATCAGCTTATTTTTATGTCCACTGCGGTATGGGTGACTCTTCCTGCGACCTCTAATTACCCCTGCCTAGCGCTAGCTGATTACAATTTGCACCTGCAAACTTCCTAGTAGCACCACACCACCTCGTTTTCTGCCGTCCTCGACTGCGCTTCCCTTTTCTTGGCACCCTTTTTATAACACTAATGGTCCACCGGTTAGCCACCCTATGGGCTACTTGGCCGGCCCAGCTGCATTTCTTGCTCTTAATGTCAATTAGAATATGGGCTATCCTCGTTTGCTCTCTGATCCACGCCGCTCTGTTCTTGTCTCACAAAGTTACGCCTAACAGTTTACAGCGTCAGCTGTTGTGCGCTCATTCCAATACCCGTTTCGGTTGTGTATGCCGCGGCCACCACCTCCGCCTGGAATGAGAAAAAATGCCCAGTTCCCTCCGGGATTGAATCCCGGCCGTGAGAGTCAGCTTCTCTAGCACTGAGCCACGCCAGCGCTTGATAGCATTCGGGGGTGGCGCTGCAGCGCTCGGAGTGAACGGACGCATTTCATATGCTCTCCGTTTTTTTTTTTCGGGCAATTTCTCTTTTTACCGGCCACTTACTTTCACTTTTGTTGCCGTGGACTTGCTACCACCGCTTCGGACCCGGTGTTGCGCTTTCCATACCAAGGCAAGCAAGTTTTCATGTTTTTTCGACCTTTTTCTTTTGGCCAAACCTGCTGCGGCAGCTAAGCCTAAGAGCTGCCACGACCTCGACGCGTTCGCGCGCAGCTGCGGTGGTGACGCCGCACCCTGCCGTGCCCAACGCCGCATGGAAGATGCCTTACACCGTAGAAGGCTCCGATGTCACCGCCGAGGAGTTATCCGACGGCACATGGACGGCGTTCGAGATGCAACGCCGCTACCGACGCCCATCTCCGCCTGAACAACAACCTGCCGGAGCCCAGACGCCGGCCACGACGCTGTCTGCCCCGAATGCACGGCAACGCGGCCGCCCTCCACCGCCGACCAGGAAGCGCCCGCTTCCCCGCCTGCCCTCGGACGACCTCAAGATAGTCCTTCGCCCGCAGGGCACACTCAACCTCCACACCGTCGGCCCCG
Organism: Dermacentor variabilis; assembly: GCF_050947875.1. Classification (NCBI taxonomy): domain Eukaryota; kingdom Metazoa; phylum Arthropoda; class Arachnida; order Ixodida; family Ixodidae; genus Dermacentor; species Dermacentor variabilis. Next base: position 16,236,639 of record NC_134578.1, on the reverse strand, counting down.
CCCGGTTGGCTGTTGCCATTTACGCAGCAGCCAACGTTGACCAACGCCTGACAGTTACTGCCGACCAGGTTAGAATCCACCCTACTAACAACACAGTGACAGTGAGCACGCCTGACAGTGCTCGTGCAGTGTCTTACGCCAAGGTCCGCGCCATCACCATCGACACCACAGAAGTCCCGGTTGCCGCCTACGCCCCAGCCCCAGACAACTCCGTGCGGGGGATTCTGTACCGGGCTTACAGCTATGAAAGCGACGCCGAAATCTTCGCCGAGCTTCGGGCTCGCAATCCCGACATCGCTATCGTTGCTGTGCGGCGTATGGGCCAGACACGACACTTTGTCGTCACGTTTGCCAACACCAAGCTGCCCCGATACATGCGGTATTTGGGCTTCGCTTTCGAGGTCTTCCCTTACAAGGGGCGCCCGGAGGCTTGTTTCAACTGTCGCAAGCTAGGTCACAGAACAGATGTGTGCCCACAACCGCGCCAACCCACTTGCCGCCGCTGCGGTGTGGCCCACGAACCTCAACCAGTCGGCCAACCACCCACTTGTCAAGCCACGTGCATCGTATGCAAAGGCCCACATCCCACTGGCAGTAGAAGCTGTAAATACCGTTTCGTGCCAACCAGCCGAGCTAAATCTTCCAAATCCTCCACGGACACTGAAACTGACCCCGGCACCTTGTCACGTGGCCATCAGTCTCGCTCTCTGAGCCGCGACCGCCAACAACGACCCCCAGGAAATGACGCTTTCCCACCACTGCGAAGCAGCGGCTCCAGTCACAACAGCCCTAGCCGCTCCCCATCGCACTCTCGGAACTTCCGGGCAACCTCCCAGGACGGGCCGGATACCAAGTCCACCAAACAGGTCGCGTGGAAGAGCCCTCCACCAGCCACAAGCCAAGTGCCCAACCCCCAGGTAAGGGAACTGGCAGAAATTGTTAAGCAACTACAGCTACAGTTAGCACAGGCAAATGCTAAAATTCATAGCCTTGAGTCTGCACAGGCGCACCCACAACCGCGGCCGCAGCAGTTGTCTCGCGCTCCCACCTCCGACCCCACCAATGACCCCTACATGGACACCGACCAGCCCAAGTGTAATACGCGCAAGGCACCTCCCCCCTCCTCTACCTCTGACCTTGACGCAAAATTCGAAACTTTTGACGCCCGCTTATCTAAAATAGAGGACGTCCTAAAACGGCTGACCCCCACTATCGACCAGCTCATTGAAGGATGCACTAAAATGGCAACCAATATTCACACCCTAACCACACGCCTCGACCGCCTCACGGGCCCTCCGCAAACTGACGCCCTCACTACATCAAAGCCCACTCAGTCGCCTGGTGCGCTTCCCTCTACCGAGAGTGCAGCCGCGCGTGCGTCTGCTGGCGGTATTATCAAAACCGACGTAGCGTTTCCGCAGCGTCCCGAACCTTACAGGAAACGCGATGGCTAGCGCGCCCATCACAGTATGGCAGTGGAACTGCAGGGGCTTCAAGGCAAAGCGGAGAGCCTTGGAGTATACCCTGCAGGCCCAGCCATTTACACCCCACATTATAGCCCTCCAGGAAACATACACCGACACAAAACTCGCCAGCTATACCGCTTACAACCAATCGGTGGCGCCGGATCTCCGCCCGAGCACCGCCATCCTTGTACACCGCAACCTCACCGCCAATCAACTCGATCTTGACTACTCCGAAGTCCCACACACTTTCGTGCAGGTCCTTCCAAACAGCCGAACCGAATCCCCACTCAACATCTTAAACGTGTACAGCCCCCCAAGTGACAAGAGCACTCATGTAGCCACTCTCCTCCGCAAGGCGTGTGCGATCGCGCGGAACGAGATGCTACTTATAGTGGGTGACTTTAACGCACCACACGCCGAGTGGGGCTACCCCAGCAGAGCCTGCGGTCGTAAAGGAGCCAAGGTTTGGGACACTGCCCAGACACTGGCTCTGACGCTCCTCCTCGACCCCGAACGGCCCACCCGTTTCGGTAACAGCATCACGAAAGACAGCTGCCCCGACCTCACTTTCGCCCGCAACATCCCAGATGCGCGCTGGGACAATCTCGGTATGAACATAGGTAGCGATCACTGTGTTCTCAGCACTACCTTCACAGCCACACACAGCAAGGGCCCCCGCCGCACATTCAAACACACCAACTGGGACGCTTTCCGGTACGTACGAACTCAGCGTCCGCAAAGCCCCATAGACGACCTCGACGCATGGACAGATACTCTGCTCCGCGACGCAGCCAACGCCACCTCCACAGTCACCCAGGAGGAGGGTGGCCCCACCCCAGATGCTAAACTCATGCATATGTGGGAGGCCCAGCGCAGCCTCCACGCTCGCTGGCTCCGACGCAAACACAACCACCCTCTCAAGCTTCGCTTCGCTCGCCTCGAACAAGAGATCGAAGCCTACTCCGCCAAACTTAGTCAGGAACAATGGTATCAGACTTGCGACCGACTCGATGGGCAGTTGGGATGCAAGAACACATGGTTTCTGCTCAAGCACTTGCTTGATCCGACCCACACCAAGTCAGCATCACACAAGAATCTCAACCGCGTCATACACGCGTTTCCAGGCACGAACCAGGAACTCCTCGCTACCTTGAAAGACAAATACATAAACACCTCCACCGACATTCCCACCCCCTTAAATTACAAAGGCTCCCAGAACCCAGACATGGACAGAGACATCATGGCGTCGGAAGTCCGCGCTGCTCTCAACCGCATCAAGACCACCGCGGCCGCCGGCGATGACCATATTACCAACAAAATGCTCCGCAACCTGGACGACCAGTCGGTCGCAGCACTTGCGGACCTTTTCAACCACCACTGGCATGAAGGTCGCCTTCCAGACTCCTGGAAGCATGCCAAGGTAATCTTCATACCCAAACCAGGCAAACGACTCGATCTGGGCGACCTGCGGCCCATCTCGCTCACGTCTTGCCTGGGGAAGGTTATGGAGCACGTAGTTCTGAACAGACTCCACACTCACGCAGACAAGGAGAATCTCCTCCCCCCCACGATGTTTGGGTTCCGGGCTGGACTCTCTGCCCAAGACATCATGTGGCAGATACAACACGACATACTCGACCCGGGTCCCATCCGGGCGACACGCACCATTCTCGGCCTCGACGTCAGTAAAGCGTTCGACAACGTGTCGCACGCTTCTATACTGACCAACCTCTCGCAGATGAATGTAGGCACTCGCACCTACAACTACATTGCCAACTTTCTTTACAACCGCACTGCTGAACTCCACATTGGAGACTTCTGCAGTGACAAAGTCACCATGGGCACCCGGGGAACACCACAGGGAGCTGTTTTGTCCCCGTTCCTATTCAACATTACTATGCGGGGCCTTCCCACACTTCTCGACACCATACCCCACATTAAGCATTCAATATACGCCGACGATATTACCCTCTGGACAAACACTGGCTCGGACGGGGAGATACAAGATTCACTTCAACAGGCAATCGACACCGTCCACACTTACGTACAGGCAAACGGTCTCATTTGTTCGCCCACGAAGTCTGAACTGTTAGTTATACGAGACAGACGTGTTCGCCGACCCGTCACCGACCCTCAAGAGCCAATCACGCTTCAAATTGCCACCCACCCCATAGACCCCGTACAGACCATCCGCGTGTTAGGCATGCTGGTTCAGAACAACACGCAGAACTCGGACGCCATCCAACGCCTCCGAACCACAGCCCACCAAATCAACGGCCTAATCCACCGCATTGCCACTCGCCGCAGGGGAATGCGGGAGACCGACCTCTGCCGCCTCACACAAGCCTACCTCATTAGTAGGATTGTCTACACATACTCTTATTACCACCTCCGCCGCAAAGACGAAGAAGCGGTAAATAGCATCATCCGCTCGGCGTACAAGGCGGCAATGGGACTGCCCCAGTCCGCCAGCACACAGCGTCTCCTTCAGCTTGGAGTATACAACACACTCACAGAGCTGATAGAGGCACACAAGACTGCACAGGTACACCGTCTTTCTCACACCGAACACGGTCGTTACATTCTTAATCTTCTTAATATCAACCCTACAGGTGACATCCACCCCACTGCTCCCCTCCCGACTGGAGTCTTCAGTAGGCTAGTCATCAGACCCATGGCCAAGAATATGCTACCCGGCCGTCACGATAGGCGCCGCCAACTGAAGGCTACACCGCCGACGAACATGCCATGTACGTGGACGCGGCGAAATGCGACTGTAACACATACGTAGCCTGCGTAGCGGCGCCAACCACCACTCTCATCAGTGCCGCTACAGTGTGCACACACTCCTCCACCGCTGCCGAAGAGGTTGCGATCGCGCTAGCCATCGCGGATCCCCGCACAAGCACGGTTCTCAGTGACTCTAAACAAGCCATCCAAAATTTCTCAAAAAACTCACTCTGTCTCCCCGCCGCACACGTCCTCCGCGGTTGCACTCTCGACAGAACTATAAGCTTAGTGTGGGTACCTGCTCACGCGGGGAACTCTGGGAACGAAGGGGTCGACCGTTTAGCCCGAGGCCTAACTAACCGGGAGGCCGGCCCCTCGAACCCAGATGCGCTCGCAGAGGCCCCCAAATCCTATGCCGAAATTACAAACTTCTATAAGGAGACGAGACGCGTGTACCCGCCTCCCCACCCCGACCTCGAACGAGCGCAAGCTACCATGCTTCGCAGACTGCAGACCGATTCAATACTCAGTCAATCTAGACTTTATTTGATCACTGGAGGGGATTACGACCCCGTCTGCACTAAGTGCGACCATGGAGTGTTCGCCACTCGGGCACACATTCTCTGGGGATGCGAGGGTAACCCTCCCCCACGATCATTACTGCCAGTTCCCTCCGAGGAGGGTTGGAACCAGCTGCTGACGAGAGCAGACAAGAAAACGCAACTCGCACTCGTCTCGTGGGCCCTGGACGTCGCCCCCACCTGGGAGCCACACTAGGCCTACCTGCCCTAACTTCCTACCCTGCAGTGGTAAAATAAAGTTGTTTCTCTCTCTCTCTCTCTTCATAGCATTCCGCGAAAAAAGCGTCCTATAAACGCGTCCTAGCGCGTTAGGAGACACGCTATGTCACATCCGCGCCACGTAGCGTCCATGCGTGCACATTTTGCATCGCAGTTTCGTGTTAGTACACCAGGTAGAATGCCATGTAACAGATGCCCAGGTAGCGGTATAGGGCAGTTCGGAAGGTTTAAAGAAGAAGTTTAAAGGCCAACCGCAATGAAATTTTACTTGGGGTAAATTCGTAGCTATTAAATGGCGCCTATGCAGACGACGCATGCACCTGACGGCAAAGCGGTAGCGATGCGGATATGGCAAATATTGAAGAACCGTACGCAACTGTTGATCTCTTAATTGTGCCATGTTGCGCCTAGGCTGCCAGTCGCATTGCTCGCTCATCATTTGCTAATTGATGGGCGTCTCTCTTGGCATGCGTTCTCCCTGTTTCGCCCGTGATTTGAGCTGTTGCATGAATGTCCATGCTTTGAGTTGTCGTCGGTCGCTCGAGTACGTACTCGAGCACAAACAATGACTCTGCATTACACAACCCTGAGTAGAGGAAGGCCGAACACTTCTTTCCTGCCCCACCTTTCAGAGCGAAAGCGTGCACCGCGGCGGAGCAGGCAAGTGCGACGCGGACCAGCCAAAGGGCACAAAGCATGTAAAGTGCAGTTGACGAAGCTGGGGCGATATTCTCGAGCGATCATTTCGGGTAGTGCACCATCCTAAGGATATTTCGTGCGTCTCTACATCGTGCGCGTCGAAGCAGACGAACGACGTCCTTGCTGACACAGCAGGAACCGCATGCTAGCTGCTTTTCTTACGAAGGAGACTGCGACGCAGCGGCCATGGTGTAGATTTGGCGGCAAGCCATGCAGAAATGCAATGCCGCCAGAGCGAAATGCGCGAAGATTTATCACGGCCGCTGTCTGTCTGGTGTGTGTCTGGCCGTGAATATACGCTAAGCACCGAACCCCACTAGCTCGGCCATTCCAAGCCTCAACTGCTTGTCATCCTTTTCTATAGATGGCGGTAGTTGCCTGATCGATCTTATCCGTCGATGAGTCCAGGCGCTTCCAGCGTGCCAAGCAGCGGCCGGTGAATTCGGATACATCATGTCTGAGATGCTAAGATATGCTAAGATCGCGAAAATTGCACCCTGCACTTTAAACGTGACCCGGAGCGCCGTGGCGACCACTTGTTGCCGCAGCGCCAGCGGACAAGTGCGCGGCGAGCGAGTGCTTCTTTGTTTCTCGAAGGTGCAAACGCAACACGCTCGCTTCGCTGATCCCAAACAGCATGCTTCTGGTCAGCCGAGCTAGCGCGCGATGCATCCTGTTCCAGCTTCCCCGGCGTGCGATAGGACATGTTCTATTCCCGCGCCAGCCACACTAGATTGTAGAGCGTCCAATTTTCGCCGATGTACCATAACCCCAATGCTAAGCTAGACAACCAGATGAAGAAAACCGGCTGGACTCGGGGAATACATTGCATTAAAAGAGCTTTTTACGTGCTCAAAAAATTTCATTGCAGTTGGCGTTTAAGGCGAGGTATACCAGAATGATAGAAAATATATTATGTACTTGATTAAATCAAGCTGGCTGGGTGACTATGCCGCCGCCGTGTTTCAAAGGGAATGCCAATAAATCATCATCATCATTATCATCATTATCGTATTGTGCCACTTGCCTTGCAATGCGAGATACGCGCTGCGTAGCGTCTATACGTGCGCTCTTTGCATTTCAGTTGCATCTTATAACACCAGCAGGCACCTCATGTAGCAATTGCATAGGTAGCGTGCAAGGAAGATAGGGAAGTCTTGAGAAAGAAAAAGAAGATTCTACAGATGTATAAATATTGATGTATTGGAAAACATGTGTGGTATACCTAATTAATTCAAGGAGGCTGGGTGACTGTTTTACATCGTCCCGTTTCAAAGGGAATGGCATTAAATAATTATCATCATCATTAGCATCGTATCGTGCCATTTGACACGCTATCTGACGGACCCGCCGCGTAGCATCGATACGCACAAAGTTTGCATTCATTGTAGTTCCGTTACATTCCACCAGGCGTCCTGAGATGTAGCACTTGCATGCAGCACGGAAATGCTCTATGTAACTGGACCTGGGTAACTCAAAAGTATTTGTCCCCACCCGGTTTCGAAGAGGATGGCAATAAACCATTATTATCATCAACGCCATCAACAGCAACGAACCATGCCACGGGTCAGGAGATGTGACCTGTGCTCCACGTTGTCTGGATATCTGTGCTTACTCTTCGTTACACTTTATGACGCGTTCTCGCAAGGCACGAATCGCTGCTCAAGAAACGAATAGTAGATCCGCGCGCACGCCTTCGACCAAGCAACATTTGACTCAGCAGACCGCTGTGCAGAGAGCAGGACAAGCCGCATCTCGCCGTCGATGCCGGGTTGACAGTTGAGAACTCTCTCGTGAAAACGACGTGAAGAGATTTCGCCGCGAAGACACTAGTGCGGGGTGCCGGAAATGGAGCTCTTATGGATCCGCTCCTCCAGCTTACGCGTGACTGTGTTGCGTGTGCCACGCAGGCATGGGACTTTTTTTCTGTGTCATTTATACAGAATTCTGAATATACTGGTTTACACAATGCAGCCTTATCGCCTGCTCTACATGATCTCCTATAGAATTGAACCAGCCGATCACCTGCCGAGCGACCACAGTCTACCGGTGTCGTTGAAGAGGTCAAACCGCCGTAAGCAGCAAAACGACCCACCGAAAAAATTTCTTTTGTGTGACCTGCCCCCGAAGACATTTTTTTATATTCCATATGTCAAGTGCGGCACCTGTTTTTTTTTCCTGCCGAAATGTACTCCTGTGACCGTTTGTCCACTGTTTCGCTAGTCGTTGGTCTACAAGGAATATAAAGGAACATTTATCAGAACTTGGGCTGCACAATCGTTTGCGGTGTCTCAGCGGCGTCCAATGGAAGGGATCCTCGTCGCGTTTCTTCTGTACACCACCGTCATCTGTAACTACTTTCTCTTCTACATATTTATTTTGTCTAACCAGTGCAAAGAGGCAGACAATGAGCCATCCTGCAAAATACGTGCTTTTTTCGCTCAGTTTTGTCCTAGTGTTTTCTTCACCCATCTTTTCTGTTCGCCCGCTCACATGACAGCGGATTACGTAGGTGCTTTCTTCGATGCTTCGAGATGTTCTTGTTTGCTTTGGTTCTAAAGGTGTCGATAAAAAGCACTGAGAAATTTGGTCCCTGACTGCAGCTCATACGGGTGAAACTGGCTATTGAGAGACCTCTGGTGGATGGCTACGCTGTCGCAGTTTGCCATAGGCAGCAGGAAAGTTCGGACACAAAATCGTGATAGGTCGCACTGATTCAGCGCGAAAACAGCGAAAAGTGTCCGCGCGACCGTTAAAGATGTCCGCATGCCGGGTGCGTAAAGGAAGTCTGCAGCATTCCTTTCACGTAACTCATAAAACTACCATGAAGTTGATGCCAGTGCGTAGACACGGAGCAGGAGCAGGATGCGATCTGTCCTGCTTGTTGGCGTTGCAGCCTTTTTAAGGTATTGACCGCGGCATGTAGAGCTTAGGACGCCAAAGCACCCAGTGTCTGTGTCAAACTTGAGTTTTTTTCCTTACGCAAAGCACCCTGAATCATCTGTGCTGCAGTGTAGGGAGCTTCTTTCGGTGGCGGGTAAATTTATGCTACGATCAAGTGGCGACTTCCTGAGCAAATTCCCTGAGGCGATTGTATTGCCGGAGCTGAGCAACGCAGCGCATCGAAGATAACTATATCGGAGGTCGGAATAGACGGTGATGTTTGGTCTTCAGCTATGAAATCAGATTAAAGGGACGGGTTCGGTATGTCTTGTGTAAAAGGCAGTCTACGCTGGTGAGTCCCCGAGCTTATACATACATAAAGGTCTGCATTGCATTAGCGGGGGGAGGGGAGAGGCAGCATGACTTGAAAGTTTGCTGAATAACGATGGTTGCCAAAAATAGATTCCAAACATTTACTAGTTTGTCGACGCAGCAGCTGGACCGACGTAGGCAGCAAGCTCAAACGGGAAACTCATGTCTGCGTTGTCTTTTATAGTGCCTCGACTGAAGCCGATGAGGTCATTTTGTCAGCCCGCACATCCATTGGCTCAAGGATAAGTGAGCATAGAGGCGTGCCTATGAGAAATCAATTCTGGTACTGTCAGTGAGGAATGTGTGGTTTCAGATACCAATGCAGACTTCGAAACCTGCAGCCAGAAAAAAAGCTTGCGCTTGGGAACTTGAGCAACACAGCGTGCATCTACATCTGTTGAGTATCTGATTTTCACAGTTGAAGCGGAAATATGGGGCTGGCCTTGGCAGAGGCGAGTTTTTCTAAAACAGCAGTCAGCAGAGAGCGGCTGAGCAGTCCAGCCATGACCGGTGCACGTATGATTCTTACTTGTTTCATGCTTCGGTAACGCCTTGAAGCCTACCCTTGACAAACTATCTTTGACGAAACTTAACAGCTACCCAAGCCATCGGTGGCCTGCAGGCACCGTGCAGGACGTCTCAAAACTCATCGAATCCCGGCAGTACCGCATCAGGCAGCAGCGGCAGCTCACTGGGCTCGATGACGGACGTTAGAGCTTGAGGGGACATTGAAGACGCTCTGGCGTTGCTGAGACGGCCCGAGCAACTTCAGCTACGCTTTCCGCTGGGAATCCGGCCGAAAAGTCGTGCATGGCATTCTCGCACACACACTAGTGCTATCTATGGACGCGAGATCCATGAATGGAGTGCGCAGCACTTTTTCAAGCGGGCGCCGCAACAGCTGATGAGGTGGCGCAGTGGCGTTGCGCGACTGCCCAAGCACAGCCGTAAAGGCCAGATAACCATAATTGCTCAACTATGCCTTTCTAAATAAGCAGAGTTTCTTTCTCACTTACCCTTCCTCATTCTTTCTTTCCCGGTATTCACATGCCGGACACTTCTTTGGTTGCTTTTTGAAGTGCAGGAATATTTTTGTTGGTTAGTCTTAGTATGCCATTTTAATTTGCTATCGAATGTACTCAGCGGAACATAACAGATAAAGATAATTAAAACTGGGAATGTTTTACTTGGAGCTATATTTCTGTAATTGTCAGATGAAATTTATTTAGACAGAACCAATTTCTCTTTGCTCTGAAAAGTTCCTAACTCCCCCCCCCCCCCCCCCGCTTCCTTTGACGTTCCCGATGACACTAATCTGACTAAGAATTAATATTGCAAGCATGCCTAACTAGGCGGAAACATTTTAGAGACATCATTACACCATGGAGGAAGTACCGGAAGCGGTACTTTAGGGTGACTTCCTAGAAAGCTTCGCTCTATGAATTGAAAGTTGGACACAAACTGAAATATTTTTCTTCTAACCTGCATTCAGCTATTACCAGCCAGGCAACTGTTCAACATGGTACTGTAGTCTACCCTGAAGTTTATGAAGAGCGGGGAGAAGATTCCGAAAAATTCTTATCAATTCATGAAGGCTACACTTTACGCTTAAGAAAAGCATCAGTGCTTGCTCCTAGAGTATTCCATCGAGATGAAACTGAAGATGGCGCTATCGATAGATACGTAAGTAAATTAACTCTGTATTTTATATATTTGTTAGTTTTCGAGAAAGATACAGAAAGAACGATTGTAGTTGGCATTCCTGATATTTCTACACTTGAATTATTTCTAGGTCGACGGAAATTCCTATGAGAAGCACCTGTATACAGACACGGCAAACCAAGCTTCTTTGCTCGTTAAGCCCCAAGCTAATGGAAATTATTACGAAATAGTAAGTGCGCTATATATATTTTAGCACTTTTACATGCAAGTTGTTTACCATTTCCATCATCTTCTGACTTCTGTCGTAATAGATGGGCCTGATAAATTTCACACATATAATCCACCCTCTCACAAGCATGGAGAGGTCTTTGTCAGGGAGAGCAGCACATCGGATATCAAAGATCGCACTGGAAGATGGAATTTATGGCGTCGATGAAATAGCCGGTGAGTTTCTTCAGACAGTACCTTAGGCAGCATACTTAGCATTGCTTCGGTTCTGAAGTCATTTGCTGTGACAGCGGCATTTACGCGCAGTGAAAGTCGGCATCTTGTTTTGTTTGCTTGTTTGCTTGTTTCTTTGTTTGTTCCTATAATAATTGTGATCAACCACTACGGGGAAATAGTCAAAAAGCCAGTGATTATACGGTGCTTATCTCTGGGCTGGGAAAGGAGGACGTGCAGAAACAATGAAAAAAGTGAAAACATAAAAAACGTGCAGTAACTTATCTGAGAGTTCTCTAAGTATTCGTAAGCTTTGTACGACTTGTTCATCTCCACACAACCCGGTGTCATTATCATTGCTATGAAACTGGATCTGGCCAGTACAAACGACAGTGCTGCGGCGACACCCACCGCTACGAACGGCGGTGCAAGGACCATTAATGACGCAAGCAAAGAACTGCAGGTGTGGCTCCAGGTGCGCTGATGACGTTCCGATCATTATAAGCTGTTATCGCTCTTAGGCGCCTTACCCGTCCACGTAGAACCATTATCAACCTTTGACCAAACGTACTCAGGCGGTGGCTTCGTATGGCACCACCGTACGGGTCCTACCTTGGAAGCGATATGCGATGCTGACGAAGAATGCTGACTGCTGATAGCTGCGCTAGCTGCGTTCTCGCCGCATACTTAGCGTAGAGGAGAGAGTGTGAGTGCTGTGTTGGGGGGCTACTTCGTGAGTGCTGTGTTATCGCCGCTTGGTTGGCGTTGAAGGGAGAGGCAGCACGAAGGAGAATTCTCTCGCTGCTGAGGGCGCTATCTTGAAAGCGGTCGTCTTACGGGACGGACAATTTTCTCGCTAGCCAAGCATAGAAATGTTTCCCCAATTAAAATCAACGAAAGATTGGTTTAAATGGCAGCGATTCAGTGATATTATAGAAAGTGTTGTTTAAAGAAGATATTTGCGACTTTAACTTCTTGGTAATGAACTCTACTTCTTGCATGGTATCGTAATGCATTTTGTTGAATTCGATATACACGCACAGACGTTTCCTTTCTTAGGCTCCCTAAACTTCAGTAGACTAGATTAGCATGAGGTATAGCGACAGTGAGCCATTCCGACGAGCAGCCCCCGCAGGGGCGTCTGCGTCAGCAGGCGTTTGGTGCGTTGCGACACCACGTACCCGAGCACACGAGGGTTGGATCCTCCCGCGTGTAGCCGTGCGCGGCTTAGCCGTGTCCGGGGAAAGGGGGATCCTGGGGGTTGAGCCGATGCCGGGTGTTCGGACCTTTAAGGCCGCCCGGCGGAGGCAACACACATTTTTGGCCTCTGCTTCACGTAGATGGCACCTCCAGATTGACCCATCTGGAGGAAATCGGCAGTCACCTTTTCCTGTCCTCCTCCGCAAACTTCGCCTTTGTCTCTCACTTTTAATTTTTCCTGTCTTCTCTCCACTTCTTCTCATTTCCTAGTTTCCCGGCGGCAAGGGTTAACCTTGTGTGGCTAGCCAGTCATGGTTATGCAGCATTTATAGTTATTATAGCAGCGATGTATGGCTGGCGTCGGCGGGGCTTCGCTTGCAGGAACTTCTGTCATGTCACCTTCTTGGGCTCCACGGTGGGTGGTTGGCATCGCTGCCGAAAACCTCATCTATACTTATGGAGAATGCTTTTCCTCAAATGCCTGATCGTCCTCAGACGCGAGGGCGCATCGAAGATGTTTTCCAGTTTTTCGGCCGCCAAAACGCTTCCTTTCCCTGTTCCCATGTCATTCATTCTGAAAAAGCCGACAAATCAGTGCAAACAACTTCACCATTCCTTGTCTCGAAGTCCCTTGCCGAGGTCACTTGTGCAAGTTATAAACCATCGACAACGGCAAGCGGTGATCTCCTCTTCGAGCTCCGCGACCAGAAACGCTATGAAAAATGGCCCAATCTAGTGTCATTTGGGGATGCCCAAGTAACAGTAACCCCGCCCCGTACTATGAATACCTCCCATGGCGTTGTCTCAGATGATGATCTGTAGGAGCTCACTGAAGCTGAACACCTGGAGGGCTTCAATGGGCGCAACGTCATCACCATTAAATGAATTAAGATGAGGCGTGATAGCAAGGAAATCCAGACCAAGAACCTGATACGTACATTCGGTTCCACTGTTCTGCCCGAGTCTATCGAGGCCGGGATACATCAAGCTCCGGATTAGGTCATACGTACCAAATCCTCTCAAATGTTTCGAATGCCAGGGTTACGGCTACACTTCACAGAGCTGCCGAGGCCGCCAAACTTTCGCGAAATGCAGTGCCAATGAACATACCTCTGAATCTTGCGAGAACACTCTCCACTGTGTAAAATGTGATGGAGAGCACACTGAATACTCGCGGTCGTGCCCATCACGGAAAAAAGGAAAAGGAAATAGTAACAATTGAAGGAAAAGATAACTTTCAAGGAAGCACGTAGGCGGGTATCCTACCTGCCCGAGAACATCTTTGCCGATGGGACGTGCCAGGGGGTGCCGGCACAACGGCTTTTGGCGGCTGTTCGGCCCACACGCAATGAGCCGGAGGTGACGCCATCCGGCCTTCTGGCGGCTACAGTCAGCGGTGTTCTGCCACCTCAGAAAAAGGGACCATCGACTTCCGGGCCGGTGGCCGCAAAGGTCTCGTCCGACATGTTGAGGCCTTCACGTCAAACGCCGCGCTCGGAAGAGCGTGTGTCCAGTGCCTCGCAGGAAACGATGGACACATAATCTAGCCAGATGGCGCCGGCAGCGCCTAAGGAACGGCGAGACTATCGCGATTGGTCTAAAAAAAGACAAACCTCACGTCACGGTGCCTGGAGAGGACCCATGAGCTAATCCCATTTTCTTACACATGCAGCGCAAAACACATTTATCACCATGGAGACCCAAGTAATACAATGGAATGTTAGAGGACTTTATAACCTAGACGACATTACAGAACATCTACACAAGCATAATACAAAGTAATTGTGTGTTAAAGAGACACATCATAGCTTTCTTGAACGATGTAGACTTGCAAGTTTTTAGCCCCATAAATTCATACCACATCCTCTTTTTAGAGGATGCCGCTGTGATGGTTGTCTTGCAGAGCACGTGCCTGCAGGCCCTTGCGTCCCAAGGGCTTTGCTAAGGCAGTAGTGCTTATTGCAAAACCTTATCTGCGAGATATGTCACTATCTGATAATTATCATTCGTGTTCATTGTACAGCCCATTAATCATTGGCGTAATTTTATTTTCTATATGTTTTATGCACTTTAGAGCAACTGTTTTAGTCCCATATACAGCCACCGTAACATCTGCCCTTCGTTAATCATAGCTCCATTGCGAACACATTAGCATTGGCCTGGCACTCTTTGGCCACACTTGGCCATTGCACCACAAAACATCACATTCATTCATTCAAAGAGGCACATCTGAAACCTACTGACGTAAGCTTTCTTCGTCAGTACACCATCTACCGTAGAGATGGCAACGAGGCGAACACCTCGTCTGGCGGTGTAGTAATAGTGCCGACAAGTCTGTAGCTAGTCATCATGTCGCCCCTTTAGGCAATGTCAGTTCGGGCAATTCTTTTTATTAAACTAATCACTGTATCTTGCATACACATACCCCAAATTACCGTCTCGGAAAAAGCGAGTTTTATAACCTAATCAATAAACTCCCGGACCCCTACATACTCCTAGGCGACTTTCATGCCCACAACGCCATGTGGGGAGAATCGCGATGCGACGCGAGAGGTCATCTTATTGATTTTTTTTAACTCCGATGCGCGCCTCTTCAATAAGCCGGACCAACGTATTCTAATATTCAGCATAATTAATATTCATCAGTAGACCTATCGATTGGCACTGCTTCAATTTTCTCTGACTTGCAATGGCATGTAACCAAAAATTCTTATGGAAACGACCACTTCCCTGTAATTTTAGATTTATTACTTATAGACGAACGTCCTCCACATGCCCCCCCGTGGAAACTAGCCTCCGCTGAATAAAATCGTTTTAAGGAATCCACTTATCACGACATCTTATCAGCGATTTTAGCATAAATGAAGCAGTAGCGTATTTTATTTGTTTTATACTGGACGCAGCTAAAAAAATTTCCACAAACACAAGGTCTCTCATATAGAAGACGGGTCCTCTGGTCGAATGAGCAGCGCAGACTAGCACGAAGGAAACAAAGCGAAGCGTGGAGTTTGCTGCGTCCCGCCCCGACTACAGAAAATCTCATGGAATTTAAACTGGTAAAATCACAGGGTAGGAGCACGCGGAGACAGGCAAGGAGGGCTAGCTCGGAGAGATTTGTCTCGGGTATCACATCTTACACTCAAGGGTCTAAAGTATGGAATAGCCTTCGAAAGCTAAAGCGGCAGCAATTCAACCATTCCCCTTAGTTGACAACCAAGGGAAGAGCAAGCCAATGCTCTGGGCGAACACTTCGAGCATTTATCAAGCCCCACACATTACACAAAATCATTCCTTAAATATAAACAAGTAGCTTAACTGGTCACTGGATCGTAAGTGCCGTCCAAATGAACCGTACAATCATCCTTTTAATATTGCCGATCTCAAAGCTGCCTTGAGCACATGCAGAAGCTTTGCACCGGGAGCTCATAGAATCATGTATGACATGCTTAAAATCTTACACACCGATGATACTTCTGGCACTTTTCAACTCTATCTGGGCTACCGGATACTTCCCATCCTAATGGAAGGAAGCTATTGTTATTCATGTCTTGAAGCTGACCTTTCCTTAGCTGCAATTTATCGGCCCATGGTTCTTACAAGTTGCCTGTGTAAGCTTTAAAAAATGGTCAATCATCCACTCATACATTTGCTTGAACTGAACAATATGGTTGATTCCTATTTGTGTGGGTTCACAGAAGGGTGGCCTACAACGGATCATCTTGTGCCCATTGAAGGACATATCCCTGATGGACATAAACAGTTTTTCTCGAAAAAGAGAGGTATACTGCCTGAACTGCGCTACGCCTAGTGCTTGGAAGATGATAGATCCCGTTCACCACTTGGGTGTACGCCTATCTACAGGTGTTTTCAAGACTAGTCCCGTAGAAAGCCTGTGTGTGCAATCTATGGTATGGTCACTACATCTGCAAAGGACATATCTAAGTTTTCCGTACGCTTTCAAGGTCAAATCAAATGTGGAGCATCTATATCACTCTTCTATATGTGAAATGTCAACTGCTCGGCTATTTCGTAACCGCCCAGCTATTCAGGCTCTATCGAACCTTCGTTTGATAGCACTGGCCGATGAAACAGGTGTCTTAGTCCCAGATAATGTCCTCATGGCACCCACTCGCATGCGCCCACCATAGGAATGGCAGACCATTGAATGCAATGTCTCTTTCGTAAAAATTTCTAAGAGTGCACCAGAAGCACATATACAATTCCATTTTCGTGAACTTCAGGAGAAGTACTCCTGCACAGAATACTATACAGATGCTTCCAAGTCTTCTACTGGTGTTTCTTGCGCAGCTTTCCGACTTTCATTTTCAACATCCGGATCGCTAAACCCACACACAAGTATCTTTACAGCGAAAGCGTGCGCTAGGCCCTCGGTTATTCAATACTTCAGGCTCACAAATCTCACTAGGGCGATTGGGTTTACAGAGTCATTCCGTGTAGTCAGAGCCCTAATCGGTCTGCGAAAGCATAAGAACTCCGTTTTCCGTGAGCTGTACAGTTTGCTATGCTCCGCATATATTTGCAATCAAGTGATTATCATAAGCTGTATAACTGGCCACAAAGGTATCAAAGGCAATGTAGCTGCTGATGAAAACGCTACGCCAGTAATTTCTGGCGATACAGATCCCATATTCCCATCCCTGCTTCAGACCTAAAGATTTTTCTATAGCGTATGCAGAGGAAGCATTGTCAAGGACTGCATAATACCGATGTATTGAATAAGCTACACACAAAAAACTAAAACTAGGGAACTGGATAAGTGAGACAACTGCATAGTACAAGGAAATACTTGTTTGCCGATTAAGAATAGGACACACAGTACTAACTCTTACCTCTTGACTGGCAGCGATCCTGCGACTTGTAGTAAGTACGGCGATAATCTCACTGCTCTGCATGTTCTAATTCAATGACCTTCAATAGAAGCAAAGAGGAAAAAGTACTTTCCTTCTGCATATCGCAGGGACATACCTCTGCAGCCGGCATTTTTTCTTATCAATGAACCGCTTTTTAATCTGCAAATCATCTTAGAATTTTTAGCTGAAGCAGACACTCTGAAAATCATTTGGTCAGGAAATTTTAGCACGTTATTACAGCCCCTGTATGCAAGAGCTCTTTTGAAGCTCTTCTGTGACTCTTATTTTTTGTTGCATCATGTTTTTAACGAAACCCTTTTGCCATAACCCACATCACTAACTTATCAGTGTCATTATTTTAGTACCTATATGTTTTACGCAAATTACAGCCCGTTTTTAGGCCATTTTAAAGCCATGTGACATCCACCATTAGGGATTCATTGTACGTACCATCCGCCACACATCGTTAACCTTACCATATGCCATGGCGCTCTTTTGTCCTAACTGGCCCTTGCGTCTTAGGACATCACACATCACCAAAAGCAGTTGTTGCAGACTATCTGTAATAGCACATCTTCCCATTCGTGTTTCCATGGGCTGACAATTTTATCACGGACAGTGATTGCTTTGTAAATATTATTTTGTCATTTCTTTGAGACCTGTTGGCAAAAGACACGAAAGCAAGAAAGTGTTTCTTGACGCCGCGCAATAGCATAGTGCTGGTCATGGCAAGGTCCTTGGTTTGACTCCCGTGTTCGATAACCTTATTCTTCATTCTTTTAACACGAAAGTGCTTTATGCCAGGGTCCACGATCAACTTCCCATAAACGATGTGAAGTCGGCGCGAACTAGTAAAATAAGCTCTCTTAACGGGGATGGCGCCACCATGTCGGAGTGGTGAAGCGAAGTACTGTAGCTGCATACTAATGAGCGCGGACAGTGAGCGCTTCCATAGTCTCAGCGCAGCTGAGGCAGCCTGGTGCAGGCGGTGTAGGCCTGCTGCTAAGATGATGATGAAGTTTTCGTCCATAGTTCGTATTTCGCGTTCGATTAGACTGTGACGTCTCGTCGCCTAGGAAGTATAGCTTCATCATGCATCAGCGGTGCTTACATGCCGCCTACTGCTTCACTTGTGATGATCACAACTAAAAAAACTCAGTGTCTTCCTTTCTGTGGAGAAGGATGACCAACGAAGCTGTGTATCTTACTGGCGAACTGCACCACCGCCACCAGTCAGCCCGGCATTGCACTATCTTCGGGCTTAGCCCACCTATTGGCAGTGCTTAACGACGTACTTCACCTCCGCCGCGGGTTGGCACGGCATTGCACTCTCTTCGGGATCGGCCCAGGTGTAGGGAGTTTTGCCTACACACCGTCACAATCCTGGGGGAACTAGTTTTAACAGCTTCGCTGTATAATTGGTTACGTCATTGTGTTTTTCAATTAATCAAATAATGCCGACGGCGAACGCGGGAGCAGGGGCATGAGCACGTTCGCGCGGTAGCGCCGATGGGCGCCAGCGAGCCAGCTCTGAAAGAACAGGACGACGCTGGAGCAAACCAAAATTATGATAGTTTCGTGTTTGCACACAGACACGATCCTGGGTGAAGTACCGCTTAACAGCTTCGCTGTAAAAACTGCTGCGCTCAGTGGCGCCGAAAGGCAAAGACGTTGACGGGCGAATCTTTCTTTGATCCGCGATAAACACTCAGGCGTGAAGCAGAACGCCTTCGCGCATTCGAGGCGCACGCTGCCAACCCTGTCACTCGCATTCCTGAAGCTGAGCGCGTCGCCACTTGCAGCCCAAGACGCTGTGGAGCCACACGAAAATGCTCGTACCTTCGCCGAAGCGGCTCGGAAGCCGGACGCCGCTTGCCAACATGACGCCGCGCGCCAGGCAAACCAGCAAGACGGTCGCCGACCCTCAAATTGTACGCCTTTCGCTGCAGTGGGCCGTCAGTTCAGGAAGCAAACATGCTACAGCTTCTGTTAAGACACGTTTCGTCTTTGTGTTCTACCGATTCCTATGAAAGAGGGATTAACCATTTATTTTCAGAATGTTGCTGCATAGTACAATTGCCTCTGTGTTTGCACTTCTTCAGGTGTGCGGAGCTATATATCTGTTTTCACACCTGTTGCCGACGACCTGGCATTGACAGTAGTGGCGCTGGCAAATTAGTGAGACCATAAAGCACAACGTGTAGCCGCAAACCTTATGCTGCGTGCGCCCAATTGACACGGGTCCCAATTGCTTACTAGCGCAGCTCTGTGCATGTAACTTGCAATAGAATAAAGAATGGCCTCCTTCATTTTAGCCATTTAGGCTGTTATGACAGGGCCTCTCGCCGTTGTGGCTGCCTAAAGAGGACGCAGTTTCGACCGGTAGGCGAGGCTCTGATTGCGATAGCAAATTAGTAGATAGCTGTACGAGATAAGGATAGTAGTTTTATCGGCCGTGTAAACTTGTAAACATTCGCTTACTAGGTTAACAAGCACGGTGTCTCGCGCTCCTAGGTAAAGATAAACAGTTCGCTCGATGACCGCGGAAACGCGCTGTCAAAACGCCGGAGTCCGCAATCACGGCAGCAGAGGCGAGCGAATTGACCTTCGTGCGTCTCTCGCTCTAACGCGAACGAAACGTCGAAAGCACAGTGCATACGAAGCTAGCGGTACTACGCGCACTCGACAAACATTGCAGCTTGCTTTGAAGATGAGGGCCGCGTGAGCGCGCACTTTCGCCACGTCGCAGACCGCTTTGAAAATAGGGTGCCCGCACGGCCGCGCCGTAAGCAGCAGCAGCCTAGGGTGCTCGATGTAGCGCGCCGCCACACAGGGTGGTGGCACTATTTGGCCTGCGCCGCGCCGCCATTTTGTTCCTCTGTCGCCATATTGGTGCCAGTCGCTTTCTGCGGCCGTTCCTTCCAAGGTTGGTAAAGCAGCATTGTTGGGGAGTTTGCGAAGCTGCTGTGTTGTGCGCCGGGTGCTCGCCGATTGAACTGTGTTCCGTCGCAAAAACCAGCATGCCAGGGTGTTTTGTACCGCTGTGTGTGCCGGCTTGACAACGAAAGACATGCACAGTTTTCGCTTTCCGCGGGATAAGGAATGGAGAAAAGTATGGGAGGCGAAAGTGAGGCGCAAAGACTGGAGTGCGCATGATAACTCGAACATGTGCGAGGTAAGCCATAACATCTATGCTGCTTTTTATAAGAGTAGTTGCACCTGTCCGCTTTTAGGTACCAGGGGCCGAATCTTCTAACTGTTCGGAATACGAACCGTTCACTTCGCTGTTTACGCCACTAAATGTGCCATTCCCAAGCCGGTGGTGGAAGAAGGGAAGGACGCGACCAATAGATGAGAAGGTGCCACCTCTGAAGTCTACGTCATTATATGACGAGCTAATCGATAATAATAATATTTGAGGTTTTACGTGCCAAAACCACTTGCTCATTATGAGGCACGCCGTAGCGGAAAACTCCGGAAATTTTGACCACCTGGGGTTCTTTAACGTGCACCTAAATCTAAGCACACGGGTCTTTTCGCATTTCGCCCCCATCGAAATGCGGCCGCCGTGGCCGGGATTCGATCCCGCGACCTCGTGCTCAGCAGCCCAACACCATAGCCACTGAGCAACCACGGCGGGTGACGAGCTAATCGAGAAATTGCAGAATGTTTCTGCTTGCTAAATAAATGTAAAATATAAATTAAATATTATACGCCAAGTTCTGAAGTACAAACGTGTGGTGCCGGACGTTTACACAATGCAGAAGTAATTTATTAATTTCATTATTTTTCATTCTCAGCCGACAGGCGGTATCGCATGCGTAAATGAGCTGGCAGAGCGCAGCGCTATGTCGTCTGCTACCAGGGACTTGCACGATGCACGCAACAGGAACGCACTGCCAGCACTTCTTAAGTAGTAAGCGTGACAAACCGTGAACTGGTTCTTAGGGACACCTTTACCAACCGACTATATCAATTTTCCTTCTTTTTTCGCCCTTTGTCATCGACTTCGACATGACTTGCTAGCCGCCACGCTGCCGCTATCCCTGCGATCTGCCCCACGGCGCATCGCGTGATAGAAGCAATACAACTTGAAATCAAACATCACGATATACGGGCCCTGCATTGCGTGCGCGAAGTAAAATTGAGGAGCGTGGTGTTGACGGTGCGCGCTGTGCTGTGAAATTGTGGAACAAAGTGCGGCACTCCAAAACTAGAGAAAAAAATGTAGCCAAATAAGAGATCTCCACAATATCTTCCCGTCCTGACTGTATAGTTTTATCAGCGGAACTGAGAAAGCGCTGAACCAGCCTAGGTTGAACCCTTCTGATTGCTGAACGGCGATCTGCGAGCTATTCACGCTGGCGATTAACACTGAGAATTCGATCTTGCCATGCAAACAGCTCCTTGGTATTGGCTTTGAAGCGGAGGTCACGGTAAAGCTGACCCAGCCCTTCTACAGGCCAACACAGCGAGAGCAACCTTGCGGACAGTGTCGGCAGCAGAGATCTAGGCCATTCCGATGAATGCTTCGTGTCCGACCGAACTCTGGGAGCTACGGGCCGGTTGCGATGAACCACAGCGCGCAATATTCCTTCCTCTGCGTGGAATGACCACTGGTACGCTTGCACCAGAGTCTCCTTCATTTGATAGCGTAGCCTGCGAAAGGTCTACTTCGAAAGCCGGCAAGGGCGGTGCAACTCGTTATCCGTCATTTCTTCGAACGCGTATCGCACTTCCAGCCATGGTCGCCAAGCAGACGACGAAGGCAAGTAATAGCCTCCGAAGGAACCAGCGCACGCGCGCGTGACCGGCGCGCGCGGCCAGGGTCACAAGCCAGCAGCCAAGCCACAGCAACGGAACCCAAAGCCGACTACCCCTTCGCTGGTTCTGCTCTTAGCCAAAGACCGGTTCGCTTTGCAAACGATTGACAGATGCATGACATGATCGTAATTTGCGGTGCCGCTCCGCTGTCTCTGACAACCTCTGACGCAAGCAAACTTTTCACCAATCAGATGAGGCCAAGTGAACCGGTTTCATTCCGAACCATTATAAATTTCGACCCCAGCATTCTGTGGTTAGAATAATGCCGCAAAGCTTGTTTGATCTTTCATAAAACGGCCGGCACGCCGCATTATCAGGTTTTCTGTGATGCGAGAGGCGAACATGGAGATTTATCTCGATTGATCCGAGCCCCGCGCGACTATGTCTGGCTCCAGAATTTTGTCGTTGTCTTTAGTATGTTATCTCGAAGTTTCCTTACCGGCTTTAAATTGAGCTCGCCCGAAAGTGCGGGCATTCTGTTTAATTGAAAATGGCGTATGTGAATTAGCATTAACGGTTACAAATTATATTTTTGCAAGTTACCGAAAGGTGTTCCTTTATAAAGCAGTCAATCTAGTCATGTAAAGCATCGGTTTGAGCATTCCAGTTGGCCACCGCGGACCTAGCTGCACAGTAGTCATTTCCTCTGAGACCTATGCATGCAAGCAACGCTATTTTATTGCTTTGTGCAAGAAGCGCTTAGGATTGCGAGTAAATGTGCAAGACCTTTATACATCGGAATTTGCTGGCACAAGCGCATGCTAAACAAGAATATGGGCCCACGCTCCACTGTCCGCCGTGTCTGCGCTCGCTCCAATATGGCGGTCACGAAGGCAATGGCTCCACCCTGTACGGCAGCGCGCTACATCGGGGCACCCTAAAGCCGCCGGAGAAGGACGCCCCCTCCTTCGCCTGGCACGCGACAGAAGGGGGCCCACTTTTCCGCCCGCCTTCCTCACTTGCATAACGAGATTGAGCCGCGTTCGCCGGATCACCGTCGCAAGCTTTCCCTCGCCCATATAGCACACGGCGCGAGGCGACGATTTCATCACCCTTGGACTTCATACGGAACCTGACGCCGACGGCGACGGCAGAAATGCGCCTGGAATGTCCATATAATTGCTATCGCAATGAAAAACCAAACAAGACAGCCGTCCACAGGAAGACCCAAACTTGAAATCATGAGCAACAGCCGAACAAGTAACGCCGCTTTAAGCAAACGTTTGACAAGGGCACTTGTCATTGTCAGGGCAGGCACTCACAGTCGCTGTCATGACGAAGACAACTGCCTGTGTCGAAACGGTGGATTAAAGCGAAATTCCTTGCTTGAATGCTGCTCACCATGCCTCAAAAATGATAGTGCCACTCAATCTTGGAATCTGAATAATGTGAAGCTTCTTCGAGTTAGTGACGTAGTTGCAGTGACTGATTGCAAGTGCATGACCGCGTCACTCTTAGCCGTTAGCTCTATGTAGTACAGCGACAAAGGCCATGTACTTGCTGCCGAGGGAAGATTGTGTATGTCACGTGAATGGTGTACGCACCGGGAACAGTTCGACGCACTTTCAATGAAGACAAGACCTTCATATCCGTTGTGCTGGACTTCTATTCTGAAAGACTGCCCAAAAATGTAGTTTAAATGGACATGTCGACAAAACCGGCTTTTTGCCAGACGCATAAGGCCACATAAGGCTCGTAAACAAATGGTCGAGAGTAATGTGTGAGGGCACACCGAGGTCGTGTTTAAGCAACGATTACTCGATTCAGACGTGTCGATATGTAGCAAGTAATTTTCCAGTTGAACATCTATAGTGTCATTAAACCAGCTTATGTGTGGCATATGTGTTTAGCCACTGCAGCCTAGTCAAAGTGACTTCTGTTTCCCCGTTCATATCGATACAGAGAGTAACCTATCACGCTAGTACGCCATCAATTACAAATTTACAACTGCCTTTCTTAGGCACATGATTTACCTTAATTCGACTTATTTTGAGATAAACACGCTCATTCATCTCATGATTACTCTAATCCTATATATGGACCTCTTCTTGCGACTTAGCCAAATACTTCAACTTAGAAAGGTGTTGCTTTATCTAAATTATCGGAAGCAGGTCCAAGCAAACGCTCACTAGACGTACACCCGTGAGCAAAAGTATACGGACCACAGGAGCGCGTGCCAAACTGCATCGACGCGCCGTCTACCGACGCGGCGCCTGCTGTCGAGAGGGCTGCTAGAGCAGCGGTGCGCATGCGCGTCCCATCATATCAGTTGGCCTGACATGTAGCTTTGCCTGACGTCGCTGCGGTGCTCGTAGACTAAACGTCCACTGGGCGTCGTTGTCGCTGCTCCGTCGCATCTGGGCCATTGTTTTACGCAGCGGCTGCGGCTGGGCTGGCACGCGCGTCCGCCGCGCTTCGCTTTCATTCTTTCTTCGGGCGAATTATCGCACGCCGCACTGCCTTCTCTGACGCCTTTAGATTACTCGCACAAAGTGGCCTTCTGCGGCTTTGTTTTGTGTTGTCTCGAACTGTTCCAATGCTTGCTGCCGCAGGTAGAAGCAAGCTTTTGCAATCGGTGTCCGCCGTCGCGTTAATAAGTAGAACTGAGCTGCAGGGGCTACTATGCTCCGCAAGCAGCAGGATGCTAAAAGGAGAAATTAGCGGAACCATACTGCCTTTATTTCTTCAAACCCTTCAACAAGGCTTGAAGAAGAAATGCGCGCGAGGGTGCCACTACAGACAGCAGCGACAACGCTGACTCATGCGCGAGAATATAAAATCAGGTGCAGCTGTGCGGTGCACGGTGCCGTGAAGTTCCAATTACGGTTGCCTCCTTGCGAATCGGGTCGAGGTTACGGACCTGAATCACTGGTCGGGATCTCGTCATGGCATCGCGTTACGAGCGGATACCACGGCACCTTCGAGGCGTCATCGCCGCCTATGGAAAATTGACAGCGTAGTGAAATCATGGATACACTTGTGAAAATTATAATCTACGAAAATAACAGCAACACATTGGCTCGTCCTTAGTGCCCTCAAGACCACAGTCTGTCGATGGTCACCCCGACCAGTGATGCAGGTCCGTAACCTCGACCCGATTCGCAAGGAGGCAATCGTAATTGGAACTTCACGGCAGCGTGCACCGCACAGCTGCACCTGATTTTATATTCTCGCGCATGTGTCAGCGTTGTCGCTGCTGTCTGTAGTGGCACCCTCGCGTGCATTTCTTGTTCAAGCCTTGTTGAAGGGTTTGAAGAAATAAAGGCAGTATGGTTCCGCTAAGTTCTCCTTTTAGCATCCTGCTGCTTGCGGAGCATAGTAGCCCTTGCAGCTCAGTTCTACTTATTAACGCGACGGTGGACACCGATTGCAAAACCTTGCTTCTACCTGCGGCAGCAAGCATTGGAACAGTTCGAGATAACACAAAGCCGCAGAAGGCCACTTTGTGCGAGTCATCTAAAGGCGTCAGAGGAGGCAGTGCGGCGTGCGATAATTCCCCCAAACAAAGAATGAACGCGAAGCGCGGCGGACGCGCGTGCCAGCCCAGCCGCAGCCGCTGTGTAAAACAATGGCCAAGATGCGACAGAGCAGAGACAACGATGTCCAGTGGACGTTTAGTCTACGAGCACCACAGCGACGCCAGGCAAAGCTACATGTCAGGCCAGCAGATATGATGGGACGCGCATGCGCACCGCTGCTCTAGCGGCCCTCTCGACAGCAGGCGCCGCGTCGGTAGACGGCGCGTCGATGCAGTTTGGCACGCGCTCCCGTGGTCCGTATATTTTTGCTCACGGGTGTACATCGAGGAGAGAATCGGTCAGGAGCAAAAAAGCTAACGCACACGAGTATTTCTCAAATGCAGTCCTTTGCTGATATTGATATCTCACAGAAGTCACTTAAATATGCAGAAGTGTATAACATTAAGAAGAAGCTATCTGCCGATTGGCCTGGGGCCCGCCTGCTTAACCAAAGCTAATCAAAATTATCAGACCCACTGTGGTTGGTCAGTGACTATGGCTTTGGGCTACTGAGCACGAGGTAGCGGGATCGAATCCTGGCCATGACGGCCGCATTTCGATGAGCGCGAAATACGAAAACACCCGTGTACGTATATTTAGGTGCACGTTAAAGAACCCCAGGTGGACAAAATTTCCGGAGTCCTCCACTACGGTGTGCCTCATAATCAGAAAGTGGTTTGGCACGTAAAACCCCATAATTTAATTGTTTAATTATCAGCTTTAAGATGTCCTAAGTAACGTTTACCACTTCATTTGGCATACACAAGTGTGCTTGGTTTCTGCAGTTTTGTTTCGATTCGTTTTCAAATCTTCCAGAGGCGAGTAGTATTGAAATTTCCCACAGCACACATAAGTCGGACCTTAAAGATACACCATGAGAACTGGTGTGCATTAGTTCTTCAGAGTGGGCTTGGTAATGCTGTAAATATGAGGCTAAGGTTCCCTGGAGGCTATATAATGTGGCAGTTGTGCGCGAAAGCTGTAGACCTCACCGATGGTTTGGTGACAACTTCGAAGGTCTTCCATCCGTGACCCATTATGCTCTTTTCCATATCCTTGCAGACAGAAAGGTATACGCTAAAGCAAGGGCTACTGAAAGAAAGGCGACTAAGAAAGGTCAGTTTTTCTGATTGTGTCATTCCAACATCAACCCAAAATAATTCCAACTTTTCTTTCTCCAACGCTAGGAGATCCACCACAGAACTTCACCTTGGAGTTATTTCTTGTGAGCGACGTCGAGCACACAAACCATTTCGAGACAGAAGAAGAGCATTTAAATTACCTAACATTGCTTCTGCTATCGGTAAGTAAAATCATACCTAATTCATGCTTTCGGTGTTCTGATGCTCCATAAATTAATATAGTGGGTCATGGGATCCATGTGGAAAAATATCACAGGGTCTCTTAAGATCTCTCTTAAGAGGTGAACGGCAAAATCCCACTCTTCCTCCTCTTATGATCTGCCTTTTTTTCTTTGCCTCTTCTCTTTCTCTTCTTTCTTTTAGTCATTACTGCTCATTACTAAGCATTATTAGTCATCCTTAATCAATGGTAATCGTTACAATTCGTCGTTAGACATACTGGTACTTTCATAGTCATTAGTAGTCATTACAAGTCATGTCAGTCATTACTAGCCATCACTATTAATTACTAAGCATTTTAGTCATTTCTAATGAATTGTAGTCGTGACAAGTTGTCGTTAGACTTGTTGGTCCTTTCGTAGTCATTGCTAGTCATTACAAGTAATTTCAGTCATTATTAGTCATTACTGCTCACTGCTAAGCATTTTAGTCATTTCGAATCAATTGTAGTCACTACAAGCCGTCGTTAGAGACGTTGCCCATATCCTAGTCATCCGTAGTCATTACAAGTAATTTCAATCATTATTAGTCGAGCACACAAAGCATTTCCAGAAAGTCGAAGAGTATTTCGATTATCTAACATTGCTTCTGGTATCGGTAAGTAAAATCATACCTAATTCATGTTTTCGCTGTTCTGATGCTCCATAAGTTAATATAGTTAGCCATCGAATTCATGTGGAAAAGATTACAGGGTCTCTTAATATCTTTCTTAAGAGGTGAACGGCAAAAGCCTAGTCTTCCTCCACTTATCGTTCGCCTCTTTCTCTTTGCCTCTTCTCTTGCTCTTCTTTATTTTGGTAATTACTGCTGACTACTACGCATTTTTAGTCATTTATAATCAATTGTAGTCGTTACACCCCGCAAGGGCGTCTGCGTCAGCAGGCGCTTGGTGTGTTGCGCCACTACATACCCGAGCACACGAGGGTTGGACCCTCCCGACTGAAGCCATGCGTGGCTTAGCTGTGTCCAGGGGAAAGGGGATCCTGGGGCTTGAGCCGATGCCGGGCGTTTGGACCTTTAGGGCCCCTCGGCGGCGGCAACACACCCCTTTGGCCTCGGCTTCACGTATACGGCACCCACGGACTGGCCCAACCGAGGGAAACCGGTAGTGGCCTTTTCCTGTCTCTCTCTCCCTCGAACCTTCGTCTTTCTCTCACTTTCCATCTTTCCTGTCTCCTACTCATTTCTTTATTTCTTCCAATCTTCCAGGCAGCAAGGGTTAACCTTGCGTTAGTAGCCAACCCAGGTTATGTCGTATTTGGTCATAGTGGCTGTGTACAGATGGCGTTGACAAGCCTTGTTTATACACAAGTCCTGTCATGTCCCCTTGTTGGACTCTGTGGTGGGCGGCTGTCACCGCTGCCAAAATTCCGTGTTACAAATGGCTAGCTCTATCCCCACCCCCCACCCTGATCACCGTCAGAAACAAGGGCGCACCGAAGATGTTTTTAAATTTTCTGGCAACCGATTACAAAGCTTTCTCCGATTCCACGTCATCCATTCTGACAAAGCTGAAAAGGCTATGAGAATGATTTCCCTTTTCCTAGTGTCAAGATGTCTTACCGACGCACTTGGCGCAGGCTACGTGGCAGGCTAGTAGATATATCATTTTGGGACTCCGCGATGCGAAAGAATAGGAAAGGCTTCCTAACCTAGCTACATTTGGAGGAATTCCAGTCGCAATACCTCGCACCGTACTATGAACACCAGCGGTGGTGTTGTCTCTGATGATGATCTAATGGAGCTGACAGAACCTGAACTGGTGGAAGACTAGAGCGAGCAGAATGTTACTAATGTTAAGCGAATTATGCAAAGACTTGATGGTAAGGAAATCAGAACAAAGCATTTAATACTGACATTTGGCTCAAACATCCTACCTGAGATAATCGAGGCAGGCTTTGTAAAGCTATGTGTCAGACCCTATGTCCCAAAGCCCCTTCGATGTTTTAAATGCCAGCTTTTCGGCCACAGATCCCAGAACTGCCGAGGCCGACAGACATGTGCTAAATGTAGTGCCGGAGACCATGCTTCTGAAACTTGCAAAAGCGTAACACACTGTGGTAACTGTGATGGCACGCCTGCCGCACAGTCGCGCTTGTGCCGGTCATTAAAAAAGAAAAAGAATTTGTGGTCATAAAAGTCAAAGAGAAGATTTCATTCAAAGAATCACGCAGGCGGATTTATACCTGCCCTAGAACAGCATTACCGATGTGGCGCGTCAGGGGGCAGCGTAACAACGGCCCCCAGCGGCTGTTCGCCCCACAGCAGTAAGGCAGCAGTGCGGCCACGCAGTCAAACCCGATGTCATCCTGTTGCAAGAAAGTGTAATACTCACTGCCACATTGTCCGGATACCAGTGGTTATCCAGACCCTCAGGAGGACGCGTTACCGCCACGCTGGTCTCTAACAAGGTCTCGTATCTAGCGCACGACCTCAACGGGCCCGAAATTGAACATGTCATGGTAGAGATTCTCCCCGGCAACATGTGTCGACGATGCGTTTACATCCTCCGCGTGTACAGTAGCCCCCGTAGCCACAGACAACGGTTCAAACGCCTGTTCCAGAAAGCCATCCACCTCTCCTGCTACGACTCACTAGTGATCGCAGGGGACTTTAACAGCCGCCGCTTACCGTATCGAGCCTGTGGCTACGCGTACAACACCCTCAAGGGTAGCTCTGGCAGAACATGAACGACACGGACCTTACCCTCATTAAGGACAAGGATTTTCCCACCCCCAACGGCACGTCCACGCAAACAGACATCTACCCGCAGCTCTGGTTCGTCAAAACATCGCTGACGCCCACTGGTCCAACCTTGCGGCAGATCTCGGTAGCGACCACTCCCTACTGGCCCTACACTTCCCAACCGTCGGCAGGAAGACCAAGTCGTACACGGGGGTGGATATGGACCTCTTCCGTAAGACTCGTGCAGAACGACTCCCTTCCGACGGTGCCCCGAACCTTCTGACGTAGACGGCTCAGCTCAAAGCCGACGTCGCTAAGGCAACCAAAACCATGAATACGTATTTGCCGACTGAGAAGAAGCACAGTCGCCTAGCTTACCTACTCGAGGCCGAGTAGTTCCTTCTGGCCCGCTCAATAGGCCAGCGCCTCAATCGCAGGCTCCGCAAACGCATAACGGAGTTAAACAAGAGCATAGCGGATCACTGCGACACTCTTTCCAAACAGCAGTGGGACGAGATCTGTAACTCGTCGATGGCCAGCTCCGTAACGGTAAGACGTGGAACCTCCTTAAGCACCTGCTAGACGACATCAACGCCCGTACTAACCAGCGCCATTTGCTCGCGCAGATAGTTCATCAACCCAAATGGAACGCACCACCGAAAAACGTCACCAAGACCCTCATACAGAAATATCTAACGCTTTCCATGGCTCCGTTGAGTCCTAATACCCAATACACCGGTCCCGACAACACTCTCCTCGATGCCAATTTTTCCACCGAAGTGGTACGCCGGGCTCTCCACGTACTCCATGGTCGCTCCAGCCCCGGTACCGATGGCATTACCAACAAGCTCCTTCGCAACCTCGATGACCCCTCCTTCATTTAACTCACAGACACCATCAACTAAGTGTGGAAGAAACGCACGCTACCCGACGCCTGGAAACTCACCCACGCTGCTTTCATTCCCAAACCGGGCAAGACGCCTAGCCTAGATCATCCCCGCCCCATCTCGCTCACGTCATGCGTGGGTAAGGTGGCCGGAGACGCTGTCCTCAACACGATCAGTCGATACTTTGAGGACTACGAATGCCTTCCGCATCCCATGATCGGCCTCCGACCCGGGTTATCGGCAGAAGACGCCATGTTACTACTAAAGCGTGAGATTCTTGACGGAGGAAACACACGGGACACCCACGCCATACTCGGCCTCAATTTGGAGGAGGTCTTTGATAACACCACATACTCGTCCAGCTTGAAGGTGATCACAGACCTTGTGCTCGGCCATCAGTTCTATGACTTTGTCCGCTCATCATTACCCAGCGCAAGGCCGTCCTACGCGTAAGAGACCTTGTGTCGGAAGCAGTCGAGCTAGGACAGCGTGACAGCCCTCCCCGGGATCAGTCCTCCCACTGACGCTTTTCCATCTCGTGATGATCGGGCTTTTCGAATGAGTCTCGAAGATTCACGGGTTAAACCACACCAATTACGCCGACGACATAACCATTTGGTGCTTCGCAGGGTCGGATGGCTTCATTGAATCCGCCCTGCAGGAGGCCGTCGAAACTGGCAAAAAAACAGCGCCCGGTGCGGACAGAGTACACTACACAATTCTAGCACACCTAAGACCTTGCTCCGCTTTTTCAACATAATCTGGGAAACATGAAAAATGCCGAATGAGTGGAAAAACGCCATTATAATCCCTTTCTTCAAAGCTGGAAAGCATCCTGCAACAGCTACCAGCTACCGATCTATAGCACTCACAAGCTGTCTTGCCAAGTCCTATTAATCCATCATAAACATAAGATTGGCATACGTCCTTGAAACTGAGAACCTGTTCAATAAACATCAGTGTTGGTACAAGAAAGGCTGCTCAACAACAGATCATCTAGTTGGGCTAGAACAAGAGATACGTGTGGCCTTTCTACACAAGCAATACTGTCTCACGGTTTTCTTTGATGTGGAGAAGGCGTACAAGACAACATGCAGGATTGGTATATTAAGGGACATAGCGAATTTAGGGATCCGCGGTAGAATGCTTCAATGTCTAGCTGATTTCATGTCCGATCGAACATTCCAAGTGTGTTTAGGAACGGTGCCGTCCCGCGTATTTATTCAAGAAAACGGTGTACCTCAGGGATGCGTATTAAGCTCAACATTGTTTTTGGTGAAAATAAACTCGCTCAATAATGTAATTCCATCCTCTGCAATCCATTCACTATATGTGGATGATCTACAAATTTCATCTCGTGCATCGAACATGGCAACCTGCGAACGACAAATTCAAATTACATTAAACAAACTAACGCAGTAGGCATTTGAAAACGGCTTTCGCTTCTCAAGTGAAAAAACGATTAGTGTTGTTTTTGCACAAAAAAGAGGCCTACAACCAGATCCCATCCTTAAACTACAGGAAGCCACACTACCGGTAAAACAAGAACACAAGTTTCTGGGTGTTCTGTTTGATAAAAAGTTGAACTTTCTCGCGCACGTAAATAGTATTAAAATCAAATCGAACAATGCACTTCTCATTCTCAAAATCCGCTCCCGGAAATGCTGGGGCTCTGACCGTAAATGCCTGCTACTCATTTACCGCACTTTGGTGCGTAGCATATTAGACTACGGCAGCATCGTATATGGGTCAGCCAGACTATCTTACGTCCGATGACTTGATCCAGTTCATAACCTATGACTACGACTGGCATGCGGTGCTTACCGAACATCACCTATCCAGAGCTTACTGTTGAATGTAATGAGTCTCCTTACAGCATCGCAGAGCGCTATTAACTTTTTCCTACGTACTCAGAATCCGACCCTCACCACAAAAGATATGCTACAACATCGTCACACAGTGCAGCTCACGCTTACATTGCACAAATAAACCAAACATGATTAGGCAGCTTATCCTGCGATACGAGGAATACTGTCGGCATTATGACATCCCTCGGGAAGTCCTCCAGGTTGCGAGAAAGCCAGAACGTTTGCCCCCGTGGTGTGATTTCACACCGCACTGTGACTGGACACTAACACATTTAAAAAAAGAAACACCACATGAGCACATTATACAAGAATTCCGCGCTCTTCAAGACAAGTATAAAAATTACATGGAATTTTATACTGATGGCTCTAAAACGAAAAAACACGTGGTGTGGGGGCCGTAACCGAAAATTGGGAAACAAGTATTCGATTACCTCAGCATGCCTCTGTTTACACAGCCGAAGTGTACGCAATTTGGATGGTAGATCAAAACATCATCGTTGACAAACTTGAAAGTACTGTCATATACACAGAGTCATTAAGCGTACTGAAGGCTCTACACATGAAATCCCAAAGTGAACCCTTGTTGGGCGATATATTAAACGCATTGTCGTCAAACGAATAGGGCAGATCAATTAGGTATTGCTGGGGATCAAGCCATATTGGGATACTGGGTAACGAAGCAGCGGATAGATGCGCATCAATGGCAGCGTGCAAAAACACTCAAAATGCAGCACTTCCATATAAAGACAGTATCAGTGCGATTCGGAAAGCCTTGACGTCTAAATAGCAACGCGATTGGGACAATTGTTTAAGCGACAAGCTACATCTTCTTAAACCTGTAATTGGCGAGTGGACATCATGCAGTCCCCAGCAACGGTTCTACGAAGTGATCTTGTCGACTTCGAGTAGGACACACACATCAGACTCACAATTTCCTTCTCCGATAAGAAAACCCGCCAACTTGCGCAAAATGCCATGAACATATTACAGTCATGCACATCTTAATAACATGTCCACACATCGACACATTGAGATGGAGGTTTTTACACAGCCTGTGTAATTTGTACACTCCATTACACCCTGCCCTATTACTAGCAGATGACCCCCTAGTGCCATTCACTAACCTGTTCGACTTTTTAGAGAAAACTGGCTATTTACACCAACTATAATGTAACTCAGGTTTGTTTACTTGCTCTAACGTTCCGTTTTATTTTGCCTTGTGACTGGCGCAGCATGGCCTTAGTTGCTTTTGTGCCATTAAACCCAAACTAACAAACATAAGGCCCCTCGGCGGACGCCAGACAGCCCTGTGGCCTCGGCTTCACGGCACCCCCGGACTGACCCACCTGGGGGAAATCAGTAGTTGCCTTTTACAATCCTCTACAATCTTCGTCTTTCTCTCTTACTTTCAATCTTTCCTGTCTTTTACTCACTTTTATTTACTTCTGATATTCCCGGCAGCAAGGGTTAACCTTGTGTAGTGCAACAAACCTTGGTGTATCACACTTCTTTATAGTAGTAACGTACAGCTGGCGCTTGCAGGACTTGTTTTACACTTCCTACGACGTCCCTTCGTATGGCACAATGGTGGGTACCTGCCGTTGCCGAAAAGTGAAGATTCTTTATCGACAGTTATTTTCCGAAACTTGCTGATCGCCCTTGCAAACGAGAGCGTACCAAAGTACTTCAATTTTTTTTCCATAACCGAGAGAATTTACCCAGGTATTATGTGGTGCACTCTGTAAAACCACCCCGCAGGGGCGTCTGCGTCAGCAGGCGTTTGGTGTGTTGCGACACCACGTACCCGAGCACACGAGGGTTGGACCCTCCCGCGTGTAGCCGTGCGCGGCTTAGCCGTGTCTGGGGAAAGGGGGATCCTGGGGGTTGAGCCGATGCTGGGTGTCTGGACCTTTAAGGCCCCCCGGCGGACGCAACACACCCCTTTGGCCTCTGCTTCACATAGACGGCCCCCCCGGACTGACCCACCCGGGGGAAATCGGTAGTTGCCTTTTCCTGTCTCTCTCTCCCTCCAGCCTTCGTCTTTCTCTCACTTTTCATCTTTCCTGTCTTCTCCTTCCTTCCGCTTACTTCCATAGTTTCCAGGCAGCAAGGGTTAACCTTGTGTGATTAACCAACCTAGGTTATTTCATATTTGGTTATAGTGATGACGTACAGCTGGCGTTTACAGGACCTGTTCTTACAGTCTCTGTAGCGTCCCCTTGTAGGACTCCATGGTGGGTGGCTGGCGTTATTGCCGAAATTTCAATTCCTTTATGGCAACATCCTTCCCTCCACTTCCTGATCGCCCTCAGAAAAGAGGGCGCACCGATGATGTATTCCAGTTTTTTGGTCGACAAAAAGAATCCTTCCCTCGTTTTCATGTGATCCACACAGAAAAACCAGCGAAACAAGTCCGAACGATCTCCCCGTTCCTGGTATCTAAGACCCTTACCGAAGTTTTTGGCCCAGGTTATAAGGCGTCGAGGATGGCCAGCGGTGACCTCCTCTTGGAGCTCCGCGATCAGAAACAATTTGAGAAACTGCCTAAACTAGTATCATTTGGAGAGACCCATGTAGTAGTAACCCCGCACCGCACGATGAATACCAGCCGAGGCGTTGTCTCGGACGATGATTTGCTGGAGCTCACTGAGGCTGAACTCTTGGAGGGCTTCAGCGAACAAAATGTCATAAATGTCAAAAGAATCAAGATTAGGCGAGATGGAAAAGAAATCCAAACAAAACACCTGATACTCACTTTTAGCTCAAGTGTCCTCCCCGAGTCCATCGAGGCCGGTTACATCAAACTTCGTGTTAGGCCGTACGTGCCCAATCCCCTCAGATGTTTTAAGTGCCAAAGGTTCGGCCACAGTTCACAGAACTGTCGAGGCCGGCTGACATGTGCCAAGTGTAGTGACACTGAACATTCCTCTGAAACATGCCAGAAGACTCCACACTGTGTCAACTGTGATGGCGAGCACGCCGCATACTCGCGCGCCTGCCCGTCCTGGAAAAGAGAAAAAGAGATTGTGACAATCAAAGTCAAAGAAAACATATCTTTCAAGGAGGCACGTAGGCGGGTGTCATACCTGTCAAAGAGTAGCTTTGCCGATGTGGCGCGTAAGGGGGCAGCGCCACAACGGCCTCCAGCGGCTGCCCGACCCACAGGCAGTGAGTCGGCAGTTACGCCATCTGCCCCCGCGGCGGTTGCAGCTAGCGCTGCTCCGTCTGCCCAGCAGACGGGGCCATCGACCCCGAAGGTGGACGCAGCCGAGGCTGCCCCAGCCTCCGAGGCCCCTTCCAGCGCTGGCAACGGCCAGCGCAGCCAAATCCCTCTGGGAGCCCCATCGACCTCCGGGCTGGTGGGCGCAGGGGTCTTGCCCTCCAAGGCGGGACTCCCTCTGAAAACTTCCCGCTCGCAAGAGCACGTGTCCGGCGCCTCACAAGAGGCAATGGACACCACACCTATCCTCAAGGCGCACCAGGCGCCTAAGGAGCGTCGAGAATCGCTCGAACGCTTCAAAAAGAACAAAACACCTATTACAGGGCCTCGAAAGGGCTCTGTAATCTAAGGCATCTTTCCGTTTCCGTAGACACAGCACTAATTTACATTAAATATGGATACACAAATCATACAATGGAACGTCAGAGGTCTCCTTAGAAACCTTGATGACGTACAAGAGCTCATACACAAACACAATCCAAAAGTGCTGTGTTTACAGGAAACACACCTAAAATCAAAACACACAAACTTTCTCCGACAGTATATAACTTTTCGCAAAGATCGCGATGATGCTATCGCATCATCGGGAGGTGTAGCTATAGTTATCCACAAAAGCATTGCGTGTCAACATTTACAGCTCCAAACGCCTCTTGAAGCAGTGGCAGTCCGAGCTGTCCTCCTAAACAAACTCATCACCATTAGCTCGCTTTACGTACCCCCACACTACAAATTAAACAAACATGAATTCCAGTCATTTATAGACGAATTGCCAGAACCTTATGTTGTTCTTGGCGATTTCAATGCGCACAGCTGCCTGTGGGGCGACTCTCGTACAGACGCGCGAGGTCGTCTCGTTGAACAGTTCCTTTTCTCTTCTGGTGCTTGTCTTCTGAATAAGAAGGAAGCGACATACTATTCTCTCGCAAACAAAACATTTTCTTCAATAGATCTTAGCCTAGTCTCCCCGTCACTACTGTCTGAACTTGAATGGGAAGTAAACGACAATCCTTACGGAAGCGACCACTTCCCTATACTTCTAAGAAAATATAAAGAACGCGAATGTCTACCACACGCTCCCAGGTGGAAAATCGATACAGCCGACTGGGAGAAATTCCGAACTCTCACCAGGATCTCATGGGATGACATGTCCTCTTTAGAAATTGATGCTGCCGTTCAGTATTTTACAGCCTTCATTATAGGTGCCGCGTCTAAATGCATATCTGGAGTAAGTGGTTTCGCATGCAAACGGCGCGTCCCATGGTGGAACGACGAGTGTAGGACCGCCCGTAAGAAACAAAACAAAGCGTGGGGGTTGCTACGCACCTCTCCCACTGCGGAGAATCTTATTAACTTTAAAAAAGCAAAAT
Source organism: Dermacentor variabilis (assembly GCF_050947875.1). Lineage (NCBI taxonomy): Eukaryota > Metazoa > Arthropoda > Arachnida > Ixodida > Ixodidae > Dermacentor > Dermacentor variabilis. The sequence goes on along the minus strand of NC_134578.1, from coordinate 16,199,785 downwards.
CTGAAGGAAGGAGAACGCGCCGACAGGCCAGAAGAGAGAGCTGGCAGAAGTTTTTATCGGGTATCAACTCTTATACTGAGGAGGGGAAAGTCTGGAACAGGGTTAACAGGATAAAAGGACGACAAACTTATTCACTCCCTCTAGTAAATACACAGGGCGGTACACTGAAAGATCAGGCCGACTCACTTGGGGAGCACTTTGAGAGTGTATCAAGCTCAAAACATTATTCGCAATCCTTCCTAAAATATAAACAAATAGAAGAATGCAAGCCACTCGTCAATAAATGCCGACAGAATGAACCGTACAATTGCCCTTTTAGTGCTGCTGAGTTGAAAGCTGCCTTGAGCGCATGCAAGAGCTCTGCACCGGGATCCGATAGAATAATGTATGAAATGCTCAAAAACTTACACAATGACACGCAAGTAACACTACTTACACTTTTCAACACTATCTGGGACGCAGGGTACCTTCCAACGGCATGGAAAGAAGCCATTGTGGTCCCTGTTTTGAAAGAAGGGAAAGACCCTTCTTCAGTGGCAAGTTACCGCCCGATAGCCCTCACAAGCTGCATGTGTAAGGTATTTGAAAAAATGATAAATCGGCGACTCATCCATTTTCTTGAACAAAACAAAATGCTTGATCCCTTTCAGTGTGGCTTCCGAGAAGGGCGCTGCACAACCGACCATCTTGTACGTATTGAAGGACATATTCGTGACGCGCTTGTACACAAACAGTTCTTCGTATCGATATTCCTCGATATGGAGAAGGCGTACGATACGACCTGGCGCTACGGAATCTTGAGAGATTTGTCAGAAATGGGCATTCATGGTAAAATGCTAAACGTAATAAAAAGCTACTTGTCCAGTCGTACCTTCCGGGTGAAAGTCGGCAATGTGCTGTCACGTCCTTTTATACAAGAAACTGGTGTACCCCAGGGAGGCGTGCTCAGTTGCACACTTTTTATTGTTAAAATGACAACGCTTCGTGCGTCCTTACCACCAGCCATCTTGTATTCCGTCTATGTGGACGACATTCAAATAGGCTTCAAATCCTGTAACCTCGCAGTATGCGAGAGACAGGTACAGCATGGCTTGAACAAGGTGTCAGGGTGGGCAGAGAAAAATGGTTTTAAAATCAATCCTCAAAAAAGTTCTTGTGTGCTGTTTACAAGGAAGAGAGGCCTAGTTCCGGATCCTTGCTTACAAATGTGTGGACAACAGATTCCTGTAAACAAAGAGCACAAATTTCTAGGTATTATACTCGACAATAGACTCACTTTCGTCCCACACATTAAACAACTCAAAGAAAAGTGTCTGAAAACAATGAACCTAATGAAACTTCTATCCCAGACTACGTGGGGTAGTGACAGGAAGTGCCTAATGAATCTGTATAAGAGCCTCATCCGGTCACGATTAGATTATGGTGCCGTGGTATATAACTCTGCCGCCCCAAGCGCGCTAAAGATGCTAGACCCGGTTCACCATCTAGGCATCCGTTTAGCCACGGGCGCTTTCAGAACAAGCCCAATTGAAAGCTTATATGCCGAATCGAATGAATGGTCTCTCCACCTACAGAGATCATACAACAGCTTTATATATTTCCTCAAAGTACGCTCTAATCCTGAACATCCATGTTTTGATACCGTTACCGATATGACGTGCGCTACACTTTTCAGCAACCGTCCCTCCATAAGACACCCTTTTTCGCTGCGTGTGAAGGAGCTTAGCAATGAAATGCATGTCCCACTCCTCGAGCATCGCCTAATGCACACAATCAAGCTCTTACCTCCCTGGGAGTGGCAGGTGATACAATGTGACATATCCTTTATAAAAGTTACAAAGCACGCTCCTGAGGCTGAAATCAGAATGCATTTCCTAGAACTACAGCACAAGCACTCCTGTGCAGATTTCTACACAGACGCTTCGAAGTCAAATGCCGGGGTATCCTATGCAGCAGTCGGCCCATCCTTCTCGCAATCCGACGTACTGCATCCCGAAACAAGCATCTTTACGGCCGAGGCCTACGCATTACTCTCTGCCGTGAAACATATAAGAAGATCAAAACTTTCAAAAGCAGCGATCTATACAGACTCCCTAAGCGTCGTGAAGGCCTTGATGTCAGTCTATACACACAAAAATCCTGTACTTAGTGAACTCTACACCGTCTTGTGTAAAGCGTACATATCTAACCAGCGTATCATTATATGCTGGGTGCCTGGCCACAGGAGCATTGAGGGTAACGTTCTGGCGGACGAGATGGCCACGTCAATCGCATCGCAAACTGTTAACCCTACCGCTGCGGTGCCTGTCACAGATCTGAGGCCTTTCTTGCGAAGGAGATTGCGGGACCACTGGCAACGCATGTGGGACGCGGAAACGAATAATAAGCTCCACCTGATAAAACCACAGTTAGGATTCTGGCCCTCTACTACAAAATCGCGCCGAACAGATGTCCTATTCTGTCGGCTCAGAATAGGACACACGTTTGGCACCCATAATTTTCTACTAACCGGAAGTGTGCCTCCAACCTGTGGTAGATGCGGGGAGAGGCTGACTGTGCTCCACGTCCTTCTGGAATGTCGCGAAGCCGAATCTGAAAGAACGAAACATTTTTCCTTAGCTTACAGACAGCACATCCCTCTCCATCCAGTAATGTTCCTCGGTCCAGAACCGCTTTTTAACACAGACACAGTCCTAGGTTTTCTGAGAGATGTGGTCCTACATGTTATTAACCCCATGCATTCCTAGCGCTTCCTCTCTTTAGAGGACGCCGCTGGGATAGTTGTACGGTATAGCACATGCCTCCAGACCCTTGTGTTTCAAGGGCTCCAAGGAGGCAGTAGTGCTCTGGCATTTCTTATAATCGTGATATATTTTACTTATCGTATCATTCTTTTTATGTGCATCTAAATTTTCATAGAACAAGTCATACGTCATCGCCATAATTTTATCATACAGATTTTACGCACTTTAGCGCGTATATTTTAAGGCCTCTTTACAGCCACCTCACACCAACTTCATAGCAATCATAATTACACCGCAAACTCATTACCACAGACATGGCGCTCTTTGGCCACACCTGGCCCTTGCGCCATAAAACTCCACACATCATCATCATCTGTAAAACCAGAATAGGGTGTGACAGTCATCTCACTTTCCCTTGTTGCGAAATGTCTCACTGATGCCGTAGGCCCAGATTCAAAGCAACTTATTTGGCTAGGGGTGACCTTCTCTCGGAACTGAATGATAAGAAGCAATATGAAAACCCCAGAACCTTGTCTCTTTCGGGAACATTCCACTTAGCATGACCCCGCATCGAACTATGAACATCGGGCAAAAAAGGTATGTTCCACATCTGCAAGTTATGGCTCTGAGTAGCGCTGGCTAACACTCCGGGGTCTACATATATTAATAAACAAATACTCATGGTCATGATTATATGGTCATAACAAAACTCGAGCCCCTGGGTTGCTATACTTCTCCCGTTCACATACATGTATACGATCTCATTTAGCTCCACCCATCTTTTTATAAATTGACTGTTGCCCTTAGTACCATTCTAACAATTGAGAAAAATTATTTGATGAGGCAGCAGATTACTTCCACGAGAAATTAAGATGAGTAATGAAGTAAATAACATTATGATCCTTATTAAATTTTTATTTAATAACTTTACGTCTCATATATCAGTCTGTTACTTGTGAGTTTGCAAGGCATATCGATTTGGAACAAATTCTTAGAATGGCACCAGTTTCGAGATATGCGCCCTCATGGTTGCGGTAATATTGCGTTCCATTTACTTCTTTCAGAAAACACTGTCTTCTGCATTGAAGTACAAAAGTCTCTGGAGCGACAATGCATTTCATTGGACCCCTTGAACATTTTCTCGGAACGGGTTATCTGTAATTGTTTTAGTCCCACACCTTTCACGTATTTGTTATTTTCTCTCGGCAGATTCTTGCATAGAGCTTGTGAGGGTACGAAGGACACAAAGCTCACGCCCACTGTGCTGCTTCGGCGACTAATAGGACTATTTCACTTGCCTGTAACCCCGGATGAATGTAGGTCCGCTGACCAAAATTGCTGGACACAAAAGCAGATTGCCGCGAAGTTGCAGCTAGGTGTAACCTCTTGCGATACATTCGGCTTATTCCTACCGCACTCTTTCTCGGATTGCAACAATATGGAATTTGGTCATGATCGCTGCCATAAGAACACGTCCCAGTCGTGTGTGCAGGGACCCAACAGGGCAGTCGGAGGCAATAAAAGGAGACACGTCAGCGCATCTGCTGTTGTAAACGATCTACAACAGGTGCCTAGGCGTCGGTGCACCCACCTGTTAGCGTCGCGCAAGATGCCACGTCAGCGGCGGAAGCTGCAGGAGTCACGTGGCCTGAACTCCGCCAGATCTCAGTCGCAGGCCAACGTCGAAGGAGACGAAGCACCGAGCGGTTTGAGCTCTAGCCCCATGCTCAATAAGAACGAGCCGAATGTGCTTCGAACGCTTGATTTTGGCCAGTAGAATGTAACTTTAGCCACCAGAGCACTCTGGAGCGCTCCAGAAGGACAAGCCGAATGTACCAGTAAGCAGCGAAGGGGACATATAAGAGAAAAGGGGATAGTTAAGAGAAAAGGGGAAGCAACAAAAATACACGCAGACAAAGCAGACAATTAAATCAAAACAAACACTCTGCCGGCCACAATTATGAAGTCTCGTCACAGGCCCTTTTTTCTACGTCATTTTTTTTTTCATGCTTCATAGGATGTCATTCTACGCAGATAAATAAGCCTAGTTGAATAATCCGTAGATGAATAATCCGACAGGTTGCGCCATCCGGCGGACGAATTGCATCTGCTGCATCTGCGAAGCATGCGATGGCGCAGCCTGTCGGATCAGCACCTCGGCTCCCGTTCGCAAAATCTCTGTTCTAAGCCGAAAGCAGTTTCTGCTTCAATCTACAAAATACAGGCACGCACCGCTGTTTAAGTACATCTCAAACACCTTAGACTACAGTATGCTACCCTGTGAGCAATCTTTGCTCTCGATTAGACCAGTAGTTTGTGGACAGGAATTTTCGAAAGTCCGACGGCCAAATACGGAAGACTCTGTATATAGACAGGTATATCAGGTTGAACATGAAGCGCAGAAGCAGAACATGGACATAGAACAAAACATAAAAGAAGACGGTGAAACTTTCAATTATGTTTTCCGAAACTTACACGAAACTATCTCCGCTTGAATGCAGACTTTCGCATATATTACTGCGAAAACCATAAAACAATGTACAACTTAGCTTCTGGACGGTAGCACACAAAGCATACTGCCTAACAAAATATCAAAGCTGGGGTTAACGAACAAAACAGATTTTTCTTCTTGTACTTGGTTGCTTGTGTTTTTGCTGTTATTTTCGACTGGGTGAAGTTATGTGGCCAAAAATATTGTTGCAATAACGCTTAACACTGATTTCATGACCACAGGTCAGCCTCCGACTGCGACAGCTGCGCCCTCCCGGCTCGATAGCTGTAACAGGATTTTTAAGGCTTAAAGATGTAAGTATCACCGCCATCTCATGGCTCTATTGCTCAAGGGAAACTCACCTTACCACTAAGCTTCTACAAAAGTTAGCTCCGCACACAACCAAAAGTTAGAACATTCAGTGCAGCTAAAGTAACCGGAATTTGAAAGTACCGCGGCACTTTTTGCATCCATACCACCAATTGGCCAATCACCATCGCGCGATCGATTCCCGCCATAAATGGTCCATGCCGCGGTGAATCGGAAGCGTAGACGAAGCAATCACTCGCAATCGCCGTATACGCCAGCGATAGGCGTGTAGGTGCTTTCTGTTTTTTTTTTTTCAGGAAACAAATTTTCTAACACTCCCAAATGCGCGTTAGAGACGCTCCAGAGATGCGCTTTTACGAGCAACGACCGCGAGGAGTACGCGAAAGAACTAGGAGTACAGACGTTTGGGCTAGTTCATTTCATACAGCTACCGGGACCATAGTGGTCAGGTGACGAGGAAAAGAAGAACAAGGGCGTCCTTGTGCTTTTTTCTTCTCCGCGTCACATAAGCACGGAGTTCCAAATAACAGGAAAGAACTTTCACTGCGAAACTGCTCATACGAGTACAAGCACTCGAAAACGTTATCACCTAGTATTTAGTTTCCCGAAAAGGCTATGTCACTCACAAGTTCAAGATGTGATCAAATCAGTCATATTGTAAGGGCGACATGCATGAAAAGTTTAAATCGTGCGTGTCATCTAGAGAATAAATTAAAACTTCTAAACCTTCACTTTCAGCCCGTTTAAGGCCCTTATAAGACATGCTTAAAAAGTTACCCAACTTTTCTGCGAGAATAAAATACGGCAGACATTTCACATTTACACGAAGTAGAGGCCACTCTTTCTGTGCCGCATACAGAAATGAAGTCGAGCCAGTTTCGGGCCGGCATAAGAAATGCTTAAAAATTATCCCACTTTCCTGCGAGTATTAAATACTGCAGGCACTTCATATTTACACCGAGTAGAACCGTTAGATATGTGTGGTCAAAACACTAACTTTATAGCCGTATATCAAATTGTATGCGTTATCCCTGGCAAGTAATGTTTGCGCCGGTTTTCTCAGTGACCCATGGGATGCACAGTGTTTAAACTTTGCTGAAATATTAAGCATGATGTGAGTGACGAACGGTAAATGTTTAAACTGTGTATGAAAATACCGCCTTTGTACAAAGCAACTTTTCAAGCATTCAAAAGTGTCATACCTCTGTTATGTGCCATTTTTCCAAAAGTCATAAAATAATGCAAGACACCAACTTCAAAATCAGTGCACATAATAGAATTGCTAAGGTGAGCGGTCGGTGAATTTTTCCTCTTACAGTCCTAATTGGAAGTTTTGCAAATAATTACTAAACTCAGTTTTTTTCTATTCTCTTGCGTCGTAAGTGGTTCGTAGTTGGTTTTTTTCGACGTCATCAACGGAAAAATTCAGGCACAGTGTTTGTATTCGGTGAAAATAAGGGACACGTCATGGGTAACGAGCACTCTAAATTGCAAGAGTGAGATTTAATTGCGCCTTTTGCAATAAATTACGTTTCGAAATGCTCCGCAGCGTCAATGTGCCCTTTGTGATTGACCACAGCATGGATTACATCACACCACTTTTTGGCGCTTTGTGGCCTTTTGTGGCCCTTGCGCCATTAAACCCCATGAATAAACATCGTAATCTTAGCGTTTAATAAGTGTGTGGAGTCATTACGGCGTTATCAGTAAATTCCGCATGCTAGCAATCCGGAGTATTTAGGTGTGGTTTATGAAGAACTGCCGAATTTTCGCAGTTGCCCTGGCAGAACTGGGAACCCAGCCGAAATCTAATTTAGCAGAAAAAAGGACGAAAGAAGGGTGGAAGAGGCAGGCCGTGGCCAATTTCTTGGGAAATTAAAATGCGCATTCTTCCTTGAGGCTTTCTTTTGTTCTTTAAGAATTGCTTGAAAGCATCATATGCGGCCAGGGTTCCAAACAGGCCAATCATGTACAGGTGACATTTGAAAATGTGTGACTTAATTACAGACAACTTAAATTGTTATGTCAATGGTTCAAAAGAAACAGCTTCACTGGAAATTTGGTTGTGATTCTCTGAGGTCGCAAAAGTACGATATATATTTTTTTTATTCGTAAGGCGTGCAAAAACGACAGTGTCCTGTGCATGGGTACACGTGAGGAACCCCAGGAGATAATAATTAATCCTGAGTCTCCCACTATGGCGTGCCTCATAATCACATGCTTGTTTTCGCACGTAAAACACCAGAATTTAATCTTTACGTACCTAAGGCATACCTATAGATAAGGATACCAAATGGAAAGAACAAGAGCGAACGCCGTGTGATGTGGCTGCACGGATTAAAGTGGGACAAGTTCGCTCACGCCTATGATATTTGATTTGAAGAGGCAAGCGTTTCCACACATAAACGTTTAAAATTATCATTGCGTGACAAGTTCAGCACCGCTTCGGCGAAATGCTCGCATCATTCGTGGCAAGACACAACTATGACGCGTTTTTCACAGTCGGTTTCCCGTTGGTGGTTTGTTGTTTAATGCTGCTGAAAATAAAGCGAGCGTTGCCGTCATACTCCTGATAGTCTTGCAGAATTACACAGTTTTCCAATACTGCAGCCGCGCGGGCTACTTCGATCCTTGTTAAAGTCGATTTGGAACAACTTATTCGGGCGCTTGTAAACTAGAATCAGAGCCGCTGTATACACAATTCGCAGCAGCACTTGAATCATAGTCAGCTAACTATGCCTATCCGCAAGGGTATCGGGTTCATCTGACGTCTTAAGTTCCAATAACCCGGCGATGAGCGTTTCGATATTCTGAGAGCATGTAATTTAAATCGCAAGTAGCTAAGCGAGTCAAGACTTCGCGTGTGAATGTCGTAGGGTAAATGCGGAAAACATTCATTCTTCACTGCAGTAAGTTTTGAAAACGGGGAAGGAAGTACAGTAGACTTGCGCAACCTTGCGGAATGGCAACCCAAATTTCAGCGAAGCCGTTAATTTGTAGCTGCAGCAATAAGAGTTTGAGTAGCCGTTAATTAAATCGCATATATACTTCAAAACTTAACCTATATCGGATTCTGCTGTCTGAAACCTTGCTAGCATATAACGTTTTTCAGCCCTCGGTAAAAATGTTAGGATCGGTAATTCATCCACACACAGTTAGCTTCGCCACAACATGGGTATTAGCTCAACTACCGCAAAATGGACTGGTGTGTTCACGGAAGGTGGCAAGTACGACAGCATGTGAGTTCGAGCGCCGGTCTCGTTGCCCATCTTGATTCATCCAGTTTGGCTGCCGGTTTACGATTCTACTTACTGATAGAACTTTTGAACATGCATTGCAGACACAGAATCTCACCTTGTGAATAAGAAATGGTGAAATCCATCGATTTACGAACATACAAGCTGCAAGACGCGAGCTAATCAGCTGAACTCGGCCCACCGGAGAGACGCGTTCCACCAACTCTAACAATAGCACATCGCAGCCTGCGCGTGCTTTGACGTTTGTGGCACTTTTCAGGTTCCAGTTGCTTGTAAGTGATGCCTCTACTACCAGGACGCCAGCGTCGCTCAGCAATAATATTCTAAATTCCCACGATGAGGCAAACAGTGGCGTAAAGAGGCATAAACAACCAGTAAAAACTCTATCTAAATACCTTGACGAGCAGCGCAAGAAAACACGGATAAAGAAGACATAAATGCGCTGCTCGTCAAGGTTTTAGCTATAAACCAACTGGCCCAAACATAGGTTTTGTTGCAACAAATCCTAACCGACTGAAAGCAAAATAAACGTGCACCGCATGCCTGATTCGTACCACGGAAACCACGTTTGTCTCATGTGCGATTTGAATGTCCAATTATCCGAAGCATACACTTGGTTACGAAATAAACGTACCCACCGGGTTACCAGAAATCTGGGAAGGGAAAAACATTGACATCCACCTGAGAGCAGTGCATAGCTACTTAAGAAAGGACACACTTTTCTTTCGTCAATTGAAAATATTTCTATGAATCCATGTCGGTTTCTTTGCACCGTCGTGCTACTACCAAATGTCAGACAATATGTTTCGTTCAAGAAACGTCCGCTGCCCTAACTTTTGCAGAACTGATTTATGATGACCAGCAAACTCGTATGATTTTGCGCATGGTTATGTGAGTGTGTGGTGTAGACAGAAACAGTGGTACAACTTTTAGGTCATTTGGAGACGTGCTGTTACAAGCTCTAAGTGGTACCTTAGAAATTTTTAAAACTCGAACATGGTAAGTGACCTAGTAGTTTCTATGTAAATTGCTTTCATGTCGTAAAAAAATTTAGAACAACATGTAAATTTAGACAGTTTCTATAGACTCGCGACTTTTCAAAATCGCTGTTTATTGGGCGCATATTTCGGGGACACGAAATACAGCATTCGCTCATGTTCGGTGCGGGGCTCGGTGCGTGGAGCCTCCAGAGCAACATTTTTAATGTTGTTACACCGACAGTTATTTACGAAAAACTTATCTTTAGTGCAGGAAAAGCCCTCCAGTTTCCAGTTCCTTGCCGGAAAATTCGGTTATCGTGAACGCACCTAAATACTCTTTATTACAGCAATTATTTGCAGATTTTCAACGAGATAACATGCTTATCACAGACGAATCTCATGTTCTAACCGTAATGCCATCAACATTAAACCGACGAAACCGCTGTATTTCCAGATAGCTTAAGCATGCAGGTAAGAAAATAGAAACTCTTCGCTTCTCTGTATGCGACAAATGCAGCGCACATTTCGCTTCCGATGTTCAAACCCTAGTTCGCCTCACATTCATTCTTTTTCACACTGGATAGGAAAGGAAAGAAAGAAGCTATATTGAGTTGAGAAATCCCTTTGAGATCTATGGCACGCGGACGCAGTATAAGCTGCAAGAACAACAACGATATAACGAGGAAATGCGTTCAGCAGACGGAATTCTCTTGTTTACTGCGTAAGTATGCCAAGCTTTATAATGAAAGAGGGCGAACATATGAGCGTAGCAGTGGTTGGTGACAGATAGAAATCGCCGTATCAAGAGGCTAAAGAGATCATTTCGTGTTAGTCAGTATTGGAACCACAGTATACGTGCTCAGAAGCTGCGGCTAACGAGTTTTTCAAGCTCACTAGGTTTGTTTGTCATCACCGGGTGATCACACATTCGCCCTGTTGTTCGAAATTTATTGTTGAAAATTTAAGCACCAGGACCTATATGAATATTTTAAAAAATAAGCCCGAAGCGCAAATTGTATCTTGGTATTTCAAGTTCAAATCGATGCCTTTAAGCACCTACCACCGACAGTGACCGCCATATACGGGCACAGGGTGGACGCCGTAAGACGACAGCGAGGTGCTACGGCGTGCGGGTGAACGGCGCCGCGAGCGGCAGAAGTCAGAGCACTGGCATGTGAAGCAGACCACGGGACGAAGCCACCTACGGTGCTTCCAGTGATTTCGTACTGCGGGTACCGCACCGGAACACGCATTTTCGTGTGTCTGCTTTTGAGCAACATTGCCAATTGTACGAGGCGGGCCACATTCATGGCACCAGGTAATAGATAAATTAGAAAATTAGTGCGAATTGCGATGCATATTCACCCCGCGAACAGCGCTGACCGCGGCAAGCTAAAACGTAGAACTCCAGCAGTTATATTCCAATTTGCTGTTCACGCTTTTATTGCTGCGTGTTTAATCATGTAGATAGGAGAAGAGTAAAAAAAAATTATGGACAAAGAAAGGAGACATGCGGCTCCCTTTTTTTCTTCTTCGTTGCTGATTGCGCATGTGTCAATAAGTTCTCGTTGTCTGTACGTTGTAATTATGTCTACCTTTGCAATGCTTTGCCATTATTAATGTCTTAGCAATTAGCCCAATCTTCAGTGATGGCTCATTTTACATAGCTTATAGCAAAGAGAGCCGTCGGTGACGACAAGTGTGAACACAGCGGTGTGTTTACGCTCGCTGTTGACGCACAGCAAACAGTCAAGTGCCAGACGGAAGGAAGCAAAACAATATTCTAAAGGTAGGACTAATACACTTACAAGACGGGAAAATGACGTCTACAAATCTGAGTGTTCGCCTTGGCAGCCCAAGGTCCGGAGCCACCGTTACAACTGCGAAGGCGAAGACAAGCAGTTCACATGGGTCACGAAGCTCTTGCTTTTGAACGGCTCTTTTATTAACGTTAGAACAACTAGGCCATAGCAAATCAGCGTCAGAAATTTAAAACATGCTCAGGGATTGAGACGCAGTACTCGGAGCTCGCGGTTGCCGCCGTTCCCTTTCTCTATATTTTGGGGGGGGGGGGCGTAGGGGGGCACAGGTGAGCTCTAGGTGATAGTCTTGACAAATGTAGCCAAAATGCGTTAAAAGGTTCTCACTTTCACTGAATACCACGATGCATCAGCTCGATGTCCCGAGCTCTTTCAGTCGGTACGAAAAGTGCCGGCGACCATGCGCTTTCAGTACAGCGTTTTTATTGCTGAGCACTGAATGTAATGTTCCCTACAGATTGAGCGCATCCAGTCACTCCGCCATTCCATCTGGTTAGGTCACGATGAAAAATGATTGAAGTGAATAGCCTAACCAGCTTCCACCATGGGCGCTATAACGTAAAACTATTACAAAGTTTTCTATTCCAATTCTGCAATCAACCCTCCGCGATTGATCGAAAACAGTTTTGGACCACCCCACTTCACCTGTCTGTCACGTGACGTCACGAAAAACGCGATAGCTTCCCATCTGATATGACCTGTACAGGCTGATTATGCATAATTTGACCGAAAGAAATGGCGATTTCTGATTCGACGCCTTTTCGCCATTAGCCCCCCGTCTATTGGTCAAAAGTTTTCGGGCTGCACCCACTTCACCTGCCTGTATTCAAGGCCAGTAAGAAGTCAAATACCATAGCTGTGTGGCTCCCGACATTGGATATGTCAAGCGTTTGCAAACGCTTCAGTGTCTCTCGATCACAAGCGAAGTCACGGTGCCGGTTCAGGTGTACCTGGCAGAGGGCTCGGACTTATAGCGCTGTGTAGCTGACAACGTTGGCGAGGAGCAGACTGCTGTCCAGCATGAGCTCTACGGTCCCACCTATTGTGTCATTCAAGCGCGTTACGTGTGAAAAGGGCGGTCTTGCATCGTCGCGCTGCAAGGCCCACCAACTCTCCCAGCATGCCTGTAGTACTATGGCTGCATTCTATGACACATGCGTCAATCCTGTTCGTTTACAATGCCAGATGAAGCAGGTGCCCCCCGGTACAGTGCCTTACTGATGTGGACTCTGCAAGACCGACGACCAGGAGATCACCTCTCCAAATTGTTTCACAAAGCAAAAGGCCATTCAGAAGGCTCATCGTGGGAATAAGAAGCAATGGCCTCAACATGCTGCCACACAACCAGTGCAGACATCTAACAAGTTTGCGGCGCTCCAGTGGGATGACGACGACTGTCCAGAGCTTTGCGAGTCCGGCCCTCCCGACCCCTTTCCCAACAGACTTACAGCAGAAGCAGAGCACGCCGGTACATCCGTGTGATGATATATATGGCAGCAGTTGACAATCAAATTGCCCGCCTTTTAGCGGAGGTTTGCAAGCTCCGACAGCCCCCTCTAGCCTACAGATAGCATATTCCTTTGCATCCGGGTATGTTCCTTGGCGCTGACCCATATTTTAAGAGAAAATCAGTTTTTACCTTTTTACAGGATGTTGACTCATCGCAAATACTAGGCCCGCAAGTTTCGTTGCACGGCCCCTTGCCAGAGGCTCCTGCTGTGAAAGCAGCGCTTTGTATAGCACTTGCCTTCGGACCCTCTCCCTTAGGGACCTCGTAGAGGCAGTAGTGCTACTTGTATATATACGTTTTCAGTAATTCAATCCTTCATAGTAAATATTTTAGGTTCACGCCACACCTCACAAGCGATTCTCATTATTTTAACATGTTTATATCTTGCTTCTGGTCTTAGGCCTCTATACAGCCACCTTATCCATTCTTGTTATCTTCATCACCGAGTACGCCACACCATTGCTTGGCGCTCCTTGGCCATGACTGCCCCTTGCGCCACAAAACTCTACACATCATCATCATCACCTGACCATAAATGTCTGCTACGCACCTACCGCACTTTGGTACGTAGCATATTAGACTATGGTAGCATCATGTATGGTTCAGCCAGACAGCCTTATGTCCGACGACTTCATCCAGTTTATAACCTGGGACTACGACTAGTAAGTGGTGCTTACAGAACATCACCTGACCAGAGCTTACATGTTGAATGTAATTAGCCTCCTTTACAAGATCCCAGAGTGCTACTAACTATTTCCTACATACTCATAATCCAGTCCTCACTACAGCACATACGCTACAACATCGCCACACAGCGCAACTTACGATTAAACAATACAAATCAACCGAACATGATTGTACCTTTTCTTCTGCGATAGGAGGAAGACTGTTCTGATTATGACATTCCTGATGAACTCCTTCAGGTTGCTAAACGGCCACAACGACAACTCCCGTGGTGCGAAATCATGCAGTTATGGGATTGGGCATTGCTACCTATAAAGAAAAATTACACTCCCCACGAAAACATGATACACGAATTCCGCGATCTTGAAGAGAAATATCAAGATTGCATGGAATATTACACTGATGGCTTGAAAACAAAAGAATGTGTGGGTGTAGTGAGCGTAACAAAGAACTGGGAAAGAAGTATTCGACTGCCATAGTATGCCTCTGTCTACACAGCCGAAGTCTACGTAATATGGACTGTGGAGTAAAAAGATCTTCGCTGAAAAACACTAAAACACAATGATAAACACTGATTCATTAGGCGCGCTGAATGCTATTCATATGAAATCCGAATGTCAACCACTGTTAGGGGACATTTTAAACATAGTAACAACGAACAAATACAGCAGATCAATTAGGTCTTCCTGGGAATGTTGGCATACTGGTTATTGAAGCATCGGATAGATGTGCATCAATGGGGGCGCACAAATACATAACAAATACAACGATTCGATACAAGGATAGTATCCGTGCATTAGGAAGGCCTTGATGTCAAAATGGCAACAAGAATCGGACTATTGTATAAGCAACAAACTGCATCGTACTAAACCCGTAATTGGCGAGTGGAAGTCATGCTCTCAACAGCAACGGTTCTATGAGGTGATCCTGTGTCGACTTTGGATTGGACATACACAGCTAACACACAATTTTCTCCTCCGAAAAGAAAACCTACCGACTTGCGAAAAAGGCAATGAACCTCTTACAGTAATACATATCCTCATGACATGTGCGCACTTGGAAAGGCAGAGACGGATGCTTTTACACAACGTGTATAATTATACATTTACACCCTGTCCTATAACTGACAGATGACCGGCTAGAACCTTATACTAAAATGTTTGACTTTTTAGAGACAAATGGTTAGTCACATAAACTATAATGCAAGGCAGGTTTACCTGCTTTAACATTGTGTTGCGTTGCGGACTTGTGACTGGTGCAGCATGGCGTGAGTAGCCTTTGTACCATTAAGCCCCAACTAACTATCTTTTCATGTTAATCTGCTAAGAAAAGATTCAAGTGGTCAAACCCTAAATTTCTTACTCCGTCGACGAGAAAGTTGATCCTAGTCGTCAGTTTTTCAAATCAGCAATGCGAATAAAGGGAAAATCAGACATCCACCCAATCGTAGCAATTGCTTCAAAGGAAAGCCATACGGGTTCCTCGAAAGAAAAGCCTCATAGTTGAAGAAAAATTCGTCCTGGTCCGGGACTCAAACCCGGGACCACCGCCTTTCCGGGGCAGCCACTCTACCATCTGAGCTAACCAGGCGGCTAGCAGATGGCAGGGCAAAGTCGAATTTGTCGACAACACGAAGCAAAGGCAAGAGTTTGACGTAGTAGTTCTGCGGAAACCCGCAAGGTGGAGAGAAGTAATGAATAAAGGGAAAATCAGACATCCACCCGTTCGTAGCAATTGTTACAAAGGGAACCCATACGGGTTCCTCGAAAGAAAAGCCTCATAGTTGAAGAAAAATTCGTCCTGGTCCGGGACTCGAACCCGGGACCACCGCCACAAATTGCTACAAAGGAAACCCGTATGGGTTTCCTTTGTAGCAATTGCTACGAACGGGTGGATGTCTGATTTTCCCGTTATTCATTACTTCTCTCCACCTTGCGGGTTTCCGCAGAACTATTACGTCAAATCACCAATGCATTCCACAGAAACGCTATAAAACCGTTTCATTCTGGCTGCAGAGACGATTATGACATTGCGAGCCTTCAAGTTCTTCGCGTTCCTAACACCCATTTCAGCAAATATATCCTAATGAAAGTGGAGCATGTCGCAGTCGCTACAGGCGTGACCGAACTTATTACACGACTAACCTTCTATCTAAATGTTATCATTGTCAACCTTCATATGCTAAAAGCTTAGTCAATGTGACTTATGCTGAGATATTCTTTATGATTTGACGTTTCTGGAAAAACACTGTGTATATTTCTGTTTTGAAAGGAGTTTCTGAGTTGCAAAACATGTTGCCAAAGCGTATGCTTTCACCTGGAAAGCTGATGTTATTTCGCATAGAAATGGTAGTAGCTCGTATAAAATGACAGACAAATTTAAAGCACTTTGGACTATTCACTCTTAATCTGTCTCTGATAAACCGAATGAGTATGAATAAAAAACAGATATACATTTCACCTTTAATTACAGTGGTAATGAAATTTTCTTAAATACCAATTATCACTGCTTCTTTTTAAAGTGCCAACCTGTTCTCGCATGCGTCCTTCTAGAAATTGCTTCAGGATTTGTTTGGCTGGCCTTGCAATAAATTGTCATCATGTAAATTATTGTGATACTCTCCAAGCAACACATTTGGCCTAATATCGCATAGAGCAAAAGCCTATGAATAATCAACACACCATAAATGATTGCATTCTCATGAAGTTCATTGGCCTGATTCTTATCTTCTGGTTCTAGGAGAGGTATTAAGAAAAATTCTGAAGACACAAATAAGGATTTCCTAGGTAAGTGTGATATTAAGCTTATAGTTCTGACGGCTAACACTTTTCTGCGAACATTTCCGAACATGAACTACGCAAGCGCTGTGGGCTGTTTCACCTGTATCGGAACTCTACCATTCTTGCACTTTGGCTCATTTCATAGGATCATCGAAAGATAGCGATCACTCGCCAATACTTTCCATACTAAAAGTGCGCAAGGAAGCATTGAAAGGAAGATTGAAAAAATGAAACAACATTAAAGTTTGTGAACGTTGCCCGTTATAGTTAACTTGAAAGGCAGAACAGGATTATTGCTGAAGAAGAGCTATAGCCTTATAAAACATGAGTAAAGATAAGACTACGTTTAGTTGACCAACCAAACTATAACTATTTGAAATAATGAGCAGCAGCACTGTGAAGATCACATATGCGAGTGAATAAATCAGGAGGCAAGGCTCTTCTAATTATCTTCCGCCCTCTTATAATTATAAACTTGCCCAACATATTTGGTTTATGGCGATAAGCAAGTGTATCAAGTGAAGGCTGTTGCAGTGCTGAAAATGTTGGCTGAATCTTTGCTGACGTTACCATAAGTACCACGCCGTGCTTCTTGCTGCAAAGACACTCCTATACAGTTCGTGCTCTGAAAGTAATTATTCGACTTCCTTATTTTATTAGATAGGCCACAGTTGACATATGTTCTGACGGCTAAAATACGATGGCAGGCTAGTTGATTGAAATCATGGTAGGATGTGCAAGCGCGACTGAATAAAACAGAAACACAAAGACAGGAACAGGCACGCAGAGACAACGCTTAAATATGTGATGAAATCGCCTACAGAGACTTCATGCGTCAACAATGAAGGGGACAACACTCCAGGGAACGGGCTTAGGGCTTTTGAGACCCCCGAGTCAAAGCAACCTAATTTATTATCCAAAATAATTAAAAAATCGTCAACAAACATGAGCACTTTCACGACATCATCGCGCTGTCTCTGTCTGTTTCTTTCAACGTCACCTTTCAGTGGCGCTTACACATTCTATCATATGTTCTGATGTTGTTCCGTAGATATGTTTAGTTTGATGCTGTGTGTTCGAAGAACAACTGGCAACAGTTACAACGCTTACTGCAAGTTCTAGAAACCTTGATGATTTTAACTTCTGATTTCAATATACCACGCGACTTTTCATCTAAAAGTGCGTACTCCTTTTATGCAACTAGCTTAGATATTGCTACAACTACGTATGTAATAAATTTTCCAGCAGTTGAAAGAGTAACTGTCATGAAATAGTTCCGGTTTCCTACGTAATACATACTATGTGTGCCCGTAAGCGTTCGCTCAAAAATCTAAAAATCTGCTCCCCTGAAGAAAGAAAGCATGGAGTGACATCATTTTTTTTTATTCTTGATGCGTAAATGTTCCCGGCCAGAACATCAAATAAGTTTCTCATTTGGCTATTTTTCTTCACCTCCTATCTTTGTTCGTCGCTCTTCTCCTGCTTTTCTGGTGCAAAGCGCATTCATACCTGCGCTCAAAAAACAATTTCAGTTGTTAGTTCAGCGCTGTGGGTTTTCTTGCCCATGGCTACAATGCGCTCGGAAAATATCGATTATGCAGAGCCAGTCAGCTCAGCGCTTAACCTTGCTTTCCAATTTGCTCTGTTTGTTTGTTCATTTGTTCTAAGACTCATATAGGCACGATTTCGCTATTCACTCAGTTAAAAATATTATAATAATTATAACCTGCCTGATATTGCGTCCCTTGCAACAGTGGTGCCACTACAGATGCCGTAGTGGTGAAGCCTAGACACACTAGCTGCGGTTATTTATAGCGCACTGAATGCTCGCTGCAAGCACATAGTTGCCTTGCAGGCACAAAGGAGTGTGGCTGTCGTGACTTGAAATAGAACATGCCGCTTCGTACTAGGTGGCGAACCGCTAGAGTTCTTAAGAACTTCGATTGGTACTCCTAAAGCATTTGTTTTATTTACATGCAGGATTTGCTTACGTGGGAGGCGCTTGCTCTGCTTTACACAAGGCTCTAGTTGTAAAAGACATGCCAGGAACATTTTCTGGAACGCACACTGGCGCTCATGAAGTTGGACACTTGTAAGTATGCTAAACATTACTCCACCATTTGATTGAGTGTTTCGGGACCCCAGCAGTAGCTAATCAAGAAGGAGTCAACAGCATGAAAGGGTGTGTGTGTATATATATATATATATATATATATATATATATATATATATATATATATATATATATATATATATATATATATTAGGTTACAGTGAGAACCTACTAATGGCGTACGCAGAATAGAATATCTCTGACTCTGTGACGTACGCAAGTTGGGCTCCGAGGTGATCGGCGGGCATTCCTACCAAATACAGTAATGCTACATATGGCTTCTAGTTTCCCTCCAACCCTGATCGCTCCCCGATGAGGGGCGCACCAATGAAACCTTCGACTTTCTCATGAAACCCAAATAAATATTTCCCACGTAGCGTGTAATATATAGTCCACATGAAACCAAGACAGTCCGTACAATACCCTCATTTGTTGTCGGGAAATGTCTCACAGAAGCAATCAGCTCTGATTACAAATTAACTAAGATGGGAAGCGGCGACCTTCTTCTGGAAGTGTGTGGCTAGCTTCAATACAGCGAACTGAAAAAACTTGTTGCCTTTGGAAACATTCCTGTCTCTGTGAGCCCCCGCCGGTCAATGAACACTGTGCGTGGTGTCATTTCTGATGACGACCTCCTTGTACTCACAAAAAACGACCTTTTGGATGGATCGCAAGACCAAAACGTGGTAGAGGTGCAACGAATTAAGTTAAGGCACCATTACAAGGAAGTCCCAATAAAGCACGTAATAATTACGTTTGCAACAAGTCAACTGCCTGATCAAATAGATAAAAAAATTGTGGGGTTTTACGTGCCAAAACCACTTTCTGATTATGAGGCACGACGTATTGGAGGACTCCGGAAATTTTGACTACCTGGGGTTCTTTAACGTGTACCTAAATCTAAGTACACGGGTGTTTTCGCATTTCGCCCCCATCGAAATGCGGCCGCCGCGGCCGGCATTCGATCCCGTGACCTCGTGCTCAGCAGCCCAACACCATAGCCACTGAACAACCATCGCGGGTCTGATCACATAGATACCGAATATTGTAAACTTCGCGTACGGCCGTATATTCCCAATTCGCGCCGATGCTTCAAGTGTCAGCGTTTCGGGCATGAGTCTTAGAGCTGCCGAGGGCTACTAGGTCATTTTTTGCCGCCCTAGGGTAGACCATACATATCGCACACACTCTTGTCTAGTGACCGGTAGCGAAGCTGCAATCTGCTGTAAATGTGGCGAGACACTGACCGTCCTCCACATCCTGCCGCATTGTCGGGAAGCGAAATCTCAAAGGATAAAGCACTTCCCTCTAGCCTGGCGACAGCATATTCCTTTACATCCGGGTATGTTCCTTGGTGCTGACTCGCTTTTTAACAGAAAATCAGTTTTCAACTTTTTACAAGATGTTGACGCATTATGAATACTAAGCCCACAAGTTTCGGAGCACGGCCTCTCGCCAGAGGCTCCTGCTGCGAAATCAGCGCTTTGTATGCCACTTGCCTCCAGGCTTTTTCACTTAGGATTTCGTACAGGCAGTAGGGCTACTGGTATATATACATTTTTGGTATTTCAATTTTTCATAGTATATTTTTTAGGTTCACATCACACCTCAAACGCCATGGTCATTATTTTAACATGGTCACATCTTGCTTCTGGTCTTAGGCCTCTATACAGCCACGTTATAGCGTCATAGACAACCACCTTACCCATTTTTGTTATCATCATCACCGAGTACACAACACCATTGCTTGGCGCTCTTTGGCCGTGAATGGCCCTTGCGCCACGAGACCTTACACATCATCATCATCAACCCGTTTTTGCTAACAAAACTAAACAAAGATTTGTTAATGCTGGAACTATTTTGCAAGGCAGATCTTGCACCCGGTCATACTTCATGATTTTCTATAATTGTTCTCAAAGCAAGGAAATCTTCTCTTTCAGTCTTGGCTCCCCTCACGATGGTGAAGGCGAATCGAAAGTATGCAGAGCGGGTGATGGATACCTAATGAATTCACGCGGTACAGGAGGACAACTTCACAAGTTCTCCATCTGTAGCGTGAACGCCATAAGAGAATTCCTGCGGTAAGTTTTCTGAGAGAATAATGGTCATGGTAGCCTACAGCAAAAACATCACAAACTTGATTTTTTCCATAGAATCGTGCTGCTTCGCAATTTGATTTGATGCATAGGAAGATTTGTCAGGAGAATATTTTGAGTAACAATAACTGTGAGCCTCTCTAACTCTGAAATTTGGTGACAAAACTAGAATATCGCTAAGTGTTTATGAAGGCCATTGTTCGGGAAAAGATATTGCTCACAGAAATACTTCAAGCCAGATGCCACAAGCTTTCAAATATTTTGCCACCCCTATGCTCAAAATAATATTTCAATGCGTGTGCATGCTGTATGTCGCACATGCACGAGGGGCACCAGCACACTCCTCCCTACCCGGCAATGATGCCGCCCACACCGCCGCTCGAGGACTCGCCAACCGAGCACCCGGACGGCTCACGCTAGGATCAGAGAGGGATCGCATGGTCAGTTACCAGGAAATAACTCAGCACTACAGGTTAGCCAGGGCAGTGTACCTGCTAGCACATAAATCGCTCAACAAGCGACAAGAATTAGCTTGGAGACGAGTTCAGACGAACACCTACCCCACCTCGTAGCCTATCGCTACTACTAGCCGGACCAATACCCAAATACATGTAACCATAGTAAGAAAAAAGCGGATCTGTTCCCTATTATGTGGTCGTTCCCAAGCGGAAAATCACACAAATCCCGAAATAAGTAATACTGAGCTGTGGGAGGCCGTGTTGCTCAGCTCCGACCCTAACCTGCAGCCCAAGGTCATCAAAAGAGCTGAATGAGCAGCCCGGGCCCAGGGGCTCGTGGCTGCCTAACAACAAGGTCGTCCGTCAATACCTTGTTTTCAAATAAAGTCTTTACTCACTCACTCACTCAATGCGTGTGCGCCATATCACGATATACTCAACCGAAAGCAAGGCCGGCCACACCAACACAATTCTACCTAAATCGATTGCTCAGGAACCTTGGTAAAAAATTGGCGCCGAAGCCATTGCGTTGATTGTGGATGTAAGCGAATAGCCTAACGCTTCTATAGAAGGTTATTCGTTTGATAAAAGGAATGTTTGGCGATAAGGTGTATGTTTGTAGCAGTGAAAATAGCTAGGTCGGGCAGATTGTTCTAACAGCTGATTTTATACAGAATGGAATGTTTAATCAACACATCTGTAATTGTAGTATAGGTGTCTATACATTACAAGCTTAGGCGACAGATCTTTATTATCTCTAGCGGTGTAATTGCCGGCTTGCAAGGCGACTGCCAACCTCATCTTCTGGTACCTCCACGGGGTCCGAGAGCAGCGGGAGAAGAGCATAGACGAGCGCTTTCCGAGTGCTCCACCACAGCATGTAATCCCTCAGATGGCGCAAAACTTTCACTCCACAGCAAGAGCTTTTTGGAAGCTATATTAGATGGCGTTCAGCAATGAAAGCGTCCCGTAGATGACGCACTAGCTTATTTTACCGCTTGATTTTTCTGCTGCGTCAGTAATACATACCTTAAACAAGAGGTCATTCAAGTGGAAGACGAGATCCTTGGTGGAACAACGACTACAGAAAAACTTGAAAGTTGCAAAACAAAGCATGGGACATTCTGCGCCGATACCCAACTGCAGAGAAACTTCTTGAATTTAAACAGACCAAATCGCAGGGAAGGCGGACGCAACAGCGGGCTACGAGAGCAAGCTGGGAGAGGTTTCGTATACCCAAGAAACAAGTGTGGAATCCACCAGAAATGCTAAACGGGCAGTAGCGGCATCCGCTGTCCTTATTACATGATAAGAGAATGAGGTCGAAAGACCAGGCAGACGCTCTTGGTAAACAGTTTGAGTCAGGCACGTACGTAGGATTTTTTTTCAGGGGGGGGGGTCAACCCAAGGTAACTTTTCTATGCACATGAGGTGGACGGTACTTTTACTAGTACAAATGTGAATAATGCCCACCATTTGCCATAAAGACTCGTAAAGCCGCAAAAGAGGATTGAAATAACGTGTATCTCACAGGTACGCCTGTTAGATACACCTCTTCTTTGCTTGGCAAACAAAGGACCACATCAAATGGACTCGCGCATGAAAGATGCGCGGGACGAAACTTGCCAAGAACAAGTTAACAAGCGAAAGTGCAAAATGAAGATTTCAAGTAAAGTTTTTTTGAATTAGCCCTGGAATAATTTGAGAGAAATGTATATTTGCAAAACAGTCACAGTTATTTTGCATCCCTCGTTTGCTGATCTGCCAAGTAGCAAAACCGACTCGTCTCGTTATCTGGGAAGTTGCGTAACGATGCGTGGTCACCAGTCCCGTACAACGGCGTAGAGCGCAGGACGCTGCCGTTCTAGACGTACTGCACCCACCGCGGAAGGTTAGAACCCCCCCCCCCCCCGTTAGCACAACAGGCAGCAGGAAAGTGAACACGTCAGGTAGCTTGATTGATAACTGTAGGAACGTAACTCAAAACACACGGAATTATTCTCCAGTTCCGGCGGCGTTTTCTCTACTTCCTTTTTAAATAAAAATATGTTGATCCATAAATATTTGCACAAACAGTTCTTGCTTTTCCTCCCTGTTTGGCTGTCGCCTTGGCTTTCTCGCTTAGTAGATCGCTTAATTTCTCATATCCTTGTGACTCTTGTTTCCATTTGCCAATTTTGCCCGGAAAGTGCTGCACAATAAGAGAAAAACCACACGTAGTAATGGGTGCCAGGCATATTGCTTATGCGTTTAAGGGTTATTGCAGGGTCTGATGATGGACGCTGTTTCGCAACATATTATTTTCCACTTTATCTAACCCATATCGAAGATATATGGTTCCGAAGATCTGCCAGCGTCGCGGCGAGCCGTCACTCGAGGAAATAATGAAGCAAAAAGGAAAAGTTAAACGCAAATGGCGCTTTTTTCCTGCCACAACTCGTTCCATTAGCATACACACCAGCTCACTATGAACCAAATCCCTTTCCTGGCCCCTGGATTAGTATAAACAAAGAAGATTGAACTAACGAAGCAACAGGGATGCGCGTGATCGTTGAATCGATGGTGACATAAAAATTGTGTTGGGCATCATAAATAACAAAAATATTATAATTATAATATAACGTTTTATAATATTTATAATTATAATATATATATATATATATATATATATATATATATATATATATATATATATATATTTGAAATGGGGTTTATTGTAGCTCGTTCGAGGGATCGCAGGTAGCTCTAGATCACGAGTCCTAGCGCTTCGCATCAACAACCCGCGCTCGTGTCTCGCGCCGCAGCGGTGGCAGTCCGCACAGTGCCACATGCATATTACCCACTACAACGACAGTGCCACTTGCATATTACCCACTACAACTTCCCCCGGGGCGAAGAGGAGCCATCCTGGCGACCTAAGGCGATGATACGATAAGAGGGTCGTGGTGCGGCTTCAGGCGGCTGACGTGGACAGTCTCGCGGCCACGGCGGCGTTTGTCCGGAGATGGCGTCACCGGTTCGACCACATAATTCACAGGCGAAGTACACGCGACGATCCGGTACGGACCTTGATATTTTGGAGCAAGCTTTGGGCTAAGGCCTGGAGCTTGGAAGGGCAGCCGAAGCCAGACGTGAGAGTCCACGGCGAAGGACTGTGTGGGCTGATCGTTGTCGTGGCGATCTTTGTGGATTCCTTGGGTATCCGACGTGAACGAGCGAGCCAGTTGGCGGCACTCTTCAGCATGGCGAGCAACTTCGGAAAGAGGGGTGAATTCAGAGGCATCCGGGTGATATGGTAGTACGGTGTCGAGGGTAGTGGATGGTTCACGGCCATAAAGAAGGAAAAATGGTGAGAAACCTGTGGTAGCCTGAACGGCGGTGTTGTATGCGTACGTCACAAAAGGGAGGACATCGTCCCAATTGGAATGATCCGACGCAACATACATGGTGAGCATGTCCCCAAGGGTGCGGTTGAATCGTTCCGTTAGACCGTTAGTTTGTGGGTGATACGCCGTAGTGGTGCGGTGAATAGTGCGGCACGCGGCGAGGAGCTCATTAATAACTTCGGACAAGAAGACATGGCCTCGGTCACTGAGCAGTTCTCGCGGTGCGCCGTGCCGTAAGACGAAATGCCGTAAGATGAATGCGGCGACGTCGCGAGCAGCAGCCGAAGCAAGTGCAGCAGTTTCAGCATATCTTGTCAGGTGGTCTAGTGCGACAATTATCCAACGATTGCCGGTAGCACTGCATGGAAGAGGCCCATAAAGGTCGATGCCAACCCGATCAAAAGGACGTGCAGGACAAGGTAAAGGTTGCAGAGGGCCTGTCGTATGAGAAGATGTCTTGCGTCGCTGACAGGCTGCACATGACCGAATGTATTTGCGGACATAAGAATACATGCCGCGCCAGTAGTACCGCTGGCGGAGCCGCTCGTAGGTTTTCAGGACGCCAGCATGAGCTTGTTGTGGGTCTGCATGGAAATACGTGCATACGTCGGAACGCAAATGGCGAGGGATGACTAGCAGCCATGTGCGACCGTCGGGCTGATAGTTTCGGCGGTACAAGATGGCGTCCCGTAGCACGAAGTGGGTGGCTTGGCGACGAATGGCTCGAGGGCATGTAGACGTTGAAGAACTGCTAAGAATGTCAATAAGAGACACAATCCACGGATCTTTTCTCTGTTCAGACGGCATGTCACTAATGGCAAGCGTAGCAACCGGGCACTCTATGGGTGAAGGTGGCCTTCCGTCGGATCGCATGGGCGCACGGGAGAGCGCATCTGCATCAGAATGTTGGCGCCCGGATCGATAAATGACGCGAATGTCAAATTCTTGGATCCGAAGAGCCCAACGTCCAAAACGCCCCGACGGGTCTTTCAGTGACGCAAGCCAGCAGAGCGCGTGGTGGTCTGTCACAACGTCGAACGGACGGCCATACAAGTAAGGGCGAAATTTGTTTAAGGCCCAAACTATAGCTAAACATTCTTTTTCCGTGACAGAATAATTGGATTCTGCCTTCGTGAGAGCACGACTCGCATATGCAACCACATATTCTGGAAAGCCAGGCTTCCGTTGTGCAAGGACGGCCCCAAGACCAACGCCGCTGGCGTCGGTATGAACTTCAGTCGGTGCACTCGGGTCGTAGTGGCGTAGAACAGGCGGTGAGGTAAGCCGACGGCGCAAAGTGGTGAAGGCTTGGTCACATGCCGGAGTCCAGTCGCGAAGGTCACCAGAGCCAGCCAGGAGCTTCGTCAGGGGAGCGATGATGCAGGCAAAATTGCGCACAAAGCGGCGAAAATAAGAGCAAAGACCGACGAAACTGCGGAGCTCTTTCACTGTAGTCGGCCGCGGAAATTCTGCGACAGCACGAAGTTTGTCAGGGTCGGGAAGGACGCCGTCTTTGGACACGACATGGCCAAGTATGGTCAGCTGGCGGGCTCCGAAGCGGCACTTTTTCAAGTTAAGTTGAAGGCCGGCGGTGGTAAGGCAAGTAAGGACTTCGCGTAGACGAGAGAGGTGAGTGGTGAAATCAGGGGAGAAAACTACCACGTCGTCTAAATAACACAAACACGTCTTCCATTTGAGGCCTCGTAGAAGATTGTCCATCATCCTTTCGAATGTCGCGGGTGCATTGCAGAGGCCGAATGGCATTACTGTAAACTCATACAGGCCATCAGGCGTAATAAAAGATGTCTTCGAGCGGTCGGATTCAGCCACTGGCACTTGCCAATAGCCCGATCGCAAGTCCAAAGAAGAAAAGAATTCGGCACCATGAAGACAATCCAGGGCGTCATCTATGCGCGGTAGAGGATAGACATCTTTTCGTGTAATCTTGTTGAGGCGACGATAGTCCACACAGAAACGAATCGAGCCATCTTTTTTCTTAATGAGTACTACAGGAGATGACCAAGGACTGCAGGATGGCTTGATAACGCCACGTTCAAGCATGTCTGCAACTTGCTCGGCGATGACACGACGCTCGGTGGATGACACGCGGTACGGACGCTGGCGTAATGGTGCGTGGTGTCCCGTATCAATGTGGTGAGAGACGGTACTGGTGCGGCCTAATGATGCTTGGTTGCAGTCAAAAGAGGCGTGAAAATCATTTAAAAGAGTAATAAGCCGCTCACGTTGTGTCGGCTCGAGGTCATCGGCAATAGAGCGACAAAAAACATCCGGTGGTACTCGGTTAGATGGCACATGGGGTGCCAGTGCTGTTACGTTGGCAGTATCCACGTCGTCGGGAACAGGGAAATGCACAATAACGTCAGCGTCCACAGTCTGGATGGTACCAATAGTCTCGCCACAGTGCAAAGCCAAAGTGTACGAATTTGGGTTAGAAATCAGTATTGCTGCAGCCCCATGGTGAATTGTGAGGAGGGCGAAAGGCAACAATATAGGGAGGCGGCGAATGAAGACGGCAGCGGGTGAAAACATGACCGTCGCTTCGGCAAGCGATGCGCATGAAAGAGGGACAAATACCGCGCTGTGAGGGGGAAGGTCAGTATCTGAAGCTACACAGATCCTGGTAACATCATGAACTTGAAAGTCGTGAGACGGCAAATCGCACAGAACGGAGAACTGAACCTCAGCACGTGCACAGTCAATGACGGCGTGATGGCGCGACAGAAAATCCCAACCGAGAATCACATCGTGGGAGCAACAAGTTAGCACAAAGAAATCAATCGAATACAAAATGTCTCGAATCAACACCCTGGCAGTGCACATAGCGACAGGCTGAACTTGTTGTGCACTGGCTGTTCTAAGCAATAATACCGAAGGCATCATGGCCACTTTCCGTAATGCACGGCAAAGTTTCTCACTAATCACAGATACAGCAGCACCTGTATCGACGAGCGCAAGACATTTGATGCCATCAACAGCCACTTCAATAACGTTAGCGGGGGAAAAACGAGGACTTTGATGTTCCGACGATGACGCAGTTCGTGCCTCAGGAACTGCGGAAATCAGTTTTTCGCCTCAGTAGTACTGGCACTGGGCCTACGACGCATGGGTGAGAGTGAGCGCCGACGAGGGGAAGGCGAGCGACGAGTATTGTAGAGCTGTGACTGCGGTGCTGGTATGTCATCAGCAGCGTAGACTTCCGATGGTGGTCGCTGAGGCATACGGTATGGTCGGAAGCCGGAGCTGGGTGGTCGCGCGGTGCCCACGAAGGCCGGCAAGCGCCGGCGGCAGAAGCGCGCTACATGTCCCGGTGTACCGCAGGCATAGCATATTGGGCGGTTGTCAGGAGTGCGCCAAGGATTTGTGCCTTGCTGCTGTGCGCTGAAAAAGGGAGCGACCTGCTGGCGAGGCGAGGGCGGATGAGAGAACACCGGCTGGGGAGGCGCTGAAGGCGGAGGCGAGAATCCCGGCAGACGAGGCGCCCGTGCAGCGGCTTCAGCATACGTCAGAGGCGCGGCCACGAGAGCCGGCTGACACGGAGGTGGAAGAGCTTCGGTCACTTGCTCTTGAATTACCTGTCGGATCGCTGGAGCCAAATATTGAGAAGGCTTCTCCGTGGTCGGCAAAATCGAGAGCTGTCGCGCGACCTCCCCGCGCACAAATTCTTTTATTTGCGTCAGCAAAGTTGTGTGGTTGTCGCCAATAACCAATGCTGCTAACGAATCTTCCGTAGGTGGTGGGCGCCGAGCTAAGATGCGTTGTTTCCGTAGCTCGTCAAAACTTTGGCACAAGTTGATAACTTCGGCCACGGTACGCGGATCCTTCGCTAGCAACATTTGAAATGCGTCCTCATCAATGCCTTTCATACTGTGTTTTATCTTGTCCTGTTCCGCCATTGACGGATTCACGCGCTTACACAGGTCAATGACATCTTCGATGTAACTTGTGAACGTTTCACCGTGATGTTGCGCGCGCCCCCGTAAGCGTTGTTCTGCGCGAAGCTTGCGCACAGCGGGGCGCCCGAACACTTCTGTGAAACTTGTCTTGAATCTGCTCCACGTTGTGAAATCGTGTTCGTGGTTTCGGAACCAGAGGTTCGCGACGCCGGTTAAGTAAAACAGCACATTGTGCAACTTCGTGACGTCGTCCCACTTGTTATGCTGGCTCACCCTTTCGTAAGATGACAACCAATCCTCCACGTCATGATCATCGGTGCCGCTAAAGATGGCAGGATCACGCTGGCGCAATGCACCGGAAACGATGACCGTCGGAGGCTGTGGTGCATCTTCCTGGGTGGTTTCGTCAGGCATGGTCGCAGCAGTCGGTAGCGTCCGGCTTCGGAGTTCCAGTTTTCGAGGTTACCCCGCACCTCCACCAAATGAAATGGGGTTTATTGTAGCTCGTTCGAGGGATCGCAGGTAGCTCTAGATCACGAGTCCTAGCGCTTCGCATCAACAACCCGCGCTCGTGTCTCGCGCCGCAGCGGTGGCAGTCCGCACAGTGCCACATGCATATTACCCACTACAACGACAGTGCCACTTGCATATTACCCACTACAATATATATATATATATATATATATATATATATATATATATATATATATATATATATATATATAATATGTATATTGACACAAGATGATTTCAAGTTACGTCCGCCAGCCGCTTCCTGCGACCGTCCAGCTGCTTAACTGCTACCCGCGAAAGCTAGCGGCAGTGAAGCGCGCAACACGGGCTCGCAAGGCACGCGCAATCGGAGCAACGTGCTATGAGCGCGGGACACGAGGGAAGAAGTGTGCGGGACTGCGGCGAAAGAGAATGTGGACGTTTTAGCGAGGCTCTCGCTTAGCTGTTTGTTGGGCACAAGTTCGCCCAACGTAAAGTTATTAAAGTAGCGTCACTCAACTGTGCGTTACAATGCATATATTATAATAGATGGTGACAACTGAATTCATCTTGAGTTAATCGCGCGGGCACCGAATCGATGACAAAACTGGCCTCCACTCCCCAGGAGATGCCGATAACTACTGCCATCCAAAAGGAGTGAAAAAATTGACAACTATTCCACTCAGTGAAGATGGAGTGGCAGCGACAGCTGACGACAGTCAAAAGCT
This sequence comes from Dermacentor variabilis, assembly GCF_050947875.1. Taxonomy (NCBI): domain Eukaryota; kingdom Metazoa; phylum Arthropoda; class Arachnida; order Ixodida; family Ixodidae; genus Dermacentor; species Dermacentor variabilis. The sequence goes on along the minus strand of NC_134578.1, from coordinate 16,170,002 downwards.
CTCAAACGAAAAGTAAAGTGTTTCACATACGCTGCGGTTCGGCCTGAATATACTGCAATATCGGGCCGACCCGAGGCGGAGGTGAAGCAGGCGTGAAGCACCCCGCATACGTGGATCCATCCCGAAGGTAGTGCAATGCCGGGCCGACCCGCGATGGAGGTGAAGCACGCATTAAGAACTCCCCATACGTCGACCAAGCTCGAAGATATTGCAACACCGGGCCCACCCGCGGCGGCGGTGAAGCAGGCGTTAAGCGCTCCCCTCACGTAGGTCCATCTCGAAGGTAGTGCGATGCCGGGCCGACCCGCGGTGGAGGTGAAGCAGACGTTAAGCACTTCCCATATGTGGGCCCATCCCGAAGATTCTGAAGGGCGCATTATAGGTTCCCGAGTCCACAGGGGTATCTGCCATTGATCTTGGACTCTTTTTGCACTGTCAACAGGATCGGCCCACATGATCATTTTTTTTCTGTTCTGTTCTGTTTTTCTGTTCTGGACGCCGAAGTACGGAAGTTAGTCATACACTGCTTTCGCTGTAAAAGGCAGCAAAATGCTGACCGCCGAATAGATTGGTTTGTCGAAGTTTTAGGAATCTGTGTGAGGAGTGGTGTCGGGCGAATAGAGGGAGGGGGGAGGTATGCCACATAACATTGGGGGGGGGGCGTGGCCCGGGCCCCCCCGGGCCCCCCTTGGGTACGTACCTGGTCTGAGTATGTATCTAGCTCCGCGTCCTACTCACATATATTCCTTAAATACTGTAACGCGGCGAAGAGGAGTAGAGAGAAGAAGAGGAGGACGACGAGCTGAGTAGCAGACAAGGCAAGATTTCGGTGGCGACATCGTAGCGACCTCTCATCCAACCCGGTCTTCATCTGTAAATAAACATCGATCATCCGTAACAGTTTTTGATAGAAGGTGCTGGGTATCCCCGACCACCACGCAACACGGTCGACACGGTTCTCCAACCTCCTGATCGGCGTCGAAGCCGCAGGGTCACTGGATTGCCCCCATCACTTCCGGTGTTTGAGATGTTCCACACCGAAGGCAACACGCGCACCGAACCAGCAGCACCTTCGACCCAAACGATGGTTAACGCGTGGCTGCGCCAACACCTGGTAGAGCTTCACACGTCCGGAGGGAAGCCCGGGGAGGACGTCGAAGAATGGCTTAGCCACTACGAGTAGGTCAGTAAAGCACTATTGGTGGGACAGCGTAACGCGACTCTCAAACGTAATCTTGTTTCTGAAGGACACAGTGCATGTGCGGTTCGATAACCACGAGAAACCTCTCACAACGTGGGATCGCTTCACGTCCATAATCCAGGACCGTTTCGGGGATTCTGTCGCAAAGAAGAAGCAGGCAGAGCAAACGCTCCTTCAAAATGCTCAAGTACCGGGCCAGACGTGCAAGACCTACATCGAAAACGTACTCAATCTATGCAGAACGGCCAATCATCGTATGTCAGAGGAGGAGAAAGTTGGTCATGTCTTCAGGGGAATCGCGGAGGACCTTTTTACAACTTCCTCATTGGTAAAGAGCACCTTAGCTCAGTCACCGACGTAATACGTCAGTGCCCTACCTTTTAGGCTCTCAAACTGCGCCGCATAACCCCGAAGCTTGGCCGGCTAGCAAAGGTAACAACTGTTGCAAGGATTGAAGACGACATCCCATCAGTCGATCTCGCGACGACCATCAGACAGATTGTTAGAGAGGAGGTATATCGTTGCCCGGAATTGAACTCTGAGTTCTGTGATGGTCAACATCCGTACAATCTGCCACCAGCTCCCCTTTCCATCGCTGCAACCACTGTCAAGGAGTACCACTCGAGAAGGCCATTGAGAACGCAACAGAGCTATCATCGGGAAACCGGGAACGAGCGTGCTGAGGGATATGCCCGTTGTTCAACAACGGCCTACTTGGAGCCATGGACATGCCCATCCTACCCGAATGTTAGCTGTGAGCCGCCCGTTTGTTATAGCTGCAGTGTCACAGGGCACATCTCTCGATTCTGTCAGCAACGTCATTGGGCACCGATGTGGTACGGGTCACAGCCAACGTCCTATGGCACCGAACGTAGTAACTTCGATCATTCCTGGCCTCCACGCTCCCCTCCTTCATCGACAACCTTCACCGTCAACAGTCCATGACGGAATCACCTAAGCGACTCACCCGTTTCATACCGCAGTCTCACTTCATCGTCTTCTCGTCTTCTTCTTACCAAAAAGTGGTGTACAGCTTTACCTTTTCATTCTTAAAATGAAACGTTCCTGTATGCCAGAAAGTAGGTATTATTCTGCATATGTCGATGACGTGCAGATTTGATTTAAATCACGTATTATCGCAGTCTTCTACTCTGGTCAGCTTGCACTAAACAGTCTCAAGATGGACAAATGAGAACAGTGGTACGCTGAATCCCCAGAAGAGCTTCTCTGTCCTCTTTAAAAGGCAGAGGGAGAACTGAGTGTCCAGCTGCAGGATCGGCGCTTACCTTTCGGCACGCAGCACAAATTTCTAGGTGTCATACTGCACCTGGAACTTATATTCATTTAACGTATGAAGTACCTGAAAGCCAAATGTTTAAAAACATTGAACACTCTTTAAATTCTCGCCCATACAATATGCGGCAGTGATATGGGTTGCTAATAAATGTGTACAACAGCTTCGTGTGGTCACGTCGGTATTATGATTCCTCAGTGTATCACTCTGCCGATTCGAGTGCATTGAAGATTTTAGTTCTCATTTGTCTTTTCGGTATTCGCCTGGCCACAGGCGCCTTCAAAGCAAGTCATATAGAAATTTGGAACGTAAAATTCAATGAGTGATCACTCCACCTGCAAAGAACATATAAAATCTTCACATATTCTCTCAAAGTGCACTCTAATCCTGAGCACCAGTGGTATAAAACCACTAACGATTCGACGTCGGCCACATTATTTCAAAATCGATATTCAATGAGAGAATCTTTCTCCGCACATGTGAAGAAGCTGAGCGAAGAAATGGATGTCCCACGTCATGCACATCTACACATGGCTCCAACAAGGCTGTTACCACCATAGCTGTTGAAGCTATGCGACTCGTCATTTGTCGAACTCACAAAGCATGCTCCTGAGTACGGATTCGTATCCACTTTCTGGAACTTCAGTCGAGGTACTCCTGTCCTGAGTTTTATACCGACGCATCAAAGTCACATAATGGAATATCTTAGGCGGCATTCGGACCATCCTTGTCAGAATGCGATGGCCTGCACGCAGAGACAAGCATCTCTAGGGCAGAGGCTTACGCATTACTCTCGGCTGTAAAGCACACAAACACAATAAAACTACAAACCTGTTATATTTTCAGACTCTCTAAGCACAGTAAGAGCTTTAATGTCTCTACGGAAACGTAATAATCCTGTACTCATCGACCCCTTATCATGTCCTTGTATTCTTCATTTATTTATTTATTTATTTATTTATTTATTTATTTATTTATTTATTTATTTATTTATTTAGCATACTCCCAAGGCCCGCGGGCAATAAAGAAAGGTGTGGCAAATAACAGATTGCACTGTAACATAAATACCAGATTGAACAGTAAATTACTATACAGTTATAGCAAGCCAAGAAAAGATGCTGACAAAAGATTTAATGAATGGCAGTCTTGAAGCTGTCGGTGTCAGTTATAGCGGCAATGGAAATGGGAAGGTGGCTGTATTCTTTGCTAGTCTTCGGAATGAAAAATTCGCTGTAGATATTAGTCCGGCAAGATGACACACCTACTTTGTAGTTTTGGTCTGAACGCGATAATATCTGGACGGGAGCGGAAAAAAGAACGTCTTTTAAAATCTGATTCTAATGATGGGTTTTCTGGAACAATGAAAGGCGAAAGCATTACGGCGCAAAGATAAGCCAGGTAAGGCAAGTATTGCGCTCATTGATTATCCGCTGCTATACCGAAAGTAATTTCACCGAATGAAACGAACCGCGCGAATTTGGACAGACTAAATAATTCCTGAAGGTGTACTGCATTTGGGGTCCCAGATAGCGCATGTGTAACCTAATTTAGACCGAACAAGCATCTAATATAGGTGAAGTTTTACTGACGGTGGTGATGGGAAAAATTACGTCGTAAGTAATCCAACGTGTCGTTTGCGTTGTTAGTAACATAGTCAACATGTGTGAAAATCGGCACTGATGTGTATGCCTCGGTAATTATAAGAAGTAGGATCTAGTAGGCTACCATCAAGAAAATATGCGCTGTTAATTGTGTGACCTCGTCGAGATATTCGCTTGCTTTTACACTTATTGTTTAGCCGCATCATCCATTTCTTGCGCCATGAGTACAAATGGTTGGGATCATCTTGAAGTTTCTGCTAATCAGAGGGTTGGCCTAGCTTTTTATAGAGGACGCAATCGTCGCCAAAAAAGTTATATTGATGAAAACGTGGTACAGTCAGAAAGGTCGTTAATGTAAATGAGACAGAGCTAGGGCACAGAAGCATAGTGGGCAATATGTTTGAAGACAAACTTGTTTCATCCATAAAAACGGGATCTTGTAGCTCTAGCATAGCTATCTCTCTCAGACTTGAAGCCTTTCTTGCGCGAGAAGCTGAGAAACGTTTGGCAATTTATCTGTGATGTTGAAAGCTCGAACAAACTTCCTTTAATTAAGTCGTACCTACGAAATGGGCCTTCGGTAGCAAAAGCGCGGCAAACTGATGTCATGTTCAGTCCACCGGGAATAGGACACGCATATGGTATCCATTCTTCCCTGCTGACTAGTAGTGAACCTCCCCTCTCTTGTAGATATAGCGAGAGGCTGACCGTCCTCCGCGCCTTGGGGAGAAGTCGGAAAGCAAAGGCTGAACGAAAAATACAACTTCGTCTAGCACAACAAGACCACATTCCTGTTTATCCGGTCTTGTTTCTAGCAGCAGAACCATTTTTGGCTATATACCAGTTTTAAGCTTTTTACAAGATCCTAATTTATTGCGCGTTATAAGCCAACAAGATTTTTAGCAACTCCTCTCACCGGAGGTTGCTGCTGTGATTGTAGCCACTTCTATGGAACATGCCGCCAGACCCTTGCGCTTAAGGGCCCTGGTGACATAGTAGGGCTAATTGTAGCGACATATTTTAGTATATCAGCTCTTCGGAACACATCGTATCTTCATTAGACATCTCATGTATCACTGTCCAGTTCTAATACTCAGTTATTTGTGCACTTCTCAAACAATGCTTTTAGGCCGGTTCCCTCCACCTCTCAATATTCTTAGTTCGTATACCAATGACAGCCTATTGTCATGGCCTTGGCGGTCATCAGCCGTATCTGGCCTTTCCGTCAATAAACTCCAATAATCACCATCATCAAAGCGTCCCGCCACTTGGTTGGGGAGGTGCTGGGTCCGGGCAGTGCTGGAAGAGAGCACGTAGTGGAAAAGATGCGCCGTTATGGGTTGTAACGCTTCATTTGCGTCCAAAAGCCATTGAACACAACAATTCTTTGAGAACTCGCAACTTTTAATGTTCAATTACTTCACTTTGAGGTGTGTCTGGTGATATGGAAACTATTCATGAACTCAAAACTGTGTTCTACACAGTTTTCAGTTCATGTTCGAGTACACAGTTTACGCCCGCCAGCCCCAGCTCAGAAAGGCAGCAGCTAAACAAATGGAGCAAAAGCATTCGTACAATATATTGCATAAAATACAAAGAAATTAAAGCATTTCTAACCGGAAAGCAAGAAAGGAACGTAACGTCAGAGAAGGCATTTAAAACACCATATTACGTGTAGCTTTCTTTGATAAAAGATGCAAGCTCTTGTCCTTCTACAAAGGCTTATTTATTATGTTGCGTAGATAATGCTGCTATAGTTGCATGTCCTAATTAGTATGTGGCTGACAAATAATTTAATGTGTATGCCTCACAAGTAAAAATAGTCATCTACCCGATTGTCATCCACATGAAAGGAATCCACGGAAGTATTGTGACCTTAATAGAAAGCTGTTTGTCTAATCGTACCTTCCGCATGGAAATGGGCAATGTATCGTCGCGTCTATTTATACAGGGAAGTGGTGTACCCCAAGAAGGCGCACTGAGCTGCAAGCTCTTTACCGTGAAGCTGAACACGTTGTGTCCTTCTTTACTATCAGCTATTTTTTAATGCGTCTACGCACTCGACATTCAAATAGGTTTCAAATACTGCAACCTTGAAGTGTGTACCTTTTTAGCCTATACGCGTACGGGTATATGAACCAGCAAAAACCTATGTGCCTTTACGCAGGTCAGAAAATTCAAGTTGCCTCAAATCGAACAAAAACTATCACAAGGCTTTCTTGCCCAACAAGACTGAAGGTATTATCGACGGCGAGAAGTACTGCAAAACTTACTTCCTCCAGTACAAGAGCGTGTCTCTAAAAGAGGTAAATATTATAAGTATTTGGTACGGGAGCTGATATTTGATGATGAGAATAAGACTCCGGCATTTTATTTAGCACTTCAAACTTAAGAGGAAGCTCTAGCGCGGGCCGAACTCTGACACCGCCTATTCAAATACGCGTAAAACGCAGAAACGCTTTTCTCAGATAACCGTTTGGCCGCTTTCAATAGAATTTGCTGCATTTGAAAGAAACCGTTGAATTCTAGGTAGTGATGGATGCGGAATTTCGCTTTACGGCTGTAATTTTTAATAAGAGTGCTAACCATTGAAGTTTGACAACAGAAGCACGAAGTTTACACATTCGTAAACCAAGAAGAGATATCGCACTTCATTTAACTACATCCGTTATAGCATCCAAGACGGACATTCTTTTATATATCAATTTATATCTTACGTGAATTGGTTACATTGTATAGAAGGGTTTTGTAGAACTTTTGCTCCCATATTAATGGTCTATGTGACAGCCATGTGTAATACATCAATTTTGCCTGCTTTGAACGTGAAATTAGTAGGACTTTACTGAATTGTGGCATAGTTTTTCCATGCTGAGTTAGTTTTATAAACATGATAGTCTCATATTCTGAAACTTTGTGAATTTCAACCATTTTCAAGAAAACATTAATGGCCGATATCGAAATTTCATTAGTAGCAGCAACCCCGCAGGGGCGTCTGTGAGGCGTTTGGTGCGTTGCGACGCCACGTACTCAAGCACATCACGATTAGGCGCTCCCGCGTGTAGCCGTGCGCGGCTTTGCCGTGTCTGAAGGGGGATCCTGAGGGTTGATCCGATGCCGGGTGTTTAGAACCTTAAGGCCCCCCGGTGGAGGCAACTCACCTCCTCGGCCTCTGCTTCACATAGACGGCACCTCCAGACTGACCCACCTGGAGTCAATCGGCAGTCGCCTTTTCCTCTGCTTCTCTTCTATCTTCGTCTTTCTTCTTCACTTTTAAGCTTTACAGTCCTCTTTTCTCTTCCATTTATTTCCAACATTCCTGGCTGCAAGCGTTAACCTTGCGTGTCATGACCACCCATCGCTATACATATTTGGTTATAGCGGGAACACACAGCTGGCGTTTGTGGGACCTGTGTTTACAGGTCCAACAGCGTCGCCTTGTTAGGCTCCATGGTGGGTGGCTCGCGTTCCTGCTGAAAAGATATTATTTTTATCGCTTGCTCTATCCCTGCGTTACCCGATCGCGCCCAGAAAAATGGTGTACCAAAGAAGCCTTTCAGTTTATTGGTCACCATAAAGAAAGCTTTCCCCACTACCACGTCATACACAGCTTAAAACCAGAAAAGACAGTCAGAGCCATCTCTCCCTTTCTCGATTCAAAGTGTCTCACAGACACAATGGGAGCTTGCTACAAAGCTACGAAATTGGCTAGTGGCGACCTTTTTGAACTCTGAGATGGGAAACAACAAGAGAAAGGGCAGAACCTAGTATTAATTGAAGACTTTCCTATCACTGTGACACCACACAGCGCTATGAACGCCAATCGTGGTGTAATTTCGCATGATAATTTGATGGAGCTGAGTGAGAGTGAACTCTTAGAGCGCTGGAGAATTAAGATGAAGCGTGAGGGAAAATAACTTCTGGCCAAGCTTCTCAATCTAACCTTTATCTCAGATGTACTGCCCGAGACTATCGAGGCAGGCTACGTAAAGATCCGAGTCGGGCCGTATATCCCCAGTACGTTGCGATGTTTCAAATGCGAGAGGTTTGACCATAACTCATACAGCTGTCGAGGTAGGCTGACTTGCGCCAGATGCAGCGATTCTGAACACATGTCTGAATCATGCGATAATACTCCACATTGCGCATAGTGAGACGGGTGAGCACGCCGCATACTCGTGGTCCTGGAGAAAGAAAAACTTACAATCAAAGTGAAGGAGAATATATCGTTCAAAGATGCATGAAGGCGCGTATCGTCACTGCGAAAGAACAGCTTTGCCGAACTGGCGCGTCAGAGGCAGTGCCACAACAGCTTCCGGCGGCTGTCTGGGCCGCACGCAGTGAGCCGGCGGCGACGCGTTCCGCCCCCCCCCCACACCCCGGCGGTTGGAGCCAGTGCTGCACCGCCATCCCAGGAGGCATCCCTTTCCGGGTTGGTGTCTTCCAGGCGAAGCCTTCATGGGGAAAATAATGCTCGAAAGAGCGAGTGTCCAGCACCACGGAAGAAGCGATGGACATGTCTTCTAGCGAGACGGCGCGGTAAGCGCCTAAGGAGCGGCGGAAGTCTCTCGACCGCTCTAGAAAAGAGAAACTGCGCATCACAGGCCCCGAGAAAGGATCTAAGTCAAACTGTATTTCCTGCACTACACACATAGCATACATCTCTTTTACAATTTGGAGACACAAATATTGCAGTGGAATATAAGTGGACTCATACGCAATCTCGATGATGTTGATGAACTTCACAAACCAAGTCCAAAAGGCCCCGCGGACAAACTTTTTCAGACACTAGGCCATTTTCCGAAAAGACTGCGACGATACTCTCACCTCGGCTTTAATAGGAGATAGAAATGTTGCCTGCAAGCAAATACAACTTCGAATGTCCCTTGAAACAGTTGCCGTCCAAGCTCTTCTTTTCAATAAGCTGGTAACTATTACTTCTCTTTACATCCCTCCCAGCAATCAATTTCGCAGAGCACAATTTCAGTACCTTATCGACGAACTTCCTGAACATTAGATACTAGTAGGAGATCTATATGCTATACCACTGTGTGGCGAGACTAACGTTGAGATGCCAGGGGCCGCCTATTACAGAATTTCCTTTTTCCACAAGTACATGCCACCTTAATAAAAAAGAGCAAACATTCTATTGCGTCACACACAAAACTTTATCATTGATAGACATAAGTATAGCGTAAGGCACACTCATGGGGGAGGGGGGCCGCCCCTCGAGTAGATCGTCATTAAGAACCCTCACAAGAATGATCACTTTCCGGTTGTTGTAACGCTAACGAAACCACATCAATGCTGCTCACAAGTTCCGAGATGGAAAGTCGATTAAAGTAACTGGACACGGTTTTGCGAACTTGCGCAATTGTCTTCGGATGATGTCCGTGCGCTAGGTATTGATGTTGCAGTGGCATGCATACCTAACAACATATATTATTGATGCGGCATCAATAATATACATCTCACAAACGAAACGCGCGTCTTCTAAATGACACATTCCCAGGTTGGATGAGGAATCTAAGGAAGCACGTAAAAACTAAAACAAAGCCTGGTGTCTCCTTCGTAGCTCCCCAACAGCAGAAAACCTCAACTTCAAGTATATTAGGTCGCAAGGAAGGCGTGCGCCATGGTCTGCTGAGACAGCTGGCTAAAATATATTCCGAACATAATTCCTAGACTCAACAAAGAAAAGTTTGGAATGGGGTAACGGTGTTACTACGCCGCACGTCTTACCATTTACCGTTGGGGGATGATCAGGCAATAGCCTTGAGGACCAAGCCAATGCCATTGGGAAACATTTTGGGCATGTGTAGGGTTTAGATAACCAATTTATCTCAAATGATTCTCAAAAACAAAGCAATCGCAGAAAGTAAGCCACTGAAGTGGAAATGTAGTAAAAATGAACCTCATAACTTTCCTTTTAATATTGCCGAGCTCAGAGCTTCTTTGAACAGTTGTGAGGAGTCTGCTCCAGGAGCTGACAGGATAACGTAAATAATGATAAAATAGCTTCATCATGACACACAACTAGCACTGCTATCTCTTTACAATAGTAAGTGGGCAGCAGAATACCTCGCATTGGCGTGAAAAGACGCTATTTTAGTGTCTGAACTCAGAGGTTCAGAGGTCCTCAGAGGTTCAGTTGTTGGAGGCTGAGATCTTTTCGAAAGTCTCGAACCAGGTTTCCGGATCCTCCGACGAAGCTCCACGGAAGTTAGGAGGCTCTCGCGGTTGTTGAAACACAATGGGCGACGCTGGCGCTGCCGTTGTGGTCGTTGACTTCGTCACAATCTTGCTGATTAATCACAGGCAAATATCGGTGCTCCGGGGGCAGTCCTTGCAGCTTGCGGCTAGCTCGCTGGTCCTTGGCGATAGTGGTGTTGTCTTCCTGGTTCGGGCTTGGATCACGACTTTGCAGAGGCGTTAGGCACGCGAACGCACTAGCACCTAGCACCTACGCCAGATGTCACATAGTAGTGACGGTGAATAATACAGCGGTAAAACTGTGAATAAGCAAACAAACTTTTTATTTGGTGAACTTGTGCCCACAAAAGCAAGTTATACAAAACACAGCCATAGCGGCGAACTCGGTCGGCAATCGTTGTATAGCTCGCCTGCCGGTCAAGTGCGTCTTTCATACACGAGCCATCGAACGTTTCAGACTAATTGCTGGAGCCCGCGTGTCTTCCAGAAAGTACTACACCATTTGCGTCGCACCTACATGCGATTACATTACACAAGGTTCGGTGACAACAGACAGTGGATAGAACCATCGGTAACATTTCAGAAACTTCCGATACATGCAGCCGCGTCCCGCGCTGAGCGATAACATTTGGGAGACGGTGAAAAGTGCTCACCCGAAAAAGATAAACAAGTTCACGAGTCAATACGTAGTTGACTTGACTAACAGAGTTTAGATTATGTAACCTCGCGATATGTGAAATACAAGTGCAGCTTGGCCTGAATAAGGTGTCGAAGTGGGCCAACGAAAATTGCGTTAGGTTAAATCCTGGCAAAAGTTCATGCAACCTTTTCTCAAGAAAAAGAGGCTTGATTCCAGAACCCGACATTTTCCTAGATGGATACCACGTAAATGTGAACACAGAACGAAACTTTTTAGGCATAATTTTCTACGCAAAACTCACATTCTTATATATTATAAAGCATATTAAGAGAAAATGTTTAAACGCCACGAACATTCTAAAAATATTGTCGCGCACAACATGGGGTAGTGTTCGTAAGTGTCCAACAAACCTCGTCAAAATTTACTAAGTGTGTCATTCCCGCAGTTGAAAAGGCCATTCCTCAATCTTCTGGCAGTGTTCGGAAAAAGCTGAATCCTTGGTGGACAGATGAGCGCACCGAAGCAAAAAACCAACAAAATAAGGCCTGGGGAATATAACGTAGATACCGAACACATAACAACTTTCTGAATTTCAAACAAGCCAAAGCAAAAGCTCAATAATTTCGGAGATAGGCGGAAAAATTGTCTTGGCAAAAATACGTACCCACAGTTAATAGTACCATCAGATCCAAAATGATGGGGGAACAGGTCAGGAAGTTTAGGGGGACTACGCATCATACACAATACCCTTATTTACACCTTCGGGCACTCAGACAACACTACACGAAGAAGAGAATATACCTGGGGAGCATTTTTATAACGTCACTAGCTCGGCTAATTATTCAAACACGTTCATAAAATGCCAACTGTTAGCAGAAAAGCAGAAACTATCAACTGCATGTACGTCAAAGGAAGAATACAACGCTCCATTCACTTTACAGGAGCTTAACAGGGTACTCTGTGTTTGCAAAAAAACTGCGGTAGGTCCTGACCCGATTCATTATTCCATGCTTTCACACCTGTCCCAATCATCCGTAGATGCTCTCGTTAAATTTCTCAACAAAGTATTTGAATATAGAATCATGCCAAAAGGTTGGGAAAACGTAATAGTCATGCCTGTTTTAAAAACAGGTAAATCCCCCACATCCCCAAGAGCTTTCGACCCACTGCCCTGGCAAGCTCTTCGGCTAAATCGTATGAAAGTGTCGTAAATGCTAGATTAACATTCGCTCTTGACATACGGAACTTAATTGATTTTCGTCAGTGCGGGTATAAAGAAAGGTGTTCAAGGACTGACCACGTCGTCCGACTTGAGCATGAAATACGTGAAGCGTTCTTACACAAACAGCATTGCCTGGCAGTGTTCTTCAATCTTTCACAGCGTATGACACCACTTGGAGATTTGGAATCTTACGTGACCTCGCTGCTTCATAATCCGTAGCAAAACGCTAAACTGTCCCGCTGACTTTACGCCCAACAGAATATTCCCAATCTGCCTAGGCGCTGTGCTCACACGCATATTTATCCAGGAAAATGGCGTACCACAAGGTTGCATACTTAGCACAACACTCTTTATACTAAAAATGAACTCTATTGACAAAGTCATTCTCCACTCTGGTATGCACTCCCTATACGTCGATGATCAGCAAATAGCGTGCCGCGCCTCAAACTTACCAACACGTGAAAGGCAGCTCCAAATCGCAATAAATAAAATAATAGAATGCGCCAAGAAAAATGGCTTCCGCTTCTCTACTCAAAAAACTGTTACAGTGCTATTCTCGGAAAAACGAGGATTGTAATCAGACCCTATTTTAAAACTGAATGATGTCCCGCTGCCAGTAAGACAAGAATATAAATTATTGGGAGAAATCTGTGACAAAAATCTAAACTTCCTAGCTCACATTAAAACACTAAAGATTAAAGCGAATAAAGCGTTGAATATCCTCAAAGTTTTATCTGATAAGCACTATGGTTCCGACCGAACGTGTATTTTACGTATTTAGCGGTTTTTTGTGCGTAGCCTTTTAGATTATGGCTCCGTGATTTATGGCTCAGCCAGACAGTCGTACATCTGACGAATTGATGCAGTGCATAACCTTGTACTGAGACTAGCAAGTGGTGCCTACAGAACATCACCTGTTCCGAGTTTATACGTTGAGTGTAATGAACCCTCTTTGCAGCAGCGGAGAGCGTTACTCACTTTTCCGTACGTAGTCAGAATTCAGTCATCACTGCAACACGTATGCTACAACGTCCTCACACGGTGGTGCAACTCACGCTTACACTACACAAATAAACCGAGCATGATTAGGCCGCTTGTCCTGCGATATGAGGATTATTGTTGGGATTATGACATTCCTGATGAAGCCCTCCAGACTGCCAAAAAACCACAACTGTTGCTCCCGTGGCACGATTTCACACAGTTATGTGACGGTCATTAACACATGTAAAGAAAAGAAACACCCCACACGAACACATTCCACAAGAATTCCGTGCTCTTCAGGACAAATATCAAAATAACATGAAATATTACACTGATGGCTCTAAAACACAAGAACATGTGGGTGTGGTGCCCGTAACGGAAAATTTGGAAACAAGTATTCGATTAACACAGTATGTCTCTGTTCTCACGACTGAAGTTTACGCTATATGGGTTGTTGTTAAAAAGATTATCACTGAAAAACACCAAAAATGCAGTCAAGTACACTGATTCCTTATGCACACTGAAGGCTTTACATCTGAAATCTGAGTGGGAACCACTGATAGGAGACATTTTAAACATGGTGGCGCTTAACAAATGGGGGAGGTCAGTTTGTTTCTGCCGGGTCCCAAGCCATGTTGGGATACCGGGTAACGAAGCAGTTGATAGGTGTGCATCGATGGCAGCGTACAAAGGCATAACAGACACAATACTTTCATATAAAGATAGTGTCCGTGCGATTAGGAAAGACTTCACGTCAAAATGGCAACCCGCATGGGACCGTTGTGCCGACAACAAGCTATATCTCACTAAAACCATACTTGGTGAATGGGAGTCATGTTATTACCAGGAGCGGCTCTTCGAAGTAGTGTTAGCAAGACTACGCATTGGGCGCACACACCTCACACACAATTATTTACTTACGAAACAAGACACACCAACATGTGAGAAATGCCAAGAAACCCTAACAATTCTGCATATATTACTGACATTACACGTATTTAAACACACAGACGAAACCTTTTGCACAACTTATATCAACTACGCATACCTTTATACCCTGCTTTAATTTTAGGAGATGATCCACTAGTCCAATTACCTGAGGTGCGCAAATTTCAAGACGGCACTGGCTTTTTACATAAAATGTACATTATAAACACAGGCTTTTCCTTCCTAAATTGGATTTTAAAACACCTCGTATGCTCAGCATAGTCTTAGCCGCTTTTACGCCACCAAACCACATTTAACTAACTAGCTTACACGATTACATTACTGTGCCATAGCGTGCCAATTTGTTACTCCAAGCGCCTTAAGAACTAGATCATGTTCACCACACAGGCATCCGACTTGCCACAGACGCCTACAGGACAAGTCCTGTGGCAAGCCTCTATGTAGAGGCGAACGAGTGGTCGCTCCATTCGTTCATACTTAAGCTTCACTTATTTTCTGAAAGTGAATGTGATTTCAGAACATCCCGCTTATCGAACCGTAAACGATTCGATATCGGCAATGCTGTTTCGTAATCAACCTGTAACCTAGAGAACCATTTTCTCTGTGCGTAAGCAAACTTTCTGAGGAAACGGGTGTTCCTCAGAATCCCTGTCATACCGTTGTCCTCAACCCATCATCATAAAGTTCATAGTGGTCATCCCATCATCATCACGCTGTCCAGGTACTCTCGAAAGCTTTTCAGAAATGTTACACAGTCCTCATACCGTCGTCATCATATCGCTTTTGTCGTTCCATCTATATCATTCCTTCCTCATTTCGCTGCAATCATGTTGGTGCCATTCAGTCGCGATTATGCCGCCGTTGTCGTGCCGACGTCATCGCTGCGTCGCCGTCTTACAGGTATAGCCGTCTTCACAAACGCTTTGTTATGCCATTGTCGTGAAGCCGTTGTGGTCGTCTCATGATCATCATTTCCCCTTTATCACCTTATTCTATTCACCCCTTCATCGTCCCTGGATTGTTGTGATTGAGTTGTTGTCATCCCATTGTCGTCACGCTGCCGGCCTTCCGCTGTCATTGGTGCATCGTCATTAATGTAGAAACGTCATCCAATTGTCACCATGCTAACGCAGTCATACCCCCTTCGTTGTTCAATCGACGTCATTCTTTTTTGCGTGGTCACCGTGCGTCATCACCATGCGTCGTCACCATGCAGTCATGATCATCGACGACCCTGGCGAACGTCATAGCAACCTGGGCCGATCCCGAGGACAGCTTATGCCGCATATAGCCTAAGCATCGAAAATTTGAAGTTGACCAGTACGGATTTTACATAAAAGTGCTTTCAAGAAATATCCTGTGTCGCTATATTGCTCGAATCTCCTTAACGTGGACAGTCATCGTGAGATGGGTGAATTACGAGCGAATTGCTCCTCAATGAAAAAGACAAGGCAAGACGTTACTTTTCTAAGAACATTCATTTCTCCAAAGCTTTCACGTTTCTGCTTCAGCTGAATACATAGCCACAGACACGCGCTGCGCTAGCTCAGTTGCTATGCCGTTGTACTGCTCTGCTCACGGTCGCGAAATCAGCCTCGGCTGGGGAATAGTTCTGCCAAGCAGATGAATACAAACGCGAACATTGGTCCAAACGGCCCACTCTTGAAACCAGCTAGCTGCTTATTTCGGGTGATTGAATCCAGGTGGCCTCTTAAAATGATATCGAAACCCTATGGTAATAATGATGGTTTGTTGTCGTGCGGCCAGGCCAAACTAATAATGTTGTTTAACCAAGCAGCACACTTTGTATAAAAGCTCGCAAGAACCGGAAAGGTAAATGTGGCGTTCCTCTTTCAGTGGAAATTGAGAGATCCTCTGCTGTAAGGACTTTCCTAAACGTTGCACCAAGCAGCGAGTTTTGTTCTCTGTTCATTCGTTATTCGTAGGCAAATGTCCATAGGGCATTTCTGTATATTGGGTAAATGAGAGACGATAAGGCATTGTCCAAATTCAATGCGTAGAACCAGCGATCAAAATTTAAGCAGTGGGAAAAAATTAAAAATGACAAATGTTAGAATGTGGTGCTCGTACAGCCCTTTAATAACACAAACTACAACGTACCCATGTCTGAGTTTTTAAACACATGACTCCCATACAGCATTGTGACGAACGTGTAATATTAGGTAGATACAAATGCTTCTTTAGCTTTTAACATTCATTACTGATGCACGGAAATATATAGGTTTCAAACAGTTCACGCGCTACAGTGAAACTTGCGATATTTTTTTAACTATTTTTTGGTCCGAGTACATATGTCGATATTTTTGGCTAAGTACGCTGATCAATGCCCAGGATAAAAGGATGGCTCCAGCATCACGCTAAAAACCAACTGCTAACAGAGACGATAGCGGCACTTCTGTAAAGTGACCTTGAACTATTACGAACACTGGGAAAACAAAAGTTATTCATATTTCGAAATATAGAATATCACATGTTAGGACATGAGGCAGGCCACTTGTAAAAAACATAAAAGTTATTTGGCCTTACTTCGCACGCGAACATCTTTTTTCCTTGTCGTCATCCGCATGAAATGTTGAAACGTAGGAAAACAGGGTAACTCGATGTAGACTTACGGTAACACTAACACTGCGACAACCCAAGTTTGTGTCTGTGCAGTGTCCTTTGTAATGCAGTGTAGTGTATCCTTGTAATGTTTCTTCCTAATGCGTCGTATTTGTGCACCAGCATCTCATATCATATTTAGAAAAGTTAGAAACAGCGCAAAAAAGACACAGACAAAGGGCAGAGAAGGCAGAGCGGGCAAGCGATTTGTTATTGACATTATACCATGTCAATAAAGAAAAAGAAAGAAGCGCTTATTTACAGAACAAGAGATTCATTCAGGAAAACAATTCATTATGAAGTGTTGATGCGCCGGTGAGGCAACGTACTGAACATGACAGCAGAACGCATGTTAGTTCAAGTTCTAAAAACCAAATAAAACATCGCTAAAGGAAAAAAATCTAGAACCCCAGAAAACAACGAATCAGGTAACTATCATCTGGTGGATTAATCTAAATATGCTAGTTAGCTTTCCTTGAAATCTACTCAGTATTCCCTGCCACAACTTAGGCTTACCGCTTTATGTGACACGCTTCTATTATTGCCCCCTCGCTTGGTTTAGGTGGAGGAACAAAAATCAATTCGAACTACAAACACACGCATGCACACGCCTACAAAATTTTAAAAAACGCGCACACATGGACATTAAGGCATTTCACAGAGGCGTTTTCATTTTATTCTGAAGACACACAAAAAAACAAGAACATTCTCACCAGTGCAAAGGAATAAACTTTTACCGTATCCTCTAATTTTGTTGTTGTTGTTGATCATAGTCTCTTAGGCGGTAGCTTTACTTCAAGAGGTCCTATCCAAATACATGTGAAAAGAAAAATTCTTCATCTCGGCAAATTACACAATGACTTTTAGATGCCACAAATCCCATCAAAGTACATTTTGAAGCATAATGACAAAAGAGAGTAAAGTTGAGATAAGGTGACCAATTGTGTTGTCTAAAACAAAGCAAAAACACCGAGGACTCACGACTACAACTCTGAATCTCAGCAATGAGAAATTACATCGCAATTTGATAACTGCACCTTCGGAAACGTATTTACGAGGGCGAAATTAATGCATTATGCACCACTCTACATATATACACCTAATATTGCGAGTCCATTTCTTCAGGAACTTTTTTAAGCGTTGAAACTATTTCACGCAAGCTGTAAACCTTTATGTCATTTTTGCGCTTTCTATTCTCTAACATGTGCTCTTTACGGAACGGCAATATCTGTATTTGGTTCAGTTACCGACTCATAAAACTGGAGTTCGAGTTTTTTTAGGTTTTTAATTTTCTGCTTTTCTCATTGAAACGTGTAGGTCCGAGTGAAACTTTGAATTCTTTATATCAGTAAATTGAACTTTTTATTTATATGTAACAAGTTCGATTCAAATTCCTTCAGTGGTCGATGGATGAGAGAATTCTTGCGTTTCACGTGTATACGAATACGGAAATTGGAGTTGGACACGGCTATAGCTTCCTCATATAAGACCTTTCAGAAGTTGCCTATATACTGCAAGATTTAATTACACGTCTACGGAAAGTTTTACCGAAATAAATACAAGAAATTCAGTATCATGTTGCCACGCCGACAGGAGGCAAGCGTGACTCCCAATCGCAAAAGTCTCTCCCTTCCTCTCAACCAGCGTCCGCAAGCGGCCTTTCTTCCCTGCCATATTCATATACTTCATCCTCGCGACAGCGTTACGTTCACATGCTGAGCCTCACCTCCTTTATTTTACATTCTGATTCTTTTTTTTTGCTGCATGGCGCACTCTTAGCGGTGGCATTACACATTCTGCATTGGGTGGGCCATGGAAGTTACACGCTATGGTCGGTAACGTTGCAGCAAGTGCGGCTTGCGAAGAGCCATTCGGGCGTTACTATCTGGCTAGAAGCGAGACTTCCGCGAGAGCAAGGGCGGCGCTGGCTTTTGCTTGAAATCTCGGCTGTTTTAGCTCCGTGTATCGCTTTAATAATCACCAGAAAGAAGCGGTAGCACGTGATCTGTGCACCACGCTTGTTTGTTCGCATAGCTCAAACTTAAGAAAGTGCCACTTTACGGCGACAAGCGCTAATGACAGATGCACTAAGACAAGTGCTCAGCGGATCCGTCACCTGTGCGTACGTCTGTGTGTGTGCGCGCTTGTGTGTGGGGGGGGGGGGGTGCGTTTTGGTCCCCGAAAAATAACCATGGTCTAAACGTCCCACCATCTTTCTCTTATGCAGACAATAGAAAACTGCATCTTTCGCTGCGAATTAAGAGATTCCTCAAAAAAAGGACTCCTCAAATGGACGGTGGATATATTTGCGCCGGATGGGACGACTTGCGATGTGAAAAACCCCAGAAAGGTAACAGCCTTATAGCATGCTACTCTGAGTACCTAACGCGCTTTTTCATCTCTGACAATTAGTGTGATCCCGTGCATTTACCTCAAGGAAGTGTGTAACGGCCACTATTTCTTCAACAAAAAGCCTTCGCTTATGACCGGCCGGCTGTACGAACGACTGATGCCCCCGCAGGGGCGTCTGCGTGAGCAGGCGTTTGGTGTGTTGCGACACCACATACCCGAGCACACGAGGGTTGGACCCTCCCGCATGTAGCAGTGCGCGGCTTAGCCGTGTCTGGGGAAAGGGGGATCATGGGGGTTGAGCTGCTGCTGGGTGTTTGGACCTTTAAGGCCCCCCGGCGGAGGCAACACACCCCTTTGGCCTCTGCTTCACATAGACGGCACCCCGGACTGACCCACCCGGGGGAAATCGGCAGTCGCCTTTTCCTGTCCTCCTCTCCAATCATCGACTTTCTCTCTCGCCCTTTTCATCTTTCCTGTCTTCTCTTCACTTCTGCTCACTTCCTACTTACCCTGCGGCAAGGGTTAACCTTGTGTGGCTGGCCAGCCTTGGCTATGCTGTATTTGGTTATAGCAGCGATGCACAGCTGGCGTTGGCAGGGTTTCCCTTGCAGGGACCTCTGTCACGTCCCCCTGTTGGGCTCCATGGTGGGTGGTTGGCATCACGGCCGAAAACCCAACTATACTTATGGAAAATGCTTTTCCGAAACTACCTGATCGCCCTCAGAAACGAGGGCGCACCGAAGATCTCTTTCAGTTTTTCGGACGACAAGTCCAGAACCTTCCTCGATTCCATGTGATTCACTCAGAAAAGCCAGACAAACTAGTGCGTAACATTTCACCATTTCTTGTTTCGAAGTCTTTAACTGAAGTTTTTGGAACAGGATATAAGGCGTCGAGAATGACAACTGGTGATCTTCTCTTGGAGCTCCACGATCAGAAGCAGTACGAGAAACTGCCGAAACTTGTCTCATTTGGCGAGACCCAAATAACAGTAACACCGCACCGTACCATGAACACCACCCGCGGCGTTGTCTCGGACGATGATATGCTAGAGCTCACTGAAGCTGAACTCTTGGAGGGCTTCAGTGAACAGAATGTCATAAATGTTAAGCGAATTAAGATGAGGCGAGATAGTAAAGAGAGCAAGACGAAACACCTGATATTCACTTTCGGTTCAAGTGTCCGCCCCGAGTCCATCGAGGCCGGTTATATCAAACTTCGTGTTAGGTCATACGTGCCCACTCATCTTAGATGCTTTAAGTGCCAAAGGTTCGGCCACAGTTCACAGAACTGTCGAGGCCGGCTGACATGTGCCAAGTCCAGTGACAATGAACATTCCTCCGAAACATGCCAGAACACTCCACATTGTGTGAACTGTGATGGCGAGCATGCCGCATGCTCGCCGTCCTGCCCGTCCTGGAAAAGGGAAAAGGAGATTGTGACAATCAAAGTCAAAGAAAACATATCTTTCAAAGAGGCACGTAGGCGGGTGTCATACCTGTCTAAGAGCAGCTTTGCCGATGTGGCGCGTAAGGGGCCAGCGTCGCAACGGCATCCGGTGGCTGTCCGACCCACAGGCAGTGAGTCGGCAGTTACGCCATCTGCCCCCGCGGCGGTTGCAGCTAGCGCTGCTCCGTCAACACAGCAGAGGGGACCATCGACCCCGAAGGTGGGCGCAGCCGAGGCTGCCCCAACCTCCCTGGCCCGTTCCAGCGATGGCAACAGCCGGCGCACCCAAATTCCGCAGGGTGCCCCATCGACCTCCGGGCTGGTGGGCGCAGGGGTCTTGCCCTCCAAGGCAGGACTCTCTCTTGTAACTTCTCGCTCTCAAGGGCACGTGTCCGCCGCCTCACAAGAGGCAATGGACACTACACCTGTCCTCAAGGCGCACCGAACGCCTAAGGAGTGGCGAGGCTCCCTCGAGCGCTCCAGAAAGGGCAGAACCCCCGTTACGGGGCCTCGAAAGAGCTCTGTAACCTAAGACATCACTTCCGTTTCCGTACACACAGCACCAATTTACTCTAAACATGGATACACAAATTATTCAATGGAACGTCAGAGGTCTTCTTAGAAACCTGGATGACGTACAAGAACCCATACACAAACACAATCCAAAAGTGCTGTGTTTACAGGAAACACACCTAAAATCAAAACACATAAATTTTCTCCGACAGTATATAACTTCTCGCAAAGATCGCGATGATGCTATCGCATCATCGGGAGGTGTAGCTATTGTTATCCACAAATCATCGCGTGTCAACATTTACAGCTCCAAACGCCTCTTGAAGCAGTAGCGGTTCGAGCTGTTCTCCTAAACACACCCATCACCATTAGCTCGCTTTACATACCC
Organism: Dermacentor variabilis; assembly: GCF_050947875.1. Classification (NCBI taxonomy): domain Eukaryota; kingdom Metazoa; phylum Arthropoda; class Arachnida; order Ixodida; family Ixodidae; genus Dermacentor; species Dermacentor variabilis. The sequence continues at coordinate 16,148,581 of NC_134578.1, read as the reverse complement.
CCCCCCCCATTACAAATAAAACAAACATGATTTTCCCCGCAGGGGCGTCTGCGTAAGCAGGCGTTTGGTGTGTTGCGACACCACGTACCCGAGCACACGAGGGTTGGACCCTCCCGCGTGTAGCCGTGCGCGGCTTAGCCGTGTCTGGGGAAAAGGGGATCCTGGAGGTTGAGCCAATGCCGGGCGTTTGGACCTTTAGGGCCCCCCGGCGGAGGCAACACGCCTCTTCGGCCTCGGCTTCACATAGACGGCACCTCCAGACTGACCCGCCTGGAGGAAATCGGCAGTCGCCTTTTCCTGTCCTCCTCTCCAATCTTCGTCTTTCTCTCCCACTTTTACATCTTTCCTGTCTTCTCGTCACTTCTTATTACTTCCTTTCTTCACGGCGGCAAGGGTTAACCTTGTGTATCTGCCCTCCCTTGGGTAAAATATATTAGGTTATAGTGGCAATGTACGGTTGGCGCTTGCAGCCTTACGCGTTAAGACCTGCAGCGTCCCCATGTTGGGCTCCGTGGTGGGTGACCGCCATTGCTGCCGAAAACGAATCGAAATACCATGGGAACACCCGCATTTCCCCGCCTACTTGATCGTCACCCTCAGAAGAGGGGACGCACCGAAGACTTCAGCACATGTTTGACCCGCATAAAAGAGAACTACCCGAAGTACCATGTTGTCCATAGTGAAAATCCTGAAAAGCAAGCCAGATTCATTTCGCCATTCACCATAGCAAAATCTTTGACCGAAGCCTTAGGGTCAGGTTATAAGGTAACGAAAATGGCTAGCGGGGACCTTCTCCTTGAGATCCCTCAGAAACATCAGTACGAGAAGCTTGGCAGTCTTGTGACATTTGGTAACATACCAATTTCTATTTCACAACACCGAACAATGAACAGCTCACGGGGAGTCGTGTCAGAGGCAGACCTCCTAAACTTGACAGAAACTGAACTCCTGGAAGGCTGGAAAGAACAAAATGTTACTGACGTAAAACGTATTATAATCAGACGAGACAACAAGGACATCCCCACTAAACATCTTATCCTAACATTTTCATCCAGCGTGCTGCCAGACACCATTGAAACAGGATACATCAGGTTAAATGTACGACCATTTATCCCCAACCCTAGACGATGTTTCAAATGTCAGAGGTTTGGCCATGGCTCGCAGAGCTGCCGTGGTCAAATAACTTGTGCAAAGTGTGGAGTCCAGGGCCACCCCTCAGACAACTGCAGTGGCACACCTCACTGTGTGAACTGCAGTGGTGACCATGCAGCTTACTCACGCTCCTGTCCGAACTGGAAGAAAGAAAAAGATATAATCACCCTTAAAGTCAAGGAAAACATTTCGTTTAAGGAAGCTCGTAAACGGTGCTCACCTTTTCACAGCACACCTTATGCTGATGCGGCGCGTCGGGGGGCAGCGTCGCAGCGGCCAATGCCAAGTACCCAGCCCGCGTGCAGCGAGCAGGTACCTTTGGCTCCTGCCCCCAGGGTGGAAGTAGGTAAGCCTACTCCATCCAACCAGCAACCAGGCCAGGCTACCCTTGGGTTACCGGCCCCACAAGAGTCATCTGCGGCAACCTGCGCTACGCGCAGCGATCCCGCAGGGCCGATAGCGGCCACGAAGGTAGGCGCGGCCGAGGCTGCCTCGACCTCCCCGGCCCCTCCCAGCGCTGGCAACAGCCGGCGCAGCCAAATTCCACAGGGAGCCCCATCGACCTCCGGGCTGGTGGGCGCAGGGGTCCTGCCCTCCAAGGCGGGACCCTCACTGGTAATTTCCCGCTCGCAAGAGCACGTGTCCGGCGCCTCACAAGAGGCAATGGACACAACACCTATCCCCACGGCGCACCAAGCGCCTAAGGAGCGGCGAGGCTCCCTCGAGCGCTCCAAAAAAGGCAAAACCCCGGTTACAGGGCCTCGCAAGAGCTCTGTAATCTAATTCAACATTTCTGTTTCCGTATACACAGCACCAATTTACATTAAATATGGATACACAAATCATACAATGGAACGTCAGAGGTCTTTTTAGAAACCTTGATGATGTGCAGGAAATCATCCACCAACACAATCCAAAAGTGCTGTGTTTACAGGAAACACATTTAAAACACAAACACACAAACTTTCTCTGTACTTATGTTACGTTTCGTAAAGATCGCGATGATGCCGTCGCATCATCGGGTGGTGTTGCGATTCTCACTCATAAAAGTATAGCATGTCAACATTTACAGCTACGAACGCCTCTTGAAGCAGTGGCGGTGCGAGCTGTTCTGCTAAACAAACTCATCACTATATGCTCGCTTTATATACCCCCACATCACAAATTAACTAAACATGAATTTCAATCCTTTATAGATGAATTGCCAGAACCTTATCTGGTTCTTGGCGACTTCAATGCACACAACTACCTGTGGGGCGACCCTCGTATAGATGCGCGAGGACGTCTTGTTGAACAGTTCCTTTTCTCTTCTGGTGCTTGTCTACTGAATAAGAAGGAAGCGACATACTATTCTCTTGCAAACAGAACATTTTCTTCAATAGATCTTAGCCTAGTCTCTCCGTCACTACTGTCTGAACTTGAATGGGAAGTAAACGACAATCCTTACGGAAGCGACCACTTCCCTATACTACTAAGAACATATAAAGAAAAGGAATGTCTACCACAGGCTCCCAGGTGGAAAATAGATACAGCCGACTGGGAGAAATTCAGAACTCTCACCAGGATCTCATGGAATGACATGGCCTCTTTAGAAATTGATGCTGCCGTTCAATATTTTACAGCCTTCATTATAGATGCCGCATCAAAATGCATATCCGAAGTAAGTGGTTTCGCATGCAAACGGCGCGTCCCGTGGTGGAACGACGAGTGTAGGACCGCCCGTAAGAAACAAAACAAAGCGTGGGGGTTGCTACGTGCCTCTCCCACTGCGGAGAATCTTATTAACTTTAAGAAAGCAAAATCTGAAGGAAGGAGAACGCGCCGACAGGCCAGAAGAGAGAGCTGGCAGAAGTTTTTATCGGGTATCAACTCTTATACAGAGGAGGGGAAAGTCTGGAACAGGGTTAACAGGATAAAAGGACGACAAACTTATTCACTCCCCCTGGTAAACACTCAAGGCGATACCCTGCTTGAACAAGCAGACTCACTTGGGGAGCACTTTCAGAGCGTGTCAAGTTCCAACAATTACTCAAAACCCTTTCTCAAATATAAACAAATAGAAGAACGCAAGCCACTCACAAGAAAGAGTCGGCAGAATGAACCGTACAACCGCCCCTTTAGTATTGCAGAGTTGAGAGCTGCCTTGAGCGCATGCAAGAGCTCTGCACCGGGATCTGACAGAATCATGTATGAAATGCTGAAAAACTTACACAATGACACGCAACTGACACTACTTACACTTTTCAACACTATCTGGGACGCAGGGTACCTTCCGACCGCATGGAAAGAAGCCATTGTGGTCCCTGTTTTAAAACAAGGGAAAGACCCTTCATCAGTGGCAAGCTACCGCCCGATAGCCCTCACAAGCTGCATGTGTAAGGTATTTGAAAAAATGATAAATCAGCGACTGATCCATTTCCTTGAACAGAACAAAATGCTTGATCCCTATCAGTGTGGTTTCCGAGAAGGGTGCTCCACAACCGACCATCTTGTACGTATTGAAGGAAATATCCGGGACGCATTTATACATAAGCAGTTCTTCCTCTCGATATTTCTCGATATGGAAAAGGCGTATGACACCACGTGGCGATACGGGATCTTGCGAGACTTATCGGAAATGGGCATTCATGGTAATATCCTAAACCTCATAGAAAGCTATTTGTCCAATCGCACATTCCGTGTAAAAGTCGGCAATGTGCTGTCACGTCCTTTTACACAAGAAACTGGTGTACCCCAGGGAGGTGTGCTCAGTTGCACACTTTTTATTGTTAAAATGACAACGCTTCGAGCTTCCTTACCACCAGCCATTTTGTATTCCGTCTATGTGGACGACATTCAAATAGGCTTCAAATCCTGTAACCTCACAGTATGCGAGAGACGGGTACAGCATGGTTTGAACAAGGTGTCACGGTGGGCAGAGGAAAATGGTTTTAAAATCAATCCTCAAAAGAGCTCTTGTGTGCTGTTTACCAGAAAGAGAGGCCTTGTTCCGGATCCTTGCTTACAAATGTGTGGACAACAGATACCTGTAAACAAAGAGCACAAATTTCTAGGTGTTATACTTGACAATAGACTCACTTTCGTCCCACACATTAAACAACTCAAAGAAAAGTGTCTGAAAACAATGAACTTAATGAAACTTCTATCCCAGACTACGTGGGGTAGTGACAGGAAGTGCCTAATGAATCTGTATAAGAGCCTCATCCGGTCACGATTAGATTATGGTGCCGTGGTATACAACTCTGCCGCCCCGAGTGCGCTAAAGATGCTAGACGCTGTTCACCATCTAGGTATTCGCTTAGCCACGGGCGCTTTCAGAACAAGCCCAATTGAAAGCTTATATGCCGAATCCAATGAATGGTCTCTCCACCTACAGAGATCATACATCAGCGTTACATATTTCCTTAAAGTACGCTCCAATCCTGAACATCCATGTTTTGATACCGTTACCGATATGACGTGCACTACACTTTTCAGCAACCGTCCCTCCATAAGACAGCCTTTTTCGCTGCGTGTGAAGCAGCTTAGCAATGAAATGCATGTCCCACTCCTCGAGCATCGCTTAATGCACACAATCAAGCTCTTACCTCCCTGGGAGTGGCAGGTGATACAATGTGACATATCCTTTATAAAAGTTACAAAGCACGCTCCTGAGGCCGAAATCAGAATGCATTTCCGGGAACTTCAGTACAAACACTCCTGCGCTGATTTCTACACAGACGCTTCGAAGTCAAATGCCCGGGTATCCTATGCAGCAGTCGGCCCATCCTTTTCGGAATCCGATGTACTGCATCCTGAAACAAGCATCTTTACGGCCGAGGCCTACGCATTACTCTCTGCCGTGAAGCATATAAGAAGATCAAAACTTTCAAAAGCAGCGATCTATACAGACTCTCTAAGCGTCGTGAAGGCCTTAAAGTCACTCTACAAACATAAAAATCCCGTATTCAATGAACTGTATTCTGCATTATGTGAAGCGTACTCATCTAACCAGAATATCATAATATGCTGGGTCCCTGGCCATAGGGGAATCGAAGGTAACGTTCTCGCGGACGAGATGGCCACGTCAATCACATCGCAAGCTGCTAACCCTACCGCTGATGTGCCTGTCACAGACCTGAGGCCTTTCGTACGAAATAAACTGCGAAGTCACTGGCAGTGCACGTGGGACGCGCAAACAAATAACAAACTGCACGTTATAAAGCCCCGGTTAGGTTTTTGGCCCTCCCCAACAAAATCTCGGCGAACAGAAGTCCTATTCTGTCGCCTCAGAATAGGACACACATTTGGGACCCACAACTTTTTACTCACGGGAAACGATCCTCCAACCTGTGGTAGATGCGGTGAGAGGCTGACCGTCCTCCATGTCCTCTTGGAGTGTCGGAAAGCCGAACCTGAAAGAAAGAAACATTTTCCGCTAGCATACCGTTATTACATCCCTCTGCACACGGCTATGTTTCTTGGTCATGAACCGCTTTTTAACACCAAGGCAGTCCTCGACTTCTTAAAAGATGTAGTTCTACACGTCATAAGCCCATTAAATTCGTAGAGCATCCTCGCTCCAGAGGATGCCGCTGCGATAATTGTTTTAAATAGCACATGCCTCCAGGCCCTTGTGTTTCAAGGGCTCTAAGGAGGCATTAGTGCTCTAGCATATCTTATATAACCTGATATATCTTTAGCCATCATATCATTCTTTTTAATTGTCTTATTGTTCATAGTACACTTCATAAGCCATCGCCATAATCTTATTATACAGATTTTACGCACTTTAGCGCTACAATTTTTAAGGCCCCTCTACAGCCACGGCACACCAACTTCATAGTACTCATGATTTCACTGCAAACAAATTAACACGGACATGGCGCTCTTTGGCCACATCTGGCCCTTGCGCCACTAAACCACACACATCATCATCATCAAACATGATTTTCAGTCCTATATAAATCAATTGCCAGAACCTTATGTTGTTCTTCGCGATTTCAATGCGGACAGCTCGCTGTGGGGCGACTCTCGTATAGATGTGCGAGGTCGTCTTGTTGAACAGTTTTTTTTTTCTCTTCTGGTGCGTGCCTTCTGAATAAGAAGAAACCCACATATTACTGTCTTGCAAACAAAACTTTTTCTTCATCTGATCTCAGCATAGTTTCCCCGTCCATACCGCCTGAACTCGAATGGGAAGTTACGAACAATCCTTACGGAAGCGACCACTTCCCCATACTATTAAGAACACTTAAAGAAAACGAATATCCACCACAGGCCCCCAGGTGGAAGATTGACACAGCAGACTGGGAGAAGTTCCGAAACTTACCTAGTATATCATGGGATGACATGTCCTCGCTAGGTATTGATGCGGCTGTGGAGTATTTTACAGCCTTAATAATAGATGCCGCATCTAAATCCATACGTGAAGTAAGTGGCTCGGCATGCAAACGGCGTGTCCCGTGGTGGAACGATGAATGTAGAATCGCACGTAGGAATCAGAAAAAAGCGTGGGGGTTGCTACGCGCTTCGCCCACTGCAGAGAATCTTGTCAACTTCAAAAAAGTAAAGTCGCAAGGCAGGAGAACCCGCCGAAAAGCCAGAAGAGAAAATTGGCACAAGTTTTATCGAGTATTAACTCGTTTATAGATGAGGCGAAAGTCTGGAACCACGTCTGAAACACACAGGGTGATACGCTGCAAGATCAGGCACTCACTTGGCGAGCACTTTGAGAGCGTGTCAAGTTCAAAACATTATTCGAAATCCTTTCTGAAATTTAAACAAATCGAAGAATGTAAGCCACTCAAAAGAAAATGTCTACAGAATGAATCGTACAACTGCCCTTTCAGTATAGCCGAGTTCAGAGCTCCCTTGAGCTCATGCAAGAGCTCTGCACCGGGATCTGACAGAATCATGTATGAAATTATCAAAAACCTACACAATGACACCCAAGTTACGCTACTCACAATTTTCAACACCATTTGGGCTGTAGGATACCTTCCAACTGCATGGAAAGAAGCCATTGTGGTTCCTCTTTTGAAACAAGGCAAAGATCCTTCCTCAGTGGTAAGTTACCGCCCGATCGCCCTCACAAGTTGCCTTTGCAAGGTATTTGAAAAAATGATTAATCGGCGACTCATCCATTTCCTTGAAATGAGCAAAATGCTTGATCCTTATCAGTGCGGCTTCCGAGAAGGGTGCTCCACAACCGATCATCTCGTACGTCTTGAAGGAAATATCCGGGACGCATTTATACATAAACAGTTCTTCCTATCAATATTTCTCGATATCAAAAAGGTGTATGATACAACGTGGCGTTTCGGAATCTTAAGAGACTTGTTAGAAATAGGCATCCATGGTAATATGCTAAACCTCATAAAAAGCTATCTGTCTAGTCGTACCTCCCGGGTAAAAGTCGGTAATGTACGTTCGCGTCATTTTACGCAAGAAACGGGTGTGCCCCAAGGAGGCGTGCTCAGCTGCACACTCTTCGTCGTGAAGATGAACACGCTTCGCGCTTCATTACCACCGGCAATCTTTTATTCTGTCTACGTGGACGACATACAAATAGCTTTCGAATCCTGTAACCTCGCAGTGTGCGAGAGACAGGTACAGCATGGCCTGAACAAAGCGTCGATGTGGGCAGACAAGAATGGATTTAAGATCAATCCTAACAAAAGCTCTTGCGTTCTTTTTACAAGAAAGAGAGGAATGATCCCAGATCCTTGCTTAGAACTGGGTGGACAACAAATACCTGTAAACAAAGAGCACAAATTTCTAGGTGTTATACTGGACTCACTCACTATCGGCCCCCACATTAAACATCTTAAAGGAAACTGTCTAAAAACAATGAACATAATGAAACTTCTATCCCAGACTACGTGGGGTAGTGACAGGAAGTGTATATTGAAACTCTATAAAAGCCTCATTCGATCACGATTAGACTATGGTGCCGTGATTTATCACTCTGCCGCCCCGAGCGCACTAAAGATGCTAGACCCAGTCCACCATCTAGGAATCCGACTGGCCACTGGCACTTTCAGAACAAGTTCCATACAAAGTTTATATGCAGAATCAAATGAGTGGTCACTTCATCTGCAGAGAACATACATCAGCCAAACATATTTTCTGAAAGTCCACTCTAATCCTGAACATCCGTGTTTTAACACCGTTAACCATATCACATATGCTACACTGTTTCGTGATCGTCCCTCCGTAAGGCAGCCTCTCTCGCTGCGTGTGAGGGAGCTTAGTGATGAAATGCATGTCCCACTCCTCGAGCTTCGCCTAATGCATCCAGCCAAGCTGTTACCACCTTGGGAGTGGCAGCCCATACAATGCGATATATCTTTTGTGCAAGTCACAAAGCATGCTCCAGAGATTGAAATACAAATGCATTCCGGGAACTCCAGTGCAAGTATGCCTGCACCGAGTTCTACACAGACGCATCGAAATCACGCGAGGGGGTGTACTATGCAGCCGTCGGTCCATCCTTCTCGGAATCCGATGTACTGCATCCGGAAACTAGTATCTTTACGGCTGAGGCCTACGCACTATTGTCGGCTGTAAAGCATATCAGGAAATCACAACTCCAGAAATCAGTTATATATACGGACTCCCTTAGTGTTGTGAAGGCCTTGATGTCATTCTGTAACCACAAAAATCCGGTAATTGATGAACTCTATTCCATTCTGTGTAAAGCGTATATAGGAAACCTGCATGTCACCTTATGCTGGGTGCCAGGTCATAGGGGCATCGAAGGCAATGTTCTGGCGGACCAGATGGCCACGTCAGTTGCATCGCATTCTGTTAATCCCACCGCCGCAGTCCCTGTCACAGCTCTGAAGCCCTTCTTACGGAGGAAACTACGGAACCACTGGCAACGCCTATGGGACGCGGAAACAAATAGTAAGCTCCACGTGATGAAGCCACAATTAGGATTCTGGCCTTCCGTAACAAAATCACGCCAAACAGATGTCCTATTCTGTCGTCTAAGAATGGGACACACATTTGGCACACATAACATTTTACTCACCGGAAACGAGCCTCCAACCTGTGGTAGATGCGGGGAGAGGCTGACCGTCCTCCACGTCCTTCTGGAGTGTCGGAAAGCCGAATCTCAAAGAAAGAAACAATTTCCCTTAGCATACCGGCAGCACATCCCCCTTCATCCAGTAGTGTTACTCGGCCCAGAACCGCTGTTTGACACCAACGCAGTCCTGGGCTTCCTGAAAGATGTTGTATTACATGTTATTAGCCCCACACACTCGTAGCGTCTCCTCTCTTTAGAGGATGCCGCTGCGATAGCTGTTTCATATAGCACATGCCTCTAGGCCCTTGTGTTTCAAGGGCTCTGGCGAGGAAGTGGTGCTACAGGTAATTTTACCATCCAATATATTTTCTGTATTGCATCACTCTTTGACGATGGATTTTATTGCACATGGAACACGTCATTTGTCATCGACATAACCTTATTACAGAGAGATTTTACGCACTCTAGAGCGACTATTTTTAAGGCCCCTATACAGCCACTTTACATTAACCACATAGAATTCATAACTACATTGCGAACTTATCACCACTGCCTTGGCGCTCTTTGGCCACACTTGGCCCTTGCGCCAATAAACACTACATATCATCATCACAGTCCTAGGTTTCCTCAGAGATGTGGTCTTACATGTTATTAGTCCCATGCATTCGTAGCGCCTCCTCTCTCCAGAGGATGCCACTGCGATAATTGCTTTGCATAGCACGTGCCTCCCGACCCTTGTGTGTTTCAAGGGCTCTAAGGAGGCAGTAGTGCTCTAGCATTTCCTTTAATCTGATATATTTAACCTATCGTATCATTCTTTTTAAATGCATCTAAATGTTCATAAAACAAGTCATACGTCATCGCCATAATTTTATTATACAGATTTTACGCACTTTAGAGCGTATATTTTAAGGCGCCTTTAGAGCCACGTCACACCAACTTCATAGTAATCATAATCACATCGCAAGCTCATTACCACAGACATGGCGCTCTTTGGCCATACCTGGCCCTTGCGCCATAAAACCCCATACATCATCATCATCAACGACTGATGCGTTACATTGACTCAACTTTTACGCCAAAGAACCTGGTAGGACAGAATCAATACCATAACGAAATTTCAGATCTACAATCACCGTCATTCCCTCGATTTTTCGCAAATATTTATAGGCCGGCAAACTAAGAAGCATTTAATGTCATCCTATCAAAATAAGAGCAGCCAGAGCCACTGCATCTCCTACACATCACGCAACATCAGAGCAAAATGTCCAATACATCACGTAGTTTTTTATGTTGAAGGTTACAGCAAAACTAAAGCAGCAGGACAGTTTTTATAACTACAGACCAGAGGCCGTATTTACAAAGGTTTTCATTCGTAAGTGCGCGTTCACTAAGAGAATGTCCAGCATCGAGATTTGGTCGAATCATCTCTTACGAACAATTTCGCCCTTAACAGACCCTGTGACGCTGTTTTCGGATCGCTATATTTGCTATAGATTTATTTTCAGCGTGTAATTATACAAACAGTAAACCTAATTACGAAAATTGACCCACACAAACACAAGTCATTGTCAGTGAAAATTCAAAATACAAGCAAATGGATAGCTACCCCTAACTCGAATGTTCGCGGCCTCAAAGTGCATCTTTCACTTTCCCAATACCCCGCAGGGGCGTCTGCGTCAGCAGGCGTTTCGTGTGTTGCGACACCACGTACCCGAGCACACGAGGGTTGGACCCTCCCGCGCGTAGCCGTGCGCGGCTAAGCCATGTCTGGCAAAAGGGGGATCCTGGTGGTTGAGCCGATGCTGGGTTTTTCGACCTTCAAGGCCCCCGGCGGAGGCAACCCACCTCTTCGGCCTCTGCTTCACATTGGCGGCACCTCCAGGCTGACTCACCTGGAGCAAATCGGCAGTCGCTTTTTCCTGTCTCTCTCATCTCAAATCTTCGTCTCTCTCTCTCTCTCTCTCTCTCTCCAACTTTTTAGCCTTCCCTGTCTCCTTCTCTCTTCACCTTACTTCCTTTCTCCTTCGCGTGAAGGGTTAACCCTGTGTGGCTATCGAGCCTTGGGTACACCACATTTGGTTATAGTGATGGCAGTAAGACTGGCTTCGTGCAGACTTGTATGGAAGCTCTGCCGCGTCCCCTCGTTCGGCTCTGTGGTGGGTGGTCGGCGCTGTTGCCGAATTTCTTATGTTTATTGATTTATTTGTAGAGGTCACAAAGCAGGCTCCTGAGCTCGAAATCACTATGTATTTCTGTGAACTTCAGTCGAAGTACTCCTTCTCCGAATTCTACACTGACGCGCCAAAATCAGATACTGCCATATGTTACGCTGCTGTTGGGCCCTCTTTTTCTGAATCTGACGTGTTCAATCCCTTAACAGGTATCTTCACTGCAGAAGCCTATGCAGTACTGTCTGCAGTAAAGCATATAAAAAAACTAAAATTTGACAGAACAATCATATTCAGAGACTCGTTAAGCCCTGTAAAAGCACGCATATCTCTACAAAAGTACACAAATCATTTCTTCACTGAACTCTACTCACTCTTATGCAACATCTATTTATCGCATAGACATGTAGTATATGCCGGATTCCTGGCAATAGAGGAATGGAAGGTAATGAGCTTGGCAACGAAATCGCCAAATAAATAGCATCGCGAGGTATTCGTTCTGTTGCTGTCCATGCCACAGACATCTAGCCTTTCCTACGAAACAAACTGCGAAGCCGCTGCCAACGCTTGTGGGACGCTTCCCATAATTAAACAGAAGTTAGGTTTCTGGCACGTAACTATGAAAACACGAACAGATGTCCTATTCACTGCACTCAGAATAGTACACACATTTGGCATTCATAACTTTCTCTTGACTGGTAACGAGTTTCCGACCTGTGGTAGTTGTGGTTACAGGCTGATCGTCCTCCACGTCTTCCTGGAGTGTCGGAAAGCCGAAAAAACACTTTCCTCTTGCATACCGCTATTGTGTCCCTCTTCATCAAGCTATGTTCCTTGGTGAAGAACCGCTTTTTAAGACCAAAACAGTTCTCGCTTTCTCCAATGATGCTCTGCTACTTGTTATAAGCCTATTAAATTTGTAGCGCATCTTCTTTCCAGAGGATGCCGCTATGATAGTTGTTTTCTATAGCACATGCCTCCAGGCCCTTGTGTTTCAAAGGCTCTAGTGAGGCACTAATGATCTAGCCAATTTTAGCGTCTCACATGTTTTGTATATTGCATCGTTATTTCGCAATGCATCTTAATGCTCATGGTACACATGAATATAATACGTAGATTTTACAGCTAACACATACCACGTAGATAACACGTAACCTTATAAAACGTGGCTTTTGTGCAATTTACAGCAACAATTTTAGGCCGCTTTATAGCCACGTCACATCAACTTCACAGAACTCATCAGCCCACTGCGAACTCATTAACACTAACATGGCGCTCATTGCCCATACCTGGTCCCTGCGCCATTAAACATGACACATTCATTCATTCATTTATTTATTCATTCATGCATTCATTCATTGCATTTCGCTTTACGTAGATATCAACTTGAGTTGCTTCTGGTTAACGTTTCTTGGAAAGAACAGCACAGATCAGCTGTCATAATTTTACAAATAGATCTTTTTGACATGACATGTTCTTTTTTTTCAGAAATGTACGCACGGCTTGTGCATGCAAGCAAGGCAATAAATAAAAAAGTTTCCCTGCATCAGTTACCTCTCGTGTCAGGAAATTCATTCTTGCTTCTAGCGAGCTCGACGGAAATGAGCTTATAATGCGATAGCAATTTAGTGCGAAAGCACTCCTAGCCTACCAAACTGGATTTCGCTTCTGTCTGTTTGAAGCCTCTTCCTACAGCACGGGGCGTTCGCGAGAAACGTGCGAAGAAGCTATGCCCGCGCGAAATTACACGCTTCGCCTCCATTCTCCTTGGACGAACACACGCGCGCCGCCGCACGTGACCTTGATGGAAATCTACCCTGATGGCTTTAAAACGTGTACACGTGTCGCAGCACTCAATCACTCCTGCCTTACGCCTCCCTTGCGCGCAATGACGCCCTCGTGCGTAGCAGGCTTTAGCTCGTACGTGGTTCTCCAAAGCTTTAAGCGCAACAAGTTACAGCACAGAGGCAACGCTACGGCTACGACGCAGTGGAAGAGTTCCATGACCACATCTTCCAAAATGCTGATCTCGTCGGAAGGCATCGAAACCAAGCCCAATTTAAGGGCGTCGGAATCGGTTACGCGTTCTGTTATGTACGCGCGACGCCGCATGATAGAGGCGGCGCCAACAGCGTCTGTGTCTGCACGGTGGATCACGTGATGCGCGGAGGCTATAGAAGAGGCGTTCACTGAATAAAGGAGCCTCTCCTCGATCACCCGAAAGACAGCATCCTGACTGCGTTCTTGGGACACGGGGTCTCATCGCGACATTAAGGACCACAAAATGGTATTTGTGCAAGTCTGCAACCTTCCTCTTCCTGTGTCCACCGAGTAACCCTGTGTGCATTATGCAACCCAGTGTGCATGCCTATGCGTATCATGTGTGCAATAAAGCAAGTTTAAGAACGACATCTGCAAAGCATTTAATTGGCAACCGGTCAAGCAGCGGCCTAGGAATGCCTTACTTCGTCTAGGAAAATCTGCTCTCGCACGATATTCTCTGGCTCGCACTACCAAACCATCTTTAATTTTTTAGGGCACTTAACGTACTTTAAGGGGGCTATCTATGTATGTTTGTATCTATCTAACCATTTTCATGCCTACCTTGGTCACTAAGTAGTCCATGGTACAATGGGTAGCACATCGTACTACTTTGCTGAGAGAACAGGGTTCGAAACCAGCCATTTTACTAATTTGGTGGCTGAGTGTGTGGCCATCTGTACATATGTGCCGCTATTCAACAAACCGCTTTCACGCCGACGTTTTTTACGCGGTCACTGTAGACGCGGGACCGGGTAAGTAGCGCTTCTCAGTGAAACTCTGACACCGGCTTGGAACCTGAGTAGGTGCCACTTGGTCAGTGCTGGTCATCCATGAACCTCTTTCATGCCAACTTGAGCAACTGCGTATGCGCCAGTAGGCGTCTACCGCCCTTCAAAGAACGTCTTTGACGGCAACTTTGGTTATTCGTATGTGCCACGGGGAGTGTGCCACTCTAATGTAACAAAAAAGATCCTTTCAATTGATACGATGCTCAGCGGAAGCGTGCCGATGTCACAAGGCTTTCTCAATTACAGCAACAAGACGCATTAGCACTGCCTATGCGCCGCTTTCAACGAACGCCTTTCACGGCACGAAAGCACTGCGTATGTGCCACTCTTAAAGGAACCTTTTGCCAACTTGGGTTCCTCAGTATGAGCCACAAAATTCGCGGCAAGCGAGATCACTGTCCTCTGAAACGAACAAAGACTATATATAACTTTAAGCCGTTCCCGGTTTAAGCCAAAACCGCTACCGTTGACGACGACCTCCACCGCCGTCTCCGCCGCCGGTGTGAGTTGCGGTGTTCGGTAGCCGTAGCAGCTATCGCCGGCGATGAGAAAAACAATACCCAGTTCCCGCCGGAATCGAGCCCGAGCCCGCTGCGCGGGAGCCAGCTGCTCTACCACTAAGCCACCGCCAGCGCTTTTCTTTCCTTTAATACTTGGGAGCAGAAGCTTCAGCAAAATAAGAAGAACAAAGTGCTACAGAAATTTAAGGTGATTGAAAGCACATTCAAGAGACAGGCAAGCACATGCAAGCGTCCAATCAAGGCATTCAGTCCGGCGCTGTTTCTCCAGCCGCGTATACACTACTAACGTATAGGCAGCAGATACAGGAAAACACGACCGATTGCTTCGCGATGGTTCAGGGTGCCTGTCACACATTCTACTGCGCCAAAAGCTGTGTAGGCCAAGTACCAAAACGTGTCATATGGTGGACCCCAGGCATCTTTAAAAGGTAGGAAACAAATTTTCTTTGGTGTGAACCTAAACCTTTTTTAAATGCTCTTTGGAGAATGTTCCAGAAGAACACGGCATCCCTACAATCTACAAAACAGTGATCAATTGTTTCAGTATGTGGACACAAGCAGAAATTTCTTCAAATTAAATTGAATTATGGGGTTTTACGTGCCAAAACAACTTTCTGTTTATGAGGCACGCCGTAGTGGAGGACTCCAAAAATTTCGCCCACCTGGGGTTCTTTAACGCGCACCTAAATCTAAGTACACGGGTGTTCCCGCAATTCGCCCCGATAGAAATGCGGCCGCTATGGCCGGAAATTTCTTGACCACAGCACGGAACAGCCCCTTTTTTTTCTAATCATATTTTTACAGAAAGGATTGCCGAATGTAACTTAAAGAAAAAGGTTTTGATCTCTGGAGGAGTGATCCTTCGACGGACACGATTAAGTACATCTAGTTAATAACGTACCAAATAAGGCACACGATAATGGGAAACACTTGAGAGTGGATATTGGGCATAGTTCACCTTCTTGTTAGGGAACTTGCCTCCCCGTTATTCTTATTTCATCATGTAAACTGTCCATAACGATGTTACAGCTTTGATCAGTCAATTACCTTCCAGAAATAGTTGCGTCGTCAACTGTCACAGATGCACCACCGGTTCCCTGCGGCTTCCTCAAGGAGGTTGTTGAAAGCTTTCACTTTCTTAAGACTCGCTTTAGTGCAGATTATATTTTCATTGCCTCCCGCAAAGGGAGAGATATGCTTAGTTACAGAAGGGCAGAGAAACCGGCCAGAGAAATTTCTGCTGCACTCATGGAAACATTCTTTCCTGAACCACGCCAGCGATAGCTTGTAGCGGGAAAATGCGCCATAAACGCGTCAATACGCCCTTGCATTGTAGTTGCATTTCATTACACCAGGTAACACGTCATGTAGCAGATGCACAGGTAGCGGTACGAGGTAGTTAGAGAAGGTTTGAGGAAGAAAATGAAGTTTAAGGAGATTTGTACAAAAATACTACAAAAATATATGTTGTGTAACTGAATAAATCTAGCTGGCTAGGTGACTGTGTCACCGCCGCGTTTCAAAGGGGATGCGCATAAATCATCATCACCATGTACATGCACCAAGACTAGTTGCATTATATCGTGCCACTTGTCTTGCGATGTGAAATGTGCGTCGCACGGCGTCTATACGCGTGCCCTTTGGGTTACAGTTGCATATTATTACACCAGGTGGCACGCAATGTAGCAGTTGCATATGTAGCGGTAGAAGATAGCAAAAGAAGTCTTGAGGAACAAAATGACGATTGAGGAGGTGTACAAATATTGCTGTAATTAAAAACGTGTGTGATGTACCTGATTAAATAAAGCAGGCTACGTGACTGTTTGTTGCCGCTTTGTTGCAGACGGGTTGCCAATAAGTCGTCACCTTCATTAGGATCGTACCGTGCCATTCCTCACACGGTGCGAGTTGCATGCAGCTAGCCTCGCTACGTGCACACTTTGTAGTGGAGTAGGATATTATTACACCAACTGCCACACCATGAAGCATTTGCATAGGTGGACGTACAAGGTAGAGAAGATTCGAGGAAGAAAAATAAGATTAAGGATGTGTATAGGAAGATGCCAGGATTAAAAGCAGGATACTGTACCACATTACTTCGATCAGGCTAGGTGGCTGTTTGTTACCGCCCCATTTCAATCTGAGTGCCTATAAATCACCATGATTATTAGCGTCATATCGTGCCATTGTACAAGCGCGCGGCGTAGCGTCGATACGTTCAAAGTTTGCATTGCAGTTGCGTTAGGTTCGACCAGCTGTACCGACATGTAGCAATGGCACATAGCGGTTGCATGCTGCATGTAGCTGGACCTGGCTAACTCAAGCAGACTAGGTTACTATTTGTCACAACTGCGTTTCGAAGGGGATGCCAATAAACGATCATTATCATCAACAACACTATTGTATCGTGCCATGAGTCAAGGAATGTGACATATGCGTCACAATCTGGATACCTGTGTTTACTCTTCGATACAAGTTATGGCGCCTCCTCGCCAGGTACGAACAGCTGCTGAAGAAGCGCATCGTAGAGCTACTCGCACGGCTACAACCAGGCAACGTCGGGCTCAGCAGACCGCTGTGCAGACAGGAGCACAAGTCGTAGCTTGCCGTTGATGCCGTATCGACAGTTAAGTTCGTTCTCGTGAAAACGATGCAAACGTACTTCGCCGTGAGGACCCTGTAGTGCGTGGTGCCGAAAAGACAGCTCCTATGGAGCCACTCCCCCAACTTAGGCTGTAACTCTGCTGCGTGTGCGGCTCAGGCCTGTGACTTTTTTTGTTTTTCTCCCATTTTTCCACATTTTCTGTCTTTCATTCACTTTTCCCCACTTCCGCATTTCAGGGCTAGGGTTAACCTTGTGTGTTATATCCAGCCTTGGGTATGCTATACGATATATAACTTGGAGGACGCTTAAGGTACACTATTAAGAGTGGAACGCTATATCATTCCAAGATCCCTGACTGCTTCTTACGTGTCCTGGCAACTGCAGCTTATGTAACCGTAATTGTTTGCCGAGAAATGCTGGGGGCAAACACTATGCACGAAGCCGAGAGGCCTCTTGCGTGGGCCAATCCCCGAGGTAGTGCCCAGCCGCACCAAAAAAAATACACAGTTTTCAAGTTTCTCTTATTGTTTCGCACTTCTAATATTACAATCTGAGAAGATTTAACAAAAAATTCATGCGCTGTCAGCGTTGTGTCTCATGAAATTTGTTGTGGGCTGTCTTTCTCAAATTACCGACGAATCACTTTGCCAAGAATGTAAGACAAGGTATGAGCCACTTTAGTGACAGAATGGCATGGCAATATAAGCCGCCTACACCGCCTGTCATATAGAAAAGCGTGGCATGCGTGTACATATACCTAAATATTTACGGCAATTTTGCTCCCGGACGACTCCGCTGACCCCGGATTATCTGCCACGCGGTAAAAAAAGACCTATCAACTGCGCTTTCTTTAAAATTATATGTTCCCATTTGAAGCATGTGGCATATGGTAGCAGAGGCCACTTTTAAAGGGCGCAATGAGAACAGTAAAATAAGCTACCAAATCGTCTCGCATGCCAAATGGCAAAATACTATCCACGTGCACACATTTATAAGCTTATGGGTCGAATGACCTTAACCTAAATATCATCATTAAACTTCAAAAGTTTCATCAACGCGCCTCAGACTTATCCGGCTTCTCGCCCTGCCAAAGGTTTCCACTTACGAAAGCAACGGTTGGGACATTGTTCTGCCGATGTTTGATCTGCGCAGAAACCGTGACGATTGCAAGAGCCCTGCCCGAGTGCAGGTGTTTATGATATATTTAGCCCGAAAGGTCGATTTATTTTATTTACAGTACACCCTGCAGCGCCGAAGCATTATAGCAGGGGAGTGGGTACAACATGAACTGACTAGCACGAGAATATAATCACACAAAAGGGAGGGATGACAAAGGAGCAATGCATCAAGATAAAAATAAGCACATGAAAAAAAGTACATGAAAAACAGTACAAGAAAAAAGTTCATTCAGCCTGCAGTCATTGGTTTGGAAGACGATTGCAATTACAAATCATTGATTATAGTCTTAAAAATGCATCACTAGGAGCACTCACAACTTCAACTGGCAACTTATTCCATTCAGAAATACTGCGGGGAAAAAAGAAAACTTCATATAGTTCGTTTTGCAGGAAATTTCACGTATTTTGAAACTGCGGTCTCTTCTGTTTGAGATATAGTGGGGTGCTTTAAGGTATTTTAGCTTGTCAGTGCCTGTCGCGTCAGTGTATATTGCGTGCAGAAGTTTCAGTCGGTGCTTCTGGCGTCTTATCTGTACCGGCTCTAGTCCGATGTGTTTCTTTATTGCTGTTATGCTTGCGTGTCTGGAGTATTGCCTTGATATAAAACTGGCAGCGCGGTTTTGTATGCCTTCCAACTTATCAATCAGGTACCGCTGGTGGGGATCCCACAAGGCGGTGGCATAATCTAATTGCGGCCTTACCAGCGACTTATATCCTATGGTTTTAAGAATCTGAGGGGCAGTTCTAAGGGTTCATATAAGTAGGCTAAGCATTTTCCCGGCTTTCCTGACGGTCATATCATTATGGCTGGAAAAGGACAGATCAGCAGTTAGATGAACACCTAAGTATATAATAGGCTTACCATTGTTTGTCCCTAATTCTGCGGAAAAAATGCTATAGAAGCATACTCAGGCGCTCCTCTTAATAAAATCACTCACAAGTGATATTTACCCGTTTTATGTCTACGCAGCGGGTCTTCGTAAACAAGGCTGCTCTTTAGCTAACTTTTCTTCTGAGAAAACTAATAGATAAGGCGTGGTGGTGGTTATGTAAGCGCTTTTTATTAAAATAGTGGCCCTACCAAACCAGAGGCCAAATAGACTAATATGCAAGCCAATATAGGCCAAAATGTTGGCTTTCGCCTTGTTGCGTGGTCGAAAATACTATTGGCTCATTCATGTGCATGAAAAACAGGGCACACAAATGGTCAAGTTCCGTGCAGTATTGTTACACTTGTGACGGAACGATCACTGCGCAAGTTACGAAATCAGCACCCGCACCGGTTCGTTTTCGGCTCACCTTTCCTTCGTATGCAAAACGTAGCTTTTGTAATGGTTGACTTCCGTGATCTTTGCGTCTGAAAAGTGTACCGGTCAGATCCAAAATTAAGACGCCGATCGAAAGGCCGTAAACCGCGATGTTGTCCCAGGGCCGCAGCGTAGGCAGCCACGACCCACATTAACACGTGGTTTACGGCAGCAAAACGATATCACAAACAACCGAACTTGCTGGGCACGAAGTCTTCTATTTTAAGTCATTATCCGATGCTGCTCTTCAAGCGTGGTAGGAAACGTGAAGTGAACGCGCAGAACAAAACCACAAGCTTCTCAACACAAACACAAACACATCGCAGGACTGCTGCATGAGCATCTTGCTCTTCGCTGGCTGTTGGTGCAGCGAACGACGGCAATGCGCTGTTGTACATTCTGCTTCTGTTGTGCACTCTACTTCTGTTGTGCATTCTACTTCTATTGTACATTCTACTTCTGTTGTGCATTCTACTTCTCAGCATATACGACAAAGAAACAGCTCCACAGATGCGGTAAGAAGAGGTCCAAAAAAACCACAACAAGCGAAGACGCACAGCGAGAGTACAGCCATTTTCTCCCATCTCCCGCGGTCCCCGCCAGGAGGCAGCACCTGGAATATCACAAAAAAATAGGAAAGCGGAAGCTTCGCTACGCACGCGTATATGACAAAAAATGGCGAAGCCCTGGCCGCGCATGCTCAGAAGCTATGATGACATTCTGGCTTCCTGAGGTAAGTGGCGCCAAGTGGTGACAGCGCTTTGGACAGTCCCGATCTTGACATACATGTGCACCAAGCGGGTACAGTATAAAGTAAAAGCAGGTAACAATAATATTCTAGTACAGATATCAAATAAATGTTGATCAGCTGGCTACAAAATGCGATAAGCACAAAGCCGGTGGTCTCCTAGTCTTGCGTGGTCTTGCATAAGAGCGGAATAATGTGTCTAACAAAACCAACCGAAGTCGACCACAGCCAACGATGAGACAGAGCGATGTTATTAACAAATACTTTAGGAAACAGCGCAAATAACGGGAGACAGAACAGGAGGCATACGACACACCGTCTGGTCATGGTTATATTGCGCTCAGTTTTACACAGACAATATTAAGTGAAGGCGTCCCGTCCTTCACTTAATATCGTCTGTGTAAAACTAAGCGCAATATAACCATGAACGCTCACCAACTAGCCCCCTTCATTGCTTTACTAAACACCGTCTGTGTCGTGTGCGTCTTCTTCCGTGTCCCGTTATTCGCGCTGTTTGCTAGAGTATGTGTTCGTACCAACAAGCCCGGATAGCCACTATTCTCAATTGAGTTATTAATAAATTTGCAAGCATGGGATTGGCTCAGATGGCGCAAGACATGAGTGACAGGGCAGGCGTTCGTGTCCTCGCGGACTTACTAGTGAGCAAAAATAGAATATTTGTCTGGACAAAGTATCTGTTCTTATTGAGATGTAGGAGCATAGAAAGGCAGTGATGTGACTCAGTGTTGACATAGGAGCTTTTCCATTGCACTAGACAAGGATGGAGATATATGAACACCTGATTGATTACTTAAAGAGTTAAAAAGGTGCATTGTTAACCTGCCCCCACCTACAGCGTTTTGCTGGTGCTCACTGGATATATATATGTGGATATATATGTATATATATGTACAAACGTTGTATGCACGCTGAATACAATGCCTAGCAAAGCGCTTTATTTGGCAATACATAATGAGTGCCAATGCTTTCGCAGAGAAGGACATTCCTGTTCTGCGTATTCAAACAAATCACGACATAACACCTATAGATGCGACTTTGTTTTTCTTCCGTTGTTTTTTAAGGAGACTATAACTTTTCGTTTGAGCCTTTATTAAAGCACCCAAGGAACATAACACGGATGAGTTCCCAAACAGAGATTTCTTGCCAGTGTTAATTAAATACAAAGGGGAAACTAATAGCTTTCTTTCCTGGTCACCCACATCATTGCCTGTGTTGGTGTTTACTGGAAATAAATTCAAATTCAAACTCAGATTCGATGAAAATTTTTGTTGCGTTGAGCCTGAACGTGAGAGCACTTAATGACAAAACTAAGCTCCGGTGCCGGAGCTGGGATGATTTACGTTTTATTCCTCGATTAATTCTGCGCTTTTACACGCCAAAACGACGACTTGGTCACGAGGCATGCTATATTGGGCACTCCGGATTAATTTGGACAACAAGAAACCTTTAACACATGCTCCCAATGCATGAGACGCAGGCATTTTTGCATTTCGCCCCAATGGAAATGCAGTCGCCACCGGGATTTGACACCGCGACCTCGTGCTTTGCAGCAAAACAGTATGCTGTATTCCTAGCAGACAGACCATTTTAATCATCCCACGCAAGGGAATCTGCGTTTGGTGTGTTGCGACACCACGCCCTCGAGCACACGAGCGTTGGACCCTCCCGCGTGCAGCCGGGCGAGGCTTATCCCTGTCTGAAGAAAGGGGGATCATGGGGGTTGAGCTGATGGGGCTGTTTGGACCTCTAAGGCCCCCCGGCGGAGGCACCACACACCTCTTCGGCCTCGGCTTTACAGAGACGGCACCTGAAAATTCACCCGCCTGGAGGAAATCGGCAATCGCCTTTTCCTGTCCTCCTCTCCAATCTTCGTCTTTCTCTCTCACATTTAATCTTTCCTGTCCACTCTTCACTTCTCACTTCCCAGTTTCCCGGTGGCAAGCGTTAACCTTGTGTGGCTAGCCAGTCTTGGTTATGCTCTATTTGGTTAGAGCAGCGATGTACGCCTGGCGTAGGCAGGACTTCCCTTGCCGGCACTTCTGCCACGTCCTGCTGTCGGCCTCCATGGTGGGTTGTTGGTGTCGCTGCCGAAAATCCCGTCTGTACTTATGGGGAATGCTTTCCCTAAACATTCCCTAAACGATGGCGAACCAATGTCTTCCAGTTTTTCGGACGCCAAATCCAGAAATTCCCCCGTTTCCATGTATTTCATTCTGAAAAACCAGGCACACCAGTGTGAGCCGCTTCCCCGTTCCTTGTTTCAAAGACTCTTACCGAAGTTTTTGCTCCATGTTATAAGGCGTCGAACATGGGAAGTGGTGATCTCCTCGTGGAGCTCCGCTATCAGAAGCAATACGAGAAACTGCCGAAACTACTGTCATTTAGGGAGACCCAAGTAACAGTAACCCCACACCGTGCAATGAATACAACCCGAGGCCTAGTCTCAGATGATCTGCTGGAGCTTACTGAAGCTGAACTCCTGGAGGCTTTCAGTCAGCAGAAAGTCATCAGCGTTAAACGAATAAAGATGAGTCGTGACAGCAAAACAATTCAGACCAAGCACCTGATACTGAAATCCGGTTGAATTGTTCTACCCGATAAATATATTGAGGCCGCGTACATCAAGTTCCATGTTAGGCCACACGTGCCAAATCCCCTCAGATCTTTCAAATGCCAGCGTTTAGGTCCCAGTTCACACAGCTGCAGAGGCCGCCAAACCTGTACGAACCGCAGTGTCCATGAACACACCTCTCAACCTTGCGAGAACTCTCTCCACTCTGTAAACTTCGATGGGGAGCACGATGCATACTCGTGGGCACACCCATTTTGGGAAAAAACAAAAGGAAATTGTTACATAGCAAAATAGTAATCAAGTAGGCACGCAGGTGGTATCCTACTTGCCCAAGAACAGGTTTGCCAATGTGACGCGTCAGGGGGCGACGGCACAATGGCTTCCGGCGGCTCTGCGGCCCACACGCAGTGAGTCGGCAGTGACGCCATCTCCCCTAGCCCGGCGGTCACAGCTAGCGCTGCTCCGCCACCCCAACAGAAGGAGCCATCGACCTCCGGGTGCGTGGCCTCAAAGGTCTCGTCCGATGTGCCGTGGCCTTCACGTCAAGCACAGCGACAAGCCAGATGGCCCCGTCAGCGCCTAAGGAGCGGAGAGATTCTCGTGATCGCTCCAAAAAAAAGAGAAACCGCGAGGCACAGTACCTGGAATGGGCCCCGGAGCTAGCCGTCATCTCTTGAACTCACAGCACACAACACATTTATCATAACTCCTACACAAACATAATCCAAAGTTGCTATCCATAATAATCCATAATCCATAATCCAATAATTGCGGACAATTGTGTAGCTTGTCAACACATCGCCCTTCAGGCGCCCCTTGAGGCAATGTCAGTTTGGGCAATCGTTTTCAATAAATCGGTCACTGTGTGTTTTATATACATACCCCCTAACTATCATCTTAGAAAAAGCGATTTTTACAACTTCATTAATCAGCTTCATGACCCCTATATTCTCGTGGATGATAGTAACGCCCTCAGGACGATGTGGAGGGACTCGCGAAGCGACAATAGAAGTCGATCCATTAGAAATTTTCTTCCGACCTCTAGCGCCTGCCTGGTCAATAAGAAGGAGCCGGGGTATTACAGTGTCCAACACGACGCGTATTCAGCGATAAATTAAGCATTTGCCTCTTCTTCCTCCTCACCTAGAATGGAAGGTCATCAATAAACTTTTTGGAAGTGACCACTTTGCTGTAACCTTAAACCTGATAACTCTCCATCAGAACCCTCCCCATATTCCTCGATTGAAATTAGCATTGGCCGACTGGGAGCAATTTAAAGGATCAGTTATCTACTACGAGATTTTATAAATGATTCTACTATAGAGGATGCTGTTGCATCGATGCAGCCGAAAAGTTTATCCAGCAAACGAATGGTGGCTCACATATAATACGTGTTCTCTGGTGGAACGAAGACTGTTCAGAAAAGAAACAGAATAAGGCACGGGGCATATTGCCCCATGCCTTTTTCAATTTAAAAAAAATTATTCACAGGGAAGCCAGAGACGGCGTCAGGCAAGGAGAGAAAGCTGGGTGAGGTTTCACTCGCACATACATTCTTACACACGAGTCAAAATTGTGGAATTGCTTAAGAAAGCTAACATGGCAGCGAATTCATCCGTTCCCTCTAGTCAACGACCAAGGGAATACCTTGCAAGACCATGCAGCCTCACTTGGGGAGCACTTTGAGCTTGTGCGAAGCTCAATCCGTTATCCGCAATCATTTCCTAACTACAAACAAATAGAAGAATGTAAGCTATTCATACGTAACTGCTAAGAGAATGAACTGTAAAACCGTCTTTTCAATATTGCTGATTTGAGAGCTGCTTTGATCACATGCAAGAAATCTGCACCGGGACTTGATAGAGTCATGTATCACGTGATCAAAAACTTACACACTGACACAGAAGTTACACTACTCGCACTTTTCAACACTTTTCAACACGGCTGCCGGAAACCTTCCATCCGCATGGAAAGAAGCCATTGTGATTTCTGTTCTGAAACAGGCCAAAAACCCTTCCTCTGAGGCAAGTTACCGCTCGATAGCTCTCACAAGTTCCCTTTGTGAGCTATTTAAAAAAAATGATTATTCGGCGACTCATCGATTTCCTTCAAATGAACAAAATTCCTGATTCCTATCAATGTGGCTTCAGAGAAGGGTGGTCCGCAACGGATAATCTTGTATACATTGAAAGAAACATCCGTGACGCATTTGGACACGCAGTTATTATAATCCATATTTCTCGATATGGAGAAGACACGCGACACAAAATACACTATAGAAGCTTCAGAGTCTTGTCCGGAATGGGAATTCGTGGCAATACGCTAAATCTAATAGAAAGCTATTTGTCTAAACGTGCCTTCCGCGTAAAGATCAGGAATGTCTTGTCACGTCCTTTTACGCGGGAAACTGGTGTACCCCAGGGAGGCGTGCTCAGCTGCACTCTCTTTATCGTTAAGATGAACACGCTACGTGCTTCACTGCCACCGGCCATTTTTTATTGCGTATACGTAGACGATATACAAATAGGCTTCAAATCCTGTAACCTCGCAGTATGCGAGAGAAAGGCACAGCAGGCTTGAACATGGTGTTCAAGTGGGCAGAAGAAATTGTATTTAAAATCAACCCGTACAAAAGCACTTGTATTCTTTTTGCAAGAGAGGTCTGGTTCCAGATACTTGCATAGATCTGTGGACAATAAATACTTGTCAACAAAGAGCATAAATTTCTAGGTATAATACTTTCCCCCAGGCTTACTTTCATTCTACACATTAAATATCTTAAAGAAAAATGTCTCAAAAGAATGACCTTACTGAAAATTCTATCCCCACAACATGGTGTAGCGAGAGGAAGTATTTGATGAATCTTTATAAGAGCCCAATTCAAACACAATTTTACTAGGGGCCGTCGTTTGTAACTCTGCCGCCCTGAGCGCGCTAAAGATTCTAGATCCTGCTCACCATCTAGGTATCCGCTTACTCACTCACGCTTTCAGGACAAGCCCTATTGAAAGTTTATATGCAGAACAAAAATATGGTCACTTCTTCTGAAGAGAACGTACATCAGCCTCACATAATTTTTCAAAATGCACTTTAATCATGAACTTCCATGTTTTAATACCGTTAACCATATGACGCGTGCTACACCTTTCCGTAATCGTCCCTTTGTAAGACAGCCTTTCTCTCTATTGTTAAGATGACAGCACTTCATGCTTCATTACCACCGGCCATTTTTTATTCCGTCTACGTGGACGACATTCAAATAGGTTTCAAACCATGTAACCTCGCAGTGTGCGAGATACAGGTACAGCATGCCTTGAACAAAGTGTCAAACTGGGCAGAGAAAAATGGATTTAAAATCAATCCTCACGAAAGTTCTGTTCTTTTTACAAAAAAGAGAGAGCTGGTTGCGGATCCTTGCTTAGAACTTGCAGAGAATATACATCAGCCTCACATATTTTCTCAGAATACACTCTAATCATAAGCATCCATGTTTTTATACCGTTAATGATATGACATATGCCACACTCTTTCGTAATTGTCCGTCTGTAAGACAGCCCTTTTGATTGCACGTGAGGGAGCTTAGCGTTTGAATGGATGTCCCACTCCTCGAGCATCGCTTAATGCATCCAACCAAGCTGCTACCCCTTGGGAGTGGCAGGTGGTAGAATGTGACTTATCCTTTCTAAAAGTTACAAAGCATGCTCCAGAGGTCGAAATCCGAAAGCATGTCCTAGAACTTCAGTATAAGCACTCCTGCAGAGTTCTACACAGAGGCTTCCAAGTCACATGCTGGGGTATCCTACGCAGCCGTCCGTCTATCCTTCTCGGAAACTGATGTACTGCACCCGGAAACAAGTATATTTACCGTCTATAGCATTGCAAGCCGTTAACCCTACCGCTGAGGTGCCTGTCACAGATCTGAGGCCTTTCTTGCGTAGGCGGCTGCGGGCCCACTGGCAACGCATGTGGGACGCGGAAAAAGATAATAAGCTCCACCTAATAAAGCCACAGTTAGGACTCTGGCCCTCTACAACAAAATCGCGCCGAACAGATGTCCTATTCTGTCGTTTAAGAATAGGACACACATATGGCACCCATAATTTTCTACTGACCGGAAGTGAGCCTCCAACCTGTGGTAGATGCGGGGAGAGGCTGACCGTACTCCAAGTCCTCCTGGAGTGTCGGGAAGCCGAATCTGAGAGAAAGAGACATTTTTCATTAGCATACCGACAGCACATTCCTCTTCATCCTGCAATGCTTCTTGGTCCAGAACCTCTTTTTAATACAGACTCAGTGCTAGGTTTTCTGAGAGATGTGGTCTTAAATGTTATTAGTCCCATGAATTCGTAGCGCCTCCTCTCTCGAGAGGATGCCACTGCAATAATTGTTTTGCATAGCACATGCCTCCAGGCCCTTGTGTTTCAAGGGCTCTAAGGAGGCAGTAGTGCTCTGGCATTTCTCATAATCTGATATATTTTACCTATCGTATCATTCTTTTTATATGCATCTAAATTTTCATAGTACAAGTCATACGTCATCGCCATAATTTTATCATACAGATTTTACGCACATTAGAGTGTATATTTTAAGGCCTCTTTACAGCCACCTCACATCAACTCCATAGTAATCATAAGTACACTGCAAACTCATTAGCACAGACATGGCGCTCTTTGGCCATACCTGGCCCTTGCGCCACAAAAAAAAAACAAGTATATTTACGGCCGAAGGCCGTGCAATACTGTCGGCTGTCATGTATATAAGGAAATCAGAACTCCAAAAAGCAGTTATATAGACTCCCTAAGTGCCTTGAAGGCTTTGACGTCACTCTATAAAAACAAAAATCAAGTCCTTACTGAACTCTATTCCTACCTGTGTAAAGCTTATCTATCTAATCAGCATATTATTATATGCTGGGTGCCTGGCCATAGGGACATCGAGGGCAACGTTCTGGCGGATGAGATGGCCACGTCAATTTCATCGCGTGCTGTTAATCCTACCGCTGCTGTCCCTGTCACAGATCTGAAGCCTTTCTTACGAAAGGAACTTCGAAACCACTGGCGACGCATGTGGGACGCAGAAACAAATAATAAGCTACGCGTGATAAAGCCGTAGTTAGGTGTTTGGCCCTCCGCAACAAAAGCACGGCTAACAGATGTTCTATTCTGTCGTCTGAGGATAGGACACACATTCGGCCCTCATGATTATCTACTCACTGGAAATTAACCTCTAGCCTGTGATAGATATGGTGAAAGGCTGACCGTCATTCACGTCCTCCTGAGCTGACAGAAAACAACAGTTTCCTCCCCCCCGCAGGGGCGTCTGCGTCAGCAGGCGTTTGGTGTGTTGCGACACCACGTACCCGAGCACACGTGGGTTGGACCCTCCCGCGTGTAGCCGTGCGCGGCTTAGCCGTGTCCGGGGAAAGGGGGATCCTGGGGGTTGAGCCGATGCCGGGTGTTTGGACCTTTAAGGCCCCCCGGCGGAGGCGACACACCTCTTTGGCCTCTGCTTCACGTAGACGGCACCTCCAGGCTGACCCTCCTGGAGGGAATCGGCAGTCGCCTTTTCCTGTCCTCCTCTCCAATCTTCGTCTTTCTCTCCCACTTTTGCATCTTTCCTGTCTTCTCTTCCCTTCTTTTGCTTCCGTATTTCCTGGCGGCAAGGGTTAACCGTGTGTAATGTATCCAATCTTGGGTATATACATTAGGTTATAGTGGCTGTGTACTGCTGGCGCTGGCAGGTTGCATTTATTCAGAATCCCGTCACGTCCCCGTGTTGGGCTCCATGGTGGGTGGCTGGCACAGCTGCCGAAATTTTAGAAATTTCTATGGCTTTTAGCTCATTCCCCAAGCTACCTGATCGACCTCTTTTGAAAAGAGGCCGCACCGATGAACCCTTCAACTTTTTTTCCAAGAGCAAAGACATTTTCCCACATTTTCACGTGATCCATACCGAAACGAACCAAAGGACTGTAAGAACGCTTTCTCCATTTGTTGTTGCGAAGTGCCTCACTGACACACTGGGCCCTGGATACAAAATTACTAAAATGGCCAGTGGCGACCTTCTCCTTCAAGTTCGTGACAAAATACAGCACGACAAATTGACAAATCTTGTTTCATTTGGTGAAACCCCAATTTCAATAACCCCTCACCGTTCCCTCAACAGCACAAGAGGTGTAGTTTCAGAGCAGGACCTTCTAGAACTGACTGAGGTAGAGCTCCTAGAGGGCTGGAAGGAGCAGCATGTCACTAATGTGCAACGAATCAAGATCCGCCGAGATGACAAGGAAATACCCACAAAACACCTGATCCTTACCTTTTGTACCAGCACTCACCCTGAAAGCATCGAAACAGGCTATATGAAAATTAATGTCAGACCGTACATACCAAATCCACGACGATGTTTCAAATGCCAAAGATTCGGCCACATTACGTGTTACCTTTATCATTGCGCATAACAGTGCTATGACACTTTTGAATGCTTGAATAAGTGGCCTTGTACAAAGTCAGTAATTAACCCACACAGTTTAAACATTTAACATCCTCGTCACTCACATCATGCTATAATATTTCAGCAAAATATAAATACCGTGCATTCCATAGGCCACTGAGAAAACCGGTGCAAATACTACATGCCAGGGATAACGCATACAATTTGGGATACGTATCTAACACATACACATATCACATACACATATCTAACGGCTCTACTTGATGCAAATATGAAGTGCCTGCCGTAGTTCATCCTCGTAGGTAAGTGGAGTAATTTTTTTAAGGATTTCTTATGATGGTCCTAGACGGGCTCAACTTCATTTGGTTACGCGAGACACATAGAGCGGCCCCTACATTATGTACATATGAAATGTCTGCCGTATTTGATTCTCGCAGGAAAGTGGCATAATTTTTAAGCTTTTCTTATATTAGCCTTAAACCGGCCAAAAGCGAGGGTGTTGCGATTTTCATTTATTCTGCACATGACACGCACAATTTAAAATGGGCATGCATTTCCACGTAACAATTTCCCTCATTGCATCACATTATCAACTTGCGAGTGACGTATCTTTTTCGGGAAACTGTAAAAACTAGCTGATAACGTTTTCGCGTGCCTATAGTCGTATTAGCAATATCGCAGTAGAAGTTCTTTCCCCTTATCGATACCTCAGGCCTTGGGGGACGCGGAGAAGAAAGGAGCCCAACGACGCCCTTGTTCTCCTTTTCCACGTCACCGGACCACTATGGCCCCGGTAACTGCACGAAATGAACTAGCCCAAACGTCTGTACTCCTAGTTCTTTGGTGTACTCCCCGCGGTCGTTGCTACTAAAAGCGCATCTCTTGAGCGCTCTTAAGCACTTCACTATAGAATTCTGCCGCTTCTTTTGCTATATCGCTATCATCCGTTGTCATACCGTCGTTGCCATGCCGTGCTCGTCTTGCCATCGTCGTCATTCCAATTTGGTCATTCTGTTGTCATCGTACAGTCGCCATTACACCACCGTCGTCATAGACTCATCATCATGCAATAGTCCTCATGTCGGCCTCGCCACTCTGTTGTCGTTATACAAACGTCATCATTTAGGAATTCAGATCTCATTGTAATCATTTCCTTGTCGTCATACCGCATTTGCCACTCCATCCACGTCCTAACTTCTTTGTGATTCCATAATCGTTATTGCATCGGCGTCATCCAATCGTCCTCATCCAGTTGTCCTTATGTCGACGTCGTCACACTGCCGTCGTATACCAAGGGCATCAGTTAACAATAGTAATCTCAATGCCATCATGCCGCTTTCACCGTACCATCGTTGTCATTCCATCGATGCCATTCCTTCGTTGTCATTTTCATAGTCGTTAGTGTGTCGGCGTCATATAGTCGCCGTCAAGCCGCTAGACTCAAGCGTTAATATGGCAAGCGACTGCCATGGCAACATGGGCATACAAAGCATACAAACCATACAAACGGAAGTCTCAGAATGTCTACAGACGTTCAACAATCTTGACTTCAAAAATTCAGAAATTCAGAAATACCATCGAAAGACATCGTGAGACCGCTATCTCTGTATATGTTTTGCTCCTGCATAGCCAACTTTTGCGATGACCTCACGACACGTACACCTCTTGTTAAACGAAACCAAAGTTGCTTTGTAGAAAAGCTATCATAGTTTTAATAGCTAAGGGTGCTCTGACACCGGCCGTTACCTTTTCGGGAGTTTCGAGGGCCAGAACCTTTATGTAATGCATAAAAATGCCAAAATTTCAAGAAATATAAAAATACGACATGGGATACAATTTCAGTGGACGCAAGCGGCTTGCTGTATGCAAGATGGCGTGCCGCTTGCGTTGCCTAAGCTAATCTCCCTCTATTAATTTGATAAGGTGGGCTTCCAATCGATGGCACTTTTCAATTACTCCTAATTTACAGTTCAACGCCAGTAACAAGGGCTGAGAAAAATAGGTATGCTCGACCAGCACTTCATTTCGCTTATCTATCAAGCGTTCAGATGATGCAGATCAGCTACTGCACCAAAAAGGTGGGCCAATCCCAAAGGTGTTGCAGTCTAAAAGTATTGGCCGAAGCGAAAGCTAGTGCAGCCTAAGATGTAGCCATTTACGTGGGTCTGTGGGGCTGGGTATGTGCCGATCTTCAGTGAACCTCTATGACACCGGCTTGAGTTGCTGTGTGCGTACCACTGGGTATGCACGGACTTCATGGTGGCGCTACCAGGAGATCCAGCCTCTCCAGAGGGAAGAGTGAGAAAGGAGTCCGGAAGCAGTACGCGCCTTACACATGACGCGTTTTGGGTATTTGCATACTTGGATATTCATCGTGTTGTGCACATTTTTTAGTGGTTTGCATAATACAGCATTGCTAACTCATATGTCAATATCAGTCTTTTTTTTCTTTCCTTGTGCTAGCCTCAAAATTCCCAGATGTGCACCCACACAGAAATTGGTGTTTTGACAAGCACGTTTCTTTCATTTTTATGTGTAATTCCTGAAGAGTTAGTGTCTTCGTCAAAAAATAACAGTGTCGACTCACCGAAAACTCAAAGGCTTTCACTGGTCTAAGGTTATGCGAATGTGTTGAATGTAAAGAAGCGAGCACATAATTGACAAAATCAGAAACACTCGACAAGTGCGTCTTTACTAAACAAGGATTGCTCGGATCATGGTCCGTGAGGCCTTTTAGGGGACACAGCATTAGATTAGTATTTCTGATAAGTGATGCTATATAAAGATTCAGACAGGACAAAGGATTGTAGAAGATTCAGCCTTAAAGGTATCAGTGTTCTTCGAACCAACGTTTCGATATGGCGACATGTTCTCGCCACGGCCCGGACCCTCACGCCATGGGTCTGACATACAAAGTGACATAAAAAATTGCGCACTTGTATTCTATTTTGCGTACTTAGCATGAAGTGAGCTGTGTGTCGTCCATATTAGTACATGGAGGACTCCTTCACCAACGCTTAATATCTACATGTTTACTATGCATTTTTGCACCACGGTCGACGGAACTTAAAACGATGATTGAACTTCCTTTGTTGTCAATGCCTTCGTTGTAAGATGTCTTTTTTCATTCTTTCATTTATTTATTAATTTTTCTTTTGGTGTGCAGCACCGAGAAATTGAATAGCAGAGATAGCTGCTTTCTCAACCTATGCACTGCAGCTAAAATAGAACAGGACGACATATTTACGTACCTACTCTTTCTTTCTCCGTCTTCGTTCTTTTCAGCGTTGTTTCTACGGACTTTGCGTGCCACGAAAGAAAGCATAAATTGCGCCTGAAAAAATAAACTGTGTCCACAAGTGTCATCCTGCTATTTTGCGTCTGTTCTTTCTTTTTCCGAGCGATCGCTCCTTTTGGTAATTAGGGTTCTACAACACTCATACATAAATGTTTCAAGGCTACTGCATGTGCATGCAACCGCCGCAAGAGTCCAGAGTCAGTCTCTTTCGGCAGACCAACCTTCTATGGTGGCAGACTGGTCTTTTTTTACCTCAGATAGATATGATACATTGAAGTGATTAAAATCTTTCGTCAGATATATGTGTCTGTCATAAATTAGTGCCTTGAATGAATGGCTGATATATTTGGGCATATTTGTAATTGTGAACTATTATGTCGCCGACTTATCAAAAAACGATAGCATATTAAATTAATAAAGAATGGCAGCAATAGGTAGCATCTACTCGCTCCTGGTAAATGCTACCACGCATCGCACGATAACTTGTGATTGAACGTTCTATTTATAAGTCACGCGTGCCAGCAGGATTTCTTTCAGGAACTGAAAATTTCTCAAACCTAATATGCTAGAATGCAAGAAAACTTGAGAACGCCTATGAGAGATTTAAAAGGTACGTAATTCAACAGCTCTACATCGCATTTTTCCGGTGTTGCGGTACTACCTTGGAAATGCTTCAGTATGGCTCGTCGCTTTGTCGCAAGCAGGCCGCGCAGTCAGACCTGCGTATACAAACCAGACTGTGTTTGTTTCTACTTGTAGTGAGGCGAAGGCAGGTGAGTTTAAGAAAAAAAAGCTTTAGCGCGGGGCCAACTATAAGTTTCCCATTCAAATACACCAAAAACGCCAAAACGCTCTCATGAGACAACCATTAAGGCCGATTGGAATGAAATTTCTTGCATTTCAGGGAAGAGGTTAAATTTTAGCAAACACAAATATCTGGTATCAGAGCCTCAATGGTTTTACAAAAATTGACGAAATGCGATGGTTTCAAGGACGTACAAGAACCAAGTTTACACATCCGTTACTCTGCATCAAAAACAGATACTGCAGTTCTGTAAACTGCATCTGTTAGACAGTGTTAAGCGAAAAAAAATTATTTATAGGTTTACAGCTTCTAGGAAATTGGCATATGTTTATGAAGGTTTCGAAAAGCTGTACTCAAGAGTTGGCACAATTTAAAATTGAAATTTGAAATTGATTTTATTCTATGTTTAGCACCTGTGTATGTTGTTTAGCACCTGCGTACTATGTTTAGCGCCTGCGTATAATGCACTAATTTCATCCGCTTTAGATGTCTTAGCAGGTGCAGTTAACAGAATCCTACAGTCGTTATTTATTACTAAGAACCAGAGTCGAAAACCTAGTTCCTGGGTCTATTTCTTTCTTTAATTTTGCAGCTTTATGTATGTTAAAGAAATTTACGGCTAATTAAAAACAGGGTTCACACTGATACCAAATTGTTTCTCCATTTTCAAGTACTTAGCATCCACCGCCCGAGCTTCAACATTCAATGAGATAGCCACCGTGTGCCGATGATCTTTAATGGGACATGGTCATGCCTAGCAGCATTCTTGCCACAATGTACGCCATTGCAGCAAGCGACGCCGCGTACTACAAGATATTAAAATTCACATTGTCATGCACCTTCTCAAGCTTACCGATGTATCAATACTCTTGATACTTTTTCTAGGCTTTCCGATTTTCGCTATATCGCTTGCGCACATGTGGTTAGGGAGCTAGGCACTCTCAATCGCACTTTAGTCACCACGTGAGCATTCTAATTTGCTGAATCACTTTACGAACGTGGGTACTTGCAAAGTGTGTCACATAGTTGACACAGAACTTACCTTTAAAAGAATGACAGTGACTAATACAATGCCTGCACTGCCCGGTTAGATACGCGAAACATTGCTGCAAGGTTAATTATTTAGAGATCAATGGTATTTATCGCACAATAATTTCCTGTGTTTGTGAACGTTTGCTTTCTAACAACACGCGTGCGCATCAAAATGGAAACTGAGAGAGCAGAATTAAGCAAGAAAGAACGTCGCAGTTTCACTCTAAAGACAAAGCACCAATCGCGATAACAAATTATCGGACACCTATACGAAGTAACCATATCAGTTTTGTTGGCCGTATCGGCTTGCCAACATTCGCTTACTAACTGAACTAACAATCATGGTGTCACGTGCGCACATATCACATCTCACTCTATGACCGTGGTCACGCGTTGTCAAAACGCCTACGTGAGGAACAGCGGCAGCAGCAGCGAGCGAATTGCCCTCCGTACTGCATCTCCCTTCAACGAAAACTGAGCGGCGAGAACACAGCGCACACGAAGCTATCAGCCCTCAGCACGCCAAGGCTCTGCAGCAAACGCCGATCGCTTTCAAGGTAGGGTCTGCGGTGCCCCGCTCAGCCGCGTCCTACGTAGCCGGGGTTGGAGTAAAGCAGACCTCACCCAGCCCCCTTTGCTCCCTTCTGCATTCTGAAAGCATTCTGAAAAAATTATAAACCATAAACTTTTACACCTCTTTGAGTCAAACAAAATTCTTTATCCATATCAGTAGGACGGCCTACAACCGACCACCTCGTGGGCATCAAAGCAAACATCCGCGACTCCTTCGTACATAAACAATCCTTCTTATCATATTTCTCGATATGGAAAAGGCGTACGATATAACATGGCGTTAGGGAATCCTGCGCGACCTGTCGACGCTCAGCATGCGCGGCCACGTGTTAAACATTATAGAGAGCTACCTACACAACCCTACCTTCCGGGTGAAAATAGGTAACGCATTGTCGCGTGCACTTATACAGGAAACAGGGGTACCCCAGGGAGGCGTACTGAGTTGCCCGCTATTTGTTGTTAAGATTACCAGGCTTCGCACGCCATTACCACCATCTATTTTTATTCCGTATACGTAGATCACATACAAGTAGGTGTCAAATCATGCAACCTCTAGTGTGTGAGAGACGAGTACAACAGTGCTTGAACAAAGTTCTTAAGTGGGAAGACGAAAACGGTTTCAAAGTGAACCCCAACAAACGTTCTTGTGTTCTTTTCACCAGGAAGGGCTTGCCGCATATCCCGCTGCCGAAATGTATGCGCAACAAATACCTGTGAAAAAAAGAGCACAAATTTCTAGGTGTCATACTTGACTTCAGGCTTACTTTCATTCCACACATAAAATATCCTAAAGCAAAATGTCTAAAAGCACTGAAATTACTTAAAATCCAATCCCGCACAACATGGGGTAGCGACAGGAAGTGTTTATTGAATCCTTACAGGAACCTAGTTCGTTCACGACTGGACTATGGTGCCGTAGTTTATCACTCTGCTGCCCCTAGCGCACTAAAGATGTTAGACCCCGTTCATCATCTGGGAATCCGCCTGGCCACTGGCGCATTTAGAACAAGCCCTGTTGAAAGTCTGTATGTCGAGTCCGATGAGTGGTCACTCCATTTTCAGAGAACATACATCAGCTTCTCCTATTCTCTCAAAGTGCCCTCTAATCAGGAACATCCGTGTTCCACAACCGTTAACGACTTGACGTGTGCAACACTTTTTCGTAATGGACCCTCCATAAGACTACCTTTCTCACTGCGTGTGAGAGAACTTAGCGAAGCAATGGATGTCCCAATTCTCGAACATCGTCTAATATCTCCAGCTGAGCTGTTACCGCCATTGGAGTGGCAGGTGATAGAATGTGATTTATTCTTTGTAGAGGTCCCAAAGCACGCTCCTTAGCTCCAAATCGCTGTGCATTTCTGAGAACTTCAATCGATGTACTCCTGCTCCTAATTCTACGCAGACGCGTCAAGGTGACATGCTTGCGTATCTTACGCTGCTGTTGGTCCCTCTTTTAAGAATCTGACGTATTCAACCCCCTAACAAGTCTTTTCACTGCGGACGCCTGTGCAGTGAAGACGCCTTGCCGATGAAATCGCCAAATCAATAGTATTGCAGGTTATTCGTTCTGCTGCTGCCCCTGCCACAGACATGAAGCTTTTCCTACGAAACAAACGGCGAAGCCGCTGGCAACGCTTGTAGGATGCTGAAACGAGCAATAAGCTTCGCGTGATTAAACCGAAGTTAGGTTTCTGGCCCCGAATTACGAAAACACGAACACATGTCCTACTCGCTACACTTGTAAAAGTTATCGCACATTTAGCACTTATAACTTTCGCTTGACTGATAACGAGCCTCCAACCTGTGGTAGATGTGGTGGAAGGCTTACCGTCCTCCAGGTCTTCCTGGAGTGTCGGGAAACCGAAAGAGACAGGAAGAAACATTTTCCTCTTGCATACCGCTATTGGGTCCCTCTTAATCCGGCTATGCTTCATCGCAAAGAACCGCTTTTAACACCAACGCATTCTTCCATTTCTTGAATGATGTTCTACATGTTATAAGTCCATTAAATTTGTGACACATCCTCCTTCAAGAGGATGCCGCTATAATAATTGTTTTGCGTAACGCGTGCCTCTAGGCCCTTGTGTTTCAAATGCTCTGGTGAGGCAGTAGTGCTCTAGCCAATTTCAGCATCTCACATATTTTGTATATTGCGTCATTCCTTCGCAATGCATTTCAAGGCTCATGGTACACGTCATTGGGCGTTGCCATAATCTTATTACACGTAGATTTTACGCAATTTACAGCAACCATTTTAGGCCCCTTTACAGCCACGTCACATAAACTTCACTGAACTCATCAGTCCACTGCGAGCTCGTTAACACTGGCATGACACTCCTTTGAGCATACCTGACCCTTGCGCCTATAAACATCACACATTCATTCAATTTATATAAATGAGTAGAAAATTCGGTACATTTTGGTCTGCGTAAGAAACGAACTCGCGCCTCCGGTGTGGTAGACTAGCACGCTTCTCCGTCGCTACGGTGGCCCCATAGAAAGTTGTGCCTAGTGCGTGCGTCAGTGCACGCGTGACGTCACTATCCCCCCCCCCACATGTCACTTGCTCTTCTTATTTCAACGGTACCTTGTCCATTGGGATGCGCTCCGAAGCCTCAACCTCAGCCGCAGCTGGTAATCTCCTGCAAAATGGTCGGAAAGTTGCCGGCCTGTGGCGGATGTATAAGCAAACACACACACACACACCGATTCAGCAGAAAGAAGTTCAATGCATGTCGAAAACAACAATCGAAAACATTTCACCTAAGCAATTACAATGCTTTCGCATTCCCACCCGTAAACAGTCTTAAGTGTGTCTGCTGAATTTCTGTTCTTTCTCTTGTCATTTGATAAAAATCGATACTGTTATAGATTACCGCCTATCCCGAACCAATATGTTGCTCAGCGATTCCACACGGCGCTTTGCACTTATTTGACCTGAAAGCAAGCACTAATGTGTGGACAGGTGTTTTGAGACATTCATGCTAAGCAATCGCATTTTAGCACTACGTTAAATGTGGACGATTTGGTTGAACACATGCCAACGAACTCCACCGAGTTCCAATTACTCAGCTAGACAGATGAGCGTCACGTCGCTACATTTCTTTGCCCTGCATATGTGATCGAAACAGATTCCTTGTCTTTTGTTTCAGCTGACTTTCTGGCCTTTGTTTCTACAAGAGCTGCGAAGCTATGAATAAAAGAATTCAGAGCCATTACCCTCTGTGCAGTTCGATGACCAGCGGAGCTGCATATATGGTGATAAATATGTTGATAGAAAAGAAGAGACACATACCACAATTAATTCAGTTTTCTCGTGTTTTCTTTCTTCTAATATATTGCATACTCACTGGCTTCTTTAATTTTAACCTTACTTTGTTTGTTTTTTTCTGTTTATTATTAGGTCACCAAGATGACTATCGCTTTAATCGCATTGGTATAAGGCCAGTGGCTCTGTGGCGAGGCATAATTTTATAGCACGTAGATTTTACGCACTTTACAGCGACTATTTTTAGGCCACTTTACAGCCAAGTCACATCTTCCATACTACATCGTTAACACCACCATTTGTCATGGCGCTCTTTGGCCAAACCTGGCCCTTGCGCCACAAAACACCACACATCATCATCTGTGGCGAGGCTAGATAGGTTCTTGGCCAATGTCAGGTCTACACGCGACCGATGACGCGTCGTCGGCACACTGATGTTTGTGTAACATTGAATGCCGAGCATTTCCAAGAGAAACGGCACGAACCACTTTCCGTCTGGCCGTGACACGTTTTTTGTTGAAATCAGCCATAATTATGATGGGAGTTGAGTAGAACGGGGTTATCCAACCAAAGGTGCATACGCTTGGCGTTTGCGGTACGATCTTGGTTCTTATTATTTGCAGTCGCGATGTCGTTTTTAAACTGTTGTTTTATTACACACATGATACGCATAGTCAGGTTTCACACGTTGTGCCCAAGGCAACGCGTAAAGGGATGAGTGACTAAGCGTAGAGGCACGCGTGGACGGTTTAAGCCGAGACCGCACGGACGCTTGCTGACGCGCGCCAGCTCCCGCCTACGCTCCTTGTGCCTGCCGGATCTCGGTAGGAATGGTAGTTTGCATCCACAAATACGCGAGGCGTTCACTGGGCTCATTCCGTGATACTCTAACACCGTGGCTCATTCACACACTCCTTGGAAAACACCACTTCGCACTTCGTTATTGACAGTGTTTCAAAATGCTTCGATATGTATAAAAGTAATCTTATATTTTTAGAGCTGTTAGATCAGCACAAAACGGAAAGGTCGAGCACTTTCTTGCATCATATTCAGCTGTTTCGCTGAGAGTTGAATGTACCGCGCCGTAGCTGCGTAGCCAGGTGCGCCGACGCGAAGCAGCCCAAGCGTGCAATAACCGTACACTCTTCATAACAGAGAGGAGTTGCTCACCGAGGTCGCGCCGCGTTTCGACGCGTACGAGGAATGCCGGACTGTCTGCGCATGCGCTGGCACGCAAGCGCGAGCTTGCGCGCGTCCGCAAGCGTTCTATGTGTCATCTGGGCTTTAGAGAGCGCAGCAGCCATGGCGGTAGCTTTCCATGACGTCACGCGCGACGGCAAGCGCGAGCGTCGTGCAAGAATAAAGTAGGCGGAGCCCGCCGTTCCGCGGGCGCAGAAGGTGCTACGCGCGGGAAACGCGTGGGGCTGTACTACAGTGCCTAGAACATACATGCCTAGAATATACACAGACACAGGCGAAATCAAGGTTGATAGCCTGGTAGTGGCTTCCACGCTAAAAATAAAATTGTCGAACTTGCGGTGCGTACTTCTCACACACCACCCGTCTCTTCGATTTCTGAACGATCACTTCAACTGAGCCAATTTCCAGATCTCTACGACGCACGAGTTCAGCTCCCCGTTTTGAGTGCGTATGGTTAGGTGGGCGTTCAAGTGTGTTTGGCGTTATTCGCCTTAAGGAAGTCTTTCACCACGCGACATGAAAATTTAGGACACGTTGTCGACCACGACTACTTCTGGCAAACCGCACGACGCCAGCACCGAGCGCACCAACTGAACCGTTTTCTGTGCTGTAGTAGCCGACACAAATTTCACTTAACCCATTCTCACTGCGAGTCGACCATCGCAAGAAAGTCTTGGCTTCATTTTTCGGCAAACTCAAGGTGCCCATGCTCAGAGTTGTTAGAGCGCCACGTATATGGCTGCAACGTTGCATCCGGTACGGACGGTCCGACGCTGTCGCAAATGTCACCTGTTGTAGTGGCGTAGTGGCTTTGGCGCTGTGCTGTTAAGCCCGAGGGGCACGGGGTCGAATCCCGGACACGGCAACCGCATTTTCATGGGGCGAAATTACGAAACGCCTGTGAACTGCATGAACGTATAGGAGGTTCCAGCAAGTACGGACGCTAGCACAAGTGAAAGGAACCGACAGGCCAACCTTAGACCTATGACTGTTGTGTAAGTCCACCGTTGACTGTTGCAAGTCCACCGTTAATTTCACTTGTGCTCGCCTCCCCACTTGCTGGTACCCCCTATAGGTTCACCATGCACCAACTGGCCCAGCAAAACACACTACTAAACTTGCACTGGGTGCCTGTTTAAGAACACCAAGTGGTCAAAATTAATTAACAGTCACCCACTATGACGTGCCTCATAATCAGATCGTGGTTTTGGCATGTAAAGCCCCATAATTTAATTTCGAGTGGGTATGAAACCTTCGCAGGTGTTGTGTACCGTTTTTACCATAAAGTTTCGGCAGATCCAGAAAGCTTGTTCCTCGTGATTACATATATAACTGGGTTGCCACACATTATGCAAAGAAATCACACTAGCCGCCTGAAATATATATTTCAGGTAGTACTATGGCGGCATAGCCTATACCTATAGTATTTGACATATCTCACGGGCTACACAAATCGACAACGGCATTCCCTCACCATTGCGCCATCGTTTGTTCAAGTTGCCTGCATTAAGTATTAGTATTTCCCTAGGACCATTGCATACAGGAGCAACCTCATCAATGACATCGTAACACAGGACCCACCATCATCCCTTAAAAACCCCCTTACTTAAATTTGTTTTCGTGTTTCTGTTTAAAGTTCCTTCTTGTAATTATGGCGTGCCTTGTATTTATTTCGTGCCCGTCTACTTGTTTTATGTGACAAAATGTTCCTCCACCCTGCCAAAAGGTCGCACTATTCTATTCAAGTTTGACAAAAGGTCGCACTATTCATAACTAAAATAAAACATATATAACAAAGGCGCAGTACAAAAAATACAGTGCTTTGTTCAATGATGAATCACTGCGAAAGTTCACGTTTAATGAGCGCTAATCGCAAGATGGCGATAAACGTCTAGCGTTCCCAGACGAGAGACATTACAATGCGATTACTACATTATTCTATCACGGTTCATTTCGTAAGCTGCCCGATCAGGTTTAACATCTTGGCCATATCGGAGGATGTCGTCTTCATATCATTATTGCTGGAAAAGACTCCTTCTAGTTCAGCACTTCCTCTGCAAAATGCTGTTGAGTAAGTATCGTCTCAATTTCCTCAATCTATAGTTCTAGGAAAGCTATAAGGGGTGATCATTTCCATGTTTCCTGAAATTTTTAAACAATACCCTAATGCAAATAACATAACTTTAGTCCTTCAGCTGGATTTCCAGGCAAGCTGACATTACTTACACGGGAAATCTAAACACATATTCAACTAATTAAGAAAATTCACTAATTATAGCCGGTGAATTTGCAAGGCGTACCCGCCATGAATGAATTCACATAATGATCCCAGTTTAGAGTTATGCGCCATCAAACTCGCCGTAAAAAA
The DNA here is from genome assembly GCF_050947875.1 of Dermacentor variabilis. Taxonomy (NCBI): domain Eukaryota; kingdom Metazoa; phylum Arthropoda; class Arachnida; order Ixodida; family Ixodidae; genus Dermacentor; species Dermacentor variabilis. Next base: position 16,106,464 of record NC_134578.1, on the reverse strand, counting down.
ATGCACTGCAGTTTCACTTACATTTTGTTGCCCCATCGCACAATTTTGCCGCCGGCGGAGCCGCCGCCGTGATGTTTCGTATAAAGTCGAAGGGCAATAACACCGTGGCCGCGTGCAGTATGCTGTACGTACGAGTGAAATCGCGCGAAGGGAGCCGGCGATCGCGGCTGACTCTGGCGAGAGCGAGGATGGTAAACTGAGAGAAAACGCGCCGTCTTCGGTCGCGCGAAAGGCCGTGGAGGGACGGGAGCGAGGCTGGTCGTTGTGCTCCGGCAGCAAGTGCCTACTTTGCGCGGCTGCAAGCAGTCTCGCGTGCCGTATCTTGAAAAGGATTAACAGACGGCTGTTACCTTCGTGCGTGCTGTGTTCTCGCAGCAGAGTTTCCGTTGAAGTGATAGACAGCACGAAGGTCCCTTTGTGCTGTCTATCGCTGTGTATCGTGAGCAAGCGCTTGCTCAGCGCTTGCTCACGACAGCGTTTTGACAGCGAGTGTCCGCGGTCATGGAGTGGAATAAGTTCATGTTTGCCTGTGCGCGCTGACACCATGCTTGTTAATTCAGTTAGTAAGCGAATGTTTCCAAGCCCATACGGCCGATAAAACTACTGTATCGTGCTGTTAGTGTCTGCCACTTCCAATAATCCAGTTCAAGGACAAGAATACGCTTTCTGCTACCGGCGATATTTAAAAATTCCGGATTACTTAAAAACGATCACCCCGTGAAGTAGAGTTACTCAGATATTTTCATGCAGTGGAAACGGCAACGCGTGCTGGAGTGGTCGCACAGGATCATTGTCTACAAAGTAAACACGGAGCAGCGAGCAGGAACATACATTGGATGCAGGGGACAGTGTAGAAGCTCAAGAAAGTCCGCAGAAGACAAAAATGTGCCGCCTGCTATTGCGGGCTTATTTCAGGATTCTAAAAAAGTCACAGGCCTGCGCGGCACACACAGCAAAATCACGGTGTAAGCTGCAGGAGCGGCTCCATAGGATCTTCATTTTCGGCAGCACGCACTAGAGGTTCTAGCACTTTAAATGCGTAAACATTTCCACGCCTACCAAACGACGAAACCCGCCTATCCGTCACGTAAGACGGCCACTATCAAGAAAGGGCGCGCTGCAGTGAGCGAATTGAACTTCGTGCTACCTCTCGCTGTAACGCGAACTAAGTGGCGAGAACACAGCGTACAAGAAGCTATAAGCACTCGGCTCACTCTGTACCCATCGCAGATCGCTTTCATGATAGGGCCCGCGCGGCTACGCCATACGCAGCCGCCGCCGTAGCACGGTTGCTTACAGTTGACAATGGCTCGACGTGGATGGATATGGTGCTAAAGAGCGATAACAACTTATAATGTTCGGAACGTCCTCAGCGCACTAGGCGCTGCCACTTGCAGTATTTTGCTTGCGTCATCAATTCACCTTGCGCTGCCGTCCACCGCAGTTTGTGTCGCCACAGCGCTGTCGTTTATACCGGTCGTATGAAGTTTCATAACATCGATAATGACACCGGGATGCCTGGAGATGAGAAAGTGGAACAATGCTTACACATAATTAGACAACTTCTAGAAGACCTTCTGCGCGAATTTCTTTAGGTGCATCTCTTTCATCTCCTCTTTGTTCTTCAAAACTTTTCAGTGTACCTTGCACCTCTACCTGTGCAACTGCTAAATGTCGTGACGCCTGGTGGAATACAACGCAACCGCAATGCAAAGTCGGTGTTTTGTTTCATGACAATTGTTTGTGGGCTGTCATTCTTTCAATTCCGAGGAATAACTTTGTCACGAATGTAAGGCAAGGTATGGCATATCAGTTCTGCGGAATCCCGCAGGGTGTAGCAAGTATCGTGAAAGATGACAATTTTTCCATTTCACGATACTTCCTGCACCTGGCGGGATTCCGCACAACTGATTTGCCACATTCTGTGTTTCTATATGCTTCCAGTTGATTAATTCACCCTCGCGCTGCGATCTGCTAGCCTCCTGGTTAGCTCAGATGGTTGAGCGACTGTCCCGGGAAGACATCGGTCCCGTGTTCGAATCCCAGACAAGGACAATTTCTTCTGCTCAGCTGTGAAGCGTTCTTTCTGAGAAGCTTGTGTGGGTTTGCTCTGTTGCTTCAGGCTACATTTGGATAGATGACAATTTTTCCCTGTCAAGACAAGGTATGCGCCACTTTACTGATAGAATGGTGTGGCAATATAACCCACATATGCCGCATATCATATGGCAAGGCATGGCATATACATATACCTAAATATATACGGCATTTCCACGTGATACCTCCAGGGGCCTGTGTCGCAGAAAATCCGGTGTCGGCGTCGATGGAGTTGTCCGTGAGCGAAAACTGCCTTATATATAATATGCCACAACTTTTTATGTGACATGCCGTATGTGTGGGTTATATTGCCACACCATCCTATCACTAAAGTTGCTCCTACTTCACCTTACATTCTTGACAAGGCTATTCCTCGGAATTTTGAGAGTGACAACCCCACAACCAAATATCATGAAAGAAAATACGGACAGCGTCTGGGGCTCTGGCCCATTTGTGTCGTCTGGATTAATGACCCTCGGAACCCCGTGTTCTAGGTCCCTCGGAGGTCCTGAGAACTCCGTTGGTTCTCCCGATTGGATCACTTTCCTTTTATTTTTATTTTCTTGCGCCACGCGTTCTCATGCTTGAAGCCTTTCAACGTCTCATTTCTCCTAGCACGGTATTCAACTCCGCACGTGCGCTCGTTGTCGCCCTCTTCTTTTCATCTCCCAACCACGGCACTGTCTCGCGCACTGCACATATCACAAGCATACAGGGCAATTGGGATCTCTCGTAGAACACACCTTGCCTTGAAAGGACGCTACTCTGGCAAAAAAAGTCCTTTTTATTCCTCATTTCCTTACAGCAAAGCTGTTTACGGCTAGGGTTCCGCGCATTTTCGTTCTGCGCGAGCAAAAACGGTGGGCCGATCCCCAAGATAGTACAATACCGGGTCGAGCCGCGGCGGAGGTGAAGCAGGCTTCAAACATTTCGCCAACTTGCAGAAGTAAGCTTAATACCTTGGCCCCAAATACAACGCGTATCATATATTGAACTGATAAGAACAGATAATACACTTTGACCCGCGTCGACCATGTCTACGTACGCGCCACCCTCTCTTTGTCGGCGTTCCAAGCACCTGCGTATCTATTTTCCTTTCGCTCTCCCGTGGTAGCGGTCCCGTCGAAACGTCACACGTGTCTAGTTTTCTGCCGCTCTTTGGGGCAGCGGCCCCATCGTCCATGCAAATGTATATATAAATATCACGGTAATTGAGTTCATACCTTTGTTCAAAATTATGTGTCAGCTGTGTGTCGTGTTCTGAACAGCTTCGCTGGTCATCCACTTTCGCAGAGTGGAACTGCTCATGATTTTTTTTTCTTAACGCTCTCTCATGAATGAAGCTGAATATGATTCTGGAATTGAATAATTATACTGGAATCAACAGAAGTGTTGATATAAGCAGTTACCCAACGTGGATCGGTTCTCAATGAAGAGATTAGCGAGAACATGCAGCTTTCGGACAAAGACGTAATTTGGCCGCTCTTTTTATCGTCATTTTATTATCATACGTACGTTTTATCAGTTTCTGTCTTTGTATGCTTTAATAATTTAAATGAAGTTAACTCTTCCATGGGACACAATGCTTATTGTGTAGCATTATATTCGCGAACTACAGACAAACATAAATTAATAAAATAGCACTACAGACAACAAATATCGTCTTAATGAAACTCTTCTAAAAAATAGAATTATGCAGTTTGCGTTCGCTTGTACGACAGCAATCACCGTGCCTGTTTTCTATCATTACTTTCAGTTATTAACCAGCAGGAGTTCGTCGTCAGCAAATACATTCTACCTCCTCCTGACGTCTACAAACACGTAGAAGAAAATAGTGATAATTCTCACACAGTTAAGCAAAGCACGGTTCCCGAACTAACGAACACCTTAGCGATTGATTCGCGTTTTTTACTTCAAGGAGCAACAGACAAAGATGTCACCGAGAGCTCTGTAAGTAAAGCTTGAGTAATATTGTCGCGTATACTACTCCACAATGTTATTTTACCTTTCTTGATGGTTTCCACGATTTTTACAATTGCCACTATTTCAGACACCCCTTAGAAATGAAAACTTGCAGCAAACAAAGGTGGATTTCATTAAAACTGTTGAGCAAAGCGAGGAAGGGACAGATCTTAAGCCAGAAAGCAAAACATGACACCTTGCGCTCACGTGTTGTGTTTTATTTTCTCGCTTAAGTCCTGTCCCTTAGTCGCTTTGCGCAGCAATTTTAATTTTGCCTAACCAACTAGCCTATTGTGGTATTTTCCTTAAATACAGAGGTCGACTTCTGTGATAAATGCTTTATTCTACATTGCCAGTGATGCATTTTTACTTTAAAATTTAATGATGGCACTTATTAAAGTTAAAAAAACTCTGCATGCAGTGATAAAACCAACGACGTTTTTACTATGCGTTCGAAAGCCCTGACGAAACCGCACTGAAAACAGACTTCTGTTCTTTCACAATGCCCATTTAACCCGTGGAAACACATACTGTCAGCAGCATTTTAACGAGAAGCAAAACCATCAGTTTCTTCTTATTGTTATTGTCATTTAGATTGGCCTCCTGAACTTCTCCCTCAATATTGAGCCTAGGAAAGGCCCAAATATTCCCTATTCTCTACCCGTAGTCACCACCAGGAAGAGAATGCAAGGTACCGTCGAGATGGCTGGTAAGTGTGTGGTACATTCGGACCCAATTGCTTGCTTTCCGGCAACGGACATACGTTGCTCTCACGGCAAGAGACACAAAGTGAAATAGGCTTGCAAAGAATCTTGAAATCGAAATGCAGATTTAGGCCAATTATCCAAAATGGCGTTAATATTCCTATTTTTTTACCTTTTCTTGATGCGACCTCTACTTCGCTGTTCAATACAGAAACTTCTTTGTATGTTTAAGGGTGTTTCGTTCAGTAAAATAGCAATACTTTTGGAAGTTAAAAAACATGCAATGGACCGGCGCAGAAAGCATCCATATTTGTGCATAATGCCGTAGAAATGGCCTAACTTTGCGCGTCGTCGGTACCACGCCGTGGTGTAAATTTCTGCAGCGCGAAGCACTCAAGTGCTGAAAGAAAGGTAAAAAGTGACAAAGGAAGAAGGATTACAAGTGGTTACCACTTGCACTAGACGTGCACTGTAAAACACGAAGAACAAATTTGTGAACTGCTCCTTGGGGTCATCTATCGAATACCCTTGTCAAGCGGCCGCAAATATATAGAACGAACGGGCCGTTGTATGAACCAAAGACTAGGGGGACAGAAGACTGACCTGAATAAATGAAGAACTTCTAACCTAGCGTTGCATTGTAAAGGCTGTGCATGTAAGCCTCAATTTAAAGATGGATGTGCGCTGGACCGCCATGACGATAAGGCGATACGACAAATAATAGAGGTGTATTAAGAAATTTGGCGACAGATGCATCAGTCAACCATGAGCGGCTTTACACGATGAGGAGGTCGCACGTTTGAGCATATTCCAACCCTAATCTTGTCTGGTATCACTGCTGGTTAACCTACCGATGTGAGCAGTGTCTCTGACGCTGTGTTTGATAACCATTCACCTTGTATATACGTGTTTTCTGTGACCAATATTTCATTTCTTAGTCAGCGCTCATGTTTGTCCTCTTGCAATCCTCCTTCCTTCGTCTTTTTTTTTTTTACCTTTCTTTCCACACTTCATTGCTTCGCGCTCCAGAAATTTACACCATGGACTTAAAGCAACTCGCCCACGTCGCTATTCTTATTCGGTACGACGCCATCGCAACTATTTCGTATTCACTTCGCCGTTAAGAATCAAAGCATGCCAGTGGCTGTTTCCTTTTCGCCACGGCAGACACCATCAAGAACAATAAAATCCATGCTTCGTGAGCGCACGTCTTGCATAAAAAGTAATCTACGACGCCACGACTCAGATCCGTAACATAACATGTGCAGAATGGGGAATAAAAATGTTGATCGGGTATAAGCGGAGCATCAGAGTGCCTTTTAACACTAAGTACACTAAACTCAACCAAAATAAGCGCGCGTCCCGGGCTCGACCGCTTACCCGTGGAGCAGTCGGATGAGCCCCGCGATGCTATCGAACGTAGCGTTCTGAGGATCTCAAAGCATCATTTTCGCTGCTAACACGAAAGCCAAAGATTGTCGACAACAGTCTGGAAAGTTCCTAGACAAGAAATAGCAAAGCATGTCACCTCGCCTGCGTGTAGAGACGGCTCAATGGAATCCATGCGAGCGCTACCGAGACCAAGTGGTGTCACGTGATCCGAAATTCATCGTCAGAACGACAGCAGCGCTAGAGCGCTTCCAGCGGTGGCGCTCATACCCAACAGACTATTTCTGTAAACCGGCACGAACAAAACCACACGGTACTGTTGGGTACATCTGAATCGATGGTGCATAATGCAGCACTAGTGTAAACACGTTCTTTTCGCTGTTGCAGAAGCAAGATCAGCCTCCACCACGCTGACGCTAAAAACCTACGTTATCTGTGACCAGAGGCACGCCAGTCTATTCAACAACTCCGGAAAGCTTTTCGCTTACGTGACGAGATTCATGTCCGCGGCAAGTACTAGAAACACTAAAATTATTGTCATTTCTTCAAGCCCACAGCGCCATATAGCAACATTTATGGACATGTATAAGCTATCTGCGTCAGCATCGACGTCAACGACAACTAAAGAACTAATATTTGAAGGAATATCACGTTCTCTACTACTCCTTAACATAACTTATTTTTAAGTTGGAACCAAGCTCTTATCTATAAAGCTTTACCCCGTTTGATTACAGCTTTTTTAATGAAAAAATTTACACCTAACTTGGCAGAAGGTTCTGCTATCCAGCGTTTTCAGGTCAACAACGTTGGCATTGTAGAGTAGCATACAGTATATGCTACTTTATAACGGTCTACATGTAGTGACCTAACTGTAGTAATATACCTATAATGATCTAATGCTGTAACTATACGTCTGAGTTATGTGATGTTCATTGTTGAGCTATTTTCTTCCTTTCTGTTTTTATTTGTTTTTATTTTGAAGATATCTCAGTCGCTGTAGTTTATTTTTGACAAATGCAATAGCCGGTCCTTCGGTGGGCCAATTTCCCAGGATCTCATACATTGATAAACAACTAAAGGAGTTAACAAAATCCGAAGATATAAGCGTCACCGCCAATAAGGAAAAGAAAATCCTGCACTACATCGCAATGCTCTCATATATTCCTTGTCATTGTAAAGCCAAAATATTTGATCTTAGAAATTGCAAGAAATACAAGAATCTGAGCAGCTTAGCTCACAAGCAGGATGTCCTGGCACATCCGACTCATTCACAACTGGCACTCTCTGAAATGGCAACACGGCAATAGCAGAGCTTCAGCACGGAGCTGAAAACGCCCCGGTATAACATCAATTTGCGCAAGACTACCTGTTTTTAGGCAATGCGAACAACGTTTAATTTTTGCAGACATTTGCAAATCGCTTGCGTTAGGTGCCACTGTTACGCTACGTCAGCTGGTGTTTTTGAGGAGGCTGACATAAGCAATGCACGAGTGCAATTACTGAACTAGCATTTCAAGGTAGAGGAATAATTCAAATTTCTAACCCAATTCAAGCAGTCTTGGTGCGTATAATATGTGCGTTCAATTCGGGAATTTGATGTTCGGAATTTTCGAGCGCATGCTGTGACTAAACATGTTACACGGTCTAGCAGCGATCATAAGGTTTCAGGGAGGAGGGCATATACAAGTCATTGGTGTACACTGACCGCTCCGTATGTTCGGCATAAGTTGGACTCCCAAATACCCATTCTTCCAATCTGTGTTAACATGTATCTTGCTGATTAGAGGTAGCGGTTAATCAGCGGAAGTGTGGAACGGCTAATTTCTTGCACAACGCATAGGCATTTGACGTGACGAGCACTACCCTATCATACTGCCCCCACATTTTTGTTTGCGTGAAGCTGTTTCATTAGTTTGTTTAGATCTCATCGTGTCACCACCACTATAAGTAATAGATGCGCATGAAAAGAGCCTTGTACTACGTAATCACCATTAACGTCGATATAGGTTTATTCTATTTACAACTCGCCTTTTCCTTGTGCGCTTCTCTTCGCAAAAGTAGGAGCGTTAATACTGGCAAACGTCCTAAAATCTTAGTAAGACGGTATAATCCTAAATAAGATGAACGACTCCCTCCTTCGCAGGTGAGTGCCATACTCCAGCAGCTGGAAACCAAGATTTCGCTCGAAGTAATCGGAGTTCAGGCATCCATACAAGTGAGTATAGTCGGTTGCAACCTTTCGTTCACCCCTCTCATGCAATAAACATAATTTTCAGGGAACAGAAGATTACCTTAAGCTATCACCCGACGGCGAAGTCGACCTCCGTGGGACAGTGCTGACACTCATCACCTATACGTCTTCAAGTCCTGGCATTCAGCGGGCACATGTGATCTACCTGTTATCAGCGTAGGCAAATATTTCCGTCTGTAACATCATAAAGGCGAAATGCGTAGAACGAAGTTTCGTACCTGCTAAGAGTCTAGCGTTTGTTTCCCCAACCATAGATTATAGTTATGAAACACTTGCACCAGTTTGTTCGGATAGTCGGTAAAATGCGACAGAAGACACAAGAGGCACAATTTACACGCAGCGATGCATGTGTGTCGTTTGTCTTCTTCGTGTGTTTAAGCTTGCACTTACGAAGTCGTTCAACAATAGATATACTAAGCTTGTGCATCTCTATTCCACCATGACGATGTGCGCCAAGCTTAACAAAGATGCAATGCACTGCGCTATTCTCTGTGATAAACGAGTTTCTTAATGCTGTCATTTTCAGGCGATCAATGTTCAGCATGGAGAAGGGCGTAAAAGCCAACAAATACGGTAAGATTCCCGCTTTTGCAGCGTTTTAATTGTTAGCAAGCCACCGTGAATATGTTCAGACCAATCTAGCTTCGGGTCTTTGTCTGTGTATGAATATTGTGTGTGACCCGCACTATTCAGTAAACTGCGTCAACTTGCAAGGAACTCGTCATTTATATTTCTGCCCTTTTCTTGCCATTAAGGAATAGCCCCTCTTGGAGGAGCTTGTAGCCTCCAGAAAGTGGCGATTGTAAAGGATAATGGACAATCCTCTGGAGTGAACACCGCCGCCCACGAAACGGCACATCTGTAAGTGTCCAGAATAGTTGAACACCTATTTCCCCTTTCTTCGCTGAAGATAAAACTTCAGTCTTTCTTTTTTTACGAAAGCACTGAAGGGGTATGGCATGATGACTTCATGCATAACAAAAGCGTGAGTGCGAGACACTACCAGCAAAGCAATATAGAAAGTTTTGTACTCCAGCCAATTTCACCTCTACATTGAGGTATACCTATATCTATAAATAGATTCCGCAGGGGTTTCTGCATCACCAGGCATTTGGTGTTTTGCGACACCATGGACCCGAGCACACGGGAGTTGGGCCCTCCCGCGGTTAGCCGTGTCCGGAGAAGAGGGGGTCCTGAGGGTTGAGCCAAAGCTCAGTGCTTGGACCTTCATGGCCACTCGGTATAGGCAACACACCCCTTTCTGCCTCGGTTTAACGTAGACGGCACCTCCAGACTGACCCACGCGGGCGAAACTGGTAGTTGCATTTTCCTATCCTCCTCTACAATCTCCGTCTTTGTCTTTCACTTTCAATCTTTTCTGTCTTCTACCCGCCATGGTTGCTTAGTGGCTATGGTGTTGGGCTGCTAGGCACGAGGTCGCGGGATCGAATCCCGACCACGGCGGCCGCATTTCGATGGTCGCGAAATGTGGCGATTTAGGCGCATGTTAAAGAACCTCAGGTGGTCCAAATTTCCGGAGTCCCCCACTGAGGCGTGCTTCATAATCAGAAAGTAGAGTTGGCATGTAAAACCCCATAAATTTTTTCTTGTCTTCTCTTCATTTCCTTTCACTCCCGATTTTCTAGACAGCAAGGGTTAACTGTGTGCGATCTAACCAATCCACGTTGTATTATAATACTTTATAGCAGTAAGGCACAGCAGGTATTCGCAGGGCCAGTTTTACACGCTCTGCGGCGTCCCCTTGTTGGGCTCTATGATGGATGGCTGGCGTTACCGCCGAAACAAGAACACCTGTATGGCTAGTTTCTGCACACCCCCCTCCCAGATAATTCCCGGGAAAAAAAGGTTTTAAATTTTCGTGGCCATCAAATAGACAATTTCCGCGCTACCAGGTAATACACAATGAGAGACCAGAGAAGACCGTGAGAGTCATCTCACCGCTTCTTGTATCCAAATGTATGAAAGACGCTATAGGCCCAGGTCACAAGGCTATGAAGTTGGCCATCGGTGACTTCCTCTTGGAGCCCCGCGATAGAAGGCAATATGAAAAACTGCCTAATCTTGTGTTTTCAGTGAAATTCCAGTTACAGTCCCTCCTCGCCGTAAAATGAATACCACACGAGGTGTCATCTCAGATGACTTCATAGAAATCACCGATGAAGACCTTTTGGAAAGATAGAAACAATTAACCATGGTTAACGTCGGACAAATTAAGGTACGGCCCGATGGAAACAAAATTCAGACGAAACATCTCATTCTTACCTTCGGATCAAGTACGCTACCCGAGACCATAGAGGCTGTGTTTGTTAAGATCCGTGTAATGACATAGGCTCAAAACCATCCGAGATGCTTCAAATGGCAAATATTCGGCCATAGTTTCCAGAACTGGCGAATAATATGTGCTGTTTAATGCAGCGCACATGAACCCCGATCTGAAACTTCCGAGAACGATCTACGCTGTGTGAACTGTGATGGGGAGCACGCCGCATGCTCGCAGTAGTGCCCTATCTATAAAAAAAAGAAAAAGAAATTGTTGCACGGAAAGTCAAGGGCAATACAGCGTTTGAAGAGGCACGCACATGGGTGTCCTACTTAGCGATGAACAGCTTTGCCGAAGTGGCGCGTCAATGCACTGCGTCAAGATGGCTTCCGGCCCGCTTGCAGCGAGCCGGCGGCCATGCCAACCGGCCCCTTCGGTGGTTGCAGCTAACGCTGCTCCGTCATCCAAGGGAGGCCCATCAACGTCAGGGCTGGTATCCTCCAAGGTTTCGTTACTAGATACGAGGCCTTCCCCGCGAACAAACCATTCGCTAGAGCGGGTGTCCAGCGCCCCGCAAGAGGTGATGAACACGACTGCCAGCCACACGGTGCAGGCAGCAGCTAAGGATCGGAGAGAATCTCTCGACCACTCAAAAACAGAGAAACCTCGAGTCACAGGGCATGTAAAGGGCTCTGCAAGCTTTCTATTTTTAAACACACAGTGAAAAATTATTTTTTATTATGGGCACTCGGATAGTTCGTTGGAACGACATAGGTCTCCTTCAAAATTTTGATGGCGTTAAAGAACTCCGTAAATTTAGTCCTAGGGTGCTGTGTATTCAAGAAACATACCTCAAGCATATGCAAGCAAATTCCATCTGACAATACGCTATTTTTCGCAAAGACCAGAAGGACACTGTCGTGTCATTCGGTGGTGTGGCTATCATAGTCGACAGAAGCCTGCCGGAGACTAAAACTCCGTACGCCCCTAGAGGCAGTCACTGTCCAAATGGTGTTGTCCGATAAGCTAGTCACTATCAGCTCAATACATATCCCTCGCAATTATGAACTCCATAAAACCATATTTCAAAACTGCATTAACTTCTGGAGCAGTACATTGCTGTTGGAGATTGAAACGTGCCTAACACTTTGTAGGGAGAGTCCCGTTTCGATGAAAGAGGGCACCCAATAGAAAATTTCCTCCTTTCCTCTGATGCATGCTACTCAATAAGAAGGAGCTGACGTACTATTAAAATTAGAAGGACGTCACAATCTCTCCCCTTGGTAAGCAAACAAGGTGATAGCCTGGAAGATCAGACTGACTTTCTGGATGAACATCGTGAATACATCTCAAGTGCGCCACACTACACAGAACAGTTCTTGAAGGTCGAAGAACGCGCACAGCGACAGTCCCTCGAACGCAAATGTGCGCGAAATGAGGCGTACAAGCGACCATTTTCTCTTACTAAACTTACGGCATCTCTCAAATGTTGCAACAACTCGGCACCAGGAGGTGATCGTATCATGTACGAAATGATTAAGCACCTACACCCTCAAACTCTAAAGATACTATTAAATCTTTTCAATGCGATGTGGGCCGCTAGTAATATTTCATCTTCGTGGAAGGAAAGTCTGATCATCCCCATACTTAAACAAAGCAAGGACCCATCTTTAGCCAGTAGTTATAGGCCAATAGCATTGACAAGATCTTACAAATTATTCCAAAAAGATAGTAAACCGGCACCTGATCTGTGTGCTGGAAAGCAGCTGAATGCTAGACCTCTTCCGATGTGGTTTTAGGGAAGGTATGTCCACAATAGACCACCTTGTTCGCTTCGAGTCATGGCCGAGATGCGTTTATATATAAGAAGTCCAGTCTGTCAGTATTTTACACCCAGAGAAATCTTACGATACGTCATGGAGTTTCGGAATACTCCGAGATCTTTCAACGATTAGTGTCCGTGGCAACATGGTAATCTAATCGTACATTCCGCGTTTAAGTGAATAACGCTTTGTCTGGAAACTTTGATGGAAAAGACTGATGTGCCGTAAGGAGGTGTGCTTAGTTGCACGCTATTAGTCGCACGAAGGCATAGGTATGTAGCGGTACAACGTAGATAGAGAAGTCCCGAGGGGAGAGAAAAAGTGCAAAGAGATGTATACAAGAATGCTAGAATGAAAAGCATGTATCACACACATGGGCTAGTGATCGAAAATGCCTCCAGAACTTGTACAGGAGCCTTGTCTACTGTCGCCTTGACTATGATGCTATAATATATCGTTCTCAAACCCCCATGTACACTAAGTATCCTCGATCCTGCTCATCATTAATGTATCCGCCTCATAACTGGTGCTTTGAGGACAAGCCCTGAAGAAAGCCTGTAGGCAGATTCAAACGAGTGGCCACTCCGTCTACAGAGGTCATATTCCACCTTCACATATTATTTGAAAGCACATTCAAGTCCTGAACATCCTTGTTACAAAACTAAACGGTGTGCCCTGTACCTTAACATGTAATAACCGGCCCACAGCGAGGGAGCCATTCTCACTGTGTGGGAGGAAGGTCAGTGAAGAAATATCTTTCCACTTCTGGAACATCCTCTAACGCCTCCAGCAAAGCTGATACCACCTGTGGCAGTGGCAGTACGTAGAATGTGACACATCATTTATCAAGCTCACAAAGCGTGCCCCGGAGGAAACACATTCAAATGCATTTCCTCGAACTTCAGGCGAAGTACTCATGCCCTGAGTATTACACTGACGCATCAAGGTCACAGGCCGGTGTGTCCTTTGCAGCACTCAGACCATCCTTTTCTGAATCCAATTTGCTGCACCCGGAAACAAGTTTCTTTACGTCTGGAGCATACGCAGTACTGTAGGCTGTTAAACATACTAGGAACACAAATATGCAAAAAGCCATTATACATACGCAGACTCTTAAAGAGTTGCAAGATCTTTAAAACGTATCTTTAAAAGCAAGGATGCTGTACTAAATTATCTTTATTCACTTCTGTGTACAGTATAAATGTTTAGCCAGCATGTCGCAGGACGCTAGATTCCTGGGCATAGGGGCATCGAGGGTAATATGCAGGCAGACAAAATCGCCGCATCAGTAGCAGCAAGCGCCGCCAACTCTGTAGTTGTCCCTTCCATATACTTGAAGCCGTTCTTACGAAAACTTAGAAGCTATCTGTAGCACTCATTGGGACACTGAAACATGTAATGAGCTTCACGTTACTAAGCCGCAAATTGGCCACTCATAACAAAAACACGACGAACCGAAGTAATCATGAGTGGACTAAGAATCGGGAACACATATAGCACACACTCATACCTGTTGACCGGCGATGACCCACGTATCTTTAGTAAATGTGGTGAGACGTTGACTGCCCTGCACGTATAGCTGGAGTGTGGTGGCACAGTAGCTCAAAGAAAAAAAACACTTTCGTTTACCATACCCTCAGCGATTTCCCTTTCATCCAACAATGTTGCTTGGCAATGACCCGCTATTCGATACGAAATTAATTTTAGCCTTTTCAAACGATGTTTCTTTACTCCATGCTATACACACGAGTGATCCGTAGCACTGCTTCTTATCGGAGGCTACTGCTGCGATTGTAGCATTTGGACCAGGTGCTTCCCTGCCCTTGCATGCAAGGGCCCAGGTAAGACATTAGTGTCACGTGAATATTCTTACATTGTAATCTTATTACCCCTCCGCAACATACACTTTATGTACATAGCTCACTATACATGTCACAGTTTTATTACATATACAGTAAATTTTACGCCTATCACAGCGAACATTTTGGGCCACTGTACAGCCAAGTTACATATATACCATTTGTCTTTGAACGTACCATCGAATCCACCACGGTCCTGGTATCCTTTGGCCATTATTGGCCCTTGCGCTATTAGACCCCATGCAACATCTACAAATATAGAGTGTGTTTTTTTTTCACTGAAAGCTATATACGACTAACCTTCCCTAGTTTTTTCGGCATGCAGCAACAGAAACGAACTTAGCGATTTCTAACAAACCAGTACACAATAGGTTTTATTATTTGCTTTGTGGTGACCCGCCGTGGTTGCTCAGTGGCTATGGTGTTGGGCTGCTGAACACGAGGTCGCGGGATCGAATCCCGGCCACGGCGGCCGCATTTCGATGGGGGTGAAATGCGAAAACACCCGTGTGCTTATATTTAGGCGCACGTTAAAGAACCCCAGGTGGTCAAAATTTCCGGAGTCCTCCACTACGGCGTGCCTCATAATCAGAAAGTGGTTTTGGCACGTAAAACACCAAATATTATTATTATTGCTTTGTGGTGTGATCACGTATGGGTGCAGCGCGGTGGCGCAGATGTCAAAATGCGGAACAGATTAGAACGCTCGCCGTGGAAAAAATAACGTGACATCAAAGTTATCGCACTATATAATCAGGATAGGTATAGGCGCTTAAAACAGCTGCGTTATCGATGGGACGGACACGTATAGTTCGTACATCCGAAGAACAACATGCGTACGAGGAGCGCCGCAGGGTACAGCAACGAGAATGTAAACGGCCCCGGTGCGAAACGACCACCGACGAAGAACAGTTTCTGCAATTAAAATAAATTATGGGGTTTTATTTGCCAAAACCACTTTCTGATTATGAGGCACGCTGTAGTGGAGGAATCCGGAAATTTCGACCACCTGGGGTTCTTTAACGTGCACCTAAATCTAAATACACGGGTGTTTCCGCATTTCACCCCCATCGAAATGCGGCCGCTGTGGCCGGGATTCGATCCCGCGACTTCGTGCTCAGCAGCCTAACACCATAGCCACTGAGCAACCACGGCGGGTAACGTTCCCGCAATGCTAAACGAACAAATGACAGCCATTCGACGCTGTGCAGATGGAATGCCAGCAAAAGCACTTTGCTTTTCGTTTCACAGCTTTGACTGTCGCCAGCTTTCGCTGCCATTCGATCTTGACAGAGCGGAATGGTTGTCATTTTTCTTCAAAGTTTGTGAGTGAGCTGTTTTCGAAACTGAACAGCCCTAAACTATGGAGTATTACATTTAGTGTGTTTAAAAGAAAAAAAATCAGATCTAGATAATGTCATAGACAGACCCTTTTTAGTAAGTAAATCTTTCACAAAACATGGCGGTAATTCCGGTAAATGTAACGATCGGGTTCAAAAGCTCAAAGCATCACAAGAGCTATAAAGGAAACTTTAGTAAAAGAGAAGTTCCAGATTATTCGAGCCCCTGTGGTTCAGTAACGCGAAGCTAACATTCAATCGTATTTTATTACCGCCCCTATCAGAATGCGACCACTCCTGCCGCAAATCGCACTCGCAACCACATGCTCAACAATACAACGCCATGGCAAAATGAAACAGAAAACTAAACCATTAACTTTCACCAGAGCATGCATTGGCTTGCCTAAAACAAACAGACATCGCAATTCTCTAAAACACACCATCTTTAGCGTCTAAGGGTGACGAATCGAACGCACCAGTGAACAGCTTACATGAATCGTTACATTCTTTACATGTATTTTTCATTTCAAGATAACTTGTCGATGGTCTACTCGGTTCATATTCGATGAAGTCACTGCAGCCCAAATAAGACAATGCAAAAGGGAGCAAAGACCGGACACCACAAGCGCTACGTGCAGCTATGCCTCAGAAAATCACCTGTTTTCAAACCAGCTCTTTGCCTCAGTTCATAAAATCCTTTCCACTGAATCAGCAAGGTACCATTGGTGATACCTAGCTTTCCCTAGCAGACGTACGAGGGAAAGTCGGCTGGAGATCTCGCAGATAAACGCTATACTTCGTTGAAATCATTTCAGATTGGGCGCCCCTCACGACGGGACAGGTGTATCCCAAAGATGCCCAAAAAATGGGTTTCTAATGAGCCCTTACGGCCAAAGGTCGCAGGAAGCTACCTTTTCCCAATGCAGCAAGGATGCCATTTCTGCGTTCTTGATGTAATTTCTTTGTGTTCTCTTTTCCATGAAGCAGGCAAAATTGCCTAACACAGGCTCTGAGCCTGTATACATTTCCCTGAGCCTGTGTGCCAGTGTTACTGAATATGGAGAAAAAAAAAGAAAAGGAAATTGTTACAGTTGAAATAAAAGAAAACATAAGTTTCAAGGGAACCACGTAGGTGGGTATCCTTCCTGCCAAAGAACACCTTTGCCGATGTGACGCGTCGGGGCAGCGACACAACGGCTTCCGGCGGCTGTCCGGCCCACACGCAGTGAGCTGGCAGTTACGCCATCTGCCCTCCTCCCGCCGGCTACAGCTAGCACTGTTCCGCCACCCCAGAAGGGACCATCAACCTCCAGGCCGGTGGCGTCAAAGGTCTCGTGGAACGTGCCGAGGCCTTCACGTCACACAGCGCTCGGAAGAGCGTGTGTCCATCGCCTCGCAAGAGGCCATAGACACAACGACCAGCCAGACGGCGCCACCAGCGCCTATGGAGCGGCGAGCCTCTCTCGATCGCTCCAAAAAAGACAAAACTCGCGTCACGACGCCTGGGAAGGGCCTGTGAGCTAATTCTGGTCTTTTAACACACAGCACACAACGCATTTATCACAATAGAGACAGACATACTACAGTGGAATGCCAGAGGACTCTTTCGTAACCTTGACGACATTGCAGAACTACTACACAAGCACAATCCAAAGTTACTGTGTGTTACAGAGACACATCTGAAACTTACGAACACAAATTTTCTTCGTAATTACTTCATCTTCCGAAAGGACCGCGACGAGCCTAACGCCTCTGGTGGTGTAGCAATAGTAGCTGACAAGTCTGTAGCTTGCCGACAAGTCGCCCTTCTAACCCCCCTTGAGAAAGCGTCAGTTCGGGCCATTCTTTTTAATAAATTAATCACTGTCTGTTCCATTTATATACCACCGAATCATCATCTTGAAAAAAAACAGACTTTTAAAAGCTCATTATTCAGCTTCCCGAGCCTTACATACTCGCAGCAGATTTTAATGCTCACAACACGATGTGGGGAGACTCACGATGCGATGCGAGAGGTCGATTCATAGAGGACTTTTTAGTAAACGCCGGTACATGCCTGTTCAATAAGAACGAACCTAATTATTATAACATGTTTCACAATTCTCATTCTTCCGTAGACCTCTCTATTGGCTCAGCAGCTCTTATACCATTCTTAGAGTGGTGCGTTATTAAATATCCTTACGGAAGTGACAATTTTCCTCTACTTTGAAATTTAATTGAACAACATGAATACCTTCCACGTACGCCTGCGTGAAAGCTAGCTTCTGCCGACTGGGACCATTTTAAGGAATCGACCTACCTATCCCAATATTTTATCACCGATTTTAGTATTGACGACGTGGTAGCGCAATTTACCCCTTTTATCATCGAGGCAGTGAATAAATTTATTCCACAATCTAGCGGTAGCTCATCCAAAAGACGAGTTCTGTGGTGGAATGACGAGTGCAAGGAAGCTCGGAAAACAGAATAAAGCTGAGGCCATACTGCGCCGATCCCCAACTGCAGAAAATGTGATAGAATTTAAAACCATTAAATCACAGGGCAGGCGGACGCGACGGCAAGCGAAGAAGAGAAGCTGGGAGAGATTATTGTCCGGCTTTATCTCGTACGCACAGGAGGCAAAAGTATGGAATGGGCTGCGGAGACTTAAGGGACAACAAATCCATCCATTTCCCTTGGTTTATAAAGAATAAAACAGGTTGGAAGATCAGGCCGACGCTCTCGGTGAACACTTCGAGCACGTGTCTAGCTCCACTCACTATTCAGAGAACTTTCTTAAACTTAAAGCAGAAGAACTTACGCAATTGAATCGGAAATGTATCCTAAACGGTCCATATAACCGCCCTTTTACCATTGCCGAATTTAAAGCTTCCTTATTAGCATGTCAGAGCTTTCCACCGGGACCCGATAGAATCATGTACGATATGCTTAAGCACCTGCACTCTGACAAACAAATCACGCTACTCACACTTCTCAATGCTATCTGGACTGTCGGTTATCTCCCATCTGAATGGAAAGAAGCTATTGTGATCCCTATTTTGAAGCACGGTACAGATACATCTTTGCTGACCAGCTACCGTCCTAATGTGCTTACGAGCTGCCTTTGTAAGCTTCTTGAAAAAACGATCAATCGCCGTCTCGCATATTTCCTAAAATCTAGCAAAATGCTTGATCCATTTCAATGTGGTTTTAGGGAAGGGCGATTTACAACCGATCATCTCGTGCGCATCGAAGCGAGCATTCGCAATGCCTTCGTGCACAAACAATCGTTCTTATCTGCATTTCTGGATATGGAAAAACTTATACGACACAACCTGGCGGTACGGAATCCGGCGCGACCTTTCGGCGCTGGGCAACCGCGGCAGTATGTTAAATATTATAGAGAGCTACCTAGAGAGCCGTACATTTCGGGTGAAAATAGGTCCTGCACATACATTCATACAGGAAACTGGGGTAACCCCAGGGTGGCGTACTCAGCTGCACCCTCTTTGTCATTAAGATCAACATGCTTTGTAAATAATTACCACCAGCTATTTTTATTGTGTCTACGTAGACGACATACAAATAGGTTTCAAATCCTGCAACTTTACAGTGTGTGAGAGACAGGTACAGCAGGGCTTAAACAAGGTGTCCAAGTGGGCAGACAAAAATGAATTTATGATCAACCCCCAAAAAAGTTCTTGTGTTCTCTTTATAAGAAACAGAGGCGTGGTTTTAGATCCTTGTGTAGATATGGGCGGACAACAAATTGCTGTCAACAAAGAGCACAGATTCCTATGTGTTACTTATGCTTGTATCCAGGCTTACTTTCATTTCACACATAAAATGACTTAAATAAAAATGTCTAAAAACAATCAACTTACTTAAAATCCTATCCCACACAACATGGGGTAGCGACAGGAAGTGTTTACAGAATCTTTACAGGAGCCTAGTTTGATCCCGGCTATGGTGCCCTACTTTATCACTCTGCCGCCCCGAGCGCGCTAGAAATGTTGGACCCCCTTCACCATCTGGGTACCCGCCTGGCCACTGGTGTGTTTAGAACAAGCCCTGTCGAAAGTCCATACGTAGAATCAGATGAGTATTCGCTCCATTTTCCGAGAACAAACACAAGCTTCACCTATTTTGTGAAAGCGCACTCTAATAAGGAACATCTGTGCTTCACAACCGTTAAGGACTTGACATGTGAAACATCTTTTGTAGTAGGCCTTCTATGCGACTTCCTTTGTCACCGCGTGCAAGAGAACTTAGCGAAAAAATGGACGTCCCGATTCCTTAGCTTAGCCTCCAGCTAAGCTATTACCGCCCTGGGAGTGGCAGGTGATAGAATGTGACGTATACTTTGTAGAGGTCACAAAGTACGCTCCTGAGTTTGAAATTGCTACGTATTTCCATGAGCTTCAATCGAAGTACTCCTGCTCCGAATTGTACATAGACGCATCAAATTCACATGCTGGCGTATCTTACGCTGCTGTTGGTCCCTCTTTTTCTGAATCTGACGTGTTGAACCCCTTATAAGTATCTTCACTGCAGAAGCCTATGCAGTACTGTCTGCGATAAAACATATAAAGAAACTGAAACTTGACAGAGCAATCATATTCATAGACTCGTTAAGCCTAGTAAAGCCCTCATTCCTTTACAAAAGCATACAAATTGTGTCTTCAATGAACTTTACTCGCTCTTATGCAACATCTATTTATCTCGTAGACACGTGGTAATATTCTGGGTTCTTTGCCATAGAGGAATGGAAGGTAATGTGCTTGCCGACGAAATCGCCAAATTAATAGCACCGCAGGGTATTCGTTCTGCTGCTGTCCCTGCCACAGACATGAAGCCTTTCCCACGTAACAAACTGCGAAACCACTGGCAACGCTCGTGGGACACTGAAACGAGTACTAAACTTCACGTAATTAAGTCGAAGTTAGGATTCTGGCAGCCAATTACGAAAACACGAAGAACAGATTTCCTATTCACTAGACTAACAGGACACACATTTGGCACTCATAACTTTCTCTTGACAGGTAACGAGCCTCCAACCTGTGGTAGATGTGCTGACAGGATAACAGTCCTCCACGTCTTCCTGGAGTTTCTGGAAGCCGAAAGAGAGAGGAGGAAACATTTTCCTTTTGCATACCGCTATTGCGTCCCTCTACATCCGGCTATGTTTCTTGGTGAAGAAACGCTTTTTAAGACCAAAGCAATCTTCGCTTTCTTGAATGATGTTGTACTACATGTTATAAGCCCATTAAATTCGTAACCCATCCTCTTTCTAGAGGATGCTGCTATGATAGTTTTCTTTGTATAGCACATGCCTCTAGGCCCTTGTGTTTCAATGGCTCTGGTGAGGCAGTACTGCTCTAGCCAATTTTAGCATCTCAAGTATTTTCTTTATTGTATCATTCTTTCGCCATGCATGTTAATGTTCGTAGTACACGTCATTAGTCATTGCCATACTTTTATTACACATAGATTTTATGCAATCTACATCAACTTTTTCAGTCCCCTTTACAGCCAGGTCACACTAACTTCACAGAACCCATCAGTCCATCGCGAACTCATTAACACTATCATAGCGCTCTTTGGCCATACCTGGCCCTTGCACCATTAAGCATCAAACATTCATTCATGGGGACATTAAATGGGGTCTAGGAGTTCCCGGTTAAGTTGAAGGAGGACATGCTGTGCGGATTAGTGTGGGCGAAACCCGAACATGGTGTCAGCAAATGTGTTGTTGTTTTCCATGAAAGCAGGCAACCGATCCCGCCCCATCGCCTTCATTAGGTTGCCCACACAAGAGGTGAGAGAGTTGGGGCGGAGGTTGTCCGTATTCACGGCTTTGCCAAGTTTAGGAATAAAGGTGACTATTGCTGTCTTCCAATCGATAGCAAGGGGCACTTCTCCCAGCCAGATAAATTGCAGTATACCAATAGTGCAATGTAAGTCGAGCCCGGCATGTTTGCTAGGAGCTTGACTGTAATTTTGTCGCGCCCGGGTGCAGTGCCACGCTTCACTTTGGACAAGGCTGCCTTTAGGTCATGGAGCTGGAAATGTTCATGCAGCTCGGCGTCCTCAGAGTCTGCATTGAGCATGCCGGCCCTCGGGCATCCTGGGTAGTGCACAGGTATGTCCCTGAGCTTGTGCGCTAGCTGAGTGGTGTTACCAGCAAAGCCGTGGATGGCGGGCTGGAAGTGTTTCCGCGTTGCAGTGTGTGTTTGTATGGGGTCAATGAGGGCGCGAAAGAGACGCCATGTGTTTCAGTTGGACATTTGTCACGCAGCCGTATGGCAGCGGCTAAACCAGTTAGAGTCGGCGAGCTATGCCACACACTCTGCCGCCTTCTGGGTAAGCTCTGCTATGCAAGATTTTAGCTTCCTATTGTGTTTCTGAAGGCGCCAGCGGCAGATGAGGCTGTGCCGGGCTTCCCAAAGGGGGAGGAGGTGGCTATCCACAACGGAGACCGCCTCTGAGAGCTGGATCTCTGTTTCCGTAGAACGCAAGCTAGCAACCAATTGCTGGGACCAGGCCTTGCATGTGTGTGGGAACAGTGTCCTGCCAATTTTGCCTGAATTTCGTCCAATCTGGTATGCGGGCTTGTTTGATGGGTCGTGCCATGGGGCGTGTGCGAATTATTGTGTTGATGAGACAATGGGCCTACCGAGGGTTTTCTCAGTATTGACCCAGTCGGCGAACTGAATGTTGCGTGTAGAGGTCAAATCCGGACAGATGTCTCTGGTCACGGAGTTGTCAATCCGAGTGGGGTGGACAGGGTCAGTGTGAAGGGTGAGGCCAAGCGTGGGATGCATGCTCCGCCAACTTGGGGCCATGCTTCTCTTCACGGTGATGCCCCCAGACCGGACTGGGGCCGTTGAAGTCGCCCACAATCAGGAGGGGGTCCCAGCCCACAACTCTCAGTGCATGACTGAAGAGGTCCGCGAATGAGAAGTTTTGGAGTTTGGAGGAACAGTATACGTTGAGGATGTGAATGGGTGGGTCCTGTTTGCGAAGCGAGAGAAGAGTCACCATCTCATAGGAATAGCCGGCTTGCAGGTCAAGATCGACGTGGTTAGCTGTATAATTTTGATGTAGGCAGAGATGAGGGGTCCTGTTGGAACGCCTAATAATTTGTAAGGATGGCACCCATCTCTGGCCCTTGGAGGGCAATCAAAAGTTGAGAGAAAAAGACAGAGGTCTGCTCTCTTAGTGCGAGAGCAGAGACCCCTACAGTTGTTGTGGCGATGGGGGAGGCCGATTTGGAGGGAGGAGAACGCCTAACTTTAGGGGTTCCTGCCATGATTAGGTTGGGCCTTGAGAGTTAGTGGAGCTGCCCCAGAGCCAGTAGACATGACCAGTCGTTTGACTTCTAGGCCTGCCAGGGTGCAGTCTTCATCATCATCGATGGCGGCAATGCGACGAGAAAATTCGGAGGGGCGGTCAGATGCGTCCTTAAGGGGACTCGCTTTGCGCAGCGTGCGGAGCTGCGTAGCGACAGCTTGGTTAACTTTAGTCGTGATCGGATCATCAGTTTTCGCGAGCGTCTGGTCTATCGCGGTGCCAGTCAGGATCTCTATTCTTGCGGTGAAACGCACCTCCATACCCTCAAAAAAGTCATGGCCCGACGGCTTCGGCAGCGTACTCTCACTATCCATGGACTCTGCAGTGGAGGCGGAGGGGGAGGTAGGAGCAGAAGGTGAGTTGGAGAATTGAGCATCAAGTCTCGCAATTTTAGCGCGGAGAGGCTCCGTGTGCTTGCGGATCTCCTGAGCAATAAGAATAGGAGAGGGAGCTTGATCTGGAGAGGGGAGGTTGCCCCACCCTGGTCGCTCACCTGTCTGCCATATTTCACTTCGTTCTCCCAGGCACCGGCACCGGCGTGGGCGAGCGCTTTGTCCACATCGCAGATCGCTTTCAAGATACGGCGCCCGCGCAGTGGAGCACTTTGTCCACATCGCAGGTCGCTTTCAAGAAACGTCGGCCGTGGGGTGGAGCACTTTGTCGACATCGCAGATCGCTTTCAAGATACGGCGCCAGCGCGGGCGAGCACTTTGTCCACGTCGCAGATTGCCTTCAAGATACGGCGACCGCGCAGCCACGGCATAAGCAGCAGCCGCCGCAGTAAAGCCCCCATCTCCCTTGCCTCTTCCGGTGCCTCGCGCGCGAGAGAATTCGGCGTGTTTCCGCCCCACCTTCCTCTCATGCGCGCTACATTGAGCCGCGATCGCTGGCTGACCCTCCCAAGTCAGTTGCCAGCCCATGTCGACGAGGCAAAAGCACGTTTTATACGCCCTATTTTGGAAAACACTGCCCCTAATTTCGCCCGCTGTAGCTGACAGTCCGTTGTAGTATGGTCCGTTAAAAGCAGCCTTGTGTGAAATATTGCCCATTATGGTTAACAGTATAGACCTTTTTTTTTATGTTTACAAACACAGTTCCCAGAGTGCTTCCGTTTAAGCACTCTAAATGTTCAGAAACCATACGAGTTACAATAACTATAATTATATGGAAATCTCCAGCTGGCGGTAGTTTTGCTCCAGAGTTAGAGAATGTTGAAAAGTGAATTTTACTGCTAAGTACAGCAAGAAAGCTGCATGCATGAGCTTCACGCATGGAACACATTTCTTATATTGGGCCTATAGTATACTATAGGACAAGAGCGCGATTTCCTTGGCTAACTTCAGTGTCAAAAATTCATTACCTGAAGTTTTCTGGGTCAGGAACTAACTGCCGTCTAAACGCACACACACTTCGAGGCTGTAGGCCACGCACTGCCATTGGAGCCGAGTTTTACACGCACAAGCCTACGAGATGTCGCTCATAACCACCGCAGGCACTGTGGCAGTACTTTTAGTGTTCTGACGAATACTTCGTCATTGTATGCTTAACGAAAAAATCGCAGAAATCTTCGCGAACCGTTTCGACAGCAGCGAAAGCCTTTTAGCTTAGTACCTCCCTTGTAAGCCCTGAAAGAGCATAAACGCGATACTGCATGTCATATTTGTCAAGAACGCGCCTTTTGAAAGCCAAAGAAACCAGAACGCCTACGCCGACCATCATTTGCAGGAAAAAATCTCCTTTCTTGAGTGTCACTGTGTAGGTGCGATGATGCTGTGATACTTGCGGTAACCCAAGTTGATGTCAAAAATGTTCATTGAAGAGCGGCATATGCCCGCTGATCCTTGGGGCAAATACGCAGTGGCACACACCCATCCGCCCCATGGGACACCCAGTGGTACGTATTTTACAAATTTTCATACATCGCCGGTGAATTTTTTTCTTGTTCTTCCCCTATTTACATGATTAAGTGCGCGACAATGTTAACGCCCGCAGCAGAATAACATCTGGAATATAAATGCTGGAGCTACATATCTTAGCTTACCGCCCCCGCAGGGGCGTCTGCGTCAGCAGGCGTTTGGTGTGTTGCGACACACCGCGTACCCGAGCACACGAGGGTTGGACCCTCCCGCGTCTAACCGTACGCGGCTTAGCCGTGTCCGGGGAAAGGGGGACCCTGGGGGTTGAGCCAATGCCGGGTGTTTGGACCTTTACGGCCCCTCGGAGGCGGCAACACACCCCTTTGGCCTCGGCTTCACGTAGACGGCACACCCCGGACTGACCCACCCAGGGGAAATCGCTAGTGGCCTTTTCCTGTCTCTCTCTCCCACCAACCTTCGTCTTTCTCTCGCTTTTCATCTTTCCTGTCTTCTCGTGGCTTCCCTTCCAATTTTTCCAGGCAGCAAGGGTTAACCTTGTGTGAATAGCCAACCTAGGCTATTTCATACTTCGTTATAGCGGTAATGTACAGCTGGCGTTTGCAGGCCGTGTTTCACAGGTCCTGCAGCGTTCCCTTGTAGGACTCCACGGTGGATCGCTAGGCGTTACTGCCGAAATTACACTCTTTTATGGCTACTTCTTTCCTCCACTGCCTGATCGCGCCCTGAAAAGGGGGCGCACCGATGATGTCTTCGAATTTTTTGCCTGCCAAAAAGAAACTTTCCCTCGTTTCCATGTAGTCCACTCTGAACAACCAGACAAACCCGTGCGAAGAATTTCACCATTCCTCGTGTCTAAGTCTCTCACCCAAGTTTTTGGTACAGGTTATAAAGCATACAGGATGGCAAGCGGTGGTCTCCTCTTAGTGCTCCGGAACCAGAAACAATATGAAAAGCTACCCAATTTTTAGCTTTATCTACCCAATCATTTTGGGACACCCAAGTAACAGTAACTCCACATCGTAATGAATACCACCCGTGGTGTTGTCTCCGATGATGATCTCTTGCAGCTGACTGAAGCTGAGCTCCTGGATGGCTTCAGTGAGCAGAACGTCATCAACGTCAAGCGAATTAAGATGAGGAGTGTCAATAAGGAAATACAGTCCAAACACCTAATATTTACTTTGTCACAAGTGTTCTGCCTGAGGCCATCGAGACCGGGTATATCAAGCTTCGTGTTCGGCCATACGTCCCTAATCTCCTGCGATGCTTCAAACGCCAGCGTTTCGGTCACAGCTCACAGAGCTGCCGAGGCCGCCAAATTTGGGCGAAATGCAGTGCTCATGAGCACATCTCTGAATCATGCGAAAACTCTCTCCACTGTGTAAACTGTGATGGGGAGCACGCTGCATACTCGCGGTCGTGCCCATCTTGGAGGAAAGAAAACGAAATTGTTACAATTAAAGTAAAATAAAACATAAGTTTCAAGGAGGCACGCAGGCGGGTATCCTTCCTGCCAAAGAACACCTTTGCCGATGTGACGCGGCAGTGGGCAGCGACACAACAGCTTCCGGCAGCTGTCCGACCCACAGGCAGTGAGTCGGCAGTTACGCCATTTGCCCCTGCGGCGGTTGCAGCTAGCGCTGCTTTGTCAACCCAGCAGAAGGGGCCATCTACCTCCGAGCAGGTGGCCTCAAAGGCCTCGTCCAACGTGCCGAGGCCTTCACGTCAAACAAAGTGCTCGGAAGAGCGCGTGCCCAGCGCCTCGCAGGAGGCGATGGACACAACCACCAGCAAGACGGTGCCACCAGCGCCTAAGGAGCGTCGAGGCTCTCTCGATCGCTCCAAAAAAGACGAAATTCCCGTCACGGCGCCTACAAAGGGCCCGTGAGCTAATCCTCGTCTCTTAAACAACATCAGCAGCAGCAGCCTGGTTACGCCCACTGCAGGGCAAAGGCCTCTCCCATACTTCTCCAACTACCCCGGTCATGTACTAATTGTGGCCATGTTGTCCCTGCAAACTTCTTAGTCTCATCCGCCCAGCTAACTTTCTGCCGCCCCCTGCTACGCTTCCCTTGACTTGGAATCCAGTCCGTAACCCTTAATGACCATCGGTTAACTTCCCTCGTCATTACATCTCCTGCCCATGTCCCCCATTTCTTTTTCTTGATTTCAACTAAGATGTCATTAACTCGCGTTTGTTCCCTCACCCAATCTGCTCTTTTCTTATCCCTTAACGTTACACCTATCATTCTTCTTTCCATAGCTCGTTGGAAATAGCTCCAGGAAAGCCGACTGATGATAGTTCTGCCTACCGTGGAATTCTTCAAATGTTCACCTCGTGCGATAAAGTTACGGTAACGGCGGGGAGGGATGTCCCCTTCCCCTACACTGCCAACAATTCCTCATCACTAAAAACGCATAAAAAGCTGAAGGAAGATGAGCAGACGCTATCCACACAAAGGTCGAGGTAAGCCGACGCAGCCTGAAAGCACCCCTACTCTGTAGACGGCCTGATTACCTTCTCGTGTGCGCGGAACGTTGCCTTCTGTCCCCTTCGAAAGACGTCCCGTTTCCTATCGTCCCACGAGCCGACCGAATGGTTTTTGGCACTCGTCGCCATGTCGAAGCATGCGGACAAAGCACTTGCAATGCTTGTCGTCAGTATTTGCAGTGCTCGGGCGCCAGAATACAGATGTCGTAAATAGCTGAGATTTTCGGTCTTGTACGACCCACGGACGAAGCGCAGATGGCAGCACTCCCGGACTTGAAGTCGTGTGATAAAACCGGGATCTCCTCATGCAGCAATGGTGCAATTATTTCCGATTCCTTCGCCCATGTGCGTGTATGCTTTTAGCTTACTGTTTGTGTGATGTAGGCTGAGAGAAACGTGAGAAGCGGGGATTGATACCCCGCACCTCCACCAGATATGTTACGTAGGAAGACGCAGACGAAAAGCTATATACAAGTATACTTACAAAGAAATACGCCATACTTGGCCAAGAGGCAACAGCCCGCGCTAGTCTCTAATCGTCGTCGTCGTCTTCACACTGCTCGGCTCTTCGTGATCACAAATACTGTTCCGTAGCAATATCATCTAGTACAGATAAACAGGCAACTTGCAATTGCATTCTTTCACACGTGTCTCCTTATCGATGCCCGTATGATGCACCTGCTTGTGTACCACTTGGCACGGATATGCGTACCGCAATTATATTACACAGAACTCATCCCCGTTTCATGTGCCCCCACTGCCTAAGTAACTTATTCATGAAGAATTCGACAAGCGAACACCATGAAGGAAGGAATGCAACCCAAAGAATACTGCTTGCATATCACTGTATTCTCTGCAGATAAAAAGTAGAAAAAAGGAATTTTGATTGAACTGACAAGTGTCACTCAATGACATTATGTCCACTTATGTCCACTTATTTGGTTGTTTGCCCAAATATATTGTAACAGTACACGCACTGCAACAACACAACACACGTTAGGTTAGGTTAGATTGGGTTAGGTTAGGTTGGATTAGGTTGACTTAGGTTAAGTTGGGTTAGGTTGGGTTACGTTAGGTTAGATTAGGTTGGGTTAAGTTAGCTTGGATTAGGTTAAATAGATGCGTCTAAATTATGAA
This sequence comes from Dermacentor variabilis, assembly GCF_050947875.1. Lineage (NCBI taxonomy): Eukaryota > Metazoa > Arthropoda > Arachnida > Ixodida > Ixodidae > Dermacentor > Dermacentor variabilis. The sequence goes on along the minus strand of NC_134578.1, from coordinate 16,077,921 downwards.
TCTGAATGAATGAAGCTGGTGATGTAGTCGCTACCGCTACCGTATTTTCTTACTAGACGCAGAGGTGCTGGTTCCAGTACACTACTACCTGGGCCCAGGAGCCACAAAGGAAAGCCTACTGTGGACGAGGACGACCGCATTGCGAAGTACCACGACGAGGCGTACGAACGAGTGCAAAGCCACGCAGACATGTTTGCAGCCGACCGAGCGTCTGCAAAGGAGTTTTTCAATGACTTTACTTCCACAGGCAATTGGCACTCTGCATCGGGAGCAGCCGGCTTGGGTGCGAAGAACGTGGTTGAGGAGCACATACTAGGCCGCAGTCTCTACGGAATGTCAACCGGGCGGAAACGTGCAAATAACGGGGAACCAAATCCATCAGCACCAGAACGATCTAACCACAATACATAAATGTCATTGGTGGACACAGCAGACGCCCTCGCACCAGCCGGGGGAGCAGGTGTTGGAAGTAACTATCCGTCTTCATTCGAGCAGGTTCAGCAGATTCTGCGAGTTCCTCGCGACCACGGTGCGGTCTCAGTGTTCAATGGTGGCAAGATTGTCCCCACTTGGGCCTACTGCATGCTAAGGACATCACTCAAGTACGACCAAGAAAAGTTGTTTCCCGGCATCATAAGATGCATGTCTCATCTATCCGTTGACCGTCCTTACCTTTACGCTCCCCACGGCACTCGAATTTTCCGGTACACTCAAATGCGCTGCAGTGCTCTGTCAAGTTGACTCCCCATGGCTTGCGTACCCCTTGGAAAACGGGCTCGTCGGTCGTGCAGCCAATCAATTCAGACATGCTCGTTCACGGCCTCGCCTCGGTCGGCTTGAACCATCACATGGACACAGCCATGTGCTGTGCCCATGTGATGAGCTATAAATTCGAAGTTTGCAGGTGTACTGTGGGGATAAGTCTTCCGGAAATGAAATACCAGTAGTGGTGTGCGAAATTTGAATAACGTATATAATGATGTCCTATTCTATTCGCTTGTCGAATGGAATAATCCTTACGTGATTCAATTTGTCTTTAGGCTGTATTCCATTCGCTGTGAAAAGTTATTATTCGCGCACCAGTACAAAATAGACAGCATAGTAGACGTGGTTAGGCTGTTTTTTTATTGGGACATAAATCACACACACTTCCGGCTCTCGTGTCATGCTGTCGCGGGTGCGTTGGCGCACCCGCTTGGCAGCCCGCGCGCATGGCATTGGAGGTTGCGTCATTCGAGTCTCAGAGCCGCGGTACAGCGAAATGGTAAAATAAGCGGTAGCACAGAACGTTCGCTTTAGGAAATGTACACACAGGCGCTCGCCGCCGCTAGCACTCGTCGCGCAAGTGTTATGATCGCAATGGCCATCGTAAGCACTCGTACATGCCCTTGCGCACAGCGCTCAGATGTTTCCCCGGTTTCGCCAGCAGCCGTTTACGTTGCTTTCGCGAAGAGCAGTTTCCCTACCTTCCCATGCATGACACAGGCGTCCAAAGCCAAGTCCTCACACTGGCCTTTGCAGTAAGGTCACACGCTCTGCACAAGCGGGAACTGCACGAATAGATTATTTGCCAAAAGTACTTTTTTTAAAGTCGTTAGTCTACGCAGCGTAAATTGTGCACGTGTTGTCGCCCTTTTTCACACTGGCCATTGCTTTCTCTCCTTTTTCTGCTGAATTCGCAGACTTTCGTGCACATGTGCGCTGTTGCGCATGCAACGGCGGAAGGGCTTCGCAAAAAGAAATGGAGGAAAGCTCCGCACGATCGGCTGTCATGCACCGCAACATGTAGATGGCAATCACTGCAGTAATTTTCGAGGCTACGATGATTACTCGAAAAGGAAAGTGGGAAATGTGGGGGTTCGAGCATTATGCGAGAGCGATGATTGCGCGGGCAAATACGATATATCTTTGCACCAGAAGACCACCTACTGGAAATCGCGTGTTTCAATACTTCACCGAGCGTCGGAACACGGGAAAATCGGTATGTTGCGCGCGGCTTGGAATTCCACAGGTCACGCAGCCATCCGCACTCTTCGCTGGAGTGGGGGAAATAAAGGCTCCCTCGTTGTTTGCTGCTAATCCTATCCTTCAACCGGCGTCGCGTAGAATAGGCCAAACACAGTGCTCTGCCAAACACATCGCACTTCACTGCGTGGGGATAGCAAGTTTCCAGATGTAGTCGTACGAAGCTGGGAATTAGGAAGGGGCGGGGCAAGTTCTGTGTGAACTTCATGAACGCTTCCACAATCACCTAGGAACGAAAGTGAGCACCGAGAAAATTCCTGGAATCTTACTTTAGCAGCAATTCTCCTGTGCACAATAGCCTAACCTGATGGCTAGCTTGCATGCAGTCATGGTGTACCATGCCCACCGGCGCTCTCGTTCTTTCATTCTTTTTCTCCCAGCAGCCACAGTTGAGTGAGGTGCCATAGAACCACGTTGAAGGTCTGGTTGTAGACGCGTATGCTTGGAAGAATGTGCGGTAGGCGCGGCGACTAGACGGAGCCAAACATTCAAATCTGGAGGAAGAATCTGTACGCGTTTTGCACGCTTTGTAATGTTTAGTGGCGCCACATTCGACAAATGTTGAAACTGACGTGAAACAGCTTGATACTTTTTGAACACATGGCGCCAACAGCAAGAAATGCCTGTGAGGTTTATTACTTATTGGAAATCTGTTGTTTCAAACTCGTGAGTGCTATTGATTACGAGGCATCGTACTTTACTAATGCGAAACACTCGTTGTGAATTAGCGTGTACGTGAAATAGAATGTCAATTTGCATGGACCTGGCCAGCCGAAAAATTAGCGAAATTCACTGCTCCCTTATAGATTCCGTAATCAACATAAGCCAATTTTCTCTTCATATGATTGAATAGAAGGGCTTGCTGCTTGATTATTGAAAATTGTAGAGCTTACGCTTGAATAGTTTTCCCTCTTTTTTGGTAATGCGTGACCAAGTATAGTCATAAAGTGCCAATCTGAAGTAATAATAACTCATGAACTGTTCATCAGAACACAAAACAACTTCGCATAGATGATAAGTGCATTGTAGCCTAAGAAATCACTAAATATTGTTGTTCCTAGTTAAAAAGAAAAATATATTCATTCATAAACTTTTATTGTTTTTCCCATATTTATTAAAGCCTATATGAATTTTTAATTCGCTTACACGCAATACCTCTTCATAGCAACCTTGAATAACATTTAATTCCAAAGCACAGCAAATTTCATTGTGTTGTGTTCAACAGTTTTGCTGGAAACGCAGTACAATGAAGGCTAGTACAGCAAAGACGGCGTTTTTTGCTCACACTGCTTTGTTTGCCGTCAGGTAACGCTTCAATAATAGGTGTCAGTGTAAAACGCAGACAGTTAAGAAAGTAAGTGTTAAGGGCACGAGAATGTGTTCGTGATTGGCAGTCTTGGGTGGAAACCCTGAGAGATCTTAAAGAGCTTTAATACAACAAAAGTCAACAAAGTTCATCCAGAATACATATATTCAGTGTCCTTCGTGTGTCTGTGGATAGCAAAGGTGTGGTGGTGTTGCAAACTCAAGATCTGGGAGATAAAGAAGCGGGATATAGTGGACCAGTGGATAGAGTATCGGGTTGCTCTTCTCTAAGGCAGAGATTCGGTTCCACCATAGGTCACACGTTATTTTCTTTGTATTAAAGCGAGGTGAGACGGGAATCTACTTAGCAAACTACCTAAATGCCGTAAAAGGCAAAAAAATGAGTCAAAGAATGCTTCGCATTGAAATTGAAAAAAAAAAGCCAGCCAAAACATTTACTAGAGTAGATTCAAGAGCACTCATTTAAATATAAAAGCATATACAATAAAATGTTTGCTTCGTCAGACAATCCCCGCAGGGGCGTCTGCACAAGCAGGCTTTTGGTGCGTTGCGACACCACGTACCCGAGCACACGAGGGTTGGACCCTCCCGCGTGTAGTCGTGCGCGGCTTAGCCGTGTCCGGGGAAAAGGGGATCCTGGGAGTTGAGTCAATGCCGGGTGCTTGAACCTTTACGGCCCCCCAGCGGCGGCAACACACTCCTTTGGCCTCTGCTTCACGTAGACGGCACCTCCGGCCTGACCCGACCGGGGGAAATCGGCAGTCGCCTTTTCCTGTCCTCCCCTATATCTTTCACTTTCCTATCTCCTTTCTCACAACTCTCCTATTTCCTCATCTCTTCTTGCGTTTTCCCTTTTTTCCTTGGTGGCTAGGGTTAACCTTGTGTGGCGAGCTGTCCTGAGTTCAGCCATATTTGGTTATAGTTGCGCTGTACAGCTGGCGTGGGGAGGACTTGCTTACAAGTTCCTCTCCCGTCCCCTTGTAGGGCTCCATGGTGGGTGGCTGGCACCGCGGCCGAATAATACATTTTTCCCATGGCACCTCCTCTCTCCAAACCAGATCGCCCTCACAAAAGAGGGCGGACCGATGTCACAGCTGATTTTTTTCAAAAAACCAAAGAAATCTTCCCTAAGTATCACGTGATACACAGTGAAAAGCCAGAAAAACTGGCTAGAAAAATATCCCCGTTCACAGTGGCAAGATGTCTGAAAGAAGCCATAGGCACCAACTATAATGTAACAAAGCTCGCTAGCGGTGACTTACTGCTAGAAATCCAAAGCAAAGCTCAAGTGTGCAAACTTGCTAATATCGTGTCGTTTGAAGACATCCCCGTCTTAATTTCAACCCACAGATCGCTGAACACAGTGCGTGGGGTGATTTCTGAAATTGACTTTTTGGATCTCTCCGAAGAAGAAATGCTAAATGGTCTTTCCGAACAAAATGTCAGCAACGTTCAGAGAATTAAAATAAGAAAAGACAACAAAGAGTTACCTACCAAGCATCTAATTTTGACTTTCACTTGCTGCACACTTCCAGAGACAATTGAAGTTGGGTATACGAAAGTTGCAGTTCGCCCATACATACCGAACCCTCGACGTTGCTTCAACTGTCAGAGATTTGGCCATGGCTCCCAGAGTTGCCGTGGTCGCAAAACCTGCGCGAAATGCGCATCCAAAGACCATGCTTCTGAAATATGCGAAGCAGCACCTCGCTGCGCGAACTGTGAAGGAGAGCATGCTGCATACTCCAGATCTTGTCCCTCATGGAAGAGAGAAAAAGAAATCATTACATTGAAAACAATTGAGAACATTTCATTCAAAGAGGCTAGAAACCGCATCCTAGTTAAAAACACGTTTTCACTGAAACCGAACATGAACTTCGCCGATGTGGTGCGACAGGGCGATCCACCACACCGGCCTCCGGCACCTGCCCAGACCACATATAGTGAGGCTGGGACGGAGCCATCCTCGCCCCCGGTGGGAGCAGCTCACGCTGCTCCACCAGCCGCAAAGCAGGCTATGCCGTCCCTCGAGTTGGCAAGCCTCAAGGCCTCTGCCCACGAGGAGAGGTCTGAAAAAAGTGCCGACGTTCAGTCTGCACGACCCTCCAGCGCCTCTGATGAGGTAATGGAGACGAGCCAGGGTGGTTCCGTGCCGTCAACGTCACAGAGACGGCGGAACTCCTTGGATACTGCGTGTAAAGAAAACCCCCGAATCACGGGGCGAAAACCAATTAAACGTATCCCGACCCCACACACATAAATCAATATGGCGTTCCTAATACACTGGAATTGCAGAGGACTCCTAAATAATTTTAGTGATATAAAAGAGATAATAAATTCTTTCTCTCCTGTAGCAATGTGCCTACAGGAAACGAACTTAGGTCCTCAGCATACAAATGTACTAAAAAAATACAAAGTCTTTCGCCGTGACCGAGAGCAAGCAAACAGGCTCTCAGGAGGGGCAGCCATCATTGTACAAAGTGGCATTGCAGCTCGTGAAGTCAAAATAAAAACCAAATTTGAAGCTGTGGCAGCCACTTTGCTCTCATACAAAACGATTACGGTGCGCTCTGTGTATTTAGAACCACACCTAAAAATAACCCTTCAAGAGTTAGAGGACCTGTTCCAACAATTACCAGAACCCTATCTGGTAGTTGGGGATTTTAATGCGCATTCCAGTTTTTGGGGAAGCGAGAAAACAGACGTAAGAGGACAAATTATAGAAGATTTTATTTTAAGCAATAATGTTTGTTGAATTCTGGAAAATCAACATACTGCTCCCCAAGCTCAGGAAAGATGAGCTGTATCGATTTATCTTTTAGTTCACCTTGTATTTTTAACGATTTTAAATGGGACGTCATAGATAACCTATATGGAAGCGATCATCTACCATTTAAAATCACTCTTCCATCCTCACCTGCAATCATTCCAAACAAACCACGACGATGGAAGCTCCAAGCAGCTGACTGGACACTGTTTAGAGAAAAAGCCAATCTAGATGAAGTCTTTTCTGAAGACCTTAGTGTCGATGATCTCAATGAACAACTCACAACCTGTATTTTAGCCGCTGCCCGTTTAGCTATCCCCCAGACTTCAGGAGTGGTGAGACAAAATCACAAGGTGTGGTGGACTCGGGAACGCAAAGAAGCAAAGCGAAAACAAAATAAAGCCTGGGGTGTCCTTCGCCGATATCCCACTCAGGAAAACCTCCTAATCTTTAAAAAGGCACGAGCTAAAGCACGATATGTCCGCCGTAATGCCGAAAAGACGTCATGGCAAGCATACGTTTCATCAATAAATAGCACAGTCACATCAAAAAACATGTGGGAGCAGGTACGTAAGCTCCATGGTAGCTACTCCCCATTTACAATTCCTCTCCTGACAACCCCCGGCATCCAAACAAGTATAGAGGAACAGGCCAACATATTAGGAGAACATTTCGCTGCAGTCTCTAGTTCTTCACACTACACTCAGTCATTTTTAAAATATAAGAACGTGGCTGAAAAGCAAAGGCTTCCGATTAGTGGCAGCACAAATGAGCCGTATAATAGTTTAATCACTCATCAAGAAATCACTAGAGTACTGTCTGCCGGGAAACAAACTGCACCAGGGCCCGATGAAATTCATTATGAAATGCTGGCACATCTCTCCGAATCCGCTATAAATGCACTTCTGAATTTTTTTAACAAGATACTGTTACAAGGGAAAATACCGGAGGCCTGGAAAAAAGCTATTATTGTACCCTTTTTGAAAACCGGAAAGCCACCGACATCTCCCGGTAGTTATAGGCCAATAGCCCTTACCAGCTGTCTGGCGAAATCTTTCGAAAGCATTTTGAATATTAGATTGATGTTTATTCTAGACTCCCGTGAACTACTCGACATCCATCAGTGTGGTTTTAAAAAAACGTGCTCTACAACTGATCACCTCATTCGACTTGAAAACACAATTCGAGAGGCATTCATCCACAGACAACACTGCCTTGCCGTCTTTTTTGATCTAGACAAGGCTTATGATACTACCTGGAGGTATGGCATTCTCCGCGACCTAGTAGATCTGGGCAATCGCGGCAGGATGTTAAACTGCCTGCGTGACTTTTTGTCCAACCGTTCCTTCCATGTGCGCCTCGGTTCAACTCTCTCAAGGAAGTTCAGTCAGGAAAATGGGGTACCACAAGGGTGTATCTTAAGCACTACACTCTTTATTGTAAAAATGAATTCCCTAACACAAATAATTCCGAAATCCATTATGTATTCAGTTTACGTTGATGATCTCCAGATAGCTTGCACATCATCAAGCGTATCAACATGCGAGAGGCAAGTACAGTTAACTATAAACAAACTAGCAACATGGGCAGATAAAAATGGGTTCCAGTTTTCTCCACAGAAAACAGTGGCCGTTATGTTCTCGCTGAAACGAGGTTTACAGGCTGATCCCACCCTACACCTTAATGAAACCGAACTCCCAGTGAAAAACGAGCACAAATTTCTTGGCATCACATTTGACAAAAAGCTAACATTCCTACCTCACATAAACACGGTGAAAAACAAGGCCTCTTGAGCACTCAACATACTTAAAGTCCTTTCACGGAAACGCTGGGGCTCTGATAGGGCATGCCTTCTACAAATATACCGCTCCGTCATACGCTCCTCCTTAGACTATGGGTGTATAGTGTATGGCTCTGCCAGATCATCATATTCGAAACGATTGGACCCAGTACACAATTTAGGTTTACGCTTGTCAACTGGTGCCTACAGGACGTCGCCCATAACCAGTTTGTATGTAGAAACTAACGAACCCCCACTTGCCGACAGAAGAAGCATGCTGACATGCTCGTATGTTCTAAAAATCCGTTCCTTGCCAAAACATATATGTTACCCAATAGTTAACAAATGCCCATCTAGAATATTATTCACAAACAAACCCCAGGCTATCAGACCACTCCTTCTCCGTTTTGAAGAGAAATTACAAGAGTTACATGTAACGGACACACTGCCTAATATTGCCCAGAAATCTGATCCACTGCCACCATGGTATTGCTTGCCTTCTGTTTGTGACTTATCATTAACACGTTTTCAGAAAAAACTAACGCCGCAGGAACATATATTACAAGAATATTTAGCACTAAAAGAAAAATATGTGGAATACACAGCATTTTACACCGATGGTTCCAAAGCTGCACACTACGTGGGATGTGCTGTGATACAGAATAGCTGGGAAGAAGTAGTACGGCTGCCGCAATGTGCATCAATTCTCACTGCAGAGAGTCATGCAATTTCCATGGCTGTGGAAAGAATATTACATGAAAACATTGAAAACAGCATCATTTATACAGACTCACTAAGCATACTTACAGCACTTCAGCCTAGGAATGCAGTTCTGCCAATAATCGGTGACATCCTACACAACATAACAGAAGCCGCGAGGCGGGGACAAAACATCAAATTTTGTTGGGTGCCGAGCCACGTAGGAATCTGTGGAAATGAGAAAGCAGACGAGAGTGCAGCGAAAGCTCGAAATAAGCAAATCAAAAACTTAAGAATTCCTTACAGAGATTGCATGAAATTAGTGTGCCATAAACTGAAAGAAAAATGGCAGTCCGCATGGAACAACCTAACGAATAATAAGCTACACCTTGTAAAACCCATCATCGAAGAGTGGAAGTCATGTTCACACCAAGAACGTTTTATTGAAGTTGTCTTATGTCGACTCCGTATTGGACACACACACCTCACCCATAATTACTTGCTGACAAAAAAAGACAAGCCTGTTTGTGACAAATGCGGAGACGAACTTACAGTAACCCACATTTTACTCTCCTGCAGACGACTTGAGACATTGAGAAAAAAATATTTTACGCCATTTTACAGCGAACGCATTCCTTTTCATCCTTCATTGATTTTAAGCGAAGATGCACTGGTTGGCACAATTCATGTATTTAGCTTTTTAAAAGAAACCGGTTTTCTCGAAAAATTGTAAAGCTTGACCTTGTTCTCTTTCACATCCAGTGACACAGCTCATCCACCTTCTCATGTCTGAGAAGAACGCTGAGGTGTTTATTTAATTTGTTGGAATCCTCGGGGTCCTCTAACAGAAAAGGACCTTTTGAGGTGACCCAGCTTTTCCCTACATTATACCTTGCTGTTGGCGCATGATGGCCTTAGTTGCTTATGCGCCATTAAACTCAACATCAACATCAACATCGTCAGACAATAATAAGTGCACCTTTTCTTCTCTGTTAAACTGGTGGAAGGACCTTCTAGGCTCTTATGGTTGGTGGTGGCGTGTTCCATATTAATAACGTATCGTATTAAATAGTCTCTTCACCAAAGTTAGTAATAACTTTTAGAAAAAGAGAGTCGCCATTGTAGTGAATCTGGTAGTGCTGGAAATCATAAGGTTCGATAGTGAAAATGTGCACGGTGGTACCTGATGATTATACGCAGATCTTAAAATGAAGACACCTAAGTTTGTTTGACGAGTCATGCAATGCTCGGGATTTTACTCGCGTCTAGTGGTGCTTTGCCATTAGCGAAGCGCGTACTGGATTTAACGATTCTTATTACTTGGTTACGAACTCTGGGATGGTTTTTTGGGAGCGTCAATTCTGCTACGCCATTACATTACACACACACACAAATACGCCTTCTACACACGCACTCAACTCGCCGACAAGAGAGGGTGAAAGGTGCTACACGTGCATGGCCACCGCGGGACGGACAAAAGGTGAATGACCCGAAACATTCGGAAAGCCTGTATCTTTCGCTAGCCCAAGTGATAGCCCACCAAGTATGAACTAATCTTCAGTGTGCAGCCGAAACCTAAGCCCCACAGACGTTTGTGGCATCTGCCTTAGCCAGATATCACTATGCAGGAAGCTGTTTCAGCTGGCTACACCTGCCTTATCTTCGCAGGTCAAGAGAAGCGGCCTGTTTACGACGAAGCGCCCAGGAAGACGGAGGCTATCCATAGGTGGCCTGCACTCGTAATTCGAGACGTGGGAATAAAAGATTTATCGTAATTCATGTTTTCATTTCATCGGCCCCTCTATCCTATCATAGTCAATGGTTCTTTATTATTTTTGGAGGCATTGCATACGGCTTACGCCACCTTACAACAGCACAGTATATCGCCGCACAAGTTACCAGCTATAAGATTCTCGCACACGTGTTAAAACTCTAAATGTTATCATGACTCAACTATTCCCAGCGCAAGTTAGTGTTGGAATCGCCTTCCACGCAATGTTGTCACCAGTAGAGATACTAATGCTTTTAGGAATGCTTCTACGAACCCGCTTTGTCAGTAACTACGTGAATGTTGCAACATTCATGTTGTAATTGTAAATTGTATAGTATTGCTCCTATTTGCTGCTGTATTGCATTTATTACCATGATACCCACTCCTCTCTCTAAGGGCCTATGGCATTGAGGGTAATTTAATTAATAAAAAAGTAAGTAACATAAATAAATCCATAAACTTCTCCACGTCGTTCTTTCCGCGCACAGCTAAAGACTGGAACAGTTTTCCTCACAATGTCATCGCCATAACCAGCCCATTATCTTTTCTCGGAGATGCCATCGAGTATCTGTTGATGTGATCTTAGCTGTCTTTATAGTCTCCTTCTTCATGCACACTCCTTATGCAATACCCTCTCGTGGGCTCTTCAATGTAAATAAATTAGATAAAATGAATTCATGATCTTGGCAATTCATAGATGGAGGTCTTTGAAGGGGTACTTGTAATCAACAAAACTGTTGTTCTAGTTCATTGGTCACCGTTGATCGGTTACCGAAATCTCTGTTCCCGCACTCATCTTTTTTTTTCGTTTCTTTAGAAGCCCATCATAAGTTTTTGTCTGACTTCTTTGTACTTATGCACATCAATGTATGCCAGTCTGAAGAACCTAATGCACTATATGCAGGGTGTTTCACATAACTTGAGCCAAACTTTAAAAATATGCAAATGCCTCGTTGCTGGACCAAATCAAGGTAATCTTGTTAGCCGTCGCTTTTACATATTCAAAATATTTATTGCATTCCGCCTAAGTGGATATTTAGTTTAATTAATTAACTTTGCAAATATTATAGCTGGATTAGAAGTGTCCCTTAGTAAATCATAGAGCATCATGAGAAACCCCCGATACAGCTTTGTGTTCCTCGATACGTGCTACATAAAAGTTTTTCCGAGCGTGAAAGCAGCCCGCGAATACGCGCGAAATGGCCGAGTGACTGGCCGCTAGAGGTTATTTATTTATTTATTTATTTATTTATTTATTTATTTATTTATTTATTTATTATAATACCTTCAAGGCCATGGGGGCATTACAGAAGGGAGTAAAATAAAAAGTATACAGTCACAATGCATCGAAAAGAAAGCAATGTGATATATAACAACGAAAAAGCGTGGGCTTAGGCAAAGTGCAAGGCCAGATTAGTAACGAGGAACATTAGGCAAACACATAGTTTTGAGCGGCAGTTTTAATAAGCACGTGTAAGAGATATTGGCAACAGAGGTGGCCTAATGGTTCCAATTGTTAGCCGTCTTTGGCACAACAGAGTTAAAGTACTCATTGGTCTGGCATTGTGGAATGAGTACATTATGGCCATGATTAGTGAGAGGCGACACGAACGATGGCTCCGAAAGAACATTCCCTTCTGGCTGATAATTGTGGTAATAAAGCTTGTGAAAGGTTAGCTTTCGCAAGAGCTTTCTGCGAAGGGAATGACTAGGAAGGTTTAAGGTACTTCTCATTGTAGTTAGGCTAGCAGTGCCGGAGAAGTTACAAAATATAAAACGGGTGCCGCAATTCCGTACCGATTCTAATCGATTGGTGAGGGTTTCGAGGCCCGGGTCCCACACAGAGCACGCGTATTCTAATTTCGATAGCACTAGGGTTTTGTAGAGTAGTAATAATAGGAGTAGTAGTAATAAAGATGGAGCCAAAGAAATGTTACACCGCAAGTAACCAAGCATGCGGTTAAAATTGTTACCCGCACACACGTGGCTTTGCGTGTAATTCGCGGGCATCTTTAACGCTCGGAAAGAAACCTTTTAGGTAGAACATATTGAGCAACAGAAAACTGTGTCGGGAGTTTCTCATGTTGCTTTACAATTTTCTAATTGACACTCTCCATCGAATTGTAATAATTTAGAAGTTCATTAATTCAGGCTAATTATTTAATTAAGCTGAATGCAAGAATAATCTATCTCCAAGTGACGATAAACAACATTAGATTGGTTCTGTCGAGCTACGTAGCATTTGCATATCTTTAATGTTTGGCTCAAGTTCAGTGAAACACCTTGTCTACAGAAAGCAGTCAAAGAAGGGAATGTGTGCAATCAAGACTTTTACTTTTGTGTGTATGTGTTCCAGGTTTACGTGAAAGTGTTAATTTGCTTCCAACTGTCCACCACCTGTCATCCTGCCTCCACACAGCCTCCTCCGCTCAATATGTCCCCATTCGACATGGTATCACTTGACAGTCAAGTCGCCATCGTATTGGTCCAACTGTATTAGTAAACCTTTGACATTTCACCGGCCATCACGCAGTAGTACATGGATTTGTCTAATCTGTCTGTTTGTGGCTTCAAACTTTCCTGCGGCTTTCTTTACTACGCTTTATCCGCTTTATTGACTTAAATATCCAATCAATATTTCTTTTTCTAAACTCAGAACGCAATAACACGCAAACAACGAACCATTGCACACGCTTAATCACAGTGAATTCTGGAATTTATAACACACTATCTTGCTGAAAATGAAGAACTTTTCGAAGTCACAAAGCCGTTCGACGCCACAAGGACGAAGTTTAGGCAAATGTACGTAATCATTCCCACGCTGGACGAACCACCATGCTTCAAGCTTCTTCAAATACTAGCACCAGATCCTCTAGTATAATCATCACCGTCAGCCTGGTTACTCGGACTGCAGGGCAAAGGCCTCTACCATACTTCTCCAACTACCCCGGTCATGTACTAATCGTGGCCATGTCGTCCCTGCAAACTTCTTAATCTCATCCGCCCACCCAACTTTCTGCCGCCCCCTGCTACGCTTCCCTTCCCTTGGAATCCAGTCCCTCTAGTATATTCTGTAGGAAACTCTATGCTAGAAATAACTTAGACATGTTATAGCCGGATACATACTCTTTCCGCTCCCACCTTCCCACCTTCCGCGGTTATTGTTGTTGATATTACTTACCTTATTTTCTTAGTTTGCTTATCCTTATTTGCAAAGAACAAAAAGCACAGGACCGGCTGGGGGAGCTCTTGTCTGGCAGCTAATTGGAGAAGACATTCGCAAAGAGACCTTCGAACGTTTGAGCCACCGTATATATGACTGAAACCCACCTTACGCACAGACCGAGTTTGACAAAGAGCGTTTGCACGTAATGAATCACTTACTTCCCTAAACGCTCCATCGATACAGAAACTGCGATGAAGCTCCTAAACCGCTTCCCCCAAGCCGTTTTGCCGATCCACAGTCCCTGCCAGACTATTGCAGCCGTCTGGATAATAAACGTCAATCAGCTGGACACCTTTTTCAACCGATGTGCCCTATTTCTTGAACGCTAGCACGGATAACCTCATTCTAGCCCCTGCCCCACCACCACCACCTTCCTTGCTGACTGCTGCTCAGATCTACGCTCTCCCTGCTAATTAGCCAATCACGTTGTTTCTGTCTCGACATAGGAGATCGAAAACAACGTTCGATGTGAGTAAATACATGCGTCCCATCACGGCGCGCTGCTTTTCGCTGTCGTTTATAGCCCTGCAAGGTTCCGTGCTTCGATTCTGCAAGCAGCAGGTACCGATCTCCTTACTTTGTCCGCAGTTCATTGAGGGATGACGCAATATTTCGCATATTTAGCAAGCAGCAGCTGATCCTTGGCACGCTGCACTGGAAATTCAGTCTGCGTGCACGCCAAGGTCACGGAGGCGGAAATTCTGACCGTCCTTGAATAATTCAAATCATGGCCTCCATAAAATTCATAGAGTTACATTTCGTTGGCGTTCTCTTAAATCAATATTTCCGTTGTTCGCCACATATTCTCGGTTTTGTTTCACGTGGAACGACTTTCATTTCATTTTTTTTTTCGTAGTAGATATAATCCACCAAATTCAAACCGGCACTCCTCAGGAGTTAAAGAAGGGCTTGAAGTGCAAAATTTGTTGCGGAAATTTCACGCACCCCCGGGTATGGTGCACCTGCGTTCAGCACGTAGGGTCAGACACGGCGTGAAGAGACTCGGGCAGCGAGACAGCGAAATAGTAACCTCTGTGACCACGGCGAAAAGGGTCCGTTTCCTCATGGAGCGCAAGCGCAGGAGACTGACGCAAGTGTAGCAGCTCTTAACACGTGCGAGAGCTGGAGGCTTGAGCGGCATGGTGATATTCATTATTATTTATTGAGATTCAGTTAGCCTGCTTGAGCTAATCAGGTAAGTTATACATGCATGTCAGTCTAGAGCTCAAATTCGGGCTAGTTGTTTATTCGCGATCGTCAAATACCAGCGCGTAAATAACAAGAGAAGAGCTTGAAGTACGTGAAGCGCTGTCTCTCTTCACGTTCGTCCCATACTTTTTTACGCGCTGGTATTTGACGACTACCCGTCTAGAATTTTCCCTCTCTCTCCTCAATCTAATGCGCTAGCATTCTTAGGGTACTTCACGCACTTTTCGGGGGCTATCTATCGATTTATCTGCGTTTCTATCTACGTATCTATCTAACCGTTTCCCCGCCTGCCTGAGTCATTTGGAAGTTTTTGGTCGTGTAGCTAGCGCGTCGGGCTGCTGGGCTGAGGTAACAGGGTTCGAGGCCGACCATCGGACCAACCTGGGCCACTGTGTATGCGCCAATGTGCACACATGCGCATCTGCTCAACGAAGCTATTTCATGCCGACATAGGTCACTAGACGCGGGACCGGGTAGGCACCGCTGTTCGAAGAATCTCTTTGACGCCGACTCGGAGCATACTGGGTACGTTGCACTCGGTCTGTGCTGATCTTCGATGAACCTCTTTGGTGCCAACTTGAGTGACTGAGTATGTGCCACCGGGAATGTGCAGCCCTACAACGACGAAGTAGATGCCTTGAATTTCTCCGATGCTGAGCGAAATCGAGCCCACGTCACAAGGGTTTTCTCAAGGACAGCAACCCGACGCTTTTGCAGGCGGCGCCACAAATGCACTGGGCATGTGCCACTGTTCGATGGACGTCTCGCCAACTTGGATCGCTGAGTATGTCCCACAGAGAGGGCGACAACCGAGGGGACAGCTGCCAGCGTTCGCAGGCCGCGGCGCATCAGGCTTTTTCGCTTTAGAGGCCACGCGCAGGCTTCTAGGTGGCGCCACTAGATGGCGCAGCGTGTCCAGAAAGAAGCGCGAGTGAGCGGCCCGGAGGGGGGGGGGGAGGTATTCTGTAAGAGTCCACCTAGTGGACTGTCCATTTCGGCCGCTGCTGATTGGCTAACGCCGCTCGTCTCCTCCTCTCTCGTACAGCTGCATCCAATCAGCAACGGCCGAAACGAACAGTCCACTAGATGGACTCTTGCAGAATAGCCCGCAGTTGTCGCATAGCGCGTTTCTCGGCATTCGCACGCATCGGTGCGCCGTGCATTTCGGAGGCCAAGCGCAGGCTTCGCGGCGGCGCCGCCAGATGGCGCAAAGTGTTCTAAGCGGAGCTCCAAATAGGATTCGCTTAACAAAGACACGTTGCGGGGCTAGTTGGTGATGCATTATTTTCTTTATTAAAAAAGTAATCCGGTGCTACCATTTTTAGACGAGGTCACTGGAAAACATGACAGGACTGGCGCTATTCCAACTATGCTTATTGAAATGCACGCGTTACATTTATCAATAATGAAAGCACTGAACGCGTGCGCATTCGTACTCCAGGAAACGAAAAAAAAACGCGATACACACATAAAACATATATTAAGGTTGGCATTCTCCATATTATCTTCTTTTGTTTAATAATCTGTAGAATTTATAATGTAATCTGTAAATATTTAACCACTTTTAATAATCTGTTTAATATATATTTACTTAATAACCTGTTTCACGCCTCAACGCGCCGCGCCCACTATTCGGGGGGGGGGGGGGGGCAGGGGTCGATGCTTGCTTTATCAAAGGGCGCAGTGCTTTACGAGCTGCCTGCTTAGCTTCACTGTGAAATGCCCTTCTTCCACTTTTCGCTCGCAGCGGACATGTGTTGAAGTACTCTCCGAGGGGATACCTTTTTTTACCATGAGCTGACATCTTGCACGTTAGCCAAGGTCCACCGTTTAAAAAGGAGTAATGTGCTACGAACATCTATTCGCTAGGAAATGCGGAACATACATGAACGCCGCCGAGGATGACAGCTGTTGCCCTGAGGGATACGTCATCCCGTTGAAGCGAGGAGGCCGGGCGTGTAATCCCTAAATTTCGCGTCTTCATAGAGCGGCTTGCACTTTAAAGAAGCTGCTTTTTTGCCAAATCAATAAGGTTGTTTGAATAAAAATGGGCGGTGCCTCCATCCTTTGGAGGTCAACGCCGGCGTTATTGCGATTACCAATCTTTTTTTTTTATGACGGGCGTGTGATTGGTGATGATATGCTTAATGTGGTGTGATCATTGTGACCGTCTCGACGGCGCGGTGTTGGCGGTGGGTCGCCAGCGTTTGCTCCAAGGGAGTGGCCTCCACCGGATGGGGCGCTTTGGCTTTAAAATATTTAAGGCCACACGCCCCTTGTCTCACCTTAGCGGGTCCATCTCTGGGGAATGACCAAGAATGAGCACGTACCCATATCACACGTGCGAGTGCCGAAGTTGTCCGTTCGGCCACATAACCATTGACCCATGTTGTCTACTATAGGTCAGACATCATCCACGATCAAGTTGCGTATTCACACGCATACCCAGTAGTTCAGGTCGTCTACTCTCCAAGACTGCAGCCAGCACTTACCTAGTGCCTCGATCCAATAGACAACTCGGGTCACTAGGTGAAATGGGTTTGTGCATGCATCTATCACAACGGCGTATAAACCTTCCCAAGGAGCGCTAATGACACTAAACAAAACC
This sequence comes from Dermacentor variabilis, assembly GCF_050947875.1. Classification (NCBI taxonomy): domain Eukaryota; kingdom Metazoa; phylum Arthropoda; class Arachnida; order Ixodida; family Ixodidae; genus Dermacentor; species Dermacentor variabilis. The sequence continues at coordinate 16,060,510 of NC_134578.1, read as the reverse complement.
ACTTGCATTCTTAACACCGCACACCTTATCACGAGGACTCTTATTGCACAACGCATATCCATGTAGTGTGTTCCACAAATCGCAGTTGACCATTAGTTTATCCATGGCCTTGACTTGCTTGCGGTGTACGGAAAGCCCCAGACTTTGCGGGAACGAAGGAAAAGGTCTAAGTGCCTCGAGCGCTGCGTCATGTCATGGTGCGAGCAGACGTATCCTGCGCAGGTGCCAGGTGTACTGCGGGAGCTAATAACAAGAAACTGTAGGGTTTGACGCTCCAACAACACAGCCTGGCTATTAAGGTAGGCGTAGTGGGAAGCTTCTAGTTAATCTCTTCTACCTGTAGTTCTTCAAAGGGCTCCAAAATTAGGCAAACGAGCGCTCTTCTTTTTTTTCGTACTTTCTACCACTGTCTTAATGCGGCCGTCCCAGCAGTAACGCACCTAGTAATATAGCCGAAATAACTGACCATATTATATTCAAACAAACGCTTAATGAGACATTCGGAAAATAGAAACATTAACATTTCTTCTTACATTTCTTCAGATGTCAGAGGATGTAAAATTATTGTTTGTATAATGTAAGAATTATTGGCGTATGATGTTGTCGAATGAGATAAGATGTAAAGGTTGCATAGCATGTACGACTTCATATAAGGACATTTGACTCACGTGAATGTTGCCTTATACTTTTGTATATCAATTGTTATTCTCCCCCCCCCCCACTATGTAATGCCCAAGCTGGGCCTTTAGGGTAAATAAATGAAGAAAAAAATGGAATGAAACCCATGACCTCTCGCTCAGCTTCACAAACGAAACGGACAATCATCCACTGCGGTGGGTCACAACCTTCATCACCTCGTCTGCTGCTCCACAGGGAATCACCGTCCGACTTGCTGCGAAGCCGAATTGAGTCGTAGGATCTACAGAAAAAAAGGCACGCCTCTTACTTTATATAGTTGTTCGGAAGGTCAGGTTTAATGCTCCGAGGTCACTATCAGTGGCCAGGAACAAATTATTGTGGCGCAGCTTTCTGTGTGAGTCACCGCATTTGCCGTTTCGTCGAGACTGACCGGTGCCTGCACGCGCCTTCCCGAATAATAAACCATAAAAGTTCTGTAATGATTGCAGCATTACGGAGATACCGGTGAGCTTTAGCATGGCCGTACGCTCTTAAAGAAAGGTAGCAGTAGTTAGTACTTAGTTGTCACACTATTTATTACCTTGGTATAAGTCCAGTAAGCAACGGCAGAGTTAGAAACATAACTGACTAAACAAGGTTGTCGGCATTAAGAATGGTTCTCAGCAACCAATTTTACCCGCAGTTAGTACCACCGAACACAAAGCCTCTAGCCTATAATCGGGCCCACTCTGGAATTTGCCAGCCTGGTGCTTACTGTGTTTGAAATCGGTAGCTGAGGCCCATTAGCAACAGCGACTACCTTGTTTTTTTGTACACGTCTTTATTTCTGCGTTTAACAGGCGAAGCCTTGCGCCAAAAAAGGGGTGCTCTATGGGGCAGGGGGCGCGGTGCTCTCTTCTTCCTCGAGGTGGAGTGGTCCCAAGGTCGGCTCTGCAAAGAGGCGGCCAGGCCCTTCCTTTTCCACGAAAAAGTAAAAAAAGCACTCCAAAGCTGGACTGAGTCCTTGAACCCGATGTGCGATGGCTGGTCGAGCCACTCCTGCAGGGTGCCAGGTCGGCTCCCGCCCAGGAAGCGTAGTGTCCTTTCTCGGACCGTGTCAAAGTCAGAGCAGCTCCACAGAAGATGTTCGGCCGTACCTCTGGCCGGGCATGCCGGGCACTTAGGGCTACCTTCTTTAGTTAGTCAATTTTACAAACTATACCATCGTCCGCTGCAGTTGTGTCAGATAGCGTGGCAGCTAAGTGGCAACTACTATGACCTTTTCTTTAGGAGATTACCGTAGATAAGGAGTACTTCACGATAGCAATAACGCTATATTTACCAGGAACAGCAGAAACCTGTGTAATATCGATGTCCTCCGTCTGGTTATATGTCGCCGCGGAAAAGCGTCGCGCACGTGACCGTGGGGTCTTGGGTTCACTGTGCGAAGCTTTTTAGGGCGTTATTTTTTTCCTCCCCTTTGACTTCTGCTGTACTTATGCTTTTGTCCTATGCTTCACTATGACGCCTGACAGGGAGGGCTCCTGGCAAAGGGAGCGGAGCGACCCATTGCATAGCCAAGGAGGAGAGGGTGGGGGCCTTAGGTAAATGCCGCTTTAGCAGCCGCAGACCAATAAATAATTACGCATTTTGGCGTTGTTACTCTGCACTCCAGTGAGACGGGCCCCCCATCCACTGACTAGCAAACTATGTGCGCATGGCGATGTGACGGAATAAAAATGGGCCGCCTCAGTTTAGCAATGCAGGGGCCCGTAAAAATAGTGTATATACTATAATGGCGGACCCGCTCCCCGTTATGAGTGGCTTTCTTAGAGTTTACGACCGCCGTACTTTCGTACGACAGTGCTGTCGTACGAAAGTACGACAACACGTGTTCGTACGTTATCATGGTAATACGCTTCCTAGCACGTGCTGGATTTCGCCTTGCGGAGAGATTAACGCTAAGGTCGAATACGCTTGCGTACGGTAATACGAATTGGCTAAAACTCTCACTCGGAAAGAAATTTAATAAGCACGTCTACTAGACGTATCCCGCAGCCAAACGTGTAGACGTGCCGTTTTTCAGATCCCTTGCATAATATCGTCGCTCGTCTGTACCAGGATTACTGTGAACGTGATGATGGTACCGGCCATCTGAGGAAAGAGAAGAATATGGACATCAGCCAAAAAGTGAAAGACATCAAAAAGGTTTGCAAGCATCCATAAGTCCTTTATACATATATTGACTTCACATTATACATCTGCAATGCGCACATAAACTCTATATTAAACTTCCATTATATGCAGAAGAGACGCAGAGTAATTCAGCGACGACCATTCCGTATTGTGCAAAGCGTGACCGCAGTAACCACAAAATTTCAATAACATCATTTTTATGGCCAGCTACAAGGTTTATTATTGCCAACTCGGGGCGGGGGGGGGGGCAGCTCTTCCGGATTTAGTTATTGTAAAGTTTACGAATTCTGGCTCGTGCTACGATTTTGCGAATGTTGCATCATGTACGTATTACGAAAAATAGATTCTGCGCGCGTAAATGATTTAAATTTGTTTGAAACATGGGGGCCGCTCATGACAGCAACAAAATACAGGCAAAAGAAATTGCTGTCCTATACTTGCGCCGCTTCTTTGTAAGCCCAAGACGCCGAGTGCGAGGGAAATACATGCCTCGAGAAAGTTTATTGCAACGAGTTTTAGAAGCAGCCAAATTTGGCGGCAGCGGAGCCGCTGTTAAAGTCACTGATCTGGAAACAGTATTGTCAGTCGCTGCTGTTCCAAGTTAGCTGCTACTTGTGTGCTGCGTATAAAGGTGCATCGTTAATAAAGTGTGTGCATCGAAACGAAGGTATGCGCTCATAAAACCTTACATGCGTGCTATCCTCCCCCCTTTTGTTTTGCCCACGGGATTTTCACGAGTTCCAATGTTCGCAGGTTGGCAGGTAGGGTATTGCTACAATGATTTTACCTCGCCGGACGGCAAGCCACCAAACATTTAACTACTCCGCGATGCAGCCTGACAATGGCGAGTGATCGATTCCGCTGACACCAAGACACGCGTACACACGAGAAACGGGCATCGATATCGCTCGATTTTGCCTTCCAGTACCGAACTCAAGTCTCAACCGGACTTCTTAAATCACAGTACCTCGCACGTCACCACTGATCATCTGCCAGTTTGCTTAGAAAGAGGACAATCTAAAGCACTGAAACTGGCGGAAAACATAAACGCTTTGGTTTCCGCTACTCGGTCCATTCCGAAACTATACAGACGACCTTCGCGCGTGCGGATTGAGCAGCGAGCATTTTCAGTCCCTATATATGGCTTAAGTGCGGGCGTTCTGTGGCCGCCCCGGCTGACGTGGTAACGGACTTCGCGTAATGTGTACAGGACGAAAGGAACACTGTAAAAACGTGCAAAACGTGCAAACGTGTAAAAGAGGTCCCGAAAAGTGGCACAAATTGCCTGACGTACCGTAACAAGTAGCGTCCGGTCGATTCGGAAGAAACGTCCCGCCGAGAGGCACATGCTGTCGGGCTCAATTATGTCGTGCAGGTAGCTCACCTGCGACAACAAGCAGCATTACGGTGTTTGCCTAATGTCTTGTTCACCAGCTCGATTTAAATATTCACCTGCAGCGAGTAAGCATCCGTTGCATCAAGCAAGCTCATAGGTTTGGTGGCGTCCTTCAAGTTTTCGACCTGAAATACACAGGCAGAAGAAAAATTTGTTCAATGAAGCATGCGTGCAACGCCTACTACTGAAGTGCGCACAGTTTTGAGCCGTCAACATATCATGCCTGTATTTTGATCTCTCAAAGCCAGGCTTAGCTAGCAGGCAATAGGGTTTCTTCTTGTTACCCCCCCCTCTAGTGACGCTTCAATTAGTTACGTGCTCCCGCCCCTAAAAGGTGCCCGAGCATTGCTGGCGTTCGTAGCAGAGGTTCGGAACTTGCATGATAGAAGAACCCTGCCACGACCTGTCCATCAAACATTCCTGAAGACTCTCGAGGATGTATTACATCATTGATAAGCAACAAAACATCCCTTCGCAAAATAACAAAGAAATAAATGCCGGTTTGATGTTCGTGCTTGCTGATAATTCAGCCATTCCAACGCTACAAATTAAGACGACCAAACGAATGGGCCACCAGTCTGGCATGACTAGATATTTTCGTAAATGCGATAGCATTATACTGGACAGTCGGCGGCCTACGCTGACAATGTTGACGCAGAACAAGCGGCGGCCAATCACTGAGGCAGCGTAATGAAAAGGCGTAGGTGGGCCGACCCTGATGCCAGGGGACGATGTGTCTCTCCGCAGTAGTTGTGTGACAAACTCACCAAGAATGACCGAATAAATCTGGTGCTTAGTCCTTTGAGTGAACTGCAGACGTTGTGCTGTCTGGCGTTACTGCTGTAAAGAAGACAGGCTGACAGAAATACGTAAAATTTAAATCGTCAAGTGTAGTTGAACAAGGGATGCCGCTAGAGCCAAAGATTCAAAACGGGGACTTGTCTTTATCAGAGCTGCGACGAATGTTTCGACCCTTGTTGAAACATTGGCCCCTGAGACATCCCTTCTTCGACATACATGGGTGAACTACTGGGACCTGTGCTGCTGAGAACTACTGTGCGTACTAACAACTATGGTGGAGGCATGTATAAATATGATCCATCATAATTAGATGGAACCAGCAGATCAAAAGGCTTGCAACAGTAGGCAGGCAAAGTCAATATACCGATGTCGTCAGAAGTCAGTATACATGAACATAGGTAGATCGCAAAGTAATAACCCTTCACGGGAGACCATGAAATAGGGAGGAAATTTGAATGTGTGCTATGGATAATCATTTATTGAGATTATGCCCAAATAATATCGTAAAACAGTTGGTCAGGTGTAGCATGGACACCTCTTTTAATGGTTCTTTAAAGCTTCACGCATAATTCAACCTTTACACTGTCTGCTATAAAACCAATGAGATCTCCGTTATTCTAACAACACTTTTTAACTGAAATTTTCATCTATCTGATGTGCCTCATTTATAGTTCAGTGCTTATTAGTATGGCAAATTGAGCAAGTTGGCAACAATCCATACTGAAATAGTACCGCTTACACCAGGGACAAACAAAGATAACATAGTACACGTGAGAACACATGACAGCACGTGTTTTACTTTCTGCTAGTTCCTGCTGTATGCATGCAGTGCTGTTGCAGGATGAATTTCAGTTTCTCACCTCGTTTCCTAGGTCACTACTGACGAGCACCAGGTCAACAAAGCAGAGGGAGCTGTACACCGTATACGTGAATCGCAACCAGGCCTCCTCGTGAACCACCTTGATGTAAAACGACCTGTACAGACTGGTGCACAACATGGCCACAAGACAGGCCGACGAGGTTACGATTGCCGCACTCCAGACATCGTTGACGGCGTTCTTGAGGGCCCTTATCTTGCAGACGTTCACGCGCACTGCTTCGATCCTGGCTGCCGCATCTCGAAGCGCCATACGGGAGGCCCACGTCGCCTGGCACTCCTCGAAGGCGGTTGCCTGAGCTTTCACGTACTGAACCAGGACTTCGCAGAAACAGGTCGCGGACACGTACATGGTTGACCCACAGAGTACGAACATCACCGAGCTGCAGACAGCCATGACCTTGAGGACGGGGTGCCAGTGTTGGCGACTCGAATGAAGGTTCTTGTGCTGTACAATGCCGAGAAACGAAAACGACGCAACCAGGCCCACCAGCACGGATATTCTCAGGGCAATCTTGAACCAGGAACGGTCCTGGATCACGGACCTGGCGACAGGCTTGAAAGCGCTGGACCGTTCGAACGCCACGGAATCCCGTAAAAGCTGCAGAATCCTCGCGGATCCTCGAACCAGGCATACGATGTTTATGAACACTTGCACGCCGGTTAATGCGTAAACCACGACGCCGAGAGAATCTGTGAACTTGCATTTCAAGTCCTCCTTGCAGCTGCTCTTCTGAACGATGTTGGATCCTTCGCACACTGCGACCATCGTCAGCAAAGCAGCGGAGTACAGCGTGTAAGGGCTCTTCCACGTCGCCCTGTTCGTTTTCAGGGTCGCGTCGTTCAGGTTGCTGATGTAAAGGCAACCCAGGATCCGACAGCACTTGGCGTACCAAATGGAGTATCGAAGCACTAGGGAACGCTTGGCGGGCTCGGGATCGAGGTGCTTCAGAGAAGCCTCGTGCGAGAAGCGACCGATGGCTCGAATGCGTTCGTGGTGCACTTCGGTGCCTTTGCCTGCAATGATATTCGTTTTCTGTTAGCGGAGGATTTTTAACCTGTCGGTAACTCGTCACCACTTGCGGTATATCGGACACGCGTAGCGCTAGCGGCGTCATCTTGCAGTCGCCAAGTGTTCAACCAGAACACACATAGCTAAAATTACAGCGACATTTCTTCTGAACTCACCTGCTGTTGCGAAGCCGCCGGCAGCAACAATAATTCCGGTATAGGGACTCTAGTTTCCCTTCTTGGCGAGAAACAGAATGCAACAGAATATTCGATCACCAGATCTCGCCATCAGCATTGCTGCCATTCCGTGCTCCGCTATTCCGTAAGCGGGTACAGTGCATGGAAAGTATGTACATGAAATTCGATCAGCTATTTCCAGCGACGCAATGAATGGAATGCAATCCACTCGTAATTTAAATACCTTTTGTTTGACCTCGAATTAATTCACCGTTTCGATATTGCACTCTCAAAACAGTTGCGCCCTTTGGGGCGCATATTTGCCACACAACAGTAATCGTCATCAGTCTTGCCCGCATTTCCTTTCTTTAACGCTGCGAGCCCGGTACTTCCCAGTCACAAACGGCATGCGCGTTATGAGCATGACAGAGCATTCTCGAAAGGAAAGTAACGAGCGCAGTGTTTTCAAGAAAGGAAATGCGGGCAAGACAGATGACGATTATCGCTGTGTAGCAAATATACACTCCAAAAGGTGTAAACTTTTTTTAGAGTGTGCATGTGCGTTGACACATAGTGCATATTGCATACACGTATAGTTTCCGACATCCGTGCATGCCTGCGAACAGCATGCTTTACGACTATCGTTGTAGCGTTTTCTCAAGGGTAAACTCCACCAAAATTTCCTAGTGCGTAAAAAATTCTACTTTCGGATAGTGTGATAGCGTAGATACGGGACAATGTACCTCCCTCCAAAATTTTACGCTTGGAATACGAGTTGATGCGAAAAACTCCCGAAGCAGACATATCTTTATACCGACAGTGAAACGACAGTGGTGAATACCGTTCGCCAGAAATGACGCATAACCCGGAATACTGAGAACAAGCGCAGTACCTAGGCACGATTTCCGAGGTCTGTCGGCGTGGTAAAAATCTCGGAGGCCATGGCCTGGAATTTAAGTCATCTCCGCGCTACGACCAGGTGACCACGTCGTTATCTGGGGATACATTTAAAGGCCGTCAGTAAGAACATTATACATTTAGCGATCGTGAAGCTTTCACAGTACAGGTTACACACGTACAACCAAATTATCCAAACCGAAATTTTGTTGCAATCGGTTGCAACTGACTTTGATATGCCTGCACTCGACAAAGCCCTCGGCGCCTGTTGTAACACGTCGATCAGGTTTTACCAAAGCCCTGTATTGGCTCGTAAAGTTGAACAGCTAAGCTTATAAATATGCACCAGTAAGCGCCTGCTGTAGAACAACCGTCTAAAATAGCCTAATTAACGTGACGTCCATCCTTTATTGTCATTACCTATTCACGACATCGATCTCAGTCATGAGTTCATATGCAGAAGGGTCTATTGTGGGACATGCAGTTTAGTCCGCGCAGCTCATTTGGGACCCATGCGCAGAGCGTATCCGTTCGGCGTAAATAAAAGCAGGTCCACCCACGTAAGCTATCACTCTGTGCCTCGCCTATACGCTGCATCTCTAGAACGCCGGTCCTCGCGCATGCCAGAGCTTGCGCATGCAGAGCATATATCTATGACTATTGAAGCAGCGTGCGAGTCCTGCATCATTATGCAAGAAAAGGTGAGGCGTGCGGGCAGGACACAAGAGAAGTGGACCACACGAACGCCGTCCTGCATCATCTGCCCTTCGTGGAGCTTTATTCCCAATAGACGGTGTTCCTTATAAAGCATGTAGAAACTGTATTGGACCAAGGACCGACCGACCGACCGACCCAAATTATCGCGCACCCAAAGTTCAGTATACACCATGCAGCGCCTTTTCTGTTCATTCCGACTCCGTCGGATTGCGGCCGGTGAGTCAGGTGGGTCGAACCCGCGACCTGTGCTCAGCAGCAAAATTCCGCTCGCCACTCAGCCGGCATGTAGGTTTAAATTCAATTAAAGACTTTGAGAAACAACAAACCACTGTACTTACGCCTGAGAAACTCCATCCCGAGGGGGTGAAGAGGTGACGTATTCCCCCAAGCTGGTATGCCCCACCAAATAGACACAACACAGCGCTGCGCAATCACTCGCAAAATCAGAAGCAACAGCGTAGCTACAGCACAAGAAACACCCGCGCGTGATCTGCTTCAAGACCGGCGTAAAGTGTTCTTACGCTATAGCATGGTGAGTCACGTGGCTAACGCCACTTTTTCGTTGCAGCAACGTTGTCGGGGTTCTGCGTTGGCCCGACTAATTAGCCGCACATGCCGTTTTGTGTCGAAGTCGTAATGTCACGCATTGTTGTTTTTCCCGTCGTGTGTCTATTACGCTGTCCTGCGTATCGATGCATGCACGAGACGGAAGCAAGCAAGTATCGTTATATCCGGCCGTACTTCACGGAAGTACGACACCATATGAGTTACACGTTTGAGCCAACCGTTTGTAGCCAACTGTTCTGGCACACGCGACATTCGATTTTCCATTCCGCCCTGTAGAGCAGAATCAAAATTTCATTCCCTCCTTTATCACGCAATTCCGTGGCAACCGGTACCTTTTCCTGTACCAACTTATTGCTTGTTCGTTCGTTATTTTCCTTTAATCTAATTGAAGCAATAAAATCGTTTTGCGCTTTTTGCAGTTTGGGCGGAAACGCTATTGTTCATTAGTAACAAAAAATTTCCAATCTTCAGCGATTCATTCTGTGTCAAACTCATTCTCTGTGACGCAACCAAGCTTTCACAGCGGACACGACCATTTTGTTTGCTGCTACTAAAATAATCGCGTTAATTTTTATTGTGACGATGATGACGATCGACAATCTCCTGTAAAAAGGACAGATATCCGCTGTTGGGGATAGGTGGGTTTTAGTCTTGCAAAAGCAAAGAACACAAAAAGAGGGAAAGCTAAACGGGAGTGCCGCAAAAAAATTCTCAGCTATTGAAGAAAGTTTATTTTTTTAGAGTTTCTCTCTTTGGGATTTCAGTTTTACAAATGTATTAAGTGTGGGCTCGACAACAACATTGCGATGTCCAGAACATCGTCGTCGTGCGCTACATATACTGTTTGCTGTGTCCTCCGAAATACAAGAGCAGTCGCCACAATTCTGACGCAGAGGCTCATCTTCTAAACCTTTTCAGTAACGAACTTGACGCATGTTATTAATTTTTAGAGTACAGGTGCCATGCCTGCCAACCTTCGAACTTTAAAATTCGTAAATGTCCTGGACACGAAGCCGAAGAGTTAGAGGGGAGTAGTTGCGTGAATTTCTTTATTTCTTTGTGTTTGCTGTGAGTGCGTGCCTTTTGAGGAAGGCTTACATACCTCCTTAACAATATCTTACCTTTAGACACAGCGCATGTAAGCAACAGTAAACTTACAGAAAAAATAATTATGGGTTTATACGGCCTTTACCAACGATATGATTAGGAGGAGCGCCGTAGTGGGGGACTCCGGATTAATTTTGAGCCCCTGGTGTTCCCTAACTCGCACCCATTGCCCGGTACACTGACATACGTTCTTGCATTTCTATCCCACCGAAATGCGGGCGCCGTAGCCCGGATTCGATCCCGCAACCTCGTGCTTATAGCAGTGAAACGCCACAGCTACTAAGGTACAACGGCAGGTTGCAAACTTAGAACAGCCAGAGGCTGACAAGCAACGCATCGTTTTTTCGCGCAAGCGTGACTGTACAGCTATTCAAATCGGCGGTGTCTTGTCTGAAGCCGCGAAGCAAGCGAAGGAAATCGCGCGCCGGGAAAGTACGAAGGAGCGCGAGCGCGCGGCAAGATTGCGCAACCTAGATAAAACTCTAGGTAACGTTGAGCGAAGTGGAGATGGAGAAACTAGGCGAATCGTCGCGGAGTATAAAGGTAGGCAGAGGCGCGCCGGGTTGACTTCCTGGTTGACTTCCAGGTATGATTTCCGATACAGACGTACTGGGATAACATCGCCCTCGCGCGCCGTATACGCTGTGTGTGCGAGTGAAAGCGTGCGACGGTGAGCCGACGATGGCCGCTTAATCTCGCGTGTACAAGGGGAAGAAGCGCGCCGTATTCTGTCGCGCGCATTGCACTATAACACCGGTGGAGATGGAGCGGGGGCGTTGTAGCTCCGCCGCGCGCGTTTGCGCGCGCTTCATCTTGAAAATGCTCTGCTTTGGGGGCACAGTCTATAGGTGGGCCGACGGCTCGTAGCTCTGCGTACTCTGTGTTCTCATCGCTGAGTTTACGTTGAAATTATGGACAGCACGAAGGTCATTTCGCTCGCTACTGCTGCCGCGATTCTCCATGCCAGAGTTTTGACAGCGAGCGTCCGCGGTCATCGAGTGCAGACAGCTGCTGTTTGCCTGTGCGTGCCGACACTATACTAGGCAATTTAAATAGTAAGCGAACGTTTACAACGGGGCGCTCGACTCCGGCGGCTGCTGCGCATGGCATGGTCGCGCGAACGATCGGCGATGCGTAAGTGTAGGCGTTTAGGCGCACCGAGTGCCAATAACGTCGGATGCGCTATAGCACCCATACGCTTGCGGGTCACCCGCGTTCACCAAGTGAAACGTCACTGTATTTTTATATCACAGTGACTTTGCCAGCGAAATTGGCTGTTGCCGATATCGCCTGCTTCGGGAACTTGCTTCAAACAAATAACCATCGGGCATCCTATCACCAACAAAAGAACTTCGACGGAAAGTTCGGAGACCAACGCCTTCTCGCGAAGATAATTTCTTTTTTCGTAGCACTTGTCGCAACGTTCGTAAAGTCGTAAAAGGGGCCCAAGTTCGTAAACTTCACAGATAATTCGCGAATACTGACAGGCGTAGTAAGTACAGGCAGGAGTATCCTTCGATGTGTGTTAATAGTGTTTAAATAAATGAGTCGATTTGTGCATACATGCTTAAAATCAAGGTGATACTAAAGGCCATTAGTGCTGATATGGCTACAATATGAAGTAAAATTGTAGTTGAGTGATACAAAAATTGTTTTACCAAAACAAATGCCGCAAACCGTGTGTGTTGTTGCAATTCCGATATAAAAAGGTGGAATGCAGCAAGGAACATTTTAACACAAACAGGCAGAAAATATAACGACCAGATCTACGTGCTTTATGCGAAACATTCTTCGCAACTGTTTCCGCAAATACGTGTACGAACCAGAACGAGATGCCAACACGCAGTGAAATACCAGAATGTAATACCAACATAATACCAGACTGCAACGGGAGCCTTTGCTTATACATTATACCAAGGTTTGTATCGATACACCACTAATAAGAATGAATAATTATAGAAATGAAGAGTGGTAAATTACGGCATCAAAATTAACATTAGTTCATCCACACATACTCCAAAATACGTCACCGCGTTCGTTAGTTCTGATTCGGCGTTTCGTTGGCGCGCGCAGTTGCATACACACTGCGCCTGAGCGGGATAGAGTTACTCTCTCGAAACGGAACCTGAACCGATCTGAGGCACGTGTGTCTCACAGCGCCCCGCAGCGGCGCACTCCTCGCAGACGCCCCTGCGCTTGCCCGAGCACCCGTAGGCAGCCGCGAGTTCGGGCGCGAAGTTGGCGAAGTCGTTGCACTCGTCCCGGGCCCGGGGCTCCCCGCAGCGCGAGAAGCAGGCGAGCCGAAAGAACAGTCTCGCGAATTTGCCGCTGCTGTTTTTTGCAGCGCCCCGTAGCGGCGGCGACGAAGAGCGATGCATGCGCCAGGCGAGCTGGACGGCCCAGCGGCTTCCCATGAAAGGCTTAACGCTGGAGGCGCCATCTTGCTCCGCCGAGGCGGCGACGGGACTCCGGCCGACCGTCGACGCCACCGAGGCCGCGAAGCAGTGGTTCACGTAGTGCGCAGACCAAGCGGGGTCGTAGTCAGACTCCGATTCGAACAGTGCCCTGAGATTCGACAAATTTTAAAGTGCAAATAACGGTCAAGCATACCATACTTGCGGACAACTTTCTGTGGCAATGAACGGAAAGCTACACGGGCGCGTGGCTGCTGCACATGTGCTACGGCGCCAAGTAGTCCGCCAGCGTTTGGCAGTGCTTTTGGCTGCTCGGAACGTACGCTGAATCGACGCAGCTTCACGTGCTGCGGTTGCACGTTTGCCCAGACGCGGAAGGGAAAAGCCGCAAAATGAATAAACATTTACATTCACTGGTGCGTTTTATCTTATTGAACTGTTGCTAATAAGGTGTCTATGTTTGCTCTTCCAAAGCTTAAACTCACGTGGATGAAAACACGGGACTCTTTTTCAGAAGCGCTCTCACTTGTGCGCGCTTTGCCTCCGCAGATTTCCCTTCATTGCCACAGAAATTTGTCTTCGAGTATACAGATCTCACTGACTCTCACTAAATACAGATAGATAGATAGATAGATAGATAGATAGATAGATAGATAGATAGATAGATAGATAGATAGATAGATAGATAGATAGATAGATAGATAGATAGATAGATAGATAGATAGATAGATAGATAGATAGATAGATAGATAGACTTTAATGTTCCAAACAACAAAGGGGATAGAAGCGGAACCGTAACACAGTGCTCCAAATTTAGACTATTTGCGCTCCTAATAAGGTGCACGTAAACCTAGGCACGCGGGCGCCTTTTAGAGCGCAGCTCTTTGGCGTCCGTTCCTGGGTTTCGCGTCGTCGTCGGCGTCGTCGTCGGCGTCGGCCTCGTAACCAGCTCCGCCCCCCTTTCATCCCCCCAGCGCTAGCAGCGACCGACTGATACCGCTGGATGCCGCTGACGCCGCTAGAGAGTCAAGATAACGTGACTGCATAGAACACCGTCGCCGCCATGCAGAAAGAGGAGGAAAGGGTCCCCCCCCCCTGTTCTTGTGTGGCGGATAGCTGGGGTTGACTCACTATCGCCGTCAGCGGCATCAGTCAGTCGCCGCTATCTCTTCCCTCCTCCCTTTATCGTGTTGTCCGCTTGCTGCGCGCGCTTCTGCCCCCATCGTTTGCCGCTGGGTGTACACGCCGCCCCCCTCCGCTTCCGCTTACTGCTGGTTGCTCTCGACGGCGGCGATGAGCCTCCGCTTCGGCGGCGCGAACTGCAGGGTCTTCTCGGCGGCGGCGATGAGCTTCTGCTTCAGCCTCGCTTACTGCTGGTTGCTCTCGACGGCGGCGATGAGCCTCCGCTTCGGCGGCGCGAACGGCGGGGTCTTCTCGGCGGCGGCGCTTAGCCTCTGCTTCCCCCACGGCTGTGACAACCTCACGAGGCACTTGTATAGATCTCGTCTTTGAGAATCAAGCATTGGTGTACCAAGTCGAACATATATCAGTCTATTTCTCCGACCACAAAGCTTCCTTCATGACTGTCAAGAACTGTTAGTGGAGTCTTTGTTAAAGGAATACGTGTGAAAAATAAAAAAAAAATTATGTGATAGCGCATACATGTGTTGCTCGATTTCTTTGCCTCAATCTATCCAAAAGGTGAAACAGCTTATTTGCTGCGCTCAAATTTCGCATTAGGAAGTAACGTAATCGTCGGTACTTTTTTGTTTGTACTATAGTTATAGTCCTAGAACGATTCATTTAGACAAAGCAGCGCCAAAGAAAACCCAGGTGGTTCCGGCAAACACAAGCATTAACGACGCGGAAACCCGATGGCCCTGAGGCGCGTCTTCTTCACTTCACGCGCATTGTGGTGTCGTCTCCCTTCTGCCCTTCTTCGCTGGCGCCAAATATGCTTTCCATGTCAGGTTACCAACACGCCCAACAAGTGGCCATTCTTCACTAAATTATTATTTCTTACGAGTGCTTGAGACCTCTATACCAGAAAGCGCACAACCGCGTATAGACATGCCGCGAAAGTGTTTCGCGGAAGCGTCTACAGACTGTCACCCGAGTTGCGCGCATACCTGAGCATGCGCACGGCCAGGGTCGCATGGCGGGTGTCTTCGCGGCCGAAAGGCGAGTACAGCGTCGTACGGTGTACGAAGGCAGTGGCCACCACGAAGTCGCCCCCTCGGAAACCAAAGTGACCCTTCAGCTGAAGCAGCGACGTTTCCAGCGCGGCATCGTCGACGCGACCTACCCTCGAAGTTATCAGCTGGGCCACGTTCGGCAAGAACCCGTTGCCAACGGACACGGGGACATTGGCAGTCGGCATAGTCCTGTCGCCGGCCGTGCCGCCTTTAGGTTGGAGGGGAATAGACCAGGGTGTGAGAACGGGTTAGTTGGCATTCCATGCTGAAGTGACTAGCGTAAGAGTGGACATGGGACACATGAGACAAGTACAATCGTCGAAACGCATCCGCGATCTCGGAGCACAGTCGGGATCCGGCGCATTCCTAAAGTTTCAGTCGGCTGTGCTGTTGATGTAAGTCGCCACCGGGCCGTGTGCGACACGCCAAAGTGCAAACACGAAACCGCGGCGTGTAGAACCCGCGCCTACGCGGCAGTAGCCGTGCGGCCAGAACAACGGGAATGTGCAGCAGAGCAGGTGGTTGCTTCGCCGGTAGCTAGCACAGCAACTGAATTGGAGAACGAGGACAATCGGACTTCGAGCTCGGTAGACGCCGCCGCGGTCGGCTACGACTCCGACGCGCGCTCTCCTTTCTGAGAGAGTGATTCTTGGGGGAAGGAGGAAAGGGTATAGGTTTTTTGTGGTGGCACTATCTTCTGCATCCCTTGAGGGGCACGGCTCAGCGCTTGCAGGGAGGGGGAGAGGGGAGTAAAGGAGGTAGGCCTTTACTCCTCTCGGCCTTCAGAGCGGCCTTCAGAGTGAAACGCACGAAAATGAACGTTACAGTTCCATTGTTCGAATTTCCCAACGAAGCTGACCTGCGCCGCTCCGTCAGCGTGACGTTAATGGTTTGAAAGTATGTTCTCGTATTTGTGCCGCTGTTGGCTCAGCGAGAGTTGTTGAAACTTGCCAAGTTCCGTTTTTGCCGTTTATAGCATACAATGAAGTTCATCTTTACCGATGAAAAATTTACTAAACCGGAGCAGCCGTCGTCACAATCTATGACGTCACGGCTGGCTGGTGCAGGAACTTCAAGGCGGCTTCGGCGCCCGTCTTTCCTTGTTGCGTCTTTTCTAACTCACAATGTCTCCTCTCGTGGTAAGAGTGGCTGTTTTGATATTCTAGAAGGTCACTTTAGTACTACAGCCCAAATTATATTTCTCTTCCTCATGGTCTATGGCAAAGAAACAGTTTTCTGTTCGTTCGTTCGTTCGTTCATTCGTTCCTTTGCATAGCGCAACAAAATTACGCATACTTGCGTTATAGTAAGTCGTACGTTCAATGCGCAGCGTTCTATACCGCTTGCCTAGTTCCACGACAATTACCCAGAAGCACCAGCCGCGCCCTCTGGAGACGGTGCGTGCGGACCACGACGCCTGCGTTGACCCTGTTGTCGCGGCTCAGGGTGGCCACGACGTGGTCGAACATCGCCTTCAGTGTCTGCGCGTCCTCCTTGTCCTGGAACTTAGCGGCGACCCAGTTTGCGTAGATAGCGCTGAAGTAGGTGGCCGTCTGCTCCAGGCACCACAGCATCCGGTCGGGCGAGCTGAACGCCGCCACTGTTCGTTGCATGGAAACCTTGTACTTCATTATCTGCGATGTAGATGACGATTCGTTGTGACACCTAGTGACGGTCGTTCGATGCAGACATGGTATTTCCTACTAAAATCATTAGAGGAAACACTGGCCCTATTATTTATGAGCTACAATCGGAATCATGGGTAGCTGTTGTAGTAGTATTTCAGCCCAATGTTACAAGCCGAGCATATCGACCGCCTGGGCGGCCAGTCGACGCTATTTTTCACCTTCAGCGCCAAGCATCTCGAGCCAGGTGGAGATTGAAAGGGAAGGGGGGGGGGATATGAACACGATTGTAGAGCAGCCGTACAATCTATATAGTCCATGAATTTGTATAATCTCCGTGTCTGTGGCTTCAAACGTTTTTGTGAAGGTATTTATTGCGCTCTTTGTAAATTTCCAAGTAATCGCACATTTCTAAAGCCAGCAAGGTAATCATTACCTGCATCAGTGCGAAATGTTGCATTTAAACAGCAACATTTCGCAGAAACAGATCAATATACACATCCAACAAGCCATTTGAAGCCAGGGGCACGAAACTTAAGCTAAACCGTGTACTACCCATGATTCTTATTCCCTGCGAACTGCCACGTATTTGCAGCTTGCCGTACATGCTAACGCTAGAATTCCCTCTAGTAATTTTCTGTAGGAATTCCTATGAGTTTAGGCACAGCGTTTCTCACTAACGAAGAATTAGGCTGGACAAACACGTCGAAAGAGAGGTCGGATTTCGCAAGCGGGAATCGTTCAGCGGGGACCATCTATAAGCCTGAATATGCCATCTATAGGCTGGCTGTTGAGACCGAACTTTTGTGAAATTTTAAGAATTTTCGAATTCCTGGATTTAGGAAATAAACTGTATGAATAATTATTAGAAACAGCACACCTGGGCCTCGATAAAATAACGTGATGTAACCAAAGCGAGAGATGCATTTTCTCCAACTTGCCATTAATCAACTTGCGCTGCGCCACGTCGTTGCGGCAATATACCAAGAGCTTGCACGAGCCTGCAGTTGGAAAGTATAAAACCCCTGCATCCACGCGCCACCGCCGCTTTCTTAAGTAGCGACAACCTTTGTTGCGCGCCGCCTTTCCCCTCACACCAAATCCGGTTCCGGTATTTCCGGTTTAAAAATTTCCGGTTCCGGCGTTTCCGCTTCCTGGAGTTGCGCTGCGGGAATTTCCGCGTTGACTGCTGTTGGACGATGGTGAGACGCCCGCGCGTGCTTAGTAGAGCTGTGGCAGTCACCATAAGAAAAATGCAAAGGGGACAAGCTGTTGTATTCCGCTGAAGTAGTAGTTCGCGGTCGCTGCTTTCCAAATGCACGAAAAACGGCAGTGGTCTCCAAGCACCCAGGCACTACATTGCACAGTACGTTGTCGCTCGTGCCATAACCCGTCGCAGGTTGACGCGAAGCCGCGAACACGAGCAGATCGCTGCTTACAATAGGCGGTGGTTCTTGGATGGAATCGCATTCACAGTTTAAACCGCAGCTGGTGCAATTAAAGCCTCTCCAGCGACGCGAAAGTAAACAACGCTAAAAAACAAAACGTCACTTCCACTCGGAACAGGAAGCTGCAGCTACGTAAGTTCCGCTTGACGCCGGAAGCTAAGGGGGTGAGTGGGAGAGGAGCGTGGAGGAGGATGGAAGGTTGGCGGTACTTAACCTGGTCGGCGGAAACGTGTATGGAGGGGCTTTAGGAAAGTATAGCGAGTTCGGGAAAACCGCGAACTCGAGCAGAAGCAGCTCCCACTCGAAGCTCAAACGAAAAATGTGGTGATGGTGGTGGTGCTCGCTGCACTATTCAAATCGAAAGGAGCCGCCTGCACGATGGTACAGAAAGCGCAAGCAATGGGCGAGAGACCTCGATTGCTATTCTTAGCAGCGTCAAATTCCGCCGCCACCTTATCCGATTCGGCCATGTTGGTGTTTTGAGCCCATCATGAGCAGGCGTAGCCGCCCTGCGAGCCAATCAGAGTGGGCGCTTACATTTACAGCAGAAGCGTGTCGTATCAACTTAACCGCGTCACATTGCACCGACACGCCACCATTTACATGGATGAGCCATTACATGCGAGGCTGAAATGCGCATTTTCCTTCTCATATTTGCTTAAACTGACTCCTTGCTTGGAGCAGTTGATATGATAGGGATTCCTAGAGAATTATCTCGTTTGCAGGTGATGCGATAAGCTTTTGATTACTTATTTTCATATTCTCAAGGTCACAATGGCATTACGGCAAAGAATGGTATTCGCATAATATCGGTGACATCATTTTTGAAAGCGACAGGGTCACTGATGTCAGCGACGAAAGCAGGTATGGGGTTTCAAATATAGCTCACTCAGAACACAGAAAAATCATACAGCGCGTAGGTTAGTGCGACATGGCAATGATCACTGCGTATCGTAGCGTATCAACTTTCATATACCATACTCTTTTGTGCGATTTATATAAACGCGGCTTCAGAGTCGACAAGAATTGTTTATTCTACAAATACGGCGGGATTCTAAAAGAGTAGCAATGTGGGCTTGTAGGTATGGCATCTTGACCAAAGTTTCTTTAGCGCGAATAAGACTGGATACAAGGAGACGTGTGTGTCCTATGTGTCTTGCCTCCTGTCTTATTCGCGCTAAAAAACTCTGATCAAGAATACTACAGTCGACAGTTTTAGCTTAGCGTACGCTATACCATTGCGTACGCTATAATATAGCGGGTCGTTACTGCGCATGCGCAGAACGCTAAACGACCCATACCGTGTAGCGTACGCACGCTATTTCTCAGATTTCCCGTCTGCCCGCTTCGAATTGAATTTGTCGTGGCTTTGCTAAAATTCACTTCGTTCGTAGCAAATGACTATGCAAACGGATTTCGTTTAGTCTCAGGCCGCTTCGACGACTGAGTTTTATGAATAACCTTGTGGAGTTTTCGAGATCGCTTCTCGTTTCGAACGAGTCGGAAGCCCAGAGAAAGAAACCTTTGAGATGTCAGTGCCACCTATCGGTGAAGTTGGGAGAGAGCCGCGACGATGGCATATGGCATCTGAGATGGGAAGATCTCGCAGGCCAACTAAAACTGTAATAAACGTGCGCTGCTTATCGCACGCTATAGTTGCGCACGCTATACAACAACTGTTTAGTAACTCGCGCGTCTCGTAAAGATCGCCGCATACCTGTGAAAGCAGAACGACGAGGGCATAGAGGCTGACAAGCTCAAGTGGCTCCGGCCGTAGCCTATCCACAAGCCGCGCGATGACGCGAGCTTCGCGCACTTGGAACCGGGGGTGGCCGCCCGCGGTGGTCGTCTTGTTTCGCAGCCACTTGGGCAACCCGCGCTCCACCGCATGCGTCCAGTTGACGCCGTAGGCCGCGAGCGCGCGAATTTGGTCGGGACTCCCGTACACGAACCACGACTTCTTTCCGGCGCCGCGACGAATCTCCTCCAGTTGCGAGTCGAGTTCCAAGATGGCGGCTGACTCGTTGGTTGACTCCGAGACATGAGTGCCGTATAAGTCTCGAACTAAGGCGTCGACGTAATTGGCGTCGACTGGATGGTACTCGGCAAGCGTGGAGGCCAACGTCTTGCCGACGTCAACGTTGCACGTATCGTCCCTGCAAACGGGATGTTGAGCACCGCAAGAGTTATTTAACCATCTCTGGTCCGATGGTTCCTCTAGGAATTGTAGCATGTCTTACAATGAATATTCGGCACGGAGGAAGACAGACACATATACAAATCTTAAAAAACATCAGCGTCAGCACATCTAATTACATGACCGCGGTCAATTTTGTGCAGCTGACAAACGTGGTTCACTCTGATATTTCGTAAGCGCCCATGCGTCGCATCAGGCTGAGATATAGCACTCTGCGCAGTAGGTTCCTTTGGAGTGAGCTCCCTAAGACTTAAAAATTGTTAAAAAAAATTGTTTTGGTGAAAGACTCAGGAACGTGGATTAAAATAAATGGGCGGCTAAAGTGCACAGATATCTGTACCTGAAAAACGTGGACGCAGAATGGAGGAAGAGGTCAAGAAATTTGGCAAACAAGTACAGGTTAATTGAAAGTAAATGGACAACCCGAAGTCATAAAAGAAAGTGAAACAGAGAGGATAAATTGGATGCAAGGATGGAAACAAAAAAGACCATGGAGATTTACAAACATGGCAAGAAAAATAATCTGGAGGGAAAGCTTGTATGATAACGCAAAGGGCAGTGCTTTGCTATTTGAGGCTCGAGCTGGTTGCCTCAGGACAAAAAACATACCGCAGCAAATATTCGCGACAAGATGAGACGTGTGTATGCTGCGGCGAAATTCCGAAGACCACTCAGCACAACCTAATGGAGTGCGAAGGTTTCACCCAGTGGGACGCGTAGGTAACGTACACCTTCCGGAAGGCATGGATTTAAAGTAGACGAAAGCATCAACCGCTCACCAGCCGAGATCAGCAAGAGACGTTTAGAACATTGGTGGGAAAAAAGCAGAGAAATGATTGATACGACCGCATCCGTTGCAGGCATACAGGTAGCGATAAAAATAGGTAAAGTTTCACAGGAAGAGAAAAAAGATTATGTATGTATGTATGTATGTATGTATGTATGTATGTATGTATGTATGTATGTATGTATGTATGTATGTATGTGTGTGTGTATGTGTGTGTGTGTATGTATGTATGTATGTATGTATGTATGTATGTGTGTGTGTGTGTGTGTGTGTGTGTGTGTGTGTGTGTGTGTGTGTGTGTGTGTGTGTGTGTGTGTGTGTGTGTGTGTGTGTGTGTGTGTGTGTGTGTGTGTGTGTGTGTGTGTGTGTGTGTGTATAGCATGCCTGATTACTTCAAGCGTGCTGGGTGACTATTTGTCACCGCCACGTTTCAAAAGGGGGTACCAGTAAATCACCATCGTCGTCATCATACAGTCGAGGTGTTCAGTGAAGGAAGGTTCTAGAATACGGGAGTTATATTCTTGCGGGGGGTAAAGGAAAGGCGCGTACTTGAACCACGCTGCGATGATCGAAGGCAGGCCAGTCTTGAGACTCGCCGAAACCACGAGCTCTAGGAAGGAACCCAGGGTTCGGGAGCCGAGCCACGTGTCGACGCTGGTGCCCAGGGCTGTCAGGACGTCGCCGGCGTTGCCCCCCGCGTTGCCGTAAGTGACAGCCATCGAGAAGCAACTGGAGTAGAAGAGCGCCATCTGGTCCGACAGGGCGAGCGGATCCTTGTGGGCGGCTTCGACGTCGCGAGCAACGCCTAGCAAGGATGACATGACGCGATAGTTGAAGGTTCGCACGTGTTCTTCGGCCTGCGGTGAAACCGGTGGAGCCGATATCGTCATCAGACTCGAAGACTGCTTAGGGACATGATAGCTTTTATAATCGGCTCTTAACACTGACCGGTATGTTATCGAACGTTTCTCTTTTTTTCTTCTCCTTTTCTTTCTTTTGTGTGTGTGTTTTAATACCATGGTTGGATTTAAAAGGCACGTATGGGGACAAAAAACAATAAATTCGGCGGCATGTTACACTCCTGTAACACCCGAAGACAAGACCCTGAAGCACACGTGGTAATACATTAAGGTTTACTACAGGAGGAGTCAGACCTGTTGCAAGATATAACTACAGCCGCAGTGTGAAGTAAACGTGCATCGCTGCAGGTCGACCTCGTCAACGACACATGCGAACCCTTAATGCACCTAATGATCCAGTTTTATACAGATTCCGCACTATGCCGCATATAATCCTACGCCTATCTTCAACAGTTTCCGTTTAGGATGGCTCTGCTTAACTTGTTTGCGCAATGCCCGGTGCGGCATAACGAACGTGTTAAGGGCAGAATAAGCCCTATGCCCTCTCGCACGTCGCCGCATCTCTATACTACTGCTCCATAAGAACGTTTAAAGCGCCCGTGACCATTCAAGCTTTATCACCCCACCAGCGCGCACATCTGCCCTCATCGGCCACACCCTTCAAGTTGCTCGGACACGCCCGCGGCCTACTGCATTCTCCGCCCCCTACTTACCATGTGCAGTAAAAACACGTAATTCAATTCTGTGTTTTTCCGTCTCCAAACCACGATCTGATTATGAGGTACGTCGCAGTGATTCATTTTCACCACACGGGGTTGTTAAATGTGCACCCAACACGCACGGTAAACAGGGGTTTTTGCGTTTCGCCCCCCATCAAAATGCAGCCGCCGCCGCGGCCGGGATTCGAACCAGCGATCTCGTGTTCAGCAGCGCAACGCCTCGGCCGCTCAGCCACTGTGCCCACGTTCAGTCTCAGATACGAATGACCTTTCCCACAGTATCTGTAAATATGCCCCGCTAAATGAAACCATTTCCCTAATCGGTCTCGCCAGACGGAGCGATACAGAGCGCATTTGTTACTTTTCACAACACAACCATCAAATGCGCGGGTACACAGAGAAAAATATTTAAGAAGGGAACATGCAACAGAAGAAACATTGCAGCGCGGCGACCAGGTGGCTCTTCTCGCACAGCCGAGTGCGGCTGTAGCCGGCCGCACATACCAGCACGGTGCACGGTGCCTTTGCCCGGCCTGACGATAGGTGGCGCCCCTGGCCCAAGATGGCGGCACTATCGCGAAAATGCTCTATGTGATTCCGCCAGTTTTGAATTTATAAAAATAAATAAATAAACAAACCAGCCAGAGCTGTGTCCCTGTGACGTCCGGATTGCAGCCAAACAGCTGCGGTCACGACAACGTCACTACCGTGGTCACGACCTGGACCACCATCGAACAAAACTTGTGGCGACGTGTTGAAGATACGCTTCATTGTTTACTTAATATGTAAAATAAGACTTCGCGGCACTTTGTTTTTGAATTATAAACACGTGTTCCTTGCGACGTTCTACTAGACTGTTTAACTCAAACAACGGAGAGTTTACATAAAAGCGTAATTTTTTAGAAATAAGAACCGTTCTAACTTGTGCAACTTTCCTGCGCAGTTTTAGGGACTTGCTGTCGTTAAACACATTTAGAGCAAGATCGTGCTTCATAGGATCATTTCTATAGTACGATCGCCGAGACGCATCCGCGATCTCGGAACACACTCGACCACGATGATGAGTTGAGGGTCTCCGCCTGAGCGCGAAGCCGGTATGGGCTCCTGGGTTTCGACCCGGGTCCCTGCCATTGATGAACGTTCCTTCGGCCCTTGTGACTGGTGGGAGGGCGGAGACTCGGTCTGAGTGGCCGAGTGTCAAAATACCGAAATGATAAATCACACGGGTACGTGGGTTTCGACCCGGGTTCCTGCCATTCATGAACGCTCTCTCGGCCCTGATGGGAGGGGGGGACTCGGTCTGAGTGGCCGAGTGTCAAAATATCAAAATGATAAATCACACTAACGTCGAATACAACGGAAGTCTGTTGCGAATCCCCGCCCACGCCCTGAGAACCGCCAGTCACTGTTCCTCCGCGAGGCTGCAAATAGTTCGTACTTCAAACTTTCCCTGTTACCTAAATAAGGCGGTAACCACAAAAATAATAATTAAGCCCATAATTTTATAGGTTTACCCTCGTCTATTATAGTGGAACGGTGAAAGCCGAATTCTTGATTGAACTGAAATAAAACGCTTGTTTCGCTGCAGCTATTTACTGTGAAGTTTCACTTCAGTTGACATTGAAGTTTGTTGATTAAAACGGGCTCAGTAATGAAATGAACTGTACCGAGGACTTTCGAAGAGTGAAATGCTCAGACTCCATACACTTTGTCGATGTCTGCTGCACACCTGATCGCTTCCACCGTTGAAAGACTAGCGGAGTAATACAACGCCGCGCGGTCCGTGCGCGCCTTGGTTTTCCAGCTGCTGTTTCTTTAGGTTGTATCCTAATGTAGGTGGTGTTTTAATATCATTATACTAGTATAGATGTAGATTATTGGTAGCTTCAGAAGCGTAAAGAACAATATAAACGAAGATAGTTAGGGCTCCTTATAAAATGCATGTCAGCGTATAGTAGAGTCAAATTTAAGTTTTGGGGATGAGCCAACCTGGAATTTGCGGGTAGGCCAACTTACATTTGGGGGAGGACCATCTTGAATTTTGGGCGTGTGCCAACTTCAAATTTGAAGGTGGACCATTTTAAGTTTGGGGTGCGCCAACTTGAAATCTGAAGGCGGGCCAACTTGAAATTCGGGGGTGTGCTTATACATACCTCCAGTGGAGTTTCTGCATTCATGTTTGCCTCAGCCATTATAAAGCCTCCATGGCATTTACTCGACGCGTCCTGCCTACATTATGTGCATCTTGCCAAGTGTATTGACTGAACAAGCTTGGCTCGGCCAGGCCAGTTACATGAAGTCGGCCAGGCTTGAGTTTACAGGAACCAAACGACCGTTTTTCGCCCGACTTTATCGGTTTCATACAACTGTAGCTGTTGTGACCCCAAAAACATCCGAGGAAGCATTTATGTCCAAATGAACACCGCTGGGCGGTCCTTCCAGTTTTTCGCTGCGATGTAATGTACCATAGCGGTACTTGCCGCCCGAGCCAGCAAACAGCAGCAGGCTGCGGTGCCAACGCCGCATGCCACCGACGTCCTGCGCGACGAGGAACCAGCAGCCGCCAGCAAGGCCGGCAGGCGTGAACAGCAGCTGAGTCCAGCTAAGTTCGTGACGTGGCGTCGCAGCCAATGAGAATTTAGCTGCCGTTCCCGCTTAATGGGCCAAGACTTGTGCGGACGCCACTCACGGTGTTTCTCGTTGGACGGGAAACGTTTGATGTAGTAGATACGTGCTCGTGTTATTGCTAAATGTGCTGACGCTATGTGACATTAGATTAATCTATAGGCATATGCATACATGCCACGTTTACGTTATTAGCTGCTATGCCGATGTCATGCATGTGATGGCATTGTAATTGCGTTCAAGCAATACTTCTTCACATTCGAGCACATACCCACCAGCGACGGCTTCTATCACACTGGTGGTATCACAGCGCAGCTACTGTAGAATTGCAAGTATAGGTGTACGCAGTGAGAAACACAAAACGTGATCACGTGAAGCTGCTACCAACTTCTGAAGCCAGTTTTCCCTTAAATCGGATAAATAAGTTCCCTAGATTTCCCATTAGCTTTAGAATACAGTTGTTCACTTTGCCGATATACTTTTCGTAAAGCTAAACTTGTTTGTTATGCAGATAGACTGCGAAAGACGAGTTATTAAATGTGTTGCCGAGCTCGCTGTTGTAAATTTAACTAATGAAGTCGCTGCGCAGAAGCTTAAGTTATGTTGCAATGCAAGTTTTTGCAGTACAACGGTTTCACTTTCCTTCACAAATTGTCCCTACATATAAACATTTCTTTCCTGGTCAGACCTAGCTAGAATCTCTGCATCTAGGAAAATTTACCTAAGGTTGTCAGCGCTGCGCTTGGGCCGCGTTACAAGCCACGTTAAAGTCCTTGCGAGGACACATGTGCACTGGCATCAGGACCAGGCCATCAGATCACCACCTCCGATTGCAGACTCCGAAATTGGCCTAGTTAACTCGCCGAGACAACAACGCCGAACCCGGAGAAAGAGGCCAAAAGAGCTTTATCGAAATGAGAAGGCTATCTGCATGATAGGGGCCCTGACGTGTTCGTTTCATCCTGATACCGGAACAAGGCAACTCATGTGGAACAAAATTTGACATCACAGCAGTGACATTTGTAAACACGTGAAGACCAAATCGGTCCGTGCCTGCGAGGAACGGTTGTCCTTCCATCGGGACCACCAACCGCACACATGCTCGTAGAAATCACTGCAGGGTTTCACGTGAGGATTGGAGGCTTCCAGAACAGACGACATCACCTCGTGGCAGCCACTGACGGGCCAGACAGCGTATGAGCCAGGACAGGCCTGCGAACATGCATGGAAGTAGGCCGCGGATCACAAATGCACGTCTTCTCAGCGTATAATTAGTATGGCATGAATAAAAGCGCCATTTAAATGAGACTTCCGGCGAAACCGTCGAGTGATTTGTGCTCAAGTTTTGCACAGGCATATAATTTCGCAGTGCGTCCAGTTTAACACCATATTTGCAAGCAGTAGTTGTCTGTTTCGCTTATAGTGACGCCAAAGTACGAGGCCCCTGCGGCAACGCTACTCAAGAAATGTCGATTTTGCTGCAACTGAACGATGGCGCCATCTGCCACCGCTACAGTGAAATATGGTTTCCACCTCATAGTTAAGATGTTTGCGTCACTGATCCGTTACTTTAGTTCCGTTGCAGGAACGCGCACCTCCAGCTACGCGGTTCTCGTGCGCCATTTGATTGAGCATGGCTACAGTGCCTAGAATACTTTAGCATGGCGGAGTGAAAGGAAATATGTGCTTGGAGCTGCGCGCTCGCTACTGTGTCGCTACCAGTTGTGGCGTCGTCACGTGAGGTAACGTTAGGCGCAGATGAGAAGTTCCTGCGTTGCCTCGGAGATCGGGCGCGCTTCTCGTTTTATTGCGATATCAAATATATGGACTACTCCAGGCGTGTTTTTTGCCATCGGCGTCGCCGTGATAACATCGTAGCCCCGCCATGCTGAATGTGCGAGTGAATGCTCGTGAGGGAATTAAGCCGACGATCGCGGCTCAATCTGGGAGAAAAGCTGAGAGGAAACGCGCCGTCTTTCGTCGCGCGAGAGGCCGTGGGGGGGATGGTACGCAGTTTATTGTGCGCCTAAGACAACAGCGTGTATTATACCGTTCCGCGTGGGCGGTGACTAGCGGTTTGACAGTTGCGTCACTGTACCTCTGTGAGTTCAGTGAGCGGAGACACTTCAAACTTGACAAGCGCCGGTGGGCTGCGGCCTTTGACATAGGCGAGGATGTAGATGACGGTGATGGCCACGGCGGGCAGCGCGATCAACAGAAAACACAGGCCGCCCACCGACGTCTTCTCGTAGCTCTCGTCCGTGGAGACCGGCATGTACAAAGCATGGAGCGCGGCACTCCAGTCGCCTGCGAGGTTCCCACAGGTTCTCTTGCACGGGAGCAGCGCCCATCCCCACCACACCTCCGACAGCCCCGAGGGCCGACTCCACTGTGATATGGCAAACTATAAGCCTGTGTTTCCGAATAGCAAAAAAAAAATTGTCTTCGAGGGTGAAATGAGCCAGATGCTGCAACCCCTCCTCCACGTAGACATGCACTCAAAAAATACTTGCAGAGCCACTAGAACTGCCGGCCCGTGTTCAAAAAAAGAAAGCTAAACCGGCGTATTCATTCTTTGGAGATTATTGGCGACGTTGATGTGATTAGCAATATTTCTTACCCTTCCTCCAGTGCAAGGTAGCAAGCCAGAATCTCTCCGGTTAACCGCCCTACCTTTCCCGCCCCGTTTATCTCTCTCTCTTTCTCTCTCACTACCAACCACAATGCCGAATGATACGACTACGCAGTATATCTTGTTGCAATGATTGCAACCTCATTTGCAACTCCGTAGCACACCCCACTATCACTATAATATCCTGGCTGCAACTTCATTGCGATGGCTATCCATCAAGCGGCCGCGGTCAAGGCGGAGGTGTCTGTTGCGGATAGGGCCGGTGCTATAGCTTTATATATATATATATATATATATATATATATATATATATATATATCCCTTGTGTCTGTCCGTCTAATGAGGTACGTATTGGTCAGTTATTGGCACATTATCACATACCCAGTGCCGAAGTTCTCTGTTCGAGCACATACCCAGTAACCAGCGTAGTTATTTACCATACAGCAACCAGCAACAAGTTGTCTATTTGGGGAAACGCCCAATGGCCCATGTTGTCTGCTTGGAACGACAGCTAGCGGTCATCACATGCGAAGTGGCCCAATCTTGTAGACAAATTGGGTCACTGGGTATGTGAGAACGGTAAGACACACACAGCAAATTCGGCAAGTTCCCAAGGAAGGTAATTGCATCAAAAGTTCGTATACTAGACGTGCATACGTAATAACAGGTGCCAGCCAATCGCACTGTTGCAAGTTTATTATAGCGAAAGCGGCCAGTAAAGCCCTAATGTGAACAAACGCAAGGTGGATTCGGCCCCTGAGCTCTACGTTTGAGCATTACCTAGCATTACGAGACACGAGCTAGACAGCCGCGGACATCTCACCTATGGTGTCTGGAGATGGTACTAGGGGTGTCCCGGGATGCATCACGTAAGTACTTTGCGCGCCGATCTCGAGCAACTGTTGACCTGCAACCTGACGTTCTGGCACAGGCGTCCCCGGGGCCATCGGCTCCGCTTCGTTCTTAGCCGCGGGTGGGGACGCAGCCGCTACGTCGACGTCGTCCACTTTAGTCGGCGACGTTACCGGAAGCAGCGCCGACAAGGCACCGCCGGTCGCCTCGTCGCCGCAGAGAGGTTCTTGCCGCTCGACGGTTCGGCCGTCAGGCAAGATCTTACCGGCGTCCGCAACGCGGACTTCGGTGACGGTTGCGGATCCTGCGGAGTCCGGGTGCGAATTATTTGTTCTACTAACAGCAGTTGAGTGCTCGCCCGCAGTAGTCGTCGCCGGGGAGCTTCTTTTCGCAGGGGCTCGTTCCGTGGACTCCGCAGCTACATCGAAGCTGTCCTCGAGGAACGTTGTTCCCTGGACAGAGGACTCGTCCTCTGTTGGCACACTTCGTGATACCTTTCTAATTGTGTCCTTGTTTGAACAAGGCTGTTGATGCATCGTTGCAGGCCGTCGTCTTCGTCTTGGCGCTTAGCAGAGCAAGTAATTATAATGATGATGCTTCTAGGCATTAGTATAGATCTACCCACAACAGCGGCGGACCACTGTCCCGGCTGCTGCTGGCCTGATCCTGATATCGCGGCTCAGCCAAAAGTAATATTTTAGCTTGAAAAAACTAGCTCTTATTTTCCACTTAGCCCAGCATTTACATTACCAAAGCAAAATAATTAAGCTGTGAGGCTCGATTCACTTTCGGAAGTGAAGGCGCACGGCCGCGTTTTTTCTTTTCTTTTTTTCTTTAGCGCGTCGGCCGCGCAGACGTGCGGTCGCGACACTAAAAAAAAAAAGTTGTAGTACACGCTAATGAGAGTACACTTACATTTGCAGTCGAATTCCGCCATTTTCTCAAATTTTGCCATGTTGGCGTTTTTAGCCAATACAGAGGCCGTAGCTGCCCTGTGAGTGAATCATGGGACGTGTTCTGCGACGATCACTTCGAAGATATCGCATTCGCGCGACGTAGTGCTCAACCAATCAGCTGATCCGATTTTGCTCAACCAGCCAATCAGGACGCGCCTGACGGCCAAGGCGATACTGCCGCCCAAAGTGATCGTCGCAGAATACGTCTTCGTAGCTGACAGACCGGCGACACTGACATCATGACGGAAATTGACTATGTCGTAGTAAAGAATAGTAAAGAAACGGTAAAGAACACAATCGATGTACCTACTTTAAACTGGCTAGTTGGTTATACCCCTGTCACACAGGCAAACTTAAATGCACTTCACCGCTAGAGCCATTCGCAGGCTGCCACACGAGAATGCTTAGTGATGCTTGCTGCAGAGCGCACTCATCGGTGGGTGTGTTCGGCGAAGTGTGTAGCCTCGTTAGCAATGAGTAAAATACGAGTAAAGTAATATTGAAAACATAGTCAGGAGTAATCTTTAATAGAATTTTTTTAAATATTGCTAACGTTACAAGGTAATGTGCCACACTACCAAAAAAAGAAAAAAAACAGCAAATAACTACTCTTGTTCTCAGGCTGTTTACGGCCACGCTCCCAATCGCCATCGCTACCAATTTGAAAGAACACTTTACCATGTAGCAGCACACCACCAAAATGACACTCAGTGCACTGAAGTGCACTTGCTCAAAGTGCCCTTTAGTTTTTCCAAGTGACAGGGGTATTGCGATATGCGACCCACTCTGAGGAATCGGCCCTGAATCAAATGGGGAAGGATGAATAATATAAAGGAAACATTGGGGAATATAAGCTGAAAAAAAATTCTTCTCAATGCACGCCTACTATGGCTCACCAGTTTAAAGACTTGAGCACAAAAATAAAAAGTACTCGTACATTTCAACACTTTAATATCTGAGCTTTAAAACACAACCCACTACCTCCTGTAGTAGGTTGCGCAATTTAACTTGGTACCAACTAATTAAGTATCCTGGCTCACGTCTCCCTACGAGAGGATGTGTCAAGCTATATCATCCGTTGACTGAACGTTCTGCACTAACCTAATATACTGTAGTTCAAAGAAATCTTGTCGACTTCACTATTTCTTATTGAACAAGCATTATAATGTTTGTAGACTAAAGGAACAGATCTCGATTCATTCTGTAAGTCTCGACATGCACAGCATATGGGACTTCTCTCAATTTTTCATTTGGCACTAGAAATGTAAAGTCCATCCAAGATCTGCACCCTTGCAACGTAAAACATAGGTGACCTGGTGGCTGCCTAGATTGGTCCCTGAACCTTTATGTCATCCTATAGAAGCAAGGAAATTGCTTTCACTGAACCAAATTAAAATTAACCTTCAGCATTAAAGACATGCTTGAAATTGTGTACTTATGTGTATTTATATATTGAGTGAATGAAACACTGTTTCATTTATAGGACAATTTATTTTGACCACATTATGCATCGGAAAATGTATGTTCAGAAATAAGTTTGAAGACCATGGCATCAGCACCTACTACAGCAGCTTAATAGCTGTAGAACTCTGCTGCCGAGCTTGAGGTCACTGGTTCAATCCCTGCCGCGGTGGATGGATTTTGGTGGGGGTGAAATGCAAAAATGCTAGTGTACTTAAATTTAGGCGCACATTAAAGAACTTGAAGTGGTAAAAATTAATCCGGAGTCACCCACTACGGCATGCCTCATAATTAGGTCTTGGTTTGGGCATGTAAACCCCATGCACAATTCATACTTAATTTAGGCTGCGGCAACAGCAAAAAAATTTGTTTCTTTTATTAGTCAAACATGCACACAAAGGCTGTGCTGTTAAAACATTGACTGCTCCGTTTGGCGTTTGGCATGGTTGCAGGCCATGGCAAAAGACAGCTTCAAGAACATGCGCCTTTTCATACGGCATACTCCCCAATCATAAGAGGTATTGTAAATATTAAGAAGCAGGCAGCAAACGCAATTACTACCTTAACGACAATGTGGACCAATGGAGTGAACACCTGAAAAGATGTAATGCCTTTTTGGTGGCGTTGTGTGTGTGACGCTGCCATAAAGCTTCTTGCTCCCCATTCTGCGGGCCCAGTTTCAATTCCTTATAAGGGGTGGCATTTTTTCCTCCTAAATTTGTTTTCTTTTTTTCATTGAGGCCAAATATATTGCCAGGCCAGAGTGGATACAGGTAGGCAAAGAAAAACTGTCACATTTGATAGTTTTGCTATAAAATATTTCATGAGATGATGGCCTTACACACCGGACACATTCCACATCTTGCTCAAAAGGCATTACAGGGCCCCTTAGAGTACATTTGTCACAAGAAAGCTAGTAACACGTTTATTTCTAACAAAAAGACAGGTAACATGACTCTCTGGCACTGTTTCACTCAGTTATCCTGGTGGCCATCCCATCTGGCGACCACCAAGGACATGCAGGTGAAGGTGGTAGACAGACTGGCAGCCTTGCTTCCCATTGTTGACCACTGCAAAGCAAGGAAAAAAAATATCCTTTCACTCAGAAGCAAAATATATACAAAAATGACTCGGGCATGTCACTGTCTTCAAATATTTAATGTTTGGTCACTGCACAGTGAGATGACCTGATGAATGGGGACAACAAGCAGACAGCCCTCTCCCAAAACAGCGGCACAGCTTCTTAAAAAAAATGGAGCTAGCTCTGCTGCATCAGTCGACTCATGTCACTGCCTGGAAATTTCCTACCCTCATCACATTCCCTAATTTACTGCTGCCTTTCAGTGAATTTCCCTTTCCTCAACAGTTGTTTAGTTATTCTAATAGGCCACTGGTTATCTGCTTGCACATTACATTACCTGCCGAACTCCACTTCTTACTCTAAATATCAACTGAGACATCAGCTTGCCATGTCTACTCTATAATTCATAATGCTGCCATCTAGTCACTCAAGTGAGTACTGAGAAATCTTCATGAAGTTGCAGAAACTCTACCATGTACCCTGCAATAAAAACACAACATTTAGTAAATATGAAGTGTGGGAACAGTATTTTAACTTGATACCGAAGCTAGTATGCACACGTAAATGTGGACCTGGTGCTGACATCATTGTGACATCATAACAAAGGTTAAACATTGTGGACATGTAACAATGAACCTATCTATGATAAGGTGCTCATAAAACTATCAACAAGTGTGCTGCACACATTTTTTTTTACTAAGCTCGCATGTGCCAGCCACAGAAATCACAGGATCAGGGCAAACTGAAGTACCATGATGTCATTATGCATCTACCTCCTGGGTACTCAAGCCAGAAATGGTTCACAGAATTGAGTACAGCCAAACCACATTAGAGTAAACACGGAAATAAGAAATTATCAGGTTTAATGAAGTAAATAACATTGTGCCCTGCTGATATTACGGCGTAACATATATATGTTTATAATGAATATCGGATATAATAAAAGTGTTGTATCACCTGCGACTTTGTCATAACAAGAGTCAACTGTACTACAGTGAATTATCTGAAGCATTTTTTCTACTAGTTAGAGGCCTTCATTCAAAGCAAAAATGACAATCCGAAAATGTCATCCGAGTACTCGCTTAATTATTGGTGCATCATCTTCCATTCTGTCACTTTGTTGTGCAGCCCTTAGCTTACCTTCAAATTTTTTTGCTATCCTCAATGTTTCAGATCCATAGGTCAGTACTGGCAAGACAGTGGTTATATGCATTTCTTTTCAAGGATGCTGGTAAGCAGCTATTCATGACATGGGAACGCTAAATGCACTCCAACTCTACTGTTACTCATCTGCAGATTTCTTTGTCACAGACATAATGGCACAAAAACACAGTGGTACCTAGCCTGTAGCCATCCTGAAGGTTTTCTTGTGCTGCAACCTTCTTGGCTGTGAGCATCAAGTGGCCCAGCAGCTACATTGCAGAAGGAAAGAAAACAAATATTGCCCAACATTAGCAAAACAATCATGTGAGCACCTTGAAATTGACGAGAAACACAAAGCCCCATCTATAGTTAGTAACAAAAAAGAAAACAGCAAGATGGCTGACACCACAGCTACAGAGGCCTTTCAGAAACCAGATTGCACATGCTTGTACAGGCAACACTGCATGTTTAAAATGCATCACACTTGAAGCACCAAGGTGTCAGGAACCAAGTGGGGAAGCCACAACAAATGCTGAACAACAGATGTCTAACACAGCTGATTCGAGCCTTTCCTTTTACCCTTTGCAATAATGAAGTGACCCTCCATCATGTCATTTGTCCAGGAGGCCATCATACTGACACAGTGGTAACATTCTCTGCCACCAGATGGCCCCACCACTCCATGAGTGATCACTGATGACATTTTCAGATGACAATTCGAGCACAGCATGTGAAAATTATGCAGAAGCCATTGGGCACGTTCTGTTAGAATGTCACAGTACTAATTAAATGATAAATGTAGTTATTTTGCCTAAGGCCCTGGGTTTAAACGGGCCCTCAAACAATTTTGACAATTTTGTACAAATGTACTGAGTCATAGGAGTAGGTCCTTCTGATCATTAATTGGTGCATCGAAGTGCTCCGTGTAAAGCATGTAATTTATTATAAGGTTTTAAAAATATGCATCGCTACTGACTGCAGCATTTCACTCGGCTGAGTTTTCAGCCGCCCCTGACCAGGTGATGTGAGGTGACCATATGACGCCAGAAGGGCAAGCTATCCGACTTGTTGCCCAGGGCGTGTCATTGATAATTTTTGCAACTTTATGTCAAACAATTGTTGTTCGTAATAGTTGGAATGTTATTTAATTTGTTCTTATCAAAAATAAAATAGCAGAAAGATAAAGCAAAATGACAATTTACCACTACGTGCAAGACTTCAGGCCCACAGCAAGTACCATCTGCTTGTGTCACAACGTGCTCCGCAACATTACTAGGAGCTATGTGTTGACAAGAGCTCCACGGTTAACCCTCGTTGCGTTTTGGGCTGCAAACATAGTGACTGGCAATACGTAAAGCTGCGACATCGTGCCCATTCACAAGGCAGCAGATGAGCGAAGTGGCTGCAGCGCATCGGACTGTCGGTATCCAATCGGCACGAGGATTTGTGCATTTGCAGCCATTACTTTATGCAGGAGGGTTACTACCACAATAGTGTTTCGCATGTCCAGTATTCAGGTAAATGAAAGCACAAGTGGTCGGGCCTGGGCATTTCATGGGATGAGCAGAGGTGCAAACATGAACAGTCTGCCCAGTGCAGTCACTTGGTGGCAAAGAGCTCAACTAAACAGAACTAATGTAGCAGTAACGAAATGTATTCGTTGCTACTGGTGTAAATTTGTGGCAGGAGTGTACTCATGAACTCATAGTTCTTGTAAATGTTTACAATGTTTTACATTTGGTTAGAGTGATATTAGCTCTTTGTTAGGCTGGTTAAGCTCTGCACCACCAGGTGGCCAGACCATGCAGACCGATCAGTCCACTCACGTATGTCTACACTAAAGCTCCTTCATCACAGCAATAGCTGTATGGAGGGGCTTTAGTTTACGCCTCCACCCATCCATCAAAACGCTCGGCTCACCTGTGGTTACCGGAATACAGGACATGCTCGGTACTGCGACAGAATGCTCCCAACGCACGCTGCTTCAATAGCTCTCGCTTGGGATCGACTGACAGGCGGCTGGCGGAGAGGTTCGAGAAGCTCCGCGCGCTGGCTCCAAAACAACCGGAAGCAGACGACACGGCGTCCCGTTATGCGACAGAGCTAGTGAAGGTGAAGCTTAGTGCCGATCGCTCGGCAAACAAGTTGAGAAGAAAATGAATGAACTTGTAATCATCCATAGCTCTCTTAATATGAGATGCTTCACACAAATTGTGGTTTGAATGATTTACTGTAGCTGTGCTTTATGTGTCTACAAAATTTGTCTAAACTGTTTCAGGGACCCTTTAAAAGAAAGAAGAAGACACAGAAATTAATCTATGGTAGAGACTAGAGAAGCCAACTGAAAAACTGCTGACACAAACAAAAGAAAAGCAGGCAATGAAGCAGTATTTCTATATTGAGTATTGTGGCTTAGGGCACAAGAGTATTAAAAAAGATTCACTATATAAAGGTAAAAAGAACACGTTTGATGGCATGCACCACCATCCCATTTCAGAGCAAGTGTTGATAGTGAAGAACGATAAGGAAAGCCAAAAGCACAGGTTAAGAATCACACTATTTATTGGCAAGCACGTATGTAATTTACATGTCTCACCAAATGTTCCAGGGTAATTCCATACATTCAAAAATGTTCAAATTGTGCACACATCGCATATTGTGTTGATCAGATCCCTTGCTATAAAATTGGCCACAATGTTCAAACGATTTGGGATACTGCAGGCACATACTGTGCTGTGCGACAACTTGATAACTATAATAATCTGGAATGAACAGACACCAACAAAAAGCAAAGCACTCACACAGGACAGTATCATAATCATGAGATTTGTCCACTTTTGCTTTTGTTGGAGGCGCTGCCAAGTTGTGCCATAAAGAAATTCACCCAGCAGCCATGATGATTACTCTTGCGCAAGAGTAAGGAGAAAAGTTTCAAGTATTTTGAGAACTTGAAGGATAGCGCAGGATATATTTTGATTGAATCTGCTGGCTCCCTGCTGCATGTACAGGTGTTCCTGTGATAACCCTCTTAGGGTTGCAGCAGGTATTAATAAATATTTTGCTCAGGTGTTCAGGACAGTATTCTTTATCCATGTTCACAAAGTGTTGAGCATTGCAGGGTCATTTTAAAGTAAGTAAAGCATGGGTAATATGAAAATAAAAAATGTAGGTAGCAGCATTACCTGAACGTCTTCCTCAGTGGCCGAGTCGAGCATGGGAAGTGCCTTCCTTGGTATCACCAGAAAGTGTACGGGAGCCTGAGGATTCACATCCCGAAAGGCAATGCACTGCATACAGAAGATTAAGAACTGCAGTCTGCCATGTATACAGGTCCAATTTTAGATGAACAGTTTTACAAGTGAGGTGGCCGGGTGACAAGCAAACTGTGTTACATCAGCAATGTACAATGATGATACTCATTGTAATCAGTACAGTGTTTTCATTGTAAATAAATGCTTTACTGCTGTCACGACCATCTTCTAACACATAACTAGTGATATGTGTTCATGACACTCATTCTGATCATCGCAGCACTTTTTATAGCTTGCGCAAGCACACAGATGCGCTAATAGGATTGTTGCTCAGTGCTGATCTCAGCATGAACTGGACAAACAGCCCAACGAGTTGTGCAAAATTGTTTGCTTTGTTCACTAAGCAATGACCAGTAAAGACTGGTACTTGTTGAGGCTGCTCAAGTTCAGCTGAAGCCTGGCTGATGTCACCCTTGCATAGCATTTAACATTTAAGAGGAAGCTTTAGTTCTGGGCCTCCTACCTAAGTACATAGGAAAGAAGAAATCACTTTTCTCGGCAACCACTGCACCAAATTTGATAGGTTTGTTGCATTTGAAAGAAAAGGTTAAGATCTAGTGACTGTTCATGGAGAATTTCTTATTTAGGTCGTCAATTCTTTAACAGAATTTGACAAAAATTGCAAATTATTTAGAAAACGAAACTATCAAGTTTATAGCGCTCTAACTCAGCAGTGAAAATGATATCACAGCTCTGTAAATTCCACCTAATAGTAAATCTAAGGCGGACGAAATTGATATATTATACATGGCTTTCAAATAGACCACTAATTTGTGAGTACAACTTTCACAAGACCCTTGTAAACAATGCAACAAATTTATGTTAGACATATATTGACATATCAAATTTGTCTGCTTTGGATGCTCTAATGGATGAAGTTTCCAGGACTGCAATATCTATTATAGGTGCAGCACTAAGACTTTGTAAGCTTCGAGCTTCTATTCTTTTTAAACTTACGAATTTTTTAAAATTTCATAGAAAAAATTCAGGCCCTAAATCGAAATTCTGCTTCCAACAGTCACTAGAATTTACCTTTCGCTCTTAAATTTAACAAATTTCATTAAAATCTGCCAAGTGGCTATCTCAAAAAAGTGTTTCTGCATCTTACATATATTTGAATAGGCAGTATCAGAGTTGGGGCCGAGCTAAAGCTTCCTCTTAACAATGGCTGCTACCTCCTGCAGCTGTTCCCATCATACTGGCCAAAGTTGACAAGGAAGGTTTTACCAACACTATAGATTTTACAGTCAGAAACATACCTTTGTCGATAGGGGGGAAGGCTTAATCCTTTACCTCCTGTTGGCAAGTATAGTCATGAAATTTTGTACCAATATAACCAATGACAACTATAGTTGTCATAAACAAAAATTTGTCACACAGTGAACCTATGACAACTATACTCTTCCTGTTGCATCTAGTTGCGATTCCTGACACTAGATGGCCACACTTGTCCATGTTGTTCCATTTGTGTCTTGCCTTTCATTATATTGCCACCACTGACACCCACACATAAAGCATGGCTGCCTCCTTGAAGGGAAGTAATGAAAGCGCACGTCAAAGTAAGTATTTGATGACTCCTCATTGGACCACAGCTCTGTAGAATTTTGCTCAGAAACGGAAAGTGAAGTGTGCTCATCTGAGGAGTCCTATGAAAACTATTCTATGGATGGCCCAGAGGACCTTGCGGTTGTCCGCGAGTCTACCACACGAAGACAGCCTACTTATTGCTTTTGGAGCTGTGTAAAAGTAGCCACTATTCATGTGCACGTTTTTGCAACGTTTAGCTTATTTCTTCTTTGTATTCTGTCTTTTTCATAGTGTATCGAGCCCTGCAAAACGCATTTTTGCAAGACACCAGGGCCATGCAGTGAAGCCTTCTTCAACCTATCTTATTATTCAATTTGTGAAATAAAGGAACCCCACTGAATTGAAATAATGGTGCCGTTTTATTCAGAAAAACAAGCGCTACAAACTGAGTGAAAAAAATTTCCAGTAAGTTTGGTGCAATTTTCCTCTTCTTTCGCAGTATGGAAAGGGTTAAACCCACTATGTGCCCTGATTGCTATATTCACCTATTAAGATCTGCAACATAAATGTTTTTGGTAGAACAGATATCCATAGTGTAACAAAGTGAACAGCAATTAATCTCTGCCAATATTTTCATTTTTGTAACCCCATTGATGCTTATGTAATACCCTGTAGAGGGTTGTTTAAGGTAAAAGTGAGTTATCTCTACAGCATTTGAGCGAGTGGTGTGCTGCAAAGCATGAAAAAGTAATGCTCGAGAACAGCTGCCGTGTTCAAGATGATGCTTAGGTATATTGAGGGTTAGCTGCACGGACAAGCAAGTTACGTAGTCTTGAACCCTGCACTCTTAAAGGGAGACTGAAGTGAAAAATGATTTCTTCTGCGTCAGTAAATTACCTTTCTACAACACCAAAAACACCATTCTTACAACAAGGCGTTTGGTAAGCCATAAAAAGCGTAAGAACGAAATACAGGTGGCGACGGCTACTTGAAGTTCCCGCACCTGGTGGCTGTGATGTCTTAGATTTTGATGGCATCTTCTAGGGCCTACCAATAAATAGCGGTACAGATAGACTACGTTGTGTTCTAAAGGAACCAAATATTAAACATGGCAAGTCTCGGGAACCTTTACTCGGCCAACACGGCCCAAATGCGAAAACATACTTTGGAATTCCTGACATCACACTGACGTACAGGCGCGAAATTCAAATACTGATACTTGGACCTTCATTTTCTCATCTAATAATCAAACTATTTCTTTTTAGATGACTGCCTGCAGGGTTCTCAAACAATGCTTCGTCAGTCTAAACTGATTTATTGCTTCGCTTTAGCATCCCTTTAAATAAGTTTCTACCCTTTGGGGGCTTATCTTCTCCCACAATAATAATTGTCATCTGCCTTGTTTACATTTCTTTTCTTAAAAACTCTGTGCTCACTCACTATACTTTCCTGTCAAGAACGCTACATCACGCTGATGACGTACATGTTCATGGCCTGGAACATTTGTTAAGGGACCCTGAAATGATTTTGACAATTTTGTACAAATGTACCGAGTCGTTAGAGTAGGTCCTTCTGATCATTAATTGACATATCTAAGTGCTCCACGTAAAGCGTGTAATTTATTATAGGGTTTTAAATATGTACATCATTGCTGATTGCAGCACATCGCTTGGCTGAATTTTAAGCTGCCCCTACCCATTTGACGTCATTTTCCCTAATGATGTTAGTAGGGTGAGCTACCCGATTGGCTAACCAGTGCGCGTCATCAATCATTTTTCCAACTTTACGGTGAACAAATATTGTTTGTAATAGTTGGAATGTTAGTTAATTTATTTCTATAAAAAGGAAGTAACAGAAAGTGAATGCACAAGAACCATTTCTCGCTACACTTAAGCACTTCCGGCACACAGCAAGCGTTGTCTGCTTGTGTTACAACGTGCTCCATTTTGACGAGAGCTCTGCGGCCAGAGTCAGTCTCAGTCTTTTCGTGAGCACCATGATTCAACTTTGTTGCATTGTGGGCTGCAAACGTAGCGACTGGCAATATGTCAAGCTGCGACATTGTGTCCCTCTGCAAGGCAGCAGACGAGGAGAGTTTCTGCAGCACATTGTACTATCCGATCGGCGCCAGGATTTGCGCATTTGCGGCCGTCACTTTACACCGGAAGATTACTACCACAACAGCATTTCACGAGTCCAGTATTCGGGTAAACGCAAGAGCAAGGGGACAAGGCCTGGCCTTTTGACCACGCCATTTCATGGGATGAGCAGAAGCACAAACACGAATGGTCTGCATGGTGCAACCACTTAGTGGCACATAGCTCAACCAAACACAGTAGCAGGAACGAAGCGTACTCTTCTTTGCTGCTGGTGTAAATTCTTCGCAGGAGTGTAATCGTTAACACATTGTTTTTGTAAATGTTTTACACTTAGAGCAATATTAGCACCGGAGACTGATATTAGGTGGAGACTGATCAGGCAGCTCACGTATGTCTACGCTAAAGTTCCTTCATCAGCTTGAGTTTATGCATCCACTGTTTCGTCGAAACACCCAGTTCGCCTGTGGTACGTTACCTGAATACCACACACATTCTGCGCTGTGACAGAATGCTCACAATGCACGCTCCTTCAATAGCTATCGCTTGGGGTCGACTGTCAAGCAGCTGGCGGAAAGGTTGGAGAGGCTTCGCGGATGCGCTCCTAGAGAACCAGAACTAGACGACACGATGTGCCATCATGACGCAGAGCCAGTGAAGGCGAAGCTTAGCCCCAATCGCTCGGCGAACGAGTCGAGGAGAAAGTGCATGGCTATGGGGAAGGGTAACTTGTAATCGTCCGTAGCTCTCTCAATATGAGACTCTTTATGCAAACTGTGGTGCGAATGATTAACTTTAGCTGTATCCTAAGCGTATACCAAATTTTTCTGAACTGTTTCAGGGGCCCTCCTTAAAGCAATGAGGTTCCTCGACATTCCTTCCATTCTTGTATCGCACATGCTAGCTCTGTTCACACGTTTCTATAAACATACGAGAGCAAAGAAAATGATTTACAGGCCGTATTCGATGCAGGCGAAGTATGTTTAACGCAATCGGTTTCGGAGCACTCATCGCAGAGAATTTAATACCGGTGTCACACGACCACTTACGATCGCGATCAAGCCCGATCCGGATCGAAATTCTCGACTGCAATTGGCTGCCTCGCGCAGCTTGCGCAAAGGAACCAATCGCGACCGAGAAATTCAGTCCGGGTCGGGCTTGATCGCGATTGAAATGTGCGCCGTGTGGCACCCGTATTATTTAACTTATTTTACCGCATACCGATGTGCTGGGAGCAAGATCCCCTATAGTTCCGCATAATTCTCATACCTTGTCGTCCTTGTAAATGATGTCGGCCGGTATGCTGCCGTCAAGGATCTTGGAGAAGATGGTCGGCTTGCCGACGGACGCGGTTGCATTCTTGGCCTTGGCGACTTCGTCGCTGCCGCTGCTGGACGATTTCGAACTCTGCAAGAGCACACCGGCCACCAGGCAACTCAGAAACAACAGCGGCATCATGGCGATAGCACCGGCACTAGTTTAACTGGCCAGCATACCATTCGGAGATACCGCCTTCGACAAAGAGGTCGATCGAGAACGCGAATCCGAACGCGTTGATCCAGAAAAAACGAAGCCGCCAAGTTGATGGGGAAGGGCGGCGATGTAACAACAACAAAACTCGTCCGAGCGCGTGTCCTCGGACCCGATTGTTTTTCTTTCCGCGTTGATAGCACGAGCTGCATCGTACGTGTGCCGTCGCGCACGTTCGCAACGCGAGACGGGAAGAAATCAATCTGCGATGCCCACAGCACGTTGCTGCGATCGGATTTTCGGTATCCCTCTTTTTTATCAAGCGAGCAGCGTCACTTTACATCGCATTACAAAATCCTCAGGAGATTCCACAGAAAACAGAAACCTCCGTGTTGAACCCTTTAAACTCGGTCCGGCTGGCGCGATAAACGAACAAAAAAATACACTTCGAACTTCGAATTTGAAGTTGAAAAAAGGCTACCGCAGGTCACCTGAGCCTTACCGTAAGATACAGCAGTCTCTTCTGCATACCTGAGCCTGAACATCTTAGTTGTGCGTTCAAAGGGCGAGAAAATATTGCTACACAAACTTTCCGGGCTAAATCAGCTGACGGTAGTGCCATGGTAGTGCATGCCCTGAGGGCTGCCATCTT
The DNA here is from genome assembly GCF_050947875.1 of Dermacentor variabilis. NCBI lineage: Eukaryota > Metazoa > Arthropoda > Arachnida > Ixodida > Ixodidae > Dermacentor > Dermacentor variabilis. The sequence continues at coordinate 16,018,095 of NC_134578.1, read as the reverse complement.
CCATGTTCGCGGCCGCGACCTCCGAGATTTGATAACTGTTCGGCAATCTCGGAGGCCGCATTGCAACAGGTTGCAAAGCGGCAGCTGGTTTTGTTTTCGCGACTACGCAGTGGCGCTGCCTGCGCGCGCATGCGCGCTGACGCTGTTAAATGCCTGCCCAACATGGCGGCGCGGAGGGGCAGACCTGCGAGCTGAAAACAATGTCAGGCTCGGGCGCCTAGTGTCTTCTCCACGGAGCTATGACTTCTTTGGGGTCGGTGTTCGCGTCCGAGAAGCGGCTGGCCGACTACTTCGTCGTCTGCGGTCTAGACCTCGAGTCGGGACTCGAACCTGACGCTCTCTCGGGTAAGACTGCAAGCTTGTGGGTCTCCGTAGCACCGATTGCGAAGCGGACTGGTTGTAAAAAATGCCCTGGTTTATGTTTTGCAACACGAAGCTCAGACCAGTGAACCCTCTGAAATGTTGTGCCAGCGCTAGTCGGTTGCACTCGATTGCATCTTCGAGCAATCGCTGCAGCCAGCCTTCGATTTCTGCGCGGAAACGCACGCACAAGTTTGTTTCACTCTTGTTCTGTTTTCTCCAATCTTAAGTGCAGGGTTGCGATTAACGCAGCTTTTCTGCGATTTTTCACGATCAATCTGAGCTCGCACATTGCGCTCGTAGACTGACCGATCTTGTCGTGCACACGAGTAACATTTCGATTGTTGGAGAAAAAAGAAAAGGGTACTGCGCGCATCCGTCCGTAAATCGTGACCCGTCGACAGTCGTCCCAGGAAACCCGCGTTGTTCGCGACAGCGCGCATTGTCGACGAACTGCGTACCCCCTCCTCACTTTCGCCGTCGCTTTCTCCGCAACCCGGATTTTGAAATTCCTCGGACGGGCAACGATGTCGGGATGCCGTGCGTCTTCCGAATTCAGATGCGTGATTTTTCTCAAAAACTTCGGCGCGCATGCGTTTGAAGTGCACCGTTCTGCGGGCACGTGCGCCTAAACTGAAAGCTCTTGATGTCGAAATAATTCACGCGGTGTCCTAGAAATCGAACGCGTTGAGTGCGTTCTATATATATATATATATATGTGTGTGTGTGTATGCGTTCCGATCGCCTCTTCTTCGAACATCTGTCGCTAATTACACGTGCTACAGGACGTCGTCATTTGCCGAATCGGTGTAGCAATCTTCTCGAAACCAAGAGCCTTTCACCACTTTCCTCTTTATTTTTCTTTATTAACCACTTAATTATGGTGTTCCCGCACAGCTGCAGGTGTCTGCTAATTAGGTTAGGAAATTCGTGATGGCGCGATATTTTTTACCTGTAAAACGACCTGCGCTTTCGTTGCGTCATTTGCCGCATATAGCACCGCTGTCTTTCTCAGATGTTCGGAAGTACCTGGGCTTTATTTTCTATAAATTAAAATGAAGTGGAAACCTTGATGTTACATTTGTTGATTATGTGTGAGTTTGTTTTGTGCAATGTCATCAGTAGAAGAGTCACGGTTTAGGTTTCACTTTAGATGGTAACGCCTTTCAGCTGAACTGCATCCTGTGTACTCGCTTGTGTGAGTCATGTGTGAGCTTCACAGTTTCCATGGCAACCGCATTCCACAATAACGTGCACACATTGAATGCTTGCTATGCCTCTAAACAGCTGTGGTGTAGCGGCTTTTTTTTTTTGTTCTTTTCTTTTATTCTTGATCGTCGCTCACTTCCTGAAACCTTGCAGCTGCATGAATGTGACTGCTCGACCTCGGATGTCGTTCAAAGCCACGATGCTTAGAGCTTTCCCTTCCACGTATTATTCATCTGGCATTAGTCATTGCCTGATATATTCAGTGCATCTTGATGGAAGAAATACCTTTTGGGTGATAATTTGTGAAAACTGCAGTAGTATTGCAAATGTTGGCAGTAATACGGCCTTGTTTTTTTGTTGTTTTTTTTCACTGACGCATTTATTTTGGTCAGCATACATTTCAAATGGTTCTGTTTAACTACAAGGTTACATTGCCTATACTTATAGGTGGCACTAATGCTGTTAGCATTATTGCTTTATTAGCAATAATGCTAACAGGCAATCATTATTAATGCATATTAATGCAATTATTTATCACTGATAATGCATTAGGCAATCTTTATTACTGATTATTTGCTCTCAATGTCATATATTTTTGAGAGGGAAAGTTGTCATCCACCCGAATACAAAGGAAACCTATGCGGGTTTCTCACAAAGAAACTTCACAGCCGATTAAAGATTTTCTTATTCAGTGTCCCTGTGTTTCGAGTTGTCAATTTATTTGCCCACACTGCAACCTGCTAGCCTCCTGGGGACGTATTCTCGGACAATCACTTTCATCGATGCTATCGCTTTCGCCTGACGTGGGCTCAACCAGCCAATAAGCATGCACTGAAAGGGATATCGCTTAAAGCGATAGTCCGAGAACACATGGAAGGGCAGGCCTTGGTCAGGTGGTGTACTGCCTTATGCCTCCCTTCCTTATTTGCTGACCAATGAACAAGAGCAAACCTTATCTATCGTGTCATGCCCAAAGCTAACAAATCATTTTCGCCCACCCTACTTAGTGGTAGTGGTGTTGCGCTGCTAAGCATGAGGTTGCAGGATCAAACCCATGGCAGCCACATTGGCAGCCATGGCAGCCACATTTTTATGGGGGCAAAATTCAAAAACGCCCTTGTACTTAGATTTAGGTGCACGTTAAAGAACGCCAGAATGTCAAAATTAATCCAGAGTCCCCCACTACACCAGGCCTCATAATCAGGTCGTGGTTTTGGCATGTAAAACCCCATAATTTCTTTTAATTTTTAATAAATCATTGTAAAACCATGAAGGTGTATTAGCTTCCTGATCTTAGAAAGGTAGAACTTGCATTTTCATTCTAAAATGTTAGCATTTTTCTGTGACACGCTTTTCCACAGTGCAGGCTCATGCCAATTGAATAGCAGTCCATTTTGCAGCTGTTTCCGAGTACTGATTTTTCAAAATTTGTGCAAGTTTGAGTTTGTAGCAAAAGTTTAGGCTTTGATCAGTGGCAGACTTAAATTCTGCAAATGCAGTCAAATCTCATTATAGCAGAGTTGCATTTGGCTCAAACATACAATAACTATATTGGTTATAAACATATATTCGTTGATGTTTTAGATTTACTTTGTTATATTGTATGATTAATTATATCTGTGTTCCTTATTCTCAAGTCCTACTATATACATGTGGCTTCACAGCAATTATTTCGAGACATCAAATATATAAGTGTTGTTCAGTAATGATCATAGCGCTGGTTATCATACAAATTCTGGGCCGAGATACTGTAGCATATCTATTCCACTAGTATTCCTTGTTGAGCTCCGTCAGTGGTCTAAGTGGTTGGTACTCTCCCATCATTACCAGGATCAGCTGATCACCAACAGTGTATGATAAAGGAACAGGCTTATGCAAAAGAAATTCTTCAATATACCAGCCATGTTTCTGGCCACTGGTATCAAAATTTGTCAGTAAAAATTATGATATTGTACCTAATCTCTCTTTAAAGGGACACTAAAGTGAAAAAAAGATTTCTTCTGCATCAGTAAACTACCGTTCTACAACACCAAAAACACCACTCTTACAACGATAAGACGTTTGGTAAGCCAGAAAAAGCGCAAGAACGAAATACGGGTGGCGACGCCTACTTAAGTTCCCGCACCTGGGGGCTGTGACGTCTTGGATTTTGATGGCATCTTCTAGGGCCTACTAATTGTATATAGTGGTACAGATTGACTACATTGTGTTCTAAAGGAACCAAATATTAAACATGGCAAGTTTTGGGAACCTTTACTCAGCCAAACGCGGCCCAAATGCGAAAACATACTTTGGAATCCCTGACGTCACGCTGACGTACCGGAGCTGGGGTTTCGGCGCAAAATTCAAATACTGATACTTGGACCTTCATTTTCTCATCTAATAATCTAAACTATTTTTTTGGAGTGACTGCCTGCAGGGTTCTCAAACAGTGCTTCATTAGTCTAAGCTTATTTATTGTTTCGCTTTAGTGTCCCTTTAAAGATAGCTTTAGACATTTATCACAGAAATGTATGTTACGGTCAAACCTTGTTGTGACAAAGTCACGCCTGACACAAAAATGTTTGTTATATCCGAGGTTCATTACAAGTGGTATTCATCTTATCAGACATCTGGCAAATTGGTCAGTGACACTGAATTTGATATCTTTGCTAGCAGAAGGCAGTCTTTTTAGCTATGTTCAAAATGAAAATTGGCCTCACTATAGCCGATTCTGTGTAGCATTCTGCATTTTTTCATTTTTTTTTTATGGTACTAGGAGAATACTCTCAATAAAATACAGCATGGCCAACGAAATTTTAATTTAGTTCATTATATCCATTGATTTGTTATATTGAGGTTCTGTGGTATTTTGCCTCTTGCATTGTTGTGGGAAGGTGTGGTTGGGAAAGGCAGAGGTATGATGGGGCGCATGAAAGATTTGCGCAGGCTGATTGATAACGGCTGAGGCTGCAGCAATGTGTGGGTACTTGACTTCAGGGTGTTTCTCTGTCCAGGTGATCACCTACACTTCACACCGTTAGACCGTTGCTACAAGGGCAAGGTTTTAGCGCACTACCCCGAGAATGTCTCCTGGAACCCCTTTGACCCCAGTGCCATCGGCATGGTAAGGTTTGCCTCTTACTTGAAAATTATTTACACTTGCAAAGAACAGCAGGAGCTCTCATGTACAATCAATGCCTCAACATTCTATACATCCAATTAGTCTATGTTGAAAAAACCCATTAATGCACCGACTTGTCAGCTGGCTTTTAAGGGAGGCAGGAAAAGAGAATTTACCATAGACTCACTGCATCCGAAACTTCTTATAGTTTTAATTACGCTACATTTGCTTGCCCTGGGATGCCAAAGAGTCTAAATGGCCAAAAAGGTTTTGCTTAAAGTGGTTTCAACATATGCTGTAAATTGAGCAAACCAACCAAAGTTTTGAGGTTTGTATCAGATAACCAAATTTTTAAATTATCTGAGCTTTAATACAGTAAGTTGGCTGCATACTGAATGAATAACTGTGTGGTTGTTACATGTGAAGCAACAACAAACAAAACAATCCTGTAGTTACAGCCTTAAGCAGTGAAACCGAGCTTTATTTATGATGAAGTGAAAGCGTAGGATGGCTCAGAGTTACGGGGCTGATTGCTTTTTTTTCCCCTTCCAATTGAAACTGCAGCAACAATCAGCCTAATTATGCACCCCACTTTGACCAACATGTGTTGACGTCAAGCTCAGTACAGCCGAAAAGCTAAAGCTAGCAGGACAGTCTCAGTGAGAAAATCTTCATGTTTTCCTTAGCCAATTTGCAGTAACTGATCATCCACAGAGAAAGTAATCTTGCAGTTCCAGATGTTAGTTCTTTACTCCTCCCATTTACAATATTCATAAACCACATACCATGCACTTTAATTTTTTTTATTTTATTTTTCCTACATTCTTTTGTTTTTCTGCACGTGGTAACAATTAGAAAAATTATCAAAACACTGAAGCAACAACATTAACTGAGATTAATCTGGTGCTTGTCATGGCAGGTATCAGGTTAGCTGCCATACATCTTCTGTGTTCATCAGATGCAAAGGCCTGGCTTCAAACGTGCATAAAACACACAGCTTACTAGATGACGAGGTTTATGATTTAAATTACTGTAGTTACTGTTGCATAGAGATGTTGTATGTGCATCTTTTTAATTTGCACGGCTTTTGAATGTTTCTCGATGCCCTGCACAAATTTTGCAGTGGGTCATTATCGGTCAAGGAAGGCAATGAAAAGTTTGCTAATTAAACTGGATTAAATAGTCATTTGTGCACAATGCAAAAAATATTCGTGACTAGCATGAACAATGCCCGTCAAGGTGCAGTATGTACCGTCTGCATAAAGCCCTCCATTATTTGTTCATTCCTGATGACATTTAGCCGGACAGCCTGTATTTCCCTGTTCATTTAACTTTTTTTCTGTGCTAACACTATAAACGATTTGACCTAACGCTTTTGCTTTGCTACTAGCCATTGTTTTCTGCCGACTTGCCACTGGTTACTCTCATTCCTGCAGCTCTGCTTGCCACATGGACTATCCTTCCGGACGCAGAAGCACGCACGCGAACCCTTCTTTCACCCATTTGTCATTACACGAGAGGATGGCTCACGGACTTACGGCCAGGCGCTCACCTTCTACGAGGAGGTCACCGACCGGCAGATCTGCTCAGCCATGCAGACATTACAGGTGAGGTCCTACCTGCAAAAGGATTGCAACCTTTGTAAGGCTCTGGCCTCAACGTCGCAAAGAGAGGTGTAATGTTGACCACTGGCTAGAAAGCATGCTAATGGGGTCAACAATTTCAACCTCAACCTCAGCCGGGAGGTTGAGTGAGGTCAAATATTCCATGTGGTCACATTGTGAGGTCGAGGTCTTCTAGAACTGCTCACGTGTAGCATTGGTAGAATTCTGCACACCATAAGAAGTAAGAGAAAATGACAGTAGTGCGTAGTCTGGAAAACAGCCACTCTTTTCTATGGCAAACTGTTAAATGTTGTGGGGAATGCAGATTGTGAATGAAGCAATTGACTGTTGAAACGCTGTCAGCGACATGCCTGTGCTGGTCTGCATGGGAAATTTCAAACAGCTATACGCATACTACATCAATGAACCAACCTTGAACTCGTAAAATGGGACTGGCATTGAAAAAGCTCATCTCGGGTTGTGATGAGGTTGGGATGAGGTCTGTTAAGACCATGTCAAGCTTCTTGTATGAGGGGGAGTGAGGTCGTGAAGTCTGACCACCTCGCTGAAAACTCTGTGATAAATTGGATGATTTTTTAGTCCTAAAACCTCTGCATAGAAAATGAACATGGGAGTGTAAATAAAGGAAACATCAAAGTGCACTCTAAACAGAGCATGCATGCTAACCTTGATTCCTGTGATGTTTAAAGAACTTCAATTGCTAGCTTACCGCCTAATTTTCTTTGTAGCTTATAGTTTCCTATAAAAATTGCTAGAGGCCACTCTGGCACAATTGCATAGCTGCCATGGCCTTCATGGGTACAGCATGTGTTGATTTGTCTGATCTTCTTGCTTGTAGCTTAAGTCGTCCTTGTGGTGTTACTTAGTACATTTTAGCCTTTTAGATTTTCAAAAAATCATATCCCTCCAAATGCAGGAAGCCAAAAAGTTTCCATGCCCATGCATAATCGTTGCGAATTGTTGCACTAATAGTGGAGTATTTTGTAGAAAGAATTTTAAACTTCATAAAGCTATTTGAAGCCAGAAGGGCAAAGCTTACAAAGACCCAAGTACTGCTGTGCATCATTTATGACGAATGTTTATTTAAGGTTAATTCCTGTTGTTTGTATTACTATTTTAACAATATGACCATTTTAAGTTGTAACTGAATCCCCTAGAATAACGCCTTATAGGTTATGTAAGTATTCATAATGAAAAAATAAATTACCGTGCTGGCAGAACCGCCATACTCGCAGCTCTCATAGACATTAGCACAGAGACTCCTGTCTGATAATTTTTGTAGAAAACGATTTGGCACATGAGTGCTTGTTGGCCCATGGCATAAATCCATGCTGTGTTGCTGCGACAGGCGATGCACCTGACAGAACTGAGCTCAAGCGGGAACAAGGCACCGCTATCACGGACAGCAGCAATCAAGACAGAGGCCCCTGTGTCAAGGTCACTCCCCAGGTCATTTCGGCTCATGACGACCTCAAGGTCTTCAGACTCGAGCGGGGGAGCCCTGTACGACATAACCAAGGTGAGGACCTTTTTTTCCCCCCTGTCTTCCTTGTTCGTTGACTTCACGGTGTTGTAACTAACAAAAATTGGCAGTACATCCATCCTTTGGATATGACTGGCTGTATTAATACGATTATCAGTCTATCTTATGATGGATGTTTAGAGCTAGAGCCTCCTCCTGTTAGCCTTCGTGTTCTCTTGCCTCTCTCTCGTTTACCCTGATCCCTCGGCCAATGCAGGACACGCTGTACGTGAGCAAAGCAATTTGCCTGGTGACCCCGCTGCCACTGGTCAGCGTATGCAGGACGGTGCTACAGAAACTGCTGTCCTTGGTGCAGGGGCGCGACTCCCCGCCACTGCCCCTTGAGAGCTATGTGTACAACTTGCTCTATGAGCTTCCCTTGCCTCCACCAGGACGGTCGTTGCGCCTCAGCTACCTCTACCAGGACTATGTTTGCCAGAGGCCAGGTTTGTCTCGTTTAACAGCACTTAGTTGTTGAGCTTGTCAATTCATAGTTTATGAGATTTGTTCTGCATGCGGTTAGGAAAGATGGATACCTTCTCCCTTGCTCACAAGTTTGGGGGGAAGCGCAACGTGGTGTCGCCAAAGCAGCGAAAAAACCAGAGAAGGGGCATGGTGCATCTTTCCTGCACCACCCATAGGCTGCCGGCAGGAGTCATGGCACACAACGGAGGAAATTGGCCACATGAGCTTTGCGCAGGTTGCTGAAAAACGTAGCTCAATCATGTGCTGACACATATGTGTAATGTTGTAGGAAGTACCACACACATATTGCCTATGTAAGGATGGCACTTAACAAGAATGAGTGTTGGAAAGCACGAGATAATTTAGTTTGATGCTAAAGTTGATCTCGAAATGCTGGACCTGGTGCCATCTACGTTATTGTGATGTTGTGACACACAGCAAAAGTTACTGATGTCATCTTGCAATGAAGCTAGATACGGTGATGTTGGTAATAAAGAAAAGAAAGAAATGAGAGTGGTAAGCATGCTTCTTCCGGCTGTGCTCGCGCGAGTGCAGCTGCCTCAGCGATGGCAGGAACAAAGCGAAACCATGTACAATGTCATGATGTGTTCACTTTCTGGATACTGAAACCAAAGCTGGTTCATAGAAGCAAATGTTGTTATAGTGTATTGTTGAGGGTGTCCTGATGCTTGTCAGTGTTTCCTCTATGTTTTAGCGCATCTATACCTTAGTATAACACATGTAAACACAAAAAATGACAGTCGAAATTGTCATATGGGCATTCCTTCAAGTTAGAAATGATCTTCCTCGTCGTGCAGGAACGGGGGAGCTTCCCTTCTTTGACTACTCGTTCCGGGAGCTCTTCGCAATACTGGGCCTGGAGAACTGCCTCCAGCTCTTCACCAGCGTATGCTTCGAGAACCAGATCCTCCTCTGCTCTGAAGGTAACGCATCCCCTGTCGATCCTGGGTCGGCATACTGACTTGCAAGTACACCGACTCGTACTCGCTTCACAATCATTTCACAGGTGTGAGGTAGACTCTTAGTGAATACGAAGGGTGTGAGGGGAGTCTGAAGAGCAGTGATTGACAGTTGACATGAGTTTCAACGAAACTCTGTGACAATGGTTTTGAGTGAACTTGGAGTATGAACATGAGGGGCTGTCGGCGAGTGTAAGTGGACGCAAGTGAGTGGGTGGCAGTGGGTGGACTGCATTTCAGTATGAACGTGAGTGGGTGCTGGTAAACGTAAATAGAAGTGACTGTGACCGTGTGCGAGTGTTGGTGAGTGTGAGTGGGCATGAGTTAGGGACGTGAGCGAGGGCATAGCCTGCAAAAATATTGATCAGTGAATATTTGCTTTCTTCTGCCGCCCTATGCTGTTAATCCATCATGCGGTATAAGATTCAGTGCTCGTGTGGACCATTTTAGTGAACTGTTGAGTTCAACATTCCCCTGGCCGTACAGTGCGCTGGTTAATTCATAGCACAGCCCGCAGGCACTCACTGTGGCACCTTATCGGAGCCTTGTGTCTCTTTACGTTACTATCACTGGCTGGCATTCCCAGGGCTAGATCAACTGCACGAATACCCAAGAAAATAAATGGACAAGGGGACAGCTGCCACCCTAGCTTAATTAGTAGAGCATTGCATGCATCACATGAAGGTTGTAGGTTCAGTTCGCTCTTGCAAGAAGTTGTCTTTTCCATCACTTTCATCATATGGCTACATTTAAGAAACACAGTTAACTTGCTATGTGCTTTCCTTTTGCTTAATAGTCTGTTGACTTTTTGTGGCTGTAGCTAGCAAAAAAATCTGAGCCTCTCACTTTGCCTTGCTCTTCTCCCGTTGGGGTATAACCTCGTTAATTTGACCCTCGTTAATTAGTAACATTTGATAATTCGGACTCATCCTCTGGTTCTGGCAATCTTATGCATTATTAATGGCATCAAACTTGTTAATGCAAACATATTTGACCGCGCACTGGTTAATTCGCACAACTCTCAGAGCACAGTGAGTCTAAATCCCCGCAAATGCATGACACAAAAGCAGCGCTAGTGTCCCATTAAAACGAAGCAGCAGAGTTCATATTGCCATTACTCATCTGTGGAAACCGTACTGGGACGACAGGAATTTCAAAACATATCACGCCTATTTGGGCCTTTATAGCCTTTATTTTTACCCTTACTGCCGTGCATGTCACCACGTTCGCCATGTGCTTTAGAACTGCGTAGTTGCCGTCCATGATTATGTCTATAGCAACGACAGTTTCATCTGCAGCAGCTACAGCAAAAACAGTAGTTTCGTTTTGACTCGGTGCATTGCGCTCGAAATTTCTCAAACACCATAAACTATCGACGATGATGAGTGATTCTACATGACCCACATGCTGGGATCAAACTCACCGGCAACATTGTGATAGATGAGCAATCTGTTGGTGACTAGTTTACTAGCCAAAAAATACCATATTTACTTGCATAATGATCACACTTCTTTGTCAAAAAAATTGACGCAAATTCATGGGTGCGATCATTATGCGGGTTAAATTTCCCGCGAGAAGAAAAAAATTATATTTCATCATGTGTTTGCTGCGGGATGACAACAGGTCAACAAATAGACGGCTGCCACTGTGTGTAGTGCGGGACACCAAAACAAAAATGGCGGCCGGCGGAGCAAGCCGAATGCGACGAACACATTTTTTTTTCTTTCTATGAGTACATTACGTGCATTGAAACACTTTCTTCCATATCAGTAATGAATAATATTGCTAATATCGACAAGTTTGCAGCAATAATGTAGCCATGTCCACTTTGAGGGGACAGAAACAGATGGGCGCTTAGTTTTCAGTGACATAGAACCACATGGCTGGCTTGCTGCGAAAACTGCAGCATCTGTCTTCGCTACTATCCTAATACGGCACGTTTTCGCTAAGGGTGGGCGAATATCTTGGGTGTGTCACAAGTGTCGGCGTATGAATAGGGTAAACTTCTAACGTATCAGTGTAAACATGACTGCTATCGTTGCCGCTCGCGATGTTGCGTGCCCATGAGTGCAGACAAAAAGAATCGAAAGCCGCCTTTTTTGTTGTTGACCACAACCATCATAAAGCCTACACATAATAGAGGCAAGTTTGGTTGTATCTCTTTTTGTCATGGAAGTGCAGAAAGTGATGAAATTAATGAAATGAGGCATCTACTTAAGAATGTTTGGTGTGTGCAGACCGCTTGGTTTGTCTTGAAGAGTCGTTCGCATAGCTTTCGACAGATATTAAGTGCGATCATTATTAGCTAGACTTGTCACACAACATATCGCTGTGGCAAGTTCGAGGTGCGATCATTACAGAAAAATGGAACTTTGACGACAAAATTCATGGGTACAATCATTATGCGAGTAGATACGGTAATCAGGACGAGCGCATGCGAAAAGCATGTCTTGGATAAAAACACGGGGCTTGCGCTGCACCAGCACTGTGAAGGAAGTTGCGAGGCCTTCACTACTGCGTGCACTAATCAGTCATGAGATGATGAGAACTGCAGCTTGTGGGGTCTCTCACCCGTGCTCTTGGGACAAAGGAACGACAACACAGTAGTGCAAACAATCACAAGGGCATTTATTGCACCTTTCATAGATCAATGCCCGCTAGCCGAGTTGCTATCCACAAAACATGCCGATGGGCGCGCGACAAATCTAGAAGTCCGACTCACCGCGACCGGAAAACGAGTGAATATGTTCGCCCCATGCTGGATCCCAACGCCTGGTCGTTCGCGCGTACTGTCACGCGAATGGTGGCGCATACCAAGGCGGCCACACGAGGCGGTCTCGCAGAAGCATGGGTCGGCGGCGCGCGGGATGTCCACGCTGTTCGCCGACCCGCCGGGGGAAAAAGAGCCAGCCCGTCCTCCCCTGCGCCCCCAAGTAACCCTGCCGTGAGGCGGCGTTAGCAACGCAACACTCGCGCCATCTCTCGCACTGCGCCCCAACCACATCGACCGCCGCGGGCATCACGCAGGCCACGCGGCGAAGCCGGATTACAGGAGACGCGCCATGCGGGAAAAACATATCAGGGGACGCGCGAGAGTCGCGCATCCCCACAAGCTTCCGCACTGTTTTTATGCAAAACAGATGCAGGATTTGCTGGTTTATTAAGTAAATAAAAGCATGTTGATGTACTAAGCATTTCCTTGTTGTTCTCTTGATAATGCGACATTTGGATCATTCAGACATTTTTTGGGGGGGTCCTGTGAAGTCCAAATTATCAAGGTTTTATGTGTAGGTAGGTAGATAAGCTGTGGTGACTGTGAGTAATCTGTCTGAACCTTGTGATGACACTGCAGCTGAACTAATCTTAGTGGCTGAATTGAGTTACATTCAAATCATCATCAAATGAATGCGACATTGGTGACGATCTACGAATCATACCAAGCTCTACAGTTATAGGCGTTTTTGACAATGAGCTATGAATCATGCCAAGTTCTACAGCGACAGCTGTTTTTGATAATGAGCTATAAATAACACAAAGTTCTACTGTGGTAACTGGTTTTGATTATTATTAAGAGCTATGAATTCTGCCAAGTACTAATAGCTGTTTTTGATTATGAGCTATGAATTACACATAGTTCAACAGTAATAGCTGTTTTTGATGATGAGCTGTAAATCACACTTAATTCTTGAGTACTAGCTGTTTTTATAACGATACTGATCAGTTTTTAATCACACCAAATTCTACAGTGATAGCAGTTTTTGGTGACAATGACAAGCTGTAAATCACACTAAGTGATACAGCGATAGCTATTGTAAGCTATGCCTTTGCTCAGAGTGGGGCAGTAGGTATAGAACTTCACTGGGATCAATCACTCAGGATAGTTCATTTACAGTTGCTAACACTGAATTCGTTGTGGGTTTGCCCTTGCTTGAAGTGGTGTAGTAGGCCTTGAACATAAACCCAATAAGCCACACAGGTTAGTTCACAGCTGCTATCGCTGTAGGACTTTGTAGCTCATCATCACTATCATGTTCATTTGGCGATGATGGTTATACGTATTGATTTATCATCATTAAGTGAGTCGCAGTTCCTATCGACTTAGAGAAGTTGTCACTTTCAGCTGCAGTCCACAAGCACGTGCCAGTTTTCAATGCACGCCTCCCTCCCTCCCTCCCTCCCTCCCTCCCTCCCTCTCATTGCGTACGGTGCCGACTTTATGTGCAGACTACGACCGGCTGATGCTGGTGGCGGAGTGCGTGACTTGCCTGCTGCTGCCATTTCAATGGCAGCACGTGTACGTGCCGATCCTGCCTCACTCGCTACACCACTTTCTGGATGCACCCGTGCCCTTCCTCATGGGGCTGAAGCACGTCTGCGGGGGCGAACAGGCCGACGCCATCTGTCCCGGCGAGGTGCGACTGTTAAAGAGACACAAACAAGAAAAATAATTCAAGATGTGTTAATAAATTATCCTTCTATAACGCCAGAAAAGCCACACATACCGTGGGAGGAGACTTGGTAAGCCAGAAAAGGCACAAAAATGAAAGATGGGCGGTGGGGCCACCTTGACGTTCTCGCACCATTTTGCCTCGACATCATAGATTTCAACGGCGTCTGTGTGGGCCCAATGACGTCACTCTGACATGCCAGCACTGGGTCTATGGCATGGAATTCAAGAAATTAAACTTTGATCTTTGTTTTCTCTTCTAATAATCAACATGTTACCATAAAATTATCAAGAGCAGAAATTTTAAAGAATGCATTATTAGTATAAATTGATTTATTCTTTGCCTTTGGTGTCTGTTTAAGCACGGTAGTGATCATCGTGTTCACTGTAGAACGAAGGCCTCTCCTAGTGACCTGCAATTACCCCCATGTTGCGTAAAAGTTCAGTGTTGTTATAATGAAGACATTGGACAGGAAAATAATTTCGTTATACTAAATATTTGTTATGACAGACTCACTGATATCAGCAGAAGAAAATTTTCAATTATGCTGGTTATGCATAACAAACACAAACGTGATACCTCTGATACGCCTGGGAATGTTCTGTTGATTTTGATGGGTTTGTTGGCAGATTGCTTTGCCAATACATGGTACATTAACAACACCAAGTTACCAACTTGCTTTGTGCTGTCATGAATGTCGGTATGATCGGCATGTTGGCTTGCTGGCTGCATGCCAGCCAAGCTACTGGCTGAAGTGCCATGTGTGACCAGAATCTGCAGTTACAAGTTGCTCTGCTGAGTATTGGGCATTTTTTTAACCCGAACATATATTTTTAGCTGCAAGCTAACTAATAACCTTTTCACTGCAACTGATTTTATCTCTGACTTTGCATTTCTTTGTTTTGCAATAGTAGTAGTGTACGTATTAAAACATGGCCAACTAAATTTTGGATGCAGTTGGTTTTGTCTAACTATTTATTATACCAAGCTTTAACTGTAGGATGATATGCCATGTGTTCTTTCTCCCTAATCCAACCTGCCACTAGACATCATGCCTGCCTTTTCTCATTACATTGCTCATTGGCAACATCACCCATCGGTGACTTTTGCAGGCCAACCTGTGCCTAGTGGACATTGACGGCTGCAGTGTACAAGTGCCCGAAGACCTGCCCAGCTTTCCCAACAAGCAGGAGCTCCTTGCCGAACTACAGGACCTGCTCACTCAGTTCGGCGTTCGGACACCAGGTGGCTCATCATCTCTCATGAACTCCTCGTCACCCAATGTGGCGGCGTCCGCAACCCTCGGACGTAACCTCAATGACCGGTGCGTGAATGCAGGGGTGTTTGAGATTTCACGTCTGCGGTGACAGCCGTGCTGTGCATTGTAGCAGCTGTAGTGCCCAGGATGCGACCATACTTATTGAGAAGCCAGGAACATTGTTTATTTCTTTTCCGGAAAGAATGAACAATGAAAAAAAAACTTTTTTTCATTTGTAAAAGGTGAAAAGGGTGTAATGATGCCCGAGACCTGGTGGATATTTCATCACCGTGCTCTGCTTTTCCAAAGCCACCGGTGTTCAAGGAAGAGCAGAGCGGCTAATATCAGACGCAAAGAAAGTATGTAATAGGCAACACCAAGCACGCACTCTCAACCAAAAATTTTATTGAAGGAAAGATGAGTATGCGTGCACTCCTTTGCATATGGCAGCCCTGTTTGCCTGGTTCGTCCCGACTGTCATTTGCTGACAGACATTAAACTGATTCATGTCAGTACCTCGTCCTTCCGATGTCAGGGTGTGCTTAGCCCCTTCAGTCACGGTGTACAGATTTGTTGATGCGACTTATTTTTGCCATTACTGTGCAGTGGTTGCAAGGAATAGACAACAAACATTAACCTTTAAGTAAATTGAACATTCTGCTTTATTACGGTACACCCATTTCACTTCTGAGTGAAATTTATCGCTTCAGACAACCGCTTTGGTGAAGGCGCTAGTGTGTTTGATGGGATGTTCGAAGTTGGGTGTTTCAGTAGTAATTACGAAAGATTTCTTGTGTAATTCAAGTGGGTGATCAAATTCTTTTAATGAAGAAATGTAGCATGACTGACTGTACAATAAATGACTAATTACTACGCAATTATGATGGGTCACTATAAAATGCACAGAGTCATTCTCCCACCTTGACTTGCTTTCTAAGGTGTCTGCAGCACATCAGCGTAAAGGTATGTAAATTTCACACATTTATCAACAGTCTATCGTAATTCAGGACTGAAGGGGTTAACAAAGTGGTTTTACTGCAACAGCAATTACGAGCTCGAAACTGGGTTTGTAGTGTCCGTGTCTGTGTCCATGCATCCAGCTCTGTTATGCTGCAGCATTCATAGTTGCACTCTGATCCGTGCATTGTTTGTTTAATGTAGCATACGAGTACCACAGACAGCATTTTAATATGACAGCGTTTAATTAAGCCATCACACCTCTGTTGTCTTGTCATCGTCACCACGTCACTGTTGTTATTTTCGTCATTCATGTAGCATTATTTTATGCCATTGTCACGCCACTTTCATGGTCATGCCATCGTACTGTCATAATCGTGTTGCCACTACAGTTGTTGCATATTCATTGCTGTATGCACACAGGGGCATTTGCATCACATTCCAAGAATTTTACACCTAGGTTGGGGGAGGGAGGGTCGGGTGAGAGTCGGAGTAGTAACTGCTGTTGCTAATAAATGAATTCTAAGCCTGTACGATTGCCAAACTCTGCTGCCGTTTTTTTTTTTTTTCTCTCTCCAAGAGCCTGATCGATGATGCAGACCCAGAGGTGTAGTGTTGCTGTGAAATGTTAAGTGCAAAGTTCAAAAAAGAATTAAGCACCAGATCTTGTTCTAAATATTGCTAGAACAAAAACACAGGTCACCGTACGCCGCCATCTTGTTTCACTCTCCCACCTTTCTTTCTTCCATTCGCAGGCCGTTCCCTCGTCGGAAACACTCCTGGAGCCTGGAGAGTGGTGACTCGGGAGTAAGCAGCACGGTTAGCAGCGCGCGAAGCTCCTTCACAAGCCTGGGCACACCGTCGCCTCTCTTGCAGCACAGTGAGGCGTTCCAGCGCATCACGGCTGTCGCCAAAAGAGCCGGTCAGTTGCAGCTGCTTTCCATGGCAAGAGGTTACCTATCCTAGGCTGCGTTCAAATACTCGCTGTAGACAGCTAAATAGACAGCTAAACAGACAGTGGCCTTCTCAGCGCTTTGCTGTCCGCACCTGTACCCATTGATAACCCACTATCAATAATTTCAACTTCAAATTTGGTCGCACTTGGCGAGCTTTTGGATAGCTAGCCCTACTAAGCGCTGAAAAAAGAAAATGTTTTTCTAGTTTCACTTTTGTGTTTCTCTTTTGCACCGCAGGGAAAATTTTAAAGCGCCATTTAGTAACCTTTTAGTCGGACGTGATGAGCTCTCGTGGTGTCTGACATGGCGTCGATGTTGCACGCAGCTACCCTTTGGAAACAGTGAATTTTGACGGATTTCGATGAGTCTGCATCACAATTTTTTTATGGTAGTAGCAGCAGAGACTCTAAAGAGGATTTTGATTCATTGTGTAGTGGTAAATGCGTAAAAGCAGCTTTTACGCATTTGCTGTAGCAGTAAAAAGCATTTGCTGTAGCAGTAAAAAAATCTTTACTACACTACTCGAAAACTGTGTATTTTCCCGCGGACAGGAAAGTGTTTAGTCTCCTATTCGGACAAAGCCGACAAAAGAGACTAGCTTCACGAAAACAGCACTGAAAGTCAAAAACGATGTAGGCTACTTTGCTACCAAACGAAATTCCGGCCGAGCAGAAGGCTTGGTAACTCAATGGGGAGGTTGCCTCCTCACTGGAAAACATAGTCGTCATCTTGTGAGACCAATGCAGTGATGCTAGCTGTATGACAGTTGGCTGTTGGCATTGCTGAGAATCCAGCTTTATGCGTATGTGATTGCAACACTCAAGCGATCTTCAGGCTGATTTTGTTATAGAAAAGGTGCGCATTAGGTGTAGGTAAACGCGGTAGTAGGAATCAAGTAAATGTGATACTCTTGTTGACATATTTTTCTTTCACTCGTTTATTGTGCAAGGTTGCAATTCCGCCTCACTTCTTTTTCACCAGGTGTGATGAACTCCCTGGAAGACCTGCGGCGTCCTCGTTGCCAAGACAACAGTGAGGGCAAGCTCAGCCTTCTTCGGCAGCCGCAGCAGCACAGCTTGGCTGTCGCGGCAGAAAGACATCCGCAGTTGGAGGAGCTACGGCTCAACAATGCCGTGCGCGAGATCTTCTTCAACCGCTTCCTGCACATGTTCCGCTCCTACGACCACTTCGTCATACAGCCCAACCAGGTGCGGCCGGGGGGCCATATGGGGGCTCTCCTTCGAGGTCTTGACTCTAAAGCTTTTCTTTCGAGGAACCCGTATGGGTTTCCTTTGTAGCAATTGCTACGAAACGGGTGGATGTCTGGTTTTCCCTTTATCAATAGGTTAATTTGGTACCGTGTAAAGCTTTATCTCTCAAGCTCACCATTCAATTTACATGGGGTACACAAGTGCGAGCTTGTTAGGCCACCAATTAATTGATTTGTATTAAATATTTTCCATTTAGGAAAGCAAAAAGTTTCAGCACATGCTTCATT
The DNA here is from genome assembly GCF_050947875.1 of Dermacentor variabilis. Taxonomy (NCBI): domain Eukaryota; kingdom Metazoa; phylum Arthropoda; class Arachnida; order Ixodida; family Ixodidae; genus Dermacentor; species Dermacentor variabilis. The sequence goes on along the minus strand of NC_134578.1, from coordinate 15,999,714 downwards.
GACTCTGCTACAACAAGCAGGCTCCAGTTTCGATTTAGATGCTGAGACTTGGTACATTGCATGATAGCAACAACAGGCTAGAAGGGGGAAGGGAGGGTTGGGGCAATGTGGAATGGCTGATGCAGAAATGTGCCACTTCCTTTGGTCAGCAGCCTGAGGCATCTCTTGTCATCATTGTGCTTCAGACATTGACTGCTATCATTCTGTTTTGTTTTGTTTTTTTCTTGTTTCTTCCCCTTCGAATGTTTATAAGCCACCTTTAACGACAGGAACTGTTCAGCTCACAGCCATTGCATTGTCTTGTGTCCTCTTTTTTTTTGTCCTCTTTGTAGCAGTTTGCTCCCAAGACATCTACCAGCTAGCTCACCTTGTCACATTATTGCTCTCTTGTCAACTTCTGTCTCACCTTCATTTCTGACACTGCAGAAGGACATGGAGCAGTGGCTGGCATCGCGGGACACAGTGCACAACTTCGACAAGACGACATTCCTGTCCGACCAGCCCGAGCCGCACCTACCCTTCCTGTCGCGCTTCATTGAGACGCAGATGTTTGCCAGCTTCATCGACAGCAAGATCCTCTCACTCTGGGAAGAGCCCGACCCGTGCCTAAAGGTCAGTGAACTTAATGGCGGCTGGTCATGTGGTCTGTGGCATCCTTTTCAGTCCTGTGCTTGAGCAACGGTTAGAGCGTGTTCAGTGTGTGCTCTCAGCTGGTCAACCGCATGTCCAGTTTGCCCGTATGGTCTTGTGGTCCAGCTAAGCCATTCTAAATACAGTCACTGATGGATTAGTGGGACACCGATAATTTGTGTATCCTTGATTGTTAGGACAGCTCTGTGGCACCCACCGCTCACCTCATCGACGTAATGTGTGAAGACGACCATAATTTCGAACTTCTTACAGACCGCCATTCGAAAATTCGGGCTCGGCCTGCACGACCGCATGCTAGTTCATTCCCTCTAATGAACAGAAAGAACATTGCTCTAGTTTAATGGGATTTGCTGGCACCTGCTTGAAATGGAAAGTAGTGAAGCCTATTCAGTCTAGTAGTCGCTCACCGGGCCCACACTATGAGACAAGGCTAGCAAAGCCACTAAGTTATCAAGGCTGCATTTGCATATTTGTCGTATGTATCCCACTCCTGCGCTTCCAGCATTTGCTCCTTTAAATATTCCTTTACATTGTCTGCTGTTTTGAATTTTTGTTTGTGTTCAGAATCGTCAAGCAGCACCGTGACGTGGCACCAACGTCATCCTCAATGTGTGCGCTAATGAGGGCAGTGATAAAGCAAAGGAAGTGCTGGACAATGTCTGCTGGGAAGAAATGTGCTATCATTCACGTGCCGGAACATGGTCGACTTTTTTCCAAGTTGCCAGGATTGCCTGCATAGACGCTGCATTGATCTATCTGTAGTGACAGTGTCACGGTGGTTGAAATACAGATTGACCAGATTGCATGCCTGTGTGTGTGTCTGGTGCAATGCATTGACAAGCTTTTCTCACAACTCGTGAGATAAAGAGGCTTCCTTTTTCGGGAATCAGTCAGTTCGGAGTACTGATGTATTCCTTTAGGTGGTCCCCACAGAGTCCGAATTATTGGTCAGCAACAGTGCAGATGCAGTGGTGCAGTGTGAATAAGGACAGAAAAACATACAAGACGTACATGCTAAGCAAAAATTTTGCATACATAACTTCCACTACAGGCATCACTTTTTAACTGAGTTTAAATTCAAGTGGGTGTTGGCACTTGTGTACATTATGTGTGTCTTTTTGTCCTTGCCTAATTCACACCATAGCCTCCATGTCAAGCATTTATATTAAGCATCTGTATCAAGCTTGTACAGTAGGTGTCAAAAGTGTATGGGCCACGATATCGTGGAAAATATTCAAATCCTGAGCTGTATGTGACTTTAGCCAGTAAAATTGTGCACCACTATATTACATTAGCACAGGCAGAAAATCTAATACCATGCAGTGTGCCCAGGTTGTGCAAATAGTTTTTTCTGAGGTCTTATAGTTGATGAACATTTGTCACCAATGATCAGAGTACGATTACCCATTCAGAATGCCTCTAGCAGATGCATCCTGACAGAGTTGTGATGTCTTATTATTAGTTGTGTTGACACATCCAGTGCTTCCCTGTTATAAATATCAGTGTTTCTTAACATGTCTCTTCTGCATTCCAGATTTTCGACAACCGGATAAAACTGCTTCGCAACCATTCCACTGAGCCCATCATCAATCGCTACGAACGCTGCACCGTGTACAAAGAAACAGGTAAGCATTCCTCATTGTGCTGCTGATTCAAGCACTGTTAGAACTGGGTAAACATGGCAATCTCTCTTCCTCATGGTTAACTGGAGTGCTGTTTTCAGCTGATGACTTCAGGATTAACATCACTTCCATGTGATTTCTTGTGGCTGTGCGTTGGACATGTTGGCATCTAGGGGCGACAGCATTCCTGGCATTCACCAGGACAGCATTCTTGGCACTCTGCGAGGGATACTGTCACTCGTAGATGTTGGTGCATCTGGTGCTGAGTGGCAAGACGTATCGGAAGTGATAGTATCCCCGAAAGTCACCGACTAAGAGCACTGCCCCTGTACCGTCCTTTGGGTGAATTGCTGTGCGGCAGCTCGCCGTAGGCATTAAGGGTTTGGTTTGAAGGCCTCTTCTGGAGTGCAGCATTTGCCAAACTTGCACAGAACTGTCCATCGAGGGCCGGCTGTCGGCCCCGGATTTGGTGGCCCCGGTGCCGAAGATAGTCGACCCCACGGTGGACCTCCCGGGACGCCGGAATCACAGGCCGGGAGTCTTTCCTCAGCTGGAGTCTGCCGTGCTGAACCGTGAGCCAGCACAGTCCAAGTAGGTTGATTGTAGCTGTATTGAGCTGCTGCATTTCTTTAGTGAGGCGTAGAATGCAAAAAACTTCTGTGTACCTAGATGCAGGCCAGGATGCTGAAATTGATCTGTAGCTTTCGTGCACAACATAGGACGTTTTTTTCCTTTGTTTTGCTAGAATATTATTTTATAAAAACTTCAAATTGAACTGTAGATTGCCTGATAAAATTGAATGACTCTGGGACTATGACGTGAGAAATGTTGAAGAAACTGAGGGACTTGGCTTTTTTATCATAACAACCACATGATGCCAGCATAAAGCCAGCCAACTTCTGTTTGTATCATGTGTCTTGGACTTTGGGGAAAGAAAGGTAACTGAAACGTAATATTTACTCTAATGTTGTTTCATTACATTTTCTCATAAAAAAGCGACACATTTCTCTTGTGTGAATTTTTTAAGAGCATTCCTTTTTGTCGTGCACATTTGCAAAATGCTAAATAACTTTTCTCGCCGAACCATTGTACCTCCTGGTGACACTTCTTTCTTTTCCTGTCCGTGGCTGTTGCAGGGTCAAAAAACGGGCGCACGCCCAGTTTCGAAGGAAAGACCGCTCCATCCAGCAAGCTGAGCACTTGAAGCTCACTGCGGAGCAAAGAGAGGTCAGTGGGGTGTTGTGCTGGAGAAAAAGGAAAAAGGAACTGTACAATAACCTGGCAGTGTTTCCAGAAGCCAGCAGCAGCAATTGTTGGCGCAGTTTCATCACCTACTGGGCTACTGCATTCACATTTTGCGTTTTCAACATTTTTGTTTCTCAATCAGGTTACTTTGCTTGTTCACATTTTGTGTTTTGGATTACTACAGTACGTATCTGACATCAAGAGGAAGGGTGCGCTATTCTGGAGGCCGTCGAATTCCAGCCCATTGTCAAATTCCATTTTTGTCTTCAAATTTTCATTCGAGCTAATCAGAGGGGGTTATCTGCCCTGTGAGCCAATTAGGGCTTGCAACATGGTGGAGTTTGACAATTTCCAGAATAGCATCCAAAAAGACAGTAGATTAGAGAGCAAGTAGGATTAGCAACAAAAAAATGGACTTCAGCGGGCCATGTAATGCATATGACAGATAACTGATTGCCTGTGAGAGTAAAATAATTGGTGCCAAGGGAAGTGTTGTCGAGACCCGCCGTGGTTGCTCAGTGGCTATGGTGTTGGGCTGCTGAGCACGAGGTCGCGGGATCGAATCCCGGCCACGGCGGCCGCATTTCGATGGGGGCGAAATGCGAAAACACCCGTGTGCTTAGATTTAGGTGCACGTTAAAAAACCCCAGGTGGTCAAAATTTCCGGAGTCCTCCACTACGGCGTGCCTCATAATCAGAAAGTGGTTTTGGCACGTAAAACCCCAAATATTATTATTATTATTAGTGTTGTCGAGGTCAAAGGTTAGGTGGGGTGAGATTAGGAAATTTTTAGGCATAAGTAGGAGTCAGCTGACACAAAACAAAGGTAAATGAGACCTTTGTTTTGCAGTGGTCAAAAATAAGGCTGCCGATGATGGCACATCTGATTCCTTCAGCACCAGCGGTGGTGCTGAAGGAATCAGCACCACTGCTGGTGCACCGCTTCAGCACCACCAGCGGTGGTGCTGAAGGAACCCTTTGCGATCATGTGTCAAGGCTGCTACCGACACGTTGAAATATCGGTTGTGGTCATAAGACGCGCATACAGGTTTCTTCTTGCTATTTGTTGCAGATCCCCTCGAGAACTTTTTCCAACAGTTGATAATTGCACTTACCAGTATATCTGAATATGAGGGCAGCACTTTTTTTGTTGTACGCTTGACAGAATTTGTGCATGCATTTCATGGCATAAAGCCCCGAGAGGCTGTCAGTGTGCATTTTATGGAAGTAAAGAACTCGTGTGAGTTCAGTGAATCTGCATTTGATGTTAATGTTGAGGACGAACACATTCTGCTTTCAGACCAGCAGTAAACGTCCTAAGGTAAGAGCACTGAAAAAGAGTGCAATAATGAGAGGGTGCTAAAGAAAACAGCTTTTGTCAGGATCAATCACAGGGTGATGCCGCTGGCTGGAGACTGTACGCTATACTTTAACCACAGGCACAAAAAAAATTTTCGGAAGTAAATCTTAGTACTAGGCATTTGTTCACACTGGTGCTCTTTCTGCACAAAACACTACATGGTGTGCAACTGGAGCGACCGCTGAGTGGGCAGTTGCTCATGACCGCAAAGGGTTAACTGTTCATTGGGGTGGGAGATACTATGGTGTGGAGGTGTGGCTCTGAACCATGAATAATCTTAGAACCTTCATGGATCTACTCATTTTCAGATTATTCTTAAAGTAACTTGCAGAGATTTCATTTTTAAACTTAATCTTCTACTTCCTGAAGGTGTATTTATATTACATTTCTCGACTATCCTAGAAGATTGTTTAGAGGCTTATAGATGAATTAATGAAAGAACATATCAAATTGCATGTTAAGCCACACAAAAGATGGCTGACTACACCAGACATTTTTTCCCTGTCGTTCTAGGCAGGAATAAAGAAAACGTGACAGAACTAAATACGTAGAAGGTGTTTTCAATAAAAATAGCAGGTATAACAATAAAAGATTTCAATAGCTGTTATAACAATAAGACATGAACCAAAAATTAAGCGCGATGATAAACCTAAAAGCGTTACAAACAAAGGATTTATTTTAGGTTTTCAGGTCTTCTTTATTATTGGTTAAAGGGGTGGTGTATGAGACAATAGCTTTTTGTATATTTTTCCGAACTTCATTTTTTGCTTGAATATGCTAGTTTGCTTGGTTCCTTTTCTTTTCAATATGTTTTTGTTTATCCTTGCATGATAATATGTGTGTGCTCTCCTTTTTTTCGTTTGCATTCTACCTTTTTTTCTCTTTTTTTTCTTGTCTTTTTAGTCTGCCTGTGTTGGCACGAAATCAAAGCATGCTCAGTTGTGGCAAGTGAGTACAACCTTGATGCAACTCTGTGTTAACGCTTTGTGTTGCCTCGCACATTGTAATGCCGTGAAGTGTTCTGTCACATTCTTCATGCGTTTGCTGCTTTTTAAAGTGGGCACATGGCCACTTTTACCTCTGTTGTAAATGCTTGCTGTAAAACTGTTCTTTGTTTTTGTTAAAACTGTTTGGTTGTTTTCATCTGATGTTGTTGCAAAGCTCTTAGGATGCAGCATAAAACTTGAGGAACTTGTAAGCGAAGCCTCAAAGTTGCCGAGGCTTAGTTTAAGAAAAAGGAATATCAAGCTGCTCTCATGTCTGTTGGTAATGTGTGGCTGTAGTTCTTAGTTATTTTCATCTGATAGTGGTTCTTGTGAAGCCTATTTGAATATAATTTTAAACGGTGAAACCTGAAACTGAAACTTTAAAGTTTTGGCGCTTTGTTTTATCCAGTACATTAAGGGTTACTTTTTCTATTATTTTTGTCTGGTACTGGTTGCAAAGCCATTCAGATGTACTTTCATACTTGGGAAACTTTTAACTGAAAAGCTTCAATACTTCAAGCCATTATATCTTTTTATACTTTAAACAGTTTCATTTTGATATGCCAAAATGTTACTCATGATCGAACAGTTTGTCATCCCCTGGTAATGCAGCTACAGAGCTATGGTAACTGACAGGATGTTTGAAAACGAGATCAAGATCCCTAAAAGTAATTATCTAATGTCTTGACAGACAGCACGTGACTGCCCTGTAGTGCCATCATAAAAGTGTTTGTTGCACTCACATAAGTTTTTTTACTCATTTTCAGTAATAAAAACTCATGCTCCTAAGACATGATGATTGTGTGAGCTGCTTTTCAGATGAATGAGAATCCAGTAAATTGGTTTAATGCACCATTAATTGACTGTGTTGCATAGTATCGCAGTTTTCAGAGTAATTTGGATTTGAATTACTACAAAAATACAAGTTATAGTATGTTCCCAACTGTACTTGTGGTACTCACATCATCCTTCACTTTTTTGTAATACTTTACCAGGTTGCTATCGTCATGTTGTTCTTGGTAAGCTGCGGCAAATAATGTTAAGCTTTGCTTATATGTTGTAAACACAAACTCAATATCTTTCGCAATCAGCTGGCTTGACTATCTTATTGCTAAGGGCAAGTAGTTTAGCTGTGTCTAGATTATAGTGACATTAGCACTGACATTACTTTATCACAACGTCATCAAGAATGTTGCAAACATTTGTCAGAAGCAGTTTAAGATCTTGATGAATGTAAAAATGCACATCACTAAAGAAATGTTACACTTTCATGAGTGTACTTTTGTAACATACAGTTACCTTTGCTTTGCACACACTTTTTATGGCACCATGCATTGGTTTCTTTTCTATCAGTAATGTTCATGTTTGCATTTAAAAAAATAATGGTTACTGTTAGAAAGCATATATCACACTGAGAAAGGTGTCATTGTATATATGTAAGGATGTGAGCTCATTATATGTACACTGATTTAGGTGCATTTCAATTTTGAAGCAGGCATCATAATGTTCAAGAATGGGATTCCACTGTCGATCTACACATGTAGCACTTTTCACGTGTTGGCATGTTAACAAAACACTGTGCAAAGTGCTAAAGAACCCCATTCAAGTCAGTGTCATGGGACAGTACAGCTCAAGTTTTAAGAATAGAAAGCAATGCAAGAGTATTAATCGGTGTCATTGGGAAAAAGTACATTTCAGATGGTGTAAAAAGTACACCCTAAGAGGTGCACATTTACAATAGAAGCTTGTGCAGGAGTGATTAGCGGTCATGGAGTAATATTACACTTAAAAGAGTGGAACATATGCATTAGGTGTAGTATTGTTACATTCTGGGTGTAAAGTGCTGGTTTTGAGCATGGTTGTCAGTGTTAGTTGTTCATCCGAGTACATTTCAGTCTCATTGATCACCTTCCTCATTCTTGTGTTTTTCGGTTTGTGGTTTTAACACCCTTTTCTTTTTCTTGTGCGATTTTCCTGGTTTTCTGTTTTCCTCTTCCACAAATGCACCAAACAAAAGTACCAAGTGAGTTCAATGCACTCGCTACGTTTACACCCCGTTTCGTCTGCATGCTTTCAGGATACTTCTTGGTTTTTATTGAATCTTGTGCGGTGATCAGGGCGTTATATGGGTAGTATAGTGGTGGTGGCTTCTTGGCTTTAAAAAGAACATGTATGCTTCCTTTTTTCATTTTGTGGTGGTTTCTCAACTGTCTGGAAGTTCCTTTTAAAAAAAAACATGGTTCACTGTTACTGGTAAGCGGTTATAAAACACGGGTACAAAACTGTGTGTGTATCAGTCAGTAGAACAGTGTGTCTGTGGAGTTTGTCCTGTTCTGTGTATGTTTGGCATGCTTGGCATGTTTGGCATGTTTGCATTTGTTTTACCTGTTTGCCTATGTTGCTGTAGCATGACATCATTGTATAACCTTGCTGCTGAACGGTAGTGCTTGTGTCATGGTTACTAAAACCCTACTGACTCTGATCGGCACGTGCACGTCTTTGGGAATTAATAGGGCTTATTTTTTGACGCTAGGTCAGTGCTGCATATGTGCATTATGAAATCATCCTGTGCAGGTACTGTACTGCCAATTTTTGCAAAAAAACTCATTTTATGTTTGTAATTTTTTATGAGCACTGCTTAGAGTACTTCTAACTTCCCTAAACAAGCCATAGTGTCAAGAGGTTTCTTTCCTTATCATTTTTAAAGCATCAAGAGTATGCCCACTGCAAAGTTTTGAAATGTGCACAATTTAGTTTCACTTGTACAAACCTTTAGTTTGGTCATCCTCATGACTGTTTGAAGGAAAAATAAATTTTGCTTCGTTAATGCCCTCTTTCATCACTTGGTATGCTACGCTCTTAAGCCATAGTTATGTTAAGGTACTGGTTCTCTTTGTCCATCATTACATGCAGGGCATTAAGTACTAACCATTTGAAATGCAGTTGCAGTTAACAAACTAGCAGATCCATATCACTCACATTAGACATTAACAGTCACCATTAACGTAAACTTAGCCTTAGCTCTTCAGATAACATCTTTCTGCAGATTTATACCGCATCAATATGCCTGAGTGATCTTTATTAAAGCTTATGCCTTTGCTGCATAATGCAGGGTAACAAAATTTTGCATTGGGGCTGGGAATACTTTTGCAACACAACTGCTTCAGCAGCAGTCTAATGTATTTTTCTTCATCATCATTCGTCTAACAGAAGTACATCAACGAAGCCCGGACCAAGCACATGAAGCAGCCAAAATTCAGTGACACAGCATCAGCTGCAGTCATTGCACAGACAAATTGGCAATTTGTGGAGGCACTGCTCATGGAGTGTAAAACCAGGGTAAGTCATGTGGAAATGTGCAAAAATGTCTTTTATTGGTGTTAACCAGACATTGAAATAACTCAGCCTTTTTGTGGTGTTCATTTATATAAAAAGAAATCTCACTGCCTTCGACGTTAGACTAGTGAACTGCTTGCAGCAGTGGTCCATAGAGTAATGCAGTGCGTTGTTGAATAAATATGCCTAATGGCTCATAGGTGCCTTCAAGGTAATGAATAGGGTCACGTAATGTCTTCAAAAACCTACTGTTACTGAATGTCATATATGGTACATGGAAATGCCCACGAATGTGGTAATAAACTAAACTTCTTGCAAAGTGATACCTCTGTGCAAAACATGAGAGGTGACTAGCCAGTGGTTCAGGTGGAAGTATTATATACACCTGGCACACCTACTTATACAACACTCAGTATTGCAGGTTGTGCCTAAAGAATGTTCTTCCTAGTGTTTATCAGTTTGATTTCACCTACACTCATTCCTATGTAATAACGTGTCTGTTTCGCATCTGATATGTCTGGCACATCAGTACACGCCCATATTTATATGTGCATGTTTACATACATGTCTGGTACGTCAGCACGGTTTCTACAAGTGAAACTTGCCTTGCATCCCCATGCAGACCAAGCGGATGCTGGTCGAGAAGATGGGTATTGAGGCAGTTGAGCTGGGCCATGCCGAGGCTAGCATCACTGGCCTCGAGGAGAACACGCTACTGGCATCGTTCTGCGACCTGCTTGAACGCATCTGGTCACATGGCCTGCAGGCCAAACAGGTATGGAGTACCAAAGAAAAATTTCAATGTGTAATCCTAAGTTTGAATCAGTGGCATCAGTCGCTTATTAAGCAGTCACACTGATGGCTTCTCTCATTGTTTGACCTAGCAATTGTAATCTCTCCACTTGTGAGCTGTCCACTCAGCTAATTCAGTTATAGCATACAAGGAAAAGTTGAGCAGGAAACACTAGAGGATCATTGTCAGAGTGAAGTGATGGCTTCCTAGTTGATCTGTTGAAAGATGCTTCTGGGGACACTTAATGGTTTGTGTGTAAGTACTGTGACATATAGATACAATGGAGTGCACCCACCGGATAGTCTTCAGCCTCGCCAGGCGATTAGACAAGCCGTGCACTGATGTATTCACTTATTTCCCGCCACTTATGATTATACCACCAAGTAAGCTGTGGCCAGCCTCTTGTGAACCATTGCTCTTGAAGACTGTTGCTGCAAAGTGCTTTTATTGGGCCTTGCATTCATTTGCCAGTTCCCCAGCATAGCCTGTCATGTTCGACAGAGGCATGCTGTTTGTGGTGTAGTCAGAATGCCAGTTGTGTGTTGTCTTTCATTGCCCCGAGTGTGTTGCAGGAGGCCCAGGCCTTACGCCAACTCTGTATAATTGCCATTGCAATAAATGGTCTTAAACCATTACTACCTGGTGAGAAGACTTTTGGCCTATTCATGCAGGGAAAGTCAGCACTGTGGTCTCACCTGCTCAATTATTTGGAGGTTGAAGAGTGCCGGTCCAGTGGCAAACCGATTGATCGGAACTTTTTGACTCCAGGTAGGTTCCTTCTTTTGGAACAGCCACGATTATTTCTTGGAAAGCTTAGACTACTCAGGACCATTTGCTCAGCCAGCCTTTTCGAAGTCGCATGTTTGGTGTCTTGGCCTTGTGTGCGCTTCGCTTTGAGCAATTGTAGCTGCTTCTCTCAACCACTCGGCTTGTAGATGTGCCTGTCTTGTAACATTCATAACATTCAGCTAGTGGATATTTTGCGATCTCTGGTGAAGGACTTCATATACACGAAGTGGTGCTTAGGGATTTCCGGTGTTGCTAATTTGGAAGTACAGCAGAATCTTGACGACATGAATCTGCTGGATCTCGGAGGATATTGTGAAGTGTTTGCTACGAGAGTGAGTAGTTAGACAGGTGAGAGTAGTATCGGGCTTTACTTACCTGTGCCCACAAAAGAAACACGCAAATCGGCACTGATGACAATGGTAACATACACTCGGCGGTTGTTGGATCAAATTATGCTGCAGGCAATGAGACCCTTCTCTATGAGGCGGCATTATAGCTTCTGTAACGATAGGCAGTCACAACAGTTCAAGAACATGCTCCAAGCATAACATACACTCGGTAGTGATGAACTTTCCATAATAGAAACTGTAACGCCTAGCGACGCAGTATCAATCTTATATTGCAAGTATGATTTCCACCACAGCTGAAAACTAAACATTGATTGCATGCAAATATCAAACCTGATAAGAGTGACAATGCAGTAAAAGTGTATGATGTAGTTCATGGCAATATTTGCCCTATATGATTGCACTTGTGAGGAGTAAGAAATTAAACTCAACCATGCCTCCTAAGAAGCTTGTATAACCTGAAATGCATTATCAGGTGTGTTCAGTACTGTCGAGATTCTATTGTAGAGTGTCTTACTTGTGCCAACGCCTTTCCCTTGCATGCGGATTTTTAACATCTCCTGCGTGTTAAGGCAACATTGAAGAATTGCATTTGTAGTTGTTGTCATCAGTTGTGATTAGTTGTTTGTCAAGCAATGAATCTAATGAGAATTAAAGCTGGGAGTTTTACTGTGCCTGAAGCCTGAACCTCACAATTCCCTTTTTTCTAGTAACCATCGTCCAAGATTTTATTTGATGCTAACCATATCCAATCATGATTAATGTGCTGAGCTATAACAAGCTTTCGCCAGCTGCTAAGGCACTTATGCTGCGTTGCACGATTTTAATGGCCTAGCAAAAAAAAAGGATGGTGCCGCTTGTCCTTACTAAGCCTACTCTGGCTGACCGCTTCGCTAATTTATTAGCAAGCATAATTTATTAATAGTACAGCTTGACTTAAGAGCAAGCTTTAGTTTGGAGGCTCCTACTAAAACTCAAGTACATGGGAATGGAGAAATTGTTTTTCTCAGCAGCTACTGCAGCGAATTTGATAAGGTTTGTTGTATGTAAAAGAAAATATTAGAATCTAGTGACTGTAGGCATAAGAGTTTTATTTAGTTTGTCTATTTTCTAACAAAAGCTGTATCAAGTTTACAGCTTTGTTACTGGGCAATGAAAGAAAACTACAATTTTGTAAACTACATCTAACAGGAAGTCTCTAGCGGACAAAATTGATGTGTTATATATGGGTCTCCAATACACCTCTTTTATGCGAGTATGGCTTGTGCAAAACACTTTTAAACATTGCAACAAATTCACTGAAGGTATATAGTGATATGTCCAATTTGTCTGCTTTAGATGCGTTAAGAGAAGCAGTTTACAGAACAACAATACACTCGAAGCTTGTTATAGCTACATGGGAAATAATGCATATGATGAAGTAAATTCAGTTCTCCTTAAAATCTCCGCAGAGGTCCATGTATATAAAATCCTGTTTTAACGAAGTAAACTTGTCTTGCCAATGGACGTAACAAACGAGATTTGTCTCAGAAACGAAAAAAAAAAAATACCAACCGTTGCGCACCCAGCATATCGAGCAGGACAGCAGTTAAAAATTCCTGCATTGACTATGTTGTCGAGGAACACTGCTCTTTTACACAGTTGTGCACAGCCACACACTAGCAGCTGCTCAATATCGGAATTCTCTCACTCTGGCATGTAGCTGGTAAGGCTAGGCACTCAGGCACGCCCTCTGGAATTGCAATCTCGGAGACCACGCCAGCCACGCCTAGCTGTGCCCCGCCACATATAGATGGCGCTGCTTGTGTGGAAAACCAGTGCCGCCACTTCACACTTGTGCTGTGGCACAGCTTCGCAGGACCTCTGACATTGCGTCAGTGCGGTATTCTCGGGCGATCACTTTCGGAGGTAGTTTCACTTGCTGAAAGCGTAAGCGCACATGGCAGGCAGTGTTTATGACGCCGTGCCCAGCTCACCGTCTCCGCGCAGTGCCAAGAGCATGCTGTCAGCCATGTACCTAGACAAGTTCGCGAAATCTCGCATAATGGAAACTGTCTCTGAAAGTCTTGTAAGTGTCCCGAGAATACCATGCCAGCTGCGTAGTTGGTGCACCGTGTTGTGTACCACGTGCCACTCAAACACGACTGACTTCATTCGCATCGCAGCGTGCTAGCTGTTCCCTTCAACTGCATCACCTCTTCGCTGGTTTCACAAGAATATGAGCGAGCCAAATAGATAGCGGAAGTGAAAGACCATCACATTGGAACCGAAGGAGGCTATCATAAAAGCTGTCACGTCACGTGCTAAAGAGTCGTACGTTGCACACACCGGAGGTTCTTTTGCTGTTTTATTAAAATTTCATTGCATGCACGACCGCATAGTGGTTTGGTGTGCTGAGGAGCCATAATGTTTGCATGTTTGAAGTTGTGCACACCTTTGGGCATATATATATGTATATACACACACACACACACATGCACGCACACACACACACACAGACATACTGCAGTAAAGGGCAATAATTGATATAACAGAGTCATTTCGGCTGCCCCTTCAAACTTGTTGCAACGAGGTTTTAGGGTATCCGTTCTTGGGGCAGAGTTATGGATTTGTAAATGCCATGCTTCTATGTTTTTTATTAGCTTACCGATTTGCTGATTTTCGGCAATTTTGTAAAATAATCCAGGGCATAAGCAAGAATTCTCCTTTCTTACAGTCACTAGAATTTAACTTTCTCTCGCAAATGCATTAGGTTTCATTCAAGTTGGTCCAGCCATTGTTTAATTTGAGCATATCTGCATTTTACATCTTTTGAGCAAGCACAGTCGGAGTTGGTTCCAAGCTAAAGCTTCTTCTTAATAGTACTGCCTTTTTAGTGTCCCATTAAAGAGCTTTTGCTCGTTGTGTTATGTTTGACTAACATGCTGCTTTTTGCATTTTTCTTTTCTTTCTCTTTTTTTCTTTTTTTTTATTGCCATTTTTCTGCACAGCCCTTGCTTGGTGCGTCTTGCGGAGGCGAATTGACTGTATGTCACTCATTTCTCATAACCAACTCTACTTATGTGTGTGTGTGTGTCTGTGTGTGCATGTTTGAATGGTCTCTCGAGTGGTCTATCTCAGGCTGGCTGGCTACTTGAAACTGCACGTCTGCTGACACCACATGTTCTCTGCTAACAAGGCGAAGATGCAATGCAGTGTCTGGTGCTCTTTTTTTTTTCTGTGCTAACGAAGCTCATCAGTGGGTTTTTTTGTTTTTTTTTCTTCTGTGTCTTTTACCATTACTTGCAAGCAGTCTTCTTTACCCTCTGTCAGTCTTTCATGATGGTTTTTAATGTTAGTAACGCTTGTTAACAGACATGTTTTGAAGACTGGTGTTGTGTTTTGTTGTATTGATTCTTACGTCCTTTTGGTAAAGCTGCTGGCATACATGACACAGTCCGCGTAAAATCCTGTAAAGGAGCTGGCCATGTTTAGCCGATTCTAATCTGCTCCAAATCAATGATGTGCAGCCAGTTTTTATTAATGGAAAACATTATCATCCTCTGAAGTGTACTAAGAAGCTGCAAAGGCAGCCTATATGAGTTTCTCAGACACAAGGATTTGCACTTGGAAGAAAAACTATTCCTTGTTTGGGAATCAGGATTAACATCTTTGTCACAGTGGTCGCAGCCGTGTCACAACTGTTCTCAATTTCTATGATTTCATTGCAGCCATATGTAATGCACATCATTTTCTTGTAAATGGGAAAAAATAGCACCTTTTCAAATTTCATAATCAGAAAAGAAATTACGCTTGTAAAATTTAACGTCAGAAGAAAATTCATTTTTCATGTTAGTTGCTCTTCTAGTCTATATATAATCCTCAAAGGATAGCAAGGATTCTTGAGATGTTGAGGACCATGCAATTAATGATGGAATAAAAGAGGTTAGGCATAACATTGAGAGCTCAGAGCATATCATGTTACATTGGAGAGCAAGTGTGTGTTGGGTCATTTGCTACTTGAGAATAAGAAGATGACATCAATTTCCCCTACGGTCTCCTGCGTCTTTTGCCAGCATGAGGAAGTTCATGCTTTCTCACTTTCCTTGGCATTAATGAGTTGCCATTCTAGTCTTGTGCAATTGCTGCTTTTGTTTTTAGAGCTTTCTCCGCTTGCTGTTTGTTGTGTTGGGTTCAGCGTCTGCAAAGCAACAAGTGAGACTAGTCGCTTCATGTTATTTCAAAAAGCATGCCGAATTGGACAGCAGGGGCAGTATTCTCAGATGATCACTTTCATAAGCACTTTCACTTTTGCAATGCTGATGCCAGACGTATCGATGTCAATAGTACCAGGGTTTCTTGCACTGGGCTGAGATTACATGCTTGAAATTGTGCTTGTCGTGCTGCCCATAGATGTCACGGGCATCTATGGGCGACACAACATCACTCATACAGCATCTTCATCATCAGCCTATCTCCCAATGTGATTGCCTGAGAATACTTCCGCAGAAAATGAGCAGTAGCAACTGAAGCACAGGTACACAAGACTGCACTTTGCCTTTCTGTATGGGTGTTTCTGCCACCACTGTTTATGTTCTGCTCCACGATTCAGCATGCTTTAAGAAAGTGTGTCGGGTGTCCGCTGCTGCAGCTGCTTCTTCTGTGACCGATCCAGAGGTGAAGGAAGGCACCCGCTTTCTTTTATTTTCTGTTCTTTCGTTTTCGTTCCACCCACCCCCTGCTTAGTGCCTGTGCGTGCCCAAGTCCCCAAGAGTTTTGGTTTCCCCGAAATTATTTTCTCCCTTAAGTCGGGCGCCCTAAACGCCGTCACCAAACACCTGGCCAACCTGGGTAAGTGCGGCTCACCAGCGCCCCCTACCCTACCCTCTCTCAAACTCCTCCCTCCTCACCTTCTCTTCGTCTCACCCTGTCCTCGCCTCGAAGGTTCACTTAGTGCGGCGTGACAAAGAATGAGTCGATCAAGAAAGGCGAATGAGAAATAAAACGAAAAGAGGGAAGTACTGAGGAGGTCACGTGCTACAAAACGTGTGCAGATGCTTGACACTTACCTTCCACGGCAGCTCAGTGAATTTAATGTTCTGCTGATAAGTGCGAGGTTGCGAGTTCGATTCCCTACTGTGGCGGCCAGCTTCGGAGGAGGCAAAATGCAAAAAGACGCTTCTGTGCATCACCTTATTTAGGCTTGCATTTAACAATCCCAGGACATAAAAATTAATTCAGAGCCCGCCACTGCTGTGTATCTCATATCCCCAGTGTTTTGGTACATTTGATTCCTGGGAATGAATCACTTAATTTCAATCAGTCAGTCAGTCAGTCAGTCAGTCAGTCAGTCAGTCAGTCAGTCAGTCAGTCAGTCAGTCAGCTCGATACATGGGGAAAGGATATGTGTTCTGCATTATTACTGTTATTATTTTTGACACCGTCATTATTGTCTGGTTTTTTCCTTCTTTAGCTTTCTTGTACTCTACGCATAATTTCCACTTACCTCGCATTAAAATTTAATTAAACATAGTGCTTGTGTGTGTCCCCTGCCTTCTGTGCCCATTTGTGGCTTTCCTTTTTCTCTCTCTCTCTCTCTCTCTCCTCTTTTTTTGCATGCTACAAGAATTCAGTACACAATAGCAATTACCCCAGTCTTGCACAATGCTAAGCAGCAGTTAGTCGTGAAGCAGTTGCACAAAAAAATGGGTCCAAAATCACCATTAGAAATACTGAGACTAGCACATGTTTTCATATGGTGATGCAGTCGCTTTGTCAGGAAGCATCACATGTTTGTGCAGATATTTACATCTGAGCTTGTATAACATCGTGCCAAATGCACACAGTTCGTGTCACATTTATTGCGCACTTTCCTACCACTGTCCCTATGCTCTTCCTCTTGTTCTTTGACGTCTGCATTATGTTGTCATGATGTGCGAGTGAACATCGCCTGATGGGGATATTGTGACTATAGTCCCTTTTTCTTAATTCACAAGTGCACTTCCCTATGCTGCACATTTGCCTAACGAATGGCGTCGTCATTGTTCAATTGGAGACGAAGTGCTAGCTGTACATGCTGGGGCTTGTCTCTAATGCATGTTCTCACCACGAGTGTGACGTCTACATATTTAATGTCCTAATACAAGCAAAGTATGCTTGTACATGCTGTTTGCAAAAATGATTTAGCTGCCATTAGTTTGGCAAAAAAACGGTCTATAGTGCTTGCGTTCCCCATCATTTCCTTTTTTGGTGGAGGCTTTTAGTTGCCTATGGTCAAGTGATTTGCATCATGTCAGAGTGTGTCAGCTGATTGCGTTGTCATAGGAAATGTGATCTTCATAGCTTTAATGCGAAACATTGCATTTACTCCGGCCTAAGCCGGCTTCAATTTCCAGCTCATTGGTAAGGAATGCATAAGTAAACTGGGAAAGAAAAGCTATTTTCAAGTGTGAGCCGACTGAGAAAACCAGGAAGAACACAAACCTTTGTTGTCGGAAAGGGTGTTTTGTTTAGCTATTGAGGTTGCCTATAGCTTACTTGCCTCGCAAAATCATTCAATTTTTAGGTGGCACTGTTTAATTTTTCGTCAGTCTTCAGCATTCAGCATGCACCTTAAACCTTTGTCAGGGAAGGTAATAAGTGCCCAAAGCACCTAAGTGCTCAATGAGGGAAAAAGAGGGTTTTCTGGCTTGCGTCGACTTGCAGTGGCTAGAGCAGCAACACAGATAGTTACACTGTGTGGCTCATTTCATTCAGCACAACTGCAGTGGTGGCTCATTGGCAAGTCTCAGCTTTGACTCCTGGCCACCATGGCCGTATTTTGATGGGGATGGACTGCAAGAAACCGTTATGTACCGAGCATTGTATCTTCTATATTAAAGATACATTAGAGAAGCACCAGTCAAAGTTAGCCTGGTGCCCTTCACTATGTCATCTCCCATAGTGCCTATCTGAACTCTTTTGTTGCATTAAGCTTCATCGATGAATCAATCAACGAATCCATTAGTCAGGCAACCAACCATTTCACCAAGCACCAAGTGATGGGGCGGTGTTGTTTACTGTCCACACTGTAGCCTCGAATCTGAGCCATGGAAGCTTGATTTTGCCCATTTTGAAGTATTAGCTGAGGTCAAAGTAAGTGCAGCATTAGAGAGAGATTGTGGCATTCATTGCTGATGTGAGGAAACCCAGCCTGTTTGTTCATGCCTGTCAGGCTCTGGCAAAGTGGCATGTTGTCGGTGATGTGCAGTTTCAAGCAGCCAAGTTGTGATGTGTGAGTTAAACTTTCGATAAGAGAGATTTTCAAGGTTGCTTCATCCTTAATAGAGTCACCTATATCTCATGCATCTAGTCATATAATACTGGTTTATCTGTTTTAATGCAAGCAAACTCATTGAATATCCCATGTCGTAGATATTGCAATTCTGTCACGTCAGTTACAATTACTTGGAAAGGCAAGGCACCATTTGCAAGTTTAGACTGATGCTAGCCAGTTAACAGTTTTTGCAACTAACCTTGTAATTAATTACGTTAGAGCAGCATGTGTCCTAATTTTGGAATTGAATAGGAGCAGTTATAAAGTAATTATTATTTTAGTGTAAATCCTGCGCCTAATACCACTTCATAGAACTATGTCTTCAAAATCTGTGGAGAAATGTATTTATGTTCGAGCTAACACTTGTCAGCACTATAGAGGGCCGATAAGCGTTAGCTGGAACGTGACGAGCATGAACAGGGACAAATGTAGTTGTGTATTCAAGCAATAAAATTTTTCAATTTTGTGAGCACATCTCTCAAAGCCATGTAGTGCTATCATCTGTAGTTTCCAAATTATTGAATTTTTAATGTTTTGTGTTACTTTTGGGTGACTGCGTATTTTTTTGTGTGTAAATGCGTAAGAGAATGCGTGGTAGCCCGCGCAGTTGCATGCCGCCCAGACTCATTGTGTCCCGTATGTGCCACTGTGTGCGTTGTGCGGTGGGGAAAACTGACTACTTGCAGACCTCTCAAACCTGGTGCCAGACGAGATGCCGGCGTCGCGGGGCAGGGAAGCCAAGGAGCGGAGTCGTCGGGTCAGGACGCCGGACCTGCCCGGCCTCAAGCCGCTTCCTGTTTCCCTCTTGATGGACGTCAAGTAAGTGGTCGCCAAAAAATTGGTTCAGAATCGGTCATTGCCATGGCGGCATTCAGCAGCTCAGAGGCAGCTTAATCAGTAGTGTCAGACTTAAACAAAACCTAACCTAACAAAATTTTCTATTTAATGCACTTTCAACTCCTCTGCAGGTATTCATAAGGTCTAATGCGTTGAATACTTGTACGCATTAGACAAAATGAACTCACTGTCTCGCCTAATGTAACAAAGTTTTGGCAGAGGTATCAGTAGAGAATTGGAAAGAATGTCAGGTCAGCCTTGTTGGTATTCCATATTAGCTTACTAGCATGCAAAATACACAAGGGCTTTACAGTTGCCGCAAACACAGAGTGCTTTGCATGTGTCTGTCGTACAGTGCTTGTGTGTGTGTGCTTGTAGGCTAGTTAAGGAATAAGCACTGAAAACCTTTTGTGTTCGAAATTCCTCGGAATTTATTTGCGCATTGCCACAGCAAACGCGTTGTCGTGCCAGTCTGAGGTGGCTTTCTTTCGTGTGTGTGTGTGTGCATGTGTGTGTGTGCTTAATTGCACATTGCAGAGTCTCAGCATTGCAGGCTTAGCATTGGCTCTGCTAGATTCCAGCCATCTGTAGAGCTGGCAAAACAAAGGGGCAGACTATACGCTCAGTAGGCTCACTGTCTACCTGCCATAAACAACTATGCCCGTTGCTGAAACTAGTACATCTTTTTATTTCACTCCTGAATGAATATTATGTTGATTACTTGACTGTTTTAGATTGAACCAAGTTCTTGGTGTAAAGAAATGTTTCTTGGCAGATTTAACTGTTCTTGAATTTGCCACTAAGTGTTGCCCTATGTCCTGATGAGATGGTTTCAGAGAAAGCACTTTAGGGGGCTGGATATCAACTGGATTTGCCAGTTGATATGTAACTGAAGCACAAAAATGAGCTGTTTGGGTAGCTGCTTAAACCGATATGAATGGCACTCATTGCAGTTAGGCTTTCTTGCATTTTGTTAATTTTTTAACTAATAAATGGTTTGTGTGAATCACTAGCAGAAATGCGATTTTCCTTGCCAGTCTGGATCCCTGTTTATTCTACCCACCTCCGTGGGCAGTTCAGTGTCCATGGTATCCAGCAACCAAGCATGAAGCCTTGAATCCGATTCTTGGGCCACTGTGTCCACACTCCTGTGGGGGGCAGACTGCAAGAATGCCTGTGTACCAAGCATTCTGCACAAATTTTAAATAAAGAAAGCTTCAGGTGGTCAAGCCTACACCTTAAAGACCAGGCAGGGCATTCGATTGCATCTCAACAGACACTCTGTTAAAGGCAGATTGTCAATGTAAACACAATATTTTAGTAATAGCCATGCATGATATTCAAGTGCATCTCAAGAAACATTCTATTGAAAGCATATAAAAGTCAATGAAAACACAATGGCAGTTTGATAATGTCTATGTAGGTATTCAATTCTATCTCAACATACATTCTTTTGAAGGTGATATAAACAACACTATTCTGTTCATGATCTCTGTTTGGGTAATTCAGAGCCTTGCACTACTCTGTCTTTGTGTTGCATTGTGATGTTAACTCAATCATTTAATCCATCAGTCAATGAATCAATGAAATTATTCTCTTTGTTCTACTGCAGGACGGTGCAGGCAATGACTGAGGTCAAAACGGACATTGGCTTCGCTCGGGCTTGGGTTCGCCTGTGCCTGGAGAAGAAGCTGCTTTCCAAGCACCTCAAGAAGCTGCTCTCCAACCAGGAGCTGCTCAGGTTGGTGTTTTAGGGACAAGGAAAACCAACAAAACATGCACATGACGGAAGAACAGCTTTCTGCAGAGAAAACTAAAGAGCCACTCAGGTCGATGTTTTTATGGACAAGGAAAACCAACAAAACCTGCATGAGACAGGGCAACGACTTTATCCAGTGAAAAAATTTAATCAGCTTCACATCATGGTTTTAATTCAAAACAGATAATTTGGCACCTTCGTATGCAAGTGCAAGTCTCTCTCTCCTGCTTATTAGTCATAACCATTATCGGAAGCCCACTGCAGAACAAAGGCCACTCTCAGACGCCTCCGGTTATCCTTTCTGTGCCTCATCTGAACTAACTCTGTGCCAAGAAGTTACGTAATCTTAACATACCGCCCAGTTCTCTGCCGTCGTTGATTACACTTCCCTTCTCTTGGAGCCCGTAGTGTTATTATGCTAACCTAACCTAACTGGTTAATCATCCTGCGCATTGCATGTCCTGCCTAGCCCCAGTCCTTTCTCGTAATCTCAGCTGCACAAGGATTCACCCACATTTGATCCCCACTCACCCCGTTGTCTTCCTATATCTTAAGCATTTTAATGATGGAACATGTAAATACTAAAAAAATGTGTTTATATTCAATCTAAATGTGCAAAACACGTCGGTAGTAGGCATAAGCGATGAAAACAAAAAATATTTCGCGAGGCCTTTTTTCAGCAATAGAGGGGAAACACCAGGCAGTAAACTGGAAATGGGCTTCACCCCAATCCACTTACAGCATCACTTGGAATTTTGACAGACAGCTCTCGTCATATGCTAACCATAGGTGTGCATTTCATTTGCTTTACATCACGTCTGTGACACTACCACAGCCGAACGTGTTGCGTTGGTCTGTCTGAACTGTGCTTTCAAAAGAAAGCGAGCTGCATGCCAAACTTGTTCCTCATCCTGTGTTCCCGACCTAAACCAACAAACGATGCTTGTTGCCTGTGATTTATTGTTGGCCAAAGACATTAAGCCAGAAACTTTGTACTCAAACCAAAACCCAGCAAAAAAAAAAAAAATTTTTCTGGTATGTTGCCTGTGGGCAACACTGGTCAGTAAAGGGTTGATGCTATGCCCGTCATATTTATATCTATCGTTTATTGCATGCTTGTTAGCTATATTGGCCCCATAGGTTAGTAATGGCAGAACACAAAGATGTACGTCTTTTTTCTCAGTGAAATCAACAGGCTTGAAAAGGGCATTTCGCTAAAGCAGTAACAATAGAGTTAGGTTTTGCAGCCACTAACCCATTGTACTTTCTGTCATATTAGCCAATCTTGATGTCAATCAAAGAAAATTGTCAGCAAAATTGGACAGAAATAAACCAAGCACAAAGCATCTGTCTTTCTTCTGCAATACCTTAACACTCGCCATGCTTATCAAAAATGTGTAATCAATGCACTTCCTAGCTGCTCCTGGGCTTGTGCACTCCAGGCAGAGAAGGCTGAATGAGTGCGGTGCTAAAACGCACCAACGTTGAGACTGACAGTTAGTGAAGCGCTGCAAGTTTGCTTTTGTCCGTGTTTACTTAACATGAATGTGTGTCTACATTTATTTATTTATTTATTTATTTATTTATTTATTTATTCATTCATTCATTTGATACTGTCAACCCCATTCCTGGGGTCATTACAGGGAGGGTGATGTGTCAAGAATATGCGAAACATCATTTTCATTCTATGTAACATACAAATTCACAGACGCTATGGGTAGTTAACAACAGAAAAACAAGGAACAAAGGAGAGTGGTTATACAAAGAAAAGCCAACAAATAAGTAAATACTCATAGCAAAATTTAGCATACATCATCGCATCATGTTGTAGACACACATAAAAATAACACTTTTCATCTGTTTAAAATCTGGGCTTCGGTAAGTTTGACACACAGCTCAGATAACTTTGCCCTTGGAATTGTGTCGCATGAATGTGTTTTCAGCCGTTGTGCATGGCGCTAAACTGAATGTAATGTCGACACCGCCCGAAGCTGTGTTGTGCATTCCGTTGTGCTGATTGTCAACTAAACACCACTTAGCAAAGATTAATTGTAATAACTATGTATAACAAGTTTGCCATTTGTACTGTAAGTGCACATATAGTGCTGCCACTACCACATGCAAGGGCGGCAGTGCTTAATTATTGCAAGATTTACTCAATCTGTGATTCGATGCACAACAAACCTTGTTGGCACTGTTGTTCTTGTTGTTATCGTCGTCACCAGTGTTTGTGGTGCTGCCGTCATCACAGATTCGGGCCATAAACCCAACTTACTGCAGCTAGCCAGCTGTCATCAATGTTGTTGTCGTTGTTGATGTTGCTGTTGTAGTTTAGCCAATTGGTTGCTAATTGTAATTGCCAGTGCACTAACTGTCGCGCATATCTATTTGCATGTACGTGCAGGAGTTCCTACAAACGGCACGCATTCTTGCGGTGCGATGACGAGAAAGAGCAGTTCCTGTACTACCTCCTCACGCTCAACGCTGTCGACTACAAGTGCTTCACCAACACCTACACAGCCACAGGTGGGTAGTAGGTAGTACTATATACTTTAATACCCATGTAGTATAGTACTACATTAGTACAATAATACATAGCACCCATGACATGCAAGAAATTTTCCACAGCTAATTTGGTCAACAACATCCATCGATGTTCTTAAGCCAAATCAACCTCGAAAAGAGACATGCTGCTGCTACACGACAGACCCAGTGACTGTTGAGATGCTTCAATAATTGGGCGCCGAGTGCTTGTACACCGGCGACATCGGCTACAGGTCTGAATGCCTGAAACAAACAAAGCTTTGATAAACAAAAAATTAAATGCATTTTTATTCCTGCAAAGTATTTTTTTAATGTTTGTAGATTTCGTGTAAAAATTTTGGCTGCATTACCATTTTTTTTAGACAATAGTCGCTATACTCATCATTGTTACACGAAAATAAATGGCTTTTAAATGGAAAATAATTTCTTGCTGCTATTTTTTTTCTAGGAAGCATTGCTTAAGCACGCCAATGTAAATATGCTACATTGAGGATGTATTTCGGCACCACTTGACAGAGTTCCATGCAACTCTGTCGACTACATAGACAATTGACTCAATGCTTGAGGGAACTGCCTGTATAGCCTTCATGCAGCAGCATACATGCGCTAACGCTGCTTTTCTTTTTTCATTTTTTTTTTCGCATTTGTTTTATCAGTGTTTGAGTGCCCGGCTTGGAACTCAACTGCGGGATCTTTGGTTTGATCTCAGGTGGACCTGCTCAAATATCTTTGTAATTTATGTCCACGTTAAATTACCCCAGATGGTGGAAATTAATCCCAAGTCTGCAACTACAGCTTCTCTCATAATTATATCATGGTTTGGACACGTAAGACTCCAGAATTTAACTTTTTTACTTTAAGATATCCTTCTCATTATGCCAGGTCTTGCTTGAATAAATGTACAACAGATGAACAAAAGAAGGACTCGGTCTGTCTCCTCGCTCATGACTGCTGTGTGCAGTTTAAAAACAAAAAAACAAAGTTATTTCATCACAAGGTGGTATAGGGAGGGTTTCATGACAGTTTTCGTCCAGTGGTGACAATATGTGATACCGTGATCAGCATCAAACATCAGCCAGAGAGATAGCCAGCAATGCAGCCTCTGTCACAGCCTCGAAGTGGCGTTTGAAAAGGCTGTCAAAATGCACGGCTCCATGCCAGCGTCGGTAGAGCCAGCGAAGCCTATGCCAACGCATATTGGATGTAGCAGAGAGTGTAGAATTACTAAACCGTGACACAATAAAGTGCTTGAAAATACTCTCGCATAGCAAAGGAAATTGACTGTTTATATTGGAGTGCTTGCAAAGGCTTGCGTAGATTCCAGGCAATGCAAACAAGACATCCGATGGGTATGAGCGCTCCCTTATACAACCTTGTTGTCTTTGGTGTATGAGTTGCCTGGATTTCTATACTCAGCCAGTGTTTTCTTCCTTTTTTTCCCCCCGAGTAGCTGTTTAAGCCTTCCATTCTCCTCTGAGATGCCTTCTTGCCGTCTGCCTCTCTCGCTTCTTTTCCTCCGTGCGTGCGCAGTCATCTTCTGCGTGTCTGATGGCACTAATGGCTCCTCCTCCTCTGCTCTCAACCTCGCTTTCCTCCTCCCCCTGCCCCGGACCAACCTAGAGATGCCATATCGGGTCGTCGTGTTCCCGAGCCGCAAGCTGAGTGCCTCGACAACGTCGGCCAATGCATGGGTCAGCATCTCGGGCACCATGGGTACCACAGGAATCATCCCAGTGCCCAAGCAGTTGCCCGAGTTCGTCTGCCATGTGAGTGTGCCGTGTTGTCTGCACCTTTCGCACGGGCCTTTTGTACACACTTCGATGCCACACATATAACAGCATCAACATTAGTAGCAGCTTGATGATTTTAATGCTTCCACACTATGTTTTAGAACTGCATTATTAAGCATCTGTCCTCATGTTGTTTTTTTATTGACGTAAATTTGAGTGAGAAGTCATGTATTGGTTAAGCTCTTGAAACATCACACATACCGTATTTACCCGCGTATAACCCGCCCCTGCGTATAACCCGCACCCCTAACTTTGAACTCGGCGGAAAAAAAAAAAAAAGAACTCGCGTATAACCCGCACGTTTACCTGAAAAAAAAAATGAGCGCTAGAAAGATGCAACTCACACTCAGTGATCATTTCGTTTTCAGAACATTTATTCAAACGACCGCCACCACGTCACTGCTTATCCGATTCTTAATCGTCGCCGCTCTCACTACTGCCATCCGAGGCTTCATCGCCACTCTCAAAGACGTAGTCGTCCTCGGAACCATCCAGACTATTACTGATGGCACATTTTTTAAAGCTTTTGCGCACCAAATCGGCCGGTATCGCTTTCCACGCATCCACGATCCACTGGCACAGCAATGGAATATCAGGCCTTCGCACGCGTCCCGTCGGTGTGAGGGCGTACATGCCGTCGGCCATCCACTGGGCATACAGCCGCTTCACGTGTGCCTTGAACGGCTTGTTCAGGCACACGTCGAGTGGCTGTAGCATGGACGTCATGCCGCCAGGTATTATGACGAGGTCGGTGCTGGTCTCGGCAAGGCGAGCCTTCACCGCATCAGTGCAGTGGCCTCTGAAGGAATCTAGTACGAGCATCGACCGGCGTGCCAGCAAGGCACCTGCTCTTCGCTCCCAGATTACTCGAAGCCAGTCACCGACTAGGCCACTGTTCATCCACGAATTTTCTTCCGCACGCACAACGATTCCTGGGGGCAGTGGAATGCTAGGTAGCGTCTTGCGTTTGAAAATCACATACGGGCGCAGTTTCGTGCCGTCAGCCAAAGCGCATAGCATGACTGTGCAGCGCAGCTTGGCATTTCCGCCGGTCAGCACGCCGACTGATTTGGAGCCCTTTTTTTCCATGGTCGTGTCCATCGGCATCTCAAAGTACACAGGTGTTTGATCAGCATTTCCCACCTGAGACAGCAAATAGCTGTGCTCCTTCCGAAGTGCGATGACATATCGTTGAAAGTTCAACAACTTTTCCTCGTAGGCTTCAGGAAGCCGCTGGCACATGGTTGTTCGCCGCCGCATAGAAAATCCATGTCTTCGCATGAAGCGCTGAAGCCATCCACGGCTTGCACGAAACTCACGTGGAATGTTCAATTCCCGGGCCAACTTCAGGGCTTCCATTTGCGCCATCTCAGTCGAAACAGCGTGGCCACGACTTCTCTGCTCCTCAATGAACTTCGCAAGCTGCGTCTCGAGGTGGGGGTACGCGCCAGTCTTCGGACCCCGAAACGCTCGCCTGTTCCGGTTCGTTGCTTCGAGACTCTCTTTTTTTCTTCCTCCAGTCGCGAATGCACGACTCGTCGACGTCATGCTGTCTTGCAGCAGCTCTGTTGCCGATTTCTTCGGCAGCGGCTATAATCTTTAGCTTCTCTTTCGCTGTGAAACACTGCCGTCGAGTCGCACTCATGATGCCAAAACAAAGCAGGCAAACAGTGCAAACTGGGGTAAGTACACTAAACAGCGCCTAACGCGAGGCTCAACAATGCTGGCCTTTCGTTGGCCCTTCATCGGCTTGACAAGCGTCGATGACGATGGGGATGGCGGACTACACGGGGAGGCCGCCGCACATTGCGGTGAAGCCGACCCCCCCCTCCCAAGGAAAAAATTCGCAGATAACCCGCACCCCCACTTTTTAAACGCGTTTTTTCACATTTTGGTGCGGGTTATACGCGAATAAATACGGTAGTTCTTGGACTTAGGGACCTACTACTGTATTAACAATACTGTACTCTGTGTTATAGTAACTCAATAAACTTGAACAATGGTTACATTTCAGGTTTTTCCACTCTCATCTTCTGTATTGTCTTTTAGATTGACCTGCAATGAATAATTCTGATTGTGTAGGGTTAAATACCTG
This sequence comes from Dermacentor variabilis, assembly GCF_050947875.1. Taxonomy (NCBI): domain Eukaryota; kingdom Metazoa; phylum Arthropoda; class Arachnida; order Ixodida; family Ixodidae; genus Dermacentor; species Dermacentor variabilis. The sequence goes on along the minus strand of NC_134578.1, from coordinate 15,972,266 downwards.
ATCTTCAAAGGGTTATTAATAACAGTGCAGAAAGAAGTTGTAAGCTGCATTGCAAAATACGAGCTAAGTAGATTCGAGATACTATGTTTACTATGTATGTAATTCTTATGAAGTTATGGCAAGAGTTGGAAATAACTTGTTGCTGAATATAGCCTTGTTCACTATAATGACGTTTGTCTGTATATAACACGAAATAAAACCGAAGCAAAAGTAAGGAATCAGCAGATCCCAATGCATACAATAAGGCCTCATTATAACAAAGGTGAAGGGGGAGCCAGAATTACTTTGTTATATCTATTACTTCATTATATCCTTGAATGCATGTACTGAAGTATGAATATCTGCGGGGATTTCAAGGGGAATTTCACTTACTTCACTATGTCCATTATTTCATTATAGCAAGGTTTCACTGCATGTGTGCATCAGTTATAGGCGAAGCTATCTTGGATTTTTACTGAAAACGTCTTCTGTTCTTGTTCACATCTCTGTACCTCAATGCTCCTTGCTCAGTGCACATTCTGATCCTATTTCGCTCCCTTTACATTCTTTTCCATGTTCAGCAGCTTTTGATGCAGACTTTCTTTAGTTCTCTAGCCAGCTCCTTCACTTCTTGCCTCTTGTTTGGCTTGTCTATTCAATTACCTACCCAGTAATACATAACCATTCTGAGGGATTGGGCCAAGAATGTCCTCAATCCAGTGCCACATGCCCAAGTTGCACAAATCCAGTGGCCAAAGTTGTGGTGTAATTGGCAGCACAGCAGCAGTCAGCAGCCAGTAAATGCCAAGTGGAGGGAAGATGCAAAGAAAGCTTCGCTATAAAAAATTATGTTATGCCAATCTTTGCTTCTTCTTTTTTCCTTTTTTTTTCCCCTTCCGAGAGGCTGCACCCTTGTCTTGCGTTAGTGATGTCTTAGCATCTTTGTGTTTGTGTGGTTGCTTCTCACTCAGCACAAAAACCTGGGTCTGCTCACGACGTTACGAATTGGCCACGACAACACCGGCCTTTCACCCAAGTGGATGATTGAGCACGTTGTGGCGCGTAATGATGTCACGGGACACACCTACAAGTGAGTTGGTGTTCGTTTTATTTTGTGTGAAACGAGAAAAGTGTTGCTTGTTTGGCCGAAAAGAAGGAAGCCATATGGCACATTTCACCTAAAAAAAAGTAAGGAAAAAAATCTTTGAAGAAGTACTGACATGACATTTCTTACTTTTCATTTTTTTCCGTTAAATAAAGGTCCCCAACCTCGAAACTCTAGAAAATATGCTGGCAAGCCTCAAAGAGTCACAGCTAAATTAGTATAATAGCTTTTCCACGAAACAATTTTGGTTTCTTTGACGGGAGGCGCATGGGTCATGACGTCATTACACAGAAGGTGGTCACGTAGGACAAAGTCATGTCACATCAGTAGACCTTCATTTCCAATCCTTCAAACCATGAAATGTTTTGAAGGATTGGAAAAAAAATGACGTCAATTAAAAACATTTGTAAAATGTGCCACCTGAGCACTTTGAGATTGCACATGAAAGTGCATCTCATCATTTCAGGTTCCCCTGTGGTCGGTGGCTGGGAAGGGGCATTGACGACGGCAGCACGGAGAGGCTGCTAGTTGCCGAGCTGGTTCCAGCAGACATCGACAATGAAGGTAGGTTTTTATTCTTTTCCCGGTTTAGCCATACATTGTAATAGTAGAATTTGCCCAGTGTTGAAGTCTTTGTTCTCTTTGAAAGGTATCAGAGAGCTTTAGCATGACGTACATAAGCAGACATAGGGGTTTTGTTACGCATTGCCATTGTTTAATCATATGGCATATGCTGTGCTGCCATGTTATGCTGAACATGTAGCAGTTGTTTCTGTATATGCTAACATTAGTGTCTCTATTTTTTTTTTATCAATGTCTGCAGCAGTGCTCAACTTTCCAACACCCCTTGGCAATTTGCGAAAACCTACTGCAAACTGTTTTGTACAAGTTGTGGGCCGCGCCGTCAAAGTTGCAGATTTTTCCACTGCCATGCAACAAAAGTAAAGCATTGCAGCGTGCTTATCTTTGACCGCTTTATCCGTCTCGCATTTTTATGTGCATCCAGTGCTTTCCAATCCCTTGCTGGGCATTGAAGCTGTGAAGAAGTTGGGCTTATTGTGGCTTCTGCTGCAGCCAGTGCCTCTTGCTTTTGTGTGTGCATTTTGCAGCAGTCAGCACATGCTCCCCACTAAAAGGTATTTCCAATGTGCAGAGCTGATGGAAGCCTGCCGAACGCCACCTCGATGCCGGTCGCCTAGCGTTCCACGAAGGCCTAGTGAACCCCGTACGTTGTTAAGTTGCTAATTTTTGTAGGTGTGGTGATGCGGCATACGTCGGCTAAATTGGGCCATTTTCCACCTATAATGTAGAATTAATATGCTGTCATTCAGATTGACATCACATGTGTCCACTGGCCGTGTTTGTGTTTGCATGTCTAAGGGCTTCGATGGCACGTAGTCTTCTTTTCACGGTGTTAAAAAAAGGTTAAGCTCCTTGTTAGTGCATCGGATGACATCTTGTGTTGCTTAATTACTTGTTTTCTTTCATTTTTGTGCAGGGCTAACCATTCCAGAGATTCAGCAACTCCTCGGCGATGCAGTCAACAACATAGTCAAGTACTTCTACAAGTCGGAACGAGAGGTCAGGATGACTCATTCACTTTGCTCTTTATTTGCAAACTCTCAGCCACATAATGAAATTTGTTAAATCTGTAAGTAAATCTATCCTCACATTAATGTATTTCTCTCAAGTACTTGTCACTTGTGTGATTGTGCTATTCTAACTGAAATGCCAGAACAGCGTGCTCATTCTGGTATAGATCCATTGACTGAGAACTTGAAAGTTTTATTGCTGAATCAAGTATGAAATGAAATCATATTATGGGGTTTGATGCCTCAAAGCAATTTGCAAAGGGTTGTAAAGTCAGCATTGTGAGTTACATTCTATGAATGCAGCATATTATCTATCATCAGTATGTCTGATAATAGAGTTGGTTACTTTTTGTTGGTTAACTTTTTACAAAATAGGTAGGCATGTGTGAATAGTGTATTTTGTGTTTGGAGTGAAATTGAAGTGAATAGTGATTTGGAAGGAATATTTTCAAATGAAATATAGTCAATGTCTGCTTTTTCAGACTTCCTAGAGGCCGTGAAAACGGCGTGAAAAATTGGGCAGTTTGAAAAAAATGAATGCATGTCTTTTACTGCCCCCAAGGGCTCAAATTGCCACACATCCGAAATAGCTCTGAAGGCCTGCCAGTACACTTATTAGGCATATTGGTGCTTGTAATGTTACAGGAGATGGCGGGCACATGCGTGTGTAATTAAGGAATACATACCGTGTCCTGTGACAATTGTCCCTTCCCATTCATGGTATGCTTTATCGTGTAACACTGCGGTCGTGGGGTGAAGTTGACATTTGCGAACCGGCATTATGCAACGTTTCATGTTTTCCGAGCTTCGAAGCCATTGGCGAGGATTACAAAGGCAGAGCCGGCACCATTTCTGGCAGCAGCGAATTGTTTTAATGAAGAGCACTGTACCGAACAGCGAGAAGCTTGGTAGCAAATGTCGAAGTAGCTAGGCCTAGCGTTGCCACGGTGGTGGCTATAGCTGCCATTGAATCTGCGTGCAAGAGCACCAGTTCGAGACAGCAAGATAAAATGGCGGCAGTGGTGGTTTTGATTAATGCCGTATCAGACCTGAAGTCATGGCAATAACTCTGGAAAGTCGGAGGCAAAGGGTGTTTCTGTGTGAAATTTTAGACATTCTTATATATCAACTCTGTGGAGTGGGCTGCATGGCAGTACTACAAAGGCGTTCGAATTATCAGGCATGTCCAAAAAATCGGGTGTCCAGAAAATCTGTTGTCGACTATAGAATAGCTCTGGTGCAACGAAGTTGCTGCAAACTCGTATGCATAGGAACTACTGTATATTGGAATTAATTGTTCTATGAAAGCAGAAGACCAAAATTTGGGACAGTAAAACTCTTTAACTAAATGTCAAAGATACAGATAAACCAATGGATAGCAAAGCATGATGCAACTGCCTTTGTGCATGTAGGAAGTTAATGAGAACATGAGACTGAAACAATGCACAAATAAAAAATGCAGACTATTGCAAATGACTAGAGGATGCGTAAACAGAAGATGGTGGCATACCAATGCTTTTATTCTGATTAGGTGTCTCGCTTACACTTATTAGACATCTCAGTGTTCATACTTTTACTGGAGATGGCACAGGCACAAAGAGTGCATACTGGGCCCCATTACACTGCACATATCCCCTTTTGACTTGCTTCACTGCACTGTGGATACGCTTCACCGGATAACACAGCTGTATTGCAATGAAGCTGAATATAAGAAACCTATCATTACACTTTGAAAAGTCTAATATTATTTATTTTTTAAATACGAAGCATTTCTTGGCAAACATTTGCCACTTCGACAGTATCTTTCTATTTATCTAGCCACCTACGTCTTGGTGCTCTCACGGTCGTTTCCTTAACTTGGTGTGTACCAAAATTGGCATAGATGACAAGAGTGTATGACGAAAATAAATGATCGGTCATGACGTGGATATCATGACATGTGTCATGTAAGCCATGAAGCAGCTGCCTATGTCTTGGTGCTCTCATGGTCGTTTCGTTAACTTAGTATGTACCACAATTGGCATAGCATGACAAGAGTGTACAACGAGCATAAATTATAGGTCATGACATACATGTCGTATAGGTCATGAAACAGCCGCCTACGTCTTGGTGCTCTCATGGTCATTTGGTTAACTAGGTAGGCTCCCCAAGCACTGCTTCACATAACATCGATTCCCACAAGGCATGGGATCTGCCATCTTTCTTTCTAAGCGAATATCGAAATCAAGAATTGGACGGAAACCCTTGTGGTCGAGAATATACATGGCAACAGTTGAAAGTGGACACTGACCACAAAAGTTCATAAAAAGAAAGATGTTTCGGCTCCCACATGGGAGCCTTGTTCACAATGAAGTTGAAGATGGCAATGGCCTAATTATGTAGACTTTAATATGTAACGTAGCAATGTGCATGCGCATGGGGAAAGTTGCCATCATTGCAATGAATTGTGTGCTCGGTGATCTGAATTGTCAGGGATTCAAAAGAAAGCCCAGTTCTTTTCTTTTTCCATTATCTTTGCATTGTCCCAGTCTATTTCAGGGCAAGTCGCTTCTGCGTGTTTGGCGAGAGCATTCGAAGACACATTCTTCACAGCACAATTTTCATAACTACTCTTCAGAAATTCAAATATTCTCACGACGCTAGAAATAGGCTCTTTGTTTTAAGACTGATTGGCGGGCTTGTTGATTTCGGATTCTAACTTCTGATGAACTTCTGATCCTGAACCTGTGGCATTGCAAGTTGATGCAATGATGTGACAGGGTGCATGCACTCCAAGTAGTAGCACACATGTTAGTGTCTGGTGCTCCTTGACCAAAACTGGCCCTTGCACCATAAGAACCCAATAGTCGTCATCACATATCAATGGGTGGGCTCCTATAATAAACAGTTGACAGTCATGCTCATCCTTGTCTGTTTTGTGTTCACGCCTGTCTAGCACTTAGCACTAAATTTCCCTAGTTTCCCTAAATTCCCCAAATTTCCCTAGTGCTTTGTTGATTGCCACTTGATCACTGAGTTCAGAAAACAGGGAAAACGGTATTGTGTAGTGCGGGAAAATTGCAAGCATGTGCACTGTGTTTACTTCCAGAGGGGCAACTTGACGATCCTGCTTTGTGGGGAGCTGGGGCTGGTCTACTGCCTGGAGCAGGTTTTCCTGTATGGCTTCAAGGACACACGCTTCTTCAGGCACGTCTACCTCTGGGAGTATTTTGGTACGTTTGTGCTTTCCCAGCTAGCTCTTCTGAGTCTGTTCTTTTTCTATCTGCGAAAAGTGTGCACAGATTGCGATGTCAGGACATGTGCTACAACTGCTCTATTGCCTCATGTGACATGGTCCCGTGCTGTTTAATGTAGTAGGGAAACATGGGCTAGTTAAAGAATATTCGTACTTGACAAAAGAAGTGCTGAAACAGATGAAGACAGAGAAAGGGTGGTAAATGCACTAGCACCGACTCACAACTGCAAGTTTATTAGGGAAAAATATGTATGCACTGCACAACTTGACAAGGAAAAAAATCTTATAAGTATAAAAAGCTTCGCATGCATGACCGAACCTGCAAGACATATCAGTGGAGAAAAGTGTTAACTAAACCTTGGCACGTAAGAAGAAGAAAAAGCTACCTGTGAGCCAAAAGAAAAATAATAAAACTGAAAATTATATTAAAATATCTCGGGTGTTTCATCATCATCATCATCTTCTTCTCCAACCCCCCCCCCTCCCCTTCTTTTTTTTTTTGTACCCATGAGGGATCTTGTAGCATGCCCATTAATGTTGGAGGCCATGTAATGCATCGAGCACATAACTGATGGACAGTTAGAGTTACCAAAGGTGTGCTGCCAAAAGAAGGGAAGCCCAATCTACGATGGCACAGAACTAGGTCGTGTTATGAAATGAGGAAACTTAGGGGTCAATTGGGGTCACCAGATGTGGGGTCAGCTGGTGCAGGACAGGGGTGATCGGAGATCGCCGAGAGAGGCCTTCCTCCTGCAGTAAACAAAACCAGGCTAATGGTGATGACGCATACGAAAAAAGTGATAAGCAAAATACTGTGAGGCTTCAATGTATAGTGTGGAGTAATCACGGAATTTCCCAGGACCACACTGTGGTTTTCCCGATTCATGTTAGCAGCAAAACTCTTGCTTCTCTTCTGATGTGGCTATGGTGCCCTATCGCATTCACATCTTATCTCTGTGTGATATTGATCACATGCTCATCAGCCCACCCCTCATTGGCGCGTTACTCGCAGACAAGTACTTAGACCAGAAAGAGGCTTCAGCCAAGGTGTATGGATTATTTGCCTTCATCCTCATCTTTACCGTGTTGTTACTTATGTTAGGAGTATGTATAAACCAGGGAATGTTAACCATACAAACCTTTCACACCTTCTCCAAGCATGCCGCGACTTGTCCCGTCATATCACCACCATGTGGACAGTTTCCAGCATCAAGGCGAGAAGAATAAGAGGATCTGGAGGTGCCCAGTTCCTTTTTAGTCAATACAAGATGAAGGCGTTGACAATGAAGCTGGAAAAGGCATAGGGGCAATTGATTGTTGTTTAATTCAAATCCTCAAGTAATACGGTAAAGTTAAATACAACAACTTGCCGCAAGTGGGAGCCAAACTCGCGCCTTCTGCATTCTGCGGTGCTTTACCAAAGCTACTGTGGCTGCCACTCTCCCACCCACTTTCTTGGGTGTTCTTGAACTCTTCTGTTTTGTAAGATGGCTGGCGAGACAGTTGGACTCAAACTGTGACGCATTTCTCTTTCTTTCTCACTTTCTCTCGCTTTCTTTCCGCATTGCAGTAAAAGTCAAGGAGTACTTCGAGTCTGCACTGCAGGACAACATGGAGGACGAGCGGCCGAACTCGGTGTGGCGCTGCTACTGCCACCTGGCCAACAAAGTAGAGCGGGCCTCCCACACCATGGGCAAGGACGGAAAGTTCCAGCTGTTCATCTGCCTTGCCGCCAGGTGGGGCTGCAATCGTCTTGGCACGTGGTGTGGCTCTTTACATGCGGGATGTAAATGTAAAGTTCTGAGCAGGCACACAGCACTCCCGTTTCCATTTCTTGAACGACCGTGAGACAAATGCAAATGGAATGGCGGCTTGTGTATTAACCACGACCGGCTTTATTACTTGGCGACCTGTTCACTGGCACCGCCTCCGTAGCCCCCGATTTTTTACTGCTTGTTTAGTTCATTCTTAGTTCGCCCAACCGCCGCTGCTCTCCGTGGCGCTACAACTTACCCCCACGCCGAGTGCGGGCTGGCGTAGCGGTAGCAGTGGCGGCTTCTTCGTTGTGTTTTTGTGCGCATCTGAACACCGTGTTTCCGGCTGTTCTGATTGCTGCCCGCATACGTGCCAAGAACGCAATTACTGCTGAGAGCCTGAACATTTCGTAGGCCGTAAAAATCATCGCCAGCGATGGTGTATTGTTGCGTTCCGCTCTGCAAATCGAGCGGGCGCACAGCGAAGGGTATCACATTCCACGAGTTTCCTGTAACACAACTGCGAAGGTGCTGCATCAAGTGTGGCTCCTGTGCTTGTTAGGGGGCCAACGCCGCTTAAGAAGTTTGCAGACCTAGTGCTGCCGTCACTCACAAAAAATCCGCTGTTTGTGTGCTCGAAGGACACCACAGAGCCTCACAGAAGGGCACTGCTAAAGCTGATTGTCCACAAGTTTATGAGGCCATTTTTGTCTAATTTTGCCTCTGATCTCACAGAAGAGCACGCCAAACGGAAATTAATTAATGCCAAACCGAAATCTCGAAAGGTCCTAAAAGTGTAAGGATCTGGCTGACCTGAAATAAAGTTCTGGCCACGACCGGCTATTGTGTCTGGTAAACAAGCTTTTCTAGTCTGGTTTTATTCATTTTTCATGTAGAGTGCGTCTTGAAATGATTAACAATCGGGTGAATGCTCCTGAAAATGAGTAAGTGTGCATGGCGCGCTTTTTGTCGTAAATTGGCGGAAAGTAGCGCGGCTTCGCCCTGGGATGCTGCTAGGTACAGCCGCCCTGATTTTTAATAATATAGCGCGAGCGTCGACTGAACTGCTGGTGAGCGCCTTATAACGGCGATAAGCGTGCAACAAGAGCGTGCAACAAGGCGAGTGCAACAAGGCAACAAGGCGAGTGCGCGAACTCTCGCCTTGTTGCACGCTTATCGCCGTTATAAGGCGCTCACCAGCAGTTCAGTCGACGCTCGCGCTATATTATTAAAAATCAGGGCGGCTGTACAGAGCAGAAGCAATCATGTTGAGATTGTGGAGCTGTACGCGCAAAAAAGCCGCTCGAGTAGCACCAGAGCCGTGCCCACCACTACAACCGCTCTTTGAGCTTGTTTAGCTGCAAAACTGCTGCGCTGAGAAAGAAAAATATTACTGCTATCAGCCGTTAGTCGGGTACAGCTTTTTGTGGCCATGCAGGGGAATTGCTACGAGCGCGAGACGCCTGCTTCTGCGCTGTTCTCGCACGCTCATTAGCCAGAGACTTAAGCGTGTTAGCTGACAGCTCGCGCTCTTAACTACCACTGTATACAGAAAGCTGTCCACGATTATTGCATCTTATAAATATTAACACGTCTTTGCTGTGCGTGCTTAAAAAACGATGCGGTTTAACTCGGCCTACCGGCAACACGGTAACACAAGCGTACTGAAGCTAACAGAAGCGCACGGCGGGCGCTGCCGAAATGAGGGTAAGTTGTGGCGCCACCTGTTGCGGCGCGCCGTCCCCCCTGAACAGTCACGTGGTATTTACGCGGACACGCGCCGCCATAGGAGCCGGCGTAGTGAGCAGGTCGCGAGTAATAAAGCCGGTCGTGGTATTGACTAACCTCTTTGCCAGTTTATCCAGCAACGCAAGCAATTCTCTGTTGTAGCAAAAACATTTGTCTCAACTCTGTTTCCATTAGACTCGGCATGTAAAGTAACTCGTCTTCTGTATGAATCTTTGGTTATGAAAGCAGTGCATCATCTTTGCCAGCCCTCACAGAAATTTGTTCTGTCATGTTCTTGTGATGACAGTGGCAGTGACGCTGGCTCTGACGGTAAGTTGTTACCTAAGCCATGAACAAATGGTGTCAGTCTCATATTCGATTTTCACAGCAGGGAAATTTCAGAACCACTCTTTAGAAAAAAAATAAGTGCATGTTACAATCCTGTTACAGTATGTAGAAATTGGGATGATTCGCTAACTTTCTCAGTCAGTCTCTCCCGTCTCCTCCTCCGACTACGTGGCCTTCAACACCTCCCAAACCATTGTGTGCAGGGAGCACTTCCTGCACCAGATGATGTTTGACCTGGCCGCCTGCCCCGTGACGACCACCATGTACGAGGAGAGGTCGTTCCTGCGTGACACCAACCTTGTGGTCTTCCTCGTCCAGATCCTGGAGGCCCTCTCCGAGTTCGACATTGCCCTCGAGAGCTCCATCACCCGTGGGGTGGACAACTGAGCCCAGGCAGCACCTCCTCACGGCAGCTGTACGTTACCGTTGCAGTGATTTCACTGCAGAGCTGTGTTGGGGAGCACCACAGTGTTTTTCACGCGGCGGTGGTGGCGCCGGGTTTTGTATCCATGAGGCACAAGCGCGTTGTACAGAGTGCAGCCAGCACGGTAGAGCTGGTGTACCAGTGCTGTAAAGCTGTCGTGGTAGAACTGGCATGGTAAACAATGAGGGTGGCGACGTGGGCCTGTTGATTCATCTTCATGGAATAGTATGCAGTGTAACGCAGAAAAAACAAGGACATAAGAACAAACAGACAGCAGACACAAGCGATTGTCTCCTTGCTTTTTCTGCACTACACTACATGCCACGGCACAGTATACAGCACAGTATACAGGGGTATGTGTAGAATGTAGTGGAGAGTATGTAGTGTACAAGTAGTCGAAACCCACAATAACGAAATCTCGTGACAACGAAATTCTCGTGAAAACGAAATATTTTCGTATTCCCGGCGAATGCCCATAGGATTCCAATGCATTTCGCACCTCTAGATAACAAAATATTGCTGTACTACAATCCCACATCAACGGAATTTGCCAGAATGTAACCTTGCACTCTACCTAGGTACTCGCGCAAGGCTAGCAGGCTTCAAAATGTGCTCAAATGTGATTGCTTTGCACTAAAGTTGTATAAAATACCACGACATTACACTTGCTTGGGCGCTGCCATTTTTGTTGACAAAAACAACCAACTGCCGGAAGCATTTACGTGCACCGGAAACACTTCGTGGCCGCCATCTTGTTTGTTGTGTGCCCATTTGAAGCTGCTCACAGGCTGCTACCGACGTGTGATGGCAGTTTTTGCACACCTAGCGTAGTGCGTAAAGTGCGCCTCGGTTAGAAAAATGCAGCAAGAACAAGGAAATCCACGTCCACCGACATGGAGTTGTTTGTGGCGCTTAAGATGGCGGTTGCAGCATGGAGTGCCATGCGCCAGGCCATGATTGAGCAATCATCCGAGAATACGCATCTCTTGCTTCAAGAACGCTGGTTTTGGTGCCACCCGACAGGCAACGCTTGCAGTTTGAGCGCCGTACATAGATTTGCGCGAAGGGGCTGTTAATCTCGATCGATTGCCTTCAGATATACGAGATACAATCACTTTTTGCACTCTGCACTGAAAAAGCTGCTGCATGCGTGGAGCACTGTTGCTCTGCGTCCAGTGCCGAGTTACACAAAATTTCACAAAAATGATTACATCTACGAAAGTAACTGACCGACAGTACTGCTCCATGACAGTGCTGCCACTGCTGATCGACGCAAACAGCGCACCTTGTATTGTCAGCAACGCAATTCTATATCCTTAAGCAAAGCTTGCCATAGTAGGCTAACGGAATTTTGACAGCAAAGTTTCGTCGTGCGACACATTACCTATCTGTGCTGCCTCATCTCGCATCAACAAAATTCTCGCGAAAGCAAATTTTTTTTCTTTAATTCTCCACTGATCTCGTTATCGCAAGGTTCAGCTGTAGTTACTACAAGTGGGAGAGTGCAAAATGAGTGTAGTGGAGTTCCTCTCCAACAAACGTCTCTGCAATGAAATGACCTGTATAACAAAGGAGTAATTCTGTCCCGGTTTTTTTGTGAGGTGTGCGGTGCACGAGCTTTGCAACAAAGTGACTTGCATAACAAATGATTTCGGAGGACCCAAGCTCTTAGTTACAAAGGCGTTCGACTGTATAGAAGTGTACGATCATTACATTCTATCGGTACTAACATATGGGGCACAAACTTGGCGGTTAGCTAAGAAGCCTGAGAAGAAGTTTACAATACAACAAATGCACAGTAACAATGTGTCGTCATTCATTGGTCTGCGCCCGCTAAAGCAGATACTACCTAAGCTACCCCTTCATGCTTCACACCAGGGTTCAAAGGACCACGCAACGAGCGACGCAACGGAAAGTGTTAGTCATAACGTTTAAGGACAGGAAGATGGCGGCATGGATTAGCGAGTAAACAGGGGTAGCCAGTATTCCAGTTGACATTAAGAGGAAGAAATGGAGCTGGGCTAGCCCTGTAACAGGTAGGGCAGATAACCGGTGGTCTACATGAGTTACAGATTAATGCCAAGGGAAGGGAAGCACAGGCGAGGAGGGCAGAAAAGTAGGTGTGATGAAATTAGGAAACTTGAAAGCTACAAGAAAGGGCCAGCTGGCATAAGACAGAGGTACATCTGGAGATCACTGGGAAAGGCCTTTGTCTTCAAGTAGGCATAAATAGGTCGATGATGACAACTACAACGCTTGAATACAATGAAGTGTTTGTAAAGTCATGGGTAGTTTTCGGCGTGACGGAAATCCAGACTCCTAGGAATTCCACGGGCAGTGATAACTCCCTTAACACAACTCTGCCGTCTTTCGTATATTGTAGACTAAGGTTCTCTTAAACCACCTTTGTGCGTAAGGCTAAGGCTTGACGGCAAACTCGCTTTTGCTCGCTTTGTACGACCAGGCTTCGGCTGTGCATAGGACAAGCAGAAAATATGACAACACACTGTAGAATAACAAGTACAACAAAGTTTATTGCTCCAGAGGATTCACTTGATAGCAGGCTAATTACAACTTCAACGTTTGCCGGGGTCGATCGTGATGTGAATGATAGCAGGGTGCGAGAAAGGATTGGAACGAGATGTTTACCTGAGGTACTTCCTTCGTAGTAGCTCCCAGTCTTCTCCCCTCTCTGGCGCTCACCGATTGCACCGATTTGGGTGCCCCCTGCTGTGTTCTTTGCTTGGTCCAATGGTCGCAGGCCTCTGCGTCCACCTGACGATCTACGTCTGGGACCGGTACGAAGGGGGGGGGGGGGGCGCGTCGTACCGTTGGGCCTTCCCACACAGAAAAATCGTGCAAGTAACGTCTGCTGTACTTGTGTATGCTGGCGTATCTTTGGACATATGAAATTACCAGTTTCCATAATTTTCACAATATGTTGCTCAAGTTTGCGTACAAGATTCTTTTTTTGATGTGCTTGCCATTCATTGTAGTTAAGAAGCCATGGTATTCAGCTACTGAGAACAGGTCTGGAGGGTTGGTTTGCTTGCTGCCTCGGCCTCACTCTGATAGTATCAGCATGCAGAAATGGATGTGTACTTAATCTCCGTCTCACTGTGCGGTGCAGTGCAAGCTGTGAGTTTTATCAGCTGACCTGAACAGAGAAACAGGAGAAGGTCACCTCTGATGTCCAACTCTGATCACCGTCCACGCAGTGCCCACTGGATGGAAGCTTCACCGAAGGATTAGTAGCATACAGTGGGCTCCTCTCTTATCTGGAACACGCAACCGGCTCTTGTTACTGATTAGCTGACACGAGCCCTAGGCTTCGCTGCGCTGCACTGAAGTTGATGAGACACGGTATAGATTCGGGTGCACATTAAGAAACGCTAAGTAACGAAAATTTATCTGAAGTCTCCTGCTGTGCCATCTCTCGTAGCCAAGCTATGTAACATTAAAACCTCATCAGTCGGTCACGAAATGTGTTTTGAGCATCACTGCTGTTGTGAAAAGGACGTTGATGTAATGAATTAGTAGTGTAAAAAAATAAACAGAAAAGATGTAACAAAAATGATGGTTAAACAGTGCTTTTTTGCATTGCAGTGTCAAGCTATGCTTGTCATGAAAAAGAAAATGATATTAGTAGTCATGGACGCAGTAAAAGCGTTTTAGGAATGATTTATTCAATAGCTTAATCATTTTTCCTTGCTAACCATCAAGGTCAAAACATTTATCAATGGCAGTGGTGAGACTCACAAAAAGAAAAAAGAATGGCATAGAAAAGTACAGAAGCAATGATTTCTGATGCAGCGGCTGCAAGGTTTATCAAACAACGTTTTATCATCTTCCAATAATCCCTGACGCATTTATGCAGTTATCATGGGCCTGATGGTTGTGCAGAAATGGTGGGTGAAAGATCTGTATACAATCAAACCTCAATATTATGAAGTTGTACTTGTCGCAGCAAAAACTTCTTTACATCACAAATTTCATTAATTCAAGGTTTTAACGTTTCAGCATTAAAAATTATTTCACAAATTCCTAGAACATTCCTGGGGAATATTGGATGTCAGCAATTACTTATAAACAAATCGCAAGAAGGTTGGGCCATAATACTGTAGCATACTTGTGAGCGCCAGCACGTGCAGTTCACATAGCACCGGGAGCAATGCATTGGTGTGGCTCATGGCGTCCAAGATTGGCGTCGCATGGTGCCATAAAGCTTGGATGCCATGACTGACCGCCTCTAGTGCCCACAGCCATCATCAGTAAACCTTTATTTTAATGTAATCATTTATCTTGAATTGTCTCGTGCTTTCTATGATGGTCTTGCTTCTCAAAAACGGAAGGAGAAGGTGGTTTTCTTCTTGTTGATTTTTGTTTTAAGAGGATACGTGGCCGTCCCTGTAACACTGCCATGCTGCTACTGTTCGATTTTTTTGGCTGGTCAGAGGATTGACCAGTTTTAGCTACTTTTCCTTCTTTCTTTCTTTTGCAGTATACTCCATGGGTTGATTCATCAGAGGCAGTCGGGGCAAGTTTACCGGTTTGTTGTAAGAATGCTGGACGGCATGGGACAGTCATCAGCGTCGACTGAAAACGGCCCAGAGATTCGGCCAGACCATTGAATCTCTTCTCGGCCAGATGCTGGCCAATGTTGCCTTCACAAGTCGCGCACGACGACACAAAGTACTGCGTGTAACGTTCTTAGTTCCTCAAGCAGAAAACTTATTCCCCAGTGCGCGTGGTGGTTCCTGCGTGAAAGAAGAAAAAAAAAATTGTTTTTCTTTTATTTTCATTCCTTGCCTACAGTTATACCAGCTTCCGTGGCTGTACTTTTGGCACCTGTATTGTTTCGTTTTGCTGGCTCAGAGACGGCAGCCCACAGGTTGATTGCGTATACTTGGTGGTTGCATGCGTTGTTCACACGAAACAGGAACGTCTGTCTCGGGGGTGTACCCGCGACTAAAAAATCACTCAAGCAAGGAAATACTCCCCAAGTGTTCTTGTTTTCATTGTTTTGTCATGTCGTGCCTACATTATTTTAGTGTACATATGGAACAGTCATTCGCTAAATGTTTTAGAGGCTGGGGAATGACTCCACGGCAAGTTTTTAACAAACTGAGTCACGAGCAATCTCCCATCACATTCTTATTCACGTTGCCGCTTGTTAACTTTTTTTCCCCCTCTTTAGTCATTGTACATAGCTTCAAATGTTGGGCTACACAATTTCATTTTGTTAAGCCTTGCAAGTGTTAAACTTCGACCAGTCCATTGGCTTCAAAGCGTCAATGCGTTTACACAAACACAGCTTTTATTGGCCTTGACATGATTCGTGATTAATCTACTTTGATGTCTGAACTGTTGGGAATTAGTCATCATCAGAAGGTGGTACAGTTATAATTAGGGTGACTTTGAGTCAGCAGGCATATGGAGCACATATTTTGACGTACATTTGGCGTCGCAGCCTCTGCATCAATTTCATGCAGCACAAATGCCCAGGCTGTTGGCAGTCCTTGTATATGTAACTTTAAGCAGCCAGTATTGCACAGTTTGGAACAGATGCGACGACAGCACATCAAAAATGTGTTTCAAAACGCATTCTCTGTAGCTGACGCTCAATGCTCAGCACCTCAGGGAATCGTGTCATTCGTGAGTGCGTGCCCTAAAGAAGTTCTAACCTTTTGTCCACCTCTGTGCAGAGTAGGAACCAAGCTACAAAGTTAGGTGTACATACTAAACTTGTCAAATTTATTTAAATCGCAATGTAAGATAACATCTATGGCTTGTAATGGGGGAAAACAACTAAGTCAGTTACAGAGCCTACCTTTTAAGAGGTTGCGCATCCTCCCTAATTTTGGCTACCATGTTTCCTATACCAGAGCATTGGCTTGATATCGCATTTAGCACTTTTGAGCCTTGCTTGTTTGATTTTTTTTCATTGAAGCATCTCGTTAAGTGTTTGATTGATGCGAAAGGCAATGCTTCATTTCCTGCTCTCTTGTGTGCCATTACTTATTATTTAAACCCCTTAGTAAGTTCCTTTATAACAGATGTTTTGATTATAGACATACGGTAGACACCCTTTAAGACATAACTTGAAGGGATAAGGGAAATCTGTTCATATTTTCAAAAGTATGACATAACCGAAGTGTACTGCCTTCATGGGAAACTTGGCAAAAATCCAGAATTTTTTTTTTTATGCATACTGTGAATCGACTTCTCAGGGTTTGTCTTAAAAGGAAGTCTACTGTGTCAGTGTTTAGTGTATTGTATATATTCTGTACAAGAGGGTGCTTTTATTGTATGATCTGGCATTGTTCACTCCTGTTGTTATTGGAAACTAGTGACCGAGTTTGCAGTATCGATGTTAAGTCTTCTCTTCTTGGTAAGGCAGTTTGCTGCAAAGAAATGCCCGTCATGACACGAGGCAGTGAGGTTCCCAGGCTCTTAAATGTTGGCTTCTTCTAGGCTGTAATTCTAACTCTTCTCTTCACATTGCCTTTTTTTGCACTGTATTTACATCCTTTATGGTATTAAATGGGCATGACTGCTTTTCTCAGGCAGGTTAGGAAAGGGTACAAAATAACTTGATGCAAAAATACGAGTGACAGTGTTAAAATGAACATTAGAAGGTGTGGCAATTGCCAGTTAACTTATCCCACAATTGCACGTCTCTTCTAAATCTTGTCAAACAGGGTAACTTAGTTTTACTGCAAATTTTCTTGCAGTCATTTTGAGACCGTGCTGCGTGGCTTAATAAATGAAAATGCCATTAGCACGGGTTCCTTAGCATGCACGTAGAGTGCGCGTGCATTCCGCATGCCAATTCCACACGCAGCAGCACGCTAGAGGTATTGCAGTTCACAAATCGCTTTCCATCTTCACAGTACATTGCACGTTGTAATTTTGTTGCATATGTACAATGCAAATGACACACAATATGAAGCAATGTGATGTACGAGTAGAGTACATAATAAGCAGCGTGTGCAAACTTGATCACTTCAGCCTCTATGCACCTTGCTTAGCATGGTATATTGAGAGTAAGCTGTCGATAACTCGTTGACCTATCTGTTCTTGCGGTGTTACCTTTTGTGACATTGCATGCACATGTGCGTCGGCACCACTTCTCCTTCCCGTTGTCGCTATACTGAGACGCAGGAACCAAACAAACAGCTGTGCATTTAGCTGTGTGTGCTGGCCTACGGCTTCGTGCCATCTCCAGCTCTAACTTCTACCAGCCCACTGCCTTAACTTCTAGCAGCCCGCTGCCTTACCAAGGAAGTCAAGTCATCCAGCTGTACTCGAGCTTTGCTAAGTACCATTTAATTTTCGGTTTCGTGGCAGCTCGAAGGCATTGCATTTCCTCCCCCCCCCCTCGCTTTTTTTTCCCCCGGCCTGGTGTTGCAGCCTGCACAGCTTTTGTTAGAGTAAAATTTTGTATGGGGACCAGGGTGTGCCTTTTGTACGTGGTGCAACAGACTCGTTGCATTTTCGCTTCCTGAATTAAGGTTCGCCATTGATGGGCGAAAGGGAAAGTTTCTGGCTAAGATAGGTCTCACTGATGCTCGTTGCAGCATATCATATGTAGTGGCATAGTCCCTCGTCAAGACAAATGTAGTGTGTCTGGATGGAAGGGCTCGTCCTTATGTGCGCAAAAGAGTGTGTGTAACACCTAACTGGCCATACGCTTGTGCTCTAGCGTTCATTTGCCATGCTTGTTGTAGATTACAAGAGTGAAGCTCTTAGACAGCATCAAGTGGTACGTTTGCTAAGTTGGGATCATCAAGCTCACTCTTACTTTTTTCTCCCCCATGTTAAGTGCTGGTATAATTTTCTTTATAGAAAACTGATAGTGTATCAGGATGCCATGCTCACAGCTGCTTTCGCTTCGTGTTAGGTAATGTGGCTATATTTAAGAACAATGAGTGAACTCATCGTTAAAACCACGTAGCGCTATGTCATGTACAAGAAGGAGTAGTACCTGTGATTTTGTGATGATTTCCAGATTAACATAGGCGCGCTTGTATAATTTGGCATTGTGACAGTGTGTTCATTGCTTAATGTGTTGTTCGTCACCTTGCACACTTTATTCGAGCGGGAAGTCTCCACCCGATAAAGAAAGCCGAGTTTTGAGTAGTTTATTAAATATTTCTGAATTTATTTAGGGAGGAAGAACTAAGGTCTGCACACCGCAGACGCATTTCTCTAGCTGGAATTTTGCCTTTTCAAGGAAAGCCTTATGTGCACCGTTATTTCATTCTTCGTTTGTTTGCTGTTTCGTTGAGTGCATTGTAATTGCTGAAGTTGTTGGTTGTCTTGTGCAGTTACATCGACATTTTGCTCTTTGCACATCCATTTGTCTAGATGAACATTGTTAAAGTCTCATTGATCTTTGTACCCCAGTTGTCTTCACATCGTCGCTCATGTCTTGCATGCTACAGTCATATTGCAAAATCCCACTGCATCCTGTGTATAATTTTTGCACGCACTGCCTGGTTAGTCGGGAGGAGGTGTTCCAGCAGTGTCGCTCATCATTTTGCAGCATGGCCTGAGCCATCCATCATTCATTCGCACTTGACAAAAAAATCTCAGGCAACCATAGTACAACATTTCTTTATTTTTTGGACTGCTGTGCATAATGCTAGTGTGTCATACTGTTCTTATATATTTAAGATGTGTTAGTGCTGTTTTCTTTTTTTTCACCGACGACTTGGCCTTAGAGAAAGTGTTCTTTCTTTTAGTATTCGTTTTTCCAATTTAACGCATTTTCAAACATTGACAACATGCTGTTCCTGTTAAACATGGTGATGCTTTATGTTCAGCTGTCTTCCTCGAGTGGGTGACACATTATAGGCAAGTCTCAAAATGAGCTCACGAGTATGATCTGATTGTGCTGACATGTGAGTAAAAAAAAAAAAGAAGGGAAAGAAACATTGCATTTTTCAGCAAAGTGAACTGTTCTGCTGCTTCGATGCTACTGCACGCTTCGACTGTATTATTTCATGTCCATCATTTGAACTAGAGTAAAGGCACTAGACATTTCAAAAGCCCAAGGTTTTGAATAGAGTGTAACCAGTATAATGACAGGTGTACAGCAGTGATTTCTAGGGAGTTTCAGTGCTCTGTGACCTCACAAAGTGCTCCGCTTATGCAATAAGTCAGCTGTGCATGCTTGAGTGGCAGAACAGTGGCACAGCTAATTTGGTGCATTTCCAGCTAGCCCCTCACAGAAGGGGAGCTCAGTGTCAGATTGCAAAAAGGGGTGGGCTAACACTCTGTAATAATGGACACATTGCTAAAACTCAAATAATAAAGAGTTGCTGAAACTCGTGCTTGGTAAACTCGTGCATTGGCAGCTGGCTCCTCACAGCAGGGAAACGTGGTCGCAGATATTGAAATCAGTGTGTTAAAACTCCCTATTAATGAAGAGTTGTTAAAGCTTTCTGATAATGGAGAGTTGCTAAAACCCTCTAACAATGAAGGGCTTAGGCCAAGCTGTATTCATTACAATTAACTGGAATACTGGAGACATGGACTGGGAATGACATGGACAGCTGCACTGGGAATGACACCTTGCAATGCCGTACACAACCAAAACAGGCACAACTCTTCTTGATGAATGACTATGCGCTACTTAGTTGCTAGCATAAATGTGGTACCAGTGGCATGCTATTTATAAAGGTGTTATTGCCTTTTATGTACCTAGTTCATTATTGGTGAATAGGAAACTAGAAGATTTGAACGTCAAAAGCGTCAGCTCCATAAAGCATCGATGCTAGTACCAACACCAAAAGCGCAGCATAAATACTCGGTCAACATTGAAAGTGTACTGTTGAAAAATGTGTACGTCTGTTTGAGAAACCAACATTAGTGGTGTCCCAAAAATGCTAGGTGATGCAAGAGGCAATGAGTGTTATATGGGCACAAATTTGCACTTGTGGGAGTCGACCGAGGTATGTTGTTGGAAATTATGGTGCATAGTTCCACTAACAACAGTTTCACTCGAAACTGGGTTGCAATTCTTCAAGGTCACACCACTGCGAAGGTTCCCCCCCCCCCTTTGAAGAGCTGGGAAAGATTCACAGCCTGTTCATGTTCAACACATTAGATTGCCAGATGGCACCACCAGTGTTGCTGTTCTTGTCTAACGCTTCCGGTATTTTAGTATTATATCAATGGTAACATGCATACACCAGGCTAAACTTGTTTGTGGTAACTCGTAATGTCGTAGTTTATGCATGCAGGCCCGTGCCGTATTTGCAGTAATAGTTTGCACAAGAGAAGCTATTATGAGATTTTATAATGGCCGCTTGCAGATTCTTTCCATTGATTATAACATTTTAGGGGCTTCTTGCTGCTGCTATAGGTTTGGTGAAAGGCATAATTTGTGGAAAGGTTTTCTCTTGTGAAAAAGTCTTGCTGGAATGTCTCCCATTCTTTTCATTTTTGCCGTAAACAAAAAAGCTAAGTTATGTTGCAATTTATATTTCACCTGTATGTATGTATTGAGACAAACGAAAATTCATGTTATTCGTTCTTAATATGTAGTCTTTCAATCAGGCAGTAGCCATATTATAAAACAATGTAGCCGTTTTATAACGACAACAAAGAGAATCAATGTGGGGGGCAAGTATAGAAAGCTTTTTTGAACTATCTTTAAGAATGAAACTGTTTGCAGATATCACACTTTGTTTACATACATTAGTGTGCAAATAACACAACTTCACTCATATGCTAGAACAGTAATAGTACAGAAAAGTTTGTCATCGCATTGCCTGCTAAGGTAGAAAACCATCAAATGTACCCTCATTTTTGTGCCTTTAAAAGTAGTGCAATGGGACGTGATTTATCCCCACCTGTTTATCAGTTAAATGAGAAATTATCTGGTGTGTTCACATTGTGAAGTGTTTCTGATCAAATTTTTATTGTTTATTGGCAAAGACACTTGTGCACTTTTGGTGTACTATTGTACTGAACATGTTTGCCTGTGCTCTATGTCAGTAAATTGTGGTTTTCACTGCAGAAGCATTTTTATCTATAGATGTTAAAGAACCAGGATATTTCTTTTTTTGCTCTCCGTTTTTCTATCTTGCTTAAAAGACAAGCACTTACAAGCTAGGTGGCCATGCAATCAATCCTCAAGCCTCCTTAATCTTTTTTTTTTACTTCTGTCATTGCTTGTATTCGGAACACATGGTAACAGTCGCGATGATGCCAGTAAAGCAGGTATTTTTTTTTTTCCGCTGGTTTTGTGGCAATGTTGTCATAAGCCAAGTGTTGCAAATAACGATATTTCATCTATTGACATAGTGTTCTTACCTGCTTCTAGAACAACTCTGGCAATGTCCTAAGCTGACGATGAAATTATTGATAAGTGTCTGGTTTAAAATCGCCTTAAGTCATCTTCAGATGGATCCATACACTATCCAAGGATGAGTGTTCCATGATTGCACACATAGACCAGCCAAGCATTATGTGCTTGAGTAGTTCTGATCTTTCTGTTACCTCTGTGGGCCTTGCTTGAGAACTACTATCTTCACAATTGCTGTGCATCAGAAGTAGTTATGTTGTTGAACTCTGCAGAACTAATTTGTGTGGGCTGCTGCTGCTTAATTTATTTTTCAAAGCTCAAATGACTTGTCACAAAACAGTGGGACTCGGTTCACCGTTTGTAAAGAGTAACAAGACCTTTCATACCTGAAATAGAATTATGTCCGTCATTCTTTGAGGCCCCTTTTTTTTCATGTCCAGTCATTGCGTGTGTCTTGACCTTTGTTCACATTAGCAAACACTGGTTGAGTCCCAAGTGCTCCGTGTTGCGTAGGTCTTGTCCACACGTTATGCCCTACATGTGTGTCTCAGAACATTGGCGCTGTGTCAGCTCTTGCATTAACACATATTGCTGTACATAACACACAAAACAAATCTATATTTTTATCTGTCTGTCCCCAGAATAGGTCTATATCTATCATGCTTATTACATTGTGTGTGTGTGCGGATCCTGGTCATCTTTATCTGCCGAAGCAAGGAGAGATGGGGCTAAGCTGCCTCCGGATGTTCTTATCAGTTGCCTCGGTACACACCGCATAACCACACACGTGTGTGGATGCTGATTTATGTGTGTTTGTTTTCCGATTGTGTAAATATGTACATAGCCCAGTTTTTGTTACTCAAGAGAGAAGAGAGGAGTGTTCGGCTAACGTGCGTGTGCCGAGTGCGCAATGCTTTGTATGTACTTGTTGCACGGGCAAAGTACACCTTGCTGCGGTGTATCCGCGTCGCTTCTGTGTTGCCTGTGTGTCACCGTGTGAAGCTTGAAGAGGTGTCATGTCTGCTGGCCCTTGTGATGGTGATGTGCAACTAGTGAGTGTTCAGAGAACAACATAATGCTGCCTTTTCTCTCGAGGTTGAGAAGGAATACAGACGACATATGTGCTGTATGTGGAACCTTGTGCAGTCATTTGTTTGCGTGGGTCGTTGGAGTTTCCAGTCGACCATGACCTTTGAAGCTGTTTCTAGCCATTGCCCTTGGAAGTATGTTTCACAGTTTATCTTGGATGAATGAGTTTCATACAGATAGTATTATAGCCAAGCATCGATATAAGAAACATGGATACAATTAATTATCATACATGTAATGTAATGCAGTAGGGACTCGTTATAATGATGCCGTACCTGGTGCAAATACCTTCATTAATTAAGGGAAAATCAGACATCCACCCGTTCGTAGCAATTGCTACAAAGGAAACCCATACGGGTTCCTCGAAAGAAAAGCCTCGCAGTTGAAGAAAAATTTGTCCTAGTCCGGGACTCGAGCTCGGGACCACCGCCTTTCCGCAATTGGCACCTGTATTGCCATGAACAGGTGGATGTATGATTTTCCCTTAATTAATTACTTCTCTTTTCCACAGAACTATTATGTCAAATACCTTCATTATATCAAAAGTTTGTTATAAGCATCTACTCATTGCATGCTGGTATTGACAAGAAACATTTTAGATTTACTTTGTTAAATCCAATAATTTGTTGTATCGTGGTTGAACTGTAAATATAAAATTTGCTGTTTCTTTTTTCCACCGATATCAGCATGTATGCTGTAATGGCCGTCGCATGAACAAAGGTATTTCACATTAGACACAACTTTATTATAGCAAGTTTCTTTTGTACTAGCAGGAAACGCGACACTGCAGTCATCATGAATATAATCTGGTGACATACATCTTTGCTGGCATATCCATCGGCTTCATCAAAAACATTCCTGTGACTTTTAAAGTGAAGCTTTCAAAGTGAAGCTTGCTTTGCCTCTTCCTTCGACTTTTCCACTGCTGCTGCTACTACCTTGCATCCCATGCTGGGGACTGGTTGAGAGCTTAAGGCAAATGTGTGTGCGACAACATGGGCAACGTCCATGACATTCCATAGAGTAAAGTTACAATGCTCTCTGGACGCCGTAATTAGACATGATCCCCCCCACAAAAGCATTGCAGGAGCTGCCATACTTTCCTCCATGCTCACGCACATCAGCAACAGCAGTCCAGGGAGGAAGTAGGGGGAATGTGCCGGCCCTTGCTGCCCTCAGATCGAGTTTAAGGCCCGTCAAGTTGCTACGAGCAACTTTTTCCTTAAATCCCCCATAAATTGTATGTTTATGGAAATAAAGGCATTGTAATGTCTGAGAGAGCGTAGAAAGAAAGAGGAGGCAGGGAATAGGCACAACCAGATTCCGTACCGACGTAGTCGGGAAATGGGTGATTAATCTAACCCTTCTGCACTCATGGCAGTTCACCTAACATGACACGGGAGGAAAAAAATCTGCCATCAGAAAGCATTGCTCATTTGGGATCTCTTCAGTACAGGAATGAGAGTGAATGAATGACATGTCTCTATGTGTTCTGTTTACCACGTGGACAAACACGAGGTGCAGGCAAGGTAACATTTAACATAGTATCATGACTGTTGTATGCCATCAACATCACCACCAAACACCGTCAATGAACATAAACAGCACAGAGAGCTACGCTTGCATCGATTTCTACCATGCTTGGGATCTGCATATTTTTTTATTATTAGATTCAAGCGGCGTTCCTTACAGCAGTTAATTGAAACAGGAATGCGTATCGTCAGATTTCAAGAATGTATTTCTCAAAACTGGCCTGAGCACAGGAACTCTGCTGAATGGATATGACTACATTACTGGATGGCTTCAATCCTGCAACTGGCACAGATGCCCTAAAGTGAATAATTCGAGATAATTAGTGAAACATTGTTAGCTAATGTTACACTGCAACTTGTCGTGCAAGCAATGCATGAATCACTTCAAGCAACCCAACTGGCATGACAGGGTTGTGCTACCTGCCACACTTGTTCCCTTTAAAAAAATTGCTTGCAACCTGCACCCAGAATACGACATAGGTCCTGTCTGGAGCACATACGCAAGCATGCGTTTTAGTGCAGACTCAAACGTTTTACCAATCCAATCCAGTTGTATAATTGAAACTAAGTGCTCCCAATTTCATCTATAGAATGGTAAATTCTGGAATAAAGTGGCATAGTAATTAACATAATGGTACAGAGGTGAGCTGTCTTTTACCAGCAAAAGATAGTTGTTGATGTGTACGTACTCGCTTTTCGTGATTATAGGCTACCGCAGGGTGTTGTGGCAGCAGTAGCCATGACATGCGTCACATTGACGTGTCAGCACTCAGGGCGTCAGCATGATATTAAAAATATTAACGCTTTTTTATATTGCTGCAAAATTAAAGAAAATTCGGTTTTGAAAGTATACGCTTACGGAGCGTTTGGACAGGACTGTGTGTACAAGAGAGGGGCAAAGTGGTGAACAGTCTACTTAGAGCTGTGACTTACACTGCCAGATTTGTGGCCAATACCCCAGAGTTGTTTGCGACAGGTCATTGAGGAATAAGAACTGCATACCACCATGCACGTCTACAAGTGACCCTTGCATGTAAATATTTATATATACTTTTGTGCCTAATTAATTACCCGTCCTCTTCGTAACAATATTTCATTAGCTTAAATTTATTTAGTGTTTTTTGTTAGTGTCCTTTAAAGAAAGCACCTTATGTAGTGTCAAACATGGACCTTTTCGAATCTGCAATCTGTTGCTCCGTGAGTGCACTGGGCTGAGAAAAATCTTGCACCATGCAAGATTAATTGAAGGCAGGGAGGATGGAGATAAATCAGGAGGGAGGGAGCATTACATCATGCAGCCGGCCATCGCAAACTAGCTCTTCATGATGCCACCCCGTTTGCCTTTTCTTGCTTAAAAGGTCAGCCCAACACGTGACCCTGCGCACGGCAGACTCGGCAGAGTGTGCTTGGCTTCCGGTACATTTTAATTGACGTGCACTTATTCGGGTGTTCATGTAGAGCACAGAGGAAGGAAAAACCGAGAGGCCTTGACGTTACTCCTTGTGACGCCTCCATGACGCCGAATGTTGGCTGTACATTCCACCATATTGTCGGGGCAGATAGTCCTCTCATGTTTACATTTCTCACCTCCAGTGTGCAACCACCCTGGACTGTAGCGATCCGATCAACGGATCCGACACCCACTGCCAAAGTCGTGTCGTCTGAGTATTGTGCTCTAGTGTTGAAAGAAGTTCATAGTGAAGTCCACAAGTTAGACCATGAGGCTGGTCCCCGCTGCATTTGCCGGCTTTTCTGTAAATAAATTTGAGCAGCCTCACTGTACTGCAATAATCGATGACTGGCATCACACTTTATGTACATCACGACACATGACA
Organism: Dermacentor variabilis; assembly: GCF_050947875.1. NCBI lineage: Eukaryota > Metazoa > Arthropoda > Arachnida > Ixodida > Ixodidae > Dermacentor > Dermacentor variabilis. The sequence goes on along the minus strand of NC_134578.1, from coordinate 15,946,328 downwards.
TAATAGTTCTGCGGAAACCCGCAAGGTGCTACGATGGGGAGGATGTCTCATCTTCCCTTTATTAATCACTACACATATCGACCTATGGCTAGCCCATCTGCAGTTTCCAAGGGCAAACGTATGTCAGTGGTGGCTTGAAGCATCATTTTGCTTTATTAAACAAATTTCGGGTCTTCGCGCACCGTGTCGATGAGCCACAGCATGCCGGCGAGGAGGCCAGCAGAAGAGAACACGTTTAGATAACAGCGACTGTGGCTAGCGATACGAATTATTCTCATGGTAAGTGAAGCCTCACAGTAACAAAGTTCTTTGGTAACCGCCGCGCGGTGACGAACTGTATGCACGTATACACAGTACTGTTCTGCTATGGAATAAGTTGTGCTGTTTACTTCGGCAAGTGTTCACATATTGTTCCGACAATGCCTCCTTTATTATTCTTTGATTTTTTTGGTTCAGAACAGCGTGCGTTGAGCGAGGGTTCTCACGAGGGTGGCATGGCAGTAGAAGACACTAAAACTTGCTGCGCATGGAGGAAGGAAGAATATGTTGCCACGGCACGATCACGTGTTGAGCTGACTTTTCATGGCTTCTATTTTGTTGTGTAATGCTCCCTCCAAGTTCTTAGTTCCTCGGCGAAAGGCATGAATGGAATCTGTGAAGAGTATCACATGCACGACATTGGAGCTTTTTTTTTTACCTACACTTTGCGCAGGCTCGGGGAAACAAATGTAGTGCCAGGCAGTATGACATCGTGTGTTGCACTGGTTCGCTGGGCTGTGGCCAGTCGGAGCAGACTGTGTGTCGTCTTCTGCATCAGCAGACAAAAAGCGCCCGACTCCACATTTCGCCTGACTTCGTACTTATAAGGCAGCTTATATGCCCTTGCCTGAAACTACGAATGCCAATGTACGAGTTTCTTTTTATCGACAAATCTAGACAAACTGCAGCGAAATACATCGCGACTGGCAGGTGCATAAAGATCATCTCACTGCGTATATAGCACAGAGCCTGAAACAGCCCGCACCATCCGTGAGTAAGATAATTTTGTCGTGGAAGATTAGCTCACCTTCCTCTCTGACACATGGTCACGCTAGCACTTCAATGCCCGTCGGCCCATCCCTGTAGCGAGCCTGTAGCGAGACAAAACGGCGCCACGCGTTTGGTTTGCCAGCCTGGTTTGTTGTCTGCTGCCTACATTCATCGAAAGCGCCATGTAGAAATTGTAATTTTCGTGCTACATTACAGCCATAAAAAATGGCTTCGTGTAGGTGGGCAAAGTTATATGCACTTTTCTACACCAAGCTTTCTTTTTTAAAAAATGGCCACTTCCTACACTAACCTTGGGCCGAAGTCCTTGTGCGTTTAGCACTGTTACTTTCCAAAACATTAATTACCACCAGCTCGCTCTCTTCTAGTACAGTTCCTACACTAACTATACTCGTGTAGCCAATGTAGGTAAAAAAATTGCCCTATTATAGCACGACTGTATAGTGAGCTCATTGTGAGGGGATCGATGATTGGGAGGTCGATGTACCACGGCTGCCTAACAGCACAAGGTGGGCTTTAATAACTTCAACTTTAACCAGTTGACTGTACTTGCAAGCTCGCAGCTAACTTTTTGCACATGCTTCGCATATGGAATTGGACCTTGTCTTTGCACCAAGCCCATGCGCTGTTGTCTGCCCCCTGACACTGAGACCTGAGGTAGTTCTTTCCCCTTCATTTCCCCTCCCCATTTCTTAATGTTAAGAACATGAAGTGTGTCGTAAATTCAGGTGCCATTTATGACTAACAAACAGTTAAATAAAATAAACATTTATTTTCCATGTTTTTTTTTGGTCGTCTGTATGCTTCCTAAAATGGAACCCCTGGCGTGGCTTAGCATTACCTGGATCAGCCAAGTATCAGCTGGAATTAAAGAGGACATTTATAGCTTACAAGAAAGCAGAGAGAACATTTCGAGGAAAGTCAAAGATAATGGAGAATAACAATGTACTAAGAATTTTGCAAAGATATACTGCCTCGAAATAAACATTCCTGAGTGGCTGTTGAGTTTCACGCGTCTTGTCTTTCCTTCTTCCCATTTCCCGCCCTTTCTTTTTGTGCTGCTACAGGTTTATCTGTGAAAGTTTTATGAAGATATTCGTTCGATGAAGTGCTTGCATGCTTCAAGAGCAGCAGTGCCGATATCCGCACATATTCTTCTGGCGCCACTTGCAAGCCGCATCTTACTTAGACTGTTGATTTATGCAGCCACAAATTCAAGTCAGTTCGCCTCTCCCCTTGCTTCAAACTACCCCTCTAGAAAACTGTATACTTCAAACACATCAAACCAACCAACGCTAGCACCATACGAATGACGTCACGGCTCACTGCGTGACGTCACGGCGGCCATTGCGGTCAAGCGCGTGCTTGCCGTTCAGCACAACTCCCGAGAGTTCAGACTCTTGTTAGTTTTTTTATTCTATGGCACTAGCGTGCCCATACATAACAATCTTCCAGGCCTGCTTAATGCAAGCGGCAGCTAATCGGTTTCGCTTGGACGTGCATTCGCTCAATTAATCGAACGCTTTCGCCGGTGGTTATGCTACGGCTACAAAGGCGCTCGTGCAGCAATTGACATATTGAAAAAAAAAATTAAAAGCAAGATCCGTAAAAAAAAAAAACATTCCCCAGGTGAGGCTCGAACTCACAACCCCGGCATAGCTCACGAGAACTGTCGTATAAGTACCGTGCGCTAACCAATTGCGCCACTGGGGAGATGGAGGCCCGGCTCTTCCCAAATGCGGGCAGGCTGTGCTGCCTGCCCCCCACTCTCCCCGACCCCCGCGGTTTTCCGCAGATTGGCAGATGTTCTTCGCTCTTTGTTCTTGACGTCAGGGTCGCCTGTCAGTCAGCGCTGCGTCTGTTCGTCGCGAGCCGGCGCACACTGTTCGCGATAAAGCTGCGCCGAAAAGCTTCGGCTTCGCGATGCACCCAATGCGGCGGGGCTTCATCTCCAGTCCCATCGTGGGCGGGGCCACCGACTTGATCTTCGGGAGCCTTCGACTTTGGCTCCCCGAGATCTCAGTCCCTCAGGACGGAAATAAAGTTCTTGTCACGTCATGTCGCGATGCACCCTAGCCATTCTGTGTAAAATTTGTTACGTTTAATTGTAGTTACGCGGCGCTGATTGACAGAGAACGTAGCCTTAGTTCTTCAATAATCGAGACAAAAACACCTAAACTCGTATAATTCGAATCGCAATAGGTTTACATTGTTTCAAACATCACTTAAGCGTGTACATAGACAGGGACCAAAACAACGACGAAGTCGTTGTTTTGTTTTCGTCGTTGTTTTGGTCCATGTCTGTGTACGCGTTGTAAGTGATGTTTGAAACAATGGAATACCAACTAGCCCGCAGCCAAATCCTGCTTCAGGGATAGGTTTGCAAGCTGAGTACCTGTCCAGTACTGGACGTGGTCGATGGATGTTTAAACTGTCGAGCAATACGGGAAGTCGGTGGTGTTTATTTCGGAAAAGCTTTATTTCTTAAATAGCTGGGAAAGCAGAGAGAAAGCTTCAACCGATGAACTTGAAATGGCAGCCTTCCCACCCTCAAAACGCTATAAAAGGAGTATAATCTAATTTTGGTGTCATATTGGAGTCGCGTCACATACACTCTCAATTTAAAAAGTTCGCACCCTTTGGGGTTTACCTTTGCCCACAATAATAAGCGTCATCTGCCTTGGTTGCGTTTCATTTCTTGAAAACTCTGCGCTCGCTACTTTCCTGTCGAGAATGATGAATGACCTGACGTACTGGGCTCGCAGCGTTAAAGACAGGAAACGTGAGCAAGATAGGTGACGAATATCGTTGTGGGAAAAGATGAGCCCCAAGGGTTGGAAACGTTTTTAGAGTGGACTGCGTTCGTAATTAAATTAAAATTAAGTTGTGGGGTTTTACATGCCAAAACCACGATCTGTCTATGAGGCACGCCGCGGTGGAAGACTCCGGGTTAATTTTGACCACCTGGGGTCCTTTAACGTGCACCCAATGGATGGTACAGGGGGCGTTTTTGCGTTTCGCCCCCACCGAAATGCGGCTACCGCGGCCGGGATTCGATCCCGCCATCTCATGCTTAGCACCTGGGGCAATACCATAGCCGCTAAGCCACCGCGAATGAACGTGAAATATGTCCGGCGTACTAACTAAATTATGTGGCTCCTATAAGTATATTATATTATATTTTTCTTGAGCACCATGCTAGAAGGTCTACCTCCATATAATTCGTTGAAGTTCAATCTGTTGCCCAGCTCTATACAGAGGGGTCAAATAAAATATAACTGCACGCTTTGGGTATCGATTCATTCATTCATTCATTCATTCATTCATTCATTCATTCATCAACGAACCTACACTATCAAGGGCTGGTATTGCGCGTGCCGAACAATATTTAATTTAAAGCCCCTCCCCTTCCTTCTACAGGAAGTGTAAATGCCCCTGTGTCGTTTGGGACATTAAACCTCAAGAATAAGTCAACCTCCATAGTTATGCAAGGGTATATTTCTCACACTCCTGACGTATATATGTTTATAAGCATACTATAGAATCCAAGGGTCAAGCACGCGTTCGGAAAACCTAAAACTCGGTTTTGACCCCGGTGTAAGAATATTATATTCTTACACCATGGTTCTGACGCTGTGCTCCCGATCGATCTAGGCTTTTCGAAAATCGACGCCCTCTTGACATGCATGTACCCTTTAAAAACAAAACAAAAAAGAAGGGTCGTTGTGGTTAATTACCGTAGGTCATTGTCACAGCATAACTACCTTCGTATAACTGCAGTTGGTAACGGAAGAGTTAATAATATTACTGACTAAACAAGATAGTCACTGCTACTATATTGATTCTCGGTTACCAATTCCAAACGATGTTATAGCGCCACCTGATACGATGTGTTTCTAGCCTAAACGCACCTGTCCGGCCCACTATGGCATAGGCCGGAGTGGGCTCGATAAATGCGTTGTAGGCTAGAGAGTTTGGTGATGCTGACTGCGTTTTTAATATCGGCAGCCGAGACCCATTAGTAGCAGTGACTACGCCTCGTTTAGCCAGTATATGTGGCGTTACGAACTCTAACCGTTACAAAGTGCAGTTACACCGAGGTAGTGAAATGCAGTTACAATTTGGTATAGTAACCACAACGACCTTTCTTTTATAATCGCACACCTTCTCGCGAAGCCCTACTGACGTCACACAGCATAACTCCGGTCTAATTCCCGCTTACGCACGAAGAACGAGAGATCACGTATCGATCGCTGCGTAAGCGGGGTAACAAAGTGCAGTTATACCAAGGTAGTGAATGCAGTTACAATTAGGTATAGTAACCACAACGACCCTTCCTTCATAATCGCGCACCTTCTCGCTAAGCCCTATACTGACGTCACACAGCAGCTCCCGCCTAATTCCCGCTTACGCACGAAGAACGAGAGATCACGTGAGCGGCGTGAGATCTGCGTGAGCGGGAATTCCAAGTGCCTTGAATAGGTATACGCGGTGTCGATACCCTCGCCCAACCCTCTTCGGTCGTCCCCTGCATCTGACCTGAGCTTGCTCTGTTCGCTTATATACCAGGTTGATTACAGTCGATCGCGGTCCCCGGGAAATGCCGACGCAATGACCTTTTTTTCTGTTGCGAAAACGCCAATGCCGCCGATTCACTAGGAATGCAGCATCGACGGCCTGCCCGTGGTATACCATTCAAGATTAGTTTGACAATTGATTTCTTGACATCTCTCTTGCACACATCGGTGCCGTGAGCGATGAGCAGCCCCATCACGAACGTATAGAGCAGAAGTGCGTAGCAGTTCACGTCGCATGTGTGTGCGCGGTGAAGTTTCACCGATCGGTAAGACTAACATACGAATATGCGGCAGAAACAGCGTAGATTCGATTGTCCATCATTTATACGTGGACCTATACCGTGCTTTCCTTTTTTTTTGGGGGGGGGGGGTTCATGCATAATTTTCAAAAAATCATCTGTGGCAGTTAGACTGATTCTATTCATTGAGCTGGATTACTGGATTGAGAGGCGAACATTGAGAAGAGCTGGATTGAGAGGCGAACATTATACATGCACGAGAAATTGAAATGCTTAATCGACGAATCAACAAAAATTCACTAAATAGTAACTTTTTAGCTGGTTACTTGAAAGCACGTATTGCAATTAACGAATTGTAGCCGATTAGTTCACAAGGCGTATCATTGCAGTGTATCGCTGGTGTCATCCTGAAAATTCGCGGAAACCGGTGTCATCCTGAAAATTCTTTCCAAGTGGTATCCGCGAATTTTCAGGATGACACCAGCGATACACTGCAATGATACGCCTTGTGAACTAATCGGCTACAATTCGTTAATTGCAATACGTGCTTTCAAGTAACCAGCTAAAAAGTTACTATTTAGTGAATTTTTGTTGATTCGTCGATTAAGCATTTCAATTTCTCGTGCATGTATAATGTTCGCCTCTCAATCCAGCTCTTCTCAATGTTCGCCTCTCAATCCAGTAATCCAGCTCAATGAATAGAATCAGTCTAACTGCCACAGATGATTTTTTGAAAATTATGCATGAACCCCCCCCAAAAAAAAAACAAGAAGGAAAGCACGGTATAGGTCCACGTATAAATGATGGACGATCGAATCTACGCTGTTTCTGCCGCATCTTCGTATGTTAGTCTTACCGATCGGTGAAACTTCCCCGCGCACACACATGCGACGTGAACTGCTACGCACTTCTGCTCTATACGTTCGTGATGGGGCTGCTCATCGCTCACGGCACCGATGTGTGCAAGAGAGATGTCAAGAAATCAATTGTCAAACTAATCTTGAATGGTATACCACGGGCAGGCCGTCGATGCTGCATTCCTAGTGAATCGGCGGCATTGGCGTTTTCGCAACAGAAAAAAAAGGTCATTGCGTCGGCATTGCCCGGGGACCGCGATCGACTGTAAACAACCTGGTATATAAGCGAACAGAGCAAGCTCAGGTCAGATGCAGGGGACGACCGAAGAGGGTTGGGCGAGGGTATCGACACCGCGTATACCTATTCAACTGGGCAGATGTTAGTAGATTTTTGTGAGGCTCATGATTTGGTGATAGTTAATACTGAAATTAAATGCGACGGGAAAATAACATGGGAAAGAAATAATACCCACTCGACAATCGACTACTGCCTAATGTCCCACAAGCTGTATGAACGGATGGGATGGATGGAAATTGATGAGGAAGGTACAAAAAGCCTGGGGAGTGATCACAAACGAATCAAAATCAGTTTTGGAAGGACAGTACCACTGGTAGAAACTAAAGAAAGGTAAGGTATGAGCAAATTGAATGACAGGCAGCTACAAGAAGTGACGAAAAACATTGAAAGCATGGTATCCAAGCAACCGCAAAGGGCATGGACATACGACGAGTTAATAGGTATTTTTAAACGAGAGCTAGAGAAGGGACAGATTAGGAAACTAGGAAGTAAACAGGGAAAATATAAACCGAAAGGCTGGTGGGACCGAGAAGTTAAGGAGGCCATAGAGCAACGCAAAGAAGCGTGCAGAAAACACAGAGCAGCGAAGAAAAGGGGAGCCACACCAGAAGAGGTGGAGACAAAATGGGAGGATTACCTTGCAATGAAAAGAGAAGCATTGGCATTAATTCAAGCCAAGATAGCAAAAGTTGGGGTACAGTGGATGTTAGAGATACGAAAAAAAGACAGAAATGCCTCTAAGAAATTTTGGGAACACATAAGGCAACAGAGTAAGAAGACAGAGGTGGTTCAGCACTCACTGACCACACCAGAAGGAACAAAGGTAGAAGGTGAGGAAGCTCAGGAATATATTAGGTTAACAATAGAGGCAACATTTGCAGAGCCAGTGGGTAGCGAAATGGAGAACAATGACAACAGCAGGACAGAATTAGAGGAAGAGTACAGAAGGATGACAAGTAAGGAATGGGACAGAATTGAACACAAGGTCCCCGTGGGAACAGCGACAGGACCTGATGGCATACCTATGAAATTGATAAGCATATTAGGCCAGAAAAGTAAATTAATATTACGACAACTTATTGAACAAATAGTAGTAGGGGGAGATGTTCCACAGGACTGGAAATCAAGCAGAATGATATTAGTGTACAAAGGTAAGGGAAGCAAGGACAACATTAAATCCTACAGGCCAATAACTATCACATCAGTCATATACAGAGTAGCAATGCAGATGGTGAAAAAGAGAATGGAGGAATGGGCAGAACGTGAAGAGATCTTGGGAGAACTGCAGAATGGATTTAGAAGGAACAGACGGCTAGATGATAATTTATTTGTTATAACACAGTGCATAGAGATAGCGACAGCCAGGCAGAAACCGCTATGGATAGCTTTTTTAGACATTAGAGGAGCCTATGATAATGTAAACCCAGAAAAGTTATGGAGCCAGTTGAGGGAATATGGTCTAGATAGAAAGATGATTGAGTTCCTACAACAAGTTTATACAGATAATGAGGTAGAGATAACATGGGAGGGGGAAACTACAAAGCCAGCTAAAATAAGAAGAGGTCTCAGGCAGGGCTGTCCATTGTCGCCTCTGCTTTTTATGATTTACATGAGCCAAATGGAAAAGAGACTAGAACAGAGCACAATAGGAACTGACATAAGCTATATGCAGGAAGGGCAGAAGGTAGCTCAAGTACTAGCCGGACTGATGTATGCAGATGATATTGTACTGCTTGCTGACACCCGAGTAGAGCTACAGGAACTAATGAACATATGTGGAGAGGAGGGAGAAAAATTGGGACTGCAATTCAGTAGAGAGAAGTCTGGGATAATAGTATACAATGAAGAAAGGGGGGAACCATTGGAAATACAAAGCACTAAGATTGATCATGTTGAAAAATACAATTATTTGGGCATATGGCTAAACGAGGGCAAAAAGTACTTGGAAGAACAGGAAAAAATTATGATTGAAAAAGCGAAAAGGAACTCAGCTGTAATGAAACATAAGGCACTTTGGAACTATAATAGGTACGAGGTGGTTAGGGGCGTATGGAAAGGGGTTATGGTACCTGGCCTCACATTCGGAAATTCAGTACTGTGCATGAAATCGGAAGTTCAGGCATGCATGGAAACGAGACAGAGAAGTGTAGGCAGGTTGGCCTTAGGAGCACACGGGAACACCCCTAATGAGGGAGTGCAGGGGGACATGGGATGGACGTCATTCGAAGGTAGAGAGGCAATAAGTAAACTAAAATTTGAACAGAGACTCCCAGCACTGGAGGAAAAAAGGTGGGCAGGAAAAGTATACAAATATCTGTACATGAAAAGTTTGAACACAAAGTGGACACTCAGAACTAGGAAGCTGAGGAATAGATACCTACAGCCGAGGGAGGGGGTCCAACGTGGTTCTAGTGTGGGAAAGGAGGTGAAGGAGACGGAAAGAAAAATGTGGGAAGAAAGAATGCTCGGAAAGCCAGCGCTATCAATGTATAGGTCACAAAAACAGGAGATTAAGAGAGAGCTCTTATTTGATAACTCGCGGGGCAGCTCACTATTATTCGAAGCTAGGACAGGGGTTTTGGGAACGAAAACATACAGGGCTAAATTTGAAGACGTGGACCTTCGGTGCACAGCATGCGGAACCGAAATGGAGACCACTGAGCATATAGTGCTGAGATGCACAGACCTTCGCCCAACCCTGGCAGAGGGAACAGTGGCAGATATGGAAGGGGCATTAGGTTTTCCCGGGGAACGAGGGCAAATAGACGTGAAAAGAGTGGCAGTAACGAAGGGGAGGCTAGAGGATTGGTGGAGGAAGGCAAGGGATAGATAATACTATAAATCGGGGAGATAATGTTTCCTCTACTGTGTTAGATAGTTATTTTGGGGGGAGGAGGGGAGTGAAAACTAGGTTAAGGAAAAGAGGATATAAAGAAAGGGGAAAAAGAATAATAATAATAATATAGGAAGGGGAGCAAAAGGCTAGGTGGCGCCAGCCGCCGCCCGTTACAAAGGGTATAGCCGCCATCCATCCATCCATCCATCCATCCATCCATCCATCAAGGCTCTTGGAATTACCGCTCACGCAGATTTCTCAGCCGGCGCTGAGAACGACGAGGATGCAACAGCTTTCCGATTGGAACCCATGCTCCTTATTAAAAAAAAGATGTTTTAAATGTATTTTCTATGATAACCTAGATAATTGGTACGCAAAAACATATCCTGGTGGCGGATGAGTGCTGATGATCGAACACCGTATAGGGCTTATGATATTATAATATAGCAGGTTTTTATTTTCGACAGCGTGGGTAACATAGCTGGCACGCCCTGTGTACAATCCTGTATAACAAAACCTTAACCCCTTTTTTTAACTAGCAAGTTCCACATGCTGTAAAAATCGTTCGTGATGAGGGTAATATTGAAGTATATCGTACATGTAAGTTGTACGTGTGCGTTAAACTGCATGGCAGCAGAGTCATCTTGAGCGACATGCTAATAGTACACTCGACTAGGAGATGATGGTCATCATGAACGCATACCTAATTTCATGAATGAAAGGTTTGAGTCGCTCTTGTAATGGTTGTGTAATTGTAAGTCAGAAGCATGTCTTGAAGGATTTGTGGTATTTTAGTAAAGTACTCTAGTACAAAAAAAGAGAACAATGATCTTACCGCGATAAGAGGATTGGTAAGTCAGATAAGAGACAGCAACAGAAGTCAGGTGGAGACCCCTCCTTGAAGTTCCCGTACCATCTCGCCGTGACGTCATGGGTTTCGACTGAGTCTACTCGCGCCTAGAAATGGATTACCTTGAATTCTAAAAGAGCCAATGACTGCACTTATAAAATTCTCAGACAACTATTTTACTGTAGCTCCTGCAACGACCCAAATGCAAAAAAAAATTAAATTCCTGACGTCACACTGGCGTATCGAGGCTGGGTTTTCGGCACGAAATTCGAGTTGTGCAACCTTGGCCTTTGTTTTACCTTCTAGAAATCAACGTGTTATCGCGAAATTAACGAAAATAGCATTTTGAAAGAATACGTTTATTAGCTTAAACTGATTTAGTGTTTTGCTTTAGCGTCTTAATTTTTTAAACATTTGTGACACCGCACAGGCTTCTCAGACGACCTGGACTTTCCAGGAGTCAGTTTATGGTGAAAAGCACGGGGTATTTTCTAGCCGAGATGCATTTTTTATGCATACGCTGCTTGGCTGGGCATTTCTTTAAGGCGATGATAGTTTTGGTTGCCGATGGATTTTTATATTGTTGCCTGTCGCAGAATTTGTTTCGCGTGAAACTTCTGAAGGAACAGCTTTGGAAACCGCATCATTTCTTCATTGATCCAAAACACTTGCTCCAAAAGAAGAAATGCGCATCGCTGAGGTTTGCGACGTTGCATCACTCTTATCTACTTTATTTTCGGATTCTAATCTGTTATCTGTTCCTGGGTCATGAAGGCGCGCTGTAGACGAGACGGGTACCGGGGAAGGGAATCGAGGAGTTGTGAGAGATACGAGTCTCCTTTCGAAGCCGAGAATAATATAGTAGAGACAGGTCGCGGCTGCGGCTATCACCACATCTTCTGCTGGCTCCTGCGTTAGCTCGAACTGGAGACGATAAGGCGACGCCGTGTACCTCCCCCACCTTCTCAAACACCCAAGGCTGCGACTCGCACGACAGTTTCGCATCCATCCAGACAGACGATCGCACCATTTCCCTCGGGCCGCTGCTGCTGCGCACGTACGCCGCACACGCAGCAGAGATCGGTACGGCGGAAAGCCTTGGGGGACCTGCATACACTGCGCTGCAGAGGTAGAGATATTGGAGATAAGGAATCGCATCAGCGGTCTAGGAATAGTCCGGGAGAGCCCCGAGGGCATAGCCTTTCCGCGGCCATGGGCAATGCGGACAACGCTACCGGCGAAAAGGAGGAAAACGAAGTTGTGGTGGCGATGGTTATCGCGATAGTGTGCGCGGCGTTAGCTGTTGCTCGATCGCTGTTGGAGTCGCTGTGGACAGTGAGTGATCGGAGAGTTGACGAAAAGGAACAGCCACAAAGTGTGCAAACGGATACGCTAAAGCAGACACTGGACGCAGCCACTCAACGAACTGTCGAGGGTAAGCGCTTCTTCGTCATTCGTTTTCCCGCCCTACGGACATCGTTTCGATTTCGGTTTCGTACTGGTTTCAGTGTCGTCTGCTTCCAGTGGGCGCGGGTTGTCACGTCTGTTTGGAAACAAAATCTGGGACGTTAAAAAGCGTGACTCAAGGTATTGTGACAGCCGGTGGGAGTACAAATACGTGAGCTTTGTAAGCTGCATAATTTAATATATCGAGGCCTGTGCAAGCTGTCATCCTGTTGTTGCCTTTAAAGTGTTTGTCGTATGTGTGTTGTTGCTATGACATTGTTTTTATTACGTCCGCATTACTATCTTATTTCAGGAGCTTTTGGTGCCGTGAGAAATAACAGAAATAACAGCTGCATGTACCGTTTTACTGCGATTAAACACGATTACAAGTAATAAAAGTGATTATGTAATGTTAATGCGTAGTAATATTTTGTAATAAGATGGAGTAATATTATTGCGTAATAAGAGTGATTGAGTAATAAAAGTACATTGCTTTCGCTGTGAAAAATACGAAAGCAAATTGGTACTCGGCCACCCCGAGGAGGTAAGAAGAGTACTCTGGGAAAGCAGTGCAAGTGCGCTTATAAACACATTTTCAGGCAGCTTATCTCATTCACCTTTGCCGACATGCGGTGTTCTAGCGTGTCTTTTCAGAAAGAAAGTAAAAAGAAAGAAAGGGAAAAAGCGTGTGCGTTTATTTTTAGACTTCCGTCGATACGTTCTCGGCTGGGTTATGACGCACTTTATTTTCGCCATAGACTGTTTAATGCCAGCACGTGCGCGCTTTCCTAACATCTGTCCGACAGTCTACACGAGTATTTGCGTGCGCTTTCCTGACGTCTGTCTGTCAGTTGACGCCAGCATTTTTTCAGTATATATACGAGAAACATCTGTGATCGGTGAACGCTTGCTTAACGACGCGATCGTTAGTTAGCCCTTTCCTCCTCGCCTAAGCCTCAGAGTTGAACGACTCTTCACTCATTTCTTTTTCTATCTCAATTTAAAGTGTATCGACATGTCAGAATACATGTTGATAACACTGTTACGCAGAAAGTGGTCCTAACCTAAAGAAAAAACTTTAAAACCACATACGCGTGTTGTGTTAACACAAAATAATGCGAACCTGACAGGTATTAGAAACAATACCCTAATAATCCTGTAGTGACAGTAAGCATTTGAATGACGATTTGCGCGCAGAAAAAAATTATTACAAATATATCAATGAAAAACGAGCATGTGATCGTTTTTCTTGCTTTTGTTCCACTTTCAATGCAAAGCATAGCGGGTTTTAGTAGGGCAAATTCACATTCACACAGATCGGGATTTTCTTGCAGTCTTCTCTAGCTGTATTAGGCTCATGCGAGCAACAGTGCAAGTTTGATGAATATCCCCCAACACATTTTTTACTCATTTTTCTTTCACCGGTGTGTTCTAAGAAAAATGAAAGGCGCTTCCAGTGACTCCTTTTTGCGCGAGTAGGTGTTTTTCCCCTATTTAAACGCCTTTATGAGCGTCCTTGTATTTCCCTGTGGAGTAATGGAGTAAGTTCTCTCTATCCCCGGGCGCAATGAAACAATGTACCATCTATACTCCAGCCAGAGAGAATGTACAACTCTGAATAATGGAATCAACAAAAACTTGCACGATTTATAAAACGTTTACGACCTTTGGGGTATGTCGTCCCCCCAAAAAATAATCGTGATCTGTCTTGCTTACGTTTCCTTTCTTGAAAGTAGCGCTCACTACTTTCCTGTCGAGAATGCTACATCTCACACTGAAAACACGCATGCCGTTCGTAACCGTGAAGCACCGGACACGCACCGTTAAAGAATCAAAAGTTGTGCAAGATCGATGACTATTATTAAGGGGAAAGCCTTAGATGGCTCATGGGTCATAAAATCCGTTGTCCGGCATTACGGCACCAAAATTCAAGCTTCAAGTTGCCTCTAAGCTCCAAGTTGCCACCAAGCCTCAGGATATGGGGCGAACCGGTCATATGTCCAAGTTGGATTCCAATTGACATGTTGAAGGTCAGGATTCGAATCCACTGCCTTTGGTGTTAATTAAGGCACAGTGAATTAAGGAAGGTTTTATTAAGGCACTCGAACCCACGACCTATTGTGAGAGAAAACCAGTAATAGGAAGTAACAACGCATTCGAATCAAAATGTCAAGTAGTGCAGTGAATGTCTCCACGCAGGCTTTCGCCTTCATCTTCTAACGTGTGCCAAAGTGGCTGGCAACTTTTGCTCTGGGACAAGAAACGCTCCAAAAGCTGCAATGGAGCGTTTCCTGATACAAAAGGTGCGAGTGCAGAAGGTTGAAATAAGGAAATGTACACAAGACTGAGCACGATTATCGTTGGATTATAATTGGAGATCGCTGGGAAAGGCGTTCAGCCACACCCCTTCCTGGTCAAGGGCTTGCCCTTTCCCCCCGCCTCTTAGGGTGCCTCCTCCTCGCCCGCCGCTCCGTACGGAGCGGAGGAGGAGGTACGCATTGAATTGAGACGCTCCTACCCCCTCCCCTCAAAAAAAAAAACTGCTGGCTACGCAGTCACTCCCGTGTAAAAGCTCGCGCCATTTACCTTTCTCCCTCTTGTAAATTCTGTATCTCTCCCAGAGCAGACTTAAACCACATCATGTGGGGGTGCCCTAAGCAGCCCCTTCCCCCTTTCCTCAAGCAATTAATATCTAGCGAGGAGCAGTGGGAGGCTGCCTTGCGCAGCTCCAGGCCCGATCTTCAGGAGGCCATCCTGGAGTGGGCTGAGAGGATAAAGGAGGCCTACTTCAAGTAGTTCCTCCTCCCACCCTCTATTCCATTGCCCCCTTCCCTTTAAAGAGGGATAAATAAAGTTTTTCATCATCGCCAGCGCTCCTTTCAGTATATATGTAAATGCACAAAAAATGTCCCAAACAACACACTGACGTACGTCCTTTGGACGTCCTTGGGATGTCTTGCTTAGAAGGTATGGGAAGAGGAGGAGCTGCGTACTAAGACACCCCCTACCCCCTCCCCTCCACGAAAAATTAAGATTCCTCGCTACGCCATTGCACGCAGTCGCTCCCTTGTAAAGAGTCGCCAGCACTCCTTTCTGTATATATGTAAATATATGTAATATATATATGTAATATATAGATATATGTAATATATGTCTGTTACATTAACCTCGTGTTCTTTGACATGTGTCATTCCTGTTTCCATAACGTGTCAATTACTACATATTTATTTATTCATACGCTGTATCGGTTTCGTTTGCTTGTGTTTTGAACTTCAGTTATTGTAAGCAACTTTTTGTATTTGTTTGTTTCTTCATTAACTTCGTGTTTTCTTACGTCTGTCGCTGCTATGCTGCCATAATGTATTAATTCATGCAATGTTAAATTACTAATAGGAGGTCCCCCTGACAGTTCTTGCAACTACGGGACCTCCTTCTGTACTAATCAATGATGAAATAAATAAAAATGCACAAAAGATGTATGTTAGCACCCTTTGAAGCATTATCGTGCTCCCAAAAATCATTGTCATTTATTTACATTTCCTTTCTTTGAAAGAACACAATAACAAAGTTAGGTTAGGCTAGCTTGTTAGGTTAGGTTAGTCTGCGGTCTACCGTGAGGACTACCGTTACGGTATACCGTTAGGAGTCTACAGTACTGCCTTGAGAAGAGGCCTGGTTACGCCAGGAAGAAAACAACAACGTGAAAACGAAATACGTCTGATGACGCCACCTTGAAGTTCCTCCTGTTGTTCGCCAGGACGTCATAAATTTTGACGCCGTCTATCCGGGCCCACTTAAATTTTTTGTATAAATTTTTTGTTATAATTTTTTGACTACACAGTATACCAGAATGCTGCACTACGACGCATATCCTAAGGGAGCCAAAGTCTGGACTTCGCGAATTTCGAGATCCGCGTCGCGGCAGCTTGCGTAGTAGCCATGGTGTCGCGCTCCTGCGTTCGAGGTCACGGGTTCGGTGCCGTAAGATGAGGGCGGCTCATGTACTTGAATTTAGGTTCGCGTTAAAGAACCCCAGGTGATCAAAATAATTACCCAGTTTCTTACTACCTCGTGCCTCATAACCAGAACGTGGTTTTGGCACGTAAAACCCCCCAAAATTTTATTTTTTAATTTTCTTGAGGACTATGAGAACTTTTATTACTGCGCAACAACGACCCCAAGAATGAGGAACTACATTGACACCCATGACATCACGTTCACGTGCTTGCTCTGGAGCCTCGGGGCGAAATAAAAAAAACGGAAAGTTTGGCCTTTTTCTGTTGTAGTAACCAACCTCTTACAGCGAAATCAGACTTTTTAAATAATACTTCATCGCTGTTAGACAAATATTTAGTGTTTCTGTCCTGTACCTTCGATCACGAACGCCATGCGTCTATCAAGGTGACATAGCGTTGCTGACAGGAAAGTAGCAGCGAGGGCAAGTTTGGCGACAAGATAAGCTCTCGTACGGTACAAAAATATTTTTTTGGCTTTGGCGCGAAATATATATTAAAAAAAAAACAGGTCAACGAAAGGGATCGGAGACGCACAGTGCCTTTGTGCTTCCGATTCATTTTGTCGTTCTGTTTTCTTTCTTTCTCTCTTTCTTTCTTTCTTTCTTTTTTTCATCATTTTCAAATGCGCATCGAAACCAGCTCACCGATTTTCCCTATCTTAATACTCTCCTTGTTTCCGCATTTTAGACGTCGGTTAAGAAATTATCTTATCTATTCGCGAATAAACGCACAATCACCTTGCCGAGCCTGGCCGACTATATATAGTTCTCTCCTGCTAACCGAGTTCTCCCTGCTTAATGTCTTTTTTAATAAAAAAATAACCTCGCAGCTTTGCTAAAGATGGAGTTTCGGCCCTCGGCTCGTGCTGCCAATGCGGTCCCCGACACTGCGCAGTATCGTTCGTACTACTGCGCGAATATACAACGATATGGACAGCAGATAAGTCCGTGCATCGGTGCGAGTCGATGCAAGGTCGGGAATAACAAGGTCAAGTTGTTTTCTTCCCCCTTGCCTCGGCTCGTACAAGACAGTTTGAGGCACCGACAGGCGGAAAGAGTTCGATGTACAGTCTTTAAGATTCATTTCTCTCTTTATCAATTTCGTTCTTTCTTTCTCGTACGCACGTTTTCGATTTGAATGATTAGGCCTTTAAGTTTGAGACTGGTCGTGGCCGAGTTGAATGTTACGGCGCCCAGTTCGACCGGCACGTGGCTGACCCTTGAAAATGAACTCCGTGCTTTTGAAGCAGGAGCGTGCGCATTAACGGCTGCAGCAGTTGCAGCATAACTTTAGACTAAAAACAGGCTAGCTTAAGATAATGTAAATTTGCACGAGCCCCTATGCGAAATTCGGCGTTTAATATAGGAGCGAAGCCATGACGAAACGCTGTCAAGAATAGGCCTTTTTTCATACCGAAGCTGAAAGAAAGGCCGCCATTACCGCTAGCCGGAAGTGACGCATGACCTGGAGCCCGCGCGGCCTGTTTAGCATGGCTTCCGAGATAAGGAGGCGCTGGCGGCGCGCTGACGGGGCTTTAGCCGACAAAATCTCGGAGGCGGCGGGCATACTCGGACGTAGGTACGTCATGCGTACGTCATCGCGACAACCACCAAGTGCACGTCGTCTGCTCAAGGGACTCGCTTAAATAGTGCTAACCAGAAAACTATGCGTTTACCAGCCCTGCGGCTTTAAAAAAACAAAACTGCTTTAGTGGCGTGTAATACTCATAACAAATTCAGCCAAAGTGACCTTGTTGCAGTTGGCCATTAAGCAGACGAATTTTGCCTTCTGGTTGTGCTGACCAAGACGTTTATATAGCTTGTTATTTCTTCGTTTCATTCTCCAGGAGAGACATGAGTGCATAATTCATCAGCAGCAATGTTGATGGATCGAGCCACCTATAAAGTAAAATAATATAACTTATAAAGTAGCAATACAACAACGAATGCAGTGTTCCATTGTACATATACTCCCTGTTCCGTTGTATCAAGAAATTTTCTTGAACAAGGCAGTGGCATTAGCAATAGCAAGACATTAGCAGTGGCGGATGTCAGAAAGTGCACAGTGCGTAAAAAATGAAGAGTTTAATTCGTTATGCTCACTCGTTCCCTTTCTGAGTTCTAGTTTAGTTAGCAGTAGTCAGCTATAGTTTGCTAATTTGTGCAGGTTCGGTCTAGTTGGTTGGAGATAATTATACTAACAGGGCGACGCTAAAACTTGGACCAATGAAAGAAGGGACAAAAACACGGCATTGACTTCCAACTGGTTTATTCTTCTCGGAACAGTAGTTTTTGTACGATTCACGTACAACAACCATTTAATAACTTGAGTTCCGAAAAGAATAAATAAGTTGGAATTCAGCGTCGTGGTTTCATTCTGCAAGTTCAACTTTCGCACTGTTAGTTTAATTGCTAATTTGTGTAGCATGCAATGGCACTAGCAAGGAAAACCTTATAGTTATCTTAATTAACTGAGTAGACATGCGTTATCTATGTTTTTAAATTCAGATCAATCTGTAAAACATACAGGAGCATAGAATTAACAGTTATTTTACGTTGCCATAAGTACACACTTACATCCAATGAAGGAATGTCGACGTCGTAGTCCACAGCATATGTGCGGAGAAAAGATCAAGAGGGCGTATAGCCTTTTAGCATGTTTGTAAATTGCAACAACATAGATAATCACGTCTCATTTCTTGCTGTACTACTTCTTAAGGGAGTCAACAAGCTGTCTTCATCTTGCGGATCGAGAGTTAAAAACCTTCTCGGTTCATTCAGGGTGCATACCTGTGCACGCTTCTAGCGAAAAAAATGACTGCAATTTACTCATTTAAGCGACGAAATGAGTCATAGGGGAGTAATACGTTATTTTGCTCACATGCATACGTAATCAGAGCGTGCACAGCATATCAGCCTTAATTCATACACGAGCGATTCCGAAACTACTCAAATGCGTTGTTGCATTACCATGTTCAAACTCCAAAACGCACACTTGTGGCAGCTATTGCATATGCTTAGAAACATGCTACATGCAGTTAAGCGTAAAATGCATTGCTTTGATCTGATCAGTCATTTCCTGTTCACGTTTCGATCCAGGCTCATGAGCGTACGTAGTCTGTACCGTTTAAGGTTAGCTCGCTTGTTCCGTATATTGGTCACTCCCGTGAATATGTTTCTTTCTCATTTACTATGCGATTTCTCAGTGCATAAATAGCACGCGTTCTTCCTGCCAAGTAACTTCAGAAAGCGCCACGTCAGTGTCACAATTGTGTGTTGGCTTTTCAGCGTCTAGACGAAGAAACAAAAAAAGCTCATCAATTAAACATGGCGAGTAGTGACCCTAGAACAGGAGGTTGAAAGGGCCGCTTGTAGTGATTAGATGGAGCAGAGTTATTAGCTCGAAGGTCCTGTTACTGGGAATAACTTTCCCGCTCAAAAACAATCGCTAGAAAAACGGCTCCGCGTTGTTTGTCCCGTCAAGGTTGCTTGTTCTGGGACCGTGGAGCGGACGACCGGGCGCAAAAGGAAAAACAAACGAAACACCGCGCGAACAGAAGGCGCGAAGCGACTCCAAGAAAATGTCGTCTGGCAACTGGTGGCCATTTTCGTCGTCTGCTCCACAACCGTGGTCGGCTGAGCTTCCTTGAACTACTTGAACGCTGTAGGGTGCCTCGGTGCCACGGAAGCCCGCTCGCTCGGTTTGTACTTTGCACTACCACGCAAGATCAACGTTGCTGCTCGTGGTCCCTCTCAATTCGCTTATGAGAAAGAAACGGGTAGTGGGAAGAAGGGATCAACGTCACTTCCGAATAAATTTCGTCATCGAGCTGTTTCTTCTCAAGGGCATTTCGTCTGCTGCTTCCTCGTACGCCATGTGGGTGTTCGTTGTCCATACCTGAATCGTTGCTGATGAAGCGAAATTATGATCCCTGGCGAATGGACTGAGCACTAATAAGGAGAAGAAAGAAAAAAAGCGAAATCGGCAAGCGCATTGTATCTCGCAGCGCAAGAACGAAAGTGGTCTGGCAACGTCGTACAGCGGCAATTTTGTGATCTGCACCTTCGTCGTCTGCTCTCGGCCCCATTCGGCTGCTGTTCGCATCTCCGCGCGATACCGCACCGTTTATTTCGTCACTCTCTCTCTTGATCTCTCCCACCACCGGTCTTCCGAAGGACGGGACCGGGAAGGCCAGAAGACGGGATTCGTCGTCGGACGTCGTCGTGTGACCGTGGTGGTGCGGTCTACGAGGAAAGGATAAAACGCTCGAGGCTATGTGAGGAAAAGAAAAGAAAAATTATGACCAGCTCACACGTGCACCAGGCCATGCAGGCGGTGGTGGGGTAGTCCCGTACGCACCACGTGTGCGTCGTCTGCACTTCTGCTTCTTCCAGCGTCGTCTGCTCACTGTGACGACAGCGCTTGGCGCCTACTCTCGAGGAAAAAAAGAAAGAAGAAAATAAAGTGGCTGCCTATTATTGGTGGCGTGGAAGCGCCCGCGAAAGTGTTTGCTCACCCGTTAGTTGATCTTGATCACCGTCCTTCTACATTTCAACTTGTGTGATCTCTTCTGCACCATTGGACTTCTTTGAGAAGAGGACGGAAGTCCGCCCTCGTGCTTTTGGATTATGGACACGTCTTCGTCGACTGGTGAGCATTTTTTAAAATGTTTTATGTCGTACATCGTTTACAAAAATGCACTTTCTTCTCATTCCTCAACTTCAAAGGCATGCTTAATTCAAGATCGTAGCAGCTCATCTATGTTCCCGTTCAGTATCATATTAGTTACTGTAGTCCGAGAAAATAGCTTGTTATGTGGTGTTAATTCATTTGGTAGCAATACTGTTGTGTTATATTTAAGTGTAGTGAGCACTGTACGTGATTACATTTATCTGCCTCTCGCCTGATGCGTGACCGTTAGGCATTGTGCAGGCGACGATGTCGTCTGCAATTTACCTTTACCCTGACGATTCGCATGCGAATTATCATTCGTGTCTATTTTGACTTCGACGACTCAGATGCGGCATGACAGTTCAGTGAATTGCATTTGTTTGTGTTGTATGGGTGACTGTTTTTAAGACTCGCACATGTATTAAGTTGTAGTAGTAGTGACTTTCCTGTCTGCAACAGACAAATAAAATCGTTCTTATGTTATCTTTTCAAAGGGGGGAAGGGTGGCTGGTTTAGAAGTGCGCGTCTGGAATTTAATATTGACAGTATAGTCGCGCAGGACCAATCGTATAATGCCAGATAGAACGTAAATACGCACCTCGCGCTATAAGCGAGGTATCGTTTAAAGCGATAAATCACCTGATTGCTGCATCCAGGAATGATAGGGTGTAAACATGGGCGATGTGGTTCTAAGGATCATATACTAACATACGCACAGCCCAATGTTGAAGCCAATGTTTCTAAACCTTGGGACACTGCTGTGGGGTCTATGAATTGCGTCAGTTTCCATTGTGAACAAATATGATAGATAATAGTTAGCCTCGTTTTAATGGTGGAAAATATTATGCGGCAAAAATTAGTGTGAGCACAGTGATGTCTCCACTTTTTGCGATGGTGTGCGCGGGTTACACTTTATAAAGAACCTTTCGGAACAGGGCTACTCACAGCATAATATCGTTAGATTTAGTCTAGGCAAGAAAAGTGATTGATATTTAATTACAGTAGTTTATCTAACGGTAACCGTGTCGTGGAACTCTGTCAGAGTTCTATGACAGTACTGTCGTTGCAGGAAAGGAATTCGGCTGAGAGGTTAGACTTGGGTCTATTGTAGCGTGCGAAGACGGTTTCCAAAAGGCTAAATTTAGCTCGCCATATACTTTAGCGCCCTTAGTGAATAAAAAAATTGTTAAAAAGAAATACGCCTCACGACATTGTGGGCACATTACGAAAATGAAGTTCGGAAACATAAGTCCAGAAAAAAACGATAACATGCCTGCGAGCCCTGGACAATGGCAATTCCTTCCTTCAAGCAGTCGTTAAGTAGGACGCCGGTTTTTCAGCAGGAAAACCCGGTACCGCGCAAACTCTTGCTCCCGAATCACTGCTACAAGGAAGCACAACGCATCAGAGCAGAGTGCGAAATTGAAGAAAGAAGACAGAAGAAATGGCTTCACGCCTTTCCTTTTCCTCTTGCTCGCTGAAATAAAAAAAAATAGAAAGAAAAAGGTAGTTACTTTCGGATGACGACCGACCGTTTCCGGCTTAGTTTCGTATTCAGCCGTCACGCGCACTCCGCTGCACCCCCTCAGCCGCAGACGGCATAGCAGACGATCGACGCGTCGTCGTCTGCTGATTCCGTGTCGTCTGCATGCGAAGTAGCTGCCGCGCAGCACGTTCGCATAACATGATCGCATGGCTGCAAGTTCTCTTCCGCTTTATACTGGTCCTGCTGGGACTCAAGGCTGTTCGGCGGGCGACCAAGAGGCGTCCCCGTGAGTGCATCTTGAAACCTCGAGAAAAAGAAAAAGGCCGGTAGCGCCAGGCCTTGTTTTCCTCTTCCTCAATTTCCCAGCAATTTTTCCGTCCCCCATTTTTGTTTTTGCTTTCTTTCGTTTGATCTCTGTGCGCTTGCTGTTTATAACTGCATAGTGTGATACGCAGGTGGCATCGTATACATGTTATTCGGGGTCACGCGCTAATTACGCTCCGCGGAACGAGGAAAGAGGAACCGCAAACAAAAGTGTCCACTGAATCCCTATATTGACGTAGTAGAGTTCTGTCAACATCACTTAGTTGTCCGGATTCTCACAAAACGAAGTTGTATTTGTTGTG
Organism: Dermacentor variabilis; assembly: GCF_050947875.1. Classification (NCBI taxonomy): domain Eukaryota; kingdom Metazoa; phylum Arthropoda; class Arachnida; order Ixodida; family Ixodidae; genus Dermacentor; species Dermacentor variabilis. Next base: position 15,923,379 of record NC_134578.1, on the reverse strand, counting down.
GATGGGCAATTTGGATTTCGCGGTGACATCTCAATGGGCGGCCAGCTGGGTATGTGTTCTGGGTATATCGTTATAATTGTACCAAAATTAATATGGTGCGAGCAAGAGTCGAATGAGACTGTATATATATATATATATATATATATATATATATACAGAGAAAGAGAGAGATATTATTTCGAAGCTGTATGGATTTTTTTAGATAGCCTGCCGCAGATAACATAATTCTAGTCCTTCAGCTTGATTATTGAGAGAGGCTCACATTACTTGCACAAGAAATCGAAACATACATCCCACGAATTACCAAAATCCACTAATTGTTTTTCGAATAAGTTACCTACGGCACATACTGCAATTTACGAATTGTAGCCGACGAGTTTGCAAGGCATATCCACTTGTAATGAACTTCCAGAATTAATGAAGCGTTCGGAGATTATATGCGCCGTCAAACTTGCCGTAAAAATGCACTGTTGTACCGCTTAAGTTTTTTTCAACAAAACATTCTTTTATGCACTGCAGCACAAAAGTAACTGCAACGCTTATACTTTGGGAAATAAAATATCGAAACTGGTGTCATCCCGGAAATTCCTTTTAAGTGGACACGTCTTGCAAGCTCACCGGCTACAGTTCCTAAATTGCAGTATATTCCGTAAGATAATTATTTAAAAAGTTAATTAGCGACTTACTGTTAATTAGATGTATGTGAGTTTCGATTTCCCGTGCTAGTAATGTCTCCTTTTTCGAATAATTTAGCTCAAATACCAGAATTATGCTATCCGCCACAGGCATATTTTCAAATTCCATAAAACTTAAAAGTGATCACCTTATATATATATATATATATATATATATATATATATATATATATATATATATATATATATATATATATATATATATATATATATATATATTATCAAGAATGAAGTTCTGGCAATACATAAAAATAAATGGCGGGACTGATCTTGGGCAATCTTTCGTTGTGGGTATGGGCCAGTATGTGCAATCATTATCATCATCAACATATGAAGCTTAGGCATGCTTACCATCAAGCGGTTAATTGCTGTAGTAAAAGACATGTTTCATCGCTCATCGTTCCTGCTCGATCCGAGGTGACGAAAAACATTACTGCACAATTTGACTGAGCCAGTTGTATGTATGTATGTATGTATGTATGTATGTATGTATGTATGTATGTATGTATGTATGTATGTATGTATGTATGTATGTATGTATGTATGTATGTATGTATGTATGTACGTACGCATGTATGTATGTACGTACGCATGTATGTATGTACGTACGCATGTATGTATGTTTTATTGCATAGTCATAGGTTAATAGTCACAGTTCATAGCTGTTTGTGGCTGCGACCATAATCTTCCATCGCTGAAAGCGTGTTCAGGATCGTTTCTTTTGTAGATTCGCTCTTAAATTTCTCCAGACATTTTTCGTGTTTCTTTTCCTTCTTTGTTTAGGTCTGTTGGCCCCCAATTCCTTCATAGAGAGGAAACTTTAGCTCGGAAGCTCCTATCCAAATCTATGGGAATGGAGAAATCGTTTTTTCTCGTCGACCATTCCGCTGAACTTGATTAGGTTTGTTGTATTCAAAAGACAAAAGTGAAAATATAACGACTGTAGGGAGCAGATATTTTTATTTAGGCCGTCGAACTTTATAAATATGCTAATATTCCCGACTTTCAAGAAAGAAGCTATCAAGTTTACAGCTCTGCAACTTAGCTGTAGTCGGATACAACTTGAGTCTGCAGTGAAGCACCGCCCATTTCCCTCATAACCGCCAGCCATTGTTCCTTCGCGAGGCTGCAAATAGTTCGTACTTCAAACTCTTTCTGCTACCAAAATATGGCGGTAACAGCAAAAAATAATATTATTAGCGCGTAAGTTTAGACGTTTTTCCTCGTCTTTTGTAGTCGACTCGTGAAGCTCTAATTCTTTATTGAACTGGAATAAAATGGTTGCATCGATGCAACTATTCATTGCCAAGTTTCACTTCAGTTGGCAGTGAAGTTTCATTGGTAAAACGCGCTCAGCAGTGAAATGAACTGTACCGCGGACTTTTCAAGAGTGAAATGCTGAGACTCCATACACTTTGTCCATGTCTGTTGCACACCTCATCGCTTCCGCCGATGAAAAGACTCTTCCAGAACAGCAGACGCTCCGGAGGTATCAAGTACGACGCCATTTTGAAAAGGCCCCATGACGATGATTTTGTTTGCTTCTGTGATTGGCTGGCGGACAAACACAACCCCGCGAGGTTAGTGTGCCTTGGTTTCCAACTGCTGTTTTTTTTTTACGTTGTATCCTACTATAGTTATAGCGTTGTTGAAACGGCAACTCGGGCGTCTTTTAACCAACTATATGATATATGTATAATTGTCAATGTATGTATAATACCGCCATTCGAAGTATGTCACTAGTCTGCGATTAGGACTTTTGAAAAATCCTTGCAATAATTGTAACAAGTTCGCGTAATCTGGAAATTATTATACAACACAATATTTGTTCACTTTATATGCTCTTACAGATGGAGGTTTCAGAACTTCGATATCTGCTTCAGGAGTAGAGTTATGGATTTCTAAAATTCGTGCTTCTATTTCTTTTAAACTCACCAATTTTCGCCTATGTTTTTGAAAAAATTCACGCCCTGAGTTAAAACTTTGCTTCCTACGGTCACGAGAATTTAACTTTCGCTATCAAACGCAACACATTTCATTCGGTCGGTTGGTCCAGCGGTTCCCTCTTCAAAGCTGCGTTTCGCATGTGCGGATCGGCGGCATCGGGGTTGACCCTGAGCTAATGCTTCCTCTAAATACAAAGTGGCAGCCTGACGTTGTTTTTCACCTCTATGCGTGTTTTTCGCGCCGTCAAATTTTGTCGTGACCTGCTATATACGGAACAGGAAGACGTTTTGTAGCATCGCTATTTCTGTGACTACGCATGTTACGACTGCTGAGGTGTAAACGCTTTGCTATGGTTGCTGAAATGCGGCAGAAAATCGCTCCCACTTCACGTAGGATTTGACAGCGGCGAAAGGAATAAGGAATCGTTTATTAATATCGAAACGAAGCTGATTAGTCAGTCAATGAGTCGATCAAGAGCTAGTTATTTAATATAGTCAAAGATTTACTGTTCGTTCCCAAATTATTTCATTCTCAAGATATTCAACTAGGATGGCGAGTCGATATTATTTCGTTCATGTTCGTGGGACTTCTGAAGCGCGCCATGGCTGACACGCACGAAACGCTGTTTAAAGCATTCAAAAAAACCATATGCCAGAAGCTCGATGACTAGAGTTCAGCACAAGCTCCGCCCCCAAAACTGAGAGAGTCAGGCTCCTCCGCTATGACGTCACGGAAATGAGTGACCGTATATTGGCGGGTGCATCTGAACAAATTCTCTGCGTTGGGCAGTGGTGCGCTTATCGCTGCACAATTATTACCGATGACAACCTAATAATACAGTAACCGATACAACGCCGTATAACTCGAATTGAATGAGGCGGCCCCCTTTCAATACCGGCGTCTCTCGGGAACTATGTTTTGGATCGCGGAGGAATAAGAAAGCGGGTGCAGTGCTGTTTTGTAGGCGAAGCTTACTGGCGCCGAATTCTTGGGTTCGTCACCGAATGTAGAGTGTCATCGCCTAAAGGTTCTTCCATTGGAGTGCAACTGAATCACCTATCGGACGCTGTAGAAGAAAAGTGTGCCTTCAAGGGCGTACAGCGGTGGCCCCTCGGAGAACAAGGACAGCCATGGCGTTGAGGATAAAATGCCAGCGTAGTGTTTCCCTGGGCGTGTCTCGACTTGAACGTCATGATACGAAGTCAGCGATCGTTTTCCAGTAATGCCCTTGTTGACTCCTGTGATGGACTTGCGTTAACTGCAAGCCTTAGCTTGGACATATATACTTTGCCCAGCGTTTGATCAACATCGGTGTTGGGCTAGGTATCACGTGTTTCAGAAAAAAAACTGCTTGGGTAATTCATGAAAAGCACATTTGCCGCTAAAAGGACACACACATGAAGGTGTATCTAGATATAGGAATGGTATGACGGTGACACATCGTCGTCGTAAATGTTTCCGTCTTCTTGCGTGTTTGCTTTTAGCGGCAAATGTGCCTTTCAGATTATGCGGTTGTACCGTTTTATTCACGGTCTGTGTTCGTTTTGAGCTGGCTTCTCATTTTAAAGCGACACTAAAGAGGAACAGTAAATCGATTTACACTCACAAAGTATTCGCTCAAAACTCAATATTCATTGATTTGGCTGGAAAAAAGAAGTTTATTATTGTTATAGTGGAGAAAAATAAGGCCAAAGTTCTTTTTTTCTTCTTGAATTTGATGCCTATAAATCTCAGTTCTAGGACGTTAGTGTGACGTTGCATATTTCGAAGAATTTCTTGGCCGCATTTAGCGTAGAAAAAAATCAGAAAATTTAATACATCGTAATATAAAGTGCATCCGTTGTGTTTTTCTCATCCGTACGCCTTATTAAAGACTGCTTGATCAGGCGTGTGGGAAGGGTGCTCTTTCGGTCGAGATGTCCGCGGCCAAAATATGCCCGTCATTCATCTCATGGAAATTTAAGTTGTATATACAGTAAGGGTGTTTTCACCATATATGCTTTCTATGTAAACGCTAATGTTAAAGCAGGCGAAGGGCATTATAGCGTCACTGTTAATCGATTACGTGTTGAAATAGTGACCGGTACATTGTTACATATGACCGGAAACCGATTCGAACGAATTGGTTGCGGCAGCTCCACGGTCATCGTGCACGTATACATGGCGATCTTAAATTTATCTGTCTCGCAAACACGAGTACGCTGTAAAATAATTTACGCCCTTTACCCTTTAAAAAATTTGCACCCTTCGCGGCTTATCTTGTCCCACAACGATAATCGTCATCTGTCTTGCCTGCGTTTCCTGTCTTTAACGCTGCGAGCCCGGTGCTTTCAAGTCACGAACGGCTTGCGCGTTATCAGTGGGACACAAAATACTCGACAGGAAAGTATCGAGTGTCGTTTTTTTTTTCATGAAAGGAAACGCAAGCAAGGCGGATGCCGGTTATTGTTGTAGGACAAATATACATGCGACTCATAGAAATGTTCCTCGTATCCTTATTGCCGTTTTCTACTCACTTATGAGTCATCGAGTACTCTGGTTCTGACTAAATACTTTGCCTAACTTTTTCTAAATATGTAACCGCATCGTTCGAAAGTTATCGAAGGCTTGTTAGGAATGAGCCGTTGGGTGTTATATGTGGATTTCTTTTGCTTCGTTCTGTTGAGTGCGCGCTGTTTTTCTGCTGAGCGTACGTTGAAAGCTTCAACCGTATCCCGGCTACTTTTCGACGAAGTGACGGTATTCTATCAGGTGTGCACATTCATGAAAAATCTGCGCGACCACTCTCTCGTGAACTTAGCTATGAACAGAGAGAAGCTGCAAACGACACGCGAAATAGTGCTTTTTATTTCTTTTCTTTTTTGAATAGAGGATAAATTCGACAACTTCCTCTGCACAGTGGCGAAATCTGCCATACTGTCATATTCGCCATCTTCTCATCTATAATTGGCTCACCAGGTGGCTACGACTGTTCCGATTGGCTCAAAACGCAGACATGACGCAATTCAACGTTGGGGCGGAATTTGACAAGGCCTATAGAACAGCACCCCAGAGAGAGAAAGAGGATATAAGGAAGGCAGGGATGTTAACGAGTCAAGAGTCTAGTTTGCTACCCTACGCTGGGGGAAGAGAGAGAGAGAGAGAGAAGGGGGAGAGAGAGAGAGTATAGAGACGTGCACAGACAGTGCTTGAGTCGAAGCCGCTCTTGCAAACCAGACGTTCTGAGAAAGCACAGAAGTGCCTTCACTGCCTTCTGAGCCGATGAGCGGTGGGGACGGTGCTCTAGCACTGTCTGTTCACTCAGAGGACGATCATCTAATTTCCTCAATGTGTTGGGCAAATATATCTAGCAAGGTTAGTACATGAAACATATGTCACTATTGCGGCAGTGCTTGTGGCGACGCCTCGCGTCCGTTTGAGCAATCATATAATGTACTAGAAATATTCTTGTGTTGCACTTTTTCTTCTGTATCCACATACACACAAAAAAATGCAAAATCGCTTTCTTGGTACGTATAAGCAGCTGTCTACATACATTCAGGTAAGTGGAGTACACAGGGGGCTACTGCCAGTGCTATCGCACAGAGACGGCAAACGAGCTGTCTGGAAAGCAAAATTTTGTATGATAACACAAAGGGCGAGTGTCAAAGGGGGTGAGTGTCTAAGTTTTTGGAGCCTGATCAAGCAGTCTATCGGACGACAAGATGATAAAGAAGCAAATATATGCGAAACTGGCTGAGACCTGTGATCTTCTGCTGAAACAAATCTCCGGAGTCAAGCCAGCATATTGTAATGGAATGCGAAGATCAGAAGGTGTCCATCCAACCTTTCACAGGCGTTTAGGTTCAAAGCTGAAAGCAGATGATTATACTGTCAATGGAGAAAATACACCAGGGGAATATGGGCGCGGGATTGCCACAGGCATAGGTAACTTCATGAGATAAAGCAGAGATAGGCCGAGCAGAACGCTAGATTGCTATGCACGTGAGCGAATCAGAAAGTCTTTGCCCCTATCTTTTATTAGCCAAAATTAGCTACATACAGGTAATTGTAAATATACGTACTATTCCACGTACCTTACACTATTTTCCCACTTCGTCCCCGCGCCGGTTCAGACATATGATTCATCACAGCACTAAATTTTAGATGCACACTGTGCCCTGTTGTCCTCAATCAGCGACGCACGCAGCCGCTCCGAACGCTCATTGCCATGTAAGTCTTCACGGCCTTTTGCGAACTCGCAACCACCACCACATCACGCTTCTCAAAGCGAGACACCTTTCCCGATACGTGGGCTGCATGTACCCGTGGATTTCGATGGGCGTTCCTTCATTTCTCCATAGAAAACGAATCAAGCTTCGTTGCTCGTGCGCCATAGACATGTGAAGCACAACCGCCATCTTCAACAACTGACACCAGCGCCGTGCCGCGGAGCTACCGGTAGATAAGGCCGGGCCGGTCCAAGAAAGGTCCACCGCTGGGAATGGATATGCTGGCTTCGCATTTACAGCCGTAATTTGGCTAAAAAAAATTGGGGAAAGACTTTCTGATTCGCCATCGTATATGTGGTAACGCTTATCTCACGCAGGCTAGGTGACTGTTTGATAAGACACCCTGATTTAAAGAGAATTCCATTAGCGGATTCCATCTCACATGTATAACTACATTTAGACGCTTACGCGTAGTACGTCAAGCCCTGTGAGGACTGTGATTCTTGGATAACGTTGTAGGCCAAAGTTTAAACGCAAGCTGTTCTGTTATTTCCCCTTCGACGACGGCGCATCTTCGGCATGCCTGCGTAAAAACCGACTGGCCTTCGATTATCAATTGCTCTCACGACTTCGAGGTTTGTACATAATATGCCTATGATCGTTTCGCAAGGTTCTGTAATTAAGGCTTTCTGTATTATGTCTGCGTTTCTGTTTTGTTCTGCCGCCCGCGTGGCCGACCCCCACCAACGCCAGTCGATCGAGAAGCCCGCGCGACGGATGGCATAACCCTGGCGGCAGTGATTGTTATCGACGAGGAAAGGTTGTCTCGAGTTTTCGCTGCGCGGCGCCGTAACCGTGCGAATTCTATACGTTCGCACAACCGGTTGCTAACGCGCAATCGACTCGGAAGCTCTGCGCTACACTGCGTCGGTGCCTCGTCGCATAATCGGGCGGCAAGAAGAAAAGTGGTGTCCTTCGATCGCGCTCAGGTCACGCGAAAAAGGAAAAAAAGTAAAGAAGGCCGAGTCGAAGCGATACAAAAAAACAAGAAACACATGGAGACTGTAGCTCTAGTAAAGGGTACGACGCCTGCTGCGTAGCGCGTGCGAGTCTCCGCGGCTCAAGATGGCCGGCCAACGAAGGTTGTCCGTGCTATACCCGTATATATATTGATAACGTGAGCATGATTTGGAACGTGAATTGATCAATACAACTGATCAGAGAAAATGAGCGATCCGAACGTTTGTTACGCGTAACTGCGTGGAAGTGCGACTTGAAAATCGCTCTGTAGGTGTAGTAACCCCAAGTGCACATACGGGAATGCGTGACGGCTAGTTTCAGATTGATGTTGATCGTATAATTATCATCATCATCATTTATGTTTCTTAAAAACCCTGATGGTGTTTCACTTTTATGATGGGAACAAAATGAACTACTAAAGGTCGTAGTATTGTAAGGGATGTCATGAATTTGTTTGCAGCGGGAATGGCGAAAAGGGTAGGGGAGACACGGGATGGTCCGAAAAAGCCGATTCCAAAACATTGCGCCGTTTCTTCTTCTTCCTCTTCTACTTCTATTTGAGGCTCGAGCTGGTTGCCTAAGAACAAACACATACCGCAGCAAATATTCGCAACAAAATGAGACGTGTGTATGCTGTGGCGAAATTCCGGAGACGACTCAGCACAACCTAATGGAATGCGAAGGGCTTCACCCAGTAGGACCCGTAGGTAACGTACGCGGCCAGCAGAGGCTTGGCGTGCTCGCCACAGAAATCGGAGCTATTAATCGCTGAGCTAAAACATCAAAGGGGACACGCTGGGAGCAGAAGACCCATCAATGTTTTCCTAAACGGAAATGAGGTTCCCAAGGCGGAGGAAACCAGAATTCTGGGCACGTATATCCAGAGAAATGGACACAACCTCACGACAATCAAGAAGTTGGAAGGATACGCGGCGCACGTCGCGGGGAGATTTAGGAGAGTTGCCACACCGTATCTTGTGTTTAAACAAGAATAAAAAGAGAAAATAGATGCGATCGTTAGGAAGAGCGTTAAGAGAGCCCCAGGGCACCCAGACTCGACCTCGACAGACCTCCTTCTCAAAATGGGGGTTCACAGCACGTTAGTTGAGCTCACTCAGGTAGTACGAGTGTCTCAGTTGGAAATATTAAGCCAGTCCAAAACAGGGAGAAAAATCATGGAATGGGTAGGAATCCAATGCGACAGGAGTGCCCCGACTGGGAAGAGCGACATTCCGTTGGACGTGCGTAAACGCTTCCGAATTGCCCCCCTACCTATATATCTGCATCCTATCTCCAACAAAGAGAGGAGAGCTCACAGGGCTAAGGCTCCAGTAAATAAACATAAAATCACACCGGCGCATAAAGTAGCGTACGTGGACGCCGCTTGCGGCACAGACGGGGCTGCGGTATCGACGGTGGTTGAGGGCGACGGGTGCGTTGAGATAGCGTGCTCCATGTGCACGAGGGACGCCTGTACAGCCGAGGAGGTTGCAGTAGCGCTCGCTTGTGCGGTAACAAAAGCGGGAGCCGTATTATGCGATAGAAAATTAGCTATCCGAAATTTTAACAAAGGGAGAATCTCGGAAAAGGCCCTCGAGTTCTACTCAAAAACCCTCCTAAGAGAGACATAACTTTTATTTGGGTTCCGGCCCATGAAGAAGTCCCATGTAACGAAGCCGCTCACGAGCTCGCCGGAGCACTCTACCACCGGGCAACTCTAGAGCAACCAGTTACAGGGATCAAAGATAACATCATCACGTACAGGGAAATTTTAGATCATTAAAAAGCCGAAAGAAGAATCTTTCCGCCTCCGCATCGGTCTCTCTCTCTCTCTCTCTCTCTGGAGGACGCTCGCATTTGGCGGCGCCTCCAGGCAAACAATTATACATCACCACATTGGATCTACTTAACTCAGACGAGGAACTATAACGACGCCTTCTGCTAAATTTTGTAAGGAGAAAGGTTCGCTAGACCTCGTGATATGGGAATGTGCTGGCTCCCCAGGGGCCAAGGAAAACATTGACAGTAGAGAAGCCTGGGAGGCCTTGCTCCAGAGCGAGGTTGAAGACGACCATGCAGCGTCGAGCAATCCGCCTGGCCGTTGAAGCCGTGAAGACTCACCGTCCTCAACGCGCGGGGACTGCTTCGTCCCCCCCCCCCTACCTGCGTGTAGGGTAAGAGGTGGGCACCCCAGTTCGGTGGAGTAATAAAGTTTTCAATCAATCAATCAATTGAGAATGCCGAAGAGGCCCCAGTACTTAGAAAGGATTAAGCTTTTGGCAAAGTCCTCTTTTCCGAGCAGGTGTCCGCAGCGCCACAATATTATTTGTCGAGCTTAAACAGAGCATGCACAACAAAGAATTATGAATTAAAATTTGTCAATTACCAGTGTTTGTAAACGGTAACTGCCTAAATTGTTAGGGTGTGTTCCGTTACCGTCATCAGACAATTCATTCTACTATTGAGTTGCATCAGACAGGTAGGAGCGGTTAAATGCGTTAGTTGAACAGTGAAGTTGTTTGGACTTCGAGTTAAAAACACAGAGAGAAGTTCGTTTTCGAGGAAACAGAAACGTGTGATGAAGTTATGAAGTTTGGAAAGGTACGTCATTGAGTATGGATTATGCCACTGTTACAAATGTAGGTGAACCTGGAAACGGAACAACGCGTTGGAGTAGTCTCGGAATCGTTCTCATTTGAGTTTGTGCGGATATATAGTGGGATACAAATGAAGTCTGCAGTGAAGCCCCGCCCACGCCCTCATAACCGCTAGCCACTGTTCATCCTCGAGGCCGCAAATAGTTCGTACTTCAAACTTTCCCTGCTACCTAAGTAAGGCGGTAACCACAACAACATAATTGTAAACGCATAATTTTGTACATTTTCACTTGCCTATTATAGAGGAACGGTGAAAGAGAAACTCTGTATTGAACTGAAATAAAACGGTTGCTTTGCTGCACCTATTTATTGCCAAGTTTCACTTCGGTTGGCAGTTAAGTTTCATGAGTAAAACGGGGTCAGCAGTGAAATGTACTGTACTGCGGACTTTTGAAGAGTGAAATGCTAAGACTCTATGCACTTTGTCCATGTCTGTTGCACACCCCATCGCTTCCGCCGATGAAGACTCTTCAAAAACAGCAGACGCTCCGGAGGTATCAAATACGACGCCATTTTGAATAGGCCGCATGACGACGATGTTTGCTTCTGCGATTGGCAGGCGGAGGTCTCTGCGGTCCGTGTGCCTTGGTTGCCAACTGCTGCGCAATGCAATGCTAGCAATGCAGCGATGCAACGCGGGCAGTGCAGCCATGAATTTCGCTACATTGCCATTGCAGTTACATTCGCAAGTCTTTGTAAATCGCAGAAGAACTGAAAGCTGGGAGAATAGGTGATTATTCCTTGTAAAACTAGCACGCACAAAGATCGAAGGACATGGGTAATTTTCAATAAAGCGCTGTTTGCAAACTACCTGTTTTACCTGGAATATCTTAGGGAGTTGTGATTTTTAAGGAAGAGACAAGTCATTACGTGCGGTCGTTTCAAAAGCTAGACATACCCATCGTCAAGCAATGGGGATGTATAATAATACCATGATATATGCACAAACAAAGTAAATACTTACTCAAGCGTCCACCGAGATAAACTAAAAATGAAAGGGAATAGCTGAATGCATCAGCAATGGAACATAGAGATCTTACGGGCTACATTAAGTATGAGCTGGTACGTGGAACCTGGGAATGAGTAATGGTGCTAGCTAATGATCGCAAATTCCCATTCTGTGCTATAAATCAGAAATTTTGTCCAGGTATATCCTGGCACACAGAAATTTCGGGAGTGGCACGTGCCCGATTGGCATATTACCATTCACAGAATGCTCGAGACGTAGACGTCTACAGAGCATTGGTGGCACCATCTCGTGACGTTGAGTTTAACTAAATCCCATAATGCTAGTATTGCAAGGATATGTGCTATGTGACCTTAGCTTGTGTAATAACGGTGTCGGAAGCCAAAAGCATGAATACGTACACTCTATTTTATTTTTCCTTCAAAAGTGTAGAGCAATAGGAAACAGAATACAGTTTATGATACATTGTGGTTCAACATAAAGCCACAAAATGTCGCTACCACCGATGTTGCTGCCGTCCAGGCCTCTAGTGTTTCGTTACTCCGTAAGCTGCAATACGTATAAGGACAGGTTAAGGCTCTATCAAACGAAAACAAAACTCCAAAGGGACGCGCGTTACTCTTTGAGGGTATAGGGCGGGTTTTTAAAATGCTACAGGAAAATTTTCGATAGTATATTTGCCGCTGCTGTGTGCAATTAAGCTATGGGAAACATACAGAACATATCTTAATACAATGTCATTCCATTGAGCCCCAATTGGGCCAAGCAAGCAGGTAGATCCAAGAAACGTTCCGCCATGGGAAGGTTTAAGGGGTACTGACACGATGTTTCGGAGTCTTCTTTTGCTATAAATGGAGGTCCGGTACCTTTGAACCATAGGAAAAATACCGACAAGCCTCACAACGCTCTCAATAATTTCCCTGTGAACCACGAACGTCTTTTCAACGTCTATAATTGATTGAAACATCAACGTCTTGACGTCACATACATGTTACGTCTCGCGTACGTGCCGTTTCTATAAAAAGCGTGGCTGTTTATAGGACGTACTATCTACATGATTGTTAGGCTACCAGATAATGTATTGTGGATGTAAATAGAATATCATTCAAGCACCAATTGGTAGATCTATTTTATTGGTGCACACCGTTTGAACAGTATAGATCACTTAAAGTTTGTCCATATGTATGTATGTATGTATGTATGTATGTATGTATGTATGTATGTATGTATGTATGCATGTATGTATGTATGTATGTATGTATGTATGTATGTATGTATGTATGTATGTATGTATGTATGTATGTATGTATGCATGCATGTATGTATGTACGTATGTACGTATGTATATATATATATATATATATATATATATATATATATATATATATATATCACATGTCGTTGCAATGTATTTCGTGAGGACCTGAAAAAACTTTTTCGACCACACATGGATGGTTGTCCTCCCAGAAGTGTTTTTTTTTTCAGTTTCCCTATGACGAACATGTTTTCTCACTTGTTCAAATTATAGTTGTCGACTGTCATGCTTGCATGTCATATATTTGCATCTAATCTTCTATTTCCGCGTTAAATTCACACTTAAAATGTGAGCTAATTCAATAATATACTTGTACCAGGTGTGAGGTCCTGATGAAGAGGGACTCGGCACGCCCACGTGACGGGTGTGCGTGATATACGGCGCTCTGAGGTTTGTCACTATATTTTATAGGGTATAAAGGTCTATAAGCTTCACTTTACGAAAAAAGAAAGAATGAGTAGTCGAGAATATCATGTCAGTACCCCTTTAACATGCAAAGTGCAGAGGATCACTTTGCACGAGGAGTCTGCAGGATTGGCGGAGTAGAGTGATAAGGATGATATAAGTCTGTCTGGGCATAGAAGAAGTTAAGCCACACCGCACAAGAAACCACAGTGCAGTCAGAGACGTGCATTCATACAGTTAAGTCGAATGCCGAAAATGTAGCGGGACCTCGGGCGTCTTGTACGTTTTTACGAGCGGCGAGGTTCGTGACTTATAGGGGTCGCCTCCTCAGTCAGTGGTCGGTGGTGCAGTCGCCATAATTCAACGAAGAGCGATCGTCTCTGTGCGTCGAATCGGATTCACCGGCGTGGAAGATCGGGTAAAGATGTACGAAGAAATTGACTTGAGTGAAGAGGTGAACAGGTCAGTCCAACCAACTATGGCGGGGTAGGCTGATAGTCCAGATGGTGATGGCTGGTAATGGAATGAAGTAAATGAAATAAATTAAAAAATAGTGAAAGGATGGTGTGGGTAATCAAGCGCTCACCAACAAGAGTGAAGATGTCCAGCAAACTGGACTGCCTTATAAGTAAGAACACAGCCGGGCTATCTTTAGTGGTTCGGGTGTCTGTCGTCCACAGCCTACGAGCACAGTTGAAACTGGCAGCAGCGAAGTAATCCAATCATCCCCTTTGTTTCCAAATTCGACGGTGGTGGCGCATAGGTTTGACAGTCGCATAGCACGTGGTATATGCCCTCCGTTACCTTCGCAGCAAGGACACAACGGTGATGTACTCACTTGCCAGATCTTTCGATCCATAAGGTGCAGAGTTGGATGCGCGAATATAAAGAAGTGATAGCCACTGAACCGAAGAGAGAGAGAGAGAACTGAAGAAAAAGAAAAGAAATACAGGAGCTAAACCAGTTCCGACACCTCTTGATCTGGTTGGGGTTTAATTACAAAATGAAGTAAGTAACCAACAACAATTGGGACTTGTTGTACATGTAGTTACCCCACGTTTGGAGGCAACCTCAGATCGTTCCTCATGATTATATAAAAAGAAATGCGGATGGGCCTGGCGCTGCTTGCGAGAAGTTCTGCCCTAATGGAAAGGAAACGACGTCAATCGGCTCAAGCACATTGACCGTAATGGTTTCCAGTTTTGGACGGAGGTAACGTTCGCTTCAAAACTCAGTTAAGACCGCGCACGGTGACCCGCCCCAAGCCTTCTCTGATCCCCATCTAACTCGTGGAGCGCTGTTCTGGCTGGGAGCCGCCGGGGAACGCGTAAAAGAAAGGAGAACCAAGAGAATGCGAAGAAGAAAGCCCGGCAGCTAGCTTCGTCCCATGGCCGCCGTCCGGAAAGTGGCGCGTGGGGAGAGGAGGAGGAGGTCGTGGCGCGAACTTACGTCATGGCTAATCGCAGTGACGTCAACAGCGGGCCTTCCCCTTTCTTCTTTTTTCTCCCCTCCCGCGCATTCGGGGCTGTGATTACGTCGGCGCTGGAGATATGACGTCACCGGCCGGTCAGTCGGCTCTGTTCTTTTTAACCTATAATGCATACGTAATTGGCTGAATCGGCGCGATAGATGCGATAGGTGCAAGCTTCGGCGTCTTTCGAGGAGAGTCGGGCGTCGTGTATAACAATTATAGATCATCGTACGACTGGAGGGAGGGAGGGAGAGAGAGAGGGGGGGTTCAAACGTTAAATATAGCTCCTCTTGTTGGTGTCGGAAGTGGAAGTGCATAAATGGTGTCTCGTAACCACACGCACACCACAGCGGGTGCATATTTCTTATTTTTATTCTTTTTTCATGTATTGCTATCATGCATGTAAACTTTCAAGCTGTAGTATGCATAGCACACCCGTAAGCAAAAGTATACGGACCACGGGGTCACCGAAAAAACTGCATTTTTTAGTAATTAACACGCATAAACGGAAACTGACGATTGCACTAGAAAATTCGTAATGCCAAGTTTGGATTGCTTCATTTCAAGTTGCATTTACAGACAGGAGAAAATTAGTTTTATCGCACAATCCCTGGTCCGTGCACTTTTGCTCACGGGTGTACATCGGTGAGCATTCACGGACGATTTCTTCATCGTTTTATTCTTACTGCGACTCGTTTCCAGCGTTGAAGTGAGTGTAAAGAAAAAAGAGATAACAAAGAAGTGATTCTGCGCCTGTTCGGACATTGAAATAACCATTAAACGCCGTTTATTTTTTCGCTGTGGTCCTGTGTTCACCGGGGTTGCGACGTTCCCAATAAATTACGACGCTCAAGAACAGTTCACTGTTGTAACGTATTCAAATTTAGATCACGTCAAGGAATCGCCGTTAGAGTAATTCCGACCCTCCATTACGTCGTCTTGCACGCCCGAGGTCTTGCTCTGGGACGCTAAACGCAATCGAATGAACAATCTTTTTTTAGTGAAGTGTAGAAACGGCAGAACACCGGGACATGAAAGTCAGTGGCGTAGCCAGGTGTTTGTTTCGCTGGGGTCACGCCACTTGGCCGGGGAGGGTAGGCAAGCGTGCGGCATGCTAGCTGCAGTATATCACGTAGTACGTGGTACACAGAATTTGGGGGTGAGATGGGGGTGTTCACATTTCCGGTGTGCGCCTGCGCACTCGCACCCCCCCCCCCCCCCCGGTTGTGCGCTTGATGAAAGAGAAAGCAACTTCCGGCGAGTAGAAACCAAACCCACATGTGTGTTGGATTGTGTGTGTTGGTCCCACATATGGCCGGTATGGGACGTCCCGTTGAAAACATCCTTCGGACATCCATAGGATTAAAGTCTTGGGATTTTGTTTAGATCCCAGAAGCTCAATCGTGTGGATGTCCGAAGGATGCCTTAAATAAGACATTCCGAAATTAATGTCCGCATGTTAGCCACTGGACGTCCTGACCGCGACTTGGACGTTCGGATCTAATCGGGGTGTCCAGAAGATACTGGTGGTCCAATGGGTGGCACACAGAATTTGTGGCTGAGATGGGGGTGTTCACATGCCCGGTGTGCGCCTGATGAAAGAGAAAGCACGTTACGGCAAGTAGAAGTTAAACCCTCATATATCGCATTATCCGTTAAAAATAATAAGTGTCTTTAAAAGCAAATTGTACTAAGCATGAGGGAAGCTGGACTGTTCCGATCCTTTGGTAAGAGACCTTGAGCTTTTATTTTGTTCAATATTTTGACAGCGTAGTGTCGCGATCTCACAATTCACACAGCGACGTGGTAGACGAACCAAGCAATAAACTGACACGGTTAACTGCTGATTAAAATAAAGTAAGAGGTTGAAGTGTAGGTTGCCTTCGGTCACTTCGCAGAAGAGGCAGAAACCTTCAATGTAACATGCGACAACATTGCTTCATAATTTCCGTATTTTCCCTCCAGTATTGTCGCGAAATTAAGGATTGTTAACACAGGCAGTGCCAAGACGTTTCATTGTCAACATTATATTTTCATTCAATAGTTGAAGTAGCGTTGTTAAAGTCATTTTTTAACGTTGCCGCAGAGTTACAAATAAATAGTCCACTAACGTTTTCCTAATCACTATTTATAATTAACAGTCCGGCAGAAATATTGCGACATAAAATAACATTATTTAAAGAATCTGAAATTAAAGCGCTATAGTAATGACGGAGGTAGTCAATTAGCACCATTCAAACAACGCAAGCGTAACACGGACCCATATAACCAGCAAACCATAAATACACAACCACCGTACACTTACCTGTGTTGCAACACATTATTTTCGGACGTCCTTATAGTTATATTGATCTTTACTTATGGTACTATTTCTAGCAAATGAGCAGTACTTTGAAGCTAAACATGTGAAGAGGCTTTATGACTTCATTAAGTACTTCCTTGTGAGGGAGGGGGGGGGTCGTTTTTTTAATTGTCTTCGCAACGCGTTAATTACACTGAACGTGTCCTTTTAACTTCTGCTGTTCCTCTACACGCATCATTTTACGATAGGACAATAGGGCGTTATCATCACGTCGCCTAGCTGCTTATTCCTGCATCAAGTTTCCTCTTGTAAGGACAGTGGGGCTTGATCGTAAAGTAGCATGGCAGTTTATGCCATATAGTTGTCCCTTAAGACTAAACGTTTTTTTTTTTGCTTTTTAATTTCGCAGGAAACACTGCAGGTGAAATCTGTCAGGGAAACGGTGCTGCCCTACGTATATAGGTCTTCTGCGATCGTACTGTGCAAACGTCGTCAATTTTCAGATCGTTCAAAAAGAGCGCCATTACGTGAAAAAAAAAAAAAGCATCGTGCTGTTTTTCTTCCATAGCACTCCAAACATATCAACTGAGAGCCTTTATCTCAAAATTCGCCCATGTTTTTGTGATTACTAAATTACTGATAACTTAGTTGCGCGCTATATTTGGGTTTAAAACAAAACAGAATTTACCAACGCAACTTGCTTTTTAAATTTGGTTGTGTAAGTTTTTCTCACGGGTGATGCGACGATAAAGAAACATTTAAATGTTTCATGAATAACGTGTTGGTTTTTGAAGCTTGTTGCTGTAGGAAGCTCTGTGATTGTTGCAATTAAAGAGCTCTTTCCCTAGGATACCGGCAAAAAAGAAAGGGGAGAGGAGGAAAAGATACCTGTCGTGCGTGCCTATGAGGCACGCCCCAAAACCTGGAAACATTCGCGGGTTTCTCTGCGTCGTTGTAGGGCGCTGTCGTGTCCGTAAGTAAAAAAGAAAGAATCATTTCTCTAATTTTGTTAATGCCTCGTGCTTTTTTTTTTTTATTCTCGACTGACGGCGTACGCCGTTTTCTCGTACTTTGGTGCGCCTTCGGCGCGTGCCCAATGGCCTTACGTAGATCATCGGGCAGTTATGGCTCGTTATTACGCTTTTCCGCCTCGCCGTAGCGTACGATGCTCGTACGATCCGCAGCTCCCCCCACCCACCCAACACCGTGAGCGACTGACGCCATATCGTACGATGCGTCGTGACGATACCGCCGCGTCTGTGCTGTTGGCCGCGAGGCGCCCGTTTCGTAGCGCCGGCAAGTTACGGCCGCGTCTTGGAATGCTACGCCTTTCTACCTCCGCCACGCAGCAGCAGGTGCCACGGGTAAATACACACCAATAATATCGACTGTCCGTCCTTTTTCTCTTTAGCGGCCACATTTGCATATTCCAAGCGATGCCCGTACCTCGGCGCGCTCGCTTCCCGGTTGCCTCTCCGTAGCAGACGACGCCGCGCTTCGCAGTACCCCCCTGCTTGGCCAGGGGATTGGTGGTTCGCGCCGAATGAATGAACGCCGTGCTCTGGGTGCACTTGGATAAGCGTGTGCGATCAGTGACCTCCCGGTGACGGCGATCCGCTGGCCTTGTCAAGTGTATCGGCTCCCGCGAGTGTGCCTTTATCAAGCCGAGCTAATCGACGCGCGGTTCGAGAGCAACGTGAGGGAGGCGGCCATGGCTTCGCGACCGAGCTGTCGGGTACGTAGGAACGGCGACGTCTGCTACACGCCGACTGCTTCGCCCGCGAGTGCAGCCGCTAGGCCTAACCTGCGTGGTTTCCTCGTTTTTTATGTCGTCTGCCGTGCGATGGTTCTTCACACACCGCTGCGACGCGTTCTTTTTTTCTTTCTCACAACACGTTCGCGCCTGGCGAGCGATTAAAGACTCATTAGCGGGCCGGGTTAGCCGCTAATCTCGCTCGCCCTCACACTCCGAGCGTTGATTATCTGGCGCTGCACAGAGGAAAAAACATAGCGCAGTGTCGTCCGTGTTTCGCAACTCTAGCGGCGTCAACTTTTGTGACCCTAGAGCAAGCACCAACTTGCATGCCACTGGCTCAAGGTACGGCTGGGTGAGGGTGACGAAAAAAAAAAAAAATAAACCGAAAATGGAGAAATAAAATGACACAAGGGCTGTTGTTGCGGGAGGAAAGTACACGATGACTGCTCGCGAGAAAAGTCGTTGGGGCGAGTAAAAAAAAGGGGGGGGGGGAAGCAAATACGTAAAGACGTTTGTGGAATCTTTTCTTCTCCAGCGAGGCAAGGCCATGTAGTACATATTCGCGTGCGCACGGTTTTTCCGTGTGTGTGTGTCCTTGAATTATGTGTCTCCCACCACATGTGCGTACTGCCACCACCACCTTCGGCAACGTTTCACGTCATATAGGAGCGAATTTCTCTCCCCGATTCTTTGGCATCACGCAACCGACACGTACTTTCGTCTTGCGTGCTCAAGCTCTCCTCACCGCATTTGTTTCTTTTTATTTTGATTCGGTGCGTAACTTTCTTTTCGTTTTATATCCTTCGCTCATGAAAGGAAGTCGTTCTTTTCTGAACAGCTCAACCTTCCCCTGCCTGCGGCGATGCGCACTTGTATACCTGGCGGACGACCGGGGAAAGAACGTGAAAGAAATGTGTATATATATATAAAAATAAAAATAAGCGCGTTTTCTCCTGATGGACACCGGACCAGAAAGACACACACTTAGGCAGTGAAGCCGGTGTGTTCGTTGTGCTCTTGACAGATTTCTCCGGATCGGCGCGGCATTGGTCCGCTGGAAACGTGAAAAAAGGATGTTTTCTCGGTTGCTGCAGAAGTTGTCAAGTAAGTGGCGTGGCGTTTGACAGCTAGGTCGCGTTGAAATTTGTCCGTGGCACTCCTTGCCGGCTTGCGCCCGCACATCGACGGAGCATCGATCACTTTCGCGTCGCGTTGATCGCGCTCCGATCTCTTATAATCTTGATGATGATCTTTCGGACTCGGCAGGCAAACGTATATGGCGTAGGTTGTCCTGCGTTCGTATTCAGTCGTGAAGCGATCGTCTGCCACATTGGAGCCTGAATACAGCACACTGGTTTAATAACCTGTTATAATACTTGAAGTTCACAATGCTTATTTCACCATCCACAGTTCACTATGCAGTGGTCCAGTGGCTGTGCATAACGTTCTGCTGCTGGTCGCGATTTCCATTCTCTGCTTCGGCGTCGTCTGAATTCCGATAATGCCATGTGTAGTTAGATTTAGGTGCACATTAAAGGACTCCAGGTGGTTAAATTTGATCTGCAGCCTCCGCCACTGTGGCATCCCTCAGTACCCACTCTGCAGTTTCAAGACGTTAAATGTTATTTTCATATTTTGAGATTATGCATCTTGTATTTAACAGCAAGACGATTATGGGCCTCCTTTTCGGAGATCACTTCCTTGATCCTGTGATAGGCCGTTTCACGAATTTGCTTTCATAGTTTGTTACAGTTGTCTGTGATATCATGCTGACATACTCGCTTTCAGTGAACTGATTTCTTAGTCCTTGTTTTATTAATTCCCGCAGTGACTGCTGTGCGCAATCTTGTTCTATACTGGTAGCTCTGGAACAATGCAGATCTTTCTATAAATGTTCTGTGACATTAAGCATTCTGTGTGGTTAAAGTCACGACCTCTAACAGGCACCTCTTCTCTCTACATGCTTTACCATATCATGAACTTAACCTGGACGATACCTCAGTTCTATTTGCTGACTCTTCCACGAATCCATTTTATATACATCACGATTCATTTGTGGTCCTTCCTCCACTACAGCGTCTCTCGTAATGGTGATGTTGCTTCGACCATTAATCCCAGTTAATCAATCAGTCATTGAGTAACCACTAACATACAATTCATGTCTCCCCACATGTGCAACTGCTGCGCGTTGTCTAAAGTTGGTCTACGCTTCCTTGAGACTAAGGTATCATGATTGTGGTTTTTATTTAGGCACACACTCGGATAACCACCTTCCTTGAAGCAATGCTATTAAATCTGCAAGTTGCGCCCATCAGCTGTCAGAAGAATCAGCTTTCATAACATTCGGGTTGATTTAGGCTGAAACTTGTCTTTGAATATTAACACGTCGTATAGTGCACATGCAAATTGATTTACACGCATTTTTATGTATAATAGGGTCCTTTCGGTGGATACATGATTCTGCCACTTTTGTTAATGTTGTTGTTACCAGCACTTTAACTGTGACAACACCTGCAAGACTGTTGGGAGAACACAAACTTTAAAGATTTATTTTGAATGTACAACACTCAGGTAGACTAAGTACATAGTGTTAGGTCTGAAGACATCATTAATGTGTTGGCACTAAGAAATATGCTTTGAAATGTAGTTAACTGAAAGCAGCATCAACCTGGGTGCTAAAGGCAAACACACAACACTAAAAACAACAACAATAAAGAAATACCGAACCGTGCAATTGTAGAATCAAGCATAAGAACGAAACAGCCTTGGTTCTGTAAAACTGCGTCCTTGGAAGCAACTGCCATGTTGCAGTGGTTGAAATGAGATGGAGTGGTTGTAAAATAGCCACGTTGGAGGCAGGGAAGAAAGCAAGAAGTAAAAAGCATGTCTGTTTTATATTCTGCAGTTATAAACGCAGACGGTTTTATAGGGTATTGGTCTCTGAGGTCGCTTACATATTATCGGGGAAAAAAAAAGGTAAAAAAAAACGGGGAAAAGCATGACGATAGATACAACAGGATGTTCAAACAGCTGTAACTCAGTCGGTATTTGGTGTACATCCTGTCATGTCTGCTTGTTGCATTACGTTTCCAGGGATCTGGGGTCTTTTCTTTCTCGAAGCTCGATTGAAATCCCGCCACAACTGTTTCTCTCATTGCTGTGGTTATGTGTCGGAGAATAATTTGTGATGTGTGACTGGCTGGCTTAAGCAAGATTTTTCCTTACGAACACATCTAATTCGTATTCCACACTAAGTTAAGGTATGTGAATTAAGCTTGAGAAGTTCGGATAGTTCAGTCTTACTGGGAGCAGATGGAGGCCTGGTAAACCAGGAAGGACATCAAAATGAAATGTAGGTGGCTGTGAAGTTCCTGACTGTGCGACTGCATGGGAAAATGACTGCATCTTCTCAAGGCTTGTCAATCGTTTACCAGTGAAGGACAACGTATTCTGAAGGAACCGAATAGTAAGAAGACTCCTCATCGACAAACAAAAAAAAAGTTCTTTTGATTCATTGAAACAAGCTCCTTGGAACTTTTTTCTTTGAAAGTGGTTTAAGTGCTCAAACATACATTATGAATGAGAACATTGGCATGTGCTTGCTAGTAAAACACTGAAAGCTGTGACATCGTTGATATCGGTGTCTTTGTGCAAAATATGTAAAATTATAGTTTTAAATTTGTTTACTCCGGTAATGCTGAACCATCTCTCAACCAGGATTTCCAAGATTTCCGACAGAATATTCTGCCATTCTAAATACAGTGCTTCTCATTGATCGTCCTTTTTGAGCAATAGCAGACATTTTATCCAGGGTGTGTTGATGAAAAACAGGTAAGTAAAATGTAGGCCTGAAATTCCAAGTGAAATAAGTCCTTGCTGCGTCTCAATGCCAGTGTATGCCGCTAGGAGTCATGTAATAGACAGCTGAACTTCAGAATTCATTAGAGTTTTGGTGCTCAAGTGCAGTTTAATCAATTCATCAGTCAATGTAAGCACCATCCCTTTTCTTAGAACGACAGAGAGCTGACCTAGTTTGTCGGGATTCATTCTGCAAAAAAGAGGTTACCATTCCTGAGCTTGCGCAGATGAGTTTTGTGTCTTCTTCCTTTTTTTGCCTCAGTGCTCCCTTCAGTTGATAGTCGGCATTCGTGTTGTACACTTCTCTAATGCGCGATATTGTACAGGCACAAGAATGAAGATATGCATCAAATGGTAGAGGCATGGCATATCTATAACGGTGGAAGTGCGTGCATGAGTAAGCCTTTGATTACTTTACATAAGGAAGAGATTAAGTGCCTTAACAGTTATCTCTCACGTAGGCCGGCACGTGTACCCGACTGACACGTGGTGTTACCATTCCTGAGCTTGCGCAGATCAGTTTTGTGTCTTCTTCCTTTTTTCGCCTCCCTTCAGTTGATAGTCGGCATTTGTGTTGTCCACTCCTCTACTCTTGTGTCCTGTCTGCACGCCTCACCTCGTTTTTGCATAATCCCTTTTCTTTCTTCTCTGTTCTTGTCCACAGGTCCCCCAGAGGCCCCAGCCGAAATGAATGGCACTCCAGAGAGCAAGGGGCGCACTGACTTGCAACGGCTCGAGTCCCTAGCAGCCCACAACGGTGTCAACACTTCACCTGTGCGCATTGTCGTCGAGCCCTGCTGGGACGACGAAGGCGACGGCAACACCATCACCGCCTCCAACGGCCACCTGTTGAACGGCGGCAACTTCAACGGCTTTGGGTGAGTGGGCACCACGTAGTCTGTGCTATCTGGATGTCTTCCAACCATGTTTGGAGGAACTCCAAGCATTTACGGTCTTTCACCCTGCCATCGTAGATTGCTAGCGTCTTCTCAGATGCTGTTATATGACCCGAGGTACCTTCATGATAGGTGGTGATGACTTAAGAATTTAGTACAAGTTCTATTCGCGAAACGAGCACTGCATTTTGCCTCGGTACTTTCGTGCTCCAAAGCACAGTTTCTGACTGATGCTGATATTGAAGGATTGTACTGCAAGATGGTTATCTAAGCTTATTGGTATGACGACATAATAGGGCAGACATTGCAAAAACAGGACAAAGATTAAAGAAACAGACAACACAGGTGTTCATGCCATGCAGTTTTCTAGTCTTAGTCTCATTTTTGCCCTGTATTTCCCCATTACTGAAGGAGGTTAAAGCTTGCCTGGACATCGCAGAAATGAGTGAGTGTAATAGGTTGCTGCATGTATACAAGTTCTCTTTGAGTTTGACAGCAGTGTCCTTGCCACTGCATACCTAGGTTGACACAAACCGTAGTCTTTTTTTTTCCAAACACTCTCAAGCTATTTTTGTCACCTAAAGTAAGCTATACCATGATTCTGTGACTTCGTAGAGATCTTACTAGGGGCTTGTAACACAAATGTGCAACGTAAGTGGCTATAACTTTTGCCCTTGCTCCTTGAAACTAGTGATGCCACAAACCTTGTAAGCAGGATTCTTGCCCAGCATTGAAAACATCCCGTGTGTACAGACCATGCACGTGGCTTGGACAGAGCAGGTAAGATATACAGCGTACGTCGTGTTGACCCTGGCTCCGTCGTTTTCTTTATCACTGCTTGTGATCACAGCAGGCACCCAGAAACTCTTCGCTTTGAGCGTTTGCCAGTGTTTCTAATTTCATCGTGCATCTTCTTTATCATCCCCTTACGCGAGCCCACTCCAAGCTGTGCCTCTTTATCAGCAGTGAGCCAGTGAACGAGGGTAAGAGATTAAGACAACTCCACCATATCAGACACAAGGGCACTCACACTTTCTCCCACCTCTGGCCATTGTCGTCTGCGTCGCTTTCCTGTTTGAAACGCTGGCACTTTGTGGAAAAAAAAATTCTCGAAGTCTCGCTCCCGTCGCGCCCTCTCCTTCACAGCAGTGCTCTTGAGGCCCCAAATCAGCCGTCTGCATCATGCGAGCGCCACGCGATCGTCAGCAGTCGTCCGACCCGGCGTTATCTCGACGCCGGCACTCTTGCGTGTCGCTGTCCAGGCTCAGAGCGGGTCTCAGATTGCCAGCGCAACAGAGTAGCTGGACTCTGTCGTGGAGGAAGGGTTGATGCACTTCTTCGTCGTGGTGCTCGGTCCGGTGTCGAAGTGGCGGTCGTCCCTACACTTGGCAATGGTGTTCTCTGCTGAGTGGTGACAAACTTGCGTCTCGCATGCCGTTTGGAGTGAGAAAGCGTGCTGGTGCGTTTGTCTCTATTTTAGTGTGTGGATTTCCTATGCTTTGGAAGACGGAAGAACTGAACAGTGATGCATCAAAGAGTTCTTCAGTGCGTGCTGGAAACCAGTGTTTCGCCTAAACAGTGGTGAAATAGGTTTTCTTTTTCTCGCTGAGCTATATTGAAGCTGCGGAGCGAACGGATTTATTTTCATCAAAGAAGACTGCGTGTGAAAGCTGACCATGGAGGAGCTCTTAGTGAATGGGTAGGAAATATCTATTGCTTCTGTGCAGACGAGAGTTGCTGCTCTTGTTAGTAGTGGTAAAATTGTGTATGACGCTTGTAGATAAGTTGTTTTGGCAGCGCATAGGCAGAATTTCTTGTGCATGTATCAAGGTAGTGAATTATGAAACATTGCATTTTGCAGGTATAGCTTCAAGAAGAATAACCCAGCCAGAGATTGGTGGAGATTCGTGACATTGCTTCCTTTTCTCTTGTGTTTTCTTCTTTTTGTAAAGCATTGCAAGCTTTCATGCAAGTATTTGCTTCTTGTTGATATCATGACTCTTTGTTTTATTTGTTTCCTAGCCACCTAATAATGACTTTAGCTGGAAGACCTTAGCAGCTCAAAGAGCCTGGTGGCAACTTATGTACCCTCTTGGGCGTAACTTAGTTACTGGGAGAAGAGGGAAAGCTGCTCTGTGTAACTCATCTGTTAGCTCTATTGCCACTGCTGTTGGGACTTTTTTTATTTTTATTCTTTCCTAGACACCTGTTAACGCTTGTCCTTTAGCTGGAAGACTTTACAAGCTTGAAAAGCTTATTGATAATTTGATGCACTATATTGGAGCAGGGTTTAATTGCTAGAGAAAGGGGCAGAGTTTGCAAATTGTGGGCAGTACTATTTTCTCTAATGGCGGTGCTGTCACAATGTCATAGCATTGCTGAAATGCTGTGGTACACAAATGAAAAACTGATACTAGTGCAATAAAAAGTGTTCGCATCCGTTTTATGAATAACATTATGAAATATTGAAAAATTATCGATGTTGCATCTAATTGGAAACTTGCTGTCGCTATGACGTGGTAGTAAAGGGCTAAATATAGTCCGACGTAGCGTGAGCATGCGAACACACTATGTCCCATTGGCGAGAACAGCATGTATAGTTCAACACACTGGCGCAGCCAGCGTAACCGAACGGAGCCAGCGTTGAGATGGCTCTTGATTCATCTGCACGTTGGTCACGCCCACTGCGCTGACCCATAATGCATTGCGTGAAGAAAATACAGTGCCCACGCTGCTTTGGTGATGCTTGCAGAATGAGAAAAGCAGCCGACGACGCGCACGTTGAAGTTTGAGGGGATGGCATTTCGGCTGGCGCAATGCAAGCGACGTAGCGTGACTGGGCATGAGCGACGCTCGCCCATGTGCCGAAAACATCGGACTGTAAACCCGCCTTAAGTTATAGCTTACTGGATAGCCGTCATGAAAAGAATGTGAAATAGTTAACAAAGTTCAGTACTGACCTTGTGTCCTAACATGATGACTTATTTGACGTACATATTTGATGTATAATTGTCACTGCTGTCATAGTGTCATTGTCATTGACATTACGGTTACAATTGCCATTGCTAATGTCATCGCCCAGTAAATCAAATTTTTTGGCAGCCATTCTTGAAAGTACTTGTAACATGTGGATGGGGCTGCTAGACCTGTCAAACTTAACTGGCAAGGTACGAATTACCGCATAAATTTTTAAATGTTTTTTTATCTTGGGTATCAGGTTGACTTTGAAACATCTGAAAGCATAATAATAAGAATACTATAGTGTCAAAATTTTGAGTGACCTGCCAGTTTAAACAGGAGAATGGTAAAAACCAATATTGCAATTTTGTTGTTGATTAAAAAAATTTTTGCTGCTTTTTGCCATGATTTTGAGCCTTGCAATTGTTATGACTTGTTTGTAAGATCATTTGATGTCTAGTGCTTACCCTGCATACAATTATGGAGGGGGTGGTCTTCTTGGTCAATTTTTGTAAAAGATTTGAAGTCCTGATTGTAAATTCAGCCCTAATACTTTCTTTTCAATGTAACATTATTAATGTAAATTATTATTACTGCTGTATTGATAATATCATACTTTATGTAATCAGTAACTGAACGAACTTAAGCAAGCTTCAATCAAGTAATTTCAGCACTTGTTTGATGAGGGCATCTTCCTGTTTTGCATTTGCTTGAGTCAAGTCTTAGGGGCTCACAGCCAAAGCGCCATCTTAAAGTCATTCTGTGATACTGAAGTGTGAAGCCCTGATCCCAAATGAGGGAGCGTATTAGGTCAGAAAGTAGCAGCTGTTGCTTGTTAATTGCAAGCAATCGAGTGGTATCTTCTCGTCTTACTCAAATAAACATGACGACCTTAATAAATTTGAGATTCCCTACTATACCACACCCTTGGCTAAAACTTGGAAGGACAAGAACAAAAAGGCTTAGAGCTATAATTTTTGTAGGCTCTTATTGCAGAGCCGAAGGGTAACCTCATGACTGAGTACGACCTTCTTTTCATTCCCGCATTGCAGCAACGGTCCTCGGCCGCTGTTCACGATAGACTGCTCTGACGAGGAGACCGACGACCCTGGAAGCCCGAGTAGTGGTCGTTTCATGGGCGATGAGTTAAGACGCAATCGGTCTCGAGCAAAACTATTCAGGTGAGTAACGCCCAGTTATATTTCTTCACTCGTTGCACCATCTGATTGAGCACTGTGCATAAATCGGCATAGCACTCGAACGTGCCTGTTGCAGCACTTATTGACTTCTCAAAACAATTTGCTTGCTCACACCTACAAACGGACGGGACTGCAAGCAGTTTTGCGTGGCGAGCACTTCATCTACTCTTGCTGGAAGCAGTTCTGTCGGTGACTGTCTGGCCATCCTGGAGTGCCGCTTTCTCAGCATTGCACCTTGTTAGGCTTAGGGGCACTCAAATGAAGAAATCTTTTTTTTTTTTAAATCAAGTCAAAAGTGGATTTTTGGAGGAATGCAGGCTTCAACATTGCATACAGTACTGAATATTTTTCTGCTCATGTAGTTGAAAAGAGAAGGAAGTTGAGAAAAGAAAATGGTAAAAATTATCTATTTTATTTCCTCCACTAAACAGAAAGCTAGCACAATACATGCATGTGTGGTGTGTTAGCTCCAAGAAATTTAAGACAAACTCCAAGAACTTCAAGGCAGCCTCTAAGACTTGAATATCTGTTCTTGTCCCTCCTCTCTGTAAGGCCTTCGGGTGATTGATAGTACGAAAATAAGTAAGCAAATAAATAGATGTATAAAAGTGAATCCAGCTTGTCAGCTAGGCAATCATTGCAGTAATCCTGTATATTCAGCTGTAATTGACTACATAAGAAAACTTTTATCAAGTTCTATTATCAGATACTTCTATTCAAAACAGAAGTCTTGAGCATGTCTTAGAGATATCGAATTATTGCACATCAGTGATTAAACTCTGAATAACAAGAACGGAAGGCTTATTGCTACTTTTTTCACTACCACTCATTGCAAATTTTTTTGCAGTCAAAGGTATCTTCATTTGTAACATCATGCAGTGGTGGTAAAATCAAGAAATAAAATGAGTATTAAATTCTAAGGTTAAAAGCATCTATTAAAAATGAGTGCTCAATTAATATTTGAGATTCCCTACTATACCACACCCTTGACTAAAACTCGGTAGGACAAGAACAAGAAGGCTTAGAGCTATAATTTTTGTAGGATCTTATTGCAGAGCTGAAGCTTTCCTTGTAGCAGCATTCAGCAACCGGTAAGAACTAGAAGGTTACTCTTTTTTGTTTTTGTCTGCGCATTTAGTCCATCGCGAAGACGTTAGGTGCCTACTGCAAGTGTTAATTAATGCTTTCTTTTGTTTTGTGGCTTCTTGATTGAGTTTTTGACGACAGAAGTCTGATAAGCAGGTAACGTCTCAGAGGGTAGTCTGTGACGATAATGTCTCTTCCTTTGTTTCTCGTTTCTAGTTTCGCTGCGAAGGCTCGGTTGCGTGCGTGAGTATTTCAGCCAGTTGAGTGTTCTGTGCGATCGTGCCTGTCAGTGTAGCGTGCAGAAGTCCGTTGCATCCTCGTAGGCCTGAATGTCACAGCATTTTCATACTGTAGCTTTTCGACGCTGCTAAAACAAATCGAAGCAGCAGCTTACGAACCTGTGGACTGTCTTAGGCAACACATGTGTTCGTAGTGTACTGTCTCGCTTATGTCCTGTGGGAAAGAAATGTTTTGATGTGCTCGTATTTGTAGCTTTATGATGCTGTCTGAATAATGGAAGGGTCTTTGCCAGTAACCAGTAGTCTCGCAATCTATATATGTGTATAGTAAGTACAAGATGTGCGGGAACTTTTGCTGTATTGTGGTTTGCTTCAACACGACAATGCTGTCAATTCTATTTGTTCTTCAAACTACCTGCATAGTGTACAACTAGCTGGCAACATAGCTTTTAGTTTTGCCATTTCTTTATTATGTCAGTGCCATTGGCAGTTTCAAAGTTTAACATATCTTTTCATCGTCAATGTGCCTAATGCAGAAGCATTAGGAGTCAGCAAATTAGCTCTGATTCTGGCTTTAATCTTTGTCACAGTCATGGGCACAGTTAGTACTTTGGTCTTGCAACACATCTTTCTGGCCACCGAGTTAGCACAGATATTTCATGTGCTTTTGTTAAAGCTATTTGTTGCCTAATAACCACTTTCTTATTTAAGAATTCTGAAATAAGATTCTGAAAGGGTTTACTTAAGAACAATGTAATGAGAGGGGTGCTATAGATGATGGTAACTGTTATTGAAATCGTGTCTTTTTTTTTTAGCATTGCAGGGTGTACTGGTGGTGTTTGTTGTGATGTGCTGCCTGTAGTGTACACCGTGCTTCATGCTTTCCTGTCTGCTTTCTCTGAAGATTCTTTGTTGTGTTCCTGCTGTGTTCTTTTTGTGTTCCTAATGAGCCTCTTCACTTCACCTGTGCTTCTGGCCACACAAGTTCAGGGCTCTGAGTAGCTCATGCCCTGCGATGAATCACTGAGGCTGCCAACGTCTGTGCTCGTGCTCTGTTTTCTGTACAAATACATTTGCATAAATACATCGTGAGCACGAATACAGAGGCTTGCATTTTTATTCTAACAACATTAGATGATACCTTTGCGCTTACTGCTGCTCCGTTTTTGCTCATATTTATAACAAGGTTTCATAATATGTCCCGTATAGTTTGATAGGACATTTGGCATCCTTGTTTGCCTCATTTAATTTGTTATCCTTCATCAATCAGTCTCCATCTGTAGCAGCATGTTAATGTGATGGCTAGGTGCAGATACTGTGTTTTTTTTTTTGTCTGATGTGGTCTTGCTATGAAATTTGAATGGGAACGAGACAACTGTGAGGATGACATTTTTGCCTAAAATTGGTAAGATAAGTGTGCGACCCACTGATAATCTGAAGACTGGATTTTCAAGGCCTAGAAAATGAGAGGTTACCTCTAAAACATAACCTGACATTGCATACATTAACAACACTCATAGGGTTAGAAACAATGTGCACTTATACAGTCTAACCTTCACATAACAAATGCAGATAGTGAAGTATGGGATATAATAAAGTATAGCAGTTCTGTTACTGGATATAAGCATGTAGGAAATACATGCTCTTAATCAATATTGTGTATAACGAAGGCACTTTCATGTTGGATGTAACATTTGTTATAACATAGTTTAACAGTAGCAAAGCAGCTGCATGCTAGTTGTCATGGGGACACCTTTGAATGTGTCGGTTTGCTCAGATGTAAAAGGTACATGTCCAGAACTGTGTGGCCAGCACAGGTCAAGTTGGAACAGGCTTTGCAATCAAGGCACGTGAAGTGCTAGAGTGACTGTATTTCTATTTGTTTGGTCCTCATCGACCCTCTCCCATTCGGTCGGCCGCTTACAGGCAGTCTATGTCGGGCGCTCACTTGTCCAATGAGGACCGCGACTATGGGAAGGGCCAGAAGGACTTCATCGTGGCCACCCCTGAGGAGTTTGTCAGCCGGTTTGGGGGCCGGCATGTCATCAACAAGGTACCTCATGCCTCTTCTTTCTTGCATGAACTGTTGCCATGCAAACTATATAATATTGTGCGCAGTCAAAACCCTGGTCTGGGCAAGTTGCTTTTTTCCTCTAATGAATAAGTAAATGGCATGAAAAAAGTCGGCAGTAGTGTCTCAAGGCACAAGTAAAATACGCACATGGGAGTCTACTTCCAAATGATTATTTAGTTCATCAAGATGGTAACTATTGTTCTGGTTGCAAGTAACACTGCTGTAATTGAAGAAAATATGTGGATGCTGACTGAGGACGACAAAGAATAATGTTTTGCGTATTGGCTCTGAGGCTATGGTGGCAGTGGGTGTATATAACAACAAAATGAGAGCTTCTGCCCGAACAGTATGTACCCGGGCAGCCACTGCAAATGGGACCATGTTCAGATTGGCTGTTTTGTGAAATCTTTCAGTCATCCATGCGTCCAACTGTTAAGATAAAATTTTCATTCGGTCGTGAACCATGCACATCGCCGAAGTCCACCCCTAGCATGTTTGCAGCCGCTGCAAGTTACATATTTGCTGTCTGCATGATCTGAATAAGCGGTTGACAGTTGGCATGCCCACAGTGTGTTTTATTTGTGCAGTTATCCTTTTCTCAAATTTCTTCGTGCCATTTGCTTATTAACTTGTACACAGCATTACGCTCTCAACCATTTCCTATATATGAGTAACTAAATCTGTCGTGGCAGGTTACAAGTATACTTGCTTTATTGTTGCCTAAATTCTAAGCTTGTTGCCCTCGGATGTCTGGCAGGGGTACCATTTCTTGGCGAGCTTCTGTCTGATGCTGTACGAGTTTTTTTTTGGCATTTGTTTGCCATTTCTGAAACAAACTAGTAAAAATGTGGCGCAGTCCATAGCATGGTGTTGCTGAAAATCGGAGTGCAGTGTCTCGTGCATCATTCCTTGTTTAAGTTCTTGCTGTCTCGCTGGTTCTTTCCTATGGCAAGGCAATTTGCTTACTTGTGATGGATGATGTTTATTGCTTGTTGCTCTGTAAAAGTGGTAGATTTCTTGCTGGGGCTTGCCACAAATTATGGCTAACATCAATTTATTCGACGATACCAAGTAGTTACTTTTGAAATTTTTCTGCGTTTTATCGAAGTACTTGACCAAGGAAATAGTAGCCCTCTTGAAAGCTGTGGTTTGTAACAGTAAGCCTTGATACCAATCTTGATTAGCAATACCCCACTTCTTATGTCTGGCACAGTTTTTTTTTCTGGATTTTATTGCTGCGCCTGATAAGGAAAGTTGTTCTCTTGTAAACTGTGGTTTTCCTACCTTTGCATGTGATGCAGGTCCTGATAGCAAACAACGGAATCGCAGCAGTAAAATGTATGCGTTCCATCCGGAGATGGGCCTACGAGATGTTCAGCAACGACAAGGCAGTTCGCTTTGTCGTCATGGTGACGCCAGAGGATCTCAACGCCAACGCAGGTGAGCGTTTGGTTTACTCTGACTTTCAGGTCACATCCACTACTGTTACGCTGTTTGACTTAGACTAGCATTTATAATATATCTTGCAAATAGCTTTCAGCCTGAGTTACATGTAACAATTCTTGTGGCGGCATTTTTAATGTCTTGCAAATAACTTTTAGCCTGAGTTACATGTAGCAATTTTTGTGGTGGCATTTTTAATATATCTTGCGAATAACTTTTAGCCCGAGTTACACGTAGCAATTTTTGTGGTGGCATTTTTAATATATCTTGCAAATAGCCTTTAGCCTGAGTTACATGTAACAATTTTTGTGGTGGCATTTTTAATATACCTTGCAAATAGCTTCCAGCCTGAGTTACATGTAACAATTCTTGTGGCGGCATTTTTAATATATCTTGCAAATAACTTTTAGCCTGAGTTACATGTAACAATTTTTGTGGTGGCATTTTTAATATATTTTGCAAATGACTTTTAGCCCGAGTTACATGTAACAATTCTTGTGGCGGCATTTTTAATATATCTGGCAAATAGCCTTTAGCCTAAGTTACATGTAACAATTCTTGTGGCGGCATTTTTAATAGATCTTGCAAATAGCCTTTAGCCTAAGTTGCATGTAACAATTCTTGTGGCGGCATTTTTAATATATCTTGCAAATAGCCTTTAGCCTGAGTTACATGTAACATTTTTTGTGGTGGCATTTTTAATATATCTTGCATATAGCCTTCAGCCTAAATTACGTGCAAGAATTCTTGTGGAGGCGCACACTGTCCGTACTCCATACTATGTGAGGCAATAAGTAGAATTGAATTGTAGCGTGAAATCCAATGCAAAGCTCAGTCCCTGGCATCTGCCACCCCATGCAGAGTACATCAAGTTGGCAGACCACTGCGTTCCTGTGCCCGGTGGTTCCAACAACAACAACTACGCCAACGTGGATCTGATCCTGGACATTGCCAAGCGGGTCGGCGCCCAAGCTGTCTGGGCTGGCTGGGGCCATGCCTCGGAGAACCCACGACTACCCGAGCTGCTCACCAAGAACAAAATTGCTTTCATCGGTGAGCCCCCCTCTTGCACCTGGGCTTAATGGAGCTACAGAAGAATAAGAATGGGTTGGGGTGCGTTTGGCAGGCATTCTCAGGTCACGAGCAGCAGGTTGCCGTCATCCCTCAAGAGAAAAGTGTATAGCAGCTGTGTCTTACCAGTACTCACGTAAGGGGCAGAAACCTGGAGGCTTACGAAAAGGGTTCTACTTAAATTGAGGGCGACGCAATGAGCTATGGAAAGAAGAATGATGGGTGTAACGTTAAGGGATAAGAAGAGAGCAGAATGGGTGAGGGAACAAACGCAAGTTAATGACAGCTTAGTTGAAATCAAGAAAAAGAAATACTATCGTATTACCCGAGCTATTCGGTATACTCCCTACATGGGAGAAACACCCAAGTGACAACATTCGGATGGTTTTTCGCCGTCTTTTTTTTTTACAGCGAAGCTGTCTACCTCTACCCTCCAAGAAAATTTTCCGTCTGACTCGGATGTTAATAACTGTAATAACGCATGTAGTAACAGAAATAAAGAACGACGGCAGGTGTGGTGGTTGCTTTGGCAGCCTTGTGGATGGCTTAATCTTTAGATTTAGTCAATGCGCCTATGAGCAATGCAACGGAGCCCACTTCTAGTATTGGAATGGCACGCCAAGCAATCAAATCTTTAAAGTAAGTTCATGGGACTTTTGCTGGTGCTACATGTGTTGGTAATGCTAAACGGACAGTGTCATCTGAGCCCGTGTGAACATCCTGTGTTGCCCGACCGAATTAATGAACATTGTGAAAGTGGCCGATTCAAGACAGGCATTGAATGACCTTGAATGACCATGGTCATGGTCATTCAAGACGTGGGTAATTGGAGACCGCTTGGAGAGGCATTCGTCCTACAGTCAGTGTAAACTAGACTGATGATGATGATGATGATAGTTGTGGTGGAATATTAGTAGAGTATCCTTGGGCATACTATTAATTTAATGTCAGTGCGCTGCTCATTAGCAGTCTTTTCATGACATAGCACGCTGCTTGTTTCATTGGGGGATTATGTGCGCCAAGTTAGAACATTTAAAAATTTTAAAACACACACGAAATAAACTGCAGTTTCATTTCATTCATTTATTCATTCTGTCTGCTTTTTACTGGCTGTTACAGAAGTAGATAGTGTACATTCAGTGTAATTTAATTTAAGTTTATCTATTACTTTTACTCCTAGCTCACCTAGCTGCACTTACAGCCCTGGTGATGCTTAGTACCTTGATGGGAAGACACTGATACTAGTTTGCCATAGTGCTGTGTTCTTTCGTATGCGTGCAGCACTACTTGTCTTTGAAGAAGTACTAATACGGGAATGATTTGCTAGCA
The DNA here is from genome assembly GCF_050947875.1 of Dermacentor variabilis. Taxonomy (NCBI): domain Eukaryota; kingdom Metazoa; phylum Arthropoda; class Arachnida; order Ixodida; family Ixodidae; genus Dermacentor; species Dermacentor variabilis. Next base: position 15,888,480 of record NC_134578.1, on the reverse strand, counting down.
GCGGTGACTGTGCTGATGTGATCCTGCTGTTTGCCAAGAATTGCAACTTGTTGTGATCTCACTCAATTTTTTTTCAATTGTTTCAGGGCCTCCCGAGAAAGCCATGTGGGCTCTGGGTGACAAGATTGCATCCTCCATCGTGGCGCAGACAGCCAACGTGCCAACCCTTCCCTGGAGTGGATCTGGTATGTTGCTCAAGGTTATCTGCCTTAGGTCCATCCTGCTGTCTGCTGGCTCTTTGTGGTTCTGTTAGAAGCGTCGAGCACACGGTGTGCTTATGTGAAAATGATTACATGATCAATACAGCCACATGTGCATTGTTTTACTCTTTTGCTGGTGATCAATTTGATAGGGTAATTGTCATGTTATCGTTTTGCGCAAAATCCACCACTTGTATAGGGAACTTCACGGATGTTGTGGCCAACTTGATAATGAGACAGGCTTGTCTAAGCAGATTAAATGCATGACATAATTAGTGCTATAAAAATATAGAATGTCTGCGAGCACAATCAACTGCTCTGGAACATACAGTAACAGGTGCGAATACTCAACCGACTTGAGCTGTGAGATTAGGCTTGAAGATAGATGATCGTTCTCACGTCTTGCTTTGCATTCTGGGTACGAGTTTGCCCAATGACAAGTTTTATTCTTTATTCACTCTATTTAGTAGCGCTCATGCTTCCTCATTTGACAGTATATTCAAAGAATGCTTATACGACTCCTGTAGTACGTGTTAAATTGATGCTGGCTGATGGTTACTAAGCGGTTCTCACGTTCACGAATGTTTCACATGACTGTTCTATTTCACTGCAAGAACCGAGTACATTTTCATAGTCCCGAGTGCAACTTGGCTGTTCTCTATCATAGTGGTCAAGTGTGTGTGGGTGTCTGTCAACCACAGGCTTGAAGGCATCTGACTGGGATGAGGACAATAACTACAACCCAAAGAAGCCGCTCAAGATCAAGCCAGAGCTGTATCGCAAGGGGTGCGTCACTGGCGTTGACGATGGTCTGGAGGTGAGGCCTCAGTTTTGAAGAGTCTTTGGAGCTGTGATCAAACATTGTCAGTGTGTCTTAACAGCCCTGCATGTGGGAGCATATACAGGATGTTTTATTTAGACTGTAAAATTTTTTTATAAAACAGCTATGAGTGTAGTGTAGTCCTGGCAGAGGAGTGCAAGGGGAGGCAGACATGTTTTGCCACTAATAATGCAAATTTGAGAAGATACAAAATAAACAAAATTATTCGTTAATTAACTTTTTATGAGAACCATCGGGGCAGTTGTCTATATGTGACAAATTTGGAGGCAATCACATTTCACTGCAGCCCTCCGTTTAAAAAAGGAAACTGCTAACACTGTGCATAATTCAATACATTCATCGAATTTCAGCACTCAATCCAGGCGATCAGAGTGCGGCAGAAGTGCCGGAAAGGAAGCCCCCCCTATTACGTCGAAAGGAAACGCCCCACTACAAAATGCATGGCATTGTTTAAAAGACGGCTTGCCACAGCAGATACTGATTGCCATGGCAAGTCATGGCAGGTGCTTGCCAGACAAAATGTGCCGTATCGCCATCAGTTTTATGAAAACGGGCATTGTGTTTCTCTTGCCAATTTCTGTTCTCAAAAACCCACGCCCTTCCTTGATTGACACTCTTTTTTTTTGTTTGCGTTCAAACCTTGCAGGCAGCCCAGCGGATTGGATTTCCTGTTATGATCAAGGCCTCAGAAGGTGGCGGTGGCAAGGGCATCCGCAAGTCCGAATCGGCCAACGACTTCCCCCAGTGCTTCCGGCAAGTGCAGAGTGAGGTTCCCGGCTCACCAATCTTCATCATGAAGCTGGCGACATGTGCGCGCCACCTCGAGGTGCAGCTTCTGGCTGATCAGTACGGCACGGCCATCTCCCTGTTCGGCCGCGACTGTTCCATCCAGCGGCGTCACCAGAAGATCATCGAGGAGGCGCCCTGCATCATCGCCACGCCGCCTGTGCTTGAGCAGATGGAGCGGGTGGGTCGAGGCTTTGTGTTCGGCTAACAGTATCCTAAACTCTTTGCGACTTTTGGGCTTGTTCATAGCTGACCCTGGATATATCAAACTCGAAGGGGATAACGAATAGTTCAATATATTGATAATTCAGAATATAAAATTTGACTATCTGAAGCTTACCGGAAACTCTGCACATCTTGGGCAGTTTCCCAAGATCCTGAAAGGCAGCTAATTGCCGGTTCATTTCTCCAGGGCTGTGTCCAACACAGAAAAGTTAACTTACTCTTTGCACACAAATGCCGCAAATCACTCGTACTGTGGAATGTCTTTGATATGCTGATAGAAATGCTGATGGAAATGCTGATGCTAAAAGCTTCCTTTCTATACCTTTGGTAGCCATAACCAAGATGAAACCACAGTACCTTGCAATACCTTTATAATGCAGCAAGGTACACGTTTCACAGAGGTGAAACATGTAAACAGGGCACAAAAGCTTTCTCAGGCTGGAACAAACATTTCAACAAGGCATATTCATCAGGTATCCTCGCTGTTTTCATCACGGCTTGTCTTTGCTTGACTTGCTTCAAGGTTTGTCTTCACTTGTCTTCATCAAGGCTTGTCTTCGCTTGACTTGTCTTCATCAAAGCTTTTCGTCGTTTTGGCAAAGACAGGCCCTCTCATCGAAACGTTGGCTCCAGCCAGAGGCACCTGCTTGTCCAACCGCTCTTGATTACTTGCACGTGTAATGCAAAGATTTTGGGATGCTTTTTTTTATATACTAATAGTGCCAAAATAGACAGTGACTGGTGACTGGTGAAACACACAAATGCGGCACTATGTCTTCGTGTTTCACCTGTCTGATCTTGATCAAGCACGTGTTGTGATTTTAGTGTCACTGTTACGTCCCAGCACTAGCTGTCAGACCTGCGCATTATGTGCCTAATCCCGGCTCCCACCTTAGTCTTTTGTGTTCCTTGATAGTGCATTTCCATCAAAAGTCTAACGGTCATAACGTAGCTGTGTTTCAATTTACTTCAGTTTGTTTCGATTCAGTTTTATTCAACGTCCATCTGATGTGTGGAGTGCACGCGAATGCTTAGAGTTGAACCTCTCTGTGCTTGCTGCCTTTCTCACCCCGTGCCTTGGCATTGCCTCTTTCTTCTCCAGGCCGCTGTGCGGCTAGCGAAGATGGTAGGCTACGTAAGTGCGGGCACCGTGGAGTACCTCTATAGCGAAGATGGCAAGTTTTACTTCCTGGAGCTCAACCCAAGGCTTCAGGTGAGCTCTAGTCCTTCTCAACATTGCTACACTCAAGTGTCAGAAGTTCGGCGAACTCTGTCACTTGCTTGAGACTGTTTGCTAGCATTGTGAATTACTGGGCATTGTGTTGGTTTCTCTCCTAACACGTCTTTCCTGCTCGCCTTTTCTTGTCTAGGTTGAACATCCTTGTACAGAGATGGTCGCCGATGTCAACTTACCAGCGTGCCAACTTCAGGTGGGCCATGATGATGACTTGTCAAGCTCGTTAAGCTGACGGCAGCCTCACGACTGGCAGTTGCGAGCTGCCTGTGGAACACTACCCTGCTTATATCTAAGCTTGACATGTTGCCAATATTCTTAAAAGCTTTAGTTTACAATCAATGCATTTCGCCAGCGCTGCATCGTGGCGCCAAAGCTTGAAGGATGATGAAGAAATTAGAATGTAAGGACCACGCACTGATCGGTGTCATGGAAAATGATAGCCGTGAGGTTATGGGGGAGGAAGATGGAATCGTAGGTTAGAGCGCAAACGCAGGTGTTGGTGGAATAGTACTACTTGAGATACGGAGATGCGTAGTTGGACAGGCCATGTAGTCTGTAGAGCATGTACCGATTAGCTTGGCTGCCTGAGGTACAGAAATGCAGCTGAAAGTGGCAAATACTTATGTGGAGTGATAACAACAGGCAATTTGCATGCTAGAGTGAACTTGGTTGATTGAAGACAGGAATAATTGGAAATCTCTAGGAGATGCCGTCATCGTGGCAGTGGGTATAAATACGCTGACGATCATAAAAGCAAAAAAAATGGGATTACGAAAAAGAGACGAATACTACATGAAAAATGACGGGAGGAGCACTCGTCTTGTGATCATTCTTTTATTTGTCTCTTTTTCACGATTTTTTTTTTCGACATGTGCCATCTCGTACAGCTTACTCTGCTAAGGCTGATGACAGGGATGATTAACCTTGATATGTCTGGCCATTACCATTGTAGATTGCCATGGGCGTCCCGCTGCACCGCATCAAGGACATCCGGCTATTGTACGGCGAGTCCCCCTGGGGCGAGTCGCCCATCGACTTTGACCACCAGGTGCAGCGGCCCCGGCCCTTAGGGCATGTCATCGCTGCCCGAATCACCTCTGAGAATCCTGACGAAGGTTTCAAGCCAAGTGCCGGAACGGTGCAGGAGCTGAATTTCCGCTCCAACAAGAACGTCTGGGGCTACTTCAGCGTGGGCGCCTCCGGTGGGCTGCACGAGTTTGCCGACTCTCAGTTCGGCCACTGCTTCTCGTGGGGCGAGGACCGTGAGGAGGCCCGCGAGAACCTCGTGCTTGCCCTTAAGGAACTGTCGATTCGTGGTGACTTCCGCACCACGGTTGAGTACCTCATCACTCTGCTCGAGACAGACGCATTTCTCAGCAACACATTTGACACGGGATGGCTCGACAAGCTCATCGCCGAGCGGGTGCAGTCCGACAAGCCTGACACGATGCTGTCGGTGATCTGCGGAGCGCTGCATGTGGCTCACCGGACCATCCGCGAGAACTTCCGCAACTTCCAGACATGCCTCGAGAAGGGCCAGATCCTGCCGGCGACGACGCTGACCAACACGCTCACGGTGGACCTCATTCACGAGTTGGTCAAGTACACTGTCCAGGTGGGTGGTGGTGGCTTACTAGCTGTTCCTCTTCTGTAGGGACACAGACCCTGAGTTCCTTGCTGCTGTGGTACCACATTTGCTAAATTATAGCGCTGCTCCAAACTTATCCGAGGGAATTGTTAATGTTTTGCATGCATAAATAGAAACATGCATTGTTTAAAATTTAACGAAATTAAACGATAGTGCATTCTACTCAGCACAACCGGACTCTTGACTGGTTCACATCCTCTCTCTCTCCCTCTCTCTCTCGCTCTCTCTCTCGGTGCACTCGCTCAAGTCTTCACTGCCTAAGAGTGGTGCAATCAAACTAATAGAAGTTGACCTGGCTAAACTTGCCTTACCATCTCCGCAATGTGGTGCTGTGCTGCGTTGCATTCTTGATGTGTGGGGAAGTGCACTCAAGGGCTCTTACGGGGCCCTATGGTTGGCATCCTTTCATAGCCTTGACACTTAGTGGTGAAGCATGACAAATGATCGCATTGTATATTCTCTGCGGTTCTAGATGCAGAGCTTAGTGCAATTTAAGCATGTAAATAAATTAATTGACAAACTGACATGCTGCCACTGCTAGGAGTCGCCCTAACTTGTCTATGGGTGCTAATGCGGCAGGTGTCCCAGTGTGGCCCAACATCGTACTTCCTGGTGATGAATGGCTCGACTCGTCGCGTCGAAGCACACCGGCTGAGCGACGACCGCCTGCTGCTGTCCATAGATGGCGCCAGCTACACGACCTACATGAAGGAAGAGGTTGATCGGTATCGAGTGGTCATCGGCAACCAGACATGCATCTTCGAAAAGGAGAAAGATCCCAGTGTTCTGAGGTTGGTTCCATTATTTGTGCACCTCTTCATTAGCAGGATTTTGAAATACCTAATCCTTATTATGGAATTTATGATGTAATGATAATAACTCTGGGGGATAATTAAAAGCTTTTCACTCTAGATTGGAGAAAATGCATTCCACTGGTCGACCAGGAGCGAATTTCAGTCTTAGCTTCTCTTACTACATATTAATAACAATAATAATAATAACTATTGCAAATTCCACTGGTTGATTCAGAACAAGTTTCTTTGCTCTGGATCATAGATCTTGTATTCCATTCGTAAAGCTGGGGAGGCCTTCAGTGGTCATTTTGTATCTGCTTGCTCCGCAATCGCTTAATCGTCCAAAAATGGATTCGCCATAAAGTTGAGGGCCGTCCTTATTGCTTCGCTGTGCTGAGGAGATTAGTGTGCCTGGTTTTAGTTCTCTATGTAAACGTTAGAGGTTTGGCTTGTCTATGAACATATTTCCTTTATCAGAATACGTACTGGGTTACTGGAGACGTAATCGTGAGCATCCTGCTTGGTGCTGCCACCTGGTGGCGCAGAGTTTGAGAGAGGGTGCAGAGCTATTACTGCAATGACTGATCATATTCTGCTTAGCTGCTGGTGTGACGTGTCAGCAGCCACTTAATTAAGCACTTAATGCGCATCTTTCCTAAAAAAAATTCGTTGGAAAGAACACCCATGTAACACGAGAACGTGTAACACTTTGAGGTTGGGCAAAGTGGCACAAGATGTTGCTACCAGTGTTGCTACTGCTGTCCATTGCTCCAGTAATCCATGAACAGTAATAAGTTTATGAACAAGGTAAAACCCTGTGTCGGCGTGCTGTGATGCTTCTTTCTTTTCTTGCATAGGTGGCTACATTTTCTGCTGGGACAAGGCTCAGTTAGTCGCATTTCAAGCTGTTCAAACGAGAAAAGTGTAGTGGCACCGAAGTCATCCTTGATGCTATCGCAGGTCACCCTCGACAGGCAAGTTGCTTCAATTCCTGGTGGAAGACGGCGCGCATGTGGTCTGTGGCCAGTCGTATGCGGAGATTGAGGTGATGAAGATGGTGATGACACTTACCGTTGAAGAGAGCGGGTGGTGAGTAAATGCAGCACCAGCTTGACGCTTCCTGCCATCAAGCATTTGCATAATGGTGCTTGCATTGCATTCAGTATTTGTGTGCTTTTGCCTGTTTGTCTGTGTCACATTATGTAATGCCTTTAATGCAGTTTAAAGCAAAGAAACAGTGCTGTTGCTCTGAAGGGTTGGCAGTAATTTGGGGCCATGTTTTGTAATCATTTTTCTTTTCTTTATTTCATGCCATCCATAGCACTGAATGCATGAGCTGGACTGGGCTTTGCAACAGGAGTATGTTTGAAGCTGTCCGTTTAACTGTTCAATGATAAAACTGAAGGAATTGAAGGAAACATGCTTGAAGGAACCGTTTTACGTTTCTAAGCATAGTTACCATGCCCCCAAAACACAGGCATACTGGCCCAAGAATCACCTGTTTGCCTTGTTGTTAGGATTATCGCAGAATGGAACAAGCTGCCTGAAGTGCAAGCGTGCTCTCAGAATAAAGACTTGTTTACGTACATCATGTGACCCCTCTACTGTAATGCCCTCATGCAATGGAGGGCCATTCTTGAATAAAGAAAGAAGTGACTGATTCAAGTGCCCAGTTAACCATTCTGCGACAGGCATGGTATTGCATGGTATCGTACAAGCCAACAAGGCATGGCATTTCATGGTACCCTGTGAGCAGCATTGCATCCTGCTAGCCAGTGAAGGTTGAATATTCAGTAAATATATAGGGGCGCAACCTGAAACACAGATGAAGAAAGAGGACTGGACGAGCGCTGTCCCGTTAGCATCATCAAGCCTAGCTACAAGTACTTGGATGAGGTTGGATAGTCAAGCAAGAAAAAAAATCCTTATAAAATCTGGTCCTTGCATATTCTAAGCTTTCTTGCTGTCCCAGCTAATGATAAGTGACATTTGCTGTTGGTTGCTGAGCAGCAGGACTACTGACTTGCTGCTGTTTTCTGTGGCCACAAAGCTCTCTGGAACTTTAAAGTGGTAGGTGGTATTGTGTGCATGATGGCCCGCTCGGACAGGTTTGGTGGGTGGGAACTTATGTTTCCTCGGACGCTGCCTACATTGGCACATTTATGTCTGCAGGCTAATTGCTTGTGCATCATGTTGGTTGTAATTGCTTGTGAATGTTATTACTGTTTCTTGCTCTAAACTGCACGCTGCTTTTGCTTTGCATCAGTTCTCTGTGTTTGTGCTCGTCTGTGCACGCATGCGTATATGTACAGTACAGACCACTGTTAGAGGAAGCAACCATTTAGTATTCGGGGCTACCATATACAGCTGAGTTATAGCATCAAGGCAGGCATCTATCTTTTAATGCATAGATGCCAGCATATCAGCCAATTTCTTTACTTAATAAAAAGTGTCAGTTATATCGGCTTTGTTACCCAGCTAAGTGTTCCCTTTAAGAGTGGAGTGTACTGTGTTGTGGACAAATAAAATGCGAATGGGAAAGTACGAACCAGCTGCAAGAGATGGCGTGGACACCCAGACTAAGGCGTGCAAGCCGAAATCGTACTGAAATTGCACAAAGGGGGCAATGATGGAACACATTCCAGTTAAGGACAACCCTGTTCGTGTTTCATTTGTTCTCCACAGTGGTACGCATGCTTCTGCCAGTGGGTCACTTGACCTAAGAATTTGCACCAGCTTATGTCTCTCTCTCTCTCTCTATCTTTCCAGTGTCCACTTCATAAAGCGGCCCGGTGCAGTCCTCGAAGCTGGTTGCGAGCTCGCCAAGCTTGAACTGGACGACCCTACCAGAGTAAACAAGGTGAGCTGGCGTGCAGAGACTTGTTTTGCAGCACGACGCCATCACGCCACCTGTTTACAGCATAGGATGGGAATAACTTTATTAAAATGCCGGCAACTGACGTTTAATGCGTCGTGGCATTGGCCAAGCGTGGGCCCAGGTTTATGCCCTATTCTGCACTACCCCAGTTCGGCCCGTTTGTGGTGGGTCGTGAGGCTTGTGCTTTTCGAGCGCAACCCGGGCCTGCTGGATGGCCCGTAATTTCCTACAATGACCACTAGAGGGAACCACTGTGCTAGTGACGAGAGCTGCAAGCACGGCAGTTCAGCCATGTTGGGAATGACGGGTATTACATGAATTTACCTAAACTTCGCCCTCCTGGCTTTAAGCAGCTTCGTGACTTTCCAAAGGGATAATTTTGAAGTGTTGTATAAATAATTATGTAAATAAACATTACCAAAAATGCCCAGCGGCAGCATTCGGACACTGTACTTTTAGCACAGAAGCGCAATGTTGAAACCATTGAGCTACAGACACATTGACAAGCGGAACCACTGCTATTAGCAGTGATCATGTGTGTTTTCTGGGTCTTATTACCTCCTGCATTTAAAACAATATAGATTACGGTGGCTAGCGACGCATCGAGCCTTGGCCCTTGGCTTGGGTTTGTCCGAAAGTGGTCAGTGGGAGCGAAAAAGTTTGCTCGAAATACAGTAGAATCTTGTTCATATGTTTTGGGGGAAAACGTATGATCTGAAGTAACTAAAAGAACTATACAGATTCAACTATTGCTGACATCTATGTAGTGTGAGATGTCGTGCAGATCGTTGTGGCACGAGGCGCCAATGCATGTTGAGCTGGTGGTGTTCTGACGGCCCAAGACTCGTTTTGTTGTTTTCCTATTGCATGTTGCTTTAAGAGGGCAGTAGGAAACCGAAACGAAATCGAGCTGGTGTGTGACGCCGAATGCTGCCGAAGCGAAATGTGATGCCCACATCGTGCCGCCTGCAGCACGGAATGGTGGCGCATTTGGATTATCACCTACTAAAAGTGTCTAGTATGCTACCAATAACACGATGCACCACGCGCTGTAAATCAGATAGGTTAAGATGCTTATCCCAGCAGGTTAAGCGGCAATAGCTGTGAATGCGGCATGCGACGACTGGGGCAGAGATTAGCTCGTACCGGAATAAGAATCTGTGCGCACCGTCATTTTCATGTGAGACAAGCAGCTATGTACTGTTCTTGAATGCACGCACCTCATGCCTTTTATTGCTCACGTGGGACCTAGCAGCCAGAAAATATATACGATCGCACTCTGCAGTAGAGAACGGCAGCGTGTTTTGGTTATCGCCTATTAAAAGCGTGAGCCACGCTTCCGATGGCAGCACACACTGGGAAACAGATAGGCGAAGATGCTCATCACAATGGGATTGGCAGTGATAGCTGTGAATGCCGCATTCGACTACCCCGGAGAAGATTTGCTGGTACCGAAGAAAAAACTGAGTGCGCGCCGGGGTTTTTACGCGAGACGGGCGGGCAAGTATTGCGGTGAAGCTGCTGTGGCGGGCAGCTATATACTGTTCTCGATTGCGCGTGCCTCCCACATTTTCTTGTTTACATGATGTCTAGTGACTGGAAAACTTATCATACTATTGGAGTTTGGGGACACACTGAATGCTGGTGCCGAGAAATCATGTTTTCCAAGAACATATGAATCGGTAAAAAAATGAGCGTAACTCTATTGGGTCATTTTTTGTGCTCTCAATTGTGAATGTTGGCGCCATGGAAACGTCCATAATGGGAACGTATCAACGAGGCTCTACTGTAATTGTTGCGTGGTTTTTGGAGTTTGAATTCACAAGGGTCCTTCCCTATTCGAATATATAGGACCTTGTTGGGACGAACAGGGCAGTTCAAGTTATCCATCATTTCGAATTAAAGGATTGTATATATGTGTGTTCTTGTTGTTTCTCAATAAAATTTTGTCTCATGAGTGAAAACACTTGTCCTGCAGCTGTCCCAGTGTTCCTGTCTAAATTTTGCACTTCTGTAGGTGTGTTTCATCAGGCACATCTATATGTTATTGATAAACATTAATAAATTGCTTGATTGTTTAAATTGTGCTCAGTAACTGATAGATTGCATGTTTCTCCTCCACTACAACTTCTTCTCTGGCAAGAGGGGCGGTAGATTTGAACAAAGCCCGTTGGCATTTGCGCTCGCAGGCAATTCCGTTTGAGGGCAGTTTCCCAGCGCCCGAGTCGGAAGGAAACCTTCACGAGGAGAAGCTGAACCAGCAGTTCCTGGCCGCCAAGCAGGACCTGGAGAATGTGCTGGACGGATACGTGCTGCCGGACCCGCACTTCGCGCAGCACATGACCGTCTCCCTGGACACCTTTATGCGCACGCTCCGGGACCCGACACTGCCCCTCATGGAGCTGAAAGTGAGTCGGGGGTTTTCGAAGATGGTTGAGGTTGACTCAAGCAAAGTTGTGGCATGATTGCGGGATGACACGCGGGTGGAGTAAATACTAGGCTGCTGCTGCTTCTCCCTCGAGGGAATGTGTGTTGCTTTTGCGCTTGGATGTCTGGGACACACCGCTGGACACGGTTCGCTCAAGTGGGAGGCACTGCCGCAATAGGTGCACTTTTGTCTTCGGTTAAAGCAAAGCTGAAGCTTAAGTAAGACTTCTTTTATTTACGAGGGAGTTTTTTTCACATGAAGGAGTTCCATAGAGACACGAAGTGGAACTGGATCACATAGGGCAACCCTATCCCAGCGGAGCTGATGGTGCCTAGAACCCGAAGGCTGGTCCTAAACAATTTATTGTGGCAGCGAGGCCATATTTTGTATCCCTCGGCGCCTCGCCACGAACTTTTGCACCAGCTAACTGCATATGTTCTGCATGTCTGTTGAAGATGCTCGGAAAGATGTCTGACTCTGGCCTCTGTTTGCAGGACATCATCTCCTCAATCTCCGGGCGCATCCAGCCGTCCGTTGAGAACAACATCCGGACGCTGATGAAGATGTACGACAAGAACATCACCTCAGTCCTGGCCCAGTTCCCAAGCCAACAGGTGCAGATAGCAGCCGAGCTTAGTCACATATTTTCTTTGATCTAATACGTTACCAGCACACTGCTTAAAGGGCAACTGCTTCGTTATGAAAAGTGTGAACACTCGTGTCACTTTCAAAATAGTGAAAGGAAACTTTCATATCCTATGCAGCAAATATGGAGAGCTTTTCTGCGAAATGAGCCAAATCCAGAAACGAAAACTAGGTCATATTATGCTCCAGTGGCAAGCACATATAATCAGCTCTAAAAAACCTATTGTAACGAATTTGGTCAAATGACTCCAACAACACGGGCACACCAGATTGTGCTTCAAATCAAAAACGATCCAGATCCTGCTGGTGTATAGATCAAAATGGGGCAAATCAACTCATCCTGTATGAGAGCATTTACCTCACAATGTGATCGAAGTTCTGTGGCAGTCCCTTGGCAAGTTGTGTTCCCAATTTTTTTGTAGCCTTCAATGCTGCTCAAGAAAAAGATTTTGGGAGGCTTTACATGCTAATGTTCATCAAATCAATTTTTCATTACTTGTTGCTGTAAAGTTGCTCTAGCTGACATGTAAAACACTTCATATAATTGCTTTTATAGCAGTGCATTTTGGTTCAATAACATTTCTTTTCTCAACTTCTGGAGGAAAAAAAAACTCATATATAAATGGCAGTACTGATAACTGCATAGGCTTGTGTTTTGTGTGGGGGTGACAGCCTTATTTTGGAGCAATCAGGACATGGTGGCAGTTTTTTTCACTAATTGTGGGACATTTCTGATCGTTCTCATTTTTCTAACGGTCATCATTATTTCTTTCTGACGTTAGGCTGGACGTGTATCCAGGCCAGTTTGTTGTGGATAAATTTTAGGAATTCGCTGTGGAAAAGATAGCCCAAAAAATTAGTATCACATGATCACAAAGGTATCACAGGATCAAAGTTTGGTGATATACAAAAAAAAACGGTGCCAAAAGATTGTGTATTCAGAGAGTGTATTAACGTTGAAAAAAAAGTGTAACTGTATTGGGTAATATTTTGTGCTCTCGATCGTGAACATTGGCCCCAGAAAATCGTGCGAAACGGGTTGTATGAACAACATTCTGCTGTGCCTTGCCTGCAGTAGTTATGAATTTTGACCTGTGGGACCATTACCTTGTGAATGAATGAGGGCCATGTCAGGATCATGGCCTATAACATAGAAATTGTCCTGCTCAGAAGTTTGTCACAATATTTGTCCATCACATGCGACCTCTGCCGGAAATCTGAAAGCAACCCCAACTCCTGTTGTTTGTCGCAGATTGCCGGTGTCATCGACAGCTATGCGGCGACACTGCAGAAGCGAGCGGACCGCGACGTCTTCTTTATGACCACCCAGGGCATCGTGCAGCTGGTCCAGCGGTACCGGAATGGCATTCGCGGCCGCATGAAAAATGTGGTTCAGGAGTTGCTCAAGCAGTACCTCTCTGTGGAGATCGATTTTCAGCAAGGTATGTGCTGCAAATGCAAGCACTGTGTATTAAGAAGTCAAACAATATGTGCCACGAAGTCACTGTGGGAAGCATGAAATTATTGTGCTTGCATGGCTGTATAGTCATGTCATTGTTGCAAGTGTAGACAGTGTGAATGTCCGGTGGGTAATGCGAAGTCATTGCGGGAATCATGACATTGCACTTGCATGGCTGCACAGTCATGTCATTGTACAAGCTGTAGATCGTGCTTATGTCTGATAGGTACTGCAAAGTCATTGTGGGAGCCGGGACATCGTTGTGCTTGCATGGCTGTACAGTCACGTAATTGTTGCAGGTGTAGATGCTGTGTGTGAATGTCTGGTAGGTACTGCTGTCTATGAGAGGAAGCACGACAGTATTGTTCTTGCGTGGACTTACAGCCACATGGAACAACTTTTACAAGTGCAGACGCTAAGTGTCTGATGTATCTGTGGACTTCGCAGGCCACTACGACAAGTGCGTGGCATTGCTTCGTGAGAAGCACAAAGACAGCATGTCAGTCGTGGTAGACAAGATCTTCTCGCACCTGCAGGTGTCCAAGAAGAACCTGCTCATCATCAAGCTCATTGTGAGTTGCAGAGGCATTTGCTGACCATTATACCCTGGCTTTTCTTTTGTTGATGAAAAAGTTCTGAATCATTTGTCTCATTTCTTCTTTTGTTGACCTTTCTATCGGAGCTGTAATAGTAGCTTTCTTTTGTTTTCCTGTGCTTTTGTTGTATTTCTCTGTACAGTTTCATTCCTAAAACCTACATTTTCTTTTTTTGTCTCTGCTTACACTGGGGATTATCACTACGATATACTTGTGCTAAAAGAAAAGGTGAGCAAGGGAGGGTGAAGAGTCAGCTTGGTACCAGTGCTTCTATATGAGGACTTGACGAAGACAGCACGAATAATCTCAATGAAGACAAGAGGACTTGACAAAGACTGGAGTGCTTGACAAGGACTAGAGTGCTTGACAAGGACTGGAGCGCTTGACGAAGACTGGAGCGCTTGACGAAGACTGGAGCGCTTGACGACGACTGGAGCGCTTGACGACGACTGGAGCGCTTGACGACGACTGGAGCGCTTGACGAAGACTGGAGCGCTTGACGAAGACTGGAGCGCTTGACGAAGACTGGAGCGCTTGACGAAGACTGGAGCGCTTGACGAAGACTGGAGCGCTTGACGAAGACTGGAGCGCTTGACGAATACTGGAGCGCTTGACGAATACTGGAGCGCTTGACGAATACTGGAGCGCTTGACGAAGGCTGAAGAGCTTGATGAAGACCGGTGGAATCAATTTGATGAAAATTTGACCAAGACTGCAGGAATCATGTTGAGAAAGACTAGAGGACTTAGAGAACTTAACTTGACGACAAAAACAAGTCTTCTAGTTGGAACATTAGAACTGGGCTTGGGCTTCCTCTCCTTTGTTCTTAAGTTTCTTCGATTCAGATCTCTAACCCTACCTCAGGAAGAAAGTTAACACGTGACTCCTACATGGTACAGTAGAGTGCCTTGCATGAAAGATGTTGTATAAAGGCTTATGTTGCTGCTGTTGCTTTTTTTTGTTCATTTTTTTTCACTCTCTCTGACTTGTCCCTGCAATGTACAGGACCATCTGTGCGGCCACGAGCCTGGCCTGACTGACGAACTCTCGTCTATCCTGAACGAACTGACCACTCTGAGCAAGACGGACAATGCCAAGGTGGCTCTCCGGGCACGGCAGGTAAGTCTAACCAACTAGCTCAAATTCAACACCTTGCCAAGCTTCGTTTGTTTTATTGTGCTATTGTGGAGTATTTATAACCTGTGTTTGCTTTCACATGTGCTTAGGTATTCTGCAAGTGAACTAACTGCCAGAAATAAAACTAAGCTCCAACCTTTAGTTGTTCAGTGCTGCTAAACATCTTGAGACATGATTAACATGATGAAATGAGACTTAAACCTGAGAAGTAAAAATGAGACATTAACAAAAACGAAACATTATTAACAAGTGTGGCTCACATTTCCTTGCCACAAATTTCACGATTGCGAAGCAGCAGGTTGTTAAGTGTATAACCATCACGATTACATTTTGTGTGCAGGTGTTAATAGCGACTCACCAGCCAGCGTGGGAGCTGCGGCACAACCAGATGGAGTCTATCTTCCTGTCGGCTATTGACATGTACGGCCACGACTTCTGCCCCGAGAACCTGCAGAAGCTGATCCTCTCCGAGACGTCCATCTTTGATGTGCTGCCCGACTTCTTCTATCATGGCAACGTCGTCGTCCAGAGGGCTGCTCTCGAGGTAAGTTGGCTGATGGTATTGATTTTATTCTGTGGACTTGAAACATGCCTTCCTCATACATTGTACATATGCAGTTGTATCACGCCCCCAATTTCTTTTGGGTTCGACTAAGGAAACAATGCACGCAAATCTAACATGCACCCAATTTTATAACAAGTGTCTCATGTTTCTATCTGTTGCAATCTGAAAAAGTGCAACCCTTGAGGTTTTACCTTCAGAGAATGCTAATTTACTCACAGTTAGTGTCATCATTTTCACTCCAAGCTCTTTGTCACTGTCTATTGACCGCATGTTGTCCTCCATGCGGTTCCACAGCTTTCGCTATTCTGCATTTCCTGTACAACTCCGCAGAAGTGAGATGTTGGGATACAACTAGAACCGATTTGCCGATTCGTCTTGTGATGCACTAAAGTCTTCGGAACAGGAAAAACGCACGATGTGGCTTTGTCGCCACTAGCTTCGCTTGTCATATAACTTTTTCTTTAAAGGGCCCCTGAACCACTCCGCGCTCGAAGATGATCAAGTGGTTTCATTCTATTTCTCCTTCTTGATGTGTACTTCACCGGAAGACGTGTGGATACTACATCAGTATGGAATATCACATTGGGGCTATTTTTTTCTTGTTCGAAAGCACCATCCACTTACACTTATCGAAACTCCATGGTTTTCGGCTACATGCTGTTGCCATCACATGCGCAGTGCAATACGCGCTACATGGGGTGAAATCATTTGACTGCACACGACAGGCAAGCAAGACAAGAGTAGGTCTCCGACAGCATGGCAAAAATGCACTAAATAGAAGGAATGAAAGTAAACGAACTAAAGTGTAGTAGCAGATGGATCAGAACTGATGTCCCTCGTATACGCACCATTCGACAGCTTTTACCCTGGTGATGCGACGTAGGTGGCCCTGCTGGCATTGGGACGTGTGAAGAGAAGGTTGTAAAAGCCAGAGTGGAGCATGCAACTGTTTATTATTATTATTATTATTATTATTATTATTATTATTATTATTATTATTATTATTATTATTATTATTCAGGGGTGGTTTGGAGCCCTTTTAAACGAGGTTCGGCTATAAAAGCTGCGTGTCGTTGTTGCCTACTTCCAAGAAATTGTCTTAGAGTCATAATCCAGTTGCGAGATTCGGGCAGTTCTTGAGCTGCTAAACACAGTGCTTCCTGCATCACTTGAACGAATTCAGTTGTTGTTGATGCTTGTATTCTCTGTCCCAAGTTATCATGCTGGTGAAGCGAGTTCACTGTGGCATGGGTGCGTGCTTGCGCAGGTGTACGTGAGGCGTGCGTATGTCTCCTACGACCTGACATGCCTGCAGCACCTTCAGCTGCCCTCGGGCATCTGCGCGGCCCAGTTCCAGTTCCTACTTCCCAGCTCGCATCCAAACAGGTGAGCGCTTTGCTCTCGTTTGACGTTCACACTTAACCTTTCGGCAGTCCTTCAACGCATAGCAGGAGCTTGTCCTTGCTGCCCTCCCTTATTGCATTTGCATTCTGGTCCTGTCTTCACATCTTGCTTTTTTTCATTGTGTTTTGGCACAAGTTCACCACTTACGATAACTTTTTTGAACAGTAAGAAGCGTCACTTTTTGATGTTGCCGTGTGGGACACCGGTTGGACCTCGATATAGTGAACACGGATATAACTGGTAACAGGCATTTTGCTTAACACTGCAGGCAGGTCCAAACCCCGGTAGTGACAGACGGGAACACAGCAGAGACACCCGGCACACCTGACGACACTGTGTCGGCATGGGAGCACGAACAACCAGACCTGGACTCTCAGCGTGTGGGCATCATGGCTGCCTTCAACACCTTCGATCAGTTTGCCAAGTAAGGGAGCTTCAGTTTAGTGTTATTAAATTTTTGCTTTATGCGTTCGATCCAAGGGAAATGCGAACAAAGCCTTGTATGCCAGCCTGATAGATTTCACGACCACCTGACAGAACATGTGATGGGGTCCTGTCAAGCTGATGTAGTCTGGGTTGTATGTAAGCTTGACGGACAGCACGAGAGTCTAATGGGGCCCCTTCAAGCTTTGGCTTATGTAGCCCTCGGAACTGTTAGCAGCTCACCAGTGCATAATTATTTACGATTTTGAGCACTATCATTCTACCCATGGCCACTGACATGTATCAGAAAACTGACTGTTATCATATTATTGGGCATTAGAGTTAATAAAGGAGCGCACAGGCATTGCAACTAGAAATGCATAAGTGCAATTTCTTTTCTTTTTAGGTCTTAGCTATCTTGGTGACTCAGTGGCTGTGCTGTTCTGGTTGTAAACACGAAGTCATGGGCCCGACTCTTGAATTACAGTGGGAGCAAAACGCAAAAAATGCTGGCGTATTTAACTTGGGTGCATGTTGAAGAGCACCAGCTAGTCACTCAATTCAAAACCTTTAAATGTTTAGCCCCTCGCAGCTACCTGTACAGCTGCTAGATGTAAAGTCGAAACATTCACTGTAGAACTTCAGTGTCTTCATTTCAGCAATTTCTTTAAGTAATTCATATACTTGTAGTAATGTGTGGCCAACTGTCTATATGAGGCGGAGTGCTCTCTTACAAAAGATGTTATACAAATTTCGTTTTCATTCTGTTGACCTTTTGCTGCCTTTAATATAGTACTTCCTGTTGAAACATCAAGCGTGATTTCGAATGAGGGTTGCCTTTCTTATACCATATGAAATGTCAGAACGAGAAGAGTAAAGGGGATCTGAGGGTTAAAATTTAAGTCACAGCCATGTGAAGTAACACACTGAAGTCTGAGAAAGCAGAGTAAGCTAATAGTTATGTTTAATTGCAGTCTAATCAATAAAGGAAAATGCAAGTAGATGGAAAGATAACTTGCCGCAGGTTAGGACCAAACCCAAATCTTCCAATTTGTTACCCGCCGTGGTTGCTCTGTAGCTATGGGGTTGGGCTGCTGAGCACGAGGTCGCGGGATCGTATCCCGGCCAAGGCGGTCGCATTTCGATGGGGGCGAAATGCGAAAACACCTGTGTACTTAGATTTAGGTGCACAATAAAGAACCCCAGGTGGTCGAAATTTCTGGAGTCCGCCACTACGGCGTGCCTCACCAGAAAGTGGTTTTGGCACGTAAAACCCCGTAATTTAATTTTTTTTTCCAATTTTTTCATACGTGGCTTTCTCGGTTAAGCTACTGTGGTGGCCATCCCCCTGCCTGCTTTTTTGAGTGAAACGTCGCGTAACAGGAATGAACAACTAATGCTTGAGAATAATGAGTTAACGATTAGTGGTTTATGATTGGCTCATTTGTTTGCCTAATTTCAGTGATTTTGACAACCTGATCGAATTCTTTGCCATTTCGCCGAATGTGGCACCACGGAACGACTTTGACTTTGGCACGCGGGAGCACAACGCACCATCGTTCTGCGATGGCAGTGAAAGTCCAGTGGTGAGTTTGTGAAATAACTGTTTTCTTTCCTTTCTTTTTTTGCCAGCCTTACGTCGTGTTCAACTAAATTTCACCCAGCCTGGGCACCAGCTCCTCTGTGGTTCAATTTGCTGTTTGCTTGTTTCCCGCAGATCATCGAGCCTATGCACATCCTCAACATTGCCATCCGAAATGACATTCCCAATGAGGACGAAGACTATGCAGCAAAGTACTATGCCTTCTGCCAGGAAAAGGTGAGTGTTTATGTGTTGTGCACTCCAGAAATTTAATTTGGTCTCTTGTCTGCTATGTCTATGTTAACTCTTTTTCATCCAGCGCTTACGTACATGAGTGGAAATTGTGCAAGCTTTACTAGTTGCATAAGAGGGGGGTATGTGCAAGTCTGAATGCAACTGATCAACTTACTGTAACAGAATATTGTGATGTACTTGTAATAAGTAAGGATGGCCATGAGTTTGAGTAACTAGTTTTTGGTTGCAAGAAAGCTTGCGTTAGAAATTTATTATTATTTGAGCTGAGGTAAACTTGTCTTGAGAAGCTAAGAACTGCTCAACGAGCAATTAAACGGTAAATGACAAGCGCAGCGTTGTGAGACAGGAAAGTGGCGGTGTGGGTCGTGCGGCAAACAGGGGTAGCCGATATTCTATTCACATCTCAAGAAAAAGAATGTAACTTGGCAGGCTATGTAATATGTAGGGCACACAACCAGTGCACTGTTAGTTACAGAATGGGTGCCAAGAGAAGCGAAGCGCAGTCAAGGAGGTCAGAGAACTGGGGGGTGTGACGAAATTAGGACATTGGCTGGCATAGGTTGGAGCCAGCTGATATGAGATAAGTGTAACTGGAGATCTCTCGTAGAGGACCTTGTCCTGCAGAGAATACAAAATAGGCTGATGTTGATTCCATGGGCACATTCATTGTACTTGACACAAAAGCAAGAGTTAACCTCCAACCAACTAGCCCCCTTCGTCGCCACACTGAAGTTTGAGAGCCTTTCACTGCTAAAGCTTGTTTCTTGCCTTAGAACAAGTCGGCAATCAGCCATTGTGGCCTGGTCACTAGTTCTTTAATTTCCAGATGTTCTTGTTCACTTATTTTTCGCTGATCACATGCACTTTAATCGATTTCTATAGCTTGGTGTGAGCATTTCTTCTTAATTTTGTGGGGTCTCTCACACCCGTACTCTTGGGACAAAGGAACGACAACACAGTAGTGCAAACAATCACAAGGGCATTTATTGCACCTTTCATAAATCAATGCCTGCTAGCCGAGTTGCTATCCACAAAACATGCCGATGGGCGCGCGACAAATCTAGAAGTCTGACTCACCGCGACCGGAAGCGAGCGAATATGTTCGCCCCATGCTGGATCCCAAGGCCTGGTCGTTCGCGTGTATGGTCACGCGAATCGTGGCGCGTTCGAGGGCGGCCACGCGAGGCGGTCTCGCAGAAGCATGGGTCGGCGCGCACGCGGGATACGTCCCCGCCGCGCGCCGACCCGCCGGGCAAGAGGGTCGCTGCACGTGCGGCACGGCCGTCCCGCTTCCTGTCTCGAACCCAACAGCCCGAGCGCCTTGTCTCCCGACGCCCGAGTAACCCCGCAGCGGCGCGACGCTCGCGCCATCTCTCGCACCGCGCTTGTACCACCCGACCGCCGCGGGCGAAGCCGCCCTGCAGGAGACGAGCCATGCGGGAAAACTAGATCTCAGGGGAGGCGTGAGAGTCACGCATCCCCACAATTTTCGCAACACACATCAACAGTCTATGTGCTCGTCATCCATTCAAAGATTGTAGAATGCTGTGTGTAATGCTTGCCAGTCTTATCTGTATTGAATTTTGTTTGTTTGCAGTGTGCCATCATGAAGGAAAGGATGATACGCAGAATCACCTTCCTCATACTCCACAAGCGCCGATTCCCTCAGTACTACACGTTTCGGTACCGTGATGATGTAAGTCACGTGCGTTCACAACTTGTTTAAATCCTTTACTGAAACACGGGATTGCTCTTGTTATAGCGGTTCTTACTGCAGTCACTTTATTCAGGAGGCAGCAAAATACTTTTACCTCCTTAGTCATAGACGTGTGCACAACCATTTAGTCAGGTTGATAACCTGAAGCCCAGGTGTTCCTTCTGCTATGATGAGCTAATTAATCTGGGTCTGTATGCATGAAAAATCTGTGATGTTAGTAACACTTTTTGCAAGAGCAGATAGCATTAGCCAATAGCCAACAGCACTTGCGAACAAAAAGATTTGCGAGTTTGGCCACTGGTTCGGGTAAAGTAGCATAGGTAACACAGTCAGCTTATTGAGGTGAGGTGCATATGTGCTGCTGTGCGTAGCCTCATGACACTCGCGCTTGTGACGCTCGTGCTCGTGACACTCGTGCTTGTGACGCTCGTGCTTGTGACGCTCGTGCTTGTGACGCTCGAGCTCGTGACCTCTGGGCTCACGACACTTAAGCCCATGATGCTCCAGCTCATCTTTCTTGAGCTTGTGATGCTGAGCTGACCACTTCATGACCCATCTGTAAGGTACCACTTTTAAACAAAGCAAGTGCCGCAACATTTTTCCTTGCAAAGAATCTGCAGTCGCGGCGAAGGGTGGTTGCGGCATGCATGTATCGCCGAGAACTAAGTTTGAGAAAATACTTGTGCTGCTTCTTGTAATATCTCTCTGTCTCTCTCTTCTTGCCTGCTCAGTGCATACTCATTCTGTTGACGAGGAGCTTGGACCTCCTTATTTGCCCCGTGGCTTGAGTGCTTGCCACGAAATGCCACTGTTGCAGTATTTGATGTGGGCCTCTAGACGTCGCCTAGATCTGCAAAACATTGTTTTTCTTGATCTGTAGTATGTCGAAGACTGCATCTACAGGCACCTGGAGCCGGCACTGGCATTCCAGCTGGAGATCAATCGATTGCGCAACTACGACCTCGAGGCCATTCCCACTTCCAATCTCAAGATGCACCTCTACCTCGGCAAGGCCAAGGTGCGTCGTGTTCTCGCGAACTGAAACTGATCTCCAGCTTGCTGTCATAACTCTGTGAGCCCCCCTTGAGGTCATATTTTGCAATTATTGGCATAGTGGCATTAAGTTACAAAGGGTGTTAAGAAAGAGAAAATTAAATGACATCATAAAAAATACTCCTCACTCTGCCAAGAAAAAGTTTGCATTGTTAAATCTGTGCCTACAAAGCTTGAGAGTGCCACAAGTCATTTTGTTATGGTCAGGATACGAATCGATACGATCAGAACTCGGAATTAATGATGGATTCGATTTATTTTGGCTGCTGCCTGTGGTGAACTTAAATGCTTTATTTCTGTCTTCTAAATATGAATTGCACCTTTGGCACGAAATCACAATTCCTTTCTTAAGTGTATGAATTAGTAAAATTATATTTGATTTCCTCAACCATTGGCAGTATTTCCAGTCCAGATACTATGTCTGGAGTTGCTGCGCTTCGGATACCAACATGAAAACATTGCTCAACATCTAGCACCCACTTTATTTTTTGAGTGTCGTGCAGCACACTGTAGTACTAAAGAAGAAAAAAAACACCGTGCCTACTTCTTGCCGGCTGTCACTGTGGTCACATGTTCCTGTCTTGAAGGCCTTTCTTTTTTTTACCAAGCTATGGTTGCAGCCTTGATTGGACACACTTTAGAGTTCTCACAGTTGATTCCGCAGCTTCTGAAGTGCACACTTTTTTGTACCCCTGTGTTTCTAGAACAAAAGTTTCAGGTTGAACTCTTTGCACTTTTTGAAACTTTGTCATGCCTTTTTTCGTTGGTGTTGTCATCACAGGTTCCCAAGGGCCAGGAGGTTTCCGACTTCCGATTCTTCATTCGTGCCATCATCAGGCACTCTGATCTTGTCACCAAGGTGAGATATCACTCATAGTGCATTCCTATTCACGAGGGCAGCTACTGTTCAAGCTGTTGTCCTGTGGCTTATGCACCACTATGAAAGGGAACAAGTTATTTGTATTTCGGACCGTTAAATGCCTGGAATGCTTACAGCAAAATGAAAACGTGCTAGGTGGCAATATTTTGAATGCTAAAACTACTTAAACATGATGCTGTGGCTCGGTGGCTGTGGTGCTCTGCTGCCAAGCACAAGGTCATGGGTTCAATTCCCGGCCACTGAGGCCACATTCTAATTGGGGCCGGATGCAGAAACATTTTGGTCGCACGCTTTGGGGGTGTGTTTAGGGACCCTAGCACTATGGTGTCCTTGTAGCACCAGTGTGACTTCTGGACATTAAATGCAAACAGTCGATCAATCAATCAATCTGATCTGAAGCACTCAAACACATGTCAACTCTCAGTTCAGATGGAACTCACACTACACATCAACACGTAATGTTCCAACTCCCAATTCAGTAAGTCAATCAGTCAATAAATCAAACTACTCGTAGCACATGTCGAGTGGTGTCTCAACTATCAATGAGTCGGTCAATCAATCAAACAGAACCATTTACAGTACATATGAATGAGTGGTATTTCAACTCTCAGTTAAATTCGAACTTGCACCACATGTTAACAAGTAATGTTCTAACTCTCAGTTGAATTAATCAGTCAAACTACTTACAACACATATTGCATTACTGTATCTTATAACTATCGATTCCACAGTAGTTGTTTGCTGATCAACAATGCTTTTCCTTTCATGGTGGGGTGCCTTCTATGCAATGAAATTTGGGCATTGGTATGGCGAGTTAAGCAAGAGGTCGTTTCTTCTACGTTGTAGGAAGCTTCATACGAGTATCTCCAGAATGAGGGAGAGCGTCTTCTGCTTGAAGCAATGGACGAGCTCGAAGTTGCCTTCACTCATCCAGTGGTGAGTACAACCTCCAGTGAAATGTCCTGGCATTGCTGCATCTGTTGGGCTGGCTTGCTGGAAACTCTACTAAGAAAAGTTACACAGCTCTTATTGTATGTGCCGCTAGATTGAAATTGCAGTTAAAATCCTTGAAGGAATGCTTGCTACAAGTTAAGTGCACAGTTTTTGCCTCATGTGCTTCCAGCTAAATGTCTTAGAGTGGTGTGAATGTTTGAAAGCTTCAAATAGGGAAATGTAGAATCAAGTTACTGCTATTCGCCATGTATATATTTTGAAACTTTTCTAATAGTTCTATGATTGACTAGCAGAATAAAAAGTAAAAAGAGGTTTATTCCCCTACTGAGTTGAGAACTAGTGGACCAGTAAGCACAATTGTAAAGCTATCTCAAAGGCATGTGTCGTGTTCCACAACTATTGGAAAGTTATTTGCAAAACTATGTCTGATTTGCACTTTGTACGAATACTGTCGCTACATTCTTTGATCCGTGTTTGATTCATTGCCATCATTATTTTATTAGATTTGATTCGGTATGAAAACCTTCATTCGCATGCTTTTGAAATGTTCTGTTGCTGCTTGGGGTTTTGAGCTTGTAATGCAGAAACGTCAAATCTTCTGTTCCTAAAGTTTGAGCCTGGAACATAACTTCACGAGCTCTCGTATTTCAGCCTAAGGCTGAGCATTCGTTCGTTGGATAGAGTTTCTGATGAAAATTACTGGACGGAACTCCATTGCTGCATTCGTTTAGCCACCATGGTAACGACATTGCAGTGACCGCATTGAGATCCTATGGATCTCCTATGGACATTCACTGCCAAGACATGGATATACCATGTGTCTAATACCTCCTGTGGATGTCGCTCGCATGACCATTCGGCCGCACTTTCTTGCATGTCTGCGAGGGATGTTGTGGGGTCTCGCTGTGTACATTTTACGGACGTATGCCAGGGCCTTTTGTGCACCAAGTTTGCCATAATGTCAATTACGGTCGCAGCAGAGATGCAACAGGCACAGCGTCCATGCATCAAGAACTGATACATTCTGTGCACATGTCTTGCACGCGCGCACGTACGTGCAGAAGTGCAGAATACTCCGCATTCTTCTATGCCTCCCGCCAAGCACAAGCGCCTTATTGAATTAAAGTTTTCAAAACTGCGCCAGAAAATTTGTAAAGTGCTACGTACGCAGGAGCTGCAGACGTGATAGCTTCGGATTGTGATTTGAACGCACGAGAAAACATAATTCTGTTACCCGAAAAGTCAAAGACAAAGCTGCCATTGGAGGATAAATATCCGCCTGTGTGCCAAAAGAGGTCCATGTAGGATAACTGTAGGACATCCAAAACAGGTCCAAGTGCAGTGTCCTTTGGACATTCGTAATACAATATCTGAAACTGGATGTCCGGCCGATGTCCTATTTGTATCCAAAATGGTGCATGGACATTAGGATATGATTCGGATGTTCTATGGACGAAGTGTTTTCACAGGGATGAATTTGTTTCATCTTCGTGTTTGTGGCTTTATACATTCCTGTTGCTTTATTTACTATGCTTTATCTGACTATTGGCCTAAATTTCTGAGCAGTCACGTTTTTATAAAGGTTGTGTCTATCTGTACATTATATGCGTCAACCAAAAATGGCCATCTGTAAAGTATGACGGCCATGCCAGTTCTGGCAGAGGTGTGAATAGCCATGTTTGTAGATTGACATTTTGGCTTGTTGGTACGGCTCCATGGTAAAATAAAGGTAGCGCGAAACAACAAGAACAGAGACATAATTTGGATGAGTTGGTACATTTCCATAGTAGAGCGAAAGTAGTGCAAAACAAGGACAGATCTGACCTGATCTTTTTTCATTTTGATGCCAGTTCTGTGTCATTTTTTTCCCTTTTGTGTTTTGGTCTTTTTCGGATTTTCACCTGTAAGTAGGTTTTAAGTTCTGGCGACTATGCAGTTAGTTCTGCTTGCTTTTATATTCTTGTTTCTTTGACTAAACCTTGAGTCGCAAGTAAGTGCTTGTGGTGGTCCATTCTAGGTCTCTGTCCTTGTTTTTTCACACTACCTTCACTTCACCATGTTTGTAAAGCATGCCAAACTCAGTCATGAAGAGGCAAGAACATTTAATGACCGCATTTCACACGAGCACTGAGACTGACCAAGAAGTGTACTCACATACCTGCAGAGCTGTTTATGACGTGGTTGGGGTGATTTAAGCTCTTGTTTCGGCTGACTGGTGTGCCCCTTGTACAAGACCTGATGTAATGTAACCTAAACCTTTTGCACACAACTTATGAGCGCTGTTCCTGGTGCAGTCATTGTCTTAGATAGCCATTTCTAGTTGACCCGCACGACATTGTACAGATAGACATAGTCTATAGACTATAGAAAGACCATTCTATAGTGAATAAATGCAGGAAGCACTCTGCGCACGTGCATGATCATTGCAAATTATTGCACTTTTAATGCAATATTTTCTTGAATGGTGATCAATTTGCAAAGTCGCAAAGCCGTTCGAAGCCATAAGGAAGAAGTTTTAGGCAAGTCTATGTGCAGCTCATCATTCCCGTGGACACCAGTACCAGACTTACCTCTAGTAATTTTTGTACAAAACTTGGTTTCGCTACAGTGTGAAAATTTACATGTGCCCTCAAGTATGTTGTGTTGATATGTAAATGCACCAAGCAGTCTCCAATAGAGAGAGGACGCCTCTGAAAATTGGTTCTGCCATTCACCTTGAGTCAATTCCTACCGAGAAATAGTGCTTGCCAAAGTCAATTATACATTCTGTGCGCCTGCTCATTAATAAAGTGTCATTCATTTGCATGTGTAATTGCTCCTGGTGACTGCTGATGACAGAACAAACGCCTTTCCTGATTGATGTTTCAGCTTTAGTGTCTGTTTCTATAAAATGTGGGGAAGAGTATATTGATTGGAGTAGTATGTGTAAGCGTATGCTGCTATTAAAAACGAGGTTTGTTTAACGACTGAGCCTCACTACATTGCTGCATCCCGCTTTTGCAGGCCAAGAGGACTGACTGCAACCACATTTTCCTCAACTTCGTGCCCAAGGTCACCATGGACCCGGCCAGGGTATGTACAATTCGCAGTGGATTCAGAGGGCCCCATTGTTGTAGGCCGTGCCAGATTCAAACCAAACTGCGGTGTTAAAAGACTTGCATTTTTTGAAAGACCGAGCTCTGCAAAAAGGCCGTGAGCGTTCGCTGTGGTGCACTGAAAGCACACGACACAGTGCTCGATTTCATGTTTGATCCAGCATATCGCCTGTCATACCAAAAGTCGCATCCAGTAAGCCTCTGACATGTCCTCTGAGATCATGACATGTTGGAACAGACATCTCTCGGACCCATGACACATAGTATCAGTCACCGCATTTTACTAGGCAGTTTGTTTAGCGTATGCTATAAAACAGTGGGTCGTCACTGCATGTGCCCAGAACACTAAACAACCCAGCGTATAGCGTACACATATGCGCAGAACGCTAAACGACCCATAGCGTATAGTGTACACACGCTATTTCTCAGATTTAGTGTTAGCATCTTTGCGTGGTTTGCGTGAAATGTGGCGGCGGTACCGGCTGCCCGCTTCAAATTAAATTTGGCGTTGCTTTTGTAAAATGCACTTCCTTCGTAGCAAATGACTGTGTAAATGGCTTTCACTTAGTCTCAGGTCGCTTCGATGACAGAGTATTATGGATAACCTTGTGGTGTTTTCGAGATTGCTTCTCGTTTCGAACGAGTTGAAGCCTAATGAACGAAACATTCGAAATGTCAACGCCGCCTATCGCTACAGTCGGAAGATAGCCGTAACGATGGCATATGGCCTCTGAGATCCGAATATCTCGCAGGCCAACTAAAACTGTAAAAATCATGCGCTGCTTACCGTACACTATCCTATAGCGTATGCGTAAGCTAAACTAAAACTGTCTACTATGTCTCTCCTGCTTAACACATCTGTCTGCAGTACTCCCTGCAATCGTGTTCACATGTGAACTATGCAG
This sequence comes from Dermacentor variabilis, assembly GCF_050947875.1. Taxonomy (NCBI): domain Eukaryota; kingdom Metazoa; phylum Arthropoda; class Arachnida; order Ixodida; family Ixodidae; genus Dermacentor; species Dermacentor variabilis. The sequence continues at coordinate 15,860,773 of NC_134578.1, read as the reverse complement.
AAGTTACGGACCGCTTAGAGAACAATGGAACGAAAAATGTTAGGCATAACATTAAGAGACAGGAAGAGAGCACTGTTGATGGGAGAGCAAACGGGGATATCCGACATTCTAGTTGACATTAGGAGAAAATAAATGGAGCTTGGCAGGCCATGTAATGCATAGGTTAGATAACTGGTGGACCTATAGAATTGCAGAATAGTTGCCAAGGGAAGGTAAGCGCAGTCGAAGACGGTGGAAAATTAGGTTACATGATGAAATTGGGAAATCTTCAGGTGCAATTTGGAATCGGCTGGCACAAAACAGGGGTAATTGGAGATCACTGGGAGAGGTCTTTGTCCTGCAGTGGACATTAAATTGGCTGCTGATGCTGCTCGTGATGTTGAATTTAGTAGCACATCTAGCCGAGTTGTACCATAAGTCAAACTAGTTATGATGGATGCAGTTGCTTAGGTACTACTGTTCTTTAATTCATAGTTTTGCTGTTGCTGTGTTTATGTGATGCAGACATGGCCTCAGTGGTCAGCTAGGTTCTGCCTGATTACAGGTTCCAGTCAGCAGCCCATGGTGTTTTTAAATGTGCTAGGAATGATGTTTGCATATGCCAATGCTTTTTTCACATTGCAGATTGCCGAGAATGTCAGGGACATGGTGATGAGGTATGGGCCTCGACTATGGAAGCTCCGCGTCCTCCAGGCCGAGATCAAGATGACAATTCGGTGAGTGGGAGCAATTTTGGATGCTGTTTGGTGCACTGGGTGCAAAATGGAATGAAATCTGTCAAGTTGAAAGTTGCTGACCTTATTAGGCCACAGTATTTCTGGTAGCTTCCAGCATCTGTGCTAGTGTGATGGCTGCGTATTTATGCTAATGCATTCAAGCTTGTCCTGTAGCTATTAAGCATTTCGTATGGCAACGCTTACGATAAAGTTCTAACACATCAGCTGTTTTTTTATTCTGACCTGATTTGTGAGAATGCTTGCCTAGATAAACCGGGACTAGTTCGTAGCACTAGCGCAAAGCCAAAGAAAAGAATAGTGCATGCCGCACATTTTGCATGGAATTCTGGTTTTGATTCTGCAGTGTATTTTGTTATTAGAGAGTTTTAGAATTGGGGGCCCAAGCGGCTTGGGGACCCAAGAAAATTGCGCGCCACAAGTGCGCATGCGCAGAACCCAAGCCAGTCTTGGGTTCTTGCGTTCGCGTTAACCCAAGACCCAAGAATCGAAAACTAGCGTGGGCCCCCAAGCCGTCTTGGGCCGCCCTCGCGGGTGACAGTGATGACGTACAGCAGATGGTCGCAGAGCAAACTTTATTTACTTCAACTGATTTTCGCCATTTCACGCGAGTGAACTCAGTTTTTTCGCAGCGCGACACAAGAAAACACCAACTAAGAGCACTTCGCTTCGATTGGCTTTGCTTGGCTTAGAATCGCACACTTAATTTGTAATACTAACCGGTACTAACACAATGATTACGTTTCTTACATTGTTCGCTCTTTTTGCTCAAAAATGCATTGTTAGTTTTCACTTGTAAGAAAAAAGGTTCCTTCTTTTTTTTTTTTTTTACTTTCAAGCACCTGTCTATTTTCCACACTGCGGCGCCCCGAGCGCTCAACCCAACGCTGTCTGCGTTCGACCCAATCCTCAAACTCTGCTGCTCATCTAAACCCAAGAGCAACCGACGCAACGCGGCTTGGGGGCCCAGTGCCTTGCGCCCCCAATTCTAAAGCTCTCTATTCTCTTTTTTCTGTTCTTGCTGTTGGCTGGTGTGATAGTTGTATGTCCTGTGTATTGTGGTGCATGCGCCTTTTTGGAATAACTTGGAAAGGGGAAAAATTTCTCTGCCACTAGAATGTCAGCTGTACTTAAAGCGATAAGAGGAGAACTTAGTGTAATGCTCAAATTACATGCTTGGCCTTTCTACCAGTATGCTGGCTTGTATAGTTTGTTTGCTGATGTTTGTACAGTTGTCTTTCATTTAAGCTACAAATCTGATGTCCTGCAGTCAGTCCAGTTGAAAGTGTAACAGGTAGATTGAAAATGATGAAAGGAACACATACGAAATTAACAGTGTAGTGTACAGAGAACAATTATGTTCATGGCTCCATGCTTGTGTTGTTTGTAAGTGCACACCTGATGATGGCACTTTAGATAGAGGTTCCTTCTCTTCACATAAAACACTCTATTTTATGCAATCCGTTCCTAAATTTTAAAACTTTAAGGTTTAGTGAGCCTTAGGGCCATGTAGAATAGCTATTTCAACTAGTAATTTCAAGACATTATTATGCATCACGTTTCTGTCCATTTCTGGAAAGATGATTTTATCACCCAGCCATATCAGATACTCTACAGGGCCATCGCATAATTTCTTATCCACTGGTTCTCAAGCTATACAACTTGGGCCAGGAAAGCCGCAAAACCTGTAGGCATGTTCGATATGCAAAGAACTTCGTTTGTGAAGTCAAAAAGCTTTATGATGTTTTCTACTAGGAGCCATTTGGTTCTCACAAAAGACCCGCTGGAAAAATCATGTTGCCCACGGATTGTTTACATACTAGGCTCCAAGCAGAGACCTTGGAGAATCCAGCTAGTATAAATGATACCTGAATCAGCATCAAAATGACTTGTTTAAAGGGCACGCAGCTTCGAACAGTGTGACTGAACAGGTTGCGAACGCAGATCACAGCGTAGACCAGCACTTGGCAACTGTCACTGCAAGAGAAAAGCCGCTGTAAAACTGTCTCTTGCTCGAATTACTGCATATTTAACCCTACCATTTATACTCCGAACCAGACATGTGGCAGCATGCCAAATGTTCTATTATTAGGCTCTCTTCTTATCCTTCACTCTCCTAGTGGGCATAATGCAATGAAGGTGATAGGAACATAATACAAAAATGCACACGTATACTTAGTTAAATTTCTTAGATTTAGATGCACATTAGGTTGCCGTTATCCCTCAAGAGAAAAGTATACAATAGCTGTGTCTTACCAGTACTCACCTACGGGGCAGAAACCTGGAGGCTTACGAAAAGGGTTCTACTCAAATTGAGGACGACACAACGAGCTATGGAAAGAAGAATGATAGGTGTAACGTTAAGGGATAAGAAAAGAGCAGATTGGGTGAGGGAACAAACGCGAGTTCATGACATCTTAGTTGAAATCAAGAAAAAGAAATGGGCATGGGCAGGACATGTAATGAGGAGGGAAGATAACCGATGGTCATTAAGGGTTACGGACTGGATCCCAAGGGAAGGGAAGCGTAGCAGGGGGCGGCAGAAAGTTAGGTGGGCGGATGAGATTAAGAAGTTTGCAGGGACGGCATGGCCACAATTAGTACATGACCGGGGTTGTTGGAGAAACATGGGAGAGGCCTTTGCCCTGCAGTGGGCGTAACCAGGCTGATGATGATGATGATGATGATGAGATGCACATTAAGGACCATACGCCGTCAAAATTAATGTGGAGGCCCACATACTAAGGCGTGTGTTGCTTTTGGGCATTTAGACCTCCTTGATTGATTTTGAGCCCAGAAATGTATTTTTTTTTTTTACATTCGACAGCATTGTTCGCTTTAGAGTATACAGCGCTTTGTTGTTGCTAAGTGTGCCTTGTTGCTAGGCTTGGCTTGTAAACTTGTACAGCGGCATCTTGTTGCCTTTGACCTTTGCCTTCCTTGCCTCCCCCCCCATCCTGCTTGACCTCTGCCCCTGCGCATGCTTGCGGCCGCTGCATGGTATTGGGGGCGCATGATTGGCCCGTTGTAAAGAGGCATTGACGCCAGCTCCACGCCCAGCCGCATGGTTTTCACCGAGGACTTGTCTGGGCCTGGCGTGTAAGTGCAAAGAAAATGGCGGCAAAAAATTGTCTCTGGAGAGAGGCCACACCCGCGTTGATGACGGGAGAGGCTGCGTTCTGCTTCAGCCTCTTTTGAGGATTAGTTTATCCATCGGCGCGCTGCGCTAGTTGTTTCGCTGTGCGTCAGAAGCTCTGCAGCCATGCCAGTAAGTTTTCATTTTTTTTTTCCCCCGCTAAAATAAAAACGAAAGCTTCTTTTCGCTTGTCACATCCTCGATGCGTGTTCCCTGACGGTGGCATGTGACTTCGGGAAGTGGATAGGGCACTGTATGAAAATGAGGGGATTCTTAAAAGAAGGTGACACAGAATGCAGCCCCAATTTTTTTTCTCCACCTGCATGTTTGCATTGGTAACCACACAGTGCTTTCCATCAGTGTTCTACTAATGAGACTAAATTCGATCTAGTTTAGTCTCATTATCTTTGAGAGAAGTTCTCAAGCATATAAGCTACTAGCAATAATAGAAGTAAGCATGAGGGACCTGGGGTATGGCAGTGGGTGATAAAAGAAAGCACAAGCACAGACATGCCTGCCGATGTTGCCTCATATTTTATAAAGCTTGCACTCATCTACCCAGCAAATTTATTGCATGCATTAGGGAAGCTGCATACCCAGGCATACATGATGTGTTCTCATTAAACGAGAGAGAGCTTAAGTTACGGAGACTTATGAGTGCTATAATCCATTTCACACCCGAGTAGGTAAACTTGCAGAAGCTAGGCAACTAATACAGTCAAAGAAGTCCCGCTTTGTGAGTTTCACAGTGCATTTGTCAGATCTGCGATGCTTCCTGCAGAATAACTACTTGATATATCACTATTGCAACTTGTAAACAGTAAACACAAGGTTATGTCAAATCACACATTATTTGGTCACTTTTATGCTTCCAGTATGCAACATACTATGTTTTGGGCCGGTGTAACGCAAAAGTGTTCCAATCTGTTTTTAATTCCAAATCGGCCATTAGTCCACCCTGATAAGTCAAAATGGCTAGGGCTCCGCCCTGCCCGGTACTTCCAAGTCAGGGATGGCATGCGTGTTATCAGCGTGACATAGCATTCTCGACAGGAAAGTAGGGAGTGCAGCGTTTTCAAGAAAGGAAACGCAAGCAATGCTGACAACGATTATCGTTGTGGGACAAATATACACCCCAAAGGGCGCAGCTGTTTTGAGAGTGAAGTCTGTCTCATTTTGAACACTTCACACTCTTTTTGGAGTTCTCCTGTACCCCCAAAGCCTGCTTTTGGCTCCCTTGCCAAGATGGTTGTGTTGTGCCCATTTGACTCCCTTGCAATGAGAAGGTAAGTTAGTACGAACACCATTAAAGGAAGATGCACTCGGAAAAAAATTAAACACCCTTTAGGAATTTGTCCTACAGTGATAATCGTCATCAAGGTTGCACATATTTTCTTATATGTGGAGCCAGTACTTTGCATGCACAGCTCATACTTTGCTGCCAGGACCAGGATGCACAGTGAGCCTTAGTCTTCTGGACAGGAAAGTACTGAATGTAGACTAATACATTGAGGAAGTGCACTGAAGGTTGATGATGATTAATGTTGTTAGTACAAGATAAAATCTAAAGATCACAAGACTTTTTTAGAGTGTAAACTTACTGCCAAAGGCAAATCATCTTGTTAAGCAGTCAGTACTGGACTTAGACTGTATCCTTGTTTATCTCTAGTTCTCTTGCACTTAAGTATGCATAGGAATGCCAGTGTGGAGACTGCACGGTGGTGGCGGTAATGCACAGCAACAGTAAATTTTAAAGAACAACTTTTCGTTGCTGTTTATGACTGACAGTGATGCACTCTCTCTCCTTTCCTCAAACCACCGTCGTTCCCCCCCTCTCCCTTGCTCTGGTTTCTCGACAGGCCTAGCCTGAATGGCAAGCTCGTGCCCATCCGCCTGTTCCTGGCCAACGAGAGCGGCTACTACCTGGACATTTCCCTGTACAAGGAACGCCTGGACCCCGAGACGGGCCTGATGCAGTTTGAGGCGTGGGGACCCCACCGCCAGGGACCGCTGCATGGCCTGCCAATCTCCACGCCGTACCTCACCAAGGACTACCTGCAGCAGAAGCGGTTCCAGGCCCAGTCCAATGGCACCACCTACGTCTACGACTTTCCCGACATGTTCCGGCAGGTCGGTGTCTCTGTAGATTCGTTGTCTCTGGGCTACCTCTTTCTGCCTCTCTCTACAGTCATGAACATATAAGAGGTCAACAACACATTACAATGTAGAACAGCTTCCTCAAGTAATAACTTGAGCACACAATCTTTCACCACTACTTATTTATTTGCCATGGATGATATTGGTCTTCCACTAAGCATGCAAGTGAAAATCGTGCTGATATTACACATACCAGCGAAAGCAGAAATGAAAGGATGCATTCTAGTTAGCCCTAACTTGTCTGTGCTATATTTAAATTGTCCATAATAGTACATTGTTTATTTGCCTATTTTGATACTGAATACTTGTCAGCCAGGATAATGTTAGAGATTGGGTTCCTTGCCACAAAATTCATACTGCTGTATGTCGGTTGCACAAGGCAGTTATTGAACACTTGTGTTATGGAACATGTTTGCTATGTGCTGCAGTGGTAAATGGCCGTGAAGTTGTGCTGCTGAGAGCGACAAGGTCACGGGCCACGAGAGGTGGCAGGATCGATACCCACTTGTGGGTACAACATTTGAATTGGGGAAGAAAGCAAAAATGCTCATGCACCTAAATTTAAGTACGACAGATCAAATTGAACACCCCCCCCCCCCTACTACATCTCTCGCAACTGCAGTGTTCCTTTAAGATGTTAGACTCATCCACCCGCTTAATCAATCAATCAATCAATCAATCAATCGGTTGGTTGGTCAGTTGGTCTTCGAGAGTGGTTAGGTCTCGTGGCATAGTAGTAATGTGGAGTCCCAAATGACTTGCAGCGCTGTCATTGTAACGAGTGCATGCCATTCTGACACTGTTGGATATTGCTCATGTGCCGTGCCCCCTTGTTTTTCACTTTTTTTTTTCTTTACTACTTGTAGGCCCTGATCAGGCTCTGGGAGGAGCATGTTGAGATGCGTCCGGGCCAGGACATTCCAGAATCATTGCTGAGCTGTGTTGAGCTGGTGATGGACTCGCAGGGACGGCTCGTCGAACAGAAGCGGCTACCCGGCGAGAATGACGTACGTAACATGCTGTGACCGCCACGGTTTGGCTGATGTGGCAAATTGGGTGCATTGGTGCTACATTCCGAACAAAATGAGCTCAGGACAGAGTGAGGTCCAGCGCTACTTAATCCAGTTCAGCTGCTGCAGTGAAATGATCAAAGCTGGTTGTGACAGCTCTGCAATCCTCTCATCTTAGTGGCTTAGTTCACGTAGAGTACACGAACTACACCACCAATATCTACGCATAATCTAGCAGTTATGAATCTTGTCACTTGCCAAACAATGACGAAATTTACATCTCATTACCCTTAGGAGTGCCTTGTTCACAATACGCGAAAATCACCGGTGAAACAACTTAAGTGCTCTCAAAACAGTGATGGAATGGCTACGAAGCCGTGATGACACATTTCAGTCTGTTGCCAAGATGTTCGTGTCTAGGTGCTTGTTCAGTCCATGACAAGTTGTTTAATTGCTATATTGCTGTTTTACCTGGCCAGAGAGTTCTTAGTTCAGACCCTTGACTACATCTGCCTGGTAATAGTGATGACCACAGAGCAGTACACTGCTGGCCATTCATGAGCTGTGATGGGAAGAGGGCAGTCACTTTCAAGCTGAAGCAAATTTGAATTAATTTAGCTTGTGAATCTGGGAGTGATCCTACCGATTGTGAAAAGGACGTCGAGAGGCCAGGCCTCGGCACTCTGTATACTAGGAGTTCAGAGACTTCTTCCCGGCCTGGAAACGCAGCTCTCTCCTTGTCTCACAGGAGATGTTCTTCAGCTATGACATCTGCTTTTCAAGGAGCCCACACGGGTTCCCCATTCCAGTGATTCGTGACCCCATCATATTCCAAGGACTGTCTTAATTGATGTCTTGAGACCCTGACAGGTGTCACGTCTTGAATGCAGGTAGTTGTAATGTAGCTGTCACCAGCTTTATTGCGACGTCAATGTGTAAGTGCAAGCGAGACGTGCCACATTTCTAAACGCACTCTCGCGCGTTCTCATTTAAACAGGTTGGCATGGTAGCCTGGCGCATGACACTAGTGACGCCCGAGTACCCGGAGGGCCGTGACATCATTGTCATTGCCAATGACATCACATTCCTTCTCGGCACCTTTGGACCTCAGGAGGACATCCTCTTCTTTGTGAGTTCTTTGATGTGGCTAATAGGTACTGTGTCTGACTTGGAAGTGGCCCCAGAAACACAGTTTTGGTTGCTATAAGTAAATTTATGCACTTGTTAGGCCCTGCAGTCAGTTTAACATTATTGTGCTGAATATTACTCCCCTACAGGCACTGAAAAACCTGCAACTTGTCTTGCCAGAACAATTTGGGAGAGGAACAGTAGAATATAAAACCTTAGAGTGTTAGCCTCTATTCTATGTGGCCAGTGCCAAATTATGATGCTGGTGAAACAAGTTGATGTGGAATGAGTGAAAGGTGGGCAAATTGATTCGGGTTGATAGCTATGCCTGCACAGTTTGACGTAACACAGACGAAACAAGAGACGAAGGAAATAGACAGGACATGGGCTGTACTCACAACAAAACTTTTTATTGAAAGTAAGCGCTTATATATAATATGGCCAGAGGCAACAGCATGTAAGAAGAAAGATAAATTGCAAAGGTAGATTGACAAATCCAAGTGATAGCAAAACAGTGACAGCATGGTAAAGTAGACGCATAAAGACCAAAAAGAAACAAAAGTAAGGAGCCCAACCATTTCGCTACAAAGTTACACATGTGTTACTTAAGTAAACCAATTCCTTTTTCCATTAGGGTTAGAGTACCCTGACTAATTTGTCTCGTAATTGGTTTGTATGAAACACTTCAGTTCTCTCGTTCGTTACGATGAGGTGTGTGATTAAGTATGGGGTTGGGGGGTGGTATGTGGATCAACGAGCCCGGCTGAAGAACTTGCAGTCCTGCTCAAAAGCTTCCTTGGGACATTTTGGCGCATGATTACCCACCGTGTGAGTCACTGTGCTAATGCTTGTTTCTTGCTTTCTTTTTTCTAAACGGGCAGAAAGCATCTGAGAGGGCCAGAGCGCTGGGAATTCCGCGGCTCTACATTTCGGCGAACAGCGGCGCCAGGATTGGGCTCGCGGAGGAACTCAAGCACCTCTTCAACATCGCGTGGGTCGACCCTGACATCCCCGACAAGGTGAGGAAAGCATCCTCGAAGTTTTCGATGGTTGCAGCACAATTATGTCACCTGCCGTGTGTTCCTTGAACACTTTACCAAAGCCACGGCATTCGCCTTACCCCTCTTGCTTTGCACTTAGGGTTACCGGTACCTCTACCTGACGCCAGAGAACTTCAAGAAAGTCAGCGCCTTGAACTCTGTCAACGCAGAGCTTATCGACGACGAAGGCGAGAAGCGGTACAAGATAACCAACATCATCGGTTAGTTGTTTTGCTTCTGGTGCCGGTATTGAATGATCTGTGAAAAGTAGTTCTGCGAGTTCAATGCGGAGTCTTGTTCTGCTCACAGGCAAGGTGGACGGACTTGGCGTTGAGAACCTGAAGTACGCTGGGCTCATTGCTGGAGAGACATCGCAGGCTTATGAAGAGATTGTCACCATCAGTTTGGTGAGCTCACATGCTTTTCTTTCTAGCTGTGATCCACATTTAGATGGGGGCGGAATACAAAAACGCAAGTGTACCATGCTTTGGCTGTGCATTTAACATTTCCAGGTGGTCAAATTTAATGTGTAGCCCTTCGCTGCAGCATTCCTGTGCAGTTTCGGAACATTTAACCCTACAATTTAATTTAATTTAGATATTGCATCACAGTTAGTTAGAAAAACTTATTGTACAATGATTTCATTAGCTTTCCAACGTTCAAGGCAAGGTTTGCGTATCCCTTCGGCTTTAGCAGGTTGGCCTTATTTGTGCATAGACATTGATCCAAGATGCAACTGCCTTGTGTGTCAAACTCCGCAGCCAGGATACATTTACTTATATACATTTACTTATTTGCTTATATTTATTGGATACATTTAGGTCTAGTCATTACAAGTTTTGCATATAATGAAAAAAAAAGTTGGGAAGTTCTTGGGAATCGTAAGCCGTGAACGCTGTTTTCTTGCACGACATGCATAGGTGACGTGTCGAGCCATCGGCATCGGAGCCTATTTGGTTCGTCTGGGACAGCGCGTCATCCAGCTGGAAAACTCGCACATCATTCTCACTGGTGCCGGAGCCCTGAACAAGGTTAGTCACTTAACATACACGATAATCTTTGTACCAAAGCAGTTGCTCATGGAATACATGGCTTCGATCATGTTTTGCTATGAATACGTAAAGAGCTTGACTGCACCATAATAAATACTGATCCTACTGGACATAGGTACTTGTGGCATTCAATGTCACTGTTCTGTTGGCACGTTCAGGACTGTCACTAGCAGTCTGAAATCTTGTTTGAATTAGTTTTGTTTGCTTCGGTAAGTGGAATTGTTTGAATGGCATGCCATCTTTGCAGATCATCGCATGTTTGCGCCGCTATTTTGTAAGCGCAGCACTGAAAGCCTCTTAAGACATTCAAAACATTGATCTGTACAGAGTAAATAGCATGGAAAAGAATACAGAAATTGAGTGTGTGCAGAAAATAGATGAGATTGGGATGACTGTGAATGAGACTTGGAACTAATGTGCTACCTTTTCTTGCCCTTTCAGCTGCTGGGTCGCGAAGTGTACACATCCAACAACCAACTGGGAGGTGTGCAGATCATGTACCCGAATGGCGTCTCGCATGTCACCGTACACGACGACCTGGAGGGTACCTATGTGATGCTCAAGTGGCTGTCATACATGCCAAAGGTGTGGTGGGCTTTCCACTCATAGTTACTGCCTACTCAAGGCCTGTCGAGCCATATTATCATGCAGTAAACCAGAGAGAGAGAAAGAAATGGGTAATAGGGTCACCATGGATCGTGTAGCTTATTTACATCCTTTCATAACTGCCAGTTTGTGACACACTGTTTGGTCATAAATGCAGGCAGTGCGTTGTTGAAGCCACTCAAGGAGTGTGGCCATATTGATGTATTGCTTGGTGCATTTTGTGGTTAATAAGCTTAGACCCGTATCATTTTACCAAATCTCATAATAATGAACATGTATCTAAACAATTATTGAATATAATGAAGTAAACTTAAAGTTCTTATCTCTAGTATTAGCATGCAACGACTGTATGCTTATGACGAATATTAGGTATAATGAGGCTACCTTTTTGTTAGGTGCGAGTTCAACATAACAAGGTTTGACTAATATATTGATACAGTGAAATCGCGATAATTAGAAAAATTCAAATTTGTAGGTAAATTGAAGTGCCCTGCTTGTCCCGGCAAAGTCCTGTGCATTTGAGTAGAGAAAAACTCCAGCAAATTCAAGCTCCAATAAATGGCACAACAATGATTTCAAACTAAATTTATCGCTCCCATGGGCTGGTTCTTGGACAAACCCAAGCCAAAGGTCAAGGTTCGATGCATCGCTAGCTCCCATAATGTCGTGTGCCGTAAGAATGACGAGGAAAGACCAGACCCCCCCGCGGTGACTCAAGGTGGAACCGGCGCAAGCAGAGTGGCGGATAGGTCTTCCCTCCTTTCCCGTCCGACTTAAAGAGAGCAGGAAAGATCCCCTGGCGCACGTTCGGTCACATTACCGCGCGCTCACCTATGCCCCCTATTCTAGCATGGCATCGCTCATTTCATCCCCAACATTGGGCACTTGGGAGGACGGTGCGCGTCAAGCCATCACTCTTCTCAGCTCTCCCCCGCATGTTTTCCCTCGCACCCACAGCAAACAGTGTGCAAGGACCAATTTTTGGGCAGCTGGACTTTACGCAGAACCTAGGATACTTCCGGTACATGTTGCCCAGTGCTGATGAAGAAAAGATACTTTTTTCAATCAGAGCTCAGTGACTGTTCTGGTATTGCAAAGCTGTATCGCAGAACTGATCGGGCGCTATACTTAAAGGGGGCTCTCCGTATTTCGAACTCCGTTTTATTCGAATAAATTTCCGGTCCCCTTTTAGTTAGAATTAACCGTTACTGCATATTCAAAACTGCAGCATGTGAATTTAATCTTGCGTCAACTCGTGTGATGTAACTGTTTCTGGCCATGAGTATGAGTTCCGTAAGAAGTCTCTCTAGCTTTCACAGTGCGTTTGCCTGTTAAATGCGAGATGGAGCATAACGGATGCTGATGGCTTTTGCTCGCAGTGTAAAGGGGCCAAGCTTCCTATCGTGGAACCGCTGGACCCCATCGACAGGGATGTGGTGTACACCCCGTCCAAAGTTCCGTACGATCCAAGGTGGCTCCTGGCAGGACGGGACAGTCCAAGTAAGCTCATCTGCCTCTGTCAACTATCCAAGCTGTGCGTCTTATTAGTTCTGTTATCTGTTTATTATCTTTATACTTTCTATCTTCATATTTATCTTTTATATTTATATCTTTATTTTTATATTTTATTAGTTTTATGACCTATTAGTTCAGTAGCATCAATTTTGAAGCATATCGTTCCATTTCAACTCTCTCGATAAAGAATAGCTGTGATGGTGTTATTTGGCACGGGGTGTTACTACAGAATTGAATTGCAGGGTGTTACTGGAGTTGTAAAGGGTGTAATTACACGATAATATAGTGGTGTTCTTAATGTTACCGGGCCTTGTCGCAAGGTGTTTCACAGGATGTTACCACAGGGTGTTATTACTGGTGTTTTTTACCCTTGACCATATGTTGGCAAACATGACTAGGATAATCTGAAACTGCAAACACATTGATTGTGCAAGACATTTATATGAGCTGGGTCACCAAAAAAAAAAAAGCATTGAGAGAGTGGAAAAAAAACATTTTTTATATATTTAAAAAATAAAGAATAGATATGCAATATTGTAAAGCAATTGAAAAGAGAGCAGATGCAAAATATCTCGTTATATCAGTAGTACTGTAAACATTGTATTATCATCAAAAACAGTAAATTACTCAAAGAAGAGTTAAAAGCAAATATATGTACAAATGGTTATCATAAGTGTAATGAGTAATGTGTACACTGTATTACCTAGTTGAATAATTCTTAAGGTAGTTAATTTTTTAAAGCCAATCCTTTATTGATCCTTTCATGAGTGATAATTCTGCACAATTTTGAATGGTGTTCTTGTTTCCTTTCTGTTGTCCTTGTGTAATGTCATTCAAAAAATGTATTTCAGAATGTAACGTCATTCAAAAAATACCATGTTTGAGTATTAGTTTGTTTCGGTGGATGCAAGGATGCACCTTCACAAACAGACTCATTTTAATTGAATTTGATAATGGTATGCGTTTGACTATGGCTTCAAGTTACACGCTCCATTAGAGCAGCAACCTACTAGATTGTCGTAGTATAGACATTGAATGCACTAATGAAGCTATGGCGATAAATTGTCTCATTGTACTTCAGGTAAGCTGTTAACATTTCCTTTTTGTCCAACCACAGACCTGCCTGGCTTCTGGGAAGATGGCTTCTTCGACCGTGGCTCCTTCATGGAGGTGATGCAGCAGTGGGCTCAGACTGTTGTCTGCGGCCGCGCTCGCCTTGGTGGCATTCCCGTTGGCGTTGTCGCGGTTGAGACGAGGACAGTCGAGATTGACATCCCCGCTGATCCTGCCAACCTCGACTCGGAGGCCAAGGTACATTCCCTCCTCGTGTACATGTGTCTGTATCTTCACGGCAGTAGTGGTAGTTCAGAGTTTGCGTTGTAAGCGTGGTTGTGGGCGGTAGAAAGTGCAAAGGCGAAAATCCTTGGGCCTACACTCCAAGAAAGGTTTTCACCGCTTCGATTATCTTGTCTCCAAGCATTAATTGTAACCTATGTTGCATGCCTTTCCTCTCTTTAATTTTGCATGCCCAATACTTCCAAGTCATGAACGGCATGTATTTTATTTGTGTGATGTAGTAGCTTTGACAGCAAAATAGTGAGCATGGAGTTTCGAAGAAAAGAAACGCAACCAGTACTGATGGCCATTTTCTTCTCTTAAGATACACCCCAAAGGGTGTAAACATTTCTAAAAGTGTAAATGGGACAAAGGGGGCTGTACTAATTGTACCAGAATAATTACGCAGTTTGTTTGTCTGTTTTGTGAGTGGGGATCCAAAAGGGGAATGAAAGATGAAGACAAAAAAAAAAAGGTGCCATTGTTGGGCATTGCAAAACTTTAATCATGCTTGCTTCTAGTTCTGCACCTGTTCATAATCTGAAGAAAAGGCTTTTATCAATTCACTCCCTGTTTGGGGTTTCAAATTCGTGCTTGCATCTGGATCTTGTAATATGTCCTACGTGTTGATTTATCATAGTTGTGTCCTCTGCAAGATCGAGCTATGCGGCAAGTTCAGTAATTGCCTCGCCATATCAAAATCCGAGCCGTGCTGAATTCAGTGTTGCTCAAGATACCGCTTGTGGTGGCTGATAACGAATGAGTGCAAAAACACAAACGTGTGCTGAGCACTTCACTAGAGGAGCTCGAATTATGCAGGTGAATTCAGGACACTGCGATGGGGCAGTCAAATTTGCCTCTGTAGTTTGTTTTGAAAGCATTGTGCAATCTCTGCTGTCGGCTAAAATCGAGGCTTGTTCCTTGCCTCCTTTTGGATCAGTGCGGCATCGGTAATTCAGCCATGTATGTATGTATGTATGTATGCAGTCTCATTTGCATACCTCGTGCCTGTGCAGGTCCTGTCTCAGGCTGGCCAGGTGTGGTTCCCAGACTCGGCGTACAAGACGGCGCAGGCCATCAATGACTTCAACCGGGAAGAGCTGCCCCTGTTTGTCTTCGCCAACTGGCGAGGCTTCTCGGGAGGCATGAAAGGTGAACTACGAGACTGCACTGCGTGATCATGAAAACCAATGTACTCATTCAAGCGGCAACACTGGCGTGCTGCCATATATACAAGGTGTCCCAGTTAATTTGGACTTACTTGAGGCGCCCAACAACTTTGTAATTGATATGTTTGCGATTCAAGCAATAATTAAAAAGTTCACTAATTAAAAGTAATTAATTCAGTAATACTTCATGATGAAAAAAATGCTGGCCGTAAGTACGTAGGACTATGGCTACTACGCAGTCGGTACAGTTTCTCTAGGGCTCTTGGGTATTTTCAAAATCTTGGTCCAAGTTAGCTGGGACACCCTGTATAGTCGCACCTTAGTGTAGTGAATGTCGATATAACAAGTTATTGGATCTAGCGAAGTAAGTTTTAAGTTTGCCTGCTCTTCTATGCTGCTATAACGAAATTGCAAATGCAAGGTCAGACACAATATTGGTTACAGCGAAGCGAGTATTCATTTGTTAGGCAGCTTAAACTACGTGTTCCAGTAGCAAAAATTTCAAATACTCGGCGAGGGAAACTACAAACGGCACATTCTGGATGTGTATGTGTGTGTTTTGGCAATTGGCTTGGCTTGTGCATGGCTAGAAAGCCAACACTGTGATCTCGTCTTAATGTCCTGTCCACTAGAAGTTTCGTTCAGACAAGCTTCTGAAGTGTTAAAGGGACATTAAAGCGAAACAATAAATCAGCTTAGACTAATGAAGCATTGTTTGAGAACCCTGCAGGCAGACATTTCAAAAAATTTTTTGATTATTAGATGAGGAAATGAAGGTCCAAGTATCAGTATTTGAATTTCGCACCGAAACCCTAGCGCCGGTACGTCAGCGTGACGTCAGGAATTCCAAAGTATGTTTTCACATTTGGGCCGCATTGGCCGAATAAAGGTTCCTAAAACTTGCCATGTTTAATATTTGGTTCCTTTAGAACACAATGTAGTCAACCTGTACCGCTATATATAATTAGTAGGCCCTAGAAAATGCCATCAAAATCCAAGACGTCACAGCCCCCATGCGGGAACTTAAGTAGGCATCGCCACCCGTATTTCATTCTTGCGCTTTTTCTGGCTTACCAAACATCTTATCGTTGTAAGAGTGGTGTTTTTGGTGTTCTAGAACGGTAATTTACTGATGCAGAAGAAATCATTTTTCACTTTAGTGTCCCTTTAACGGCTGGAACATGTGCAAGCAGTGC
Source organism: Dermacentor variabilis (assembly GCF_050947875.1). NCBI lineage: Eukaryota > Metazoa > Arthropoda > Arachnida > Ixodida > Ixodidae > Dermacentor > Dermacentor variabilis. The sequence goes on along the minus strand of NC_134578.1, from coordinate 15,844,695 downwards.
CTTCTCTCGGTGACTGCAGACATGTACGACCAGGTGCTAAAGTTTGGTGCGTACATCGTGGACGCACTGCACACATACCGCCAGCCTGTGATAGTGTACATACCCCCGTACGGCGAGCTTCGTGGCGGTGCCTGGGCTGTGGTGGACGCCGCCATCAATCCTCGCCAAATGGAAATGTACGCCGACCCCGACAGCCGCGGTGGCGTGCTCGAACCTGAGGGCACGGTTGAAATCCGGTTCCGTAAGAAGGACCTCCTCAAGACCATGCACCGCGTCGACGCCAGGTTAGTACGGATGCCATTCGCGTGTTCTAAGACCAGCTTTGCGTGTGTAGTTTGCAACTAAGCGAACAATGAATTAAAGAAGACGTTAATTTAGGTCTACCTTGTTGTGGACGTTGATCAGTCATGTCCGATGACGAGTCATGATCAGTCTTGATGCTAGGTTGGTGGACACCATTCACTTGTTTGCCACTAGCTTTAAGTGTGTAGTTTGCAACTAAGTCAATAAGAATTCACAAACGTCAATTTAATCCTACTTAGCTGTGGGCATTAGCTATGTCCAAGAATTAACGTCCAATGTGTTCTTTGTTTACAACAAAGCATTTTAGACGTACAGCTACAGGAGAAAAGTTTGTAGCACTCTTGAACTTTTGCAGATGAGAAGAAGTTGACAGTTTAAGAAAGTTTTTCGCCTTCTACAGTAAAACCTTCATGCAATGGCACCTGATGTTATGTTCCTTACTGAACAAATTGTGGGTTTTTCGGCAGACACTGTCAGAACTCTGTGCTTCCTTTTATTTGTTTATTTATTTATTTGTTAGTATGCCTACATTTCGTCCAATCTGGCATTACAGTAGGTGGGAAATTACATGAAAACACGAAGTATGCACCACATACATGAGTGAGCATATGAAGAAAAAAAAAGTTTACAATTTGCACAGTCGCCAGAATCACCTTTGTCCAAAAAAGTTTTTTTGTTGAGCAAAATATTGTAGTAAACAACTTTCTGTATGCACCGTCACTCTTCTTTCGCCCAGTGTGAAATATCGAAATGATCTTGCAGATATAAAAATAGAGCGTAGTAGACGGTACCGAACAGTTTCTGTTGCACTTTTTAGCCACCACAAACATTATTCTACTCCCCTAGCTCATTCTTTAGTTCAATCCTTCCTGACATGCCATTTGTGTCCCGATGTCCTGCCAGGTGTCGCGAAATTCTGTCGCTGCTGGGCACGGCCGAGCCCGAGAAGAAGGCGGCGCTCGAGGCGGAGCTGCGCAAGCGCGAGATTCAGCTGCTGCCCATGTACCACCAGGTGGCACTGTCGTTCGCTGACCTGCACGACATGCCGGCCCGCATGCAAGAGAAGGGCGTAATCCAGGTGGGTCTTTCTTACTTAATTTCATGTACTCTCCTGCATCTTGTGGGCTTTTGCGGCACTGATTTCCCATAATCAGTGACCCTGTGCTTGAGTTGTCACTTAATTTCTCCTCGCTCTGCGGTATGCTAGCCTACTCATCACCTCGGATGTTAGGGCAACCACCCTAGAAAAGCATTGGTTCCAGGACGACCTTTAGAGCGCAGCCCTTGGGCAGCCTTTCCCGAGTTTGGCGTCGTCGTCCCTCGGCGTAACCGAGCAAATGAGCATAGCAAAGGGTTAAAAGCAAACACTGAGCACAGAGGGCCATGAAAGACTGCAATAGCGAAGAGAGCACGAGGAGGAAAGCAGAGGAGAAGGGTACAGTAGAACCATGAGGCGGAAAGCGGAAAGAAAAGCCTAGTGCCATGCAAGACAGGCTCTGCGGCGACAACCGCTACGAGATGGTGCCAGAGTGGCATGCCGTCGTCTGTATGGAAAATGAAGCGCTGCATGAGCAGAGGTCTGTCTGCGGCGGCTGCTTTGAGTCACTCCCACGCGTCGCGATTGGCGAGGCATTCGCACCACACTTCGCTCCGTTTGCAACATACTGCATGAGGTAGATTGTCCGCACCAGCCAATATTTCATGAAATGAAAACACAGCGCTCAAATTTCACAATATGAAGTATTTCTTCAACTGTGATGCTTTCTTTCTGAAAAAACAGTTTGGGTTTTCTTTATAGCCCTATGCTGCAATAGGGAGCATGACAGTCTTTTTCTTTCGTGAACCTTCCTTCATATTGTGGGATTCCACAAAGCAGATTTGCCTTTCTCGAATATTGTTGCCGATTCTATAAGCGAAAGAATCTTGTCTAACCAGATTGCATATGCGTTTCGAGTAGTGATGCACATTCTGGAATGTATGCGAGCACCAGCGATTACGTTACAATGTGCGCTAAGTGATGTGTAAATAGCCAACGCACTTGGATTTCAGATTTCGGGTCAGATTTCGATGACTGTGCTTGCCACCATTGTCCTGCTTTGACTATTACTTTATTTTTCTGTGCATAAGTTTGTCCAATAAAGAGTTGGATTCGAGACTCAGGATTTTAGCACTACCTGGTTATTCACCATCACATGACAATATACTCTTGTCATTTGGTGCATCCCTGCATAGTACAAATTACCAACTCGCCTAGCTCTCCCTTAAATATTGTTATTTAAGTGTCGCAGGGCATCATTTCAATGCCTTTCTTTGAGCCGTCCTCTACAGTTTCTTTTTCTAGTGCGCTTTCATGCCCCGACGGTGACCTCAACTTCGAACTCGGCAGTTGAGGCCATCACGCTGTCAGTGTCCATGTCGAGCAGTGTGTGAGTTGGTGCTGTTGTTGCCTCTGCCCGCAGGATGTAGTGCCATGGAGCAAGTCGCGGAACCAGCTGTATTGGCGGTTGCGACGCCGACTGCTGCAAGACGCGGTCAAGCGGGACATCCAGCAGGTGCGACCGCAGATTGGCGATGGCGAGATGGAGAGCATGCTGCGGCGGTGGTTCGTCGAGTCGATGGGCGCCGTCAAGGTGAGGGTAATGCCTGTATAAAAATTCTTCTGTCAGCGCGAACGCTTATACAGGGAAACCTGATTATAACAAACGCCTGTACAATGAACTATGGTCTATATCCTCGTGCGACTCTTCGTGCACTTTGATGCATGGGACCTCCAATCCTTTTCAAAATTGCGTATCTTGGAAGCAATTACGTAAAACATTCTTTCAGGCTATAAAGTCAGACGCGTGTGGAACTGTATGGAAAGTACTCAAGTGTCTTCTTGTCGTCAGGTATCGCAAAACATTTACACCAGCTTGTGCTACACAATTATGTGTGTCCTCAAAGACTGTGAAAAGCACCTGGCAAGTGCATTTCGAATCGCGATTTGACATAAAAATCTAGGATGACCGATCAAACCACACAATGTTACACCCTCACCTCAACATTTAAACAATGTGATTTTTGTTACAAGAAAGGTGAGACTGCCCTGTCTTAGGCATATGAAGATTGCACATTCTGCATTTTACTGAGATATCTTAGGTAACAAATTGGTCAGCAGTAAGAACGGACTTGAAGAGCATTTATGTCCCCGAGCTGTCTTCAGTCCTGAGGAGTATGTCATACGCACATAACTTTTTACCAATGTTTATGCAAAATAACACCCTTACCGATAACTCAGTGCAGGGTGGGTACCGAACCCTGAGCGTGTGTCTGACTGAGCTTGCATCATATGTGCAGCAATATTTGTGGGAGAATGACTTGGCTGTCACCAACTGGCTTCAAGAACAACTCGACCCCAAGATTGAGCGCTCGCTCATCAACGACAACATCCAGTGCTTGAGGCGTGACGCAGCTATCTCCCAAATCAAGAGGTGAGTCCCAGTCTTGTTTTCTTCGTGTCTGGAGTGGCATGTAAAAGCTTCTTTCACACTGCCTGTGCCCGTAGCCTGAGGACAGCGCAACAGGTGATGGATAGAGAAATGATAGGCATAACATCAGCCGTTGAAAACCCAAGCGCCGTCCCACACCACAAAAAACTGGAACAACTTGATCGCCTTTATACCGGCCATGGAGCGTACATTCATACAGGAAAAAAGCAACAAAAAATTTATTTCAGTTGAAGATAATTGGTATAGTGATTAATCATTCTGTAATCGGTTTGCTGAGCTATTGACAACTGAAACTTGAATCTAGCACATTAAAAATGCTGTTATGGGTTTTGCACATGCACTTAAATCGGCATTTGTTTGTATCAAACTCTGCATATTATCAAATATGGTACGTTGGGGTTTGTGGGGTTAAGTGACAGGTGCAGGGAAGGATGAATTAGATGTTTAACAAACACGGACAGCTGATGTTCTGTAGTTGGCAACCTAAGAATGCATTGGCAAGTGCATTGCCATCGAACTCGGGGAATTTGTATGGATGTGCCAGCATATTACGTTCTCTCATTGCCATAACATCATTGCTTAACTAAAGTTTTTTCATGTTGGCACCTCTCAAAAACTGCTTTTGTGGTATAGAGGCACGTAGTGCAAATGTAGCATGGATTTGGTGGCGGAGCTTTGCTGAATTAAGTTTTCACCATGTGTAATTGAGATCAGGAGTGGTGTTGCGAAAGCCATATGATGTGTATAGCAGTTGATGGGTGGTCTATTAGATCAACAGAATGATCACCAAGGGAAGGATAATGCAGTCAAGGGTGACAAAAGTTAAGGTTGACGAGACAGAGAAATTTGCAGGGATAGGATGTTAGATCAGCTGGTGAGATTGGAGTAGCCAGAGATAGTCAGAAAGGCCTTCAGCCCTTCAGTGTACAGGCAGGCTGGCCATGATATCACTATCACATTGACTCCTGTAAAAATCAGTGAAGCAAATGACCATTGAAATCTGAGAGCTCTGCTAGTTCCAACAGCTGATCTTGCGCAGTAGAGTTACTGGTTCCAGATTGTGTATTTCAGTGGCTGTTGAGAGTGCTAGTCACATCAGCTTGGTTCTAATAAGTTTCTGCCATTCATGTTATACTTCAGCTGTGTACAGTTTGACCTAGATACAACGAGCCTAAATATAACGAATTATCAGATACAACGAACATGCATATAATGAATTATCTGATATTACAAAGTAAATATAAGTTCTGATTGGTTGTGCTTTATTTCAGTGAGTATTTCAATGAGTAGTTCAGTGAGTGAAAGCAAAAATGCAAGACACGAGATTATCCATTGTTGATAGTATCAAAATATATGTATTGTAGCAAAAGATTACAATTTCTCAGCTAGGGTAACTTGAAGCAGGATATTGTAGACGTGCAGGCGTGTTTTGGCCAACGGCTTGGCTTGGCTTAGCTGACCTGCAGCCAGCATGCCAACATGCCGATCGCATGTGGTCACATCAATCACATGGCTACATAGAAATGATAGTAAAATGTGCATTACTCAGAAAAATGTCTGTTGAAGTATAAATAAAAGGCAACTCCTATGCTGCCTCAGGTGAGGGACCCAGATTAGGCTGATTGTGTCGCTTCCTAACAGTTATCGCAGCAAGCTGTTGTATTAGTAATTTAATGTTGTAATTAGTAATTTAGCGCATTGGTAATTTAACGTTAACCACGTGTCACATACAGTTCAGTCCACTTATAACAATGTCAAGAAGAAAGAAAAACCCGATCGTTATAACTGATCATCGCTATATCTGGATTGCGGTGTTAAAAAGAAAGGAAAAAAAAACTACGGAACATACATTTCAAGCTCCGAAACCAAATTTGCCACTTGCACTAAAAATAGACATTGTAGAGAGTAGGCAGTGAAAAGTGCTGAAATAGTTGGAAATCTGCACTTGTCTCCATCGGAGTTTAAGGTTCACAACTGCGGTGTGCATTGTGTCCAGCTGCTGTGCGAACACAGGCGGTAATAACTTGGCTTGCACGAAATCAATGAGCGACTCTATCGGGGTCGGTGTCAATGATGGCCCATTGTCAACCTCGTCGTCACTGCCGCTGCCGTCGTCGCCTCTGTCGCACAACGCCGCTGTCTGTCGCGACGACGATCGCCCCATCGATATCTCTTCGCAGAATGAGGCAGCGCTGCCTGCACTCGGAAACCGCTCCGTCGAAACACCACCAAGCACTCGGATACCACCTCCGACAGCACGCACACACAAACAAAAATATCGCCTGCTCCTCTCTGGGCTTTTTCTAGTTCGTTCTCCCATGTCGCAACACCAAAAGGGTCATGCACATGACGACACCAGGGTAAAAGCTGTCGATTGGTCCATATACGGGAGCATCAGTTCCAATCCATCTGCTAGCTTCGCTTTGCCATGAAGTCGCATGTATTTTTTTTTTTCATTGTCTTGTTGGCTTGTCATGTGCAAACGACCGATTTCATTGCTTGCTGTAGTGTGTTTTGCACTGCATGTATAGTGGCACTGGAATCCGTGGGGAGAGTAACGAAAGCGAGATAGAAACTGCTCACTTGCCTTCAAGATGAGAGCTGTTTATGGTCCCTTTAACACAGTTCTGTGCACGGTAGTCCGAGTAAACGACACTTTGGCTCGCTCTTGATTTTTCCATTTTCTTTTTATCCACAAACAGCATGCTCCAAGTCAACCCCGAGGTGATCATGGACTCGGCCGTGCACATAGTCCAGCAGCTGACACCGCAGCAGCGCTCAGACCTGCTAGCAACCATCCGGACCCTGGAGAATGATCCAGCGCTGCCCAATGCTCCAAGCAGCGAGTCGCCAACAACCCCGCCGTCGGATACGGCGTCTTGACAGAATGCTTCAATGGCGCGGCCGCCAAAGTCCGAGCGGAACCGCGGCAGTCGACGCCGGAAGCGGAGGAGTTGAAGCGTCTCCTCTGCCGTGCCATCAAAACGCGAGCTTCGAAAGTCATTTGCACACGTGCACATTGACCTAGGGCAGGGACATGACCGGTGCGAGACTCCGTTCGTGTTGGTTATTTCTTTTGTTGGGAATCAGTCTTGTCGGAACTGCTACACAATGCGAATTGAATGTGAATTTGTCTAGAAGTGGCCGTGTTGGATGATTGTGTTGGATTTTCGTCGAGGGCCGTCAGTACAAGGACTGGTCTTTCCGGAATGCCAGTCAGAGACGGATTTGTTTGAATGTAACATTGTTGAATCTGTTTTCTCTTGCTGCTGCTGCCATTGTCTTTCGTATTTCACTTTGAGAGAGAGATCCTTTTTTTTTTTTCTGGATAACTCGTGTTGAACACTTTCTTCACTTTAATGCATGTTCGTCATTACTTTATGCATGTCAGTACATTTCTCGAGAATTTTTTTACAACAATCGGCACCTGTGCTGCACCAAAGCTTTCAGTTTCAAAGCCACTTGCAAAAGACCTTTGCATTTTTGTTAATTGAAATTTGACACTTTTGTGCTGGCAAACACTTTTTTTTCTGTGTAGTGCATGTGGCAAACTTTGCCTGTCACTGCGATTGGCCATAAAAGCGCAATAATTGCGTTGCATAAATGTTCCTGTTCTTGCTGAGATTCAACTAACTATTCTTGCAGGGTACGATCGTCTGCTCCCAATCACTTGTAAGGCCATATTTTGCTGCGAAGCAGATTTTTGTGCAATCTGCTGCACAGAATGATGGGTTTGCCCAACAAAAGCAACACACGAGCCTCTGTTAGGCCCCACAAGACCAGTCTGTGTGTAGATGGACCATGAATTCTCCATTTTCGCCCCTGTGAATTTTGCGATTGGCTTGTCTGCCTACTGTGGTAAGCTGCTTGCATTTTATTGTTTTGCTGCGTCATTTTTAAAGACCATCAAGCCACAATTGAGGATGGCCTTCACTGGCAGCTGTAGTTATTTCTATACCACCACTCAAGGAAGCATTCTTCATGTAGATCTCCGACAGCATGAAAGAAAGCTTTTATTACCATCACTGATTTCATCGTTTCTCTTTCCCATGCATTTTTTTAAACTTGGAAAATACAAAAACCTTTCTTGCAACATCATCTACTGTAACATGTTATTACTGTACAAGCAGTATTTTACGATTACATTCAGTTACTAGTTGTGGAGCCAGCCTGTCATTTTGCAGGTTTACTCAGTTATGCCATCATGTATCAACGATTCAGTGTGCTCTGCTGCACCAAGTTTTTAGTAAACGGAATGTAGTTCATCTAAATCTTTTACTGCATCAAGAAAGTTATTGCTGCTGTCACATAGGTGGCGCCACATGCAGTTGGGTGCCATGATATCTACCACAATTCCACCGCCGTCTCCTTCGCTGGCAACAGGTTTTAGGGCCACACTTTCGAGCACAACATTTTGGCCTGCTCTTTGCGAACAAATTCCTTGCTGGTGAAAGGCCATTGAGCGTTTGAAATGGTGTATTTGATTTGCTAAGCCTACTGCCACAGAGTGATCGTCTGCTCCAGTGGCTGTCATTTGCCGAGACTATGTGTGGCGAATCTTAAACTTTTGAGAACCAGGTTTTCACGTGCGTCACCTTTGACGCACTCTTCCTTTAATATAATGATTCAACACGTTTCAGTGTTCAGCGATTGTTAATGACATTCACGACCCACTCATTTTCGTCAGCTGGGCAACATGGCCTCCACAGTGCGCATTGTTGTGGAGATAGCTTTGAGCAACGAGCCGAGATGTTTTGTAGACTTTGTAAATATACCTGAACATGCAGAAGTTTCCAGGTGCAGTATTGTTTCGTCTGCTTAGGTGTAAATAGTATTACCTGGCTCTTGGGGAACTGAATCTTTAGGGAGCACAGCGTCGAGATGATTAACACGGAGACCAATACTCGTGAAATGTATAACTGGCTTACACGGTCATCACTTTATTTTTGTGTAAGAAATCGTTGATGGTTAAACTGGTTTACGTGCCCCCTGCGTTGTGGCACTGCAAAGGCACACGGCTTTAACTGTTGACGTACTTTGTCAATTTTTTTTTTTAAAGAAGTGCAAAGAGTGTTTTGAGTCGAGCAGAAGCATATTTATTTTTGTAATAACACCAGATGAACAATGGAAGGGTGGTACATTTGAACTCGAGCACTTTGTCAGATGTAAATATGTCACCAATGCAAACACTGCATTCTTGTATTGTGAAAATAAACACTGCATTCTTAACTCTGTTTCCACTTTCTTTGAGATAATGCTCTCACTTGAGCTAGAACATCGCAGTGATAACCTGTGAGGCCCATCAGTCGACATGAAATAAACAACTGTGAAAGCAAGAATGTTGCTCCGTGTTTACCTGGGACAACGCATCCAGTGGATCGTAGAAAATACTCGGGTCAACCAGAAAAGAAGAGTGTTTGCATAACTCATGTTTGTGTGTTACTCTGTCGCCTTTGTACAGTAGTCTACTCTTAAAGGGGATGCCTAACCAGAAATAATGTAATAAAGTCAACACAACAAGCATTTGCCTATACTGGAGAAAAGTGGATGATACAATTAACTGGATGTATATATATATATATATATATATATATATATATATATATAGATATATATATATATATAAAATTGTGGGCTTTCATGCCATTCAGCATAATCAAGGGCAGAATACTATGCAGTCCCTTTAACAGTGGAGAATACTGTACAAGCAGGAGGAGGAGATTTTGACACGTAAAAGTGGAATGGTGAAACGACGACTTAAAACCTTATGCTTCGATTTCTTTCTGGATTTGCAGACTTACCCACGTGGTAAGCATTTCAGAGTTTTGAGCAAGCATTCCCTTCTAACAGTGACTACAAGGGCAAGTTTTGTTTTTTAATGTAACGAATTTCATCTATGTTGTTTCAGTGATTATCTAATAGAAGCATATTGGCATTTGATGAGGAAAATTAGTTCTTGGAGGTGAATATTTTTGTTAGTGCTGCATTATCAGCCGCCAATCAAATAACGAGGGAGCACATGACACTAAGTCATGCAACATCGTCTCCAGAGTATCCATGCTTGTGCACTGAACAAGTGTTCCCGATTTAGGGAAAACATTTACTGCAACGTTAATGGACCTAAGGCAACCATAGAAGTGTGCCCAAGGGACATGTTTGAATGCTTTCATGCTTATTTTGTAGTTGCATGTAGAACAGATTGATTCATGAGGATCAATATCCCAAAGCAACCAAGATACGCTGTAATGGAGGGCCTTGGATTAATTTTGAACATGTGGGGTTCTTATAATGTGCATGTAAATCACAAGTACACGAACTCCAGCTGGGAATCGAATCTGTGACTTTGTGCTTGGCCGCTGGACACTATAGCCACTACTAAGAGACTGCAGCAGGTAATGGAAGAGACGATCCTTTATCCACAGGGTTTCAAAATTGCAAGAAATTAGGTGACAACCTGGACAGAAGGCATGAACGAATAACAGATCCACCACAACATTGAATGCCCAGTACCCGTAAAGAAATTGCTGCCAAATCGGTGATTTACTAGGATGCTGGTAAAGTAACCCTGCAGTGAATAGCACATTATCTGTGTGCGATTCACTGGCTGAGCTATTCCTTTGAACTTGTAATAGTATTAGTAAGATTTTACAAGTTTCAAAGCTGTACAATGTGTACAATGAGACACGAGGGGATGTGTATGGACTTTAGATTTTGACAACCAGAGGTTTAATATGTGCCTAGATCTAAATAGATGGATGTAGATCAGAAATTGATCAAAGTAGATAAATGCAGCCTTCTGTAGGCCCCAAATTTATGCGAGTTCCAGTACAATTACCTGTACTGATTTAGGCAACCATAATTTATGGAGACAGCATACAACAAACATGCTTCTATTCTAAAATTGAACAAGTCTTACTCTTAACTGGTATGGTATTTGCCTAACAAGAGCATGCCACTTGAACCATTCGGCAACAAAATGCATGGAAGCTAGCCATGGCTGTTGTTCTTTCACCACTTCTCTGTTTGTCTACAGAACTTTATCCAGCTCGTGTGTGGTTCAATTCGCTTGTTCACAGTGTGCTGCAGTTTTCACAAGATTGGCTTCATGACATTTGTAGCACACACACACACACACACTCCTGCCCTGCGAGGTTCTATGATGCGTGTGTTCCTCTAATGGGTCAGGATGTAAGACATTCTAAGAAAAATGAGCAGTTCAGAAAGTTAATAGGGCACATAGCTGTGTGAACCACAGTAAATGCCATCACGTTCAAAGTCCAACAATGCTGCACATTATAGACGTCTTAAAGATTATAGAAGTCGGGGATGCCTACAGCTAGTGACAAGTCAAGAATGCAGTACAAGCACCTCCCACAAAAGCTTGTGTTGCACCTGATTCCTTCACCTGCCCCCCCCCCCTTGTGAGCACAAAGTAGCTTCCTTGCAGAGCACACGGGCGTGAAGGAGAAGCAGCCCCATATTTCAACAACAACAAATATGCTGCAGTCACGTACAACATCTGGGAACAGCCCGGAAGTGGTGTAGGGAAAAAAGTACATAGCATCTACACATGTTCCTATGATGCAGAAATCTGGAAAGATGTTTGGAAGCTGATATCTGGCTTTGCCATGGTTCCAGAGACTGTGCAAGGAAGTTCCAAGCTGGGCTGAGTGGTCATTTATGTTCAACATGACGAACGGTGCAGATAACGGAACAAGTGATGTATAAACAAGAGAGAAGTGTTAACGGAACCTCCTTGACCATAGCTGAGAAGATTTGCAAGTTGCATCACAGGATGTATATATTTTTACTGAAAGGCATATTGTTTGTATCTCTGGAACAACACCTGCACCCCAACACAGCACTTGTGCAAGGCAAAAACAGGGCTATGAATAGGGAGGGGAAGGAAATGAGAATCGGATGAGGCGACTCCCTGGTGCACGAATGCATCTTCTCCCCCGAGTCGCATTTGCCACTACGTGCTTGACCTGTTGCTGACCACAGTTGGGCGTGAGACTAGCTTCTTGAAGCAGCAGACATGCATAGAAGTGTTACATTGTGTATGGCACAGGCAAGCACCAAAGATGAGCAGCTTACATAAGAGAGTAAGGTGATGTAGTAATCATAAGCTACTCTGGCACAACCAACAATCACAGATAAGTGGTTTTTGCTAGTGGTACACACAGTGTTGAATAGGAGTATCCTTACGACAAAGCATGCAGCAATGTTATGACTTCATGTCTTACGACACATCTTGTAACATTAAGCATGCAGACACCACACAAGTTGCATTACATTACCAGTTGCACTAAGCTGCAGCAACAAGCAGCACATTTCCAATGCACTTTTGGCACAGTATCAACTGGTGTTGCTACATCATGGCAGAAATCCTTACCAACCCTGATTTCTGTCATTCAAACGTACACAAGATAAGGTTTCTGTTTTGGTTGATAACAATGTAGAACATATTTCTGCTGGTATTACAATGCAGTCTTTGAGCAATGCAAAAAAAAATGCTGCATTGCCCTGCATAAGATACCCCAGAAACATGTCCCTTAGGAAACCTGTCGTTGCGCATTACAGTTCAGGGCACTACTGCTGTGTTGTGGCACAAAACTCGCCAGCCACGACACACTGACTCATTTACCTTTGTAGAGCCGTGGCCACTGCTAGCGGGAACACGTCAGCCCGTGGCAGTGCTTCATGGAGCGCCATCCCTGGCGCCTCGAGAAGTCATTGCAGTGCAGGCACAATCAAAGCGACAGGTGTGTCGTCTGCTTTGGTTCCTGCCCTTCGCCGTGTGCATTGATATCTCTATCGCACGCACTCGTGGCTCTGAGTTTTCAATGCCGCATGCAGGCACACAAAAGTGGAGAGGAGCCATAGCAGACGATGTGCCAGATGCTCCGCCTATCGCAGTGACTGGGCACGCGTTACAAGACAAGGCACCAATGGTGGAGCTTCATGGAACGCTGCCATGGGATGCCATGTTGCCACTGAACTAGCCGTACCTGTACACTTACTATTTAACACAGTGAAATTAAGTTCCTTGACATCTTTTTTTTACAAAATGCTTTAATGCTTTGTGATACCTATAAACAAGCTGTCAATGACCATTAAAAACATGTGCAAAGCAATCATACAATAAAAACAAAAATATTGCAAAGAGGGTGCTACGAGCACCCATTGGCACAATGAGATCACATATAGTAACTTTTCAGTAGTGTAAAAGTCTGCCACATACATGTAACATAGCACGAGCATGGTCTCAGGCTCCTTGTCTACTTCTAAAACAGCTGTAAAATTAAGCTAGTGATTTTCATACATGTTGGCAATAATTTGAGTACATCTACACTAACTAAATAACAAGAGTCAACGGTTTGAGGTGAGCAACAAACTGGTGGCAGTAAAAATTAGCACCTTTCCCACAAAAGGCATCTGTAGATTGGCAGGCTTAAAAATTAACAAGTGAAAAACTTACTCTCAGTGTCTCAGTAGGTAGACCACAGAGAATAGGAACAATTACGGACATGCAAGGATAACATTAAATTGCATGTTATTAACACATTACATTGCACCAATGTTTACATGATTACTGGAACAAGCAGGTGATTCACATATAGTGCATGTCCAAATCACTCGATAAAGGAACCATGTGGTACTGTGACTTCTTCATTAGCATAACACCCACACCCTCAACTGCATTTTATGCATGTCATACGAGTCAGGTTAATGGCATGAAGCTCCTTCATGCCACAAATAAATGCTGAAGGTCATAAGCTCTTCAATGTCAACAACAGAGTTTTAGCATAACATAGTGTCATCCATGTATACCCGATTGGACATTAAAAGATGCAAAGCTGATGGTGCCATCCTGCAACGTTGTGATCAACCGTAATGCACAAAAGATTCTTGTCTCTGGCAACTCTCTTCGAAAAGAAAAAAGGAAGAACTGCTTTCGTGACGAGATTATGGCACTGCCAACAAGTTTGCGTAAGCAGTTAAGTGGAATACCGCAAGTCATCGCGATGAGAATTTATGCGCTTTGGTTAACAACCGCGCCACAAGGCGTCACCACCAGCGCAGCTGCTCTTCTCTACGTTTTCCGGTATACAGGGTTATTCTGACCCGCCTGCGTTACGCTAAAACTCTCCAAAATGTCCGCTTCGTGGTCGCTCACGAGCGAGCGACACCTTCCGAAGCGGCGTTAATGAATATGACGTCCTCATCAGTACCAAGGCGTTTCCTGGCCCGGTCCAAAGTTTCGAAAGTAACGCTGCACAGACGCTCGCTTTTCGACGGGTTGCGGTAGAGAAACTTCCTCTCCCCGAGCCTGTATCCGCACAGCACGATGTAGTGTCCCTGGTACGGGGCGTAGCGCGCAAACACCCCGGCCATCTTTGCGACGACTCTGTTCTTCTGGCAGGAGTCGCAGTGCAACTGCCCGTGGTCGACGAGCACTATGACCGGTTTACCGCCAGCGAGGTGTTCGAGCAGCTCGGCGACCGTGGTAGACCTCTGGCAAACCGTGAGACCGTGGGACGCGGCGTCGCGGAAGCGATCCTCGACCCTCTGGAAGTCCCACTGCAGGGACTTCTTGTAGTAGCACTCCTTCTGGAACATGGGGTTTACACCCAAGGTGACCGTCGTGTAGACGTGGTCGACGCCGAATCGCCGCAGCAGATAACACAGGTCGATGGTCCAGGTGCTCTGATGGTAGCCCTCCTCGCGGCCTATCAGATCCCTGTTGAGAAGCAAGTCGCTACGCTGCTCGGGCGACAGTACCATCGCTACGCAGGAGACTCCGCAGTCCCACGACAGGCTTTGCTCGACGTGAGGGAGACGGATGTCCACCGAGTCTGGGGGACGCGACACTGCAGTTTGATCCATTGTGGTGATTGTCGCGCTCTCTCGCCGTCGATGCGAAGGAGTTTTCGTCGTGTTTTGGCTTGCTGCCGCTGCGTATGCTACGCAATCACATCAGCGGCACTGCGAAAACTGGCCATCGAGTGCCCCCTCTTTCGAAAGGTGCCGACTGTGCGACCCGATTTCTCCGAAAGATGAGCCCTCTCCGATGCGGGATCACGTCCGAACTTCCCAGCGTTGCCCCATAGAATCGCCCCCTTCCCCGTTCGATTCTTCCTGCATTCTTGTTTCTATCACGTGACTGGACCACTGCAGTCTTCCGGAAAAAATAAAATTTTAAACTTCCGGTATGACGTCAGCAAGCTTTAGTTCATTCAGTTGCCACAAGTAACAATCTGACGCTGCCTACCACCACACGAAACGCGGCGAGCTTTTGCCGCACTCTCCACGGTAGTTCTTCTTCTCGTGGAGGAACTTGTTTTTCAAACATTAATTTTCTGTACACCAAAACAACTTCAGGCTCATCATAGTAGTCGTTTTTTGGCACAGGTTACCGTAGCGTTACCTACCATAGCATTAAAGAGAGAAACCCCACTTGGCAAAAAATAAAGTGTATAATTGGTTTCTAAATCTACTTAGTTTCGGTTTCATGTGCGCGTATCTATGGGTAGTTATTTACTCGTTACTTATTCCATGGCGCTGGGACCAATATTTTTGCGTTGAGGCAATCTCATTTGTTAAATACAACGCATTACTACAGCTAACTACAACGGGCATGTAAGTGTGGCGAGGCGCGACAACACACAATGCCCCTTTGAAATTTTTGATAGAGGACATGTGTTACTCTTATGAAGCTTATGATGCTCAAAGCGGCATTCGACGTTAGTGGGCTCCCGAGAGGAACGCGACATTTGCCGCGTGTGTGTACACCCAAATCTAATACCATTGTCACACGTACGCTTCTGATCGCGATCGGGGCCAATTCGGATCGAGCTTGGTCCGGATCGGGTGTTGCTACACGGTCATTTGCGATCGCGATCCTGCGGGATCCGTTATCAGGGCGATCGCGATCACAGGCTGACGTCTGCGTTCCCTAGCACATTACTCTAAATACAAGAAGTGAAGAACTTGAAAAAGGGGGTACCAGCGAAACAAAAAGGGGACAGGCACACAAGGAAAAGGCGTCAGATATGGACGGACGCTGGACTTTCAACTGTACTTAATTTGTGTTAATGGCAATGAAGTACAGTTGAAAGTCCAGCGTCCGTTCGTTTTTAGCGCCTTTTGCTTATTTGTGTGTGCGGGTCCTTTGTGTTTCGTTCGCTGGTACCCCCTTTTTCAAGTTCATCAGGCACCAACTAGCCCTAGAGCTTGCGCTAATGCAAGAATTAAGTGAAGGTAGCTCCATAAAGAAAATTTAAAAAATCTTTTATCAGCAATATAAGCTGTAAAATTGAAATATTGTCCGCATTTAATTAACAATATTGTGCAAACCTGATGAGAGCTGCTGACGATATCAGCACTGTGTAGCAGCGACCATTGTTAATCGCGATCAAGAAATCCGATTCGGATCGGCCCCGATCACGAGAAGAAGTGTACCTGTGACACCGGTACATAAACAAGCAAATAAAGCTTTGCGCTTATGGCGAATTCGCCAAATCGCACTGGCGCAGCTGGGGCGCCCTGGGGCAACGATGACTGGATGAAACGGCGCATTGGGGCGCCCCAGTGCGATTTGCCGAATTCGCCATTAGCCTTCGCCGCAAGGGGTTAAAACCCCTCCGGCGGAAACGTGTATGGAGGGGCTTTACGAGGGGTGACATGATGTTACATGCATAAGTCTGAGCAAACTTGCTTAGGGACATGTTATTGCTCCATTCTACAGCTCAGGAAACAAACAGCAAAGGCCAATCGCAGCATATTACCATGTAGAATAAAGAACCACTTTACATATACGGGTGTTACACGACGCATTTTCGATCGCGATTGGCTCCTTTGCTTAATTGGAGTGTATTAGAATACGGTTGAGTGGGACGAGTGGCTGTGGCGCTTTGCAGTGAGGCACGCGACGACGAAAAATACTGTGGTGGCGCTGCGATCGAAGTGGGTTGCACCGCATCAAGGTCGCGCCGTTGGAAACTGCTGGCGATTCTGCTCGGCGGGGTCGTTCGTATTGGTTCGCGCGCTGCTGTTTGGGACCAGACCGCTCAAATGTTGTTTATAAGTAGATATGACATGTATTTATCCCTCAGGAATAGATTACTTTCTTTCTCTTCTTAACTTTATTTATTTTGAATGCCGCGCGGTGACTGTGCGTGGATTGTGGCCCTATAGTGCCGGCTTACATTCTGCTACGTTATTGTACGGTTCCCTTCGGAGAACAAACATTTCTCTTGTTCTTCAAGCAGCATGTATCTCTCGTGTGTATTCTTGCGCATACAGTTTTCCATCAGTAGGTCTTGCGAAACGCAGACGGAAAAACACTTATGTAGACTTCCTGCTTGCAGCTCCAAACAAATGAACCATATCCCCATCTGGCACCCTGTCCTCCGAATGACGGCAAGTATTCTTATCGAAAAAGAAAAAAATACACTGCAATGCAACATTACATCGATGTCTCCGTCTTCCTCGCGTAACAGAACGCGGAGTAACTGGCACGGGTTCTTTTATTGCGGTCAGCACTCGGGCGCCGAAAACAGTTTTAGGTAGCTGTTTGCTAATCTTTGGCCCGTAACTGGTGTGACATTAAAGGGACACTAAAGGGAATAATTATTTCTTCTGCACCAGTAAATTACCTTTCTACGACACCAAGAACACCACTCTCACCCCAATAAGACGCTTGGTAAACCAGAAAAAACTCACAAACGAAAGAGGGTGGCGACACCTCCTTCAAGTTCCCGCATCTGGTCGCTGTGAAGTCATGGATTTTGATGGCATCTTCTAGGGCCTACTAATTTTATTTAGCGGTACAGATCGACTACATTGTGTTCTAAAGGAACCAAATATTCAACATGGCAAGTTTTGAGAACCTATACTCAGCCAATGCGGCCCAAGTGCGAAAACATACTTTGGAATTCAGTAACGTTGAAAGTTGGGCTAGTTGGTGAGTGATCATAGTACCTTGCTGGTGAAGCAGCGCATAAACACGGACACAGTGGAGACAAGCAGGAATAGACGACACTCGCTGCTTGTGCTTGTGCTGGCTTGAATAGACGACACAGCAGCGAGTGTCGTCTATTCCTGCTTGTCTCCACTGTGTCCGTGTTTGTGCGCTGCTTCACCAGCAAGGTACTATGATACTTTGGAATCCCTGACGTCACACTGACGTACCGGCGTCGGGGTTCGGCGCGAAATTCAAATACTGATACTTCGACCTTCATTTTCTCATCTAATAATCAAACTATCATTTTGAAATGACTGCCTGCAGGGTTCTCAAACAATGCTTTATTAGTCTAACCTAATTTATAGTTTCGCTTTAGTGTCCCTTTAACGAAACAACAAAACTCAGTGCCCTTACACTCTGTGAAGAAGGATGACCCGTAAAGCTGTGTATACGTAGGCCAGAGTCCTTCAATGAAAATCATTGAAGGACTCTCGTGGGCCCCTTAATGGAGAACTGCACCTCCGCCGCGGGTCGGCCCGGCATTGCACTACCTTCGGGATTTTTTTCTGCACGCAGACGCGATGGTGGTGGAAGTAGCCCTTAACAGCTTGGCTGTAAAAAAAAAACGGCGTGGTAGTTTAATTAGTGGCTACATAGTGTCTATGGCGTTGCGCTGCTAAATTCGAGCTCAAGGGTTCAAACCATGTCGCGGAATTCGATGGGAACGAAATGGAAAACACTCGTGTACTTTTCTTTAGGTGAACGTTAAAAAACACCAGGTGGTGAGAACTGAACAGGGTGTCTCATAATCATATCGCCAGACGCAAAACGCTAGAATTTTTTTAATTTAAGAAAAAAGAAACATGAAAAGAAGGTAGCTGCGCCCTTCGGCTTTTTTCCAGGAGTGTAAACGAAAGAAATTATTCTCGACTCTGATTTCTGAGAAAAACATCTTATGCTTACATTATATTTCACGCCTAAATGTAATGCCGTTCCCGACATTACGTCTGCTCAACTAAGCAGCTTCTGTATTATAAACGGCTGCTTTCAGTTATCCTGTGCACTATCATAAGGACATGCAATAATGAAGCATTTCAAGGAACGGCATGCACATACACGTAGATATATTTGTAGATCAGCTGTGTTCGTTGAAAAGATAAGTGTGGTACCACATTGGGCACCCAGTTTTAATGGGTTGCAGTTTTGCAGACATGGTGACGCTGTCAAGAAAATGTTTTCCTCGCCCGAATCAAGTCTGCAGATTTACAGGCTGTCCCAAAACGGGTTGTTTATATTGAATGACAGCTAAGAACTTGTTCAACAGAACTGATTAGCACCTGCGCGTTATTTTTCTCAGGAACTAGTGTGCCTCTGCGCTACAGCCACGACTCTCCAGCAGCACAATCATTCGGTATAAGAGTCCTCAATTGCACAGACCCCTCACCTTCGAGACTTCAAAAGGGCTGTTATTCGTTTCACTGGAACGCAAACGGCTATTCAATAATTTTTAAGAGTAAATTCTGAAGTCGAATACGATCAGAATAGCAAATACCATTCGATTAGACTATATATGTTTATACTTCACTTTGACTGCTGGCACGTTGAAGGAGACCGCCAGACAAGACCCGGAGATTACATTGGTAAAGACTTCCCGGTCTCCCCGATTCAGTACGAGTACACAGACAGTGTCTTTTCCCTCACACTGTTGTTGACGTTAACGTCCAATAATTGCCTTGATTGCTTTTCTCGTAAAGTTGATTGGTTCACCTGGGGCTGGTGCAGCTCTTAAAAGAAACACCCTTATTTTGGTGGGAAGTTCTCACTTTTTTCAACCATTGCATTTAGAATATTTGATCATTTTTCTCTTGAATATATGTCGTGGATATATGTGTCTATGTACCCTTAGATTTACCTGTAGGTAAATATATAGAAGTGCATTGGTCATCTGCATCTCTTCGCGCCACGCAGTTAATGAACCTAGTTTGTTTCACCACAATACTGTTTTCTTTGACCATTGCCCCTGATAAATATTCCACCAAGAAGCGCGCGTCAAATGACGCGATATCAATAACATTTTCTTACGTAGCTTCATGTTGCAGATGGCGGCCTGTGTCAAAAATTACGTGTTAAATTTAGAAAACAATGTTACAAACAGCAGTTCACCTGGCTAAAACTACAATTGGTACCGGCCGACAAGAGTCGCAGGCGCGCCCAATACAAGATCTTACTGCAAAGGCTTTCTGTGAGAAAACTTGGCGTCCGCCAGCGTCCGCACAACGAACGCGCGCTCGCTAGCAGACGACGCACTTGACAACGAGAGCAAAATTGAAGACGTCGTGTTGCATAATCCATGCCTCAAATATATATACGTAGCAAAAAGGTGTCATTATAAATTTGCAGTGCAAATAAAGCACCATTACAGGACCGTACGCACGCAATCGGTCTCGGGGCCCGCAGCGAAATTACATTGAATATGCCGCGAAGCGCGTCCCTGCCCCAACCCAGTTCGCTCGCAGCGCCCTCACAAAATTTTCCACGCGCGGCGCCTCAGCGAGAGAGCGCTGTTCGACCCACTCGACCGTAGTAAAGTACACTCTATTATAGCTTGGACTATAGTAGAGAGCATTGTAGGGAGTCAATTGCGCTTCGGGCTCGATCGCGATCGAAAGTGGCCTGGTGACACCGCTATTACTCCTTGATGACAAAAGATGGCGCCACTCATACAAGGGCTCGACAACGTAACGATTTGTTTGCACCAGCGTACCGTGGCGTACCTGATCCTTTTAATTTAAAAAAGTAAGCAGATAAGCGCTCCGAAGCTAGAGCGGAACGTCGATCGTAGTGCACGACCACAATAGCATACTAGGGGAAAGAAACACGATCAACAACATTACAGGAAGTGAGCGAGACGGAACACACTGCTATGAATCACACGATACTGCCCGTGGTTTCACCTTTATTTTTCGCAAAAAATCGACAGCGTCGCCAAGCCACCGACATTCAAATCGCTTCGGATACGTACCCAAACAGCTCGCAATGCCTGCGCCAATCCCTATTGAACTGTAAACTAATAAATGAGCGAAAACAATAACGAAACCCAACCTGAGACGGCGTTGCGGCGTCAGCCATCTTGAGAGAGCCGAGACAATAGTTGTGGGTGAGGAGGTGAGGCCAGTGAGGGCGCAAAAGGGGGAGGGGCGAGGAGTATGTAATGACATCGATAGCTTTTTTTTTATTGAAGCCGTTTTCTAACCTTGTGACGTTTTGGGCTCCGGAGTGATAGTGGTGGCTATTTTTTTTTTGCACGACGCGCGTTGCTGTGCTGGATGTGCGGTGCTCGGGTCCCGGGATGTGATCGTGAGCGTGTCGGCGAACGAAATTCGTGCGCGGTGCTGCGTGCGGATCAGCGCTGGGAAAGTGTCGTCGGCGCATTGGCGCGCCTCGGACGAGGCTTAGCTCCCAGTCGGCGGAGGGCCCCCGCAAAGGAACCCACACCCGATGAACGTCAGGTGAGCTAGCTTGTGCGAGCGGCCGCCGCTGCGCGCGCCCCGAGGAGTCATGGAAAAGCTTCACAAGGAGCCCGGGGACTACACCAAGGACTCCTCGTCGTTCACGCTCGAGCTGCAAAAGTTCCACGAAAGCCGCGGGTGAGTATCTTTTGCTCGCTTCCGAATGGTGGTTCGTTCCGCGAGCCATTGTGGGGGAAAGAGTTTGGTTGCGGGTTTTGTGTGCTTTCTGTGCCGGGGTTTTCGGAAACACCGGGTCCTGACCCTCTTGGTCGACGATCGCAGGAGCCCGTTCCGTCATGCGCCCCGGATAAACGGCCGCGAAGTGGATCTTTTCGCCCTCTACAACAGCGTGACGGCGATCGGCGGCTGGCAGAAGGTAAGGGGCGGCCGACGGGGGTTTTTGAATTTACCTCCCAAAACTTCGCGCGGTCGACGCGGGTTTGGGACCGGTCGCGCTTGACACCTCGGTCGGTCCCCCTAGACCCCGCGTGCATCGTTCGCGGTCGAGTTTATCTCAGACTTTTCGGCGTGCGCACGTTTGAATGACCGTGTGTGTGCCTCGACGACGATCGGGGTAGGTGGGGGAGGGTAAAGAACGGGGGACTGCCTGCACATCGGTGCTGGCCCCTGCCTCGTCGTTGCGGACACCTGGGCCGACTTGCGGTCGCTTCGCGGCCGATCGGTCTAGCGGCCTGGGCGTCGTTCGTCCACTCGGCGGGCCTGAGAAAATTTTAACCTTCTTTTGAAACAAAGACGAGCCGAGAGTGCGCTAGGACTAACGTGGATGTCTGGTCTCTCTGCTGCTGCTTGCATTGCTCGCTTGCCTGCGTCGCAAGCCAGCCAACTCGAGGGGGTCCGCTGAAAGCCACCCGCGAGGCGTTAAAAGCAGCGACTTTGCAGGGTGGGGGGTGGGAGGGGGGGTGTTTGTCGCCGTTGGATGTTTGTCGTCGGCGCAAATGTTGGCTATCGTAGAGAAACTTGATCAGTGTCGTCCGTTTCCCCTGCTCACTCCTTGGCAAAAACGTTGTCGTCTGTTGCCTTTTAGGTGAACGACCTACTCAAGTGGGATTACATTCTCGACAAACTCAACTTTCCCAAGGCGTGCGCCAATGCATCGCTGGCTCTGCGGCAGATCTACGTCCGGTGAGTGTGTGTTTTGTGTGTTTTTTTTCTTTGCGGCGCCGATCGGCACGACTAGGGCCCAGAGCGCAGCCAGCACGCCGCTGTGTTTACAACGGTGCTCCCGCGAGTTGTTCGGTGCACAGCACGTGAGGGCTTACACACCCTCGCACGCGCGCCTCTGATCCCATTCAAACTCGGTGGAGAGGAGGTTGGGACAGGCGGGGGGAGGGGAAGTGGGGGGGGGTTGCACAGCGTGCGTATGTGTTCACTTGCCGGCTATAGCGTCGTCGTAAGTTAGTTCCCGGCGTGTTCGTAGCGGTCTTCGCGCGCTTTCAAGATCGTATACCGTGCGGTCCGGCATTTTTTTTTTTTTTTTTTGCGAACCCGGGTCGACCCCACGGCACTCCTGCCCAGAGCGGCACTGCGATCTTACCTTTGCGATGTTTTCCCGATACTCTTCGTTGGAAAGTGTTGTCACTGGTGGAGATTGTTCTTGCGGTCGTTTGCAAACCTCAGTTCCGCGGATTTTGGGGAGTATTGGTGGCCCCTGGGGATGCTCTGGTGGTGATTTGTTACCTAGTTCAAATTTTAACAAATTGGGATATGACTCATCCATGTTATCTATCTTTTAAACTTGGCCTACCTGCATGATGGGAAAGTTTGTGTGTGGCTGACAGCCTTTCAGAAGCAGCTCTTTTTCAAGCTTGTTTGGTACATGTTTTTGATGTTCCACTTTTGAATAATAGTTGTCATGTTTTTAACCTGAAACCTGAACCATTTGCTATTGGGGACACCATTGAAGGGGTCTCCAAGTTAGAAATTTGTGCACTATTTAGTTAATGTGCAATTAAACTACGAAACTTAGAGTTGTTGATTTCCATACATCTACAATGAATGTTTCAAGTAATTAAGGACAAGAATAGCAGGATACTATAACCTGTTCACTGTCACAGCGAACTTGCGATGTAGCATGCTGGACCTAATAGTAGCTGGCTAGTTAAAAAGCTACAGGAAATAGTGCGAAATTAAGTTCTCATGATTCTCCACACACATTTGCAAGTTGTTCCAGTAATGTCCTGCAAAATCATAATGAATACGAAGTCATTTGCGCCGCTGCAAGAAATGTCCACTATAAGCATTTATTCACTGTGATGGCTTTGATCATAACATTCTTGAGCATTTTGTCACGGCCTTGGGTAGCCCTATCTGTAGCTCTAAGAAATTGTACTTTTGTAATGTAGCTTTACTGTGCCATAGAATACCTGCCAACTGACAATTATAAACGACTCTTGCCGAACACTCATTATTCTTTCCACTGAAAATGTTGCTTCATCACATTCCTTGCATCTTCAAAAGCATGAAAAGCACGGAGTTGCAGGCCAGGTTAAGAATTCTCAATTATTTAGCAAGCTTGTTCCACTTTACAGAATGTGAGCTTAATATTAGAGCTCTCTGCAGGAACATCAGACGTCCGCTATTTCATGTCTAGCAAAATTTGAAAGCACCTAACCAAGAACCTGTAGAAAAAATTGTAGGACACTTCAGGTTCATTTTAAGAGTGGAACGCG
The DNA here is from genome assembly GCF_050947875.1 of Dermacentor variabilis. Lineage (NCBI taxonomy): Eukaryota > Metazoa > Arthropoda > Arachnida > Ixodida > Ixodidae > Dermacentor > Dermacentor variabilis. The sequence continues at coordinate 15,820,736 of NC_134578.1, read as the reverse complement.
ATAACATTAAAAGATCCCCGACTGCTTCTCACGCTTCCTGGCAACTGCAGGTTGTGTAACCATAACATTTACTTGGAAACGCGATACACGAAGGTGAACTTCCTGGTAGAAATGCAACCTCTTGCGTGGGCCGATACCGAAGGTGGCGCACAGCCATGCCAAAAAAAATTTTACATCAATTTTAGGTTTCTGATATTATTTCGCACTTTTAATAGCTAAGTCTGAGAAGATCTAACATAAAAGCCACGTTTTGTCAGTGCATTGTTTCATGACGTTTGTGGGCTGTCGTTCTCTAAATTCTAAAATATAACTTTTTCAAGAATGCAAAACAAGATATGAGCAACTTTAGTGATAGAATGGTGTGGCGATATGACCCGCATGTACCTAAATATATATATATATACGGAAATTTTTGCTTGCGGACAAGTCGGCCAACACCGGATTTTCTGCGACACGGTTCCCTTGACGCTGTCACATAGAAATCTGCCCAATATAAGACATTCTGAAAAACAATGAAAGACTTGAACTGGTCGCATGAAGAGATGCTGACACTTCATGGCAAACATGTGTTCCAACTCGTTTTACTAAGACACCGCACAGATTACTCAAACGTGTAGCACAGGTCCAATAAGTAGTGTTTCCTAATGTATGCAATGCATTTGAAATACTATTTTAATCTGTGCTTTTGGCTTTTCGTGCACTATCTCAGAGCGCACAATTGCGCGTGAAGTGTCTGAAGGCGACATGCAGCGCCCCATGTATAATAATAATAATAATAATAATAATAATAATAATAATAATAATCTTTATTACATGTCGATGCATGCGCAGCAGCGGTTGAGATCTCATTTCTTTTTCATGTTTTCAAAGTTGAACACTTCCAAGTTTGCCACTAATACTCTTACTGCTACATTAAAAGCCTTTCTTTCCTGTCAGGTGGGTATTGTGAACGACCATTTAGCTGTGAATTTGCTTAATGCCTTGTAATTTGAAGAATTGCCCCTGAATTTGTTTAGAAGACCTTGTAATGTGTCTGCTGTCATTGTTTACACGAGAGCATTTAATACTGGCAAAACTTTTCCATGAACTTCATCGTCCACATAGCGAAAGTGCTTCGCCTTGTGCAAATATTGTGGTAATGACTCCCCGTTAACTGGATAATGACTTTTTGGTAGTGAAGTTTTTTGGGTGATAATTTGTTGCTTGATTTTTTCACCTCTGAGAGTTTAAGTAAATTAAAGAATCCTTGATTCTTTCTTGTTTTCTTTAATTGTTCACCGTATGCGATATGAACATTGCCGACAACTTTCACGATCTTAACATACAATGTCTGATGTTTGATTCAAAACATGCTGGCAATTGTCATATTGACAATAATTTTACTATATTTAAATCGAGACTAATTTAGGGCAAGACTTATTTCGTAAGAATACGAATACAGTCGCTCAAGCACTTTCCATAGCCAGATTTTTCAGACCTGTCCATTATATAGATTATCCCACGCAGCAGCAACACAGACATATAGAACCAACATGTAACTACTACTGAAATTTTCGTCGCCGTTACATGAACACTTCATGAATGCATTTCATGAACATATGTAACGTTTCATGAAGAATAAATGTTTGCAGCTGCTTGTGGTGTTTGTAGCTCCATGGTGTTCTGGGGTGGATAACAATTTTTCCTTTTGTTGATGAACTTTTATGACTATATAAAGAGGAGTACCTGTTGACAGCATCCCTACATATCAAGGCTTGTGAATATTTAATAAACAGGCAACATCTTGAGTAATCAAACAATTTTAATATATTGCACCAAATTAATTTAGTTTCTTTTATGCCAATGACCTTAGTACTTTCTCAGTTCTGAGGTTGCCAGGTCTGCATGAAGAAAAGTCTGGAGAAGAATGCATTCACATTTGATATACCAAGGCACAAGTTCAAATGAATATTCTGACAATTATTTTTCTGAACATGTGCTAAGCTGCAAGATAACGTGCATTGGGCATCTGACAGTTCACGGCATGCATGTATGAGGGGGTACCCAGAAGTAACCCGAATTCTTTTTAAAAGGCGTTGTATTTATTTATTTTTTAGAAAACATCCTTGTCACCTTCAACGTACTCTCCATTACACTTAATACATTTGTCCAATCTGCAATTCCATTCTTCGAAACATTTTTCAAGTTTGTCAGTTTTGATGGCCAACAGCTCCTTTCTTATTTCATCTCTTCTGCATTGTGGAACTGCAGTCCTCTCATGTTCTTCTTCATTTGAGGAAACAAAGAAAATAATGTCACACGGAGCGAGGTCAGGTGAGTTGAGTAAGTGGTGTTGGGTAAGGGAGTCGTGCTATCTTTTGCCAAAAATGTGGCACACTGAGATGGCTGCGTGAGCTGGTGCGTTGTCGTGGTTGAAAAACCAGTCCCCTGACTTAAAAAAAATGTGGCCTTTTCTGCAACACTGTTACGCAATCTCTTCAGTACATCTAAATAAAAAGATTAGCAGTTTGAATTGGTGAAACGAACTCCGAATGCACTCTCCCTCTTCGCATAAAACAAAAACAGAAAACAAATGAGCATGGTCTTGATGTTTGACTTCACTTGGTCTGCTTTTTTGGGGGGCAAGGCTGACAATGGCGTCTTCCACTGGCTTGATTGATGTTTTGTGTCTGGGTCATACGGAAAGCACCATGTCTCGTCACCAGTAACAACCTTGGGAAAAAAAAATTCGTGAGTTGCTTTGGAGCTGTTCTTTTAAAGCACGGCATGTTTCCACTCGACATTCTTTTTCTCGTCTGTCAAAATTCGAGGCACAAATTTTGCAGTGACCGTTTTCATTCCCAAATCTTCTAAAATTCGCTGATCCGAGTTCCATGGTATAAAAGATAACTCCTCCAACTCTTCAGTGGTCAGTTGTCGGTCTTTAAACACAAATGCACGAACTTTTTGTACATTTTTTTATCCATTTGCAAGTTACGGACGTCCAGAACGAGGTTTGTCATGAATCCACATTTCCCCTTTTTTTGAATTGAGAAAACCACTCATACACTTGGAGTTTTTCCCATAGCACCATCCTTGTGAGCAGTGTTTTATCATCTCGACAGTTTGTGCAACAGTTTTCCCGAGCAAGGAAAAAGATTTCACCGCCGCCTCCGGGTCACTTAATCGGCCATCACAAAAAATGAGCATGCGAAACAAAGGTTACGAAAAAAACTCTACCCAGAAGAAACATTCCTGGAAGTCGCCGGGTGCAGTGAGCTTGCAACCAGTGGCATGATGACCGCCTAGTGAGAGAAAGGCATACTATGGTAGCTACACCCAGTGCAGCACTATTCCAGATTTTTTTGGGTACCCCCTCGTATGTGTTGAGTTTGTAAATCTTTCAAATTAGCTCTGCGAAAGCCTGCAAGGTGGAGGAATTTTCATGAAAGGGAAAATTGTCATCTATTTGACTGCAGCACGAAGCTATGAAGGAAAGCCATATGTGATTCACTATTACTATGCTTTGAGTTGGATAATTCTGACTCGCTCATTGAAAGGCATTGGTCCCAGGTTTGACCTCTGGACCAGGACACATTTTTTTGCAACTGCGAAGCATTATTTCTGAGAAAACCGTATTGTTTTTTTTTGTTTTATAGGATTATGCCACATTGCTATGTGCTACATTGCGTTTTTGTGATTACTGGTTAGTGTTTTGTGTGAGCATCATCGCACTTATGGTTGAACCATCATACAACACCAACATTATCTAAAATAGTTTTTGTTTGAAATGTGTGGTAGGCTTCTAGGTTACAGAATTTCCACATTCCTAAACCAGCACGGAGTACTTCACCTTCAGGCCAACGAGCACTCGAGGAAAATTATTCAGGAAATAGGTCTGATAATAAATTGTAGGGCTAAGCTTGTATACAGGTCCTTGCAATGGACTGCAGTGGGTAGCTATAGGCTCCGTGGGTGTTGAAGCTCTTCATTTTGGACACAACTAATGCAATTTGTCTTCGTTATCTTTAAAAAAAAAAAGGTTGCATACCATTATTTCAAAGCACGAAGGGTGGAAATATGGAACCACAACTACTGCTGACACAAGATAATGAGGAGTCTCCATGTTCCAGAAAATTTTACATTACTTCTTTTCATTTCATTTTAAAAAATCAAGGATAACAGAACAGTCTGGAACACAAATGGAACATTTTTTTTTTCTGTGTTGATCCTTCTGGTACTTTATTATATCATCGTTGCAGCCTACCCAAGTTTCTATTATAGTTGCTGATGCTAAAACTGTTGTCAAGGCACGCTGTACTGAGATAACATTTATGCCATATTTGTTATGATTGAGTTGTACTACTATTGAAAGCTATCTTAGCAAAATTGCAGGGCTGATAATTGTGCAGTCTTATTATGAACAGCCTTTGAATAGCACCAGAAGCAGGCGGCACAAGCACCTGATGGTTAGTGGATATTTAGCGGCAGCCATCCGTACAGCAGATCGCTGCCCTGGTCTTTGAGGCCATGTTGAGACATCATGCTAGTTCTCAACGTTCTAAATTCTGCATCAATTTCAGCAAGCAGTAATGGTGGCATTTCAAAATGGGAGGAACATCCGTTATGGTGAGCGAGCTTTGTGCGCCGCATCCACAAGTCTTGTAAATGTCAAATTATGTGTGGAGGCTGCTAGACGTCTATGCCAGCTCAAACTGTGTTCTTACCTGGGCCAAATTTTTGTTGGCCTTCGAAGTTTAACTTTGCCCCAAGTTTTTTAAACATGAGTAATATTTACTACTGAAACAAATTTGGCAATGCTACAGTGCTGGTAATGGAATAACTGTCTCTTTTTCCTAGTGGCAACCTTTAAATGGCACCTAAGCCGATGACGCATACACAGGAGCGTTAGCAGATGGGACGTAAATCCCAGCACATCATCTCTGAGATATTTTAGCATCGAATCTCGGAGGTCATGCCAAAAGGCTGCAAGTTCTGAGTCATGCGTCATTTCCAAGGAGAGGGGTAATGGTGCGTTTTTTTTTTTCTTTCGGTATCAGAAATGGCTACTTTTTGCTAACCTTTCGGGGCACATCCTTTCGTATTTAAAGCATAAAATTTATAATGAAGGTTGCTCTATATCTATTCTACAATATGGCACAGCCAATAATTTTGTTGCAGTCTGTCTTTAAATTCAATATATCTTGGGATTTAGGCTTTTGTGTGCAGGTACCACTAAACTGTAGTAAAAGAAAACACATTGCTCTTTCTAATGGCTGCAATTTGCTTAATCTATAGGGAACAACTGATACCTATCACTGAGTATCTGGACAAGATGGTTTTGAGCTCCTTATTTGGAGTTAATTTTTGAAACATCTTTATGCACCCTAATTGAAACAACAGTCCTTAAGCACATAACTCATATTCTGACATTTCTGAACTCCTCATGTTATGATTCATAAACCAGTGTTTATGATATGTGGATCATTTAGGTTTGGTTGTGAATGTAAATGGTCATGACATTTGTTTCTCACGTAAGTGCTGAAGTAAAGACGGATTTTGCTTGAATGCGTAGCTTTGCTTCCCAAGCATAAAAGCAGATTGAGGCTCGATGTCATCGTGTCTTCCTGTTTTTTCTCTTTTCTCACTTAGGATGTTAAACTCGTTTTAACTACATCCAATAACCGTAGAATAGGTCTCTGATGTTAAACAAGAAAGTTGTCCCAATTCTTCTGTCCTTTAATTTGTAGTCCAGCTGTCACTCATGTTAAACGTTTAAAATGTGTCGATGCCGACTGAGCAGTGTTTCCTAGTTATCCTATGCATCTAGAAGCTACATAAATACATAAACACCAAGCCTTCCAACAACCAATCTTTCCCAGTGTAGTAATTGACAGCACGAAACTTACCTTATTATTCTGTTCCTGCACTTTGCTTCAGTTCTTAATTCATTTCTATTCCGTCAAACTGCTTCTGTGTGCGCTTTTAAGTCACTGACATGTCATCACAATCAGTAATTGTTCTGCTTCCATATGTTTTGCTATATCAGTATCTGTAACCGTAATTTCTGTGTTTCTTTCCTTTTATGATCCTTGATGAGATTCACAGTACCATTATACATTGACAAGTCATGTTCCTTATCGAATGAAACATAATATAGTCCACTTAATTACAGCTCACTTGATGGTCAGTAGAACTTCGGTACGAGTCATGCACTTCATACTAAGTCTTTAATGCCGCTTGTTGTCTGAATAAAATATATATACTAAGCATGCCACATTTGTGCTCCTCTTAGATGTGCAAACTTCGGAAAAGTGCACTTTACTGAACCAAGTGTCATTTTGGCGGAATGCTGCTAGATGGGAAAGGAAAGTACCATCTGGAATTGATGGCAGTGTCAGTAGGTAAATCAGCCAGTGCATCTTGTATTTGTCATTTTATGCAATATTTGCAGAATAACATTAACATAATCAAAGGTTGTGAGGGAAGACAGCATTGCATCTAACACCCGAAAAACGTGCTGCAGGTGCCGAAAATGACGATGCTTTGGTGCCTGAAATTGAGGCGACTTTCTTTGGCACAAGAAAAAATGGCAGTTTCCATAAGCAGGAACACTTATCACATTTGAAATTGCAGAACATAGGTTCCAGAATTTGCCGACTCAGCGTTCACTATTATTACGCACTTTTACTCAGCAAAATGAGTTTCACAAATGCACTTGCTTTCGAGTGCATTGTTCATCTAGTGTCTCTAAACCTTTCCATCTGACAAGGGTATTAATTCTGGCACCACGCATAGGTGGTAAACATCCCAAACAGAAAATAAGGAAATAGGAAGAAAGAAAATTCAATATAATGTTTGAAGAACAATACGGATGTCTAAGAACATAGTGTTAGAGGATAACATTTGCCAATGCTGGGGGGGGTCTCTACATGCACTCGTGTGGGAGTAGCGCTGAAACCACACGGCATATTTTGGTAGCTTGTTGAAGTATCCATCCAGACGTCAATGAACACCTAGTTACTCTGCTTGAGGTTTTGGCTTTAGATTGTAGGACTGGATCTGGAACTGGTTTGTAATAGTAAAAGACAACTGGAGTATTGGTGGGATATAGGTAGAGAGCACACAGTACAAAATCATGTTACTTCTCAGGGCAGTCAATATATTTAGGAATCACTGGTGTGTTAAGTCGAATTGCATATTGTCAGGGCGGACATAAACGCAACAGTGGAGTAAAAATGATGAGCTCGGTTGCATCAGCCACCACCCCATTTCAAGGGAGATGCAGGTAATATCTATTTATTCAAACACATTAGCAGAAGTTTCTGTGATCCAGCTCGTATGGGAGTTTTTTTTTATGCTTGCAGACTATGAAAGTAGCGCTACAGAAACAAGGTGCCCATGTAGCACTAGCGCTGAAAATAGTCCCACAACTTTGTTCGCATTCTGTAATGAGAGAAATAGGTGATAAAAGGCTTGTTTTATTCATTGCTGTGCACAATTTGAAGAGAAGCTCGGCATTAGTAGTTCATTTTGTGTGTTTTATAGTAATAGTAATTGTTTTGTTTGGATCTTCCAAATGCCTGGCATGTGCAGGATTGTTGCATGTGCTTTCTCAAAGCAAAAGGGCATCTGCTGCTTATAGCCCGTTTCTTGTGTGCTGGCCTGCATCTCAGCTGGCCTCAGAGACTTGTGACACGCTTGAGGAACAAATGGCTGTCCAAACAGGCAAAGAGTGTGCAACACTTAAGCTATTTAAGTGAGAAGTATTGAGTGGCTTGATTTTTTGTTATTGATTATATGAAAGTAATACACGGAGAAATTAACTTAGCTTACTTCTTAATTAGAGATGTAGAAAGAAAAATTTAGAGGATGCTTAAACTTTGCCTTTAAGAGTGGAGCGTGATAGCATTTTGAGATCCCTGACTATTTCTCAACCTTCCTGGCAACTGCAGCTTATGTAACTGTAATGTTTACCGGGAAACGCCCGCAGCAAATGCTGTGCACGGCGGCGAGTTTTCGCCTAACAGAATTATGTTTTCTCGTAAATTCAAATTACAATCCAACGCTATCATGTCTGTAGGTTTTCTGTAAGTCGTACTTCGCGATTTTTCTGATGCATTTTGGTTTGAGAAATTCACTTAGTTCAGCAACAACTATGCACTACATGGAGGCCCTGTGTGGTTGGGTATGCATGGTTCAGAATGATGCCAATGCCAGATTTTCTGTGACACAGGGCCCTTAACGCTATCGTGTTAGTAAGGAAACATGATTTGAAAGTGGGGAAAAACACATGAGCCACTCCATTCTGTGAAGATGGGTGACCAGCGAAGCTGTTCAGCATATGACACAGACGGGACACAGAATTTCGAACATAAGTATGGACTCATTTACCATGATTCTTATATAGATTTGGGTGGACGACGGGACTGCCACCCCGAGGAGCCGGATGAAACTAGACACGCATGACATTTTGAAGGGACTGCCACCACGGGAGAGTGGAAGGAAAGGAAAGGAGATATGCAAGCGCTTCGAACACTGACAAAGAGAGGGCGGTGCGAACATAAACATGGCTGGCGCGGGTCAAAGTGTAGTATCTGTGCTTGTCGGCTTAATATCTGATATGGATTGTTTTTGGACCCAAGATAGTAAACTAATTTTAGCAATTTTGCGGAGTGTTTGAAACTGCTTCACCTCCGCCGTGGTCCAGCCTGGTATTGCGCTGTCTTTGGCATCGGCCACGGTTTTCGGTTTACGGGCATCGATCCGCTGGAAACTAGCCATATACAGTTTAGATGTAAAAAGACAATTTGCATCCAATGGAAGCTAAGCCATCGCACATAATGCATGCAATGCTATACTTGTTGAGTTATTGTGGTAACTGTCCCCCCCCCCCCATTTACTTTTTTGGGTATTTGCATTATGCGTACTTGACCTAGCTCTGGGATTCTTGTTAGCCAATGCTACTCATGACCACGGTGACTAAAGTGAATAGGCTTGACAGTAAACACGCAGGAGAGCACCGTCGTGTCACCAAACTCGTCTGTGCTGTTGGCACAACAGTATGTCTGCAGATTTTCCATACCCTGTAGCTTTGTCTGCCTTCGTAGCCAGAAAACGTTTCTTGCAGGTGTTGGGAAATTGATGGTAGTTACTCTGTGTCAGCACGAAACAAACAAGAAAATAAAATGATTGAGTCCAGCAGAAATGTCATTCCGATAATGACAGGAGCACATTTGGACATGTGACACTTGCCGTGCAAATTGTATTTCAATGTGGGAAGGCGTATCAGGGAAATGTATAGAACCATCTCTGCTGCCAAGAAAAAGAAGAAAAACAAGTTTGCTGAGCTAGGCGCATCATGGCTATGTAAAACCTGCAGGTGTTGCATTTATGTTTTTTTTTAAACTTTTTCGTGCAATGCTTGATAGACTTGTGCAGATAGTTTTTATGGCTGTTCATCACTTTCAGTAACCGATGCACATAATGAACATGTCTTGGAGGTTTGGGTGTCTGTGGAAACCATCCCATATCTCTTGCCACATGGAGCCCTGTGAAGTCAGTGAATCGCTGTATGCAGCGTTTTGTCTGTTTACTTTTTCTTTTCTGTATGGCCAGCTGCTCAGCTCAGCATAATGCAGTGCCTCAGGAAGGGGAAAGACAAAACGTTTAGAGAGCCTCCTCGTACTAGGAGTGCTTCAAAGCACAAAAGCGGTTTGTCATATCGCTTTGCCGCCAGCCCTGCCTTCTGTCTAGTGCCTATGTTACAGTGAGGTGTATGGGTCTCATCCACCTGAATTACAGCAGCAGGTGTTTCTAGGTGCTCACACTCTCACGCAGATGTCACCAGTGGCTTGATTGTAGTGAATGCTCGCCCTGTGTTTCCGCATCAGCGAAGTCTGCTGGAGTCATCTTATCTCTAGTGCAGGGGGTAAAGTGATAGTGCCAGCTGGGGCAGCTGATTTGTCTCTGTTCCCACACAGCTTTCTGCTGTTGCCGTTTATTTGACGAAGTGTTGGGCATTTTTTTTGTACTCAGAAGGGTATGGTGTGACAATAGTAGACATGGGCTGTTCTGATTTTTTAGTGTGGTGTTGAGTAGCATTGCTGGATATCTGGCTTCAGTGTTTGCACTTTGTCGATGAGTTGGCTTCAGTATCAGCACTTTAACATCAAGAAGTTTCCTGTTCTTGTATGCAAGTTTAGCATCTCGGTGGCTTATTTTGCAGTGATAACCATTCTTGCTGTGGCTTAGTAGTAGTTGGGTGCTTGCTTGTTGAAAAGCAGCTGAGAAACAGCCATAGATAGTCTGTACTCGAAAGACACATGTGATAAATGAAACTGTGCCTTAATGGAGATTGTGAAGATTGGTTTGGGAGGGTGTAAAGCATGTTGTTGCATTATCCCCATTTACCATGCCGCCTTTTATGCATACTAGACTTCAAAAATACAATTTCTAGATTGCATTGTCTTGCGCACAGCATGAAGAGCTTTTAAGCTGCTGTATTTAACTGTGCTTGGTCTTTATGGTTTAACAGTCTCACGGTCTCGGTCCATATTTGTTCCCCCCTTAACTGCGTGTAATAGGTGAGAACATAAATAATTTTTGCCTTTCTTTTTGGCATTTGCTGCAGTATTAAGATAGGATCCTCTATGAGTGAGCCACTTCAAAATGCTCGTAGTCGTGACGTTGCAGGAGTGCCTACATCAGTACCTTTCTTCACAATGGAATGTTGTTGCAATGAAGATAACGCAATGCCTCCTAATGATACATGGGAAAGACTAGGTCTTCTGGTGACACCCGCTGCATTGACGAGGCACTAACTACTTCCTGGCTAATGGTAAACACGGGTAAATGTTAACAGAAGTTCTATTCATTCTATAACAGCGTGCTCTCTTGTTGCAGTTCTCGTAGAATTCTCTAGGTCACACTGATTCGTACATCTCGATCACCAGTTAGGCCATTCTTCAAAACAGCAAGCTGGACAACTTGGAGGTCTTTCTCGCCTTAATTTTTGTCATTCTTCTTCAATTGTGCTCGGAGAATTCGAAGCAACTAACGTCAGGTGAGGTTTATCGACTGGACGTATTGTTTCTTCCGGCTCTCGGAAACGGAAGCTTCGCCAGACGCCGGTAGCGCGTAGTGTGTAAAAGCCGAGTGCCCGCGTAACGGTCCTTCGCGTGCCTTTCCGGCGCCCTCGCTTCGTTTGCATTCTTTCCCCGCCTTCCGCTAACCCGTTCCTTCTCCCCCACGCTCCTCTCCGTACAAGTTCGTTCACCAGCGTCACCGCGGCAACAAACGCACGCTGACACGCCGGCCGGCGACCAACCAACCGGCCCACCGGGCAGTCGCCTCACAGGGTCGTCGGTTAGCGTAGGGGGATGCGGCTCTCCCCTCTATTTGACGTGGCATCCACTCTTCCCTTCCTTCTGGCGTCCTCCTCACCCGATATCCGGCCAACTCTCTCCTCTTTCGTCTCTCACCCCACTTCCTTCCTTCCGCGTGACTTGGCCGTTGTGCCTTTTTCACTCGTACTCGCGCGCTCTCTCCCTTTCTCAACCCACTTCCGCGTGGCTTGGCAGTTGTACCTCTTTCACTCGTACTTTCGCACTTTCTTCTCTTTTCCCCTCGATATCGTCGTTCGCTCTCACGTCGTCTGCTGTGCTTACTTCTCTCTCTCTGCCTTCGCTCTGTCTCCTTCATTCAGCTCGCGGGGCTTCGGTGCGCTGCTTTCTTTCAAACTGTGCTGCTTCCTTCGTGGTCCCGTTACGCGTCCGCCTCCGCGGGCATTTTTCTTTTTTTCGTTCGCTCTCTCGTTTTGTTCTGTCGCGCTTCGTTTGGGAGAGGAGGAAGATGCTTAGAGGCGAAGGCGGTGACCTGTTGCGTGTTTTCGTCGCGGCAGTCTGTGACCTTTCTCTCGCGTCTTCTGTTTCTTTGTCGTTTCTGTATGGCGCATCCTATTTTTTTCTTTTTAGCGCTGGCCTCGCGACGTTTGGAAGTGGGGGTACTGGGATCGTCCTTGCCCTCTAGGCAAGAGCTCGCCGTGAAAGCAAAAAAAGAAGTGTGATGCCGCATTTTTCGGAGGCGTCACCTTGAGTCTCATTTTAGAGGATCTTTGGAACTTCTGCAACGCGCATGAATGAAGCAGACGACAAGACCGTCTTGTTTTTTTTTTTTTGCCATAGATTTTCCTTTCAAAAATCACTACAGTGAACTGGCACTGCGATCGTTCGGTACCGTGGGAATGATGGGTTAAAGAAAATTCACACGGTGACACCTTTGGGAGTTGTCCAACTATGCGTAAGAATTGTGACACTTGCTCATCTCCATGCAGCCCGATGTCATTATCACTGTTACGAAACTTTATCCGATCCTTATCAAGCCGGACGGACATGATCCAACCCTTATAAACTCTTATCGGTTTTCACAAACCTTATCAGACTTGCCCTGACCATTATAAGCCCTTATCGCTCTTTAGCACTTTATCCATCTGCGTCGAGCCATTATCAACGCTAATGAGACCCGTATAGCCCCCGCATCACTCCTTATCAAACCATTGACTGCTTATGTGTGTGTTGCGCGACTTCAAGCGCATGAGCCCTCAGACATCGGTGGCGTTTCGGTCGGTGAAGGAACGCCCCCAACGAAAGGCGCATCCCGCTACCGCCGAAACGCATAGGGTATGTGGCGTGCTTGGCATTAGTGTTTCGCGTAAGTCCGAATTTTCCTGATGTCTACAATACTCCCTGTAGGCTCTACATGTGGTCCTAGAGATGGCTTTTATTTCACCAACACCAAATCTTTCAACAAAGCCTTCGTAGAAACAGTTCTCCTTTGATATTTGTTTTGTACGACCGGTACAACACATTGATAGCTCAGACATATTCACCTTCTGCAAGCGTGGGGTCGTAGGTTCGAAATTCACCACCGCCAGTGTTTTTCCTTTCGTATTTATTTTGTTTTATAGATTAATTCAACGATTCGTCTTACGTGACAGGCGGGTTTCCTCGTCGGGTCGGCATAGAAATGCTTACGCATTTGATAAATGTATTTGTGTAATATTCCGTGCGTGTTGCTTAAGGCGTTCTTGTCGCGTTAATTACATCGCTTTATTGATCAGAATTTCCTATTGATCGTATTTTTATAAAGGCTTACTACTGCGGACACGCATGTTATTTGCCAATTGTTGCTTATAACGCAATATTGCGCTGAAAATTAATTTTTTTTCAGTCACAGCCGATCGAAGCCAGGAGCGCGAAGTTTAGGCAAAACCATGTATGCTACTCTTCATTTTCACGTTCGCTGATGAACCATACTGGCTGCTCCCGTAGGTTTCCCGCTGGCAAATTATAACAATGAGTAAATTATGTGGTTCCGAACACGCCCTTTGAAGCAAGACCTTCGTCTTTCTTACACAACTGATTCTTGAACTGTATCGATCGGTGCACTTATTTATACGCCGAGCGAATTCGTCATCATCGTCCTACTTATTCCTATCATAGGACGAAGACATCCGTTACTGTGTTGAAACTCGGCTTGCGTCACGCAGACGGCGCTTTAATCGGCGGGTTGCACCGCGTCGTCTGCTCCCGACCGAAGAAGAACGACGGCACGCAGACGACGAAGACGAGAACAACAATAATAGCCTCTATCCGCAGAGGAAAAAAGAAGGCACGACTACACGCGCTTGCCCGCATCGCCATGTCGACGTGAACGAAATAACTGCACGAAAACGCGTTGCACCTCCTTTCTCGGCTCTTGCTTGCTGGCTTGCAAAAGGCGCGATTTACAACGGCGACGGCAGATGCTTCCGCCAACGGCTTGCCGCGGTGGCAGATGGCTTCCCCCGCAGCCGTCTGCTCTCGACGACGCGAGCTGACGTCTGCTTGCTGACGTCTGCTCTGTTCCGCGTAACTGCATTCTCGGGGGCTCTTCGAGCGTGTCATAAGTTTGGCTTGTACTGCGAACTTTGTTCTCGTGTGTGTACAGAGTATCGTGCAGAATTTCAGCATGCCCGAGGCGTGTACTGCTTGACGCCGATGTTTGTCGGAAGACGTATCTGAGAACTGCAACGCTTAGTGATATGCCACGGCGATGAGATGGAGCACAAAGCGCCAGATTTCTGCGTTGGTCGAAAAAAGAGATAAATATATTGCGCGAAAATAACTTTAGTAGCTATTACGTCGCCCTCGGCGCGCTTTCTCCAGCAGGTAGGCGGAATACTGTCAGATGAGGTTATGTGTGTTTGAATGCTCGTAAGGCAAGACGTAGGTGGTTACACACAGGAGAAGGGAGACGAAGTGGTCAACGTTTCGACAAGGAGACTTGTCTTCTCAGGGCGTCTCAACCTTAGGCACAGACTGCGACATGTCTTGTTTGAGCACGTTTGAACACAAATGTCACAAGGCCGATCCACGGTATTTGGCATAGCGATTTTCGGTGTCCCGTTATGCTTCTGACTAGTACGTCAGTGCTACGCTAACATTTGAGCACTATAGAATTTCACTATACTCATATTTGCTCAATTTAGTGTGTCTTAATGTCACTGGCCTTTATAGGTGAGAATTAGAGCGTGTTAAACCATCGCTGCGCACTTATGTGCCTAGAGCTGATCATTTTACTCAATACAGTCACTATAGTTATATGATGAAATTGCAGTGATTTAGATTGTCACTATACTTATATGCCAAAGTTAGAGCTTTTGAGTCGGTCCATGTATCTTATATGCACGATTATAGCATTTTAGACAATGACAGTTTACTAATGTTTGCTCAATTAGAGCGTTATTGGCTGTCCATATATAATATGCTAAAATCAGAGTGCTTTACAAAAGTACATATTACATCAAGGTGCAAGAATGAATAATTTGACGCATTTTATTAACAGGGGTAATTGGAGATCGCAGGATCGCCTTCGTGCTGCTATGGTGTCTAGTTCACTATAGTCCTGCAGTGGACGTAAAACAGGCTGATGATATGATGATGGTGATATAATATGGTAAAATCAGAGTGCTTTACAAAAGTACATATTACAGCAAGGTGTAAGAATGAATAATTTGACGCATTTTATTATACATAATATAGCGTTTTAGACTGGCTATATATGTTATGCTTAGTTGCTAAAATTAGAGCATTTTAGACTCATACTCTTATGCATTAAAATTGAAGGATTTGAGACTGTCAGTAGACTTAATATGCCCTATAGGCAAAAGTTAGGGTGTTTTAGACTCAATCTGTCCTAATATGCTAAAATTAGAGCTTTTCATATTGTCAATATCAAGGTCGCAGCCGGTTCGATCTCTGAGGCCACGCTTCGTCAGTCCACCTGCCTTGAGCATACGAGGTCACTTCGCGCATTATAAATATGGCTCACAAGAATTTCAGACAAAACGACACGTGCCAGTGTAAGCGCGACTTGTTATAACTCGATGTCGCGAGTGAAATTCTCGCAAGTATCTCGGGGGCACCTATGACACTGAGGCTTCAGACAAGGGGTTTCACGAACCTGTCCCTGATCGCAAGCAAAAAAAAAATGATTTGAGATAAAATGGCACTCACCAATGCGAGCGTTAATTATGTAACTTGATATCGCGAGTAAAGTTCTTGCAAGTATCTCGGAGGCACGTATGACACAGCAGACGTCAGGCATGTTTCACGGACCAATGCACGTAAAATAAGATACTTAACAAGACTATACGGGAGGTGTCCCAGCTTAGCCGAGCAATCGAACGAAAAAAAAAAATGAAACGTGGTGGAAGATACAGTTATAAAAATCTGCGATGTTTCGTCGTCACTAGCCTGACAACTAAATACCGTATGTCTTAGGATCGTATCGGGCCACGTGTTTCTTTTTTTTTTTAATCTTTCGTCGTTTTCGTTGAACAGCTTGGCTAACGTTACACTCTTAGGCAAAGTTTCACCCTTTGGGGTGTATCTGCCACACAATAATTGTCATCTGCCTTGCTTGGGTTTCCTTTCTTGAAAACGCCGCGCGCGCTACTTCCGTGTCGGGAATGCTATGTCATGCTGATAACGCGCATGCCGTTCGTTGCTGGAAAGTACCGGGTTCGCCGCGTTAAAAGGAAATGCGGAGAAGACAGGTGGCGATTATCGTTGTGGCAAAAGGGTGTAATTTTGCTTAAGAGTCTAGCTGGGGCACCCTGTACCACTAGCGTATATTGTTAAGCAGACCAAAACTTATTGCGACCCTTTTATGCCCAGAATAATACGGCCGCCGTCGCCGCCTGCGGTAGGCAAGACCCACGTGCGCTAATTCAGGGACCTTAGCACTCGCCCCCCTTCGGTCAGCCTACACCTCGGGCGTGCGCGGTCACCCCGCTCGGAGGCCCTCTTGTGTTTTCCGCTTTCCCGTTCGAAACGGAGCCGCTCTTGAACGGCGCGAGGAGGTGAAAGCGAAATCGGCCTCGCGCGCCCCGACGAGCAAGGTCCGTCGGTTCTGTCGGTTGCTTGGTTGGTTGCGCGCCGGCGACGGTGACGACGGCGACTGGATAAAAAAGCGAGGCGCGGGTAGTTATCGGATCGGCTCCAGGCGCACGCGCGGGTGTTGCGCCGACGACTACGTGGCCTTGACAGAAAATGCACGCGAGCGCCGGGACCCCCTCCTCCTCTTCCTCCTGGCGCGCGGTGGAGCGGCTGCCTGCGGCTGCTCGGCGCGTTTAAAGAGAGGGGCACTCGGGAGAAACACTTCGATCGATTTTATGAAGATGTCAAAAAAATGTCAACCGCATCCTTGCGCATTTGGCTGGAAAAGGCCGATTACTGGTAGAGAGTATGTGGTAGTAGCGGTAAAGTAGTAAGTGTGGTCGTTTATTTCAAATGAAAAGGGGGGAAACGAACGTAAAGGAAATGCTGATTTTTCGCTGTAACTGTCTAGATAACATCTGCGCCGCATAATCTTAGCGATTACACTGCGTGGACGCAGGAACCACATCGGCAAATCTTTTTTCATTAATAATCCTTATTCGCCCGCATCCCGTATGCCCTGAGGCATTTAGCGTCGCATTCTATATATATATATATATATATATATATATATATATATATATATATATATATATATATATATATATATATAATCTGCCGTGCCGACACTTGAACGGGCGGTCAGCGAAAGGGGGGGGGGGAAGAGCTGAGAGAAAAATGCAAAGGGTGAGTAGATATAATTGAACGAGGGAAGCTATTTAAATTATGGACGTTGTAGCAATAAATAAATAAATAAAAGCAGCTAACAAAAGTTCCTTAAAATTTCGCGCCGGGTGTTTGACGGCTTCGGTGCGTCAGTGTGATGTCACGGACTTCACTGTACCTCGTATCCGAGCCGCTCTGGCTGGCGCTCGAAAAGTTCGCGAAGCTTACCAGGTTGAGCGTTTTGTTTGTTTACAAACAGTCATGTCCAGCTATTTCTTGCCGATAAAATAGTCGGTCCGGAGCCGGCCGTCGCTTTTACGCTTCGTAGTGCGTGGCTTGCTGACGTGCAAAGCCCAACCCTGCACTCTTAAAACGGTTGCACCGTTTGGGGTGTATATTTGTCCCACAACAATAATCGTCATCTGCGCTGCTTGCGTTTCCTTTCCTGAAAACTTGGCGCTCGCTACTTTCCTGTCGAGAATGCTGCGTCACATTGATAACGCGCATGCCATTCGTGACTGGAAAGTGCCGGGCTCGCAGCGTTAAAGAAAGGAAACGCGGGCAACACGGATGACGATTATTGTTGTGGGACAAGATACGCCCCAAAGGGTGTAAATGTTTCTAAGAGTGTGTCAGTAAGATTGGCATTCGGCGCATTTCACGATTTTCGGGACCTCTCGATTATTCGGACCCACTCACGTCACCACCGCCACCAACTCCATAGAACCACACGTATCAGCGTCAGCCGAAATTTAGGCTGTCATTGCATAAATGTTTGAGACGTGGACCCGGGACGCTGACGTGAGCCGCGGCCCTACCGCCGCCGTCTCGTAACCTCGAGTGTAACTGAAACGCCCTAAACTGCAGTTGTAGCAATCGTGTTCTATTTAGCTGCCGCTGCCCGCCTTATGTAATGCCTGCGGGCCAGGCTGTATATTGGATCCGAGATCGGGCCAATGCTTTGTATGTTTGGCTAGTTTTACGATTTTTAGGAAAGTTGCGCCATTTTTTTTTACGAAAGGTAAATGCTGTTCGCGGGAACATTTCGCTCGTCGGTCTGGGAATCTTCTATTGGGAGCCGATGGTCAGATGAGTCAGAGGGTTACTTGCTTCTAGCAGGGAGCTCCTAAACAGACTTGTTGCTGAGAAAGGTTCTCTGATCTAAAAAAATGCCTCTTGTAAAACCTAAAAACAACTTACAAAGGCCCCCCCCCTCCCCGTTCCATTCTTTCTTTGCTGGCTAGTGTTCAGGTGTTTTCGAAGTCAAAAGTGCGTCCTCATACAAAACTAAATTTAGACATGCCATAGACTGCTTATAGACTCCTTATATACTGATTTGCATCTTGATAAATTTGATTTTCTTGTGTTGCAAAATCAGTAGACTGTCTCAAACAAAAAAAATATGTATTTTTGTTTAATCTCCACCTATAGACCCTGTATAGAAAGCCGTCGATAAAAAGTATGCCTTTATGCGTGTTCCCACTCTTCAGTGTCTGTAGATATTTTCCATGGACACTTTATAGATTGTAGAGGATAAGAAGTCTAAGGGTCATAAGTTCATATACTGTCTATATGCTAGTCCAATAATTAGTCTTACAATGTCTATAAAATTCATAAGCTAATCACTACTAACTTACAGACAGCCTAAATTATTTTAGTAATGGTCCGGTGGTGCTGCTGTGGGGGACACTATGGACGCTCATAATAGTTGTAGCCTGTGCGGTTTTCTGCTAACGCTGGCAGAATCGAGCGGGTCAGCGAGAGCGCAAGAGTGAGTGGCCAGCACGGTACAGCCACCTCGTGGCACAGAGCTCAACCACACAAACACAAAGCCACAATGTTGGCACAATCCGTGGCCGAAAATGTACGTCCACCAGTGAAGTAGAACGCAACGTTGCTCCAACATTGTTGCAACATCGCAGCAATGTTGTGTGCTGCAATGTGTGATTTGCAGCAATTTTGCTGCAATGTTGTGTTCTACTTCACTGGTGGATGTACATCTTCAGCCGCGGCGCAACGGTCACGATTAGTTCCGTTCAGTGACCGTGTGCTTCGCCATTTTGCAAACGGTAGTACGCTCGCGAACAGGCTTACGCGCCTACAAACCTCCGCTATCCACCTTCTGGTGTTCCGCTGCCGCCGCCAGCTGGAGCCACCGTGAATGAAAGCGAAGGTGAGTGACAGCGCCAAGCCAGCAAAAACGCCGGTGACGTTTGTGTGACCGTGAACGCGGCCGGCGAGTTCTCGGAGGAGCTTCCACGACAGAGGTGACGGACAGCCAAACAGCACTGGGAGAGAGTGAGTCCGTACGTCCTCGTGAGGCACAGGCCCTTCGCTGCCGCCGTGTCCGATCGCGTATTTTTCTTTTCTGAGGCGTTCAAGGTCGAACCCCGCGTCACTTTCTCCTTGGTGGCGAGGAGGCATGGGAACAAACGCTCTGCCGCTTTCCACGAGGAAAAAAAAACGCTGCTGCGCGATTATAGAAACGCGGCAGGTGGTGATGGAAGCAGGAAAGCTAACCGGGCGGACATTGTTGCGATAAATGGGGAGTCTACGCTGAGAGAAATGAAGAATAATTAAGTGGCGATCTAACGGTAAATGGGGGAGAGAAATGCGTCAGCATTAGGTCGCATCCTTTTTTGAGGTCCCAGATCCGCGATTTATAAAAGCGCGTTCACCGCATGCCGTAGTGCCGGTTCAGGAGCTCACGTGACACACGTCCCGCCTCTTCGAGGAGCGAAGTGCAAGTGGCGGTGGTGCGCAGCAGACCACCATCAATTGCAATGTGTGTGTGTGTCAGTGGGAATCGGAGAAGCGGGGACAGAACTCTATTTGTGTTCGCCGTGTGCGAAACTTGCATTGCTACATCACCGACTTTGCAAACGATAAGTGTCGCTTGGCCTGCGCTAAGTTAGTAGCACTCGTGGGTTGTCTTGGAGCACGAGTGGTTCTCCTCTGTAGATAAGCATGAGCGAGCTCCGCAGAGCGCCATCGCCCGTTTATAGCGGTGGGTACCGAATTCGCGACCTCGTGCAGCGGAGACGGACGCTTTAGCAGGAAGCCGCGGCCTTTGTTTCCATATTTAAGGGGACTTCTATCCGATTTCGATTTCTGTATTCAAGGGTTAGGTAGAGCACTGCTTAGGTAAAAGTCTTTAGAAAAGTAAGTAGCTGACCAATGTATGAAAAAAAACAAACATATATTGCCGTTTTGGTGGGGATCTGTGCAGATCCCTCGTTCACAATCGAGGGATCAGTAGAAATGTATGCGGGACAGGGAATCTGCGAAAATCTTGCTTCGAAATTATTAGTGTAACGAGCCACTTACCAGCGGAATGACCGCCTTGGCGTTTCGGTATCTATAGATCCATTGTTCACAATGTGTGCAAGGGTTTTGTACAGATCATAGCAGAGTAGCTGACTTGGGCTAGTTGATTGGCTAGTGCAGACCCTTCGCTTCGAAGTTATTTATAAAATAGGTGAAACCAGCGTCAAAGAAATAGCGCCCACCCGAACGTTTCAGAATCTCGGCAGCTCCATTTTTCACAATCACGGGGCCCGTACAGGGTATCCTTATATTTTGAAATTGTTATTGAAGCAGGCCAGTGACCAGTGTGAAAAGCACATTTACGTTTGGAGATCTGTACCAATGTTCTGATTCGAAATTATGAGTAAAACAAGTTAGACCAACGCTATAAGCACCCACTTTGACGTTTAAGGATACTTTACTAGGGAATTTGGAACAAGCAACTCGCACATATCCGCGCGACGACAAACGTGTGTGTGTGCCTTTTTGGCTCTTGCCGGTCACTTGAGTTGCTGCGTTAGACACCTGGCAAGTTCCGCCGTGCTGTCGTTTTGAGCCAATCAGAGAGGCCGTAGCCGCCCCACGGACAAACAAGAGCTGACGAGATGGCGAATTCGGCAATGTGGCGCCAGAGTCGCAGGCCGGATCTATAGAACGCTGCTGCAGCTTCGAGAAATCCCACTGCAAAAACAGTTGCACCCTTTGGGGCAACGATAATCGTCATCTGTCTTGCTCGCATTTCCTTTCTTTAACGCTGGGAGTCCGGCACTTCCAAGTCACGAACGGCATGTGCGTTATCAGCATGACAGAGCATTCTCGACAGGAAAGTAACGAGCGCGGCGTTTTCAAGAAAGGAAATGCGGGCAAGACAGATGACGATTATTGTAGCACCTCTGATGGGGGAGTCGAAATGACTCCGAAAAGTTGGGTTAGTCTAATAAACCTTCTCAGTTGGAGCTTATAGATCACCCCTGATGAAGGAGTCTGAATGACTCCCGAAAGATTGGGTTAGGTCTAATAAACCTTCTTAGCTGAGAACTAGCTGATGTTTAGAAGTCACCCCTGATGAAGGAGTCTGAATGACTCCGTAAAGTTTGGTTTAATCTAACATACCTTCTTACTGGGTAATTAGTCTGCAGGGTAAGACTACTGTTTAGTGCTACCAGCTCCTGTTCCTGGCTGACAGCGTGGCTCGGAGAGTCGCTGCTGCTTGCCTCGAGGCGTCCTCCGCAGTTTGCGAGAGCGGTGCATAACGAAAGAACGCGGAGGAAGGAATGCAAATTGGGGTCGTCTCGTCTTGCTACAATGTAGCGACCCCTTCTGGTAGCCCACGCCCGGGTTGAATCCATTCGCGCGGCTTTCGTACAAACGGGCTTGCCGGAGCGGTTACGCTTAGGCGGCGGGTGTCGTTTATAGTAGCACTGCCGCATATTTTGCGAGTTATAACTACTGCGCATTCCTGGCACGTAAAATGATAACTATGAAAGTTGGGGAAACACTTGTAAGATGTTGAAGTTTGTTACTGCTGAAGTTGGGTCTCGATATGCCAGACCATGACGTCATCGATGTTATCGTGACGTCATGACACGTAGGAAACTTTGCCGAAGTCGTGTACCGATTAGGCTTGACGTGATGACGTTGCTCATAAAACAAAAAGAAATGCTTAGTTAGAGTGCTGCGCGGATTCTTTTCTGGTTGCATTTGCGTGTAGCAGCCGTAGCGTCGCCGGAACAGAGCGAACCAGTCTATCGTGACGTCACGGCGCCCTGACCTCCCTGGTGTCAAAACAGAGACCGATGCGCAGTAAACAGTGTTATCGAAGACTAGTGCGCCACCATTTTTTTTTCTACGGGTTCAGAGGGCTTGCACTTTAATATAACGAAGAAGGACCTTAATATAGAACTTGAGAACTGTAGCGTAGAGGTTTCTGACGTTGTTCTTTGGCGGGAAATAGACGAACTCACGTGACCGACCCGGGTCGTCCTAGCGAGTGAGTTGGGGGGGGGGGGGGAAAGTGAGTCGTCGAGTGCGCTGGCCTAGACTTTTTCTCTCCCCGTCTCAGTGCCGTCGTGTCGTGCGCTTGCGTCGGTGAAAGGCATTGTTGCAACAGCGCTGCTACTGCGGCAGCACCGAGAAACGGGGAAGGGAAGTGCTTTGTTCTCTCTCTTACTCTCTCTCATTTCTCACTCCCTCGTTGGTAGCCCTCTGCCACCGCTGCACGGCGTCATCGCCGGCCGAACGCCGCAGAAAGAGGTGACGACACCGAAAGAGTGGGATGCCGGGGGACCAAGAAAAAAAAAAAAACTAGATGTATGCATACATTGAGAGAGAGGAGGAGAATGCCGCCGAGGTGTTGAGTCGTCGTCTGCTTTGCGGAGGAGCCGCAGTCGTCTGCTCTTTCTCTCTCGCGACCGATCGTCCTCTTCTCTTTCGTGGTTTCGCAGGCTGCGCATCTTTCGCTTACGTGTACGAAGGCGAGGAGGGACGCGTTTCCTCCTTTCCCTCTGTGTTGTTTTGGGCGAGGAGGAGGCGCGGCGGGAACCAAACGAAAACCGGCGGGAAGCGGCGGAGAGGGAGGGTCGGTGTCAGGGGTCGTTGACTTCCGCGTCCGTCGCGACACGGGAGTGTGGTGGCCGGCCACCGCACCGTTGCCCTTTCTCTCTCTCCATTTCTCATTGTGGGGAGAGGGTTGGCGTGCTTTGTGCTGTCGCTGCTTTTCGCGTGGTTTTGAGAGAAGGAAAGACGCTGCTCCGCGGCACGTGTTTGTTCATTCGCCGGAGGTCGCGCGACCGTTCGCGTGGCTGCGAGAAATTGTCCCCGGCTTTTTGGAGCCTCTTCGGTCCAACCTAGGAGTGTGTGAGTAGTTGTAGCAACTGGTTGTTTATTTCGAACAACTGGACAAACGAGGAAAAGGAAGTGCAGGAAAAAAAGATTGCTACTGTCCGCAGTAACTAACCGTCTAGCGCAATCTGCTGATGCCTGAACCGCGGTCTGCTTCGGAGTTTATCTCACCTAAAGCCATGAGTTCTCACTTCAACACTCGTATTGCCCACCTGAGGTGATTTCAACGTTGAGTGGCTGTATACTACTGGAAATGAGATCGATGAGCTTGCTAAATTGTTAATTTTATCGTACAATTTAATTGCGTCTGTTCCTTCAGTATTTTCGCCTGCACCTTGAAGATTTTCTGTGTGTGACAACATTCAAAAATAAACTGACCGAATACACGCACTTGCATGAATGATAGACGCTCGAAACGAACTTGATGTTTCCGACGTTTCGGCCGGTGTCCGGCTTTCATCGGGGAACGCAGGTAACAAAAACGCGTGTTTCTCAATTACCCGTACGGTATAGGGGGTCCCCGAGCAGGTGCTGTACCAGTATCGATTGACATATATCACCATAAATGGAGCCACATGTGAATAACAGGGATAAGTGTGTTGTGAATTGCTTCCGCACATCTTAAACAAGCCTAAGAGAGAAAATGCAGGTGCTACGGTAAGTTTAGCGCACAGCCTAAAGCTTTTCCAATTTGATGAAGGAGACTCCGTGAACTGTGGAGGGGAGAGAACGTTCATTATACTTTCCACGATCTAGTTGGATATTTCCCAAATTCGATTATGTATTTGAACCGAACGGTCACTATTCGGGAATGCAAATATTTGTCGGATAGTTTTCGAATATTTTAAATGGTCAACTGCGGGCGAGAAAACCTGACATTGGAGCAGCAAAACTGCGAGACATTTATTCCTGGCGGCCGTTTTAGACGTGAAACGCGTGAAGTATGAGGCACGATAAGTTACGTGCCGCCCGAGTACGGTATGCCTACGTGGGGTGCACCCTACAAACTCAGTAGGCGGACAAACTGCTTGTTTCCTAATGTGTTGTTTGCGCTTTCAATAGCGCTTCACTCCCGTGGATTGTAGTCATTGAAGATTGCTAACGTTGTGAATGGACCGTCACCGTACGTGGACATCGTTTAGTATTAATGGCGAAAACGGCTGTTGATTATTAAAAAAGAAGGGTGTTCGATCTGCGTCTACCATTACTCGATTGGTATTAGACTCAGTCTCAATAATTTCTATTCGCACAGCCCCTCTGCGGGCGGTAGACTCTTTGGGCTCGCATCTCCGCACGTCAGGCAGAGGCTGGCCGCTTTCCTATCCGCGTCTTCGCCGTTGCCGTGGCAACCAACCTTGGCTTCCTAACCCGAGCATGCGTGTGTAAAGGGGGTGTGGGGAAGGGGTTACGTCACGTGGTTTCGTGGTGAGAGGGAGTTGGGTGCGGGAACGGACGACCTCCGGTTACGTAACCGACTCGACCAAAAAAGAAGAAATAACGGTAAATAAACCGCTCCTTCGTGACCTTCCCTTCGGGGTCGTTTTTGTTGACGACGTCTCCGCCGCGGTTTGACTTGAGCACGCCGGGTTGCGGTACGCCGTTTGGTTTCGGGTTCGACGGCCCGTTCATTCTGCGCGGCCAGAGGTCGCGCGAATGGATCTCACGGAGTCACGCCTTGGCTGGTTGGCGAAATCAGTCAATAAGGTGTGAGTGAGGTACTGTATTTGGAAAAAAAAAAAAACATTTTCGCGTAAGCACGGTGGTTCCATACAACAGTAGGCAGCGAGGCTTACACCATGTGTATGCGTTTTTTGTTTTATATACTGTATAGATTTTTAAACATTGTCTTTGGCAGATAGCTCAAAAAATGTTGCTTACATAATAACAGCTGTACTGACACACACGCGCTCCCATATATATATATATATATATATATATATATATATATATATATATATATATATATATATATATATATATATATATATAGGGGACAATTTGTATTTGCAAGGACATTTTGCGAGGAATTAGACTGCCGGCATACCAGTCCTCTAACCTGTGCTAGTGTATCCGTGTAGCTGTTCAGTCGCTTAGCCCCGTCCACGCGCGGTGTTCCAAGTGGGCATTGCTCACTCTAAACAAAACGTGAGAAAAATGCCATATTGGAGAGGGCTTCAAACATCTATCAATCGTAAGTTTCGCAAAAGGGCACGCGAACACGGCATAAAATAGAAATTTAAGAAAATGAGAAAAAAAAAATTACAATGTGCTACTTCATCTGTCGGCCCGCTTCTTGATTGTGGACTAAGAAGCCGGATGCAGTTGTATACACCGTGGCGGCAGGATGAAAGATAAGCTGTAGTCGCCCGCTTCCCAAACTCTCTCACGCAGAGGCAGTGTAGTAATTTGTTGGCCCGTACGTCACCGAAATCTGTCGGTGGTGCGGCAGCCCTCGTGCACGTGTGCCTCTGGCTGGCGAGCAACGAACAAACACTTCCCTGGTGGTCCACATCTCTGCTCGGGTGCCGGACTCTCTCGCGTTCTCGTAGACCGATTGGCCCGCCGCCCGCCTCGGAGCCAGAGCCGGGCACGAAACTCCTCACGCTTCGCCCTCAAAACGATCGTCTCACGTGGCGTTGGCGCAGACGGGGGACAGCTTTGTTTACTAATCGGAGCAGCGTGCTCCCCCCCCACCCCACCTCACCCCCGACCCTGGAGCGGGTCGCGCCAACACCCCCTGTTCTCTAGAGGGTGTTGGTCACACCGACACGGCTTCGGAACCGTCGCACGCATCACGGTTTACACAGCTAGCTGTGCGCCACGCTCTTGAAGGCCCTTCGACCGCGGGCATCGTGTTGCAGCTCGTTTTGAACGCGACTGTACGTCGGGGTGGCCGCGCTTTCCTCCCCGCGTCTGCGTCGTTGCCCTGGCAACCAACCTTGGCTTCCTGTCCTGAGCGTGTGTGTGTGTCTGTGTGCGTTAAGTGGGGGGGATGGAGGTGTGGAGAGAGATTGCGAGATGGCGTCACGTGGTTTCGCGCTGTAGGGGAGAGGGAGAGTGCGGGAACGGTCCTCCGGTGGCGTAATCGACTTGGGCAGAGAGAGAGAAAAAATAATAAAATAAAATAAGCCGCGCCTTCCTGACCTTCCCCTCGGGGTCGTTTCTGTTGACAACGTCTCCGCCGAGGTTGTGGCGATAACGGCGTTACCGCTTGCGAGCTCGCGTTGTTCCGGGTTCGACTCCCTGTTCATTCCGCCGACTGGTGGTGCCGAGTCGGGCGAATTGGTGCTCCCGAGTTCAACCATGCATGAGCTGCCCTATTTGCGAGACAACAGAAAAGTATTTTGCGAAAGTATTTGAACGTGTGGTAGCCCCACCCTTAAACAGTTATCGGAACGCGAGATCCTAAATTCTAAATCCTAAAACCTAAATTTCATCGCAGCCTGGACACAGGTCCTCGAGCCCAAAGGTGAGAGTTGGTACTTCTCCGTAGAATCGTTAGATTTCTGACACACATTTCAGACTCTGTGCTGAGGTCGTAAGGAAATTTAACGTATACTAATTTTCTGTGCTCCGAAAAATTCCGAGGTCGGCTGTACGTGTAAAAGCAAGCGTGATTTACACCACGTGTGTGCGTGCGTGTGTGTGTGTGTGTGTGTGTGTGTGTGTGTGTGTGTGTGTGTGTGTGTGTGTGTGTGTGTGTGTGTGTGTGTGTGTGTGTGTTTTATACTGTGCAAATTTATTAACATTTCCTTCGGCAGATAGGGCATTTGTGAGTCCTTGAAGTGGATTGCTCGATGAGGCAGACATTACTTGCTCGAGTAATCGGAGTGCATGATCGACTAACTACCGAAAATTTAACGAGTTACGTTGCTAACCAATTGCTCCACGGCACATATTGCCATGTACGAAGCTAGCCGGTGGGCTTGCAAAGAATACCGGGTGTCACTTGTGAGTTTGAGGGCATTGAACAGTGCATGGCGAGGGGGGGGGGTTACATATGGTGAAAGGTATACAGAAAGAGGTCTCTTAGTGTGAGCACTGAGATGGGACCTGAGGCTGGCACCCGTTTTGAGATGTTCGCCGTCGAACTTGCGGCAGAAATGCACTGTTACTCCACTTGCTCGTCCATAACAGAACGTATTTTTTTTTTTTCTTGAATCGAAGCATTGGGAAAACATCCGTCGCCGTATTAGCCCAAATGGTAGAGCACTGCACGCGTAATACGGAGGTTGTGGGTTGGGCTCCCACCGTCGGCTTGCTTTCTTTTTCGTCCGCATTCATTTCCATTTACCTTGTAATTTCTACACTTACACCTACGGGGCAGAGACCTGGAGGCTTACGAAAAGGGTTCTAATTAAGTTGAGGACGACGCAACGAGCTATGGAAAGAAGAATGATGGGTGTAAGGTTAAGGGATAAGAAAAGAGCAGATTGGGGGGAGGGAACAAACGCGAGTTAATGACATCTTAGTTGATATCACGAAAAAGAAATGGGCATGGGCAGGACATGTAATGAGGAGGGAAGATAACCGATGGTCATTAAGGGTTACGGACTGGATTCCAAGGGAAGGGAAGCGTAGCAGGGGGCGGCAGAAAGTTAGATGGGCGGATGAGATTAAGAAGTTTGCAGGGACGACATGGCTACAATTAGTACATGGCCGGGGTTGTTGGAGAAGTATGGGAGAGGACTTTGCCCTGCAGTGGGCGTAACCAGGCTGATGATGATGATTCTACACTTAAAGAAAACAACAAATAATTTCCCCTTTGCTTTCCTGGGATTCATTAACTGTTTGCTTCCTAGGTGTTTCTTGGTCGCGATTGGCTCCTTTGCGCGAACTGCGGGAGGGAGCCCATCGCGGTCGAAAATCTCGATCCGGATCGGGCTCGATCGCGATCGAAAGTGGTCTTGTGACAGCGGTATTAAAGAAACCTACGTGGTTACGTGGTTAAAATCAGATCGTGGTCTTGCGACATGAAACCCCAGAGTTTTATTCTTCTGTTTTTCCCCGTGCTACTTTTTTTGAGGACGCGTCCGGCTTTTGTCTGATGAGCTGTCCGACCGATAGATAACCTGCAGTCCGTGTTTGAGAAACCCGGTCTGCGGGAAAAGTGATAACGCAGAACTGCCGTTTGGACCAGTGCCGTGCGTGTGTCTTGCTATCTGCGCCGAGATAATGACGTTCGGGCCCGCAACGGCAGTTTCTCGACTACGTGATCTTTTGTCAGGTACACGAGGCAGCTTGGCCTGATGCGTACTTCCTGGTTACTTTCGTCGGCGTAACCTGTTTCTGGCGCGAGTAAAATTACCGATGGGTTGGACTACTGCGAACCTTTTCTTTTTTATGTAACGCCGCAGGAACGAAGGCCTTTCCCAGCGATCTCCAGTCGCAGCTGTCCTATCGTCAGCTGACTCTCATCCCTGTGCCTGCTAATTTTCGAATGTGGCACCACCACCCGAGCCGCCCTCGACTGCGCTAGCTTTTTTTCTTTCTTGGCATTCAATTCAGTAACTCTCAACGGAGATCGCCGCTTAATACCTCGGAGGTCCGAAAGAGTTGGACCAATGTTACGAAAAGTTGGTTCTAATGTCTGGATCAATTTTGAAGGACCGCCTGACGAGCGATGATAGGCGTAACATTGAGGTGTGACAGGAAGACAGCGGTGGTGATTAAAGAGCGAACAGTGGTAGCCGGCATTTTTAATTTGAGATTAAGAAGAGGTGGAGTTGGACAGGCCACGCAATGGGTAGGGTATCTAGATGACCGGTGGTCTGTTAGAGCTATACAATATTTCAGCGCAGTCGGAGGCGGCAGAGAATCGGTTCTAAACTTGTGATGAAATTGGTCAATTTGCAGGTAAGACGGGTGTCGGCTGGTGCGCAAGACAGGGCTAAATTGGGAGATTGCTGGGAGTTGACCTTCGCAGGGAAGTTGTTGTCCCTCCGCCCAAGTGGCACGCGGCGACTTGGAACGGAAAATCGGCCGACGCTGAAGTTGGTCTAGTTAGAGCCTCTCACAGGTGGGCGATCCAGCGTTGCCACCCAACGGCAGCAGAGCTCGCTTCAACTCCTTTCGCGCGTGGGTTCCAGCATTCGCGTGGCTTTTTCGTCCCACCTTCACCACCCCCTTCTCCCCCACCTCTGGGCTGACGCCTTCGATGGAGAGGATGGGAGGTGGAGGGTTGTCCGTCGCTTGAAGCGGTGAGGAGGATTCTGGCACGGTGTGGGTGAGGGCGATTGCGTTGTAGTAGTAGTAGGTAGCACATAGGTGGCAGCAAGGTGTGTTGGTTGTGAACGCTGGAGCGAGAGAGGGTGGTGTGCCGACAGCAGGAGCCCGGGCCTTCTTTTTTTCTCTCTCTCTCTCTTCATTCATGTTGCATGGCGTTGCTTGCCGCCATCCGCGCGTTCGCGCGGCAGAAAAAAAAAAAGGAAGGTGCGGCCGCGGCGACGACCTTGGGCAAGGTTCTTCCGGGATGACGTCACGTCGCGTTGTGCGTGTGTGTGTGCGTTCGTGGCTGAACTTCCGCGTGTCTGGCACGCGGGGAGAGAGAGGGAGAGCGGGACCGAAGAAAGAAACCGGGGCGGTCTGCGGGCCTCAAAGGATTGTCGTGCGCGTCGTCGTCTGGAGGATGAGAGAGAGAGAGAAGCCGATGCTGTTCGCGGATGCTGCAGGGTAAGGGAAAGCGGGCGAAGGTGTTAGCGCTCGAACGGTGGTATGGGGATGACAACGTTCGGTGTTCTTACGTGACATCACCCGCCCTTTCATCATATTTTTTTTTTTCTTCGCGGGGGCGGTGGCTGTCTTCCGTCCTGCCACGAACCGTATTCGTGAGGTGACGACCTGCCCGGTATCGAACGTGGTGACTCACCGGGTAACTCACCGGGTAACCCCCGTCGGAGTAGCCGAAGTATGTCGGTGGGGCTCTTGCTTGAGGGCGATATCTAGGCTGGCGGCATACAAAGCGTGAGAACGGACCGCATTGTTCGAGCCGCAATTTGTATATGCGACGGAGTAATAACGGGACGTTCTTGACTCGTCATTTTTTTCCTTGGTGAGTGAAAGCAAAGTTCTGTAAATGCAAAAAAAAAAAAAGAAAAAGAAACACTGGCAAGACTGGTCATCATCGTCGGCCTGTTTTTATGTCCACAGTCTCGCGCTGTCTGATTCCAAGTTGTGCCTGTTTGTAAAGCGGTTGTAAAGCTCCCTGAGTGTACATTTCGTCTTACATATTCTCACTTACACATTTGTACACTTCACACACTAAAGTTTACAAACCTTATTTTATGATGTCCCCGTTGTCATGAATACGGGCAAGAACCTTGCCAAGCTGCAAAAAAGCAGCTTTTAGTTCTTGTCCCTGCGTTCATTTTCTGTAAATGAATGAATGCTAAACAAAGAGATTGAATATTGAAATACTAAGACTATGTCTCCGCCTTCGAGTCATCCGGGCTCAAACGCTGCCAAAGGAATGTCTCGGCGTTCCGGTTGACATTGCGCCGAAGTGTTAGAGGCAGCTCTTGGAAAACTGTTAACTGGAACGCCAAATCATCTCGCGGCGAAAGTCGCATGTCTCGAAAAGTGGTTACCGTGACGACGCCGTTTCGAGGGCCAACTTTGTCAAATTAAAATGTCCTACGCTTCCCCGTCTGGGTATTTTTGTTGTGCACGAAGCGCGTGGTAGAGTTTCTGTAGCTCTGAAAAACAATATATATATATATATATATATATATATATATATATATATATATATATATATATATATATATATATATATATATGCGAGTACTTTAGCATTGCGTCATGTCGGCAGCGCTTAGCTTTACACCATTTGCATATTTGGAGATGTTTCCTTACATGCCTCGTATCAGGCGTAGGGTAAGGCTGGCGTCTCAGTAAAGGAAAAAAAAATAGCAACAATGGAAAGGGAGGAATTAGCGCGAAGCCACAAAGGCTTTAAACCCATGTGGGTTTTTCAGAGAGAAACCTTCGCAGTTGAAAAATTCGTCCAGGTGAAAATAGCTTTGTGTCATAGTTGGATGGACGACAATTTTTTTTCCCTCTCTCGAGCTTTCCTCGACCTTGCGGGCTTCCGCAATGTAGCAGGAAATTCAATAAGGCTTCGACTGGGGCCACCTGGTATGACATTGTTCCGTTTTTAAAACAAGCAGTTTAGAATTTAGAAGTCAGCTTATTTTTTTTTTTTTGTCCTTTGTGTAACAGCATAGCGCAGTAAACGGAGCCGTTAGCAAGAAATGAGATCAGCGGATATACAGCGGAATCTCGATGAGCGGAAATCGTTTAAAAGGAATTGCCTCTTAAGCGGAACACCATCCTTCTGGTTTCTATATTCGTGCAATTCTGTTCGGCTTTGTCTCTCGCTAAATGTAACTCCTGATAAAAAGAACCAATTTCCCTGGTCCCTTGAGGACGGGCCCTTTAAAGAGGGCTCTCTGCATTCGCGTACGGCTCCACCGTGCCTTCTTTTTCTGTTTTATTTATTGTTATTTTCTTTTTAAACCCCTCGGGCTTCGATTTTAAAGCGTCGCGGCTTCTCCGAGGATCGTCTCGAAGGATGAAAGATGGCGGAATTTCAACGGCCGGCGACATGTCGAGAATAGCGCCGCCGACCGCGCGCGCGAGGGTCCGGACTGATTTTTTTTTTTTTTCGGCGAAATAACGCCGCTGGAAAGCGGGGAGAGTCGACAACGATACGGCGCCGAGCCAGTGTCTCCCGTATCGATCTGTCTCCGAGACCCCCTCGTCTTCATTCTCGGAGCCTCTCTCTCTCCTCGCCGTGGTTTCGACCGTGGGTGAGAACACACGCACGCACGACCGTATCTCAGCACACCTTGTCGTCAGAAAGAGAGAGAGAGAAAGAAAGAGAGGGAGGGGGAGCGAGTTGCGTCAGCTGGTGTGTTTGTGTGTGTGTGTGGGCTGAACCCGGCACACGATGGCGCTGGCTGAACAGACAGAAGGCAAGGCCAGTGAACGCGCCGCGGTTCCTGGATTTCTGATTCCGCCCCGCCCCCTTCCCACCCCCAGTATTTGCGCATTCGTCATCGCTACGCGGTTCAAACCGCAGAGTTTCCCAAAACAGTCACCGGAGGAAGTTCCGGCGCTGTTGTCAGCGGCGACTGCGGGTACTGCGATTGAGCCAGAATGTAAGACGGCTTGTAGGACTTGGATTATTCGCCCTAAAATTGGTTCGTCTGGCTTCAAACGGCCTTGCGACTTTACAGCATTGATCCGTCTTCAACAAGGTGTTGCGCTGTAAATTCAACGATTCGCGATGATTTATGCGTTTGCGCTGAAAGCTATTGCGCTTACGAATTTTAAAAACGGAAGCAAAAACGATTTCGTTATTTAAAAAAAAAAAAACAAAGCGTAATAGATAAGCGTCACCAGAAGTTCTGGAGCCACAGGTAGGAAGATAAGACGAATCTCCACGGTCTACTCGTAATTCCCGTCGTGGCCAAACGATAAGCGCCACAGCTCGCTCAAGTAATTTTAGTAGGAAGCTCCATGGGGGGTTTCCATTCTCGGAGGCTATTTCGTATTGTGTGTGTGTGTGTGTGTGTGTGTGTGTGTGTGTGTGTGTGTGTGTGTGTGTGTGTGTGTGCGTGCGCGCGCGCGCGCGCGCGTTGCGCGCTTGACCGACGCACCCACTTTAGGGCGGCGCTAATTGGACAGATGTAAACAGGCAGACACGTAATTGAACAGGCAGACGTAATTCCAGGAACAGATGTTCCTGGATTTACGATTCCACGCCGACGCTGTAATGGTGCATTGGTCATCCAAACGCAGTTCAAGCAACTCTCTCTCTCTCTCTCTCTCTCTGCTTTGCCTAACGAGTGTAGCGTCTCCTGCTCTAAGTTAATTCGGTTCACCTGCACTTAAAGATACACCAAAGAGAATAATAAGTCGCGCTGTATAAATAAGTAACCGTTTCACAAAACCAACAAAAGCCACTCTTACCGTGAGAGGAGGCGTGGTAAGTCATAAAACACATAAAAACACGATACTGGCCCCGACGCCGCCTTGGAAGTTCCTGCATTAGTCAGCGGTGACGTCATGGATTTTGACGGCGCCTACTCGGTCCTAGCTTATTTTTTATCGGTAAAGATGGAGTTGCCTCGCATTTAAAAAAAAAAAAGGAAGGAAGAAAGAAAGAGAGCCAATCAGACTGGTTTTGGCAAGTTTCACGATATTTTACTGCCCCGCAAAGACTCGGAACACGAGAAAATACTTTGAAATGGGTGACGTGACATCCTGACGTACCGACGCCGATCTTTCGGCGCGAGACCAACAAAAAATTGAAGTTTGGCCTTCACTTTCTGTTGTAGTAATATAACTAGTACCGCGAAACTAGGTAAAAAAAGTTTTGCGAGGGCACTTTGTTAGTCTAAACTTAATTTTTTTTTTCTGAGCATCCCTTTAACCACGGTCTCCTTCCGCAAGCTGTTTAGCCTTCGAACGCATGTATTAGAATCCTGCTGAGTGCAGCAGTGCTCGAAGGAACCGCTTGAAAGTCACGAATGTCTTTGTCCAGTGGGGGTGAAAGGAAATAAAAACGAAACTGCGTGTAAGCAGGCGCACCTGGACTTGATCACCATAATTTAAGGCTTCGCTCTCGTGTTCTTTTTGGAGTGCAGCCAAGTTTGTCCTGTCGGTGTTGGCGCCAGCTGTATGCAGTGTTTCTGTGTTTCCTATTTCTTTTCGTTTTGTTTCTCCCGCATCCTCTTTAAACGTGTTGCGCGGCAACCGTCTGCTTCTGTTTGCGCTTGGGCCAGATGGTCGTCTGTTCGCTTTCGCGCCGTCTGCTCGCTAGCCTTTGTGGACCGCTCCATGCATAGAGTTTCTCACTATATTACCTAGAGGGAAATCTGGCGCTGCTGCGCTGTGGTGTGCATGGTAATGCCGGTATATTGTGATTTCGGATTTGCATGGGTCTCGGAGAGCCAGGCAAGCCCCGTTCCGTCTGTCACAATGATCCATTTTCTACTAAAACAGCACGTAAAAAGCTGTTTTAGCTTTATTATTACCCCAAAACATGTTTTGTTTAACTATGGAAACTTGTTATTGCATGTACAATTATATGATACGTAAAAAGTATCAGCGGGCCGCTAAAGTTGGAGGACAGACGATAAGATTAGCGCTCTTGCTTTGAAAACAGTTTGTCGTCTGTTCTTGATTTTCTTCGGTTGGTCATGCATTGCAGGTGAGTACAGATGTAATATGCGTGAATGGCAACATTATATGAAGATTTTACTTTCGAAACGCGTTATTTGTGTAGTCATATCCGTGTTTTAGACGAAGCCTCTTGCAACACCAGCCAACACGAGCCTCGCAGACACATATACCGTCATTCCCATGATGGCACGGCGCCCCTTACGAAACTCCCATAGACAGTGGCGCCAGATTACCCTCTAGGTGTTAAAGTGAGAAACTGTATGGCTCCATGTAGGCTGCCTGGCTTTGGTGCTTAACGAGCGCCACCAATCGGCGACATGCGGCTCCATTGGCTGCGCATCTTGTACTGTTCAAATCGTACTTGCCCATAGAGTTTCCTACAAAAATTACTCGAGAGAACTCTGGCGCTGCAGTCGTTGTCCTACCATGGGAATGATGGGAAGTACATGGATTTGTCTGATCTTCGTGCTTGTAGATTCAGACGTTCTTAAGGCTTTGTATATTACGCTATATAAATCTTATTGTCGCATACTTCAGCGCAATCTATATTCTTCGAAGCGCAGAAGGTGCCGGGAACGCGTACAATTGCTATTAATTGCAGCGATTGAGCTTGTCCAGGTGGCCAAATCGAAACGCGCCAAGCGTCTCAAGGCACTGGCATGCCCGCGATAAATTCATAAGGACGTTTCATTCGCTTGTCGATACATGCGTCCGTGGCTTAATGGTTTCAATATCAGGTTCTGTGCTAGAGTCCCTGTGTTCGAATCCTGCCGTCTGGTAACTTTAATGATGGTTATCTAATTACTTATTACGCAATACATTGTTGAAAATGACGAGTTTAGAAAGTCACAAAGCCGTTTGAAGCCAAAAGGACGTTGTTTAGGCAAATCCATGTACTTCCCATAATTCCCATGCTGGGACAACCGCTCCCATTGCAGCTCCCATAGACACTAGCGCCAGAGTTCCCTCTAGTAATTTTTGTAGGAAACTCTATGCACTTGCCTACCAGAATCGCTATACGGAACGCTGGCGCTGCGATCGTTCGTTTACCATGACGATGAAGCTTAGCACGCGGACTTGTCTGAATTTCGTGTTCGTGGCTTCAGACATTCCTGTAGCTTTATTCGGTACCCTTTATCTGCCGTACTTGGCCTACATTTCGAAGCGATCCTATTTTTTTTTCCTAGACTCGGAAGGCAGTTAGACCCTGCGCGCATGCACAATTGCAGCGATTTGTTGAATTTATAGCGCAAGATTTTGTTTTAAATGATCCGCGTTTGCGAAGCCGCTTAGGTGAATCCATGCTGTTTCAATCGCCATGCTTCCAGCAGCCGTAGAGTTCACTCTAGTTAAATTTCTAGGAAACTGTATGGTTGTTGCGACTAATTGAATTCTAGGGTTTTACGTGACAAAACCACGATTTGATTATGAAGTAGACCGTAGTGGGGGACTCCGGATTAATTTTGATCACCAGAGGATCTTTCACGTGCCCTCTGTGCGCGGGACTCGGGCGTTTTTGCATATCGCCTCCATCTTAATGCGGCCGCCGCGGTCGGCGTTCGATCCCGCGACCTGGTGCTTAGCAGTGCAACACGGGAACGGAACGCCTGCGCTAATTGCGCCAAACCGCTGCGAGAGGTGTCCTTCGCGCCATCCTGCGCCAAAACGGCATTTTAACGGAAAATTGCGCCGAGCCTGCGCCAAAGCATGTATAAGAGCGAAACCCTACTTCCGTGGATGCTTCGCAGCTAGCAAAACTGAAGTCAAAATCAACAGCACGCCATCATCATCGCCAATAGAAGGAAGCAGAGGCCTTTCCATAGGTCCGTCGGAGTCGGCTGGTTCGTCGTTCGCGCGTTTTCCCTGACGGACATACAATGAATGTGGTGACGCTGTACATTCTTGCTGGCATTTTATTTCGGTGTTCATGGAACCCGCCTGCGCAGTACCGCGGAGTTTACTGGAGGAGGAGGTCACCTGTTAGGGTTAAAAGAGAGCCTTTTAGATGTTTATGGGTGATAGCGTGACTACGCTATAGAGCCGCTACGATAAGAATCGCGCGTGGTGCATAGTTAAGAATAGTATTATAGCGAATGAGGTCGGATGTGGTACACCGCGATAGCCGGCACCTACCTCGATAGGTGCCGCCATGTTCGTCGACGCGAAAAATTTACGTCGAGCTTGGGTCGCTGCGCTATTTCGGTGAAGCGTGGCGTTGACGTTTTTTTTTTTCTTTTGCGGCCCCTATTCGAAAGCTGCCTGCTGTGTATGGTATGCGCGTGGTATGGCAATGTACAGGTATGATATGGCATGTGCACGGCACGACATGGTATATTTGCAACTGCATATTCAGCTTCTGGTGCGTCCTCCTGATTGGATTGATTCGAGGACAGTGTAGTGTTAAACGGTGTTTCACTGTATTACACAGGCGGACGTCCGCCACGGACGCCGCTGCGTTGCTCGGTGTTTTCGATTGCAAAAAATATCTCTTGTCAATACATGTATTTGATGTAGTATACTTCGCATACAAAAAAAAAAATAATAGTACACCTCGCACCGCTGCCAAGCGCTCCAGCGCCGCTACCCTATCAGAAGACAGCTTGCAGTAGAATGCGCCGCTGCTGGATCGATTCGTTTATGTGGCTAGTTGTTGGCGTTGCTTTTAATCGGCTTGGGTAGAACTCGGCGACGTCTACTTCGGTGGGCAGGGCTTCCTGTTTTCGAACGACGACTGGAAGCGTCTTTGCCTGCCGTCCGTTGCAGGGGGGGGGGGGGGAGCCCGCGGTAGTTTTGTATACTGGCGACCCCACGTGGTCAGGTCGTACACATCTTGCACCCTGTTCCCCCCCCCCTTTCCTCCTCTGTTTTCATTTTTCTTTATTACGCCTGGGACGGTTTCTTCGCTGCCTCGAGCAGATTTCCGTCGTGCGATACGTGCAGCCGATCGCAAAGCGAGCTGCTTCAGAATCGGCGCATTGATCTGCGACTTTGCTTTATTTAATCCTCGGCTAATGACGCCTGCCTTCCAAGCGCAGCGCGGCCGATCGTAGGCGACCGGATAACACCGCGTGTACTGCGACGCTACTTAATCATGCCACTTGCCTAACTCGTCCGTTTTTCTGTGTGTTACGAGATAACCAGGGCGCGATATCGTACCGCCTTTATTTTAAATTGTTTATAAACGTACGCACGATTCGCACGAGGACGGGATAGAGACACAGGACGGGATGCTTTTGCACCGTTTTCTTTGATTCATATTCGCCTCTTCTTCATTAGAGAGTTTTAGCTTTCCGTGTACTTCTACCGTTTGCGGATTACCCTAATAGAGCGTAGCAAAGCTGGTTGCGACATCTTGTGTCGCCTTTTTAACTGCAGTGTGTTTCAATATTTTGTGTGGAAGGAAAATCATAAGAGGACTGCACCTTATTCATCACGTCGCTACCGACGCTTTGGGCTAGCAGTTAAGTAGCATGCGGTAAGTCGTTCCGGTGTTAGCTTTGTGTGCTCTGGTAAAAGTATGCGTTACAGGGTGTCGCTACCGGCTTGTTGGCGTGCATCACACCTGTAACGCAGTATTCAAACGCTTACAAGTTTACATGCAAGCCAAAACTTTCTAATACCAAGGTGGTTTAGCTTGTACGTAAGTGCATTGCCCATTGCGGGCTACCGGAGACGTTCTCGTAAGCGGCCGGGTCCATGGCGCCACCTGGTAGTGTAGAATTTAGTTAAGTGACACGGAACTATTGTTGCAGTAACTAACCATATTTTTCGAAGGAACTGATTGTTAAGGCTAGTGGTCTATCGTCCCAACTGGAGAACTCAGCGCTGTCTTTTCCCTGTGTCCCTGTCCAAATTTTCTCGCGCGAAGTTTTCCGGTCAACATAGCCACATTGTACTTAGCTGCTCGTGTAAAGTGTCGGGAACGACGTAGCCATTAATGCGTGGCATTTTATTTTGCTCTACAAGACCACTGATGTAACCCGAAAACGTGTTTTAACGCGTCGCAGTTGGACAGCGCGTCACAAGATGCCATTACCAGCGTTGTTACCCGGCCGCATCTCCGGTAACCCGCATTCCGTAAATTGGACAAGCTGAAACTTGTCTGCTATCTGTCGTCCAAGAGACCGGGCGTCGAAATGGCCTGGCGCAACTGCAGACTCTGAAAGAATCGACTGGACGTCTGTTTCGACAATGCACCGCGTCCACTAGCTGACGACCGCATACATAGGCACCAGCAAGTGATCGTCTCATGGCGCTTTCATTGGCCGGATAGGGCGTTTTTTTTTCTCGTTGTTCTCGTCGTCTGCTACAAAGTGCCGTCTCTGGCCGCCCGCATATTTGAATGGCGCTACGTGCCCAGCGGCACAGCTAGGCACGGTCGTGTCTGGCCGGGCCGGCTTTGGATGGATGGCTGACATTGGAGTGAAAGGAAGCGAGGGGGAAGCGGCGGCGTAAGGGTGGGGGGCGTTTTGTTCATCGATCACGCACGCGTTGGGCAAAGCCGGAGGCGCGTGTGTGCGTGGCGATTTTCTTCTTTTCGCCGCACCTTTATTTGCGCTGATTTTCTGCCCTCCAGCTAGAGGAGCACGTTCCGTGAGGCTAGAGCGGCAGGAGCCGTGTGTCGTCTGCTTCGCTACGGTCGGTGTCTCGTCTGGATTGGCCTGGCACGGTATCGGCTCGTGTTTTGCTGCTTGCCTCCGCGGTGTCGTCCTGCCGTCTGCTCGAGGGTGTTCATCATCTGCTTCGTGGTGGGCCCAAATATGCGACCGTTTGCGAAGTCCCTGCTATTTTCCCAACCGCTACATTAGCCGAATTAAAAAAAACAATGAAAGTGTCGCTTTTTCTTGTTCATAACATTTCGCTGCGTCTGTTTCCTCCGACAGGCTGCTTGAGCCTCTTATTTGATTTTAACGCGTCCTCCTTTCCCGGAATGGGAGACATCGCGGTGGCCATTTTGGATATCGATCGCGCCCTGGGCCCGCCCTCCTGCGTCCATTGAGCAAACGAAATGGGCCGTTATGCGTTTTCGAAGACGACATGGTCGCGGCTGTC
Organism: Dermacentor variabilis; assembly: GCF_050947875.1. Classification (NCBI taxonomy): domain Eukaryota; kingdom Metazoa; phylum Arthropoda; class Arachnida; order Ixodida; family Ixodidae; genus Dermacentor; species Dermacentor variabilis. The sequence continues at coordinate 15,781,221 of NC_134578.1, read as the reverse complement.
GAAAAGAACCGTGGGAAACGGGCGCGCCCACCCGCTCGTCGATGCCTGCGTATGTTTTCACGACACGCGTCCGCGCCACCCTTTTTTCTTTCGAATAATCTTTTCCGGCGCGTAGCGAAAGACGCCGCGACGATCGACGTGCTTTCCTGACCTGTGTTCGACTTGTAGCGGACATTGAGCGCTTTACTTACCATACGCTGAATGTGTACAAAGCGTAACTTAATTGATCATACTGTGGGCCGCAAGTGCTGCCGCAGATTGAAACTTGGAATTTTCAAGTCTTTGCGCTCGGGCTTTGCAAGAATTCAGCGTTATCGTGAATCCCGGATCCCATGAACTATTCTTGCAAAGTGTACGTGTACGCTGGATCTGTAAGACGGCTTCCCTCCTTGATTTATGCTGAGTTTTGTAGGGCTCTACGAAAGTATCAGATTTGTGCGTGTGCTTGAATAAACAAAATTGCAGTAGACATGTACCAAGAGCACAATTGAAATGGAAGCGCAAAATAGGAGTCCCACCACTGCTGCAATACATGCCTCATACATAACTATTTTGACGGTGGCAATCCATTGTGTTATCTTGAGTCAATGCTAACACACTACCGTCGACAGTCATCTGTCGTCTTCATTGCCGTACCGTCTTCATCAGGGTAGGATGTTCAGCTGCACTACCTTAAGACTACCTTTTTGAGCTCTCTGGTACGTTTCTCATTTTTCCTGTCTAAAAAGTACTTGTCTTTGTTACATAGCTTGCAACACATATTGTTAGTTATTAGGCAGTCTTATAATAGCGTTTGCATGCAAATCCAAATGGGATACGTACATCAAGAAATAGTGTCTTCACTGTGCACGCTGCGTAAGTTACTGGGTTTCTGTGGTTTATGAACACTATGTTAACATAAATTGTTTGACAAGCTTAATTTACACAGTGTTTATGCTTATGTTAGCATTGTCAAACGTGGTGGAACCTATGACTTGCGCTTTGGCATAAATTGTTCTGATGGTTACACTCGCTATCCTTGATGGCCACTAACTGTTGCAATGAGCGTTTGCTTCCTCAAAACTTACCTTAAACCCTTCCTCAAAACTTACCTTAAACCCTAGTTATAAGCACATAGCATGTCCACTTTCTGACAGTGTGGAGATTCTGGTGGCCGTAGGCCTGATGAGATGTGTCAAGATACAAGGAACAGGGTGGTTGCTAAGGTATGGTCTTGACTTGGATACGTTTAGCCTGAACCACTAGATGGCGCACTATATTTTAACATTTCCAACGGATGCGCTCAGCAGTGTGTCTCACGAAAAGGGCTCTCATTTAGGCCAAGGTATTCTAAATCTATCTATTGACAGAACTGCAGCTGAACCCGAAATGAACTTGTGTCACCAACGAAAGCCTCTTTTGTGAAACTGTCTGACAGTACACTTAGTGCATCCTATTAGTTCACCTACTGTTTAAATTTTGAATTTGGCTTGTTTGTACTGTATTGTTACTACTAAAGGCACACATGCACAAGAGAGGAAGAAATGCACTTGGGCAGGCCGTGTAATGCATAGAACATATAACCAGTGGACCATTAGAGTTGCAAAATGGGTGCCAAGAGAATGGGAAACGCAGTCCAGGATGGCAGAAAACTGCGTGGAGTGATGAAATTAGGAAGTTTGCAGGCATAGGTTGGACTCGGATGATACAAGACAGGGATAATTTAATATTGCTGGAAGAGACCTTTGTCCTACCGTGGACATAATGCTAGCCCGATCATGATGCTGACCGAATTCATTAAAAAGCTTAAGGTTGCTGTGGCATGATTATGAGGATAGTGTATTGCACCCATACACCACAATGTTCAGGGAAGGAAGTGCTGCGCCGGTTGCGCCATCTTGCACCAAACTGCCGGGCTGCGCCAACTTGCGCCAAAGGGCTAACTTCGAAATAAGTCGCTAAATTTTGTGGGATGTTTGTGTTCAGTGGCAATCACGCAGCCATGTGCTGGCTGTCATTCAGCCGTAGAAGTCCGGCTAAAGCAATCCGTTCAAGCGTTGGCGCCTTTGGAGTGAGGGTATTTTCGGTGGCTCATTGTAACTTTGCCACGGGAAAACAAAAATCTTTTGTGCTATACAATGCATTACAAATGCTTCATATAAGTCATACGCGTTTGTGTAACATGCAGACCAGCTCGAGTTGATTTGAACTGGCGCTCTTTTATGGGGCAGTTGGGAAAGAAATCTGCACTCTAAGCTGAATTAATAAGTTGTACGATCTGTCGTTACACATTTTAAGGCTAGCTTCTACACCCTATTGGTAAATCTGCGTCGATTAATATTGAACATTATGCATGTAGTGCTGTAATATATTTTGCATGTGCACTTGAAACCTCTTCACCAGAAATTTTCAATGGCAACCGTAATCAGTTCTCAAATTTGCTCTCTGGGTTGTCTACATCATGCACAACCACACCATACAAAGTCACACTTTTGCTGGCGCAAAATGTCAACCGAGGATGTAAAGTTTCGGTCTTAGTCTACCATAGAGGCCCAAGAGCGGTCGTGTATGGTCGGAGAATATGTGAACGAGAGAAATTGCGTTCGCGGCAATGATGTTCTCGATGCTACTTGAGCATATCGTGTCTGAAAATTCTAAGGAACCATTGCTTGGCATTCAAAATATCGGTAGCTGTTTTACATTGACTTTATGGGGCAGCCCGAATAATAGAGCTTGTGGAAAATATTTTTCGGTGACGCTGGTCACAAAGCCACTGAACACGTTTCTTGCCCCTTTATTCTTTTATTAAATGTCAGTTTTCCTTTCTTCCTTCTCGCCAAGTTATGTGAAATACTGGCAAATATGCACTGAGCAACAGAGTAACTTCTCATTTATTCTGTGGTACTCTGCTATGTCAATTGGATGCCATTGAGAATTTAAAAAAAACAAAGCATTACACGGAACGGTGTTCACTGTATGTTAATGGGTGTTGTTCATGGTTGTCACAGTATCTCTTGCTCATTGTGCACGAATACGTCTAATTAGCTGACTTTATAAACTTACCTAATCAACGAGATGTCAATGAAAAAATTGTGAAGGATGTTGAAACATGAGTGGTAACTGGATTTAAAGCAACCTAGAATTTGCATTATCAAATATCCTTGTCCGATAAGTGAGGTAACTAATGGTAGCTAATTAAACTGAAATATTAGTTGCTTGTGCACAACGAAAAATAAAGAACTCTTGACTAGCATGGAGTAGTCCCAAGTGTATGTTTCGAAGTCTGAGCTAAAGTACTGTTACTAATTTAGCTGACCCCAAAAATGAAACAATGCATTGGAAAAGTTTCAGAATCGTTTGTGTTCCAGTTTTTTGGAACCCTGTACAGGCTCCTTTGCTGTATGTCGATGAAACGATCTCACTTCCTGTTCCATTTGGTCTTTTGCGTAGGTACCTCAGCGTGTTCGAGAAGGTGCACTTCCTGGGTGAAGATGCGGACGAAGAGGCTGACCCCGGCTCGGAGTCTCGCAGTGGCCGCAAGAGCAATGGTGCTGCGTTGGTCCAGGTGCCCATGTACTACAACCGGGCACAGCACGACATCCCTGGTGAGTGAGACGGGCGGCTGAATACTCATGGTGGCTGCTTGGTGGCTGTGGTGTTCCGCTGCCAAGCGTCAGGTCCTGGGTTCGATTCCCGGCTGCAGCGCCCACATTTTGATGTGGGAGGAATTCAGACACACTCGCTTATTTGGGTGCACGATGAAAAAAAATTTGTTCACCCTGAGTGACCAAAAGTAGTACAGAGCCTCCTCCAGTTTGGCTCTTTTTGGGGTCTCTGTAGCCTGAGTGTTGCTGTAGGACTATAAACCCCATGAAGCAATCGTCAATGAAAACTGACTCTTGTACTTGGAGCAGTGTACTTTGCAGAAGCATATTTTGTATTTATTTATTTCTTTGTACAATACTGCAGACATTACAGGTGCAAGCAGGGAGGGCAATATGTACAATGAGATATAAAATCACAAATAGAAAAGTTTGCACTCTGCAACAGCAACAACAAAGAGATTAGTCATGTCATAAATCAATCAGTAATTGGATTGCCAGTCAGCTCATCCCACTCACTTATTGTTTGTGGGAAGAAAGAACAATAGTTAAGCTAATGTTCTAGCTAATATTGAGCTGCAGTAATTAATAATAAATAAACAAATATTTATAAATTGCAAAAGGCATTAGCATCAGGAAAGGGCATTGCTACACAATCGTGTCCCTGGCGTCAGTGAATGTGAGCAGTGGAGCCATGTGTGCCTAGACGTCAATGGCTGAGGACATTGTGGTGTCATGTGCTGGATAAGTACATAACTTCAATGTGGAGTAGCAATAGCGGGCTTCATTTCTTCGTTGCAAATCGTTAGTTATCAGAGCAGTGCACTGGTTACATTAGTACAGAGACCATCTAGCAATGCCACAAACATTTCAAAATTGAAGACCAGTCATACACCTACACCACTACCAATTTTTACACGACTTTATCACAAAATGCAAAATTTGTAGAGCTTGCTTACGAATGTTGTATTTGCACCTGTAACTCTACCATTTTTCATTTGAATCTTGTTTAGTGCAAAACCGCTTTCAAGAGAATAACACTGCAGTCGTTGAACAACTTTTTCTTGTCCACCTATATGGATTCCTCAATTACATGGGCCTACTCGCGCCTCAGTGACACGAACTTGTAACGCCAATGTATGATGGCAGCCGAAATTCCGGCTTTCGTTGCATGGCTGGTTCATTGATAAATGCAATAAACATTTTGGTTTGTCTGTCGTACTGATCATTCTTAGTGGGGCTGTACAGGAGAGCGCTTGTTCTCAGCATCCATACAGAACAAGTCTGGAAACCTTTAATGGGCAGTCAACATCTTCAGTATGTAATCAGTGTTTAGTATTTTTCAACAGAATTTAGTATTACAGTAAAACCTTGTTAATTAAACCTTCCATAATTCGAAAAATCGGATAATTCGGACGTATTTGGCCGCACATCGGTTAATTCGGACAACTTGCGGATCTCTGCGAGTGAGGAGCGCCGAAAATTTGCGACGCAACAGAGCAAGAATGGTGCTGCCGTCCAACCGAAACGAAGCGGCGGAGACATCGCCATAGTCATCATGCGTGAATGACAGCAACACCGTAACGCTTCGTGCTTATTTGTGCCTTCAAAGCCTTTATTCCAGCGTTTTTCTGCCGCGCATAACACCGTGTTGGCCGCGTGCTTTCACGATTGCGCAGTCGCCATCCATGGCCGCGTCGATAGCGGCCTCGTTTTAAGCATGAAATGCTTTTAGCTTCCGTTGTCGGCCACCTTCAAGTGACCTCGAGCTAAAAGCCAGAGCCGTTATCCGGGCACTCCAACGAGAAAATCCGGGCATTCAAACGAGAATATCCGGGCAAGTTGCGAGAACAAAACGAGATCGTCGGGGCAAGAATCAAAACTTTAAAAAATGCGGTCTTTGACGCTAAACCCTTTATACAGGAACGCATTACATACGCTAGCTACTGCCAAAACAAATTGCAGAAAATATTGCATCCGAGTTCTTATCTTTCTTTTTTCCGCAGCAGTTGTGGAAGAAAGTAGTTCAATTCCGACTCGGTATACGCGTCGACCGCATACAAAAAAAAAAGAAACGGCGTAGTCGTCATTCACAATCGCGTCGATAGCGATCGCGGTTTCGTCCGCACTTGTTGCAGGCAACGGTAGTCGGCTCGACTCGATGCGTTTGGCGGCCGCGTGTCTTCAGCACCTCACAATCGCGTCGATAGCGATCGGTTACGTCCGCACTAGTTGCAGGCAATGGTAGTGGCTCGACTCGGTGCGTGCGTCGGCCGTGTGCCTTCAGCACCTCAAAATCGCCGTTCACAATCGCGTCGATAACGACCTCGGTTTCGTCCTCACTTGTTGCAGGGAACGGTAGTCGGCTCGACTCTGTGTGTACGTCGGCCGTGTGCCTTCAGCAGCTCACAATTGTGTCGATAGCGATCGGTTTCGTCCGCACTTTATGCAGGCAATGGTAGTGGCTCGACTCTGTGCGTGCGTCGGCCGCGTGCCTTCAGCACCTCACAATCGCGTCGATAGCGATCGCGGTTTCGTCCGCACTTGTTGCAGGGAACTGTAGTCGGCTCGACTCGGTGCGTGCGTCGGCCGCGTGCCTTCAGCACCTCACAATTGTGTCGATAGCGATCGGTTTCGTCCGCACTTTATGCAGGCAATGGTATGGCTCGACTCGGTGCGTGCGTCGGCCGTGTGCCTTCAGCACCTCAAAATCTCGGTTCACAATCGCGTCGATAGCGACCTCGGTTTCGTCCGCACTTGTTGCAGGCAACGGTAGTCGGCTCGACTCGGTGCGTTCGGCGGCCGTGTGCCTTCAGCACCTCACAATTGTGTCGATAGCGATCGCGGTTTCGTCCGCACTTGTTGCAGGCAATGGTAGTGGCTCGACTCGGTGCGTGCGTCGGCCGTGTGCCTTCGGCACCTCAAAATCGCCGTTCACAATCGCGTCGATAACGACCTCGGTTTCGTCCTCACTTGTTGCAGGGAACGGTAGTCGGCTCGACTCTGTGTGTACGTCGGCCGTGTGCCTTCAGCAGCTCACAATTGTGTCGATAGCGATCGGTTTCGTCCGCACTTTATGCAGGCAATGGTAGTGGCTCGACTCTGTGCGTGCGTCGGCCGTGTGCCTTCAGCTCCTCAAAATCTCCGTTCACAATCGCGTCGATAGCGACCTCGGTTTCGTCCGCACTTGTTGCAGGGAACGGTATTCGGCTCGACTCGGTGCGTTCGGCGGCCGTGTGCCTTCAGCACCCCACAATCGCGTCGATAGCGATCGCGGTTTCGTCCGCACTTGTTGCAGGCAATGGTAGTGGCTCGACTCGGTGCGTGCGTCGGCCGTGTGCCTTCAGCTCCTCAAAATCTCCGTTCACAATCGCGTCGATAGCGACCTCGGTTTCGTCCGCACTTGTTGCAGGGAACGGTAGTCGGCTCGACTCGGTGCGTGCGTCGGCCGTGTGCCTTCAGCACCTCACAATCGCGTCGATAGCGATCGCGGTTTCGTCCGCACTTGTTGCAGGGAACTGTAGTCGGCTCGACTCGGTGCGTTCGGCGGCCGTGTGCCTTCAGCACCTCACAATTGTGTCGATAGCGATCGCGGTTTCGTCCGCACTTGTTGCAGGCAATGGTAGTGGCTCGACTCGGTGCGTGCGTCGGCCGTGTGCCTTCAGCTCCTCAAAATCTCCGTTCACAATCGCGTCGATAGCGACCTCGGTTTCGTCCGCACTTGTTGCAGGGAACGGTATTCGGCTCGACTCGGTGCGTTCGGCGGCCGTGTGCCTTCAGCACCTCACAATCACGTCGATAGCGATCGCGGTTTCGTCCGCATTTGTTGCAGGCAATGGTAGTGGCTCGACTTGGTGCGTGCGTCGGCCGTGTGCCTTCAGCTCCTCAAAATCTCCGTTCACAATCGCGTCGATAGCGACCTCGGTTTCGTCCGCACTTGTTGCAGGGAACGGTATTCGGCTCGACTCGGTGCGTTCGGCGGCCGTGTGCCTTCAGCACCCCACAATCGCGTCGATAGCGATCGCGGTTTCGTCCGCACTTGTTGCAGGCAATGGTAGTGGCTCGACTCGGTGCGTGCGTCGGCCGTGTGCCTTCAGCTCCTCAAAATCTCCGTTCACAATCGCGTCGATAGCGACCTCGGTTTCGTCCGCACTTGTTGCAGGGAACGGTAGTCGGCTCGACTCGGTGCGTGCGTCGGCCGTGTGCCTTCAGCACCTCACAATTGTGTCGATAGCGATCGGTTTCGTCCGCACTTTATGCAGGCAGTGGTAGCGGCTCGACTCGGTGCGTGCGTCGGCCGCGTGCCTTCAGCACCTCACAATCGCGTCAATAGCGATCGCGGTTTCGTCCGCACTTGTTGCAGGGAACTGTAGTCGGCTCGACTCGGTGCGTTCGGTGGCCGCGTGCCTTCAGCACCCCACAATCGCGTCGATAGCGATCGGTTTCGTCCGCACTTGTTGCAGGCAATGGTAGTGGCTCGACTCGGTGCGTGCGTCGGCCGTGTGCCTTCAGCTCCTCAAAATCTCCGTTCACAATCGCGTCGATAGCGACCTCGGTTTTGTCCGCACTTGTTGCAGGGAACGGTAGTCGGCTCGACTCGGTGCGTGCGTCGGCCGTGTGCCTTCAGCACCTCACAATTGTGTCGATAGCAATCGGTTTCGTCCGCACTTTATGCAGGCAATGGTAGTGGCTCGACTCGGTGCGTGCGTCGGCCGTGTGCCTTCGGCACCTCAAAATCTCCGTTCACAATCGCGTCGATAGCGACCTCGGTTTCGTCGGCACTTGTTGCAGGGAACGGTAGTCGCCTCGACTCGGTGCGTTCGGCGGCCGTGTGCCTTCAGCACCTCACAATCGCGTCGATAGCGACCTCGGTTTCGTCGGCACTTGTTGCAGGGAACGGTAGTCGCCCGACTCGGTGCGTTCGGCGGCCGTGTGCCTTCAGCACCTCACAATCGCGTCGATAACGATCGCGGTTTCGTCCGCACTTGTTGCAGGGAACGGTAGTCGCCCGACTCGGTGCGTTCGGCGGCCGTGTGCCTTCAGCACCTCACTATCGCGTCCATAGGGATCGCGGTTTCGTCCGCACTTGTTGCAGGGAACGGTAGTCGCCCGCCTCGGTGCGTTCGGCGGCCGTGTGCCTTCAGCACCTCACAATCGCGTCGATAGCGATCGGTTTGGTCCGCACTTGTTGCAGGGAACGGTAGTCGCCCGACTCGGTGCGTTCGGCGGCCGCGTGCCTTCAGCACCTCACAATCGCGTCGATAGCGATCGCAGTTTCGTCCGCACTTGTTGCAAGGAACGGTAGTTGCCTCGACTCGGTGCGTTCGGCGGCCGCGTGCCTTCAGCACCTCACAATCGCGTCGATAGCGATCGGTTTCGTCCGCACGTGTTGCAGGGAACGGTAGTCGCCCGACTCGGTGCGTTCGGCGGCCGCGTGCCTTCAGCACCTCACAATCGCGTCGATAGCGATCGGTTTCGTCCGCACTTGTTGCAGGGAACGGTAGTCGCCTCGACTCGGTGCGTTCGGCGGCCGTGTGCCTTCAGCACCTCACAATCGCGTCGATAGGGATCGCGGTTTCGTCCGCACTTGTTGCAGGGAACGGTAGTCGCCCGACTCGGTGCGTTCGGCGGCCGTGTGCCTTCAGCACCTCACAATCGCGTCAATAGCGATCGGTTTCGTCGGCACTTGTTGCAGGGAACGGTAGTCGCCTCGACTCGGTGCGTTCGGCGGCCGTGTGCCTTCAGCACCTCACAATCGCGTCGATAGCGATCGGTTTCGTCCGCACGTGTTGCAGGGAACGGTAGTCGCCCGACTCGGTGCGTTCGGCGGCCGCGTGCCTTCAGCACCTCACTATCGCGTCGATAGGGATCGCGGTTTCGTCCGCACTTGTTGCAGGGAACGGTAGTCGCCCGACTCGGTGCGTTCGGCGGCCGTGTGCCTTCAGCACCTCACAATCGCGTCGATAGCGATCGGTTTCGTCCGCACTTGTTGCAGGGAACGGTAGTCGCCCGACTCGGTGCGTTCGGCGGCCGTGTGCCTTCAGCACCTCACTATCGCGTCGATAGGGATCGCGGTTTCGTCCGCACTTGTTGCAGGGAACGGTAGTCGCCCGACTCGGTGCGTTCGGCGGCCGTGTGCCTTCAGCACCTCACAATCGCGTCGATAGCGATCGCAGTTTCGTCCGCACGTGTTGCAGGGAACGGTAGTCGCCTCGACTCGATGCGTTCGGCGGCCGCGTGCCTTCAGCACCTCACAATCGCGTCGATAGCGATCGGTTTGGTCCGCACTTGTTGCAGGGAACGGTAGTCGCCCGACTCGGTGCGTTCGGCGGCCGTGTGCCTTCAGCACCTCACAATCGCGTCGATAGCGATCGCAGTTTCGTCCGCACTTGTTGCAAGGAACGGTAGTTGCCTCGACTCGGTGCGTTCGGCGGCCGTGTGCCTTCAGCACCTCACAATCGCGTCGATAGCGATCGGTTTCGTCCGCACGTGTTGCAGGGAACGGTAGTCGCCCGACTCGGTGCGTTCGGCGGCCGCGTGCCTTCAGCACCTCACAATCGCGTCGATAGCGATCGGTTTCGTCCGCACTTGTTGCAGGGAACGGTAGTCGCCCGACTCGGTGCGTTCGGCGGCCGCGTGCCTTCAGCACCTCACTATCGCGTCGATAGGGATCGCGGTTTCGTCCGCACTTGTTGCAGGGAACGGTAGTCGCCCGACTCGGTGCGTTCGGCGGCCGTGTGCCTTCAGCACCTCACAATCGCGCCGATAGCGATCGCAGTTTCGTCCGCACGTGTTGCAGGGAACGGTAGTCGCCTCGACTCGATGCGTTCGGCGGCCGCGTGCCTTCAGCACCTCACTATCGCGTCGATAGGGATCGCGGTTTCGTCCGCACTTGTTGCAGGGAACGGTAGTCGCCCGACTCGGTGCGTTCGGCGGCCGTGTGCCTTCAGCACCTCACTATCGCGTCGATAGGGATCGCGGTTTCGTCGGCACTTGTTGCAGGGAACGGTAGTCGCCTGACTCGGTGCGTTGGGCGGCCGTGTGCCTTCAGCACCTCACAATCGCGTCGATAGCGATCGGTTTCGTCTGCACTTGTTCCAGGGAACGGTAGTCGCCTCGACTCGATGCGTTCGGCGTCCGCGTGCCTTCAGCACCTCACTATCGCGTCGATAGGATCGCGGTTTCGTCCGCACTTGTTGCAGGGAACGGTAGTCGCCCGACTCTGTGCGTTCGGCGGCCGTGTGCCTTCAGCACCTCACTATCGCGTCGATAGGGATCGCGGTTTCGTCCGCACTTGTTGCAGGGAACGGTAGTCGCCAGACTCGGTGCGTTGGGCGGCCGTGTGCCTTCAGCACCTCACAATCGCGTCGATAGCGATCGGTTTCGTCTGCACTTGTTCCAGGGAACGGTAGTCGCCTCGACTCGGTGCGTTCGGCGGCCGTGTGCCTTCAGCACCTCACAATCGCGTCGATAGCGATCGGTTTCGTCCGCACGTGTTGCAGGGAACGGTAGTCGCCCGACTCGGTGCGTTCGGCGGCCGCGTGCCTTCAGCACCTCACTATCGCGTCGATAGGGATCGCGGTTTCGTCCGCACTTGTTGCAGGGAACGGTAGTCGCCCGACTCGGTGCGTTCGGCGGCCGTGTGCCTTCAGCACCTCACAATCGCGTCGATAGCGATCGGTTTCGTCCGCACTTGTTGCAGGGAACGGTAGTCGCCCGACTCGGTGCGTTCGGCGGCCGTGTGCCTTCAGCACCTCACTATCGCGTCGATAGGGATCGCGGTTTCGTCCGCACTTGTTGCAGGGAACGGTAGTCGCCCGACTCGGTGCGTTCGGCGGCCGTGTGCCTTCAGCACCTCACAATCGCGTCGATAGCGATCGCAGTTTCGTCCGCACGTGTTGCAGGGAACGGTAGTCGCCTCGACTCGATGCGTTCGGCGGCCGCGTGCCTTCAGCACCTCACAATCGCGTCGATAGCGATCGGTTTGGTCCGCACTTGTTGCAGGGAACGGTAGTCGCCCGACTCGGTGCGTTCGGCGGCCGTGTGCCTTCAGCACCTCACAATCGCGTCGATAGCGATCGCAGTTTCGTCCGCACTTGTTGCAAGGAACGGTAGTTGCCTCGACTCGGTGCGTTCGGCGGCCGTGTGCCTTCAGCACCTCACAATCGCGTCGATAGCGATCGGTTTCGTCCGCACGTGTTGCAGGGAACGGTAGTCGCCCGACTCGGTGCGTTCGGCGGCCGCGTGCCTTCAGCACCTCACAATCGCGTCGATAGCGATCGGTTTCGTCCGCACTTGTTGCAGGGAACGGTAGTCGCCCGACTCGGTGCGTTCGGCGGCCGCGTGCCTTCAGCACCTCACTATCGCGTCGATAGGGATCGCGGTTTCGTCCGCACTTGTTGCAGGGAACGGTAGTCGCCCGACTCGGTGCGTTCGGCGGCCGTGTGCCTTCAGCACCTCACAATCGCGCCGATAGCGATCGCAGTTTCGTCCGCACGTGTTGCAGGGAACGGTAGTCGCCTCGACTCGATGCGTTCGGCGGCCGCGTGCCTTCAGCACCTCACTATCGCGTCGATACGGATCGCGGTTTCGTCCGCACTTGTTGCAGGGAACGGTAGTCGCCCGACTCGGTGCGTTCGGCGGCCGTGTGCCTTCAGCACCTCACTATCGCGTCGATAGGGATGGCGGTTTCGTCGGCACTTGTTGCAGGGAACGGTAGTCGCCTGACTCGGTGCGTTGGGCGGCCGTGTGCCTTCAGCACCTCACAATCGCGTCGATAGCGATCGGTTTCGTCTGCACTTGTTCCAGGGAACGGTAGTCGCCTCGACTCGATGCGTTCGGCGTCCGCGTGCCTTCAGCACCTCACTATCGCGTCGATAGGGATCGCGGTTTCGTCCGCACTTGTTGCAGGGAACGGTAGTCGCCCGACTCTGTGCGTTCGGCGGCCGTGTGCCTTCAGCACCTCACTATCGCGTCGATAGGGATCGCGGTTTCGTCCGCACTTGTTGCAGGGAACGGTAGTCGCCAGACTCGGTGCGTTGGGCGGCCGTGTGCCTTCAGCACCTCACAATCGCGTCGATAGCGATCGGTTTCGTCTGCACTTGTTCCAGGGAACGGTAGTCGCCCGACTCGGTGCGTTCGGCGGCCGTGTGCCTTCAGCACCTCACTATCGCGTCGATAGGGATCGCGGTTTCGTCCGCACTTGTTGCAGGGAACGGTAGTCGCCCGTCTCGGTGCGTTCGGCGGCCGTGTGCCTTCAGCACCTCACAATCGCGTCGATAGCGATCGCAGTTTCGTCCGCACTTGTTGCAAGAAACGGTAGTCGCCCTACTCGGTGCGTTCGGCGGCCGTGTGCCTTCAGCACCTCACTATCGCGTCGATAGGGATCGCGGTTTCGTCCGCACTTGTTGCAGGGAACGGTAGTCGCCCGTCTCGGTGCGTTCGGCGGCCGCGTGCCTTCAGCACCTCACTATCGCGTCGATAGGGATCGCGGTTTCGTCCGCACTTGTTGCAGGGAACGATAGTCGCCCGACTCGGTGCGTTGGGCGGCCGTGTGCCTTCAGCACCTCACAATCGCGTCGATAGCGATCGGTTTCGTCCGCACTTGTTCCAGGGAACGGTAGTCGCCCGACTCGGTGCGTTCGGCGGCCGTGTGCCTTCAGCACCTCACAATCGCGTCGATAGGGATCGCGGTTTCGTCCGCACTTGTTGGAGGGAGCGGTAGTCGCCTCGACTCGGTGCGTCTGGCGGCCGTGTGCCTTCAGCACCTCACAATCGCGTCGATAGGGATCGCGGTTTCGTCCGCACTTGTTGCAGGGAACGGTAGTCGCCCGACTCGGTGCGTTCGGCGGCCGTGTGCCTTCAGCACCTCACAATCGCGTCGATAGCGATCGGTTTGGTCCGCACTTGTTGCAGGGAACGGTAGTCGCCCGACTCGGTGCGTTCAGTGGCCGTGTGCCTTCAGCACCTCACAATCGCGTCGATAGCGATCGCAGTTTCGTCCGCACTTGTTGCAAGAAACGGTAGTCGCCCGACTCGGTGCGTTCGGCGGCCGTGTGCCTTCAGCACCTCACAATCGCGTCGATAGCGATCGGTTTCGTCCGCACTTGTTGCAAGAAACGGTAGTCGCCCGACTCGGTGCGTTCGGCGGCCGTGTGCCTTCAGCACCTCACTATCGCGTCGATAGGGATCGCGGTTTCGTCCGCACTTGTTGCAGGGAACGGTAGTCGCCCGTCTCGGTGCGTTCGGCGGCCGCGTGCCTTCAGCACCTCACTATCGCGTCGATAGGGATCGCGGTTTCGTCCGCACTTGTTGCAGGGAACGATAGTCGCCCGACTCGGTGCGTTGGGCGGCCGTGTGCCTTCAGCACCTCACAATCGCGTCGATAGCGATCGGTTTCGTCCGCACTTGTTCCAGGGAACGGTAGTCGCCCGACTCGGTGCGTTCGGCGGCCGTGTGCCTTCAGCACCTCACAATCGCGTCGATAGGGATCGCGGTTTCGTCCGCACTTGTTGGAGGGAGCGGTAGTCGCCTCGACTCGGTGCGTCTGGCGGCCGTGTGCCTTCAGCACCTCACTATCGCGTCGATAGGGATCGCGGTTTCGTCCGCACTTGTTGCAGGGAACGGTAGTCGCCCGACTCGGTGCGTTCGGCGGCCGTGTGCCTTCAGCACCTCACAATCGCGTCGATAGCGATCGGTTTGGTCCGCACTTGTTGCAGGGAACGGTAGTCGCCCGACTCGGTGCGTTCAGTGGCCGTGTGCCTTCAGCACCTCACAATCGCGTCGATAGCGATCGCAGTTTCGTCCGCACTTGTTGCAAGAAACGGTAGTCGCCCGACTCGGTGCGTTCGGCGGCCGTGTGCCTTCAGCACCTCACTATCGCGTCGATAGGGATCGCGGTTTCGTCCGCACTTGTTGCGGGGAACGGTAGTCGCCCGTCTCGGTGCGTTCGGCGGCCGTGTGCCTTCAGCACCTCACAATCGCGTCGATAGCGATCGGTTTCGTCCGCACTTGTTGCAGGGAACGGTAGTCGCCCGACTCGGTGCGTTCGGCGGCCGTGTGCCTTCAGCACCTCACTATCGCGTCGATAGGGATCGCGGTTTCGTCCGCACTTGTTGCAGGGAACGGTAGTCGCCCGACTCGGTGCGTTCGGCGGCCGTGTGCCTTCAGCACCTCACAATCGCGTCGATAGGGATCGCGGTTTCGTCCGCACTTGTTGGAGGGAGCGGTAGTCGCCTCGACTCGGTGCGTCTGGCGGCCGTGTGCCTTCAGCACCTCACTATCGCGTCGATAGGGATCGCGGTTTCGTCCGCACTTGTTGCAGGGAACGGTAGTCGCCCGACTCGGTGCGTTCGGCGGCCGTGTGCCTTCAGCACCTCACAATCGCGTCGATAGCGATCGGTTTGGTCCGCACTTATTGCAGGGAACGGTAGTCGCCCGACTCGGTGCGTTCAGTGGCCGTGTGCCTTCAGCACCTCACAATCGCGTCGATAGCGATCGCAGTTTCGTCCGCACGTGTTGCAGGGAACGGTAGTCGCCCGACTCGGTGCGTTCGGCGGCCGTGTGCCTTCAGCACCTCACTATCGCGTCGATAGGGATCGCGGTTTCGTCCGCACTTGTTGCAGGGAACGGTAGTCGCCCGACTCGGTGCGTTCGGCGGCCGTGTGCCTTCAGCACCTCACTATCGCGTCGATAGGGATCGCGGTTTCGTCCGCACTTGTTGCAGGGAACGGTAGTCGCCCGACTCGGTGCGTTCGGCGGCCGTGTGCCTTCAGCACCTCACAATCGCGTCGATAGCGATCGCAGTTTCGTCCGCACGTGTTGCAGGGAACGGTAGTCGCCTCGACTCGATGCGTTCGGCGGCCGCGTGCCTTCAGCACCTCACAATCGCGTCGATAGCGATCGGTTTCGTCCGCACTTGTTGCAGGGAACGGTAGTCGCCCGACTCGGTGCGTTGGGCGGCCGTGTGCCTTCAGCACCTCACAATCGCGTCGATAGCGATCGGTTTCGTCCGCACTTGTTGCAGGGAACGGTAGTCGCCCGACTCGGTGCGTTCGGCGGCCGTGTGCCTTCAGCACCTCACTATCGCGTCGATAGGGATCGCGGTTTCGTCCGCACTTGTTGCAGGGAACGGTAGTCGCCCGACTTGGTGCGTTCGGCGGCCGTGTGCCTTCAGCACCTCACTATCGCGTCGATAGCGATCGGTTTCGTCCGCGCTTGTTGCAGGGAACGGTAGTCACCCGACTCGGTGCGTTCGGCGGCCGTGTGCCTTCAGCACCTCACAATCGCGTCGATAGGGATCGCGGTTTCGTCCGCACTTGTTGGAGGGAACGGTAGTCGCCTCGACTCGGTGCGTTCGGCGGCCGTGTGCCTTCAGCACCTCACAATCGCGTCGATAGCGATCGGTTTGGTCCGCACTTGTTGCAGGGAACGGTAGTCGCCTCGACTCGGTGCGTTCGGCGGCCGTGTGCCTTCAGCACCTCACTATCGCGTCGATAGGGATCGCGGTTTCGTCCGCACTTGTTGCAGGGAACGGTAGTCGCCCGACTCGGTGCTTTCGGCGGCCGTGTGCCTTCAGCACCTCACAATCGCGTCGATAGCGATCGGTTTGGTCCGCACTTGTTGCAAGGAACGGTAGTCGCCCGCCTCGGTGCGTTCGGCGGCCGTGTGCCTTCAGCACCTCACTATCGCGTCGATAGGGATCGCGGTTTCGTCCGCACTTGTTGCAGGGAACGGTAGTCGCCCGTCTCGGTGCGTTGGGCGGCCGTGTGCCTTCAGCACCTCACTATCGCGTCGATAGGGATCGCGGTTTCGTCCGCACTTGTTGGAGGGAACGGTAGTCGCCTCGACTCGGTGCGTTCGGCGGCCGTGTGCCTTCAGCACCTCACTATCGCGTCGATAGGGATCGCGGTTTCGTCCGCACTTGTTGGAGGGAACGGTAGTCGCCTCGACTCGGTGCGTGTTCGGCCACGTGCCTGCAGCACCTCATGATCGCGTTGATAGCGACCTCGGTTTTGTCTGCACTTATTGCAGGGATTGGCAGTTGCCTCGACTTGGTGAGTGCGTTGGCCGCATGCCTTCAACACCTCAGTCAGCGTTCACAATCGCGTCAATAGCCACCGTGGTTCCGTCTGCACTTGTTGCAGGGAACCGTAGTCGCCTGTACTCTGTGCGGGCGTTGGCTGTTTGTCTTCAGCACCAGGTGCATGCCGCGGCCATGCTGCAAAGGAATTCACAAGCCCTCAATTGCGCCTGCGTGAGGCAATGAGTCAAGGAATGATAATTGCAGCTTCTGCGCTGATTTTGTGCGAAATAGAAACAGGATTTGCTCATTCATTCACTAAATAAAAACATGTTGACGTATTAATCATTTGCTGCTTGTCTGGATGCCCTCGATTATTCTGTTTGGTTAATTTAGACATTTTTTCTGTGTCATGAAATTAAATTAACAAGGTTTTATTGTAATTTAATTTGACAGTACTATATTTAAAATTTCAAAGCCATAGAAGAATATTATTTATTTATTTCATTACCCACAGCACCATTCGAGATTATTACACCCAGAGGTGAAATAACAATACACAATGCAGGTAGAGGAAAACTATAGATAAAGTGATACTGTGTAAACGTCAAGAATACAAATAAGCAAGAATGTCGTCACCAAAAGTGAAACAACTTGTGTATATAAAATGCTGTCTACAGGATGTAGTAAACATATTTTCTTGACACAATAATTCCAGCATCACCGGGCAGCTTGTCCCACGCCGTTACTGTACGTGTAATAGTTTAAGGGCAGGTGTGTTCACGAATCGGGTCATACATATATGTCACTATGGCCAACCCACTTGACCAATCATCTCTGCTTGAGTTGTCTTGCCTGCGTGTGTGTGTGTGCGTGTGCAGAGAGCCAGCGGCTCGTCCTGGGCCTTGCGCCCTGCCCGGGCCCGTCGCCGGAGTACAGCAAGCTCTGCATGTCCCTCCTGAGCGGCCTGCCCAACGAGGAAGCGCTTACGCTCAACGTGTGCACCCTCCTCTCCAACGAGGGGCGGCACAGCCTCAAGATGGACCGCATGCCCCGGCTCATCGACCTCCTGCTGGCACAGGCGGGGCTCTTCCCGGCAGGTGAGAGCCGTCTTGGGAACACTAGCCTGGTTTACAACTTTATATATTGTTGCAAAGGGTGGGCATTTGTACCAACTCATCACCGGCAGCTTACTGCTATCCTTAGAAAGGAAAGCATGGAGTCATTGCATTCTACTGCTACTAACATAGGGGGCAGGAACTTGGATGTTGGTAAAGGAGCCTGAGGAGATGGTAAGGACAGTGCAGCAAATCATAGAATGAAAGATGTCCTGATATTTCAGTTGAGAGAGCCGATATTCTAGTTGACACTAGAGGAAGTATTGGGAGTTGGGCAGGACTTGTAATGCGTAGGGCAGATAACTGGTGGCCTGTTAGAATTGCAGATTGCGATCCAAGGGAAAGGAAGCACAGTCAAAAACGGCAGAAAACTAGGTAGTGTGTCGAAATGATAAAATTCTCAGGCCTAAGATGGACCTGAGCCAACGCCACAGCCAACGCCATCTAAGTAGCACAAATACTGTACACTGCTTTATGGCATATCTTATTTTGTTTTAATGCAAGCTGAACGACAAGGACAACAGAAAGGCACATCTGACAGACACAGCGCATCTGGCGCACGCAGCACACAGTTATATGTCGTACCAACAAGCCCCTCTAACTATACTCATCTGCTTTATGACGTCATGCTGAGGCCTGAAATTTCCATTGCCAAGCCCGGCGTGGCAAAGGCAGTGATGTCACAGTTGCCACGGCTAACTTGGTAGCATCCCCTTTAGGTTCTGTGGCAATCAGATCAGGTCATCCCCTTTAGGTTCTGTGGCAATCAGATCAGGTAGCATGACGTATTGTAAGGATTGGGGGCTCAATCCCATCGCTCGTAATCAGTTGTCAAGAATTGGAGTCTGTCATGAATTGGAAGGTAGCTGGCCCATGCCGTTGTCCAACTTTTCCGTGCTGAGGACGTTGTTGAAGGGAAGGACTGCTTCTCATCGAGAGCGAGGAATATGGGTTTATTTACAGTATCTACATCAGGATGTTGCAGTTCAACAGTCTAGCATGACTGCGAGAGAGAGCGGCCGCACAACAGCGCTTTATAAACACTTGGTCCTCCCTCGATACCAAGGTGAGGGAAATGCTCGACCAGTCATCGTAAACAACTAGCCTCTCTGCGCGAGGGATTACACACACACACTTCCACACAGGTTCACTCTCCTCAACCGACGTCAGACGGACTTCGTAGAACTCGGGGCTTACGTCAGGAAAGGTGCCTTTTATTCCCCGAGCTGACTCCCGCAGCGCGGCCGGTTGCCCATTGTCTTGCGTCTTGAACGGCGCGTTGGAAGGGGCCTCGAACTATGTTCCCTCGGGGACTCTCCCGCTTGCGGCAGACCGGGTAGGCAGTGTCGTGTTTCGGCACAAAGCCTGCTTCGTCGAACTCATCTCGGCTCCTGCGACGGAGAGTTGAGGACACGCATAGTGTCCTCCGGACACAGTCAACTTAGTGACGCCGTGGCTAGAGGGTTGCGGCGGCCTTCCAGAAAAAAGTTTGACGCCACTATCGCAACTGGCTGGCAAAACTTGCACGTCAGCGGGCCGTTCTTAGCAGTATATGTATCTGGGTGAACAGGCCTTGTGTTATCTAATTGCCGTTGCCTCAGCTGGAACAAAACAAAGGTACTAAATTGAAGATGGGCTGTGGGAGGCCTTCATCCTGGAGTGGACATAAATATGATACGGGTGATTATGAATGTTTTTTAATGCATTGAATGACAGGGACAATTTTTAAGTATTGGGTAGGTTATTCCAAAATATTTACAAGGGCATGCTTCAGACTGAAGCCATCATTTTGATAGTGGATATGTCTTTTAAGGGCAACAACTGTGATTCTTGGCATAAGTGGACTTACATTTCTCTGTATATACGTAGCTCACTGTCCACCTAGTGCCAAGAAGCAGAGACAGGTGCAAAGATTAAGGTGAACTGGTAGTATTCAAAAAAAGAGATTAGTTATAGTACTTAGCGGAAGGGGGATCTGCTGTCCACGTTTCCCTTGCTTGTCCACTTTTGGGGATAGCATATTTCTTTTGGTTAGAAAAATGCAAATATGTTATTCGAGCCCTTGTAAAGTTATTGTTCAAAGCAAATGTAGCGTCATTGGAATTATAAAGAGATGCCTTGTCAAACGAGTTTATGGAAACGAGCGGTAGTGTAAAGTTTTCAGTAATGTTATAACTGAAATGGCAATTTGCTAGGTGCCATATTTTGTATGAGTTCTGTCCTTTTTCATTCGTTGGCATGACACCATGTGCTAATGATAGCCATCGTCAGCCACTAGCTAGGACAGGGGATAAGAACTGAATGGAATAGAAGGAAAAGAATCCTTGCATAATGTGGCTCCAAATGAATGATGGATTATGGAGGAATGCAATGGTGGTAGCATGGTGAAAGCTAAAGGTTGGTAATCATGTGGCTCTATGTCAGTGTATTGTTTGCTGATGTATTGGTATGAGAAAAAATTTCACGTCTCATTCTGTCGTGTCATTGACGCCTTTGCTTTTGCCTGCACGCAGATGACCCGACGCTGCGGCCCATGATGCTGGAGAGCTGGCAGGGGGTAGAGGGCCGGCGGATGGAGCGTTTCTGGGAGGACAATTTAGACGCCGAGACGATAGCCTTATTTAATATCGGCAAAGGTCGGTTACGACTCTATCTTGGCTAGTGTGTTTTAAACCAGCTGCAGCCCAGCTGGCAGGTGCTTAACACTTGGCGTTTTTTCTTTCTTTTTTTGCCGTTGGTCATTGCAGGTAGCAAAGACGAAGAAGATGAGCTTTTTAACTTAAATTATGAAGTAGGAACACGGAGTATAGAAGGCCAAAGAGTGTTAAGGGTGAGTTCTTTTTATAACTTTCAAATGCTTTGACATTTTTTTCATGATGCATGAACTTGAAGAACGGGGGGAATATAGGGACTCTTATTTTTATCAACAACACTGTGAAGCTCAGGAAAGCATAGGAAAAATGAACTGTTTCTTAACTGAAATGTAAACCTAATTATGAATGCTGGTTAAATTTGCAGTAAGCTTCATATTCTTAAGGAAAAGGGGAAAAAATGTTCTCAAGAAGACAGTCTGCTGCTGGGGGGAGCCTAACCTACAACCTCCGCATGATGCCTGTGATGCTCTACCATTAGAGCTGCAGCAGTAGCTGCCTCCTCTTTGTTCACTTTCATGGGTATTTGTGAATGAATGTGTGTACTAGAAACAACTGTTGGGTGTTAACCAGCGTGTCTCATGGCCATGGCAGTAGATGTGGGAGATCCTTTCAACCACACTTGTCAAATAGTATGTGAATTTAGCACTATGGTTTTTTCTTTTTTGGATTCATTATCTGTCTACTTAATTACTGCAGCAAGACATTCTAGTGTTTTTTGGAGTGTATTGGTCCAAGCCTGCATCGTTGAGCTGATTCAAATTTCTTGTCATGTTTTGAGAGTGGGGAATGCTGATGTGTAAAGTCGTGATTCTTGAAAAATCCTTAAAACATCATGAACTCTTTAGAAGTCTTAAGT
Source organism: Dermacentor variabilis (assembly GCF_050947875.1). NCBI lineage: Eukaryota > Metazoa > Arthropoda > Arachnida > Ixodida > Ixodidae > Dermacentor > Dermacentor variabilis. Next base: position 15,759,991 of record NC_134578.1, on the reverse strand, counting down.
TTTAAGCCATGCTAAGCAGATTTAATTTGGTCTTCTGGCCGCAGCATGATGCAGTGTCTGAAAGTCAATCCAATCCATTTAGCACATTTGTGTGTCATCAGGGGGCAGCACACAAAATGCAAAAGTCTTCTCTATGCAGCTTTTTCATTTGATTATATTTAAGAAAAAAAATGTTAGCTCGGTGTTCAGAACTGTTTGACTTCAACCTGTCAAACCTATTATTGTTTTGAGTTATTCCATTTTACTTTTCATAACTAAAGACTCAAATTTTCTCTATGAAAACTGCTTCCCACCAACATTTGATGCACATTTGACAACTTTTTTTTTTTAGGTTTGAGTAGTGAAAAACAGTGTCTTCTGGTGGTGTTGTGCAGTTTTCTGTGCATCAAAAGGCATTCATGGTCTCACGTGATGCTATTTCGTGCCTTTTTGATACTTATGTAGCTTTGTTAACGTTGCTGCTGCAAACACTTCCTTAATGAAGATTGACTGTCCTTTCTGCAGATTGCACTGATATTCCACAACCTCTCGTTTGAAGAGCGCAATGCTGTCATTTTGGCAAAGAACCGGACGTTCATCAGGTTTGTCTCTGCAGTTTCGTTTGGCTCGGCCTAAAATTCAAAGGACGTAATGCAAACAGCAGATAACGGGGTATAATGCAGTCAAAGACGATGTAGGTATAGAATTGGGTACTATGATGAAATTAGGAAATTTGCAGGCATCAGATGGAGCTTGCCGATGTAAAACAGGGCTAATTGGAGATCGCTGGGAGAGGCCTTCTTCCTGCAATGGACGTAAATTAGGTTGAAGATGCAGAGCATATGTATTAAACATTAACAAGTAAAATGCTACCACCACACCTTATGCTGGCTTTAGACACAGTCGGATCTTGGGTGGGTAACGAGATGAAACGGTAGACTCATATGAAGGGCGACAAAAACCACTGTTGCCCATTGTACAGTGAATGCCTTTCTCGGGGCAATTCTGATGAAGACAGGTTCTCCATGCTAAGGCTGACATTTGTACAAGAGGTCTTGTCGTCAAGGCAACCACAGTAGAACATTGTGTGATGTGTTTGCTAGTGTGCTACTATAACCAAGAAATTCACTGTTCCTGCAGGTTTGTCATGTTGTCGGCCCTGAGTCGTTGGTCTACATTGCGCCAAGTGGCTCTGGACACGATAGGCAACCTGGCTTCTAAGGTGTGTTGTCTTTCTCAATTTATTTCTTTCTCTGAATCTGTGCTGTTTTTAGGCACATTGCCAGGCCTGCCTTTTCTCTTGCTTTTAAATTTTTGGCCATACTCTATTTTGTCTTTAAAACTTCTGCTGACCATTCTTGCAACATTGAATGTCGCTTCAATTTTTGGTCGCTTTGAAGTTCTTGCTTATCAGAAGTAAAGTCTCACAAATTTTAATGACATGGTCACAGCTGGTACAAGCTTTTCAGCTGATACAAATTTTGAAAATCTTACAGCTAAGATATATGAACTACAGTCAATGCCTTTATAATGACTGCCTCCACTACGATTTGGCCTAGTTTCTATCTTTCGTATCTGTTGTGACCACTACAATGAATTTACCTGTACTATGAAGGAATTAAGTTGCCTCCAATGGCTTAATTGTTGCTTTACAAGGAACGCACATACCGTAAAATCCAGAGAAATGGCCCACCTAAAATCGAGAGAAAATCGAGTGAAAATGTGAGGTGGGATAACTTGCAGTGTGCAGTAAAAAAGAGTTGAAAAATGTATAGCAGCCAAAGAATGAGCGCACGTTGATTAGCACTGAATTCATTTGTTCTCAAAAACGGTAAACGAACAGTTATTGTCACTTTCAAACAAAAGGTCGACAACCTCCTCACGCACCATGTTCGACGTGGTTAGCAGGGCAGTGGAAGGGGGGACCGCCGAAAGGAAGCCACTCATGAAGCTCTTCGTCTTCTGATGCATAGTGTAAGAAATCTTAGAGCCGATAAGATACAAACGCGAGCGCTCGAGCACAGAAGTGACACTATGAGGTAAAGTTTGCTGCTAGGCCTAACTTGCACGCCGCAAGCACAGCACCTGCAAAACACAGAACGGAAACAAGAAAAAGAAAGAGGGAGAATACTGCAATAAACAAGAATCGTAATAGTAAGCGAACTAAATATTTTCGCAGTTTGTAAATTACAAAAATATGAATGGTATGCAATTTATGTTGTGAATGGTGTTTATGAATGGTATTGCAATTGAAAAATCACACCTGGAACGCTGAGGGCGAAAAACACCTTCAAAAGATCCGGCTGGTCGGCTCCCTGAGGGTTAGGAATGCCAGGAATGGTATTGTCAAGGGTGGGTTATCTATAGGTGTTCTTGAAAAACTAGAAAATCATGCCACAAAAGTGGGTATGTTGTCTTCCGGGGGTGGGGCATCTCGGGATTTTACGGAAGCAGCACCACCACTTCAATCCTCAGCAGCCACTGAGCTGCAGTCAGTGCTAGCACTGTTGAGACGCACTTAATACGCGTGTCGTTAGAAGTGAACATTCCTATGCTGCTGTGTATCTCCAGGAATTGTTCACGACATATGCCACTTATTGCAACAGAGCATCAAATTTGATGCCTTGTGAATGCATTGCGGTTAATGACAATGATCTGCTTGGAACAGACGACCTATGACGACGTCCGAACCGTCAAGGGCGACAAGAAAGCAAAGGTTGAGTGTAAGGCAGAAGTTATTGAGAGCCTACAAACAAACAAATAATTTGACAAACTAGCCAATGTGGGCATTCAACATTCTGCTGCTGTACATTGTGTTACTCTGGTTTTGCCAAGGAGCGTGCTGTGGTCCTCAGTGCTATAACCTCAGCTGCTCTTAGAAGTTTTCGTGCAACAGATTGTGCAGAATGAATTATTAGCACCTTCTTTCAGTAAATATATTGAATTCATATTTAGTAAAGGGCCTCATCCTGTTCTATTTGGAGCAGTGCAATGCATAATCTTTAGAGCGAAGTTACTTGTACAATGAAGGATTTTTAAGGTCCCATGTATTTCGTTATTGAGGCATTCGGCTATACACCGCACTTCGTTATAAAGGCGTTCGACTGTACACTCCATTTTGTTTCAAGATTACTCAGACTGTACTGGGCCACCATGGAACATACAAACTTCTGAATTATGACGAGACCTTTCATAAATGTACAGCTGTGGCATACAGTGGTGAAGTCGGCGTATGAAACTTTGGTCTTCCATGATCCTGATGGAGAACTGCACACTCCATAAGCGCCGACTGTGTAGCGTACAAGTGAGTGCTGGCAATGTAGGTTAAGAAACGATTGCAGGGTTTCAACAAATTGAGGGTATTAAGCTCAGAAAGGGCTTAAAGACCTTTTCAAATGAAAGTAATCGTACTATAAATAGTAATCAAGACTGTTGTACCTTCACTTTGGGGCTGTGATTGTGGACCGTACAGATTTCAGATACAAATATTCTTCGAGGTCCCAAGAAATTTATTGAGATTTTGCTGTAGGTGTTTCAATGGCTACCTGCTTCTCATGTCTTTTCTTGCACGTAAAGTTGGTGCTGTACCCCGCCATGGAGGAAGACGAGGATGAAGTCTCTTCGGCTGACCACTGCTACGAGGACTTGGCAGGCGAGCGGCAACGCTGGTCCTGCTCGCTACTGCGGCTCACCCGTGAGGGCATCCAGTCGCAGGACCGCTACCTGGTCGTGCGCTGCCTAGACATCATGGCCCGCCTGTGCCGCCAGGAACGCAATGCGGAGCCCCTGCTGGCGGCGCTGGACACGCCGCTGTGCCGCCGTGTTTTCGAGCTCCTCACCGTGCATGACCTGATGCTCCTCATTTATGCGCTTGAGGCCCTCTACATGCTCAGCGAGCTGGGTCGCGATGCCTGCGAGCGCATGCTTCTGGTCCACAGGTCCATGGGGATCCTGGTCAGCCTGCTCACCCTGGACCCCCTGGTCTACGGACCGCTTGCGCAGAAAGGCATGAAGCTCATCGAGACGGTTGACCCGCTCCTGCCTCCGCCGCAAGTTCCAACAACAGTTAACCCAACCGTCCCTCCGACCCCGCTGCCGATGTCGGCGCCGTTAACACCTTCCATGGTGGCCACTGGCAGTAGCGCAGGGCCAGGCATGGTGGGAACACCGAGTGCACCAGGAGCTGTTTCGGGTGTGACGGGAACGTCAGGGCCCGGACCGGGGGTGGGTCCGCCAGCAGGTGGCGCCGCTCCGGGCCTAGCAACGACTGCGGCTCCGCAGAGTGACCCGATGGACACGGAGGCGTTTGCAGGGACGTGGGTGCGTGCCATGTACGAGCCAGCTCCTCCAGGCTGCTCAGTGGCACGCAATGACATCTACGCGGAGTATGTGACGTTTTGCAGTAAGGCAGGGCGGAAGAGTGTCATCAGTGCATCAACATTTGCCAGCTGCGTCAAGTAAGTGCTCTTTTGCATTGCAGTGTTGCATTGTTTCAAGGGTTTCTGAGAGGATTTGGACAAATCTTGTAGACGTGCAGGGTACAGCTACAGTAAATTATTTGCACCACAATTTGTGTGAAGCCTCTCATATTAAGAGAGGAATGGATGATTACAAGTTACCCTCATCCTTAGCCATGCTTTTTCTGCTCAACTCATTCGCAGAATGATGAGCGACAAGTTCTACCTTCTCTGGCTCTGTGTCATGATGCGACATTGTGTCGTCTACTTCCAGTTATCTTGGAAGCCGGTGCACGAAGGCTCTCCAATAACTCCGCTAGCCGCCTAGCCGTCGATCCCTGCGAGAGCTTTATTCAAGCAGTGTGCACTGCGGCGTTCTGTCACAGCACTGAGTGTGTCCAGTATTCCGGTAACTGCAGGCAAGCTGGCCGTTTTGACAGATGGATGGAGGTGTAAACTAATACCCCTCCATACTACTACTGCTGTGTTAAAGGGGCTTTAGCGTAAGCCTGAGTGGCCTGCACAGTGCAGCCACCTGGTAGCGCAGAGCTTAACTAGCCAAACACAGAACTACTATTGATATTACCAAGTGTAAAACATTTTAAAGACGCTCACTATTATGTTCCTGCTAATGATTTACACCAGCAGCAAAGTAGAGTACACTTGATTACTGCTATATTAGCCCTGTGTGTTTGTCTGGTTGAGCTCTGTGCCACCAGGTGGCAGCACCATGCAGGCTGTTCACATTTGCACCTTCGCTCATCCGGCAAAACGCCCAGTCCACTTGCACTTGCATTAAGGGCATTAAGGGCTTGTGAAGGAGGGCATTAACCCGAATGCAGGACGTGGTATACGGCAGAGGAACACATTGTTGCAGCTTGACATATTGCCGATTGCTATTTTGGCAGTCCGCAATGCAGCAAGGGCGAACCATGGTCCTTGTTAAAAGAAGGCTCGAGACAAACTGACCGCGCAGCTCGCATCAACACGGAGCACGTTGTAACACAAGCAGACGACACTTTCCGTGTGCCGGAAGTGCTTGAATGTTGTGATAAATTGTCATTGTATGTTCTCTTTGTTACATTTTTTTATATTGAAACAAACAACCTTCCAACTATTACGAACAAGATTTGTTCACCGTAAAGTTGGAAAAATTATTGATGATGCGACCTGGGTAGCCACTCGGATAGCTTGCCCGACTGACGTCAGTTAGGCCGAACACATCAATTGGGATGGGGCGGCTGTAAACTTGGGAGTAGCTCTGGTGCTATCAATTGCGATGCACATTTTTAAAACCTTATAATAAATTACAAGCTTTACGCAGAGGACTTAAATGTGTCACTTAATGACCAGGAAGACCTACGCTAACAACTCGGTATGTTTATACAAAGTCATCAAAACCATTTCGGGGTCACTTTAACGTCACTTCATTGTTCTCTGCAACAATCCTTTTTAATGATAGTGGGCCATTGTATGGAACTTCACACAAAGACACTTAAGCTATGAGCATTTAGAACCTGCATTGTTGCCTGTTAGGTGAATGGCGAACTCTTGGATTGTTGTGCAGTGTTTTGGGCTGTCTGATATTGTGAGGCATTTCTTAGTAGTCACGTGCACAAGCATTGCACACATTGCATAGCTATTCCTTGAGCTCTAACACGGCAGTACTTGCAGATTCTCCTGTCAGAAATTTTGCTAAATTGAGTGACTCTAGCACTGGTTTGAGTCTGACCTTGGTTGCCACGCAAGTTTCGGGGTTCTATTCTTCAGCAAGATCTCGTTTAAACCTTCCAGGGCGGTGTACACACAGACAGGCATCCGGCGGGTGGACGGTGCGAACGGCGTAGTGAGCTTTCATCACGACGGCCTCCGCAAGCGGCTCAACCCATTACCGGTGCCCATTCAAGTGACCAGCTGCCTCAGCATCAGCACACAAGGTGAGGAGAATCGTGACTGGCTTCTGGTTTAAGTGCCTGTTCTAGTGTCTGATAGAATTCTGGCTGGACATGAAGGAATACTACTTGAAGCAGCCTCGTAATAAATTTACTGCAGTACTTTTTTCCATGAACCAGTGATGGTTTTGGCACTGAGGATCTGCATGCATCATGATTAAGTGGATCGCTCCATTCATGTGATTTCTGCAGCTGAAGCGCAGCTTGAAAAATAAATGCGGGCAACACTTACTTTTTTATGAGCAATTTCATTGTACCTGTAACCTTATTGCTACACGGCATCAGCATATTTGCTGTGTGGCATGACGTTGCGATAATGTGGATGACACCAAGCCTTCACTTTCGAGACCATCTTTAGTATCAAGCTAAAACATCTCCTTGTCGTTTCCGAAGCTTCATATTTTCTAAATGTCATCCTTCTTTACGTGCAGCATGTGGTAGAGCTTTTACGAGTTCAAAAGATGTCAGTAAAATGAGCTCTTTGACTAAAAAATTTTAATCTTTATGCTTCTTAAGTTATGGTGCTGAAAACTTTTAATTTTATGTGCTTATCTTGAATATGAGGATTTTTATTGTTTCAGAATTCTAATTTTATGCGTTTCCTTTACTTTATTCTTTTGAAAAATCAGTGCCTCGGATTTTACTTAATATTGCTGGCTCTTGCATAATTAAAGAAATCCAATAAAACCAACTGTATGATCCTGCCTGCCCTAGATCAAGGGTTGCAAGACTACCAGGCTCGGTTTCTCCATAGCCGCACATTTGCATTAGTGCAGAAAACTAGCACCGTCTTGTCGGGCACCATTTTACTCACCGACAGCAGTAAAGGGTGATGATAGCGTATGCAGAGTGTCATGGCTCTTCACTTAAGGGGCGGACGATATCAACTGCGCTAAGGGTATGCGGACCCTTCAGATCCAGTTTTTCTTATGCTAAGTCCTGGCACGAAACAAGCGCTGTGAGTTTCCTGGAAAGGTATTTTAACAATGTCCTTTGGCCTAATATTTGTCTTTAGTGTCCTACTAAAGGGACATTAAAGAAAGAGATTAAGTTGACCTAGATCGACAGAGTATTCGTCTAGAAGTACAATAGAACGTCATTGATACAATCCCGTTACGTACGATCTCTCGGTGTCAACGTCCGCAATCGAGAACACAATTGAACCAATAAAGTATAAAGTTATACTTACTTTTTTATGGGTTTGTATGTTCGCAGAAAACACAGCTTTTCGCAATAACATTCACTACATTGCCAAACTGTGATCATATACGTTTGCTGGCCACTAGATCTTATGCAAACAAGGAAATGCGCAAGGCAAGTGCAATCGAGAATAGTACAGTCGCCGACCGATTTTCCGGACTCCAAAAATTCGGACAAGCTCGATTATTCGGTCTGCTTCACGGCACCGCCATTCTCCCCATAGACCATAATGTGTAACAGCTGCCGAAAGTTCGGACACCTTGCAACCTCTCGTCTGATTTTTTGGACACTCCTTGAGCCAACTTGATCGAGAGCACCATGCACCGACTCTGACCGGTGCATGGTTCGACTTGCTGAACGCCATTTTTGTTTTGAACGGAGCCTCCTTGCTGCCCCACGAAGTGGCGCTACTGCAAATCCCCGCTCATCATCATCATTTGTGTTCAGTCCAATAGAGTGGCTCTACAGCAGTTCCGGTTTCAGCTTTGTAAGCCATGTCAAGACAATCCAGCAGCTGATTTCTTTCTTCGCGCACGACGCTGCAAGTAGGCGACTGTAGGCCACGGTTTTCGTTTGTGCGACTGGTGTTGGCATGGTGGTGTTTGCTTTGTCTGCTGTGTCGAGGTTCCGGTGATCCAACGCGGCATACAGAAACATCGCGTCAAGTGTCTAATGGTGCCGACAGTGCCCGCGCAGACTGCGCTGGGGGAATGCCGGCAAGTGGGTGCCGGGAGGCCTAAGATGTGTCGCCTTCCAATGTGCTCCCTACTGATGCGGAAAATGTTCTGCTGAGACATGCGCAGTGGTTGCAGTGCGATTCCGGACACCGTCTCATCTGACAGTTTCGCAGGTGCTGACACTGCTGTACTGAAATGCGCAGAACTCGACGACGGCGAGATCATTCGTCATGTTTCTGCTGCACCGCCGGATGATGACTGTTGAGTCGGAAGATGACGCACCATGTGCTACGCTGCCGTCGCATGCGGAGCGTGCACAAACAGTGACTGTGCTTTCAGCCACCTATAGTGACCGTACGACCCTCTCCGAGATTCAGGCTTATCTGACTGCGCGTAAACGGAACAGCGTGCAACGGCGCATTCACGATATCTTCAGGCCTACTGCTGAGCCCGAATAAGTGCGTGGAAATAAAGGATTTCATGTTTTTTTCTTAATCTGCTTTTTCGGACACCTGTTTATTCGGACATTTCCGCAGTCCCCGTGAGGTCCGATAAACGGTCGGCAACTGTATATAGCCGCTCCCTGCGGCAGCTCTGCCGCAATTCTCCCCCGCCTGTCTCGCATGAAAATGCCGGCACGTGCAGTTTGTTATTCCGGTACCAGCAAATCACCTCTGGGGTCGTCGATGCCGCATTGACTACTTGCCGCCAAACCTATTGCAATAAGCATCTTCACGTATGTTCACCTAGCGTACTGCATGCTTCTAACAGGTGATAATCCAAATGCACCGCCATTCCCTGTAGTCGGCAGCATGATGTGAGCGTCACATTTTGCTTCTGCAGCATCCAGTGTTGTGCCCACCAGCTCGATTTCATTTCGGTTTCCCATTGCCGTCTTCAAACACTCTGCAATAGGAAAACAAAACGTGTCTCGGGCTGCCCCACCAGCCCCACCAGCTCGACACACATCGGCCTCTCTTGCCTCTTGCGTAACGATTCGCGCAACGCTTTGCAATACGTAGATGTCAAATACAGTTAAGTTTGTTTAGTTGATTCGTATCGTACGTTTTCTTTGTTAGTATGTCTCTTCTCGCCTCTGTTCCAGCACGTGAGGTTATCCTGTTTTCTGCGTACCGTTATAACACTTTGTTGCATAAGAAATTGCCGCTGAAGGTCCCACTGCTCCTTCTCCATTTGGACCACTCACACCGAGACCGGGGAGTTGACGTGATCTCCATGTGACGTCCTTCTATGTGGCTGTTATGTCTTTTAGAAACTCTTCATTTAGCTCTGTATGCAAAGTGTACTGCTTGTCAGCTGCAGGTGTTCTGCTTGCGTGAGTCGCTCTGCCTGTGTTCAGGATTCCAGATACAGTTACTTGAGCTTCCCTGGCCACCAGGCGCGGTAGTCGCTGCGGGCTGTAAACAGAGAAAGCGATGTCTCTGTGAATAAAAAAGTGTTGAGGTCACATTTGAGAAGTACCACAGTCGACAACAGATAGCGCCACTCAAATTTTCCATTTTCGCAGTTTTCTCACTTCCAAAAGCTCCGTTTCTGTTGCGAACGACGAATTCGTTATTACAGAAGCCTAATCTTTCGATCTAGCTCAACTTGATATTTTGCTTTAGTGCCCCTTCAAGATTTAAGCCTTGCTAACGTGGCTTCTACGGTTTCCCCTGTGCCCAACCTGGCCTCGTATAGCTGCGGCCACGACACTGCGCACACCGCTAGCAAGTGGTGGCACGGCGTCTAGCCACAGCCCGATCCTGAAGGCTCAGCTGTCAGCACCGCTTCGCGCTCTGACTCCACCAGGGAACCAGGCTTCCCCGCCCCCTTCGCCGGCCCTGGCCACAACTGCACCACCGGTCATGGGTACGCCTCCCGCGCCGCCACCCGGTGGTGCCCCTGGCGGGTCGAGCAACCTCATCAAGAGCTTGTTGGCCAACAAGGTGGGTGGTGCTCGCTCATTCTAGTATGGGGAATTTTTGGGCAGTTACAGCATAGTGCATGGACACATTTGGCATAGAGGGCTGGCTGTTATTATCAGAAAGATTTACTATACAGTCAAACTTCGACGTAACAAACCTCGATTTAACAAAATTCTCAATGTAAAGAACTATTTTCATTTCCCGATCTTAGTTGCATTGAAAACCGTGTTTATTTTTCGCGATTTAACGAAGTACACTTCGTGACACAGTTTCAATTTAACGAAGTGCACTTGGAGCCTGTATGGCAAATAAATCTAGCAAAAAACTATGTCGGTCGAGGCAAAAGTTATTTCAAATGTCCTTCTGCATGAAAAGTTCGAGTGGAAAAATGGCGTAGGCAGGAAATAAAGCATGAAACACCACTGCACCATCTGTTGCATTGGTAAACAACTTGGAGAAACACAAGAGCTGGCGGTTCCTTCTGCGCGAGAAGAATGGGGATGGAGTGGATGTGCGGTAACATGATCAAGAACCTGCTGGGGGGGGGGGAGGCAGAGCAGAAACGCATGCATGTCTGCCTTCTCCTCCTTGTACACACCTGCACGCGGGCCAAGCGCTGTATGGATCTAGGTGGTACTCTCTCCACGGCAAGCTGAAATGGATGCACATTTCATGCACATTTTATTATTCCCGCTCGTCTAGTGTTGGCGGTAGCATAATCTCATGTTTCCGAGACACAGTATGAAGCGCTCACTCGCATTGTGACTGCAAGTTCAGATTCATTCAGTGAGATCCTTTAATGTTTGCCTGAGCGCATGTGACACCGATAAATCTACAAATCTTACTTCGTGTTCCTATTAGTCTCTTGCTATCACATCACTGCTTCACCTTTCTGGCGAAACTGACTTTTTTTTTATTTTTGACTCAGTACCGATACCTGTATTTCTTTACACTTTTGTTTTTAATTTGTGGGCGCCAGCTGCGGGCAGTAAGTGCGGTGAGCTATGGCGTCCAAGATTTGTGGCGCCACGTTACACAACGCACGCAAATCTTGGGACGCCGTTAGCCACGTCGATGCATTGCTCTCGGTGCGATTCGCACCGCACGTGCTGGCACTCATAACCGTGCTATTATGGCCCAACCTTCTTGCAATTTCTTTATAAATGCTTACTAAGGAGATATTGTCCACCCGGAATGCTTTGGAAATTTGTGAAGTTGCTTTAATGCTGAGACTTTCAAACCTCAAATCAAAGAAATAAACAATTAAACAAAGTTCTTGGCTGCATGTACAACATTGTTATACCGAGGTTCAACTGTAGTGCATAGACCTGCTGGGACCCTCCAGTCAATTTTAGCGTATAAAAGAGAATTTTAGTATGGCTTTCTGCTTAGTGGTTGGGAGTCAGGAAATTTTAGTGTGATATAGACAGTTATAGCATAACATTTGGGAGTTCGAAATTTTAGTGTGGCATAGACCGTTTTAGCATAGTGGTTGGGAGTCACGAGAGTTTAGCAAGGCACATCGAAAATATTAGCATAGCCATTTTATAATAAAAAGTGTGCAAAAGGCATAGTTTATAGGGGCTATTTCTTTACTGAAATGAGACATTTCTTGGTGTATTCCTTGACTTACACATGCCACTTGTTTTTAAGCTACTTTTGAACAAGTTGTGCCTATTAGTATCGAGCTTGTCATCGGAACGCTATCCACTTGTTTTCCCGAATACATCTGGGCTCTCTGGTTTCCATGCTTACGCGACCTGCATCGCCTTGCAGGTGTCCCGCAACCTTCAGCGGCAGCAGCAAATGCAGCAGCAGCAGGCGACGGTGGTGGCGACAAGTGCGGATGCAGAGGCGACACCGGTGACAGCCGGGACACCCGTATTGGCCAACAGCGCCACACCTACCAGAGCACCCGAACCCGTACGACGGGAGGTGAACCCAGCCTCCGCCGTCAGCTCCCATCAACCGCAACACCATCAGCAGCAGCCCGTGGTCACAACACAGTCTTTCAGCTTCATATCGACCACGGCGGCGGCGGCGGTGGCTGCCGCCTCGACCATAACCGCAGTTGCACCCACAGCCCAAACCACTCAGCAGGCAACAACCTGTCTTACGTCTGCACTTCAAGCCAAGCTCCAGCAGCAGCCACAGGCTTTGGTCCCCAATTCGGTTCAGCCTCAAACTCATGTACAGAGTCCCGGGACCACTTTGCACATGCGTGTCCAGCCGCACGTGCAGGTGCAGGTCCCAACCGTTCACACACAGCCTCAGATTCAGGTGCAGGTGCCAACCTCAGCAGCTCAGACGCAGCATGCACAAATGCAGGTTCAGGTCCCAGCTTCGACAGTCCAGCCACAGCAGGCTCAAGTCCACGTGCAAGTCCCAACCTCGGCAGCTCAAACTCCACATGCACAAATCCAAGTCCAAGTTCCAACATCGGTGGCCCACATGCTGCACGCGCAAGTCCAGGCACAAGCCTCAAGCTCGGCGATTCAGGCGCAACAGATGCAGGTACAAAACTCAGTGGTTCAGGCACAGCAGGTACAGGTGCAGGTTGCGACCTCAGCAGGTCAGGTGCAGCAAGGTCAAATCCAGGTGCAAGTTCCAGGCACCACTGTCCAGGCTCCGCCACAGGTTGCAACAGGTGCAAACCAGCTCCCACCATCATCTGCACCTCTTCAGATCCAGGTTCCAACAGTGCAGGCACAGCAACGGCAAATTCAGGTGCAGGTTCCCGCAGCCATGGTTCAAACACAGCCTCACATTCAGGTGCAGGTTCCCACTTCAGCAATTCAGTCGCAGCAGGTTCAGGTGCAAGTCCCAACTTCAACCCTTCAGCAGCAGCAGCAGGTTCAGGTGCAAGTCTCGAGTGCAGCACTTCAGCCACAGCAGGTTCAGGTGCAGGTTCCGAATTCGGCGCTCCAGCCACAGCAGGTGCAGGTGCAGGTTGCGACAACACCTGCAGTACAGACACAGTTCCAGCAACAGGTGCAGGTTCACACGGGACCGGTCATGCAGACTCAAGTTCAGCCACACCAAGTGCAGGTTCAGGTGCCGACCCAAATCTGCCAGGCGCCGTTGCAGACTCAAGTTCAGACTGCAGCGGGTCCGATGTTGATTCAGTCTGCACAGCCAGCCACCATGGTCCAGGCACCTCCACAGGTTGTGGTATCCATGGCACCAACTGGGCAGGTTCCAGCCTCCATTTCGGTGCCAGCCGTCTCGGTCCAGACGTCAATGTCTGTCCAGACGCCTCTACAAGTCACATTCTCAACGCCAGTTTCAACACCTCTTCTGGCTTCTGCCATTGCCTCTGCCCAGAGTTCTGCACCATCATCAGTGTCTGCGGTCAGCCTGGCACAGACTTTACCCACGAGCCTGGCGTCGAATGTGACTTCCAACCTGGCATCTGGCCTCGCCACGAATCAGACTGTGGTGGTTGGATCCTCTGCGCTGGCGTCGAACCTAAGCACGGGTTCCAACCAGACTGTCGTTATGGCTCCAAATTTAGCATCGAACTTGGGTGGGAGCTCTGCGGTGGTTGTGGGTTCGGCGCTGCCTTCGAATCCGGTCATGGCGCAGGGTACGTCTTTGGCTGCAAGCTTGGCTTCGGGTGGCGGCTTGCCACCGGGGGCCACCATCGTCATGGTGCCTAACTCTGCCACGGGCATCACAACGGGGATGCTTGTTGTGCGACCGCAAGGGAAGCTGCCGGCTGGGGCTGTTGGTGCAACTCTTCTGGCAAGGAGCCAAGCCGTAGCCAATGCCATCAATGCTGGTGCCAGGTGAGTGAGCTGCCATTAGTATTCAAAGCTAAGGTTCTAAAAATATCTTGAGGTAATTCTCAAGCTGGTAATTCGACCAAAAAATTATCTTGCATTGGATTTGTGCAGCTATGGTATTATGATGCCTTGGCCTTAAGCACTTGCATTTTAGTTCACTCAGCATCTTTGACTTAGGGTAATTTAGCTTATTTATGTTGTAATATCCGGAGAGGAATAGACGTCAGAACTTTCCAAAACCGTTTTAGTGAAAAATAGGTCAAACGTGAATATAGGTCGACCCCTATACATTCGAGCATAGGTTGACCCATACCTTTCTGGAGAAACAAAAAAACATTGACCATGACACACCTTTATTTACTGTGAGCTTGGCACTAACTCTCCCTAGTCAATATCACTAGCTGCATCCTTGTCGGAACTGCTAAAGAAGTCTTCTTGGTAGCATGCTCGCTAAGAGCTCTCCGCATTCCAAAAGACGTCATCATCCTCGGTGCTGTCGAGTGCGTTTGACATGCAGCATTTCTTAGAGCCGGTCTGGATAGTCTCCAGACTGACCTTATGGCGGGCTCAATGGCCTAACTACATTAGCTTGGTACTTTTGCAAGCTTTGCTCGTAATTATAGCTTGATATTCTTTGGTTCTGAATATAAGTTGATTAGTTTGGGTAATGTTTTCGCAAGAAAATAGGTTGACCTATATTCGAATGAATACTTTAAGGGACTACAATATTTTTAATGCTGAGCATGGTGCTGCAGATTTGATTCCCAGCCACGGCGGCCATGTTACAATGGGGCAGAGTGCAAGAACATTCATGTATATTAATATAGGTACACGTTCAAGACACCTGGATTGTCAAAATTTATCCGGAACCCTCCACCACAGCACCTCTTATAGCCCCGATGTTGCTTTGGGATATTAAACCTCACCATTCAATCATCCGTTTCAATAGGTGATATCAAGTACTTGTAGAAGTACATTCATATTGAAGCAACATGTTCAATGAAAGGTGTAGACAGTTGTGAACACTGAGGAAACCAACTTCGGTGAGTTTAAAGTTCAAGTGTGGAGTGTGTTTTCTTCATTTCTTTCTTCAGGGGACCGCTTATAGTGTCCACCCGACCCAACGGCTTCCAGCGAGACATCGTCATGGAGGTATCGATGCCTCCTGAGTGCAAGCAAGAACTGCCCCCTTCCACACAGCAGGCATCTGTGACAAGTGCGGATCACCCTGTGCACAACCACATTGGAGAGAATGGTGCAACTGGCAACTTGACGACCATGACTACGACAACAACAACGACGACAGCCCACAAGTGCGTTGCTATTCTTCCGAGCACAACCTCCGCTTCTGGAACTGCCACAGAAACAAAACCTGTTGAGAGCATAGTGTACAAGAGCTCGCCGCTCCTCAATGGTCTTCTAGATAAGGGCAAGATGCCATTGGCTATGGAATCCGCGACGCTGCAGAATGGAAGTGCTGAAGACGAGATGGTGCAGCACACTGATGGCTCTTCCGCAATGGTGATATCGGATGATGGTGGCATGGCAGTGACCAATGGGACAGGCACCGTGGAGAAGATGACAACTTCGTCAGACCTGTCACCGATTCAGGACATTGTGGGGTCGGTGGAGAGTGCGTCTAAGGTGATTTCCCGCACCAGCGTGGATGCTGCTGTTTCGTCGGCATTGAAGCGAACGGCAGAGCCAGATGGCAGCGGCGTAGGTTGTGCAAAGCGGCTCCGACTGGAAGACTCGAGCGAGGCGACATTCCAAGTTAGCGACTCAACCGAGAGGCAAGCGTCACCACCCGCAGCTGCGGTGCCTGCCCCTCAGCAACAGCAGCAGTCCGCAATTGTGGTGGCACGGACAGAGGCGACCTCAGGAGCGCAGCACGTCATTGTCCAGCAGGGAGTGATCCAGCAAAGTGTAATGCAGCACAGTACAACTCAGCAACAAGGTGGTGTGCTTCAGCACACCTGTGCCCACCAAGCCATGGTGCAAAAGGTGCCTCAACAGCTGCAGACATCAGCCTCCTCAGCGACACCGCAGATGGTGCGGGTGGTCGCAACCACTTCGTCAGCGGTTCCGCAGCCCAACCTGGTGAAACTCTTGAGCACCATGGACTCCTCAAAAACTGTTACCACAGTGGTGGCGACAAACTCTACGTCAGCAACGAGTGTGATGTCGACCGTGGCGGCAGGGTCGACTCCAGTGTCCACACAGCCCATGGAAGTGAAACCCATTGTGACAGCGTCTAAGACTGTAACAGTTGATGTGGAGAAGAAGTCGACTGCGCCGTCCGTAGCTGGTCATCACCACCTCCACCATCACCACCACCATCACAAGGCAGCAAAGTTAGTCTACCATTGCGAGTGGAAAGGGTGTGACCGGTGAGTGCCCTCTTCCTTTCCTAATTTGCTTGGTCAAGGTCACATCGCTGTGCAGAGCACTCTGTACACAAGAATGGTGCCTCCTTGCAAGCAGAAGTGTGCTCTCTCATTGTGCCAGTGGCTATGGTGTCTCACTGCCAAGCATAAGGTCTCGAGTTTGATCCTTTGCCATAGTGCTGACATTTTGATGGAGACGAAATGTGAAAGGGCTTGTAAACTGTGACTTTAGTGCACATTCAAGTAACCCAGATGGCGAAAGTGGTTTTGGAGGCTCTCCTTATCCCGTTCCTGCTGCACACAAACCTCGCCATGGTATCTGTCGTATCCAAGCTATGACTTTTAGACTTAAAGGCCCATTTTTTTTAAAAGAAAGGAAGGGGGAGAAGGACTAGTGGATGATGCACTTTCATATTGGGAGTTGGGTCCAGAACTTCTCCTGCTAACATCTCGTCAATTTAAGATACTGTTGGCATTCCTTTTTTGTCATCACTATGCTGCTTGGTTATGCTGTGTGTGTGCCTTTACCACGCAGTGTGTGCTGTTCCACAGAAAATAATGAACCAGATGTGCCCTGTGAAATTTCGCGAGGGGGAGAAACATTTTTTGAGGGGGAAGTTGCAACGCACTTGAGCTGCAAAAGGGTGTCAGGGGGTTGATCACCAGAGAGGGCAGTGTACGAACATGCAAGCATGGAGAGTGTTCTGTCCAAAATATGTGTGGGTTTTCTTGTAGCGGTGTGCTGCATTCGGGTTGATACCGGAAAAAGAAACAATTTGAGCCACTTGTCAGTGGTAGGGTAAATTAAAGAGTGGTCTGCCAACACGTTTTACGAAAAGTGTTGACTACATAAAGCAGATCTCAGGATTGTTTCCGGTGATATGTTCCAGCAAAATACATTGATAATGATTTTTAAAGAAAGCGTTGGCTTTGTAGAAATCCACTGGTGTCGCGTTGAGTTGTGGCATGAATGAGGTAAAGTACTGCACAACCAGCAATGGAATGAAAAATGTTAAGCATAACATCAAGAGACAGAAAGACAACAGTCTGGATCAAAGAGCAAATGGTGGTAACCAATATTCCAGTTGACATTAAGAGGAAGAAACGCAGCTAAGCAGGACATGTAATGCGTAAAAGAGATAACTGGTGATTTATTTGAGTTACAGAATGGGTGCCAAGAGAAGGGAAGCACAGTCGAGGATGGCAGAAAATGTGGGTGATGAACTGGGGAAACTCACGGGCGCAAAATGAAGTCAGCTGGCACTAGAAAGGGGTAATTGTAGATTGCTGGGAAAATCCTGTAGTGGATATAAGTATGTAATGATGATGATGATGATGCTATTTAAGCTGATTTGTTATGTATATATGCTCTCCCGCGCAGCTGGGAGGCACATGATTCCTCTTCCGCTGCATTTCCACAGCATTAAAAGTGTATATACAGTGTCAGCTAGTTGGTTTTGAAGCACACGCAGCTGTTAAGAGAAGACTGCGTAATATTCAACATGTTATTTGATTTTTATTGAAATTCTTATAGGCCACTCAACTCCTGGGCAACTGGGTATTTGCCATTGTATGTTCCGGCCTATATAACAGAATCTATAAACACGTAAAGATGTCCTGAACCGCCCCAGGGGATAGTGAAAAAACACAGGCCACGGATGCTTCTGTGAACATCTCAGCCAAATTTCGCAGCTGTACGCTGTGCGTGGAGCTCACAAGCTAAGCACGGTCGCCTCCATTTTCAATGCCCTCTCCTCACCCATTTTGAAGCTGCTGGCGCCTTGTCAATGTTGTCATATGCAAGATTCCCTTATATGACTGCTATTGGCCGATGGCTGACATCACTCAAGAAGGGTGTTTGGATCAATGCACTTCTTCCTACTGTTACTGTGTATATTAACGCGATAGATTAAGGAGCCCTTGTCACAAAAAATCCGGTCCCGCCTCGGTGTTGGACATTGCTTCGGCAAAAAGAATTTCTAACCAGCTTCCAAACCACGCATATCCAACCACTTCTCCATCACCGAAGTTGGTGCTCATACCTTGTTAAAGAAGGGAATTGCGCTAAAAAAGACACGGACGAGTAAGGACATGGACGGGCGCAAACTCGCGACTGATTTCATTCAGAAAGAACATAAATATATATATACCTAGATTCTTATTCAATCATTGCCTAAGCGCACATGCCAAGAACGTTTTCTCTTTCTTATACAAATTGATACTAGAATCGCTTACGCATTCATCACCTGACTTATCAATGTAAAAAGCCTCTGCGAGTTCACGTGCTACCTGGTTACGACTGCGCCTTAAGATTTTGGTTCTAGCCAGCAAAGGTTGGCATGGTTTATCAGGCGTAGCCAAAGGGCATGCGCCGCAATGTAAGGGCAAATTTGACCCTTTTTCGTTAACCATAGAAAGCTTATGTTCCCTTATTCGTTCATTTATACAACGGCCCGTCTGGCCAATGTAAACTTTTCCACATGTCAGGGGAATTTCATACACAGCCCCGACCGAACACCTGACAAACTGGGTGGCGTGACGTTTCGTGCAGTCTCGCACGCATTCCTCGCCGGAGACAATCCGGGGGCACAAAGAGGCCAACTTGCGCGGGGCAGAAAATACCACCGGCACACCGTAGCGATTGGCTACATTCTTTAGGTTGTGGGAGACCCTATGAATATAGGGGAAAACCGCCGGTCTGGTCTTCGGTTGACCGCCACCTTCTTGAGGTGTTCTAGGTTTCAAGCTTTGCAGAAGCTTCTCTGCCACAGCAGCCACGATGGAAACGGGAAAACCAGCCTTCTGTAACCTGCCAATCTGATTGTTGAGGCTGTCCTTTACCAGGTGAACACATGATTTCTGCAGGGCTTCCTTCAGGCACAGCATAACAATGGTGCGTTTTACCGTCTTAGAATGAGCGGACTCAAAAGGCAACAGGTCTTTCCGGGCTCGTGGTGAGTACATCCAACACGTGTGATCCGGTGTTAAAGTGATGTTAATATCTAAAAACTGCAATCTATCTTGTTCAGGTAATTCGTGGGTGAAGGTTAGACCCCTCCCGTGTCGTTTAAAGACAGATAAGGTCTCTTGCATGGTAACCGTGTGCGTCAAACCGGGTTGCTTCTTAAAAATCACCAAATAATCTTCCACGTATCTAAATACTCTCAGAAGTATCTTGTCGTCCAAATAACACACCAGATCACGATCAATGCTGGCCAGGAAAATGTTAGCCAGTACCGGTGCCACACAAGACCCGATGCAAATGCCCTGACGTTGAACATGAAAATGGTTGTCAAAAGTTACAAAAGTGGACTCAAGATAAAATTCTAGTAGCTTCATGAAATTGTCCACGGTTAGGCCGCTAGTATTCTGAAAATCTACTAAACCATTTTCGTCGATGCAAGACCTAACTGCACAAAATAGGTCATCATGCGGTATAGAAAAGAACAGGTTTTCTATGTCTAAAGAGACAGCGTAACCTAAAGATGAGGAACCCTGTAGGGAAGACACCACATCACCTGAATTCTTCACAACAAAAGAGTCTTGTATAACTAAATTCCTTAAACACTTTTGGAGAAAAGAGCTAATCTCTCATTGCCACGTATCCCTTTCACTCACAATACACCGGAACGGCTTGTCATCTTTGTGCGTCTTCACGGTAAAAAACAGTTCTAGGCTATTGCGCTTACAGTTGTTAACAGCTCTTGAAAGTCTATCTAAAGCCAAGTCCTTGCACAGTTCTATGGCTTGAGCCTTTACCTTGGAAGTCTTCACGTTTTTGGTGACAAAGTTCCTTCCGACGGCCTCAACGGCTTTGTCGTGAAACATCCCCTTTGGTAGCACGGCAAATCCTCCCTCCTTTTCCACCTGTAGAAGCATCAGCTGATGGTCTTTGAAGAAAGAGACGACTTCTTCGGCGTCCCTTTCCACAGTTGACTATCTTAGGCACGTTTCCGTCGTGGCTGCTGTGGCAGAGAAGCTTCTGCAAAGCTTGAAACCTAGAACACCTCAAGAAGGTGGCGGTCAACCGAAGACCAGACCGGCGGTTCTCCCCTATATTCATAGGGTCTCCCACAACCTAAATAATGTAGCCAATCGCTACGGTGTGCCGGTGGTATTTTCTGCCCCGTGCAAGTTGGCCTCTTTGTGCCCCCGGATTGTCTCCGGCGAGGAATGCGTGCGAGACTGCACGAAACGTCACGCCACCCAGTTTGTCAGGTGTTCGGTCGGGGCTGTGTATGAAATTCCCCTGACATGTGGAAAAGTTTACATTGGCCAGACGGGCCGTTGTATAAATGAACGACTAAGGGAACATAAGCTTCCTATGGTTAACGAAAAAGGGTCAAATTTGCCCTTACATTGCGGCGCATGCCCTTTGGCTACGCCTGATAAAGCATGCCAACCTTTGCTGGCTAGAACCAAAATCTTAAGGCGCAGTCGTAACCAGGTAGCACGTGAACTTGCAGAGGCTTTTTACATTGATAAGTCAGGTGATGAATGCGTAAGCGATTCTAGTATCAATTTGTATAAGAAAGAGAAAACGTTCTTGGCATGTGCGCTTAGGCAATGATTGAATAAGAATCTAGGTATATATATATTTATGTTCTTTCTGAATAAAATCAGTCGCGAGTTTTCGCCCGTCCATGTCCTTACTCGTCCGTGTCTTTTTTAGCGCAATTCCCTTCTTTAAGTATGTACGACCGACTCGCCCAACAACGTGCTCTCCTCATACCTCGTCTTTCATTCTTCACAAATTTATTCCTCGAAATTTTGAGAATGGCAGCTCACAAACAAATGCAATGGAAAAAAACACCTACAGCACATGTCCTGTATGTTAGCCCTTCTCAGAGTGAAATATTAAAAGTGTGAAACAATAACAGGAGATCGACCCGCGCAAGAGGCCACGCTTCCACCAGAAAGCTCGCCTTCGTGCATATTGTTTGCAGCCAGCATTCTTTGGTAAACATTACTGTTACATAAGCTGCAGTTGCTGGGAGGTATGAAAAGCAGTAAGGGGTCTTTGAATGCTATCACATTCCATTCTTTAAGGTGAAGCTTAAGCGTCCTCCAATTTTTTATTGGTGGGCCTTATTAAACAGGCTGGAGTAAATGAAATTCTGCGCTTGAAATTGTGATAAGAATTACGTACAAGGACTAATCAGAAAATCTTTTCCCCTATTTTTTTATTAGCAAAAAATAAGGTACATACAGGTAATTATAAATATGCATACTATTCTACGTACCTTACACTATTTTTCCGCATAGGCCTCCCCCACCGGTTCAGACCATTTGTACCATTGCAGCACTAAATTTGAGATGACCCTGTAGTAGGATTCGTCCGGCTGACTGTGGAAACACCGTTGGCCTTTTGTGAACTCACCTCACACTTGTCAAAGCGAGACACCTTTCCCCATACGTGGGCTGTATTTTCCTGTAGATTTCGATGGGTGTTTGTGCCTTGCTCCATAGAAAACGAATCACATTTCGTTGCTTGCACACTGTGGATGTGTGAAGCACAACCGCCATCTTTAGCGAGTGAGAGCAGCACCGCGCCACAGAGATACCAGCATATAAGGCAAGGCAGGCCCAAGAAGGGTCCACCATTTGGATGCATATGTTGACTTTGCATTTACAGCTGTAATTTGGCTAAAAAAGGGGGGGGGGGGGCAAAGAGTTTGATTCGCCCGCTTACTTCAGGAAGAAGCTAACTATATTGTCTGATCACGCTTGGCGATGGCTGCCCACATAAGAATTAAAATTTGGCCAAACTGCTTATCGGTGTTGCAGATATCAGGTCTCACTAATTGTGATTAGTTTTGAAAACTCAACTAACCTCAAACCATGAGAAAGATGCAGTCAGACCATGTACAATTGCCACCGTGGGCTCACTCCTGCCCACTCCTCACTAGATGCCCTGGTAGGAATCGTTTTGTAGTGAGCTATGGATACCATTTCAAAATGTGCAATTTGAATGTGGCTACTGTCTGTCGTCCTGCACCAGCTTGCCTAATGCTGATTTGCACCATGTAGCACAGTTAGACTGGAGAACATGGGTGCTATGGTGCACTCCAGCCCTGTCGTGCACAAGGCAAACATCGTGCTATACTGGCACTAAAGTTGCGTGTAGCTGTGTCTGCTGCATAGCGTAGATATCGTGAGTGCCACGAAGCACCGCAACGACCTTGTTCGTTGAGGTTGCTGCGTACAATTGCGTGCTCTTTTAGTGGTGGCTCCATGTGCATGGCGAGCCGGCCTGAGGGCCAACATCCAAATAGAACAGGTCGTCTGCTTCCCAAGTTGCACACCTTTGAGGTGTATTAGGTGTTAGGAATCCTTTCAACGTGAGCCTGGAGTGTGGCACCCATCGCTTACCTGATGTGGACGCTGTTGCTTAGCTCTGATGAGTGAACATAAAGACACATTTCCTTAGACCCTCAAAAATTGTGTGATTGTCATAGAGATAAGTGTGCAAGGAAATGTGCTACTCATGTCACTCGGTGCAAGAATAGCTGCACATAGCTATCTGGTAAACTGTAGCTCAGCAAAGGGATGAGACACCGTGAATTCAGCCTTAAAGGGACACTAGAGGTTAATATTAAGTCAACATGGACTGTTGAAATACCATGCCAAAAACCTCGAAACGCTTGTTTCATGCGAAGAAGAGACTTACTTTAAGAGAAAGTGCATTCTGAAGCATCCGCGTACCTCTAGCGCAGTTCAAATCGCCCGTCGTCCGATCGAGGAGGGGTGACGTCATGGTATCATGGTGACGTTGCGCTGTCAGTGAGTAAAACGGCGCCTGCAGACAGAGCTACGGATTTTCTGCGCAAAACGCAAACGCGCGGCCAGAAACAGAGCCAAGACAGAGCCGACAGAAGCGCGAAAGCGGAACTATGCTGGCTAGCGGAAGGGAAAGCGCGCGACGATAAACTGGTTCTTTATTTTATGACGCCAATTTTGATGCTTGTTGCAATGGACGACCCTCACATCGACACATTGGCTCGTGATGCTGGGCTCGGCTTCAGCGATTTAAGCATGATGAACGTGACCTGCTGCTGAAGGCTCGCGCTGCCGGCGTCGTTGCATACTACTACGACGGCAACTGTATGTCATGGCTGTACATATTCGCAGATTTGTAGCTTTTCCTTCATGAAAACCAAATGCCACACTCACTGCCCCGTCTTCGACCTGCAGTTGCTCTTGTGCTTCGGAGAATGCAGGCAAGACCGACGGAACAGCGCTACGGGAAAGCATTGCTTTGAAAGGCACTCTACACAACTTCAGTAAGTCGGAGTTGAACTCGTAATCCTCTGGACAAAAGTACAGCGAGCACACTATGCGATTTTTCGGCTCCTTGCCAACGCGCTGTGGCAGATGTATGGCACTTAACAACTTCGAACGGAGAAGTTCACTCGTTGGCACACAGTGATAAGTAACGTTGGACTCGCCGGTGCGACTGCCCCTGGCCAAATTCCGTGGACCGTTTGCGCATCCCACGACATCACATGGACGTGGCATTCTCGCTGCTTGTTTCAAATGGAAGTTTCGCGAGCCAGCAGAGCCAGCGCGGCACGATGTGATAACGAAACAACTGAAACTACAAAGCGCACGCTGCGCAGATTCGAGCACGCAGAGTCGAGCGAAAACGAAACCTTCCGACCATCGATACTACTGAACGGTAACATCAAAATGTTATTTTTTCTGAGAATCGAACAGAAGTAGACAAGTAGAATTTTCTTCCCTCCTATAACCTAATGAAATTATCTTTTTAATATGAGTAGTTGAGTACTAGTGCCCAAATTACCGTATTTACTTGCATAATGATCGCACTCGCGTAATGATCGCACCTCTGAACTTTGTCGTGAAACTTCGATTTTTTTTTATTTCCCGTGTAATGATCGCACCCCGAACTTGCCACAGCGATCTGTCATGTGCCAAGTTTAGCTAATAATGATCACGCTTACCATCTGTCGAATGCTACGCGAACGACTCTTCAAGACAAACGAAGCAGTCTGCACGCACCAAACATTCTTAAGTAGATGCCTCATTTCATTACTTTCATCACTTTTCATGACAAAAAGAGGTACAACCAAACTTGCCTTTATTATGTGTAGGCTTTATAATGGTTGTGGTCAACAACAAAAAAAGGCGCCTTTCGATTCTTCTCATCTGCACTCGTGAGCACGCAACAAATCGCGAGCGGCAGTGATAGTAGCCATGTTTACACTGATACGTTAAAAGTGTACCCTATTCATACGCCGACGCTTGTAACACAGCTAAGATATTCACCCACCCTTAGCGGAAACGTGTCGTATTAGGATAGTAGTGAAGACAGATGCCGCAGTTTCCGCAGCATGCCGGCCATGTGTTTCTATGTCACTGGCAGCTAAGCGTGCTCATCTGTTTCTGTCCCCTCAAAGTGGACATGGCTATGTTATTGCCGCAAACTTGCCGATATTAACGATATTATTCATTACTGATACGGAAGAAACTGTTCCAATGCACGTAATGTACTCACGAGAAGAAAAAGAAATCACGTTCGGCGCGTTCGGCTTGCTCCGCCGGCCGCCATTTTTGTTTTGGTGACCCGCACCCGCACCCCGCGGCAAATGTGAGACAAAAAAAAATTTTTTCGCGGGAAATTTAACTCGAGTAATGGTCGCACCCCTGAATTTGCATCAATTTTTTCTGACAAAAAAGTGCGATCATTATGCGAGGAAATACGGTATGGTGAGGAGTGCAGTGCCTTCATCATCGGGCTAGTACTGGAATGTCGCTGGGGGGTCTCAAATCGTGTCATGCATTTACCTCAATTTCTAGGTTACTAAAGCTCTGTTCGCGATTATATTGACGCCTTAGGCTTTCTAGGGCATTGCTTTATCACTTTAACTTGACTTCATGGTATCTTTTAGTGTCCCTTTATGCTGAGGGATAGCCTTGGAGTTCGGCATGTCGTTGGCGCCAAAATTGGAAGTAGTGGCATGTATGTGTGTATCCACAATAAAATTTGGACTGTGTGCCATGGTGACGTTGAGTAGGCAGAGCGTTGTGGGCGTGCCCCACTCCGCCGTAGCCTGCACAATTCGAGACATTGGAAGAAGGAGCGGGCGCACTGCGAAGGGGATTAAAGGTGATCTTTGATAACCAATAATTCCGCTTCTGCTGAACACATTGAAGTACAGTGGAATCTTGATAAACGGAAACCGCTTAAACAGAACTTCCTCTTAAACTGATTGCATTCAGCTTTGTCTCAGTAAATGAAGCTACTGATTAACGGAACCAATTTCCCTGGTCTCTTGAGGTTCCATTTAAAAGAAAGTCCACTGTACTGCTTGCTGCAAATGATTTTTGAAATGTCTATTTTAACTACAAACACATTTCTCAACTTCAATAAGAAATATTTTAGGACCCCTTTAAGAGAAGTGTCATACTTCTTTGTGTATACACTTTCAATCGTCATTCTTCCCTCATCAAATGTACAACGTTTGATGAGGGATTGTGTTGTACTTGCGTTGTACGTTTGGATTGCGTTGTACGTTTGAGGCTGCATTGTGTCACAAATTGCATATGCCTGATTTGGTATTTGCATTTCGGCGTAGCTTGTAAATGTTGCACTTCATCATCATTGAATGAAAATAAATTTCTTGCATGTGCACTGCATAAACACTACATGTGGAATCCCCAATGCAACATTACACGTTGTATTGGGGATGACATTAAAGACAATTGTGCACACCACACAGCATTTCATTAACCACTTAAAGAGACACTAAAGCAAAACAATTTAATCAGTTTAGAGTAATGAAGCATTGTTTGAGAACCCTGCAGGCAGTCATTTCAAAAAAATAGTTTGATAATTAGATGAGAAAATGAAGGTTCAAGTATCAGTATTTGAATTTCGCACCAAAACCCCAGCGCCGGTACGTCAGCATGACGTCAGGGATTCCAAAGTATGTTTTCGCATTTGGGCCGCGTTGGCTGAATAAAGGTTCCCGAAACTTGCCATGTTTAATATTTGGTTCCTTTAGGACTCAATGTAGTCAATCTGTACTGCTATATATAATTAGTAGGCCCTAGAAGATGCCATCAAAATCCAAGATGTCACAGCCGCCAAGTGCAGGAACTTAAGTAGGCGTCGCCACCCGTATTTTGTCCTTGTGCTTTTTCTGGCTAACCAAAAGTCTTATCGTTGTAAGAGTGGTGTTTTTGGTGTTGTAGAATGGTAATTTATGATGCAGAAGAAATCATTTTTCACTTTAGTGTCCCCTTAACTAAAGCTTCGCTTCACATAGCTTTGAACGTGTGCTGGAGCTGCATAATTATTTTCTACGTCTGCTTGTGGCATTCCTTGGGTCCCTAAGCAGTGCAGGCGTCATGTGTCCAGGGACACATAGAAAAAGATGGGGTTCGTGAAATTATTTACGTGAAAGCTACATGGCACTTCAAATTAGCTAGGCTGGTAATTTGACCAAGCATTGTGGCCTGTTTGAAAATAGACCAAAGCAAAATGTTTAAACTAGTGTTTCTAATCAGGATTCTACTTGCTTTAAGGTATTTGTACATTATTTTGGCACTCGAAATTGAAGCAAGTCTCAAGATTATGGGTAGTCTGCCGGGCTTTAACTACTTAAAGGGCCCCTGAAACGGTTCGGACAAATTTTGTAGACGCGTAGGGTACAGCTTAAGTAGAACATTCGCACCACAATTTAAGTGAAGCGTTACGTATTAATGGAGCTACAAGCGATTAGAAGTTACCCTCCTCCCCATCCACGCTTTTCCTCCTCAACTTGTTCGCCGAGCGAGCGGGGCTACGCACCGCCTTCACTGGTCCTGCGTCACGATGAGACGTCACATCGTCCACTTCCTGTTGTTTTGGAGCCCGTCCCCGCCCGCGCGAGACCTCTCCGCTAGCCGCTTGGCTGTCGACCCCAAGCGAGAGCTATCGAAGCAGCGTGCGTTGCGAGCATTCTGTCGTAGCGCCGAACGTGTCTGGTATTCCGTTAACCACAGGCAAGCTGGTCATTTCGGCAAATCAATGGAGGCATAAACTCAAGCTGATGAAGGAACTTTGGCGTAGACGTACGTGAGCGGCGTGATCGGTCTACACGGTCCAGACACTTGTTGGCGCAGTGCTTAACCAGCCAAAGAAAGCGCTAATATATTGCTCTAACCAAGTGTAAAACATTTTAAACATTTATAAAAACAACGTATCGATGATTACATTCCTGCGAAAAATACGCACCAGCAGCAAAGAAGAATACGCTTCGTTGCTGCTACTGTGTATGGTTGCGCTCTATGCCACCAGGTGGCTGCACCGTGCAGACCATTCACATTTGCCCTTCTGCTCATCTCGGCTCATCCCGTTACGGCACAGTCAAGCGGCCAGACCCTGTCCCCTTTAGCTTACGTTTGCCCTAATACGGGACTCGCGAAACGCTGTTGCGTTAGTAATCTGCCGGTGTAAAGTGACGGCCACAAACGCGCAAATCCTGGCGCCGATCGGATAGCGGTAGTCCGATGCGCAGCAGCCAGTTCGCTCGTACGCTGCCTTGCAGAGGGACACGATGTCGCAGCTTGACATATTGCCAGTCGCTACGTTTGCAGTCCACAAGGCAACAAAGTCGAATCATAGTGCTCGCGAAAAGACTGAGACCAACTGTGACCGCGGAGCTCTCGTCAAAATGGAGTACGTTGTAACACAAGCAGACGACACTTGCTGTGTGCCGGAAGTGCTTAAGTGTACTGAAAAATTGTTCTTGTGCATTCTCTTTATGCTACTTTCTTTTCATAAAAACAAATTAACTAACATTCCAACTATTACGAAGATCATTTGTTTACCATAAAGTTGGAAAAATTATTGATCACGCGCCCTGGTCAGCCAATCGGATAGCTCGCCCCACTGACGTCATATGGGTGATTTTGGTCATATGGGTAGGGGCGGCTTAAAATTCCGCCGAGCAGTGCGCTGCGATCGGCAGCGATGTGCATTTTTAAAACCTTATAATAAATTACACGTTTTACGCAGAGCACTTAGATGTGTCAATTAATGATCAGAAGGACCTACTCTAACGACACAGTACGTTTGTAGAAAATTGTCAAAAGCGTTTCAGGGTCCCTTTAATAAAACAAGTGCTTTAAGCTGCTCCTGCTCAGTCATGTAATTTGCAAGTCTTGGTTATTTAACCTGTTCTGGTTCGATGATTTTTGTAGGAATAGTAAATTTTTGGCATTGAGAAAAACGATGCTATTCTCAGAAAAGTGAGATTTTGTTGACTTTGTGCTGCATAATAATATGGCTCTTCCTGATGTTTCGGAAATGTCCCTGCATTGCATCACGCTTAGGTTAGGCTCTGTGCTCTGGCCTTGGGAGCTTATTGCTGAATGCATGTGTAACTTGCCTTGGGTGGCGTAACAATGGTGTACAGTTCACATCATTATGATTGTGAATTAAAAAGTCTGAATAACCACATGCTGCTTACAACAAATTGAGTTCTAGGCCGTTCATAAGAACCGTCATTTGATTGCCATACCCCCCAGAGGGAATTTTTTTATTTATTCTTCCCTGTCTTTTGTCATTTAGATTCACATAATATAAAATATTCACTTCATTGAAAAAATTTTGGCCACAAAAGTTCAATCAAATCTCAAGAAGTTAATAATCAGTCGTAAGTAATTTACAGTTTTCCCTGCTTGTAGGTTGCTTATGATATAGTTACTTCGGCTCAGTCATGTTAGTTATAACAAATCGCAACATGATAGTTCGGCTGCAACATTTTCACTGTGCTTTTGAACTGCTTAATAAAGCAAGCACATTTATGTACTTGTGCCGTGGACAAGGCAGCAGTGTAATACTGTGGTCAAGACAGCTTAAGAAAGGATGATCATGGAGCACTGAATAACCAAACTCTGTGGATCTTATAGAAGAGTTTGTGTTGACGTCTCATTTGTCAACTAAGGTATCAACTGATGTTTCCCCCCCCCCCTTTTTTTGTTATACTGCTACTGAATGAGAAACAGGTTTTGGCAACATCTCAAGTTTTCATATCCTTAGTGCATATTTGCAGAATGTATTTGTCTGGTTCTCCGCAAGGAAGACATGCTTTGTATGTGTATCTGCTTGTAAATTAAACCATCACTTTGTGTTTATTTGTATTTGACTAGATTGTCTAGAAAAGCAAGTCGTCTTTAGTCCAAAATATTGAAAGTGATTGTTTTCCACCTTCAATGATATGAAGCTGTGATTAGACTACAGGCTTCCAAATTTCTCGAAGTTTCGGAGGTATGGTTGCCTTCTGAAAAAAAAGAAAAAGAAAAGCAGATTTATTGCTGTCAACATCGTGCTTTTCGAACTATGCAGGACATTCTCAACACCGGGTGCAGTATTCTACCATGCCTGCAAGGTGCACATACCAGAGGCCGACAATGACGTCCACTGTCAGTGGGACTCGTGCGATGACATGAAGCGTCGCCGACTCTCGCTGTTCACACACCTCCAGGTATGCCGCGCCGATCTTTCACAGTGATAGCTGATGTTCGTTCACAGGGATAGCCGCTCATATTTTGTGATCATAGCTGCTAATAATTTAGTGATAACTACTGATCTTTCATATAAATAGCTGATGCCCTTACAGTGATAGCCATTTGAGGACTGTCGCTGCATAAACATTAATGCTGGTAGTCCACTGTGCTGTGAATTGACAATACCAGCTTCGAGAGGTGGAAGTGGAGCGATAGCTCATGCGCTTCCCAAACAGCGCATGTCTCTCATGTGTGTCATCGATGTCACCTGGTGCATACGTCCCAAACATTGCGACGGGCACGCTGTAGTGCAGGGCGTAATGTTTTTTGGAAAAACCACAGCACACATGTTTCGGCCACGATTACGCAGTCATGATAAACAGATGTGATAAACAGATGAGCATGTGCCGAATAGCATAAACCTCTGGTATGAACTTTATGTTTGTCTGCTGATGTGACAACTTAAGGAAAGACAACTGACATGGCAGTTTTGACTTCTCTGTTCTTTTGTTGTATGTGCTCACTAAAGGCACAAATCCCGTAAAACCTAGAAAAAATACGGGTGAGCGTAGGAGTGCACTAAATAATTTACTATAATACTTGTTACTGTGAGCTAGTTTCATTACTCAGGAATGGATGCATCAGGATTTTGTCATAGACTGGCTCGCTGTGTTCCTGCATTCACTGTGGCTGCCACACACAAAAGCAGCCAGGAGAAATGCACACAACCTTCTTTTTTTATTTTATTGATCTATTTGTTTGGTGAACAGTGCCATCATACCTGCCCTTATTGCCTCGCGACATCAGCAAAATCTGCTCTGTGTCATGATGTCACGATAATAGACAGCTTTAGTTTAGCGTAAGCTATAGTATAACGTGCGCTAAGCAGCACACATTTTTTACAGTTTTAGTTGGCCTGCGAGATTTTCAGATCTCGGAGGCTATATGCCGTCGTTGCGGCGCTCTCCCAACTGTAGCGATAGGTGGTGCTAACATCTCGAATGTTTCTTTCGTTAGGCTTCGACTCGTTCGAAACGAGAACTGATCTCGAAAACACCACAAGGTTATCCATAATACTCTGTTTTTGAAGCTGCCTAAGACTTGGCGAAAGCCGTTTACAGTCGTTTGCTACGAACAAAGTGCATTTTACAAAAGCAATGCCAAATTCAATTAAAAGCGGGCTGCCGCGACCGCCACCATGTTTCACGCAAACTCTGCAAACAACTCAAAGATGCTAACGCTAAATATAAGAAATAGCGTGCGTACACTATACGTTATAGGCCGTTTAGTGTTCTGTGAATGCGCAGTGACGACCCGCGATTTTATAGCGCATGCAATGGTATAGCGTACGCTAAACTAAAGCTGTCTAATGTCAGTGACGCCAAGCTTTGCGTTTTCAGACCAATGTTAGCGCAAATTTTAAACACCTTCATACCTGCTAAGTGTGATTGTCTACAACTATGCAAATGTGTCAGTACCATCTTGACGTTTGCTGGTTGTGTTTGGCTTGTAACTGCACCACATCGCTGACACACAGCCAGCAGTTCACTAGCCAGTGCATGCGGGAATGGCTCTGCACTTTCTGTTGTTGCACTTCTCGGGGAATGGCGATGACGAATAGAAATTGTCCCATGCGCAGGACCGGCACTGCAATGAGCAGGTGCTCCAGATCCAGGCAGTTCGGCGGCAGCAGATCTCGCAGTTTGGCAAGGCCTCCCTACCACCACCTGCCCAGCCACCCCCACACCCCGGTTATGCGCCGGACGCCGCTTTGCTCGCTATCCGGAGGCACGCCCTGGCCTACTACAACCACCGCGATGCCTCGGTCAGTGGACCATTTGCGATCCAGTGTGGTAGTAACAATAGGCAGCCGTTTATTTGGCACTGGTTTATCTGAAGAGCATGAACTTTGTGTGTTCATGTTGCGCAACGAATGGTGTCTGCTTCGTTATCGCATCTCATTTATTCGCATACCTGCAAAACCTTCCTGAATTTGCCACCCGCTGTGGTTGCTGAGTGGCTATGGTGTTGGGCTTCTGAGCACGAGGTCGTGGGATCGAATCCCGGCCATGGCGGCCGCATTTCGATGGGGGAGAAATGTGAAAACACCGTGTACTTAGATTTAGGTGCACGTTAAAGAACTCCAGGTGGTCAAAATTTCCGGAGTCCCCCACTAGGTGTGCCTCATAATCAGGAAGTGGTTTTGGCACGTAAAACCTCATAATTTTTTTTCCTGAATTTGCCGCACAATTTACAGTGAATTCGGGCTCTTCCTAAGAGTTTGATTCTTTTGTCAATATTTAGGAAAAATAAATTCAGTTTACGAAAAAATACAACTTGTCGGTCTTCACTCATACCCTGTGAAGCCTTCCGATTGTGAAAAGACACCATAGGGCTATCTGCTTGGAGCAAGTTTATGTGCGCAAGTTCGTGAAGCAGGCAAAATCAGCAACAACAGAGTCGCTGAAAAAATCACTGCGATATAAAAAATGGTCTGTTTGCCAGTTTGTACTGTCCCAAGTTGGCTGGTGCTTGTGCGCTACATCTAAAAGTAAATCATTGTTACAAGTTGTATGTGTATCCCACAGAGTGTGTGCACTCGTGAAAATCCTATGAAATGGGCGCTATGCTTCCTCCTGCCTTCCTGTGCTGTGGGCCTGAGATTTTTCACACTTGCCATCTCCTACGATTTTGTCATAAAATGTCTGATTTTAAGATTTTAAAGCTTTCTACAGTTGCTGTTTTAACATCAATTGCTGATCAGGAAAGTTGGCTTAACAAAAAAAGAAAGACAATGTACGCAGGAACGGAAGGCAAAAAATGCTTCTTTGTCCTTTTCTGTGTGCGTTGTCTTTTTGCAGAGCTAATTGTCCTAATTAGCTATGCAAGACCAACTACAACTAGCCCCGTAATCAATTCCTAATACTAATAATCTGAGATAACCTACCCTTGCAACAACAGCACCACTTGTAATTGGCTGCCGCTGCATGAATATTTAATGAATAAACTTTGCAAACATTCTGTTGGTAGCGCAGATGATTCTACTGTTATGGAGCAAGAATCTGTTGCCAGCATACCTGCATACAGAACAACGTCTTGGAATCTTTATTACGGTTAACGTAATGAGTAGAAAATTTTTTTTCACAGATTTTCACCAAATTTTTGTATTCTTTGACTGCAATATTCTTCAAATTCAAATGTTTGCTGGTCCACTGCTGCAAAAAAAGAAAAATGTTTCATTTGGCTCACTTTATTGTGTCCCAGTGCCAGTGTTGCTATGGAGCATGATCCCGAAGAATTTAAAGAGCGGTTGCTTTCACATTTTGGAAATTAGAATTGTATGATTTCTGTTTGCATTCCAAGTGTTGCATTTGAAGTTGCCCGTTTTATTTTGCTGCATTACTTAACCTGTGTTATTTAAATTCATTCTTGTCGTAACATCTTTGACTTGTGCATGTCTCCCCCCCCTCCCCTTATGTAATACCTTGGAAAGGGCCCTTAAGGGTCCAATAAATGATGATGATGATGTCTGTCATTTTTGCAGGATGAAAAGGAGTCGGCGTTGGCCAAGAGCATACGGCTCACTTCGGCCCTCATCATACGGAATCTCGCTACCCATTCATCGCGAGCAAGACGGTGAGTGCAGTTGTGCGACCTCTGCCGGTCACTCTTGTGTAGTAGAATCTGGTTAATTTGAACTCCAAGGGGACCAAAAATTTATTTGAACAAAACGGAGTTCAAACAAAGGAGAGGCCCCTTTAACCCTTTCGCTGTCGGACCTTTCTGGCCGTGACGCACACCCAGTGTCGGCTTGGTTTCAGGGAAAGAGCATAACAGGGAATGAACAGAGCAATTTATTTTTGATTATGATTGGTATACAAATAACATAGTTAATGCAATATGCACACTTCAGTGTTCTGCAGCTGTTTTTAGTAAACATCATCATCATCATAGCCTGACTATAACATCTGTTGAACATCCGAATCTGACGATGCGGAATTCACATCTTCCTCGCATGAGACGCTGCCCGAGTCAGAGTCCGAGCTTGGCTCGTATTCTGAATCGGAAGAGCCACCGCTCCAATGAGCGGACCTAGGTCCCGAGCGCTCAGCCATACGAAAGTAACCGCGCGCAGGGAGGATGCGCTTTCAGTCGCCCACACAATGGAGAGAAATGGGATGTTGTGTGGTCAAGAAGACAGAGGGAGATGGAAAAAGGCTAAAACAAAGTTCGAGGGGCTTTACGTTTACTGCTGCAAGCCGGAAGCGAGGGTGCGGCAAGAGAGCGAAAGCAGCAATAGAGTCACTCTTTTTGGAGAGGCAACAGCGCGTGCCCCTGAACTTGACGCGCCGTAGCAGACGCACCAACAGAAGAAAAATAAAAACCTTCAAACCAGCAGAGATGGCAGAACAATCCTTGAACCCATAACCACACCCGCGCGATGACGCATGATCCAGTGAACGTGGAGCCACCGCACCACTCAGCAAATAGAGAGGGGTGAGTGGCAGTCGTACCGTACTCTTCAATACATGTACCAACACAGTGCGGGACGAAAATACGAACTTGTAGAAAGATTCAACAGATGGTGCGGCCAGTGCAGAAGCGCCAGCTTTGGGCTCAGGCGCGAAATTTTGAACGCATGGTAGAGAATGTACCGGTACGGCAGTGACACTGTGGAGGGGGGAAGCGCGATGACGTACCGGTACATCCGTGGCAGCGAAAGGGTTAAGTATAGTGCTCGATCAATTGTGCGATACAGTGCACATGACCAAAACCATCACTGGACTCGCATTGAAAAAGTCGGATCTTTGCTCCATCAGTGAGCGATGACACATGGTGGAAGAAGCCTAGGTTCCATGAAAAGTCCAAGATCACGCCTTCTGAGCCATTTGCCTATGGGTGGAGGGACAATGTGTGAGAATGAGTTGAGAAGGATGTTGGCTTGATGTATGCTTTCTACAATATGCCCAGTGTTGGACATGACATTACGGAACGCACGCTAGCGTTAACCTGATAAAGCGCATTGTGGGGGCTCCTTAGGAAAGGAGGGCTTGCGTTGCTCTGCTTGCTCTGGTTAGGTTATGGCTCCACGCGCGTCTTGTCATTTTTACAGCATGCGACATTACAATAGCCAGCGGCACATCGAACTTTCACCTTTGGCTCGGGTTTGTCTGGAAAGCGCTGCATGGGAGTGAGATTTCCGGTCGTAATAACAGTTCCTTCATTTTTGGAGTCTAAATTCGTGGGAGTTTTTCTCTATTCAAATACAGTTGCAGACTGATTTTTCTGGACATTGCGGGGACCGAAAAATAGTCTGTAAAATCAAACCTTGCGAAAAATTCATTCAGCCCCCCCCCTCCCGAAACTTATTAGGCCTACAGTGGGTTTAAAGAATCTAATAATGCCCGGCCTCATACTATGCTTGGAGACGATCAGATTTGGTTGTATATGTACAAGAGTGACATTGCCTCTGCAGTCACTAAGAGCTTCACCTTGTACGCGACCTCCTCCAACGGAGATCGTTGGCAGAGATCGCCATGAAGATCGAACAAACAAGCCAAGTTTCTTCACACCACTTGTGGTGTAAAGTGGTGTGGTGGTGCTGAGCACACCAATGCAACGTCTCTGAGACACACTTGCTCTTTGGGCACACCTCATGCAGCATGGTGACAAAAACTTCTAAAAAAAGAAAGTATTCTGCACGAAGTGATTAGGACGATAGTGTTGACTGAAAAAGAAAGGCATTTCCTGGAGCATTTTCTCAGCCAAAGAGCGGGCCTGGCTTCCGTTACCAGGGATTAATGCGCACTGTCTATTGACAGCTTGCGCCTCCCAATCTTGGAGGCTATAAAGTAGGCCACTGGAAGCCAAGCCAACAGAATGTCCAACATTACAGCCTCCAAGAATGGGTAGCGTGGCTCCGAACAAGCTATTTAGTCTGGAAACTAGAACTTTGGGGCGCCTCCATGCTTAGAAGCCTTGGCAGTGGCCCCCCTTCCACTTTTGGTGTGCTCTACCGCATAAGATCTCTGTATTGCGGCGAAGCTGACTTTTGGGAACCGGCATTATGCAACACTTGATCCTTGCCGTGCTTTCCACGCTGCAAAGCCGTGGCAGTGGACCCTCTCAATTTCTGGTATGCTTCATCGCCTAAAACTGCTGTGTTGCGGCGAAGTTGGCTTTTAGGAACTGGCATTATGCAGCACTGGGCCCTTGGCGTAGTTTCCGCACTTCGAAATTGTGGCAGTGGTACCCTTTCACTTTTGGTGTGTTCCACTGCGTAAAACTTCTGTATTGCGGCAAAGCTCACTTTTGTGATCCAGCATTGCCCTTGCCGTGCTTTCCGTGCTTCAAAGCCGTACCAGTGGCCCCTTTCCATTTCTGGTGTGCCTCATTGCCTATCACCGTGGTATTGCGGTGAGTTTGCCATTTGGGAACCAGTATTATGCAACACTTGACCCTTGCCGTGGTTTCTGCACTTTGAAGCCATGGCAGTGGCCCCCTTCCACGTCTAGCGTGCTCCACCGCGTAAAACCGCCGTATTCCGGCGAAGCAGACTTTTGGCATAACGCTGAGACAGAAAGAGAGCAGTTTGGATCAGAGAGCAAACAAGTATAGCAGATATACTAGTTGACATTAAGAAAAAAAATGGAGCTGAGCAGGTCGTGTAAGGTGTAGGTTAGATAACTGTAGGACCATTAGGCTTACAGAAAGGGTACCAAGAGAAGGTAAGCGCAGTCGAGGATGGCAGAAGACTAGGTGGGGGGATGAAATTCGGAAATTCGCGGGTGCTAGTTGTAATCAGTTGGCACCGGACACGAGTAATTGGAGATCGCAGAGAGAGGCCTTCATATTGCAGTGGACATGAAATAGGCTGACGATGATTATGTAACACTTGACCTTTGTTGTGCTTTCCACGCTTCAAAGCCATGGCAGTGGCTCCCTTCCAATTCTGATGTGCTCCACCGCGTAAAATTGCTGTATTGCGGTGAAGTTGACTTTTGGGAACTGGCATTATGAAACACTTGACTCCTGCTGCGTTTCGAAGCCGTGGTAGTGGCCCCATTTCCACTTTTGGTGGGCTCCACCGCGTAAAATTACTGTATTGCGGCGAAGCTGACTTTTGGGAACCCGCATTATGCGACACTTGGTCCTTGCCGTGCTTCCACGCTTCGAAGCCGTGGAAATTGCCCCTTTCGGTTTCTGGTATGCTTCATCGCCTAACACAGCTGTATTGCGGCGAAGTTAGCTTTTGGGAACCGGCATGCAACACTGGGCTTTTGCCGTATGTTCCGCGCTTCAAAACCGTGGCAGTGGCCCCCCTTCCACTTTTGGTGTGCTCCACCGCGTAAAACAGCTGTATTGCAGTGAAGCTCGCGTTTGGGAACTGGAATTGTGCAACATTTGACCCTTGCCATGTTTTCTGCGCTTTAAAGTCGCAGTGGCCCCCTTCCACTTTTGGTGGGCTACACCGCGTAAAACCGCTGTATTGCGGGGAAGCTGACTTTTGGGAACCGGCATTGTGCAGCACTTGACCCTTGCCATGCTTTTTGCACTTTGAAGTCGTGGCAGTGGCCACCTTCCACTTTTGGTGTGCTCCACTGCATAAAACCGCTGTATTGCTTTGGAGTGCTGTGCTTCGAAGCCATCATCGAGGATGACAAAGTCGCATCTGTGTCATTGCTGATGTGCTGCACTTCTTCAATGAAGTACATGACACCGAACAGTGAGTAGCTTGGCAGCGAACATCGAAGCTGCTAGGCTCAGTGTTGGCAGTGGTGGTGGTTAAGGTTGCGAGCAGATCGGTGGGTGCGAGAGTGTTGGTTGAAGGCTGCGAGACAGTAAACACAATGGCAGTGGCACCTTTGATTAATGCTGTTGTCAACCTATTTTGAACTTTTGGTCAAGGCAAAAAGTTCGGAAAGTCTAACAGTGAAAGGTTTCAGTGTCTGAAATTTCAGACTGTCTTATACATTGGCACTAATAGCACATGGCAGTGCCATTAAGGTGTTTGCCACTTGGAGGGTAGCCCTCCCCCTTGAATTTTCTATTTTATGGGACCTGCCCAGCCCCCCTTGCTTTCCCCTCACTCTCTCGGTCCCCGGTGAGGTTGGTGCCCCCCCCCCCGCAATAAAATTCTGGTTACGGCATTGATCATGACTGCCTTATAATGAAATAAATGTGATAGTTCCAAGTGATCTCTGCAGCTGTTATTTTGTAAAGCAGCTCTCTGCTGAAATTTGTTCTCTGTTGCCGATATATAGAGATTTTGCTTTTGCGTGAATTTGGTCGAATTTTCGCTTTGCAGTTACCTGCGGCGGTACGAGCAGCAGCTGTCGACGGTGGCCATGTCCCCGCTAGAGTCGTCACGGACTATTGCTCAGTGCTTGCTCGAAATGTCACGGGTGCCGACGCCAGACTGAAGGAGCTCCAAACGCGAAGTAGAAAACCGAACTCTACAAGCTATCGCAGCGTCGTGCCACGCCGAAGAAGCGTGTGCGTGAAATCGCCCCGCTAATGTGAGACCAAGTGGGTCACCGTGGCGGGTGCAAATGTGTGTGTGTGTGTGTGCGCGTGTGTGGTGGCAGCGATGGACCTCGGATCGGCTGGAACGTTGCAATCGGCTGCTGTCGGCTCCTGCCCTTTTACAAACTTTCGACCTTGTACAGACAGAGAAGGGGCATGTGATGCGCGGAACAGTGCCCAGGCGACGCCATGCTGGAGAGGCGGGGAAAAAAAAAGTGGACAATGCCTGTCGAAGAAGTGCATTCGCGTGATGGAAAGAGCAAGAGAAACTTCCCTACGTGCCTCGATCAAGCGACGGTGAAAAAGAGTAGAAGCCCGTCGTGTCTCGTTTCTTTTTTTCCTTTTTTCTTTCTCTCTTCGCTACCCTTCGTCGTGTAAAGCATTGTGTGGTGGCAGCAGGACACAGTGGCGTCATATCAAACTGTGAAACAGGAAAGGAACACTGTCTCTCGTACCATCTGTCCGATTTTTCTTTTATTTGTTATCAGAACATTTTTTCTAGCTTTTTTTCTATCTTTTTTTTCCCTCACGTAATTTGGTCTGTTTACAGTTGTGTCAATCGTGCTTTATGTACAAGAAAGTTTGAGTGGTCACCGCTTTGTGAGGACAAAAAAAAAAAGAAAGAGAAGGCTCGCAGCCATGGGACCGACGGAAGCAGGGAGGGAGCAGGCCCTTTCAGATATTGTTGCCTACTTGAGAGTCTCGGGGTGCGTGTGTATATTGGAAGATATATTCTTTTCATGGGCTTCGCAAGCACTTTTCACGCAAGTGCAGCCTGTCGACTCTTCACTCGGTCCCACTATGTCTCCCTCGGTGGTCTGGAGCACGGCTTGTGTGGCCGTTTTTATTTAAGACTTATTTATCTACATGTAAGGGAGGGACAAAAAAGATGATGTCATAATTTTTCAAGCACTGTATCCTACCATCTCGTTTGCTCGTCCCGACGTCCTATGCTGGTTCGACATTTTAAACCATTTTGTTTTTTTCTACCTTAAAAGCTGCTTAACCCATTCTTGAAAGTTGTGTCCAAAGTTTGCTTTGCAGGCTGCTTGGCATGATCGTGTTCAATTTTGCGAGGATGATGTTTGGAATTTTGTAGAAACACTTGAACATTTTGTTAATATGTTTCCAATTTGAAAGCTGTAACATATTCAAAGGCGCAGTTTTTAAAAGTCGTGCAGAGAGTAGCATTGCTGTTAGACAGGGCAGTTACAGTGTTTACTTCTTTTTTTTTTATTTAGATTGTGCCTCCATAATTAAGGACCTGAAGAGGAAAAAAAAAATCAAGATCAACTTTTTCGCCCAGCACTTTGTTGTTCAAACTGCATTAAATAACTCGTTTTTTTTTTTTTCAGTCTTTCTTCTTCGCAGTTTCTGTCCTCTCTGGGGAAGGAATAAGATGTCATTCCTTTGCCTTGTACGCTTCATTTCCTTCATAATGCACAGAATTTCTGTTTTGTATGTGCGGTGCATTTCCACCTCCCATTCAACAATTTTGGAGGAGCCTTCCCAACCCAAATGGTTGTCCCGCCGCTCACAAGTAGAGCCCCGTTCCTCCGCGAGTTCTCGTCGAGCACATGAAAAACACACAACGCATTCTCGCCGAAACAATTGCGTCATTATAAATATTGTAGCATAGGAAGGCAGCAGTTTCGTGCGACCGGCTATGGTTGTTTTTGATGGGACAGGGAGGGGGTTGGGGAGGGGGTTTACTATAATGTGGAGCTTGTGTGGTTCAGTTAAGGGCGAGCCTGAGCTTTGGAAAGTTGTACTTGGCTCTCCATGTTTAGATTAACGTGTACGTTATTGAGAACTGTCTCCCGGGTTCCACCAAGTGAAGGGGAGTGCCACCCTTCAGCTGCCATTGTCACTGAGCTTGCCAATAACGCTCCTTGTTAATTCCTGAGCTTAATTAGAAGTTTAACAGCTACATGGAGGCGCAGAATTAGATGGATGTTGCTGAAGCGGCTTGTCATCTCTGGAATCGCAGATGGGCATCACTGACGCACAATGCATTCAGGGATGCTGCTGCCTAGCAATTTTTTAGGTATAAATTAGTGAATTGGAGCCTTTAACTCTTCAAAGAACTGGAGTTAGTGGGCCATTAACCGAGTAAACCCTTGTCATGTGAATTGATGAATGTCACTGAAGCACAGAGCGTTCAATAATGCTACTCAGTGATTATCGAGCCATAATTTAGTAATTGGGTATTTTGGAGAGCTACCTTAAATGCACTCAAGTTAAAATTGTTACTGAAGTAACCTTTCACGTAGCAAATTGTTGAGCATTATTGGGGAGCAGTGCGATTGATAATGTAGCTTTGAGATTTCGAGTTTAATAATTTGGAATTTTTAGCAGATACTCAAAAGCTTTGGTTATAGGGGCATTGATAAAGCAACCCTTTGCCTTGCTAATCAATGAAGAGCTTTACTCAAGCAGCCACTGTGATCTTGGGCATCACTCAGGAGCGTTACCAATGTACTGTGCATTTCAATAATGCTGCTTGGTCTGATCCCCGAGCGATATTTTACTAATTGGGTACGTTACAAAGCTACTGTGAGGCAGCACCAGAGTTAGGGGAGTGTTGTTGCGTAAGCAACCATTGAGGAAGGGGATCACTTAGGTACGGTGCATTTAATAATGCTACTTGGTGATTCCCCCCGAGCCATAATTTTGTAATCTGCCATTGTCGGCATCTACTTGGCGCAGGAGTAGGAAATGGTGTTTCCAAGCAACTTGGGAATTGCAGGTGAGCGTTATTAACGCGCACAGTGTACTTCATTTGAAGAGGAGCACTACCCCTTACTTGCTGTAACTGAGAAGGTGTTAAGGTGTGTTCGTGAATATGTTAGGTTTGGTGGGCGAAAAAACAAAGGA
This sequence comes from Dermacentor variabilis, assembly GCF_050947875.1. NCBI lineage: Eukaryota > Metazoa > Arthropoda > Arachnida > Ixodida > Ixodidae > Dermacentor > Dermacentor variabilis. Next base: position 15,718,705 of record NC_134578.1, on the reverse strand, counting down.
ATAGCTGCCGTTTTTTTTATTCCTCTTTCTTTCGTTATATTTCTCGGCAGCTGTATAACATGAATGAATCTGTTGCAGCTCTGCTCGATTCCATGTACCTCTGCACAACTCTTGTTGCCGAAGAAAAAGTGTTGCGCGAACTTGCACTTTTCTAGTATTTTTGGTTCTGTTGTAGTGCTCACAAGTGCCCTGTAGGAGTACCTGTCTTTTGTTATTCCCGTTTGTTCCACGTTGTGTGAGCTTTTGAATCATGGGTGCTCTTTATGCAGCTGGGACACTAGCGTTGTCCTCACCTGCCAGTCTTCTGTTGTTTTTTTACAGCCAGTGTCGTTGCCCAACGACAAATTCACGTGCAACTTTGTGAGCTAAGCACTAAGGTGACGCCTCTTGTGAAGGACTTCAACTGTGCTGTCACTGTAGAAACTGTTTCATTTTCAGGCAAGCTAACCTTTGGTTTGAAAGGAAAAGCCTAGCTGAATTGGTAAAACGATGACTTAAGCATAAATCCTATTTCTTTTTTTTTTCGTGAGCTTTTGTAGGACTGGTATAACTGACTGCCAAAGCCAAGCAAGCAGTCAATCAGATCGGTGAACCCTTGTAGTCAGCACCGCTTTAAGTGCTGCCTGTATTTTAGTTTATCTGTTCTATTGTAAAAGATTCTTATGTTGAACCTTCGCCATTGCGTGCTGTACAATAATACAGTAACCTTCTGCTGTAGCCTTGTAGGATAGGTACAGCAGTTGCATGCATTTTGCTGAGCAGAAAGGCCTACTGTGTGGCCAGATGTGTTTCCATGCGGTAAAATGGTAAGGTTAAATTGACTTTGTTCCAAATGTTCTACCTAGTTACTGTGCAGGCACTGTCAGCTCCGACTACACCTGAAGTTTGCGTTTTGCTAAGGACTTTATCCTGTCATCGCTGTTTTCCTCTCCTTTTCCTACTGAAACGTTTCCATATGCAGTCAAATAATTTCATATGTTTTCTATGCTATTTATCATAGAAGTAATGTATAACTGATGCTAATTGTTGTTGAGAACAAACAGTATCAAGATGTCATAGAAAACAGGAAATTAAGTATTAGGCAGCTTGCCAAAGTGCTGCGCAAGCATTCAATTTCAATCCCTGCTACCTCTGGTTCATCGGAAAGTGAAAATTTTCTCCAGCTGTGCTGTCTTGTGCACTTGCCCAAGTCACTCGACTGTCCCATTGTGAGTTGCATCCTTGTTGTGCCTTTCTTTTCTTTTTTGTTGAGAAAGACGCCCTCTGCAAGGCTACTGTGCTCTTTACGTCTTAAATCATCTGTTCAGATGCCCACCTGTTGAAGAGATTCTCCCAGTGCTAATTACTGAATGTGCGTCCCATCCAACACCTTGTGCCCCCAAACCGCGTACCCTTCCCCCAACCCTTGCCCTTGTCACTGACAACTTGTCTGGATGCACCAAGTTCACATACACATTATTGCAGTTAATATTATTGTATTATGATTGCTGCGTCTATTTCTGTATATATATGCATACATGGTGATGACGAGAAAAATTTATACACAGAGTGAAGAGAAATTGGTTAATAAAATGTTTTTTGGCCATCTCAGATGCTGTGCGTTTGGGCTCCTACTTCACCTGGGAGTCTTGGTAGATTTCAAGAATTTTATTTTACTGGCGTCTTGTGATATGCGTGCACGTGCGACTCAAAGCAGCGCTTAGGCTGCCAATGTAGCACTGAATAATGATCCTCATGTTGTGGTGGTTATGCAGCACTAGCTATTTAAGCAAGCATGGATGTCTCTTGAAGCATGCTAGTTGGAATACTCTGCACCTGCAAGTACCTATGAAAAGTGTGCCATTAAGTGAACACTAAAGGTGAATGTTACGGCAAATCGACAAGTAGCAACGGGGTGCCCTGGTGCAATGATGATTGGATGAAATGAGGCATCAGGGGGCATCGGTGCGCACCAGTGGGATTTGTCGAGGATGTCATCAAATTAGGCTTAATTGGTGTTGGATTACTAGAAACTTTCATCTCGGCAAGATAGAAAAAGTGCAAAGATGGACTGGCTGGAAGTTCTCTTGCCTGCTCCACCTAAAGTCATGAGAATAAGACAGTCTAACCGGGACTACTCTATCTCGCAAGTTGTTTGCAGCACTGCCGAAAGTAGGAGGTGTGCACAGGTAATATCTTTGCACAGTGGAATACAGTGCTGGGCATAACTGTCCGATTATTGGTATGATCAGGGAGTTTTGTTTTTGGTTGGTACATGGTATGCTGTAGTGATAGGCGACATGTTAGAATCTTTGGGCATACATGCCACATATCTTGAATTCAACAGACGGTGCAGCGAGCACACCTTGAGGGGCATTTGGCATTCCTATTGGCTAAGGAGTTTTGCAGCTTCCCCTGTGTTGCAAACAACTTGCGAGATTACAGTTCATGGTTTATCAATTAATAAAGTACATTGCATTTTAATGCCATAGCCTGAACATGGAAATGCTTTGGAATTCGTAGCACTGCAGTTTGGGTGCCAAAAAAAAATTTATTTCATTTTCTTTGCTATTAAGCAATCTTTTTCTTCTGAATAAGTGCAAATCAAATTGTATGATACATTTTACTGCTCTTTCGTTCCTTTTCTAGCTACCTAGTGCCTCTAAGATGGCGGTGCTTGGGAAAAAACTATATGCTGCATTTCTTACTGCAAATGCTGTGGAAGCTATGCAGGTAGTCCGGTCGTAGAAGTATCACTGCACAGTGTTTAATCGACAATTTCCCCGGAATAACTACTACACATTACAATTGCAACTTGTGGACGTAAGGTTACGTCAAATCGGGTGTTACTTAAGCACTTTTGGCCTGCCACTATGCGACCTAAGATGTTTTGGCTGTGAGCGCAAGCGGTGCACTGTGGCTGCTGGTCGTGGAAACTTGTCACTCTGCTCGTTCAATGGTAGTTGCAGACCTGTGACGCCTTCCATGTAATAAATAGGTAATACTTTGCGGCATAAAAGTATGATATATCTAATGTTCTTTTACTGTTAGATTTTTCGTATTGTTAGTTCTTTCTTGCTGTCACCTCCGAAATCATTTGTGGTGTGCATCGTTTATTCTGCTCTCTTTTGGGGACACCAAAGGAAAAGCAAATCCATTTGAACCGGTAAAGTATTGCTTGAAAACCCTTTTTTGATTAACTTTGCGGAAGAGGTTGGTTACTACAATGGAGGAGGAGGAGGAGGAGGAGGAAAAAACTTTATTCTTGTCCTGTACAAGGTGTTGCCACCCGCCTGGCTAGTCCCATGTTGGGACCGGGAGGTCAAGCCTCCTAGCCCTATCGCGGGCGTACTGGACAGACAGGACTTGAGGGATATGATCTGGAGATCTTATCATTCCTAAAAACCGATTCCGGGAAATGCCAGGGCCGAGCGACCCACACTCCCAGAGCATATGTTCAAGCGGGCGACGCTGTTGGCCGATTCATTTGGATTGACAGGAATACCATCAAGTGAACCAAGGTGCGCCGGGAACCAATAAATGAAACGCGTAACATTTGTTTGCCTTTTGTTAATTATTTTCGCAGCCTGTGGGGCAATTTTTCCCCTATTGAAAGCTCTAATAGCTGTTTTCGAGTCGCTATAAATTTCTGTAAATCTATCGTCTGTTAGTGCCAATGCAATGGCAACTTGTTCAGCGACTTCAGGAAAATGGTCAAAAGTTTCATTTTTCGAACTTTGCACCGCAGCGTCGGATTTCAGAGTCTGATTTCAAAGTATTTTGGCTATTTTGTTTGTTGCACCTGTGTAAAAGTTGCTGAAACTTGCAAATTTGTCTTTAGCGCTTTTTGGAACACTGCACGCTTTATATTTAGGCTAAAATTTAAACTAGGCCCAGCAGACACCATCAAAATCTAAGACTTCACGGCAAGCCGTCGGGGGAACTTCAATGTGGACAACTTCCCCCTGTCTTTAGTTCTCTATTGCGCTTCTTTTTTTTCTGATGACTCTATTGCACACTGTTTAAGGCCTCAATTTTTTGTTTATTCGCCCGTGTCTCATTATTTCTTCTTTATTGCGTTTCTTGTCTTGTCTTGTATACCAGGCAGTGGCGCATACCCACTATGGGGGATCGGCCAAGAAGCAGGCGGTTTTTCGTATGCTTGGAAGTAAAGCGAAACTAGATTTAAATAGCGGAGCGTGGGACTATATAGAACTGTAATTTAGAACTGTCTTACAACCGCTCGACTCATTGCTCCATCCCTCATTGCGGGCACGTGCCACGTTCGAGGGTCGCCGCCATCGTCATCGCGAGCGGCAGCCGCCATGGCTGTGCCCGGAACGGAGCCGTTCTCCATGTCGTGCGAGTCTCCCAAGATGGACGAATCGTCGCCGAACGAAATCGCCAGGGCCCTCGGTGGCCGCCCCAGGAGGGAGAGGGAGGTCAGCTCGCTGGTTACCACCGGTGAGGCCCGAGTTTACGGCGCATGCTCAACTTTTCGACGTAAAAGTGTAGACCGAAGCGTTAGACCTTTCGCGTAGACCGAGACCGAGTCAGACGACGTTACGCTTGCACTCTGCCCACTAAACTGAGTTTGCGCCCTTTAGGGATTATTATTTCTATAGCAGTTAAGATACCATTGGGAGGCACGCTCACGCCGCCGCCGCCGCCGTGCTGTCATGGTATCGACGGCGCATGCGCGAAGGATGACGGAGGTTTAGAATTGTTCCAGATACCCGAGCGGCACGCAATGTGTTTGGCTGAATAATACGACGAAACCAAGCGGACGCACCGCCGCAATGTACTATTCCGGACATTGCCAAAATTCCGCCACGGGCTATCGAAGTATGACATATTGTGACCCAGTCGGTGGATCGCCCCTCAGCCTCTCTGATTGGCTCGAATTGCCAATATGGCGGAATGCGACGTTTCGCGAACGTAGCGGAATTTCATTTCCAACTGCGAGCGAGGAACAGCGATTCTGTCTCATTTTTTTTTTTTCGCCGTTTGATCTTGCGGTTACGACCGTGTAACTGTTCGCGCTCTGCGCCGCGTTTTTCAGCATTGCGGATAATAATACGTGTCCGGCCGGCAAGACATTTGCTCTTGGCTTTGAGGATGCGCTTCAGCCCCGTATGATACAGGTGCAAATGCCACAGACTTTCACAATGCGCGCTTTTATGTACTCCGCCGTATCCACGCCCTCGCGACCGCACATTACTCGAGTCTATAGGATAGGCCTAGTTTTGATCACACCACATCTGTGATCGGCCCTTATTACACAGCCGCGGGGATTGACCTAGTTTGTTTCATCACAACACCTCCTGGATCGACCGTTGTTTCTTTTTACATTTTCGCTGGGATCAGCGCACTTTAGTGGGCAAGAAACTGACCGAGCGAACACTCCAAGAAAGCTTCGCTTTGATAATAATATTATGCGCTTGAAGGCCTAATTTTTGTTGCACTAAGAATGTTTAGATGTTTCATTGCGTAATTCTGTAGAGAACAAAGTCGGTCACAAGCACATGTGCTGGACCAGGACAGATGGCTATGTAAACCGATTCGTTGGCTTCGCGGCCGTTCATTGTGCTGAGGAGCGCACGTACTCACGCTCGCCAGACCCCTCACTCTTAGAAAAATTTACACCCTTTGGGGCGTATCTTGTCCCACAACGATAATCGTCATCTGTCTTGCCCGCGTTTCCTTTCTTTAACGCTGCGAGCCCAATACTTCCCAGTCACGAACGGCATGCGCGTTATCAGTGTGACGCAGCATTCTCGACAGGAAAGTAGCCAGAGCCGAGTTTTCAAGAAAGGAAACGCCAGCAAGGCAGATGACGATTATTGTTGTGGGACAAATACACACCCCAAAGGGTGCAACCGTTTTAAGAGTGCTCAAGCTTTCCACGTGTCTCCGTTTCTAGGTTAGAAACGCCATTCCCGACCGACGACCGTGAAAACAGGCTGAAGTGGCACAGAACACTCTTAGCCAAAGGTACACCCTTTGGGGTGTATATCTGCCACACAACAATAGTATTCTGCCTTGCTTGCGTTTCCTTGAAAACGCCGCGCCCGCTACTTTCCGATCGATAATGCTATGTCATGCTGACAACGCGCATGCAGTTCGTTACTGGAAAGTATCGGGTTCGCAGCGTGAAATGAAGGAAATGCGGACAAGACAAATGACGTTTATTGTGGTGTGGCAAGATACGACCCAAAGGGTATACTTTTGTTTTAAAGTGAAGCTATCGCCTATAAAAGCCACAGACTCCCGCCAAGAGAATTGTCATGACGATTATAGTGTTGTAAGAGAAGACGAAACTTAAAGGGTGTAAAATAAGAGTAGAAAGAATGGATAGTTTTAGTTCAACGTTAGCGTAATAGCAAGGTTAAGGGAAATAGCGTTACCGTTTCGTAAATAAACTTTACGTAAACGAACAATGTACGTACGAGACAAGTTACTCGGTCCTCACAAAAAAAAGGTGTTCCCATGAAGATTATACACCTATACTGCCATGTAAGACAACACTTCAGGAATGTTTACACCTGTTGGAGCGTATATTGTCCCCAAACAATAGAGAGTTTTAGTTTATGGGACGCAAGCGGCTTGCGTACGCAAGAGCTCGGGTCGACGGTACTGCGCATGCGCAGACCTAGACGTAGGGGTCTGCGCATAGGCAGTACCTAGCTCTTGCGTACGCAAGCCGCGTGCGTCCCCTAAACTAAAACTCTCTAATAATCGTAACCAGTCTTCTTGCGTTTCTTGAAAACGCTGCGCTCGCTACTTTCCGTCAAGAATGCTAAGACACAGTGATAAACCACACGCCGTTTGGGACCTGTAAGTACCGAGCGCACTGCGTGAAAGAAAGGAAAGGTTCGCAACATAGATGACGATTATTGTTTGGACACAAGATGAGCCCCAAAGGCTGCATGCAAACTTTTTTTACGGTGAACATACGATACACACTAAAAAAAAAGTTTACACCCTTTAGGTTGTATATTTGCCACACAACTATAATCATCATCTGTCCTGCTTGCGTTTCCTTTCCTGAAAACGCTGCGCTCGCTACTTTCCTGTCGAGAATGCTCTGTCATGCTGATTACTCGCATGCCGTTCGTGACTTGGAAGTACCGGGCTCGCAGCTTTAAAGAAAGGAAATGCGGGCAAGACAGATGACGATTAGTGCTGTGTGGCAAATATACGCCCCAAAGGGTGCAACTGCTTTTTTAGAGTAGCTTAAAGGGTGTAAACTAATGGAGTGTCTGTAACTCCGCTACGTGGGAGTGACTACTTGTCCCGCGATTGCAACCCATATACGTACGAGACAAGTTATTCCCGCGAAAAAGAATTCTGGTAATGATTGCACTGTTGCAAGACAAGATGAACCCTAAAGGTTGTGAAACAAAAGCGTAAAAAGGAGGAGGAGTGTTGCAACTCCTTTATGCGAGGGCAACTGTTTGTCCCGCGAATAATTGTTTCCAAGCGAACTCTCTAACTTCACCATGGAATGTGCGTTTACGCTAGTGATGATGATGATTTATCATGCTGGTGACAAATAGTCTCCTAGCCTGTTTAGTTTAATCAGGTATGCTGTGCATGGTTTTCATTCAAGCCTTCTTGTACACATCTCCTTAATCTTTTTTTTCTTCCTGAAAACTTCTCTATCTACGACCTTGCACCGCCACCTATGCCTGTAACGTGTCCAGTCTTGCCCAATCGGTGTTAACGTACTCTAGTGGAGTACGATAACTCTTGGAAAACGGAGCAGAATGCAGGGCAGTCACTTCTTACTCCGACAAAAGGAGTCGTCAGTACTTTTATAAGTCTTTGCTCGCCATTATCTGTTGTTACGTGCTGCACGATGATGTGTCTTCTCTCTGCCTTGTCGCTCCGGCAAACAGTTTCCCAAGAGCCAACCCTATACAAGTTCGGGATGAACTTAACCGGAACGGCAGTGCATTTTTTGAAGGTTTTAGGAACGGACATCTTGGAAGTATCGCTAGTCTTAGGATTCCAGTCAAACAGACGTAACAATTGCACTTTGTAATTTAATATACCATTGCGATTCATCGTGTAGGTAATTTTCGCCTAATCCAGGAAGCCACATACAAAGGCACAACAGCCCTGTCGCAATCATAAACAATATCTTTCTTTTTTACCTTTACCCGCCGTGGTTGCTCAGTGGCTATGGTGTTGGGCTGCTGAGCACGAGGTCGCGGGATCGAATCCCGGCCACGGCGGCCGCATTTCGATGGGGGCGAAAACACCCGTGTGCTTAGATTTAGGTGCACGTTAAAGAACCCCAGGTGGTCAAAATTTCCGGAGTCCTCCACTACGGCGTGCCTCATAATCAGAAAGTGGTTTTGGCACGTAAAACCCCAAATATTATTATTCTTTTTTACCGTTATAACAAACCAAAAGCAGACAGTACACCTGCCGCCGCATCTAGCAATCACAAGCCACCTTTTTCATGAAAACTGTCTCCTTGTTTGCAGCTCTTCGAAGTTTCCAAGGTAGGTATCGATGCCCATGCGTTGCAGCTGAGTGTACGCAACCTCTTTTCATTGCTTTGCCGGCAGTGTGCTCTTTAGGAAGCTCTACTTGGGTAGCTTCTAACTGCATGGGAAATTGCGAGATCGTTTTACGCGAGCCTCGGATTAACCGAACCTGACGTTTATATTCAAAAGAAAAAAGTAAACTTCGCTGACTATTCCAATAAAATAACTTATTTAAGCCTTCAATTTCTCTTACCATTGAATGCCTAATTGTTTTTTTGCCGAGTTTTACCTTTTTAGCTGTACAGTTTCGTGTCCTATTTCTTATTTTTGTTTTCATCTCAAGCTCGCTCTGCTCAGATGGTTTTAACGAGTTCATCGTAACCTTACATTTGTTTCCTTCGTTTTTTTTCTTCTGCTGCGACTACGTGTGTGTTCGCTTATTCAGTTCACATGTGTTGCTGTTTTGTCTGATGGAGCACGTTGTTTGTATGTGCTATTTGTTTTTGTTTGTACTTGGAAGGCTGGTGCAACGTGGCCGTACGCGACCCCCTTATGTATACTCGGCCGCAATTTCGCTCGCTTTGTGCTTCCCGACGGCGAGAATGAAAAAAGTCACGTCACTCATAGGCGTCTGCTAAGGGCGTCACAGTTGCCTTCTTCAATAGTTAATTTTTCGCTTTTCTGGGTGAAATCGGCCGGAATTCGTTACCCTGCGGCAATTAGCAGCGTCAGCTTTTTGCATGTCTCGGGAAGGTGGCTGTGAATTCCTCGAATTACGGAATTCAAGTTTTGCATTGTGATAAAATTTTAGAGCAGGATTAGCTCTTCTTGGCAGTCAGTAGGACGTCATTTTTTTTTGGCTGAGAAATGTAGCCGACGATCATTGGATTATAGGGCGGAGAGACTATATGGAACACCGGCAGATGTCGTACAAAAAGGAGAGGTGCTAAATGCACAGAGAAAAACCTTCAGCAGTCAAAACGCAATCTCAAAGCTGTTTACGCACACCAACGGAACCTGAACACAGCTAAGCATCGTTATCAAGCAACAACATTCGTCAAGCGTTGGTCTGGTGTCGCTATGACTCAGGAATTGGATATACACCTCGGATGGAGTGGCGACCTCGATTGCATGTAGTGGTTTCGCAACGTTGTGTCAGACCGCGAAAGTGAAGTGGAAGTGAATAAAAACAAAACGCGTGCTCCCCCTCTTGAGAATCAACACCTTGTACCGTGAAGTATGTCACTGCGTGCCGTTTTTTTACATGGCAGTGAGCTTACGGCATTGTATATATTCAGTTGGTTCCGTTGATTGATACGAGTCACTCGAAAGTGATGTGAAGACGGGCGTAGTTATTTTCTTTTGGATGTTAGAAGCGTCAGAATCAGCCCAGCTGTTCTGTAACGAGAGAATTCCTGCCTAAATTGAGGTATCTCTTTACATCTTTATCTTTATAAGCTCGTTATAATGAAGTGAAGGGGCAGCCAGAATTACTTCGTTATATCCATCACTTCCTTATGTCCAGTATTTCATGACTGCACTATGAATCTCTATAGATTTCAAGGAGAATTTAGCTTACTCCGTTATATCCGTTACTTCGTTACACCCCGTTTCGTTATAACGAGGTTTGACTATATGAATAGGAAATAAATGTTGGCCCCGACATGGATATTATACTGCGCATTCTCGCTTTGGAACGCGCAGACTCGAGCAGTTCCTTCAAACGCAACGGCGTCGAGCCTTCCGGCTCGGAGTACGACGGCCGCACCGCGTCCTCGTCGTCGTCGTCGTCGTCGTCCACCATCGCCTTCTTCACGACCGTCTGCGGGCTGCTCTTCATCACGCTGCTCGCCGCGTACCTGACGAACACCAGGCGGCGCATCGGCTCGATCAGCGACCTCGTAGTGTCGTGTCGAACCCCCGAGTGCAAGCTCGCGTCGGGCTACCTGTCCACGCTCGTGGACCGCGACGTCGAACCGTGCGACGACTTCTACCAACACGTGTGCGGCAAGTGGACCAGGGAGCGCGACGGCCTCAGCTTCCTGGGCGACGCCTTCCAGCGGTACCTGGCCGACCTGCGCCGCCGGCTGACGTCGGTAGACGTTGAGCGGTCCTCCGTGCACCCCAAGCTGCGTGCGGGCCTCATCGTGGGCAGCCGCTTCGTCCGGGACTGCTTACTCTACATGGAGGAAGCAGAACCGGACGTGAAGCGAGAGGTTGCGTCCATTCTCGAGGTCCTGGACGTCTCTGCCATCCTGGGCTCGGAGTCGTCCTTCGACGCGTTGCTGCAGGCCTTGACGCTATCCTTCACCACGGGTCTCGCCTCCATGGTCGGGATCCGGAGACGGAGGTCGGAAGGCCGCGTCTTCCTGCACATCTACAGCGCGAAGTCCATCCGGGAAGAACTCCTGCCCGAGGCGACGGACCGTGCGGTACTGACTTACCTGGACAAAGTCGTTCGCGCCGCTTCCGGCGACCGCGTCCGCAGTGACGACCTCGCCAGCTCGTTGCTAGCTCTGGACGGCGCGCTGGCCCAGACGGCGCACGTCTTCTCTCAGTCGCCCGACGACGAAGACGCGTGGCTACACGTCGCCGACCTGATCGGAGACCCGGGATTTCCCGCCGGTCTGTGGGACGTCGCCTTCGGCTCGTTCAAGGCCAACGAACCCGTCCGCGGTCACGACAACGCCGTGCTCTTCACGGGCTTGAACGCGTCGCGCCTGGTGGCCCGACATCTGGAGCGCACGCTGGTCAACGTCACCGCCTGGTACCTGGTCGCGGCGACGCTGTCTCGCGCTCTGCGCCTCGATTTTGTCAAGCGGTTCGGCGTCAACTATCCGTACAGGTGAAGTCGTGAATGCGGATTGCTGACGCAGCTGTTTCCTGTTTATTGATGCGAAAGCGTGAAAGAGCCGACTGAGTGAAAAAGCCGGCGTCTGTCGTCTGTAGCAGCGAAACGGCATCTAAACTTGCATTGCCATTGGCTGCGAATCCACGTCACGTGCTGCGCCTTGACGGAGCAGTGCGGGTGAAAGGGCGGAACACCTTGCTAGCGTGAGGGGAGAAGGCATCGCCGCGACACCTCGCTGTCAGAGAGGGAAGCTTTAGCTCAACCCCAACTCCGACTACGCCTATTCAAATACGCGTAAAACACGGCAATACTTTTCTGAGGTAACGCCTAGGTCGAATTTAATGAAATTCGCCGCATTTGAGGTAAAATGTTAATTATACCTACTGTTGGAAGCAAAATGTTGATTTGTGGCCTGTCTTTTTTAATAGATATTGCCTAAAATTGGTATGTTTGAAAATAAAATAAAAGCACGAAGTTCGGCTTATTTGAGACCGATGTATAGTTAATCGAATTTGTCCGCTTAAGATGTACTATTATATGCAATTTACAGAATTGCGACATTGTTTTCGTTGCTGTGTTACAGAGTTGTAAATTTCATAGTATCGTTTTCTGAATGCCTGCGATTTTCAGCAATTTTAATGAAAGACTGGCGGCTTAAACAAAGAATTACTTACCAGCAGTCACCAGGTCTTAACTTTTTCTTTTAAAGTTAGTGCAGTGGTTGCCGATAAAAACGATTTCTCCTTTCTCATGTATTTAGATAGGATGACCCCAAGCTAAAGCTTCCGCTTACAGAGGGCGCTACGACGCTCTAATCTGTCATCCTAGCGTTGCCGACAACGGCCGCTAGGGACGAAAAGAAAATGAGACGACATTCCAAACAGGGATCCATGCGTCACTGTTCGTCCGAGTGTTAGGCACCGAGGTTTTCCAAACTATAGTTCACTGCTGTCATCTGCGGAAAGATTTCAGCGCCAGGTTTCCGTAACTGACACCCGAAGCCTGGCTGTAGGCTGCATGCCGGTTTGCGGGCTGAACTTCAGGGCCGAGCACCTTTGCCTGGACGCGGCGACGAGGGCTCTGGAGCCCGACTGGCCGCTGGTCCTGGTGGGGCTGGCCTTCCGAGACGTAGACTTCGCGGGTGCCGAGGCACTCTTCGACGGTGTCCGCCGCTCCTCCATGACGACGATGCCCGAGTGGCTGGACAACGTCACGACCAGGAGGACGCGGAAGAGGCTGAGACACGTCACGCTGACGTCATTCGCGACGAGCTTCGGAAGCAGCAACGCGACGATGGGCGAGGTGATGAAAGTATTGATTAACCAGTGACGTTAGTCATCCATTCGTTGGCCGTACTTGATATGTCGCAGCAGAGGGACCGTGATATACACATTTTTTTCTTGTGGCCGCTTCTCTTGTGTCGCGCTGCCGGATCGCCAGTAATTGTGCTCGCATTGTATTCTCCCCCTTCTTGATAAGATTGCTCGATAAGTGAAACAACTGGACCACGTTGATTAAGGAGTGCCTTTATTAGCAACATGGAGGAAGGAGCTGAGCTAGGAGGGAGCATTACGTCATGCAGCCGGCCTTCGCAAGCCAACTCTCCGTGAATCTACCCCTTCGCTTTCTTCTCTCTCAAAAAGTCAGTCCAATACGTGACCCCATCTCGGTATACTTGGTGCAGTGTGTGGTTCCCGATAGGTTTTAACCAAAGCACACCTATTCGGGTTGATTTGCCTACTGTTATCTGCGCATGCATTTTCTCCCGATATACTTATGCAACTGCGGTCGTTTATTAATTGCGAGTGATCCGTACACTAGCCGTTTTTGTAGCAGCGTACAAATGCGGCAGTCGCACATTGCAGTCGAAAATAGTACCTTAAAGTAAAAGTTTCCTATGAGCGTATAGGAAGGAAAACAAATTTTTTCTTCTTTCATGGCACTGAGTGCAGCTCTCGCTGCGGGGGAAGTCACTAAAACTTACCTTGACATGGTCACATGTTGGTCCGACTTTTTGCAGCTTCAAGTTTATCCCGGACGCTTCCTCCTAAACTTCCTCCAAGTTCCCTCATTTCTTCAATTTCATGATTAGCGGCATGGAGGAAGGAAAAAGTTAGGAGAGAGCAGCGCGCAACGTGACTGAAGCCGAGTGTGATGGCCCAACACGTGATCGCACGTTAAAGTGCGCGGTTGGTTTTAGTGTTACCGTTCTCTGCAGGCTGAGCCATGGCATGGTAGCCGAACAACCGCGCACCGAATAAAAACTACTGGCATAGCTACTGGGAACAAAACGTCTCATCATATTTCAATTCCTGCTCCGTCACCTCGACGCAAGAGGTGACGTGCTGGGCCATAGACCACTGTGCAAAGGGCTGGCTTCACGGAGCGTTCGCTTGCCAAGGCTGGCTGCGTGACGTAATGCCCTCCCTACGTGTAACGCGATAGCGTCGTGGAAAATTCGGTGTCGAGCCCGGCGTCCGGCGTCGGACGCCGCTTCGGCAGAACGATTTTCGAGGCCCTCCATGCGGCGCAAGGAAGTTGCTGAACTAATTGTATTTCTCAAGCTAAAATACGCAGAAAAAATTGTAAAATACGACTTATACACAACCTACAAGCATGATAGCGTCGTATTGTAATTTGAATATACGAGAAAACATAATTCTGTTACGCGAAAACTCAAAACGAACCCCTTTTCCAGCGTTTCTACCATTCAGAGACCGGCGACGGCCTCCGCCGTTTGCGCGCGCCGGCGCGTGAATATGTCGGGAGTCCACGGAGCGGCGCGCCCCTTTCCGTTGGAACACTTCCGGATAACGCTTGTTTCCGCCGCATCGTGGCCCACGCAAGAGGCCGCGTTTCTACCAGAAAGCCTGCCTTCGGGCATAGCGTTCGCCGCGCGCATTTCCCGGTAGACATTACGGTTACATACGCTCCAGTTGCCTGGAAGCGTGAGTAGCAGTCAGGGATCTGAATCTTATCGCGTTACACGTTTATAAGCGAAGCTTACGCGTGCCCTCCAAATTTTTTCCTTCCTCCATGATTAGCGCAGCTATGCCACCATAGCGGAGCCACCCTCGTTAGGCGGCCATCTTGGAGATGATATCTACATCGATGCGGCTCCTCACCAGCACGTGTGCCATGCAGGAAAGAAATAACGAGGGCGCATTGCGCAACGCGATCGAAGCCAATAGAGTCGGTGGAACACGTGATCGTCACGTCACTGCACGGATATATGGTAGGTTTTAGTGTTCTCGCTCTTCAGGCGGAGCCACAGCAGGACAGCTTAATAATTAAGCGCACATTGATTAAAAACTACAAGGAACCAAAGATTCTCGGCCAATGCACTTAGTCTTGGAGGTCACGTGTTGGACCGACTTTTCGAAGGGAAAGACGAGAGAATAGCTTCACGGAGAGTTGGCCTGCCAATGTTGGCGGCGTGAAGGAATGCTCTCTGACCCTCCTAGTTTGTTTCATTCGTCCATGATGTGTGCCCTAACGGTGCCTCGGGTGCTAGGCTACCCTGCGCCCAATGAGACGCGAGGAAGGCTCACACATGAATGAAGGAACCCTTTATATCACAGACTTCGCAAAAGGTCACGGTTAAAGCATTGGAGATACTGCAGTATACTATTCAAGACCAACAAAACCAGAACCAGAAAATTCAAATAACAGCGACATTGGAAGATTGCGTCAAAGGTGGGAAACATAGTGCTTTTTCTTCTTTACTTCGAAAACGTAAAAGAAAAACCTGTAAAATTTACTATAATCACGTTGCTACAGAATAATTATCTACCCGGGCATCATGCTTCATTTTACTGTGTACTATGCAGTCACATCGAATCGGCAGCTGCGGTAGGACCGCTTTAAAGCTGGATTAAATTTTCACCGCGCAGAGTTCTTAAACGTGCACCAAAGACGTGGTGCATTCGATTTCATTCGTTGTATATATATATATATATATATATATATATATATATATATATATATATATATATATATATATATATATATATATATATATATATATATATATATATATATATATAACGGTCGTTCTTTTGTATCGACTGTCGAGGATTGCTTTATTGCTTTCGGAAACAGGTTGGAAGCAACTTCGCCCGAAGGAACCGCAGCTTCCTGGCGTACTACGTGTCTCTGCATCGTCTCGGCCAGGATGTCTCTATCCGGGACCCCCCCGATAGTCTCAAGGGAGCCCTGTCCTCCGTCGAGCTGCGGGGTCGCGTAGTCTACAGAGACCTCTACGGCACGGTGTTCCTGCCGCTGGTCTATCTCAGGCATCCCATCTTCTACAACGCCTCGGTGGCCTCGTACTACAACTACGGCACCCTGGGGACCATCCTGTCCAAGGAGCTCGCCGAGGCGGTGTCCCCCTTCTCCCGCGCCGGCGACATCGATGATTCCGGAAAGGACAGCGAAGGTGCGCCCACTGGGCCAGCCGGCCATGTCGTCAGTTCCCTTAGACCGCAATGTAATTTTCCTTTGTCGAAGGAAGGTTAACTATAGGCACGAACAGACGCTGTCAAAAAACTGCGTCGTAACGGACCGGAAACTTCATTAATCGCCACCCGCCTTCAAAGCGAAGCATTTCTTTGCGAATGCTTGCCGGACCTTGCCGTTCTGCGTCTTGCCGAATAGCTCAACACAGCACAAGTATATGACGAATCGGCTTATATATACATATATAGTCATCTGTACTAGCCGTACAGTTGTGCCGGTGACCGGCTCTGTTGTCTACTGAATCACGAAGTGCAACGATAAATAGCATTTAAATATTCTTGCTGCAACAGACCTACACTTCCAAGCGCATAATTCTTTTATAGAAGTGAACGTCTCTTTGCCTTCCTTGCTGGCGTTCGGTTGTCCGCTAGGTCGGTTTCCCGCCCAGGTAAAACTGGGCCGATCTCGGAGGCAGCGCTATTCGCGGTCGCCTGGGTCGTCTGGGTCGCGTGGCCGGTGGCGAGGGTCTCCGAGTCCTGACGTTTGGCCCGGCAGGCAGGCAATTGCTACATACTGCAAAACTCGTAATTGCTACAAACATAATTGCTATACATACTCCGTCAACGTGGTGCGAAAGATCAACATTCACATGCGCGTTACCGTGAAGCAACGTGACACGGAACTCATGCCGTAGGAGAAGAGCGTGTACACTTTCTCGCGCGTACTTCAGCTCAGACAAAAAATTGCACACACATCATGCGCATCTTTGCGTAGCATTTATTAGAAACGTTTCGCGAAAGCTCGGCTCAAAGGGCCACTAAAGAGAAATAGTAAGTTTAGACTAATAAAGTATTATCTCTAAGAGCTATTTCACAGTTAAGTGCACCTTAATACGTTGACTACTGCAATAGAAACTGAAGATAAAGTTTCATATTCTTTTTCAACTTCGCGCCGGAATTACAGCGCCGGTGCATAAGGGAGATGTAAAAGATGTCAAAATATACTGTTACAAAAGCCTGTTAATTAAAAAAAAGCACGCAGAAATTTTCTTCAGCGCAAAAAAGATTTTCTATGAATTCTCTATGAGAGAAACATATTTAAAAAAAAAGGAAAGTTTCCGTTCTTCTTGATCTCCAGCCTATAATCGAGTTAAAACTAAAGTGTAACGATTCTAAATTTTTGCAACTTCATAATAAGCTATAAAATAAAATTTTAGAGTTTTTGTCTTTTCGTACACACCGTTTTCTGCATATATCACGCACGAAGCGCTGTTTGCGGTACTGCTTTGATGCCCCGTGCCGTAATCAAGATGGCTGCTCTTTGAGTCAACGCACGTCAGCTCTGCTCCGTTTCTTCTTTCGAAAATCGTAACAGGTGAGTGGTTTTCATTTCAAATACATTACAAACAATGCACAACGTATTCTTTTCCGCAATATTTTCCGCGTGTTCATGAGATAGAACAGGAATACAGTGTAGCCCACAAAGAAAAATCAGGTGGACAGTGACAAAATTTAGCAACAACGTGTGCCGACGTTTCAGCATATACGTTGCGCTTTGTGAGGCAACGTGGGACTTGGGCATTAAATTTAGCTTTACCATTTTTTGTTGTAGCACACGTAAGGGCTAGCCAGTCGACTTGATAAACGAATGAGTGCCGACTGCCTTTTCGGAATGCACTTGTTTTTTGCTGTAGCCGCGAAAAAGAAAATAACGAAACGTCCATGTGAGTTTCAACAAAGCTCACTTAGCGACTTTAGTTCTTGGCTACGATCAAGTCTGTAGTTTATTGAGGTGACCGGAAAGTGCGACTTTTTGTTTCCTCTTGTATAATATTTTATTTGATGCCGGCCTATGAACCCGCCGCATATGTGGTCACATGGCATCCAGTATTGATTTGTTGATTCGTTAGCTGCGGTTCGCATGTTTTAGTGCGTTACCGTCGGGCGATGATTTTCCTGGCCACTAAGTCGTTTCATTTTGAAAATAGTTAGCGGGAACACTGGTCTGCGTGGCTTGGTGTAGTATCTGCGCATTTTAAAAGCACAGCGCAGGAGGTGCTATAGTACGTTGAGCGGCGAAGATATGCTGTCCTCACGCTCGTGGCCAAAAAGAATTGCTCGCATGTCGTCTGCTAGCCTCACTTCCTGACTCTGACCCAGAATAACTAAATGTAGGAAGGGTGGACTTCAAAAATAGGAAACAAATCATCAAAATTTACATTAATCGAGCTGCAGCAAAACACTCAGTAAAAAGAGTAAGAAGGCAGCATATGTCATTGTTTCACGCAACTAATACTGTACAGTTAACGTAATGCGTCCACCGCTTTAAGTTATCAGGACTACTTTCTACCTTGTCCCATTCTGCTTGACATTGTTACAAAAACAGCTGACGTGCGATTTGTTTGCGACGTACACCCGGCCGCACAAGTTTACGGATCACGGTATCTCGGAAAACGTTCGATTCCCGAGCAGCCTGTGTAGCAGTAGCCAGTAAAACTGTATACGACGATGTTGTTAGCGTATTGTAGTCGAGGCCCCGAAATGCAAATACCAGGCTGTGCTGTGAGTTTGCGGAGACATTAAGCTTTCTTCTTAGATTTCATGGTCCTTAATATTTTGTGGCCGGGTTTACTATGTGCGGTGCACTCGAAAGGTCGTGTCGGTGTTCCTTATATAAGCCCTGTAAATATCTGGTATACTGAAGTAAATTTCGATTTTTTTTTGTTCCGTTGCTGCTGTGCAACGTTACCGTAGATGAGATGTGGAGCAGACTACACACGGGAGTTGGGATTACAAGGGGCTCACGATGAATATAGTTTTGTTAATAAAGGGAAAAATGAGACACCCATCAAAAAATTCGTCCCGGACGAGGACGAATTTTTCCTTCAACTGGGAAGCTTTCCCGGCTTTCCTTTGTAGCGATTGCTACGATTGGGTGGATGCCTCATTTTACCTTTTATTAATTACTTCCCTCCACCTTGCGCGTTTCCGCAGAACTATTACGTCGGTGAAGTTTTGTCTTTCATGCCCTGTGCTCCTGCGCGGCATTTTCAGCGCTGATGGTAGAGGCGGTACAGAAAACGCGCCGATAGCACAGGCGTCTGTAGAGAGAGAGAGAGAGAGAGAGAGAGAGAGAGAGAGATTTCATGATTGACTCCATGGGCTCCTCCATCCAAGGAGTGAACACGTTGGCATGTTTGCGCACTCGGCGGAACGTGTTATGCACCCAGCGTGGCCGCGCGTCGCGGAGACACCGTGACGCCGGGAGCCCGTCATGCCTGTCGTCTTGTCGACTGCCACAATGTCTTGGCCGCACGTAGCCTGCGTGTTCCGGAAGCGGACTTCGCTTTCAGCATTATATTTCAGTTGCAGGAAGGAAACAGGTTCGCGTTTATGCAGAGGATATACCGTTTCCTTTGCGTTCCTTTATTGCGATAACAATTATAAATGGACACTCCAGGCGCATTTTTTGGCGTCGCCGTCATGTTCCGCATGAAGTCCGAGGGCGATAACACCGTCGTCGCGGGTGATATGCTGTATGTGCGAGGAGTGAAATCACGCGAGGGAAGCCGACTACGGGTCAATCTGGCGCGCGTCAAGGAAGGAAGAGGAGAGCAGTGAGCGCGCCGTGTTTTGTCGCGCGAAAGGCTGTGGGGCGGTGGGAAGGAGGCAAGGGGTGGGGCGTTGTGTTGGGCTCCGGCAGCAACTGCGCATTTTGCGACCGAGTGCAACGGGAACTGGCAATCGCAGCTCAAATAGGCTCCAACTCGGGCGCGATATGTGGAGAGAAAGCGGGGAAGCAGCGTGGGAGAGAGGGAGGGCTGCTTTGACTCCGCCAAGTGCGAACTTAAGAACGGTCGCGCGCGCCGTATCTTGAGAAGGATCTGCAGACGGCTGATGCCTTTGTTCGCACTGTGTTCTCGCCGCGCTTTGGTTGAACCGATGAATCGCAGGAAGGTCACTTCGCTCGCTGCTGCTGCCGCGCTTCTTCGCACCAGCCTTTTGACAGCGAGTGTCCGCGCTCGTCGAGTGCGATGTGTTCATGTTTTCTTATGCACGCTGGCACCATGCTTTTTAATTCGGTTAGTAAACGAATGTTTCGAAGTTTATACTGCCGGCAACACTATTATCCTTACGTCGTATAGTTGTCTACTAATTTGCTATCGGAAGCGATGCTTCACCGTTGGGGCGAAACTGCGGCATTTTTTTTGTTCCAAAAATAAAAGAAGAGCATGGAGCCTATAGTACGATTCGGCCTATTGATATGGATCACATGAGGAAGTGGACTTCAGCGACAGATTACAGTGTTCAGGTTGCTAATTAAAACGATTCACTGAATGACTTCATAAGTACAGTAGAACCTCGTTGATACGTTCCCATTATGTACGTTTTTCCGGTGCCAACGTTCGCAATCGAGAACACAAAAATGACCCAATCGAGTTACGCAACATTTCCACGGGTTCATACATTCCCGGAAAATGCGATTTTTCGGCACCAACGTTCAGTACGTCGCCAAACTGCGATCGTATGATACGTTTTCTGGCCGCTAGGTCCCGTGTAAACAATAATATGCCCCAGGCGCGCGCGATCGATACATAGCCGCCCGTCTCACGTGAAAACGACGGCGCGCGCAGTTTATTCCAGTACACTAAAATATTTTACACCCTTAAAAGTGAAGAAGCGTGTAAATGTGTCTATAACTCACACCCATAGGGTGTGTTATACATTTACACCCTTTTTCACTTTTAAGGCTGTAAAATATTTTATATCACCCCCTACGGGTGTGAGTTATAGACACATTTACACGCTTTTTCACTTTTAAGGGTGTAAGATATTTTATATCCCATCCTATGGGTGTGAGTTATAGACACATTTACACCCTTTGTCACTTTTAAGGGTGTAAAATATTTTTACAGTGTACCAGCAAATCGCCCGGGTCGTCGCACGCCGCTCCGCGTTCACAGCTATCGCCGCCAACCCTAAACATCTTCGCCTACATGTTTTGCAGCGCGTGGTGCGTTGTGCCATTGGTAGCGCACTGCACGCTTTTAGTAGGCGATAATCCAAACGCGCCGCCGTGCCCCGCCGCAGGCGGCGCGATGTGGGCATTACGCTTCGCCTCGGCGGCATCCGGCGTCACCCGCCAGCTATATTTCGCTTCGGTTTCCCGTCGCCCTCTTAAAACAACACGCAATAGAAAAACAACGCTTCTCGGGCCGCGGGAGCACCTCCAGCTCGACGCACGTCGGCGCCTCATGGTGCAACGATCCGCGCGACGCTTCGCATTACGTAGATGTCAGCAATAGTTGAGTCTGCCAATTTTTAGTTGATTCGGATTGTACGTTTTCCCGGTTAGTACGTTTTCGCGGTCTTTTTGCAGAACCTATGAACGAGGTTCTACTGAATTATACTGTATTCTATTTGAAGCGTGTGTACAAACGCCGAAATTGAGGCCAATAAGTAATCAAGTCATTTCATCGCTTCTCTGATCGGCTGCAGTTCCTCAATTGCACCCTGTGACATCATATGAATAGTAAGATTAGTTAAAAAGAGTTATAAAATAATTCTTTTTAATATCAATTTCTGATTGGCTGCATGGTTTAAAAATGTTTCAGTCATAGTTGCACAGATAGTATGTTAATAGTGTCATGCGTAGGTGACACGCATAAAATAATACCAACAACCAATGTAGTAGGAGGGTGGTAATTGCGCTTGTAGCTGAACTGGTGGAGCCCAACTTGGGATTTTTTTCTTTCTTTGTCTTCATTGACTGTTGTTCCTTTAAAATGAAGGAATAGTCATTCTGAATCTGTCTCCTTTTGTATCCTTAACTTAAAAAAGGAAACCACAAACTCCTCCATTATTCTGAGGTTCACACATACTCTAGATTAGTGCGTAGTGGCAATAATAATATGAAGCTTGTCCGTGCAATGTTCTGTATAGGCTTCTACATCTTTAAAACAGCGACCACCAACATGAAGTTGTGTGTGTGTTGTGGTTGGGAGAGGGGCGTGTACATTTTGTTCCATGCTGAGTGCTGTTTGTTTCAAAGTGTATACGGTGCCACCGACACACACACACACACACACACACACACACACACACACACACACACACACACACACACGCGCACACACACACACACGCACACGCACGCACGCACGCACGCACGCACGCACGCACGCACACACACACACACACACACTGCAGGGCTTTGTGTCTTGTGCTAAAGCGCTTTACTGAGCTCTGTACAGTCATGCTGCTGCCATATGTATATTAAAAGCACCACTGTTTTTCAGGTCAGTCGCGGCATGACGCCCCTAGGGAGGAACCCCATGGTCCGGTGCCCAAGCAAACAGCACGCCCATGCACCAAAAGTTTTCTCCATGATCAGGTGTCTTCACGATTGAGTTTGAAAGTAAAAGTCTTCAACAACATAATGCCAAGGTCACTGTGAGTTTCTTTAGCACCGTTATGGTTTGATATATAAGCTGGCCTACTTGCACTGTAGTAAGAAGTTCGCTGTTTCCGTTTCGGTTTCATGTGGCTTATTTAGCCATCAGTTTTTCTTGCTTTAAAATAAAACACTTTTCTATTTTTGTACGAAACAAACTGCAGCCTGGCTATTCTTTGTGGCATCATTTACCACAGTGTTAGCGCTGCCGACTGCTCTTCGAGACGCATGACTCTATGAAATATCTGGTTCCTTGGTTCATAGAAAGATAATACACCGCCGCGGTGTTTAAGCGGCTATGGTGTTGCGCTGCGAAGCACGAGGTCACGGGATCGAATCCCGGCTACGGCGGCCGCATTTCGAAGGAGGCGAAAAGAACCGTAGATAGAGGTGCACATTAAAGAACCCCAGGCGGTCTAAGTTTTCGGAGTCCCCCACCCCACTATGGCGTGCCTCATAATCATACCCTGGTTTTGGCACGTAAAACCCCATAATTTAATTCGATTTAGGTAAAGGTAACACACAAGTGCTGTGTGTCATTCCTCCGAGGGACTTTGCATGGACAGCGTTTGTCTGTTACCTTTGCCTCGGGCTCTTTGCTTCGTGCGTGCGCGCGCTTAGTATCATAATGAATTAATCTTTACCGAGAAACGTTTACCTATAGGACATAGCAGATGCTGTCAAAATGCATGACGTCATGGCAAGTTGGTGCGGGAACTTGAGTGCGGCGGCACCACCTGTCTCTTGCTTTTTTTTTTTGCGTTTTCTTTTTCTGGCCTACGAAGCCTATCTCCTCACGTTCAGTGTGGTTTTTGTGTTATTGTAGCAGCGCAGTTTACTAATACTGCTCAAAAGAACGTTCGATCTGTCTCTACCTTTATTTTTTTAGGAATCGATTTTGACAGCCAACTATGGTTGCATAACCACCTCCGCGAAGTTACACTCACTCTCTACAAGAAAATCGTAGCACTTAATAAAGTACGCCGTATTTTTCGTTGCGCACACTTAGTATACTCTCTATATCAGCTTCATGTATTCGCATACTATATATGCAATTACCGTTTACGGACTCGCCTACGCCACCACCTTATTGCCAATTATTGTTGCACAAAATAGCACTGCCGCTTCGAGCTGTGCTCAACCCATGAACAAGAATGTTTTCAGTTAGATTCATGTATATCCCATGCTTAGCATACTACCCTTATGAGATTACACTCATTGCCACATTCTTGTCATGCTTTGCAAAATTATGCAGTCATTTTATGCCCTTCTGTCAAAAAATGCTTATCTGAATATTGCACACCCACTACGATCAGTCACCCCGAAAACGCTGTATAGTGCCAAACGCTAGTACTAATTACGGTTCATTTTTCTTTTCATATGCTCCATTACAGCTCTGGAGCAAATTATCGACAGATCTAACATCCCAGCAGGCATTTATCAGTTACCTTCGCTCTTTCATGCTTGCATCACTCAATCGATGAATACGCGAAAGATTGGTACTGTCGCAAACATTTTTTCCCTGTTCTCTTTACGCAAGCTCTTGTGTTTATATAAAAGCATGTAACCTACAGGGACAACTCCCTTTACAACTCCTACGAAGGTTACGGGGTGCCACCTTTATATATCTAACGTGCAGCTCTTCATGCAGTAAAGAACTCGTGAACTCGAATCTTGTTCCAGAAAGCGACGAGGGTTACGCGGGGTGCCACCTTTATCTTCATCTTGTTCCAGAAGGCAGCGCCAGCGGGACCTCCCTGTGGTCCGAGGCGTCGCGGCGCGAATTCTCCTACCGGATCGGCTGCTACCGGGCGTTCGAGGACCACTTCCACAAGGGCCGCCCGAGGGACGTGGACTGGATGACGGCGCCCCTGAAGCGGAACCTGTTCGCGTGGCTTCGCGCCGCCCGAGTCGCCTACGAGGCCATGAGGGCGGACTACGCGTCCTCGACCCGGGGCGGGGCCCTGGCCCCGAGCACGGCCCTCTGGAAGTCCGCGCAGATGGTGTTCTTCAGGCGCTTCTGCCTGGTCGCTTGCGGCCTCGACCGCACCGAGCCGCTGAGCGCCCGGGACCGTTGCCACTGGCCGTTGCTCAACATGGCCGAATTCGTGGACGCCTTCGGCTGCCCCAACAACTCGTTCATGGCTTCGAGGCAGAACTGCCACTTTCTGTAGGCCGCGAAGCTGGCGGCCTAGACTTCGTAACTGAAGAGTTTGTTAGCGGACGTGATAGACAGAACTATTAATCAATTACTTCGCGTTATTTTCCTTTTGTACCGTGTAGAAGAAACTTGCGTAAACCCTTTCGGCTACGAGATTTAATTCTCGCAGAAATGTCTCACCTCATTTGGGTTTCGTCTACAAGACTTGAACTTGCTACTGTTAATTAACGTATTACATTGTACCAGTTGACTTTATATCGTAAGCGTTAAAGTGCTGTGAGCCTTTTCCGCTACCAGACGATTTAGTTTATTGCTTTGAGTTAGAAGTATCGCTTTCTTTTAGGCTGCTTTAGATTAATAGGCTACGAGTGTTTTGCAACTGATGCGTTCGTGGACGTGACAGAAATCTTAACGCACAACTTTTTTACCATTTTCCTTTGCATTGTAAGCGTTAAACCAGTGCGAACCCCTTGGGCTGCTTGAAGACTTCGTTCATGGCTTCGTGACAGAATTAACTGCCGAATAACCTGATTTAACCTGAACAGTTAGAGCTAATCTGACTTAGGCTCTCGTCTATGGCTTTGACTTCTAAATGATCGACTATATACGCGACGCTTCGAGCAGAAGCATTAATACATCGCTGTTCTGTATTTGCCTTGTATATAAACGCTGAATTTGCGTGAGCTTTTTTCGCTGCTTGAACTTTAACTTCATGCAGAGCTGCGGTTTACTATCAGGCTGCGAACTTCGTGGCGGATGAGATAATACATGCTTGGGGACAGAAGTGATGTTTATTTTGCGCATTCGTTAAGTGTGTATCGTAAATAGAGTTAAACCTCGATATAACGAACTTCGATATAACAAAATTATCGATATAACGTACTATTTAACTGCGTAACTTGTCCATAGAACATGTATTTAGAACCTCAATATAATGAAATTTCGATGCCGCCGCAATGGAATGCCGGGACAAGAAATCCAAACTGCGGACGCAGATGGTCCAACGATTTAATTACAAACAGCTGCTTGCGAACACACCTCTAAAATTGCGCGTCGCGTCAGAACAGCAACCGCCGAAGAGGAGCAGCGTCATCTTCATAAGTCCGAGTGCGATAAGATCCTATCGCGCGCTTTGCACGTCTGCTTTAGGTGCGAGTGAAAGCGTGCAAGGGTGAGATAAGAAAGATTGTGGCTTCAGTAGTGCCGCCTCCCGCGCAAGCAAAGAAGGGAGGGGAGCCAGTTCGCAGTAACGCAATCAAGCGAGCGCGAGGGGCCGGGGGGGGGGGGGGGTAAGTTGGCGCGCATTGCGATTTCAGGCGCGTGTCTCGGCCATGGCTGCGCATAGCTGTAAGCGCGCCTGAACGCATACGCAGCCGTGCACCTGGCTGTAGATGTAATCTGCTGCGCGTGCAAAGAGTGGGCATGTCGAGACGGCGCGGCATCCTGTAAGCTGTCTTCCCGCGCGTTTAGTTTTGCCTAGAAGCACGGAGAATGCGCAAAACCAGAACTTTCCTTCTAACTTTTGACGAAGAGGAAGTTTCACGCAAGGTTTTCTTCATAGGAGCTATTCTACGGTGCTTCCTATACAAGAAGAGGTGCGTAATCACTAGTTTCGGTGACCCGTGTGAGCGAGAGGCCGATGAGGCATTCGCTCCCCGCTGCCAGCGCTTTTGATGATAGCGTCGTCCGCCCTGGAGGTGGAGTGGACGCGAAAGTGTGGCTGGCTTCGATTAATCCGTACTGCCGATATGAAGATATCGTCGATGATGGATGAAACCGTATCATTCGTCGCCGACTCCCGAATTCAACATGAATTTTATCATTCATATTAGCTTTCTCGACTGCCCGATAATTTGGAAAATTTTCCGGCCCCTTCAAGAGAAATTGACGACTAATTTGCATAAAAGGTGGAATTTAAATACAACGAAATTTCGATATAACAAAGCAACTCGTCGATTTTACCGACTTCGTTATATCGAGGTTTAACTGTATATAATTTGAGGATCCCTCTGGTAGCGAGAAGACAATGTTGAAGGTTTCTTGACGCGAACATTATTTTCTATAAGCGTTTTTTATTCGACTAGATTCTGTGTGGCCGTTTTTGGATGCTGGGAGGTTTTCCTTTGCGGAATAACGATCGTACTGTAACGTTGGCTTTGAGATCAGTGATCGCAAATTCGGATGCATATGTGTATATACGAGCAAGGTGCATTTAGGTGCATGCTCGCTCAATTTTTTTACACATGTGCGGTATTTAGCACATATATCTGCGTTATATAGCTGGCGACCAGGGTGTTTGTGTGAGGATATCACGGGAGTACCTAGGCTTTGTTCATCGCCATATTTCAGTAGACTAACGAACAACGTTTGTCACGTGGCCTTAAGCAAGGTCACGGCTGTATTTCTTTGTGAGCAAGGACAAGTAAACGTCAGCCTGTTGTAAGGTTACATTATCGCCTTGCTGCACGTGGTGTTTTTTTTTTCTTCTTCTTTGAAGCGAGTTTCCTCTGTAGCCGTCTATTGCCGGACCTGCTGTCTATTGGCCAATATCAGGATACAGGCTACATGGTTGCGAAAATTATTCGATTTCTCTACAAGTTTGCTAGAGGTAACTCTGGCACGGTGAACATTCAGCTACTGTTAGAATGATCGGTTGTACACAAATAAGTCCAATCTTGGTGCTTGTGACTTCGTACAACTTTATCAGCGTAATCATTGTCAGTTGTTGCATTTTTAATGCAGCGTATCGTTCAAAGTGATCAATTTCCAAATTTACAATGCCATTCGAAGCCGTAAGGACGAAGTTCAGGTTAATGCAAGTACTACCCATAAGTTTAATGCTGGCAATACTTGCGTAACTTTCGTAACCACTGTAACGCTAGAGTTCCCTTTGGTAATGTTTTGTAGCAGACTGCTATGAAACCAGATGACGGGATTTAAGCCAATCCGTAGTATTTAGTGTCCTAAGGCGACTGCCTGGTACACTTTCGCCGGCAATGTGGAACTGGCCTTGGTTTTCGGGAAAGAAGTTCTGCAACTCGGAAAGAAAAAAATAAGGCACCTTTTGTTGTTTAGAAGTCTTTTATTTCTGGCAGAGAGCCTTCAGCTTTTGCTTTGGACTGCTTTGTCGACGCATTTCTGAAGGTGTAAAGAAAGGGAAAAAAAATCACTCTTGAGAGTTGTCACAGCCAGATTCCACGCTCTCTTGAAAACATGCAGACACATGCATACACTTTTCGCAACTGCACCCTAATCAACGAAAGTATGCAGAAGACAGCTCACTATAACTAGGACTTAATTGGTTGACTATCGACAGGATGGCTATGGAACAATACTAGGCCCTTGTTCGGTCTAAATTGGTGGGCCTAAAGTCAGTTTTATCATGCTGTCGTTTACTCCGTGCACAAATTGTTTTTTTAATTGCGACGAGTAAAAACACATTGTGCTCACCAGCTCACTACCCTCAGTAACTACTGGCAGGCAGTTGTGCCAATAATCATATGCGAGGTAACAAGTGATTCCGCACAGTGATGATGAGTTTGCATGATATATATCAGCTCTATAACGTAATTATTGCAACACAGTGGAGCTGCTCGGAGGGATAGGCATCTGTTCTACCCTTCTTGAACATCAATATGTTATGTATGTTGTCCGCACAAATGTTGTGGAAACACACAACTAAAAATTTTATTGCGGCACATTTTATGCATCTTCTGAATCAAAGAGCGAACTGTTGCAGAACGGATTGGGAAACTTCAGTGAATTCAACACATTTCGTCAAGTTTAGAGAAGCGGACTGCATGCAAAGTGTCCGGTGTGTAATAACTATTTCGTGTCTAGCGTGCGTGCTTGGAAAGCACATATTCAGCCACTTGAAGAATGCGCCCGAATTCGACATTGCGAAAAACAATAAAAAAAAGTGGTTCCACTGCATGGCGATGTACTGACACCATTAGGAAACACCATCCTTAGTATTTTAACTCTCGCTACCGCGCTTATTCAAACAGATAAATTTGATCGACGCATTTCAATTCAAATTGTCATTCTCTCTCCTGCGCGCGTGGTTTATGGGTGCCTAGCGCCATCTAGGTGAAAAAACTGGAATAGTAAAACATGGCTTCGCCATGTTTTCTTGGTTTTTGCCTTTTGGTGGTTTTAACGCGCCGCGAAAAGTTTCGGATTGCCGCGCGCTTGCCTGGATCATGGCGTCATCGCGTGCGGGCGCTCATCGAAGACGACCGGTTTCTCGCGGATCGAGCGCTCCGAGAGCCTGATTTGAGGGTAAAACCGGCAGCAGTGAGGGCGAAGACGACGTGGACTCATCGGATTTCCGCACCGGGGTCGAGGATGCGCCATGACGGGACGTCCAGCGGGTAAGCCTCGGCTGTATGTGCTGCGCACGTTTCTTGTATCGATAAATAAAATAATTGTGAGCGGCGGAGCTTGTACTGACACCTGTGTTACTTATTTCCAGGTTCTCAACGTCCCACGGATACTATGTGTCGCCGGCAGCTGCAGAGCGCAGTTTTTTCGAAGACGAAACCCGGAAGTCGAAGTGGGCGGCGCGCCCCCTTGGTGACGTGAAACGCTTTGTGCGTCCCGTAGATTTCTTGAAAACCTTTTTTTTCACCGCAGAACTAATCAGCCTGATCGTTGAGACCACTAATATATATGCGCGGATGCCTATCTTGGAGAAAGAAACATACGGTGAAAGGGATGGGTAATGGAAAATGTTTCGGTCCCAATGAAATGATTCAGTGAGTAGTTCTCGTCTACGTGGCTGATCGTGGAGTTGCGCCTCGCCTGCATCTGTACTGAACACATCGGAATTACTTTCTGTCCTCATTCGTCCTAGGATTATGCCCAGAAGCCGTTTCTTCGCATTTGATTTTTTTAGTGTCGTGGACCCGGAGTGGACTGTCTCCATAGGGGAATAGCAAGCTGCACAGGTTTGCATATCTGCTGCAGCGTGGCTGCTGACGGCTTTCTTGCCATCCATTGCCAAAGATGCAAGTGCGAACCCAGATTTAAAGAACGTTACGAGTAGAAGCAGGTGTGAGATGATGCGCTTGATAATAGAAGCTAGACACACATGAACATTTGTTGAAGGGGATCACGGTCACTGACTAAGTCTGGTGTATAATCCGAAAGTTTCGGAACCGCGTACGGGTTTCTCGTTCACTGAGTCGGACTCGAGTACTGAGTCCAAACTCGAGTACGCTTCATCGATATGGGACCCGTACACTAGCTCGTTAACACAGGCCATAGAATCGGTTCAGAACCGCTCAGTTAGGTTTATCCTCTCTAACTACTATCGCTTAGCCAGCGTTTCTCGCATGAAGCAAATGCTTGAGCTACCTCTCCTTACTACTAGACGTCGAATTTCCCGCTTATGCCTGTTTCATAAAATATACTACACTAATAGTGAGCTAGAAATGACACTTTTTCGCCACCGGGGCATTTGTCATTCCGTATTGATCATCGAATGAAGGTTGGGGTGCCTCAGTGTAAAAGCAATGTATACCTCGAAGCCTTCATCCCGAAAACAAGTCAAGACTGGAATCGCCTTCCCGCATCTATTGTCACTATCACAGACCATGATGTGTTCAAGTCGGCTATCTGTGAGCATGTGCTGCCTCATTAGCAATTTCTTTTTCTTTTTCTATTGCCACTCCTCTCTGTAATTCCTGTACGGCCTTGAGAGTAAATAAATGAAATGAAATGACGCCATCTGATTTCTACTGCATGAACTGCTCGCAGCAAAGCGTCTATAAGCCCACCTTGAAGTCGACGGTCTTTTTCTTGGCATCCGTGCTGGACGTCTTTCCCTGGAAGAAAAAGAGTAGTACCTATAAATGCGATTGTTTGTGTTTTTGAATTGCACTGCAGTCCCCTTAACAGAAAGCCAGCCATGATCGAGGCACCGAAAACTTTGACTCCTCCACAGTGTGCTGCTTGCGAGCACCTGCAACGTTCTTTAAAATGCGAGAGAGGGAGAGAGGCAAGAACTATACCATGTTGCGTACCACTGAACGTGACGTTTTCAAATCTGCACTGGGTACTCTTTGATGGAATGTGGGAGTGGGGGACGGATTTTATTATACCAGCCAGCATGCGTATCGCCTCGATGATTAAGCGGCAGCGTACAGTGGTTCGGAGGTAGGATGCGTAGTGCAATTAGGATCTGCAAAGTAGGCGAAACTAAGCGTAAAGCGGCCATCAAGGAAAGCGACCGCTAAGCGGCGCCACCTGCTTACTGTTCGACCATGTGTTCGACGGTTCGGAAGGGAAGCGGATGGCAGTTCGTTTTCGCGTGCGGTTTCACAGACAACGACGTCTATAGAAATAAAACAGAGAGAGAGAGAGAGAGAGGGGGTGGGTGGTGGAAATGAATCTCGTATTTCATTTCCTCTTCCCGTCAAACGTGCTCTGGCGCATGCGTCTGGCGCGATTTAGTTGCGCGATCCGGCAACTGCCGCAACTCGAAGCGGCTTCATAAACAGTGGCAGATTTGTCCTCTGTGTATGCAGTCGAGGCGCGATGATTTACGGCCTTTTCTCCGTTGGCGCAGACGTCTATGGACACGCCCGGAGGGGGGGGGGGCTGTCGTTAGAGCCTTCTAGTGTGCGCGCGGGTCGGAAAGAACGGTATTTTAAAAAAGCAAAGGCGCATTCGTTCGCTGATGTCAATGTTGGAAGCAGTGCTTCCAAAATGTTCACTAAAGTTGTTTATTTGTTTGGTACATACTGCTAGCCTTAATGAAGGCTGGCGGGAAAGGGTACATTCATAAAAGGGAAAAATACATCATTATTGGCACAGGGTTCAACGATAATCGTTTACAAGAAGCCTTGGCTTTGGTTTAAAAACAAGCTTATTCATACACACGTACAGTGATATAGATAATGTACTTCTTGGCGACAATAGAACGCAATGTAAAAACCACAGTTCATCACGTAACAACACAGGTATGATCAGACAGCTTGGAGAAAGAAGAATCGACGGTTGTACAGTTAGTCTGCATTAATATTAGTTGTAGAATTTCCACCTTTACCCCTGTCTTATAATTTCTCTTCTAAGTTTTAGCTCGCTTCCTCCGTTTGACCGCATGGTTCAAGAAGCGAATGAGCAAACAGAGCAAAGCATAGCAAAAAAACTAACGAAAAGCAAGCAAGAGCCAAGAAGCAAAAGCAAAGCACGCAAGCAACCAGAGGACCGCCTGTAAAGGCTTCGGGAGTGTACTTCAAGTGCGGTGGTGCTCAAAAAACCTTTGTGAGGGCTGAAAAGAGGAAGGCGCGGAAGAGCTGAGCCCCCTCTACTCCCCCCCTCCCCACCAATACCCACGGACCGAGGCGCCCTCTGTTTTACGTGCAGTCTCGCGGGGAGGCAGTGAAGCCGCTCCAACTTGACGTGTGGTGGTTCCGTGCGCGCTTCATGGCTGACGCGCCACAGGTGTCTAGGAGAGGAGGTAATTGATAGGGTTACTGCGCGGATTCTTGTGCTTGGTTTAAGCGGGCGACCATTCCTTTGTGCGGCGAACACACAGATGAACTGAAAGCTGGGCCACTTGGAACCTATTCATGTCCATACTTCGGCTTGTGCACGAAACACACGGATGATGGACTGGTCTATGATGAAGCAATCAGCCTTCGACTAATCAGTCGACCGGTCAACCAATAATTCAAATGGTCGGCCGCTCAACCGTACATTCGCTCGGACAATCGACTGACCCACAAATCGGTCACTGAATGGACCATTTAAATAACCGATTGATAATTCAGTTGCGAGGTAGGCAAAACGGATTGTTCATTTCCATTCACTTATTTCCCCAGATGAGCTCACCGCAGCTTGGATGTAGGCCTCACATCTGCACTTCACCAGGGTGTCCACCTGCGCCGAGAACAGACTGCGTTGACGTAGCGAAATCACCGGGACGATTGCACGTGGTTGCAAGGTGTCGCGAACGATTACGGGCGAGCAATTTGCTTTTTTTTATGGGGTTTTACGTGCCAAAACCACTTTCTGATTATGAGGCACGCCGTAGTGGAGGACTCCGGAAATTTCGACCACCTGGGGTTCTTTAACGTGCACCTAAATATAAGTACACGGGCGTTTTCGCATTTCGCCCCCATCGAAATGCGGCCGCCGTGGCCGGGATCCGATCCCGCGACCTCGTGCTCAGCAGCCCAACACCATAGCCACTGAGCAACCACGGCGGGTAGCAATTTGCTTGGAGTCGGTGGCAAGAGGAAGCTTTAGCTCGGAAAGTCTTAACCACATGTAAATATGGGAACGGAAAAATCGGCATGCAGTGCTGCACCAATATTAATGTGGTTTATTACATTTAGATAAAGAAGTTAATATCTGGCAACTGCAGCAAGCGCATTTCTCAACAATTTGTGCCATCATTACTTTCGAAGAAATATTCAGTATTGCAATATTTCAGGAAACTCAAGCATCAAGAAATTATAAAACGATGTCAGTTTTGTAAACGGCACCTATTCGTTCATCTAAAGCGCACAAAACTGATGTTTTACATTTGGCGCTTAAATGCACCACTAATTTGTAAGTAGGGGGCTTTTGCGAAACGCTGGTATACATAATGACAGCTTCAGGGAAGTCGTCAACCCATATATCAAATTATATCTTTTTGTGCAGAGTTACGGCTTTATAAATTTCGTGATTAAACCTTTTTTCTTTAAGTTTGCCGATTTTGCACATTCTTCTAGAAGTATGAGGTGATGGCTCAAAATTTTGCTTGATGCATCTGCTATATCAGCCTTTTCTTTCAATTGCAACAAATTCTAATCTGTTAAGTGGTTGCCTTACGACAGCATTGATGTGTTTTACATGTAATTTAATAGGGAAATCAGAGTTGCACTCGAGCTAAAGCTCCCTCTTATCAGTATATCGTACTATACCATCACCATGAACAGGCGATGCCTGAAACGTGGCGGCTATGACGTATTTTCGGCTCTGCAATTACTTTCGGCGCATGGAGCCAGTAAAAGCGTAGCATTCAAGATCAGTTTCTGTTATTGGGAGCCGTCACAGGGGGTGTGTATTTGGACGCCAGCTAGTGAAACGCGAACAGAAAATGAGTGATCAGAACGCCTGTTGCGCGTAATTACAAGGAAACACAACGTGTAATCACTCCGCAGTCGGTTCTTGCATGGAGTATTCACAAGCGTACATGGGCAGGTTTACAAGTCTGAATTGGTCAACTAGGTGTCACATATGCAGGCAAACAAGAGTAGTTTCGGAATAGTTTGCATCTGTGCTGACAGTACATGTAACGTAAAGAGTATCTGCACAAGTCTAACCTGTTCACGAAATAGGAGTTACAGACGCTATATTCATACACAAGCATCACGTTTATAGGCCAAATCAGATCAAATAAATATCAAGTTTATTCTTCCTAGAAATGCGAGTAGTTGCAAAAGGCTGCATCAAACAGCAGCTTCACTAGGTCATTGCCCATATATATATATATATATATATATATATATATATATATATATATATATATATATATAGTGAGCAGCAGGATAAAAAAACTTTTTTGGACAAAAGAAAGCAAATCAAGGAAGAAATAGATATTTGCGTGAATTCATAACGTAATATGCACAACGTAGCATGACGGAACCTAGAGATATAGCTTTTATTTTAAACAGACATATCCCCAGATTTAGAGCATTCAGCAGTCAGCAGACGACAAAGTTTATAACAGATTGGAAAGAGAATAGCAACGATGTGCAGAAAGCAAGTCAAGAATTACAAAACATATCTTGATAGGTTAGTTTCAATGTGTCCGTTCACGACCAAAATGACGATCTTACATACAAGTCTACTAAAGAGAGAGAGAGAGAAAACTTGTCAAATTTGAGTGGAGGTTTCTTTCCCAGCGGTGTGGGCTAGCGTGGCGTCTGCTTTGCCTACTAAAAACATTCTCTGCACGTTGTTTAGCGAAAGGCACTTTTCGTCAATCGACTGACTACCAGTTTAATAAAAATAGTAGTGTTTATGCTGCTGTCTGCGAGATAATGAAACCATGTGGTTGGTGTGTATCATTTACTAGGAAATCTTAGCATGTGAAGTGGTTATGTTAAAATTTAGACGTTTCAAAAAGGAAACTTGTTATTATCGATAGCATGACCCTATCACTGAAGTGTCAGTAAAACATAAATCGGTGAACCTTGTCGTCATACCTGTTTCTGCTGGAAGCATGGCAGGTTTATCTTCTTAAGGTCCAACTTCTCCTTATCCAGGCAAGCCGTGATGGCCTTCATGAACAGCTCGTTATCACCCTGGAAAGGCAGCATGTAACAAAAGACGTATTCACGTAATGCCTGTTCGTAGATATTCATCACCCAAAGACTAGGCGAAGAAATACATCAGAACTATATTATTATTATATTATTACTACCTATTAAGTCTGGCGTGTTGTCAAAAACTATTAACTGGAGTTGTTTATGTAAGACAAAACTTCAATCCTGTCATGTTTGTTGAGGTCATAACATCTACCGAACATGTGACCACGCATTTACCAGCCACCGAGATATTATTGTTGGTAGCATGAACACACCTGGTATTCAACGGAAAAACTACACCTATTCTCACTACAATAGTTTCATAGCGAACAAATGCAGGTCGCTGTTAGATTTCCTAGGTTTTAACACCCTTAAGCAACTGAAAACTGTCGTGGAAATGTGTTTGACCTGTGCCTGTCAAATGTACACAATGTAACAGGGTCGCACTCTGACATTGCCCCTGTTCGTCCTGACAGGTTTGACAATCTGCAGTTGATTGGTATCTCGTGACTAGTATATACGACGTCGACGAACGGGTCCATCGCTTTACCGAGATCGTTGTGGATGGTATCTATGACTATCACTATACATACCCCAGTACAAGCCCAAACGATGTACATTTTCCCATTGGTTCTCTGCGGAACTTAGAACTTCTCTAAAGCGTAAAGAGCATGCCCACAAAAAATCCTGAAAGTTCTGTGCCTAACAAATGATTAGAGAATTCCGCCACTCGCGGTTCCTCCCTAATTACCCAATTCCCTTTTCGGGCTTGTAAGGTATCTTGAATAAATAAATAATTACCTGTATAAGTGAGATCGCAAGTCTCGCACTGAGTCATTAGAGAACAGCGCCTCTAACTAGCCGGCAGATTTTTGGCGACACATTAGTATGCACTGCAGATTGTACACGTGGAGATTGTATTCGTCTGCTTGCCTATTGTTGTGGAGAAGTGCAAGCAGTCCCTGATTCTCGTCCTACATTTTCCCTCTACACTCTTAAACAAATGTGCACCCTTTAGGATGTATATATGCCACACAAAAATAATCGTCGTCTGCCTTGCTTGTGTTTCTTGAAACGCTCGCTACTTTCCAGTCGACAATGCTGTCATGCCGATAACGCGCATGCGGTTCGTGACTTGGAAGTAGCGGGCTAAGCAGCGTTAAAGAATGGAAATGTGGACAAGACAGATGGCGATTATTGTTGTGTGGCAAGATACGACCCAAAGGGTGTCATTTTGTTTAAGAGCGTATATTTAAACCATCATTTGACTGCTCTGTCCACCAGCCGAACTCTTCTGCTGGAATCTCCATTTCGGTACTCTTTGACCAGACTCATCAGAGAATGCCTCGGGCGTCTGAGGACAACTTTGTCCTACGGCCCAGATGGCGTCCTGGCCGCCGTTATCAAAGCCTACAGCCGCATCTTTGTACCTGCGCTGACATCAATATTTAATAACTGTTTGCATAATTATACTTCTCCCCACGCTTGGAAAACCGCTCGCGTTTTTTCTGTCTCTATAAATTCGGCATCAAAACGGATGTCGCAAACTGGCGGCCGATTTCTCTACTGTCTGCAATTTCCAAGCTTTTAGAATTGGCTGTTCATATATAGCGGAGCGTTGTTCAGTGTAAAAAAATGTTCTTGTTCCAAATCAGCACGCATTTCTGGCTGCTCAAAGACCACCGACTTTGTCAGTTTTGTGATGGCGGTTTCCACGCCCGTCCCGCAAATGGGGCAAGGCGATGCTGTGTACGGCGACCTCAGCAAAGCCTCTGACGTAGTCAATCATCCTCTGCTGCTCGAGAAGCTTGTGCACCGCTATGCGGTACGTGTGTCAAAGCTGCTATTGCAGCTCTACTGCACAGGTTTCTCGAAAGGCCCTGCTTCGTGAGCGTCAGTGATAATTCTTGTGTCTTTACGGTATCTGGTGCTGTGCCCCAAGGTTTTGCGTTAGGCCCGCTTCTCTTCTTAATTTTCATCAATAAAGTTTCCGCAGCAATCCAGAAGTCTTCATTTCTTCTTCACGCTGATGACGTCAAAATATTTGAGGAGATACACATTATCGAGGACTGTCGCGCTCTGCAGTCCGACCTAACCTCGTTATCCGAATGATGCCAGTTAAATGGGCTCACTGTGAATTAATCGAAAACCAGAGTTCTGTCATATTCGCTTAAAGCTATAATATAATATTCCCTTATTCGGTTGATCATGCAGTGTTGAAGAGAGTTGTTGAAATAAGCGACCTCGGTGTGCTTTTTGATAGAGTACGTTAAGCCTCTCTGCCCACCTACAACGCGTAGCATCAAGATACCTGCGCGGTCGGTTCTGTCTGCCGACTTATACAAGAGATTTCCTTACCTCAATTCCCTTCCTCAAATTGTTTACATCCGCCTGTCTCCCATCACGTGAACATGCTTCGGCGGTATGATATGGCACAAGCAATTCGATTCAGCATTTTAATTGAGCGTGCGCATAAAAAGTTCATTAGTGTATCTGAACATCTTTTTCTGACCTCAAGCAACAACTTTTCAAGTCTGCGTAAACATCCCGCACTTCCGTCGCTTAGCTGCAGACGTAGTCGTACCGACTTCCTTTTTTTTTAGACAATATCATTCGTGGGAATATTACATGTCGAATCTACTAGCTTCTATTCGCATCGAGTCCCGCAGTAGACTACCATAAGGAAGATAGACTCTCTCACATTACTGCCTTTTTCAGCAGGCATTCGTCTTTCCACAGAATGCATAATACTTACACGTGTCATTTCCTTTACCTGAATATCTTTCGAAACGTGTCGTCTTTTTTCGGTCCGAGCTTGACACTTTCTCTAGACATGCGCTCCTCTCCTGACTTCTCATACTTTCCCTCCTTCCGTACGCGTTCTCCGTCTCTCAGTGGTGTTTTATTGCGCTATTGTTGTTCATCATGTAGCTGCTTATCCAGTTCATTCTTGTTTTCTAATTTCTTTTTATCCCATAACGCTTAGTCGTAGTTGTTTTACACATTTCTTGTTTTTGCTTTTCTATGCGCCATCCCACAGACACATCAGCGTCTTTCCAGGGCATAGTAAATAAGTGAATGATTATTATTATTTCCTCAACTCAAATCGTTGGTCGTGTGGAAAGGCATTTCTAGATCCAACAGTGACATTATAGGTCAAGC
Source organism: Dermacentor variabilis (assembly GCF_050947875.1). NCBI lineage: Eukaryota > Metazoa > Arthropoda > Arachnida > Ixodida > Ixodidae > Dermacentor > Dermacentor variabilis. The sequence goes on along the minus strand of NC_134578.1, from coordinate 15,680,836 downwards.
CCAGAAAACGTTTCTAAGCGCATATCATTACGCTCTGCTCACACGGACTCCGAACCTTGTTTAGCACTGTTGGATTATTGACATCGCCCTTACTTCGCTGCCGACGTAATCGCACTGACCTTCTCTTTTCCACTCCCTTCACGGTCTCCTCATCTGCCCCGTACACCACAGTTGTATCACGTTTCGTACTACGCGCAGGATCACCAAAGAACATTGGCCTTTCCATGTTCCTGCCTGTCATCACCAACACTCAACCGTCTACGGAATATACAGAAAGATTATAACGCTTATTTTCAGGATCTTGATAGGTTTCGTAGCTCGCTATCATTGTTTTTTTCTAAGCTTTGCGTTGTTTCATTTTTTTGTCGCATTGTCGAACTGCCTTTCTCTTCTTTCGTTTTTATTTACATTGCGCTTTGTTCATGCACTCTTCTTTTTAATCATTGTGTGTTTCTTACTTACTTTGTCCTGCGGTTTCTTGTTTTTTTTTGTTTTTCATGTACGCGTGCCAGCACTGACCCTATGGTTATTCATGGGCTCGGTAAATGATTGATTGATTGATTGATTGATTGATTATTATTATTTGGCTTGAAAACATATATACCCTTGAAAGTGACGAAATGGAAAGCAATTGAGGAGCAGGCTGACAACTGCCACGTGGAGGTGCACAACGCCTACCCATCTCTTCAGAGAGGAGGGCAAACCAACAGACAATCCGCCCCGGACCATTGTGGCGCTGGCTAACACTCCGAAGGCTGGGTGTATAACTCGCGCACGAATGCCAAGGGCGCGCCACAAATGTGCGAATGTTCGAAATATCGAATGCGAATCAAACAGTATGGCTATTCGATTCGTATTGAGCTCGAGAATACGGTATTCTGAATTGTCGAACGTTGCTTTTTATAATAACTGGAGAGGGCAGCACGAGCGAGGAAAAGGAGGAGGGGGAAAGCGCAGTTGAGGAGGAAGGAGTGAAAAGTGCGCGGCGCCATCGATAGACGGCGCAACAGTCGAGCACTGCCGTTTGACGGACAGGCGCGGCAACGGAGTTGCACCCGCGGTAGGGTGGGAGGTGTGAAGACCGCGGCGCCGCCGCCATTGCCTAGGGAGGCCCCGCTACGCGTTCCTCCCACTGGGGTAAAAATTTGGCGCTTCCGTCGGGGGCGCGGGTAGGGTGGCTAGCGCGGGAGCGCCGTGTGCTTATCAGTCTCGTAGGCCACGGTGCAGTGCAAAATAGTTCTTGTGGTCGGTATAGTGCAGCTGTATTTTTTTCGCGTTTCCGAAATTTCGATCGCTTCACAACACAGCGAATCTAAGTGGCACGGAATGGGATGACGTGAAGGTCAGAGTGCGTGAGTGCTTCAGGTCTTGGGGAAAGCTTCGAGCGCACGAGGAGCGTGGGGCGAATAATCGTCTCCGACGCGATCCTTCTGCTCTCGAGGCCACTGTCCGGCGGGCCTGGTGTTGCTTCGGCTCTGGCCTCACTCCGAAAGGAACTTCGGATTCTCCTGCAGCGACGCTGGGACGGCTTGAGGGCCACAGCCCGAGCAGAGCTGTGGGAAATGGAAGCGTGGTGCAGCAGAAACGTCCTACCTGAGCATCTTTCAAAGAAGAACACAACTCTCTTTTCCCTAATAGATCCAAGTGATGGTAGCATAGTCGACTCACCAGATGGAGTTCTTGCACTGGCGAGGCAGTTTTACATGACCTTGTGTGCCTCTCCAGTTGCCTCTCCAGCTGTATTTCCGTTTGCTTCACCAGCTGAGCCGCCACAAGCGTGCGACTCAGCCATAGATGAGCACGAGCTATTTTCGGCCTTGAAGTCTATGAAGCGTAATCGCAGGCCAGGATCCGATGGTCTGACAGTCGAATTTTATGTTAAATTTTGGACACTGTTAGCGAAGCCGTTCATATCACTGGTGAACAGGCTACTCGGTGAAGGGACTTAGCGTCTCAACGAGAGGGGCTAATCACTCTACTTTGTAAGGACGAGTCGAGGAGCTCCGATCTGAGAGCATGGCATCCAATCACGCTTCTGAACTGCGATTATAAGCTCATAGCAAAGTGCCTGTGTACGCGACTCACAGCAGTGCTCAGGACTGTTTTCGGTCCATACCGGGCATGTATAGTGTCCAGGGGCGCTCTACTCAGCTTCACGGTTTAGCGGTGAGGGACCTTCTCCTGGAGGGAAATACCAGGAGACTTCCGGTATTATTTGCTCCTTCGATCAGGAGAAGGCTTTCGGCATCATTAGCCATAGGTACGTTTTCCGTGTTCAAGCAAGGGGCTGGTTTTAGTGTGGCTTTTCGGCAGATGGGGTCCAAGCTTTGTATTCTCGACCCACTTCTGCTGTTGTCATACGGGACCGCGTCTCGGGGGCTTCTGTATCCCTCAGCATGTCTATACATCGTCATTCAGACACTCGAGGACAGGTTCACTCGTGCATTTAGCACTACGCGACTGCACGCAAAAGTTGGGAAGAATTTCTTGTTTTTAGCAGCCAATGTGCCACAGATTGGCTGCAGGAGGCATTCCGCTGATCTAACAGGATCGGTGTCTAGGTTTTATTGTATAACACGTATTCACTTTTTCCCCAAAAGCTTAAATCAGTGTGTCATCCACAACAAAGCCAAGAAGGTTAAGCCCTGCGTTTTGTAAGAATGTGATGTTATGCAATAACTGTGTTATTTCCAATAAACATGTATTAAGTCGCAAGCGCTTTGTACTTTCTAGAATTTCTTCACCACAATGCTGATATATTGCATGAACTTCCTCCATTTAAAGTAATGTTGCAATCCCAAATATGTGACTTATGTGCGGGCGACACATTCAAGGTTATTCCAATGCGCTCGCCTTGCGCGGCAATTCCCATGAACTATATTTTCGGTAAGGCATAAGCGCGCTAATCTCGGCAAGAGGTGGTCGCAAAAACCGTTGCTGTGTCGGCTGCGTAGTCGGTGCTCGCTGTTCCCATGTGGAATGAGAGCAGCGAAACATCATTAAGTTCTCTCAGCATCTACAATGTAGAGAAAAAAGTCTGGTCAGATTTCAACGCATTCAAACGCAAAAACTAAGCGCTACCAAATGATTTTCCCGCTCGGAGGTATGCAGAAGCCCCGAGAAACTACGGCGCCCTAAACGGCGCCCCGGCCGGCAGCGCCATCACGTGGCAGGAACGCGTTTTGGGGCCAGCTTCCGGAGGCCGGTCTTCACACCTCCCCATTCTAGCCACCCTACCCGCGGCTGCTTGCTATACGGCACTGGCAATATAGCTACGAGGCTTCAACTGGATTGCTGTGCTCACAACAAGACATGCTGGATGCGCTGCGGTGTTGTTCGGCATTGTTATTGGCAGCGAGATTAACACTTTGTGCGCCCGCTGATATGCCCATGAAAGTTTTCGCAATTCACGGGGACATAAGGACGTGCAGCAGGCTACGTAACAAAACTCGCTGCCCTCGACAATCACCTTCGACGGTTTCTGCCTCAAGGTTGTTTATTACTAGTTTGTATTTTCTATTACAGAAATATTTAGTAATACAATTGAACTTAACACTTCTCTACAGCGTCTCTCAAATTTAAGAGTGGCCCATGTTCTAAATCAATACAACAATTTGATTGTGAAGAGCTTAAGAAATATGCACGTGCAGTATGTATTTGTTTACTTTCAATGCTGCCAGTCTCGTTTCGAGGCCATGGCAGGCAAGCCTCTGATTGTACGATGTGTAATGTATACAGTGAAAAATATAGCAGGTTCCATGTATATATATGTAAGACGTGCACATTTGTGTAACAATAACTTAATGTAAAGGTATAACTAGCAGGTTCAATGTAGACATAAGAACAAATGTGTCTACACACTGAACGTGTCAATACCACTTCGCATATTTAGAAAACTTCTGGTTACATTTTAGTACAGAATTCAGGATCATTACCAGCAAATAAAGACGCTCTTAACTAAACACAATTTAGCTATATTTAAGTAATAACAGAGATACATGTGTGCCAATAAACCAGACAAATTTTACCCTTCTTTGCACCCCTCACATTGCACTACGTCATTAGCGTTGTTACGCAGTCGTGGTATTTATACCCCAATCTTCGTCTAAAAACGTTTAACGCTTACCTTTGGCCGCAGAAACTTTTTGTCACACGACATTAAGGCTTCTCCAACTGCGATGAGAGGAACGGGGAATTACATAATTTCGGAAATATTTAAATTCAGTTTATTGACAGCGCGTGCACAAGCATTGAAGGACTCCCTGGCAAGAAAGGCGTTACACATAGTTATGCGGGCGCCAGGGAGGGGGGGGGGGCAGTAGCCAGATACAAAAATAAACATGTTATCAACGATATTCACATCACATCAAGTGAATCTTTGTACTAACATCAGAGGTTTAAGATGATGAGGACCATGGTCAAAAGTCGTTAAACTATCCTGACGGATAGTATAGGCGAGTGCCAAAGTCTAAAGACCAGAGGTGTGGCTAAAATTATTTTCTTCTTCGGAGCCTAGGCATAAAGGCGGAAATCAAGTGGTACTGCCTAGTGCGCCTCTTCGACGAACGTCATGCAATAATACAATTTCACGTTTTGCACGGCTCTACTAGACTAAATTATTATTATTATTATTATTATTTTGCTGATGCCGTGGTTCTCTAGACTTTCGTGCTCGACTGTACACGCATGGCAAGAGCAAATAAACTGTCGTGCAAAAAAAAAAATGAAGTCACAATTTCGCTCGAAAGGCGAAGCATCAATTGCGATAGCAAATTCGTAGACAGCTATACGAAGTGAGAGTAGCAGTGGAAAAGTTTGCGCCGAGACACGAGGGCAAGCCGAGAAGAAAACAAGGACGAGCGCAAACTTCTTCATTATGCATTTCAAGCAACTAGCCCAACTTTCTGCTCTGCTAAGAATAGATTTATCGGCCATATAAACTTGGAAACATTCGCCTGCTAACTGAATTAACGAGCATGGTGTCGGCGCCCACAAGCAAACTTGAAAACACATCACACTCGGGAGCGCCGACGCTCGCTCTAAAAAGAAAGAAAGAAAGAAAAGACAAAAGAAAAGGAACGCTGGTGTAAACAAGCGCGGCAGCAGCAGCGAGCGAATTGACCTCCGTTAGGCCTACTGGCAGGACGAGTACTGCCTTCGAACTGGAACTTCTGGCACGCAAGATCGAGTGTGAAAAATGAGACGTAACAACATGTACGCGCACGCGAATATGCATGGACAAAGGGTTCAGGGAGGCAGAGGTAAAACACCGGACTAGAACCGGCTTATACCCCATCGTATGGCCGATGAGTGTTTTGCTTTTCCACTCGTGCGCGTAATAAATTGCTATTTAAAGTCAGCGCTCGCCCGGCAGTTTGTTCACCTCGTGTCGACATTTTTTACCTCCCCCCCTTCACTATGTAGCTATAACGATGAAATTACTGGCATAACTTAGGATTGCATATGTCCTTGCCGAATTCCTGTATTTCGCATAATCTGTGCACGTGTCTATAGTCTGTAGACAACTTCTGTAGACTGGTCTGTACGGGCAGTGGCCTTCGACCTCTTGCCAAATATCATCGCTCTGTACTCTGGCAATTATTCTCTGCCTGCACAACGAACGAATTGAGGCGTCCCTGTTGGCTGACTAGATGTTTTACGAAGAACGTCAGTAGGCACCGGGGGAGTGCAATGGTACCACTGCACTTCGCATTGCATACGTCATCTCTCCATCTCTGAAGCAAAGAGAAAAGGCCGGCGGGCCGAATGGTTGAGCAATGTTACGAGGGGTACCAGCGCGTGTGTAATGATGTAATTAAAACAGCATAATGATAATACTGTTGGTAGGCGCGAAAAAGCAACACTATAGTCGCAAAAATTTTCATGCTTCCACTCGGTGGGGTTGCTAAGCCTGCCGAGGTTGTAGGCGCTGCCAATGCAGACCAACAACAGCGAACTGCGTGAACTGCAGGCGAAAACACACCAACGAAACTTGCTGCTGCAGATGGGGCATTTCTCTCCGTGCACTTTCTTTGTGCAACTGTGCAGCTTTTTTTTCCTATTCACAGTTTATTCATTGTAATGCTTGCACGTACAGTCGACCAAAAAAGTTTACGGACCACGGGGTCTCAGAAAATTCTAAATATGCGAGTAGCCTTTAAAAGTAGCCAGTAAAACCGTACATCACAATGTTGTTCACATATACCAGTAAAGCCTGTAAATAGGAATACCAGGCTGCGTTTTGAGGCTGCGGAGGTATTCAGATTTTCGTCAGATCGCTTGGTCCGCAAACTTTTTTGGTCGACTGTACGTATCGATCGATAGTTGATGTAATTATGCAAACTTCACAAAGCAGCTGCCAGCACTTCTCAGTCGACTGCAGATGACACATTCGGTTCGGCCGATGCGTGCAGTAGATTATGAGCCACTCCTTTCGCTACGTATCTCGTGATTTCATTGTAAATAAGGATTTACTTTCGCTGAACGCGCTCTCCCGGCGCTTTTGGGTGTGGTATAACAATGCGTGATCTCTAAAACGAAGTAACTGATATAACGAAGTATCTTGGAGGTCCCAAGAGCCTCGTCACAAATGCATTCGATTGTTATAGTGGAGAATAATTGCCAAGTGGTAGTTGACGAAAGGGTCGAAGGCCACTGCCCGTGTCGACAAGCCTATAGAAACCGCCTATAGGCAATGGACAGAATAAGTGAATAAGGAGAATGAAAGGGGCGAAACACCGCTGCTGACGGGGAGCGAATGCACATGCTCCACGTTACACATGGAGGGCTCTAACGGGCACACCGAGCTAAGCCAGCGGCTTCGGAAACACTGCGTGTGCTTGAGCTAGAGGCGGGGTGGCATAAAATACGCCGTAGAAACAGTTCGCACCCTTTGAGGGGTATCATTGTCTCGAAACAATATTCGTCATCTGTCTTGTTTTGAGTTTCCTTTCTTTGTACGGTCGCTGCTTTCCTGTGAATAATGCTATGTCACGTTGACGACGCGAATTCCGTTTGTGACCTGAATGTAGTGGGCGCTCATCGCTGAGGAAAGAAAAGTCACGCACGAGACGATCGAAAGATACGTCTAAAAGTGCGTAGAACGTTTTTAAGAGTGTAGGATCTGGATTTAACAGAGAGCGCAAATGCCGGCGAATGCATTAGTGTATAATGCTCCCCGTGCTCACAAGTGTGCTGGAGCACACACTATCGAGAACTTAGAGAAGCATAGAATGAACAGAAAGCGGCAGGAAAACGTATGTCGTTCCTCATGGTGACCTGCAGACTACGCGCACTCGGGACGCCTTCTCACTTTCACATGCTATATGCTCCTCAACAAAAAGACTCGCATAGTTTTTTTTTAAATCTATGGAATTTAACGGAACACTCGACGATACCAGCGTTTTTATTTTTTACAATCTGTGAACTGGCTTGTCATTACACTGACCTGAACAGAGACCAGCGCTTGCCGGTTGCAGCACCACGACGACCAAGAAGGTCCAGACGTAAATCCAGTGGAACAGAACGTTGCCCCAATGCAGAGGCGGCGTAGACCTGCCCGTCATCCTGGTTGGGTTAGGTTAAGACCGTCGTCGTGAGGTCGGTGCGTAAACGCGACGGCCTAGCTGACGAGAAAGCTACGGCACTGCGGACTTCACTCGTCACTGTGGAGGTCACGCGGCATCAAGAGCCTCAGCAGTGAGCTCTGAATGGGTCGTCTGCTATCGGCGCGAAGGCCACACGTTCCAGAAGGCGACGACGTGTATCCCCGGGAGGCAGAGGACCGGCGACCCAGTCTTACGTCTGTTAGACGCGCACAGCAGTTGCGGGCCGTTGTGAGGTCCTACTGACGGCTTTTTTTCTTCTCGCGGTCTCACCCTCGCCGCAGTTTTGTTTGAGGACGGAAGAGAGTGTGATGGAGGGAAATGCAAATGATAAAGGAGAAAACCGTTACGGAAAAACGGTGGAGAAGGACCGCGATAAAAATACGAAGCTGACACTTCTCGGGAGAGCCTCACGCCGGCGACACCCGCATCGCCCTCGACACTTATTCATTCGCATCAGGGCCCGTGAATAAATCAATTTATGTCACCCGATTTCAAAAGCGATCGCTCGCAGCGCCGCCTATATACGGGGGCTTGGGAGCGTTGAGAACGAAATTCGAGCGCGGCAACCTATCCCAAACCTCGAGGATGACGCCGTTTGGCTTGCTGGTATGAGACGAACAAGATGATTTCGTCTGGTATACGTATGCGTTTCTTGTCGACAAAAAGAAAAAAAAAAGAAGACGTCTATACGAACGTGTGTGTGCAATCACGAAATGCATCCGCTGCATCACCAGCCTGCGTTCGTGAAACATATCGCCTTACTCGTCGCTGCAGTCGTATGCCCAGCATTGTTTATTTGCTTTCTTGTGCCATCAGCGACCATGTGTGGACCAGGCATCAGAGGCGCGTTAAACAGATCGCTAAGCGAGAAGTGAATGCTCACTGCGTCACACGAGCAGGGTAATAGGAGCGAATTCATGAGAAACGGGCTGCGGGATGTGTAACGGTTATGGACGTCTGTCATGAGGGGAAATCTTATGTCGGGGTTCGGTGAACATCAGTAAACGATTACAACAGCGTAGAGTCAAATGTTTTTAAGGCGCAAACAAGAGACACGGCGCTAAAGGAAGGTCATACCCAGGACTGGCGCCACTTTAAACTGTTTAATCGACAACGCGGACATGAAATATATTTGAGAAAGGCACAAGCGCAGATGCGTTTACGGAAAGAGTACGTGATATGAATGTATGTATAAGAAATGCCTGACTAATTCATATGCACGTCTAGGTATTCAAACTCTTTTGCGTACAGACTTAATGAAGGCTCACTGATGCAACCTTCACCCCTCTTTTTTTATGTGACATGCTTCCAGTATCAAGCGGGCCTGTTCACTGTGGCTTATACCAAGAATCTTTACGTCACGAAATAATGCCTCCCATTCACTGCGAGAGTTCACGTGATCCGCCAAATGCGTTATTTCCGTCTTTTTAATATTCAAGGCTCTCTAAATCGCTCATTCACACACGTTCCTGTTCGCCCGATATAGCTTTTACCACGCATGGAGAGAACGTCGTGGACAAATCCGCGGCTGCAGTTAGATACGGCCAAAGGTGCTTCTTTCGGAAAGCTCGCCTTGTTTCGGCTGCTGTGGCTATGCGAGGGAAAAGACGGTGGAGTTTGTTGCGGACAGGGAAAGCCACTCCAACGTCGTGCCTATTCGCGACCTTGCTGAGCTTATGCGAGACCTTATGAATGTAAGGAACTACTTCAAGAGCACGTTTTCCCCCCTGAAATTGCTGTTGTCCTTCTTTTTTCCTTGCTTGAACTTCTGTATCAGATCCTCAGCAACTGCATTGATGAAACCTGCTACCGGCAGTTTTTTCACCTGCGCTTGAAAGCTTTCTTGCATCGTGTGATGGCACGATTTCTTTAGCGAAGACTCGAGGCAAAGATATGCTATAGAGCCTTTTTCTCTATCTTAGAGGGACAAGCGAAAAGGCAGCATCCTATTCCTAGTCCGAGGCCTATTAGACCAGCAAAAATATCCCCTAAAGAAACTAAAATGAATATCTAGAAGCTGAAGAGATATGTAAATGGGAAGTTCATGTGTGAAGGTCAATCCCTTCCCAAATCACTTCAACCTGCTTTCTCGTAAAGGCTTTAGTAATAATTATAAAAAGTCATCTACAAATCTAAAAACACGTAACACTTTTCCGCCTTCTTTACATGCATGGTCTAGTGCGCGGTCGACCTGGGACAAAAAAAGATATCGTATAAAGTTGGCGTGACACAGGAACCAATACAAATTCTGTCCTCTGCAAAAAGAATTTGTCGTCAGAACATACAAAAGTGGAGTGTAAACAGGCCTCTAACAAACTAATTATGTTATTCGTACGAACACCCCCTGTGTTCTGGAAGGCGACCTCGGGGTTTTTGTCTACACATTCTTTAACAGAGGCTAGCCGTGTATGTTGGGGTACACAGTAAGAAAGTTCCTCGTCATCAACAGAAAAGGCGCATCCCATGTCCGGTATTTCCTTTAAAAAACGACTAATTCATCCGATTTGCGAACGATGAAAGGATCAGAAAATTTCAACTGTTTCAGCAAAAACATGCTATACGTAGTGCTTTCAAGATCCTTTTTCACCCACGATCGACCGAAACGAAATATTCTCTTTGTGGGTTTTTGCTGAAAGAAAAAACACTTGCAGTATGAGCTTACAGAACATTTGTTGAGGCTTCTTGCCAAACGATTAAGGTTAAGTTCCTTTCACAGCTGCTCTAAATCCTCCTTTGCGCGCGTTTCTTTTACCTTGACTGCCCTGGAGTTGTGAATTGCTTGAAGAGCCTTGTCTTTGAACCCTGAGTTAGACAGGACAACGAATCCCTCCGCTTTGTCCATTTTTTACTGAAGCACGAGTATTTTCCGATTGGTAGATTGTCTCTACGTGGTCTGTGTTCGGATCCAGCGTTGACAAGGCCGTCTACACCCTGTAGAAGGCAACGTTCGGTGGCATTCGCCCCGGCTTTGCTTGCAACTTTCCTATTTATTGCCAAGAGCTCATGCGCTTGAAAATGAGGCGCAGCACTGAACTTTGGTCCTTTCCTGAGCACTCCTGCGACGTCTTCGGGTATGGTTACCCCGCCAAGCAGGATCAAGCCGTTAGTTTCCTTGCACCTTAGCCTTCCTTTCAGTGGACCGAAGCATGTTGCGGAACGACCCTTTCCATGATGCTTCTGTCATCCGAGCTGCCAAAGACCTGACGCGCTGCAACTTTTTGTCAGCAATCCAAGGAGGGTCACTGGAATGATGCGTAACTAACCCTGGTAGAGTCTTACTTGACGCCAGAGCTCGGAACGGAGAATCTTGCAGATGCGCTTGGCATAGCCCCAAGACGGGCGCACGTTACCGAAGAGGCATGACAACTAAGTCCGGATGCTGCCGTTCCGGATGCAATAGACGTAAACTCTAGAGCTGCAGGTAGTTATGACAATGTGGGTTCGATGCTGCGACGTCAACTTGAACATAAAGAAGACTGGCCCGATGTAGAAGAAATACGGCTTAGAAGAACTTTCTGTGGGCCTAGTTGCTGCATATTTGACAAATATTTTTTTGCCGTGCCTATTGTTTGCGCCTTGAATATATTTGTAAATATGTACCAACTAGGCCCATAAAGTTCTGATGTATAGTCGGATGCACCAAGTCGACGCGCTTTGTCGGCATATGTGCAAATCGCGTATGCACACAATACGGTAGAGCCACAGGCAGGTGCGTGGTCAGAAGTAACGTAACCATATCGCTTAGTAAGTTTTCATTAAAGGGTCACGTGACAGCAATTTTGAAGGCCCGCGGTAACATATAACCCCTTTTCGTTGGCTGTCGCTGTCTTCCGGCAAGTTCCCTCGCATGTGGCGACATACAGCAGACTGCAGAAGTCAAGCGCGGTATGGCCTCCGAGATCGATTCGCGCGCGATGAAATGGCTCCTTCCGCAAGGTGGAGCTGCGGTCCAACCCTGTGTGTGCAAGCTATGACGACGAAATAGGCAAGACACACCCGGAGGCACAACAGTCATGAACTGGGGGATTTAAAAGCTACCGTGTGGATAACAATGGAAAATGTGGTTGGAAGAATGGTGGACCAAAGTATAACGCGATAGATTTGTCACGGCATTGATGAAGAGGTACAGCATATGTCTGGCTGTCAGTCATTGAGACGTGCGTATTCAGTAGTAAATTCCAAGTTTAAAAGAAAACCCACACGTATTGTTCATATTTTCGTGCTAAATTGCTCGTAACCATGTCTAGTTTCGTGTATCAGTTAAGCACAGACAGCAACAAACCTGGACAGAAATTATGAATCTGTTACGTGGGAACTTTCTTTCCGCTGTTGTAAAGCATAGGCTTCGTTTCGTCGTTGTAGAAAGACAAATGGACCCACATTATCCATTTTGCTAGCTGCTTTGTGCCCCCGTCTACTTAATGATTAAATTCTTCGATGGATGGAAACTCAAGTCCTTGGTTTGCAAGTATTTCCAGGAATCAACAGAGGGGCACAAAAGTGTCACGCTGAGGCAAGCGCGCCGCTTAAATCGAGAACGTGCTATTGAACAGAGGTCGCTCTATGTGACGCTTCGCAGAATGCCTGAGACTATAACCTGATTCACGTCGGTGTTCCAGGAACACCTTTATTTTGTGGTTTCCATCTTGCCTTCGGTGTATAGCCGTATGCAGATGTTAGGTGAACTAGAGATGCCGAAGTTTCGCTTGATGGCGGTGCGTTCAAACGTTCTGCCGCTTGTGTGTTGTTTTCCCGAGTGTACTTGTGCGGCAGTCTTTGTGAACACGTCAACGCAGATTTACGTCGACAAATTATGAATGGAATCACTGAGACCGTGGAACTGACCATCACGAGGCAGGAGAGGAAAGAGAGAAAGGAATACAGGTGCGTCAAACAGACGCACGAACGGATGGTTTGTTAGCTCATAGGTGGAAGCGGCTTAAAAAGCGATACTGAAGAGGAAAAAATAACTTCAATTTGAAAGGGTGGCCCCAATGTTGCCTCAATATTTCCGCGCAAGCTATCCACATCATGAATACGACGGTGTCTGATCAGGCCTAGTTAACTGTTTTATAAATAGAGATGGACTAGACTATATTCTAAATTAACTTTGTCTGAATTCACTTCGCCTTAACACTATTGTCAATGGGAATCCAACTTTGAGATATGGCCAATTCGCTCATATCTCCTTGTGGGTTCGACTCCTACCAAAGGTAGTGGATACGAGTGCCTTAATAAACTCTCTTTATTACCTATAATTAACTGTGCATTAATTAACCCAAGAGGTCGTGTTGACGCTTCTTCGCCTCGGCCTCACGGTTTCTTATCAATTTATTTCCTAATTCGCCCTAAGTAAAACCGAATGTCGCGGGTCCGACCCCCACCAAAGGTCACAAGCCTTAATTAAATTCGCATTAACTAACTCGTGAAGTGTCCTCGGCACAATGCTTTTCAAGTGGATATACCTTGCAGCCTGACCCGTTAGACATTGTAAATTACAATATGTGCCACATGGTAATTACTTAGAAACTTAATCAGGGAATTTTGTTTGATGAGTCAATTATGAATTTCAACTTTTTGCCCACGTTATGTCCGCCTCTTCCAGTAGACCAGCTCATGGAACAGAATTGTGACAACTGCTGCAGGCAATAAAAAAAAACGATGTGAAAGTGTTCGCTGAAACACCCTTTATAGAGCCGCGGCGGATGTAAAAATTGAGCTGTAAGTTAAAACACACAATGTCCCAGTTTGCTTCAAATCTATTTCTTTTATTTTTCTCCGCAAGGTCAATTTCGGAGAACTCAAACTTGCAAAGCTTTTTTTCGTAAGTGCGCTGGGGCATTAAGTGGTCCTGATCCAATGCTATGTATAACATGCATAGCATGCATGTTATACATGTTATGTATAACGCCTTCGCTATGTATAACATGCCCAGCCGAAGGGTTGGCTGAAGTTTGATCTTACGAACGATTACAGCGTGTGAGATTTTTTCTGAATACGGACTAAGGTTCGTAAAACCTGCGATCGGAGCCTCACAATTCAATCGTAATGGTAATTGATGGTGTAGATATTTCCATTTTAGGGCCGAATACTGCTCATATTACGACTTCACTCTTTCAGTTGTATGTATTCTGCTTTCTCCTAATTTGTGTATATTTGTTTATTGTTGTGCGCCCTTAAAAATTGAATATGAATTCTGTTGCGTTTCTATTGAATTTCTGTTGACATGCAGTTGAATGTCCTGTACACTTTTGATGACGGCAGAGAAGGAAATGTGAGTGTGCTGCGAGAAATATTGCACTGCGGTAGAGAAAACTAACCTATGGCTTGAAGGATTGGTGGTATAAACGTAGGGAACATACAAAACGAAAGAAAGAAACGCTGTTTTTACAGCGATAAAATAATTTAGGACTCAATGCTACGTCAACGCGAAAGACTGTTCTAAAAGATGTGTACTCTGTTGAGATTTATGGCATTGCATATTTTTATTTGTTCTCGGACGTCGAAACCACACACGAAGAAACCATACTGGAAAGAAACCATACTGGCAAGCACCACAGCGCCATGAATAATTTACTCCAAGTTTTTTAAGAACGAGTTTCAGCAAAATTTCCCAAGAGGTGTGTCTCTCATGACGTCATGGCGCAGAAGGTGGACACGTGGGCGCGGAACATCGTGACGATTTAGTATTTGTTCCGCCTCACTCGGTCGTCTGCTATGCTGCAACTTGTTAACCAGGCCATTCATTTCATTGCGAAGAAATATTTATTACTTGACTAAAATGCAGACTTGCCTTTCTCGTATTTCCCCCTGAAATCACAGCACGTCAGTGCGACCTCATGGAGTTCAAAGGTATATGTACCTACATCCCGGCGAATTCGGCGCAGGAATCGGTCTGGAAAAGTGCCGCGGTGAGTGTTTTTTTGTGTACCTTGTTCGTTTAAAATGCAGTTTGGTTCTCGTTTACAGGCGAACAGTTAATTAGGTCCACACAGATGCTGTCGAAATCTGTGACGTCACAGGAAGCTGGCGCGGGAATGGCAAGGTATATAGTGTCGTCACCTGTCGTCAGTCGAGTCTTTTATGGCTTAGCCAGCCTTCATCACTCGCGTTTCAAGCGACTATTTTTCCGTTTTCCAGAAGTGCCGTTTATAATTCCAGCTCAGCGTCCCTTATTTACAAGAAAAGTTGCTCACGTTGAAACAACTATATAGACGAAGGTAGGGTCACAAATATTTTTATTGAACCCTGATTCTGTTACAGCGACAATCGTATGTATCGATATGCATACTATTCAAAGCCACTCGTGATGATTGCGTTACGTTATCTGCTTTCGCAACAGGTGCTACCATGCAGAGATTCTTAATGAAGAAAATCAACAGGACTACTCCGCAAAATGTTTTTAAGAACACCAAGGCAAGTCGTCGTCCACGGGGCCAATTATGCCAAGTTCGCGGAATGGTCGTAAGTGTCAGGGCAGTCACGTTCATCGATTTCATCAGACGTGCAAAGAGAGCGCGCATATGGCCGTGTGGCGTTGCTCGGTGAAATAACCCGAACATACGACGGACCGCGCCATTGAATTGCTGGTTCTGCTGCGAATTATTGACTTGATTGGATACGTCAAAATCAACAGCAGTGCACCTACACGCTGTACTGTGGAAACCACACGCACGCACGCACGCACGCACGCACGCACGCACACTCACTCACTCACTCACTCACTCACTCACTCACTCACTCACTCACTCACTCACTCACTCACTCACTCACTCACTCACTCACTCACTCACTCACTCACGTACACACACACACACACACACACACACACACACTCACTCACTCACTCACTCACACACGTACACACACACACACACACACACGCACGCACGCACGCACACGACACATATGACAATCGATTTAAAACGCCGATGGACGGGTGAAAAGAGCCACTAAGGTGGCTTTAACAAAGGACCCTAAAGACGCCTCTGTTAACTACGAAGTCGAAGAAAAAGAAAGAAACCAATGCCTGGTGACAAACGTTTATTATCGACCTACACAACATACATAGCCTTTACGCACGGCTGTGTGCGTTCGGCAAGAAAGGCTTCGGAGAGACACACAAAGGCGGCTTTACGGGCAACACGTTATTGTCGGCGCTCGGTCGGCTTTTCAGCGTGCTTCAGCGTAAGCATACATTTACTTACGGTTAGAGAAAAAATATGAATATTTTGTCTCGTTAAGTATAGTAAGAAAGTATACATGGAACGTAAGCGAAAAGGAGCCTTGTTCATGTATACTAACTTGGGTCACTGGGTATTTGCCATTGCTTATGTATAGCTCTTTAATGAACCCCTTTCACGGCAGCGTGAGTCCCTGGGTATGTGCCATGCGGTACTTGCAGCTCTTCAGTGACAAAAAAAAATCGTAATAATTTTGTCCAGTACAGATCGGAATCAAGCCCACCTCATATGCACTCAGAGAAGTGTCTGAATATTAACGCACGCGCAACGCGCGAACTTCGAGGCGGCGTCGCCAGATGGAGCAGCGTGTTCAGTGGGAAGTGCGAGAGCGTAACCCGGCTGCACACAACGCCTAATACGAAACGCTTCTCTGTGGCGGCTATACGGTGTGTCGTTACGTTGGTTCAATGCTAATCGCATTAACATCGACATTACTCTTTGGCAAGGTCGAATGTGCGACAGGCACGCCGAAACTTGTAGATCTACGAGGCCATTATTTCTTGAAACAGCATCCTATGTGAGTGTTGTGTATGCGATGAAAGGTCATTCACCAGGATGGATGTTTCTTATTGGAAGCATATATTTGCTTGCCTAAATATTACGTGGCGGTTAGCCTAGAGCTTTGCAGACCTCTACGTCTTATCTCCACGTAATATATAAAGAAAAAAAGCGTCTGTGGTCATATGCTAGAGCATCGAGCTCTAACCACGGACCAGGGTTCGAATCCGACCATGGGAATATTTTTTGTTTGTTTTAGTGACAGCTAGCAACATCTGGGGTTATAGGTGAACATAAACGGTCAGAAATTGACAAACAGCAAAGTTGAGTTAAGAGCGAAAGAAAGCTATCGCTTGAAAACTAGGTGTGGGCGATTATTCGAAGCTTCGAATACGAATCGGATGTTGCACGGCAACTATTCGTATTTGAAAAGGAACAATCAGTTTTTACGAATACACGAAGCTAACAACATATTTTGCATCAACTGACTGATAAAGTGTCGTTACGTTCTCCGTCTGGTAAACATCTCCAAGTTCATCAGAACGGCGACAACGACAAATGTGTTTCTAAAGAATGCAGAAATACAATGTTTATAGCAAGTTTTAGTTTCAGTTTCGCTGGGGAAGTCTACATTGCAACTGTTAGTTTTTCATTTGGCCTTTTTTGGCAATGCAGTCATATTGCAATTTGATCTTTTACGATAGCTTCTCTGAAGTTTTACTTGCAATGGTGTTGGGCTGTTGAGCACGAGGTCGCGGGATCGAATCCCGGCCACGGCGGCCGCATTTCGATGGAGGCGAAGTGCGAAATCACCCGTGTACTTAGATTATTTAGGTGCACGTTAAAGAACCCCAGGTGGTCCAAATTTCCGGAGTCCTCCACTATGGCATGCCTCATAATCAGAAAGTGGTTTTGCCACGTAAAAATCCATAAGTTAATTTTGCATGTGTTTACAGAATGCAAATCCTTCAGCAGCTTGAATTGTAGACCACTCACTTATATTCCTGGCGATGCTGCAAGAAGCCGAAGTGCTGAGTGCTTCGCATTCCTTTAGTGCGTACACTTCTTAATACCCTTTCTCCAGCTCAAGTTAGCGAGAACTCGGGAAGTCGCACAGACACACTGCGTGACTAGAGATGTAGACAACAAAAACCAAATGACATTTGGCTGCGCTAGTATAAGCAGTACATCTTGGCACTAAGAAACGCGCATAGCAAGGACACTGGAGCTCGGGAATTGTTTAAAGAGCGATTATCTCGCCTTTATTCCAAATGACAAAGTACACATAAAATTTTGAATATTACCTAAATTTATTGAAATGTTTAAGGGAAACAATGGGTATGTCGGAGCAGGCAAAGTCGGGTTCCTTTGGTTTGGTGCGTACGACTATGGCTCAACCAATTACGGGGGATCGGCCATGAATCGGGCGGCAGTAGCTAAGTTGGAATAGCAAATAGCACTGAGATCACGAGGCCGGTTCAACTGCTACCTCCTCTTGAACTGCTACATTGTCTGGCGCGAATGGATGGATGGATGGAAAAACTTTATTGTGAGTCCTGAAATACGCGAGGATGTTTTTAATCATTTTCGTGCAACTGCTAATGTCTTGTCACAATCATGTCATTTCTGTAATGAGAGTGGATCTCTAGGACGTTTGTTTTTGCCATTTCGCCGTTTTAAATTTCAAAGAAAAGAATTTTAGAGGAACCGCTACACAAGCTTCGCTGTACATTGACTTTCCCGGTTTTCCTTTTCTTTAGTGCCACCGAACCGGGTTTAATCCGCAGAAGCGTTTGTGAGGCTCTCTGCAAAATTCTCTGGCAGAGAAAGCGAATGCTATTTATTCTCGTTTTCTAACTTCATTTTTATGTTATGTAATGCGTAGAGACATTGTTTCATATCTATATCAAGCAATTACGTTTGATTTTCACAAGTTTCAGTTATCAAGTTGGATTGAAATTATATTACTCAGAATTGGCATTATGATTGTTTAACCTTTGCACCGCTCGACTAATGGCCGATCGCCCAAAGTAGGTTGCGCCAGGTCACTGAGGAATTAAATTACCGAGGCTAATGTTTGGCCGGAACGTTGCACTTGCCCTGTTTGGAAGGCTTAAAGCTATGTGCCAGCAAACCCTGCAGCAGCGTTTTTTTCCCACAGCGGCCGTCGTCTTTCAGTTATCGTCAAGCATTTGTTGACATACCATCGTCGTTATCTCTACAGTGGTTTTTCCATCGTAGTCATTTCAGCTCCCTCATCGCATTTTCATCACACTGCTGTCGCCACATCGTCATCGTCATGGTATCGTCGTTCGTCATGACGTCAATGTCATTAGCCTTCGTCGTACACTCAGAACTCGGTGTCATTAAGCGGTCTTCATCACGCTGCGGTCGTCCGACTCTCGTCGTACCGTTGCATTGACGCCGTCGTATTCACACCATCGGCGTCACACAGTCATCGTCATCTCATCGTCCTCACGCCTACGCGGTCACGTTGTCGCGGTTATACTATCGTCATCCCAAGGACGTCGAGTCGTCGTCATCGTCATAGCACCTTCGTCATTCCACCAACGTCCTCTTTTGTCGTTGTACGGTCGTCACCGCGTCGTCGTCTCACAGCCGTCATGTGGTGGTGGTCGAGGCCAGTTCTTGCAAGCGTCATGTCAGTGTGGGCCGATCCTATCAAAATGACCCCTACTGTAAAGAAATTGTCTTCGGCAACATTGTGCGTAGCTGCATTGCTTCAATGCTAATCGCATTAACATCGACAGTCCATTGGAGATGGTTTCTTCCGGGATTTCTTACAGCCGTATTCGCTTGCCCTCGTGCAGGGTAGCCACGGAGCAAGAAATATGGTGGCCAACCGCAGTTACTTCGGGTTAACCACCCTGAGTTTCTGCGCAACCCTTATCAGCAAACTCGACCTCCTTCATAGGTTGTGGATCCACCCGCTCCCAAAAATCTTAACTGTCCCGAATGCCATTCTTTCCTGTCGCACCCGCCAAGGCGGCACATAGTGGTTTCGGTGTTGCGCAATATATATATATATATATATATATATATATATATATATATATATAGTGTGCGGTATCATATCCCGGCCGCGGCGTCCGCATTTAAATGGAGCCAAATTGAAAAAGAAAAACCGTGTACCGTGCATTGGACGCTCGTTAAAGAAGTGAAACTCTAACTTGGGTGAGCTGGTTTATACTTCGATAAAAAAGCAGTGCGACTGCGACAGGCACTTGCCTTTGAGACAAGCACAGGGATGGAGCTCTGGGACATAGATGTAGATGTAGATACGTGGATGTAGATACGTGGATGCAGCAACTGAGACAAGGACTTGGATGTATCTTTGGGTTTCTTCTTTGCCTCAGTCGCACTGCGCTTTTATGCAATGTTAAAGAACTTCAGGTGGTCAAGACTAAGGTGAAGTCGCCGATACCGCGTGCCTTCTTATTATATCTTGTGTTTGGCAGCTTTAATAATTCATAATATAAGTCTCTTTCCCCATTTGTAATTGCTCTACTGAATCGGCATTCGGAAAATGAAACATTCCGAAACCCAATGAATGTTCGCATGATGCTAACACCTCGCGGGCGCGTGAACGGGTTCGTGCAGAAGAAGAAGTTGCGTAGCTCTGACGCCATGGGCCACGCAAGAGACGCTCTGTGGGACTTTGAGGATTCCGAACTGCCGCCGTGGAGTCCCGACTTCTACAGCACCGATGCTCCCCGTTCATCATCGGTGCCGTCAAGAAGGCCACCCAGAGGAACGGGCAAGGAAAGCTGGCAGCACAAACTCAGCATCGTGTCGGAGGCGTCCGAGGACAGCAGCTACCCTGCAGCCGCCGCCAGCAGTTCTCGGATCCTCACTCGAAAACCACGGAAACTGTACCGTAAGCACGCCAGGGGTTCCAACGCCGTTCAGAGCAGCCGCAACCGCCGCCTCAGCCTCGGTTCCGGTACGTTCTCCAGCGCAGAGACAACCGCAGAGAACGACGTCACAATGACGGAAGCCACGAGCAAATCCAATCCGCAACAAGCAAAACGTCAAGCGCAATGGTTAAAAAGGGCGCGCAAACCAGGCCCTTTGCCACGTGCAGCACGCAGACGCAGTACGTACGACATTACTGGCGATGACACCGATGCGACCTTGGCCCAAATGAGAACGCCCGCTACTACGACCGATGTCAAGTTTAGCTCTCACGCGCGAGCGTCGAAGTATCTTCGTCAGTTTGCGCCCAGAAACGCAGAGGGACCTTCGGCGAGACAACCAAAAAAGCAGATAGTGGTGTACTCCAAGGCGCGGCCATCGTCTTTGCTGCCTCCGCCTCGGATTGACGAATTCTCGGACATCCCACCGGTGGAAGTGATACTCTTCGAGCCGCCATCACAGTTGCTGACCTCGGGACGGCACGGACCACAGCAGTCGGCAGCACGTCTGACGTCATCGCCTAAGAAGACCGAACGAAGCCGGCAGGTGCCAGCCTTGCACATGTCACCGCTGTCGCGGAGCAGTCCGCCGCTGTCACAGAGATCACCAGTGTTGTCAGTGCCCGAGGAGACAGATGAGCGACAGAATTCGCCAGCGAAAGGAGCTGTCATCGGTAGGGTCACCTTCACGCAGATCTGGGTGTTCAGCGTCGTGGCGTCGGCGACGCTGCTGTTGCCATTGAGCCTGACCATCATCTCCTACCTGCTGACGCCGGCGCGAGACGCGAGCAATGCAACAACTGTCACAACTGGACCTCCAGGCTCGAACAGAGGAACAGTGCCATCGTTTACCCTGGCTACATGGCAGACTGAGCCAGTTGCAGACGCTTGGGCGGGCGTGCCTCCCTCTTGTCGCCAACAACCGGTTATAAAACGCGACATCCAGGATTTGTCGACTGGGACTTCCGATTATAGGCCACATCTGCCTGGTCATGACTTTTTCTGCCTGTACAACAACTCGAGGTTCGACAGAGGCTCTTTCGCTTTCTTGCCCAACAATATGCCTTTCTGGTTCTGCCGGTACATCGTCTACTGGTCGTTCGGGCTCGACGATGGTAATCTGGTTAGCAGGGCACCGGCATTCGACAACGCTCACGGACTGTACAAGCTTAAAGAAATCCTCCGAAATGCCAATGCCACACATGTTAAGATCCTGCTCGCCGTGGGCGGTTACGTCGAGGACAACCCGCAGTTTGCTTTGCTGAGTAGGGACGCCTACGCGATGGCTCGTTTCGTCGTCGGCGCAATGCGTCTGGTCACCACTCATGAAATCGACGGCGTCGCCTTACACTGGCTAGAGGCTAAAATCGGCTGCCGATACGGAGGCGTCGACGACCATCTGACGCTGCGCGCCATTGTGGTCGGCCTGCGCAGAATCTTCGACCTGAACGGTTTTCTCGGGATTCTCGCTGTCATCCTGCCGGTGCAAGTCTCTGACGCGATCATTGACCACGTGATCGACATTGTTGATTACCTCTTTCTTGAGACGCATAAGGCGCTAATAGGGCTTCCTGTGAACTATGACATCTGTGGGAAAGTGACCGAAGTGATGAAAAGTTATCTGGAAAGCCGCACCAGTTACGCTGGCAATGAGCACAAGATGTGCCTCACGTTAAGCCTGGCGCCATGGATAATGCTCTCAATACCGGACACCGGCGGAAACCCTGCCGGCATCGGCTGCGTGCCGGAAATGTGCAGCTCGAATCCGTGTTTGCGCTATCAAGCAGCCGCCCACTGCATTGTAGTGGAGGGCTGGACACCGGTGTACGTGGTCCATTGGTACCTGCTTCCCAACGAAAATACGCTGCGCGAAGTCTTTGGGAAAGCAGCGCTGCCCGCACACAGTGGCCAACGTTGCGCCCTTCTCGTGGATCTTGATTTGGACAATTTTGCGGGTCAGTGCGTCTTCAACTCTTCGTCTCCGTATTTGAGGAATCTGAGCGATTACTGGCTGGCTGATTACCTGCTGGCTTCGCTCAAGGCAGAGAATTCTCCCTTCATCAGTAGCTGGTTGCCGAAGTGCCCAAGTGTCACCGGTCACTGACTTCGTGAACAAATAAAGGTTCTTTGTTTGCAGCCGCAATTATGCGATTTCCTTAGAGACCTTGTTTTCCCGTTCCCGCGGCAACCTGTCGCGGTGGGGCTGGTATCGGGCAGGTGACGCGGCGTTGCTCCATTAACTGCCATGCAAATTAACTACCATGCACCAAGACTTAGAATAGCCGCCAGTAATCTTTTTGTTACTGAGATTTATTTCGGTGATTGTATTTAGTTATCTAACTCCAGAAGTACGGCCCTAATTATAGTGTCAATAGCCCGTTTGTAGGCACCCCCAAATAACATCTAACTGCGGTGTTTTCAGCGACGTACTAATTGCGTACCATTTTTTTTTCGATTAGCAAAGAAGCATCAAGAAATATGAAAAATGTCACGTGACTGTCCTCCCACCTGCCCCATAAAGCAGCGCCTTCAATTAACCTGATTGAAAGCGGCTGCATTGCCTGTCGCAAACCAGAAGAGACAGTGCATCACCTTGATGATGATACGGAAGGAGCACCAACACCAGGTTTCGCGGCTTCGCAGGTATTCCTTCCTGTCATTTCTACTGCGCACTTATCATTCGTCTCTCAACGCCGTCTGATCACACTAACAACAAAAGCCCCTTGATAGCGCAGCCGAAGCGCCACTCTGACCGCGCACAAAACTCGAAAAGCAATGCAATAGGCATAGAGTGTTTCAAAATCCCGGCATTGCTCGCACCTCATTGGAAGAGTCCGCGCTCATCTATATTTCGCGCCAGATACTTGCTTCGGACCAAAGCCGAATTAAAGTGACGGTTTTATTTTTCATGAAAGTGCATGCGTGCTGCAAGAACAGGTTCGTGGTAAAAAATAATAGCGATGGAAACAGACAGAGAAGTGACCCACCTGTAGAGAAAAGGCAAAACCGATGCGTTCAAGAAAGAAAATATACCACTAAATAAGACGCATTGGCAATCGTGATGCCTGCACAAAAAATACAAAAGAAACATCAGATTTCAGCATGCCCTTACTCGTAAGCGCCGTTCAACACCAGCTGCTCCCTAGAGGACGCGTTCGAATAGGTCTCCTTATGCAGCTACGCAGTACTGAGTCTGCTTGATAACATCTTCAGTGACTTTCTTGATGGCCGACGCTGGAATTTTACGGCAGGCATCCGTTCTCCTTGCCTTGTGCTAACCTAATGTCCGTCTTCCTCATCTTATCACGATGTTTCACATAACCGCAAAGAAAGAAATCGAGTGGAGAAAGGTCAGGTGGCCTAGCCGGCCAGTTTACGGGCCCGTGCCTTCCAATCTGTTACGCACAAAGAGTCGCATCCAGCCAGATTGGTGCTCGGCTGCGGCTGCGTACCCCATCTGGCTGATGCCATAGAAGTGGAAGACGTGACAGCGGCACTTCGCTGAGAAACTCGTCAACCACTCCTTCAAGGATTTCGTCCACATAACGCTGCTCAGTTGGTGTTGTATCGAAAAAGATTGGACCGAATATAGCACCGGTTTAAATTCAGAACCACACATCGAACGACCACTGGTACTGGTGCCCAGTGCGCTTTACCCACTGTGGACTGGAGTCACTTGAATAGTGTGCATTATGCAAATTTACCTGGACGTTTATGGAAAATTGGGTTCATGTGTGCACATGATGTTGCTCTAAAAGTCCGGTGATGCATCGGCTTTTGTGAGGACCGAGTTCGAGAAACCTAGGCGATTCTACAGGTCGCTATCTTCCAAGCATTGGTGCTTGTTGAGGTGGTACGGGTGAAAGGCCGTCATTTAGAATTCTTCCAAACTGATGACTTGGAAATTGGTACCTGGGCGGCCACGTACCTCACGATAGCATGTGTTTGAGACCATAAATGGTAGAACGTCCGTACATAGGCTATAGACTCAAAGATGTACTCATCCGCCGCTGTTTCTTAAATCTGCCGGTTTGTCTCAGGTTTTCATAATTTCTGATGATTGTCGATGCGTGTGGTCTACCATCCCACGACCATGACTGATATATAATTGCGACCTTCCTATTGTTGCCATTTGCAGTTCCCAAGGCTAAGATTATGTTATCTCTCTGCTAATTAGAGAAAGGCATGGTGACTCGGATGAAACAAAGCGTACCTTTGAACATTTGCACTGACGTTTTCGATTCGCTTTTGTGGTGATAGGTATTGCGGCAAAAGAAGAAAAGGAAACATCCGTGCACTTTGTTTACGCTAAGACAACTACAATCATAGCTTGTTTCCAACTAACACAAAACGCGGCGTGCTACTTCGGCCGGGGCGCGGCAGATAAGGCACTAGCTCGATCACGATTTCGTCCTTGCTAGCTGAGGCGTAGCATGTTCGAGGGCACTGCTTTACTGTTGCTCTAAAAGTCCGGTGTCCGGTGTCTAAAAGTCTCAAATTTACCTGGGAGTTTCTGCGAAAATTGTGCTCATCTGTGGACATGATGTTGCTCTAAAAGTCCGGTGACGCATCGGCTTTTGTGAGGACCCAATTCGAGAGAGTGCAGCGGTGGCGTAGATGTAGAGTATCCGTCTCGCGTGCAAGAGGACCGTGATTCGAATCCCGGTGGCGCGCAATTTTCCACCGTATTAAAAAAAATCCACGTGTTGATAAAATTGCATAAACAGGCCTGGAGTGCAGCCTGATCCGGACGACCAGAACCGGCAACGCACTGCCTCACCAGAGCAGGATTGGCCACCCTGGTGCAGTACTTGGCCACAGCCTCCTATATGATACAACAATCGAACCCCGGCCCTCAGTCCCCAGCAGCTGCGAAGCACCTGACTACGGCGGCGGTCAGACCTGTGACGCAGCAGAGGGTGCTAAGAATACCTGGGTTCGAACAGGCCGCAATTGGAATTTTAACCTGGGAACGTTTAACGCTAGAACGTTACCTAGTGAGGCGAGTCTAACAGTGCTACTGGAGGAATTAGAGGGCAGTAAATGGGAAATAATAGGGCTCAGTTAGAAGGACGAAAGCAGCGTATACAGTGCTACAAATTGGGCACGTCCTGTGCTTCCGGGGCTTAGCGGGGAGACGAGAACTACTAGTCGGAAGAATATAGCTGGTAACATACAAGAATTCTATGGCATTAACGAGAGGGTGGCAGGTCTTGTTGTGAAGCTTAATAAGAGGTACAAATTGAAGGTCGTACACGTCTACGCCCCTACATCCAGTCATGATGACCAGCAAGTCGAAAGCTTCTGTGAAGACGTGGAATCGACGATGGGTAAAGTCAAAAGAAAATACAATATACTCATGGGCGACTTCAATGCCAGGGTAAGCAAGAAGCAGGCTGGAGACAAGTCAGTGGGGGAATGTGGCATAAACTCTAGGCATAGCCGGGGAGAGTTATTAGTATAGTTTGCAAAACAGAATAATATACGGGTAATGAATACCTTCTTTCGCAAGCGGGATTACCGGAAATGGACGTGGAGGAGCCTGAATGGCGAGACTAGAAATGAAATAGACCTTAAACTTTGCCTTAACCCTGGCATCATGCAAGATATGGACGTGCTCGGCAAGGTGCGCTGCAGTGACCATAAGGTGGTAAAAAATCCAATTAGCCTAAACTTGAGGAGAGAACGGAAGAAACTAGCGGTAAGAGGGAAAATAGAGGAATTCCGGATCAAGCTACAGAACAGGTATACGGTTGAAACAATGAACGGCAGTCGTATGGGCGTCATTAAGGAGTGTGCAATAGAAGTCGGTGGTAACACCGTTAGACAGGGTACCAGTAAGCTATCGAAGGAGAAGAAAGATTTGATCAAAAAACGCCAGTGTATGAAAGCCTCTAACCCTACAGCTAGAATAGAACTGGCGGAACTTTCGAAGTTAATCAACAATAGTTAGAGAGCTGACATAAGGAAGTATAATATGGATAGAATTAAACATGCTCTCAGGAACGGAGGAAGCCTAAAAACAGTGAAGAAAAACTAGGAATAGGCTAGAATCAGATGTATGCGTTAAGAGACAAAGCCGGCCATATCATTACTAATATGGATGAGAAAGTTCAAGTGGCTGAGAAGTTCTATAGAGATTTATACAGTACCAGAGGAACTCACGACGATAACGGAAGAGAGAATAGTCTAGAGGAATACGAAATCCCACGAGTAACGCCGGAAAAAGTAAAGAAATCCTTGTGAGCTATGCAGAGGGGGAAGGCAGCTCGGGACGATCAGGTAACAACAGATTTGTTGAAGGATGGTGGGCAGATTGTTCTAGAAAAACTGGCCACGCTGTATACGCAATGCCTCATGACCTCGAGCGTGCTGGAATCTTGGAAGAACGCTAACATAATCCTAATCCATAAGAAAGAGGACGCCAATGACTTGAAATATTATAGACCGATCAGCTTACTGTCCGTTGCCTACAAAGTATTTACTAAGGTAATCGCAAATAGAATCAGGAACACCTTAGACTTCTGTCAACCAAAGGACCAGGCAGGATTTCGTAAAGGCCACTCAACAATAGACCATATTCACACTATCAATCAAGTGATAGAGAAATGTGCAGAATATAACCAACCCTTAAATATAGCTGTCATTGATTACAAGAAAGCGTTTGATTCATTCGAAACCTCAGCAGGCATGGAGGCATTACGGAATCAGAGTGTAGAAGAGCCGTATGTAAAAATACTGAAAGATATCTATAGCGGCTCCACAGCCACCGTAGTCCTCCATAAGGAAAGCAACAAAATCCCAATAAAGAAAGGCGTCAGACAGGGAGATACGATCTCTCCAATGCTATTCACAGCGTGTTTACAGGATGTATTCAGAGAACTGGATTGGGAAGAATTGGGGATAAGAGTTAATGGAGAATACCTCAGTAAATTGCGATTCGCTGATGATATTGCCTTGCTTAGTAACTCAGGGGACCAATTGCAATGCATACTCACTGACCTGTATAGGCAAAACAGAAGGGTGGGTCTAAAAAATTGGAGGACGCTTAAGCTTCGCCTTCAAGAGTGGAACGCGACAGCGTTCCCGTCGACCCGCCAAGGGGTGTAAGACAATGGGCTACGGCGCAGCGACTACGCGCCCCGCATCGGACGCGGTGAGCGTCGAGCAACGCAGCGTTCGGCGCGACAACGAAATGTGCGCCTGAGCAAGCGACGCACGCCTGAGCCTTAGAAACAGCTCGTTTCTAAGGCAACACCGCGTTCACTAGAGGCGCTTTTGTACCGCTTTGAAGCATCGAACTCGTGGCTCAGTGGTAACGTCTCCGTCTCACACTCCGGAGACCATGGTTCGATTCCCACCCAGCCCATCTTGGAAGTTGCTTTTATTTATTTATGAAGTGCCTGCCTTGATTTATCGCTCACGGCCAACGCCGCGGACGCCGACACCGACGCCGACGACACCGGCTTTTCTGCGACACGAGCTCCTTAACGCTATCGCGTTAAAAATTAATCTGCAGAAAACTAAAGTAATGCTTAACAGTCTTGGAAGAGAACAGCAATTTACAATAGGCAGCGAGGCACTGGAAGTCGTAAGGGAATACATCTACTTAGGGCAGGTAGTGACCGCGGATCCGGATCATGAGACTGAAATAATCAGAAGAATAAGAATGGACTGGGGTGCGTTTGGCAGGCATTCTCAGATCATGAACAGGAGGTTGCCATTATCCCTCAAGAGAAAAGTGCATAACAGCTGTGTCTCACCAGTACTGACGTACGGGGCAGAAACCTGGAGGCTTACGAAAAGGGTTCTACTTAAATTGAGGACGATGCAACGAGCTATGGAAAGAAGAATGATGGGTGTAACGTTAATTGATAAGAAAAGAGCAGATTGGATGAGGGAACAAACGCGAGTGTGAGACATCTTAGTTGAAATCAAGAAAAAGGAATGGGGGGCATGGGCAGGACATGTAATGAAGAGGGAAGGTAACCGATGGTCATTAAGGGTTACGGACTGGATCCCAAGGGAAGGGAAGCGTAGCAGGTGGCGGCAGAAAGTTGGGTGGATGAGATTAAGAAGTTTGCAGGGACAACGTGGCCACAATTAGTACATGACCGGGGTAGTTGGAGAAGTTTGGGAGAGGCCTTTGCCCTGCAGTGGGCGTAACCAGGCTGCTGCTGATGACGATGAACATTAATTTGAGAAATCTGCGCAATTCTAAAGGTTCCTATCTTTCAAGCATTGGTGCTTGTTGAGGTGGTACGGGTAAAAGGCCGTCATTTAGAATCCTCCAATTTGATGCCTTGGAAATTGGCACCTGGGCGGCCAAGTCCCGCATGCTAGCATGAGTTTGAGGCCATCAATGGTAGAACTTCAGTGCGTAGGCTATACACTCAAAGATGGAATCATCTGCCGCTGTTTAACGTCGGCAAGCGGGCGTACAATTTCGTGCACTTCTTCCTTTCCTCGAGGTCCAGTAGACTCAATATTGACGAGTTTTTGACCCACGAAATTCAGCTTGGGCCAAAGGCAACACCTCACGGGGTTGTGATCTCCCCGACGCTGTTCAACATGTCCCTGATCAATCTGTCGAGGGCCTTGAACAAAATCCTGAACATTAACCACACGACCTACGCGGACGACATCGCCATCTGGTGCACCAGCGGATGTGAGGGTCAGTTCGAGGGTGCTTTGCAAGAGACCATCGAAGTGACGGGGTGGTATCTTATCGTTAACGGGCTAAGGTTCTCGCCTGCTAAATCCGAGCTCTTGCTCTACGAGAAGAGGCCCAGAGGTGGTTCTCAACCGTCCTGGAAGACAGCAACGGAAAGCCACGTTACGTTATTCACCGGTAAGGGCTCCCCAGTACCGCGGGTAGACACTATCAGGGTCCTAGTAATGTTTATCGAGTCGAACGGGGCCAATGGAGACGCCCTCAAACGCATTTGTTCCAAGACCGAAAGCGCCCTCGGCCTGATCCGAAAAATCGCCAACAGGTACCGCGGAATCAGGGAGGACAATTTGATCCGGATTATCCACGCCTTCGTGTTATGCCACCTCGCTTATTCAGGAGCTATGCACAACTGGATCGCGTCGGAGCGCAACAAGATAAATGCCCTTATCTGAAGAGTCTTCGAGTTTGCGCTCGGCCTTCCCGTCCGAACGCACACAAAAGACCTCTTGAATTTGGGAATTCACAATGCGTTCGAAAAAATTGTTGAAGCCCAAGAGTTTTCTCAGTTTGTCAGACTCTCCGGTACCCCAGCGGGCCGAGCACTACTTGGCAAGCTTGGACGTAACCCCACGGTCGTCGGTCCCGACGCTGTGAAGCTGCCCACTGACGAAAGATCCAAGATTTGCATATAGCGGATGCCACGCAATATGCATCCCGCCTACAACGAAGGACGAAGACGAGCCAGGGGTGAAGCTCTGCTCGCCAGTGCCCGCTTGAACAAGGAACGAACATGCTTCGTAGACGCTGCTTCGTACGTTCGAGAAGAAGCCTCCTCCTCAGTGGTCATCGACTGTGATTCCGAAATCCTCAGCTTCGCTACCATCCGCACATTTAGTTCTAGCGTTGCAGAGCAGGTTGCTATTGCTCTTGTATTGACGGACAGTGTACATGACACGATTTATTCAGATTCCGAGGTAGCCGTCAGGGCCTTTCAGATGGGAATGGTGGCTCCCCAGACCCTACGTATCATCCAAATTGCTAAAGACGTCAAACGTCACTCATTGGCCTGGTTCCTTGCGCACCTTGGAACGATTGAGGCTGCCTCGCTCAACCCCAACGAGAAGGCGCACTCGGCTGCACGAGGTTTGACTGACCGTGCGCCGGGTAACGCGTCCTCTCCTGGGCGACCCGAGCCTCTCTGCTCGTACATCGAGATCTGCAAACACAATTACCTATCAAGGAGACTCCTGCCTTTGCCGCAATCCCGCTGTGCAGGGCCCAGGCAGTTGCTCTCAGACTTCTGCAAACAAGCACTTACCCGGGCCACGCGGCGCTGCACACAATGTACCCCGAACGGTTCCCAAGCCGGGACTGCCCTCTGTGTGGTGGTTATGCGGACTTCGAGCACGTCCTGTGCGGCTGCGCCTCTGCCGGTCCCCATTTCACCCAAGAGGAAATGATGAAGCTCATTAGGGCCCAAGACCAGACCTCTCAAATCCTGGCAGTCCAGAGGGCTCGCGAGAGGGCCGTCAGGTTTCAGCTGACGGTCCCCGAGGGGGCCTAGCCAGGTGACGTTGACTTTACTCGCGTCCATTGTCGACCAAATAAAGTTGTTTCACTCACTCACTCACTCACTCACTCACTCACTCACTCACTCACTCACTCACTCACTCACTCACTCACTCACTCACTCACTCACTCCGCCGCTGTTTCTTAAATCTGCCGGTTTGTCTCAGCTTTTCATAATTTCTGATGATAGTCGATGCGTTTGATCTACCACCACAATTCCATGACTGATATATATTTACGGCCTTCCTCTTGTTGCCATTTGCAGCTCCGAAGTCTAGGATCATGTTTTCCTCCTGCTCATTAGAGAAAAACGTGGCGACTGGGAGGAAACAAAGCGTACCTTTGAACACTTGCACTGACGTTGTCAATTCGCTGTTGTGGTGATTGGTTCTGTGGCAAAAAAACATCAGTGCTCTTTATCTACGTTAAGACAACTACTATCACAGCTTGTTTCCGACTAACACCAGACGCGATGTCTTACTTCGGCCGGGGCGCGGCACATAAGGCACTAGCTCGATCACGATTTCGTCCTGGCTAACTCGGAGGGAGCATGTTCGAGAGCACTGTTTTATAGTGCAGGTGGGAGCGCATATCTCCATATTTCGTAGTGTTTATTTATCAATCGTCAGAAATTACTGCGCAATTAGTACGTCGCAGAAAATAGCGCAGTTAGATGTTCCTTGACTGTGCCCAGAAATACCTCATTAATACTTCGATAATTGGGAGAAAACTTCTCGAGTTAGATAATTTATTACAATGTCCTAACTAAATTTCAGTAACGAAAAAATAATGGGCAGCTGCTCCATTGTTCTGGAAACAGTATGCACTAGATTTTTTTCGAGCAACGCACTGCTCTTTTTTAAATCTTACTGAAAGTTCATTGGGGCACTCTGTATACATTTATAACATCTGCGTGCCAGTGACGATGATTATATCCCTAATAGTTGTTGTAAATTATTAGAAAACATTTTTTTCACGAGTCGTTAGTATTGTTTACTGGAAAGGAAAGCAATGCGGAGACATATATCATTCATGTGCATTTCACACACCGTTGATAAAAAAACTCTGCCGAAGGGGTCACTAGTTAGTCTACAGTCTTCTTTTTTTGAGGGTCAAAAAATTTATGCACATCCCACGCACCGTGGGAATCTTTGTAAGCGAAACTTTCTGTGTTGGTTGCTTTGATTGATCATAGTTAGCGGAGCGTGATGTTGATGGCGAAACCTTAATTTATTCCACGTTTCGTCTAACACGAAAGTGATTAGTTGATGTTAAACGTCACCTTGCGGGCACCACTGCTGTCTGTCTGCGTAGTAAACAGAAAACACGTGGGGAGTTGTTTGCTTGATGCGTTGTCGTGCGCCATATTTCATAACCTCTGAGAGGGTTGGAGATTGTCATTGCCTCACATGGCACATGATATTGTTGCAGAAGTATTAAACTTGAATGGGACTACGGCGCTGTGCGTGGGAAAACAACAATCGGATTATGAGGCACGCCGTAGTGGCATCCTCCGGATAAATTCTGACACCGTACAGGGTGTTCTTTAACTTGTGCCCAAATCTGAGGGCACGCGCGTTTTGTATTTGGCCTCCCGTCCAAATGCGGCTGGCGCGGTCGGGATAAAATCCACGACCTCTAGCAATGCCATGCATCTCCGCAAAGCTACCGCGTCGGGCACAGAAGCGTTGATTTGACGTTCGACCGCTTCCGTAGTGTCATCTGTGCCCTTCGGTTCGTTTTAATTAATGCGGCTTTGTTTCTGCACGCCCTGCGTAATTTGTCCGTTTGACGAATTCGCATGGTTTTTATTTTTCAGAAATAGCAGGAACGTACTGGTACCGTACCATGAACTTAAGCTTATACAGTTTCCCCGCAACCGCTGTCGTATAGTAGTAAGGTTTCCTAGCCTTCTAATGCCACCCCCCCCCACCCCGCCCGCTCCTTGTATGGGAACAACCTCTTCTCCTCCCTCCTCTCTAGTTCTGTCTGCGTCTCCTCTGGACTCACACGTTAGTAGAAAGGGAAGTGTTGCAGCTTCTGCAGTGCTTCTGAGGGGGGTCACGGATAATTACAGCTGTCAAGAAGCTAATGTAGGCGCCCAGATAGCTGCGGAGAGCATCGTGCACATTCGACGCCCGGTGGGGTCCAAACTAGTTTCTCGCATGGCCTTTCCTCTCTGACTCGCTCCTGTCATGTGCAGACATGATCTGAAGCAGCCACCCCTACCACCCCCCCCCCCCAGCGCTGTGAGCCAGACAGCAGCAGCAGCAGAAGTAGGAAAGCCGAAAGACGAGGCAAAGAAAGTTAAAAAGCACGCAAATCACTTTGAAGCGAGGTGAACATACAGCAACATATTCATTCTCTATGTATAGGCTATCGATACCTTGAGTAATAGTTGTTAATTGGCTACCTCCTTCTCTTTCAAAAATATAATGAAATTTGCCCTTTGTATATATTTAAGTATATTGTGTATGTGCATAGTGTTTACAGGGTAAATGTAAAACAATGTTGAAGTGAGAAAATACTGATGAAGCAGCCTCTGCTGGTACTTCCGATGCGCTTGTCTTCCTATTATCAGCGTCACCATTACAGTATAAGTAGCCTACCCAAGCAGGAGGGGGCTGCGTGTCTTCGGATATTATGTGATGTACCGGCCAGTCGTCGTCAATAAACCGCTTGCGCAACTGTCGTCTCTTTAATAATGACGACGAGTATGGGATGAACAGCCGGCCCTGATTCGAGCAGCAAGCTTCAGTAGATGTCATGGACAGCGATATGCAGCCGCCGTCTTCTAGCCAGCAACCGTTCGTCGGGCGCCTGACGGAATTCTGAACCACGACAGGTTCGAGGCTTTTGCGAGAGCGAATGAGCTGGACGAACGAGGCAAGACGGACGTTCTTATCACGATAATGGGTGACTGCGCATACGCCACATTGCGGAACTTGCTGTTTCCGGAGGCTCCTGAAAAGAAGACGTATCAAGAGATAAAACAGGCGCTTCTAAACCATTACGCGCCAAAGCGGTCGACAGTCACGGAGCGTTACAACTTCCATAAACGCACACAGAGACCCCGGGAGGCAGTTGACGACTTCATTGTGGAATTGATGCGGTTGGCAACGTTTTTAACTGAGGCGCTCAGAAACCAGCTCGTCGTGGGTGTGCGCAGCGAGGCTATTCGATGCAAGCTTTTGCCCGCTGAAGACTGCAAAGGCCTAACATGGGACAAGGTGTCTGTTGTCGCCTCGTCCATGGAAGCCGCGGAAATCCATGCGAGGGAGATGCTACCGGGACGAGACGTGACCCGAGAATAAGAGGACAACGTCAAGTGGCAATGCGGCGACAGTGCCACGACTACGCGATCGACCAGCGACTGTCGGCGACGTGGTACGGCGGCTGCGAGAAAAGGGTCCGCCGACAAGGACAGGATGCGGACGTGTTTTCGTTGTGGGGGTCGCCACCACCAGCAGGACTGTCGGCACATAAAGGCAAGGTGCTACAGTTGTTCTCAGACGGGACATTTAGCTACTATATGTAAGAGAAGGCAGAGCAATTTCGCCGCGAAAGAGGACATGTCTAGCTTAGAATTGTACGCGCTAGGCGAAAGAGTTGAGCCGTACAAAGGTAATGTGAATGTAAATGGGCAAAACATTGCCATGGAAAGTGACACGGGCTCAGCGGCATCTATTATGCCTGAAAGCGAATTTGTGAAATATTTTGGACATCTGCCATATACGCCTGGGCAGTTTCGCTTAAGGACATACAAAGGCTCAAGTGTTCCCTTGAAAGGCAGTGTCCCTGTAAATGTAACTCATGAAGGCAGTTCTTTTAGACTGCCGCTCGTGATAGCTGCGAATGAACAGAAGCGCACGGTACCGGCATTGCTTGGCCGAGACTGCTTGAAGCATATTCGCGTAAACTGATCACATGTTTTGCGAGTGAACACAGTCGATAAAGGAGAGGGGCTGCTAGACAAGTACAAGGATGTGTCCACGGGCCCAATCGGAACTATTAAGGGATTTGTGGGCTCCATTGTTTTGAAGCAGGGAGCGCAACCTGTATTCTGTAAAGCCAGGCCAGTGCCTTACGCCCTAAAGACAAAGTTGAAGGAGTTGGAATCGGCCGGTGTTTTGTACCCGCTGCGTGAAAGCCAATGGGCAACCCCGGTAGTAGCAGTTCTGAAGAGTGATGGAGAAGCCGTCAGGATCTGTGGTGACTACCATGCGTCTTTAAACCCCTGTATTACGGTTGCCCACTACCCGCTATCACTGCCAGAAGATGTGTCCGCGTCGTTGGCAGGGGAAACTTGTTTCAGTGCGCTTGATTTATTGAAAGCGTACTTGCAACTTTGAATGAATGACTCTTCGCAAGAGTTGTTAACGATAAATACACACCTTCGCCTTTCCCGTCTCACGCGTTTACTGTTTGGTGTCGCGAGCCCACCTGGCATTTTCCAGTCAGTAATGGATCGGGTATTGGCTGGCTTGGAGAGCACAGTGTGCTATCTCGATGATGTTCTCATAGCAGGAAAGACCGAACACGTCGGCCTAAGACGCACCGAAAAGGTGCCGCAGAGACTACGGAAGCATGAGATGCGTGCCAACGCTGATAAATGACAACTTTTTAAAAACCGTGTACGAAACTGACGCGGTTTGCATGCATCCTACGAAAGAGAAAGTAGAAGCCATATTGAGGGCTCCAACTCCTACTGGTTTCTCCGAATTGAAGGCTCTCATAGGGTTGGTGAATTTTTACGCTAGGTGCCTTTCCCAAACAGCCACCACCTTAGAACCGCTCTACAAGCTCCTCAGAAAAGATTGTCCGTGGGAACTGACAAAAGAGTGTGAAACCAGCTTTCAGAAATACAAAGCTAGCACTCAGTGCTAGCTTCGTACTATGGAAACAAACAGCTGCGCCTGACATGTGACGTATCGGCATACGTCCTTGGAGCGGTGCTCGCGCAAACCGAAGGTCGCGGCGAGAGACCTATCGCATTCGCGTCAAGCAAGCTTACAGCGGCCGAAAGAAACTATGCGCAAATGAGCATGAAGCTCCAGCCATTATTTTTAGCATTAAAGAGTTTCGCAAGTACTTGTTCGGTCGGCAGTTCGAAATACTGACTTTTCGTCAGCCGCTGACGGAGCTGTTTGATCCGAAGAGACACACCAGTCGAGTAGCGATAGCAACAGTGCAGCGATGGAAAAATTTCTTGGCTTGTTATCAGCATGTCATCAAGTACAAGAAGTGCCAACAAGTAAGCCACGCAGATGTCTTATCGAGGCTTCCATTGGAACAACTACGGGGGAAGAACAAGAAATAAATTTTTTTTCGCCTCTATCAGAGGTTGACTTTCCAGCCCAGGAAGTGGCTAAAGAAACACGTAGGCATGAGGTTCTTAGAGCGGTAGTAGACATGGCGTGGCGCGGTTGGCCTCAAGAAACAGAAGAGCAATACCGCCCGTATTTTAATCGTCGACACAAGTTGTCGATAGAGCAGGGTTGTTTGTTGTTGAACAGTCTGGTTGTTATCCCGAAAGCTCTTAGGCCAAGTGTTTTTTTGTATTTATTACACGAGAGCTACCCAGGAATGACGAAAATCAAAATGCTCGCGCGTAGTTGGATTTGATGGCCAAATCTTGATAGAGAACCTGAAGACATGGTACGATAGTGCGAGGTCTGTCAAAGTGTACGGAATTCAATGTAGTCAGTACCGGTGCAACCCTGGCAACCATGGCCAATAGCTGCAAACGCTTGGGAGAGGGTTCATTTAGATTTTGGAAAGTGAAAGGGAGACCGTTGCTGCTGATGGTAGACGCGTACTTCATATGGCTCGAGGTAAGAGTAATGCACGGTACATCAGCCTTGGCCACGGTGGAGGCGGTAAGGAGCAGCTTTGCGGCGTATGGCCTGCCCAGTGTCGTTGTAACCGACAACGGTCCACAATTAAGATCCAGGGAATTTCCACACTTCTTGGAACAAAACGGTGTAAAGTCACTTTTCACGCCCCCGTATCACCCCCAGTCAAGCGGTGCAGTGGAAAGGCTGGTGCAGACGACGAAGAGGGGGATATTGAAATAACAGCTGGAGGTTGAAAGAGCCGGCCGGACGCGGTCGTTACAACACCGCATTGACAATTTTTTTGCTTTAATACAGGACGACGCCGCACTCGTTCACAGAATCAGCGCCCTGCGAGTTGCTTCTCGGACGAAAAGTCCGAACCAGACTGTCCATGCTGAAACCGTGCAGGATGGAAGTGGGGAAAAACAAGTGAAAATAATAAGCTAACGGCAGATGCAAGAAGGGATAACAGCCCTGGAATTACGCAAGGCGAAGAGGTATATGTCCGTACTATTCGCAACGAAAGGCTGAATTGGTGGCCAGGGAAATTTGTGAAGGTGTCAAAACTGACGTTTCTGGCACGCGTAGGTGGGGTTCTTAGGTATTGCCATGGCGATCACCTAAGATGTAAAGTGGAATCGCCAGCGGCTCCCTGGCCCGAAATAACGCTGTCGGAGAATGCAGATACCCAAAGCGAGGTACTCCCCAAAATTTTACCGAAGGAGGAGGCATTAGAAGCAGTGATGTCCACTCAGCAGGCGGCGCCATTAGCAGAGGGCCAAGCAACCGAACACGCTACCCCACAGCAGCCAGTCAGACCAGTGCCCCTGCGGCAATCCACTAGGATCCGGCGAGTGCCCGAAAGGCACGGGTGCCAGTAGTAAAATAAACGGAACAAAGGTGTTGTCTTGTAACCAGCATCGGGCACCGCTTGTGGGCACTCCAGCGCCACCATTACTGTATAGATAGCCTACCCAAGCAGGGGGGGCGTGTCTTCAAATATTATGGGATGTACCGGCCAGTCGTCGTCAATAAACCTCTTGCGCAACTGTCGGCTCTTTAATAATTCCCTGGAAGCTAGGTCGCACACAGTTCTCGTTCGTTTTCTGTTGCATTGGCATAAATATTAAGACGGTTTTGTTTTTGCCGACGAAGGTGGCGATATGGCCATGTTGGGCCGGCGTTCTACTTTTGCTGTAGGCCCTAATCATTCTCCGTTTCTGTATTGTATTGGCAGCCGTGTTACCGTCTGCACCTCGTTTGTTGTAAATCGCGACACGGCATGAGAAAAAAAATATGTGAAACTTCGTCTCGCGGCTTTTGAAACTGATAGGCTCTGCCGTCACCTGCAGCCGCTATCCCCCTTCTCCGCAACCTGCACCCTTTCACCCTCATCCCGACTTCGTACGCTCGAGAGTTTGCAACCCTAATCGTTACACTTCTACCTCGTGAACCCTACAACGGCCAACCAGCCGCTCCAGTCACTGCCAGCCACCGTCGGAGAGACCTATACCTGACGAACGCCTGATCGACGACTTCTATGCTCCCAGAGCCCACCACCATTGTCTTAAGAGCCTCTACCAGTGGGCGCGACTTCGCCATCCACGCCTCGCGTCCTCTCCTCTAAACCCTTTGCACGGCTATAGCACGGCTACCCCGCGAGCGCCGCCATGTTTGATCACGTTGTTACGCGGCCATTATATGCCTCAGATGCGTCCGTTGCTGCTGAGGCTGATGATCAGAATGATGATGATAATATATCTAAAGGATTATTTCTTTTTTTGTTTGTTTCTCTATGCTGATCGTGAGCACGCATTGAAGAGGGTCTACGAATATTCGTATGGAATTAAAAGGAACCGTTTAGTACTGACAAGAAAAAAAATGTTTGGGGTACAAGGAACAAAATATTGGACTCCTCACTTCCCTCCTGCTTGTAACAGCGCTAAATGTAGACAAGAGACGAGACAAGAAGACACCACAAGCGCTGCAGGATGGAAAACCAACAAGCCCAAGCTGCTATTCTAGCGAAATACGTCTCACTTCCCTGTTGTCGTTCGAATTTCGCTCCAAGGTCGTTTTTCATTGTCAGAATTATTTTTCGCTCAGCATTTCTACTAGGCACGAGGCAGTTATGCATTTACTATTACTATGATTACCATTTCGTGGGAATTCACAAATGTTTGCGGTACGTGTGTTTGTGTGAATCCAAGCTCTTTCAGGCCAAATTGGGTCCGTCGCAGCACATAAGCGCGGCACATTGGACATGTGCCTCGCTTAAATGAACCTCTGTCGACCACGTCATGTTGAGCCATGGAGTGCGTACCGCTGTTCAAGCAACCTCTTGCACGGCAGCCTGTGTGTCATGAGGTATTTGCAACTGGCCTTGTGCCGCTAATCGAAGAAAAAACGAATGCATCAATATGTCGGGCTGGGCGGAACCGAACCCGCGTCCAATGCTTTTTGTAATGACCTAGACGTGTTAATGAGCTGGACCAGACTGGGTATGGATCGCGATTCCTTGACAAAGAAAAAAACCCTTTAGAGATTTTTCCGGTACAGGGTGGAATCGAAATCGCCTCTTAGTATTGAGACAATGGGCTTGTTAGGTTGAGGAGCTCAATCGCGCTCCAGTCGATAGAGCGCGGTCTGAGTAAACTCGACGGCCGAAATGGACTTCCGATGCATAAGGAAGCCTGCTCTGCACGCCGCAGACTGGGAGATACGGGTGTTCACAAAGCGCGCGAAACGCGATGGCGGATGCGCAAGAGACGTAACGCCTGTCAGGTGGCGCGTTGGAGTTTCCCGGCAGTCGCTGAGATCGCCGTTAAGGGCGCATTCGAGTGCGTGGTCCTGGACAAGTCCGGTGCGTGGCAACCTATACAGTGCGCCGAATATCATCGGAATTCATATCGAGACATGCGCCACGCGCGCATTTCACGGCGGCGTTGCTAGGTGGCGCCACGAGTGCTGAAGAGACCTCATGGGTGGCGGCAATGGGAAAAGAAACCTCCCATGAGTAACTTCTTAAGTGAAAAAAAAAAACGAAATCAGGAAGGAAACAATTTTTGCTAACTCAAATAAGGAAAGCTCATTACTTTTCGAAGCGAGATCAGGACGCCTTAGAACACGCACCTGTAAAGCGAGATAGAAGAAGGAAGAAGAAGCACGTCCTTGCTGCGGTAAAGCTAGGGAAACGGTAGAGCATGTTTTATCAGAATGTGAAGATAAATGCCTAGCGGTCGATGTAGCCACCTCTGGTCTCCTTGAAGCTTCTTGGGTTCAACGAGAGCGGGGGGAATTAAACATGTCCGCAATAGAGATTAGTAAGAGGGGATTGGAAGATTGGTGGAAGAAAAGTAGGGACACGACAAGCAACGGGGAGGCGTACAAAAACACAGTTCCCAATAGAGATTCACAAAGTTCGGTTATGGGATTTCATCTTGCTTTTCTTTTCTTTTTTAATTTTGATAAAGTTCTTTTGTTTATCAATTTGATGTTCCTGCTATTCATGTTTTCTGAAGGGTTAAACTATTTATGTTATAATTGCTACGGCTTTTCTTGGTTCCCTATTTAAGTGCTTTCGTCGAGACCAATGGAATCAAAAAGTAAACGACGCTTTTACAGGTGATACGTAGTTGTTGCCTTAGCCATGCGCGGCCTTTTTATTTCCGAAGCATAGAATGAAGCGCAAGTGTCTCATGATATAGCAACTGCAATAATAAGCAATAATTATGTTGTACTTAATAACAGCCGAATTCCGTGCAGTAATCTCACAGACTACATATTGATCAGGTACCATGATTTCGCCAACAAGGCCTCACCACTTACTGTTTTTTGAAAATTTCTTTGCCAATTTAAAATAATAGTACCTACCTAAATGCGCGAACAGGGTACTGCATTTGGTCACTATAAATCATGGTGTTTTCATTTCCATCAATGTCTCACAGCATGTTCGCTCAAGTTGTCAGTCCCTTTAATCGATTAAAGGCTAAAATGATGAATGATAAATCGTGAATTGAATAAAAAATTTATCCACCGACCCTAACTGACATCTACAGTTGTATTGAGCTGGTTTCTGCTAGAATCTTTATGTATGACAACAAGCATTCTATCGCAGAGTTTCTTCAGTCAGCAGGTCAGCTACATCGTTTTCAGGGGCATTGGGCGCCCGTCGTCTGCCTAGCGGGACAGATTGTACTTATAGGTGTCATTTTCAAGAATATCTTTATTGACCTTTATGACAGAAACTAG
This sequence comes from Dermacentor variabilis, assembly GCF_050947875.1. Lineage (NCBI taxonomy): Eukaryota > Metazoa > Arthropoda > Arachnida > Ixodida > Ixodidae > Dermacentor > Dermacentor variabilis. Next base: position 15,640,222 of record NC_134578.1, on the reverse strand, counting down.
GTAGAACCAGTTGAAGCGTACATAGCGTGGTATAGAGCGTCGGCTAAGCATATTGGTGCCGGAAGATTATTGTAATGAAAACAGCCGTTTCATCTAAAAACGACGAATCTTTAGAACAGACACAGTTGAAATGACCACCAGCAATTTGTGACAAAGATGACGCCCTCCTCTCATCGCGGCAATGCGCGGCAAAGAAGAAGAAGAGGCTAGCTTGACAGTCATGAGTCTCGAACAAAGCTTCAAACAAACCGGCGCTTCTGAGAGACTTTTGGGGAAGCCTGAGGACTCCAACAAAACAACAGTGAGTCCACCATCTCGAGAGTCCATCTGGCATATGAAAGCGATTCACCAGCAAAGTCTGAGAAGCAAGGTCGGCACCTTCAGGAGTGTACCACAGGACCAGGGCACCGATGCGACTCTTAGCCCAGCCACCAGTGGCAAGTACAGCTCGCACGCGAGCGAGTCGAGGCATCGGCGTCCATTAGAGAGCAGGCCAGAAGGACGAACCACGACCCCAAGTCCACCAGAGGGGCAGGTCGTGGTATCCCCTCAACGTATTTCGCCGACAGCGGAGCCGCCTGCAAGAGCCGGCTTCTCTTACGTCCCTCGAGAGGAACTCGTTCTGTCAGAGGCGCGGAACTTTCCAACTGCACAACAGCAACGGTCCCAGAACTCAAGAACTCCTTTGACGTCATTGCCGAAGACCGCCGAACAACCCGGGCAGAGCGGCTGGAAGAACGCTGCACCTATCGTGTTGGCGTCGTCTGCAGTGGCTTCGCAGTCACAGTCATCACCGTCGCCCGCGGTGTGCAAGAGACCAGCGACGTCGGCTGCGCGGACCGCGGGCTGCCGCGTCAATTTCGTGCAGGTCTGGACCCTCGGCATCGTGGCGTTGGCAACGCTAGGCATGCCTCTGGGAACGCTCATCCTCTCCTACTTGGCCACGCCGCAGCTGAACATCGATCAGCAGCGTCCCAGCCGAGCACACGAGGCTCCTCGCCACGATCAGTCATTCCGGCACGACGACAAACCAATACGGACTTCCCGGACTTCTGGCTCATCCTATACGTGTACTGGGAGCTCGAACATAGAGGTCCTAACTTCGTGCGCATGTCTATGCGCAATTGCTGACGTTGAAGGCAAAGCGCAGTGACGGTTATCTACTGCGCGAACGGAATGAATCAATGTGGCTACTTGCATTCTGCGGCCGATGTATCTAGATGAAGCCATGGTTCACACCCTACGCAGCTCAGCCTGCGTTATCAATGCGAATATCGTTCGTTCGTTTTATTATGCTCACTTACTTCTGCTGAGAGCTTAAGTTACACGTATGCTCATTAACCTTACGGGAATATGAGTCATTGCATTTTTTTTGCTTGTTTATAGGGGTGTGAGCTATGCTCACGGGGGTATGAGCCATTGACGATGACAGTTTTCGACATGCTGTTCTATATGCTGTATATGGCTATTAGAAAGAATTTAAGCAGTGGTCGCTTCACTTTGTTGAGTGCTTGTAGTCTCCGCCTTATGGGCACGGCGAAATACACTACGAACGGGAGTATGAATGCTTAAGGGACTATGAGCAATTGATGATCATAGTTTTTATTCACGGAGAACAAGAATGCACGGAACCCTAGCCATATGCAGCTTCGTTTTAAGAACAGCCTGCCGCAGGTGGAATACGAACCCATGTTTTCGCATTACGTGTGCGAAGCTCTTACCGACTGAGCTATCTGGGTTTATCTGCTATACGTAACCCTGGGAGTGTTAGCCAGCGCCACGCAAAGGCGTGAATGGAGGACAGAATTCAACCGCGACGTATAAGACATGATGCACGCGTTCCATGTCGTAGCGCCCTGCCAGTCCGCCTACACATGTGCTTCACACTTCACATTTTATTGCTGGAGAACTTGTGGAGGTGCTGTATAACATCTCCCTCCTAAATATCACGTTTGCTCGAGCGAAGAAAAATACCATTTGCGCTTGTGCGCGGAGCCTTTCTATGCTTGAGACCATCATTTTGCTTTGTGTAGCAAATTCAGGACCTTCCAGCGTATGACGATCGACGTCACTCAGAGCCGTACAGAGCGAAAAAATGCAATTGGAAGGCGTGAGCCTTAGCAGTATTGTGCGCTCACGTACCTTAGGTTTTTTTTCAGGAAGTCAAGCTTTCTCTCAGCGTGAAAGATACATTACTTGAAGAAACTCAGACGGTTCAGTGATAAATACATCTTGCGCACGTCTTCTTAAATAGTCATAAATTTTTAAAAAGGTCTGAACCGTAAGTATGCGGAATCAGCAATCTAGGGTGGGTATATGAGCTTCCTGATATAAAACAGCATTGGCAACAAATCTAGGTAGCCCAAGGCATGACCGTAGAGCTTCTCTTTCTCAAAGTATGAGAGGTTCAATTTGTTAGGCGGGGCTACCGGAAAATATTGCACAGCCGAATTCTAATATGGGCCAAACATACATTTTATAGGTCATCAGTAAGGTATCCCTGCGTAGTCCAGAGCGTCGGTGGCTGAGCCGGCGGAGCATAGCTACGGCTCGTTCTGCTTTTGTTTTAATATTGTTTGTTTTTGTTTTGTTTTGGTTTGTCTTTTTGTTCAATGTAACTGCGCCAGGTGCGTTTGCCATCGTAAATGACACCACGGTACTTAACTTCGTCAACTCGAGGAATGATTTCCTGTCGGTATTGTAAAGATATATGCACCTGTGCAGTTAATGGGGAATACTAATACCGCACTTTTGCTAATATTTAACGACATACATAACCCCTCACGCAATGTCTCCAGCATTTCTAAGTAATTCTGCAACGACTGTTGTAGTGAATGTTTATTATTTGCGGACGTAAAAAATGCGACATCGTCCGCATAACCATAACATGTACTTCCGGAGATAAAGGAATTGTGCTCAGCAAAATGTTAAATAATATAGGGGTAAGGACGGAACCCTGTGGTACACCTTTTGTCTGCTTGTGTTTGGACGTCGAAATACCGTGTTGGTAATTATAAAAGTCTCTATCTCTTATAAATTCATACATCCAAGCGGTTATATATTTAGGGAAATTCGTAGACTGAAGTATATCGAATATAATACAATGTTGAACAGAGTCGTATGCTTTTGATACATCTCGCGTGACCAACGCTACGCCCTCTATAGCTTGCGGTGAGCAAGTTTTATGCGGGTCTCGAGATCTACATGGGCGCACCATATGGAGTGCCCGGGAAGTAATCCAATCTGGCAAGGACTGAGGAGGGTATCATCCTGCGCGCAACTTGTTATACGGAAAAACTCTTTCTATTAATTTGACGACGTAGGAAGTAAGAGAAATCGGTCTTATGTAGTCTAAGTCAAGTCCAGGTGATTTTTTCTTTAATAGTGGAATAATTTTAGCTATTCTCCCCTCTCTCGGAACCCATGCATTCTTGAGAGAGAAATTTATTGTGTTTAGGAGGTCCTGAGGCGCATAATCAAATAAAACTTTTAGTATTCCTATTGTAATTCCATCTGGACGGAGGGCTGACTCCGGTAACGAACTAATAATGCCTTCAAGCTCTGTCGCTGTTACTATTTCAAAGTCGTCTCCCAAGGCAGCTTTCTTTAGGCCTTATGTTTGAAACGTCGCGCAAGTCTTTGAGCAGTTTTCTCAAGTGATTACTATACTTCTTTTGTTAATAGAACGTCAGAATCGACATTCACGGGCACCGGTATAACTTTACGCGATCGAAGAAATTTAAACAGGGCCTTTTTATTCCAAGATTTCCAAAGGTATGTGTAGTGCTTGGAATCATAATCCTCCTTAGCTTTTGAGACTGTTCGTTTAAATGTAGTAGCTATATATGTATAATCAGCCCAATTAAAAGGGCTTTGGTTATATAAAAGTTTTTTCCACGCAGCTTTTCTACGTCTAAAATCTGGCTCGCAGTCAGAATTCCACCAGGGACAATAGGATCCACCCTTAGCAGATTGCACAACGAACAGAACTATTTTTGATGACTGTTTTAGAATTGAACATAGGCTCACTGTTTTAATATCCCTCTCCATGCCTTCCTGAGCGTGTAAAGCTGGTTTTAACGCATTTTTTTTAATTTTCGTAATTAACAAAAGAGCGCACATTACTGTCTAAACTAGTTAACGGGGTAAGCAGTCGAAAAATTATAGGGAGGTTATCACTGTTAGTTCCGCAGTCTATAGTCTTCCAGGAGGTGACAGACATGCTCGAGGTAGCAAACGTTGAGATCTAGGGCAGATTGCGATTGACCCCGTACGAAAGTATGTGCTCTCGAATTTAATCAAGAGAAATGATTCGCTAAGACCCAATCCCACAAGCGTTTGCCACAAGTGTCCGTTCGGAAACCCCACGATACATGATGAGAGTTAAAATCTCCAACCAGCATGATGTCCTTCTGACTGCGAGCAATAGAGGTATCCAGATAGCGGGTATCTTGCAACTCCAGAGGGGAAGTACGTGTTAATTATAGAAAAAGGTGTGCAACTCGGAAGTATTATATCCACTGCAAAGATTTGACAGTGTGGGGACATCATCTGATATGCTATAGTAGGTCCATGGCAGATTTTTATGAGACAAACAAAACTAAACCACCTACTCGGGATAGGCGATCCAATCAAAAACATACGAAATTTTTTAGATGAAAAGCCTGACAAGCAACAAGCCAAGTTTTCTGCAAAATAATAATATCTGGAGGATATTTAGAAGTAAGATATAATAAATCTGTTGCAGCGCAAGGTATCGAACGACAGTTCCACTGAATTACTGTTAATGTTCCTATGACGAATAATTCCGAGCAGCAGAGACTGCTTGGTCTAAAACGCTCTTTTAAGAAGTCCTTCGTAGTCAGAATTTCTCTAAAGCACTTTTTTGCCTTGGAGCTGGCGGGAGAGCTAGGTTTTTTCTCTGTCGGTGAGCTTGTTCGTTTAAGAGATCGGGGGTCCATATCTACATCTTGATTTTCCATCCCATCTGTGTCGGAGAGACATATTTGGCCGACTTTCTCCGAAGTTGATGGCTTTGATGAATCGTTATTTGTGAATGTCTGCGCGGTCGATATTTCAATTGATGGAGTCCGCGGTAGGCCCAGCACCGCATCCTCTATGTTGGCTTTATTAGTTACTTGAAGCCACGGAGCTAGTTGTTAGGACAGCATCTGAACAAGGGAGTCGGTGAGATTTGTCATAATGCGCTCCATTGTTTCCCCCAGCGCCTTTTCTACGGAAGCTGCCACTGCCTCAGCGATTTTTTCCATACACAGCGTTTGACGGGCCGTTGTACCAGCATACCCCTGAGTCCTGCTCTGAACTTCTCCAATGGCCTCACGACGAGAGCATCGACGTCTATCAATTATTTCAAGGATTTGTACTTCTTTTGACCTTGCAGGGCAATTAGGATCATCTGCGGGCTGGGGACCACTGCAAAGGCAGCAGGGCTCATTTCGGGAAGAACAGTCATTTGAATGATGGCCTTCTCCACAAATTCGGCATCGTGTGTTGGACCTGTAGCCTTTTATGGAGTGCCCGAACCGCCAGCACTGTAGACACTGAAGGACACGAGGTGATAGAGGCTCAACTCGGTGTATAAGTGGCGATGCCTTGATTTCCGATGGGTGGTTCATTCCAGCAAATGTAGCAATGACTGTTTCTGTGCGTATGCGCTTATTATCAACGACACGGCTGCAACGATACACAGAAATCACGCCTGCCGATGAAAACATTTCCAAAATTTCTGCCGGACATAGACTTATGTCGACACCGCGGACTAGGCTTTTGGTACATGCAACGTGATGGGGAATGAAACTGCTCGCCGGATGTGTCGCGAAAACATCGCACTTCAGTAAATCTTGAATACAAGCCTGGTCTGACGAGCAGCAAAGAATGCCCCCTCGGCCAAACTGTCGAACCCCGGTGATTTGTTGAAAATTGGCCGAGGCCATCCGCAGTTCGGTTTGAATTGCTTTGGGATTCTTCATGCGAGTCACTCCGCCATCACTCGGAACGAAGGCCACAGGTGCGCTGCAGGTCTACTGCGTAAGAAAAGCTCCACCGGCAAATTAAAGTTAGGGACTGAAGCCGACCAGGAGGAAGCCTCCTGTCCTGGCGAAGAGAGTGACATTGTAAAGAAACAGGAAATTACACTGGAAGGTTGGCAGATATTGAAACAAAAGGTCAAAACCCATCACGTAAGAGACACAAATTAAAAAAACCGCCAGCTACTTGACGAGAACCAGTGTTCGGGAGCTCAGGCACCAGGCCACCACTCGTGTATGCGCGCCGGACTAGCCGAAGGTACTGAGCTCACGAGGCCGGTTCAACTTCTTCGTCCTCATGAACTGTTAAAGTGTCGGGCGCGGATGGATGGATGGATGGACGGACGGATGGATGGATGGATGGATGGATGGATGGATGGAAAAAGTTTATTGTGAGTCCTGAGATACGCGAGGATGTTATGAATCATTTTTCGCGCACCTGCTAATTGCATGTCATAATCGTGCCATTTCTGTAACGAGAGTGAATCTCAAGGACATTTGTTTATTACCATGCCGCCGTATTATAGTTCAAAGAAAGGAATTTTTAGAAGAGCCACTACACAAACTTCGCTGTACGTTGACTCTCCGGGTCTTCCTTTATTTATTTTTTGTGTGCCACCGAACCAGATTTAATCCACAGAAGCGTTTGTGAGGCCCTCTGCACAAATTCTGGGGCAGAGAAAGTGAATGCTATTTTTTTTGTTTTATAGATTCATATTTATATTATGTAATGCGTGACCCCATTGTTTAATATCTATATCAAGTAATTACGCTTGATTTTTCACAAGTTCCAGTTATCAAGTTGGATTGAAATTATATTACTCAGAAGTAGCATTATGATTGTTTAGCCCTTGCGTCGCTCGATTAATGGTCGATCGCCCAAAGTAGGTTGCGCCAGGTCACTGAGGTATGAAATTAACGACGCTAATGTTAGGTAAGAATGTTGCGCTTGCCATGTTTGGCAAGGCTCAAATCTCCGTGCCAGCAAACCCTGCAGAAGTGTTTTTTTCCACACAACGGCCGTAGTCTTTCAGTTATTGTCAAGCATTCGTTGGCATACCGTCGTCGCCATCCCCTAGTGGTTGTTCCACCGTAGTCATTTCGGGTCCCTCATCGTATTTTTCATCACACTTCTGTCACCATGCCTTCATCGTCATGCTATTGTCGTCATGCAGTCTTCGTGGTGCAATCAGAACTCGGTGTCATTATGCGGTCTTCATCACGCTGCTGTCGTCACTCTCGTCACACCGTTCTCGTGACGGCGTCGTATTCGCGCCATTGGCGTCATAAAGTCATCATCATCTCATTGTCCTCATGCCTACGCCGTCACGTTACCGCGGTTATATTATCGTCATCCCAGGGACATCAAGTAGTCATCGTCTTAGAACCTTCGTCATTTCACCAGCGTCCTCTTTTGTCGTTGTACGGTCGTCACCGCGTCGTCGTCTCACAGCCGTCACGTGGTCATGGTCGAGGCCAGCTCTTGCGAGCGGTATATCACAGTGGGCCGATCCTATCACAATGACCCCTATTATAAAGAAGTTGGCTCTTCTGGACCAAGCCCAGCGAGCCGCTCGTGCCAGTGGGGCCCTGGAATAGGGGCTCCAACCATCGTGCCTTATTTTATTTACATTGAATAAAGTTTTACTCTCTCTCTCTCTGTCTTCAGCAACATTGTGCGTAGCTACATTGCTTGAATGCTAATCGCATTAACATCGACAGTGACTTTGAGATGGATTCTGCCGGAATTCCCCACAGCCGTATTCGCGTACCCTCGTGCAGGGTAGGCACGGAGCAATAAATATCGTAGGCAACCACTCTAGCTTCGGGTTAACCTCCCCGAGTTTCTCCACAACCCTTTTCTTATCAGCGAACTTGACCTCCTTCAAAGGTTGTGAATACACCCGCTCCCAAAAAGCCTAACAGTCCCGAATGCCATTCTTTCCTGTCGTACCCGCCGAGGGAGCACATGGTGGTATCGGTGTTGCGCTGGCTTGTCCGAGTAGTGTGCGGAATAAAATCCGGCCATGGCAACCGCGTTTAGATGGAGGCAAAATGCAAAAACGCCTGTGTACCGTGCATTGAACACTCGTTAAAGAAGTGAAACTATAACTTGGGTGAGGTGGTTTATACTTTGATAAAAACGCAGTGCGACTGTGACAGGCACTTGCGTTTGAGACAAGCACAGGGATGTAGCTCTGGGACGTAGATGTAGATACGTGGATGTACATACGTGGATGCAGCAACTGAGACAAGGACTTGGATGTATATTTGGGTTTCTTCTTTGTCTCAGTCGCACTGCGCTTTTATATAATAATAATATAGAATAAGAATTTTATTTCTGCCTCAAAAAATACAGACAGGGGGAGCTGCAGAAAAAGCTGTCGTAAACAGCTTGACTCGGCCGCAGCCCCGAAATACAAAGCAGCAGCGTCAGGCAATCGCATCGCAGACATGATGGCTTCATGATAAAGAAAAGAAAACAACAACAACATAGCAAGAACATACGAAGACTAAACAAAATCTTTTCTGCACTTACATGTTCAAAAGCCAAGTTGCTTCGTCACAAGCAGGATTACTCTTTAACATAATCGTCAAAGTTAATGCATTGTTAAAGAACTTCAGGTGGTCATGACTAAGGTGAAGTCGCCGATACCGCGTGCCTTCTTATTATATCTTGTGTTTGGCAGCTTTAATAATTGATAATATAAGTCTCTTTCCCCTCATGTAATTGCTCTATTGAATCGGCATTCGGAAAATGAAACATTCCGAAACTCAATGAATGTTCGCATGATGCCACACCTCGCGGGCGCGTGAACGGGTTCGTGCAGAAGAAGAAGTTACGTAGCTCTGACGCCATGGGCCACGCAAGAGACGCTCTGTGGGACTTTGAGGATTCCGAACTGCCGCCGTGGAGTCCCGACTTCTACAGCACCTATGGTCCCCGTTCATCATCGGTGCCGTCAAGATGGCCACCCAGAGGAACCGGCGAGGAAAGCTGGCAACACGAACTCAGCATCTTGTCGGAGGCGTCCGAGGACAGCAGCTACCCGGAAGCCGCCGCCAGCAGTTCTCGGATCCTCACTCGAAACCCACGAAAACTGTACCGTAAGCGCGCCAGGGGTTCCAACGCCGTTCAGAGCAGTCACAACCGCCGCCTCAGCCTCGGTTCCGGTACGTTCTCCAGCGTAGAGACAACCGCCGAGAACGACGTCACAATGACGGAAACCACGAGCAAATCCAATCCGCAGCAACCAAAACGTCAAGCGGAATGGTTAAAAATGGCGCGCAAACCAGCCCCTTTGCCACGTGCAGCACGCAGACGCAGTACGTACGACATTACTGGCGATGATACCGACGCGACCTTGGCCCAAATGAGAACGCCCGCTACTACGACCGATGTCAAGTTTAGATCTCACGCGCGAGCGTCGAAGTATCTTCGTCAGCTTGCGACCAGAAACGCAGAGGGAATATCGGCGAGACAACCAAAAAAGCGGATAGTGGTGTACTCCAAGGCGCGGCCATCGTCTTTGCTGCCTCCGCCTCGGATTGACGAATTCTCGGACATCCCACCGGTGGAAGTGATACTCTTCGAGCCGCCATCACAGTTGCTGACCTCGGGACGGCACGGACCACAGCAGTCGGCAGCACGTCTGACGTCATCGCCTAAGAAGACCGAACGAAGCCGGCAGGTGCCAGCCTTGCACAAGTCACCGCCGTCGCAGAGCAGTCCGCCGCTGTCACAGAGATCACCAGTGTTGTCAGTGCCCGAGGAGACAGACGAGAGACCGAATTCGCCAGCGCAAGGAGCTGTCACCGCTAGCGTCACCTTCACGCAGATCTGGGTGTTCAGCGTCGTGGCGTCGGCGACGCTGCTGTTGCCATTGAGCCTGACCATCATCTCCTACCTGCTGACGCCGGCGCGAGACGCGAGCAGCACCACAACTGTCACAACTGGACCTCCAAGCTCGAACAGAGGAACAATGCCATCGTTTACCCTGGCTACCTGGCAGACTGAGCCGGTTGCAGATGCCTGGGTGGGTGTGCCTCCCTCTTGTCGCGGACAACTGGTGATAAACAACGACACCCTGCATTTGTCGACTGGGACTTCCCATCCTAGGCAAGATGTGCCTGGTGATGACTTTTTCTGCCTGTACAACAACTCGAGGTTCTACAGAGCCCCTGTCGCATTCTTGCCCAACAATATGCCTTTCTGGTTCTGCCGGTACATCGTCTACTGGTCGTTCGGGCTCGTCAATGGTAATCTGGTTAGCAGGGCGCCGGCATTCGACAACGCTCACGGACTGTACAAGCTTAAAGAAATCCTCCGAAATGCCAATGCCACACATGTTAAGATCCTGCTCGCCGTGGGCGGTTACGTCGAGGACAACCCGCAGTTTGCTTTGCTGAGTAGGGACGCCTACGCGATGGCTCGTTTCGTCGTCGGCGCAATGCGTCTGGTAACCACTCATGAAATCGACGGCGTCGCCTTACACTGGCTAGAGGCTAAAAGCGGCTGTCGATACGGAGGCGTCGACGACCATCTGACGCTGCGCGCCATTGTGGTCGGCCTGCGCAGAATCTTCGACCTGAACGGTTTTCTCGGGATTCTCGCTGTCATCCTGCCGATGCAAGTCTCTGACGCGATCATTGACCACGTGATCGACATTGTTGATTACCTCTTTCTTGAGACGCATAAGGCGCCATTGGTGCCTCCTCTGGACTATGACATCTGCATGAAAGTGGCCGATGTGATGCTAAGGGCTCTCGAGAGCCGCATCAGTTACGCTGGCAATAAGCACAAGATGTGCCTCACGTTAAGCCTGGCACCGTGGGTGGTTGAAGCAGAGCCGTGGATGCGCTCCGACCATGAGGTGAAGCTCTCAAATCTGTCCACCCGCGGAAACCCTGCCGGTATCGGCAGCATGTCGGAATTGTGTGCCGGGTCGGATCCGTGTGTGCTCTATCAAGCAAGGCCGGCAAGCCAGCAGTCCTGCGTCGCAGTGTGCGGCTCGCTAAGGCTGAGGCCGCTCCGTGTGTACCTGCTTCCCCACGAAAATACGCTGCGCACCCTCTTCAGGAATGCAACACTGCCCGCACACAGTGGCCGAGGGTGCGCCCTTCTCGTGGATCTTGATTTGGACAATTTTGCCGATCAGTGCAACTTCAGGTCTCCGTCTACGTCTTTGAGGAATCGGAGCGATTACTGGCTGTCTGATTACCTGCTGGCTTCGCTCAAGAGAAATGGTTCACGCTTCATCAGTAGCTGGTTGGAGGATTGTTGAGGAGGCCTGGAGGCGCTTCACCCGTCACGGATTTCGTGAACAAATAAATGTTTCTTTGTTTGCAGCATTGTACGATTTCCTGAACGACCTTGTTTTCCCGTTCCCGCGGCAACCTGTCGCTGTGGGGCCTGTATCGGGCGGGTGACGCGGCGTTGTAGGGATCGGACCCGGCTCAATGGAGTCTGCTCAGTTTACTGGAAGGCGAGTCGGACAAAGCGAAGGGCACTCACACCCCATGCTCGGTTATAGCGAGGTTCTGTACAAAAATGCTCGGGTGTCTCGAAGGAGATGCTGTGGTCCATAGGCCGAAAGTTCTTAATATTGCGGGGAGCGACCAGCGTTCCGACCCACCCCCCTACATATTGAGAATTTACAAGACCTCATGGTAGGAGGCTGTTCAGTTTCACAGCCTGAGTCCTTTCTGTAATAATCTGGCGTCTCTCGGTAGTGTAATCTTCCTTCGTGTAACTGTCCTACACTTGGCAACAAGTAATACTGCTTCGCCATTCCGGCGAAACTGCAGCCTCTCTCTATCTCTTTTTCTTTTTCTCTCAGTCCGAATATAAGCGCTGCTGCGTATGAGTGCTTTGTGTTCTGATTTCTAGTGATCCCGGCTTGGCCTCATTTCGGTTACTGAGTGAATTGTACAGGGTGCTCCAACTACCATGCTCCAAGGCTTAAAAAAAGAGGAGTGGCGTTACTCCAGCCGCCAGTAATCTTTTTGTTACTGAGATTTTTTTTCGCTAATTGCAATTAGTTATCTAACTCGAAAAGTAGTGTCCGAATTATCACAGTGTCAATAGCCCGTTTGCAGGCACCCCCAAATGACATCTAACTACGGTGTTTTCAGCGACGCACTAATTTCGTACCATGTTTTTCGACTGGCAAAGAAGCATCACTAAGTATGAAACATTTCATGTGACTGTCCTCTCACCTACCCCATAAAGGAGCGCCCTCAAATAACCTGTTTGAAAGCAGCTGCATTGCCTGTCGCAAACGCGAAGAGACAGCGCATCACCTTAATGATGATACGGAAGGATCACCAACAGCAGGTTTCGCGGCTATTCCTTCCTCTCATTTCTGTATGCTACACACTTACTATTCGTCGCTCAACGCCGTCTGATCGCACTAATAACAAAAGCCCCTTGATAGCGCGGCCGAAGCGCCACTCTGACCGCGCACAAAACTCGGAAAGCAGTACAATAGGCATAGAATGTCTCAAAATCCCGGCTTTGCTCGCACCTCATTGGAAAAGTCCGCGCTCATCTATATTTCGCGCCAGATACTCGCTTCGGACCAAAGCCAAATTAAAGTGACGGTTTTATTTTTCATGAAAGTGTATGGGTGCTGCGAGAACAGGTTTGTGGTAAAAAATAAAGGCGAAACAAACAGTCCGACAAGCGACCCACCTGTAGAGAAAAGGCAAAAACGATGCGTTCAAGAAAGAAAATATAGCACTTTTAATTGAGCCGCATTGGCAATCGTGATGCCTGCACAAAAAATACAAAAGAAACATCAGATTTCAGCACGCCCTTACTCGTAAGTACCGTTGAACACCAGCTGCTGCCTAGAGGACGCGTTCGAATAGGTCTCCTACTGCAGCTACGCAGTACTGAGTCTGCTTTATAACATCTTCAGTGACTTTCCTGATGGCCGACGCTGGAATTTTACGGCAGGCATCCGTTCTCCTTGCCTTGTGCTAACCTAATGTCCGTCTTCCTCATCTGATCACGATCTTTCACATAACCCCAAAGAAAGAAATCGAGTGTAGAAAGGTCAGGTGGCCTAGCCGGCCAGTTTACGGGCCCGTGCCTTGCAATCTGTTGCGCACAAAGAGTCGCATCCAGCCAGATTGGTGCTCGGCTTCCGCTGCGTACCCCATCTGGCTGATGCCACAGAAGTGGAAGACGTGACAGCGGCACTTCGCCGAGAAACTCGTCAACAACTCCTTCAAGGATTTCGTCCACGTAACGCTGCTCAGTTGGTGTTGTATCGAAAAAGATTGGACCGAATATAGCACCGGTTTAAATTCAGAACCACACATCGAACGACCACTGGTACTGGTGCCGAGTGCGCTTTACCCAGTGTGGACTGGAGTCACTTGAATAGGGTGCATTATGCAAATTTACCTGGACGTTTATGGAAAATTGGGTTCATGTGTGCACATGATGTTGCTCTAAAAGTCCGGTGATGCATCGGCTTTTGTGAGGACCGAGTTCGAGAAACCTAGGCGATTCTACAGGTCGCTATCTTCCAAGCATTGGTGCTGGTTGAGGTGGTACGGGTGAAAGGCCGTCATTTAGAATCCTCCAAACTGATGACTTGGAAATTGGTACCTGGGCTGCCGGTTTGTCTCAGGCTTTCATAATTTCTTATGATAATCGATGCGTCTGCTTTACCGCCACACTTCCATGACTGATATATATTTGCGGCCTTCGACTTATAGCCATTTGCAGCTCCGAAAGCAACGATCATGTTTACCTTCTGCTTATTAGAGAAAGACTTTGCGACTGGGCCGAAACAAAGCGTACCTTTGAACATTTGTGGTGACGTTGTCAATTCGCTTTTGTGGTGATAGGTTTTGGGGAAGAAAGCAACAACATAATATAATAATAATATTTGGAGTTTTACGTGCCAAAACCACTTTCTGATTATGAGGCACGCCGTAGTGGAGGACTCCGGAAATTTTGACCACCTGGGGTTCTTTAACGTGCACCTAAATCTAAGCACACGGGTGTTTTCGCATTTCGCCCTCATCGAAATGCGGCCGCCGTGGCCGGGATTCGATCCCGCGACCTCGTGCTCAGCAGCCCAACACCATAGCCACTGAGCAACCACGGCGGGTAAAAGCAACAACATCCATGCACTTTATCTACGCTAAGACAACTACTATCACAGCTTGTTTCCAACTAACATCAAACGTGGCGTGTTACTATGGCCGGGGCACGGCAGATAAGGCACTAGCTCGATCACGATTTCACGATTTCGTCCTGGCTAGCTCAGGGGGAGCATGTTCGAGGGCACTGCTTTACGATGCGGGTGGGGGCGCAGTCACGTGGTATTCTCCCTATTTCGTAGGGTTTACTCATCAATCGTAAAAAATTAGTACACAATTAGTACGCCGCTAAAAATGCCGCCGTTAAATTTCCCTTGGCAGTGCCCAGAAATGACACGTTATACTTTAATAATGAGGACAGTATGTCTCGAGTTAGACAATTAATTAGAATGTCATAAATAAGTTTCAGTAGCGAAAAAAGTCATGGGCAGCTACTCCACTGTACTGGCAACAATATGCACTAGATTTTTTTCGAGTAACGTATTGCTCTTTTTTAAATCTTGCTGAAAGTTCATTGGGACACCTACGGCCTCTACGTGCAAGTGACGATGTTTTGATCCCTAATAAATCTTATAAATTATTAGAAACTTTTTTTCGTGAGTCGTACGTTAGCATTGTTTACCGGAAAGGAAAGCAATACTGAGACACATATCATTCATGTGCATTTCTAACGCCATTGATAATAGACTCTGCCGAAGAGGTCACTAAAGTCAAGTCTTTTTTTGAGGGTCAAAAAATTATGCAGATCCGATGCACTGTGGGAATCGATGTAAGCGAAACCTTCTGCGCTACTTGCTTTGATTGATGATAATTAGCGGTGCGTGATATTGACGGCGAAAGCTCAATTTATTGCATGTTTAGTCTAACGCGAGAGTGCTGAGTTGATGTTCAACATCACCTTGCGTGCCCAACTGCTGTTTGTCTGCGTAGTACACAGAAAACACATAGAGATTTGTTTGCTTGAGGCGTTGTCGTGCGCCATATTTCATAACCTCTGAGAGGGTTGGAGATTGTCATCGCCTCACATGGCGCATGGCACTGTTGCAAAAGTATTAAACTTGAATTGCACCATGGGGCTGTGCGTGCCAAAACTACACTCGGATTCTGAGGCACCCCGTAGTGCAGGACTCCGGATTAATTCGGACACCGCACGCGATGTTCTTTAACGTGTGCCGAAATCTAAGTGCACGTGCGTATTCTATTTCGCCCCCGTCGAAATGCGGCTGCCGCGATCGGGATCAAGTTCGCAACCTCTAGCAATGCCATCGGCGCAAAGATACTGCGGCTGGCACAGGAGTGTTGATTTGACGGTCAACCGCTTGCGTAGTGTCGCCTGGACCCTGCGGTTCGTTTTAATTAATGCGGCTTTGCTTCTGCACGCCCTGCGTAATTTGACCGCTCGACGAATTCACATGGTGTTTATTTTTCAGAAGTAGCAGGAAGGTACTGTACCGAACCATGAACTTAAGCTTATCCAGTTTCCCCCCAAGCGCTGTCGAATTGTAGTAGGGCTTCCTTGATTCCAGAAGAGGGTTGTAGCGCCGAAAAAGACAACACAAAGCAAGCGAGACGGGACATGCGCAAGTTCCAACTGTTTATTCACCGCGTATTCGAATGAATATAAGGAAAAATCAAGATGGGTAGCAAGAACCACACATGCGCAGAAGGGTTTTACAAAAAAAGTAGATAAAAGATTGGTGAGTCACACACGTATTTCACGCCCGTGTATCTAAAGAAGCGGTTTCATTCTTATAAATGGAGATAGATGGGGCGCTAACACAATCGCTACAGTTTCTTTTAATGTAAAAAGTTGTCTTTTTCGGCGCTAATACCCTCTTCTGGAAACATGCACCAACTAAATCCCCGACAAGTATTACTCGGGGTTTCCTTGCCTGCTCATGGCACTTCCCCCCCCCCCACCCTTGTATGGGAACTGCCTCTTCTCCTCCCTCCTCTCTAGTTCTGTCTAGGTCCACTCTGGACTCGCACTTTAGTAGAAAGGGAAGCGTTGCAGTTTCTGCAACGCTTTTGAGGGGTGTCATGGATAATTACAGCAGTCAAAAGGCTGGTGTGGCGACCCCCAGGGAGCTCCGGAGGGTATTGTGCACAGTCGACGCGGTGCACTCAAAACGAGTATCTCGCATTGCCTTTCCTCTCTGACTCGCTCCTATCATGTGTACACACGCTCTGAACCTCCTCTCCCTCCCCCCCACCCGACGCGGTATGCCAGACAGCAGCAGCAGCAGCAGCAGCAGTGGGTAAGCCGAAGGCCGAGGCACGCAGATCAATTTGAAGCGAGGGGAACGTACAGCAACATATTCATTCTCTATACATAGGATATCCATACCTTTAGAAATCATTGTTCATTTGCGAACTCCTTTTCTTTCAAATATATAATGAAATTTGTCCTGTGTATATATTCAAATATATTGTGTGTGCATAGTGTTTATAGTGTAAATTTTAAAATATAGTGTGCGAAAATATGGATGAGGCAGCCGGCGCTGGTGCTTCTAATCCGCTTGTCCTCCTATTGTCAGGATTTGCAGAAATAAAACGAAAGTATGAATTAAAAGCCAAGCTCGTCTGCGCCAACAATAATGTAGTAAGCTATTAGTCACCATAAAATTGTAAGTGAGAAGGTCGAAGCAGGTGAAAAGAAGCCTCAGATGATGTGGGTGAGAAAGCTTCAGTAAGGACACTTTAGGTGTGTGTGCGTGGGGGGGTGGGGGGGAGGCATCGTCATCGCCTGTAGGGGGGGGGCTCAGCTCCCCCACCGGAAAGCTCCGGAGGGGCTCGGGCCCGTAAGCATCCCCCCCCCGGTGTCGGTGCCTATGGCGTGGCCGGCACCGACGTAACAGTGGCGACGAGTAACCACGTCAAGATGCTGCAGCCCACTGAAGAAGGCGAAAAGCAGCCGGTGTCCGCAAGCTTTAGCGGCTGCACGACGAACCCAACGACGGCCATGGCACAGATAGGCAACCGAAAAAAAGTGAGTCTGGCAGTCCCATTCCTCCAGGACGGTGGGCGTCCGGAAATCTCGCAGCTGCTAAGCGCCGGATGGGGAGCGCCCTAGCACCTCTTTTACGGGCAGGTACTCAAAGGCACCCCTCTCCTGCCTCCCACAGCAGCGGCGGATGCTCGACTTTTTCACCAAAGCCGTGGCGGGACAAAGGGTCACCCAGGAGTCCTTCGCAGATCTCTATAGAGCCCCATTTAAATGCCAGGATCCATGCGAAGAACCAAACGGGAGATTGGTTTTCGCACATCTCTACCCATTGGGGAAGACGTACGTCAATCTTGGAAGAACTGGTCGGTTTCTGGCGGCACCGGTGTCAAAGCGAGGACGACCCGCATACGAGGCGGACGCTGTACCATTTCAGCACTTGGGGACGACGAATTGCTCCGGATACAGCCAAGTGTCCGCGAAGTCTTGAGGAGATCTGGGCAGCGGCTAGCAAGACCTTTAAAACTACAAGATATGAGGATCTCTTATACAGCTCAGCTGAATAAGCAGAGTGACGCTACATATATCATGCTCTCATTAAAGCCTTGTTGTGACACCCCGAGCCGGCTGACCAGGAGGTCTGGCATCTTGTAGAGCAAGCGGGGTCCCACGTGTAGGATAGGAAGCAAGGGGCTTCTGATGATGCTGATCACGATGTTGATAACATGATGGTGATAATAACGATGTCTTTATTAATGGCGCCCAAGACACTGTAAAAGAAAGCGCCAGTGTAAGGCTGCGCAGATGCCGACTGGTGTGAGATGCGAGCGAGTTCGTAGCAACCACGGTGGAGGCGACGTGATGGCGCCATATTAACGAACACAGCATTACGACAACAGAATGACGACAGGACCAAGCCGAGGGCTGTGGTGCGACGACGACTGCGATGGCGGCGGCATGGTGAAGACGGCATGACGAAAGCGGAATTCCTGCAGCCTATTTAAAGTATATCTTTAAAGTATAGTATATCTAAATGCTTATTTCTTTTTTCTTTGTTTCTCTATGCTGATCGTGAGTACGCATTGAAGAGGGTCTACCAATATTCGTATGTAATTAAAAGGAACCGTTTAGTACTGACAAGAAAAATATGTTTGGGGTACAAGGAACAAAAAATTGGACTCCTCACTTCCCTGTTGTCGTTCGAATTTCGCACCAAGGTCGTTTTTCATTGTCAGAATTATTTTTCGCTTAGCATTTCTACTAGGCGCGAGGCAGTTATGCATTTACTATTAATATGATTACCATTTCGTGGGAATTCACAAATGTTTGCGGTTCGTGTGTTTGTGTGAATCTAAGCTCTTTCAGGTCATATTGGGTCAGTCGCAGCACATAAGCGAGGCACATTGGACATGTGCCTCGCTTAACTGAACCTCTGTCGACCACGCCATGTTGAGCCATGGAGTACGTACCACTGTTCAAGCAACCTCTTGCAGCCTGTGTGTCACGGGGTATTTGCAACTGGCCTTGTGCCGCTAATCGATGAAAAAACGAATAGATGAATATGTCGGGCTGGGCGGAACCGAACCCACGTTCAATGCTTTTTCGTAATGACCTAGACGTGTTAATGAGCTGGACCAGACTGGGTACGGATCGCGATTCCGTGACAAAGAAAAAAAAAACCTTTAGAGATTTTTCCCGTGGAGGGTGGAATCGAAATGGTGCCTTAGTGTTGAGACAATGGGCGTGTTAGGTTGAGGAGCTCCATCGCGCTCCAGTCGGTAGAGCGCGGTCTGAGTAAACTTGACGGCCGAAATGGAGTTCCGGTGCATAAGGAAGCCTGCTCTGCACGCCCCAGCCTGGGAGATATGGGTGTGGGGCAGCTCCTGCCTGCTATGGCTTCCGGCAAGGTGACGTTTCTCCGCCATGCTTGCACTTTCACTCTTTCAAGGCACAGTTGGCGCATAGCGCGCTGTTCTGTTTATTCTTTTCTTTTATTACGCGTTCTTCATTACGACACATAAAAAATAGGCAGTACTGGTTAGACCCATTGCCGAAGGCTAGTAGAGGGGTCCACATAAAGTAACGTATGCAAGTATGAGCAATACATTTTGCAAAACAAATGCTAAATAATAAATCCACCTCTGGCGAGAAAGAAAATAAGCGTGAAAAAAGAGCATGAACTGCTAATCATTATAACGTAATGCATAAAATTGCATGATAATGCCATTGATTGAACCAATACACTTGACATGCAATCGATATTCATTTGGCATGGCGCTACATACACTGCAACTGCAACGTAATACAAACCTAATATATCATAATAAAGGTAAGTTATACATACCAATGACAGAGTGGAAAAAAATTTCAATACATACAAGAACTGCAGCAGCTATGGCAGCTAGTTGACACAGACAGACAGACAGACAGACAGACAGACAGACAGACAGACAGACAGACAGACAGACAGACAGACAGACAGACAGACAGACAGACGGACGGACGGACAGACGGACAGACGAACAGACGGACGGACGGACAGACAGACAGACAGACAGACAGACAGACAGACAGACAGACGGACAGACGGACAGACGGACGGACGGACGGACGGACGGACGGACAGACGGACAGACGGACAGACGGACGGACGGACGGACGGACGGACGGACGGACGGACGGACTGACAGACTGACAGACTGACAGACTGACAGACAGACTGACAGACAGACAGACAGACAGACAGACAGACAGACAGACGGACAGACGGACAGACAGACGGACGGACGGACAGATTTCATTAAAAGAATAATCAGAAGAATCGCTAATGGTTGGGGCCCGTAGCCGAGGGCTCCGCTGGCACTTCGCATCTTCTCAGCTCTCTAGATCATCTTGAGCTGGCCATCGAGGGCCGAGGTGCATAGCATTTGCCTCCCATTGCTCCCTCGTGGTGTTCGTGTCGTGGTGTTCTATGTTGCGTAGCTTGCACTCCCACGTAATGTGGTATAGGGTTGGTGTGACCCCGCACCACGGGCATTCGTCCCTGTAGGCTGTGGGGTGTAAACGATGTAATTAATATGCGTAGCTTCGTCTGAGTGCCGCTTATTGACAGCGGTTCTGTGTTCACAAAGCGCACGAAACGCGAATGCGCATGCACAAGCTACATAACGCGCGTCAGGTGGCGCGTTGGTGTTTCCGGGCAATCGCTGAGGTCGCCCTTAAGAGGAAGCTTTAGCTCGGGCACAACTCCGACGCGGCCTATTCAAATGCATGTAAAACGCAAAAACGTTTTTGTGAGATAACCCCTGGACCGATTTTAATGAAATTTATTGCATATGAAAGAGAAAGTTAAATTTTAGTGACTGTTGGAAGCGGAATTTCGATTTAGGGCTTGCATTTTCTTAAAAATATTTTTAAATATTTGACCGTTTGAATAATATAGAAGCACGAAGTTTACAAATTCATATCTCTGCATAAAGAACTGATATCGCGGTTCTGTAAAAAAAATCCATTAGATCATTCAAAGCGGACAAATCCGATAGGTCCCTTTACATCTTACGTGAATTTATTACGTTGGCTACAAGGGTTCCGCAAAAGTTGTATTTCCCTAGTACTAACATTTTTTATATTCATGTGTAACATATCAATTTTGTCCGCTTTAGATGTACTATTAGATACAATTAACAGAATTTTGTTATCATTTTTGATTGTTGAGTCCCGTTTTCTGAAAATTTCCTATTTTTTCACATTTTTAATAAAATAATGACGACCGAACTCGAAAATTCGAAACCAACAGTCACTAGATTTTAAGTTTTTCTTTTAAATGCAACAAACATCGTCATATTTGGTGCAGTGGTTGCCGAGAAAAACGAATTCTCCTTTTAGATGTATTTAGATAAGAGCACCCGAGCTAAAGCTTCCTCTTAAGAGCGCATTCGAGTGCGCGTCCCTGGACAAGTCCGGAGTGCGGCAACCTATACAGTGCGTCGAATATTGTCCGAATTTATATTCAGACATGCGCCACGCGCGCATTTCACGGCGGCGTTGCTAGGTGGCGCCTCGAGTAGTGAAGAGACCTCATGGGTGGCGGCAATGGGAAAAAGAGACCTGCCAGGAATAACGACTTAAGAGGAAAAAAAAACGAAATCAGGAAAGAAACAATTTATGCTAATTCAAAGGGACGCTCATTACTTTTCGAAGCGAGAGGGGGACGCCTTACAACATGCACCTGTAAAGCGAGATAGAATTAAGAAGAAGCAGGTGCTTGCTGCGGTAAAGCTAGGGAAACGGTGGAGCATGTTTTATTATAATATGAAGATAAATGTCCAGCAGCCGATTTAGGCATCTCTGGCCACCTTGAAGCCCCTTGGGTTCAACGAGAGCCGGGGGAATTAAAGATGTTCGCAATAGATAAGGCCTCACCACTTACTGTTTTTTAGGAGGCGATTGGAAGATTGGTGGAAGAAAAGTAGGGAAACGACAAACAACGGGGAAAAAAGTTCCCAATAGGGGTTCACAAAGTTCGGTTATGGGATTTCATCGCGTTTTTCTTTCTCTTTAATTTTGATAAAGTTTTTTGTTTATCAAGTCGATGTTCCTGCTATACATGTTTTCCGAAGTGCTAAACTATTTCTGTGATAAGTGCTACGTCTTTTCTTCATTTCCTGTTTAACTGCTTTCGTCGAAACAAATCGAATGAAAAACTAAACGACGCTTTTACAGGTGATACGTAGTTCAGCGTGTTGCCTTAGCCATGCGCGGCCTTTTTATTTCCGAAGCACAGAATGAAGCGCAAGTGTCTCATGATATCGCAACTGCAATAATAAGCAATAATTATGTTGTACTTAATAACAGCCGACTTCCGTGCAGTAATCTCACAGGCTACCATACTGATCAGGTACCACGATTTCGCCAACAAGGCCTCACCACTTGCTGTTTTTGATAATTTCTTTGCCAATTTAAAATTATAGTTCCTACCTAAATGGGCGAACAGGGTACTGCATTCTGTCACAATACATCATGGTCATTTCATTTCCAGCAACGTCTCACAGCATGTTCTCTCAAGTTGTCAGTCCCTTTAATCGATTAAAGGCTAAAATGATGAATGATAAATTGTGAATCGAATAAAAAATTTATCGACCGACCCTAACTGACATCGAAAGTTGTATTGAGCTGGTTTCTGCTAGGATCTTTATGTATGACAACAAGCACTCTATCGTAGAGTTTGTTCAGTCAGCAGGTCAGCTACATCGATTTCAGGGGCATTGGGCGCCCGTCGTCTGCCTAGCAGGACATTTTGTACTTATAGGCGTCATTTTCAAGAATATCTTCATTGACCTTTATGACAGAAACTATGTAGGAACAGTTGAAGCGGACATAGCATGGTATAAAGCGTCGGCAAAGCATACTGGTGCCGGAAAACTATTGTAATGAAAACAGCCGTTTCATCTAAAGAACGACGAATATTTACAACAGACACAGCTAAAATGACCACCAGTCATTTTTGACAAAGGTGACGCATTCATCTCATTACGGCCATGCGCGGCAAAGAAGAAGAAGAAGAAGAAGAGGCTAGCTTGGCCAATCCCCCACAGTGGGTGTGCGCCATCGCATAAGGTGTACCATACCATACCATATCTTGACAGCCATGAGTCGTGAACAAAGCTTCGAACAAGTCGGCGCTTCTGCGAGACTTTTGGGGAAGGCTGAGTACTCCAACAAAACAGCAGTGAGTCCACCATCTCCAGAGTCCATTTGGCATTTGAAAGCGATTCACCAGCATAGTCTGAAAAGCAAGGTCGGCACCTTCAGGAGTGTACCACAGGACCAGGGCACCGATGCGACTCTTAGCCCAGCCACCACTGGCAAGTACAGCTCGCACGTGAGCGAGTCGAGGCATCGGCGTCGATTAGAGACCAGCCCAGAAGGACGAACCACGACCCCAAGTCCACCAGAGGGGCAGGTCGTGGTATCCCCTCCACATATATCGAATGGTGAAAATAAAAATCATGATGATGATGATGATGATGATGATATTTCGCCGACAGCGGAGCCGCCTGCAAGAGCCGGCTTCTCTTACGTCCCTCGAGAGGAACTCGTTCTGTCAGAGGCGCCGAAATTTCCAACTGCACAACAGCAACGGTCCCAGAACTCAAGAACTCCTTTGACGTCATTGCCGAAGAGCGTCGAACAACCCGGGGAAAGCGGCTGGAAGGAGAGTGCACCTATCGTGTTGGCGTCTTCTCCAATGGATCCGCAGTCACAGTCATCGCCGTCGCCCGAGGTGTGCGAGGGACCAGCGACGTCGGTTGCGCGGACCGCGGGCGGCCGCGTCAATTTCGTGCAGGTCTGGATCTTCGGCATCGTGGCGTTTGCAACGCTAGGCATGCCTCTGGGAATGCTCATCCTCTCCTACTTGGCCACGCCGCAGCTGAACATCAGCAGCGTCCCAGCCGAGCAGACGAGGATCCATGCCGCGATCAGTCATTCCGGTGCGACAAACGCGACGCCGTGGCCGACGTTCACCAGAGAGGCGCTGCCGACGACGGCGGAACCGTGGGTGGGAGTTCGGCGCTTCTGTCGACGGCGACCAAACGTCACGGATAACACCAACCTCGTGACGCCGAGCAACCCGATCAGGCTGCAGAGACCGATTTTCCGCAACCTCTTCTGCCTGTTCAACGTCACCAGATTCCACAGAGGCGGAGGCTTCGATTTCGTGCCACATAACTTGCCCTTCGCCCTCTGCCCGAACGTCGTCTATTGGTCGTTCGGCATCGCAGGCGGCGTTCCGTTTAGTCGGGCGCCAGCATTCGACAAGAAGTACGGTCTCCGCAGTCTTAGGGACACCGCGATCGGTTCCGGCGCCCCGAACGTGAGTATTCTGCTGGCCGTCGGCGGATACCGCGAGGAAAACCCCCAGTTCGTGCTGCTGGGTCGAGATGCCGGCGCTCTGTCTCGCTTCGTGCGCGGTGTGATGCGGCTCGTGAAGACCAACCGGCTGGACGGCTTGGCCGTCCACTGGCGGGAAAGCGTGCCTGGCTGCGAAAGCGGAACACTACGCGACGCTTCGTCGTTGCGTCCCACCTTCCTGGCCGTCCGCAGAGTGTTCCAGCTTAACGGTTTTCCTGGATTGCTCGCCCTTATCCTGCCGACGAACGTGGCCAGCACGGACGTCATCATCGATAGTGTTGTTGACATTGTCGACTACGTGTTTTTGGAAGTGCGACAGGTGAGACCTCCGCCCCATCAAATTACGTACACGTTCTGCGGGCCACTAGCCTCGAGTATAGTGGGACTAATTGAAGCCCGTCCACGTTACACTGGCAACGAGGCGAAGTTCTGCCCGCTGCTCAGCGTGGCTCCCTGGCTGGTGGAAGCCCTACCAGGATTATCCAGCAACGCAGTGCCCCTACTGGAACGTTGGAGCGCCGCGTCACAATTTAGCAGCGCGCTCGGAGTGGGCAGTGCTCTAGAAATGAGCACACGAACGGAGCCGTGTCAATTACCTTCGCCCGCTATCAACCACAGTGACGCCTGCCTTGCAGTGACATCTAGAGCGAACCCGCGGCTCGTCTATATGTTCCACAGCAATGTTACGTTGTGGAAGATCTTTTCCCAAGGCTTGCCGGCAAACTCCAATGTGCGATGCGCCTTACTCGTGGACCAAGACCTGGACAATTATGTGGTGCCAACGAATAGCAACTTCCCGGCCTACTGGCTCATCCAGTACGTGTACTCGGTTCTCGAACATAGTGGTCCTAAATTCGTGCGCAATTCTATGCGCGATTGCTGACGTCGACGGCAAAGCGCAGTGACGGTTATCTACTGCGCGAACGGAATAAATCAATGTGGCTACTTTCCTTCTGAGGCCGATGTGTCTAGATGAAGCCATGGTTCACACCCTACGCAGCTCAGCCTGCGTTATCAGTGCGAATATCGTTCGTTCGTTTTATTATGCTCACTTACTTCTACTCAGAGTTCAAGTTAAACTTATGCTTGTGAACCTTGCGGTAATACGAGTATTTGTATTTTGGCTTGCTTACGGGGGTATGAGCCATTGGTGAAATGCTGTTCTGTATGTTGTATGCGTGATTAGAAGGAATTTAAGCACTGTTCGCTTTACTTTGCTGGGTGCTTGTAGCCTCTGTCTTATGGGCACGTTGAAGTACGCTATCAGCGCGAGTATGAATGCTTACGGGGCTATGAGCCAAAAATGCACGGAACCCTAGCCATATACAGCTTGACTGTAAAAAACAGCCGGTCGCAAGTGGAATACGAACACAGGTTTTCTCGCATTACGTTTGCGATGCACTTAACAATTCAGCCATCTGGGTTTATCTGCTATACGTAACCCTGGGAGTGTTAGCCAGCGCCACGCAAAGGCGTGAATGGAGGACAGAATTCAACCGCGACGTATAAGACATGATGCACGCTTTCCATGTCGTAGCACCCTGCTAGTCCACCTGCACATCTGCTTCACTGTTCACACCTCACATTTTATCGCTGGGGAACTTGTGGAGGTGCTGTAACATCACCCTCCTAAATATCACGTTTGCTCGAGAGAAGAAAAATACCATTTGCGCTTGTACGCGGAGCCTTTTTATGCTTGAGACCATCATTTTGCTTTGTGTACCAAATTCAGGACCTTCCAGCGTATGACGATCGACGTCACACAGAGCCGTACAGAGCGAAGAAATGCAATTGTAAGGCGTGAGTGTTAGCAGTATCGTGCGCTCACGTACCTTACTATTTTTTCAGAAGGTCAAGTTTTCTCTCAGTGTAAAGCGATGGCTCTTGCTCCGCGCCCAGCCTACGCTTTAGCCTTGGCTTTAGGGTTCACCCCAGCCTTGTCATTTGTTGGTTGAAAACCCACTGTGCCGCCGCCGCGGCGGATCGATTCCCGGTCAAGCCGAGCGCGTCACAATAGCGGTGTGAAGCTCTAGCGACGTTCGTGTGCTCAGGTTTAGGTGCACGTTAAGGTACACCAGATACTTTAACGTAACTTTTACACCAGATACGGAGCCAGAAGCGCGGAGTGATCCGGAACCCCAGTACTACCGCTACCCTCATAATCCGGTGTGAAGTTCCATGACGCTAAACACAACATAAAAAAAACAGAAAACAATTCCGCTATATACGCTGCACGAGTACACGCTTGAATAAGGCTGCTTCTTAGTAGGTTGAAAACGGCCAAATTCTCAGAAAGGTCTTTGCGTTCAAAAGCTGGTGGCCTCGCAGTGTTTTGTGTTCATGATTTGAAGAATATATATATATATATATATATATATATATATATATATATATATATTATAAATAATAATGTGTATGTTCGTTCTCTTCAGCATAGTCCAGCCACAGTCACTGAAACTCAGTCACAACTTAAGTATCACTGCACTCCTTGGGGAGTATATGAATGTCGGTCCGGTGAGTGGTTTCGTGTGTTACGTAAGAATGTTCAGAGTTGAGCACTTCGTCGCCAGCAAGAACGTAAGCGAGCAACGAATGATATTACGTCTTGTCTGTAATTCTACTAGAAAACTTCGAAACATGGTTGCTTCAAAGAGCACCATAAACAAATATAGCGCAAATGGCACGTTTACGAGTTATTACGTACAAAATTGGGTAGTGTAACAACATCGCACCCATGAAACACGCTCCTAAACCAAACAAATGACTTCCCGTGGCTTACACGACATCGGCAACAAATAGATTTCAGTAATCCTGATTTAATACGGCGTCTTAAAGTCTACGTACGACTGTGTCTTGGAGAACGAGTTCAAGCCCTGCCGCCTATAGAAAGCCCACCGTACGACAGTGGTCGTCGCATTTGGACGAACCACAATGAGATTGGAAGAGGGGATTTGGGACATTTAAGTGTCTTCCGAAGCCTTGGCCAGAGTTTCGTTACGTTCACGCAGTGAGTGCCGGCGATTACCGCCGGATCCGCGGCTTGCTCCAACATGCCGGCGTCGTGAGCTGACGTTGTATTCAGAGGTTAGCGGAGTCCGGCTGAGGCAAGAAATGGACACGTCACCACGTGATCGCACATGGCGGAGCGCGAGCCCAGCTCTGAATTTTGCGATCGCTGTCAAAGCTTGGCCATTCGAACGAAACTGCCAGTCTTCACTTTCCTCTGCTCTCAGTGCCTAACATTTAGCGCTGTTTTTCCTCAATGAAGAACAGTTCTCCCAGTAGCTACTTGTAACTTAAACTCGTTGCCTCTGACCTCGCGTTTCCACATTTCTCCTTCGCTAGTGACCTCTTTGGTGAACCTTGCCTTGCTATTTCGATTACCTGTTTGGAAGATCGAGTGGGACATCGTCTCTTTTACGTGAACCGTTTTTACTTGAATCCTCGTTCAACCGTTTCTTATAACAAGGGCTGCGGGCTGTGGTGACGTTTATCTTGGGACACGTGATCCAAACCCACGCAGCTGCGACGGCTCGAGCTGCCTCGTGTGCTCTGTTTAAACTCCTGTCTGAGTGCATCGCCTGAACGTCACCTTATGCGGGCGGCATATCAAGTGTGTCTGACAGAGAACGAGAACCTCCTCACTCGTGGAGTTTGCTTCTCTGGCCACGCCACTGCTATCAACGCGTAGAGTTTCAACCAAGCTCTCCCAGGCATCTCATTTGACGCTCATCAGTGTCTGATGTACGTATACCTGCAGCGGATTTTTTTTGTGCGCTTTCTTTCACGCGCGTTAGAGCACTTGGTGCGGTTATACACTGCGCGCCTCTAAAATCGTGCATCGCTGTCGAAGCTACGTACGGCGGTGTGGTGAAGACTATCGGGAAAACAATCATGTTGGTACTGCTACGTTTCATGAAAGTGACTGACTTCAGTGAGCGAGTGTAGGCGTGAGGATTTGGACATAAGCATGAATTCACACTGATTGTACTTTCTTCCCTCCCTCTCCTTTCTTTTCTTCCCTTTAGCCCCTTTTCCCAGTGTAGGGTAGCAAACCAGACGTGCTTCTGGCTGACCTCCCTACCTTTCCTTCCTTCCTTTTCTTCCTCCTACTCCTCCTCATCATCATGTTCCCCTGCCTCAGTATTTTCCGTGAGTGAGTTTGTCTTAGCGGCAATAATGGTGATAATGGTAAGTCCTACTGTTTTCAGCTCGGAACTCCAACTCGAAAATTGATTTTTTTTCTGTTTGTTATTTCCGTCACGCTGATGAGGACTGTATCTGTTGTCGTCACCGTGTCGTTGACTTCAGGCCACGTCCTCGTCCTCAACTTCGCCTACCCCATCGGAAGATGGAAAACAAGACTATCTGTGTCACCACTGCCCAGTGTACTTATGAGCACCCGTCCCTGGCGCATTTTGTAATCTGGAAGCCGTGAGTTAGAGCGCAAGTGACTAAAGTCACAGTATTGCCCGAAAGTTGAAGCATTGGTAATAATAGCAAATTGTTAGACAACTACGTGAAGTGAAATCGTAGTTTTATTGGCTCGTAAGTTGCAATAAACATTCGCCTTACTAATTAAATTTTCAAACATGGTGTCCCGCTCGCACAGGCGAACATGATGTACACATCTCACTTGATGAGCACCAGCGCTTGCGCCCAGAGCGCCCGCTTGACGAAGAGCGCCGGAGGGGGGGTAGGCTTCATGCAGCCTTATGCGCAGCTCACAAAGACGAGTTAAGGAACGACGTGGACAAGCGTTGCGCTCGTCGTTGCGTTTTTCGTCCTTGTCTGTGAGCCGCGATGTGCACATCCTAATGGAACAGCAACTAGGCCAGTTTCACACCTTGCTTCGTGAAGCCATTCGCTTCATCTGCGTCTCAAAAACTCGAGATTACGCGACCTCCAACATTACGCACGCGGGAAGACAGCACGCGCGAAGCTGCGAGCCACGCCTCGCTCAGCTTTTGCACACGCCGCCAACTTGCCGCCGAGATCTGGCACGTGGTATACGCGGACAGCCATGCGCAGCCACGGCCGGGCTGGTAAGGACGCCCGCTCACCTGCACCCCCTCCCCTAGCGCGCGCTTTATCATGTTACCGGGAGAGCCTATCTGTGCCTCATCAACTTGGGCTCACGTGACCGCGGCGAGAACGTAACAGGCGACGTTTTTAGTGTAGTGGCAGCAGCTGGGGGGGGGGGCGCCTTTAACGGGGTGGATTCGGTCAATTTGACCGTTTTGAAAGATGGAAAGAAGCAAAACCGACTATTTGCGGTTTGGTACTAGAGCACACAGCAATTTCATGAATTTTGATTAGGCTCGCCTAGCATATTCAGCCTCTATAGGGAATGCATTTTTGTCTTAATTCCGGCTTCAGAAGCTGTCTAAAACGTTCTTGGACATATTGATATTCGTCTCCTCAGCTGAACTTCCAATATTCCGATTGAAGAATTAGGAATGTGGCTTTTCTATTTTCTAAAGCATTGGGATTGAAAAAAGAATCGTGCACCGCTTTATACAGTGTATGGCCCTTCCGTCACTTTACGTTTGCTTCTCATTCCGACACAGTTTTATTGAAAGGAACGAAGCTGTCACCCTCTGTTCTTGTATATAGAGTTGGAACAGAAGCAGTAGTATCCTTTATAAGACATTGCTTATGTGTATGTGTGCATGTTTCTCTCTCTCTCTTTCTCTCTCTCTCTCGCTCTCTCTCTCTCTCTCTCTGTGCGTGTGCATGCTTTCTTGTGTGCGCCACCGCTACTCAGTATGTTAAATAACCCGTCATTCAGTGTCAACGTGGTTCTCGCGGCATCACACGTCGTGTTTCGGGAGCCCCTTCGCGTTTCCACCATCAGCTTGTTATTGTCGGCCTTCGGTAGTTCGTTCCTCCAAGGCACGGCTTTCGTTCGTTCCGATGAATACGAGAAATCAGGAGCGCCGTGTTCGAGATACGGGATTCGGCGACCATGGCGTCAGCGTCAACGTCATTTTAGCTTCGCCTGTATGCTTCCCAGCCGTTCGCGAGCCTCGAGAAACGTGCAGGCCGGCGATTCGATCAGCACCACCACGACGCACTACACAGCTGAAGCGCGAGGGAGGGAGCGTGACATGTGAGTGGCTGCTGTTTGTCGTCGCTGCCGTTATCGTTCGCGTTACCCTTGTTGCTGCCGCCGTTATTGTCGTCGCTGTAATCGTTTTTGTTGTCCTCATTGTCGTTGTCGTTGTTGTCATCGCCGTCTTCTTGTTGCTGCTGCCGTCGTCGTTGTTCCTGCTACTGTCCTTGTTGCCGCGCTTCTTGTTGCTGTTCTCATTGTTGCCGTAGTTCTTGTTGCTGCCGTCGTTGCTGCTGTCATTCTTGTCGTCGATTTTGTTGTTGCTGTCGTCATTGTTACTGTTGTCGCTGTTGTCGTCGTTCATCTTGTTGTCGTTGTCGTTGTTGTCTCTGCTTCTTCTATTGATGTGGTCATGATCGTCGTTGTTTTCTGGTGAAGATTACGGTTGCGTAAGCTGCTTCGATGAGAAAGGGACAACAGCAGCATACGAATCAGTGGGTGACGTCACCAAACTTTATGTATAAAATCGAGACAACTCTTTCAGTTCATTGTGCGGTCTACCCTTAGCAGTCTTGCAAAGGGGAGACTCTCGAAGAGCAGCGTGAATACGATGAGCGTCGAATAGTGCGAAATCGTAAGGCTCAACAACGGTGTCGTGCTAAGACTAGGGAAAACAATAAAACATTTCACATCCCCATCGATGGCATTTGAGTGGTTTTCCAACAGCTTCGCAGGCCATCCACTCGCCATCTCGCCATCCTGGCGAGACAATTTTTAACCCTCCCGTGCATCCTCCTTGTTGTGGTCGCACCGCTGGTACGAGTTGTTGGGAACTCGGCGCTGACGCCCGTGGTTGCACCTGGGTCGCAAGCCCCAAGGGTAGCGTTGGCCTGGCGGCCTGGGGTACAACTGGAAGCATCCGAAGGTCCCGGCAAAGCATGAGTCGACTGGTAACAACAAAACAACTTGTTTATTCTAACATAGCAAAGAGTTGGCGGTCAGGTTGACCGAAGTAGAGAGACGGGAGTGCACTTTACTCAACAGAAGAAATCGGAGCCCTCCCTTTGGCGTCCGGGGGCAGCTGTTTTTATACTCTCGCAGTTGAGGGCAAGAGGGAACCCCTCTATAGACGAGCACGTGACTGTACAATGGGATAAGGTGACGCATACTGTCGTGTCGCCGCCGGTCGGGCACAATGGGGAGGAGAAGGTGACTCACACTGTCGTATCGCCGCCGGTCGGGCACAATGGGGAGGAGAAGGTGACTCCTACTGTCGTATCGCCGCCGGTCGGGCACAATGGGGAGGAGAAGGTGACTCCTACTGTCGTATCGCCGCCGGTCGGGCACAATGGGGAGGAGAAGGTGACTCCTACTGTCGTGTTGCCGCCGGTCGGGCACCATATGCACATACACTCACACACGCACATGAAGACACGTGGCATCGGAACATGCCTGGACGCGCTTGGCGGGGAGGCGTAGCGGCGACGCCGAACGGGCCAAAATGTCTGCCGCTTTGTTGCAGTCGCGCCGGCTAAACCGCGCGTCGTAGGCGAAACGTAACAGACCGCCCCACCGGGGGAAGGAGATCCCGATGGACAGGGGACTGCATCCGCTGTCCGGAGGGATGTCGCTCGATGATGCTCATAACCGAAGTCGGGCGTCCCTCGACGTTTCTTGAGCGCAGCGCACAGAGAAGGCCTCGTTCTCTCGTTCAGGTTCGCACAGGACACTGCAAAGTGACTTCGGGAGAGTTCACATTTTTGTTCTCGTTCCCGGCAAGCGTTAGAACTACGCTGAAACTCAACCGCTCAGTCAGCAAGCACGGCACAACCCTCACTAAGCCCTGCCAGGCTCTTTCCCCTTCTATACCACTGCCTAGTTCCTTACAGTAGTCTAGCAGCACTTAGAACGCGTCCACAAATTGGAAAATTGCACTAGAAAGCATGTCATCACTTTGAAACACTAAACAAAAGCAATATGTTAAAAATCCTGCCTCAGGAAGAAAAACATCAGTAACAAACAATTTTGAGGCTGATTCCTACGTTAGGGGCTTCGACTTAAGCCATCGGCGTTACCGTTGAGACCCCCCCTTTTTGTAACGCACCTCAAAGGAATATTGTTGCAAAGCGAGGCTCCAGCGCAGGAGGCGGCCATTTTTGGGAGAGATGGTCTGCAGCCATTGGAGAGGGCAGTGATCCGTCTCAATGATAAACCTCGAGCCGGCTAGATAGCATGACAATTTCTGAACGGCCCACACGAGACATGCACACTCTTTCTCGGTGGCGCTATACGCCTGCTCACGACTGGTCAGCTTACGACTAGCATACAGGACGGGGTGTTCTACTCCATTTTCCCGTTGGCACAGTACAACGCCCATGCCTCGCTCACTAGCATCGCACTGAACAACGAACCCTTTTGTATAGTCTGGCGATCGTAGCACAGGCTGGCTTGTTAGGGCACTCTTTAGGGCGCTAAAAGCTCTTTCCTTTGTCTCGTCCCAGACGACTGTTTGAGGCTCTGTTTTTCTTAGAGCATCCGTCAGGGGAGCCGCGATATCAGAGTACCTAGGGATGTACCTCTGATAGTAGCCGGCGACACCTAAGAACGACCGAATATCGGTCTTCGTGCGCGGTTGCGGGAAGTCTCGCACAGCGGCCACCTTTATTTCAGAGGGGCGGCGACGACCCTGACCAATCACGTGACCGAGGTAGACAACATCGGCCTGTGCTAACTGGCACTTGGGAGCCTTGACTGTCAATCCCGCTTCGCGCAGGCGGGTTAGCACTGCCCGCAAGTGTGCCATACGCTCAGACCAGGATGCGGAGAATATCGCTACGTCGTCTAGATACGGTAAAGCGAATTCTTGCTGTCCCCGCAACACTTTATCCATGAGGCTTGAAAAACAGTATGGCGCGTTCTTCAAACCAAAACTCAACACTTTAGGACGGAATGTTCCCATTGGTGAAATGAACGCCGCATACCTACTAGCCTCTTCTGTAAGTGGAACCTGCCAATAACCCCTGACAAGATCTAGGGTGGAAATAAACTGAGCGCTACTAACTTTCTCGAGGCGCTCCTCGATGTTAGGGATCGGATAAATTTGATCCTTAGTGATGGAATTAAGCCTGCGGTAGTCGACGCAAGGACGAGGTTCCTTGCCCGGTACCTCAACTAAAATCAAAGGGGAGGTATAATCACTCTCACCTGCCTCAATAACACCGAGCTGTAGCATTTTCTTTACCTCAGCCTCCATAATATCGCTCTGGCGGGGTGACACCCGATACGCCTTGGATCGTACTGGCTCTGGGGAGGTAAGTTCTATATTATGAGTAAGTACAGAAGTCCTACCAGGCCTCTCAGAGAACAGACCTTGAAACTCTTGTAAGAGCTGGTGTAGTTCGGTTTTCTGCTCACGCGACAGCGATGCTCCACTGACTAAGTCACTAATGACTTGACCGGTGTCTTCCCTGTTCGTCACTGAGCCTAGTCCCGGAAGCTCGACCGGAAGCTCTTCAGGAACGTTTACCATCATGCACACCACTGCTTCCCGTTGTTTATAGGGTTTGAGCAGATTACAGTGGTAAACTTGCTGTGCTTTCCGCTTTCCTGGCAGACTCACCACGTAGTTAACGTCCGACAGTTTCTGAACAATTCGTGCTGGGCCCTCCCACTGCACGTCTAGTTTGTTGTTTAGCGATGTGCGCAATATCATGACCTCATCGCCCACCTCAAAACGACGGGCCCTGGCTGTCCGATCATAATAAACCTTGGCCCTCTGCTGGGCCTTTGCCATTGCTTCACCTGACAACTCCTGTGCCCTTCTTAAGCGTTCGAGGAGCTTAAGCACGTA
Source organism: Dermacentor variabilis (assembly GCF_050947875.1). NCBI lineage: Eukaryota > Metazoa > Arthropoda > Arachnida > Ixodida > Ixodidae > Dermacentor > Dermacentor variabilis. The sequence goes on along the minus strand of NC_134578.1, from coordinate 15,606,293 downwards.
CTCCACCACGACTGGGTCGTCGCCCCTGCCTTCCCACGATTCTCGAAGCATGCGAAGCGGAGACCGAAGCGAGCGACCGTACACCAGCTCAGCTGGCGAAAACCCCGTAGCCGCATGCGGCGCGGTCCTTAATGCAAACATCACCCCAAGCAGACACAGCTCCCAGTCAGTTTGATGTTCAAAACACAATGCTCTCAACACGCGCTTCATGACGGAGTGGAGCTTCTCAACGGAATTCGACTGTGGGTGGTACACTGAGCTGTGTAACAGCTTTACCCCACACCTTTCGAGAAAAGTTGTCGTCAAAGCGCTAGTAAACACTGTGCCCTGATCTGATTGGATTTCCGCAGGGAAACCAACTCGCGCAAATATGGACAGTAGTGCATTGACTATCTCAACTGAGCTGAGTTCTTTAAGCGGCACTGCTTCAGGGAACTTTGTCGCTGGGCAGATCACAGTCAAAATGTGTCTGTACCCCGTGGCTGTTACCGGCAGAGGTCCCACTGTATCAATAACGAGCCGTCTAAAAGGCTCCGTAATGATAGGTACCAACTTCAACGGCGCCCTCGATTTGTCCCCTGGTTTGCCCACCCGCTGACAGGTGTCACATGTCCTCACGAAATGGTCTGCGTCCCGAAAACACCCTGGCCAATAGTACTCTTGCAAGAGACGGTCCTTAGTTTTCTTAACTCCTAGGTGTCCGTACCACGAACCCCCATGCGACAAGCGCAACAGATCCTGACGATAGCATTGAGGAACGATCAGCTGATCGAACTCCACTCCCCTGCGGTCTAGATACTTCCGGTACAGGACTCCACCTCTTTCCACAAAACGCGCATTTTTCCTGGCGATACCTTCCTTGACATTGCAGCGCACGTTTTCTAGGCTGCCATCCTTCTTTTGCTCGGCTATCAAAGCCGACCGGCTGACTTTTAGCAACCTATTAAGTCCGTCTGACGTAGGCGCGATGAGCAAATCTGCAGATAGCTCTTCTAACTTTCCCTTATCGGGCATTTCCTCTCCAGTATCTGGCGCCTTCAACGCTACAGGCTCAATTTTATTCAGTTCGTCAGCTTGCTGCACCTCTGACCCTTTTTCATTGTTCGATAACGTCGGCCCCGCAACTACCGCCTTTGCAGCGAGCTCCCGAACCTTCGATCTGGTTAAGGCCTGAACGCTAGCCTCACCAAACAAAAGCCCCTTCTCGCGCAGGAGGTGATCGGACCTGTTTGAAAATAGGTACGGGTACTGGGGGGGCAGCATAGATGACACTGCCGCCTCCGTCTCAAGCGCTCCGAAAGGTCCTTCAATAAGCACTTTTGCTACTGGCAGACACACGCTATGAGCTTCCACGGCTTGCTTGATCCATGCGCACTCGCCCGTGAACATATGGGGTTCTACGTAAGAGGGGTGAACTACATCCATCGTAGCTGCGGAATCGCGAAGCACTCGGCACTCTTTCCCGTTCACGAGGAGGTCTCGCATGTAAGGCTCGAGAAGCTTCATGTTCTCGTCAGTGCTGCATAATGAAAAAAACACAACTTTTGGTGTTCTTTCCGGACACTGCGCCGAAAAGTGACCCGGCTTCTGGCACGTATAACAAACGCGCGCTTGCCTCATCTCGAACCGCTTTCTGCGTTCGGCTTCGGCTGCCGCCGTCTCCTTAGGTTCGGTCGCACTGCTTTCACTCGCATCCGCACTACGTGTGTTCCCCTTTGCTCTCATGGGTGTGAACTTCGGCCTCTCAAACTTCGAGCCAAATTCACCCTTTTGACCGTCCTTAGCTCCGCGAGCCCGACGCGTCACAAACTCCTCGGCTAGCTCAGCGGCTTTAGCCACCGTACAAACGTCTGGCCTATCCAAGACCCAGTACCGCACGTTCTCCGGTAACCGACTATAAAACTGTTCTAGCTCGAAACACTGCAGAACTTTCTCGTGGTCACCAAACACTTTCTCTTCTTTGAGCCACTCCTGCATGTTTGACATAAGCCTGTACGCAAACTCTGTGTATGACTCACTTCTGCCTTTCTCATTTTCCCGAAACTTCCGACGGAACGCCTCCGCTGACAGCCTGTACTTTTTTAGCAGACTCGATTTCACTTTGTCGAAATCCTCTGCCTCCTCTCTATCCAAGCGAGCGACTACGTCGGCCGCCTCGCCGGGTAACAAAGTGAGCAAGCGCTGTGGCCACGTTTCCCGAGAGAACCCCTGCTTCTCGCACGTTCGCTCAAAGTTAACCAGGAACAAACCAATGTCCTCTCCAAGCTTAAACGGCCGCATCAGGTCAGTCATTTTGAACAATACTCGTTCTCCTGCACCGTGTGCCTGACTTCCATTACGAGCGCGTTCCATCTCTATCTCGAGACGCTTCATTTCCAAAGCGTGTTGACGGTCACGCTCTTCTTTTTTCTCTTGTTGCTCTCGCTCTTTCTGTTCTTTAATTTCGCGCTCCTGTCTATTTGCCGTCTCCCTTTCCTCAATGGTCTCAAGGCATTCCGACAGCTCGTCATCCTCAGCTTCTAACTCAAGAATAGCCTTTAGCAGTTCTGGTTTTCTGAGTTTGTCCGAGACATCCAGACCCAACTCTCTTGCAAGCTCCAGCAATTTCGGTTTGCGCAACGACTTCAAATCCATGGCTGCTCTGAATGCTGCTTTCTCTACTGCCTAATATTGTCTTGCCGCAAACTAACCCGGCAGCAACGACAACCACAATTACCAGCTCTGTTTCTGACACTAACAAAAGCCTGGCAAAGCTCAGAAGAAGAAAGTCCCGCACTCACCAAACCTCGCAGCCAAGAGTTCAGCGCAGTCGTTCCGCTGCAGGCAACCAGTCATCACACAGGGCTCGTTGCACTGCTCCCGGATCGTCGTTGAGCTGCTCAGCATACAGTCAACTGCATATCTTCGCTGCTGGCCTCCGTTGTCGCGATCTCACCGCTGGCAGACAGTTGTTGTGGTCGCACCGCTGGTACGAGTTGTTGGGAACTCGGCGCTGACGCCCGTGGTTGCACCTGGGTCGCAAGCCCCAAGGGTAGCGTTGGCCTGGCGGCCTGGGGTACAACTGGAAGCATCCGAAGGTCCCGGCAAAGCATGAGTCGACTGGTAACAACAAAACAACTTGTTTATTCTAACATCGCAAAGAGTTGGCGGTCAGGTTGACCGAAGTAGAGAGACGGGAGTGCACTTTACTCAACAGAAGAAATCGGAGCCCTCCCTTTGGCGTCCGGGGGCAGCTGTTTTTATACTCTCGCAGTTGAGGGCAAGAGGGAACCCCTCTATAGACGAGCACGTGACTGTACAATGGGATAAGGTGACGCATACTGTCGTGTCGCCGCCGGTCGGGCACAATGGGGAGGAGAAGGTGACTCACACTGTCGTATCGCCGCCGGTCGGGCACAATGGGGAGGAGAAGGTGACTCCTACTGTCGTATCGCCGCCGGTCGGGCACAATGGGGAGGAGAAGGTGACTCCTACTGTCGTATCGCCGCCGGTCGGGCACAATGGGGAGGAGAAGGTGACTCCTACTGTCGTGTTGCCGCCGGTCGGGCACCATATGCACATACACTCACACACGGACATGAAGACACGTGGCATCGGAACATGCCTGGACGCGCTTGGCGGGGAGGCGTAGCGGCGACGCCGAACGGGCCAAAATGTCTGCCGCTTTGTTGCAGTCGCGCCGGCTAAACCGCGCGTCGTAGGCGAAACGTAACATCCTGCATGTGCGCATTTATCCATCTCTCCCTCTTTTCCCCTTTCCATCTTCCTTCCCTTGTTCGCAATGCAGGGTTAACAATTGCAAAGGAGAAGTTCGTCCGTTTTACCTCCTTGCCTTTTCTTGCTTTCTCTCTCTCACTCAGTCCCATCGGTAGATGGGACTGAGTGAGATGGTTTACTCTCGTCGCTTGGTTGGGCTCCGAGAGGACTGGTCCATACTGGCGAAGTGACTTGACGTAATTATACTAAAGGCCCAAACAAGTCATCTAGTGACAGCAATATCATTTTTGAGAAAAGAAAGGCAGCTGACTCCAAATGCTGAGAAACGAACGCACGAACATCCTTGTAGTCGTTTCTGTTTTTCTTTTCTTTTATTTGTCGTCAGCTTCGCAAGCTGCGAACGAGCCTCCTTCCCAGTGCATCCAGTGAGCATACCACGACACTAACCATGCGATTGGTCCTGGAAACCCTTCTCGGCTCGCTTTTGTTGGCTACCGTCGGTTCGTATCCCGAAGGTAAGTTACAATACATTTACGTTCCATAGGAACTGAGAGGGACACACGAGAGAAACAACATTTGAGATATGTCTAGGCAAATTACACTTCCACAATACAAAAAGGTACTCTTACCACGAGAAGGAGCTTGGTAAGCCAGAAAAAAAATGCAGAAACGAAAGAATAAATCGGAATCAAATAAATTGGAACTATTACTATTTCGCAAGTCTTACCAAGGAATCCGCTACCTAACACCACTAGACGAACTTCCGATCGCACTACACACAAGAGACGGACAACAGATTCCGCGAGTCAACCACATAATCATTCTTGGGCTCCTAATCGAAGCCACCGGATGCCACGGAAACACGATCAAACACTTAACCGCCAAAACCGAAAACGTGATAAGACTGATCCACAGAGTCTCGGGGCGCAGGAAGGGTCTATGCGAAGATAACCTTCTGCGCGTATACCACGCGTTCCTTATGAGTCACATTAATTACGTCGCTTCTGCCCACATCCGGACGAAAATAGAAAAGGCGAAGCTAAACACACTCATGCGCAAGAGCATCAAACAGGTCTTGGGCATTCCACAAATAGCAAGTACAGCAAAGGTTGACCAGCTAGGCATGCACAACAACATCGACGAAGTGATCGAGGCTCAGACTATGGCGCAAATACTCCGCCTATCCTCGTCCAAAGCCGGTAGGCTAATCCAAAATGAAGCCAATGTCTCCCCTTCTCCCTATCTCGAGCACGTGGTTACCCTACCGAGCGAAATTAGAGACAAATACAAAGTCTCACCGTTTCCCAGAAACGTCCACCCACAACACAACGTGGGTAGGCGCTGGGCCCGCGCCCGCGCGATTCTCGGCCGCATCGACGCGGATCGTGAAGCCACCGCATTTGTGGACGCGGCCCAGTACGGCAGCACATCCACTTTCGCAATAGCAGTCGTGGACGGCAACGGAACGCTACGATCATCCGCATTGCTTAAAACGAGCACCAGCGCTAAAGCAGAACAAATAGCCGCAGCCATAGAGATGGCAGACCCATCATTTACTTATGTCTTCACGGACTCGCGTGCCGCAATTCTTGCCTACGAATGCGGCAACGTATCTAAAGAAGCAGCGCGTATACTAGTAGCGAGCTCAAAAGAGGGCAAATGGTGCCTCTCCTGGTTGCCCGCTCACATGGGGAAAGACATTTACCCGCAAAAAGCTAACCTCAATGAAACGGCCCACGACCGTGTGCGAGAACTTGCCCGCCGCGACGGTCCCACAGCCTCCGAGGGGCTGGACATTCAGTTTAATGACCCGCTGCTCACTTACCAAGAAATGACCTCCCACTATCGGAAAGGCAGAACCAAATTACCGCTCCCACACGCCAAACTCGAACGCGTGCAGGCGGTCGCTTTTCGAATGCTACAAACGGACTCGTATCCGCCACGAGGCCTACTAAGCCACTACAACTCAGAAATCCCGGCGAATTGCCCAAACTGCCCAGAACTTTATTGCTCACTCTCGCACATGCTATGGCAATGTACCGCGTTACCAAAGGGCCCTCTCTCCAGTGAGCCCGAATGGGAAGAAGCCCTCGAAAGCCCGGACCTCACACTCCAACTCAAGGCCGTCCAGAGGGCCCAAGAACTGGCGGAGCGTCACCACGTTCCCGTCCCGACTTGGGCGTCGCCTTCGGTTTCGGCCGGAGGAGTTCCCCGCGTGGGATCTCCAACGGCTTGAAACTCCTCAGGACTTCAATAAAGTTCTTGACTGACTGTCTGAGAAACGAAAGACGCCTGGCGACGCCACCTTGAAATCCTCCCACTATCTGTGACGTCATCCCACTACATCGCCGTGACGTCATCCCGCTACCTCGCCGTGACTTTGACGTCATCTGCTCTGGCCCATTGAAATTCTTAACGGTAAACATTAAAATTGTATTCTAACGGAGCCACATGCTGAACTTCGGAAGCTTCAAGAACTCTCACTGGACCACAACGGCCGACGATTGTGAGAAGAAAGAAAGATACCTTGCAATCCGTAATGTCGCACTGACATACCGCGGCCCCGAGGTGTCGGTGCGAAATTGAAAAATGAAATTTTGACCGTCGTTTCCTCTTCCTATAATCTATTGCCGCAATATGAAGGAAAGTAAAGTTCTTCAAGGATCCTTATTCAATCCAAACTGATTTAGTTCTTCTCTCTGCTGCCACGTTAAGCAAAGTGGCTGTGGTTTAAAGTAGTTTGCGATGGTAGGTAACTAGCTGAACCCTTCCTCTATATGAACTGCTGACGTGGCCGTGAAGATACGAATGTACAAAATGAGACGCTTAGGGAGACGCGTTCTCTGGAGATCATTGTTGTGATCATCATTATCAAATAACCAAAGAAATGGAGGTGGTATCCTCATTTTTGGGGGGAAGCAATCAATCTTCCCCGTGTTGACTGCACGTATTATCAAAGTAGAATTCCAGACATCTTAGAACGTGTCATTCCTTCACCGGGTTAAATGTATTCGCCTTTGAAGATTTGCGACATGTTCTCTGCGTCACTGTCCCCGCTAGTTCTTAACAAATGTGTAGACATTATATTTTGGAGTTCATCACTTCTTCAGCAAATTGTCTGTATTTTCATTGTCCACGAGGTGTCGCAACATCTGCAATGTGCTGCCGAGCACTACATCTTATAGAACACGCAGACATTGAATTACAATTGCAGCTGTTCGCGCGAATATATGGGGTAGAAAACGTTATATGCGTGCATTCACGATTTTCTGATAAACTTCGTGGTATCATGGTTTTTATCTTGATGAGATGTGGGCAATGTTGTTGACTATGTGCAGTCAAGTATCTAAGCGTGTGTGTTAATTAAGGGTTAACTGAGCGATTCCAAGTGCTCGTGTTCGTCCTGTTAGAGGCGTTATGTCAACCGCTTACCATTTCGCCGCTGTGCTGTAAAACCGAACGTTGATAAAAATTTATATACCTGGAGGAGAAAGAAAGAGTACACGTTATAGTTCACGTGTACGCAAAGTTTAAGGTGTGTAGGGTAATTATGTAATTTGAAGGCAATTATTGACTACTCGTTCTTTCCCCATTTTCATGCGTTATGGTAGGCGTGCCAGTTGGTTTTCCCGGTTTCGATCCACGGGAAACTGTGTCAGGCGCATTATTTATGTTTCGTTGAAGTAGGAAGCATGTATCGGGTAACATTTGACAAATATTTCATCCTGCCTTGTGTGTAGGTTCATTACAGATTTTGTAGAAAATTACTTATCCAAGAATTCTAGAGTGTTACGTACGCTGCCATTACCTGCAAGGTTTCACAGGGTCATAAATATGCTGAACGTGATACATAGTTCTAATTCTCAGGAAATAAGCGGCGCGTTAAGTGTCATTGTGTAGTGAATCCAACGTTTTTGGTTTGATTTGAACCACTGCAAGCAATTGCTGAACCCTCGTTTTTTTTTTCCTATTTTCATGCGTTGGACAATTTGCTAGTGACCGATTCTCTCGGTGTCTTCGGTGAACTATAAAGATGGCACGTTGCTTTTATTTGGTGAAAATAAGGAAATACTGAATAAAGCAATCTGTGGGCAAAGTTCGACATGTTTAGCTTATTCGCGGTCTCTGTAATAAATGAAGTCTTTAAGCCCGCTCCTTCATGCTATGAGTGTGTTTTACGAATGAAGCAGCATTTAATCCGTGGAGCTGGAGACACTATAAATGCCAACAACATCAGATTTAGGAAGGCGGGCGGAACATTACGGGCCACGTTCTCACCAAGAAAAATATCTGTGCATGAATTACGGTTCTTGTAAGAAAAAATCTCTAACAGGTGTTCAGAAACGTTGTGTGTGGGCAAGCTTTCAAACGGGCGGATGGCATACGTGCTACATTAGTATGTAATATAAATACAGGCAACTGAAGTTCATATTGCAACTGCTCGAAATAAACAGCTTCGCTAGGAATCGGGTTGCCATTCAGCAAAGTCGGTTGAGCAGTCTTTTTATATGTACTCATCACCGACTGTATGTACGTTCTTTGCCCTTGAGGAATTGCAGCGTGTTCTATATGACTGTTCCCGCTACTTCTGTGAAAATTTATTGACATTCTCCTAGAGTTTAACACTTAAACAAAGTCAATCTATTTTCTGTATCCCCGAGGACTTACAGCAGCTACCACGTGGTGCTACTGCTAATTTTCGTACACTATATAAGTGTTCATCTAGAATTTATGGGGTCTTCACTGGCGTGAAGTTACTTGCTTTGTCCATGCGAATACTGAGCACGTTCTACGTGGCTGTTCCCCCGCTACTTACTGGAGAATGTATACGCCTTCTTTGGAATTGATGACTTCTTCAACAAGTACAATGCATTTGCTTTGTCGCCTAGCATTTGCAAAATGTTGCATGTGGCTGTCGGCGAGCGTTTGCAAAGTGTTGCATGTGGCTGTCGCTACAACTTGTCAGGGAAGGTCTCTTAAGTGCGCGCTACGTTTTCAGTAGAATCGGATGAAGCACCGGTGTCTGAGTGCCCAATGAACGAAGAGCCTGGAGACCCGTGCTCAAGACCTGACCTCCCGTGTCGTGGAGACACCAAAGAAGGTAAACTGACAATACAATCTATTGCGACTATTGATTGCGAAAGATACGCAATAACTGAAGTATAAAGAGGAGGCATATGAAAGGTACAATGCTAAATGTGGTTGTGCAGAAGAGAAAATAACATATAAAGAAGCAGCATAGGCATGTAATCACACATGCTGACATCAAACGGGCGCTTAAGGAAAATTAGGTTGAGCTGTGTTCGTTAACTAGCTTTCTGCAACACTGAAAAAGATCACTGTTATGCTGGCAAGCGTGAGAGCGCCTTAAGCAGTCGTTCTGCAAGGCAGTTCCAACTTTGTTTTCCAGAATGCGTGTTGGTCGTGACGTCATTCCCCAGAAAGTGGTCTCGTGAAAACAAGGACTTTGTGACGTTTTCGTTTCGCATTCACTCCGACTCGCTCGGCCGTCTGGTATCCTACGCCGTGCCTCTCAGAGAGCGTAGCAGACGACCGAACCAGACGGAACGAGTGCCAGGACGTCGCGGTTTCCTGTAGCCACGTGACCTGCTTCTGCGTGACGACATGCATCCTGGAAAACAAATTCGAAACTTACTCATATAAAAGCTTATGCGCTAAAGTTTTTACGTCGATTTTGGGCTGGACAATAATTTCTGTGTTGTTTAGAGGTCCAGGACCTTCGTTTAACTCAAAGGAAGAAAAATCGAAGGTGTCATACAGGGTATACTCTTCAAAGAAATTGGCAGTTTTGTCCGAAGAGTGAAGTGTATACTGACTGCGATAGCAAGGTATGGCGTCGCGCTCAGGCTCCTCGAACGGTGTTCTAACTGTAAGCGGGTCCGACTAACTTGCGACATACGAGGGCGCACCAAAATTTCTGGCACCCTTAAAAGAGAGAGAGGAAAGGCAGGGAGGTTAACCAGAGGCGAGTTGTCAGTTTCCTACCGAGCACTGGGGTGGGGGATATAGGGGTTGTAAAGGAGACAGAATTAGAGCGAAAAAAAGGAACAAGAAAAAAATGGAGAAGAAAAAAAGATGGAAAATAAACGATACAGGTAACAGAAAAGGCGTTCCAATCACAGGCGTTCACACAGCCCGGTAAATCTCAAGAAGCGTAGTAGTGCTTGCACGGCCTTCTTATGCGATGTTAAGTCGCGTCGATGTTTCAGTATTTTTTCTTCCGGCAGAGGCTTTAACACGCCGTGTAGAGCCTACAATGACATCGCGCAGGTAAAGAGCCGTAACGATACCCGTAAAGAGCCGCGCCAGTAAAATTGGCGCCACTTTGAGGCTTAAGAACTGATATTGTTTTGCACCTTAATTATTTAATAGTGTTGAGAAGATTGAGAATAATATGCATGCTTTGTGAATACTATGCTTCGTTAGATTTGGTTATGGGCTGCCATTCTCCCCATTCTGGGGAATAATTTGGTCAATAACGTAAGATCTTGTATGACCAACTTTAGTGACATCATGATGTGGCAATTTAGCCCGCATATACAGCATACATAATAATATAGTATACATATACCTAAACATATGCGGAGTCTCACGGCGATACCGACGCCGACAGCGACAACGAAGGCGGAAATTCGCTAGGAGTGTGCGTATAATTGCTATCGAAACTGAAAGCTTCACTGCGAAGCAGTCGAAGGTGACGTGTAAAAAGTGTGCCAGACCTACTCGACCCGAGTTAAAATTTTGTATTTTAGGGCACGAGGCAACTATACCGGCACATACTATTTGCAGTACTACACCCACCTTTAAATTGCTAGTAACGTAAAGTATTATGAGATCAATTGAAGCACGAGACGGCCCCGCACTGAAGTGGAAGTGACATTTTCTTCCCGCGAGGGCGTGGAATATTAGGGCGGGAAGTGCTCGGACTTCTCCTGAAACTCCTCCTTGATGCAAAGCTAGAGTGTGAATGGAGAGTCACGTGGGTCGACGTTGACTGGACGGCGTGCCCCCTGTGGTGTGTCCCGGTTCAAGTACATTGTCGCCATCAGAATTCCCTGACGTCACCAGATGCCGTTGTGTTGACAGACTGAACGTGACTGGCTTTCAGACTAGACCCTACAGCAGTCGATAGAGCGCCACTCGAACGGAGCAAATACTGGCAACTTTTGCAAGGCTGGGTCCACCTGCGGCGAGCAGCACTTCTTCTGCACCATTGTGCTCTGCGAGCTAGCCTTAGTCGTTTGGACGACAGGCTATTCTCGGAGGAAAAGACCCAGAAGTGGTTCTTGAGGGGAAGGAGAAAAGGCTAGCGCTATTTTCTGCAACCCATGCGGGAGCACGGCTCAGCGCCAGCAGGGTGGAGGGGATGGGGTTAAGACCCCGGGACATTTGCCTAAGCAGACTCCTATGCACAAGGCCAAAAAAAAAACCCTATTGCACTTTTTTAAGGTGACTGGGCTGTAGAACGCTCGTGACTATTAACGATCACTCCTCTGCGAATGTGTGCAGAATTTTGGCTTCATCTCCGTTATCTTTCTTATCTTTCCTTTTACTTACGCATTCTGCCCCCTTTCCCCCTGCCCAAGTGTAGGGTAGCCAACGGGGCACGTCCCTGCTCAACATCCCTGCCTTTCTCACTTCGTTTCTCCCTGCAGCCTCACTCTCACTCTCCTCCTACTTTAATCACAGGTCAATCTCTGTCCCCTTCCAACTCCACGCGCGAGAAGGGATGCTCGGGTTGCGTCTGCAGAGAAGGCTTCCGGCGTTCGGCGTTCGGCGAGTGCGTGGCCGAAAGCGATTGCCGCACCTGCTGGCGGGACCCTTTCTCAGACTACTCCTACTGCGGCGGCTGTCCACCCGTGTGCGGGGAGGTCTACCCCGCCCCGTGCCCAAGGACATGTTCGCCCGGTTGCTACTGCCTGGACGGATTTGTCAGGTGGGTTTGCGCGCTCGAAGGCCAATGGGAAAGGCGGCGACTGCATTTAACACGAAGTTTCGTTTGCCTCAGAACGACATAAGCTGTTTGGTAAGGTTTCATAATACAAAAAAGGGGTGAGGCGTCCAGACACGGACAGAAGAGAAGTGGACAACATGTGTTCGTGTTGTCCAATTCTCATGTTTTGTGTCCGTGTCCGCATCCTTATTCCTTTTTTGCATTATGATTTGCCTATCGTCCCGGGTTTTGCATGGAAGCTGCTCTTGTGGGCTCCTTGGTCGACCGCAATCTTGGTGGATATATTCGTGGCTATATACACAAAGGTCATACCAGAGCCGAATGCGAGTAATAGCAAACTGGCTTACTCTGTAACGCCGATATGCTGACCGACAAAGTAGTGCCAGTAAGCGCACCTCTGTTTTTCTTAACAAAAAAAGCGAGCTTTAGATTTTGCACTCCCAAATAGCTTTTGGTACCCAATTTGCGCACCCGAAGCGCCGCGCCCTGTTGGCGATCTGTCCTCCTTTTGTCATTTTTTGAATACCCGGAGATTTGCATTCCCTAATCTTGGGTGTGCAAAACCTAAAACTGCCTATTAAACGAATTTCTACATAAAACACTGAAAACAATGTCTTCTCATGGGTATCTCTGAAGCCCACCGATAACTTAATGTACAAAAGCGCATTACATTCAACTGATTCTTTGATTTAGTCATCCGGTATGTGTCACAGGCTGCGTGCGCATTCTTGGCCAATACTCAAGAATGGGTACGTACCACTGTGACGCAAGAAGCACACAATTCCTCAATATTGCCAGATATGTGCCGTACTTCGTTACGTGGTCCGAGCTGTCCCAGCAATCGCTCTTAGTATGTTGTTCATCGGGCTTCGCACTAAGGTAGCAGCTTAGCAGACGAGCAAGATAGCCGGAGCGAATGGCGTCATGACGTCACGAGACACATACCTCTCGAGAAGTAACCGCACGCTCACTCGAGCTCAAGCGGTTAGACTCAGAATGCTACAAACAGACACACACCCCACGCAAAACAGACTACACTACTACATGCCTGAGCTCTACGGAAAGTCTTATTGCAACCAATTGCAATACATCCCTTAACGTCTATCATTTACTCTGGCCGTGCTCGCAAGCTGACATAAACCCCGAACCGGACAAGCGCAAGTTTGAAAAAGCGATCCGGGGCGAAGAACTCGCTCCATCATCATCATCATAAAAACTTTATTGTAAGACTGAGGAGTTTGGAGCACGCAGGCTCCCGGGCCCCCGCACGACCGCACTGCACGCAAGCGTTTATGTTGCTTCGCTCCATAACGCTGGCAGCCCGATCAGTAGCCATGGTCTGCACGACCGGGTCTCCAGAGCGCAGCAGGGTCTCCCAGTCTTCCCAGGTCTTCAGGTGCTCGAGGCCCCGCGGGGGAGGATCCGCCGGCAATGAGAAAGGAGGTGGAGAGCAGAAGCGCGACGTTCGGGACAGAGATTACAGGGTGATGTGAGGAAAAGTGGGTGATAGTGAGAAAGAGTCAGAGGAGATGGGAGAGCGTGAGTTTGTAATCGGCGCCAAAGGGTTGCTTGTCGATTGCTAAGGGATTTGTGCGGTGCGGGGTACAGCTGACGCGCCGCCTTGGAGGCATTCGTCAGCTCGTTGAAAGTGTGCGCGCGCTCCTTCGTGAATCCCGGATCGGAGGCCGCAAGAGCCCGGTTTAAAGAACCTCGGGCTAAGAGGTTGGCGGCCTCGTTTCCAGGATTCCCGCAGTGCGCGGGCACCCAAATCAGCTCCACATGACGGGGCGGGGGTGCAACGGGCGAGTCCAGTATGCAAAAAGCAGGGACGTGGACTCGGCCTCGTGCGAAATTTAGGATTGCAGTTTTGGAGTCTGATAAAACATACCGTGCTTTAGTGTTGATGATAGCTAGGGCAATGGCGGCTTCCTCTGCAGCTTCGGGAGAGGTGTCTGGGGGGAGTGTGTGTGTTCCAATCGGAGAGAGCAAAGCTCTCGTGGCCTGCAGGACCTTGAAAAAAGTTGATTTCCTTCCTTCCTTCCTTCTTGGGAAGTGAAACCGAAACTGGTTCGTATGGAGAAGTTGCAAAAGTAAATAATTTATCCCGTGTTTCATGCTGGCAACACTGTGGAATCTATATACGTCAGTAGAGCGCTCATAGAAGTCTCAATCTCACTCTGCGCGTTTCGCAGTGCGGTTGCTTTTGATGAGCGACGCCCTTATATGCGGAAGAACTACGTCATACATTACAACTGCAGGGTGTATATTCTGTAAGATACCACCTAGTGGACTGTCCATTTCGGCCGCTGCTGATTGGCTAGGGCCGCTCGTCTCCTCCTCTCTCGTACAGCTGCATCCATTTAGCAGTGGCCGAAATGGACAGTCCATAGGTGGACTCTTACAGAACCCCCCCCCCCACTTGTGACGTAAGGGTACTTTGAAAGAAGTATCACGTGAACACCTCTGTGCTCCCAGTATGTGGCGCACTACGTTTTGTGCGCGAGTGCGAGCGGTGCGCTGTGGCCGCTAGTGGTAGAAGCGTGTCACTGCGCTCTCTCGGTGGTAGATATGTTCAAATTTGTGACGCCTTCCGCGTAATGATTACGTCATGTATAATGCGACGTGAAAGCAGGAAACTTAATGCGACATCGAATTACATCACCAAACATATGCCTTGCTGTATATCGGACGCACTGTTTCTTTTTTGGTCGCGGATGTAAACAGTGAGAAGTCTCTTTGTAGCCTTCTTAGCGTTGCCTGCTATCGTGAAATGGAGTGTACAGCACTCTGAGGCTTGGCATTATATTTTATCTGAAGTTTTTGAGTTCCAGGACCTTCATTCAACGACAGAAATAAGTCTAAGATGTCGTACCAGAACCACAGCAAAGGGACTGTCTATCTCTCGGAACATCTATTTGGACTGTGGTTGGAATAAGAAGAATGTGTACCATACTGACGGAAACAAGCATGCTTGTATGCTTGCATCCCATAAACAAGGAATTATATTTTTAATTTGGCTCTGAAAGTGGGCCAAGAACGATATGTGGCGCCACTAGACGGTTAAACAGTGCAACCAATTTGTGTACAGGTGCATAGCCAAAAAGCTGCACACGGAGCTTTATTTTCGTCGTATATGTAATATAGAATTCCCATGCAATTGCATTTATTGCCCTTCTGCTAACTTTTACTTGCGTGAGTAATAACTTCTTTGGTTTCCAGAGAGAGCGTGGTGAAAAGTGTACGGTCTCGCCGCCGTGTGCAGGCGAACGCAGTTAAGGTGATCGGAGTGGTGCGTTTATGCATGGCCTCCGAAATCAGCATCGCCTCCAGTAATCAGTGTTGTCTGCGCCCGTACATAGTTGTAAAAAGATACTACGCCAATCGAAAAATTCTGTTTTAAAGATTTCTGCTCAATTTCCAGAGAAACCAATGCACGTTTGTACACTTAAAGTGGTAGGCTTTTTATTGCGCTACAGAATAGAAGAAATTTGAAAATCACCGCCCAAGCACTCCGTACAGATGGTTAACCAGCGAAGCTGAAACGTGCGGACTCGATGTTTATCACTGGGTTAATCCCAACGGTTCATTAAACGATGGCTTGGTAGGATGCCGGATATTCGGTACGCAGTTGCTGTTTGCGCTCGGCTGCACGAGCCTGTTCTTGTGCCCGGGCTGCAGCATCGGCACGGCGTACGTGAGCTCGTTCCCGGTCCTGCTCACGGCGCTGCTGATTGAAAGCTGCCTGCTCCTCGGGGCTACGTATGACGCGCAGCCTACCCATTTCGGAGCCGTACAGAAACAGCTGTGCGCGCTCGGCTTCGACGGAGAGCAACGACGTCACTACTGGCGCAGCCAATAACGTGCCTCTTCCTCTTTTCTCGCGCATGCGCATGGGGTTGCGCCGGAGGAGTTTTCGGCGTACAGGCGACGGACGGACAAATCGTCTAGCCATACGCAGCTTGGCTGTAAAAAAAAAATGGCAGAAAGTCCCTTTAAGGAATTCAGTCATTCCAGGTCATCGCGGGACGGCGGGTCATGCGTGCCGGTCCCCTCGTGCCCTCCCAAGTGCCTCTACGAGAACATGGTGTTCGTGACCCACAAGTCCTGCTTTCCGGAACGCTGTGGCCACGACGGGCTGGAATGCGGCGCCTACGACTGTGGGCGACCCGGGTGCGAATGCTCGCGGGGCTACCGCCTTCTCGATTCCTTGACTTGCGTCGACGAGTGCCCGGCTTCCTAGGGAATCGCCGCGATTAAAAAGACGCGCTTGTTTGGTGTTTTTATTATTAAAGCCGCGCTTTCATTGTGCACACTCCCGGCCATTGGTGACCGTGCATGTTACCGCTGCTGGCTCGCGTCACGTTGCGAAAAGCGGGCGAGAGCACGTGCTCGTGCAATTTTAACACGATAGCGTTAAGGAGCTCGTGTCGCAGAAAAGCCGGTGTCGTCGGCGTCGGTGTCGGCGTCCGCGGCGTTGGCCGTGAGCGATAAATCACGGCAGGCACTTCATAAATAAAAAGCAACTTCCAAGATGGGCTGGGTGGGAACCGAACCAGGGTCTCCGGAGTGCGAGACGGAGACGTTACCACTGAGCCACGAGTTCGATGCTTCAAAGCGGTACAAAAGCGCCTCTAGTGAACGCGGTGTTGCCTTAGAAACGAGCTGTTTCTAAGGCTCAGGCGTGCGTCGCTTGCTCAGGCGCACATTTCGTTGTCGCGCCGAACGCGGCGTTGCTCGACGCTCACCGCGTCCGATGCGGGGCGCGTAGTCGCTGCGCCGTAGCCCATTGTCTTACACCCCTTGGCGGGTCAACGGGAACGCTGTCGCGTTCCACTCTTGAAGGCGAAGCTTAAGCGTCCTCCAATTTTTTACACTAGGCCACAGACGCACGAACCCGCCGTTTTATGCATGGAAGCGCAAAAGTAACTGGAACACCGGTGCATTTCAAGGGACACTTTGAAAAATTAATATCTCGGAACTGGTGCTGGTCCAGAGAATTCGTTCTGAGCGGATGCGCCGTGCGAACTCAGCGGCTATAATGCGTAGATTGAAGTATGTGGCGTAAGCATAATTAATTTAAAAGCCAATTAGCCTAATTACGTTTTTTATTCTATTGAACGTTTTGATTTCTCGTAAGAGTAATGACCGCCTCATCGAATAATTTAGATCAGTGGTTAGAATTGTACTATCTGCCATGGGCAATTATTAAAAATTTTGGCGCAGCTAAAGAACACACCCTGTATGTCTCGTGTGCAACGAACTGCATTGTAGTACTAAACGAATCCGACATGTCTTTTGGCGCCCCCCCCCCCACCCCACTCGCCATACAGGGCGCGAGTACATCAAAATACTATACGTCAAATATTTATATACGAAGGGTGTATATGTAAGTGATGCGCATAAATATACAGAGCTTAATTACACATGTGCATTCCTTTTCCAGTTTTGAAACTGCCAACACTGCAAGCAACACCACGAAAGCCGGTTTCTTTCTTTTTTGGCTGCTTGGAGACCGCAGAAAGGAATGTTCATGTGTAAGGTCTCTTTCCGTCGTGTTTGTGTCTCAGTTTATTCGCTGGTTTTCTCCAGTTCCTCTCCTTGGAGGCTGCAGCCGCGATGCAGTCACACAGCGCGTGCCTCGCATCCCTTGTGCTGAAGGGCTCTACTGAGGCACAAGTGCTGCCGTCATTAACGCGTTTTAACCTTCATGACGTACTTTTATGGCCGCAACACTTACTTTTCATGTACATTAATATTAATGGATATATATCTTACGCCGATATACAGCCGTCTCGCACCCACCATTTGCAACTCATCTTCTCACTGAAGAATTAACAGCCTGCCCTTCGTCACCAAGTGTGATGGCGCTCTTTGGCTATCTCTGGCCCTTGCGTCAAAAAACAATATCCATCAGTTATGGCAGGAAGCATTTAGCGCCATGTTATGCGTACGATGACTTCGAATTGCAATAGCGAGTGGTATTTTGTGTTACTAATAAGCACTTGGCTGAATTTATTTACTCATTTATTTATTCATGAATAATTGTCATTTTGTTATCCGTTGCCGCTTTTCGTCTTCATTTCATAATGATGTCACATCGGAAAAGCCAGCACGGGACGCCTATTAAAAGGACACTAAAGGCAAATTAGTAAGTCGACGTGGACTGTTTGAATATCGTTCCTAAACCTCGCATCGCTTGTTTCGTTCCAAGAAAAGACTTAGCTTACGAGGATATTGCACCTGAAGGGTTCAGCTACTTTTTTCGAAACTCAGATCTCCCGCCGGCCAAAAAACAAGGGGGAGGGGGGGGGCAAGGGGGCAGTGGTGACATTGCGTATGCCATGACCACCCTTTGCTGCCGTGGGTGAGTAAGAAGGCGCCCGATAGACGGCGACAGCGAGTCAAGGCAGTCGTTTTCGGCAGCGCTAGCCTCCTTGAAGCCCTTAGGTTCAGCGAAAGCAGAGGGAAAGTAAACATGTCCGCGATAGAGATTAGTAAGAGGCGATTGAAAGATTGGTGGAAGAAAAGTAGGGAAACGACAAACAACGAAGGCGTACAAAATCAAAGTTCACAATAGGGGATCAGAAAATGTGGTTGTGGGAGTTCATAGTGCTTTTTTTTCTTTTTTTATTGTTTAACCTAGTTACGACATTAGGCAGTATAGTAGCACGAGCTTGTTGGCGCAACCCACCGCCGCGTTCCAAAGGGGACGCTCACAACATCCATCCATCCAGAGCGACAGAGCGGTGGATTCGCCGCTGCAGCTGCTTTTTGGTCAAGTGGCGTAGACGGTTCTGGCATCCCGCGACATCACATGGAAGTTGCAATTCTCTGCTGCTTGCACTTGTGCGAGTTTCGCGAGCCAGCAAAACCAGCGCATCACAGCGCGATAAGGAAAGTGCTGAAACGCGAAAGCGCGGGCGGCGCGGAGTCGAGCGAAAACGAAACATTTCGACCGCCCGCGTCGTTGTCACGGGTAATTTCAGTTAGTTCTTTCTTCTGAAAATGACATAGAACTGAACAAGTAGCATTTTATTTACTGTTATAATACAATACAGGGACGTTTCTTGCAAGGAGGGGTTGAGTACTAGTGACAGAATTTAAACGAAGAGTGCTTTCGTCATCGGGCAATTACTTGAATGTCCCGGGGGAGTCTCTAATCATGTCTTGCATTTACCCCAATTTCTTTATTATTAAGGCTCTGTTCGCGATAATATTGACGCCTTAGAGTTTCTCGAGCACTAATCTGTCATTTTAGCTTGACTTAATATTTGCCTTTAGTGTCCCTTTAAATAGGGCGTTACAAGGCGCTATAATTGATTGACTGATTTCTTGATTGACTAACTGACTGACTAATGGGCTGTTTGGTTGACTGCTGATGCACAACGCTACAAAACAACACAAGGAATGGACAGACGCCACAGTGGAGGACTGCACCAACAAGCAGTCGAACCTACGACCTCGTTCTCAGCAGCTGAATCCTGCGGCCACTCAGCCACGACGGTCGATACTGGCGTACAGGGCTAAACGTTTCGTGTTCACATTACTCAATGTTTTGAATGCCGAGTACGAATGGGGTACAAACGCACATGAGCCATTTCACGTACACATCGTCAATTTTAATGCACACAAAGCCGTGACAGCACAGTACATAGACAGTTGACCCTTCTTGCACAGTTGGCAGGTCGTGGGGAGATGACACACCGATGAAACGTTTTTTTTTTTCTAAAATTTCCGATCCGAACACTTTCCGATCCAACTTACGTGAAATGCGCTGCAGAGCGGTATTCCTTCCTTCTGTTTGACTTTTCTCACGCGCTTCACGAACGCGTTTTCCATCACGTTGTGTAGGAAACCGTAACTTTTTACTCGAAAGAAAGCATGATTAGCTCGTCATACTTCATACTCGTTATACTTCAGGAACGTCGCAGCGAAAGCTTGGCAATAAACACACGATATTCCTTAACGAACAAATTCCTGAGCGAAGTGCGCCACTGCGTCGAGTCTCGAAGCTTTAGTCATACTTGGCGAAACTTCAGCGTACAAGAAACATATTTTATTGTGAGCTTTTCTTTTCTTTAAACTTCTTTTTTAGTTTTTCTTTTTTTTCTGTTTTCATTTAATGTTGAAATAAACGCGTTTAACCTTCTAATGCTCAATATATAGTATATGCTGTACTGAATTTAATACCTGAAAATTGATTTAAATACGGGCATGCAAGTTTACGCATGGCCCTCATAGCAGCGTTTGATACGCTGGAGCCAGTTTTCAGTTTTGGATAGTTCAGCCAACCAAATGCTTCTCAATTACTACACTAATTAGGTTATAGCTCGAATCAGATTTCATTGATGTTTTTTTCGCGAATGTACTATCCATGCATGGCCAAAAGTAAAGGTGAACAATTTTCCTTCATGCGGGATTAGGCATTACAAGGTCGATCACTGACAATTTTCATGCAGAGTTGGCCACACGTTTCGAACACAATCAAACACTGAACTTTGCAAAAAACACGGCAAGTGCTAGTTTGACAAGAAATGCCGGCATCGCGTACAAGCACAAACATCACTTAAGGTAACAACCAGAATTAGCTTAAGCGTTATTATCGAGATTTCAATGTCCAGAAAAGGAACTTGTGATACTTTTGGCAGTTTCTTTTTTTTTGTGTGTGTGTGAATGTATTCTCGAAACTCGGTCAGGCTGCATCGCCATCGTGTGCGTGAACTACGCACGGAAATTGAACACTGACATTACAGGAACATCGACGAACGTTTCGAGAAAAGCGCACGTATATCTCTGACTGTACAGAACGTGCCACGTCGGGTCAGACGGAATGCGACATTGCATGTTTTTTCAAGTGAAATGTGTTTCTCACATGACACGAACATCGACGAACGTTTCAAGAAAAAGCACACATATATATTCGTGACTGTACAGAATGTGCCACACCGGGTAAGACGGAATGCAACATTGCGTGTTTTTTTAAGTGAAATCTTACAAGGAACGAACCACCCACGACAAAACGGTTTTTTCCATGGCCCCCCCGAGCTGGATTCTCGCTTTATTTTATGCTTTATGTGCTTGTAAAACACACTAACTGCCTTCGTAATCAGGCCCGTGTATGATCGAAAACTATAAATTCTACTTTTGAGGGTCAGTTACTTTCGCAGAAATAATATTCAGAGTTAATTAAAATGGTGGCGACTACAACGATGACAAAAAAATTCAGAACGAAAGTTTAGCATTGGTAATGTTCGACTCAGCACCTTGTCCAATGCACCTTTGAGGTTGCGATTCTTGTGTACAACTGGTCTAACAATAAGCGAGAAGCTCAATGGTGATGTTATTGAAGCCTGACAATCTGTCAGCATAGTCTTTATTGGTGTTAACATCACGATCCAGCCATTACGTCAAAGAAAGCAGTCCTTGTAGCCTCACTTTCGGGCAGGCTCCAGACGACAGTTCCGTTGTAAATGCAAGATAGTCTAAATTCTGTAAGCAGTAAACTACAGTGAGCTTTGTAACGTGGCTCTCCAAGTCTTATTGCAGCATCCTGCATAACACCAAGATGGCGCAAATAATATTCCGTCCACCCATCCCTGCACCCATCTAAGCACCATTACTTCTTTATTGTACAGAACACGAAGTACCCACAAGTCACGTACACACTGATTCTAACCTCTACTTCACAAGTTTACGACTATTTCTAAGCTTTAGACGGCGCTTCACGAAAAAGAGACAACAATTACGACCAACGAAGTTTTTTTTTTCGCATAAGGCACAACATAAGAGGTCGAACGGAGTCAATAGGCAACAAGTCTGTTGTGGTTTACTACGTAGCACAATATGAATCTCATGCCCAAGTCTGCACGCTATCTTTTCAACGGCGCAACATGAAAACATCAACTTGTCAGAAATAAAAAGGAAAACATCAGCCCCATCAATTGAGGGCTCTACGCATCAAGGAGATTCGTGGTCGGCCATGCGGCAAGTTCAAGACTACAAACAACAACGGGGCAAACCTGCCGCGACCTTGTTTTTCTGACCATCACAGTTTCTGTAGCTGGGTGACTACGCAGCGCGAAGTTATAAATTTTCACGGTCATGTGCGTCTCAACAACGTTTGACAAGCTTGAAGTTTCTGTACGTCGGTAACGCCTGTCTAGACGCTCTAGATCAAAAAGGCAGCACTTATGGGTTATATAAATTCTACATTTCGGTGTTCTAATGCGCATCAGCTAGATTCCGGGCTCAAGCAACCTGCTGTAAGGCGAAGAGGCATTTTTTTTTTGGCTGAACAAAAAGGTGCGCCAAGAATTAGAGCCTGGAGCAAACCGTGACTTGCTGGAAGAACTGGTTTTGTGAAAGACATGTTTTGACGTTGTTGCATTGACGAAAGTCTACGTTACGTTCATCTCGGTAAAAACATTTTTTTTTTAAATGGCACAAAATATGCACATCAAAAGGGCGTGCATCAGCACTCGGAAAATTCGGCGAAGAACGAAGCGTTCCTAAATTCTGCATTTGTTCACTGCTTGTCTCGTATTTGTAATTCTAAAATATCTATGGGACGCATCCCGTGAAAGTAGACGAGCGAAAGGAGACTGCGTCGCAATGATGAGAGGCAGTAAAAGAATTTGCTGGGTCGCGCTACCGGAAACAAACATAAGCCATTCTGAGCACTTTCCCGGCAAGATTATTCAGATATACGCTTCATTGTTCCATTATACCAGTATAGCATACTTGGTATGATATGTCGATCCCACTATCACGTTATAATGTCACCTTTCCGTACACCGACAAGGCTTTCGTAATCTACACAATCCTTTTCTACTCGCGCACCATAAAAATAACACATTTTATTATAAGCAAGCTGTCGGTGCAAATGAATGTTTATATGACGGTTCGTAATTAAAACAGTCAACAGGCAAACAGGCAAGAACGGCCGTTACAGTGGCAGCTAATGTGTTCCGTTTCTTTTATTGAAGGTGTGTTGTATCATGTAGTAGAATTTCAAACTAACTTTCACTTCGATTAAATACTTAGTGTTCTATATCGAATGCGCGTCTTGCCTTATCATTGTGTATCTGCGAACCACGCGAACTCTTAGTCTATAACCGCTATTTCTGAAGCAGCGACTCGTCAAGTGAATATAGCACGTCAATAGCGGCACAAAAGAATGAACGGGAATCAAATAACCGGCTAATTCTAATGGCACCATAATGCCAAACATGAAATTACAAGGATTTAGCATAGCCCAGACGGTTCAGCACTGACGTATACCAAGATATCTGGAGGCATATTCGAGAGCTTCAGAGGTGGTGGGGACACCTACTCTTGTCGGGCAGTAGTTTTCGAAAACAAAAACGATAGATATATATCCAACTGATAATGGCGTAGCTGTCAACTCATTTGCGCAACCCATTAAGAGGAATACAGTCGCACGCTGCATCAAAAGGCCGGCGAGCTTTGGCCGAACACGGTTTCACAAGATGGCGCACCCAACAATGTTCGTTTTATCACTCGGCTAACTCGTTTCTGATGTGCTACAGATTTTTATGAATCCTTCGTGATGTTTCAGAAAAAAAAAAGAAATGTGAAACGTGTTGCACGAATCCTGGTCAGTTCAACTGTATCCAGTCTGACTTTCTGAAATGAAATCAGCAGTTATGTTACTTCCGCACGAAAGAAATTGTTTGTTTTTTCGCATTTTCAGGCATGTCTGTACTACTGAGCTAAATGCTTTTAGTGTTTCTTTCTCAATTATTTCATAGCAGTAAAACAATATTATTACACGAACCCCTACCGAAACTGCGTTTAAGGTTATTGTGTCCGGACTGTGTTTCAACTCTGTCACGAAATAAGCTTCAAAATTCAATAAACTTCAACTTAGGTATAACTCCTGCCTTTTCAATCAAAAAGCATTGAAACCCCTATTTCTTGGCGTTTACTATCAGCACACATCTTGTTTACCATCGGTAATCTGTCTATGAGAACGCACTGCAATGCTCGAACAAGAACAGACAATAAATCGTGAGCGGTAATTTTCTGTTGTGGTTACAACCAGACAGCATTAATTGTTTTCTATGGACCATAACTAACAAGCAACAGCCTGCGGCTCTTTTTTAAGCAGTGCATAACCAGAAAGAAACATATGCAAGCGCAGCGAGAATCATCAAATAATATGATGCAATAAAGTACCACAACGACCTCACAACAAACCTTTGTCTGTGCATTTGTCCTCGTCGACTTCTAAGAAATATTAACCAACGCTGACAACGTGTGGAGTTTAGATGTAAAACAAGAAGCATTTTGCATGCAACAAAGGCTTGTACAGGACAAAACAAAGAACCAAAGGAAACAGAAGTATAAAAAAAGATTTTTAATGCCTTTTTCTATGCCGAGAACAATGGTCTCATCACTTATCGACACTTTCACACCTCTCTTCTAACGAGCCATTCATATAGCTTAGAGCTGCGCGTCTGTACGCACTTGCATGACGTGTCCGGTAATGATGCAGCATAAATTAAGGCTATCCAGAAGAAAGGAAAAAGAAAGGTAAAGCAGCCACCTTGTAGCGTACAGTCACCGCGTACAGCCTGTGCCTTGTACACCGTTCAAAGATTTCACTGGAACAACAGCGCTGTCTTCTTGCACTCAACTATATACATATCCTCCTATGCGTCCTTCGTGCACGTGAATACTCTGCGCATGCGCCGCATTCGATGTTGCTCGCGTTACAAAGTTCGAACTGAGCTGCATAGCTGCCGGCATTGGTGGAACGCTTGCAGGCTCTCGATGCTAAAAGAACAAAATAGGGCCTTACGAAGAAAACACAAAACTCGATTTTTAGCAGACACTTCGAGAGATGTCTAACGAAGTCAATAGAACGTGTCGATGATTAACTGTGTAAGTTGATTTCGTTGAGTGTGTTGCAGCAGATATGGTGTCTCAAAATATCGAGATGCTCCTCGCGATACAGAAGGTATGGGAAAATGACTTTTCGTTTAATAATGTTGATTGAGCCTCGATCGTCTATGAATTTGATGGAAGTAACTATTGTTTGGTCAAGAAATTTGTTTTAGTGGGAAGTGAAAGCACAATTAATGTCACCTAAATTTCTCTTGACGATGCACCTTTCAGCACCGTTTTTAGGCAAGTACCTTTGAGCACATAGAGTTATCATTGAATGTGCGACGACTGTTATTGATCACAACATTCCTTAGTGCGTCAAGAAAAAAATGTGCCGCCAGTTACAAGACAAAACAGATGATGCATTCTATGTACTTGTTGTAATAGCCTTTATTGAAAACACCCTATTGTTTGTATATTTCTTACTTCAAAGAAATCACTGACGGTTACGATACTCCCTAATGAGAAATTTGAGCGCAACTCTCCACGAGTTTTCATTTCGCGATGTATTGGCTAGCGCGGACAATCTGACTCGTGCGGCACGTTACAAACGTAGCGCAGTGTGGCGCAACTGCCTCGCCAATTCGGGAGATCACGAGAGGCAGCGCGTGGGTGACACGTGGGCGCGATTAGCAGCTGCCACCGCAGACAGATCTCCGCTCATGCAGCGCTTTGGTGAACAGACGACGCGCGCTACTCTGGCGCCATCTCGTAGCCATCATTGCCACAAAGCCCGTCTTGCGCGGCACCGCGCTTTCCTCCTCACCCTTTCGCCATACCTTCCTCCTCTGCTTTCCGCCTCATGGTTCCGCTGCACCCTCTTCCTCCGCTTTCTCCCTCGCGCTCTCTTCGTTATTGCCACATTTCATCTCTCGCTGCGCTCCGCGTTCGCTTTCATCCTTCACTGCGCTCGTTCGCTCCGTTACGACGGACAACGCCGACGCTCAGCGAGGGTAAAGGCGCCTAAGAGCCACGCTCTAAGATATCAGTTGAATCTGACTTTCAGCATCATTCTTCCTCTCCCCGAATAACCCTGTCAGAAAAAATGGCACAAAATAACTAGCAAGAATGTTAGATGACCTAATTGTATCCAGAAAAAAAGTTTTAAAGAATGATCTTTTAAGCTAGCTTTTAGGCTTGTGTTGATGTTCTTTTGTCTGTGTAGAAATGCATTCCATGCCTGTTTGCACTCAAACGTTCCTCAGGAACAATATATATATTAGTAAAATTCATGTTTGATCGTACTTATTGCATCATTCAAGTAAAAATAAAACCATACAGTGAAATAACATGATCAGTTTCAGTCAGAATGTCCCGGAAAAGCACAGCATGCTACCTGACATATCACCTGACGCCTGCGATCGCACATGAATTTGGTACTTCGTCAAAAGTAACTGTCCAGCTCTTAAAAGGCCATGAACAATTTGTTTACAAAAACATCTAAGACTGCCGATGCAGCATAATTTACACTCAGCATGCCTAACTTGTTCCAGATAATTGTGACTGATCCTGCCTTTGCACCATCACGTGTGATAACAAAATATAAAACAATGTACCTAGCATTCATGCTTTTGCAGTAATGATAGCTCTTCCACAAAGATTGGCCGTGACAAGGCAAACAGTTCTGCGCAAACTCAAGTTTTGTGGCGTCATAGTGTTATAACGTCCTATGACGGCGGTCATCCACGGTTGTTTTGACTGCACAAACATATAAACCTGGAACGTTGCAATCTATAGTAAATACGAAATACATTTTTTTGTAAGTTACAATTAACGATTGGTTAAGCGTTGTGCTACCTAGGTGCTTTGAGCATAAACATAATGGTTTGTAAGACTGTTTAGCTACAAACAGTAATGATAACTCTGATGCGTACGAAGGATCTGTTACGAGTATAATGATCGTGTGCAATGCGATAATCACTTGTATAAAGTAAAAATGTAACATTTTTGGTAGTGCCATTTGCGCCTTCTCAGGGCCCATCTTATTAAGAAAATGCGTTGTGTCAAATAAGCTGCACAGTTCTCAACTATTGTAATAGGTCCATCTCGTGAATGTTGAAAACACCAATCGCAACTATAATGTCAGACTCATATGGCAAAAGAAAACGAAACAAAAATTATGCGCAAAATATTCGATATGTGGCAGGGGTCCGAAAGAGCTACCCTCCGACGTCCTAAATACCCTTCCTTATATTTTGTTCCTACGCGCGTTTATGGAAGCATTGGTACTGAAAGACTGTCGGAACATCTCAAAGTTCTCTTTTTTTCTGCGAACTTAATGTTTTAATTACAAAAATATACGTGCATATATGTTCACGAGCATACCGGATTATGTACACACGTTTCTACCTACACATGCACACACACTCACACACATTATATATACTTATATGGCTTTTCTCGTTGTAACAGATCACCGCTTCAGAGAGCGCCAATGAGTTCAGTGAAACAGCAGAAACGTATCTGTGCATCTTCTTTGGGAGCACATTATAATGCTCAAAAAAAGTATCTGCATCACGGAGTCTATCTTAAATGATCATGTCGACCAAGAGGGATGGTCGCTGGACATGTATATGTGCTAATGAGATGCTGAATCTATCAGACAAAATTAAAAGTCAGGTATGGATAACATTTGTCCTTAATAATACCTAACTGCGACAAGGGATAGCGTACTACACTTTCGGTGTAGCTGAAAGGGAACGCAAGTTGGCCGTATGGCAAATCGTAGCTCTACACACGAAGCCATCTAATCATAGAATGTGTGATGGACTTCGATTCGGATGATTTAGCAACACCGCGTACGAAATTTTCGATGTAAAGCTACCTGTTTTTTTAATGCATGCTTCTGTTTTGTCACACACGCACAGCGTCACCGAGCAAACCATGAAGTGTCTCCTATGCCGCCTAGGCCGCTGGACAACTTTGTGCAACTCGACTTGTCTAGCATGTAAATAACTGCAGAATCCGTAAAAGCTACCAGAGAAGTGCGGTTACCTATGATCAGCGTGTTCAGACGGCGCACGCAATTAGCACTTTGTAAATGAGATTAGATAAATTCGTGCGCGTCAGCAAAAATAGCAATATCTTCAATGACGAAAACAGGTATCTGTTACAACGAGACATTCCTTGCACGATTCTTATAAACACTAACAGTGCTATTCTGTTTCTTATTATAGTTTGCTTTCTTTTTTTCATTTCACAATGTCGGCCTTTTTCTTTTGACCTGTCTGTAGGTGTTTCCTTGTCTTTGATTCTTTGTTTCCGTGTTCTTTTTTTTCGTTTGCGATCGAGTCGACAACGAGCAATGGTGTCCAATGGTTTCCCTTAGGTGACAGTGTTTTACGACGATGACGACGACATTTGAACACCCGAGCAGATGTGGTGCAGGTGGGCGGTTGATGAAGTGTGCCTTCCAAAGAAGGCGACCCAGGTGCGTCCTAGACGTCCTTGGGCTTTTCAGAAGCCACCACTACCAGCATTTTTTGTAAAAATACCGTGGCACTATCTGCAAGGCAAAAGAGAAAGGAAGGGGAAAAACTGAATGAGTGTGACGTCAAGTGGTCGTCAGGAGTACTAACATGAGATTTAATACTGCCCCCATAACATTATTTCACCATGATATCGGATACCCATTACAACATCTAGAAAGATTGCCACTGCAGGCCGACACTGTGCTGGCAGTCTCCTAAAAATGTACTTCTCTTTGAGTTAGGCAACTTGTCAACATATAAGACAGTCGCACTTTACCTGTCTCTACCGAGAACGTGCTAGGCTCGTAAAACCTTATAATATGTGGTTCGCCGCACCGAGCATAATTAGTTAAGCTTCACTGCACCTTCTTTTATGTTGCACGATAGGGGGCGCCACAAATAAATTTATCTACGAATACACCCGATTCTGAGAGCAGCATGTTCTTGCGGTGCCAATCAGTATTCCGAAATGGTTCTGGTGGGAAGTGGTTTTTAATAGTACTGTGGTCAAGCCTACTTTATGTTCAATCTTTCAAAATAAATTTTTTCGAAGCCTTCACCTGAAACATCTTTTCAGAA
Source organism: Dermacentor variabilis (assembly GCF_050947875.1). NCBI lineage: Eukaryota > Metazoa > Arthropoda > Arachnida > Ixodida > Ixodidae > Dermacentor > Dermacentor variabilis. The sequence continues at coordinate 15,577,643 of NC_134578.1, read as the reverse complement.
GTACTATATTGTTGTCTCTCTGATAGCTCGTATTTGTTTGGATTAATAAAAACGATTGGTATACATAGGTCTTCTTGCAGAAACTGGTCGGCAGCAAAAGAGTTAAAAGTCAACTGCTACGAAAGTTTGGACCACGTAAAAAGCCTTGTCTCACACAGAGTTTTAAATAGCAGCCACCGCGCAAAATTTTACGTTTCGAATACAGCTTGAAGCGTCACGAAAAGTACACAATAACAGACGTTATAGGTACCAAACTAAGAAAAGAAGAAATGCTGCCCCGGAAATGAAGCAAAACACGGAAGGTTGAGAACCAACAAGGCGCCTCGGCATGACCTCCGAGGTCAGCGGCGCCCGGGAAGCGTTGAATGTCATAAAGGTTATGATCTGGGGTTAGTGTTACGTCAGCTAACTAGCAGGTACACGTGTCGTCGGCTTAGGTGCTATTTATCGACTGTTAATAAGAAACTTAGTCACTTACCTTCCTTGCGGCAGCCTAGTCATGTTTGCTTCTAATAGTATACACAGCTTGTACAGCATTTATAACCAATTTAGACGCAGTGAACTTTCGTTGCAGTTGTCCTTCGAGCTAATCAAAGCAAGCCTAACCTCAACGTGACGCATTGAAAGGTAAATCTTAGCTGCTAGAATATCATCACGCCAGAATGGGAGATGTGGCAACAGTGGCGTCTCTCGCAAATGACAGTATACCGACTGTCTTCCCCGCTAAGCAGCACTCAAAACTCAGGACACAGATAAAAGTGAAAGAAAACTTTTGATGGAAACCTCCAACTCTTGTTGCAACGTCGACCGCAGAGTGCTGACGTGTCAGTGCAGCTGTCTCAGCCGCAGGGGTATGTACGACACGAGAGTGTGCAAGTCGATGGGAAGTCAAGCTTGTTATAGGTTAGCAAATTGGACAAATTGGTGACGATCTATCCTCACCAGCACCACCAACGCGCTAGCCTCCCTCCTATTGATTCATGCGATCGTGAAGGAGCCTACTTCGTGTAATGTACCACATGTAACGAAGTGGCCTATTTCATGCACGGCCTGCAATTCATGTAATAAACTCAGTTGCTGGTCAGCACAATATCTGTGTTCTCTTTGCTCGTTTCTGTCGTAGGGGGTACTGTTAAAAATAGTGCGAACAGTACAAAGCTTTAACACTCGCTTTCAGAACTTCTTTGCGAATGTAAGTGGTCATATAAACACAAAAAAGAGTAGCGGAAATCAAGCAACGAAATGATTCATACCGAATGTTCCTTGGATCCACCGAGGCTTGTTTTTCCAGTAGACAAAGATGAAATAGACGGGTGCTCCTGTGGCGATTATCAGGGCTCCGAATCCTGTGATAAAACGAGAGGAGTGAGTTGACGGAAGACTGCGAGACTAAAAGTCACGCTTCCTCGAATAATTTCGCTTCCGAGTTCATGATGCTTCGCCAGTTTTTGTTTGTTCTCGGAAAAAAGAAATGACGCTGGTCCTGCGTCCGAAGAATTCTTACGAGGCAACGCATGCTTCTACGTCTAAGCATTTTGTCAACCACGAACGATATTTCCTGCCATATGCGTGTTGCAACAATTTGACCGGCCTTGTAGGCTGCATGTGTACAGAGCTAAGCTCAACGTGACACTGTTTTCTTCGGAAAGCCTTGCTTCCTCAACAAGAAAGCAGTGCCACGTAAAACTGTCATCAGAACAGCAAACATTTCATAAAGATTCAACTTTTTCTTCACTTCATATTCCGTGCCAGATTGAGAATGTTAGTATCTCAAAATGATATGAAATGGGGACAATCGGGTGTAACGGAGGTTGAGTTTTAAGGTTAAAAGGAAGCTTAAGCTCGCGTTCAACTGTGATTTCCCTGTTCAAGTGCCTGTAGAAAAGATATATGCGCTGAGCAATGTCACCAGCCAGGCCAACAACTGTAGGAAGGATAATTTTTATTTGGGACATCATACGTTCTACAAAAAATTGCCAAAAAAACAGTGTTTCAATAGTAGAAATTCACAACTCTGCACGAACAACAAATACCGTAGTTCTGTAAACTTAATCTATTATAGAACATGTAGTGTGTAGAAATTTGACACATTAAGATTATTTCTTTCGTGAAATAATAAACACTGTTGCGCATAGCGACGAAGGGACAGGACTGAGAGAGAGAGAAAACAACGCACGACACCTGAGCACAGATGTTAAGTCCTGTCCCTTCGTCGCTCGGCGCAACAAAGTTTATGTCGAACCAGCTAGCCCACTGCGGAATTTCCCTTAAATGTTTCGTGAAATTATTACGACGCTTACACTAGTTAGGCAAAAGTCCTATTCACAAATTACTGGCATACTTGAGATCGATGTATAATATGCCAGCTTTGCCAGTTTTCAGATGTCTTATATTGGTGCAGTTCACAGAATCGTGATATCATTATATATTACTGAGTTAGACAGTTATAAACTTGGTAACGGAGCTCTTATTTAATCTTGTACGTCCAACAATTTATTACTTAAATAAAAATATCAGCTGCCACCAGTTACCAGATTTTAACTTCTTCATCTAACTGCCGTACACCTCATCAATATCGCTGCAGTGGATGTCAAGCAGAACGAATTCCTCTTTCACATGTATTTGGATGATATCTCCCGCAGCAAAGCTTCCCCTTAAAGCTTTCTCTTGAAGTCTGTCCCCTTCGATCGCCGATAACAGTGTGACTTTCTGAAACAGACCTGAGATGTGTACGTTCATCTAATTACATTTGAGGAGTGTTCCTCCACGACAACGTGGGGGTTGTTCGGGCGAGCTTTTACTCCATTCTCGCGGTATACCAGCGCAGCAAACAACGTATACGTTCAGAAAAGACAAGAGCCGAATGCTGTGTTCGACCATGTTTCCAGACCAGCGTCTGCCTTTGTCCCACCCTGGCCGATGCAGCGACACATCGCTCGTTAAAACGTCAGGCACGCTAAGAATCGCTGAAACGGCAAGCACTCTGTGGCAACCGTTTCTGAAAACTCACCAGTTTGCACGGGCTCCGCAATCATGGGGACAATCGTGATGAAGACAGTGGCGATCAAGTAGATTATGGGCCAGATAAGGTTAACCTGCGATTGAGAAAGTGCGAAAAGTAAATGGCTATGCCTGCACACGACATTGAACTTCGGGAAAACAAGCACTGAAAGTATTCACATAAAAAGAGCATAAGCACGTCCTTCCGTTGTCGCAGAAGCGCATGCGAGTCGAGGTGTGCAACTTTGGGCGAAACAAAAGGTCATTTCTCACTTTTGTTCAAGCGTGAATGTGAGTTCTGAAAGTCCTCGCCCACGAATGGTGGAAGGTCATCTGGCACTAGCCGTCCCAACAATGGAGCCAATTCAGTATAGTCTGGCCTACACTAGCTGCATGTCGTCGCCACCAACCAGTAGACGAGATTGCGGCCAGTAGCGTTATGCTCGAATATAGGCTGACATGAGCGCAATAGTTCCAAACTTATTATCAGTGGATTCTCACGTTTATTTAGACGTGTGTGTGAGTTTGAAATTACCCGCCCATGAATGGTGGAAGGTTACCTGGCACTACAGCCGTCCCAACAATGGAGCCAATTCAGTATGGTCTGGCCTACACTAGCTGCATGTCGTCGCCACCAACCAGTAGATGAGATTGCGGCCAGTAGCGTCATGATCGAAGATAGGCTGACATGAGCGCAATAGTTCCAAACTTATTATCAGTAGATTCTCACGTTTATTTAGACGTGTGTGTGAGTTTGAAATTACCCGCCCATGAATGGTGGAAGGTTATCTGGCACTACAGCCGTCCCAACAATGGAGCCAATTCAGTATAGCCTGGCGTACACTAGCTGCATGTCGTCGCCACTAACCAGTGGACGAGATTGCGACCAGTGGCATCATGCTCGAAGGTGGGCTGAAATGAGCGTAATACTCCCAAACTTATTATCCATAGAGTCACAAATCACTGGCTGGGCAACGTAAAGGCCAAACTACGCGTACGCTTGCCGGCGCGTGTAAAAAAAATACAAGACGCGCGCGAGCGCGCGTCTACTTGGCTCAAACTTTCGCCTTGGTAGGCATCGTTTCGTATTTTTGTGAGGCAGTCAAAGCACCGATATTTGTCTGGAGAAGATATCTGTGCTCGCACTGCGCTTCGACGCGCACGATCTGACAATCTGCGCATGCGTGAGGCACGAGAACGCGCGCCGGCGCACGTACGTGTAGTTTGGCCTCAACTTCACGACAAACAAACAAGACCGCATTGCTGATTTTGCAGTTAATTGATGACAATGCGTAGCCTAACAGTGATTCAGCTCGATAATTTGTATCCATAGATAATTATCACTGGAAGTGCAAGCATGTATGCAATTTTAAAAAAATATGGCAACGCGAGGGGTTCCGATGAACGTTCGACGTTTCTCAGATGTCCTTACGAAAGGATCGGTGACTGTTATAACCATGGCTCTGCTCAAGAATTGCCAGGACGGGGCTCGGTTCTTCCAGTACTTTCACAATACGAAATCTGGGCAAATGGTGTTAAGCACGTTCTACTGCAGCCTTCGCAGGCCTTCCCCAATTTAATGCCCCCCCCCCCCGTGTACGGAGAGCCCGCATACGATGAGGAGTGAATCTAACCACTCTCAGGGATGGCCTGGCATGAGAGAGATCGTGCCGGGCCACCTCTGGGAGGCTCATGGGACCATCTACGTCATGCATGCAGTTTTTGACTGTCGACTAGCTTTGCTGCAATGAATGAAAATCATGTTCATTTTTGCTATTCCTCATTTTTCTTTCGTTTTTTTTTCTCTCATGCTCAGAACCCCACTCCCCCTCCAGTCCCCGGCCTTCGAGCATCGACCTGCGTTCGAGGCTGGCCTAAATTTGAGCGAATACCCCGCACGCACCTTGATGGGTCTCTTGAGGTTCGGCGCCTTCCAGCGGAAGTAAGGCAGCGTAGCCACAGCCAGACCGATGGCGAGCCAAGTGGCGAAGCCCACGTACGTGATCAGGGCGAAGATGTCGCTGCTGCACAGGTACACCAGTGACAGCAGGCACTGCGAATGGTGAGAGGAAACCGTGTCCCGATGGAAGTCCTCTACTGAGACGTACGCGCGAGTCCACTCCGGACATTATCGGCTGTTTGTAATGATTCGTCCCGAGTTCATTTCGAGAGAGATTTGTCTCTACAGGCGCTAAAGTTTTCTTGCCGGACCTGTTGAAATAGCTCAAACTTAAAAATTTTAAACACTGAGGCACCGAGTTTAGAAATTCTTGACTCTACACCAAAAGCAGCTATTACAGTCCTCAAAACGGCTTCTTTGATTGTGTGAATTTTTATGTGAATTATGTGAATTTTGAAACTATATATTATTTAAAATTAATTTTATACTGAACTCGACAAAGGGACCAATCTAGTATCTGTGATACGCTATTGTGATACCTCAAAATTTATATCTAATAGCGTGAAACGTCTAGTGGCGTTGATGCGCGTAAGCGAGATTTCAGCTGTAGTACTTAAGCAAACAAATTACTAAATAATTATATACATAAAATTATTATGTTACTTTGATTAAATTTCATTTTTCTTTTTGTTTACGAGTATAATCTTCTGGCTAGAAATAACAGTGATCAATTTTTTCTGCTTTCCCTTGATGTGGAATGGTGTTTAGGCTTTCTGAGTTTAGCAAGATTCATATATAGTTTCGATACTCCGTAAACTGCAAACTTGCAATATGCAACAGGTAAAACGTCTCTAATAGTAGAGAGTTTTAGTAGAGAAGTAATAAAAAGGATGGTAACGGTACAGTTTTAGGCACTCTGTTGGAGCGTTACCGTTTACGAGATACTGGAACGCCGGATACGTGTACGGCGGCGGCAGTAGCCACGTTGCTGGCAGCGGACATAACCAGAGGGAACACAATTTTATTCGAGCGTCCAATCATAATGCAGTGAACTGCTGCTGTAAAGCGTCCAGGTACCGACATAATCAATAACATTCGGCCTTTTTTTTACATTTTCCTTCGATAACAACAGCAATGTAATAACGCCCCTAATGCGTTTTAGTTGGAGAACGCGTCACAATATGTCGCTACCAGCATTACTGCTTCCGCACACGTCATCAGTAACGTCACATCCGCACACTTCATCAGAACGCGTCACAAGATGTCGCGACCACCATTACCACTTCCGCACATGTCCTCAGTAACGTAGTATTCCGCGAAGGGTAATACGTCATACAGAAAATTAAGGTAAAACAATTCATTCTTTAATACCACTTCTCAACCAGTCGGTACTAAACTCACAGAATGGAACGCGTAAATTTAGGCCTAACTAATGCGCATACTTTCGTTTCCACCACCTCCAGTTCGAGTGACCCCGGCGTGATTTTGGTTCGCACACTTAAAAAACCACAGTCTGCGTCGTGTTTAGGGGCCAGATTCGTAGCGAAATGACATGGCACTCTCTAGTAATTGCACATATGGAGGGTTCTACTTAAGAGTTTCCCTGTCGCGTTTCATTCCGCGAGTCTAGTACCGACTGAGGTCTTGCACGTGGGAACGCCGACTCACCATAGCAAGGACAGCGGGCGTCGGTGTCAACCGGTTTATTGAGATCATGCACAGAAGTCTGGGCATCTGACCGTGCTCGGCACCGGCGTAGAATAGACTGAAATAACACAGAAAAGCGATTGTGTTACTCGGGTGATTAGCACACGGATAAGGGAGGGATATGTTTGCAGTAAAACTTTAGCTTGGGCGAGTTGGTTCATACTTTGATAAAAGAGCTGCGTGACTGAGACAAGGACAAGAAGGAACAAAAGAAAAACACAGCGCTTGTATTGCAGATTTGTGTTTATTCATGTCCAAAGGCAACTCTATATTTATTAGAGCGACAGAAAGCTGAGCTAGTTGGTAAGGATTCATTATGCAAAAAAGAGGTGAGGCGCGCAGACAGGACACACAGGACGTGCAGACAGGACACGTTTGTCCACTTCTGTTCTCTTGTGTCCTCTCTGCACGCCTCACCTCTTTTTTGCAGAATGAATCTGTGTTTATTCTTTTTTTTATAGGTTTGCGCATTCCCCTGAGACCCGAAGGCAGCTCAAGGGTGCGATCGCTTTGTAAGTATAGGCTCCTATTACTGAATGGTATGTTACGGACGTGGAAAAAAAACAAATTTTTTTATCTATGCCGGTTAGATGCGGGAAGCAGGGCCTCCCTGTACGCGAACTAAGCGAACATCTCGAAAAAAAAAAAAGATGTTTGAGGAATGGGGACAGGCAGTAGGACATTCCTGCCCTGAGGGTCGGTTGTTTTTGTTTGTCGTTGTTTCTTCAGCCACTTTCATTTCCACTAATTTATAGTTGCTTCAACTCATTCAGTGAATACAAGTAATTTCCCCTTTGTTGTCCTTGGTGTCAGTGTTCGTTCGCTTCTTATGACATGATTAATAAAAATCGGGCCCCTCGGTTAATCCCCTTTCGTCTAGTCTGAGAAGAGCTAACATAAAGGACATGCGCTGTCGGTCTGTTTTTTTTTTTTTTTTTTCATTACATTTGTTCGTGAGCTGCCGTTGTCAAAATTCCGGGGAATAAATTTGTGAAGAATGAAAGGCAAAGTCTGAGATACCTTGGTGGCAGAGAAGTGGTTGGGTATGCCTCGTTCAGAATTTGGACGAAATTCATTTTATCGAGGCGACGTCCAATCATAAATAGATTCAACTATGGTCCAATGCTGGACGCCGACGACTGGTTTTCTGCGACACGGACTCCTTAACGCCATCGCGTCGTCAAAAAAAGATTGAAGAGAAAACTGGTTCCACTGCTTACTACTAGATGGCGCGACTACACAACTCAAAGTTCTAAGTTACAATTGAAGACTCGACTATGGTGGTGCCGCCATCTGGTGGGCGTTATTAGAAACAAATCAGCCAGCGAAGGTACGCGCGTTTTTCGCTTTCGTGTTCGCACGCCCTCTCGCGGTTATCGCCGATGCGTTCGCACATCGATTTTCGTCGGGAGGACCGCGTTCAAGTGAGCGCGATCTCCGGTCGTCTGCACACGCGGCGGCTGCATGAAAACGTCGTCTGTTCCGAAACAGCGCGCACGACGTTTGGCGTGGTATGACGCCTCTAACGGTGCGCCAGGTGCGAAAGAGAAAACGGTGCGTGGATCAATGCGATTCTCGGGCAAAGAGAGTTTGCTACGCAGCGGTTCTCATTCTTTTTTTTTTTTCGTTGTCGCCAAAGACCGCGTGAAAGGCTCAGAGCGTTTCAATTTAATTCATTAAATGCTATCATTTAATGCTATAAAATATATATAATAGCTATTATTTGAAAAAGAACTGTTGAACGGCTTTGGATGAAGTTTCTGGCATATACGACACAAGGCTGACTTTTGCTCACTGTACGTAGAAGAATTTTGATTTAGGGCAGCGTAGTTTTAGCGATTACTGCTGAAAATTGGTGAGTTAGACAAAAGCTGAACCACAAGGTATGTATGTATGTATGTATGTATGTATGTATGTATGTATGTATGTATGTATGTATGTATGTATGTATGTTGTTGCGTTTCGCCTGCGACACGTGGTTTTGCCGGCGCGACTGCGGCGGGGCGGCAGACATTTTGGCCCGATCGTCGTCGCCGCAACACTCATCGCCAGGTGTTTCCAGGCGCGACTGCGGCGATGCGACCGCCTAGGGATCATCCTCGCATTCCAGTCATTGTGCCCGAAACAGGCGATGCCAAAGCAGGGATCTCATTCCAGTCATTGTGCCCGAAACAGGCGATGCCAAAGCAGGGATCTCGTTCCAGTCATTATGCCCGAAACAGGCGATGCCAAAGCAGGGACCATCCTCTCATTACAGTCATTGTGTCCGACCGGCAGCGCCACGACAGGGTGCTACGAGATCGTGCTCGACATGGTGCTACGGCATCGCTACGACAGTGTGCGTCACCATTAGCCCATTGTACATTCACGTGCTCGTCTTTTGAGGGGTTCCTTCTTGCCCTCAACTGCGAGAGTATAAAAACAGCTGCCCCCGGACGCCAAAAGGGAGGGCTCCGATTTCTTCTGTTGAGTGAAGTGCTCTCCCGTCTCTCTACTTCGGTCAAACCTGACCGCCAACTCTTTGCGATGTTAAAATAAACAAGTTGTTTCGTTGTTACCAGTCGACTCATGCTTTGCCGGGACCTTCGGATGCTTCCAGTTGTACCCCAGGCCGCCAGGCCAACGCTACCCTTGGGGCTTGCGACCCAGGTACAACCACGGGCGTCAGCGCCGAGTTCCCAACAGATCGTACCAGCAGTCAGATCCAAACATCTGGTTGGCAGCGGTGAGATCGCCTACGACTTCAAACAACTGTCTGCCAGCGGTGAGATCGCGACAACGGAGGCCAGCAGCGAAGAGATGCAGTTGACTGTATGCTGTGCAGCTCAACGACGATCCGGGAGCAGTGCAACGAGCCCTGTGTGATGACTGGTTGCCTGCAGCGGAACGACTGCGCTGGACTCTTGGCTGCGAGGTTTGGTGAGTGCGGGACTTTCTTCTTCTGAGCTTTGCCAGGCTTTTTGTTAGTGTCAGAAACAGAGCTGGTAATTGTGGTTGTCGTTGCTGCCGGGTTAGTTTGCGGCAAGACAATAGTAAGCAGTAGAGAAAGCAGCATTCAGAGCAGCCATGGATTTGAAGTCGTTGCGCAAACCGAAATTGTTGGAGCTTGCAAGAGAGTTGGGTCTGGATGTCTCGGACAAACTCAGAAAACCTGAACTGCTAAAGGCTATTCTTGAGTTAGAGGCTGAGGATGACGAGCTGTCGGAATGCCTTGAGACTATTGAGGAGAGGTCAAAAAGACAGGAGCGCGAACTTAAAGAGCAAAAAGAAAAAGAAGAGCGTGAACTTAAAGAACAGAAAGAAAAAGAAGAGCGTGAACGTAAAGAACAGAAAGAGCGAGAGCAACAAGAGAAAAAAGAAGAGCGCGAACACGCTTTGGAAATGAAGCGTCTCGAGGTAGAGATGGAACGCGCTCGTAATGGAAGTCAGGCACACGGTGCAGGAGAACGAGTATTGTTCAAAATGACTGACCTGATGCGGCCGTTTAAGCTTGGAGAGGACATTGGTTTGTTCCTGGTTAACTTTGAGCGAACGTGCGAGAAGCAGGGGTTCTCTCGGGAAACGTGGCCACAGCGCTTGCTCACTTTGTTACCCGGCGAGGCGGCCGACGTAGTCGCTCGCTTGGATAGAGAGGAAGCAGAGGATTTCGACAAAGTAAAATCGAGTCTGCTAAAAAAGTACCGGCTGTCTGCGGAGGCGTTCCGTCGGAAGTTTCGGGAAAATGAGAAAGGCAGAAGTGAGTCATATACAGAGTTTGCGTATAGGCTTATGTCGAACATGCAGGAGTGGCTCAAAGAAGAGAAAGCGTTTGGTGACCACGATAAAGTTCTGCAGTGCTTCGGGCTAGAACAGTTTTATAGTCGGTTACCGGAGAACGTGCGATACTGGGTCTTGGATAGGCCAGACGTTTGTACGGTGGCTAAAGCCGCTGAGCTAGCCGAGGAGTTTGTGACGCGTCGAGCTCGCGGAGCTAAGGACGGTCAAAAGGGTGAATTTGGCTCCAAGTCTGAGAGGCCAAGGTTCACGCCCATGAGATTTAAGGGGGACACGCGTAGTGAGGATGCGAGTGAAAGCAATCCGACCAAACGTAAAGAGACGGCAGCCGAAGCCGAACGCAGAAAGCGGTTCGAGATGAGGCGAGCGGGCGTTTGTTATACGTGCCAGAAGCCGGGTCACTTTTCGGCGCAGTGTCCGGAAACAACACCAAAAGTTGTGTTTTTTTCAATAGGCAGCACTGACGAGAACATGAAGCTTCTCGAGCCTTACATGCGAGACCTCCTCGTGAACGGGAAAGAGTGCCGAGTGCTTCGCGATTCCGCAGCTACGATGGATGTAGTTCACCCATCTTACGTAGAACCCCATATGTTCACGGGCGAGTGCGCATGGATCAAGCAAGCCGTGGAAGCTCATAGCGTGTGTCTGCCGGTAGCAAAAGTGCTTATTGAAGGACCTTTCGGAGCGCTTGAGACGGAGGCGGCAGTGTCATCTATGCTGCCACCCCAGTACCCGTACCTATTTTCAAACAGGTCCGATCACCTCCTGCGCGAGAAGGGGCTTTTGTTTGGTGAAGCTAGTGTTCAGGCCTTAACCAGATCGAAGGTTCGGGAGCTCGCTGCAAAGGCGGTAGTTGCGGGGCCGACGTTATCAAACAACGAAAAAGGGTCAGAGGCGCAGCAAGCTGATATTCCGAGCACGCCCGAACTGAATAAACTTGAGTCTGTAACGTTAAAGGCGCCAGATACTGGAGAGGAAATGCCCGACACGGGAAAGTTAGAAGAGCTATCTACTGATTTGCTCATCGCGCCTACGTCAGACGGACTTGATAGGTTGCTAAAAGTCAGCCGGTCGGCTTTGATAGCCGAGCAAAAAAAGGATGGCAGCCTGGAAAACGTGCGCTGCAATGTCAAAGAAGGTATCGCCAGGAAAACTGCGCGTTTTGTGGAAAGGGGTGGAGTCCTGTACCGGAAGTATCTAGACCGCCGAGGAGTGGAGTTCGATCAGCTGGTCGTGCCTCAATGCTATCGTCAGGATCTGTTGCGCTTGTCACATGGGGGTTCGTGGTCCGGACACCTAGGAGTTAAGAAAACTAAGGACCGTCTCTTGCAAGAGTACTATTGGCCAGGGTGTTTTCGGGACGCAGACCATTTCGTGAGGACATGTGACACTTGTCAGCGGGTGGGCAAACCAGGGGACAAATCGAGGGCGCCGTTGAAATTGGTACCTATCATTACGGAGCCTTTTAGACGGCTCGTTATTGATACAGTGGGACCTCTGCCGGTAACAGCCACGGGGTACAGACACATTTTGACTGTGATCTGCCCAGCGACAAAGTTCCCTGAAGCAGTGCCGCTTAAAGAACTCAGCTCAGTTGAGATAGTCAATGCACTACTGTCCATATTTGCGCGAGTTGGTTTTCCTGCAGAAATTCAATCAGATCAGGGCACAGTGTTTACTAGCGCTTTGACGACAACTTTTCTCGAAAGGTGTGGGGTAAAGCTGTTACACAGCTCAGTGTACCACCCACAGTCGAATTCCGTTGAGAAGCTCCACTCCGTCATGAAGCGCGTGTTGAGAGCCTTGTGTTTTGAACATCAAACTGACTGGGAGCTGTGTCTGCCTGGGGTGATGTTTGCTTTAAGGACCGCGCCGCATGCGGCTACGGGGTTTTCGCCAGCTGAACTGGTGTACGGTCGCTCGCTTCGATCTCCGCTTCGCATGCTTCGAGAATCATGGGAAGGTAGGGGCGACGACCCAGTCGTGGTGGAGTACGTACTTAAGCTCCTCGAACGCTTAAGAAGGGCACAGGAGTTGTCAGGTGAAGCAATGACAAAGGCCCAGCAGAGGGCCAAGGTTTATTATGATCGGACAGCCAGGGCCCGTCGTTTTGAGGTTGGCGATGAGGTCATGATATTGCGCACATCGCTAAACAACAAACTAGACGTGCAGTGGGAGGGCCCAGCACGAATTGTTCAGAAACTGTCGGACGTTAACTACGTGGTAAGTCTGCCAGGAAAGCGGAAAGCACAGCAAGTTTACCACTGTAATCTGCTCAAACCTTATAGACAAAGGGAAGCAGTGGTGTGCCTGATGGTAAACGTTCCTGAAGAGCTTCCGGTCGAGCTTCCGGGACTAGGCTCAGTGACGAACAGGGAAGACACCGGTCAAGTCATTAGTGACCTTATCAGTAAAGCACCGCTGTCGCCCGAGCAGAAAACCGAACTACACCAGCTATTACAAGAGTTTCAAGGTCTGTTCTCTGAGAGGCCTGGTAGGACTTCTGTACTTACTCATGATATAGAACTTACCTCCACAGAGCCAGTACGATCCAAGGCGTATCGGGTGTCACCCCGCCAGAGCGATATTATGGAGGCTGAGGTAAAGAAAATGCTACAGCTCGGTGTTATTGAGGCAGGTGAGAGTGATTATACCTCCCCTTTGATTTTAGTTGAGGTACCGGGCAAGGAACCTCGTCCTTGCGTCGACTACCGCAGGCTTAATTCCATCACTAAGGATCAAATTTATCCGATCCCTAACATCGAGGAGCGCCTTGAGAAAGTTAGTAGCGCTCAGTTTATTTCCACCCTAGATCTTGTCAGGGGTTATTGGCAGGTTCCACTTACAGAAGAGGCTAGTAGGTATGCGGCGTTCATTTCACCAATGGGAACATTCCGTCCTAAAGTGTTGAGTTTTGGTTTGAAGAACGCGCCATACTGTTTTTCAAGCCTCATGGATAAAGTGTTGCGGGGACAGCAAGAATTCGCTTTACCGTATCTAGACGACGTAGCGATATTCTCCGCATCCTGGTCTGAGCATATGACACACTTGCGGGCAGTGCTAACCCGCCTGCGCGAAGCGGGCTTGACAGTCAAGGCTCCTAAGTGCCAGTTAGCACAGGCCGAGGTTGTCTACCTCGGTCACGTGATTGGTCAGGGTCGTCGCCGCCCCTCTGAAATAAAAGTGGCCGCTGTGCGAGACTTTCCGCAACCGCGCACCAAGACCGATATTCGGTCGTTCTTGGGTGTCGCCGGCTACTATCAGAGGTACATCCCTAGGTACTCTGATATCGCGGCTCCCCTGACGGATGCTCTAAGAAAGACAGAGCCTCAAACAGTCGTCTGGGACGAGACCAAGGAAAGAGCTTTTAGCGCCCTAAAGAGTGCCCTAACAAGCCAGCCTGTGCTACGATCGCCAGACTATACAAAAGGGTTCATTGTTCAGTGCGATGCTAGTGAGCGAGGCATGGGCGTTGTACTGTGCCAACGGGAAAATGGAGAAGTAGAACACCCCGTCCTGTATGCTAGTCGTAAGCTGTCCAGTCGTGAGCAGGCGTATAGCGCCACCGAGAAAGAGTGTGCGTGTCTCGTGTGGGCCGTTCAGAAATTGTCATGCTATCTAGCCGGCTCGAGGTTTATCATTGAGACGGATCACTGCCCTCTCCAATGGCTGCAGACCATCTCTCCCAAAAATGGCCGCCTCCTGCGCTGGAGCCTCGCTTTACAACAATATTCCTTTGAGGTGCGTTACAAAAAGGGGAGTCTCAACGGTAACGCCGATGGCTTAAGTCGAAGCCCCTAACGTAGGAATCAGCCTCAAAATTGTTTGTTACTGATGTTTTTCTTCCTGAGGCAGATTTTTTTTAACATATTGCTTTTGTTTAGTGTTTCAAAGTGATGATATGCTTTCTAGTGCAATTTTTCAATTTGTGGACGCGTTCTGAGTGATGCTAGACTACTGTAAGGAACTAGGCAGTGGTATAAAAAGGGGAAAGAGCCTGGCAGGGCTTAGTGAGGGTTGTGCCGTGCTTGCTGACTGAGCGGTTGAGTTTCAGCGTAGTTCTAACGCTTGCCGGGAACGAGAACAAAAATGTGAACTCTCCCGAAGTCACTTTGCAGTGTCCCGTGCGAACCTGAACAAGAGAACGAGGCCTTCTCTGTGCGCTGCGCTCAAGAAACGTCGAGGGACGCCCGACTTCGGTTATGAGCATCATCGAGCGACATCCCTCCGGACAGCGGATGCAGTCCCCTGTCCATCGGGATCTCCTTCCCCCGGCGGGGCGGTCTGTTGCGTTTCGCCTGCGACACGTGGTTTTGCCGGCGCGACTGCGGCGGGGCGGCAGACATTTTGGCCCGATCGTCGTCGCCGCAACACTCATCGCCAGGTGTTTCCAGGCGCGACTGCGGCGATGCGACCGCCTAGGGATCATCCTCGCATTCCAGTCATTGTGCCCGAAACAGGCGATGCCAAAGCAGGGATCTCATTCCAGTCATTGTGCCCGAAACAGGCGATGCCAAAGCAGGGATCTCGTTCCAGTCATTATGCCCGAAACAGGCGATGCCAAAGCAGGGACCATCCTCTCATTACAGTCATTGTGTCCGACCGGCAGCGCCACGACAGGGTGCTACGAGATCGTGCTCGACATGGTGCTACGGCATCGCTACGACAGTGTGCGTCACCATTAGCCCATTGTACATTCACGTGCTCGTCTTTTGAGGGGTTCCTTCTTGCCCTCAACTGCGAGAGTATAAAAACAGCTGCCCCCGGACGCCAAAAGGGAGGGCTCCGATTTCTTCTGTTGAGTGAAGTGCTCTCCCGTCTCTCTACTTCGGTCAAACCTGACCGCCAACTCTTTGCGATGTTAAAATAAACAAGTTGTTTCGTTGTTACCAGTCGACTCATGCTTTGCCGGGACCTTCGGATGCTTCCAGTTGTACCCCAGGCCGCCAGGCCAACGCTACCCTTGGGGCTTGCGACCCAGGTACAACCACGGGCGTCAGCGCCGAGTTCCCAACAGATCGTACCAGCAGTCAGATCCAAACATCTGGTTGGCAGCGGTGAGATCGCCTACGACTTCAAACAATGTATGTATGTATGTATGAGCATCTGAGCGGACAAATGCGTTATATGAGTTCACAGCGTCTGTAAGGTTAGAACAATGTTTACGATAGTTTTATAGAAGTCCTACTAACGAAGTAGCGCGTTTAAGAGTGTTGTATAATACATCAGCAGAACTGCGACACAGTTTTTAGCCCTAAGCTACGGAGTTGGATATTGATGCTGCACTTTTTCTCTTGCTTTGTTTTCAATTTTCCACCTTGAAGTGGACAAAAAATTCAATATATATATATATATATATATATATATATATATATATATATATATATGTGTGTGTGTGTGTGTGTGTGTGTGTGTGTGTGTGTGTGTGTGTGTGTGTGTGTGTAGGGAGGGGCACTTTTTGTTCACTGACACTCCTTATGCTCACGCATTAAAAACCGCATTACATTGGGCGGCTCCGTGTATCCAGACCAAAGCGATTTCTCTTTTACCACTTATTTAGAGGAGCGCCCCAAGCAATGCTTTCACGCTTGTACCCGAAAGAAAAATACATATATAACGAGCTGACTCTCCGAGCTGCGTTCTACTAACCGCACCCCTTCTATGAAGTTGAGTACCGTACATTCGAAACGTAACCCTCCATAACCTCGAAGTGTCGGGACCACAGTGGGATCGATTGATGAGCGAATTCTTACCGAGATGACGTGAAGAGGATTCCGTTGACGCCTCCGAACGTGGACAGGGCGACAAACACTGGCACAATCCAGGCCATGTATCCGTAAAGCTTTTCAGCGAAGGTCTGCGAGAAAATTCAGATATGTTTAGTTGGCGCAAAAGAATACGTAGGCCAAAACGAGAAGCACACAGGACGAGAGTTTTTACAGCGAAGCTGTATACCTCTTCCCCCAATGTGTTTGTCCTGTTCGTAGGCAAAAACTCGACCAATCACAGCGGGAGGCGCACGCCACGTGCCCCGCTTAGTTCCTTGCAGCACCACCAGATGACGCTCGCCCTAGCGTCGGTGTCGGCCGTGCGCGGGACAGAAAAAACAAACCGCACAGCGCATAGAAAGAGCATAGCGTCCGGTGCGAGTGTTTCCCGGTAAAGACTGCGGTTGCATAAGCTGCAGGTGCCTGGAAGCGGCAACTGTAGCATACGAAGCAGGGTGTGACGTAACTACAGTTCCGTACGTAAAAGGAGGACCCGCCTAGCAACTGATTTGTGTTGTGACATTGTGATATGGAAAGGCCACGTATAGTGAGGACTATACTGAAGAGTAGCGTGCATGTGAGGAGCGCAGCACGTCTCTGGTCCACTCTTTGTAGGCGCACGAAGTAGCGGCGCAAGCCAAGTCGCAGGTCGTTGAAGCGTCTTTAGGTAAACGTGTAATTAGGTAAAATGCATGTGAATGTCGCCATGGGAATAATTCCACGCTACGTCGCAATGGCCAATCGTTCTGCGTGTCGTTTACAGCTTCGCTGTCCAACCTCGTTCACAGCGTGGACTGGAGACCAATTTTTTACCG
Organism: Dermacentor variabilis; assembly: GCF_050947875.1. Classification (NCBI taxonomy): domain Eukaryota; kingdom Metazoa; phylum Arthropoda; class Arachnida; order Ixodida; family Ixodidae; genus Dermacentor; species Dermacentor variabilis. The sequence goes on along the minus strand of NC_134578.1, from coordinate 15,560,679 downwards.
AGATTTCATTTCGGACTTCTGTTTCTGGCCTTAAGTCTCCTTAGCTCTCGGTAATCGAGTGTGAATTCTTGAATTCGCACTAACTGCAGCTTAACTTTCTTTTATGAAAGAGAATGTCGCAGTTGCGGACGAAGAGCGTATAACTGAGAGCAATAGAAATGTATTAGAATGTGCATTACAATGTACATTGAAACTCGAAGTAAGGCTCATAGTTTTATGGGCAATATAAATCCAAGAAAATTTACCCCAGCCCAGTTTGTCTAATTTATTGTGTTTGTTCGGACAAAAGAAAAATTGCCGCTGAAGGTGTCCAGGTATCTGAAATTAGTCCAGAGCTGTGCTCTACTGCATTTCTCTAAGCTCCTGTAATGTTCTGGTACGCCAAAAGCAATCAATATAGGACCAGACCGTAGCATGAATAGGCACTCAAAGGCAGTATACTACATGACAGTAAAAAAACACGGGCACTGCAAGCTAGTGCATCACTTCGTAAACTCACTGCTAAAAAAATGGAACTGTTTGTGGCAGCACAGGCTGCGACTGTGACTACCCACAATGCTGGAGCTAGTTAACCAAAGCCTATGCAACACCAAGCATTCCTTGTCGGTTCATTCAATATCAGACAATGATGATTATGATGATGATGGTGGTGGTGGTGGTGGTGGTGACGACGACGACGACGACGACGACGACGACGACGATGATGATGATGGTGGTGACGGCGGCGACGATAATGATGGTGATGATGATGACGATTTACTGGCATCCCCTTTGAGAGGGGGCCGTGGCAAATATTCATCTAGCGGGCTTGAGTTAATCAGGTATGCCGTACGTGCTTTTCATTCAAGCATTTTTGTATGCATCTCCTTAATCTTTGTTTTTTTTTTCTTTTACTTGAATCTTATACGTCTACCTTGTGCACCTAATCGCGACATGCAGCGGCGGTGGCGCTGCATGTCTTCTGACGTCATTCCCTGCATTCCCGACGTCACGGGATGTGTACCGGTTTGTCGTTTGCCTGCACGTCTGGTAACACAAGGCGGGACGTACCACAGCGACGGCTTCGGCGCCGAGCACTTCTTGCACGGACAGCGTGGTGTGGAAGGCCACGATGCTCAAAGTGTACACGACCATGACCAGGATGCACGAAATGAAGATGGCCAGTGGGAGGTTCCTGCGTAGGTGGCAGCACGATACACATCACACCAACAGATTGGAACGAAACTAAACGCTAACGTATAGTGGGTTCCGAAGCCCGTGTTTACGGAGGGAAACCGTCCTAGTGTCTCCCTTTGTAGAACTTCACTGCAATATGGTGGGGGGGGGGGGGGGGGGGCTGATGGCGAAGTATGTCTTCGAACCTTGCTGAACGCGTTAGCAAAAGGAAAAAAAAAAGATTCAGTGGCGATTTAGTGGCGGTTTAGCGGCGATTTAGCCGTGGATACGAGAGAAATGCGTTTGCATTGCATCGCACCTCTTTGAGGTCCCGGATCTACGATTGAAACCACGTTCACCGCATTGAAAATTGTTCAGGAGTTCACTCGACAAGCGCCTATACCTCTTCTAGGAGCGAACTGCAAACTAATGGCGTTACGGAGCAGACCGCCAACAGTATGGCACTAATATATATATATATATATATATATATATATATATTTATTTATTTATTTATTTCTATACGCAGGATAAAGACGAACCTTTCGGAAGTAACACGTGTTTACTTAACGTTTTCGGCCGGCGGAGCAGCCTTCGTCAGAGTACAGTATATATATATATATATATATATATATATATATATATATATATATATATATATATATATATATATATATATATATATATATATATATCGCTTCCCACACTTCACATGCACTTTTTCCCACTTTGATGCTGCTAATGCTAACGCATTAAAATATTGTTACAATGACTGAGCAAAGTTTATTTAACGAGAGATACAGCCATCGATTCAACGCGCAAATGTAAAAGATGCAAAAGACTCCCGCAAGTTGAACAACATGTTTAAAGAAGTAATCAAGTTTTGCAAATATGCTGAGTTTTACTCTCGCTATATTTATTTGCTTACCTGTGAGGATCTTTGAGCTCTTCGATGACGAAGTTCAAGTAGTTCCTGCGAGGATAAAGCACAAATTGTATCATTGAATTAATAAACTAATACTGACCAATAAATCATGCACACAAAATGACAGTTTATCAAGTGGTTCTCATGAGTGTGTTCTAGCAACATATGATAGTCATGCAATGTGCAGCGTAAAATGAGATACATGCAGCGCAACAACATATGATTGACAGCTTATATGTAAGGCAATTAATCCTTGAACGCCACTGTAAATTGAATTCCTGCTGTTGCACTTTTCTTGCACTGTTTGCTTAGTAAGAAACAAGTAAGTCGTTTTCGCATAAAGCTGTCTTTTCTTCGTCTGGTTTTCTACAAACGTCGCTGTTAAGCTTCATATTAGGTTTAAAAGGCAAGGTATGTACGCGTGAACGCTACCGTATAAGGCCTGCGTAATTCGTACAAACTGTGATTTGTTTCCTTTCAACTAACTGAATGCTTCACCAGTAAAACGCTGCTTGCTAAACACTCAGGCTGGAACACATTCGACCAAACAAACATTCTAGAGGCACAAGGTCTACCTCTAAGGCAGGAAAATAAGCGATCCTTTACAAACTGTCTATTGAAGGCTAGTACAACATGTCTATTGACAGTCCATATTTGGGCGTAAAATTTAATTGAGGATGTTTCCAAAGCACAAAATTTTCGCTTCCTTCGGATATCAGAGAGCATGTCTAGAATACACAGAATACATTCGTTGAGTTGTAGCAGGTAAGGCAATAAAGCCACCAGCGCTGAGGCTGGAAGTATTGGTGACAAAAATAGCGAGAATATAAGTTTAAAATAACGGAAGTAGCCGGCGCCCCCTACAATTGTCAACATCTCCTTAAACATATATAATATTTAACCCTGTAATACCTAATGTATCATCTTTGTAGCGCTAAGTTGTACTTAGCGTAGTCTACTTATCGCATAGCCTACAGTAACGCTTTTGACACGGTGTAGCAAGCCCTTAGTTGTAGATAGTCGAATAACCGATTATTAATTACTACATGAATCAAATTCTTTACGCAAATAACATGTTTACCCGTAAATGTACTCTCTGTGGACGAAAACAAAGGTGAAAAAGTTGCTTTAATTTTTCTGGATGCGAACTACGTTTGCTAATTACACGGTTTAAAAAAATTTTTGGTCACTTATTTGATGAAAGCAACAAACACCCGTGGTCAACATCAGCGAAATAAGTAAAGGCGCACTTACCAGCCGTTATAAGCGAATAACCCTGAGTAAAAGGACAGCGCAATTTTTGTGATGTCCGTCTCGGTATTCTCGAAGTTGAAATGCTCGGTGTGTCCTGCGAGAGAAAAGGACAGAAGAGAAAAAACAGGAATGCGTTAGCACGAAGTTTCGTAGCAGGCTTGCTTCGTTTAAAGGGCCACTAAAACACGCCCGGCATTTCGAAGCCACTTAAGATGGACACGCGCACCGTGTATTGAATGCCATGACGATCACCTTTCATGGCACTACGTGTTTGGTACAGCAGAAATTCGGCAAAAGATGATCCCTGACTTAGCCCAGTCAACGTCACACACCATTGAAAATACAGAACGTGCGAGGCCATTGTTGCATAGATGTCACCGTTTTATTGCGCGCGCGTAATTCCAGAACGTTCGAAATTGAACTGAGATGCGCGTCATCAAACCTTCTAACGCAACGGTTCGGGAAACTGGGTGCAAGAGTCGAGCCTAACACAATGACAGAAGACGAACGGAAAAAAACCAAACGAGCAGTTGCTGCCGAACTTTTGGAAAGTGCGAAGTAGGGATCGCACGTTTCTGTTAACGCATCAGTGCCGGACATGAAAGTGACTGCTGCCAGCGCGTACCCCAGAAGAAGCGACAAAGCGCCGAAGTCCCGCAGTTCATCTATCTCGCCCTAAAAAAAGTGGATCGACAACCAGCGAAAACAAACGCGACGTCAATCGCATTTTCAGAAATGCTAAACGCTTGGAGCACCATGAATATTTGCTTTGAAGGACAAACAAACGCACGCCGACATCGTGAATATAAAAACGTTCGCGTCGAACAATCGGCTGGCGGCACCGTCCTGATTTGTCGTCATCTGCACAGAGCTCTGCAGGTGCACGGCTGCCTCGAGGCCCCACAGTGCGGTATATATATATATATATATATATATATATATATATATATATATATGCTTAACGTGCATATATATGTATGCATGCCAAGCATCATGCTCTTGCTCTACCATATTCCCGAATTCACCCGAACTGCGCGCCCGCTGTTTCTTTTTTTTTCCTCCCTGGGAAATAGGTCATTGAAAGAGCGGCTTCACGAAGGTAAAGTGGCAAATACAAATGCGCTGCGACGAATGCGCTGAAGAGCATCCCGAAGCCTTCTACGCTTTCCTCCGTAATTGATTGATTGATTGATTGATTGATTGAGTGAGTGAGTGATTGATTGATTGATTGATTGATTGATTGATTGATTGATTGATTGATTGATTGATTGATTGATTGATTGATTGATTGATTATTTGCGGGGCTTTAGCGTCCCACGTCCAAAAGAAACACTCGGGCTACGAGAGACACCGTAGTGGAGGAGGCCTCCGGATAAAAGCTTCACCTGGCGGCGTTTTTTTTTTTTTAAGTGCACGAGCGTTATCTTGAATTTCAAACCCGCCGAAATGCGGGTCAACGCGGCCGGGGATCGAACCGGCGACCTCGTGCTCAGCATTAAAACGTCACAGCCACTGCGCCTCCGCGCTAGCACTGTAAAAAAAATTTACACCCTAAAAAGTGAAAAAAGGTGTAAATGTGTCTATAACTCACACCCTTACGGTGTCCGTTATATAGATAACACCCTAAGGGTGTGAGTTATAAACACATTTACGCCCTTTTTCACTTTTTAGGGTGTAAATTATGTTACGGTGCTGTGGATACTCACAAGAACCGTGGCAACTGCGCCTAGATGGGCGAGGGGAATACTCTGACAAGAAATGCACGCATTAAATTTGTGAGTGGAATTTATTTTATTTATTTATTTGAACATACTGCTAGCCTCACATTTGAGGCTGTTGCAGGAAAGGGGGCAGGATACATGTTCAAGAGAACACAGTTCAAATAGGCGCGGACATAGATGAGTTTAGGTGAACAAGGCAGTACGTGTGCACTCTATATTCACTATACAAATGCTATAAAAGGAGGGGGGAAAGTAGTAAACGCCATGTTGGAAAGTTTAACACACAAAAGAAGAAAATGGATGCTTGGAACATGGAACACGGAAGAATGGATGCTTTTTCTCCGAGCTCAGAGCTAAAACTTTTTTCTAAGAAAAAGTCTGTGCGTGTTTTTGGAACGCGGACGCGAAGAAAACGGGCGCGGCGCGTTTCTCTTGTTTTCGTTTTTGTGCGTTGTTATTTTCCCTCGAAGTTAGACAAAATTTCAGAAGGAGGCAGGTACAAAGAAAAAATAAAGCAGTAAGTGCTTGACGGACAAAATGTCGCCGCACCCGCACACTTGCAGCTGTAGAGCACGTATGAAACCATGCATGTTCGGTGCAAACAATCGTTGTAGTTAAACGAAGTATGTACTGCACAGATTTATTAGTAGTTAATGCCGTGGTGTTATCAGTGTCGTGCGCAGCGAATGAACACAAGTCACTTGCAAGTTGCGCAAGTAAACATGTGCTACTATGATTTCTATATGCAAGCCCAGGCTGCAAGCACAGGCTGCAAGCACAGAAAATCAATTGACAAACAATCTCAGAAGCGAGACGTGCTGACACAATGTATTCAAGGCTTCTGGGCAGAGTTTGTACTGAATTCTTAGCGTGTCACCAAGCATGGTTTCCTTATGTTCAGTGCGTAATAGTGCAGTCATTTTGTAAGAAGCACAGCTATACCCCCTACGCAAAGTAATAACCACCGCCCACAACTTGTCCTCAGCCCCTATACGTATACTTCGAATCAAATTGCTGACGGGAAGGCTCGTGAATTTCGCGTTGCTTCCTACGCAGAGGAGAAGGGAGCTGTTGGAGTTAGGAAAGCGTAGCAGCGGGCCTAAACAACCTATATAACAAATGGCAATCGCGCGTACACACACAAAAAAAATGCAATGAAATGCTCGCGCTAACGCAAGATGTTTTGACAAGAGCGTCGAGACCGGCGTCGCCTGCTCGTCATGGGACACGAGAGGTCTTTCTAAACGGCTGTGCGGACCAACACATCAAGAAGCGCGCCAACGTGAGCCTTCCCACACAAGCTTTCGAAGCGCTAGAGACACGGCAGGGAAAGCAAACGCCTTTATTTTTCCTGCGTCAAGGCATCGGCCCACGCGGCCTCCTGAATGGATCTGTCACCAAAGTCCTGCAAGTTGGCTGCAGTGTTAAGGTTCCAGCGCTATCAAAAGAAAAAAGAAAGGACTTTTGTCCACGGAAGAGCTTTTACGTTTCTGATCAATAGCGAAAGTGGAATGCTTTGCTCATTTTTGTTTTTTGGTTTCTTTATTCTTTTTCGACCATCGCGTTGCAACTTCAAATATGAGCCACAAATCGCCACTGGCTTTTGTTGTTACTATGAAACATTGAGGGCCAGTTGTCTTGCCTTTCGGTGGTGGTGGTGGTGGTGTTGACGGTGATGGCTCTGTTGGCAATAATATGCTGTCGATTGATGATGATGATGGTGATGATGATCGTCCTCATCATCATAATTATCAATGCTTTAGAAACGGGAACGTGGAACCTACCAACAAACTCAATTTTTTTTCAAGCTTTACTGCATGGTGTATCTAAATCCTTCAACACCTTAATACACTGCGATACTATTAACATAGAGAGTCCGCTTCATTGTCACTTCTTATTTTTCACTAGGCCACCGATATTCAAGCCGTCTCTTTCAACAACCTCAGTGGCAGATCCCCTTACGTTTCTCAGACTGCGCCTGTAAATCCAAACTTCTCAAGTCCAGCTTAACTACACATTTGGTTAAGATCGCAGTACGTGCTACGTAGTGGCGCAGCGGTCGACATAACTGAGACAGGTGGTCCAGAACTCCCGGCACGCCGGGTTCCGTGATCTCAAAGAACTCGCGACATCGCTTGATCGGAACGGCGTCTACGTTAACTTTCTTCGAACATCACACACACACACAAAAAAAAATCCTGCCGATGTAGCGCCGCGGAATCTGAAGCCACGCCTAAAATCAGGGTGGAACTTTTTCTCAACCGTGGAGAACACTTTTTCCCGGGCCACAATCGAACGCGCCGCAGGTTGCAGAGCAGACAACAAAGAGCGAGCAAACAAACAAAACAAAAAGCCATTACTACAGCCGCTAACAGGAAACGGTCTGAAAACGACGCAAGGCTCGGCGGGAAAAGTGTTCGAGCAGGAAAACGCCTGTCGGGCCGGTGACCCCTTCAAGCCGACGCGAGTTGGGAAAGCGCGACAGATGTGTAGCTTCAGTGCGCATGCGCGCGGCGTCATTAAGCGGAACGCACCTGCGCCAGCGGCAAGCAGCTAAGGAAATGCAAAAACAACGCAGCGAGCGCAAATACACACACACACACACACACACACAGCTGAGTCCAACAGAAGTTCCTTTCAAAACAGGACACGGTTTACGAGCCTCGAGCGAGCCCCCTCTGTGTGCGCGCGCTCCCGTCCCATGGTGCTCTCTCTCTCTCTCTCTCTCTCTCTCTCCATCCCCATACCTCCTTCCCCCAGTGTAGGGTAGCAAACCGGACGTGCGTCTGGTTAACCTCCCTGCCCTTTCCTGTCTTCTATTTCTCTCTCTCCCTCTCTCTCTCTCCGTCCCACGGTGTGGCCACAGTGCTCGATGAGACAATTTGCGAAACGAACGGGAACAGCGATCGAGCCAATGCAAAACTGCAAACGCATAAACAAATACGGGCGTTTGGGAATGGTACGAAATGACCCATTGCGAACACGCAGGAGCAGAGTGTGAGAAAAATGCACGGCGACCACGGCCAACGGGGACAGGTCGAAGCACCACGCGAACTAAATAACCGAGATGTGTGAAAACGACGGCACAACAACGTTCTAAAGTTGCGAAAAGCTTGAAAGGGACAACGCCCTGGCCCCGGCTGTCGCATAAAGAATATGCAGCGCGGAACCAACTTCCGAAGCGTAACACGTGATCGAACCCGGAAGGCCAAAATCACCTGTCTGACTCATAGATCAGTATAAGGGGGCACTGCGAAAATTGATCTCTTTTTTTTTTGTCAGGCGAGTCGAATGCGAATCGAATAACAACGGAAGTGAATCGAGTACTGAAAGATTGAATACAATCTGAACGCTTCTCCGGATTCTTCTACAGCAAACGCATTTCGCCGTACATTTCGTGTGTGTACTATGTCTATCGACCCAGTGTTATTGTGTCATCATCGTCACTCGCCAAGTTGGTACAGATGTTTTGTCAGAATATTTATTTCCTTCTCAACGGGGTGTCCGGCACAGTGTTTCTAGCAAGGGGTATATATATATACTTTGTGTACTCGTTCGCATTTACAAAATACACATTTCTTAAATTTAAAACTTCACTATAGTCAAATAGTGACATGCCCGCAGCAGCATGTGATGCGTAACCTAAGAATTAGTAGCCTCCTAACCTCTGCCGCGCTACTTTTGTTAATCGCTCGAGGCATCCCCTGAAACGACAGTAGGACGTACAGCCGAACGCGAAAACTTTCAGATCCCGCGGAAGTCAAAAATTAAAAAAAAATTGACTTCCCTTACGCCGCAGCCAACAAATTTTGAAATTTACGTGGGCATGTAGTGCGATGATCTTACACAGGAGTATTCCTTGCAACGTTCGCCGCGAGGACTGGTGCGTAAGCTAAGACATACTTTTCTTTATAGTTCCCTTCCTTTCTACTTGCCTTCTTTTCTACCTTCCTTGCTTTCTTTCTTTTTATCTTGCTCTCTATCTTCGTTCTTTCCTTTCTTTCTTTTTTTTTTAAGCTAAGTATCATGGAGGGGTGCCACAACGGTTGTCACGCGACGACGACTGTGTATCAGAGTGTGGTGGCACGGTCGGAATCGAGGGAACACAGAGAGTGGAACCGTGGAATATACAGGAACACGCGTCGGATATAGCGGACATGATTCCTGGATACTAAGCTCGGATATAGCGAGGCCTTTCAGAATGACTATCGGTTATAGCGAAGGAATTTCACCGGATTTATGTTGAAGCGTTTGCAAAATCCCGAATAGATTTCGTATAGTTGGACCCCTAGCTAGGACTTCCGAAAGGTTTGGGCAGTACGTACACACCTGATAAACCCAAACACGCAAACACAAAAACAAACGCACAGTACGCCAATCCAGCTCAGTGGCTGTTGTGTTGCGCTGCTGAGTGCGAGGTCGGGGGTTCGATCCCGACTGCGGGGGCCGCACTCCGATGGTGACGATATGCAGAAAACGCCCGCGTCGCTTAGATTTATACTTGTACCTTAATTAAGCTCAGGCAGCCAAATTAACGCGGAATCGCCTACACTACATCGCGCCTCATAATTAGATTGTGGTCTTGGCAGGAAAAACACTAGAATATAATTAGTTTATCTAACACACGCACACACACGTACGCACAGCAACTCCGGCGCACTTACGCAGCGAAGCTGAACGTAAACTGCTCATCGGCCTGCTGCACCCTGCAGATGAATAGGGCACGGGTTCGTTTCGCAAGGCTGACTGTCAGTCACTCTCCAGTGCTCGCGGTAGTACGCGGTTGACGTGACCGCTATTCACGGGCTGTTCCGGCTGTTGGGCTCTGTTGCTGTTCGCTTCTTCGCTGTGTTTATCCTAACCGTCAACGCTTTTCACGGAACAGCAGTGAAGGATATTAACTCACGCTGTTTATAATGGGGAAATTTCTGAATGGAATCGAGTACGAACATTTGATGATAATAAATTACGTCCGAATATCGAACGAAACGCCATGCACCTCCTCGTTTAAAAACAGAATGAAGTATACTGAGATCTCGCCAAGTCATTTTCGGAAACACAGTGGCGAAGGCTGTAGTTAGCATTTTTTGATGCATGCGTGTGATGCCTTTTACAAACGGGCCTGATCCCGTCTACTGAGGAACTCGTAAATGAGAATCAGTTGGAAACCGATTGCATATGGCGCACCATGGCACTTGCAGAAATGGAACAAAGGATCACCTGGTCACCGGGTGGGCGGAAATAGGAAAGTGTAGTACAGCACAGCAACTACACATCGTTTTCAAGGGGACGCGGACATGGGGAGATAGTAGAAATGCGAAATAGCCTTGTATAGAACATTTGCACATTTCAGATTTATTTTTATTCTCTTTTTCTCCCACTCTTTTCTGGAATCTTTTAATCCCCATTCCTCATCCCTATACAGAGTAGCATGCCGGCGTTTATATACGGCAAAATGCTGTTTTTCTAATAAAGAGTATATATATATATATATATATATATCTTTGTACAGAACGATATGTCTGCTACAGATATCACTGCATATACTACGGCAACGTTCCAACGTGCCCGGTTGGCCAGCCTTCGAAAAAAATAGCTAGCAAGTTAAGCTGTACGTACTTATAAACCGTTTCTGAAATGGCAAAGTGCGCGGTCGCTCTGACCGCAAGGAGAAGCTTAATTGCTACACGCCAGAAACGACGCAAAATCGGAATGCTGGTGACGGCGCAGCGTCGTGTAGTTCCCGCGTCAGGTCGCCGTGACGTCATCGCGATTTCGACAGCATCCACTCGGGCCTAGTTAATTCTTTACCGGTAAAGCAGGACTATGTACTTTCCATTGTAAAAAAAAAGGATAAAAACTCAACCTAACAAGGTTCGAGCAATTTTCCTGCGTCGAAACGGCCCGAACGCGAGAACAATACTTTCGAAAGCTCTTCATGACGTCACGACTGCGTACTGACGCAGGGGCTTAGGGGCGAAATTCAAGAACAGGATGTAGCTCCGGCCTTCAATTCTATCTCTACTCGTAACCAACCCTTAATTCTTGCGCCAAATTAACTAAGGTTGCGTTCTTAAGAAGCCCATTGACTGCCCGTTACAGAAAGCTTGGTAGCTTTTCGCCAGGAACAGTACATATAATGTGTCGCCTTGGTCCACAAAAAAAAAAGGCTTGCAATCTATATACAGACTTTTTGCCTCCCTCCGTCGCCTCCCTGCTACCACTTGGCACACATTTTCCCCGCTCACTTTCGGCAGGGTTTCTGTAGTAGCACGATGAAGAAAGTGTGCAGAAAGTCTGCAGAGCCTCCGTTGCAATCAATCAATCGGTCAATCAATTTTATTATTATTAGGAATTATTACAATCGCAAAGGAAACGTAATACAGAAGGAGATCCCAAAGTAAGAAACTGTGAGGGGGACCTCCTGTTATAACATGTATAAATATATATATTATACGATTAGCAACGAAGGTAAAAACAGCGTGAGACAGGTCGCATTCACAGGATGCAGAACATGTCTCAACTGTTCTCTCAAAAGCAAACTCTATAGTTGGATGTGTAAAGAGCAAGGCGCAATAGACCAGGACAGAAGAAGAACAAAAACAACAAATGACTAATGTTTCGTGCGTGATTCGGCTTGGTTGACCCACATAAGGCAGACTTGCTGCGGAAATAAAACTTAGTTGTGAGTGGCGCCGGTCCTGTCGTTTGTGCTCTTCTTCTGTCCTGGTCTATTGCGCCTTGCTCTTTACACATTCAAGCACGAACAAACTAGACCAAGCAAGAGTTTTAATTAAGCCCTATAGCGATTCTTCGTTAGCGTGCATCGACCGGCTCCGAGCCAGACGTCGGGAGCGGCACCGCCGACCTGTATAGTCGTCAACGTGTGCATGCGACGATCGTTGCCCGTATTCGGGGCCACTTGGCACGAACTGCCTGTCACGCAGCTGCTGGCTTCAACGGCACCTGCCAACGATACGATTTACGGCGAGGGCCCCCCTGCTCCTCTCCCCGCAGTGCTGTGGACGCGTTGCGAACGCTATGTAGAGATGTCGCTGAAGCAACCCCCTTCCCCCACCCACCAGCCACTCGCACAAGCACCTATACACAGCGGGTCAGAATCTATATATAAGCACGACAATACGTGTGAAGGTGATCGTTTTTCAAGTGTGTTGGGTCGTACGAAACGCTCCTTTCGATGCTGGCGCGTCGTGCTGTTATATAGGGTATGATGCGGTATGATACGGTATGGTACGGTATGTTATCGTATGGTATCGATGCGCGTGCACGTGTCTTGCGCGTGGAAGGCTAGAAGGCCGAGGAGCGCAGCCCTCTTTGGCTGCAAAAGCGACCAAACCGAGTCGGGACGCACCGTTACGCTCGTTTCGATCGGCTTCTGCCGTAGTCGTGTAAGGGCAGCGTTCTGGCTTCCGCTGCTGGCACGAGCTTTGTGTCCGCGCACGTTAGCGTCGTTCCAGCAGCAGAGCGGGGTGCATATGCACTGGTCTGCGCGGAACGGACAGTAAGCATCAAGGTAAATGGACGGTATACATGGACTCATGTAAGAGAGAGAGAGAGAAACAACTTGCCACTGCAGGGTCGGAAGTTAGGGCAGGTAGGCCTAGTGTGGCTCCCAGGGGGGGGGGGGGGGGTATCGACGTCTTGGGCCCACGGGAAGAGTGCGAGTTGTGTTTTTTTGTCTGCTCTTGTCCGCAGCTGATTCCAACTCCCCTCGGAGGGAGCTGGCAGTAACTCGTGTAAGGGCCGCACCCCAACTTGGCATTCCGAAATTTTTGAAAAAAAAAATAAGAGATTCCAAAGGAGAAGCAGTCGCATTCGGTGCCCAGATGATGTGACTAGCTCGGAACTACACGACCAAGTACGAGCAATCCAGCGGGCCCGGGCAGCGGTGGTAAGGCTATACCTCACCGCACAGAGACATTCATTAAATTACTCGACATTCTCATTCGAATGCGTTGTCACTTATTACTTGTTTTCTCCCACCATATGTCGTGAGTTCGAGTTCCTTAATTGACGCTTCGTTAACTTAACTTCGCCTTCTTTGACATAATGTGCGGCATCGTAGCCAGCTGTGGAAGACGACGGCGAACGCGAGAGGAGCGGCACGAGCGCGTGTCTGCACGAGAGGAGCTCACGTGACCTCCTGTACCGCATGCCGAGTTTTCCAGACCATCGGGGCTATGAGCCACTTAAGCCTTAATAAGACAAGTACTCTGGTCGAAGCAGTGGCTGTCTCTTTTTCACTCACCGCTGATAACTCCAATTGATGTAACTTATAACTTGTATTCGCGCTGCGTTGGGTAAATTGCTGTTGTTTAGGGCTTACGGCCATTATTTAAAGCAAAGAGCCCCGATTACGTGTGTAAATGTGACACTGCACCTTCAAAAAAAGAAACGTCATCGTGTTTAGAGTGAGCCCATAATTTCTCCTCGACACCGTAGTTACGTCCGTTCGAAATTTGGGTTCTCCCTTCCTTTCTTTTCATTTTCAAAAAGTTGCGGCACATGCTACAAACTCGCAGTGCATACCTGAAAGTTTTGGCGATTCCAGTTTGTGCTTATCTAATGGTATATCGACGCTGTCCCGCCAGGACCGTCATAAAATTCTACAGGACCACGTTTTGCGACAGCCCTGTCGCGTCTTTCTTTTTATTTTATTTTTATATTTCTCTATCACTTTCATTAATACGACACAATCATACGGCAGGTCTTCTGTTGCGTATAAGAAGCATTCCTCCATAGCCGTATGATTCGGCGACATCTTTATTACGCTGCTTAGACATGACGCGAAAGAAATAAAACTGCCGTAAAATGAATCGTTGTCGTTTTATTTTTTGTGAATGTTGTTTTTGTCATGCTTCGTCACATTCTGTTCTGTATTTTCTTCTATTTAATACAGTCCCCAACCAGGCAGATATCTGCTGAATGTTGTGATTCTGTCCTGATATACCGTGTATCCCTTGATGCACGCGTCTTACATTTGTCGCCATCAATATAAAAAAAAATTCTAAGCAAAATTTCGTGAGGATATTGTAGCAGTCTTCATAGATCCGGAAGTGGCTTGCGTATAACAGCACACGTTTGTTACACAAGCTCTCAGCTTCAAAGCATTCGTGGCCGATAAGCAAGATACTATACAAATCCTCCTCGCCCACCTCCCTGTAGTTAGGAGGCAAGTGTGTCGTGAAACTGCTTACTCATTCGTTGTGTGTGTTTTTCACTGAACGTTATAGTTGCGAGTGATAAGGCCAGCCTCATGTTGTCGTGCATGTATTCCTTCCTACTTCGCCTTCGTATGCGCAGCTTAAAAATCTAGGCTCACCACCCAAGCTAATTCTCGAATACGCTCAAGAAATAACGGCTAAGACAACAACACTAGTTACCTCTATTGCTTTGTAACGTATATGTGGGTTTTGGCACATGTTTGTAATACCGTAAGGCTTCTTTTTCTTACATTAAAGGAAATTGGTTAATTAACTGAATTCTTAATTGACTTGTTGATATATTGGGGGGGTGAGCTCTGTTGTATTGCGTCATTGCACTTCTTGTTGAAAAGAAGCGTATTTTTTGTGTAGTATTGTGAGAGAGAGAAAGGTTTAATGATACGAAATGCAGAGAGGTAAGCCTGAGGTACATTCCTCTAGCCAGCTACTCTCCGTTGGGGGAAGGGAAAGAGGGAGAGAAAGAGGGAAGAGAAAGGCGCATGATGGGTGACGATGCTAAGGAAAGATGTAAAGCATATAGTAAGCTGTTCGGACAACTTAAAGCCTGCAGTCCAGGCTTGTGCTTTTTTTTTTAAAAAAAAAGCACGGGCTGTTTATTTTTGTGTTCGTACTTTGTTCTATGCACTTATTGCACCATATTAATCAAATCAGAATGAAATTTAGCACCACTATAGCGGTGATTTCTGCTGCAGTGCTGTTTATGGTCACTGTGAGGTCTCCCTGCAGTTCTTGAACTTCAGGACGTACGACTGTGTAAGTAACGTCGCGCAGCCATCTTTCTTACGCGATCGGCAACTGAATGCACGCGACCTGCGACTCACCGTAGCACAGCTGCACAACTCCGGTGATGATGATAGTGGCCAGGGCGATCAGCTTGCCGTAGGTGAAGAAGTCTTGCACGCGCGTCGACCACTTGACGTCCCAGCAGTTGACGAAGGTCAGCAGTGCTGCGCGATAAAAAGAAAGCTTCGATAAATTGATCAATTCATTGATTGATTGATTGATTGAATGGAGCAATAACCGTAGCTAACATAATTAAAAAATTGTGACCCCGAATCAGCGTTCGCCGTGGCATCTGTCCTGAGACCTTTCTTGCATCCGTTACGTTAACGCCACTGTTCTTGCTTTGGCAAGCTTGACCCGACGAGACCAAGAAAAGCTTTTCCTAAACCACTTGATTGATTGATTGATTGATTGATTGATTGATTGATTGATTGATTGATTGATTGATTGATAATCCTATTGTTTATTTTTCTTGAATTTTTCCAAGAAAGATACAGAAGCTAAAGGTGTGGCAATAACTTTTAATTTCAATTGATTGATTGAACAGCTGATTTTATCTTTTTTAATTCAATCGGCAGTCATAACTGCAACAGAGAGATTTTGCGGTGAAAGACACAGCAGTCCATAAAAGAACTTTGCTGCTTGTCGCAACCAACATCGTTATTCAGTGGCCACAACAAGAAAAATAAACATATCAAAAAGAAGTCTGCTCTGCGTTCGTTCCCAGAACGAGCAAGCCACTGCAGTTGTCGCCGTCGTAACCGTGGTGTCACAGCTCGTCTCGCAAGGGTCGGTGTGCTCCAATATCGTACGGCGTTAAAACCTTCCGGAGGGGGTGTCAGTGCGGTTGACAGAGGTACACATGAATCATACGCACGCACACAGGTGTGAGTATTTCGCAGGTCGCTCTCGTCACACCTAATGGCCACTGACAAGTGTGGACCGGTTGACGTTGCCCCGTTTCGCGTGAGACCGGAAACCCTTTTGCGCTCCTTGAAGCTTTTCCTCTTGCTTCGTTGCCCCCACCATTTGCGTGAAGCACAACGGGCGACATTCAGCGCGTAGCTTTGTGTCTGTGTTGTGCGTTAGTGCGTCGCGAATGTGTTAGCGCTTGCGCAGGTGTGTTTGTGTTGCGTATGTGTGTGTTACGTAAGCGTTTGCGTGTGCTGTGTGTATAACGTATATGCCTGTGTTCAGTCTAGACATTGATCGATTGAATGGTTGAATAAATGATTGACTGTTTAACCGTGTTCTTCACTGCTAAAGATACAATGTGTACCAGCGTACCTGTAACCTAGGGATCAAAGATCTACTGCGTTGCTTACTAGGTCAAGATATATATGCGCTAAATAAAGCTCGTATCGAGACAAAACAAAGTTTGCATTGGAATGCATTCAGCTTAGTTGTGTGCGCTGCTAAGTGCGTACTTTGGGCTGACACACTACAACACCAACAGCGTCCCCTTTTCTCACACGCGGTAGAACACAGCACCTCTCAGGCTAGACTGTGTTTGTCTTTTTTTTTTCTCTAGCGCCGCTTCAAAGGCCCCGGGTCTATCGACGAAGCAGGAGCTCGACACCGTCTGCGTCCCCGCCACACAGCAGACGGTTTTCTCAAATAACTTTTTGGCACAGATCCTGTCCCAGACGTGGGAAGAGCAGACGACGCCTGCCAGTGGCGGTGATGATGTGCGTCTGCTCGTCTGCTACGCCTTCCTTCAGCTGTGTGGGCATGCCACCTTCATCCTCCTCTCCCCGTCCAATCTCCCTGGCTGTCTCTTGTGGGTGCGTTTGTACCGGCTCCCTCGTCCTCCTAATCTCGGTGGATCCACGCCGGCTATGACCTCTCCTTCTTTCTTTGTTTCCCCCCTACAATCCACGCCTCACGGATCTTCGAGGGAGGGCCCCACGACGGTGCCGCAAAAGACTTCGGAGAGCGGGAAGGTCGACCTGCCGGGCGCGGCATCGTCTGCTGCGGCGTCTCGCAGACAACGACGAAAGCGGCCAGGCAACCCCTGCTTGTTTCTTTCTTTCCTTTTCTTTGTTGGCACGAAGACAGCCAAGCCAAGCCAACAGTGACCGAAGGGTTCGAAGCTGCAGTGCAGCCGTGGAACCGGCTTCTTCAGAAACGGCGCGGCGTCGTCGCTTTTGACAGCGGCCCACAATCCCACCGCATCGCGCATAATGAAGCGTACGACTCACTGCCTTTTGTATTTTATACACATTTTTTTATATATATAGTCAGACGGCTTCGAATGCGCCGTCTGTTCAGAGACGTCTGTTCAGGGACGGAGCTTACCGTCTGAGGAAAAAAAAAACAAATTTGAACAGTCTATCTGGATGGCGCTTCTTTTTTCGCTCGCCTAGAGTCCCGCTTTGTGAGACCGGTTTACGGCTTCGGTCAAGCGTGGTTCGTCAGTGGTCAGCACGCCGAACGGCAGACAACGTGACTGGCCACACTTCGAGTGTGATTGAACGCCGGAGACTCTCACATGAAGAGAACGATCGGGCACGGAAGGACATATATACGGCGTTTGAACGTGGGCGTGCTTGGAAAGCGCGCAAACGGAGACCAGTCGCGGGTGGTTTATACGGGTGCGCCAGCAAAAGAAACGAAATAAATCGAAGCAAGTAGTGCGCTGTCAGTTTTTGATGAGTCACGCCGTGTTCTGGCTGGCAGGTCGCGTACAAGCAACGTGTACGAGCCGAAACGTGCGCGAACGCTTCCGCGTCTGTAACGTCGTCCTGACTATATGCATATTTCTCCGGTTAAAGTTTCGGTGCACGCATTACACTCGAATAACGAAGCATATACCTGAGGACAGTGTTGAACGTGCGCTGTCATTCACAGAACTCACAGCCAAATGAATAAATAACTAAGTACTGTAGTTATTTCGAAAGCATAACACAAAAATACAGATCAGCGACCTGTAATTAGGAGGAATAGTATGCTTAATATATGCCTCACGCACTTCCAGGTATTTTGCCCACTGTTTCCTGGTTGGTTCAGCTGGCTCTAAATGCTATACAGCCATTCTCAAAACTAACACGACCATACATGTGCGACCGGGGTTCATGCGCTTCCCATGATGGTTTAAACCACAATAGTGCGAAGGCGATTACCTCCTATGAGTAAATTCCTGATGCGTCTTCGGCATCAGCAGAAGCGACTCTGTTCACACCGTTCACTTGCTTGAACCTGAGTTTGTCCTCACAAATTATATGACATTATCCGAACCCGTACACGCAATAGTTCGACTGTCCAAAAGCCCTTGCAGAGTACATCACCCAAAATGTCTCAATACATACCACGAGTGTCGACTAATAGCGCGAGAAACTGCAGTCGTTATTCTTAAAACACTGCCGTGATTTGGCGCGAACAGTACATACTGAACAATGGTAATTAAGCCATCCATAAAACTCAAGCGTCTCGTAAACTCAACTTCAAAGTTTTATCGCCGTAATAAAATGGTTATGTGAACAAAAAAGAAATACTCGAGGAATTCTAGACGAAGCCGGAAGCATGTCATCAAGCTTAGGCCACGGCGAGGTCAACTAAGGTCAATGTACACCCGCGAGGAATATCAAGGGTAACGTCCAATAGGCATATAAGCACCGACAGTAAGCGCTTTTAATCTGATCCGATGCAGGTTCTGCTAAGTACCTGGAACATATTTGCAACAAAGAAAGTTTCGCTTATTTAGTAGAACTTATGAGGAAGGAATGTACTCGTAGCAATGTGTTGAATGAAATTTTAGACAAGCAGATTGCAGCTAAACGGTTCATCTATATGCGTTTCATTTCATATACGGCACAGATGCTGAGTCACCATTATTGGTTCAGTCTCTCAGACATATCAAATTTTGTTTGAGGCGTGAAATAAATTTCTCTCGCCCATTTATCTCGCCTTCTTTCTCTCGCACGTAATTACGTTTTTATCGCTGTAATAAGCTGGGTCATCGTGCCTTGCATTTAGTAAAACTAACATTTTTTTTAATTTGCGATCTTCGAATTTTGACTGATGGTCTATCGCAGCTGATCATTTGACATTTTTTCGGCGCAAAATTTGTTTCCAAAGATTTGGCAGGGGCTTATCAAAGTATGATGTTGCACTTAAAATTTGACGTACATGTTAGTTACCTTATTAGGCCTGTGGCTAATACATGCAGGAGACACTGGTTCAACATCTGAATGTGTCACATTCTTCTGTCCATGCATATTTCTTATTGCTACTTGCGTGTTCAATATAATACTGAGAGCGAGTGCAAACTACAGTGTTTCCCTAAGGCCACTTAATCGAAGAAATTTCACCTGCAAAGGCGTCACGATCCAATGCAGAAATGCACAAAGAGCCTTTGCTACGATGAAGTCAAACTCGCCGAGTTAACGGTGCAAACAAGGAACCTGGAACAGTTCCGAAAACTCAATCTTCTACATTTAGACTCCTGCTCCGTATGCACATTCCGTACTTGGTCACTGACTGCAACATGCCTCCTTCATTTCGATTATTGTCGTCATGTTCACCAGCCCATTGTACGGCCACTGCAGGTCCAAGGTCCCTCCCGACGATTCCCCCCTATTATACCCCTGTCTTGCAAAAGTTTGCTTAATCCTGTGCCAGCGATTTTCCTTGTGTTATCACGAAACCTAGTGATTATGCGCCGTAATGGACTGCGTTTACTTGTTCCAGCGGACCGCCGGTTATGCACCATAAGCATTACACGACTTGTCCAACTGCGCTGCTTGGTCTAATCTCGTTGAATTTTGTCAGTCAAATTGACCAGCTGAGCACTTCGTTTATTGTCGCAATATCTGGACAGCTTGTTGTTCCAGACAGCCTTATCGGTACTCGTAGACGAAAATATATGACCTCAACGCGTACGACAGGAAGTGGACGATTCGCCTTACCGACTGGCCCCTTAGAGGGCATCCAGTCCGACAAGGCGCATCTCGCGTGGGCGAGTAACGTTACACGCCACGATGGGAGCTTCGTCCGATTACGAGCACTGCCACAGGGCAGCGCTAGCTGTCACCGGAAATCAAGCTCAGGTGTATTACGTGTTGTTCGCTACGACGGCCAGGGGTATGGTCTGCCTCGCATTGCAGCCTATCGGTTACCTGCTGCCCTACACGGAGAGGCCAGCTGAAGGACTACCGTCGAAGCACATACACGTGTTTGTGGATACGGAGTTGACGCTGACGTTCTGCCATCTTTCCGGCGTGGGACTGAGTGCTCTGGGTCCGCGGCGTGCTGCAACCGAAGATAGGCGCAAGCAGCAATTTCTCTCGCCTCGGAGTTTCGGAACTGCTGCGCCACAGGATCATCTAACGAGACTGCGGCGTCCACACGGACGTTGTCTTCGTACAAGAAGCATTCGCAGACGAGACATTTCGATTTTTGAACAGAAAGCCAGTGAGATCGAGCCGGTTCGGAAACATCGTTTCCTCGGTGTGATTTTAGACTACCAGCTTCGCTGGACTCTTCGTTTGACCGCCCTGCATGGCCAAATTAATTGTGTCATAAATGTTGTCTTTGCAGACTCGCAGGTACGAAGTCGGGTGGAACAACTGCAACCATGCTCCACGGTCACTCAGCACTAGTCTGCCAGAGAATTGCTTAATCCGAACCCCCCCCTCCCCCGTCATTATTGCACAAATTATCTGCGACGTCCTTTAACCGACTGTTACAAGCTAGGAGTTTACGAGTCTGCCTAGGAGTGCCACAAGCTACATCCAGTCACCTCACTATCGCAGGAGCGCCGGGACCACATTTCACTTTAATTTGATCGCATACTTGAAACATGCCCGCATCTCTTCAGAATTTCCGCTCAGCATTCTGTTCATCGGCTTCTTTCAGTGACACAGAACCGTCCGGGTGCAAAGACACACGCCGTGTTTCAAGTGCATAAATCACGACTTGGACGATTGCAATTCTGGCACTCAGAGCTCTGCTATCCCGTGCGGATTCTACAGACAGCGAAAATAGAAACGTCAATCTAAGGTCTTATAACCATCCTTAGAGGCGGAGTACGTTTGTCGACAAGGACGAACGTCGCCACCAACAATAGCGGAACCTTATCGGTTTTAGCATGTCTTGACAATATTGATGACAAGCAACCGCAAGCACGAATAACATAGGCAGTACTGAAGAGTTTAATTCGGGCTACTGAAAGAAAACATGAAGTGATATTAAATGATGAAGTGATATTACAGTGGGTCCCATGGACTTGCTGGTATAGCAGGCAACGAAATAGGGGACTTGTTGGCAAAATCGGCCCATAATGATGCAGAAGTTCAATTCATCCATTTATCAACAATGTACTCGCCACGCATAATAAAAGTACTAAAGAAGGAATTGTGCATGTCAAGAACTTTCTGTGGGCCCAGTTGGTGCATACTTGGCAATTTTTTTAAAGTGAAGAAAAGACACGGCACGAAAGAAAGGTCAAACACAGGACAAGCGACTGCACTGTGTTTTACCTTCCTTTCGTGCCGTGTTTTCTTGCGCTTTAAAAAAATTGTCTTGCGTATGTGGACCTGGTTCCTTCACGTAGTGGACCCTGAACAGCACGCATACAGGAAACATCTTGTATATCGTATAAAACGGGCTTCATCCCCGGTTTGCTCCTTGTGGCGAAGACGATGAGGATGTTCATTATCTACTCCTCAAATGCCCCAGACGCGCGACTCAAAAGACGGCAGCTAGAACAAGAGCTACACTCCACTGATCGTCACCGACCTATTTCACCCGAAATATTGCTGGCCCTACGGGCCATCGAAAATAACTCAACGAAAAGCATTGAACGCACTCGAACATCTTTTTTTTTTTTTGAAGACACGGACACCTTTAACAAGCACTAGATACCGTACTGAATAGTCACACAATGTATATAACTACAACTTGCTTCCATTATTTGTAATTATTAGCGCTTTTGTTGTACTCTTTTGTATATTGTGCTGAAGCTTACTGTTGACTGTCATATTGTGTGTGCGCATTACCTTAACTGTGTGTATTTGTCACCTGTTTATCTGCTCGTCGCACTCTACATCGCGGCCGCTTGTGCGCGTGTGTGACTTTGTTTGCAAACTCATTGTGGTCCGACTTGCTCTCGCCTTTTATATATATATATATATATATATATATATATGTTCGTGGATGTATAGGACTGTGTGCTGTCTATATATATATATATATATATATATATATATATATATATATATATATATATATATATATTTCTCGTACTGTTAAGTAAAAAGCACTATAGCAAACACCATTAACAGACGCGTGCCTTTATCAACGTTCCCTTTAGCTATATGCTTCCACCCAAGCTCTGCTCTGGTGGTCGTACTTTGTTGTTGTTGTTGTTGTTGTTGTTGTTATTGGCGGGGGAGGGGGGGTCTGTTCTGGTGATACTCATAGTCATATCCATTGTCTTGTCATATCCATGCGCGTTGAAGAAGCCTTTGCGCTCACATGCGTTCCAGCACGCCGCTTCCCAGTCAGGCCAGAATCTCTGGACACCTATAGTGTAGTATATATACTTCAAGATGAGCGGTGAGAAATTGACGATCCGAAATAGCAGCACGCGCTACTGAAAGCCGTTTCCGCCCCGCTTGCTACAGGCTGCGTTAAGGCGCTGCTGTTGGCATCCGGCGAATCGTTCCAGGATGTCACCGGCTGCTGATTTCGATCCAACCGGCTCTCGTGGGCCACGATGCGGGCGCGCAAATGCTGACAATGTCCCTGCATCTATACCGCTGTGAACATCCACATTACAGCGATATCGCACGGCCATCGGTCGTTATCGCGGCGGTATGTAGAATAAACCCGTTTCGTAAGAATCCATTTCCCATGCAATGTTTATTTCGCAGCTGCGACGGGTGCGCGCGTTGCACTTATCGGTCGTCTTATCTCTCGTTCCGACATTCAATTAACAGCCTGTCGCGCTCACGTCTCGGTAGTTGCGGTCTGCCAACTAAACGAGCTTTCTTTGCACAGCTTGCACTCGAATACAGAGCAAAAGACTTGATAAAACTTGGAGGCCGTGCAAAAAGACGAAAGCGGAGAAAGAAATGAAGGGCGTCCAGATGTTCCACGATCAACGCGCCACGATTTTGCCTTCTCTCCTCCTCCCCTTTGTTTTTTTTTTACTTTTTCCAGAGAGACCGGAGCCCGAGCTCCACGTCGAACACCGCCAGCAGCTGCTCCGTAAGGCAGCGTACAGGCGTACCTTTTCAAAAAAAGCTGTATAGAGTGCAGGCACTTCGGTGCTCGCTATGGAGTTATGCACGAGAGTCGGGGGGAGGGAGCTGTGCGTGCGTTCGCGTGATTTGTGGAACCACGCGCGAACCGTCAATCACAGCGCGAGTGTACAGGCTCTGGCGGTGCCCCGCCGAATCGCTGCCTCAGTATGTGCCGGCAATATATTCTATATATTTTCTATATATTCTACATAGAGCTTTAGGATGGAGGGATGTAAACGGCTTGTGTATACCCGAGGACTCGAAGCCTGCTTGGGTTTTTTTGCGGGGACCCAGGTGGAGCTTCCGGAAGTGGAACCCATGGCTGCGATTCCGTCCCCTAGTGTAATGGTATGCGTTCGACTTGTCGCTTTCGAGCGCACTCTCGTGGGGCGGTTTGCGCTCGGACAGTCGAAATCGAGCGCTACATGTAGGAACGCGTTCGCCTCGTTTCGTTCAGAGCGCAGTGTTGCCAACTCGGGCCGCTCCGAGCCGCTCTGTTTCTCCACTTTCGAAAGTGGGAGCCCGAACGCGAGATGCGACGGAAGCTCGATCACGTGACTACTAGCTCCCAGTGATCCGGGAGCAGGTGGACGTTCGGTCTGGCTATACTGACTTTCTCTGGCTCCAATCTCGAGAGGGCGCCGCATCGCTGCAAAGCGAGCTTGATCGCGGCATATGAACCATGTTGAATGTAGTAGCATAAAACATTCTACTCTGTCAGTCTGGAGCGCTAGTAACGTTTACCTTGTGAAGTAGCGTTTACCTCGTGTTCCTTAAAAGCAGCGTATACTAAAATGAAATTTTCGTCTGTCTTTTTCTCTCTTTTTTGCGTTGAATATGAAGGTCCGAGCGCTGTAAAAACTAGAAAAAGATAGCGGCAGGCGTCGGAGCGCCCTAAATAATTTAGTACAATGCTTGTTCCCACTAACTACCTTCAGTTTTGGTGCCCAGGAGGAAGGTGCGTCATGACGTCGTGAACGGTGCGGCCGACACGCGAGCGCAGTCAAAGGAAAAACCTGCGGCGCACTCTCGTTTTCGATCATTTTTTTTTATTACCATAGTCGTCGTTGTCCCACAACGTGAGCAAACGGTGCTCTGTCGTGACGTCTCGATAATGTCGATGACACCAGCTCTGGCATTTCAGGAGCAGTTTAACTATTAAAAAAAATTGAATTCTGGGATTTTACGTGCTGGAACGTTACGATCGAGGTACGGCGCATAGTGGCTGGCTCCAGATCAGTTTCGACCCCCTGAGAGAGAGAGAGAGAGAGGAAGCAGGGAGGTTAAGAAAGGACGTGCCCGATTGGCTACCCTACACTTAAGGAGGGGAAAGGGGAAGAATAGATAAACTTGAGTTTGCTTAACTCGCACGCAATGCGCGGTAGACGAGCGGTTTTTGCATTCCGCACCCGTCGGAATGCGCCCAGAAACGCAACGCCATGGCCGCTGAATTACTGCTGCGCGTAGCTTTACTATCAAACTTAAACGTCTCATAAGCGTTGCCCCGTCCTTTACAGCTGTTAAGTCTCGTCCTTTTACGCGCGAGAAGAGTGTATACGATGGAGCTTTTACAACTTCGAAGTTATGTGTGTGCTTGTGTGTTTGTGTGTATGCGTGCGTGTCATTCTCCGCACTCCACTGTCATACCGCCAGGTGCGGCTGAGCGATGTGTCCGTTTCAACTATTTCTGTCTCCCTCGGCGTTGATTACGCAACTGTGTCCCGACACGCAGCGCTTTGCTGATTTTTCGTCTACTGTCGCCTTTCTCTCCCTCTCTCTCTCTGTCTCTCTCTGCAGCTGTAGTGTTTTACTGCCTCATTGGCGCGGTGACTGGCGTTCTCAATGTGTCTCCCCTGCAGTCGTTGACCGGCACGTGTGCCTGCGACAACGGCGCTCTGTCTACGAAGCGGAAGCTGATGACACAGAGTTTTACATTGTCCGTAAACGTTATTAGGGCTTGCTGAATACCGC
Organism: Dermacentor variabilis; assembly: GCF_050947875.1. Lineage (NCBI taxonomy): Eukaryota > Metazoa > Arthropoda > Arachnida > Ixodida > Ixodidae > Dermacentor > Dermacentor variabilis. The sequence goes on along the minus strand of NC_134578.1, from coordinate 15,535,379 downwards.
GCTGCCAGAGATGGGTGCGGCAGCAACAACGCTGCAGGAGCGACATCTTGTGGCGCAGGGCTTAACCAGAGAGCTCAGAAAGCTGACAATGTGGTGACTTTGCGTATTCGGCACGTCTGCTAGTGTGAAGCTTCGGCGGCGACGTAATCTATTATAACGTGCGATCCTTTTTACGATTTTCCTTCGACGAAAGCGCGCACGCAATGCAAAAACGTTTCTGACGCATTGTAGTTGCGCAAAGCGTGACTATAGATGTCACTGGAGCTTTACGAGGTGCAGGCTGTGGCAGCGTCCAGAACCAGTCCAGAACTAAGCGGTACGCCTTGAACAGTGGAGTACAGCAACCCTGCAAAACAGGCTATTGCCAACGGCGTCAGTGGAAGACAGAGCGACAAGTGTCCGTGGCAATGTGGGTGTGCGTTGAGGGGACGAAGTCGGCCACTCTTCCTGGAAACACCTATGTAGTTCTTTGTTTTTTTTTTCTCCTTAATTTTGGTCGGCCGTCATTATAACGGCCACCGATTTCAAAGGGAAAGACATCACTTCATTATCATCATGATCATCATTCGTGTTGCAGTTTGATATGGCGATGATGATGATGATGACAATAATGATTATAGCGCCGCATAAAGGTACAGTGTAAGTGTTTGGCATTCTAGTGCTACAGGAGAAGGTCTCACTTAACAGCTGGCACACAAAGGAATTATGAAAAAAAAAGGAAGATCAGTAGTATAAAGAAATAGAGCTATGGACAAAAGTTCCGATATTTTAATACAAAATACGCACGCATCGAGATGATGGCAGTGGTTGAACTTTTCTACGGCGGGGTTTTATTCTGGACACCGCTAAATTCCTCCACATTGCCAAATTCGCCATATCAATTGTCAGGTCTGACTGGCTCACAGGGCATGCTACGGCTTCTCTGATCAGCTCAGAAACGCCGAATTCGTATCGAGCCGATTGGCTAAAAGAAAATAATAAACTCAGTAATTAACGCGACGATATTTGGCAGTTGCATGAACACGCATCCAGGACGTGCGGGTCATTCTGTCTTTGTGTCGCTCGAACTAACGCGCCTCATGCTTGAAAACGAAAGTTCCAACAGGGCGTACGCGACCTATGGTCAAGTAATTTAGCGAGACCTTATTGTAGGGCGGACGCGCACAAACCCACGAAGCCACGCACGCGTTATCTTTTCGCTAAAGAGCGGGCTCGAAGCGCCAGCGGCAGTGGCGGTGTGTATACCGAGTCCAGAGTCCGCCGTCAATGGCGGTAGCTCTCAGATAAACGCCATCTCGGACATTTCACGCAAGGCGCTCGAGAAGAGAGAGAGAGAGAGACCAAGACGTCGTTTTGCTTCAGAAAGCCAGCGGCGCATTGCAGCTATCTCGCCACGCGGAGACGGGCCACATGGCCCTTGTTTATCGGTAAAGCCGGGTCAGAGTGATCCAGGCACGTACTCCCCCGCGCGGGAAACTGTGTGGACCATAATCCGGATTGTGGCGATCGTTCCAATAAATCCCCACGCCTTCATATCAATTTTTTGTAGCGCACCGACAGGTGAATGAATTCGGAGGTTTTACGTGCCAAAACCCACCGTTTGATTATGAGCCGCACGCCGTAGTGGGGGATTCCGGATTAATTCTGGCCACCAGGGGCTCATTAACGTACCCCCAATGCATGGACACTGACAGATAAGGAGTGTACTTACGTTTTTTATTTAATTTTACTTGGTGATAGTGAGTTAAACTTAATGTCTTTGACTTTTTCGTTAAGCCTCTTCTGGGAAGCCATGTCATATGTGCCTTAAAGATGTGCGCTCAGCAGGCGTTTTGCTTGCGAGAGCAGGTTATACACTTCATGCTTGCACTGATTCGCAGCCATCTTGTCCGAAGCTTCGTGTGTGTCTTGTGTTCATTCAAGCAACAAAAAATAAAACGAGAAACAGCGAGATAGGAGCAAAGGTGCGCACTGGAAACTTCGAGATAACAGCCATCATTCCCCGAGTGCGTGGTAGGTGGCGCCACAGTACTCACTCGGCTGAAGAACGGCTGAGGAATATGGAAGAAAGTAAATGGGCTGGGAGAGTGTTCAGGTATCTGTACAGGAAAAACATTGATTCACAGTGGAGGAAAAGAACTGGGACGCTTACCAGCAAGTATGCGGCCTGTAGGGTGGGCAACAAAGCAACAAAGAAGGTCAAGCGGAAAGTCAGAGAGGCTGAAACAATCTCATGGGTGGCGGCAATGGAAAAGAAACCTGCCATGCGTAACTACTTAAGAGGAAAAAACGACATCAGAAAAGAGGCCATTTATGATAACTCAAAGGGAAGCTCATTGCTTTTCGAGGCGAGATCTGGATGCCTTAGAACACGCACCTATAAAGCGAGATATAAGAAGGAAGAAGAAGCACGTGCTTGCTGCGGTAAAGCTAGGGAAACGACGGAGCATGTTTTATTAGAATGTGAAGACGTCTACCCAGCGGTGGATTTAGGCACCACTGGCCTCCTTGAAGCCCTTGGGTTCAGCGGGAGCAGTGGTAAAGCAAACATGTCCGCATTAGACATTAGTAAGAGGCGATTGGAGGATTGGTGGAAGAAAAGTATGGAGACGACAAAAGACGGAGACGTACAAAAGCACAGTTCGCAATAGGGGATCAGAAAATTTGGGCGTGGTAGTTCATAGTGTTTTTTTTTTCATTGTTTAACCTTGGTAGGACATTAGGTAGTATAATAGCAGGAGCTTGGTCGCGCAACCCACCGCCCCGTTCCAAAGGGAACGCTCATAGCATCCATCCATCCATCCGCAGCAAACGCACAGGCTTCGAGAACCAAGGCGCGTAGTATCTGTACACTGCTAGTGCGATAACACACTGCAAGTTCGTCGACGTGTGCAACTGGAGTGGTGGTTTGTGGGCACGTATGTCAGGGACACGATGCGCAAAGTGCAAGACAGACACGAATTTGTCATCAGCAATCCCTTTCAGTTCACGCTTTATGCGAGGAAAGTTTCCTTAAATTTTGATGTATTTTACGGCGACCGACTGTTAATGCTGCCATCCCCGCCGATCCATTTCGGTCCGTCTGTTGTTGCCTCACTTCCCGCGCTTGGTGATTAATCTGTCGAAATGTTTTCGGGGTGTTCAGCACACGCAAGTTCGTTCTAGGTGACTGTACAGTGCAACCTGCGTGTCTTTAAGAAAATGGACAAACTGCAAGCAGTAGACCTAAAGGTTATGTGGTCAACAAGAGCAGACGACAGTTTTGACACTGTTCTTAGCCGTTCGCCGTTTTCAGCGACAGTGTTTGCCATATAACTTTTGTAAGCTGGTCCGCGTCTAATAACCTGTTTTCTGTTTCCGCTCGCAACCGTATGGACTCAGCTAGCCCACGCTACAGGAACATTTAGTTAGTTCGAGCCGAGGCTAACCGCAAAGCTTCGAAACCCTGAGCACGCAAATTGGTCATCGAAAAGAATCCTCTCGACGAAAAGCGGAGGAGACGCGAAGTGAATAACCTCGCGGCTATCGCGTATTTGCATGGCCCGCGCAGTGGCCGCACCCCCACGATAGTGCAGTGTCCGGTCAAGTTTTGCACCGCCGCGTCGGAACGGCCGCAGCCAATCAGAGAGCTGGAAATCGATCGAGTCGGCTGCCGGAACGCGCGACCTCAGCGTCTGCGGATGCACTCGACCTTGCCCCATCATGGCGCCCGCGACTACCCAGTGCGAGATACCGCCATTTCTCGGATGTAAGCCAACCTCGAATAAGATTCAGCGGCTATTCGGCGGTGAATGCGAGAGAAAGAGAAATGCGTCAGCATTACGTTGCACCTATGTGAGATCCACAGATCCATGGTTTAAACCGTGTCCACCACAATGGAAAGTGTTGTTCAGGAGCTCCATCGACACGCGACCTTCCTCTTCTGGGAGCGAAGTCGGACTGGCAAGCAGAACACCGCCAGTTCCAGTATATATATATATATATATATATATATATATATATATATATATATATATATATATATATATGCGCACTTCTAAGCTTTCACATCCCCTCCTCGTGAGCGGTTGCCCACACTTCACACTCACACACTTTTCTTCCACTCTGACATTCCTAATGATAACGCATTAATGTATGCGGAAACAGGAGACCCTGAATGAAGGGAGCTTGCCTACAAGTTTCGACTCGAAATCAGAAGTGTGCGAATAGTGATTTTTGAGACCGAATCGAATGCGAATTAAATAGTGCGAGAAGCCAATCGAATGGAATTGAATATCGAATGCCTTTCGAACAGATTTCGAATAATGAAGAGCCGTTATAACAATTAATACAAAACGACGTTCACATCCCAGTATTCTTAAAGTTGGCAAGTTTCTGTCATTATATGGTACGTTATGAAGCGTTGTTTATTATAAGCACAAATAGAGCATTAGGAGTAAACAAGTAGTTTCTTCACATGCACAGGGCTCCTCAGAGATTGCCAGCGATCGCCGTACATACTGTAAAGTATGGCTACCTAAGGGATGTAGCCTACTCCACTACGCACGTTCTCATGTTTTATGTCTATACTATGCCTGCGGGGTTGAAAGTTTACCGTAGTTTTGCTCCAATGTTATGTTTACGTGGGTGAGATGAAGGCCAAGATGAAACCTAAATGCCCTAGCTCAAACTGCGCGTGCCTAAAACCGGAACCGGAAGCGTGGCTTTACTTAACGAAAAATAGGAGACGAGGTAGAGCACGTGGGCCAATCCCGAAAGTTGTAAAGTGTAAAAAAAATGTGCGCCGAGTTATCCAAGAATGCGACAGAAGTGGGTCTTGAGCATGTTACGTTGCACCTCTTTAAGGTCACGGATCTCCGACTTAAGCCTCGTCAACCACATTGCAGAGCTTTGTTCAGGAGCTCAATCGACACCCGTCCTGCCTCTTCTAGGAGCAAAGTACAAGTGCAACTGACTGTGGTCCGCAGTGGAACACCGTCAGTGGCCCTATAGGGTGTATGCACTGAAGCTCGGACGCTAAGCGGCGCTGCGGTGCCCCGTCACAAGTTGCCACATTTGTGGTTGCACCTCTGCAGACGACAACGTGTCCCGCCCGGTGGTTCTGTGCAAAGGTATCTTGTTTTGTCCCGTGTGGTTCCGCTTGGACAAGAAAACTAGTATTAGATGTTTCACTGAATGTGCTGTGTGAACGTGCGATATAGTGAGCTTGGCGGTGCAGGTGTGAGTTTCGCCTAAATATGTCGATCGATCTCCGAGCATGCGCTCGTGGGTCCGGACGCATCAGCAGTGCATGGTGTGGTTCACGCACTTCTTATAACAGGCCAAAAAAGCACAACGATGTCAGGATTCAAGGGCGGGTTTCTATGACATGCCTGCGGAGCCTAAAATACGAACTGCGATTGCGAACTACAGGTACTGTACAAGTACAGGTACTGTGCGCTTGCATTGACCTTCGTCGGGCTTCAGCAACAGCCCATACGAATGCCTGCATCATGTTCCTAAATGCATGAGGGTAGATTTTACAGTGGAGCAAAGATGAGTTTTATCTCCGCCGAATTTAGTCATCCCAACTGAAACCCATGCACCGTACTAAGTACGCAGCCGCGAGAACGCAAAGCTTCTGCCATCAGTGGGAAGTAGCCCTCGCTTCGCCACCGAGCCAAATAAACGGACGGCACGGTCGCGTGTTGTTGTGTTTGTTTTGAAATCAAGTTGACCGGGCGTGAAGCTTGCGTGTGGGGCATGTGGCCTTTTAAGAATGCGAAATCAAACGTATTTCGCTGGGCGTGAAACGTCAACGGAGCGAAACACTGAGATGCAGTCTGTTCAAAACATTGCAATCGCAGCCATCCAAGCGCTTAACTTGGAGACTTCGATCACATCCCTTATCACAGAAAGGAAACTTCTTCGTGATGGCAGTGTCATCGTTCAAAAATGCGAAAAAGTTAGTCATATTAGCTAGCACACCATTTTACCAGCGACATTTTCTAGTCGTCTAGAACCACTGATCGACGGGGCAACGAATAGCCAATAAGCCCCAGATTCATCGTTGCAGTTTCAGGTCTGCGCATCACCACGAACGCCGGCAAAATCGCCAACATGTGATTATGCTTTTACAGCAGCCTGTGGAATATCGTAGTGATAAGCTGTTAATCTTCCGCTGTAAAAGATACCTTCGTGCATTTAGGAAGTAGTCGCAGCAGTAACACGGGCTGTGCTGAAGCCCGGCGGAACTAAATATACTGCACGTACGTTCGTAAACGCCAGGTGCATGTTCGCACATTCGTCTACGTAAGCATGTCATAGAATCTCGCCCCCGAATTTTGAAATCGAATACTGACAGCTTTGTGCCTGTTTACTGACCTGCTTGAACAAGCGCGTGAACCACACCATGCACTGCTAATGAGTCCGGTCCCACAAGCGCATACCCGGAAATCGATCGACATATTTAGACGATGCTCACACCTACACCACCAATCCCACCATATTGCACGTTCACACAGAACATTCAGTAAAACATTTAATGGCAGTTTTCTTGCATACGCGGAACTACACGCGATAAAACAAGATGCCGTTGCACCGCAACACCGAGCAGTACACGTTGTCGTCTGCTGAGGTGCAACCACAAATGTGGCAACCTCCGCCGAGGCACCGCAGCCCCGCGTAGCGGCCGAGCTTCAGGGCGTACACCCTATATACATGTTTCTACCACATGACCGGCTTCGCATGCACAGTTCACACGCATACATATTTTCTAGTTTGACACTCCTAATGCTAATAAATAAAGTATAACGCTTGCGTCTCGAGCGCCGCGTCATACTAAAACGCTCCGACGCTGCTGCGTTCGAGTGACATCTTTTTGCGACGGAGAATGATCACGTGTCTACACGGGGTGACGTCAGAAGAACGGTGATGTCTTACCGAACTCGTTAACGAGAACAGATAGTGCTTCTTTGCCTTTGACGGTTGACTTCGGGCGTTTGTGCACCTAGCATCAGATTTGCCTTGTGTGTTTGTGTGCGTGGATAGCGGCTACAACACCACTTGAAGCTTCAGCAACAAGCGCTATAGCAACAGCCCAGCGAAGTGTCCCTGGAAAGGTATGCGCAGGCTTAGAAAATTGTTAACCACATGCTGGGGACAAAAACGCCCGACACACGACAGCATTGACCGATCGATGGCAATGAGGGTGGTAACAATAACGCTTCGGTCGGTTGCCGCCGAGGACGTTAACGAGGCATTGCAAGCGTTGACAGCCGCTGCTATAGCTTGTTTAGGCAGTGTTTCCATTTTTATTTTCTTGCAATTTCCCGGCAAGTTTGCCAACAGCGCGTCCTCAACGTCGCCGAGCCTCAGTTCCCTTCGTCGTCCTCACCTTCCCCGTCAGCCGCGGCAAAGAACACAGCCCGCCTAAATACGATAGCGCATGGCACATGATACGCTACTGTATGCACGTGGCGACATCGTTTTAAATGAATGTCATTTACCAGGCTAATGCGATTTAGTACTGTCCTTTGGTGGCGCCAATTTCTTGCCTGCAGTTAACATTGACGGAAACTCGATGATCACTCGATCCATGGCCTCTAAGATCCGACGGAGGCAGTGCCTCCCCCCCCCCAAATCTCGGAGGCCGCGATCACTGGTATGCAATATATACGTACAGACGGAATGACACTTGTCTAGAGTTAGTATATAGAGTGGTCTAGTGGGCGGCTATATAGGGACTGTGGCAGCTTCCGTAGCTGCCACATCGCGGTAGGTTCCACATGTTTCTCTTATAGCCCAGGGACCCAGCCTGCGACGTGACCACGCGTGGTGTCAGTGCGGCGTAGGCCTGTATTTTTTCATTTTTTTTCTTTGTGCGATATAATGGCGGTCAACTTGGCCGACTGACCATTCAAGGCTAGTGTGATTCCAGTCTGTGCGGAGAGTCGTTGACACCGGCAACGTGACGCCTGCCGTGTAAGCTAGATCCGTCGGCGTCTGTTATGACCGCAATGCGCGAGATGAGACAGACCGCGGATCGCGGTTATCGCACTCACGAAGTGTGAGGTTACCAAGCTTGACTCCACCCACGATGAGACGCAGAAGGAGCGGTCGTCGTTATCAGTTCAATCTTATTCATCTTACGCTATGTCGGGCGGCCACCGCCGAGCGTCTATCTCGGGCGTGAAACTGAGCAGGCGCGACTGCCGCACTTCCGAAGCTTCTATCACGTCTCTTATACTGGGCGCTTCAACGTTCTCCAGACAGTGCTACAAAACATTGAGTCTCTGAAGAACGTTACCAGAGGGAACGCGATGGCCCTACAGAATTTCCTTGGGGACAGCAAGTTAATTGGAATTTGTACATTATTACGAACTAAATATTTGGGTGTTGTTGTCACGGTGTTGAACTCTATATATTGTGTGTTTGATGTCAAGACTGCTTGAACCATGACATTCGTGTGTGACGCGTACGACAGTGTTTGTTCTTGCACATTGAACATAAACTTCTTATTGCTTATCGCGGGTGGTTGAGAAAAAAAAACTGTTTTTGTCTAATTTACATTTGCGTTTTATTTTTGTAGGCGTAGTTTGTGTGTTTGTGGTATGTAGGCTTGTGAGGAATTGGGTAGTTTCAATTATTGATTGCTTCGGGACAGCCGGCTTTAATGTTGCGCTTGTCTTCCCATTTGTCTGCAGTTATTAAACTACCATAACGAGATCTATCCAAAGAAATTCGGCTGGAATGAAAATTACGTGTAGTAAAAGAATCTGTCTCATGTTGTGTATGTCGCAACAGACATTCTTGCGGCGTCACTTTTTGGGTCTTAGCTCGGTAAATTTAAAAGTACAATTATACTTTCTTTAAACACAGCAAGGTAATAGGACACGTGAGCTGTGCTTCCAATGTCTTTAATAAACGTGTGCGTAGAATTTATACAGAGACGTGTAAAGAAAGCAAGAATAAAACATCTAATTTTTTATTTCACTGAGAATTAAAAGCAAAATGAAACCCCCCAAAAGAGCAGTCAAGCATGTAACACGAGATCACAGGATGCCGTATGCACAAACCTACTAGTGAGGGTGAAACTCAAAAGAAACCATACAAACTCAAAGTCACGCAATCGCCAAAAGACACCAGCGTCACACTCTAGCAAGAATGGTAATTTCTTTTACAGGCAAAAGCATGATGAAGGCGTGCTATTACAGCCATTGCGTATACCCAGATCACGGCTACCTGTTTCCGAGACTTCGCGAGTTTGATGACTGTTCCTGCCGATTACGCTGCCTTGGTCAAATCTGGATTGGCATCCGCACCCTTTGCGGTGGAATTTTCTAGGAATCCTGATGAGCCGTTTTTCACGTTGTTATTATGTTTCCGCAGCCTGTCATTCATTTGCCTGCTTGTCCCACATAATTTTTGCCACAGGTCAGCGGGACTCAAAAGGCGACCGCAGTTGCACAGGGAACGAACTTATTGCAGTGATTTACTTGGCACGTTGTGAAGGCCTCGATCAAAGATTCGATCAAGGACTCGATCGCGATTTTCATTGACAATGAAGTTGTTCAAACGACTCGCGATATGATGGAGACGGCCGAGATCATGACCACAGTTGCACAGGGATCGAACTAATTCCTGTTGTTTAATTGGCAAGTTCTCAATCTACATCAAATACATGATCAAAGGTTCCATCATGTTGATCAATCGACTTGCGCAAACACGGAGAGGACCGACATTGCATGTTTAAGCAATGGCTGTGCTACATGATTTCATTGTACTTTTGTCTGAGAAGTATCTTTCCTATCTTGCTATAGCGTGTGATCATGTCGTGTGAACCACTTCGTTCAAGCAACTCCGCCTTGCTGAATCAACGCCAAGCTGAATGGAGGCGCCACGGCTCTCCCATTGATTGTGGTCCCTACCATTATGTTAGGCCTAAATGCTTCAATTCTTCTGTCACGTGTTCACAGTTCGCAGAAGACCTCCTGCATCGTCATGTACGGCGGACCTGTTTCAGCGCTCGCTCTTTGAAAGAGCGCGCTCTCTCCGATCAAGCAGCAGTAAAATGCGCTTGACTACAAGTATCGTTCGACGACTCGTTTATACGCCCGTGTGAGGTCGTATATTCGAACGGGCCAGTGACGCCTCCCTTTGCAGGCATGCAGCAGTCTTGCAGTGCAAGCAGCAGTCGCAAGACGCAATCGCAAAGCATTTTGTGTTCAACTTGACTTCTGACCTCTGGCCTATACGCTTTCACAGCGCGACGCCTTCTGTTGGCCGCTGGCTGTGCCCACGCCTTCGGCTTCTCCGAAGGCAGGGCCAGCGATCCGGGGGGTCGGTCAACAGCCGCTACGGCCTGTCAGCGCAGGATGTCAGTGAGTGCGCAGCTACGCGTGACATGAATGAACGAACGGCCTGATTCAATGCCGACGTCTCATCTAATCGGTTTGCGTTGGTACTCTATCGCGTTCGCCCTGAAGTCACTTGCAGACCAAAGTAATAGGTGTTCCAAAAGTAATGAAAGAGGTAAACATTCTGGAATTTCTGAAGTATAGACGGCAGTCCAATGGTGCTTTTCGCAGAAATGCGTAGAGAGACATGGTAATTTCTTATTAGCGAAAATGTTTTATTGATGTCCTGGGAATTATGGGTAGTTACGCAAGGACTTTCCTGAACTTCGTCCTTCTGTTTTTGACTTGCAAATTGACCACCTTTCACAAATAATTGCGTTATAAAAGCATAACAATTTGCAATTGATTATGTGTGCGCACATACACTTATTGTTTTGCTTTAGAGAGCTGACTGTAAATGCAGATTCCAACATGTGCGCTGGATGTGCTTTTCTTCCTTTCTTTTTTGTTAGGAAACTCTGTCTTATTTATGGTCTGCGAGATCGGGCTGCTCGCTCGGGATTTGAGCCGCCGATCTCGGTTACTATGTTTTATTATACGCGCAATCCCGAATCACCCGGATTTACGGATAGTCGCACGTTGCCTACCCTATGTGGGGGGCAGCTGCAGGCTATGAAGGGCGCGCTTTGAGCAGCCAAAGAGATGGCACATTTTTCGCGATAGTTCTTGTGAAACAGATCTACTGCGGCACGCGAGGGATGGGGGAGGAGGGGGGGGGGCGTTGCAAGAAGTTCTGTCTCTGCCCCTGTCGTCATGTGAGACGTACAATTCCGCCAATTCCAAGTTTGAAAGCGAAATGTAATTCGAGATTTCGTCAGAACCGCGCCGCGTATGTGGTCGAGCCACTTTCGAAACATTTTGAGCCACTGCGTGCAGCCTTAATTCAATGACGCAGTCTTGACAGGGATGTCTGAGGAGACGTCAAAGGGACCACTAAAGGTCGCCACTAAATCAATTTAAACGGGTAAAATATCCTTTCACAATTCAACTTTTCTTTTTTTTTTCATTCGGCAGAAAATGGTTCGTATTTTTTTTAATCTTTAGCAACTGATTGCGATACCTCAGCGGCAGAAACACGTATGCCGTGACACGCGTGACGTTGAAGTGACGTCGGGAATTCGAAAAGTACGTTAACGCATGCTGGGCCCTCTGACTTAGGCAAAGGAGGCTCCCGAAACTTGCTAGGTGGAGTCATTGGTTCTCCTATAACGCAATGCAGTCATTTTGTAACTGATAGAAGAATGAATAGAGTCGTGTGGACCCGGTGTCAAAATCTGTGACGTCACAGCATGCGGGAACTTTGGGACGGCGTCGTTATACCATCTCTTATGCGTCTTTTTTGTTTTGTTTTTATGTCGCTAATCAAGCTGTTTCTCACGTTCAGTGTGGCCGCGTTGTTATTGCAGAAGCCTAATTTACTGCTACATCCCAACTAGATCTTCCTTTTTAGTGTCCCTTTCAATTGTACTGCCATGGGCGTTTCACATCCATCACCACGGCCACGGCAGGCGCTGGCTAACATTCCCTACGAAGAGAGAAACGATCAGGGCGATATAGGCAGAGTGATAGACTGCAGTAGAAGTATATAATAGCTGGTTAGCTCAAGCAGGTCATGTGACTATTTGTCGCCGCCCCGTCTCACGTGTGACGCCAGTAGAAACGATCATCAGGGCTAACTTGACTGCAGCGTAGCGAGGAGCAATTATTGAGGAAAGACAGAGAGGTTGGCCTGAGGTAATAATATCATCTAGCCTGCTACTCAGTCTGGAGAGTAGAGCAGGAAAAGAGGAGAGAAAGCGGGGTACAAGGAGACAACGGAAGAACAGCCGCCGCGGTAGCTAAGTGGTACAGCATCGCACGCGTTATGAGAAAGACGTGGGTTCGAATCCCACCTGAGGCACGGTTATCTTTTCGAGCACTTTCCTTTCTCTTATTACGTCGCCACGTCAACCAAAAAAAAAACACACTTAATTTATCCGGTGATATTGCTCGGCTTCGCGGGACCGTAGCCTTCGCGTTGTCGTTGTCTCATGTCACGTGACACCCTAGCTGTTTGCGTCAACGTAGGTTTGCTAGGTGCGTCAAGACAAACAGGGCATGTCGCTCGTCAGACATGATGCAACATTTCGTCATGCCATGTCGTCGTCGTCGGGGGCGCGCCCCCGTGAAACCGAATACACGAGCATATGCATGCCGACCGAATTCCGAAGTATACCGGGCTACGAGCGCAAACTATTTGTGTCTGCCGATGGGGGGGGGGGGGGGGAGGATTTGCCCGACACATGAACTGACTGGCGAGGGGAAGGAGAAAAAGAGGGGGGAGAGAAGTGGCTTCTGGAGAAAGGCTAACCCCTGGCTAGGAGTGTACGAGAACATCCTACCCCGGCTGTGAGCCTCAGAATAGAATCACGTGCACAGCGATGCGGGGTTCGAGTTCAAAGGGAGGAGCGGTTTCACCGCCGGAAGCACAAGTCCTGTGGGAACCGCGGTGGTTGCCGTTTTTACTCACGTAAGAGATGCGCTTGTACTTTTTTTCCCCTTGCAGTATAGATACGATGCGGGCGTTATGGGAGTCAGATTCGTCGTCGACACCGCGAACATTGCAGCGATTGCTACACACAGTCTGCAGCTAGTAGTTAATAAACTGCGAAGAATTTTTAGTAAGCTTCACTAAGAGGAAGTTTTACCAAAAGAGCTTTTATATAAAGATATCTGAACTGAGAAATTAGATAGAATTATCATATTAGTAGGAACGCGAAGAAAGGGAATCGGGGGACCCGATTTTTATTAATCATATCATAAGGAGCCAACAAACAAAGACACCAACGACAACATAGGGGACATTACTTGTGCTTACTAATTGAATTAAGGAAATGATAAATTATTGCAAAATAAAAATGGATGAAAAAACAACTGGCAGCAGGTGGGAAATGATCCCGCGTCTTCGCATTTACGCGTGCGATGCTCTTACCTCGCCATTTTCCTGTCTACTTTCTAGGGTATTTGTTTTACTGCTAGAATTAATCCTGGTAGAGTTAGCCTGCGCCACCACTCACAAAGTAATGTGTTTTTTTATTCAATTAGTAAGTACAAGTAATTTACCCTATGTTCTCGTTGGTGTCTCTTTGTTGGTTGTTATGACATAGTAGTAGTAGTAGTAGTAGTAGTAGTAGTAGTAGTAGTAGTAGTAGTGGTAGTAGTAGTAGTAGTAGTAGTGGTAGTAGTAGTAGTAGTATCGTACCCTTTCGAAAACACTCATTATTGTCCTCTTACGTTTACTGTGTGTTTTTTTTTTATTATGCCCAGCTGTTCCTTCGATCCTTCTCTGTTAGATACCTGCGCGTTCATCGCTTTTACATACATTCTCTTGTAGTTGGCTTTCTTATTGTTACCCAAGATTTGTTTCCGTCTTGCACCACGATGGGACTTAACACGAGCGAATACGGTATATACGAGCGGGCTCTCCTTTGCGGTGCCGTGTGCAAAGAGAGCAAATGAAGTCGCAGGATATGTATCGTCGGTCGCTCGCTCTTCCCCGTCGCACCCCTTTCTCCGGCCAGCCGCCTCCCAGTCTGTGACGTTGCATCATCCTTTGGTTTCGTCGGCGCCTTGTAGTCGCCCTGCACTGCAGTCCATTGTCTCGGATATCGCGTCGGCATGCTTTTGCGGGAGCGGCGAGGCAATTCGTTTTCGATGTCAGACCCGCCGCTGCGTCCTCATGTGTCGTGTGAGAACGTTGCGTCAGAAAAAAAAAAGACAAGCACAGTTCAATGCCACGATGCATATACGAGGTCAAATACCGTGAGCGTCCCGTCGCATTTGTCCGCAAGCCTACAAATGTGACGTATATTTTACAAGTTGCTCGGAGTCGTTACAATGTTTACGGGGGAGGGTTTTACAAGAATGCTGCACTCACAAATCAAGGGCGTATTTCAGAGCGGCGCATGATACGTCAATTTTGTCCTCTTTAGATGTCTCGATAGTTGCGGTTTTCAGAACTGTGATGTCGTTTTCTTTATATATATTGTCAAGTTAGAGAGATTCCACTTTGTCTCGACTTTCAGTCAACTCAAAGCTCCTTCTCGGGCATGATGACGCCCTCTCAACGAAATGTTTCGAGCACTCCTTGCAAAACAACGATGGCATCGTCTCACTTCTGCATGTATACATGTCATACCTTGTGTCGGCAGAAACACGGGCACACTTGTGGAGGATACGGGACTTGCACAGGCGGCATTAGATGGCAGTGGGATGTATTGTGCGGTACAATGTTAGCCGCCACTCCCTTGCACGTTCTTGTCAACGTCGCTCTAAGCAGCCCGTGTATGCGTGCGTTTTCCAAGCATTATCTAATCTTCACTTATCGTTTTTTACGCTTTGTTTGTAGCACTGTCGTCTGCTTCCGCATTGCGAAGTAGACGACGCAGCCGCTTATGAGCACCGTCCGTATATTCAGCTAGCTTAGCTGATATGTAGCTTGAGTAGGACTGCAAGGAATTAGGGTTTCAAAGCGCAGTTGGCAGCGCCCAAGAATTCTTGGCGTGGTCGCGACTGCTCTGAAAGAGGCACGCTCAGTAACAAAGGACAACGAACCCTCAATTTGAAACCTCGTGATCTCGGGACTCGTCAGATGCGCCCCGACGCCAAGAAATTTTGAAGTCCCGCCCACGTGCTTCCGCGGCATTCCGCATCCCATTCTTTTGTGTAACAAACGCCACCATCTGCACGCCAGTAATCTTGGTGCCAAATATGCAGCCGACCGCGCTTCGCAATCCATGCAGAGAAACAGAGGGTGAAGTTGAAAATGTGATGACTGCCTCATCACGCGGCCGGTGCATTTGTAACGTCCCCTAGCAACGGTTATTGTATTTTCATATAGCATGTTGAAGCTGAGTAGGACGTTCTTTAGGTAACATAGGTATATTACCACTGTCGTCTGCACAAGGCTTTTGCTATTGAATTCTCCTGATCAGAGGGATGCCGTCTGCATGTCACTTCTGCTTACATCTCTCTTGATGAGATCGATGTCGTCTGCGTGATGGATACTTCTGCTTCTGATCTCCCCTCATCACGGAGACGTCATGCTCGAGCGATGCGTGGAGGATATAACTAGCCTGGACTAGCAACTGAATTTCTCAAAAGCAGTCGCACACGCAGTCTTGCAAGTATATGACGGTTAGTTGGCAGCATCGAAGAATTCCTGGCGTGCCGTTCTTTGTGTACTTGGTGTTCTTTGCCAGTAGGAGAATGCGTTGAAATAGTGCGTCAGCAAATGCTTTTCTCTGGCGCAATCTCGGAGCCCAATCTGCAACGGTCTGGGCTTCGCACTTCCGACGGGAAAGTGGAAGCAAACGATGCACCTAGAAACAGACGACGCCCCCACGAACATAGCGGGGTCAATGCCCTTACACAAGCGTTCATTGACCTTAGGGCAACTTTTTTTTTTACTTACACTGGCTACGCGAGTGTAGGTAATGTAGGAAGTCGCCGTTCTTTTTACTTGGTGTAGAAAAGTGTAGCTCTGTCCACCTACACAAAGCCATTTTTATAGCTATAGTGTAGCATGAAATCTACACTGCGGTTTCGATTAGTGTAGGCAGCAGACGAAAAACAAGTATGCAGGCTGGCGTTGCAGACGCGGGGCGCCATTTTGTCTGTGACTGTCGGCACTGATATAGCCACGATATTTAATATTCGCTGCAATGACGGTAGCGAAGTGCTGGTGTGACCATGTATCACAGAGGAAGGTGACCTAATGTTTCAAGAAGATAAAATTATCTTACTTACGGATGGTACGGGCTGTTTCAGACTCCGCGCTGTATTATACGCATATTGAAGTTGTATTCGTGCACTGTGCATTCGCGATGTATTTCGCAGCAGTTTGTGTAGACTTGTTGATGAAAAGAAACTCGTACATTGGCGCTTAGTTTCAAGCAAGTGCATATATGAGGTCAGTAAGTGCGAAGTCAGACGAAGTGCGGTGTCAGGCGCTTTTCGTCTGCCGATGCGAAAGACGACGTGCTCTCTGCTCTGGTTGGCTACAGCGCAGCGAGTCAAGTGCAGCGCACGACGTCATAGCATCTGTCCAAAAAAACACTACTCGTCTACAGGAGCCTGCACGAAGTCTAGACAAAAAAATAGCCCTACTATTCTTCAGGTCGAGCTGCTGAGTAGAAGATAATTGA
Source organism: Dermacentor variabilis (assembly GCF_050947875.1). NCBI lineage: Eukaryota > Metazoa > Arthropoda > Arachnida > Ixodida > Ixodidae > Dermacentor > Dermacentor variabilis. The sequence goes on along the minus strand of NC_134578.1, from coordinate 15,518,797 downwards.
GCACTACAATATAATGGTCTTGAGAAAGAAAAAAAAACAAAATTGGGAGGCTAACCAGAGTAACTGTCAAGTTGGCTACTTTGCACTGGGGTCGTCAGCCTTGCTCAGTTGGCTATTCTGCGCATAACTGTGCGCATGCAGTGTATAGTTACGTAATATGTAGCGAACGTAATTGCACAAAGTGCGGTTGCAGACGGGCGTTGTCTGCTCTTGAGCAAGATTTCCCTTCCTTCTGATCCCTGCCCTTTAATGGCGTCTGCATAGAGGTAGCAGCTCACCTTCGATGCACCACTGCGATATTGACTGCACGTGCCTCAGCTATTGTGAAGTGGCTCTCAAGGACAACCTGCGTACTTATCTCGTGCAAGTATATTTACTGTGTTGTTTTACTACCTTTCTTTCTGTTGTTGACCCTTAGGTGGCTTTGTTTGCAGCAGGTCAGTAAAGAATCTGTTGACCACTGACTCGGCGCCATCTTTACTGCGTTATGGAAGGCGCTGAACCTGTTATCTTCCAAGAAACGCCCGCAGTCTGCGAGTCATTTGTTTCGTCTGCCGAGAGCTCTCGGCCGCGGCCGTCGTCTGCTCATTCAGTCACCTCGTTGCGAGTAGTTACCTGCCCAGCAAGTTTGTGAAAGAAAATGCGCAGAGCACATAATAGCCCAGAAAATAACATAAAGGTTCCGTAGGGGAGTGCGTAGGCGGGGGAGTGGGTATCATAAAACAAACTTGAAAAGGGCAAGCAAACAAAAATAGTCTGCAGAGGCAGGAGCCGCTGCGGTGGGCGGGTCAATGATGGAGCTATAGTGTGTGCAGACGGTCATCGTCTGCTACGTTCTGCTCAAAACCGGCTAGCAGACGACTCTTGTTGCACAGCTGCAGCCTCTCCGGTATCGGCGGTTAGAAGCAGTTGCTTTTGAAAAAGCGGCCAGAAGTACGTGTATCAGGGCGTATTTTCGCGACGGAACGAAGAAAAAGAAAGCCAACACCAAATGAAAGTTAAAAAGGAACCGCGCAAGCGATAAAGGCGAGCGGGCAGAGCAGACGGCGGTGGAAAGTCATTAAGCGCTGGAACTGCTTTGTGAACGTTGAATTGTGGCTCGAATACCCCGCGCCATCGTACACGCCATGCAGGTGCAGCACATTAGTAGCGTGTTCGCCGAAGGAAGGCTGTTGACGGAGCTGTGGAGGCCAATTTCTATACACTATTTGAAGTAGTAGTAAAGTTAAGTGTAGCTGGGGGGGGGGGGGGAGGGACAGTTCCACACAGGAAGACTGTTTGACCTCCGCAACGGCAAGCCTAGAATAATTTGTCTTCCTCTCTGGTCGCCTGTCTCGTGGTGTTCTGGGCTCTTCCTCCAATGACCATTTCTTCGGTCGTTGTTTACAACTCATAGCAAGCAAGTAGAAGCGCTTACATTAGGGTCTCTCGATTTCGGCGAGTATACTCGTCTGGCCAGTATCACTCGCTTCTTTTCACACTGTATCGAACAACTTGTTACTCTAGCTTCTTTAATAACTCATTAAATCATTGTGGTTTAGACGGCCCTATCGGCTGCTGTCTATGAGGAGCAAAAAATGTTGGCACAGAATAATCGTGCTTTCTTTTTCACTGCTAATGAAGATTACCAGGTAGATAGCGATATTTCTATCGTGTCATCTCTCCGAAGCCGTCTTATCATGAGGATGCTTGTGATGGCAGGCGACATAATTGGTTTGATATAATTACGTCTGTTGTGGCAGGGGATGCTGACAACGGATGAAAGACAGAACCAGCGCTTGTAATGTGTTCTTCTCGTCCACTCTCCACACGCGCTGTGTAACATACGTAGTGTTATCAGTCATTGTTGCCGATTGCAGAAACTTAGTTTTCTCCCACACAGAAAACATTCTGCTCCTTTCGACAGTATAGCGATATTCATGCAAGAAAAAGTGGCATCCAGAGATCATCCTATGACGTCACCGCCAAGCCAGGCAAGTTCAAGCGTCAACCTCTGTAGCCTAAGTCCAATCAATCAATCAATCAATCAATCAATCAATCAATCAATCAATCAATCAATCAATCAATCAATCAATCAGTCATGTCGGTAACTCACTTCGAAATCCAGCCATCTGTAGCCGCTTTTCGGAAGCTGGCAGAGGTGCAAAAATCCCTACGATAAGAGAGCAGACGAACTTTTACCCTTTTATCTGTCTACACGACCGCCTAATGCCCCAACCACTGGCACGCGCCGGAAAGCTTCGGCGCGCGCCGAAGGGTCAAATGCGTCAAAGCGTCGGTCGGAAACGCGGCGAAGCGGAACGTCGCGCAGCGATTATGTCTACTGCCGATGCTAGAAGTTTGTCGACGCGCGGCGAAGCTGCGCCGGCGTGCACCAATGAGAGGCTGCGACGAGTCGCACGCGTCAACCAATCGAAGGCTGCGCAGCCTCCGGCTGCTATGCCTGTAATGGCCGCCCAAGCGGAGGCTCCGGCATCAACGATCGTCCGAGTTTTTTGGACGCACGACGCGCGCGACAGTGTTCCTAAAAGACAGTGTTGTAATAGTAGGCCGACAACGACACGACCGACCGACCGACGACAGTGGGTTGTGGCAGTGCGACGTGGATCCGAAGCGACTTCGAACGACGCCGACTAATCCAACCTGCCCACTGGGTTCCGCCGGGCTCAGTGCGATCGTCTGCTAAAACAGCCAACCGAATCACGATTACCGCAACGTCTGTGCTTGTTGTGTGTGTATTTTGTTGTGCCCAAAACGAATGGAAACATGTTTACGAGTTCCGAAGTCTGGATAATCAGCACACGCCTATCGCCGATGTTGTTTACGTTACGCGTAGGCCTAGCGGGTCCATCGAGTTCGTAACTGACGAGTGAACGAGGCCAGCTAAGAAACTCTGTCGAAGGAAGTGAATTTTCAGGTCCGTTTGGTGCTGCAGTGATTTAAAATATGGCACTCCTGACTTCGTGTGATGTGTGATGTGGTGAATGAACCGTGTGGAAGTTGGGTTGGTCAACCGCGGCGTGTTTCGTGTGGTGTCGGTTGACTCAAGTGTCACGGCCAAGCTCTGCGCTGTTTCCAGTGGTAAAGATAACTTCCGAAAGCGAAATACACTAGTAGCCGGACTATTACAAGTACTTACATAATCAGCCGTGCCGCCTGTTTCAGCTGACACTGCGCTCTTCTATTCGGCATGTGAATCCAGTTCAGTACAAGTTCACTGTACTCATTCACTCACTTCTTTCTAGTGCGTCCGTCTTTTGGGCTAGTTGGGCATAAATCGCTCGTGTAGCAATCAAGAACACTGACGCACTGAAGCATACGTGACAATGCAGTCATGTTTGAGTCAGTGTGTCGTTATAGTTGAGTACTGCAAAAAGAAATTATCTGTTTGCAACGTGTGCCCTGTGTGCAGTGCATAGCAGGACCTGCATCATGCAAGACCTATGCGTGTAGCAGCGTATACCACGATTGCTTCGATGCCCGCTTCAGAAGCAGCAAGTACTGAGTCAATGAAACTGTAATTGATTTTTTATCTCACTTTTTGCTTATGGAAAGTGTAGATGGTGTGAGTGCATTGTGGGGAAGGTGAAAAGGTGTCGTCAGTGTTTTGTGCAGTCAGTATGCTTAAACTGCTGGAATCCCTTCAGCTTCTACTAAAATGTTTCTTGCTGCGATACTATAAATTGTAGTCAGGACAAAGATCTACTCAAAACCAAGTTACTAATGCATCTGTGCAGAATGTGTTTGATTAACAAGTTAACGCTTCCACAACAACAATATGCCGATGCACAGCATATGTGCTTACAATAAATACATTCCGTAAAGGTGAACGACTGGGATCAAACTTTGTAGTAGCACCGTAAAAAGTGCTGCCATGCGTATCAGCCACAACGAAACTGCTGCACGTCCAACCTTCTTCCTTGGAGGCACTTCTATAAAGACTGTTCGGGCCCTTCCCATTCTGGGTGTAGCATTTAGCTGTTCTCTCAACTTTTCCGCATATGTCACCAGCACTGTATGTAAGCACCGGCCCTTTCTTGGGTTTGTGTCGCGTGTCTCCCTTCCCTGATGACCTAAGGTTTTCCGAGCACTCTACACTTCTATCATTCTGTCACGACTTGAGTACTGCTCATCAGTATAGTTCCCGTAACAAACTCGCGACGCTAACAAACTCAAGCTTGTTCAGCGCCGGACAATACGCACCCTTTACTCCCGTCTTTTCGGTTGTCACAAGCTCATGCCAGCCTTCGAGGATTGCCTCAAACCCCTCAAGTAGCACACCCTGCAATACCAGCGCAACATTGCACTAGTCTATACTGCAGGGTGCTTGACGACTCTCTGGACAGCACTAATATTTCTTCAGTTCGTCTGAACAAGTGGTCAGCACAGTCTGAGCCCTCATCGTGCCTCTATGGCCCGACACCACAACTCCATGATTATATCTGGCATGCAGAGCTTTCTCTCCACCCCCCTGGCGATTTGGATTCTCCTTCCTTGGAACCAGACTGAAATGGCACTCCTGTGTGTTGTGCACCTGTGAAATGTGTGCGTGTGTGCCATGCTGTGTTATTGAGCAAGTGTGTGTGCACATGGAGAGGAAGGAAGTGTCTTCTGCATCCTGCAAATTCCTGCTCTAGATGGCTGGTTATCAGATGCTCTAACATACAGGCATCAGCCTTCTTTTTAGTCCAGTGTGCCAAGTTACCACTAAGATTATTATTGTTGTTATTATTATTATTGTTATTATTAGAATCATCACTTTGACCACGTTGATTGTGTTGAAGCCAGCGTGACACATAATTCAAAATATTTCTGGAGCTTTGTGGGCTCTCCCTTCTAAAAAGAGTGCCAAAGATGTACGTCTTCTTCATGAAAATAGTGGTGTTGTCTCGAACACTGCTGATGCCTTTGCAGAACATTTCTGTTTGCTATATGGTGTGAAATATGCTTCAAGTAACCTTCCTTCTCAGTATGGCGCAGTGTATGCTAACAGTCAATGAAAACCTCGTTTCCAAGTATATGAAGTGCCTTAAACTTTGCCTTAAACTTTCCCTTTCTTGTGGTACTGATGGTATTTCCTCCACAGAGCTTAACCCTTTGCGACGCTGTCTACACAATTGGGCACAGCAGGAGCGTGCATCAATAGCAAAAGCACTGATGAAAGTAATGGTATTTAAAATGTGTTTCATACATCTTGAAACACTTATTATTAAAACTGTGCTGCAATTTTGAATAACGTGCAGAATGTTTTAACAAAATGAGTGGGAAGGTAGACGGCTGGGTGTTGTTACTCTGTGTCAGTACGTTGTATGTAGCGAGTTCACTTCTTTCATTGTTTTTTACAATGTCGTGCACCAGGCATAATTGTCAAGTGGCTGGATAAGTGCTTTTCAAGCTTTTCAAAACACGATATAGTACATGTTCTCATATTTTGTGTTCCTGTAGTGAGTTTTCGCATGGAGTCGAAATTTTGTAAACTTGACAAAACTCGCTAAACAATTGAAAATTCTTAATATTTGCTGCAGCTGTACACTTTCTACGATTCTGAGTATGCAAGAGATGTGGTGAAAGCAACTTTTCAATCAACGGGATAAAGTGGTGTCTGAAAGGGTTAAGACATATGGAAGCATACTTGTTCCTCATTCTCACAAGCATCTTCAATAGTTCCCTAAAGTCTAGTACCTCTTCTAGCACTCGGAAGGTAGCGTGAGCATTGCCCATGCACAAATCAGGTGCTGGATGTGCAGTTACTAACTGCCGACCTATATCTATCCTCTTCAGTGCGTCAGGTGTTTGAATCGATATGGGATTCCTCGCTTTCTGTTAGTGCTAAGAGCGTTTTAATAAATGAACAGCATGACTTTGTGTGCCGACAACTTAAAAACTATTTCAGACTGTCAACAGTGTTCACCACTGCATCGACTTTCAAAAAGACATTTTTTCACTCTCAAACTGGTGCAGAAAAAATAAGTACTCTTAAATGCTTCCAACACTACGGCATTAAGTTATATGCACAAAACGCACCATGTGAAATTTTGATACACCCTACGTGATGCTCCACTCCTTAGGGTCGATGAAATGAAAGATCTTTGTGTGTACTTCGACAAAATGCTAAGCTTCTTCTCTTTACATAGATAATTACACAACATGCCCTTCACGCTCTTAGAATTGTATGCCGTATATTGCATGATTTCCACTCACCTGTTGTGTTTCTGAAATTCTGCTGTGTGCCTCCAACTACTAGAGTATGCCTCTGTAGGAGGGGGGTGCAATGTGCAAATCTATTTCTGACCTCATTGAACGCATCCAGAATAAAATGATGTCTATCTTCAAGCACCACTTTTGCCATTCTGGCAACCACAGTTGAGCCTTCTCAAATATACTTCAACTCGCACCTCTAGATTCAAGTCTTAATTAATCGCACCTTTTGTTCCTGTATAAGGTGGTCCATGACATTATACATTCCTTAAAGCTCGTTAAGTGCACCAGTGCAAAGGCTCTCTAGCTGTTCCTGGGCACTACAATGAAAATTTGAATGATTGATTATTATCGTAGTATAAAATTGTGCTTTTTAAGTATGTACTAGTATACTATTTTAGTGCAGTAGCTTTTGTGCAATTAAAAAAAGGGCATGAATTAAGAAGAGAGAGAGAAAATGATAAATGAAAGGTAGGGAGGTTAGGAGGCACGATGGATGCTGACCTTGTTAGAGAAGGACGCCTGTGGTCGTCGTTCTGGCATGAATTAGGAAAGTGCAATAATATGCTATGTGCCTGATCATATGCATTGTGCTATTAATTTCTTCTGAGTTTTAATAATGGCTGGCTACTGTATGCAGTTTTGTGCAATAAAATATGCCACAGCAATTATTGCGTGCCTCGCAGAACAAATTGAATATATCTTTCTCAGTCAAGACATCATAGCAGGCTGAAAACAATAAACTGCAATTTTTCTTTTTGTGGTGACGAAGTGTATAAATTGTGAAAATAACCTGTTTATATATTTCTTATACTATGCAAATGAGCTGCTCCCATGCATGCGAATAAGTGCTTCAATAGTATGACTTGGCAAAGGGCAACGAAAGACTCCTATTAAAACCCTCTAATTCTCAAGCTTGTATTATCTGACGGTATGTCATTTCATTAATGTAAAGAACGGCAAACTTGATATGTGGAAACCAGTTACAATAGAACATGGCCCTTACACTGTGAAAATGTTTTGTAGCAATAAACTCAATGCGAAGGCCTCCAGATGCGGTGTTGATGCATCAAAACAACCTAGAATAATAGAGGTGCTCCATGGGCTAGATTTGGCAGAATCAAGAATTGGGGGGAGACAAGATACGAATTACATACATTTTAGCTATTCTAGTTTTCTTTTTTTTTTTGTGAGTGCTACAGGTGTTTCAATTCTGTTTTGCTGATTTTCTCAGAAGCCACTTTTTCACGTTTCTCTCATGCACTAACAAGCATAATTATATTGACACGGATGCTTTATCTGTATCCGGTTACCGTATTTCACCGGCTAAAAGATGTTAAAACGTTATCGCTCGGTGCAGGATGCGCCTGAACGTATCGGAAGTTTCGCGAATGTTATCGATGGTTGTGTCTGTTGTCGACGAACCTTGCTAATCTGATTGCATACGCGACACGAATTGTGTTGTAGTTTCTGGAAGGCGCGCGGGCACTAGCGAATAGGCCAACTTTCGACGACTGACGTATGCAAACCGACGCGCTTGACCCGCAGATGAGATTTTCTACGATTGCCGACATTGCTCGCCGCTATCGTTGCCATTGAGCCGGCACTATTTATTTACCGTCACTACTACGTGGCAATATTTCCAACACAGATTTTTTTCAGTTATACCATTGCACGCCTAATTCTTGCATAGTTGGCTGTGCAATAAGCTACCAAAAAATGAAATGGTACAACAGTTTTTGATATATGGCATCGTCGTGCAGGTATTCGCAAAGCGATCTTGCAGACAGACGACGCGCGAGCGCTGATGTCGATATTTCGTACACTATTGTTACTTCAAAAATAAAAACGAACTGTTGCGGCAGGTGTATATTCATTATGCAAACGTGTTTTTGGTATCTAAAAGCACATACAGATCACAGCCTTATTGTTTCAAGCTTAGTTTACAGCAGGCTGTTTTAGGCCGGACTTTGACGGATGAAGACGGAATAGTCCAGCAACAGTGCGCCGCAGCCGAGGAGCGAGCTTCGGCGCGCGTCGGAGCTTGTCTCCAGTGGTTGCGCGCCCTTTCCCTCCAGCCGAAGCGAAGCGACGCGTTCGCTTGCCAGCGCGCGCCGAAGCTTTCGGCGCGTGCCAGTGGTTGGGGCATAACGTTCTGCATGTGATATTAAGTGAAGTTTCAACATTTAAACTAACAGCGCATCAAGATTTAAACCATATATACAATGATTGGATTCGCTGCTAGTGTGCTTTAAGAGCTCATGAGTTCTCACTGTCACACACAAAGACTACGCGTGAGTTTCTAGACCAATTTTTTAAACTGGCCAAGCATAGCGAAGCAGCTCGCCATTCTCAATCCCATTGTTCGCAGTTCAACTACAGCCCCGCACTTTCCCTCCCCTCTTTCCCCTCGTTTTATATTTTATTCTATTTTCAGTCTCCCGCCAGGGGTCAGCAGCTGGCTCCAGACGCCTACGCCGGATCCTGTTGACCGCGCCGTTAATTGAAGCGCGAACGAACAGAATGCTAAACGACCCGTCGGTCAACCGGCTACGAGATGCTGACCTGACCTCTGCCCAGACCAACGGCGCGTATAGGCGGCGAAGGGGAGAGGATAGCGTGGGAGGATTGCAAAGAAGTATTTCTCTCGCTTGCTGGAGGGGACAACAGCCCGTTGAAGTGCAATCGTAAATTGCGCTTTTCCGACAGCTAAACGGGCACTCTTACCGTTTAGTGAATGCTCGATCAGGCCTGGGAAGACGCAAATGTCAAAGACGCGAGGTGGCACAACTGTCAGGCTTCGCGCGCAACTTCGCCGTGACGTCATTAACTTTGAGAGAGCGTCGGGTTTATTTTGTTATTTGTTCATTGGTGAAGAAGAGCTTTGCATTGCATTCTGAGCGAACCAAGGGCTCGACCGAACAACCTTCGAGAACTTCTCCCGCGCCAAAACGACCCGAATGCGAGAAAATAGAACGAAAATTCGTCACGCCCTAGTGACGTATACCGACGCCCAAGTATTTATAGACCAGGCCCTTAAAAACATGCACTAAGCTTCCGTTCCGTGATTAACAACTTTTGGTACAGTCCTCGCCGCACTCAGTGCTGGTATAGTGAACTGTTCTGCCTCTGTCCCCTTCAATTCCTTCACCTTGCGAAGGCAAGCTGTTGTGTCGACTTCCCCAAGATGGCCAATGTTCGCCGACAAATATCCTATCAAAGTCCTCGGAATCCTGTGTGACACTATGCCTATCAATCGTTTATCAAGCTCCACAAAATACCTTACGCAAAATTCATACGCAACATTGTTTTATATCATCGCACGCTTTTGAAGCGTCGCCATTCCACGCGACGTCGCTATGGTCTGAAACATCGAGCGGACGACGGAGCAGCTATCGAGCAGACGACGGACCAACTCCAGCAGACGACGGACCATCTATCAGCAACTGTTCACATACAGCGCATTCTCGCGGAGAGGGGTCCGTTCGGCGAGAGAGGACGTGTGGTTCACGTTACTCTAGCTTTCTTTCATCACATGAACTTTATGTTCGTTATGTCTTTTTATCCGTTTCGAACCCTACTCCTACACTTTCTGCGAAAGTTCAACGACCTCCCTCGTGCGTGGCATACGGTCCACTCCCGGTCCACTTTTCTTTTATGTTATTTTAAAAAGGACGCGCCCTCTGGGCGAGGCGGCCATCTTTCTACGTCCGGATCAGCAAAGTCAACCCCCTACTCGACGACCATCGTGGTCTCCACTGCCCCAAAAAGGCCCCCTACGGTCTAGACATCACCCCCCGCGCCTTTCTACGGCCTCCCGGTTCCGTTGTGGCGCCGCAATTCAAGACGGGCCCGACGGCGCCTTTCGGACTCTACGGGAGGTCGAAACGTGGGTGAAAGGGCGTAAGAATGCGTCTGAACAATCGGCCTGCCGCACTTATACTGCCGGTCTCCACTTGATTTGTTCCTCTAGATGTTGTTCGTAACGGGACAGCAGCGCCCCCTAGTCAGTTCTTATTCTTCGCGTTGTCCAGGTTTCCCTGAGCGCTGAACGAAATGAACCTTTCCTAGCTGGTCGGTTTCTCTATCGCATCTCGCAGTTTTGCAGCGACAGCGGTTCACTAAGAACGTACTTGGTCTAAATTTAGTGGTCTGCTCTCGCAGGAATCATAATCATAACCACTACTATTATCATCATCATCATGTTCAGCAAGATGTTTTGATGCCAGAAGTTAGAAGGAAATAATATTTAAAGGGGTACTGACGCTATAATTTAAGCTATTCATTTCTTTGCGTTAAATTAAGGTCCTAGATCTCTAGGCCCTAGAAAAATATTGAGAAGCCACAGACTGATCTAAATAATTTTGATGTGTTAGTTGTCCTACAGCCACTTTCGATTTCGTTTCCCATCAGCATACTGCACGTTTTGACGTCACGACGCAGTATGTGGTCATGTGTCTAGTATGCTGCTACCCGTTGTGAGGTTGTTATTGCCGATGTAGCGTCAACACATTGCAATGCACTGCTTCCACGTGACCACATGCTGCGTCACGACGTCACAACGCAGTCGAAAAGTAACCGAAATTGCATGGTTGTAGAAAAGCTGTTATATTGAATTATTTAGGCCGCAAACTGCGTGTCTTCAAAGTCTTTTCCCTGGTGTTTAGAGGTACGAGACATTAAAGCAACAAAAAGAAGGCTCGTAAATTTCATATCAGTACAACTTTCACTCTATCACCACTGAGGGCACGAGCACAATTCCAGGATATCAAAAAAAATTAAATTATTGGGCTTTAAACGTGCCAAACACACTATCTGATTATGAGGCACGCCGTCGTGGGGGACCCGGAAATTTGGACCAGCTGGCGTGCTTTAACGTGCACCTAAATCTAAGTACATGGGTGTCTTTGCAGAGCCATCGTGTTGCTGTCGGGTTTTCGTTGCACTGTCCCCTTTTATTGCCTTCTTGCCATTGTCGCCGTCCTAATGGTCGCACCAGCTGTTGCCGATCTGGATGACTCGTGTTTCTTTTTTAAAACAAAACTCAATGCTAACGAAAGCGACGAAGAAAGAACTACGACTCGATCCGATCCTTGAACAGCGAATCCAAGCCAACCAGCCCAATAACTTGGACTCCTAATTCAAGTGTTTCTGAATTATTGACGGGGTTTCACCATGATTGGCGAGCGTCAGAAAAATATCTGTCAGAGGCAAACGAATATAAAAAAAATTCCAACTACAGTGTCCGTCCTAAGCATGGTTGTGTTGGCGGTCAAAATATTGCAAGGACCATAAACCCGACTGCCCTGTACAAGCTGCAGCAAACCTGTACTTTAGTAAGCGTATAAAATACATTCCATACAATACATCCAGATTATCTCTTCATCGTGTAGGAAAATATACAGATGGGAAGCGAAAATACGATGTGCCTTTCTTTATTTTTTAGACGTTTGACAGGCAGGTGCTGTGGAAAACAATGCCCCGTGGATTCAACTCAGTGGCCCTGAGCCTACAGGCTTCATTATATTGTGTATAGGGTGCCTAAGGCGGTATTATCGTCTTCAACAACAGACACTGTACTCTGTTCTTTGAATTTGTCTTCCCTGCAAAGCTTCGCGGTTCCCAAAAGCGCTTGTTCCCTTATACAAGCTTACTTCCAGTGCGGTACATTAGGGGGAAAGCGCCTTGGTCGTTGACCGCGTTTCTTCTTTTTCAGACGCACATTTTCGTTACTCTTCACCAATATCATCGTCATCGCCACCGCTGCCACCATCATTATCGTTGCTACAGTAGCTCAAGTAAACAGGTCTCCGCGGACGTTTATAAAATCGGTGCACAACTGTATAGTGCTTCTTTCCTTTCCACTTTTTTTTTCTCACTTTTCATCCCCTTTCCCCCATTTGCAGGGTTCCGAACCGGAGGTGCGTCTGGTTAATCTCACTGCTCCTTCCTTGTTTTCTTTATCTCTCTCTCTCTCAATACCAAATGCCTCGTATCGAATAACCAATGACTGAGAGAGCTGCGTCACAGCTGCTCAGGTGCCCTCGTCGAGTATAGGCCAGAGAGCGCTGCCGAAACACCGGCAACCCCTCCGCTAAAACGTCATGGTGCTCCGATGTCGCCCGACGAGGCAGCCAACAAATTGCGCACGCACGAGAGATTTAGCGTAGGCACGGCGCCACGCGGGCAATTTCGAACGGCGCCAAGCGTGTTTTGCGCGCGCAAGAAATTGATAATGAAGCGCTTGCGGCGGTCGAGGGATAGGCGTGCCCTAATGAATCCGCGCGTTCGCGGTGTTTGCCATGGTGCGGTTGCTGGCCCTTTCAACGGTGCCCGCCCTCAAGAAACTAACGCCCGAAAAGTCAGACAGAAAGAAAGGAAGAGAAAGAAAACGAAAGAGAGAAAGAAGGAAAGAAAGGAAGATAATAAAACAAGAGAGAAAGGAAAAGGAAAGAGAGAAAGAAAAGGAAGACACGAAATACGAAAGAGTGAAAGGAAGAGAAGAAATACGAAAGAGTGAAAGAAGGAAAGAAAGGGAGGGAAGAAATACGAAAGAGAGAAATAAGGAAGGAAAGGAAGAGAATACGAAAGAGAGAAATAATGAAAGAAAGAAGGAGATAAGGAAAGTGAGAAGGAAAGGAACACGAACGAAAGAAAGGGCGTCGTCGGGTAAGGCGCGGGTCACGTGACTCACGTTGTGACCCCATAGCCACGCCACGCCACTGACAGCATCTAGCTCCGTGCTGCAGCCGTTCTGCAGATGGCGCAGAGCCGCCATCTTTGGAAAAAGCATTGTAGAGTGTACCTCGTTAACCAAAGCAGACTAGGTGACTGTCATCGCCCCCTTTCAAGGGGATGCCACTAAATGTTCGTCATCTTCGTGGACAGAGACCAGGACACGCTACTCCAATGGCACCTTACTCCACGGCCGCCCAAGTAAATTTTATACGCTGAAAGTGCGACCATCAACTCGATCCATGGCTGACTTCCAAACGGAACTTCGCGGCTAGAAGTTGGGTCAGCTTGTGAAGACGCGTTCTGTTCTTGGGCACTGGCAAATTTCGATACGTTGTTCGGATTTCATCACGTTGGTATTTTGAGTCAATCAAAAAGGTGACGCCCTGTGAACCAGTCAGATCTGAGAACATAGCTACTTCAACAATGTGTGTTTATGTAGACGTCAGGAATATGTGTGCGTTTCTCTGCAACGGACGCGAAGCACGGAAACGCGCATTGTACAGGGATATTTTTGTTTAGATGCAGCAAATTTCAAAATAATGCCTGTGGCGGATAGCAGAATTCTAACCCTTCACCTAAATTATACGATAAGGTGGCCAATACTTCTTAGATAAATCAATATTCTTAACTGAACCATAAACATGACCGCGCTAATTAGATGTTTATTAGTTAGTTGCGGCACATATTTCTACCTACCAATTGTAGCTGGTGAGTATGCAAGGCATCGACTTGGAGTGAATTCTAACAATGGCGCCGTTATTTATATTTGTACCGTCAAACTTGCGGTAAAAAATGCGCTGTTGTTCCACTTACTTTTGTTACAGAAAACTCCGTTTCATGCTTTGAAGGACAAAACTAACTGCAACTCCAAGGCATTTCATCGGACACTTTGAAAATAATTTCGAAACTGGCATCGTCCTAATAATTTGTTCCAAGTCGGTACGCTTTGCATGCTATTAGGTACAATTTGTAAATTTAAATATGTACCGTAAAGTAATTAACTAAACAGCCAATTAGTGGTATGCTGCTCGGTTAATTATTCAGTTAAGCATTTTCATTTCCCGTAGAAGTAATGGCCGTCTCATCGAGTAATTTACATCGACTGTGCTATCGCCCACAGGCAATATTTTTTTAAATTTGGAGCAGCTAAAAGAAAAGGCACTCTGTAGTATACATTGTACCAGTTGTTTTCACGAATAAGGGTGTTATTATTATTATTATTATTATTACGACGACATAAATGTCGTAGTCACGACTGGTGGCGACGATTATAATAATAATAATAATAATAATAACATATCGCACAGCCACGAACACCCATTGGATTAGGAAGGCGCTCCTAAATCGTTTGTGACGCGCTGCATAACGCGCTCACAGTTTCCTAATTGTAGCAGAAGTATTGACGTCGGCATCGAAGGTATTGTTGGTGATTGACTTTTTTTTGTATTTACGCCGTGAACAGAACCGGAGCTTCTGCCGGAGAAGGGGCTCACGACCATGCCGCCGTGGCAGAAACATGACAAAAAAAAATAGATTGAAACCGTGCGCGGTATGTGGTATACTTGGCACTGCCTGTTTACCGCGACACGTACACGTGATGTATACTTGACATTAAAGTTAGAGGATTGAACGTCCCGTATCAACTTAAAAGGATACGGGGGACGATGTAGTGGGGTAGTCCGGATCAAATTCTACCACTTGGGGTCCTTCGAGGGGCACCGTAAAGCATTCATCGTTCGCATCAAAAATAGAAGTGCCTTTGGAAAGTGTGCCATGACGAATCGGCATCTGTCTGTTTGCTTGTTTCCTTATTTGCTTGCTTGTTTGCTGGCTTTCTTTCTTCTTGGCTTGGTTGTTGGCTTGCGCGTTCGTGTGCTTGCTCGTTTGCTTGTTCATTTGCTTGTTCGTTTGTTTGATCGTACATGTTAATGACTCATGCCACAATTAACTTCCACCTACGCTTTCTCTTTCTCTTAGCAAAACTAATTGCAAGAATTTGCAAGAGTCTGCTTCGTTGTACACCTTATACGTGTTACTTTGATTCGCACAGTACTCACGCTATGTCAATTCACTGTGGTCATCTGTCAAGGAGACATATGCGATGTTTGCTCAACTTTTTCCTTCGTTCTCGTGCCGCTATTATAGCTGTGTATCCATCCACCTCGGCACCTGATCGTAGCCGGCAGCTTAACCTCTGTATAGAATAAATTAAACGTCCGTAAGCACGTTATTTCGTGGCACTGAAGGATGACTGCTTAGTTAAAAGAGCCCGCGTTGTTCTATCAGTTTCTTTATTTAAATTTTATTTATAATGTGGTGCCGTGGCGATCTCACACGAGGCGCCGGAAAAGGCTTCGCGACAGAGGTGCACCAAGCGCAGTATAAGTACGAACGCGGATTGCGTTTCTCAGCGCTGAAAAAAAAAAAACAGCTGTCATTTCCGTCGGTCTGTCGGTATACGGGACATCGGAGAACAGCGAAGCTCCAGTTGAGCGAACACTCGTGCGAAACCATTCATTCATCCCTGTCAGGCTGCAGCCGTTGTTATATTCAAGATCATTATCATCATCATCATGACACTTCAGTAACCCTTAAAATGCCGCTTGCACGGTATCGCGTAAAGGAACAGTGGACATCAGTTAAAACACAATGGGCACCGCTATAAACACACAAGAAAAAAAGAACAACGAAGCCGAACTTGGAAAATTTCGGAAATACAATTGTATATCTTGGACTGCTCATTTTGTTGTTGTTATTGCTGTTTTGTTTCACTGCGACAGTAATTGGTGACTCAAAAGCCGAGTTTCCTTTGCCTGCTTGTATCTTACGTTACGCAGTCGTCATCAGGACGCAGCTCCTTGATTCTGTGCTTCACCCTCGCAGTATGGCGAAGTGAAAAAAAAAATAAACGAAATTTTACGCACCGCTACCACCACAGGGGATCGAAATCGCGCCCTGCAGGCAATTGAAAGGCAAGCGCGATAACCACTGCGCTGTCGTGTAGCGTATCACACGTGACAGTTTGTGCGTTGTTGTGTGCAGCACGCGGACCTCGAGAGTTGTGGCTATATGCGCACGTATTTCGGAGGCCACAGCAGACGACGCTGTAGTAGACGAGGACGACTTTGTGAGCATCGCAAAAAAAAAAAAAGAAAGCTCTTCTCGAGAATATGGCGGCTTGTGCTCTGAGAGCGTATACTGCTGACCCAGTTCAAAGCGGCAGAAATCGATGAAGCCTGCCGACGTTCTTGCTTTACTTTTTTTCCCTTTTTTTTCGGTGGCAGGACGTTGGGTTTCATCAATAACACACCGTCTCAGTAGCTACTAGGAAATATCTCCAAAAACGCGGACCGAGCAAGGAGTTCCACGAAGTATGGAAAATGCACAACGTTTCGGCTGGAACGAATTGAAAACGTATCGAAGTAAAACGCCCGAGCAATAATAATAATAATAATAATAATAATAATAATAATAATAATAATAATAATAATAATAATAATAATAATAATAATAGAAGCTTGCCTGCATAACGATCGTCCTTTAAAAAGGCAACTTCTGGAACGCAATTTCTTCAATTAGCGTTTTGCGATACCGCGTATTAGCGGCGATTCCAAAAGCCTGCTTAATGCGTGTCGAACTTTCTCGGTCCTTTAAAATATGCATGCCACAGAACGCGAGTTCCAGGACAGACGACGCAGACGGTGCAGACGACAACCAGAAAGGGACGCCATTAAGTTGGCACAGATGACACACCGAAGCAAACTTAATTTCCACCTCGGTGCAGTAAATACTTCCCACGATTAGTACACAGAATACATTGCGAATAACAAAAGCAAGACCAACTGACACGAGACATTAGGACTTGCAGTTTCCCTTAACGTAATGGCGATAATAGGTGCGCACAGCCTCTTGCTTCGCGTCTTCTGCATGCGCCTGCGTCGTCTGCACCGGTCTGCGGCTCGAAGAGCACTTGACGGTGGTGTGGCGTCTGTGAAACCGGTTCGAGGAGCCACAAAGTTAATTTTTTTTGCTTCATTTTAACGAACAGACGTCCTGCTTATCACCATAAACACCTTTGTATGAAGGAGCGCTGACCCGCACGGCTTTTCAAGTGTCCTATTACCTGGCGAAAAACACGGGGGCTTATCGTCGGAGCGCCATGAATAATTTATGAACCCTCCAGCCCTGTTCCCGCCTCACTTCATGGATCATTACGAACCGACGCCTACCTCGACTTCTACCCCCCTACCCTCCTCACTTCTTAGATCTCCTTAGTTCAAATTGTCTACCGGTTCCGCAACAACAACCACGCCAGGTTAAAAAAGCGGGGGCTGGTCGTGACCGTCCGGTATAGCCGCGCACCCTTTCGATGAAATCTCGCGAGATCTGATGTTGCTGGCGTGTTTGTACAGATAGGAGTGGGGAGATTGCGGTGTGTGTTGTATCCGACAGGTGATGAAACGTGCAAAACGACCTTTCTCGCTTATCGCATCGTTCTCTTGCCACCGTATTCGTAAGAAGCCACGGTGGCTGCCGGCTACTTTTATCTGGCAGCAAAACGGCCTTTGGTCAAAAGGTCGTGCCAACGGCGAATCCGGAAAGTGCGCTGTTTCGAGATTGCGTCCTTGGTATAGGAGTGGCGGGGCTTATTTCCCACAGAGTGCATTTTCCAGTGAACCTCATCAGCTATTGTTACCGCTTCGACGAACAACGGCAGACTGTCCGTACGGTGTGAGGTCCTGAGAGCAATAACCGTAGCGTTAACAAGACGGACACAGGAAATGTGGCAGGATGAACCTTACTGATGTAGGAAGCGACTAGCCCTTGGACAAGTTCTCATAAAGTTCTCTGAAGCTGACTTCGTTCTTCATCAGCCCAGAAAGCCTCACGAGTTCTTTACAGTGCCTGCGCACTGGAGGCAACAGATTCGAATGCCCGGATGTAGCCACGCTACTACTTGCCTAGCGAGCGTGATTATTCTGAACTGTCTACTCGCTCTCTTTCCTGACCTCCTATCTGTCTGTGGTGTAGTCAGTTGAACACTCCATTCGTGGCCTCCGAGATTGCAGTGCAGGTGCAATCTCGGAGGTCACATTTCATCTCACAACTTCGTGCAGTGCAGCCACAGCCAATCAGAAAAAAGCGAAGCAGAAGGAGAGTAAGGAGAGTTCGACTACATCGAATCTAAAGGGGCCAGTGACTGAACTTAGCGAATTTCCAAAACAATTGCTACGTCGCAAATGGCCCAAATGCGAGAAAACAGCTTAGAGTCCGTGACGTCACGTCGACGTGCTGACGAAGAGGTTTCGGCGCAAAATTCCAGAAATGGAACTTTGACCTTCTATTTTTCTCTTTACTATAATCAACCTATTCCCTCGAAATTAGTGAGAACAGAGCTTCGAAAGAGTACTGTTATCAGTATAATAATATCTTATGTTTCCCTTCATCTTGACCAGTCTTCATCAGCAGGTGACAATCTTCGTGATCACCTGTTACGATATAAACTGAATTAGTCTTCTCCTTCACCAGTATTCATCAACCGGTGATTACCTTCATGATTACCTGTTACCGCATATCAAACAGTGCTGCCAACAAATTCTAACAACAAATGGACATTTTCATCTTCTTCTTCGTTAATGAACATTTAACAGACTTCTCCCGTAATGCGAATCAATGGAGGCGATGGACACGCCATGCAAACAAAGGTCGCGCGTCCGTGGAATTATCGCACACTGACGTGACAGTGTAATTACGGACCAGCAACGAGGCTGCTGCGTAGAGGTATTGGACGCACAAACCGACGCTGCAACGAACACGCGACACGTACAGCTGGCTGCGCCCCAGCTGGAAATGAGCGCCGAAACTTGTACGTTGGCTTGGCGTTGCACAGCTTATTTGGTCTTGCTTGTTACTAGGGCAAAGCTAGCCTGTTTGCTGGTTTAGCGTTGTAGTCGTGCTGTTAGCATACACTGTGCTAGTTTAGTTCGGCTCGTTGGCATATGGTCTACGTTTCGGTGTTTTACGGTTGGATTACCGTGTAGACTCGTGTAAGGGCCGCACTTTTTTTTTTGTTCACGATTTTGATGGGGTGCGGGCCCTCACATGGTGCCGAACCTTTTGGTCAAAACTCTGGGTGTATCGTTGCATAAGATTTCAACGCGCAGTTCTTATGCAGTTCTTAAGCTGGCTAATGCGTTCACTTCCGCTACTAGTGAAACGTATTCCCGATCCAGTTAATACGTTTGCCGCGCTCTGGGAAAATAAATGCAGTGCGGAAAACGGTTGAATGGAAGAGCAGTGCATGTTATTTTTACCTATTGCAGGAAACTTGCGCAAAGTGCACAGTTTCTAGCAAACCCCCTATGTTTGAGTTCGTTTGAGTATATGGCTGGCTCCACTTCAATGCCTCCTGAAGTTAATAATCGAAAAGTGAGTTATTAAAGTATGTCACTCATTATCCGTTTTGGAAGATTATCGCGAAAATTCTGTTTTGCGCCACGGAAAAAAAATAACGAAGCTTGGTCGACACAAATTCACAATTCTGTCTCGACTCCCCGACTTTTTTAATAATCAGATATTGTCGCGTAGCTAAATCTCGCCGTGTATATCCTCCGAGCCATCCGGAAATTCCTCGAGGGCCACCGGAACAGTTATTTTTCGAAAGCGTCGTTCGAGCTGCGTGCCTTGTAGCGATACACTGTGAAATAATTTACACCCTTAAAAGTGAAATAGGTTTAATTGTGCCTATAACTCACACTCTTAGGGTGTAATTTATATAACCGACACCCTAAAGGTGTGATCTATAGACATATTTACACCCTTTTCACTTTTAACGGTGTAAATTATAATCACACCCTAAGAGTGGGAGTTCTGAGCACATTTACACCCTTTCTCGCTATCAGGGGTGTAAATTATGATCACACCCTAACGGTGCGGGTTATGGACACATTTACACCCTTTTTCACTCTTAAGGTTGTAAATTGTTTTATAGTGTATACCCGACGCACGCGCAAACGGCGCCACGGGAAAAAGCGCCCCGAAAGAGCCAACTTCCTGCTCCCATCCCCGGTTCCAAAAAAACATGATCACATGAGCATATTTTCCAGCTTGAATTCCGCGTACGCAGCCGCGTCGTCTGCACGCGCCAGAAAAGTGGCGGAGTTGCTTCCATTTCGATTTAATCTGTTCTTCTTTTGTTCTTGTTTTTTATCGCACTACAATATTTGTCTGCTGTTTTGCAATTTGTACGCCTCTAAGCTTGCTACACCCCTGTATGACACGTTTATGGGACAGAGACCCAGGAAAGCCTCGTCAGGCCTTTTGTCGTGCCCGAAACATTGGCAAGATCTTGAAAGACGATTGACTGATTGATTGGTTGATTGATTTCATCCAACCACTCGCTGCTCTTTAACTCACACTTTCGCTTTCATTCGCCGATAGCTCTTTCATCACCTTCCACGGTAAATACCTGAAAGCCATCTCCATCAACCACTATCGATCGGGGCCGTAAGGGAGGGGGGAGGGCGTCGTCGTAACAAAGGCCGGCTTCGGTTACCATTAAACGCTTAACAAAAAAAAAAGAGAAAGAGAAGAAAAAATTTCACGTGATCTATATTTGCGCGAGAGAGAAAGGATATGCTAGAGAAAGGACCCCACCTCCATTGTTTAAGTATGGCAGACCCCCCCCCTGCCTTTCAAGAATATATCACCAATAAATATAAAAATGGAATGATGGAACGAAAACTCAGTACTCAGTAATCGATCACAGGTGATATGAAGTGCCAACCTCGCATTCACTAGCTGTTCAAGAAGAAAAGCATTCTTCGTGTCGATGATCATGTGGGGTCCTCTATGACAACCCGTATGTTCCCATATAATCCCGCATGATAAGTGGCCACGCATAGGGTACGGAAAGGCACGGAACATATCGCTTCCTTTTCTTTAATAGGGAATACAGAGTTATATTTAATGTCCTATAGATCTATTTACTTTAAGGAGTAAACACTGTGAACAGTTATTATTATCGTGGATTTATTGCCAGTTACGTGTTCCCTTTGTAAGCCGACCCAACTCTACAAGTGGATTATTGTCCGCCACGGTAGCTCTGGGGCTATAGCGATCTGCTGCCTAGTCGGAAGTGAGGAGTTCGAATCCCATCACCAACGACCGCATTCCTAATTGCGTTCCCAAAATGCAGAAAGGGAGGCTCGCATATACATCAACTACTGGGTGCTCGTCACACAATCCCAGGTGGCCGAAGCTAATTCGGGCGCTAAATGGACATCTCTGTTACAGCCTCTGTGATCTTTCGGGACTTTAAACCCCGCGGATCAATATTCTGGGGAGCTGAGAGTCCCGAAAACTCCCCAAGAAACGGATCGAGTCTCGGATCGGCTCGTTCTAGCCATGGGGAGCGTGCGGGACCTTGAACGACCTTGCGCGTTTGGCGCCGAAAGACAGGGGAACCGAGAAGGAAAGCAAGAAATGGGGATCCGGGTCGACGCGCTCCACCTTTTTCGCGCACACGACGACGTGCCCTCTCCTAGATCCCTCTTTTGCCGCCCGCTGCCCAGCGCGCGCTCCGCGGAGTCGCACCAGACACCCCTCCCGGATCCATACCCACCCGCGAAGCGCGTCTCACCTCGTGGGGAAAAAAGGAGGAATTCGTGCAGACGGGAGAGAGGACTGTGACTCGCTCTCTCTCGAGAAGCGCATAATGTAGATGCACAGAATGAACTGGCACGAAAGGAATGAACGAAGGTAGGAACGAAAAATGAAGGCAGGAAAGAAACAGGAGAAATGAGGAAGGGGCAAACGAGTGCATGGGGAGGAAGGAATGTGGGGACAGAGGGAACGAATGAAGAAGGCATAAAGAAAACTTAAAGTTGTGCAAAGGAAACGGCCTGCATAGCGGGAAACTGCCTATAGGGTATATTAGCAATGACCCCGCTCAGTAATTATTACCAGCGTAGCGGGAACTTGGATGTTAAAAAAAGAAATTGGAAGGCACGCCATAAGGACAGCTCAACGGGCGGCGGACCGGAAAACAATATGCGCAACGTTGACGAATAGGAAGAGGGAAGATGGCACTAACAAAACAAGCGCGGGCATGCAGCCTATATTCTAGCTGAGATTAAGAGGACGGAGTTGGTTTGTTCGTGTAATGCGCAAAGCAGATAATCAGTTGTCTATCAGAGCGTAGCAGGATCGCCGCCAAGGGGGAGGAAAATGCAGTTGGGGAGGGCTGAGAGTTAGACCGAGTCACGAGATTAGGAAATTGGCAGGAGTCAGATGGGTTCATCTCACACGGGCCACTGGTAAAACAGGATCGCTGGAAATGGTCACCACCCTCCGGTGTACTTAACGGGATGATGATGATGATGACGATAATATAGGAATCAGAACTATAGGAGAAAGAAAGAAACAAATAGAGTTGTGCCGGCAGCATCGGCGTTTCACGAGAGAAAGAATCAGAAAAGGCAAGCGAAGCCGCTCCGTCGTCAACTGCTGCCGGAGAAAAAGGTGAAAGCACCCCGGAGGAAGAGAGTACAAGAGACCGTGACGTCACGCGCGCGTCACATCTGCCCCGCTTGGGCACCGCCAGGGGACGTCATGCCCTTGGAGCGAGTAAAAACGACCGACGAAGGCCGGCTATGACGCGCCGTCTGCGTCACTGCACCCCGCCCACCTCCAGAGGCAAGCGGAGGCGGAACGCTCGCATCGGAGATCGGCGCTAGCGGGCACAGCGAAAGGAGAGAGTTCGGCGTGGCATACCGTTCGCGTCGATTCCGCCTTTCTGCGCAGTTAGCGACCTCCTTCGCCGCGACGTTCGCGGACTGCATTTTCTTTGTTATAATGCTGGAGGTGTGCCCACAGCTGTACAGCGGACACGAGAGCTTCGTGCAGAAATTACGAGAAGTATCTCTTGCGCTGCGATCGCTATAAGCTACCACGGGAAGGAGCGTTGGCAACACCGCTGATGCCATACCAGTCGGCCAAACACGTTATCGTCGCGTCATAGCGCCCGGTAGGTTTCAATGCTCGCGCTCAGCCCGCAAAGCTAGGGCAGGAAAGCTATAGTAAACTAGAATACGGCCCTATTCTAGCTCAATATAAGGAAAGCCGAACGAGTGCGCTCCGATTAAAAACTACCGAGAACAAAACATTATCGGCCAATACGCCGTGTGTTGAAGGCCACGTGTTGGGCCGACAATGAGAGGGAAAAAGCGAAGGGAACGGCTTCACGGAGAGTTCGCTTGACCAGTCTCACTGCGTGGTGCATGCTCCCTCCTAGTTTAATGTCCTTTCTTCCGTGAAATGATGATCCCTGCGTGGATGGCTTCAAACGTGCGTGTTACGTTATTTAATTGACTTGTTTCTCAAAATTCCTAAGCACAAAAATTTCTTTTTCTAGACACAAAAGGGCGATTATACTCGCGGATAACTTTCTGTGGCTATGAAGGAAAAGCTACGGGGGCGGAGCTTCTGCACATGTGTCACTGCGCCAAGTAGTGCGCCAGCGTTTGACAGTGCTTTTGGTTGCTCGGAACAGACGCCGAATCGACGCAGCTTCCACGTGCGACGGTTTCGCGTATGCCCAGACGCGGAAGGGAGAAGCCGCAAAATAAGTAAACTTTTATATTCAGCGGCGTGTTTTGTCTTATTCAACTGTAGCTAATAAGGTGTTCATGTTTTCTCTTCTCCACCTTAAACTAACGTGCACGAAAACACGGGACTCTTTTCAGAAGCGCTCTCTCACTTGTGCGCGCTTTGCCTCCGTAGCTCTGCCTCCGTAGCTTTCCCTTCGTAGCCACGGAAAGTTGTCCGCGAGTATGTAGTCTCCGAACACGTGCGCAATGATCGGGAGCTGTTGCTTTTGCAGCACAATGGCGCGTTGAAAATGATCAATTCCGGAACTCACAAAGCCGTTTGAAGCCACAGGGACGAAGTTTCGGCAAATCTTTACGCTAATCCACATTCCCGAGCTGGCTGAAACGCCAAACTTGCAGTTCCCGAAGGTACTTGAGCCAGAGCTTCCTAATTATTGTAGGAAACCGTATACATGCAAAGCACGGTGCGAACGCTATCGTTGCTTTTATTTTCTTTCTTTCATTGACCAAAGCCTGGGCATGACGGTGACACCATGAATATGGCTGGAGTGTCGGTATCATTGCTTAACTTTAATTGTACAATTGTATAAAGTCTAATTGCTTAAATTGCATTAAAAGGAAACAACGCTGTGAAAAACGCTTTGGTTTGTTATAAAAGCGCATCTGCTCGTAATTATTCGAATTAAAAACCGGTACCGTGGTGAGAATCGACGCAGTACTAACGAAGAGTTGAAACACGACTCCGTTTTTTTTCATGAACTTCAGATCCTTATTGACGTTTCCGAAACTCATTTGGGACACGTTGTCAAAAAAGAACGGAGGTGACATAGTTTTCCGTTTATCACTTTGCTCTCTTACAAAACAAAACGAAACGAAAGCAGGAAAATGGTGTCAACGATCGCCACTCTTGCTCCCATCCCGCCATTTGTCAGCGTATACTCGCTGCGCAAACATCGTGAACTCATGTCTGCCAGCTGTCAGCCGTGCAGCCGCAGTACGTGCGCAGAGACATCGCTCTGCGTTCGCCTATGTTGCCCAAGTGTTGAATGTGCGCCATCTTCCGCTTAAAATAACTAGACGATTACTATCTATGCTGTCTACCATTTGGCAACCTGCATCAAATATGCTGGCGAAGACGACACACACACAAAATCCAATAACTTCTGCGCCGTCTGCATGTAAGGCCGTTTTCGCAACGCTGGTGCTGCAGACCTACTTGAGTGCAGACGACGTTGTCACTATGTATTCAGCACGCGTCGTCTGCTGCTTAAGTCGCTCGCAGTGCAGACGCGTTACAAAACGACGCGTCCATTAAGCCAAATACATCATGGAGCTTGCCACGAAAATTACTTTAGAGGCTTACATTACTTTAAGTACCGAGCTAGATCAGCTATCGTAGGGACGATGGTTAGAATACACCGATTTGTACGTTCTTCATATTTGTGGCTTCAGGCGTTCTTGCGCCGTAGTTTACTACGCCTTGCCTTTCTCTATTACCAAGAATGTATACTTCTCAACACATAAGGCAAGAACTTTATTCGCACATACGTGATTATTGCGGAATGCTGCATACGTATAACGCTATATTTCGTCAAAAATGATCATATTGCAAAATCCAAAAGTTATTAGAAGCCAGAAGGACGAAGCTTAGGCACATCCATGTGTACTATATAGTCATCGCTTCCATGAGTGTTAGTCCAGACATCGTATAATTCCGCCATATTTTCGAATTTTGTAATCACGGTATTTCGAGCCAGTCAGGCCGTAGCAGCCCTCTGCGCCAATCGAAGCTGGCAAGATAGCAACTTTGACAGTATAGCAGAACTTGACAATCTCCAGGGTACCACTATAAGGTGGTTGAAGCGCCATACTCGCAGTTTCTGCAGACGCTAGCGACTGAATTCCTTCTAGGAATTTTCGTATGGGCAACGTTAGAAAGCGCACCACTCCGTTTGTGAACCTTTCTGTATGCGCTTATTAACAAGGGCGCAAACCTTAAGACATCCAACTGCGCCCGATTGCCGCGCGGTTGTTGAGGCGGCGCCGAGGCAAAACGTGATGCCGAGGTGACCCGACCTACAGACTGTGTAGAAGGCAGCCAATAGAGCAGGAGCATTGTTATTTACCCTGGCCGGCGAAAGCACACGAGCTCGCAGCTGCGTTGGGAGCTGATGCGATCTCGCCGTCATCGCCCGACCTGAGATTGAACGAAAACAAAACAATACGAAGAGAGGGCGGCACGCGCCGGTTAGCACAGCTGTTGACGAGCGCGCCTTGCCAGAACGAAGAATAGCTCCGAGCGGGCAGAGGCCACGTGATGCGGCTAGGCCATGCCGGCCGCCGACTGCAAGGCGCGTTTGACTGCGTCGGGAAAGATGTCCGCTGTCTAGGCAGAGCGGCGCGCGCGACCCGTGACTTGCGTCTCGCAAGTCGTCACGAGCCCCGGCGCGAAAGAGCGAGGGGGAGGGGGGGAGAGGGGAGGGCTCGACCTTGTTTTTCGAGACAGTGCGGCGCCTCAATCGTGGCGTCGTGGAGATTTCTGGCACGGTTAGAGATGAGAGAGAGAAAGAGAGTATTGGGCAGAGCGCGGCCAACCTTAGGCAACCTCCTCGGAGGGCAACTGGAGAAGCATGGACTCCGAGACTGGTGGGGGCTAACACCGTCAAGCAGTCGAACAGTCTCGGAGGCAACTACTACGGAACAATGTCAGAAAAGCGCGCACCCTTCGGGGCTCGTTGTGTCGATAAAAAAAAATAATCGTCACCTACCCTACGTGACTGATTTGTGTACCTCTGCACGCCCAGTATTTGCTTTTAGGTTACGAACGGCATGCGAGTATTTCCGCCGTATTTATGCGTCCATTTAAGCGTGCCATATTTCCCACACAACACTCACGAACACGGGCAGAAAAACCGCGGAAATATGAATACACTAAGAAACGCGAAAATAAGAATATATGTTTCTTCAGAAGAACAAGAATTGCATCGACAAATAAAATGAAATGAAAGGTCATAATCAGACGTAGTGACTTCCTAATATTCCTGACTCCTCAGGAAACTTCTCTTACGCATGCAACATGGTGTTGCAAGTTTCCTGAACGGCCATGTACTCAATATATTTCCCAATGACAGTGGCCACCTTGGCCACCTGTCTAAAGTCCATTTCGTTGCCGAAAGCCTCTTACGGTATCATAGTTCTTGTAAAAATAAAAGATGCTCAGCGTCTCGTACAAATCTATGTCACATTACATTCTTTAGTAATTTGTGGTACTTATTTTCACAAACATGAAAAAACGCGAGTCACTTAAAAAATTCACTCAATTTCCCACTAAATTGACTCAGAAGACTGCACATGGAACGTATGATGATCTTGGCTAGAGCCCGTCTACACGCCTTCGATTTCTTCAAATTTCACCAAACGAACGCGTCGTTTTCCTAACCCTTCTGCGGGTTACCAAAATGAGGCACCTTGTAAGCTATGGCTTGGAGTGCGTACGGCAGATATTGTCAGATCCTGACTCGAAGCTTGCCACTATAATTGAAAAGAAAGGCGTGCAATCAACGCATTCTACCGGTGCCAACATATTGGGCAGAAGATTCGAGTTTGACAGATTCAATTCTATTTTATTTTCCCATATTGCAATACAGATGGAGGGGTTGCAGGAAAAAGCTACGCCAGGGTAACTTGACGAAAGAAGCTAGAGCACAAGTTAAGGACTGCACAAAGAGCGACAGAATGAAGCATGTTAGGCGTAACGTTATGAGACGGGAAGAGAGCGGTGTGGATCAGAGAGCAAGCGGGGATAGCCGATGTTCTAATTCACGTTAGGAGAAAGAAATGGAGCTGGGAAAGCCACGTAATGCGTAGGATAGATAACCGTTGGACCATTAGGGTTACAGAATGGGGGCCAAGAGTAGGGAAGCGCAGTCGAGGACGACAGTAGACTAGGTGGGGTAATGAAATTGGGAAATTCGCAGGCGCTTGTTGGAACCGATTGGCTCAGGACGGGGGAAATTGGAGATCGCAGGGAGAGGACTTCGACCTGTAGCAGACATAAAATCGACTGATGATGACGATGGAGCGGACCTCTAAGTTCGATCACAACGCGAGAGTTCCTCATTCTAGATCCACCGTTTGGCAGTTGCCGAGGCACGTCAGGGCGGTATGGCGACGCATTAATAATGCAGCGTCTCGTACAGCCGACCATATATATATATATACAGACGATCCCGATCGTTGCGCGCTTTGAGCACAAGTGCTTTTCTGACACGTGACACAGGCTCTACAAAGAGCGCCGAGCCGGGGCACCGCAGGAACCCTGCGCCGACACGTTGTCTGCGACCAACTGGACAAAGAGGGGGCAAACCCAATCGATGAAAGTTCGTCGGCCCCGCCACGACGCTTGTACCGCTGTGTACAGAATCGGAATTACTTTCTCATTTGTCGGAGGGCAGCCGCAAAGGGGAACAAACACACAATACGCACGTGCACGCAATACAAGAAAACGTACGCGAATAAAAAAAAACATCGTTAGCGCCCATCGCAAGAAAGCGAGGGTTACTGACCCTTCGAAGCTATCTTTGAAATGCCGACGGGCAAGCCAGTCGGCATTTTTTGGTTGATATATATCTAATTCTAGCCCCAATAACGGCATCAGGCCATCAGCTATGTGTGCACCAGGGGGGCCGGGAGGGGCACGGGATACTACTCACGACGCCGTCAAACTCCTCCACTCCCTCATCTTGTCAGCTCTGATTGGCCCATACGAATGCTACAGCATCACTGATTGGCTCAATGCGCCGGCACGGCGAAATTGAACAATTTCCAAAGTAGCACCCTCTTGGGAATTGGTGAATCTCTTGATATTCCATTGCAACTTACTGAGGCGTCCCTATAGGGTTTTTCGTACTGTCGCGAATATTTTCTCCTGTAAGTTCTTGTCCTCAGGACATTTTTTTTCCTGATCAGATTGCCCACCGTCTTTGAAAAAAAAAATGATTTTGTTCGTATATCTTGCATCAAATTTACTGTCTATAATTATCTCACTTTCTTTCTGATCACCCTGGGTTGCCTTCCTGTACCTCCAATTACCCTGCCCTTGGCTGCCAGCTTTATTAACCAATTCCTTTATTCGGTGTCCACGTCTTTCAAATATATACGTTTATGCAATCTATAGCAGCCCAGTATATTTTCATCCACGGATCTTCCTGAGTCTTTTCTCAAAACTATAATCTTTCTCGGTGCTTTCCTGGTTCCAAAAGAACCCGTGTCACCGCCCTGCATATACTGCCTGCTATATCGTGAGCCCCCGATGCCGATGGGCACACCGTCGTTGAGATTAATTTGTAATGCGACAAAATCTGTGATATTAAACATAGGTCGGTGTTGGCCTGTACGTCAGAGTTAGGACTACTACTCTTTGCCGAATGCCAGCTCATACTTATTGCAGCCCTAAAGTGCTCTTTCTTTCGTCACAGCAGCGCATTCCGCTTCTCCTTAATCCTCAGCTTGCCCCGGGAGTTTCAGCGCCCCCTGGAGTAGAAAAAAAAAGCGAGGACCGCACGTTCTCTACGTTCTGTGCGTTTTTGTTTCTGAGCCATTCTGTAGCTGCCACACTCCCAGAGGGAAACCCTTCTCGGTAATTATGCAACGGTGCTCGAGTGCAGGGGTAATTTATTCATTCACTTTATATATGCATCAGACTAGGTACGTAGTAGGTAGGTACGCAAGAGACAGGAAATAACACGCGCAGTAATCAAGGCGAGAGGCTCTAGCATAGTTGACAACGTTACCTGAAAGAAGCAGAGCATTGTTAGCTAAACACGTTAGGCGCGGGCGGAGAGTGTGATTACACGGATCGGGTTAAGCTGACTCGGCGCAGGTTGTAGTCAGAAGCGCCAGCGATGTTCAGCGCGAATCGGCACCGAAGGTGTCTTCGTTGGTTTTTACGTCTGCGCGATTTCGGTCGTCTGCTCGACCGTGATCAGCTCATTTCAACCAATCACTTGCAAAAATAATTTTAACAATCTATAAACTGTGCATAAATTTTTATAGACTGCCTTGCGCTTTCATAAATTACTCGTTTTTTATAAAACTCCTATAGACTCTCGATAGGCCAGTTTGAAGCGTTCGTCCATAGGCATTCTACAGAGTGTAAAGCCGCGCGCTCTTACATTGTCTATAGAATAGCCAATAGTACCTGTATGTAGACAGTCCACGTATATTTGTCTATATACATTTTATAAAGAATAGTCAATAAAATGCATAAGGTTATAAACACTTACACTGTCACAGACTACTGTCATAGACTAGTATGATATGATTCGTCTGTAGACAATACATTGACCTTATAGACAAAAGGTTTGATTTCCTGTCGACTGTCTCAAGGAACTCTCACGAGAGACTTGACGGGTTCTCACCGCCGCAGCGTGAGCAGCAGCTACAAACAGTGACATAAAATGAATGCAAAGCAGCGAACATAGTCTCGGGAGGATATAAATATGGTAGGTGAAGTAATATAACACAGTAACAAGACATCTATTTAATCGTTAATTTGTAGTCGCCGCTCTATTTGACGGGTGAGAAGCGTAACGCACCGTCTCCATGGCAACGCCACCTGAACGGGAACAATATACACTCCGTTCTGAACCGGTCGCTAATTAGTCGCGACAAAAGCGCATCGCTAGTTTAGAATTGCAAGAGGCAAAGAGGCTAACGACGCCGCAACATCAGCACATGCATGCTCCGCGTTTGCTCATGCGCTGCTCGTTTGACATTCAATCTGTTTGTTCGCTTTCGCTCGATTGTTCGCCCCGTTCATTCCATCGCTCACTTCCTTCATTGGTTTGTTTAGCTCTATTAGTTGATTGGGCGAATGAAGCCACAGACATGTATACCGTGCGAGTGCTATTTGCTTTGAGGGCAAGCGTCATCTCATACTCAATCGCTTTGTTCCGGGACAACGGTTCAATATATACATGAATAGGCAAGCCAAACATATTTGCAACACAGCCTGATGCACAGCCTAATGGAATGCGAAGGTATTCAGCCAGTGAGACCAATGAGACCCGTAGTTAAAGTACACTTTCCCGACGCGCTTGGATTAAAAGTGGACGGAAGCAAGAACCGGTCAGCAGTTGAGATAAGCAATAGACATTTAGAGTAGTGGTGAATAAAAAACCGGCAAAATATTGATACGACAGGATCCATTCCAGGCATAGCTAGCGATAAAAGGTAGCTAGAGAAATTCTGAGGACGAGAAAAAAAAGATTAAAGATATGTATACAAAAATACTAGAATGAAAAGCATGTGTAGCACATACCTGATTAACTCAAGCAGGCTACGTGACTATTTGACACCGCCATGTTTCAAAATAGATGCCAATAGCTCATCATCATCATTGTTATCATGCATCACGTATTGGATGAGTGAGTGAGTGAATAAACTTTATTGCAGGTCCGGCGAGGACGCGAACTCGTCGCGCACCCGGCTAGTCCCACGCCGGGACCGGCAGGTCTAGCCCACCGGCCCGGTCGCGGGCACGCCGGACGGCCAGGATTTGCTTTTCTAGAGCGGGGCTACGCAGAAGCGAGTCCCACTCCTCCTTGATGAACTTGGGGTATGTCGACCCGCACTCCCAGAGCATGTGAGGTAGAGTGGAGGTCTGGCCGCAGGACGGGCAGGCGTCGTCGCGATACACGTCGGGGTAAGCCTCGTGGAGAGCGGACAGACGCGGATATGTGCTGGTCTGTAGAAGCCTAAGCGAAACGGCTTGCGCCCTATTCAACTTGGGGTGAGAGGGTGGAAAGACCTTTCTGGACATGTAGAAATATTTAGTAATCTCGTTGTGAGTAGCGACAGCGTCCCTATGACCGTAGAAAGGAGGGGAGTCAGGAGGAGTGTACGGTAAGTCAAACGCTACGATTGAATCTGAGAATGGAGTAACGAGAGAGTAAAAACCAAGTAAAAAGAGCGTGACAATAGACTAAGAGAGTACTGTATTCTTGTTTTAGCGCTAAGTCACCATGCTTTTACTACAGTACTGGAGTCCAATCTTTGTTTTTCGCCCCATCAACATGTTCCCGCACCAAGTAACCAACTTAAACCACACTATAGCGTACTATATTATACTGCTCGGTGTTCTCCACGCCATGATCGTACCGCATCAAGCTCTTCCTTCCTCTCTTATTCTTTATTTCCTTTTTTTTCTTTCTACAGCACAGCATGAAATGATACACGGTCCATTACACATGTACGCACAACCTGTAAAACCACAGAAGAATACAGAAATATGGTGAGGAGAAGCCCCGGGCTAAGCGAAAAAAGAAAACTAAAGAAAAAGACATGTCCGCGAGTCAGAAAGGCGTAGCGGCTTTCCGTAACCCGTTCCAGTCGTCACCGTTTCCTGGTGGAGGAAAAAAAAAGACTGTGAAGACAAAAAAACGGCTAACGAGAAGGTGACGGCAAAGACATCGTTTATAAAATGTCACTCAGAAGTCCTCGTCGCGGCTAGGCCCCTCTGGGCGGCGGCCAAGTTCCTGGTAGACAATGTCAGTCGGTTGCTTTTATCGACACTTGCGTTGTTTTCTTTTCTTGCGTTCCCGCAGACTTTCATTACAGAAAGGAAAAATATAACACCAACCACAGGATAATAGCTGTCAAGAAAAATAAATGTGCTCCGTTCTTTTTACAGCGATAGTTATCACTGTTGCAGAAAAACTGTGAAGACAAACGAAGTTTTCTGGCGGCTCTTATGCGACGATAATGTGATGATGTAATATGATGATATGATAAGTATGTTGGCGACGCCTGCGACAGGCGTCTCAAAATAAAAAGGAAGCGTTTCAGGATCTTTTTTCACTGTATCGCTGTAGAAGATTACAATAATTTCGCACTCCAGAACGTGCGCGCATCAGTCGCGTGCCACTTCAGTATCAGTCGATAATGGAACTCAGTGGGGTCCATTATCTGCATCAAAGGAGGCGCTTATTTGGAGACACGTTTATAGCTGTACAGCCCTCCGTCAGGTCTTCATCGAAAACGGATCTGCGTGAAGCTCGCGCGCCACGTTCTATATACTGCAATAGCCACAGCAGTTGCGTCATCCGCATACCCCCTGGCACTGCTGCTTCCCGAACCAGTTTTCACCGGCGGCCAGACGCAGCAGGGTCTGCAGATTGGTTAAAAGTAATTTGTGAGTGCGTTGCGTCTCATTAAAATGGAGCGGGGGCCGCAGAAGCCGCGAGGATGTGAACAACCAGGCACTGCAGCTGTAAAGCTGAGAGCAGCGCCAACTTTTTGTGCTCATGAATGACTATAACCGTTCAGAAGAACATGTGCACTGCCACGTTTCAATGTGAAAGTAACGCTGGTAAATTAAACTATCGTAACGTAACGTGTTGATGTTTATGGCTTAATTTTCTTTTGCGAGCTCTTTATAGCCATACAGTAAGCACCGACGCGTCCAGCAGCGCGTCCTGAACGAAGCCAAACTTGGTCGAAGTAAAATTTACAACAGCAATGTACTGGTACTGTCAAATGCGACGCGAGGCATTAAGGGCTATCCCGATTAAGGGGAACGCTGGTGCCCCCGCGAAGCTGACCCCGTCAATTCCTACTCTAATTTTTTTTCGATCGATATTAGCTTTGATACCCTGGCGAAAAATAACTGAATCAACGAAAAACCAGCAGGGCATTCCCCGTTAAGTTAACAACACGACATCAAAGTCTCTAAAGGGTAAAATGAGCTACTTTCATTATGCTCACAGCATCATTTCTATGAAGCAGATCGAAACGCATCAAGCCCTTCTTACTCAAAGGTGATAATCATTTCTATTCGCATATTCTTTGAAACGGTGCGTCGACAGCGACCTAGCCTGCTTGAGCCAATCATACATTGTACACATGTATATATTGCATTTTTCCTATCTTTCCTTGATCTTTTCCCTCTTCATTAAAAGCTCTATCTTTATATTGTACGGTTCCCTAGGCCTGTTCATCCCCCTCCCCGCGTGTAAGGTTGCAAACTGGACTCAGTCTGGTTAACCTCCCTGCCTCTCTCTCTCTCTCTCTCTCTCTCTCTCTCTCTCTCTCTCTCTCTCTGCACCTGTAACGACTCCGGTTCCATCAATCTCTTCCTTGCTGTTTCTTCGCCAACGATTGACGTCTCTTGCTTATCTCGACTGCTCACCGGTTAATGCCTAGATCCCGTCCGAGTCCTAGCGCTTCTGGAAGGTAGAAGTTCCCTACGGGTCTCAATTTTCATTGTATTACGATGTGCCGAGTAGTTAATTCCCGAACTTTTGCTGCAGCAGACATATTCCTCGTCCTGTTCCGAGCATTTGCTCCGGTATGTTTTTAACCTCAGGCAGCCAGCTCGGGGCTCAAATAGCCGTTTACATTATCGCACAGGTTTTCTCTCCCGACTTCTTTTCTTGCCATTCTTGTAAACATCTGCGGTCTTCTTTGTTTCCATCAGTTGCATCAAATTTACCGGCTCTGTTTGCCTCGCTTTCTTTTTTATGACTGTGGGTGGTATTTTTGCACTTCAATTACCTTGTGCATGGCGGCCAATTTTCTTGACCTCTTCTTCCTTTCCCTGTTCGCGCTTTTGACGTGCAGATTTTGGGAGATGCACATATAGGAGGCGTCGAAAACTCGAACTCTACATACATGTCGCAGGCTCCACAATCGTTTCCGGCGTATGCAGTCAGCAAAAGCGTGGCCTTCGAGATCGGTTTTGCTACGCAGAGGGAGCCGTCGCTCGGGCGTCGATTTCGACTCGCACTTATTGGTGAGATGGAGCCTAGGGGCATTGCGTTACACAAAGGCGTGTTCGGAACGGGCGCAATGATCCGTTTTTATCGTTCGTGACCCGCCACGAAGGTCACGTGACGCAACCTCCCTAATAATCGATCCGCCGCACCGAGAACGCGGACCTTGTGCCGGCCAAGCTTTCGCTTGTACGTTGTCTTTGCTTCGGAATGGGGACACCGTTATAGGTATTGCACTGCTGAACGGACGCATCACGTTGCTGATCGACACCGGTCAGTGAGCGGAGAGCGATATATCATGGTGGATCTTTCGCTTCGGGAACTGCTGGCAAGCACTTTAAACAGAGCTAATTTGCATTCCGAGTGGCTGTAGTCCTCGATCAGATAACATCGCCTGTCACTGTTACGCCCGGCCGTGCGGCTGGCACGGCCGTGGCTATCTCGGACTTTATGCTAATATTATTACGCTGCCCCCTTTGCATAATATGTCGATCCCGACGGATAATCGTTTCGAGTTGTCTGCTGCCAGTCGCACTGACTATCGCGTTCCGATTCCTTTCTCGGCAATGGCCATCGGTGAAATGTTCCAGGCACTGGCACATGCGCTTTAGACGGATAATAACGAGGGCTGCAGAGACAGAAAAATTGAAAAAAAAAAAAATAAACAGATGCCACTCCACATGACTCAGGCAAAAAATATTTTTTTTTAATTAAAATAATGTTCCGGGGTTTTACATGCCAGAACTACGATATTATTATGAGGCACGCCATAGCGGAGTAAATACTCGGGATTAATTTTGACTACCTGGGCTTCATTAATGTGCACCCGATGCAGGGTTCATTGGTGCATGTTAATGTTAACCACCCTATGCAGGCTGCATGCAGGGTGATGTTGCGAAGCCCACTACAAAGTTTCTAATAGGGATGTAACACAATTTCGCACACACTTCTTTTATGCAACATTACGTTTTTCGTGGACATTTTTGTTCCCTTCATTTGCTGCATGGTATAATTGCTAAGCGCCTTAATTTATTCAGCACGCAAGTAACCCATACCTGCCGGCATCAGCGTGTACTTTCTGTGCCGGATGCTGGAATAAGAAAAAAATTATTTTCACTTTGGATCGGAAATGCGCCACGAGAGACACGTGGATCGTGCCTCCTGTTTCGACACCAGACACACGTACTGGTCGAGTCAGGTCCACTAAGACTCGCTTATTAACAAATCACTCCGCGTTCGGCTATTCCGTAACGCTCGAAACGAGCTTGTCGAGCCGTTAATCCCACTCGCACTGATATCTTGCTTTCCATCGACCACGTGCAAAACCGGAAGGCGAATGCTTCTACAATCTCGGCGCACATGTAACCGAAGAAACGGATCTCTCTTCAATTGTTCGGAGCGGCAAAGCCGAAACCGCGTGCAATGATGACGCAACTCGACCCTCAGCCTATTTATCTCTTCTTTTGTCGAGTGCAACGAGCAGGATTTTGCAGCTGTGATGCGCATCCTGCACACGGCTTTCGCCTTCGCCGCTATTGTGTTGCGGACGCGGCGCCCTATCCCGACACCCGCTGTGAAAGGCGCCGCCTTTGCATAAGTGTGCACAAACGCGTGAGAACCCTTTGCGGGCGAAGTCGCTTCGGCTGTCGCGTTGCTTGCGAAACTTCCGCGCGGCACAGTGTGTGTTTGTTCCTCCCTTAGAGGTCGTCTATTTTTCGTCTCGGTCGAACCCATCTACCAAGTTGACTATTATAAACGAAGGTCTCTCTCTCTCTCTCTCTCTCTCTCTCTCTCTATATATATATATATATATATATATATATATATATATATATATATATATATATATATATATATATATATATATATATATATATATATATATATATATATATATATATTAGTCGAAAGATAATACAATGGTTCCTGCTGACTGCATAGTTATATGAAAAAAATGCACGTTCAGAAGCATAAGAAGTCTATTTTCGACATTTCGGCGGCCAAAACATCGACAATATATATATATATATATAATATAAACTCTCGAATTTGAAATTCCATTTTGAATATTTGAATGTATAACTGCTTTCATTACGCACTCGCTGTCGTGTGAATCGCAAAAGTGAATTATGTTTCATGTTTTTGTATGTATGCAGCCTCTTCGTTGTGCAATGTATGGGTGGCATGGCCTACGGCGGACACAGTAATACTGCCTATAGCTTTGTCACCAGAGACCATCTTTGTGTGTGATACACCTCGAAATAAACAAATAAAGTAAACAAAAAATCATGAGCCACCCGATTTTTTCGTAGCCGCTCTCGTATAGAGCCAGCAGACATCCCACCGCGGAAAGCACAGTGTAAATCATTCGTTTTTTATTTCAATGATTAAATGATAAAGGGAAATGAAAGTGAACAAAAAAGACAGCTGACCCTGGTGTTATTGTCTGTCGGCTTCATAAGATTGTATTGTTACGTATATTTCGACGTTTCGGCCGGGTACCATGCCGAAACATCGAACGGCAACGTCGAATAATTGTAATACATCTTCCTCCCTGCAGTCTGTCCCCTTGCTGCATTGAGAGAGATAGAAAGATAATAAACGTCCATTATTCTGATTTGAACTTTGGTGACCTTTGTCGTTGAAGTATGCCCGAACCACTGTCGCTGCGGGCACCGCTTCCTGGAATCAGCGCGACGCCCGTTTTTCAACGCACACAGCTGTTCGTCGAGTGCGTTGGACAGACGTCAAACGAAGAAGAAAGGAAGGTGCTTTGATCCACCGATCTGCTCGGTCTTTCCCCCTGAACGAATGCGCTGCCTCGCTTGTTTCTGATGCAAACGGAACACCGAGTTGCACGGCGACTGGTTCTATGCCGAGCTCCGATGAGGCGCGACACGTGCTAGCTGCACCGATGTTCGTAATGTGAGAATAAACTCAAACGCGGTTCAAACGAGGTTCGGGAGCGGGTGTGTTGTCAGAAGTTGGGTTTACGTGAGCGTTAAGGAACTCCGGATGGTGTGAAGTTAATGCTGAAACATTGAACTTTGAAACGCATTTTTTTGTTTTTGTAGTCAACGTATACTGCGGTGAAATGAACGAAAAACAGAGCTTAGAAAGAATATACCTTACCAGTTTAACCTGATTAAGTGTTTTATTTTCAGTGTCACAGCCTTTAAACCTCGTAATTGAATTAATTTAACAGTATCAAACTTGTCCAGTCGTGATGCGCTTACTGTAAACCGATTTGTAGCATTAAGAGTTCTTAAGGGTGTAAATCGGTTTATAACTCTCACCTAGTAAAGGGGATAACAATGTGAGGTAAAGAGATAAAGCACGCTAAGGGTGCAAATGGGTTTATAACTCTTACCCAGTAAAGGGTGTAACAATCTGAGGTATAGAAATAAAGCATGCTTTAAGGTGCAAATCGGTTTATAACTATCACCTAGTAAACGGTGTAACAATCTGAGGTATAGAAATAAAGCACGCTTAAGGGTGCAAATCGGTTTATAACTCCATCCAGTAAAGGGTGTAACAATCTGAGGTATAGAAATAAAGCATGCTTAAGGGTGCAAATCGGTTTACAACTCCATCCAGTAAAGGGCGTAACGATGTGAGGTATAGAGATAAAGCACGCTTAAGGGTGCAAATCGGTTAACAGCGCCCTTATCCTATTTCTAGCGTGTCTTATTAGCAGAATCACAACACGGTCTTCTGAGTGTCTGCAGCGATTACAGCTGGATATAGTTGTATGTATAAATGGCACCACGTGCTTCTCGCGAATAAAATGATCACATTTGGCAAATGCGGAGGTTGGGAAACGTAGGACGTTTTAATCTAACACTGAACTCAGCCTCTGAATTGCCTCGAAATCACGGAAAGGGGTATAATTTATCTAAATAAATATAGAAAAAAGTCATCGCAAAAAATAAAATTGAGGTCTAAACGGAACTGTCTCTCGGCTACAATGTTTTTTTTCAGGGTCAAATTAACCGCATTTCAGTATACCTATTTAACACCAAAGCACCATGTAACAATGCACCTGGAGCTGCTGGAGCGCTTTGAACGCTCCAGCAGAACACTTTATAACATTGCGACACATCATTTGTGCCAAGCCATATTTAATATTGCGAGCATGAAAAATGATATTTTTTTCTTTAGTATATTTAAGACAAACAGATGACCTAAATCGGAAAACGTATTGTTAGCTGATGCAAGCATGACTTACAAAACGATGCGTAAGTCTTTCCATCAACGTGATCTCGCAATCTATTAACCTCGAATATAAACCAATTGGAAATGGCCGGGCCTTCCACTTCTCCCCGTAGATTCTTCCTTTTCTTTCTTTAGATCAACTTGTATACTTTCCTCACGAAAAATGACAGAAGAAAGCGGAATGCAGAAGTTCTTAAGAAAGACACGGTTGTTTTATGACCGTAGTCTACAAAGCGCCTTACCACAAAACTGGGTTTCTCTCTCAGCTCTCCAAACGCTGAACGACGCAACAGAAAAGAAAAAAAAAGCCGCGAGAAAGAAAAATAAACGTGTGCGTGCGTGTGTTATCTCCTCTCTCCCTCTCTCCCGCTGCGCGTTCTCCTTTTCGCTAAAAGGAGGAGGAGGCGGAAAGGCCTTGGCCTTGCCCCGCCTTTCCGGCCGACTGTGCTTCTCCCAACGGCAATGCCGCGCCGTCTCGGCTTCTGAAACACGCCGTTCGCGTAACAACCCCTTTCACAGACCGCCGTGCGACGTTCTTCCCCCACCCGCCGTGTGTCCTCAGTCCATTTCGACACCTCTCGTCTCCAACTTTCTTTCTTTCTTCATTCGAGCAACTGTAGCAAGCTCAGCGTTCGTGGATTGCTTTACAACATTTAGGCGCCGCCTTTTCTCATTCTTGTTTTTCTTTCGAAAACGGTCTCCTTCCCTCCCAATTTGCGTTCTTTTTTTTTCTTCCGCTCGATAGCTGGCTCCTTGTTGTAGCCTCATCTTCAGTCTTATCGTGTCGTTTTACGGCTTATTCGAGATTCCGAGAAGGCGAGCCGGCGTCGGTTGCGAATGAGGGGTACGGTCTGCAGCGTCGTGGCCTCAACCGTCCGGGTGAGCAACGAAGGACGCCCAAAGAACGAAAATCCAGGAGTCTGATCGGCTGAGCCACCGGAAGAAAAAGTGGCCCAATTAGCGAGAACGCGATCAGTTTATTGCAAGATCGGCAGTCGGTGGTGGTGCACTTATGCGAAGAGACTTAAATTTCTTTTTTTGAGGGAGGGGGGCTTCACACATTTTTTCTATTCTTCCCCATTTCCCCTTCCCTAGTCTAGGGTAGCAAACCGGGCGAATCCTTGGTTAACCTCCCTACCCTTCCCTATTTTCTCTCTCCCACACACTTGCCGGTATATGGTTTCCGTTTCTAACCTTTTTCACGCCAATCTGTGCCACAAGGTTTGTGTCCGAATAGACAACTTGGGAATGGAAAACTTGAACCATAGGGTATGTGCTACTGGGAATGTGCCTCTGGGTATGAGCAAGAATAGAAAACTTGGGCCGCTGTATGTTTGCAATTGGGAATGTGCCACTATGCACGTATTGGCCAATTCTCCAGAACGGGCGCGCCCCACTGGATAGGTGCCCGAATAGAAAAGCAGAATAAGAGGCAAGAGGTGAAGAACTCGATCGGCAACAGGAAATTCATGAAGTCGGCTACGTGAGAAGTGAAATAGATGTCGGTAACAGAAGGTTGAGGAAGTCGACTGCAGACAAGTGAATAATTCGGCAACACGGTACGTGTGTTGCTTCACTACTTCAATGCGGGGAAGTGTTCTGGCTGAATGTTTTCTTTCTTTATATTTCCTTCTTATTTTACGTTTTTTGTCGTTTATTTTTGCGGCGTCGGCTGTTGAGAGCCACCTTACAGCTAAAGTCTGTCCTATCCAGTACCACGCGGATAGAACATATGCGCATGGCATCGCCAGGAATAAAAGTGAGCAGGGACTCCAAATCAATTGTGCCGGTTGATACATTGTCTCAGAACAGCCCTTTCATTCATTTAAGGGTGGAAAGGGCTTATTTTTTTTACCGGAGAGAAAATGTAAAGGTCAGGTTTCCTTTTTCTGAATTCCGCAACAAATCCTCCAACGCCGCTATAACAGTGTGACGTCACGAATTTCAAAGTATTTTTTCCCGCGCGTTGGTTCCGGTTGCGGTGCCACTAAATGTTCTTGGAACTTCTTGAATTCAGTCTTTAACTCCTTAATGACGCAGCGCAGTAATTCCCTGTCGATAAAGAAATTAACTAGGCTACAGCAAACGCCATAAAAGTCTATAACGTCACGGCTCGCTAGTGCGAGAACTTCACGGTGGCGTCGCCACATGTTTTTCTTTTATTATCTGGCTTACCGAACTCCTTCTCGCGGTAACAGTGAATTCTTTGGCATTGCAGAAAGAATATTAATACAGGTCAACCCAATACTAATACAGGTTATTACTAGTACGGGTATTACTGGTACAGGTTAACCTATTTTTCTCTAGAGTGTCCCTTTAAACATCAACATACACAATGAAAAAAACATCATTGAACGACTCGTTTCAAAAACAATCACTTCTGAGCGCCGTCGGTTCGTTCCTTCCATCAACTTCTTCGCTAGCTGCTCCTAGTTACAGAAGCACAAGACACTAATGCAGACCTTCACGCTTCTCAAGGTCAAGACCTCTGTCTAGCTTTTTCCACTGCCAAGGGATGGAAAAGAACGGAAAAGCAATGCTCTAGAATTCCAAAAGAGACGGGAAACTATTTTCTCGTCGTCTGGCCCAAAAGTGCTCCACTGTTCGCATCACAACGGTTTTCACCTCCCGCTATAATAGATTTACCGCGAGAGCGGCGACGGTAAATCTAACCGCGCATGCAGGAGAAGGCAAGCGCAGAGCGCCAAGCTCCCAGCTGGTCCCGTAAATCTCGCTGTCAGTCAATCTTCGGACCGCTCTGTTTTTGTCTCGCTGCTCCCGCTGAGGTAGCTCCGTCCACTAAACTAAACCTAACCTAGAACCCTCGGTGTGGACGCCGACTTCAGAAACACCACTCCAGTTCCTCGACGAATGTTTTCGTCAGCTGCTTTCCCAATGGACCGAGCACCGGCGTCCGGGGGGCAGTGAATAATTGTTCGCGGCTCCAAAATAAATATTTAAAAAAAGAAAGCAATAAAAAAGGGGGAAGGAATGCGAGAAGGAAACTCGTGGGTTGCGTGCGTGTAGACGAAAGCATGCCAAGAAGCCCTCAGGCCCGCTGCTGTCTTCGCGCCTGCCTCCTCTCGGCCTTATTCAAGCCTGGCGGTTATTTGAGGCGACGGTGGGTCGCGTTTTGAGCTAAGTCACAGCAGGGGGCGCTGAATATAGACGGCTCGTCGCAGTCGCTCAGGTGTGGTGCAGAGTCGCGCGCTGACCGTGGGTTGCTGCTCGAATTCCTGGGCTTGAGAAAGCGTGATCCGTAACATATGCTCGCTCGGCTGCTCTTGACGCTCGTGTAAGATTAAAGTTTGACGATTCGTTGTTGCAAACCGGCTGCGCCTTCTTCAAGGAACCCCTCGCCGGATTTGGGGCATTGCAAAC
The DNA here is from genome assembly GCF_050947875.1 of Dermacentor variabilis. Taxonomy (NCBI): domain Eukaryota; kingdom Metazoa; phylum Arthropoda; class Arachnida; order Ixodida; family Ixodidae; genus Dermacentor; species Dermacentor variabilis. Next base: position 15,476,883 of record NC_134578.1, on the reverse strand, counting down.
ACAGCAACGCGGTTGGCAGTCATGTCTGCTAAATACCAAGCGACTGCAAGGCGCGAGAACAGCTGGAATTTCAAAAAACGAATTAAGGCACCCGCTCGCCCTTTCATCTCGAGGGAGTTAAAATTCAATTATGGAGTTTTACGTACCAAAACCACGACCTGATTAATGAGGCACGCCGTAGTTGGGGACTCCAGAAATTTGAACTACTTGGGGTTCTTTAACGTGCACTTAAATCTAAGTAATCTAGAGTGCACGTGTTCTGTTCCTCCACAAACATGTGCACTTCGTGACGTGCTGCTCCCCTTGTCCCATTACTGACATTGTCACAGTCATTACTAAGAACGCATGTTCATTTGTCAGCTCTTCGTGGGGTCTGACGTACAGTCGTGAACGGCATTACATTTATGTAGTAAAGGTAAAGAGTCATTCCTTTGTTTTTCAAACGGACTCCGTTAAAATTTTATATTTTCCTTTATTGAAAAATGATAAAATACTCGACATTCGAAGATTGTTTTTCTCGAATATTTGTATTCAGATACGAATTTCCATTATTCGAACATCCCTAACAAATATGAAAGGTCGGTCAGCTAATGCGGGACCACGAGGTTGCCCGTAGCGCCACATTAAATTACGGAGTGAACAGAACTAAAGAGAACGAGGCAGACGAAATCTTTTAGTCTGCACGGCCTATCGTCTGCACAGAATGAGCGCGACAGAAGTGAAATAAGAGAATAATAAAAAGTCGTCTGGAACAGATCCTGGCCGGCATCGACCAGCAGGAACCGGAAGTCCGTAGCGTATAGCACGCGAGAGCTGGCGCAGACGGTTTTCCTGTCTAGAAAAGCAAAAATTCTCGCCTTTTTGTTTTACAAGCTTTTGATCTTTCATCCTCTTTTTTTTTCATCGGCTTACTTCATGACCACCTGCGTGTGAGGAGCTGGCAGTCGGCCATGTTGGCGGAGCACGTGTGTTGGTTCGGCAATGAGCCAAGCGAATCCGTAAAAGGTGCGATACGCCGCCAATCCATCACGCGGGAAGCGGCAGAACGCGGTGTCGAGATGAAGATGGATGTTGTGACGGCCCAGCACGTACTGGGGAGGCGACCTCTCGGAAAACGGGCGGCAAACACACACGAACATCCGCTAATCCACGAACGCTTCGACGCCTTTCTCCATCTTAATTCTGGGAACACAGCGGCGGGTGAAAATCTCTTGAGATATGCAGCCCTTCAAAGCAGGGAGTCGGCACATAATTTGGGCGTTGGCATATGCGATCACAGAGGTCACCATCTTTACCGTGCGCCCTTCGCCTTCCCACCCTGTCTCCGTCGATCGTTCCCACAAGCTCTTTCCCTAGGGTAGAGTAGCAGGCTAGTCACATCACTCGATTACAATGCATCACTAGCTTATAGTGCCCGTAACTTAATGTGACCTCCGACTTGGTCCCAACATGGCCTCTGAGATCTTGCGACGCAAGCTGCGCGCGTAATCTCGAAGGCCATGCTTTTAATGAAGTTTCCATTTTGCTATAGGGATGCTGCGGTCGTGCATCTAACGAAAATGGTGGTGGTAATATAAGGGAGTTCGTACAAGCTCCGCATTTGTGCTCCTACAGTGGAGATTATTGGATGATGATGATGATGATGATGATAATGATGATGATGATGATGGTGGTGGTGGCGGGGGGAGGGGTGACAGTGGCGGCGGCGTTCTTGTGCCTTCATTGATTACGCTTCACCTGCCTTAATTAGCATGAATTTTCAAGAAACTCACGTTCCTCCACTACGCCGCGAATGTTTATTTTTTAAATTCTAAGCGCGTTTAAATAGAGTGCGCTCACATGCATAGTCATCGCGAACTCTTGATTCTATGACGCAATGTTTTGTCGTACGTTATCAATTTGCGAAGTCGCAAAGTCACTTGAATCCAGGAGGACATACTGTCATGTTGGAATGCTATGCTGGAATGCTTTTCGTGTACATATGTATCTTATCGGTTATTTTTAGCCCATTTGACACCATATGTACAACAATTAGTCGTGTAACATCCTTACCCGATGCTTCAATGAGGAGAGGAGCTTGTGTATAAATAAATAAATAAATAAATAAATAAATAAATAAATAAATAATAGTTTAGGTAGATCCAAGCACTACCCATTATTTTCATACAGGTCGAACCACCATGCTTAAAGCTGCCGTAGTAAGATTTTGGTTTAAGGCCTCTAATATTTTTTACTTGTAAAAAATCGGTAGACATTAAAAAAATGGAAGCACGAGCTTTACGAATACGTAACTGTGTACCAAAAAAAGATCTCGTAGTTCTGCAGACTGCATCGGTGCAGAGCATCTCAAGGGGATAAACTTGATACATGAGTTTGCTGCTTATGTGAAATTGTCAGTTGTGGTTATGAAAAAGTCCTAATCACAAATTAGCGCTGCCATGTCAGATCCGTGCGTAATACATCAATTTTGACCGCCACAGATGCATTATTAGACGCCCTTTACAGAATTGCGATATCCTTTTCGATTGCTGAGTTAATTGTAAACTTGATATAAGAGACTGCGTTCTCTTTATTTTGCAATTTTTCAAAATTATTCCGAGAAACTGATGGCATAAATTGATAAGAAATTTTTTATAGTACCCACATTTTAAATTCTTCTATCGAATGCAAGAAACCTCTTTAAAAGCCGTGCAGTGGCCCCTGAGAAAAACTATTTCTCATTCTCCATGTAACCATAAAGGAGCTACTTTACCGCAGAGGTCCTTGTCTAAACACATGGAAAGAGAAAAGCTTTTCCTCGATTCCCACGGCAAAGATTTTGATGAGGTTTTTGCACTCGAAAGCAGAAGTAAAAAAATATACACGGAATGCATTGATTGCTTATGTATGTCATATTCTATTCAAATTGAAATTGTTGAAGACAGAAGTGTTAAAAAACTGGAGAATAAACGTTACCTCTCTATTACTTTCCACTGAAGCACGATATAAACGATTCTGTAAGCTGTAACGGCTGAGGGGTTTGAAGCGAAGAAAAAAAAATTATGCATTAAATTCCGCTATCAATTATATTCCACGCGAGATGGAATTTGGCAAGTCCCTAATAAACGTTGTAGCAAATTAATTAAATATACTCTGGGGGTTTTACGTGCCCAAACCACGATCTCATTAAGAAGCACGCAGTATTGGAGAGACTCCAGATCAATTTTGACCGTCCGAAGTTTCTTTAACGTGCATCCAATGCACGGTATACGCGAGCGTTTTTGCGTTTTGCCCCCATTGAAGTACGGCCACGGTGGTCGGCATTCGAACCCGCGACCTCGTGCCTAGCAGCGCAACACCATAGCCATTAAAACACCACGGCAGGCGTCGTAGCAATTCGCGAAATCTGCAAGCTCGTGTGTCAATATTCTCTGCAACAGACACTGATAACAGGTGCACTTAACAGAACTACGATATCTGTTTTGTGCAGATTCAGACTGAAGTTTATCGTTTCGTTAGTGGGACATGTATACAGGAGATGTTATACAGAAAGAGCTCCCACAATTGGAAACTGCAACGAGACCTTTTGTTCTTAATGACATAAAAATATATAACTAAGAAGGCCAGAATTGCGGTTAGGAGTAAACAATAAAGAAACGGCTACACAGTTCCTACAATGTTCAAATATGTTTTAGTTACAGATTTGTAAACTCTGAGCTTTTTTTGTAACTTGGTATTTTCGGCAATTCATTTTAAAAAAAGCTATGCGGCTTCAAATCAATATTCTGATTCAGCAGTTGGTATAATTAATATTTCTGTCAATATAAATGCGATACATTCCAAGATGATAGGTTAGTTAGCTATTGTTTACTGAGATCATACAATACCGCGTTTCACACGCATTTGAATAAGGAAACTGAAATTAGCCTCGAATTAACGCTTCGTTTTAAACCCTTATTTTGATTATTATTCTGCCGCACCAAAACCGAATCTATATTGGCATTAGCGTCGCAACACTTCCGATTCTAATTTCGAAAAAAAAAACGAGCCTAACGGGAATTGTACGCAGCCGCTTCGCGCATAGAGGGGAGACACAAGACAGCTTTAGAATAGCGTTTGTCGCCTTACGTACGTTAAACGTAAGCACCTTCGCGGGACACTACGGTGCGCGTCCTTTCAAGGATTGTAGCTTACCGTATGGAAACGCAAATGCAAACAAGACGCTATTCAACGGCGCCAAGCGTATCCAAGCCAAGACGATCCATTAGCAACCATCCTGCTGTCGCCATGTGGACGCGTCTCGTTAGGCCTACGGGCGCCAGAACCGCCGAACGATCTCAGAAAATGGACGCGCTATACGCTCATAACTATCCTTTCAGGTGAGTTTACAGAAAGCGAAAGCTCATTACAATACTTACTGGCGATCAACGCGAGTGGGAGAGTAGCTATCACCAGAATTCACTCTCAAGCAGGAGCCATGGGTGTTGCCGTGTCGACGACGCTATTGCTTATCGTCCGTAAACAATGCGAGCGTTAAACTCGCAAGGTAACGTGCGTTATCATAGCGCACGTAAACCACAGAAACTCAGTAACGTTCGGAGCACGCGCAGTGAGAACGACGCTATTTCTTTGCGCGCGTGATGCGTTTACGTTTGGTTGCGAACGCTATTCTAAGACTGTCTTAAATGGACACTAAAGCGAAACAATAAAGCAGTTTAGACTAATGAAGCATTGTTTGAGAACCCTGCAGGCATCATTTCAAAATAATACTTTAATTATTAGATGAGAAAATGAAGGTCAAAGTATCAGTATTTGAATTTCGCGCCGAAACCCAAGCGCCGGTACGTCAGCGTGACGTCAGGGATTCCAAAGTCTGTTTTCGCATTTGGGCCGCGTTGGCTGAATAAAGGTTCCCAAAACTTGCCATGTTTAATATTTGGTCCCTTTAGAGCACGATGTAGTCAATCTGTACCGCTATATATAATTAGCAGGCCCTAGATGATATGCCATCAAAATCCAAGACGTCACAACCCCCAGGTGCGGGAACTTAAGTAGGCGTCGCCACCCGTATTTCGTTCTTGCGCTTTTTCTGGCTTGCCAAACGTCTTATCGTTGTAAGAGTGGTGTTTTTGGTGTTAAAAGAATTATGGGGTTTTACGTGCCAAAACCACTTTCTGATTATGAGGCACGCCGTAGTGGAAAACTCCGGAAATTTCGACCACCTGGGGTTCTTTAACGTGCACCTAAATCTAAGTACACGGGTGTTTTCGCATTTCGCCCCCTTCGAAATGCGGCCGCCGTGGCCGGGATTCGATCCCGCGACCTCGTGCTCAGCAGCCTAACACCATAGCCACTGAGCAACCGCGGCGGGCGTGTTTTTGGTGTTGTAGAACGGTAATTTACTGATGCAGAAGAAATAACTTTTCCCTTTAGTGTCCCTTTAAAGACACGCTCCTCAGCCACAGACGCCGCTAAATCACGCTTATCGACGACGCCTCGAGTGTTGCCACTCGAGATTGTGCGGCGAAAGGCTTGAGAGCGAGCACTTGGCCGCGCCCCCACACGGTCTTAGATAAGGGAAGCTAACAAACACGGGGTGAGCGGTAGCGGTCGCCGTCCCGCGCCGACCGTGGATCGACGCGTGTGACAAGCGGAACCTTGCACGCTTAAGACTTCGTAAGAGAGAGCCTCTGCGTCTCGGTGTCACGCTTAAACGCTGACGCCATGCGCTCCGGTATATAGGTACTCGCCAGGCAATAGTACACTCAGAAAAGCACAGTGAAAATGTTTGTTTGTTTATCTAGTTATATAGTTTGTTTACTGGCTTGTTTGTTTGTTTTATTTCCTAGGTTACATAATTACTTTTTCAAATTTTATTTATTCAGATACTACAGCAGACGCTGCAGGAAACCATGCAGGAGGGGCACACGTACAAAAATAAAGAGCAACAAGGATGCGCAGGAATGCACAGAAGGAAAAAACGCCATCGAGGCACAGCGAAAAGGAAACGTCAGGAATACAGAAGACGCAACTCGCTATTATAAAGATAGCAACGACGGCTGCTAAAATGATGTCAAAAAGAAAAAAAAAAGTCGCACCTTCGCCCGAAAGGCGAATCATCGATTGCGATAACAAAATTAGTAGACAGCTATACGAAGTAAGGATAGTAGTTTCATCGGTCGTCTAAACTCGTAAACGTTCGCTTACTAACTAAATTGTCAAGCATGCCGTCACGTGGGCACGGGAAAACACGAAAACAACTCAGCAGCAGCGGGCGAAATGACCTTCGCGCTGCTTCTCGCTTCAACGCGAACTAAGCGGCGAGGACACAGCGCACACGAAGCCACCAGCACAGGGCGCACTCTGCCCCCATCGCATGTCGCTTTCAATACAGGGCCCGCGCGGCCGCGTCATACGCAGCCGCCACCTAAGTCCTCCCTCCGCCCCCGTGTGCCTTGCGCACGAAGAAAGAGGGCGCGCTTCGTCCCCGCTTTGCTCCCTTGCGCGTGCAGGATTGAACCCCCGTTGTCGGCTCACCCTCGCACGCTTTCACTCATACATACAGCATACGGCGCGTGGCGACGATGCTATCGACCTTGGTTTTTTTATGTGGAACATCACGGCGACGCCGACGGCAGAAATCCGCCCGGAGCGTCCATATAATTGATCGCAGTAAAAATAACTCGAGAGATATGCGGGCCCCTTAAAGCAGAAAGATAGAAGAGCTTATATAAGTTTTCAACGCAGCTTGCTCAGTTGTCAACACGTTCAATTCTTTCAGTGAATAAAAGGGAAGACAGGTAGAAAGATGAAAATGGCTCAAATGCTCTCAAGACAGGCTAAACAGAAGAAAAGTCTCTTTCTAAACGCTGGCATCACACAAATTCAGAAGACAAAATGACAACGCGAAGGTCGATGCAGGCCGTGCCACTTTCGATTATCGTCTGCTAGTGGCCATCACAGCCCTCTATTGTGAGGACGGCCACCGCTCCTGGCGGCGACCCGAGGCAAAGCGCCTGATGAGTCTGGCCTCGATGGTTTCCCGTTCGCTCCATCTATTCTGAACACGGGGTCGCATGGTCGGGGTGACAGCGTGGACCGCGAGCTTCCGAGAATGCTTCGTCGAGCTGCACCGAAGCAGAGCAAGCTAGCGGGGAGAAGCGTCTGCTGCGCTGCAGCAGACGACGTTTGTCATCTGCCCTGACATTAAAACTAAAAATGAGAGAAAGCGTAGAAGAAAGCGAAGAGCTAGAGGGAAGCCAGGGAGGTTAAACAGAAAATAAAACACTGAATGGGTGGCAGAGAAACGGTAGCGTACGCTTATTTTGCTTTGGTGCATATCGCACCAAATTGGTATAAACATTTATTCCGCTCAGTAGCCTGTGCCTTCGTTTCCGGAAGCCACCTGTATAACCTGAGGCCATAAGTACGAAAGTGTATAAAGCAAGGACAGTTTCGTCTAGTTTACATGATGTATAAGATGTCTAGCTTGTAAAATTTGTAACACGTTCTCGACGTGGGACCCACGAAAACTACAAGGAAGCATTTCAGAAATTCGTTTCATACTTTTTGGCAACGCTTTCTTTTTAAAGAAATTCTAGGTCTAAATTACAAACTGTACTATTTCTATCAGTCACTATAGAAACATATACTTTTATGCTTACACATAAGCCATTGGTATACCATTTAAACCGACTCAGTTTTACGGCCAGAGTGTTTCGCCGTTCCAGTAACATTGAGTATGTAGAACATACTCAATATACACCACCACATACGAACGGGTGGATGTCTGATTTTCCCTTTATTAATGTAGAACATTAGGATCACTCGTTAGGCACCGAGTGTTACGTGTGTAGTGATGATGTTTCTCGACGCGGTTTCTCGGAGTATTTCGGCGCTATTGGCGTGGTTGAATAGAATAGGAGTTTGGTGGCGGTAAAACTTGATTGAAAAACAAAAAACCAAACAAGATCAAACAAACGATGGTTAAAGGGGGCGACGAAAGAGCGGCCAACGAAATTCGAAGTAATCGGGGAGAGTTCCGACAAAGCTTCCGGGAATCTCATTAGACGCGTTTATTGCACGGCCGCTCGAAGAGTAGGAAGCGAGGTGGTTAAGGTCAAAGGCGGTGCGACGGGAGGATAATGGCGATTCCATCGGGGACATAATTGAACTTCTCGTATACGGGTGCGAGCTCCGAGCGAGATGCCGGTGCTTACAGACTTGTCGGCAAACAGCTGCGAAAGAAAACGGGTGGGCGATGAAAACCCGCAAGGTCACGCGTTGCCATGGAGACGGCGTTGAATGCCGGCACACAGAGTATATAAATGGCGTCCGTAAACTGGTGGCCATGACATCGCGCGCATACTTGCGACCGCAGCGTTCCCTAATATAAAGTTATTAGGGTAAACTCTGGCGCTGCGATCATTCGGCTATACCATTAGGACGGCCGCTCGATGGAAAGGCCGTGTAAATGAAGGCTGTAGTACATGAATTTGTCTAGTCTTCGTGCTCGCAAGGCTTTAGGAATTATTGCTGCGTTATTTATTATACTTTATGTTTCTAAATTTCCAAGCAATTATTTGTTGTGTAAACCCGTGAAGGACATAAGTCTCCGCGAAGATGAGTGGTCATCGGGAAGGCAATCTCTTGTTGCAAAAAGATTCAATTTGTAAGGTCACGAAGCCGTTTGAAGCCACAAGTACGAAATTTAGCCAAGTCCACCTATTAACCATCATTCCTGTGTGCTGGCTGGAACACCATGAATGCAGCTCCCCAGGACATAGGCGCCAGAATTCCGTCCAGTAAATTTTGTATAAAACAGCATGATGTTTCGTTTGCTTTGGGATATGTGAAGGTCCCACTCCTGAAAGGCTTGGTCTTGTTCGCTCTTCCGAGAAAGCTTTGTTTGGAGGGCGCACTTACCTGGGCGCCTGACGTTAATCTTTAGGCTACGTTCACACTTGGTCTCGGAGCAGGCGGAAGCGGAAAAACACTTGACAAAATCCGCCCGCCTATAGGCGGGAAAACGGGCGAAATACCACGCGGCGAAATAATCGGTCTCGGACCGATTTTTTCGCCACGGCAAAGAGGAAAACGGTTCCGCTTCACCGGAAGCTGCACTAACATGTAAACATCCGGTCGTAAAATTTAACATTTTCCGACGTTCATTTTCTATTTTTAGGAAAAGCAACTAGCTAAAGCTATCGAAACTATGTCTTGTTTATCTTATATGGTAGACGAAAGTTAGAAACGACACGCGCAGTTGCGCGAAATGATAGCTTTTAGGAACTGATGGGTCAATTAATGAACGTATGTCTTGAAATAGTGCGATGAACAGCGCCACCACGCGGACAAACGTACGCAAACTCTATGGATGTGGTCGAAAGCGGCAGCGGTTTCCGCTGCAGTGGCGAAACAAGTGTGAACGTCTTGTACACGCGCGGAAAAGATTTTCCGGCCGCTTTGGCTTTTCCGCCCGCTTGCCGTTTCCCAGGTGTGAACGTAGCCTTAGTCTGGACTATTTTACAGCGAAGCTGTTTATGGCTATATAAGGGTTCCGTGCACTTTTCGTGTCCGTAAACAAACCTGCGCGAGCAAACACTATCGTCAGCAATGGCTCGTGCCAGCTGCTCGCGTGTTTGTCGCCGTCTTCTACAGCTGGCTGCGTTGCCGCTCATCATGTCAGCGTTCGCATACTGCCCCTCCCTCTGTGTAGGCGCTGGCGGCACTGGCCCATGGCACTGCCCGTCGGTGCGGTGATTTCGGTTTCAAAACTCCTTGCCTCAATATATCGCGAAATGGAAACGCGAATGCACATAACGAATGCATAACACGAATGAACGCGGACGTATGAAAGTGTGTGTGCATAAGCTTTCGTCGCGATGACCACCAACCAAAATTCTGCGTCCCCTCTTTGTCGTGTGCTACACAGCTCCGCTGGTCATCCTTCTTCACAGAGTGGAATGGCTCGTGATTTTTTTTTCTTCTGTCTTACTATTTTCATAATTCTCGAAGTTGGCGTCCATTACGATTGTATCGTAGCAAATCACTTCTGCAAAAGCCCACGAGCTGGGCGCGTAGGCACATCGAGTGTGTCTGCAGCAATGCTAACCGTACGGTAAGCTTCGCCGAAATGTTTCTCGAGTTCCGGCGCCGTTAAAACTTGCTTTATGGTCCAAGCTGCAGAGTACGCTTAATTCGTTTGGGATACGCGTATGCAATCGCTCGCTAAAACTGTCGAAGCCATTCAGAATCGGTTCGTTCACTTCTATTCACCGACTATTCTCGCATGTCCAGTGTTTGCAAGTGTGAAAAAAAACATCAAGCCTCCGTAATCTTTCCACTCGTCGTCTCGTTAATCGTGCACGTCTTTCTTCACAAGCTTTATTTTTTTGTTTTAACGAGAACCTAAAGCGTGGTCTTTTTACTGCTCTTATATATAACTATATATCTGAGCATGTCGCTGTCACCACATGAAAGGGGACATTCCATCGTGCCGGACTAACAAGTACTCTGACTCGTTTACCCCAAGGACTAGCCGTGACTGGAACCACCTTCCCACCACCATCTTCTCCATTATGGACCGAGATGATTCCAAGTTCGCAATTACCGTTCATTCTTTTGTAATGTGTACGTTGTGAATATATATATTTTCATTCCCACTCCTCTCTGTGAAGCCTAAACGACCCTGAGAGTAATTAACTAACCAAATAAATAAATTGTGGTTTCACGAGGGGTAAACATTGCCATCCACTTAAACCTAGTACGAAACTAAATATGAAAAACATACTGGTTTCTCAAAAAGAACGCTTGGAAGCTGTCTTACGGGGCGCGTACCACCAGGTGTACAAGGGAAAGGGAAAGAAATGAGAGCAGCAAGAACGCAAGCCGGCCGTGCATGGGGCATTGGGTTATAAGGAAAGAGGCTTGGGTGCAGTGTTTCTAAAACTCCCTAAATGACGAGCACACCCGTAGCGTCCGAGGTGCGCTCGAATCGACGGGCAACGTAGTGGCGGCGCGACAGTACACACATTCGTTGCGACGTGCAGGCGAGCGTGTCGGGTTAGGAAAACCACGGCATGGACGTTGTTTTCCAGGTCGCAAAATACCGCAGATCGCGACAAGGCGCACCGGCAACGGCCGCAATCCTTCACGCGTTGCCGCCTCGGCTGACACGATAGCAACACCGCGCGACGAACGCCATGCACGCTTTGCCGGCGTCAATTATCCACTACAGGAAAGCCCATCAGCGCGCACTCGGAAATCTCGCCTCCGGTCATTATCGTCACGTCGTGAGTGGCGAGAGCCGATATCTGCGCGGCGAGATCTCAAATGCAAACACGCGCGGTGAATCAAGGCGATGCATACCTTAACGCCGTATCGGATTCCGCCTCTCCAGCAACATTAAAGAAAAAAAAAAGTCGCATTCTATTATACTCCGCCTCAGTAATTGCGCGCAGTGCTGGAAAAGCTTGCGGATCCCGTCGGGTAGGCTGTAGTACGCCTACTGAGTGAGTTCTGCGGATGCCCGCTAGGTGGACGAAGTCTTAAAAGTTTCCCGGAGATGGGAAATAAGAAAACGATGTAAAACTATAAAGTAGGGAAGAAAGAGATGCACAGTAGTCCTATACTCTCGTAGTAATCCCGGCCATACGAAGCCAGCAGACAATGAAGCCAAGGAAAGCGTGGGGGTAACTAGCTGTGGTTGTAACTGAAATGTAAAAAAAAAGTAATGAAGGGGAAATGAAAGTGGACGAAAAGGTACCTTGTCGCAGGCGGGGACCGAACCCACAACCTTCGCATTTCAAACATATTGACAGCTAATTACCCCACGTGCTTTCCTCGGCTCATTGCCTGCGGGTTTTATATGGCAGGGATTTAACAAAAATCGAGTCTCTCTGTCTCCCTTCTCTTCGTCTACTCGCACATTAGTGGCATACTCCAGAGCAATGTACAATATGTTCATTTTGTTCCGTTTGGCAGTTGGAATAGGTGCTGTTTACATAACTGCGATATCGTTTAATTTTATTTATTTTGATTTCCCAGTTACAAAGTTGCAATCTTCGTGCTTCAGCTTTATTTTTTAGATTTGTGACCTTTAATAATTATTTTGTCAAACAAATTTACAGCCAACGTCCGAAATCTGCTCCCCACAGTCGGTAGCTTTTAAATGTTTCTTTAAGTATACCAAGCATGCGCGAGCTCACCGCGGCTTTCCTCCCCCCCCTCCCTCTTTCTATCTTATCTTTCTATTCCCTCTGGCCTTAATAATGTACACCCTTAAATTGAATGAGGCTGTAAATCAGTATAACCCGCACCCTTTCATCCAGAAAAATGGTGTAGGGGTGTGAGTGTAGACGGGTTTACACCATTACTCCCTTTTAAGAGTTATAGGCCGGTTTGCACACTTATTCGCTTTTAGGAGTTTAGACAGATTTATACCCTTATTCACTTGTAGGAGTTTAGACAGATTTACACCCTTACTCACTTGTGGGAGTTTAGACAGATTTACACCTCTATTTACTTTTAAGGGTGTAACCTATTTTACAGTGCAGAGCGCAAAAAGAAAAACAGACGCAACGAAACGGTGTGTGCCGTATCCCGTGTGTTGTGTTCGCTATACGAGTGTTGCGCCTTCGTGCTGTTTCTTCAAAACAAGCCGTGTACCAGTGAACCTGCCCAAGTGAGCACAATGCCGAACTACACTTCCCGAATGTCCGACACGCCTCGTAGCTCCCGCTGTACCGCACCCATATGGCTCTCATATGGGAAAGCGCAATCGCCGCACTTGTCCCTGTATTATGTTTACTGTGGCGTCGATTACATCCAACCAGGCCGTTGAAATGTACGGGAACGGCAATTATCTAACGTTTGTGTCTGCGTGGGACTAAAGTGTTTGTACCGTATTTTCTTCGCTGTAGCTCCCGTCCGCCCAGTCTTCTTATAACATGGAAGAATACCACAGAAGTGTTGTAAGGCGGATGCAATCATTCACCTTCTAGCGTTCCTTACTAAACTTCCTGCACAAAACAAATATATCTGTGCACAAGAGCAGAATTTGGTGACGTCACCCAGAAGTAAGGCCAGGTATAATGACGTTGTTCGAGGATTGTAGCAGCGGAACTCACGGGACACGGATACAAGAGGAACGACTAGATGAGGACGCAGCTGCTGCGTCCTCGTCCAGTCGTTCCTTCTGTGTCCGTGTTCCTAAGTCCTGCTGCTACAATCCTCGAAGAACGAACCGACTAGCCCAGTTAAACACCCCTTTGCTAATGACGTCCATCACAGAAAACATAAATAAGAGTGGCATAAGGAGCTTCGTCTGGCTTGTATAGTTAAAAAGACGAAAGACAGGAAGAAAAGAGGTGGGATGCAAATGTTTGAGCAAATACGGTGCGCAGTATCGCATAGGGTGTATCAGTGTGCTTGAAACTGAGCACCGCAGACCGCAATGACCCTCGCATTCTCCGCCACGCCTACGGTTCACGTATGTTCTTAGAGAGTGTGTGTGCACGCATAGCTCGAGGCTGTGGGCCGACACGAACGGTTGAAGTGGACTCCCCTCAGGGCAGGTATACGAGGCGAGGGGGGAGGGGTAGAGTAGAAGGAACGGCAATTAGACTAAGCACCCCTCAATTGTCCGCGAGCCTCGGAGTCGCCTCGCACAGCGCGCGTGGGGGCGCGGAAACTGAATGCGGCCGCGTTTTTGTTGTCTTTGCCTGCATACGGTGCTTATGCCTTGGACACTAGGGAAGCGGCTGCTGAGTTTCTTTCTTTCTTTCTTTCTTTCTTTCTTTCTTTGTTTCTTTCTTTCATTCTTTCTTTCTATCTGGGTTGCATATCACAATGGCTTAGTGCTTATCCTTATCGAGTTGCTCTACACGACAAAGTTGTCGGTTCGATTTGTGGTGTTTTGGAGATGACGAGACTGTAACAAGTTAGGGATCCTTTCTTTCTTTTTTTTTCTTTCTTTCTTTCTTTCTTTCTAGCTGGGTTATACCACCATGGCTCAGTGCTTATCAAGTTGGTGGTGGTGGTGGTGGTGGTGATGTTGAAGCAGGCGGGGTTAGCCTGGCATACATAGCCGGCAATTGTTCCGCCTGATCCTCCTTCAAGTTGAGATCAGGGATGTGTCACCAGGTGTCGATGAGCCCCGTGTCTCGCAGGAAGGCTATCAGCAGGCGTTGCGCTCTCTTCCTGAATACCGCGGGCCCTCCGGGGAAAACAACGTCTTCAAAGGTCCTGTGCGTGAGACCGCTTTTTTGCAGGTTGTCGACCAACGCTTTTCTTTCTGTGTCAAACTGTGGGCATAGCCAAATGAAATGTTCGATGTCACCAATGTCACCACAGAAAACACAGAGTGGGGAAGCGCGAAGCGCAGTCTTGAATAACCAAGCTGGGGTGTATGCGGAGTCGGTCCTGATGCGGTATAAAAGCGTCGCTTGTTCGCGTGTAAATCCATGAGTCACACAGGATTCGTGTGGATTCTTGTGCATCTGTCTAAAGTGAAGGCGGATTGCATCCTTAGGGTTTTGAAAAGCTTTTGGAGCTTTCACTTTTTGGACACATGTCAGCGCTAGGCGTGCAAGGGCGTCAGCTTCCTCGTTTCCATCAATTCCTACGTGTGATGGAATCCACTGAAACCTTATGTTAAATCCTTTGCTCGTGAAGTCGTCAATCAGTGCCAGAGACTGCCTTGTAAATTTCTCTAGAGGTAGGCCCCGATGTAATCTTTGTAATGCTGACTTGGAATCCGTCAGCACCACGACATCTCGTGCAGAAAAGGCACGTAGTTTCCGCAAAGCCGCGGTGATTGCGGCGCTTTCTACTGTTGTAGAGGAAACTACGCGATCCAGCCGGCCAGACCATGACACATCAAGGGATGGTATGCAGAATGCCGCTGCACAGCTATCTGTTTGTGCACACACTGAACCGTCTGTGTACACTTGTAGATGGCTTTGAAACAAAGTGCTCAAGTGGTCCAACACAATAAACTTGGCTTCGGCAGTTGAAATGGTGCGTTTCGTCGGTAGGTGGGGTACATTGAGGCTGCAGGTAACGTCCGGAAAAGACCATGGCGGGCCAAGGCGACTTCGTTTAGGCCATTCCAATCCTAAAAATCGGAAGGTGTTCAGCGCCGCATGGAAATGTGAGCGAGTTCTTGATCTTAGCCGCCGGAGAAGCGCCGTGCCTGCGCGTGACTCGCCCAGCCTTAATAGCTGCGTCAGCAAGGCCTGAGATGCCAAGAGGCGGAGTGGAAGAGACTCTGCCTCATTAGTGACTTTCTTGTTTGAAGCCGCCGTTGGAACTCCCATCGCCAAGCGAAGTCCCTTTCTGTGCACTGCCTCCAAGCGCTCGAATTGACTCGATGACGGTGATATCAGAGGGAGCTGATAGAGAATGCGGCTTGTTATCAGTGCAGCGTTCAGTTTAAGCAGTTTAAGCAGTTTAAGCCCCAACGTACACCTGCCAATCGACGAAGTGCGTTGATTCATTGCACCGATGCAGCCACAACACTTTCGACCGCACCACGCCATAGTAGCTTGTTGTCGATGGTGACGCCCAGGAATCGAACATGAGTTGCACGAAGAATTGAATGCCCTCTGCTTATCAAGTTGCTCTACACGACAAAGTTGTCGGTTCGATTTGTGGTGTTTTATAGAGATGACGAGACTGTAACAAGTTAGGGAGAGTTATCGTGTACAAGAGAACGCAAGAAAAAGTGCGAGAAGGAATTGAAATGCGCACACGAACGAGCGAAATTCGCGCTTCTGCCTGCAAGCTGCACCGTTTGAGTAATTAGTCGATCTGTCAAAACTACACCACAGCGTCATCCCCGAAACGGCGCCTACCTCCTCTCCCCCCCGTAGCCGTTTCGTCGCTTTAAGTAAAAATTAAATCCTAGGTTATTTTACTCGTGCCAAAACTCCGATATGATTGTGAGGCCAGCCGTGGTGAGGAATCCTGTATTAATTTTGACCTCCTGTGTTTCCTCAATGCGCATTTAAATCTAAGCACTCGAGCGTTCTCTTTCTTTCGTTTTTTCTTTCCTTTTTTCCATTCCGCAAGCCATCGGAATGCTGACGCGGCAGCCTGGATCGCACCCGCGACCTATAAGTATTAGCAGCGCAATGTCATAGGCAACCTGTTACCGCGGCAATTGTTTCATCGCTTTGGAACGATTCACGATTGACCAATTCAGTCAATCGACAAATCAATCAGTCGATCGACCAATCAATCAAGCAATCAACAACTTCGTGGCGTAGACTAGCGTATCTATTGTTCTGTTTAAGCCACACCACTATGTCCGGAGATCTTCGCGAGACGAAGAGCACCCACAAAACGGTAAAACTGCCTGAAAGCATTTCGAGTACCGCTATCTCGTTCGGCGCGAACGCTGGAAGCAGCCCTTCCGAGAACGTGCCCGTGGTAAACACAGACTTGCTATATATAAGGCGAACTCTATGTGGCCGACCTTGCCGGCTGAGGTTAGCGTACGATAACAACGAAAACCGTTACACCGAGGCGTTCGCTAAAACGAGAGACAAGCGGGGGGAAAGGCGTGATGTTTATCGCTTCGAGTAGAAGGACACTCAGGAGAGCTCCCGCAAGCAAGCAGTGGGCACTGCAACTGTGTACACAGTGCGTGGGACGTGTCCAGACTGAAAGGTTTGCGAGATGAAAGCCTCGACCTTCCCGACGAGGGAGCGGGCGGCGGTGCTGTTCAAGCCCACGAGCAAGAGCGTGCTACGATAGTGTGGAGGTCGAGGGGAAAGCCACACGGCATGGGGTTAGGTAGGCAGCGAGACGCAGGCCGTATCGCGTGCTCCGTTATCTAAGTAGCTTCTGGCACGGTGTCTGATGTCAGGTACCGACAGGTTCACCGCCTAGGCCGAGGAGCTTCCGAACGCTGCCGAACGTGCTACAGCAAGTTCTTTCACTTTCGAAAGCGAGTTGCACTCTATATGGAAGAAAAAAATGCGGCCGTTAAGGATTATCTCGTCCCAGAGCAATAATAACCATCTTACGCAATTTTCCTTGCTCTGCCGTTGCACTCCCGGTATATGTTCAGGTAACGAGCGGCGTGGCAAAGCGTTGCTTACAGGAAAACTAGCGAACGCTGATCGTCAAGTAAAAGAAGCCTACGCCATTTTGAAAACGATTATATTTGTAGGAACAAGGCCCCCAAGAAGGGGAGTATTTCTTTTAGAGCACAGCGCTTGCACTGGTGCGTGAAGCTTCTTTGTCTGAATACTTTTGTGCGTCACATGTGCCTCCGAGATGTATAGTCAAGGAAAGCTTCACTTGAGATAGAAGATAAAGTGTTTGCACAGGTTTCTGCGAACTTTTTTGAAGCCCCTTGTGTGTCATATGTCTAATCCTGCAAAAAAACGACAAAAAGAAAGGCGGGAAAACGCCGAAGTGTGCAGTGACATCTCGAAGGCAGCCTTAACTCCCCAATGAATGCTGTAGGTGGCGCAACGGTACCGTGCTGCAGCATACTTGGAGGCCTTTCACAAGAGCGAGTAAATATATATATATAATATATACGCTCCTTGCTGGCGCAAATTAGATGATCAGCGAAGCGCGATTAAAGCGCACGCTCCATCTACTTTTGACTTTCTTGCATGTACCTTTTTTTCACTTCACCTGTTTACGCGCTCTTACCATTTTGATGGTTATGAGCCAATTTGCCTAGCAGCGTGCTATTTCAAGTTGCACACCTCGGTATAGACGTGAATCCAAATTACACCAAGCGAGTGAGAACAGGGCGTCGTCTGCTTTATAGCGTGTCGTCTATTCCACATGTCTGCTTCACGCACATAGTAGTTCGAAGACTATACGACGCAGGTGCGCGTCGTCTGCTCTTTAACGTGTCGTCTGTTTACATGTCTGCCTCACGCACGTAGTAGTCCGAAGAATGTGGCAACCAACACAAGCCCGAAGGGCGCCATTTTAAGAGAGACGTGAACTCACCGATGCAGACGAAGGCGAGGGCCCTGACCGCCGGGTCCGGGGGGTCGCAGTCGGGGAATATGGGCCGCAGCACATAGAAGGAGAAAGTGAGCGCCACGATGGCCTGCGAGCATGGCCGCACGATCAAGCACTCCACCCAGAGTCGGAGAAAGGCAACGAATGGCCCGAATGCTTCCATGATGTATGCGTAGTCGGCACCGGTCCTGCGAGGGGACAGACAGAATCGTGTTTATATAGCCACTTCAAATGGACTCGCGCCGGAAAGAAGGGCACCGCCAAGAACAAGTACACAAGCGATAGTGTAAAATAAAGATTTCTACTAGCGTTTTTTTTAATTAGCTCTCGAATAATTATAGAGAAATATATATTTGTGGAACTATCACAGTTCTTTTGGATCCCTCGTTTACTGCTGCGCCAAGTTAAATGCCAAGAACGACTAATATAGCTTATTTGGGAGTTGGCGTAACGAAGCCTGGCCGCCAGTCCGGTACAACCGCGTAGAGCGCAAGCGCTGCTGTTCTAGACGCAGTGCGACCACCGCGGAAGGGTAGAAAAAACACCCACTTAACTGGAGTAGAGAAGTGCCTACGTCGGTTGGCTCGACTGACAACTGTAGGACTGTAGGAGCGTCATTCAAAACACACGGAATCATTCTTCCCCCCCCCCCCCCGTCGGCGTTTTCTCTGGTTCCTTTTTAAGAAAAAAAGAATTTGATCCATAAATATTTTCACAAACACAAACATTTTGTTGCCTTTTCCTTTCTGTTTGGTTGTTGCCTCGGCTCTCTCCCTTAGTAGATTGCTTAGTATCTCAACCCCTTGCGACTCTTGTTTCCCGTTGCCAATTTTGCACAAAAAGTGCTGTGCAATTAGGGAAAAACCAAACGAGGTAATGGGTGACATTCACATTGCATATGGGTTTAACGGTTATTGCAGGGTGTGATTGAAATTTTTAAATTTTGGGGGGATGGCTCTGAAAGGTAAATCGTTGAAGAGATATCACTGGGGCCTTTCCAGCGGCAGCACCTTGAGATTTCGCAACAACCATCGAAATAAATAGAAATGTGAAAGCATTCCGGCATTTTTTAGTGGGTATAGAATATCAATATGCTTCAAGCCCTCAGTTCAGTGTCCTTTCCTTTGACGCAATCAGAACCCGCCGTGTTTGCTCAGTGGCTATGGTGTTGGGCTGCTGAGCACGAGGTCGCGGGATCGAATCCCGGCCACGGCGGCCGCATTTCGATGGGGGCGAAATGCGAGAACACCCGTGTGCCTAGATTTAGGTGCACGTTAAAGAACCCCAGGTGGTCAAAATTTCCGGAGTCCTCCACTACGGCGTGCCTCATAATCAGAAAGTGGTTTTGGCACGTAAAACACCAAATATTATTATTATTATTTGACCCAATCAGGGATCGCTTCCATGCCTCGGCCATAATAGTACTGTAACAGCAGCCCAGTGTTGACGGCCGAATAGCTGTCAAGTCAGATTTGGCGGCGCTCTAGGAATATGTATAAGGAGTGGTGGCATGGGTGGGGAGGGGGGTTATGCCGCTTAATTTCGGTGGGGGAGGGCTGGGCACATGCCTGCACCAAACCATGCCAGACACAACACTTGAGGCACACGGTGTCACCAAACTAATAGAATGCCTCAAATTAACATCCTCGGCCGGCATCGACGAAATCCATTCCAAAATGGTTAAGAACACTGCGCACACTCTAGTGAATTCTTTGTGTGACATCTTTTCTTCACGGCGCAGTTTCACCAAGGTCACCTCCAACATAGACACCTAAGGCTCTAAGGCCTTAAACAAAACAGTGAGTGGCACTAGCTAACACTTGCAGGGGCTAAGTCTAGTAATCAAACACACATTAACAAGAAAGTGGCCTGAGGCGCGGATTTCGAAGTATCGCACGCGATACGTGGAGGCTGTGGGTTCGGCTATGTAGTCTTTTCTTCAAGTATCATTTGCCATTTCTGCGTATTAGTTATACATTTAGGCTCAAAATTACTGCGTTTCTCCTCTTTTCCTACAACTATAGGAAAAGCGTCTCCAATACACACACGCACACAGTCGCCGAGGTTACAGCCAGAAATCAATGAACTTCGAACTAGTACAGTATATACTTTCAACTGGTGTTTCATTGTGATTTCGTCTGGACCGAGCAAGCCGAACAGTGGCAAGCCGGCCGAACGGCTAAATTTCGCAAAGCCCGCAGCGCTGCCTGTTGGCGACCGATAAAGACTAATCCTCGGACCGCCTGACGCTAAGCCTAACTCCAACAGCTATGCAGCCTTCCTTCTGTTCCCACACTGCCTAAGAAAACAACCCAAAAACCGCCTTCAGCCATGTCGTCGCTCCTGCAGTTGCGCTGTTGTTTCTCATTGGTTGACCAGTGGCACCAACTTCAGGGCCTACTTTACTATAGATGCCACCATCGTTTGCCCAGATCAGACTTTGGGAATCCTGACGTCATACAGCCCCGAAGTTATGCCCGCGTCGCTGCATTGAGGATGGGAAAGTAGCCCCTAGAAGCACGCTTCCTGCGTGGCTTGTGTCACGTTTGGTGTGATAACATGTACTTATGATCTTTAGTTATCACCAATGAACTTGGCTGTCATACGAAAAACGCAAGTTACGGAAGACTTGCCATGAAAAATCACGGAAGCCTTACCAGATGGAGGGTAGTAGCTAACATGAGCGCGGCAAAAATTGAGGTTAACGCATTTTTGTGTGGCGCTTAATTTATGTTTTTAGCAAGATGGCGTCACGCATCATTGTCATTTTTTCGGCACCTAAAAGACACGTATGATGGTTATTACTGATAGCCAATCTATACCGCATTCATACTTTTGATCAGTTGTTTGTCTTTAGTTTCCTTCTAGCTTTCAGTGCGGTAGTTGATATGTATGACGTTGTTTTTTTTTTTTATGTATGCAAAGCCGCCCAGAAAAAGCTTACGGGAGGTGGAGTTTACCAAAAGGAAAGCTGAATTCCTGAGAAGCTTAGGCACATAGCCTCTAATCGTACAGTAGCCTTTGCGATTTGCACAGAGACCCAGTAGAATCTTTAACAAAGCAGAACTTAACACTTGTCGGTAAACTCGCGTGCCCTGCACATCTTGCGCCAACAGTGTATACTGCTCGCTCTTCGGTCATTACGCATGCCCCATCCGGTGCTCGCAATACTCTGCATAGTTCCAGTACGTACGTCCATCTTTACTCGCAATAATAAATAGCACGTATGTTTGGCTTTAGTGTGGGACTCCGAGATTATTTTTGGCTGCGTGGGGTTCCATAACGTGCCCCCGATGCATGGTACCTCCACTAGAATGAAGTAGCCGCGGCCAGGATTTGACTACGCCATCTCGTACCCATAGCATCGTAAAGCCGTAGCCACTACCCCACCACGGCGGGTGGGAAACACACTTACAAAACAAACTATAGTAGCGAAGTGAAGGTGTACAAAAGCCTACAGTATTCGTGTAAGCGAGAAAAAAGAAGCTAAAAAGAAAACTACGACCTAAATCAACGTAAACGGGTTACAACGTCAGCATCGTTATCACAGTCGACCTCGGCAGCCCTCTTTTATCTGGCGACGTATAGGCTAATGAGCCGGGCTCGAGAGGATGGCTTTACGACGAGCCTTTGCATAAGCACCATATGCAAGTCCAAACTGGACGAGCGTCAAGGATGCACGAATGCGCGCTAGCGGCTGGTGTGAGGACTCTAACCAAGTGAACAGATCGTCGCCGGATGGATTTCCAGCGCTTGGTTGCCGCAAAAGCGTCTGACGTTCACCGCTTTAAAGATAAAGCTGCTAAAAAGTATTCAGCGGCGATTTAGCGGTAAATGCAAGACAAACGAGCATTACGTCTCAACTCTGTAGCGCCTTTGATTCTGTATAGCGCTGTCCGTGCACTTACCTCTCCCCTTCTTCCCAACCCCCTTCTCCTTTCCCCCACTACAGGGTAGTACAGCGTACTCTTGACTGCTTAACATCCCATGTATATATATATATATATATATATATATATATATATATATATATATATATATATATATATATATACACGATATACGATAAGCCCACGAAATCAGAGCTCAAACCGCTCCACCTAAGCACCCTGCTTGCATCCAGGCCATGGGCGCGTCGAGCCTGTATTTTGCAACGCGGACGGGGCGTGGCAGCCAACGCGACATTTCTTTATAATTGTCGCCACCGCCGGACCCTCGCATAGACGTGCATGAGGCAAACCGCCGGAGGCGAAAAAATAAAGGGAAAATGCTAAAGGTGAGCATGACAGTAAAGTGGCTGTACTAACGAAGTCGCGTTGCCATTAGCAACGACGACAACGTCAAGGCGCCTGAAAGGCGCTAGCGCGCTGTTACCGCCGAAATGTCAGTCCCAACGAACGACGTCCGAGAGTTGAAGAAAATGTCGAGCGCTAGACGAATAAACAACGAAAAGAAAGCACGCAAAGTCTGGCCAAGACTATATATATATATATATATATATATATATATATATATATATATATATATATATATATATATATATATCGTGGACACAAAGAGTAATTGCCGCCATGATGGACTGGTCGCTTTTAGATTCTGTAGGAAAATTGGCGCAGTCGACAGGATCGATATATATGGTGTTAGGCTGCTGAGCACGAGGTCGCGGGATCGAATCCCGGCCACGGCGGCCGCATTTCGATGGGGGCGAAATGCGAAAACACCCGTGTGCTTACATTTAGGTGCACGTTAAAGAACCCCAGGTGGTCAAAATTTCCGGAGTCCTCCACTACGGCGTGCCTCATAATCAGAAAGTGGTTTTGGCACGTAAAACTCCAAATATTAAAATTAAAAAAGTATCGATATACATATACAGTGTGCCCCAGCTAACTTTAGCCGAAGTTTACTAGTATGCCTCAGCACTGTAGGAGGACGCGATACATATACAGTGTGCCCCAGCTAACTTTAGCCGAAGTTTACTAGTATGCCTCAGCACTGTAGGAGGACGCGAGCAAATATGTATATGTATGTATGTATGTATGTATGTATGTATGTATGTATGTATGTATGTATGTATGTATGTATGTATGTATGTATGTATGTATGTATGTATGTATGTATGTATGTATGTATGTATGTAAACGAGCTATGGAAAGAATGATGGGTGTAACGTTAAGGGATAAGAGAAGAGCAGATTGGGTATGTATGTATGTATGTATGTATGTATGTATGTATGTATGTATGTATGTATGTATGTATGTATGTATGTATGTATGTATGTATGTATGTATGTATGTATGTATGTATGTATGTATGTATGTATGTAAACGAGCTATGGAAAGAAGAATGATGGGTGTAACGTTAAGGGATAAGAGAAGAGCAGATTGGGTGAGGAAACAAACGCGAGTTAATGACATCTTAGTTGAAATCATGAAAAAGAAATGGGGGGGTATGGGCAGGACATGTAATGAGGAGGGAAGATAACCGATGTTCATTAAGGTTTACGGACTGGATTCTAAGGGAAGGGAATCGCAGCAGGGAGCGACAGAAAGTTCGGTGGGCGGACGAGATTAAGAAGTTTGCAGGAACGACATGGCCACAATTAGTATATGACTGGTGTTGTTTGAGAAGTATGGGAGAGGCCTTTGCCCTACAGTGGGCGTAACCAGGCTGATGATGATGATGACGATGATGATGATGTATCGTGGACACAAACAGTAATTGCTGGCATGATGGACTGGTCGCTTTTAGATTCTGTCGCAAAATTGGCGCAGTCGACAGGATCGATATACATATACAGAGGACACGACCAAATGTATATTATTGGATGTTGTATGGAGCAAATCACACTATTATTTAACCTTTTAAGTGCATAATTAGTCAAGGTTATTGGGTTAATTAACTAATTTCGCACATATTGATTTCAGGGGGGTAGTCTTTAAGAGTCCACCTAGTGGACTGTCCATTTTGGCCGCTGCTGATTGGGTGCAGCTCTGCGAGAGAGGAGGAGACGAACGGCCCTAGCCAATCAGCAGCAGCCGCAATGGACAGTCCACTAGGTGGACTGTTACAGAATACCCCCAGGACAATGTATATTCAGAGAAAAACTGGCAGGTGGTTAGCACAGAGCGACTGTATCTCGTATTCCTGCGATGACTCTATCTTCGGATCAGAACTTGCCCGATTATCGCCAATACACGGTTAATATTAGCCAATATTTCGCGAATTAACGTAATTATCAATGAGTTTATGGGGTCACAGCAGGATTGAATTATAGGGCACGACCTTTTGCATCACCCGCCGTGGTTGCTTAGTGGCTATGGTGCTGGGCTGCTAAGCACGAGGTCGCGGGATCAAATACCGGCAGCGGCGGTCGCATTTCGACAGAGTCGAAATGCAAAAACACCCGTGTACTTAGATTTGGGTGCACGTTAAAAAAACCCGGATTGTCCAATATGATCCGGAGTCACCCACAACAGCGTGATTTATAATCAGATGGTGTTTTCGGCACATAAAACCCCATAATTTAATTATTTTTTAACCGTTTGCATAACCTGTTTTGCTATAGAACATGCGCCCGAAGAGCACGGATTTCGAGAAAGAGCAAGTCAAAATATGAACTCTGTTCCAGTAAACGTTTTTCCGCAGTGCTAAAAAAAAGTATAGCGAAGAAAAGTGTCAATTGGAACAACAAGGCACTTCACTGCACTTATCTAATCTGTACCATTTCTCGAAACAGGTACTAGGCACTGAGTTTTTAACAAAAAAGGTTGTGCTTTCAGCACTGGATGACTTCAATTCTGCTATTACAGCATTCCCTACAAGCTTCATTAAATGAGTTAATTAGTGAGCTTTCGTTCATTGAAAATCGTAGTGGCGATTATCGCTCAAAGTCTGCGTTCCGCTACTGCGATGAAGCATTGGTCAGCAAGAATTGTTTCTTCTTTCCCATGGTCCTGAGACATTAGTCGCAGGGGTTCTCTTTATTGTTATATAAAGCGATGTAACAAAGCCACTTCCACCGAACGTGAATTTGTTCCACAGCCTACCGAAAGTCATTTCGCAACCACCGATCACTTTACATAGAACATGTAGCTCTATATTTAAGTGGATATTGCCCAACTGCGTAAGTTTATGTAAGAGCTACCCCTACATTTCTTTTTAACAGAGAGAGCCGTGCTAGTTGGTGGTCGATATTAGAATGCATCATGTAACCGCGCAAACAACAAAGTACAAAGAAGGAAACACACACGACAGACGCGGATCCGCGCCTGTCCTGTGTGTTTCCTTCTTTGTCCTTTGTTGTTTGCCCTACATTTCGACACACGCAGTCTGATGTGGCGGGGACTGTATCATCAGCGAGGGTGGGCTGTGTCTGGCGCACTAAGCGCACATGTTCACGTAGCATATGCTGAGAACCAAGTGCCGTGATGACGCTATCAAAGCGCTGAAATTCAGCAGCACGTGCGTTTCGATCTTAGGTTTGGAGTTGTAGCAACAGTAGCTGCGTAATATCCTTTTTTTCTCCTTCAGTATACACCCGACCAGATAATTGTGCATAAATTTCACTGATGCATAATCCCCCCAGCAAACAAGTCTGCTGCAAACGAATTGATGGATACAAATCGCCGTCTTGTGTAAAAGGGGCCATTCGCCTGACGCCGAACGATTATGTCAAAGTAATTGCGCTCGATTCTGTCGAAATAGCCATACGCAAAACAGAACCAAAGACACGCCGACATTTCTTCGGTCTCTGTCTGCAGAGCCATTGCGTCATCCTCAGTAGCAGACGACATATGCAGGTACGCGCAGACGACGACGTCGGCATATTTTTTTTTTTATTTTCATAACTCTCACTGAACACTCTCGCAGACCAAAATAAATTCACATATGGGAGAGTTCGTACGAATTCGCTGCTACAAACTACGCGACACGCGGCTTGCGCAATGCAAATACAAGAAAAGGCACAAAATGAGCGACGTTCATTGTTTGAGTCCCGTCTGTCCCGCATTACTGCAGAGCAGACGACGCTGCAAAATCCAACAGATGTCAAATCGCTTTAACCTCCGGCCTTCCCAAGCGCAAAATCAGATACTTGTTAGCGTCAGTTTATGATGACGTCGTCGTTCTGCGAAAACAAGGTCGCAATCCGAGTGCTGGCTTTTTTTTCTCTTTCTTCTTCTTCTTCTTTTACTTCGTTTTACAGCAGCTTATAAACGACTGCACTACAGCGTACAACCCTCTGCGGTCTACCAGACGCTGAACAAGTAGATTACATGTAGATAAGAAGCACAAGTAGATTACAAGTAGAGATTACAAGTAGAGTTGACGTAGGGACCACCCTGTGAGATTACAAAACCTCAGGCTGGCCCCGACGTCAACTCCCCTAGTAAGCATAGATTTTCGACCTAAGCTCACTCGAGGGAACTGGCACTGCATTTGTTCAGTAGGCATGGAAATTCTAAGTTCGTCTAATTTTTGTACTTGTGCCACCAGATGTATTTTCTTGTGAAGTACGTTACTTATCACGGTGTATGTTTTTTTTTTAAATTTCCAAGCAGTAATACGTTTCCAAACACATGAAGGCGATAAGCGCCTGTATGCGCACGGGAATAATGGTTGCGTCTACAACGCAATATCTTGTTGAAAATGATAGATTTACCCACTGAAAACGTACCGTATATGCCATCAAATAATTGCGCGTTTCCCGTACGATTCCTATAAAATTTCCGCGGAATTTGTGCGGAATCCACATCCACATCGAGTTCGTAGGAATTATGTGTTAAGCGTAAGGAAAAAATACGCGGAATTATTGCACAGCGTACGGAACTGTCTCGGTGGCTTGCAAAGCCACAGGGTCATTTCAAGCCAGAAGGACGAAGCCTAAGCAAATCCATCATTCATATGCTGACTAAAGCGCAGACGCCAGGTGCCACATTTTCATCTGTAATTTTTGCGGGACCTCTGGGCTCGATGATGGCGGTGATAATTTCTGTTGGCATATCCTTTGAAACGGGGCAGCGAGAAGCAGTCACCTATAGCCTGCTCGAGCTTATCAAGTTTAACTTCTTTATTCGCAGTCTGGAATTTCTCATTAAATACTCTTAATAATGTTGCACACTTACCCACTTCTTTCCTGTTTTTTTTCTCACCAATACTCTAAACGAAACCTAATTTAATCCACGTGCATACAAAGACGGCGCGAGGTATAGTCACTCGTCGCAACCGGCCACTTCGGGCGTGCAATGACCTTCGCTGCCCTCCAGACCCACGCAAGCCACACCCCACTCTGCCCCGAACCTTTGCACAACCAGGAGAACAAACAGGCTGACAAATGTAGCGCTCTCAGCCAGAAAGAGACTGAAACGAACGACAAAGAGGCGAATTAATTCAGAGCATGCCCAAAAAGTCCGCTCATCTCTATGGGCGCGGTTCTTTCTGAGTGCCAAACGCCGACTGCCATATCCACTCTACAGGTGCCTGCCGTACTGCAGCCCTTCTCATTTCAGCTCCTCTGTAACAGCTTGCGAAGCATGGACATCATAATGCCGTCTTCGTACGTTCGCGAATGAATGCCAGCCACCAGTGAATCATTTTGATGCGTATATCAATGGTCCGGCAGGTCTTTGGAGTCATTCCCTTGCGTCAGTGATCACTTGGCAAGAGATGCGATAAGGTTCATTCAGGGGTGCTCTGGAGCATTTCCATAACATCGATGTGGGCCCGTGCCATTAGAAATTCTGCAAAGTCGTGCACCTGGAATCCCTCTGATCTGTCATTTTTATCATTAATCCCGTATCTTATTCCCCTTCTTCTCTCACATGCGTGCAGAGTATCAGGATGGATCGCACTAGCTCACGTCGATTTCTCTGCCTTTATTTCAATAAAATTTACATATTCTTTCTTTTACATTATATGGTGCTTAAAAGATGCTGCCGCCTTTAATTGGCACCGGCTACTCCTTTTTTACATAAATATGCACAATTAAAGTCGGCAGGTAAGAAAAAGACATCACTTAAAAGCACGAGAACTGCAAGTCAACTCAGAAACATTGTAAAAACTAAGTCCAGTCACATAGCTACACTAAAGTCAGGGCACATAATAAAACACGTAATGGGTGCCACGCGAAGGCGCATGAACCCAGGAAATGAAGTGGGAGAAAGTCGGGCCAAATCAGACACGTAGAGCCAGCTAATCACGCACATATACGCTACTCAATAGTTTCCAAGAATATCGCTCGATTCTAGAAATCTTTGGAGCCCCAGTCGTCTGTGCAACGAATATGCTGGCCGTTGACCTAACATCTTCCTGAGGTTGAAAAGCCTGCGGTGCACTGCCATTAAATCGAGTGTTAAACGTTTTCTATATGCGTCGTGTCGCGGGCTTTTCTGGCAGAATATCCTCATCCGCGCGGCCACGAGCTCTTTGCGGACTATCAGCTCGTGAAATTTTGTGCAGAAAGTGTTTTTCACGCGCACTACCGAGCCGCAGGCGGTGAACGAGCGTCTCAAAGGTTCTGCTTGCATCCAATGTGGACGCGATCTTTAAGAGGAAGCTTTAGCTCGGGCCCAACTCCGACGCAGCCTATTCAAATACATGTAAAACGCAAAAACGTTTTTATGAGATAACTCCTGGACCGATTGTAATGAAATGTGTTGCATTTGAAAGAGAAAGTTGAATTCTAGTGACTGTTGGAAGCGGAATCTCTATTTAGGGCTTCAATTTTCTTAAAACGATTTTCAAATATTTGACCGTTTGAAAAAAATAGAAGCACAATTTTTAAAAATTGATAGCTCTGTATCAAAAACAGATATCGCGGTTCTGTGAACGGCATCCATTAGATCATTGAAAGCGGACAAATTCGATATGTCATTTTACATCTTACGTGAATTTGTTACGTTGTTTACAAGGGTTCTGCAAAAGCTGTATTTCAATGTTACTAAATTTTTCGAGATTCATGTGTAATAGATCAATTTTGTCCGCTTTGGATGTACTATTAGATGCATTTCACAGAATTGTATTATCGTTTTTCCTTTAGGAGTTACGGAGCTTTAAACTTGGCAGTTTTGTTTTTTGGAAATTTCGGATTTTCGCCAGTATTTAATAAAAGATTGACGCCCTAACTCAAAAATTCGAAACCAACAGTCTCTAGACTTTAAGTTTTTCTTTTAATTGCAATAAACCTCGTCAAAATTGGTGCAGTGGTTGCCGAGAAAAACGAATTCTCTTTTTACATGTATTTAGACAGGAGCGCCCGAGCTAAAGCTTCCTCTTAAGTTGAAACGAAATGTCAGTGTCAAGCAAATCTGAAGATTTTGAATTCTGATCGAACCGTGTCGTCTCTGCAACCAGGGCCTGGAACCTGCCTCAGTGTACGCAGCCATTCGCCTTGCGTTGGAGGGCCGGAGTCCAGATGTGACGTTGTTGTAGCAATCGCTTGTCCAGCTGCCTCGACCGCTGCAACATTCCCGGAGATATGCAGTGGACAGAGGGGGGGAGGGGGGGAGGGGGGAAGTATTCTGTAAGAGTCCGCCTAGTGGACTGTCCACTGCGGCCGCTGCTAATTGGATGCAGCTTTACGAGTGAGAAGGAGACGAGGAGCCCTAGCCAATCAGCAGTGGCTGAAATGAACAGTCCACTAGGTGGACTCTTACAGAATACACCCCCGGGTGTCTTTTTTTTTTTTTCATCTCGACCGCTGACCAGTTAGCGCTACCACCAGCTTTGAATCTCAACGCTTCCGGAAGGTGGACGTTCTCTCGGGTCCATCCCGGGCGAAGATCTCAGCCTCCCGTGACAGTGTGCCCCCAATCGTCTCCAAACTTCGCTGCGGCAAACACGCGCGAGATAATTGCATACAGCAGCGTCATCTGCATGCGCTTGCCCGCGAAAAAGAGGGCTCCTCGCCGTTGGCACAACTATAGTTTACTGGCTCGAGCGAAGCGGTGCGTATAATTGACAACCCACGGACGAGCAGGCAGGCAGGCCCGCTGCAGACAGACCTATACAGACAAAGCGAGGCCTGCCGCCTTCGGTCCGAGGCGCACAACCGGATGTGTGACGTATGACGTCCGCATCCGCTGTCCACAATGGACGCGCGCGTTGATGGAAGCGCGGCCTGCCCGGCTTCGTTATTGCGAAGACAAAATTCGCAGTCTGCACCCCCCCCCCCCACACACACACACTCCCCTTTACTTCTCAGGCGTGGGGCCTTTATTCACCTGCCTTTAATGGGCTATAGCTGCGTAACTATGTCCAGCGCTTATTTTTTGTGGTATAGTTTTTCTTTTAATATACATCGCCAAAATACGCACAGCCGTGTGCGCATATGCCGCCACGAACCTAAGTCATTGAGGGTGCTATAGTAAGCAGCTATAAATGCTGGAACTTTCGTGTGCCACACATAGTCATCTGTTGCTTTTATCTCGGTGATCGAGAGGCACCTGATAGATAGATAGATAGATAGATAGATAGATAGATAGATAGATAGATAGATAGATAGATAGATAGATAGATAGATAGATAGATAGATAGATAGATAGATAGATAGATAGATAGATAGATAGATAGATAGATAGATAGATAGATATGACTGAAAAAAGAAATGCGCTGATTAAAAATACTGTTTATTAGGCTGTTTGTTAGAATGTTCATTAGATTGCCAAGGTGTGATCGAAACTAGCGTTATTGCTGGCTTTCGATGACGAA
Organism: Dermacentor variabilis; assembly: GCF_050947875.1. NCBI lineage: Eukaryota > Metazoa > Arthropoda > Arachnida > Ixodida > Ixodidae > Dermacentor > Dermacentor variabilis. The sequence continues at coordinate 15,446,202 of NC_134578.1, read as the reverse complement.
AAGAGAAAAACAAGCCAGTGGTTGGTAAGCGAGAAAAAATATAAATACCGGGGAGTGACGGGCTCACGACAATGCTAAGTTGCTCGCATCCGCTCCATTATACTGCGCACTCCGTCATTAGCGACGTGTTCGCGACAAAAACAGGGATATAATATTCGAAATGGCCAGACGTGCGAGGGTTATTGCAAAGGTTGCTGCACGTACACTTTCTCAACTGACGCAAGTAATTTCTGCGCTGTCGTCAAAACTGCAACATTCGAGGGGAGAAAAACAGAGGCATACATAAATCACATTTTCTCATAAGTGCTTTGTTCACGGCAACTGCTCTTTTTTTTTTTTTTTCTAGCGCGCTTGAACAATGTTTTCGAGTGCACGTACATTTAAGAACGCTAGCAGAAGCGACGACTCGATGACGACAGACTTGTTTTGAACGTTAGAATGAATGTTACCTAATTAATGACTTTTCCAGGAACGATATATAACACTCGGGGAATTTATTTTCGGAAAGTTGTACGGTTGAAAGAACGGGAAGTCGGGGAAGCACTGTACAAATCCATCTCCTGACAGACAAAATTTGGTATTGTTGTAAACGGCATTATATTGAACGTTTCCAACGCTTTTTGAGAACTAAGAGGCGTGAAACAGAACAGATGGAACGCTGGAAATTGTGAAATAAAGGCAGTAGTAACAGTTTGAAAGGGCAGTAGTACGCAGTGGTAAAAGTAGCAAGGTATAGGTCGAAGTATAGTCTATAAAACGCGTTTTAGTTGCCGTCGCTTTTAGAGTTATATAACGGCAGACGGGTCGCCGCCTCGGAGATAAACGAACACAACCTGTCATTGACCAGCCGGAGAATCATGTAACTTTTCATTGCACTGTCACTAATGCAAAAGTCCTGCTGATTTCAAAGTTGGCGAGTTTCTGTTCAGACACAGCTAGGGATGATGTGTGGCATTAATTTAAGTAGCACGTGCTATTCCAGTATGCGAAAAAACCCGTGTGCTTAGATTTAGGTGCACGTTAAAGAACCACAGGTGGTCAAAATTTTCGGAGTCCTCCACTACGGCGTGCCTCATAATCAGAAAGTGGTTTTGGCACGTAAAACCCCAAATATTATTAATCAGCATTAAGTTTAAGTAAAGTTCGATTGTAATATATAGCCGCCGCGGTAGCATGAATGCCTTACAGACTTATATAGCGCTGCTGAGCACGAGGTCGCGGGTTCGATTCGTGCGGCGCACATTGCGTGCGCGTTACAAAGAACCCCAGGCCATCTAATTTACTCCGGAGCTTTCCACAACGTCGCGCCTCCTATAACACTATATGTCCTCCCAGTTTGGAGACACGTCGAAACCGGCAATTTATTTTAATTTTAAAGACAACTACTAATCCAGCGCGCGTCTCACAAATGCGTCTTCTCGATGGTCCCACCGCTGCAATGTAGAAGCAACAACCACGCGTTGTTTTCTACGCCAGCCAAGCGTTAACAGTTCGAGGATACGAGTGCGCCATTACAGCTGCGCGTACACTACGGCCGACCACGCCGGGTTTAGGCCTAGCGGGACCGGCGAGGGGATGCTGCAATGCGCCGGTCGCGTTGCAAGCTGCTGCCGCTCGCGCTCGTCGCCCTCGACGGAAAGAGGGGGCGAAGGACCTTCGTCGGAACACGTGCTCCGTGCCGCTCGATATACAGGAGTAGGAGGAGGAGGAGGAGGAGGAAGCGGGAGCGGGCACGCCCTCTTGATTTGCCTTTTATTCGTTTTCTCTTTCCCCCTTTGTTGCCGGTTTACGCTGAGGAAGCGAAGCGCGTTTACGCGGTATCGTCGTGTAGTATCTGCGTCCGCTTCCTCTTGGTCGCGCGTCTTGCGAACTCGCGGCTTCTTCGGGGTCGTGCCGACACTGGAAATTTATAACGCACACCTTTGATTGATTTACCGAACAATTTGCTGGCCGGTTTACCGACTGACAAAGGCTGGGAGCCATAGGGCGCGTAGTTCCCGCCGTTTTGTGGCATGTGTCACAAAACGTACCTAATCGCCTAGTTTTTGTTCCTATGCTGACTGACAGACTGACTGGTTGGCTGACTGACTGAACGATTGATAGTCTGAATGAGTGATTGACTGAATGCGTGATTGATCCGCTGATCGACTGATTCATTGGATGGGAACCATTGATTGGCAGAATGAGTGATTGGTTCGTTAAGTCTCTGTCGCAGTGGTTGTATGATTGATTCAATCATTGAGTCCTCAAATGAATAACTATTTGATTGATTGATTCAATCATTGAGTCCTCAAATGAATAACTATTTGATTGATTGATTGATTGATTGATTGATTGATTGATTGATTGATTGATTGATTGATTGATTGATTGATTGATTGATTGATTGAGCTAGACGGATGAAGGCAACACAGGAGCTCTGAAAACGCCAGTAAATGGTCTCCAGTGGCAGGGAGACGCTTTCTAGACAGAAACAAATTCTGCCGACGCCACTCGAAGCAGGCGCGGCCTCAGCCCACTGCTATGCTGTTACGCAATCACGGTAACCGGCGGGAGCCGTTCCGGTAAACTTAGCGGAGCCAGTTAAACTCCACGCATGCGCAGTCATGGTCGCCGCGGTATCAGTAGCGGTAAGACAAAATTGGCGCAGGCACTTAAGTGTCTTTACGTGATTTGAATGCGGAAGCGTAATGATTTCTCTAATTGGTTGCGTTCGTGATGCGTGATGTCACGTCTCCTTCACAACTATCCTTAACGCACCTTGTTTTAATATGTAGGAACCTTAACCCACCTTAAGTCACCTTACTCTAACTTGTTCCAACTTTAATTCTGCATTACTGTCGACATCACTCAAGACGCAGATGACGTCAGTGACGATCACGATTTTTGTTACCACTCGTTGCGGACAACGCCGCATTTTCTGCTTCGCGGGACATACAATGCTTTACGCATTAATAACGCCGTGTTAGGACACTTTGTGTTACGAGTGAGCACGTACCATGCTATAATCAAAAACTAAAATTTCAAAGCCTGGCATGCACAGCTGCGAAAGATGTAGACGGAGCCAGCGATGCCTCCTGACAATCGAAGCGCATGCGACGACCGAGATGCTTGCATTCTGGTCACTGCAGCGCGTACGGTTATGCGAGCTAGGAGTGACTGGAAAGTGCAAGCAGGCCGGTCACTGCAGACGCGTATATTATTGGGGACGTCGGTGCAGTTTGCAGGCAACAGTGTTACGCAATTCAGCGCCGAAACCAGATCGATCCGCTTTCCCGAGGGAGCAAGCGTTTTCGGAAGGAAGGCGTTACTCACCGGATTGGTCAGAAAGAACGAACAAACAAAAACATGCGTCGCCGGTGCTCTATTACGGACGTACGTGACTCGAATGTCATGCGTGGGTAAAAAAAAAAAGAAATGAAAAGAGATACAGTTATGGCCACGTTTCCACGATCCACGGCACCGTCAGGAAGGGAGATACAGCTCGAGCAATGAATTAAACTTCAACGGAAATTTAGGTTAGCCCGGAAGACTGTAGCTTTGACACTCGCTCAATCCATGCGCAGCTGCCCGCATTTCGGTACTGCCCACTCCTTTCTGTAATGCCTCCGCCCCGAGAGAAAATTGATCGAATGAAATTAAAACCCACGCGTCTCGGACGTCGGTGCGGACGGTGAGCAGTATTCCACAAGTATGATGTTTCTTTCTTGATCAATCTGAGTCATTTGTAACCTGGGAGCTACTTAGGTATGTATCGCGCTCATTAAGGATAATGTGGCTTTTACATCTGTACCACTTCGATGCAATGAGCTGTGCCACTTTGGCCGGACCTAATCTTGTTGTCCTTGTAACCCCCCCCCCCCCCCCCGCGAAGCAATGTAAGTAACGAAAAAGTAAATATTAAATATGTTCATTCTATATAATCATACGGTTTATTTATTTATTCATTCATTTGTTTATTAGAGTACCTTTAAGGTCCGCGGGGTGTTACTAAATAATTGCTGTGGAACTGGGCAAGATATAACATTATTTAATCGTTTGAAGAACGAATGAATATACAAGACCCTTTATGGTCACACAGGACTACATCATGGCCATGCAGTGTCTACATCAACAATTATTTTTTCTTGAATATGGATGAGGTATACGTCAGTTATATTCCGGCAATGCGTGTAGAGGCTGTAAGTACATTGACTTTCAAATGAAAGTACCGAGAGAAAATGTGGTGTATGTGTTTAAGTGTTTTTTAGTCAACTTTCTTTTAAAGGTACAATACACGAGACGCTCTTTACTTTTCTTTAGTTGCTTATATTCTGTAAGAGCAGTTTACGTACCCGTTCTGTAATCAGTAGATTTTAGATTTGCACAATCAATAATTTTTTTTTTTTGCTACATGCATTACTTATATAATACTGCGTTATATAGGAACCCTTTCCACCACTCAGTTGTAATTGTGGTGTCTGAAACGTTCCGCAATTCCGGTGTATTCTATCCTCCTATATATATATTAACTGTTCTCCTGTGCCAGAGCAGAAAGAAGATGCCAGTGCTGACGACTATGGCCATCGTGAGGTCGTTGTACAGAAACATTTTGTCGGGCCAGATGCTTTTTTTACCTTTGTCCGAAGCTGGATTCATATGCAACCACCGTTTTGAATAGGTGTTAACATTTAAAAGAAAAAAAAAACTGACAACTTCTTTCTTTTTTTTTCACTGGGAACGTTCTCCGCTAACTTCGCGTCGCTGGTTTCAAGCAAGCGACTCCCTCCTGCCTCGGGATGGATGGATGGATGAATGGAAAAACTTTATTTTCGTCAGAACGCATGTGCGGACGATTCCGTGCTAGATGGCCATCAGCTCATGGCTGACGGCGACCTGGGTGGCCCACTCCACGGCCCTGGTCTGGACGACCGGGTCTGAGCTGGCCAACACGGCCTCCCACTGCTCGAGAGGAGGATCACGCATGACATCCGCCGGTGGCGGCGCTATGCTAAAGCTCCATAATATGTGGTCATAGGTGGCCAGTGAAAGGACACCAGCCCATCACTCGTGGACCTCCCCGGAACGTCCGGCTCACCTGCTCGGCTGACGAAACCTCGAGCATTCATGTGAGCCGCCTCGTTCCCAGGGTTGCCAGAGTGTGCCGGCACCCAGACAATTTCCACCTCCGTAGTCCCTCGCCCCGTGGCCCGATTTAGCAATCCTGCCGCTGTGACAGAGACTCTGCCCCTCGCCAAATTTCGGATGGCTGTTTTAGAGTCGCTGAAAATCAGGTCAGCTTTAGTATTACCTATAGCTAGCGCTATCGCCGCCTCCTCTGCAGTTTCTGAGGAGCGGGTTTTGACTGATCCCGAGGTGACTAAGCGTCCCCGCCCGTCCACCACCGCAACTGCAGACGCGTCCTTGTTCTTATACTCGGCGACATCTACGTAGACTGCCCCGTTGTACTTCCCGTACTTAGCATGTAAAGCTCTGGCTCTTGCCTTCCTGCGGTTCTCGTGATGTATGGGATGCATATTTTTTGGGCAAACGTTTTACGTACAAGACCTTGTGTATTTCTCGCTTCACCTGAATTTTCATGTCCCCGGCTGGAGGATCAACTCCAATGCCGGTCCTCTCCAACATATCCCTCCCTACTCTCGTTTTGGAAAGCCTACTGAGTTGCATCACCAAGTGTGCCTCCCGCAGTTCTTCCAGGGTTTTGTGCATCCCTAATCTCAGCAGCCTTTCGGTAGACGTATTGTTAGACAACCCAAGGGACGCCTTATACGCCTGCCTAATCATAGCCTGCAGCTTGCCTTTCTCCGTCGCGTCCATCTTCATATAAGGCGTCGCATACACTATTCTACTGAGCACAAACGCCTGTACCAGCTTACACAAGCCCTTTTCCTTGACCCCTCGCTTACGATTGGCGATTCTCCTGATTAGTCTCACGGTAGCATTAACCGTATTTTTAAGCCTTTCCAAGGCCTCCCTATTCTTCTTGCTAGTCAGCAGATACAGACCCAGGATCCTGATCGTTCGGACCTCAGCGACCGGTGCACCCCCCACTTTCACCTTCACCGGTGGTGGCGACACATAATGCCTCGCATGTATCCCTCTTGGTTTATCCCTAAGCACAAAAAGCTCGGACTTGGGCTGAGCGCACGAGAGTCCTGCCTCCGCCGCTAGCTCCTCCACAATATCCACTGCCTGTTGTAGAGTTTCCTCCAATAGTGCGTCGCTTCTCCTTGTTACCCATCGAGTAATGTCATCCGCGTAAAATGTATGTTCAAGTCCCGATATGCTTGCCAGCCTCGGCGGTATCTGGATCAAGGCGAGATTAAACAAGAACGGCGATAAAACCGACCCTTGTGGTGTCCCCCTGCCCCCCAACGGGAAGGGGTCCGATTTAAATTCTCCGACTACAATCTCCGCAGTCCTATCCTCCAGAAATGATCTGATGTATCGGAAGGTTCTACCCCCCGGTCCTATGTCCGATAGGTTCCTTAATATTGCCTCATGGGTGACATTGTCAAAGGCCTTTGTGAGGTAACTAGGATCAACCACGTCCTTTTTGAGCTGTATCATGACGTCCTGCGTTGATAAATTAGCCCTGAAGCCAATCATCGTTTTAGGTACCAACTCCTTGTCCTCCACATAACCCTGAAGCCTGTTGAGGATCACATGCTCCATCAATTTGATCAAGTAGGACGTAAGCGAGATGGGACGAAGATTCTCAATACAGATCTTCTTCCCTGGTTTAGGAATAAATATAATCCTAGCATGTTTCCACTCTGCCGGGATCTCCCCGGCCGCCCAGTATTTGCTCATCAAGTCCGTGAGCGCCCCCACTGACTTGAAATCCAGGTTCCTCAGCATTTTATTAGTAACCCCGTCCGGACCCGCTGCCGACGTAGTACAAAGCTGCCCCATTGCAAACTCCACCTCCGCCACCGTAAAGTCCGCATCCAATTCGAGGTTTTCCTCTCCCGAGTAATCCGGCAAGCAACCGCCCGCCTCGCCGTTTATGTAACGACTTCGGAGTTCTTGAATGAACTCCCCAGTCGTGCCCGGATACTAATGAACTAACCTAGCCATTTGACCCTCCTGCGCACCACGATGAGTTGAGCCCTAGCCGCTAGCCGTTGCGTCTTTATCAAGAGGTCTGGCAAGCCCACCTCATTATCTTTCGGAGAACAGTATACATTAAGAACAAATGACTCTTATCGTCCTTTCTTTTGGGCAGAACCTCTAGCAGGACGTAGTCCTCTCTGCTGCTATCTATGGTATGCTGAATCGTTGTGGTGTTGCGGTGGACTAGCACAGCCGTAAAGACGCTCGATACGCTATACGACGTTATACCTGACGATAACGCTTTTTTTAAAAATTGGTAATAAAGAAAGCACGCTGCCTGAACTCCGTCACAGCCAGCGCAGCAGACGCCGCGTGGACCGCTTACGAGCGCTGCGGAGAAGACAGCTTGGCAGGGGTGAGAACGCTGCGGTGTTTGGCGGGAAGGGGGGGAAAAGTACCTCGTGGACATGAATGACTACAGGTTTTCTGTCGGTGTCAAGTGCAGAATTATACCAAACCTCCGCAAAGAGCACGGTAACAGAGATAACAACGCCACCAGATAAGGGTTCGGTGGGACTCACTTTGTGATCATGCATCCAAGCTCCGCGTAGCAGTATGCTCCGATCATGGAAAAGATTCCGCACGCAACCCAGACGATGAGGGACGCTCCCACGCTGCCGGTGTTGGCCAAGACTCCACGGGGCGACACGAAGATGCCCGAACCGATGATACTGCCGACGATCACGGTGATACCGTTGAGCAAACTCATCTTGGGCTTCAAGCAGACGACGTCGCTCTCGCCGGCTTTGTTCGGAGCGACGGGCTTGGTTGGCTCGGCCTGCGGAACCTCGGAGTATTGCGTTGCCTCGGCCATGTTTTCTGTCGTCTGTGCCTTCTACTCACTCCTCTGGGAATGTTAAAGAGCGTCCTCTGTCCCCCCAAAATCGACCGTTAATTTCCCACTGTATGTTACACAGCGGCGACGTTGCTGACGCTCAGCAGACGTGCTGTACCACAGTTGTCTGCCGTGTGCTGCTGCTGCTTCGCCGTGCCGGCAGCTTCACAGCGCTCGTAGCAGGCGCGCAGATTTGCAGTTGTCGTCTGCACCGGTTGAACTTTGAAGGCTTTGTCGTCTGCTTCTTCCTTGCTGCGCCGTCTGCGTCGTTTTATGCTTTCTCCCTCCTGTGCCCGGCGTCTGTTTGGAGTGCCGCGGTGTACGGGCCCCGGCTGCTACCTTCCCGCACCGCGCCTACGTCGCGAATGGTGTGCGGCGCCGTGCGAAGCCCCCGAACACCGGCGAAGCCCGACGCAGCCGCAAGCTGAGAGTATTGACTCCCTTTCCACGTTCGCTTCCTCCTCCGTTACGCAAGAGGAAGAGAGAAGGAGCTGCGGACTTCCCTTTTTATGGATCCCGCGTTTCCGGCGGACCGACAGCTGGCGCTGGCTGGGCGGAGAAGAGAGAATGAGATATCCACAGAAACAGCGTCTACGAGTAGAGTACGGCACCGAAGCGCAGCATGGCAGTGAAGCCGACTTTTCTCGCCATGGTTGCGAAACTCTTCACACCTTCGTTTCAAGACAACGTAACAAAATGAATTCATTAAACATAAATCCACGATTGTCGGGACACCTGTGGGTACACTTTAAACTATACGACGCAATATTCTCATGCAAAACAAGAAACCGTTTTTATTTTTCAGCGATAGGTGGCGATTGTGTCTGTTTGCGCCCAAAAAATTGGTCATTACTACGTTTGGGGCACTGGTTTGGAGTAACAGGAGTAAGGAACGAAACTAGTGCTTTAAATTTATTGCTAGAGATGAGCACAAATATGCGCCGTAAGGACATATACAAGTTACTAAGCTCTCTGCCGGCTTATGCTTCAAAAATATGTGCACTTAAAAAAACAAGTTCGTAATAACTGCACAGCTTTTCCCTGCACAGCGTCGCATTAAAAAAGGTTATAATGATAAAGCAACTAGTAACTAGTTAACCTAAATGTTCAAATTGCTAAAGAAATAAGAAGCGGAGGTTACCCGTACACGTGTTCTACTTTTTAAACACTGCTTACACAAAATCGCGCATGTTAGCCGTTAATGGAAAAAACAGCATCTATGGGAAGAGTGCGGCACCGAAAATCTAAGCGAAAGAAAGCATGGCGGCGAAGCCAGCTTTACCATACAGTTGCGAAACCCACCACCCTCCAACCCTCCAATAGTCTCACATCCAAACGTCAACTTGAAGATTGTCGCGCTACCTATGAGCTAATAGGTGAACTAATATATCAATAAAACGTTCAATTTAAAGTGCAATTATTTAAGCCTTCTTTTCTCAAAGGTGGCATTTATAGCTTGCTGTTTTATGAGAGGACATCTGCGTGAAGCTGTATGCTTGCCAGTTTCTAAGTTCCTAAAAGATTGTTTGTAGGATAGGATTACGCCAGGCGGCTCGCTGCAGACGAGAATCAGAGTGGACAAATGAAATGGTTCAGCCGCGTTGCCCAGGGGTTCGCCGACCTGAAAGCACTGAACCACTGTAACTCGAGTTGCGTCGATACTGCTGCGGACTGAGGCGCGACAGGGCGCAGCGCATTACGTTCTACTACAGTGTACTAGTACACTGTAGTTTGTACTAGTAAATTGTAGTTCCGCATTCGTGCGCAATTCATAGGCAATGATTCCGAAGGCCTAAAAACGTTTGCATTGCTACGTCGATAACGTAGGTGAAAGCTCAGGAAGGCATGTTTCGTGACCGACAACGGCACTGATTAAGATGATGCAAGCATGAACAAAATTTGCATAATGCAACCAGAAGTGTCAGTATATATGCGGGGATGCATATAACGGAGGTCAGCTGACAGAGAGTTGATATTATGTAAAGAACTAGAGTAGGGCAGGTTGAATGCCAGAGGGATTAACTGGTGGTCGAGTAACGACATGTGAGTAAGGGGTGCAGACAAATGAATAAGAGAACTAGATGGAGTGACCAGGCGAGATAATTTGCTCGCACATGTATTTTTTTGGTATACAAGGCTAATTTAATTGGACAATGGTAAATGCCCTTCTAACAAGTGCTAAGAAAGAGATCTGTCTGAACGCGACGTGTCTACACGCGACACCTGCGTCAAAAAAGCAATAAGCCTCAGGAGCGTGCAAAGAATACCTTTTCAAAACGTTAACACCGACCTAATGGAAAAGATTTAAATTAACGATGGCACCCTAAACAAAATCGATTTTTCGTCATCATCGGACACCGAACAATGAAAACGCGCCTCAATAATATATCATCCCGTGTAACATAGAAGACGACAGAAAGAAGGAACAATAATTTTGGGAAACAATTAAATGCTTCCGTGTCACTCTACTACAATATAAATAAAATGGCAAATGAGATTTGTTTTGAAAACAGGCAAGGTGTTTTCAAGGGCCAATATTTAAGGGGCATACCGGGTACTTTCTTTATCTAAAGCAACTTTTAAAAAATCGCCTGTGGCTGATAATATACAACACGAACTCTTGTTCTAAATTACTCGATAAAGCGGCCATTACTTCGACGAGAAATCAAAATCCTTAATTGAATATATACTATAATTATGCTAATTAACTTTTTCATGATGGCACATATTTCAATCTACGAATTCTAGCTAGTGAGTAGGCAAGGCATATCGGAACGAATTCTGAGGATGGCACCAGTTTTGAGGTATGCGCCGTCAAACTTGCGGTAAAAAATGCACTGCTGTCCCACTTACTTTTTTTTAAAGAAAACGCTTTGTGTGCACTAAAGCACAAAAATAACTGGAACGCCAATGCACCTCGTCCGACACTTTGAAAAGTAATATCTCGGAAGTGGCGTAGTCCTTAGAATTTGTTTGAAGTCCTTTTGCCTTGCATACTCACAATCCGTAGATTGAAATATGTGCCGCAAGGTAAGTAAAAAGTTCATTAGCGTTATTATGTTAATTATTCAATTAAGCATTTTGATTTCTCGTAGAAGAAATGAATATGCCTCAGGGAGTAATTTAGATCAAGGGTTACAATTGTGCTATCTATACCCAGGCAATTTTGAAAAAATTGGCGCCGCTAAAAAACGCCCAGTATGCCGTGTGTTCCACGTAACTGTGCCAGATCTCAAAAAATATTCAAGTGCCACTTTCCTGGATATGTAATGTTGTTACAGTAATGGTTACCATATGCAATGTAATGTTGTTCGCCGTCGCTTGTAGCGAGTCAAGCTATTTCGTGTATTTTGCTTAGTTACACAATTAGTTATTAATCAAGCAATTTCATTAAATATATTCCGAGCAAAAGCTTCAATGAGAAAATTGTCAACCATCCTGAAAAATTTCCGATCCAGCTTTCTGTTACTCAATACGTGCTACGTTAAAGTTATTTTTTTCCTAACCTGCAAAAAAGTCCGCGACACACGTAAAAGTGCAGTTGATATAAGCAGCAGATTAATTATTATTATTACCTATTTATGTATTAGGCGAAATGAGCTCACTGATCACGATACTAATGCGAAATTTGACCGCAGCTCCGTACGTGTTTTCATTTCGCGACATATTGGCTGGCGTGGACAATCTGTCTGGCGCGGCCCCTTGCAAACGGAGCGAAGTGCGGCGCGACTGCCTCTCTAATCGGCAGATCGCGAGAGGCAGCGCGTGGGCGCGATTCGCAGCAGCAGCAGCCGCAGACGGATCTCCCCGACGACTGCGCGCTACTCTGGCGCCATCTCGTAGCCATCGTCGCCGCACTACGCTTTTCTTCTCACGCTTTCGTCGTGCCCCCCACCTCCTCCGCTTTCCTACTCGCGTCTTCCAACCTTCGCTGTTCTTGTTCGCTACAATGTTTCTAGGGAAAGATATTTGTTGTTTGAAGCCGGGACGGGAGTATGCCTTGAGGACTAAGTCGTACCGAGTCAAGTACCAAGGGATAGACACATTATGCGGTGCATGTGGAGAGGAGGAGGGAATGGCTGAACACCTGATACTTTTCTGCTTCGCCATGCAGTTCAAAGCAACAGGGTTGATTTTTTTAAAGCATTGGGGTTTAGGGACAGTGGAGGCAAAATCGACTTTCGGTGGAAATAACCAAGCGGAGTTTATCTCATTAGTGGCTAAAATCAAGGCAAGATTGAAGATTTCACACTCCACTAAGTACAAAGTATATAAATGGCATACCTAACACTTTCTTGAAAAGGTACGCCGAGTGGGTATCTAAATGCTTGCACATTGTGTTTTTAGGTTCTTTAGCGGAAGGACAACTTCCTAATGACTGGAGGGCAGCCCAAGCAGTACCACTTCATAAAAATGGCGCCAAACAGTGCATAAAGAATTACCGTCCAATCTATTTAACCTCCAACACTTGCCAACTATTAGAGCACATAATGCATTATAAACATATTTTGGATTTCTTAAATAAATATTACATCTTGACCAAATTTCAACATCGTTTCAAGAAAGGGCATTTGATTTGTACACAACTAGTTGCCACCGTTCATGATTCTGTCAAATCTACAAATAGTTTAAACCGAATTGATGCGTTTTATATGGATTTTTCAAAAGCTTTCAACAATGTATCACAAAGAAAACTAATACTTAAATTGCGTATTTTGCTTATAAATACGTGTCTTGTTCACTGGATCTCAGCATACGTAAATAATCACCACCAATTCGTTCAATTCACAAGTCATTAGTCAGATCAATAACTAGTGAAATCAGGTGTACCACAGGGCTCAGTTCTAGGGCCACTTACTTTTCTCAAATACATAAATGACATAGTATAATACACCCCTGTTAAAATAAAACTGTACGCAGACAACAGTGTTGTGTACACAGAGGTAGACAGTCAATCGGACCAGGTATTGTTAAATGAGAATTTTCATCATGTTGTTTCATGCTGCAAGCTTTGGCAGATGTGTATAAATTTCGTCAAAACTGTTTTTATGTGTATCACTCGTAAAAAGATGCCCCATGGAGTTTAAATACCAATTTAATAATTTGTTTCTATCTGAAGTGTCCTACTGCAATACCTTGGGTTATGGATTTCTAATGATCTTAGTTGGAATGAACATACTGAATATGTTACAGCTAACACATACCATAAGCTATTTTTCTTGGGAGAAACCCAAACCTTGGGAACCTTAGGGAACCCTAGCTACCACCGCTCTTCGAAGATTAGCTTATAAATCTATTAACCTCCTGATTTTAGGCTATCCTGTTATAGATGGGATCCCTATGCAAAAGCTAATATTAAGAAAATTGAGAAAGTGCAAAGAAAAGCCGTACAGTTAATTTATAACAATTTCAGACGCAGCTCAGTTACTGACTTCTCACATGTGCTAACCTAACCCCTTTATCCGAATTAAAGGGCACTATAAAGTTAACATTAGTTAATAGGTTTGTTTTTCCTTTGGTTATTCCAACACGTCAGAGACATGCCCTAACAATAACGCCTTTTCGCTCCTGTAATGACTGCTTTAAGTATTTTTTCCCGTAAACAGTCAGTGACTGAAATAATTTTAGCATGCAGCACCATTGTCCAAGCAGGTTCATTATCTGTGTTTTATTTCTTTTTTTGATAACTGAAACATAGTGTGTAGCCTTTTCAGAGTAATTTTGTCTTCTTTTTGTCTTTAGAGTAGTTATTTTTGTAATAACTTGCCTGTTTTATGCAGATTTTGTAACATCTGCATGTTACCTTGTACCATTATGTTGCATTTTCCTTTACTTTGTAACCCACCCAGCTAAAACCCCTGTAATGGTTGTTGCAGTACCAATAAATACATACATATTACTAGTCATGGCTAGGCGGTGTGAGCCGGCGTTCAATTTAAAGGGTTCAGCCTTGTCTATCCATCCACGAAGGCCCCCCGGGCAACGCTAGTTTCCCATATGGTGGCACATATGCGAATCCCTTACGACTACATATGACCACTGATATTTATGATTACGACATATATGTAGTGAGTACTACAGAGGTAAGTTCAGCTAATAAAAGAATAATCAGATTAATTATGATGAAATTAATTAAGGCTAAATAAGGCTCCGTAATATTAATCAATGGTAAGAAAGCCTAATACGGGTGTCACGCGGCGCACTTTTGTTTGCAATCAAGCCTGATCCGGATCGCATTTCTCGGTTGCGATTGGTTCCTTTGCGCAAGCTGCGTGAGGGAGCCAATTGCGGTCGATAATTTCAATCCAGATCGGACATGATCGCACTCGAAAGCGGCCATGTGATAGCAGTATAATAGGTATTAACAATTAATTCATTATTGCTTATTAATTAATTGACAAGCCTAATCAATAGTAATTAATAGTACTTCAGTTTATGGAAGAGTAAATTTGATCAACATAAAATTTATTAAGGCTAATCAGAATTAAGTTGACTTAAGCCTCATTTCGATTGATTAACATTAAACTGACAACGGATAATCAGGATTACCAGGCTAGGCAGGAAACAGTGGCTCCTGTCTAAAGCAAGCCACGCACAATTAGGACGGCTGAGGAGCAGCACAAATACCATTAGCATCAAAGGGAACAGAAATGTCAATATGCACAAAGGTATCATGCTCAGGATAGGCAGGACACAGTGGTTCTTGCAAAGCAGGCTCACCATGGCAAGACAATGCAGAACTTCATGAAGCAGTAAACACAGCCAAAATACGCCAAGGAATAATGTACAGTGAATTTACTTGTGTTCCTGTCAATCAGTTCATATAGTGCATTACTCAATTCATCCTTCAAGTCTACATGACTATGTCACATTGGTCAATCGGATCAGGTGATACGACAACTTTGCAGACCAGCCACCTTCACAGCGTGGATTAGAGACCAACCTTTTAGCCAGTAATTTGTCATTTTTATTACTCGTGTCGAATTTTAACGGTTCAACGTTGGAGGTCAGCTAGGAGTTTATGGCTGCGGTAAAAAAAAAAAAAGCAAACTGGAATGCAGTATGTGTGGGAGCTACAATTAAAGTGGCTCAATGACAAAAGTGCATCAGCAAATAAAGCCCTATGAAGAAGCACTACTTCTGAAAGGTGCAAGATCTCATTTGTACAACTTAGCTGTCTTTGATTGAAATATTGCCGCTGTCTTAAATTGTACGTCTGTGAAGGATATTTTTCCGCAGGTACAAAGCCACATCTCCCCCAATTCCCACCCCTCCTTTTCTGCATATTTTGGTTAGGGCTTCCCCCATGGAAGCTGCTCTGTACCTGCCCGTAGTCGGCGGTAGGGTACAGCAAGCAGTAGCAATGGAAATAATATGGCTTACTCTAGTTTTGTTTCGCCAGGGCAGCATGAAAGCATACATAGACAATGTGAGATTAAAGCAAAAATGGCCGTTAGTTGTTTGCTTACCTGCATGTTTCAAAGACACGAGGGTGCCATACTACACCATTGGGGTATTCCTATATTCATATACTGTTCCCATTGGATCGAAGCTTCAAAGTTTATACCTGTGCGATGCAACATTCTTATTGCCTTCAGCGTGAATACAGAGTCCCCTGCCGCTTTTGGGACAGTGCGGAAAGTAATCGTCGCAATGTGTTGTTTAGTATGTTTGCTATGATCTACATTCGTTGGGCCATTCATGCAAATCACGAAACACGAAGTCACGGTGAGGCGATGGCACTGTCCGCCAGTGCAGTACCTTTCTGAGAGGAGCAGCGGATCTTAAGTGATGGAGCTGTTACAAGATGCTGCAAAAAGATAAAAACGATGAGTCATCTCGGACGAGCTCGATGGGGGCTGGCACGATCTCGCTTCAAAGGGGATGTTTGTAACATTCATCTGTCAGAGCTTGGAGGAGAGCTCAGGTGGTGTTTCTAGCGGGAGTGATGTGGTCGCATGGCATAAATTTTTTAAAAGAGAACTTGGTGTTCATTACAGCAGTAATAATCAACATATTCCCATCAAGTTATGAAAATATAGTTTTGAAATGATGCTTTGCCATAATGAGCTCATTTAGAGTTGCTTCTTGCTGTCTCTTTAACCTATTTAGGAGCAGGCATAAAAACAGCCAAAGGGAATGCTCATTTTTTTCACCGAAATGTGCAAACCAAGAATAGGGACATTAAATGAAGAGAAAAAATATTTTGTGGCAACTTTCTCAGCAACAGGTGGGCAACACCAGGTGGAACACTGAAGGTCAGGTTCAGCCTAAGCCACTTATGGCTTCGTGAGGAACTTGTACACACAGTTCTCACCGTATGTGGAACAGAGGTCTATATTGAATTGCCTTTAAGTCAAACCTCCATACAGCAAACACAGATATAACAAATTATTGTATATAGCGAAGTAATTATAAAATGTTTCTCACCGACATCAGTGTGTACGAAATATATGCGTATAAAAAATATTGAATACAACGAACATATTTTCATGTCACAGGACTTCGTCATACCAGTTTCAGCCATTACCTGTGTGATACTACAGCCAAGCATCTTGCATCGATGCAGAAATTATGCACAAACCGCATAAATTTCAGCATGCAGAAACTGCACACTAAAATGTGAAACTTGGCAAGAAGACAATATTAAATGTGAGAGCATTTCGTTGCCTACCCCGACCCACCACTTTGGCCTGGCAATATATCCAGCCTCGATAGGACGACTTGGTGGCCATTGTGTGAAAGGAAAACGGTTTTAGGAGAGTTCAGTCCCCTACGAGGAATTGAACACGTGCCCAGTGTGGTGAGCGAGTATCTTTCCTTGGCACCATGCCAACAGTTGGGGGAAAGGATGCTAACATGCGAGACTGAGGAGGCAACTTACAAAATCGAACCTGAAGTTTATCTCATTAGGAAGAAAAGTTAAACAAAGTATGAGATGAGCAAGTGCTTCTCACGAGCAACTTTGCCTTCTTCGAATAGGGAGGCCTTTGCTTTTACATCTACAAATAAAATCAGACAAGTCAATGCTTTTGATGGTGACAGAGGACTTCAACATTCACATATCAATTCCTGCAAAATATTGGTTTCCAGAGGTCATGAAGGAGGCACTGGGGTTAGAAATCCACATCACAGAATTCATACCTACAGCAAGGACAAGAGGTGCCAGAGATCTTGTCTTCACTAGAGGTATACAGCATTTGAAAGTGTTGAATTAAGCATCACACTCTAGCATTCACCGTCCCCCGACTGCTGTCATGGGCATGACAAATGATAGAATGGAAGCTGAATAAGTGTGTGTCTGTGTGCACACTCTTTCTTGTGCTAACTTAAGACAACCATCATGGGATGGGTTCTGCCAGTATTTTTCGGTGTTGCCTGTAGGCAATGGTCATTCATAAAAGGTTGACGACGCTCGTGAACCTCAGGCCTGCAGAACATACAAGCAATGAAACTGACAAAAGGTCACAGCTTTAGAGATCGTTTTTATTGACAAGCAACTATGTATCAAGGCCGCTCCTTTGTACACTTTGAAAATAATTAAGGAAGGCTTATGTACATTGAGTTTTTGTCCCATGAGCTACCTTTCAACACTAGGAGCACCGTCGTTTCCTCTCCGCTAGGTTGGCTGGTGCCGTTATGACTCCTGGCCACACCGTGACCAAACACACAAACATCCCCCTCCCCCCCGACTGTACAACACCACCTTTGTGTATTTCTTTTTGGCATGAACAATGAACGGCCCTCTCGTTGCATAGACAGCCTCGCAGAAACACCTCCTCGCACAACTTTCAACCAGCTGCGCGTTACACGACACAAACCATGCCGCAGCCATATCACTTCAGGTGCAAACAAGGATGGCTCCTGGCACTGGCTCGACGAATATCACTTTCCTAACAAAATTACAATATTAAAAAAGAGGGGAAATAAAAGAAACTGAACCGCGATGTAAACATTACACATGTACAAGGGAAAACAGTTAGCTTCACAACAAAACCGCAATATCGAAGACCTTTGTGACAAGACATTTCAAAACAAACCAGCCCATCGGGTTTGTTGACACTTTCATGAAGAATTCTTTTCAAGATCTGTACTATGCTTGGACATTTGCTCTGCACGAAAACAAGGTGCAGCATTGCAAAAAAAAACGACATAAGGAAATATAAAAAATATAAGTACATTTAAAAAGAGCAATTTCTGCACAATGCCATCGATCTTTTTATATGCAACATTTCTCTCCTAAAAGAAAATTAGTTTAAAAAAAATAGAAGAAAACACTGACCCTGTCTAATAAAACAGAAATCCACCACATCTAACGTCAACAAAGAACAATGTAAATTATCCTTACATCAGCCTTAAAAAACACAGGCTAGTTATAAGCAATGTCACAAAGGCGCCAAGAACAGGGGCTGAAAGCCAGTCACAAGCAGCTAGTCGCTCGGTCCTTGTGCCGTCGCATTTCTCACAAGTCATCCAGCGTTCCCAAGCACCCACCCAACCGTTGTGTGCGCGGAAGTCCGGTGCCCCTAGAGGGGCGTGCTAATCCCTAACTCCATCCCTTGCCCCCCCCCCCAACCAGTCTCTAGGGTCAGGCAGAATACAGGCCCACTTTCTCGGGTTTTCCATTCTGTTTGCGTGTGTGTGCGCGATTGGCGGGCGGCAGTGTTTAATTTCCTCGTGCATTTGCGGCACCCTAACTTTTTTGTTCTCTGCAGCTTAATTCCCGAAACTCGCAGGCGCTCACAAAGAAAGGGGAAAAAAAAATGTCCTAGGAACTTTCCAGACCACGGTGCCAACGTCAAGCAATTGCTTCCATATCCTCGTGGCAGTGAGTGTTGTAACTAAACAAGCTTGCAGGGCAGTAAATTTTCGCCCCCCCTCGCTGTTCTTTTTCTTGGCATTTTGTCAGCTACGAGACTGGCGTTCAGACGTGGTGCAGTGAAAATCCAAATGGCCCATCACCGCAAGCGTCTTTCAGATGTGTGCCAGTGCTTCCTAATTACAGAAACTTCTAAGCGTTTGTGCTCGAAACGACATAAGCAGAACAAAAAATGGCAAACACATAAGGCCAACCTGATCAAATTTTTCGGTAAAGGCAGAAAGCTATACATAGACAGTGCTTAAGCCTTTTGCATTCTAATTTAGATCACTATGCAAACCAAGACTTGTGTGGGCAGAGACTTGCACATGATGGGCAATCCAAGGTATGATCAAACCCGAAACTCTCCCTCATTGCTCTGCGATAATTAAGGTGGACAAGAATCTCATTCTGGGCAGCACGTCCGCCCTAAACAATGCTTTCATTTGGCATACAACAAAAACACTTGCAAACAGTGGCACTGCACGCTTGAGTGTTCGGCCCAGCAAAAAAAAATTAAAAAAAATAAAGCAGTCTTCTCTCAGCACAAATGGTGAAGGAATGTGTTTTTTTACAGGCAAATGAGAGTTGCTGGCAAAAAGCCATGAACTTAATAAAAAACTTTACCGTTCTTTCTACACTTGAATGAGAAGCTGTCGCAACACGCTCTTAACATTTATCAAGTCAATGATGAGTGCTTGTCACACAACTGACCCTGCTGAGTCTGCGAGGAGAGAAGGGAGGGTTGAAGTGAGGTGACCCTCTGTCCCTGTGCGGTCTGCCCAGATGCTCTATTCTCCCTTGGCCATCCAGCACCGCAGTGTTCTTGTGGCCAACTCGGCGGCGCAACCGGGATGATGCGGATGCTCCTAGCGGGCCCCTCAAGAGAGCCGTTTGCACAGAAAACCCCAGTGAAGGCTCCCCATTAGGAACAAGGGCCTCTTCTTGCTGTCTTAGAACCGTCTCCACAAGCTTCACGTTTCCTCTTGTGATTCCCAAACCTGCCACAGTGTGGCGCTGGCGTCGTCTGCCTGCCATCTCACTGCCACTTGCAACGTCGTCAGGCCTGTCTCTCCGGGTGACTTCTGCGCCCCGGCCCTGGTTTGTGTGGCCCAGTAGGAGCGTTCCGGGGTGCCACAGGTGACGTGACTGGAGGGGGTGCTGTCTGCCAATCAGAGGGGCGGATACTGCTGCGGCCGGTCTTCGAGCCGGTCGTAGTCAAGGTGGAACTCCTTGGCGACCTTCCGCCAGTTGACCGGGTCGAAGAAGAAGTACGTCCCGCGCTCGTACGTCGACGTCTTTTCCGTCGGTGAGATGCCCGCTCGCGTAATCCAAACCCGCTCGTCTTTATGGAAACGCCAGTCCCGGTTGTACCTGTAGTGCGATTACGGAACATCACATATACCAAATGCACATGGAGCCAACAAAATGTGTAGCTTTACAGTGAGGGGCAAAGTGGAAGCAGGTACAAGATTTTATCATCTAATACTAGTGCAATTTCACTGCCCCCTCTGCTACAGTCGTAGAGTTTCCTGCAAAAGGTACTAGCAGGAAATTTGGCACTGGTATTTACGAGAGCACAGGTACAAAAGTTCGGCCAGTCTAGGAATTACGGTTAGCTCATGGATTTGCCTCAAACTTATTCCTTCTGGCTTTAAATGACTTTGCGCCTTCTCCAAATGACTGTATGCCACAAAATATTGCTTAATAAATGTGACAAATGCGACAGCAGAAAACTGTGCCAGAGGAAGTGCAAAAAGAACAGAACATGGACTCTCTTGACAGCTTTGCTACTTTTTGCACTTTTAAGAGCACCACTGCGAATGAAAATTATACATATATACATATATTTTTTTTTCATTATGAGATTGGCAGCAAAGTAACTGTTACGCACTCCATATATGTTGATGTACATTACTCTGTGAATTGTATTTCACATGACTTGACATCTGGTGTGCCCTGTGCTGTTCCATATTCTTGTGAACTATTTCCTTGAGTGAAAGGTCACCATATATACAGGCTGTATTATATGCACAGAGAAGTTGTCATGCGCTGCGCATTTGTGATGTATTTAGCTGCAGCCTATAAGATTTGTCATTGAAGAAGTCGTACACCGGCATTTAATTTCAGGCAAAGGCGTACACAGCCAATCAGTGCTAAGCGCGAAGGCAGGCACCTTTAGCCTGCTAATGCAGAAAACTAGCAGTCTGTTCAGACTGGCTTCACTTCATTCAGCCAAATGCAGCACAATATCTGGTAGCCTTTGCCCAGCATTACACCGATCTGCACAAGCCTGCACTAAGTGTAGGTAAAAAATAATAATAAACGGGCCCATTGACACACAAGCTTCAACATGCAGCAACCTGCCTGTTACACGAATTCCTCCAAAAGCGGGCAAAAGACACTTACAGCTCAGCAGCGGACAGCAGTTGTAATAGGTCGCCCCCAAACATGTAGAAGATGAAGAAGAGCAAGTCTTCGCCGTATCGATTCAACTTGATGCCTGCCAGTTTGTCCCTGATGCTCTGGTTGATGATGTACTCGGAAGGAACATGATAGTCTGCAATGGCAAAGAGCGAGAATAGAAAAAGGCGCCATTGGAGGAGTGAGAAGCACCTAATACACGTCATCTCATGCACGGTTGTTAAAAACCCTTTCTGACAGTAAAGATACTCCAGAAGACTCCCTCGTACAGTGAGACGTTTCTACTACACGCATTACATTAACGAACTTTCCTGAAATCTCTGCTTACTTCTAATGGTTTCAGTGTAAAAATATTTCAGCACTACGAACTTCAGAATGCCAAACGTTTCAGAATAATGCTCGCTATTCAGTTCCCATGGGAGTCAAGTTAACAACATCTCAGTACTAAGAACTAATATTCCATAATGTGGGGATTCTTAGATTTTCGTGTCTCCTTCATGGCAGCTGAAACACTAGGCTAGCAGACGACAAGGCGCAGAAAGTGGTCGCCGTGACGCATGGGTTCGGAAAACCTGAGATGGCGCTCAATAACATAAATAAATAAAAATGCGGGAGAGAACTTTCTTTTTTGTAAATTTTTTATGGAGGTGAGGATGCATCGGGTTTTGCAAGCGCATGCTCCATCCAAGCAAGTGTCGCCTAGCAACAGAGGTGCGTCTCTTCCATTTTTCACTCTTCCTTCTGCGGCCATGCTAGCTACATGCGGAGACAAATGTAACCTTCGTACTCGAGGGGATGCCACACGGTCACACTTTCTACTTTCCAGACGGTATTGTTTACACACGCTTGCACTTCGAAATAGTTCAGGTGTCCGCTTTGAGTGAGACAGTTGAGGTGTCTAGGTAAGGAATGTGAAAAACAAACAAGAAACACTGTGTTTCGGAGGCGACATGGGGTTTACTTTGTCAGTAGTTTTCTCAGCATCAGTATCTGCTTTGTGTGCGTCACTCTCATTATATGGCGCTTTGGTGGTGCGTGGCGATGGAACCTATGGAAAATAGCAACAGCACGGGCCGAGAACCAACAGCAACGTTTTCATGTATAGCACAAACGGTGACAACTTATGAACTAATGGGTTGGTGAGCGGAATGGTTAATTTTGGGGTTTTCACTAATGACCTTTCAGAATAACGAATGGTTCTTGGTGGTCCTGCGCAATTCGTTATATCAAGATTTGAATGTAACACAAAAGTGCTATTAAGCTGAGCAGTTTAGCAACCTCTATTCGGTTTTCCGTAGACTCTGGGAACTTCTGCTAGTTAACCCCAGACAGCCAAACTGTTTTGATACCTCAAAATCTTTATTTAACCCTAAACTCAACACAAACCCTTTAATATTGTTTTTTTACATGCTGGAGTGAAGTTTCAGTAGTGGATAGTTCAGAAAACCAATTACCATACTCAATACATTTTTGGTGCGATCTTGTACACGTTCCAAAATAGAACGGAGGCGGTCCGTTCCACCGAGCCGCACACGATTGGTCAATTTTAACCGTGACAAACGCCATGACGTCAATTGTGACGCGATATCTGCTGTCAATTGGTCTGTGTCATCTGCTATCGGACGAAGGCAACGCAATGGACAGCCTATTTCGTGATGTAAACAACGGACCGCCTCCGTTCGATTTTGGAACGTGTACAAGATAGCACCCTTTATGTCCAACAACACTTCAATGCTTCTCCCCCACCCAAGTTCTGGTGTCTTTGTGGGGGCTAGTGCAACACCATAATGCATGCGCGCACATAACAAAAGAGCAGAAATGCTCCCTCACCGATGTCCTGCGGCCTGCAAGGCTGTTCTGCCCAGGGGCCTCCGAACACAGGATAAAGGTTTCTGGGCAAAAAACAGGAACACAATGTCTCTCCAGAGTCAGCCAACATAGACACGTCTCTTTCACACACAAAAAAAAAAAAATGCAAAAGTGAGCAGGTTATTCAATGTTCCTGTTCCTTGGGGTGTCAGTTGATTCCACCACCAGAACAGTAGTTTGTGCGGGGAGTTGGTACTCCATTCTCGAGGCAAGTTTTCGTGCTCCTTGCCTCAAAACAACTAACCTCTCAGTTAATCAGTTAGTAAAGCAACTGCCCAAGAAACAGTGGTCCTGGGTTTGATACCTGGACCAGGACAACTTTTTCTTTGGCTGCGACTTCTTGTCAAGGAACCTGCACAAGTTTCCTTCGTAGTTTTTCAAGCTACGTATAATCAAGTACACTCACTGTCTTAAGTTTACAGACTTCAGGAACTCAGAAAATGCCAAGTTTCCTAGCAATTTGTGACTGTAGCCAGTAAAACCATATACTATGTTGTTCGCATATACTGAACAGGCCGAAAGCTGGTATATCAAGTTCCCTGCCCACTCTGCAGAAATATCGAGCTTTTTCTCAGACCTCGCAGTTCGTAAACTTTCGATGCCAGCTGTACTTGCCAACTTTACCTTGCATGCAACTGCAAGAAGCTTAGTCTGATCTCTTAAAGTCTGATCTCTTAAAATTATCCTTATAAGATTTGAACTGCCAGGCACAATCACACTCCCTTTGCTCTACAAAAAATTTCTTTTTTCAAGATTTATTATACTTACTTGTACGTAAGCAGCCGCCTACTCCCTTCATCCTGTCACAACACAGTTAAACCTCGATATAACGAACTTCAATATAACGAAATTCTCGATATAATGAAGTATTTAACTTTCCAGAACCTCTTGTCCACAAGACACCATGTATTTAGAACCTCAATATAACGAAGTGTGTTTGTATGCCATTTCAATATAAAAATATTTCACTGCCGCTGCAAAGGAATGGCAAGACCATAAATGAAAACTTCCGCCGACGCAGATAGTCAAATGATTGAATTACAAGCGGATGTTTCCAATCGCGTCTCTCGAATCATGCACGGCGCAACAAGAGCAACTGCCAAAGTGGAGCCACATTAAGTTCCATATAAAGTCCAAGTGCGACATGATCCTATCGCGCCCCGCGCGCTGTGCACTTTAAGCGCGAGTGCAAGTGTGCAAAGGGGAGAGAAGAAAGATGGTGGCTTCACGAGTGTCGCCATCCCATGCAGGCAAAGGGAAAGAGAGGGAGGGGGGCGAGCTTGCGGTAACACAATCAAGCGCAGCAGAACTGATAGCTGGGCGAGTTGGTAAGAATTCAGAGTGAAATATTTAGTGCGCACAATCGACAAAGACAAAGTGAAGCGCTCGTGTGTCCTCCATCAATGTGTCTTTGTCGATTGTGCGCACTAAATGTTTCACTATGAACAATCAAGTGCACACGAGGGGGCGGAGTTGAAGTAAGTTGGTGCCGTTTGGCCATGGCGGCGCATGGTTGTAAGCACAGCTGAGCGTATACGCAGCCAGGGACCCTGCTCTAGAGGTAATCTGCCATGTATGCAAAGAGAGGGTGTGCCGAGACAGCGTGGCACCATGTAAGCTGTCTTACGCCGCATTTAATACCTGGAGTACGCGTAATCTCGAGTTTCAGTGACCCATTGGGGCAAGAGGCAGACGAAGCATTCGCTCCCCGCTGCCTGTGCTTTTCCTGATGGCGTCGTCCCAGAGTGGGTGACACTATCAGCTGCGGGGGTGGAGTGCACGCGAAAGCGTGGCTGGATTGCCTTAATTCATACCACAGAGAAGATGTCGTCGACGTACGTGCCACGAAACCGTATCATTCGTCACTACTCCCAAATTTATCAAAATGAATTGTTTGCCCATCCGAATTAGCTTTTTTTTTTTTCGAATGCCCGATAATTCGGAAAATTCTGCGGCCCCTTTTCTTGTAAGAAGAATCAATCGGCAACTGTACTTATTAGCGTAAAAGGTTGACTTCCGCTAGAACGAAATATCGATATAACAAAGCGAATTGCCGATTTTACCAACTTCGTTATATCAAGGTTTGACTGTAATAGCTTGTTGATACAAAGCATTACTATACAACGCAAAACAACTCTAAAGCTGCTTATTTGCATCCTGTCACAAGTACTAGAAAAAAGTTCTTCAAATTTGCTTTGACTGCCACCATTTCTGCCCTCACAAATCACAACAGATACATAGGTGACAATTCTAAAAGGTCTAAAAATTGTGTAAGGCAAGGATGTTATGTCCACAGTCAACACAGAGAGAGAGAGAAACAGAGAAACAAGAAGCTGCTAGCATTTTATTGATAATACAGTGAAACCTCGTTAAACCGTAGTTGGCCGGAGCTTGAAAAAAGTACGTACTAAACGGTAGTACTGTTTAACCGAAATAGCATGAGATCACCCACTTACCTGTCGAAAACGGAACTGAGAGAGAGTGCGATGAAAGGGGAAAAAACATGCAGTATTTATTCACTTTGCGCGACAAAAGTGTTATTTTCGTTTGATGCCGCGGCGGCCTAGCATGACGACAGCGGCCTCAAAGTTACTGAAGCTGCGTGGCAGCTTTTCAGCCAGCCCCCTCTCCTTGGCAAACACTGACATGGCAGATTCCTCGTTGGTGTTACGTATTCTCCACGCATGCGCGCAGTAGTGCTGCAGAAGTCCCGAGGGCGCCTTTTTCATTGCGGGTGCCGGAGTTTGGAATACTTTCCGTTTTGAATAGAGTTACGTTATCACACCCTTGTACTCGCCGCGACGATTGCATTCATCAGGCTGACGTAACGCGCAGCTTATCCACTTTCGGGCCTGAATTGCCCGTGCTGTTGCTTTCCGTGTCGTCCTCATCACTGCCGCTAGTCGACACTTTGGCAACAACAGAGGCAACGATGGCGAAAAGTCGAACCTCGTAGCCGTCACGTCTTCGCGGTCGCAGCAGCGCTGCCGAGTAACTTCTTTGCATTCCAAATACCACACACCGTAGTCAACAGCAGATCCCTGTCGCATGCCAGCGCTGACTTCGTGTCACATTCAATAGCATGGACGTCTAATTTTTCTTCTATGCTGAGCACTCTGTGTCTTTTTTATCCGAGCTTCAGAATGACACGAGTACGCTTGCACGACGCCATAACGCTCTCTGGCACGTCGTTAAAATTATGTTGATGTTGATGTGGCTTCACGCGCAAATGCACAGTGCGCTTGGAGGCCGTTGTTTCAATCTCTGAGGCTGGTTGTTCTGCCAGGCCGCCCGATGGAGACGACGTACCGCCGTGTTTGCGCAACGAAAAGTTGAAACGCTACGTTTTAACCGATGCGTATGCAGTAAGCTGGTACGGTTTGTGCGGATACAAAACACATTATGTTCAATGGCCGCTGAGTCGGGGATTTGACTTTACTACTTTTAACACGAAACTACTGTTTAAGCGGGTATGGTTTAACGAGGTTTTACTGTATATAACTATGTTAAGATGAATTTATGCTACGAGCAGATTCCCAAGTTCTATGTGCATAATACAAGCTCAACGACCCTTATAAAGGGTGTAAGCTTAACATGCAAGACACGACAGTGAATTGATATCAGAAAGAATAAAGTGGTTTTATGGAATGCACTGTTCAACTCCAACTTTAATTAGAGTCATTATACCAGCACCACTACCGAATCCTACTGAGAGAAACTTGACTAGGTATTGTATGTTATATGTATGTATATGTTACATGTGCAAGAGTATCAGAGTTATTATGTCTATACAGTAAATTGTCAACTGTACAAACGCTGGTTTAAGCAATATTTCAGAATTACGAACTTTTGGAAAATTCATGGTGGTTTTCCTATGCATTCTATGCAAAAATCTTGAGCTTAAACGAATTTCCATATAGCGAATGCTTCAGCTGAATGAACTTGAGGCTTCTGGTGGACAGTAACATCACCTACAATTAGAAACTGCTGGCATAAATCAGGCCTTCCCTCTTTGTGTGGTTGAAGACTATAGGCAGTGACAGTGAACGCGTTACTTGTGCTGAACTATCAGATCTGGAAATTGCTTCCAGTGTTCGTCCCGAAAAGGAAGATGCAATGGCAGAGGCAGATTAAAAAAAACATAGTGAAAAAAAAATATAGACTCTCTGGACAGCTTGTTACTCGTATGCTTCAAAAGCACCAATGCAAATGAAAATTACATTTTTTTTTTCAAAATGACATATGCAGCAACATAGCTGTTACGCACTTCGTATATATTGATGCACATAACTACATAAATTGCATTTCCCACTTTTGACTCGATGTTTGCTGTTCTATATTCTAGTGAATACTCAGTTTAGTGAACTATTTCCTTGGGTCCCTTGCAGTTCACTCAAATGAGAGTTCACTGCACGTGTAATACACAAACCCTTGTGGGTTCCTTTCTTAGTTCACTTTTCCTGTTACTAATGGCATAGAAGCTGCGACGTGTTCAGGACGCGCTTCACTCACTTGCCTCACCTAATGTTAGTCTTTGCTGCGCAGCTACCGCGTCTCCTGGTGTTCGGCTTACAGCAGCAGCTAGCGCCACAAACACATGGCTACAATGAGAGATGGCACGAGTACTCAGGTGCTAGCACCACCTGACGGCATGGATATCTCAGGCGCGAAAGGTGCTCGTTTCCTCCTTTCTGGCTGCAGGAACCTACCACATACCAGATATACTTCAAAAAATTGGGTCAGGAAGCTGCCTGCACATTACAACAACCAGATGCGAAACCTTGCTTGCGATATTGGCCTATCGTCAGAGCTAGAGTCATTGCCACTGTCATCAAGATGGCAGCGGTAACCGGTAGCACTGTCCCGCTACTTTCATTATACTAATAGTTGATAAGAAATTAGCTACTTCACACGCTAAAGCAGCAGTGACAGAGGCATCGGCCCACACTTTTGGCATTCTGGAAACTTGGATGTATTGCAGGACCCCAAATACAAATAGCAAGAGCATGACGAACATACTCGGGAGAGTTAAGGTTGAGCCCTAGCGTCGTGAGGTCGCTCCCTAACGCCAGCGAGACGAGGTTGGGATCCGTCTCCGCCGCTCTGATGAACGTCAAAAGCCCCACCATGCCGTACTGGTCCGTGACCATACCCGCAGGGATGTTCGTCACCGTCCCTGTGGGAAGCACAGACGGGGACAGACACCTTTCAGGCACGCGGGGTACAAACGTGATACTCAGATGACCACATGATGCAGAGGCCACAAAAAGCACAGGATAAATTATTCTTTTTAATTGAAATATAGAAATGATAAGGAAAAGGGAAATGTCCACCACAACAGCCATGAGTGACCATGGCCAACACTCCCAGGGTCACCGTATTTATTCAAATCTAGGCAGATATATATTCTTTAAGTACAGTAGAACCCTGTTGATACATATTTCAAGGGACCGAGGAAAAAAAAATGTAACAGCCAAGAAAATTTAACAATGGAAAAGGCCCCAAGTCACCACAGCAATGTCAGAAACGATTCGGTACACATGATAATTAACAGACACATAATGTGTTCCAAAACAGTGGCCATTTTTTACTCTTAATATGTTTCACTGCATAACACAACTGTATTGCGGCGAAGTTGGTTTCAGGGAGATGGCAAAAACTACAGTCATGCTATGGCACACTTATTGGGACTGCGAACGCACACATCTGGTACTTTGCACTTCTGAATTTGCCTCTGCACCACTAAATTTATGTGACCATCGCATTCAAATGCAACACAGGATGAGGGAACATTACAGAATAGCAATGTATAAAAATGGGAACATAATACACAGCAGCCAATAGGCATTAGGTCAGGAGTGTAAAAACAAAGAACATAGTAGCCTGGAAAACAACAGCAAGGAATGTATAATCGAGATTACATTGTATGAGTTACGTACTCCTAAGTCGGCACAGATTCGACGATTTCATTAGGAATCGTCGAAACTAGAAAATTGACACTGCTAATGCCAGCGCCAAAAGATAGCACTACAGACATTAGTATGCTATGCCACGGCCGCGCAGTACCATAGCTCACCATAGCGGTACACTATTTTGACCGCATTGACTGCATGTAGTGCAGACATGGTCATTTTTTTTTCTTTGAATTTTGCTTATACTGAAACGCTGGCACCGAGCGCACAATGTCAGTACAGCGGTGCCTGTGGTGCACTGAAGCAAGCGCATGGCTGGCACTGGACTTTCAAATAAATGCCATATGTTGCTTACTATTACCTCGACGGCTTGCATCTGAGGAAAGCTTTCTTCTTGTCTTCTGAATTACTGAATTTGGGAAGTCAGCTGAGAACTGAGTAGATATGGCGGACGTAATGCACATACCCGAGTAAACATACCCGAGTAAATATAAGAAGGGATGGGACCACTTTAGCAGTTCAATGGTAGGATGTCACGTGCAATGTGCACGATGTGGTTCTGGCTCCAATCAGTAGCAGGTTGTCTTTTCATGCACTTCCCTCTCACCATTCCTTCATTATTTGTACATCTCAATTGAGTAAGAGCAGTCAATCTCGCCTACGCTTTCTGTGGCATTATTCAGTAACTTAACAACAAAGATTGAGCTACTGGGTTCCTCTTATTTGGCTTACCGTCTTTTGATGTCTGAATGCCCCGCTTGACTGGTTGCGACGCCACCTTGTCGCTAGAGAAGCCACTGCTGTCTTTCGACGACTCACTGCTGGCATTACTCGTCTGAAAGGAGGCATTGCGTCATCAGAGCCCAGGCGTTAAAAAAACGAGCGAGTTTACACCTATTTTCTTTTTCTGTATATGTGCATGCATGTGTGATAGCTTGCTTTTGACCAGCAAGAACAGCAGTGTCTTTCAACTCACCTGTTTACTTAAGCTTTCCTGACTGTTCTCCTGGCCTGTGAGGAATATAAAAGAGAAAAAGCTATAGTACTGCTGTAGCTACTACTGCAATGACACAAGCCCAATGATTGAACAAGAAACTATGGTATAACTGATATCCTTACTTTACTTTGATTGAGAGGTAAACTGCCTCATCTGTCCCTGGCATAGAGCTACGGAGTTATAAGTTTGGCAACTCCCGGTCCCAACGTGGGAGTAGGCTGCTCTATAGGGCCTTGTGCCTGTAGCTCGCAGGACCTTTCAGTAAAGTTATTCCATTCAGCTCAATTTGTATTTTCTTCGATTTACTAATACTTAGCTTACTTCCGTAAACAAAATCCGAGGGCCTAAATTAGACACCTGCCTTTGACAGGTCACTAGAACAAGCCTTTCAAACTGGTTCAGTGGCTGCATAACATGAGCGTTTCAATGTCTGACATGGACTAAAAGAATATAAATCGGAGCAGGCCAGAAGCCTAAGCTTGCTCTTAAGAGGAAGGTTAAGCTCAGACGCAACTCAGATTTCTCCATTCAAACACATGTAAAACAGAAATGTTTTACGAGACAATTGCGGGACCGAATTGAATGAAATTGGTTGCACTTGAGAGAGAATGATCAATTTTAGGTAAGCAGAATTTTGATGGAGAAGCTGGAATGGTTTATGAAAATTCCCAAAAATTGGCAAGCTTAAAAAAATTTCAAGCACAAGGTTTATAAAATCGTACCCCTGCATCAAAAAGCAGACGCTATTGCAGTTCTGCAAACTGAATCATTTAGAGCATCTAAAGCAAACAAATCTAACAGTATAAATTTACACCTGAAGTAAAACTGCTATAATGTTTATGAGGATATCGTAAAAGTCCTACGATATTTCAGAGCGGTGTATAACATAGCAATTTTGCTGGCTTAGATCTATCATCAGCTGCAGCTTACATAATTGTGGTAACGTTTTTCATAGCCAAGTTAGAGTGAACTTGTTAGTCAAGTTTTCTTAAATTTTGCCATTCTCTATTATAAAAAAGAAGGTGGGAAAGATAAAACAAGTGGCAGTCTAAACAAAACATCTGCTTCCAAAGTCACTAGATTCAAACTTTTTCTTTTAAATGCCACAAGCCTAGTCAAAATCAGTGCCGCAGTTGTCTGGAAAATTTATTTCTCCGTTCTCTGCACTTAACGAAAGCTTTTCAACTAAAGCTTCTTCTTTACGTTCCTTCTTTTTTCCCAGTGTCTTCTTGAAAATGGCATTAGCTCCTTTTCAGAAACCACCTAACCACCTGCCGTGGTTGCTCAGTGGCTATGGTGTTGGGCTGCTGAGCACGAGGTCGCGGGATCGAATCCCGGCCACAGCGGCCGCATATCGATGGAGGCGAAATGCGAAAGCACCCGTACTTAGATTTAGGTGCACGTCAAAGAACCCCAGGTGGTCAAAATCTCCGGAGTCCTATACTACGGTGTGCCTCATAATCAGAAAGTGGTTTTGGCACGTAAAATACCATAATTTTTACAAACCGCCTAACCGGAAAATTGCCAACTCGCAGCCAAAAGAACAAGTTTTACTGCAGGAACTGGCGAAATGTGCGCTCACCTTGCGAGCCGGGTAACGCGGGAAAGTCCTCGTTGTGGATGTGGAACTCGTTGGAGTCGTTGTTGGGCTGCTTGACCATGCCAACTGCACGTTGGGAAGAACAAGGCACAGATTTCACTGGCCAGGTTGGGGCTAATTGTTGAAGAGACATTAAACAGAAACACTCGGTCAGTTTACTAAGTCTCGTAAAGTATTCTTTCGATATGCT
The DNA here is from genome assembly GCF_050947875.1 of Dermacentor variabilis. Classification (NCBI taxonomy): domain Eukaryota; kingdom Metazoa; phylum Arthropoda; class Arachnida; order Ixodida; family Ixodidae; genus Dermacentor; species Dermacentor variabilis. The sequence goes on along the minus strand of NC_134578.1, from coordinate 15,414,401 downwards.
CTGCTTTCATTCGTTTTCCGGAAAAAAGGTTGACTATGATATTGGAGAAAAAGTACACCAAACTTGGCTGTCCTGGACTTCCCGCACGAATCATCAGCGCTAGTACGTCAGCGACACCATGGATTTCCGAGTATCTGTTTCTAGTATTCGGGCCGTTTTGGCGAAGGCAAATTTCTCGAACTTTACAGGCTGTCTTGCATTCTACTTAGAATGTGATGCAGTCCTTTACCAATAAGTAAATCACCTGTGCATATGCGGTCAAAATTCATGACAGCATAGTGAGGTACTGTAGGAACATGAGCAATGTTGCCCCTTGTTTTTCGTTCTTGCATTGTTTCTGATTGCCAAAGCTCCTTTTACAGTATGAGCTGCTAGTCCGCTATTGCAGAAACTTAATTTACAAATACAGCTTAATATCTTTAGTACTATTTAAAGTGAAGGGAATCTCGTGCATTATGAAAGATGTGACTCAGGGCAGATGTTCCGTGTGAACGAGTCTTGCATGCCAGGTTAACAGCAAGACCTGGCTGACCTTACTTGCTGCAGGAGACTGTGAACCACTGTCTAGCAGATCAACAGTGACCGTCCAATTTTTGAAACGTTTCTAGTTTTGAAAGCCGCTCCTAGGTGGCAGCACACCTAACCTTTAAAGGAGGGCTCATTGTTATCCATCATACTATGCAACGCTATGCTACACCAAAGCACAGATAGAAACGGGGCTAAAGACAAACATACACAAACGAACAGTGTGTTTATTGGTGTCTCTCTCTTGCATTCTGGTTTTGTTTGCACTATGCTGCAAGTACTGCAGTCCATACAGGGAACCTGTTTCTAGTGGAACGAAAGAACACAATACAAAAAAAGTTGAAACGTATGTTTGTCTATCCCCACACAATTACCAGTGCCACACAGTTGGGAAGATAAGGTCCAATTAGCAGCTTAACAAACAGAGCAAGTGGAACTTAATTAGCAACCTCTGAGCAGATACTGAAACTGCTAGCCAGTACTCGAGTCATGACCATTAACCATTTGCTCAGCAGATTTCAACCTTGAAACTGGCTGACTGAGTTTTAATCACCATAAAGTGCCGGTTTGCTGCAGCAACGCCTTGAGGCTTGTCAGCTCGCTCTGCCAAGCCAATCCAGGCCAGCTGCTGAGTGCAGCCTGCCAGCAACACAGCTCAAAGCATCAATTTTTTTTCTGTCACCAGAACTCACATAATTTTCCGTACGCCGCTCTCCCCGCCATGGGATTGCTGCTCAGCGACTGCGCCGACCCCTCTTGGGAACCCCGGTTCGTCAGCGATGGAAACTCGGAGAGGTCCAACGCTGCCAGGGAAAGGAGGAGCGGGGAGCACGATTTTTCATCTGGCCAGAACACATTGTTTCCGGAACACAGTCAACCTCGTGTGCAGCTTCACAACAACATCAACATGTTCTTGGCTCACGCTAGTTCCAGTTCATTATGTCACGGCAATTACAACATACACTCAAATCAAGTGTACACTTTATTTCAAGTATTCCATTTAAGAATAAACTGAAACTTTTAAAATACATCAAAATCTTATGATATTCACAAAAGGAACAAGGAATTAACCAGCACATAGGTTAATGCACAATGGCCTAGTTGAGAAAGTAGAAAGTTCTTGCACTAAGTGACGGAGATCAACTTAGGAGTTATCACAGAACCTTCCACAGCCAATCGGAAACAACTCAGTCAAATAGTCATGGGTGATCGATAAGTAGGGCGGCCGGTCAATCATTCAATCAGTTACATGCACACGGGTTAGAGTGAGCCAGTCGATAACTGAACTGATGAATTAATCGACCAGTTTCAAATACTGAGTTAGAGCTGAACCTATCAGTTAATCAATAAATCAATCAACCAGTGATGAATCAGCCATAGGTACCTGGATCAGAGCTGAAGAATGACTGAATCAATCAGTTACAAGTACTGGATTAGAGATAAAATGTTGATGGATCAATCTATCAATAAATCAGCTGCAGGTCAGTGAATCAATGACTGGATCAATCAATCAGTGACTGGTTATGTACTACAGCTGAACATATCAACCACCCAGTCAATCACCCCAGGGCAAGTACCTGGATTAGAGTTGAACAGCTGGCTCTGAAGACTGTTCCCCATGAGTGACTGTGATGAAGGGAAGCTACGAGAACTGTGCGACATGCCAAAGCTTGATATGCCACCTCCAGATGCTGGGACGTTGTTCCTGGTTCATGGGGGAAAAAAAAAAAAGAAAAAAAAGAGCACACCAGCATAAGTTACCCTACCTGACAATATTCTGCCACACAACCAACTGGACAGCACTCCATTGAGTACTGTGACACTGACACTTGGAAAAACACCACCACCTCAGCCAGCACGAACTTGCAAAGCTGAATTCTTATTATGGCACGGAATATTAACAGCTGAGTAAAATTAAGGACCGAGCTAGTTTGCCTTCCAGAATCATGAATATCAAGGCGCAAAAGTGAGACATGGGCTAAGAACAAACAGGGACAGATACTGACAGCTTAGCAACAGTTTGTTTTAGCCTCTTATTTCTCTGTATACAGTTGAAACTTGTTATAATTAAGGGTTACCCAATGCAATAATACTTTCGTTATACCCAATGTTCTTTAGGCACATATTTAATTACAATCCTATGCTTTCCTTGGTTTTATTGTCTGCCGACTTCTTGTTTTGGTTACTGACAAATGATTTAGCCCCTTGGTTCAACTTACTTCTCAAACTTAAGAACTGCATGGCACTGCAGGACTACATGGCACCTTCACAGACTGAGTGACAGTCCTCTCAAACACATTTCATAGTGTTCATTCCTCCATTCACTTTTGTCTGATCTTCCCTGCCTTTTTCCCCTTCCTCAACACAGGGTAGCCAACAGGAGATATCCTCTGATTAATCTTCCCATCTTTCTTTTGATTCTTTAACCTCTCTCTCTCTCACCTAAGGGTAGGGAAGGCACACAAGCACCTTTATTATTTTCTATTAAATTACTTACCCGTTGTCTATTCGTATTACCTGCTGACTGCCCAACCTCGCACACAAGCAATATGCTAATGCAGGCTGGATATGTATCTAATGTGAATGTGTGTAATGAAGATTATTATTATCGTTATCTTCTTACCTCCATAATGAACTCTGGTCTGTGTACCTGTGAAAAAAAGAAAGTAAGGTCATCAGTCAGAGACGTGCTAGGCGAGAAAGACAAGCAAAAACAATGCGAAGGTTGAAATAGGCAGGGGCTTCCACTTCAGGACTCACCCTGTTCGAGGTGGTGCTCCTAAACCTACTAACCGGTTGATGTCGGGGCCGACTTGCCTCTGACCTGGCAATGCTCTCGACCCAATTGTCAGCATAGTCCGGCTGCAAGGAACGGCAATAGTGGAAAGCATCATGCTACTGCAAATGTCTCTGCAAATAAATCTCAAATAATCAGAATGGAGGAAAAAGATTACATACCAGAGGACCGCAGCAAGACAAGCAAACCACTCTATCCAGCCATCATCCTTTGCCTCCATGCCCATTTTACCAACCAAAATAAACCTCAATCATGCACAGGACCGACAATAGCCAATTCAGGGATTTCCAAATCCCAACACCATGCTAGACCACTAGAGCTACAGAGGACAGTGAGAGACCACTAAACAAAACAAGTCCTGACCCACAGGCAAAAACCAACAGGCAAGTCCAGGCACGCGAGTTTTCCATCGCCGCCAGCCCCACCCAACAGCCCAGTGCACACCAACCTGTTTGGTGATGCCTGCTGTGGTGGCGGCAGGGACGCAGGGGGGAAACCCGACAGACTCGTCGGAGGTGGCCTCGCCACCGACGGTGGGAACTGAGACAGCGCACCCCCGAGCGTGCCCCGCAGGCCCAGGTCACCAAAGGATGACGAGCTGGTCGCCTTGTCGGCGCCAAACATGTCCGGAAAAGGTGCCCCCCGGGAACCCCCGCCGCCAGGCAGCACCCCCGGCTGCTGCTGCTGAGACACCGACGGGAAGAAGGGGACTGCGCAGAAGTGGGGGAGGGGAAGAGAGTGAACGAAACGGTGAACGAAAAGGGAGAGGCCGCAGACTCGGGTGGTGGTCACTGCTGTGTGCCAAGCACAGTGACTAGCTGGTCACAGGGTAAGCAAAACAATGTGCTTCTTAAACCACTGGAACAGCATAAGCGGAAGGGAAGAGCGAAAGCGGAGGGCAACAGCAGAGAGAGGGGAGGGAGGAATGCGAAGTGAGAGAGAGAGGAGGATGCAGACTTAGCTGCTCACGCACTCCACGTGGTGGCAGAGGTGAGGCTGAGCGCTGACAGCAAAATGCAGCGACAGGTGGTGATGCATGGAAATGTAGAAGGTCTGCCACCTGGTGCACACAGCACCAATGCAACAGCTCCAAGTGACCACAGAAACACTCCTCTTACATCCCAGGATTCTCAGATGGACAAATTGGTCCCTCTGCAGACTGCGTTCATAAAAGCCTGCAGGCAGGAGGAGACTGTACATGCTGCCACTTAGTGGGCATGGAGCAAACTACAAACCGTCAAATATCTGCAGTCCTATCTGTCACATGACCATGGTTGCTGAGAATTTCAGAATCTTTACATTTTCCCCAACAACTTTGTTTCCTCAATCTTTCAAGAAGTAGAGCGATTCTTGAAAGTTTTTCTTTTTTTTAAGTGCTGCGAACTTGCACCCATGGCATGCGCTTTCTGCTGTCTGATGATGTCTTTACAGCAATCTCGGCTCTCAATGCCTCTGCAACCGACTTTTTTGTGTGGCAAGTCACCATCAAGTAGGACCTGTGTCGTAAATAATGCGGAGAGTGGGGATGCATTTCTTATGCATGAAAAATGCAATGAAACCAACTCTCTGAAAAGCACATTCAGGAAAAAGCGACAGCCCACGCAGACCATCAAACAAGTGAGTGCACTCAGAATATAGAGTGAGAGTCGAGGACCAGACCGGAGTCTGCAGCTAAGGCAAATACAAGCAGACTAACTTATGCAAAAACACAGTGGGAATTACTGCTCATCTTTACACGCAAGAAAATAAAAGTCAACTGTTCCAGAGGTGTAAAACACAAGACACAGATGCTGCTGAAAAGCAGCACAGTGTCGCCGATATTGAGTTTAATAGTTCAGTTAGCAAATTTTTTTTTTACACCTGGTGTAACTTACAAGAATCAGCCATTTGCCTCCTGGTAAAGCACGAGGAAGTTTAAGAATCTGGAAGTGCTAAAAAATAAGGATAAGCTATGACAGTTAAGGAGATGGCAGGAAGGCCATGCCGCAGCTTTTCTTTAAAATAAGGGTAATTAAAAGAATATAGGTAACAAGTATGACAACTAAGGAGGCTATGTGAATTTGACGAGGCTTATAGGTAGTTTTCCCAAAAAGCATAAGGTGCTTTCAAAGACAAATTTCCTTGTCAAATCATCGGCTCCACTCTGAGGCTTTCCTCATGTGACCCTAATGATCACTTCTGGTCTCCATTTTCCTGTGAAACTTTTGTCTAGCATGCGTTTTCTCAAAGAACTTTTTTCTTGTGTTTCTGCCTAAACTAGGCGGTACAACAAATAAACAAACGCATTTCATAAATGTAACACCAAGCCTTGTTTTGTCGGATTCTAAGGGGAAGAACTTCAATTTCATACTCCTTCCCGACAATGATCATCACAAGCCTGACTAACCCAACAGAAGGCCCAAGGCCACTTCCATAAATCCCTAATTACACTTGCCCCGCATCATTTGATTCTGCCCTACAGCCGCAGAGTCCCTAATATCGTCACATAACTGAATCCTCTGGCATATTTTATGTTCGCTACAATGCTTTTTTCCTGCATTAACATAGGAGGTCCCACCTGCAACAGGTAAGCCTACCACCTTCTGCACATTGCCCTACGCGTCCCTGCTGTTGTATTGACAACAGAGACAAATGATTCTATACTGCATTTCCCTTCTACTTGGCACCCTGCCGGCTGCTCCAATAGGCCACCGGCTATCTTCTCTATGCATTACGCACCTTCCCTGACTCTACCTTTGAATTGGAACACCATCTACTTGCATTCACTCTCTAATCCAGGCTACCATGCCCCTAACGTTAAGCCTATAATATTCTGTTCCACTGCCTACTGGGCATTCAGACACAGCATATAGAGTTCTAAGTTTGTTCAGCCAACAGCCTAAAAACAAAACCTTAAAATTAATAAAGAAAAAAGAAAAACAAAGCTGCTAAAATGGAGTGCATGTTCACAGGATTGATAACACTTACAGAACATGGTAGAAACAAAGCCAACTTGAAATGTGACATGCACACATGCAATTGCAGATATTTTCTCAGTTACAAGCATCCCCTCTGAGAGGAATCTGAAGGAATCGTGGAAATCTGTCTTATCAGGAGTTAAACAAAACAAAGGTTAAACACATCTGCTGGAAACCAAACACAGGCCTCTACATGCTACTCAGCTTATCAGATAATGCTATCAGATAATGCTATCAGATAATCTTGCCCAGCTTAGCTGAAATCACAGACTTCCTAATGGAAGGAGTACTTTTAGAGTTCTTCAGATAGCACTCTTTTGCACATGAAATAAACAATGAAAAAAAAGAGAGAGGAAGAAAAAAAAATGGGATAGACATCAGTGACCTCTAGCCTTGGACAGTGGGATGACGCACTGTGTTTCCTGCATAAGTTATACTAATTACTCAAGCGCACTGAATCCATGCTAACCTTCGTTATTTTTCTTTATGCTTCAAAAAAACTGCCATAACATTTTAGTTCAATTGAATTTTCTACAGCTGGTACAATCAGCCTAAGATTGTTCCATGCGTGTGTGACATTGCTTTAATTGCGCAAGGCTAGGGGTATGCAGCAGCACCAAGAATACTGTAGTATGGCACTTGAACAGTTAGTGAAGCACAAGAAAAGTAATTAGGCACACGCAATTAATTTCTGAGGCTGAATCAAACGATCATCAAATAGTGCAAAAAGTGAATCGAATATTGTTATAGTTGTTAAATTTGAACAAGCTACAAAGATGAATATGACAAGCAAACCATACATTAAAATGCCCATTCGAGTGTTTCATATAAATTACAAGCTTTGTGTTATCTGTTCAGGCCTTGGATGAGACTGCTACGTTTTTCACTGAGGTGAATGGCCTCCCAGCCTAATAAGCAACACTTCTAGGGAATCTATAGACTACTTAACCAAGGCATTGATTTGGGGCTAGTTTGTCATAGAGACTTTCAGCAGTGCTTAAAAAGACGGGGACAGACAACATGCAGCACCGTTTCATATGCATCATGTCTCGCTGTTTCTATTTCTGTCTCCGTCTCCTTAGGCGCTAGTGAAGGTCCCAGTAAAGACTACTGCTTCATATGAAAATAACAGAAAACATGGTTCTGTTCATTTTTATAACACACTGAAGACTAAGGGGATTCAGAGGGACAACTTACTGAGTGAGCTTCCTGTAGGTTGGCCATATCCAAATGGTTGTGATGGCGACGATGTCATAATCTGCAGACAAAGTGGTGAAGTGATTAGCATTGTATGACATGTCAGGTACAACCGCCAGGCAAAATAAAATCATGAGGGCTCATTGAAGGTGCTGCATAAACAGCAACCATCCATTCCTAAATAAAACTTTCCCAATGACTTCATTTCACGAGTTGTCACAATGTTATACCTTGTCTTTATGGTAACCCTATGTGTACCTCAAAGCCAGGCAGGAAGTTAGCTTCTGCTGTTTAAGGTGCTGCTGAGAACTTATTCCAGGGCCTCTTATTATTCCAAATTCTCCTTTCATAACTGCTTCCATGTATGTAAGGTGCATGTGTGGTGCAGTTAGTGTGGAATTAGTCAGCTTTATTGCAGTCCCACTGTCCACACAAGATAGGCAACCACTCAGTCCCATCAACATCTCTTTCATGTACCACAATCGAGGAGTTTCCCTATTGGTGGCCCTTGCAATTGCTTTTACTTCAATGACCTTGCTACATAGAGCATACATGTGCAGTAACAGCAATTTTAGGTTAAAAATAATATGCCTGCACTAACATACCTTATTGCTACACTTAGTGTGTCATGGCAGCCACAAACACCAAAGGAATATTTAGACAATCAACATGTAGGTAACCCGGGCAACTAGGGAGGCTGCACAATTTAGATATATTTGTGGTCTTGCCTATGGATAGATTCACTTGGATACTTTTCTGGTCTAGTCTATTGATAAATGTATAGACATGTTGAGGGGTGAAGGCACACAATACAAATACTGCTCTAAAACAGCTCATTAAAAAGAAAACTAGACCTGTGCATGGACTCTATGGGCTAGCCAGTACACTGCAGTGCGGGCACTTGCACGTCTGCCTTCCTTTGCTCATTATGTGGGCATTCCACTGCCTTACTGTGTGTACATTATTACAATTACCAGTTGTACTCTAAGCTAAAGATTAGCTCTCCTTAAGTGCACCACACTTGAGCCCACACAGGTGAATTCTACCTTTTATTCTCGCTCAAAAGGCCAGGGTACTACAAATGCACAAAAAGATGCTACTGCTCTCACAGAAACTGTGAGAACAGTGTCTCAAATATGTGCCCAACTACAAAGAATCTGATTCATACGTTTACAAATGTAAATGTGTACCCACGGCAGCAAGACTGACCGATAAAACATCATGCGCACTCAACAGTCTTGCGCTACCGCATCACTCAAACCTGCATACTTGAAGTGGAATATGCACAAAAGTGTGAGAACAGGAAAGAACAGACAACACACGGCACTAACAACCCATTTTATTGTTGCAACAAAGGAAATATGCTACACACGAGGCAATAAAACAATGAGGCTTAAACTGAAATGCACAAGTGAGAACCAGCACATTAACAAGGATTACAAACGTGCAAGTTGATTTTCGAGTAGAGCAATTGAGGACAGGCTCAGACAGCTGATGCCTCTACTGCAGGGTGTTACCAAGCTATGAAAAGCTGTGAATTTATTCACACTGCCAGCAACAAGGCATTGGGCTGTCCATTAAGGCTGCTCTAAAGGGAATGCAGCCCTCTAGTGGAGATCAGTGTGTGCACTAGAAAGTGCTTAAAATGAAGAAGCTTGGATATCAAACTAAAGCTTGTAAAATACTAACTTCCTTCAAAAATCACGTTCAGTATAGCAGTACTTGCAGGAGTGAGAAGTAATGCACTAATTTAGTAAGCTTTGCACACTTTATATGTTATTTACAAGTTTGCTCTTTTTGTGTACACACACACGCACACGCACGCACACACGCACGCACGCACGCGCGCACACACACACACACACACAATACTCATATTCATCCATTTCCATTTACCATGTTTACATTTCAATGAAAACAAGCACTTTTCCCATGATTTCATTGGTTTCATTGACTGCTGGCTTCATATCATTGTGACTATATATATATATATATATATATATATATATATATATATATATATATATATTATCAGAAGTCGGTAGAAGATCAACGGTCCAATTGTTACTTGAAAAAAGATGATAGCAGAATGGAACAAATAATTATCTTCTGACAGCCACTAGAATATTTTTCTCTTGGATTTCCAACAAAGTGGCCCAGTGATTCCTTAAGTGAACATGTTTGCACATCCCGCGAATTTCGATAAGGAAGATAATGGCTGCTAAAGCTTATTCACATCATAAAGAAATTGCATGCAGCCCTGTACAGCCTGTAGCCATTGTGAAAAAAAAGAAAGCAGAATGCACTGTTGCCAATCACCATCCATCAGCACCTGCATGCATCGCTTTCTTGTCCCCCAACTTTGTTGGACTACTTTCTTGGATGTCTAGTCCACCAGCAAGTTATTATAAATATCAACAACCTACTCACAATCTCTACCGAGGACAAAGGCCTTTAACAGAAGTTGCCGATTACTCTCCTCGCGATAGCAGTCTATACTGCGCCCAATCTCACTGCACCAGCTAATCACCTGCCAGCTTCTCGATTGTGTTTTACTTTATTGAGACTCATTTCATTCAATAAGAGATCACCGGTTACACGGTCAGTACATTATAGACTGCTCAACTCTGCTTTGTCCTCCCCCCCTAACCTTGACTACAATCTATAATCAATCTATAATCAATCTACAATCAAACCCGTCAATAATGAACAGGCTTGTGTGCTAAAAAATTGATACATCACGTAACTTGACATGCCGAAACCCGCCTATAACGGACAAAGCAATCTTTTGTGATGGGTTCATTGTAGGCAGATTCATTTCAAGCAGAGAAAACAAAGCAACGAACAAATCTATTTAGGAAAGCAAAAGTGTGGGTAGCGAGTTGGTAATTTTTGTTCTTGATGCACGAGACTGTGCAGACTTGCTCCAGTTTAGTGAACATAATATGGGTGCAGCCACATTGGCCGCTGAGAGTGAAAAACTCCTCCAAGAAAGCACAAAGGAAAGAATGTATCTTCTGAATATGGCATGCAAATGATTAGACGGCAGTGGGCACTTCCCTCGTTCAATACACCTGATATCCAGCCTTCTAGGAAGGAGTTACCTTATACAACTATCAGTCAGCGAGTGTCATTTATTCCATATACAGAATGCTTCACTTTATTAGGTTTATCACATTTGTGTTTCGACTGTAGGACATCAGCTCCCAGTGTTTGCTATCTAATCCACACTGCTATCTTTCGATGCCTGAACGGCTCACCTAATGGTTTCCATTCCTTTGTTATCACAAAGTTATTACTCCCTTTTAGCTCTTTCTTTTTAGTCCTCCAATCTACTTCCCTACAAATTACCACTGGCAGAACGCTTTGATTACACACTTATTCAAGGATTTCAGTAGGATGCTACAAACGCCTTGGGAAGAGCTTGTCAAGCACCCTCTAACTTTGAGCTAATTAGGTAAAAAAATTACAAGGTTGAGATGACGTGCCAAAGTGCCAACACTTGCATGGCTATTGTACACCATCACGGTGTAACGAATTCTGTAGTGCTTTTGGAAAATATGACATACCCGTGTAACTCACTCCAGTCATAAACCGTTCATAGGAAATAAGAATACATAAGTGCATTAATTGTGGCAAAGTGAGGTGTCAACATGCAGTTGTGCTAATGGTGTCTTTAGTGTGTGGTCAGAAGATTTACATGAGGTAAAGACAAACGTCCTAACTTATCAATGATTAGTGCAAGTAATTTTTAGGCACTTGTTAGAACAGAAAACTTTTTTTTTAATGTTTAATCCTACATATTAAGCATACTGCGACACTTGCAGAATAATATACCCTGCTATCTTCAGACAGCATAATACATTTCAGCAGTGGATGCATGGTTGCGAGAAAATTTCCATTATTTTGCCTGGCTCATGCTTTGAAAACTTGTATAAGTGAAAGTTAACTGACATATGTTCAAACTTTTAGGGACTGCAGATTTTAATTCGAACTCTTCCAAGTTGAATAAAATATGGTCTCAAAATGAATTATGGGTTACTATGTGTATATACACAAACATACATGCACTCAGTTTTTTAAAAATGTACGGAGTACACCCATACAAAATACAACCTACAGAATGTCTTTTGCACGTCTGCCTTATTTGTCGCACGAGAACTTGATTTTTTATTTATGTATATACATATATACGAAACTAAATGGAACTAAACTTTATTTTTGTTAGTCGATCATATGAAGTGATCGCACAATTAAGTCAGCGAAACCATAAAGAAAATGAATTGTATTATACCCCTTAGGTTGCAAGTAATTCTGTGCATAGCATTTATGAAATCTTAAGAAGCATGAAAGGCATGCAGCTGCAGTATAGATTAGGAATTTTAGCCACCGCGTTTGTTTAGTGGTTATGGTATTGGGCGGCTAAGCACAAGGTCACGGGATTGCATCCTGGGCACAGTGGCCGCATTTCGATGGGGGCGAAATGCGAAAAAAACCCGTGTACTTAGGTTTAGGTGCACATTAAAGAACTCCAGGTGGTCAAAATTTCCGGAGTCCCCCCCCTATGGCATGCCTCATAATCAGATTGTGGTACTGGCCTGTAAAACCCCATAATTTTTTAAATTTTAGATCCCGAATTTCGATTTCTTCAATGAGTTTTGTCAAGTTTACAGAATGCAAACTCAATCTGAGAACTTCCTTTCGGAATGTGAACTAGCGAAGTTGGAAAGCATCTATCCAGCCCCTTGGCAAATATGCCTGATGTAAAAAAAAAAAAAAAGAAGGAAAGCAATGAAAGAAGTGAACCCTCTGCACAACTGACCAAGAACAAACGCCCAGCGATCTTTCTAATCATTTTACTGAAACATTTTACACATACTGTTCAAACTTGCAGCAACGGTTCAATAGGGTGTGTTTCAAGATGTGCATGACACGTTTGAAACATTTTCATCAGTGCAACTGCTTTTCATGCGTTATTTTGGCAAGCTCAATTACGCACACAGAAATATATGAGGGGGGGACGGAAATATATAAACAACCGAGTGGCAACGAAGCAGCTTGGATCAGTAGCACCCATCTCGGTCCTTGGCGCAGTCTGAATATCAAGCGTGGGCACAGTCCGACTACTCCTGCCTAGTGAATATGCCCTCATCAGCTCTCGTTTTCATTGCATTCCTCTGCTCCTGAAAAGCTAAGGTGTTTGAAGAAACAAATATTTGTGAGAGTTGCAGGAATTACACATCTTCTAAACACATTGAAAACACCGCTGATCTGTTGAAATTACCATATTTTATACTCGAATAAACCGGAATTTCGAGTTATACGAGTTTGAAATTCACGAGAATGTAGTGCATTACTACTAACCGCTGTTGTCTTTGTCTGTCCTTACTCGCAATTTAGAGTTCTAGCACTTCATCTTCACATTTTCCGAATGTCCTGGCCGATGAACAACGAAAATTACTATAAAGGGGAGCCGTTGCGAGAGATTGCGAGGTATATGAGCACAGAAAGCACGTACAGACGAGGGTCCAATGGACTTTTGAAGGGCATACACAGCGTATTCAGCCAAATGGGTGTATAAAAAAGGAAATCGCAAGTAAAACAAAGCGGTTATCTGGAACGTTGAGCCATCAATCGCTGGTCGAAATCTACGCAGGCACCGACAGGCTATAGCAAAACTTGTCACCAGCTTTCGTATCACCATACGTGTAAACAGAAAGCAGGCTGTGGAAATCTACTGTAGTTACGTTCACAAAACCTATGGTTCCGACAGTTAAATAAGACCATTTTGAGGTCGTAATCCACCAAACCGTGGCGGCAATACGTCGCAAACGGTGGCCAAATCATACTCGAGCGAACCGCTCGCAAAAAAAGGCCCTACTCGATTCCGCTAGAACAATGGGGGTTGCGCTAGCTACCATCTTGCAACGGGCCTTTCGAAAAGAATAGAACCTTTCGAAGACCGTCAAGGTAGCTTCCGGGCCTACGCAGAAGTTTCGAAACGAGGTATCGGGGAGGTTCCAGCATAGCAGACGTCCAGAATTAGCCAATTCGGGGAGCATGCGCTGCCAAGTCATCTCGAAGGAGGTGTGACCGTACTCGGCTCAACTTCCGAAGCGCTGCGGCAGTTACACAAACGTTGGCCAGGCGTTAACACGCCTCTTGGTTACGGCAACCCTCGGGCTCTCGCAATAACACCGCGAGGTCATACAGCGCAACAACGCTTGTTAGCCCCCCCACAAAAGCACCGGGGCGACCTGCCGTCCCTCCCACCGTATCTGGCGTAGTCGTAGCAACAAACTCCGCGCACGAGTACGCGTGCGGAGCGGGAAATGTAAGTGTTTTAAACAAAGTGGCTCTCTCTCGTACACGCTGGCGTGGACACACACACACAGCGCTTGCCCGGGTGCGGGCCGAAGTGCTCGAAACGAGCCGACCCGTAAAGTCGGCTGCGAGAGACACTAGTAACAGTCTGTGTCGGATAGGTTACGCGGGAAGAGCTAGCCGTAGTTCAAACACCAGTCACTAGGCAACACGTGTGCCCAGTGCGCAGCTCCCGTCTCTGACCGACATACGTTTCCGATCCAGGCTGGCCCGTTACGCCACAATCTCGGGCACTTTTTGACAAGCTACCCCACACGACTACCGCCGCTGCCGCCGCAAGCGTCAGTGTAGGACAGCATAGCTCAAAGAGTCGGGTGCCCGTTTCGACGTACGCCCGAAACCTGGAGAGATTTATCAAAGGGAGAAAAAGTGAGGTAGTCACCTGATGAGGCAATCCGTGTTAACTTATCCTAAACAACGCTAGAAGTCCGGTCTATTTTTGTACACTTTTGGGCCAGCACGGTCACTCACACAACACCAACTCGGGTAACAAACATGGCGATTTGACGGCTCACGCCCTCTCGCGGACAAGTGTCCAAACTGCTGTCGTGAATCTTTAGTTTCGTACTGCTCGCTTTGAAGCTCATTGGTGCAAAACCATGATTTATAAAACTATAGCGCTTGCAACATAGGATACATCTTGTCTTATTTTGTAACTCTAAATTATTCACTTTAATTTATTCCGACAACCTTGCAGATTTATGAACACAGAAAATAAAAAAAGTAGAGTTCGTTCGTTTGCTCTGCTGAAGACAGTTGTAACTATATCTAATTGTACTTACCAGCATTTTATGAATGTTTTTATAAAAGAAAGCAAGCGCGGCAACTTGCTTTTCCTACGGCAACTGAGTTTCGGAATAACGGGTCCATTCCGGCTGTCTGCTCCGCGGTGCTGTCATCTGGCGGGTCGTGTGGGAGGCTGTGATGCGGCGGTGTGCGAGGCGAGACGGCGGATAAAGTGGGGTGGCGAGTTATGTCTTTGGAATCCCGGCCCAGCAATTCGCTTTTCAAGCGAAAAGAGCAGCTCAAGCGCTGGGAGGACTCCGAGACGAACCTCGAGAGCGCCGAGCCGCCGCCGGACAAGGCGCCCCGGATCAAGTTCAGCGATGGTTGCGTGTTCCTCGCCGCCTGCGCCGCCGGAGATACGGCCGAAGTCGAGCGTCTGCTCGCCGCCGGTGCCGACATCAACACGACGAACGTCGACGGGCTCACCGCGCTGCACCAGGTACGCGGTTACGGCGAGGGAACGAAAAAAAAAAAAAAAAAGGAAACCTCGTCCGCCACACGTAAACCCCGCGCTACTTCTTCGCTGCCCCGGAAAAGCCGCTCGGGGTCATGCAGGCTTTGGATGTAGGGGGAGGTGAATGGGGGAGGTCTTTTCTCGAGAGACGGCGGAACACGGCACTACCACCACCAACACCGCCTCATCTACCGTTCGGTTTGGGAGGGCGTCTTTGCGCGGTGTGTTACCGACGTGTTGTGCGTGCGCGTGTGTTTACCGCGATGTCTGGTAGCTGTGTGTGTGTGTGTGTGTCATTCAGAGTTCCGAGTCTGCGATGTCGTCTCGGAGCGTTCGAAAACTTTTGAAGTGGAGACGCCGCCGTCTCTCTTCCGGCGACACCCCGTTACTTTTTATTTTTTCTACTCGGGTGGTTCGAGGGGTTTCTCAGCGTGAGCGAATGCGGCTTGGCTTTACGTTTTCTGTTCGAAAAAGAATAGTTTCGAGTGGCTGTCTGACTCGCTGTATACCATTAACTACTGTCAGCCGATCCCCGCATAGAAGCAGCAAAGTCGAGCGTCGAACAAAACAGACATATGACCGACACGCCTTTTTACTTATTCTCTCTCTCTCTCCTCAATATGGGCTCTGTTGCTGGCGGTGTACGTTAGCGTGTGCGCGCTTATTTCCCTCTGCATAACGATGAAGTGGTGGTGGTGGGGGGGGGGGGGATGTTTGTGCATATGTGCGTCTGTGCAGAGTGTCCTGGGTCGGGCTTGTTAAGCCTAGCCCGCCCCGAGAGTCGCGAGATCGGCCGGCGCTGTTGCTCGGAGTCTGTTTCTTTTATTTTCTCTCGCCCTCTCGCCTCCTCTGAATGCCGGCAGGTTTCCGAACTCGAAGGAAACGGCAACCAGCAGCAGGCAGCGTGATATCGTTCCCCACCGACACACACTGTCTCAGCCCTCGTTGACGCGTGCTTGTCAGCGAACGCCTTTATTATTTTTTTTTCGGGCCGGTGGGGAGCTAAGCAACAGGGCCCAGCTAGTGCCGGGCAGTGTCTCGAAGGGTTGACCTCCACCGTCCCGTTGAAAAGAACGGTTCCCTCTCGGTGGTGGTGATCGTGGTTTTGGTATAGCGGGGGAGGCGATTTTTATTTTTTTCCTTTTTGTGCTTCTGGAGAAAGAGAGAGAGTCGGCCAGTCGCTGGGGAAAACTCGTTGCGGAGCTTTTTGGCGGACCCGGGGGTCTCGCCCAAACGCAGCGACGGCTGCGCGAAGTCGCCGCTTTTTTGCGCGGCCGGACTTTAAGCCCGCTCGCGCACTGTGTTTTAGTTTATATTTAGCTCCAGGGGGGGGGGGGGGGGCTTCTGGTGAGGGGGATGGGTTGATGGTGGCGAGTACGTCTCCCGACTGTGTGCCTGCGGTCGGAAGGATCCTTCGCGGCTAGGCTGGTTGGCTGGCAGGCGGTTGTGCCATCGCACGCCGAAAGAGCTCCGCTCTCGCTTCGCCAGCGGCTCGGGAAAGAACGGGCTCCCCTGGGTTCAGACCCGCCGGCGCGGCTTGTAACGTTTCGTCTGCTGCGACCGTTCGAAGCGCGCACCGAAAACCCCTTTTCTCGGCCGCTACGGGAGCGGGGCAAAGTCTTTGGCGAAGGAAACCGCACCGTTCTCGCTTTTTTTTTTCTTTTTTATACCCCTCTCCCTTTGGAATCTCGCTTGGCTAGACGCAGTCTGGTGAACTGCGCTTGCATTTCTTTGGTTTTATTTTTGCCAAGAAAAAAAAAAGTCGGTTCACTCAGCTGGCACTCGACAAGATTTCGAATGTCGGTGCCGTCTTTTCTGGGTCGTTTCGCTCGTCCTTTTGTTTTAAAGCGCGGGTGATGACGTACACGTGTGTGCTTGTGACGTAAGAAGAATGATCATCCGTGGTGACAGAAGTTCTTTTGCCACAGGTCGTCGGGAATCCGCTGTGCCGTAATCGTGTCAGGTGCTGCCAATATAGCTGCCGCTTGCAGGTTCTGATGACGTCACCTCGATTCTTGTTCCAGCTGACTCATTTCCGAGGCGGCCGCTGTTCAGGCTGTGCGTAATTGGCCGTTTTATCTAATCACTCCCTGCAGACATCACGACCGGGAAAACGAAAGGAAATCACAGTATTTCGGGTGTACCGTCAGCGTGCCTGAAATTTGCATCCTATAATAGCTCTTATTTCAGTCATGTACATAGCTAGTCAACTTTAACGTGTTAAATTTTCGATTTTATTATTTAACGTACTAAAATATTTTGATTCTGTCGGGAGCATTTTTGTCACCTCACGGTAATCATCCTTGTATCTTTTATAATGTTCGTGATGGGAGGTTTCTGGCACAAGAGCTGAGCACGTGTTGGTGGGCGAGTTGGTAATACACGATTACAGCGAATGCGCCAAATAAAACAACAGACAAAAAAAGGTGACACGGGACAACCACATGCATTGTTGTGCCATGTCGCCTTCCTTTGTCCGTTGTCTTATTTGGCACCTTCATTGTAAGCAAGAGCTGAGATGATATTTCCATGAGTATAAAATTTTTAAAAGTTATTACGGGGGGTGGGGAGAGCAGCTGTATAGGGGCCTGAAAGGAGATGATTACTTTGGAGAATAAAGTTAGGAGTGTCCCGACTCCCAAAAGACTCCCCTGGCTGCTTTCGTGATGCCTTGTGCTTTCTGGCAATTAAAACGAATTCAAGTGGTGTGATCAACAGAATGCGCTTCAGACTAAAAGTTAGATCATAAAATAGTGGCACACTCAAAACTGTTAGCAGTAAAGTGTCGGCATGTTACGGGCAAAGAGGCTTGTGCCTGTATTCTCTTATCGCACCCATTGTTGTCAAAGCTTCCTTTCTGATAACCTGTTAAGTAGTGTCTGTGTTTTTTGAGATCCAAGAACAAGATAAGTGCACTCCAGAGGACTGAGTGACAACTTATGAGCGCATAACACTTAGTGACCTTCATATTGCATTGTGCTAAAGGTCAAGTACATTGACATCAGTCCTACACTTCTGTCCAGCGTCAATGCACCTTCAATAACAAACTCAGAACTTTTCTACGTTGTGACTTGCACAATGTGTGAAAATCACTAGTTCATTTTATGTCTTGCATTTCTTTTGAAGACTTGCAAGTATATTGACATATAGATTCTCACCAAGACATTAAATGCAGGTGTCATAAACACTCTGAAAAGAAAACGTGGCTCTAATCACACAGGTATATTATTGATATACATGCAAGATCACGTTGGGAAACTAGAACTCTATTCTCACACTTTTACTATTTATTTGAAAATTTTCTTGCCGACATAATGTGAGGTGCCGGTTAAGCGGATGTGTTGCATTAAGAAACAAACAACGAAAGAGCGATATTCACTTCATACCAGAAGTTTGCTGTTGGGCTAGTGGGTACTTGAATAACAACAACAAAGAAGCTAAAGAAATGGAACAAGAGAGACTGGAATTTATAGTTGTAGTACAGTTCAGTGAAGTTAGTGCCCCTAAATTGTTAGCGTCCTTGTGCTGGGTCCACCAGTACATGACTTACGATGGTTTGAGTGCTTTATATTTCAGTGTTATTGAAATGCTACTAACCATTTGGAATATCATCATATTGACAAATGAGCCTCCACTCCAACCTTTTCCTCGACTCTGCCAAGCAGAGCACAGCAGGAACACACCACTCCACTCTTCAATTTATTTATTATCATTTTAGCAACACCCATTTGAAGCTCCTACTCTGAAGAGCTGCTTGCAAAACACTGCTACGCTTGAGCTTATGTCAGTAGTAAACACCGAGTGTACATAACAAATGAATTCTATAGAAATCTGCAGTGTGGACATGGAAGTATCGGGAAAGGAAATGACAAAATGGTCATCCGCCTGACTGTACCACTAAGCGACGAAGGAAACTGAATACAGGTTTCACAAGATGAAAGCTTCGTGGTTTAGCCCTCTCTGGCCTGAATCATTCAATGAAGTGAAAACTATGTATATTACATGCTTAGTATATTATATTATAATAGTATTATCACGTACA
Source organism: Dermacentor variabilis (assembly GCF_050947875.1). NCBI lineage: Eukaryota > Metazoa > Arthropoda > Arachnida > Ixodida > Ixodidae > Dermacentor > Dermacentor variabilis. Next base: position 15,395,259 of record NC_134578.1, on the reverse strand, counting down.
GAGATCGCTGGGGAATGTCATCAAAGCACAGCAACCACTTCAATCAGAGGTCATTTCTGTTGTGTAGAAACAGCCTGTAATTTGGTCAGAGCTTGTATAGCCAGTTTTTGGTTCAGTACGATTCTCATATTTCAGAAAATACTAGTCACGTAGGTGAATAAAAAGCACTCTGATAACAGGGGATAGCAGAAAAGAAAGGAAGGTGACGTGGTAGGATTGTTTCAATTGAGTGCCATTAATTGCCTCGCACTTCTTCACTGAATTATTTGGCTATGAAAAATTGGTACAGGTAGTAAAAAGCATATAAAATTTTCAATGCAAACATCTGATAGCAGCACTGGCAGGGAGTCCATGAATTCGTCCAGCTGGTCGTGACATTCACCGGTATGTGCAGGGTCATGCTTCTGCCATGACGCATTCTAAGTCTTGTTATGGAACTCATCCACGTCGGTTGTAGATTGAGCCTGTCACTCAAGGCCGGTATGGCCATTTATACTTTGGACATGGAACTGTCCCAAGGGAGATATTTGTGACATGAGCTTGTCATTCTTACGTGGCTGGCCGGAAATTTTGCTTTATTAATGAACTGTGTGAGCAGCTGTGACTTTCAATGCAGTTGCATGTTTTGTTCCATAAAACGGTTGGGGTATAGATGCTTTCGCAATATCAGTCGTTTTCATGTGGTACTTTGTTTTAAGACACGAAGGACTTGTTTGATATGTAGCATGTATTCATTATGTGTAACGGAAAAACAACTTTCCCAAAGTCCTGCAGTCTGTGCATAAAACGCCCGCGCATTTGGGGGCATGTTAAAGATCCCCTGGTGGTCAAAATTAATCTGGAGTCCCCCACTATTGCGAGGCTCGTAATGAAAATGTGGTTTTGGCTTGTAAAACCCCAGAATTCAAGTGTTTGTATATTGAACTGCAGCAAATGTGTGCTGTAGAAAGCAGAAGCATTTCATTAAACTTAGTAACATTAAACAAAGTAATCGTAAAGTGCACTTGAGAAGCCCCTTAAATTTTTTTAATAGGAAAGAAATGAATGACCCGCCGTGGTAGCTCAGTGGCTATGGTGTTGGGCTGCTGAGCATGGAGATCGTGGGGTCGAATCCCGGCCACAGCGGCTGCATTTCGATGGGGGCGAAATGAAAAAACACCCGTGTATCTATATTTAGGTGCACGTTAAAGAATCGCCATGTGGTCGAAATTTCCGGAGTCCTACACTGTGGCTTGCCTCATAATCAGAAAATGGTTTTGGAACGTAAAAACCCATAATTTTTAAGAAGTGAATGCTAGAACATCCTCATTCAAACTGACCAGAAATGGCAAATGTCAGTGACCACGTTGTGCCCAAGTGATAAATCCGCATAATTCGAGCAATTACACTGCTTGGATGCAGGGACCGCATTATCGATCCCTCTTGAACTTCATTAGGTCGGCGAATGTTTTTTCATTCATTTAATCATCCTCATTCACCCCCATCCCATACCCCTGTATGCCCGGAGGCATTCACCGTTGCATTAAAAAAAAAGTGATAAATGGTCTTGTGGAATGCAAGTTGAGAGCTAGCACTACGCACAATTTTGTACAAGTTCTCCCTCTCGAAATGTAGCATGTTCTCATAAAATTTTTGATGAGAAGGCATTGTGTGAGGAATTCTATCCAATTATGTTGTATATGAGAAAAACAATGCTTGGGACCCTGTAAATTAGATGCAAATGCGGCAGTTCAGCTGCATCTGCATTGGGGGCGAGCTCCACCACTGGAAAAGCTGGCGCTGCCGTCGGCGTTACGTGGTATGAGGGATCACGTGGACACAGCGGCCGCCTCGGCTGCTTCGGAAGCGCCGAAGGAAGCTGAAAACGAAGGTTTAAAGTCCCGCTTACGCTGCGGTTCTAATTAAGTGGGGATGTTTTCCCGCTTCGGGTGTCTACTTGACAACACTTGAAAGCACTATAATAGAAAGTGGCTACCTTTGAAGGCGTCCAACTTGGTAGGGTACTGCTTTACAACACTTGAGAGCACTATATAGGAAGTGGCCACCTTTGAAGACGTCCAACATGGTGGGCTACTGCTCGTTGCCCCAGTGCTGGACGTACGCAAGGGAGCCGGTGTCAGCCTGTGGCAAAAGTGGCTGTTTGAAGCTTGCATCGCGAAACTTGAAACAGACAAGCAAAGTGCGCACTGAGACGCTCGCCCGCGCGTGCTGCCCGGCTAATGTCTTGAAGCTTTCATCTATGAACTTGATGATGCTAGTTACTGGCAAGTTCACTGGAATGGAAAGGAGATGGTAGGAAGCGCATTAAATTAGAAAAAGAAAGGCATGGCATATGCTCATGTTTGTGTTAGCCCCAAACAATGAATGTATACTGGATTAAGAAAAAAAAGTAGCTGGATATTGCTCGCTGAGGAGACCGACAAACATACAGTGGGATGGAACTTGAGAAAATATGATATGGAAACGTCCAATAATTTAGGAGAAACGAAAAAAAATACATCGAATCGTCGCCGTCGCGAGGGCTGCATCACAAATCGCCGTAGGCGTCCAAATCCCTAGTTACAATAACACTATTTTTGAACAGCTCTGATAGCGCCCACGCAACAATGGTTTCTTGTGTACTGTCAATGCTCATATTCTGCGGCCGAAAGCTCACGGCACAGCGCGACAACGCGCTCGCAGAGAAAGCGAAACATTGTGCGCTTACATGCATGCAGACGCGCACTCGGCCGCTGCGAACCAGCGCGATCGCTGCATTGAGGCTTCGTTCTTCATTCATTTCGTTATACAGAGAAGTCCACTATAAGAGCATATTTCACATAGTTTGCTCTTGGTGATTTCCTACCTTTCACGCAAGAAACCGGTTCGGGGGACTCCATCGCGGCGACCGCGCGCAGTGGGCGTACACGGTATGTATTCGGTTAACATATAGCGTCTGTAAACCATTCAGTGCTTTCTCAATGCCCAAGATCATTATTTTGAAAGTGAAGAACCCCTGTCGTTTCGAGAGTTCTCTTAAAGCAGCAATGTCCAGGAGGTTTCAATAAAACACCACTCTTGTCCCGCGTGGTGTTTTTATTGAGCGCCGACAGCCAGACCTATGAGAAACGCATCGCGTTATCCCTCATGCTACGCAAGCTAGGCGCTTCCGACAGATGGCGACTCCGTAAGTGCTCGCCGCCAATAGGTTTTGGCATTACAACTTTCAGCAAGCGAATTTTTTGTCGTTTCATTTTGTTTGAGTAGGACACACTGCATACGTATGTCACTTCTAGCATCCCCCATTCGCGGCACATGCGCGTTCGAACATCACTACTGACGTCATCGTATGCAGTAGTATGTGGCGCCATCTTTTAATTCGCTGAAGGGCACTGGAAGTGGTAAGGGAATACATCTACTTAGGACAGGTAGTGACCGCGGATCCGGATCACGAGACTGAAATAACCAGAAGAATGGGCTGGGGTGCGTGTGGCAGGCATTCTCAGATCATGAACAGCAGGTTGCCATTATCCCTCAAGAGAAAAGTGTATAATAGCTGTGTCTTACCAGTACCCACGAACGGGACAGAAACCTGGAGGCTTACGAAAAGGGTTCTACTTAAATTGAGGACGACTCATCGAGCTATGGAAAGAAGATTGATGGGTGTAACGTTAAGGGATAAGAAAAGAGCAGATTGGGTGAGGGAACAAACGCAAGTTAATGACATTTTAGTTGAAATCAAGAACAAGAAATTGGGCGGGGGGGGGGGGGGGCAGGACAAGTAATGAGGAGGGAAGATAACCGATGGTCATTGAGGGTTACGGACTGGATTCCAAGGGAAGGGAAGCGTAGCAGAGGGCGGCAGAAAGTTAGGCGGGCGGATGAGATTAAGAAGTTTGCAGGGACAACATAGTCACAATAGATACGTGACCAGGGTAGTTGGAGAAGTATGGGAGAGGCCTTTGCCTTGCAGTGGGCGTAACCAGGCTGATGATGATGATCTCATTCACTTGCACATTTGCCTGTACAAGAGTAACGATGGGAGTGTTAACCAGTGCCGCTCACGGCCAAGGCAGCGAAAATTATCTGACCGCAGGCGAGTTTTTTTTTTTCTGACACAAGTTCATTTAAAAGAGAAAGTTCGCGGTCCGTTTCCGCATGCGGTATGACCAAAGAGGTTATATAATTTATTTGGGTCCGATATAGTGCTAGTTTGTACCAGTATGGTGGTAACGGTAACCGTATATCTACAGCTATCATGGAGAAAGGAAAGCGTAGAATAGGCTACATTTCTAGTACACTGTAGAGAGGCCCCGGCCAGCACGGACGTGTTGGAGAAAGTGTGACAGAAGTCGCGTGCTCTTTTTCGCGAAGGAGCACTGGGAGTGGTACACCAAACGTTGCCATAGCAACCGCGCTCCAGTAGCTCTCGCTGCTGCTCTCGGCCTCTGGAAAGTGAGGTAAGATTTTTCGGCCCGTGTCTATCTCGCAGTACATTCCGTTCACTAGACAAGCTGAGTTCGGAGCGTGGCGTGTAAGCTTGAAAGCTGTGTTTAGGGTCTGTTAGTGTCATCAAGCAACAGAGACCCTCGAGTAGTTACGGCGCACGCCTTCGTCTTCAATGTGCCATGGATAAGCACGGGAGTGCGTCTGCTTCGCTCGAACTGTTATGTAAGTTTCGTAGGCTTTTTTCTGACGCGCGTCGGCAGCACACACTTCCGGAGGCTGGTAGCAATGCAAGTTCAAAGCTCGCGCTGTCTGCTCCGGCGAGCTGATTGGAGGCGCAAAGAGAAATGGCTTACCAACATGGCTGCGTTTCCGGCTTCAAAAACGTGACGTCAAGGCCTCTCCTATTTTCTTTCCTCCACGGCAGCTATGTGTATATGTTAGCGAGCACGGAGGAAGGAAGCTGCCGATGGGGGCGAAATGCGAAAACACCCGTGTGCTTAGATTTAGGTGCACGTTAAAGAACCCCAGGCGGTCAAAATTTCCGGAGTCCTCCACTACGGCGTGCCTCATAATCAGAAAGTGGTTTTGGCACGTAAAACCCCAAATATTATTATTATTACAGGAAGGAAGCTGCTAGCGAGTTCTCATCACATGTCATCGTAGTCGCCATGTTATCGTTTTGAGCCAATCGGAGATGGCGTAGCCGCCTCGCGAGCCAATCAGAGCTGTCAAGGTGGTGGATCCCGAAGTAAGGCAGAATTTCGCATGTCCACGTAATCGGATTAGCCGTTTTTCGGACGTGTAACCTCTGCACAATTTGCATGAACAGTGACGCACGAACGTGTTACGCTGCAGGACGATAGTTGCTCGTACAATCTCAACATAAGTTCGCGCCCTTTGCGCTTGTCTCCAAACGATAATCGTCATCGCCGTTTGATAACGATTATCGAATCGAATCACTGTTGCGTGCCCTCCCTTAGCGCTGCGCGCCCAGTACTTTCGGCTCACGAAACGGCATGCGCATTTACAGCGTGACATAGCATTTTTGGCGGGAAGGTAGCGAGAGCGGCATAAGTTAAGAGAAAGGAAACGCGAACGAGGCAGATGACAATTGCAAATTGTTTGGGAGGCAAATGGCGCCCCAAAGGGTGCACACTTATTTCTTTTCTTTAGAATGGAGCCCCGTTGTTAGGGGAGAGGCTAACGCAAGTTTTTTTTTTTTTTCCCGAAGGAAAAGATGGAGGTTGCGCAAAACTTGAGAGGACGCGCCGCCGGGCTCCTGGGTGTTGTCGCCGTCTGCTTTGCGCCATCACTCTTCGCGGAAACCATCTATCACCTGGCCCGGGGGACTGCGTTTCGCTCTCAACGCAGGCGGACACTTCGGCGAAAATTTCGCGTGCAGAGATTCGCACGAAAATCGCGCACTGCGTCGCGAGAGTGGGCAGCACGGGAGAATCTGCGTCCCCGTGATTGTCTCTCTCCCCCTCTCATGTTAAGAGGAAGCTGTAGCTCGGGTGCTCCTATCTGAATACATGTAAAAGGAGAATTCGTTTTTCTCGGCAACTACTGCGCCAAATCTGACGAGGTTTGTTCTATTTAAAAGAAGAAATTAAATTCTAGTGTCTCTTGGTTTCGAATTTTTCATTTAGGTCGTAAATTTTTTATTAAATAGTAGCAAAAATCGAAAATCTTCAGAAAACGAAACTATGAAGTTTACAACTCTGTAACTCGGCAATGAAAAAGTATAATTCTGTGAATTGCATCTGATAGTACATCTAAAGCAGACGAAGTTGGCGTGTTACACATGAATCTAAAAAAAAATTTAGTAATATAGAAATACACTGCCGCTTTGGCAAAATCCTTGTACACAACGTAACAAATTCACGTAAGATATAAAGTGATATACCAAATTTCTCCGCTTTCAATGATTGAGTGGATACCATTTACACAACCGCGCTATGTGTTCTTGATGCAGAGCTATTAATTTGTAAACTTCGTGCTTCTATTTCTTCAAATTTTTGAAAATTGTTTTAACAAGAATAATGCCCTAAATCGAAATTCCGCTTCCAACAGTCACTAGAATTTAACCTTTTCTTTCAAATGCAACAAATTTCATTAAAATCGGTCCAGGGGTTATCTCAGAAAAACGTTTTTGTGTTTTACATGTATTTGAGAGGAAGCTTTAGCTCGGGCTCAGTTCCGACGCGAACTATTCAAATACATGTAAAATGCAAAAACGTTTTTCTGACATAACCCCTGGACCGATTTTAATGAAATTTGTTGCACTTGAGAGAGAAAGTGAAATTGTAGTGACTGTTGGAAGCAGAATTTTGTTTTAGGGCTTGAATTTTGTTAAAAAGATTTTAAAATATTCGACAGTTTGAAAAAAATAGAAGCACAAAGTTTACAAATTCATAGCCCTGCATCAAGAACGGATATCACGGTTGTGTAAATGGCATTCATTAGATCATTCAAAGCGGACAAATTCGATATGCCATTTTACATCTTACGTGAATTTGTTGCGCTGGTTAAAGGGTTATGCAAAAGCTGTATTTCCATATTACTAAATTTTTTGATATTCATGTGTAACATATCAATTTTGTCCGCTTTACGTGTACTATTACATGCAATTCACAAAATTGTATTATCGTTTTTCGTTGTTGAGGTACAGAGTTGTAAACTTGATAGTTTAGTTTGTTGAAAATTTCCGATTTTTGCCAATTTTAATAAAAAATTGAAAAAGATGCTTTCTGCAGCTTTCCCGTGGGCGTCTTCTTCCTGTCAGGGTTTCGCACCCACTTTTCGTACTCCTGTCGGAGATTGGCTTTGAAGGGCTTGTTGACTGAAACGTCGAGGGGTTACAGCACTGGCGTCATGCCACCCGGAATCACAACCACGTCGCTATTGATGTTCCGAAGTTTTGTCTTTATCTCCGGGGTCAGAGATGGCCGCGAAACGCGTCCAACAGAGGAATCCACCGCTTGCCTGCAGGTCTGCCGAGCAATGATTCCAGAGTGAGCAAGCGCATTTGGCGGCATTGGCTACACGCTCTGCCTAACATATAGGGGGCTGCTTAGATTCGCATGCAAACTTTTTTCCTAACTTTCTTGCGAAAATAGAGGGGGGGTCCTTAGAATCGCGAAAATACGGTACTAGTCACGGCTAGGTTGATCGAGCCTTATCCAATCCACCCATCCTGTTATCTCGTCATTGGCAGTTCAGGGGTTAATCCCACAATTCTCAAACACCATTCCACATCAAGAAAAAATAAGTACAACTTGTTCAATTTCATTCTTTTTATTTCTGGCCACGGGCGGTACATTTGTACCTAGAATGATAATAAAATGTTAGCCAAGTAAAAGTTTTAAAATATTGATTGGTAATTCATTTACTAAACTATCCACTACTTAAACTCTCTCCAGCATATAAAAAATGCTACATTCGGCTCCCATTAATTTTACCTCAATTAACTAAACATTGTGGTTAATTCGAATGCAATGGGAACCTATGGGTGAAAAACCATACATTGCTATATAGATGGAAAACATGTTTAGTTTGAACTCAAAAGCATGCTGCTTCGGTTAGTTCAGCCCCCACTGGCGTCCTTTCGTGCGTGCACAGCTTTTATTGATAGCTTGAATATGGAAGAAATTCCACAGACAGTGCTGCTGCTTTTCTAGGATGCAAAGCAAGTTTAAGTTTATTTTTGTCTTTTAGTGGCTGATGCTGGCTTCCTGTTGTGTCATGCTGAGGCAGCATTTAAGCATGTTGGGGCTTTTTGGGTCATGCTGGCTGAGTCGCGTTCAAGAGCAAGAAGACATTACAGACGTCTCTCAATTAAAAAAAAAAATGTATGAAGTCTTTTGTCACCACTTGTTAATTCGAGCAGATCTTTCAGTCCTGCAAGAGTTGAATTGACCGAGATTCGATTGTATCCACTTTGTGTTAAGTTTCCTGCACTTAAATAGGAATTTTGAGTTGTCAACATCAGCAAAAACGATCCACTCGCTTTCATGGGGTTAATACATTCTTTGGCTGTGCGTTTTTTACTGATGCTGGAGATGCAGTTTAAGTCTGTCAGAAGCCAATTTCCGACGGAATTTGGCTTGGCATGGATTAAGACAGCAATTCACTGCTAACACTGCATACCATCAACACACATCGTTGCCAACGTGCGCCTCTTGCTTTCTTTTTTTCTTTTTTCCCCCCTTATTTTCTGCAATGACCGTTGCTACTTTGATATCACGCCCTTGGGTGGCTTCTAAATTTGACACTGTGATTCACAGTGCGTGACAGCTGCCACCCCACGGCAGGGCTGTGAGACAAATTAATTTTTGCCGACACACGGCATCCCAGCTGGGGAACCTGAGCGTGTGCAGAGGGGTGAAATAGCTCTGTGCTTGGGACTTGATGTTGTTTTCTTTGCAGTGCTGTTTGTTTATCTGTTTCCTTTTCCTTTCTTTTTTCTTTTTTTATAGTCTGTTTCTTCACCCTGTTTTCAAGAAGACCTGCTTGCAGTTGCCTGCTAGTCTTTTATCATTTAAATTTATGTTTGTTTTTACTGTTTTAGCCTAGGCCTTCTGGTTTCTGCAACCTTGCGGGGAAGGGGGAGGGGGATTGCATAGATGAGGAGTAGGTTATGACTCAATTCTTGAGAGTGGTTGCCCTGCAAGTGCGGCTAAGCACTCTGCCAAATCTTTTTTGAAGGGTTCGGTGTTTTCTTTAAAGGGGCTGGGAAGATTGCACAGATAAGATGACTTTAGGCAACATCTGTGGGCTTACTTAGACCGAGAAAGTAGGCATATGGTTCTGAGGTAAAAGGGACTTTCGTAGAGGTCGTTTCACAAAGTGCAAGTTTGTTTATTAACCTTTACATCTTCGTGGATCATCTCTTACAGAGGTGGCATGTTGTAGTGATTGAGTCCCTTTATTTAGATAGGTTGCATTATGGCCTCTCAGAACTCTGAAACTTGGTCTGTTCACTTGACCTGTATGTTAGACTATTGAACATCCAAAATGACTTTTCCACCAGCAAAGACGGTGTTCCTTCTGGGCATTTCGTATAATTTTCATAGTAGTTGTTCACTGCTCATTAGAAAGTTTTTGATCTTAAACTAATCCAGAAACATAGTTGCTAGCTTCTTTGTTTCTGTCACAAAGTACCCAATTTGTTTAGCGTGTTTACAATTGTCTTCATGAAAACAGTAAATTTACTACATTTTTACTTGCGGCCAGTTTAGTGGAAAGCTGACTTCAAAAGGAATGGAAACGGTTGTCGACCAATTCTTTTTTTTCAGATCCCTGTTTTTCGAACCTGCTCCATTATTTGGACTTTCCCGTAGCACTGCTGACTACTGCCTAGAACCAATGTTCGACGGCAGCAGAAACTTCAGCCACTGTAACACAGATATTGTGAATTAGCTTGGCTACTTATTTCCATTTGTCGCGAGGATCATTCTAGCTAAGACTGTAGAGCAGAGTATGTTTATATGGCATTCCTAGAGTACAGGATCTGCAAATCTTTTAATAGGCAGTGGAAATCTTGTCTAGTAGAGCAATATCTGGATTTTTTTTCACTAAATATTAGTGTCTTTTGCCTTCGACTGTTGTATTTTTAAATATTTAAGGTTCTCACATCTGACTTATTTACTTCCATTTAATTTCTTTTTCTACATTTCTTTATAGCTTCTCAAATATTGAAGGGATGCTAAATGAAAAATTAAGCTGATCTATACTAGTTAGTTACCCTTATATTTATTTTTGAAAAAAGTATTTCTTAATGCATGAGGGAGGCTTGTTAACCCAGAAAAGATGCATAAACTAAATATGGTTATGCCGCCTTGAATTTCCTCTGGAGCCAGCTTTTTGACTGGGTATGCTTGTGCCTAGTTAATATTTATTGGTAGAGATGAACACCATTGTTTCTTTAAAGAGCCAGAGACTGAACTTGGCAAGTTGCAAAAACTTTAACTTGGCCATACCGACCCAAGGACGGAAAAATGTTTTGATATCTGCGACGCCACCAATGTACTTGTGCTAGGGTTTCATGGTGAAATTTCTATGTTAGAAGTTTAATCTTTGACCCTTGTGTTCTCTTTTAATAATGAACCTAAGGCAGCGAAAAAGAAATGAATACTTGATCAATGAATAGTTTTAATCAATACTTGATCAGTCTTAAACTTTCTGTTTCTCTTTCATGTTTATTTAACCAAGATGAGCTGACAGTACTAAAGTGGATTTACTGAATTTATTAGGGTATATTCATTTGCATTTTGATGGTATTCCACATCAACATTTATTCAGCCGACTTTATTGATTGTGTATAAAAAGGGGGATCCATACTGCTTTGCATTTCTTTGCCTTATCAATTTTCTACTCAACTGCATGCTTGTATGGCAAATGTTCTTCACCTTCTAAAATTTTTTTCCTAACAAACATAAGTTGTATTGTTTTTAAAGTCAGCAAAAAGTGATTAACATACTGTGACATTACTTCTGAGTAAAGTGCACCTCTATTTAAGGCTTTAGGGTCATCCCATGTGAAACTCGAGAAGCATTGGGCTTGACTATCTCCACTTTCTCCTTCTACAAAAGGGAGACTGTGCATCTTAGTGTAAGCTTGGGGAACCCTATATTGAGCCATTGACCTTTAATTATATGCCCTCAGTAGTGGATGTCTCTGTTTATTTTTAGTGGGATGAGAAAGTAAATTATGGGCGAAGATTTCAGAATTGCTTGCAAAATAGTTGAATCCATCCAAGCTATTTTAGTACTTCTTTGTAGCTGTCTTGTACATTTCAGGTATGTTTAGAAAGGGTTTTTGCTTGCAGAAAAAGTGGTATATGAGAAGCAGTTCCTAATTTTAAAAAAATTTGTGTTTTTCATTGTGAAATGCACGTGGTAGCAGCCTAGGTTGAAGGGCAGGAGTTATTTCATTTGATAGCACGATGCAGCACAACTCATTTCGATGCAGTTGTAATTTATTTTAAAAGTGAAAAAATGTATATAATATTTTGTTTCTTGCTTTCTAATTCACTGCATCGTGCAATGCAGTGAAGACAGTCTTTGCAGGCACCAGTTCACCTTAATATAACCAAATTTGTCTTTCGTTACTTTCCGACTCAACTGTTAATTCTTTAGTTACTCATCAATTCTTACAGGGCTTGTTAGTTATGTGCTATCTCATAGGGACACTGAACAAAACTTTTACCACCGAGGTTTTTAGCCCAAATGGAAGCTTGGGTGCTGAAATTCGTTGACACAATCTTGTTTTCAGCCAGAAATTAGCAGAAAATAATGAAGTTAACGCCTTTTTTGCACAATACCATGTCCGACAACTGCGCCCTGAACTAGAGGAAGTGACGTTTCTGTGACATTGTCTGTGCTGGATCCTAACGTGCCAGCCACCACCTGCGTCTCTCCACTCGTATCGATGGCACCGAACGATGTGTCAACCGCGCAGTTGCTCGTGGCCGCATACTTGTCTTCGCAAGCAGAGCATGTGCCCAAGCCTCCAAATTGCTGTTTGTGTTGTGTGCTGCTTTGTAATGTGATCAGTGACCTGGCACAACGCTTGCTGCACGCAAGGGTGCGAGAGAAGTATTGTCGAGCAGGACAGCCAGAGTCGTACCTTTCCAGCAGGGCCATATCGTATCAAATCCATATCAGAGGATATGGATTTGCGCTGTGGGCTCATCGCAGCCAACATGAGTGCAAAGAGCAAAGTGCATGGATATCAGGCAAGTACCGGCTGCCCACCTCTGTTGCTGCCATAGAGCTTCGTGCTATAATTACTAGAGGGAACTTTGGCACTAATGCCTATGGGAGCTTCAATGGGGGCAGCTCAGCCAGAATGGGAATTATGGGAAGTACAGCGGCAGTGGAAAAAGATTAGCACAAGTGACCGATGACCGGAGCAGGTGAATTGTGGTACGCAATGCTCTTCTTCCTGTACTCACTGGTATCTAAATAGCCATAAGATTCATGTTCCAGAAGGAGGGCGCCCGGCACTCTCGTTTTCGGCGTGCTAAGCAACAACAGTGTCGCGGGCTGAGATTTACCTGCTCACATCATCATTCACTTGTGCTAATGCTAATCTTTTTCTGCTGCAGCTATACATGGATTTGCATAATCTTCATCCATCTGGCTTCAAACAGCTTCGTGTAGTTGTAAACTCATCTTCAACACAATACTGTGTAATAAATAATCAAGTAAGCATTCTTAAAACTTTCCGATGGCAGGATTCGAACACAAGACATCTAGTACAGAAGCCCGATATTGAAACCATTACGCCATGGATGCATGTACTGACAAACGACATAAAATGCCCTTGTGAATTTATTTCGTGCAAGCCACTGCCTTGAGATGTTTGGTGCTTTGTGATTTGTCCACCTCGACAAGCTGAATTGTCGCAATTATTTGTGATTGTGCATGTTCACAGTATACTCTGCACTTCTAAAAGTATTGATTGCTCTGAAATTGACAACAGTGAAGTCGTAAAAAGCCTACTGAACTTAAGCCACAAGTCTGAATTCACAAGCACGAAGATCAGACAAATCCATGTATACTTGTCGTCATTCCCATGGTGGCTGAACGATTACCGCACCAGAGTTCCCAATCCTCCAAAAATACAGCCATCCACTTAAAAATGTGTGAAATAAACACTGCATATCCGAACACTCGCGTTTATTAGAATTTCGATGCTTCCCCCAATTTTTCATGTTTTTGTTAAGTATCCCTTTAACCCTTCCACCTCCCCACCCTTTTTCCAAAAAAAGAAAAGCACAAAATTGAAATCTATTTTAGCATTACACAGTCTGGTTGCATGGTTGGGTCTTTAGGCGGGTTTGCAGTCTTGAAGAACAAGGGATCTCTAATGCTAAAGCCAGTGCGTCGACAAACAAATTTTTCTCTGGAGGCAAGTCCCCTTGTTGGAATGTCGGTTCTGGGTTGAAACTACTGTTGTTCAAATACTGTTGTTCAACCACTGTTGATCACACTTAACGGGCAACCTTAATAGTGAAACTGGGCTTCATCGTTTAAGCGTGTGCACATGAGTCTGTCGGTGTGCCACTGGGCAAAACCTGTCATCAGGAGCGCCCTTTCGATCTTTCTAGCCTCGGCGCCGGTTGCCAGCCTGCCAGCTTGGCATGCCTCCTTCCTTTCTGTGTGGCAATCTGAGTGCCTCCAGCATAATTGCAGCAGTGCTGCCAAAACCCTGAGTCACTCCTCGAACACAGATGCTCATGTACCCATTGTCTCGCTCGCTTACTCGTAAGGCAGCAGACACAGCCTGTTGGAGTCCCCGCATTCATTGTTGATTTCCATTGAGTGTGGCGAGCGAACAGACAAATAACAGCTGCTACTACAAAGACTCTGGTGTCAGGCCTTGTTGAGCGAAGTGCTTCATGGCTCACTTGGTTCTTGTCGTCCTTATTTCATGTATTCTTTGTTGTTTGGTCTTGCAGATTTTATGTGCGTTTTCTTTTTTTTTCATTTCTTTGCTCCTTTGCCTCACTTCCCTTTTTTTTTCCCTGTGAGCCACATATATCATATTAATCCAGAGGAAAAACAAGTGGTGGAAAGGGTAGGGAGGCCAACCAGATGAGAGTCCGGTTTACTGCTCTACACTGGGGGTGGGGGAAAGGGGAAATGAAGAGGGAGAGGGAGCACTGCACATTCGCAGCAGGACTGCCCATGGTTGGGTGTGGCATTTTATGAACACTTATTCTTCTTGGAATGGCCGATACACTAACGGCTGCCAATTGTGAGTCGGAAGAAACTATCAAACACCTGTTGTGCACTTGCCCTCAATACGACATCCGCCGCATTTTTTTACAGACTGCATTAAGTTGACGGCACTCTAGAAAACTTTCTGAAAGAAAAATTCTTGGACCCTTTCCACATCTGTCGATGGCGCAGAAAAGCATTTGTGCGCTACTGCAGTTTCTGTTTCTGAAAAACACCCGCCTCGGTGACGACTTGTAGTTCTATCATTTCAATGTGCTATCATTCCAAATGACTTAGAAGTCAACGTTTTCTGTGTTGCTTTTGTTGTCAATTTAGCCTTGCTGGTATGATGTTGTGTGTGCTGGGCCTTAATAAAGCTTTTAATGTCTTTTTAGTGGTGGTACATCTAAAATCTGAATTCGCAGGATTGCCTTTTGCCACTTCTGTGGCCGTAAACTGATTACGCAATGTACTTGATTGTATGTTTTCCTGTAATAGCTGCGGTTGCTTAGGATGCTGTGGCCAAAGGTAACGGTAATCTTCTTTGCCCTGTGTGTGAGGCAGAGCGCACTTCATTTTTTTTCTACTTTCAAGCGTGCCACCACCCCCGTCAAAGTCAGCCTTGTAACTTTGTACATGCGGTATAACATATCGTTGTGGAAGTGAATGGCATAAAAATCAACCATCCTAACTGTGAACTTGGGCGTACTGCAGGGGTCTGTTTTAGGCCCTGTTTTATTTTTGGCATCCATTAAAGATATCAGTTCCGTTATTAGTAAAGACATCACCGTACATTTGTAGGCACGTGATATTTTACTGGGAAATTAAGGCTGTCAGTAACCACAAATCGCTGAGTGGCGCTCTTGCTACCATTGAAATGTGGTGTGAAAACTGGAAAATGAAGATAAATGAACAAAAGACAGGTGTTTTCAGGGTATCCAACAAGGTAAAGAATGCCTTAGATCATAAATACTTTGTGAACTCCCGAATACTCACTACATTTGATACACTCAAATACGCATGGATAACTATCACCAAGAACCTAAGCTGGAAAACGCACATCACAAATATCAAGAGCACTACTGAAAAAGATGTTTGGTTCCTACGCAGGAAGTTGAAGCTTATGCCTCAGTCTGTCAAACTAACCGCATTTCTTACCTATGAGGCCAAAATTATAGCACACAAGCATTATATGGGATCCCTTCCAAGGGGATCTGATAAACGAACTCAAAAGGGTACAAAGAAGGGCTGCACTGTTTTTGTCCAAATATTCCTCTGCCAACTTGGTAACAGAGATGTTAAACCTGCTTCAACTACCACCTCTATCCCAGCGGTGCCTAGTGGCAAGACTAAAATTCTTATTTTTAATTTCTGAACACCATTTTAACATCGACATTGCAGCTTCCCCCCAAAAAAACGAATTCTCAGGAAAAAGCATGACTCAATGTTTGTTGTGCCACAGCGACATATTGATGCATGTGCATATTCATTATTGCCTCGAACTGTAAGAGACTGGAATGCCTTGCTATCATCAGTTATGCAGTGCACTCAGCTGAAACCGTCTAAAAATGCGTAATGACGAAAAATGCAATACAAACCTGAACATTTGATTGCTTCCATTCTTGTACATATACATTTAAAAAAAGATGTATCAGCTAGTACATATAACGTGCGTCGTCTGTTTTAAGATTTTGAGTGTTTTTTGTGAATAGGAAAAGTGATTGCGAACGTGTGATATTACTGTTAAAATTATTAGTTATTATTAGTTAATAAATTATTACTGTTAAATTATTAGCTTTTTATTGCTTTCAAGTTATTGATGTCATTTCGAAATTAATTGCCAGAGTGTTATACTACTGTACAAATTCTTAGTCTGCCTGTTTTCTATGACTGACACTTCGATGATGTAATTTACTGTTGTAGCACCTAGTTTGAATTTTTTATCATCATCAGCCTGGCTACGCCCACTGCAGGGCAAAGGCCTCTCCCATACTTCTCCAACTACCCCGGTCATGTGCCATTTGTGGCAATGTTGTCCCTGCAAACTTCTTAATCTCATCCACCCAGTTAACTTTCTGCCACCCCCTGCTACGCTTCCCTTCTCTTGGAATCCAGTCCGTAACCCTTAATGACCATCGGTTATCTTCCCTCCTCATTAAATGTCCTGCCCATGCCCATTTCTTTTTCTTGATTTCAACTATGATGTGATTAACTCGCGCTTGTTCCCTCACCCAATCTGCTCTTTTCTTATCCCTTAACCTTACACCCATCATTCTTCTTTCCATAGCTTGTTGCGTCGTCCTCAATTTAAGTAGAACCCTTTCCGTAAGCCTCCAGGTTTCTGCCCCGTAGGTGAGTAAATGATAAAACACAGCTGTTATACACTTTTCTTTTGAGGGATAATGGCAACCTGCTGTTCATGATCTGAGAATGCCTTCCAAACGCACCCCAGCCCATTCTTATCCTTCTGATTATTTCATTCTTATGATCCGGAGCTGCGGTCACTACCTGCCCTAAGTAGATGTATTCCCTTACCACTTTCAGTGCCTCGCTACCTATCGTGAACTGCTGTTCTTTTTTAACTGCTGTTCAAATGATAACTTTTACCCATTTTCTATGACTGACGCTTAATCGATGTAATTTACTGCTGTAACACATAGTTTGTATGTTTGACAACTTGTTATTGTTGTAACGCCCAATTTTGTATTTGTGATGCCTTAAAATCCACTCTGTAACGACCTTATTTCCACCAGTATCGTAAATAAAGTAGATGGTACCATAGGTGCCAGTTGAAGACATCACAGGGCTGTCAGTACATCCACTTGCAAACTGTCACTTTATGTGCAGGACACAGCAGTTTTGTCGCAGGTCTAAGCGGGTGCATCGCACGCGGTGGCTGAACAACAGGGGCCTCTTGCGCAGGTGTTGTACTACAAAGGCCTCCGTGCCGACAAGAGACGCTATGCCAAGCGCGTAGTTTCCAGAAGTAGCAAGGGGCAAGTGTGCAGGAGAGTAGGGAGGGTTCCAACTCTAGTCCAAAGCAGCCGTCTGCGTCTGATAAGCCAGTGACAACAGGGGGCGTTGTTTCCGTCGTCTGCCACACTTCCCGCGTCGTCTGCTGCTCTCTCTTCCCCTCACCCATCCCTCTGTTGCACCCCATCTGGCTTGTGTGGGACGGCTGACAGATCATTGTTCACCTGGTGGCTCCTGTCTTCTTGGCTGGTGCCGTGCCACTTTGTAGACTGCTTTTGGCCTCCATTGCATTCCCCTCAATTAATGACAGAGGCGAGAGTCACGCTTGTTTTATATTGGCAAGTAGATAGTATCTTGCCCGAAGCCAAAATTTTCGATGTTGTTGTTTACACCTTGCTACATCTGCCTTGCCTCTGCTTATGCTTGAGGAAGCCAATATTGCCGATTTAGCAGTCGGCCACAAAAGTTTGTAGGACATGGAATTAGCAAAAAGAATGAAATTCCTGCTAAACCTGGGCACATTTTCTTAAATTCAGAGTTTCTGTCACGAGTAGTCCTCACGATTTACAGAGCGATACATTAAATTAAGTGTCATCTTTAACAGAGCAGATGTTCAGTTGTTGTGGGACGTGTGTCCTGTAAGCTATTGTGGCTGACTGCACCTTGTCCACAAGTAGAAAAGAGAAATTGGAACATTCTGGTATCTCTGTAAAAATGTACTGCATTAGTTCAAATTGTCCTTGTAAGAGCAGTCATTATTACCCTCACTCTCTCTGGCCTATGTGCTATGGCTGACTGGCCATTGTTCACTTGTGACTGCGGTTTCTTCATGGCTCTCGCACACTTTCATTGGCTGCACACAGACTTTCACACGTCTGCTGTATTCTTGCCCGGTTAAAGGCCTTAATGAGAGTTGCAGTTGCTTTGTACTGGGTAGAGACCAGGGAACTCCTTAAACATTGACAGTGTTCGCATCTTGTCCTCTGCTTCATTTCTGGGTTTGCTAGTGGATATCAATATTTTGCGCCCCTTGTTCCAGTACATAAGAAGCTATAGTTACCTGGTAGCCTTGCTGAGGGTGCACTGAATCGCCTAAGCCCAGACTATCTTTATCTCTATCATTATCAATAGCAGTAGCTGTGGCAGTAGCAATAGTAGCTGTAGTGAGGAAGTTTCTTTGCGTATCTAACAACACATGATGAAAGCATGATTGTCATGGTGCTAGAGCTAAAGGTATGCCTGACTGGGCTCCTAGTAGCAATAGTAGTAGTGAAGTTATCATTGCTGTTATTGCAATTGTAGTGTTGAGTGTGAGTGAAAGGGCAGCATGGCATCGTCTGTAAAAAAAAAAAAAAGCTCAAAAGAAGCCGTGCAACATGCAGCAAACTGCACACTGCACAGGTTGAGAGTTATGAGCGAGATGAGACCCGTCTGCACGGTGCACGTCAAAAAGGATGGCAAACTGCTGCTTTGATTTGTTAGCCATCTGCATTATTGGCTGGCAGATTCCGTCTGCATATTGAATTGGGAATTGAAAATCGCTCCTCACTTTGTGAGACACTCGGACAGCAGTTAAGGATTATCACCATGTGTCATTTTGAAGGGATTGTAAGCAAGCAAACTTTTCAACATTGTCGACTTCCTTGCACCAGTGCAGGTGCATAGCATCCGATCTCCAACAATGACTGTGTGAGCATTGCTTTACTTCTAATAAATATATTGTGACCATTCTATGGCAATTTGCAAGGCACGAGAAGGGTCATGAAAAGGAAATTGTCATCTACTCAACAGTGTAGTGCAAAGCTACTCAGCTTTCTTTGTGAGAAACGCGTAGGGGTTTTCTTTGCATTTTCGTGCTACTATCAAATGGACAACAATTTTCTTTCACCTTCTCTTCTCATTGCCGAAGAAAATGTTATCTTTGTGCACGCATGTGTGTGTGTGTGGCGGTCTGCTTTACAAATATAATGGGCACACCCTCCTCTGCATGTCATTGAAAAGGCCACACATAACGTACCCTCCAGCTCGTTAAAATTTGATGAGGAACTTTCAATGGTGAACGAGAATTCGTCATGGAAGGGCAGCATCCCGTGAAGATCACGGTGGCTTGGGTCGCTGGCAACAGCAGCAGCAGAGGCAGCGGCGGCAACAGTAGTGGCAGCGTCGGTATCTCGGCCCAGCGGCCAAACATTGCCTCGCCACTGCTCTCTCCACTGCCGCCGGTGGGCTCAGAGCCTCCCTGCTTCTTCGTCCCGGGCTCACACCCACCCCTCTCTTCACCCCCTGGGGGGAGCCTGATCGGCTAAAATTAGAATTCCTTCCTTCCCTCTCGGCGGCACGGCCCTCGGGCGCCGTATTGCGCTGGCTTTTGCCAGGCTTCTCCACGCACGCACATGCTTCCCTCTTCTTTCCCGGGCGGTAGCTCGTGCAAACACAGGCCACCTTCTCGCGTTGCCCGACAGGCCTGCTATTCCGAGGATGATGAAATGCTCCCCGCTGCCACCCACTGTCGCGTGCAGCGGCCTCCTCTTCGCTGGTTGCGGCGGGCTGCTCTTTGACGATTCAGGAAGGAACGGGTGGAGTTGGAAGCTGGCTAGTGAAGGAAGGGATTGTGTTCTTTGTGTGTAACGGCTGCCCCTGCGTGGTGCAGTTGTTTCCTTCTTTCTGCCTCTCTTTCGTTGATTGGTTTGCTGCCTCGTGGAAGAACGAGTAGGGATCAGGAAGTTGTTGTCGTGGCTCGGAGTGATTGTTTGTTTAAGCGAATGCGTTGTTGAAGGGTTGTTGGGGAGGTTGATTCGGACGTCAGGCTGGTTGCTATTTTTTGATTGCACATTCTGTGAGGCATCATGGTTGCGTCGGGAGGTGGAGCTCTGTGCTACTGTTCTAGGGGCCACGTGCAGACTGCCCCTTACAGGACAAGTGCTCTTGACTGTTCCCAGTGCAGAACGGAGGAGAGGGATGTTCGTGCAGCAAGCCTTCGTCGCCTCCAAAGTAGTGTCATAAAATCATGAATACTACTCAAATGGTTTTGCAGTAGTCATTTAGTGCAGTTAAGGTCCTATAAGTCAAAAAACAAGTTTTGAGGGTTCGATTAACCCACTGAATGTGTTATGATTGCTTTAGTTCAGACAGTCATGCAGCAGTTGTACCCTAGAGTACATTTAACTTGAGCTCGTAAATACAAATCTCGAGGTACTGGTTAGCCAAGTGCATTGTCAATGCATTTTGAGGCAGTGCAACAAAGTCAAGTTGTAGGAAGATTTGAGTTCATACGAATTAATTGGACTTTTTGGGTTTTGAGAAGCGTGAAACATGGCAAAATATAGCCCATAAGACACTTGTGATACAGGGGCGGTGAAGGTGCACTGACGTTTCATATTCTAGCTGCGTTGCATGTTGACGGGTGCGACTATGAAAGGCCACGATTGACCCAGTTGCCACAAAACTGATTCGACTCAATCTAGC
This sequence comes from Dermacentor variabilis, assembly GCF_050947875.1. Lineage (NCBI taxonomy): Eukaryota > Metazoa > Arthropoda > Arachnida > Ixodida > Ixodidae > Dermacentor > Dermacentor variabilis. The sequence continues at coordinate 15,374,665 of NC_134578.1, read as the reverse complement.
TCTTGTTGTGCATCTCCTTCGGGCACCAAGTCCACAAATGCGCACACATGTGCCAAGCATTACAAGCACCGTCGAAAATGGCAATGCCGAAAGTATGTTGCGTACATCGTAAGAGGAGGTTTTACCTTAGGGCCAACTCCAGTTGCTTCTTTCAAATACATGTAAAATGCAGAAGTGCTCTTGGTAGACAAATGCTAAACCAATATGAACTTTGTTGCATTCAACAGAGGAAGCAGAGTGCTAACCACTGTAGGAAGCAGATTATTATTTAGAGCCTTATATATATACAACAGTGTGGAAAATAGGCTATATAGAAGAAAAAAAAGTTGAAGAGCAATGTTTACAAATCCGTAACTATGCACTAAAAACAGATGTCGTATTTTTGTGAACTACATCTGTTGAAGCATCTAGCGTGTAAAATTAGACACAGAGTTTACACTGTACATGGAATTTTTACTATGTTGACGTTTTACCGAAATTCCTACTCAACAGTCGGCAATGTATTTCGAGCAGTGTGTAATGCCTCAATTTCGAAATTAAAATTGCAAGTTTTGATGTCTTTTTTTGCTACGCAGTGAGTTATAAGGGAAGCAGCAGTTGAGGGCTCCCAAGTAGTTTGGACCACCTCGGTTTACTTAATGTGTGCACAAATCCATGTGCACGAGTGTCTCTGCATTTCCCACCCATCGAAATGCCGCCTCTAGTCGAACTCACGACCTTGTCCCCAGCTGCAAAGCACCATAGCCACCGAGCTACAGCAGCAATATTGTCCGCTTTAGATGTCTCAATAGATGCTGCTTGCAAACTTTATGTAGCTTTATTTATTCTCGAGTTAAGAGTTGTAAGCCTGATGCTTTAATTAATTCTTAAATTTTGGGATTTTCAACTATTTTTGCACCAGAATTGGTGACCTAAACAAAAAAAATTTGCTCCCCACTGTCTCTAGATTTCAGCATTTTCTTCATACGTGCAAGGAACGTTGTCAAGCATGGTGCAGTATATGACAAGCAAAATGGCTTCAGAAATGCACCTTAACTTGAAGCCCATGTTTGAAGCCGCCTTGAAACCTCCCTCCTCCGCTGCCTCCCCACTTTCCTCCCTACCGCACGAGATTCAGCTGCAACAGTCGGCTCCTCCTCTGCCCAGTTGCGAAACAAGCAGTTTCTGTCGGAGCACAACGCCCCCCCTCCCTCCTTCCCAGACGGCGCTTTCACTGCTCTCCGCTTTTCTCCTCTGCGCGCACCAGATTGAGCCGCGATCGTCGACTTCCCTCACGTGTTTTCACTCGCACATGCAGCATGCGACGTGGCGGCAACTGTGTTATCACCGTTGGGCTTTATATGAAACATCATGGCAACAACGACAGCAAAGGTGTGCCTGGAGGGTTCCTATAATTGCTATCACAATAAAAAAAAGGATTACGAGAAAATAGACATCAACACAGCTGCCGGTGGTATTGTTACATACACAGTTGTGCAACATGTTCTTTTGTTATTTTAATAGCAGGGTTTGATAGGAGGCATGTTAATGAAATGCTTAGGTATATTCAGTTTGCACTGTTTTTGAAACTCTTTGTTCGGTTCTTCTACCTTGCACACATTTAAGCTTGAAGCATTTACAGCATCTGTAACTTCAATGAACAGTCAAGGCATCTGTCAACAAAACGTGTTGCAAAATTTAAAATTTTACCATGTTTAGCTGGTACTACATGCTTTCATCTATGTCGACAATAAAAGGAATATCTGAAAAGTAAAATTTCTATTGACATAATTGACACCCTACAGTGAGCTATCTTTTTGAAGACGACCGCACTAGTATACCTTTACTTGTAATGGTCATTATATTGTAATGCTTTGTTTGGCCTCGAATATCAAACTTTTGAAAACTCGAAGTAATATTTGTGGCTCTCTACAAGTTTTAATGCAAGTAGACTGAACAGGAATTAAAAAGGCTAACACAATCTGCACTATGACGTAGTAGTTCTGCGGAAACCTGCAAGGTGGAGAGAAGTAATAAAGGGAAAATCAGACATGTCTGATTTTCCCTTTATTAATCTGCACTATGTGTTCTTATCTGGCTGCCTGCAAAGCACATTAAAGGGGCACTAAACAAACACTGAATCAGTTTAGATTGATAAGGTGTTCTTGAAGAATTCTATTTCCATTGATTTCACAGTAATAGGTTGATTACGAGAAGGGAGAATGACGGTCCGTCTTATTTCTAAATTTCATGCCAAAACTCCCGGGTCATTGTGTCGGTGTATCACATATTGCAAAGTATTTTCTCGCATTCTTGTTGTTGTGGTTCGTTAAAAGTTCTTGAAACTTTCTATATTCGAGTGTTTGGCTCTTTCAGAATACAATGTTAAGGTGCATTTTTACTGATAAACGTTTAATAGGCTCGAGCAAACAGGCACCAAATTCGCCACAGCTAGCTGTTGCTAGGATTTTGACGGTGGCATTGCCACCAGTCTTTCGTATTTGCGTCTTTTCTGGCGTACCAAGCGTCTTCTTGCAGTAAGAGTGGCTTTCTTGGTATTGTGGAAGGGTAATTTACTTACACAGCTTGACTAATTTATTTTTTCTTTTAGCATCTCCAACACAAAACGACACTTGCCCATATTGACATTATTCCCTTTCAACAAGGAGTGTGATGAATGCACTGTTTTCATTATGTATTTGCAACGGCCATTTGATTCAGTCAGTACTATTAATATGCTGCTTAGTGTAAGAGTTACCATTGTTTGAGGCCGTAGAGAGGCAGCTCCCGGTAAGACAATTTAGCAGTTGCTCCATTTTTCTTTTTATTCTAAGTAGACTGTTTCTATATTGAACAGTGCACAATACACGGACAGATAGGAAGAGACAGGCCCTGTGCTTGTCTGGTCTCTTTCTGGCAGTATTTCGTGTGCTGCTCTAACTTAAAGCATTCTTCCTTGACTGGTTTGCTGTGCCTTTGCTGAAAAAGTAAGTCATCCTCGACATGTAGATGGCGCTTGCCCACAAACTATAATACAATGATGATTCGTGCACTGGATGTGATTGTTGTGTTTCTATTTTTAGCACTTGTTGCTGCTTCACCAAGCATTGGCATTTTTCTAACCCCATCATGTGTTTCATTGTTGACCCTGTTGCAGGCATGCATCGATGACAACATGGCGATGGTGGAGTTCCTTGTGGAGCACGGGTGCGACCTCAACCTCGGTGACAATGAGGGCTGGACGCCGCTCCATGCTACAGCCTCCTGTGGCTTCGTCAGCGTGGCCAGGTAAAGTGTGTTGTTTGATTTTTGCATGCTTATGAACTTGCAAGCAACAAAGCCACTTTGTATTGTAGTCTGAGCCAAGATGCCTATTTACCTGTTATAGCAAGGAAACAAAAGAAACGGCCGTGGCTTAGCTTGGTTAATCCTGGTGATTGCGAAGCAATAGTGTACACAGAGGAGTGTACACTATCCCTGTTCAGACAATTATCCCTGTTCAAAGGAGTGAGATGTATCATTATCCTAGCGCCCCTGGTGAGAGGAGCGGGAGTTAGGCCGCCGTTGGTGGCTACCGCCTCGCCTCGCGACGGCGTGAGATGGGGCCCCGTTTTTACACAGCTGGTGTGACGTCACTCTAGGTCACGTGGTGTGACGTCACGCAGCGAGGTCACGCTAAAGGTCAATGGTGCCTACTACCGCCTCGCCACGGAACGGGCTGAAGTGCGACCTAAAGTAGTATTGCTTCGCAATAAAATTTCTTTTAGAAGGTCTGAATGAAATGGTTAGTGTCCTCGAAAAGTATACTTAGTTGTTAAAAGGCTTAATTTATTGTATAATTAATGTATCAAATGGAAGTCTGCTTTGCCAGTTTGCAGACAGCATGAATGGACAGAATAGCAACATGCAAATTAGGGTTGTCTAACCAACATCTTTGCATTCAAAATCCTATGATGACTGCAAACTGTAACCATTTGCTATTAATAGCAGCAAGGAGAAGGGTTTAATGGTTAACTGTATCACAAGGGCCAGCAGTCAGTTTAGCATTGTTAATGATATGGACTGGATATGGACAATATGTATATGGATTCAATTAGGACTTTGGTGGCACTCATATAGGCAATTGACAGAGGTAGTTCATCTGACCACGGCTGGTGAGCAAGGAGCCATACGCAACAACCAATGTTCACACCGACAAGCGCTTGCCGTTTGCATCCACTCGTTTGCACTATCGCTACATCAATTAACCATCAGCGCACTTTCATGTCTTGCTTGTGTGCTGCTCATTTGCTTGGCTGCTTTGCGACTCCAGCCACAGAGCTGAAAAATTAAGCTGCGAGCAACTGACCTTAAGGAGTTGCTTTTTTGACCAAAGTGCCCATTGGCAACCTAGTTGGTCATGCGACTTGCCGCACTGCTCTCACCGTTACTCTTAGAAGTGGAGGCTTATTACCTGCAAAAGTCAGCATAACAGGGCATTATTGCTCTTTTAATTCAAAGCATTCCTTGCGTTGTATGAAACAGTTCGTGGTAGGTTACTGTCTCGTATTGTTTCGTGCCCCTTCACTGAAAGGAAAAGTGGTGTTCGACGGTGTGCTGGTATCCAGGCATCACTGTCATGCTGTTGTCATTATCTACCTGCTGTCGTCACACACATACACGCTTGTGTTGCATACACAATTGCTTACCTTACACAAATTTATTAGTCCATCTGCTAAAGCCTTGCAAAGCTACAGCAATGCTGTGTAGCCAGCTACCTGCAGGATGTTATGCATAACATTGATTCTTGGATTTGCATTCATGGGATCTGCATAAATTTTTTTTTTCTTTTATCCTTTACAGGTACCTGATTGAGCATGGAGCAGACGTCTCCCGAGTAAACAACGATGGTGACCTGCCCATTGACATCGCCGAGTCCGAGGAGATGGAAGAGTTGCTGCAAGCCGAGATTGACAGGCTCAGTGAGTAGATGCCGAGATTCAAGATTTCTGTATATATAGCCTCTGCAAATCCTGCAGCGCTGAACTTTGTGTCCATCTAACACGCCAACAGTTGCTCAGTTGCTAAGGCATTCTACTTCCATACACAAGGTCATGGGTTTGACTCCCAACCATTGTAACCCTGCACTGGGTAGGGGCAGAAGGCAAGTGTACTCAATAGTTTGCTTGTTTGCTAATTTATTTGTTTATTTATTATGCCCTAGAGGTATATGCATATGGACATTAGAGATGGGAGTGTAAGATTACGAAATCGATCACAGCTGTAGCAGCTGCATGCAGAAGCTGCAGCTGCAGAAGCTCTTGTGTACTTAAATGCGAGTGTACATTAAGAAACCTCAGTTGGTTGAAGTTAATGTGAAGTTCCCTACTACAGTGTGCCTCAGAAACGGATCATGGTATTGGCATGTCAAACCACACAATATAATTTAAATTCTGATTAGAGAGGGGGTGTGCAAATATGGTATACAATGAGCAATACAATATTTCGAATTATACAGCGTTACATGAATGGACGAAAATTTAGATGCAAACATAGATTTGCAGAAAAAGGAATATAGAAGTCAGAGTGGCAGATAGAAAATAACCAACTCTGAAAAAGACAAAGCTAAGCTAATTGACGTGAATTGTTTACTAACTGCAATGGTCAACTGCAACAAAATTTTGGAGCGCGTAGTAAGCGTAGTTATAGATAGAATAGATATCGTAGCATAGCAGCCTCAGTGCAGAATTTTACGTTTGAAATAGTATGTGCGGATGTGTCACAAAATACAGTAAAAGACATATGTTTTTGATATCGAAATAAAAAGAAATGCTGCCATTACCACTCGCAGAACTTAGAATGTTGAGAACCCACCCAGTTCCTTTGCATGACTTCCAAGATAAGGTAGCACTGGTGGCATGTGTCTTCTGCCGAGAGGAAAATATTTAGAGGCTATTGATAAGATCATCAGACAATTACCAGCCCCACTGCTTTGCCAGGATTGCTTATCATTAAGCAAATTCAACCAAAGTGGAATTTCGTTGGTCTCTTGAACAGAATCTGCGTTACGAAGGCAGCAATATATTCCGCACTTCCACTCATGGGCTTAATTTAAATACATGACCCTTTTTCTGCCATGTCCGGAATCCTGACCAAAAGTGGCCATATTTTTTTTAGTCTGAAATAACTTAAAAAAGCAATGTCGACGATAGTTTGAGCATTTATTTATTTTAGAATCCCAAATATTTATTGTAAAAGTGAAGCTCAAGAAAGAAAATAAGAAGCATCATTGACTAGAAAATTAAAACTGCATGAAAATGAAAAGTGCCGTCGAAGAGCTGAGCTCAGTCATGGCCTTTTTACTAGTAACACACGGACAAACATAGCTCATCTATGACACAGAAGAATGAAGAAACCCACGGAATCGGAAATAATCCAGGGCCTTCCTTTATGGCATCTATAGTAACCCACTGGGCTGCTGTGGAATGTGAGACCTTTCCAATTCTTTTCTTCTTTGTTTAGATTCTGTATTGTGTACCCCCTTCTTCTCATTAAGAGTCAAATTGGAATTTAACGCAAATTTTTTTCCGATTACCACGTGTACTCCACCTGCTCATTTCAAGCCACTCAAGAATGTCCCTGGTTTCTGGCACCTTTTCTTGGCTTCACTCCCCCGCACCCCCCCCCCCCGCCCCCTCTCTGATACCCACGCATTCCCCATCCTTCGCCAAGAATAACTTGACAACTAGTCGCAAACGAAATCTCTGGTTAGCGTGCGTGCATCGCGCCCTCCTTCTCGCGTGTTCTCACGATGTGGGTGGCACCGCTTCTTTTTTTTCTGTCTTTGCATACTTTTGTACTCCATTTTTCAGCATTCGTCTGACGTCCCCTGCTTGGTGTCACTGTTTTGTCAGGGCAGTGAAAGGGTGTTGTCGAGCCGCAGCGAAAGGGTGTTGCTGCCAGAAGGCCACTGCAGGGGCACTTTTTATATGTTGGCTTTTGAAAGCACTCTTGCACCCTTGTTTATTACGTTGCAAGCACAGAGTGGAAGGGTGCATTGTTTCCGTGGTTGTGCGCCCCCTGGCATTCTCCAGTGTTCGTCCTGCATCTAGCAACCACAACACTGGCCTTGTGGCTGAAGCATCCCTCGCGAGAGACATGTTCTGCGATGTGACCCCCAAGGGCGGAGCGGTAGCTTGTTTGACAGCGAGGAATGCTGCAGGGCTGAGTTGAAACCGGAAGAAAAGCGTGAACAGGAACGCCCCTGTGGCACAGGCTGAAGGGAGAGGGTGTCAACAAAGGAGTATCTTTGGATCAGTGCAGGAAACGGCAGCAACACAAAAAGGAAGGGCACAGGACGAACGCTTTCCACCGTACTGCAACAAATGAGGCAACTGATTATTCGCATCTTTTCCTTTTTACGATGAGCATCTCTCTCCATTGAACTTGGCACATTCTGTTCACGTTATCTGTGCACCAGTGAATGACCCAACGAATAAATCGCTCAATCGAAGAAACTGCACTTTGTCTTGCATCAGTCAATGAATTGTCCAATTGCTCAGCCACTCAATCAAACTGCACTTTCTGTCTGTGGGTCAGTCATTCAACCAACCTAAATTATGGGACTTAACATTACCAAACTGCGCTGTCAGTTGTAAGAGGTGTCACAGCCAAGAGGGCTCAAATAATTTTTGCCGCCTGGGATCATATAGCGTGCAGCTGAAGTACATAAGCATTTTTTTTTTCGGTGCTAACTGAAATGCAGCCACCGTGGCTGGGAGCCAAACCCACGACCTTGTGCTTAGAGCAGAATGCCATAGCCACTGAGCACTGCAGTGGGTCGGTCGGTCGATCGATCGATCGATCGATCAATCAATCAATCAATCAATCAATCAATCAATCAATCAATCAATCAACTGATTTACATTTATTTAAACTAAATTGTTTGTACCTGGTCACTGCTTCAAAAAGCAGGGAAAAGCACAGTGAATGCTTATGTGCCATCCCTGTACCAATCAACCACTCAGTCAGTCGGTGAACTGAATTACATTCATATTCAAGCAAGAACCATTTGCACATGGTGGTTGCCCTGAAGAGCAGCGAAAATCAAATGAATGCTCGACTTTGTACATTCCCCCGCATAAATCATCTGACCAGTCGGTTAATTGAGTTGAATAAAATCAAATCCCTCTCTACTTCTGTACACTCGCACTACTCTCGACTGTCGGTAACCACAGCAGCACATCGGATCTTTGCGGCCATTTGTCTGGATTATGGGTAGCCGATCTGCCTGTGCACGCAGATGTGGACTGCGAAGCGGCTCGCAACGAGGAGGAGCGGCTAATGCTGGAGGACGCCAAGCAGATGCTGAACAACAACCGGGTGCCGGACAAGGTGCACCCCAAGACGGGCGCCACCTCCCTTCATGTGGCGGCTGCCAAGGGCTACCTCAAGGTCATGAGGTCAGTGCTCACACCCGCACACCAGTACACACGTGTGCGTGAGACTAAAGTATTGCTCAGTAGTCTGGCATGACAATCTGAATTCGTGATCGGCAGCCAGCCCCTAGAATCAGTGCAAGAGTTTGTTTATCTATGCCAATTACACACAGGGAACCCTGATCATAAGATGAAAATTTACACAAGGATAAAAATGGGTCAGAATGCATCTGGCAGCCACTGCGAGATCATGACCAGCAACCTACTGCTATCCTTGAAAGGAAAAGTGTGCATTCTACTGGTACTGACATATGGGGCAGAAACTTGGAGGTTAAAACAGAGGCTTCAGAATAAGCTTAGGATCGTGCAACAAGTGATGTCAGCCTAAATGTCAGCCTAAATGCTGTGGCAATGTCAGAGTTTGTTTCTGTCCACGTTCGACTCTATAATTTCAAACTTCACGGTGAATGGCAGATTCTGCCGCTTCACACTAAACTAGCACTTCACTAGCATCACACAAAAACGAAGGCAACATGTGGGAAAGCAACACAACGAAATGGTGGCTCAAACAAGCCTCAAATGTGCAGCAATGACAAGAAACTGATTGCTTGTGTGAACGAGCATTGCAGGGCAGGCCAGTGTCATTACCGTATTTACTCGCATAATGACCTTACCTTTCTGTCAAAAAAAATTTACGAAAATTCAAGGGTGCAATCATTACGTGGGTTAAATTTCCCGCGAAAAGAAAAAGAATTTTTGTTTTCATCCCGCGTTTGCTGCAGGATGACAACAGGTGAATAAATAGGTGGCTGCCGCTCTATGTAGTGCGGGACACCAAAACAAAAATGGCGGCCGGTGGAGCAAGCCGAATGCGATTTTTTTCTTCGAGTGAGTACATTATGTGCATTGAAACAGTTTCTTCCGTATCAGTAATGAATAATATCATTAATATCGGGAAGTTTACGGCAATAACATAGCCATGTCCATTTTGAGAGGACAGAAACAGAGAGGTGTGCTAGTTGCCAGTGACATAAAAACACATGGTGGGCATGCTGTGGAAATTGCAGCCATTTGTCTTCACTACTATCCTAATACGGCCCGTTTCCATTAAGGAGGGGCGAAGATCTTAGCTGTGTTACAAGTGTCTGCGTATGAGTAGGGTACACTTCCAACGTATCAATGTAAACCTGGCTACTATCATTGCCACTCGCGATATGTTGCGTGCCCACGAGTGCAGATGAGAAGAATCGAAAGGCGGCTTTTTTTTGTTTTTGTTGTTGTTGTTGTTGACCACAACCATCGTAAAACCTACACATAATGAAGGCAAGTTTGATTGCAGCTTTTTTTTTTTTTCATGGAAGTGCGGAAAGTTATGAAAGGAGTGAAATGGGGCATCTGCTTAAGAATGTTTTGGTGCATGCAGACCGCTTGGTTTGTCTTGAAGAATCGTTCGCCTAGCATTCGACAGGTGGTAAGTGCGATCATTATTAGCTGGGCTTGGCACACGACATGTCGCTGCGGCAAGTTCAGGGTGCCATCCTTACACAGGAAATTTTAAAAAATCGAATTTTGACGACAAAATTCAGGGGTGCGATCATTACGCGAGTGTGATCATTTTGCGAGTAAATACGGTATTTGTAGGGGTTGCACGGTAGAGCCGCAGAGGTGCAGCCGGGTTAAACTACCGTTTCTGTTGGGGGTTTTGGCAGCTTGCCCAGCTACTGGGTAGGAAAGGCAACTTCCATGGTAGTCTCGTACTGTTTGATGTTCGATATATTGGTAGTAACTGTTATTAAAATGAAGCTTTCTTCGCCTCTTCCTTCGACTTTCCCACTGCTGCTGCTGCTGTCTGGCACACCACATCGGGGGGTGGTGCAGAACATGTGTGCACATGTCAGGAGCACAGCAGAAAGAAAAGGCTATGCGAGAAACTCGTTTGGACTTTTGCAACTGCGTTGAATGTGCACAATGCCCTCTGGAGCTTCCTGGGCGTCACCGCATTAGCCTCTTGACAGCTGTAATTATCTGTGACCCCCCACAAAAGCATTGTGGAACCAACACAGCCACAAAACGAGGTAATAGCCTTGGCACTCTTCAGAAGTACATGTTGCTGGGCTAGTTGGTTCATGTTGCCGAGTAGACCACAAATATGATTGCAACACATCAGTTTCACTTTTGCATGGAGAAATATTTTTTTATAGCAGCTGTGATAACGGTGTTGCGCGATTGAAGCTGTTCTGTATGTTGCGCATTCGCTTGCGTGTAATTATTGTATGGTACACAATATAAAATAAACGGTGGCTATCTGATGGCTGTCTGATAACTGATGGCTATCTCATTCCTGATCGCTCAAAGGGCGACTGCTTGTTTCTCGCTCGTTTGGTGCTCACAGGGGTGCGCATGGGAAGGTTGCCGCCGTGCATGCGTTTCCGTTTCTTTTCTTTTTTTTTAATACTGGTGAAAATTAATTGCCCTAGCTGGTTGGCGATAAAATGAACATTAGCAGAAGTTTGTCACACGTGTTGCTTTTTTTAATGGGCACACAACCAAACAGTTTTCTTGAGTGCGCGCGCGCACCTTTGCTGTTCGATTGTGCTATGGATGTACGTATTAGTGTAAGAGCAGGAACATTTGAGGCTTGCATTTCTCGTGTGCGGATTTTTAAAGCCTTGAACTATGCGCATAAAAATGCATAAAATTTTCAATTCTGATAACTTTATTTCCTTTTTTATTGTTGTTATTCATTAATGAAGATACCAACGTAAAAGATTTTTTTCTCACTTTACGGTCACCCTAGAAAAATTACGGTAAATTTTTTTCGAAATAAGTGCCTAAGAAGAATCGGGATCTGCAATAAAAAAATCGACCCTGGGCGGTCACATATGGCGAAAAAAATTGACCCTCAAAGGGTTAAACGATGAAGAAATTAAACATTCACTGTCAACATCTCTGCTAATTATTGTCAATCAAAGTAAACAGCACAGAAACCTTCACTTACATCGATTTCTACAGTGCGTGGGATCCGTATAATTTTTTTGTTAGATATAACTAATTCTTGCTGTATTTCTATATTGCAACTTTACGGTGTTGGAAATTCTTCTATATAAAGGATAAGTCAATGTAAGCAGGTTCGATATAGTTGTGTTTAAAACAGTAGTTCTACTACAGCAGTGTGATAGTACTGCTACCATAGCAAAAGCTATCCATAGTTCTATCAGTATTCTTTTTTGCACCATTGACAGGTTCAGAAAGCTATCAATACTATCGGTTATCAATTAACTGATACTTTTGCATCACTTGGTTGGTGTCCTTCCTTCTCGTGTGCTGTTTTCCTTGCACTGATCACCACAACTGGGAAGCCTTCCATGGGATAGCCCTGCAAAATACACCTAAAAGTGGGCGGGCCAATCTGCACCCACATCCGCATCCCAAAGCCAAAGAGGACGTAGGAACTTCTCGTACTTAAGCTATTCATGCTGTCAGGTGGCACTAGTGTCGAAACGCTAACAGCATCTCTTGTCATAGCTACTTAACTATAACACCAGCTCCCACCATTCATTGCCTGAGTGTCAGAGCAGCAAAGTTGAGCATCAGGAGCATCGTGCAGGATAGATGAATGTTGGTGGACACAAGAGTGTAGAGGGTCCCTGCTATGTCCATCTTCCCTGTGCCTTACATCTGGCTGGTACCCAATATAGCAGCATCTGCGCGTGCATTTTCATTTTGTCTTCTTTCTTTTTCTCGTCCTCCTCGCAGCGTGCTGATCCAGGCGGGCGTGGACCTGAACGCTCAGGATGTGGACGGCTGGACGCCCCTGCACGCTGCTGCACACTGGGGGCAGAAGGCAGCCTGTCGTCTGCTTTGCGAGAACCTGGCCAATATGGCGCTGCCCAACTACGTGGGCCAGACATGCTTCGACCTTGCCGACCCTGAAGTGCTGCCTGTGCTAGAGGAGCTTCGCAAGAAGCAGGACAGCGTGCGTTACTTTGCTGCTTGTCAGCATATTAGATTCGTATACAAAGATTGCACATTTAACCCTTATGCAGTCATTGTTCTATATTAAATGTATATCTGTACTGAACACTTTTTGTTGTTCCAACTGCAGAGACCGTGTTTTAGACCGGACTACTTGAAATGCAGGGGTGGCCAACACCGCTTTGTACAAAATATGAAGCAGGAAATTTTCTTGAGGCTTCTTGGTGCAGCGTAGACATCGCTTTTTTTTTTCAATCTGAAGCTTTAAATGCAGTTGTGAAAGCCATTTGACTTGGTGGCATTTCATAGTAACTGACTTTGTGACGCTATGATAACTGACATATCAGGCAGCTGCTGACAGCTATCAGCAGAAATGCAGGTATTAGCAGAAATGGGGCTCTGTTTCAGTATGCATTGTGCAAGCTCTTGCACTTTTTTAGTTCCAAACGTGTGTTACTGCAGCTCAGTCATGGGCCTCCCACTTTTTTTATTTCGTTTGTTTTATGTATTCTTTCACAATACTGCAAGCCTTAGTGGCCCAGGCTGGAGTGTAACAACAATTCAGACACACATAATTTATGCAGATATATACAAGACAAACGACTGGAAGTTATGTGGCTTCAAGAGCAACTCTTGAGCATATGCTCTGGGAATGCAATGCGCTGACGAGTAGCAACGGGGAGACAGCCTCTAGCGAAAGCTTCCCCACACGTTTGTGTGCTGCTCAACTCAACCCCAGATCAACTGTGGACAGCCCAGCGGGCCAACAACGCCGCCAGAGCCCCAGGGCCCATGGCAGATGCCCAGGCAGGATGAAGCCTGACCTATTAACTTGCCGGACAGAAATAAACTTTCCACCACCACCTACATGTAATATGCTCAATAAGCACACATTAAAAGAAATAATAAAAACACAAACATTTGGCAGAACTCTATAGCAGTGACTGAAAAAAATGAAACATGAAAAGATGTTCAAAAAGGTTGAGGCAGTTCAACGACTCCACCAGAGTTAGCTGCATCAATTGCATGCTCGGGAAGAGAGTTCCAGTTTGATTCTGTACACGGGAGAAAATATTTTCGTAAGCTGAGGTTTCTGCAAAAATTGACTTCAGTGAGTGCTCGTGAGTAGTAGGCCGGATTGTACATTGTGTCGGAGGATTTTAGAGCCGAGGGTTGACATAAACTGACTGATCCAGATAGAATACATTAAGAATTTCACACTCAATTTTTTTTTCTGCATAACACGGGTGTAGGTATGTCACATGCTTGAATTTAGTTGGATAGCCTGTTGCATTTGTTAAAACTGTACCATAGCACTTTCCTGAGTACCATTTCTAAGCAGATGTCTCTTGTAGCAAGAGGGTCCCATAACACTGAGAAATACTCCAACTTCGGTGCAATTATTGCATTATGAGCTCTTTAATGAAGTGCCGTCCATTTCATAACGAATTGCATTTCCTGTCACAACGACCATTGTAACGTAGTCTTGCTTTGTGCTAAGCTTGCTCGCGTAGCATCATTGTTACACTTCTATCATTTTATGCCCCCCAAGGCAACCTTACGAATAAACAAAAGCAGTTCTGTCTAGATTGAGCCTCTGCCATTTTTCATTACCGCTCACAGATGCAGAAGGAGCGTCCTGAAATCCAGGAGATCCTGGAGCGTAAGGCGCAGCGGCCGCCACCCCTCAAACGTCGCACATCCGTCACGCGCATGAGTCTGGCCGACAAGAACAGCGTCGTGGTCAAGGACACCTCGTCTGAGCGCACCGCCATCGAGTCGCAGCTCCTGCTCGCCAAAGTCGACGAAGAGGGTCAGTCCCTTGTTTCTTTAATTCAAATAATTCATTGCCTAATACCAGGAACTTTGCTTTAGGTAGCCAGGGGCGCTTCTGTCTCGCATCATTTTCGGCCTCTTTAATTAAAAAACAAATCTTTGTCCAGTTATGAGATTGAACCACGGATGCCCAGTGCTCTACCCATTAGTACACAGACGCATGCAGATCTCTTGCGTGCTAATGCCGACTAGTGCTTTAACACAATTGGCATGGGTGTCAGGTTGCATAAGAAGTTGTTAACCATAGACGAGTCTTACTCAATTAGTTTCTTTTTTTAATAATTTATTTATTTTCACCATTAGTGCTGAAGATGTGTGGCTTGTCCATGTATTTGGATGCTCTAAGTGCCAGTAAAGGGCCAAACCGATCCTACCCATTTTGGTGTTCTGGCAAGTTCCCTCTTTGGCCACTAGGGGGCCTACAGGCTCCTTTCGTCTATGTGGTCAACGCTCATCCAGTAAAGATTTAAAAGATGGCAGCTGCCAGTCGCGTATTGCGGCGCTTGTCGTGAGAGCACGGCTTTTGTTTGATGGAGTCATCAAGGTCTGAAGATGACTTGCTTCTGCATGAAAGCATTGACAGTGATAGCAGTGTTTTCTCTGCTATAGGCACATCCAGATACTCTGATGTAGCCAACTGCGACGATAGTTCTGATACAGCGTGGCAATGAATGAAGTTAAATGTACGAAACCTTCCACCTACGCCTAAATTTGTGTATTTTTAGACACAAGTTGTGAATTTACTACCCCTATATCACGTGTATCAAGAATCTGCAAAAGAAAAGTTGTTATCCAGATGTGCAATAAAAGGGAATGTCATTTTCTGAAGGTATTTTTGAATATTGTGCCAGCATTTGGGGGGTTAAGAATGAGGCCATGCCACTTTCCATGACATTTACCATCTTCATAGCAACGTGCAAGAGCTAATTTGCTTTTGCACCGCTAAACTTGTGTGACCACTGCGTAAACACAATTCAAGGTGTAGGAACATTTCGGAATGGGAACATAATAAGTATAGATCAATGAGCTTTAGATCGGGACCACAAAAATATGATGTAGCAGCCGGCAAAACGCAACAGTGAAGAAACCCATCAATGAGGTTTCAATGTAGTTGATCAGTAATTGGTTTTCGGGACCATCCACAACTGGAACTCCACTCCAGCACATAGAAAACACTACTGTAAGCTTTTAAATAAAGTTTTCTGGATTTATTCATCTTCGAGGTATCAAACTCAGCGCATCGAAAGTAATACATAACTGCGAGTCGGCCTAGTTGGAACAGATTCAGCTTAAAACTTTTTGAGCGCAAACAAACAGGGACGAAGAATAGGAGCAACACAAGGACGAGCGCTTACCAGAACTGCTGGTAAGGAAATGCATCCCTATTTGTTTGCGCACAAAAAGTTTTAAGATGAATCTGTTCCAACTAGGCCGACTCGCAGTTATGCTTCAGTTCATTTCTGGTTCTTCCGGCCCTCTGCACATTGTGCACTTTGCGATTAAGACAAATTCATAGGTGGACATTTATCCTGTGCAGCTGAGCGCAAGTCAGAGGAGCGGGAGATCCGGTTGCACCCAAGCTCACCCGAGGAGCGGCAGGTGGCGCGAAAGAATGAGGTGAACCGGGCGGTGAGCAACGCATACCTGGGCACCGACGCCGCTGCGGACAACAAGCCGAAGCTGCAGCCGGAGAAGGAGGAGGAGGTGACGCTGGCACTGAGGCGGCTGCGGCGGCCGAGTCCCGACAACGCGGAGCCGGTCTCTGCGGAGGTGACGGTCACCCACCCCGGGCTGGCCCCGAGGAGCGTCGAATCACCGCCCGTCACCGTGGCAACCATCACCATCGACGACAAGGCTAGCGCTCTTTTTTTCTTCTTTTTCATGGCTTCTGTTTAGTTGCTTCTGCATGCGTGTAACGCGACTCGCTGACCACCGCAACCACCCTTCACAACGAAAAGCTCCTTCTGGATTGAGGACATTGATAAACCAGCTGCATTTTATTTCCTTTATGTTTACCATAACATGTCCTCTGTCTATGAAATGAGAATTCCTTCTTGGAAGGGAGTAAATGAATAGTCCATTTATTGGCAGGATGGTTTATTAGCCTAAGTGGGGAAGGGCATGGTGGAAGTATAAAGAAATACATTAATTAAAAAGTAAATGAAGATATTCAAAGCCCCAACAAATTTGTTGCAGCCCTCTGTTGCTGTGGTTACTCTGTGTCATACATAGCAGGCAATTCTACAGACACTATGCAGGCAGTACAATTGTAGAAGTCTCTCGTCACACATTTCGCAGTCCATTTGTTTTTGATTTGCCACACTTTCCTGACTACTTCACATATTGCAACTACAACTTGTAGATGGAAGTTTATGCACTTCAAGTACCGTGACATGCTGCATTTTCGGTCGTGAGCTTGAGCGGTGCACTATGGCCACTGGTCGCAGGAATGTGTCGCTCTGCTCGTCCAGTGCTAAATAGGCCCAGATCTGCGACGTCTTCCAGATAATATTTGGATGATATTTTGCGACACATAAGTATGAGACCTAATGTTACCTCAAGTCACATGATGCATACCTATATCTTTCATGTGTGACACACTATCTTTTGATTTATGAGTGGGTCGGGAGAGTAGTAGTCTCTCTAGCCTTCTTAGCATTACCTGCTGTGTATAAAATGGTGTACGACAAAAGTGAGGACAGCTGTTCAAGTTGGTGTTGTGTAACATGATGAAACAAGTATACAGTAGAACCTCGTTCATAGGTTTTGAAAGAAAAACATGAGGAAAAGCATGCTAACCGGGGAAACATACAACCTGAAGTCCCTAAAAGATTTGACAGACATAACTGTGGTTGACATATACACAACGCAAAGCATTACACGAATTGTTGCTGCGCAAATCATTGCAGCGCGAGACGCCACGACACCACACTGCGGTGGCGGGGCCTCAGCAGCTTGAGCCACAAGTCATTTTCCTATTGCATAGTGTTCTAAAACAGTGACATTAAATAGAAACAAAATCAGTCAGGTGAATGACGTCGGGATATAATGCCTACGATGCAGCCACAGCAAAACATGACGCTCATTTCGTATCACCTACAGCAGGGAATGGCGATGCGATTGGGTTATCGCCTACTAAAAGTGTGCAGTGTGCTCCCAGCGGCACTACACCCCACGTGCTGTGAAACAGATAGGAATAGATGCTTATCGCATTAAGGTTAGTGGTGATAGCTGTGAATGCGGCGTGAAATGACCTGGGAGGGGATTTGTCTGTACCGAAATTGGAAACTGAATGCGCACCAGCATTTTCACATGAGACGGGCGGGCAAGTATTGCGAGGTAGCTGTTGCAGTTGCCAGCTACTGTTCTTGTTCGTGTGGCCCTCCTTCATGACAAAAGAGCATGTTTCCTGGGAACATATGAATTGGCAAAAAAGAAACATAACTGTGTTGAGGCATCTTTTGGTTTTCTCGACTGCAAACGTTGGCACAGGGTCACATACTGAGATTGTATTTATTTATTTATTTATTTATTTATTTATTTATTTATTTATTTCACGTACTTTCAAGGCCCGAAGGCGTTACAGAAAGGAGTGGAGTCAAAACAAGTAGTAATGCAGTAAAAAATACAAAAAAAAAGTATTAACAAAAAATACTAACACAAGGCATTCTGAACAGCGGTCTTGAAGTTAGTAGGGTCGGTGATGAGTGCGATTGAGGCGGGAAGGCGATTCCAGTCCGTGCTTGTCCTGGGGATGAATGAGTCACTGTACCGGTTAGTACGGCACAATGGCACCCCGATTTTAAGGCTGTGGTCAGTGCGGGCAGAAATGTAAGACGGAGGTGCAAGAAGGGTCTCTCTTAAAAGGGGGTTCAAGTGAAAAACTTTGTGAAAAAGGGAGAGACGGGAAGATTTGCGGCGTGACGAAAGATGAATAAGGTTCTTCTGTAGTTGGGAAATAGTCATGCTTGTCTATATCAAACCCTCTGCATTTGACTCCCACCCCATTCACTATTAGCAGCTTAGCAGTTATTAGCAGCTTTGCGTAAACGCGACAACCTGTACAAAAAAACTAAAAACCAGCCTTTTAATACCAAATTAATTGCCCGATATAAAAGGTTACGTAACTCTATAAACAACCAGTTAAAAGCGGCAAAACGATTATATCTTGAACAAAAAATCTTACAAGCCGGCAATAACAGCAAATTGAAATGGAACATCATCAACTCTTTTCTAAACAGGAATTCTAAACCAGAACAGCTATCAAAAATTATATACAATAACTCAGAGTATAACTCCCCTAACCAAATAGCCAATGCCTTCAGCTCCTATTTTTTTGATAATGACACACCCTCTCCTTCACAAGTAACTCAACTTAATCGTCTCCCTCACACATTTTTTATTTTCCCCACAACGCCAGAAGAAATATATAACGTTATATGTCACCTAAAACCCACCAGTGCTGGAATAGATGAAGTTCTACCTGCTACCATTAAAATGATTGCCCACCTAATTTCTGATATCTTGTCTCATATTACTAATTTGATATTCAAGACTGGTGTGTTTCCTAACGAGCTTAAGCGCGGTAAAGTCATTCCAGTTCTAAAAAAAGGTGACAGTACATTAATACATAACTACCGCCCCATTTGTATTTTACCTTTTTTCGGCAAAGTTCTAGAGAAATTAATCGCATTGCGTCTAACCAAATATCTCACTAAATTTAATATTCTCTCTTCATGCCAATTTGGCTTTCGTAATGGATACTCCACAGATTTGGCACTCATACATCTAACTGACCAATTAAAAAAAATAATTGACGATGGTCTATTCGCAGGTTCAGTTTTCATTGATCTAACAAAAGCATTCGACTGCTTAAACCATATTCTTCTTTTTGCTAAGCTTGAGGCTATTGGCGTTCGTGGTCCTGCGCTCTCATTATTCAAAAGTTACTTATCAAAGAGAACAAACCACTAACATTGGCGTCCCTCAAGGATCCATCTTAGGACCACTACTGTTTTTGATTTATATCAATGACCTACCTAACTGTTTGACGTCTACTAAGTGCATTCTGTACGCTGACAATACTACCATATTTTCCTCTGATAAACACATGTCACTTCTTATTAACAAGCTAAACACTGATCTACAAAATGTTTTAAGTTGGTGTAATGCCAACCTGTTATCTATTAATGCCACCAAGACTAAATTTGTTGTATTTTCCTCACATCAACAACATTCGGCATTCTCCCCTTTAACTTTCGGCTCACACTCCATCTCTCCCAGTCCATGCTCATCTTTTCTTGGTATTTCCCTTGACTGTAGCTTGAAATATAAAGATCACATTTCTCACATCAAAAAGAAAATAGCATACGGTATTCGCGTTCTAATTAAAACTCGTCCCTTCTTCACACATAACACATTAATCTCGCTATACCACTCATTCATTCACTCTCATATTAACTACGGCATACTATGCTGGGGTAACACTTATAACACTCATTTGGCATCTCTCCAGGTAATCCAGAACCAATCCATAAGAATAATCACAAGGAGTTCACGCTTTGCTAACGGAAAATCCCTTTTACATGAAAACAACATCCTAACCATTTCAGAACTCACCAAATATAATCTAGGAATTTTATTCTACAAATATATGACTAAGGAACTACCATCAATCTGCTTCTCACCTTGTGACCTAATAGCTCATAGTCACACTAGATTTGCACTCAATAATAATTTTCTTCTACCTAAAGTACGAACTAACTATGGTAAACAGACTGCGGAATTTTCCGCAATATCGCTTTGGAATACTCTACCACCTATCATCAAAAATGCAAAAAATTTATACCAATTTAAAAGAGAACTAAAATCATTCATAATAAATACTTACTGAAACTCTCCTTGTTTTTTTTTTTTCGTCTTGTTTTTGAGTTTTTTTTTTATTTTTTAATTTTATTCCGTTTTTTTTTATACCGTCTTGCTGTTAACAAGTGTTCTTATTACTCATATGATATAAACATGTTTTGATATTACTCTTCGCTCTCATCTGTACTACTGTTGCTTTATACATTGTATAACATCATGAGTGTCTTTAGCAGGAGGTCCCGATACAGTCTTTGACTATGGGACCTCCTTATGTATACTACGCACATGCAATTATCTGTATTTTTACTAATAAATAAATAAATAAAAAAACACTCAGATGAGAAAGGAAAACTTACAAGCAGCTATGTACCCTACTTTAACGCATGGGAACCTTACAATAGTGTCCAGTTTGGGCCATTGTGGAAATTCCTGTTATTGGTCTTGCAGAAGAAAGAGCCTTCACCACCTGCAGAAATTGTCACGCTTCGAAAACCGCTCCGGGTCAGCGCCGACAGCGGGGTAACGGAGGTTACGACCTCTGCACCATCCACCCCGCCCACCGACAACACCCCAAAAAGGTTTGTGTATACTATCGCAACGTGCGGATTGTGCAATTAGCTATGATGCAATCTTCGTGTCTCGTACAAGGGATCAAAGTGTGGGGAATTTTATGCATAGGGTTTCCAGAAAAAAATTCACTGCGGGGAAACATAGGTGGCGCTAGTGTCTGTGGGAGCTGCAAACATGGCAGTTCAGCCAGCATGGGAATTATTGTCTTGGCTTCAAACGACTTTGTGACTTTGCAAATTGACCATTTTCAACAAACTATTCGGTTGCAGAAGCAGCAATTTGCAGTGATTGTTCGTGCCACAGAGACTTATTGCCCTCACATGTTTAAAAGGATGCCATTTATTGGAAATATAGAAAAATAAAGTGTAAAAAATAGTAACATAAGAAGTGTAAAGCCACAAGCACAAAGCTAAGACAAATCCATGCACTACTCATTATTCTTGTGGTATCTGGACAGCAGCTGCGGAGGAATTTTTGTAGGAGGCTTCTATGACTTGATAGGCCTAAACTATTACTGCTGTATTTATGAAACAGTGTAGATTACTTAATGAAACGTTTTAGCTGAGAGTCAAATTCTGTCAAGCAGATTTCACAATTGAAATCTGGACATTTTCTGAGTACAGTCTATTGTATGGTCTATTGTACAGTATTGTATGGTCTATGAGTACAGTCTACAGTATGGTCTATTGTTAAGTGGAAAAACGAAATTACCTTCCAGGAATAATTACAGCCTACTTTTGACACAAAAGACATTGGTAATAATTTTTTGCCATATTAGACGTCTGCTTGGCCCCTACCTGCCAAGTGTTACAACTTTATTGGGAAATGTCCAACTTTTTGGAACTTGTTTGTATTTGATCGGTTGATGTCAGTAATTTTACGGTTTTTCATTCCTACCAGTTTTAACCCTTGGAGGGTCGATTTTTTTCGCCATATGCGACCGCCCAGGGTCGATTTCTTTTTATTATAGATTCCAATTCTTAGGGACTTATTTTGAAAAAATTTACCGTAATTCTTCTAGGCTGACCGTAAAGTAAGAAAAATATTTTGCGTTGGTATATATGTACTTTTCATTCATGAAAAACAATAAAAAAAGGAAATAAACTTATAAGAATTAAAAATATGGTGCATTGTACACATAGTTGAAGGCTTTGAAAATGTGCACACAAGAATATTTCGCAAGACTCAAATGTTCCTGCTCTTGCACTAATATGTACATCCATAGCATAATCGAACTGCGTAGGTGCACCCACTCAAGAAAACTGTTTGGTTGTGTGCCCATCAAAAAAAGCAAAACGTGTGACAAACTTCCGCTAATCATCTTATCACCAAATAAAGGCAATTAGTTTTCGCGATTCTCAAAAAAAAAAAAAAAAAAGCAACGGAAAGCATGCACGACAGCATCCTTCCTATGCGCACCCCTGTGAGCATTAAACGAGTGACAAACGAGCAAGAAAAACAAACAAGCGAGAAACAAGCAGTCGTGCTTTGAGCAATTAGTAACGAGATAGCCATCATTTTTTTCAAGCGCAAGAAGCCGAAACCGCCTGCGGAACAAGACGCAAGCCACTGCCTGCCTGTGCGCACGCCAATGCATGAGCGGTAGTATATTGACACACGGGAGCAAACTAGCTCTAAAACAAACCATGCAACGAAAACCGAGAGAGAGAGAGAGAGGCACGAGAAAAAAATTCCCTGTATTCCCACATAGTGGCAGCACATGTCCGAAAAGAAAAAGTTAGGGAATCGGCGTGCTTTTTAAATGTACAGACAGCACCATAAATATACGGCATGAGCCATTTTGAACTTGTTCGCGGCTCTGTGTATTTACGTCATTGACCCTGGAAGGGTTAAGACAAAACCGACTTCAAAAAGATTTTTTTTTTCCAGAGCTGAATTTTTCAGACCGGCTTGATTATTCAGGGTTACATGTGAGCTTACATGTGTCTTGTGCTTACAAAATGAATAAAAGCAAACAAAATTTTGGTCAATGTTGCGTGACTATTTTGTGAATAAGCTGCAAGGACATAGTCTTTTGTTGTTGTTGTTGTGCTGATCATCTTTGCTACGACTATTAAGCAGTGCCTTTTCACGTCTTTATGGGACCCAGTCTGCAAATTTTTTGCAGCAGAATTTTTTAAGACGCCCCTGTTTCTCGCGCGAGAGATTTGTGGCATCTGAAGGTTTAGATGCCGGGGTCGGTGGTGGCTCTGTCGTGTTTATTGCTGAATATTATGTAGCCTTCTAGTTTATGCTCCCGTAATGTACTATTTCATCATGGGTAATACACATTTCAGTGCCATATACAGTGGAACCCCGATGAGATAACTTTGAGGGGACCATGCGAAACCGTCCCATAATCCTGGCGTCATATAATCGAAAAGCTAAGAATGTAGGCAGTGATGTTCAATCTTGCCCCAAAAACGGGTACAGACCCCCTTAATAACCCCGTGGCGTAAACCTGCTCTGCTCCAAGGAACCTAGAAAAATTATATTTAAAAAAATTACAACAGAACAGTTACTTGGAGGAGGTGTGAGCGAATCTTCATTCTCGCCTTTAAAAAAAATAGGTGATATTTTTATGGACGTTTGCCATGCCATGATGTATCAGCTTCCTCTTGAGAGCTGGAACATCTGGCAGTAAGGGGCAAACATTGTCAACAAACATCAACCAAACCGAACAAACACAAACAAACCAGCAAATGTTGGCGCTGCGCAACATGTTCATTAAGTTTAAACGAATGGACAATTCGGAAACAGGTTCTCTTCACTTATTGTCGTCGTATGAGGCAGAGACAGCTTTTCTTGGGCGCTGTTCTGTGGTGATCCCTTTCAGATATAGTTCTTTCGCGAAATTTCACGTGACTTGACACCGAAAGTGTCCTCCACAAGTGTTTCTGGCGCTGGGCCAAGCTCGTTACCAGTGCCAGGAGCACTGTCGGCCATGTACTTCAAGAGGTTTGATCTGTTCGGAGCCGGGACGAGCTGAGTCTCATGAAAGCAAAACTATCTTCGTAAGTGATCGCACAAGTACACGTCATATTCAATCTTGTTTGAGGTTAAGTACTTAAAAGGCCGCACAATTTGATTCGGGGAAGGTACCTGGCCACTACGAGGGCCACAGCGCCCTTCCAACCATCCTAGCATTTAAAGAGAGAGGGCCTCCTGCGGGTCCTGCCATCCTTGAATAGTTAACGTCGAGCCACTGAGCCACGGCGAAGTTTCCCTCCTTCTCGATCGTTAAAAGTGCTGGTCTCTCGAAGTGGGCGTCATTTCGAATGCATTATGTCACCATAACATCGCGAATAAGAAGATTCGAAGCACGAAGGACCACAGGGTACTGTAACGCCGTAACCGTAACACAAGTAGAGCGAAGGTGTGTCGATTTCAACTAAGGACAAGTTTTGACTTCGGTCAACTTGTCTATGGATTGGATAGAGATGTCAAGGTTCAGGTTGCCAACATAATGCTAAAAACCGCGGAATTTAGGATATTCGTTCTAAAATTGTAAATTTTGCTGTTATTCGAATGTAACGCAAATGAAAACTGTTATCAGCCATCTGCACTGTGCTCACTTGCGAGCCTGCGCCTGCTTAGGGCTCTTTTTTTTTTCTTTTTTTTTTTTCTGAGACAGTACCAGAGAAGTGTCGTACGAGGCAGGGTCAGCGTAAAATTGCATCGTGTATTCGAGGTTTTAAGATATTATGTCTGTGGGTGTTTTACCGAACCAATTCGTCGTAAAATGCAGGTAGCCTAATGACCGGGGTACACATAATTGACGTTCCGCTGTACTTGCAAACCAATTTCCGACTACTTTCACTGTTCTTATAGCACTCAGTGGCAGCAGCATCTGCAGTAACCTGGTTTGATTGGAAAATAAGTCTTAAATGTTTTTATCAACGCTAGGTCGATCATAAGTAATAATACAATTCGTATTTTTCACCGAACTGTAGTATATTTCCTAGGCTTCGATGGTAGCAGTATTTTTCATCTTTCAAGGTTGATAGCCCTACGATCGCATCACATCATGCATCACATGCATCGACTTCTGCTGCACATTTGTCAATGCATGTTGAGTTATGTTGGTTTGACTTATATGTCCCTCTAAGCAATAACTCTATCGATTTCACTGTGCATGGTATTGCTGTAGAGGTACTTACACAAGTTAAGGCTCACATTTCTGGATACAATGAAACATTGAAAAATTTAAATTCCTAATACGTTCTGTTCCTTAGTATTACTTACTGATGCTGAATATAGAGCAAATGTGTTAAACCTAAATTACCGACTAGCAGGATTAATTTGATTTTTTTTTTCTTTCTTTTTTCTTTTCCCATTGCCTCTCTTCCAATAAGCAGGACCTTTGTGCTCCCAGTACGGGACGAGGAATCTGAAACACAGAGGAAGGCCCATGCAAAGAGAGTCAGAGAAACGAGACGGTCGACGCAGGTGAGACATAACAGCGAAAGAAACTGACAAGTTACCTGTTCTGTGCATTACACAGTTTGCTTATAATGCCCTGGTGTTCTTAAGGGGTCCCTAAGAGGATTAGCCAAGGAGGACAGCCGATTTAAAATGATTGTCTTTTATTTTATTAATACATACATTTTGATCTAACTTGCGCCATATGTATATTTTTTCATGCCTATTTCAAGTGTGCAACTGATTTTTGTGTGCATCAAGTAGTTCTTTAAATATAAAGAAATTTGTTATTTTTTATGAACTAGTTTGGAGGTGGGCTCCATGAAATGTCGGTTGCTATGAAAGAGAGTGGCATATCAAAATGATCTTGAATTATTACAGTTTGAAGTGCTAGAAGAATGAGTGTTCTAGACTTGTTTGGGCCAAAGCTATAGCATGCCAACCATTACGAGGAACTATATCTTATTGAAAATGTCTGTAATAATAATTGTTCATACTTTATTCTTACTACGCTTGTGTCAAAAACAAACTATTGCAATAGAATAAGTTGAACTGGAGATATCATCACTCCAAAACTATGGCACTATCAGAAATGCTGTTTTGAGAAAACAGGAACAAATACTTCATGACGTGTTCATGGTAATTATGGCAAAGGCTAAATTGGTTGATATAGGATTCCAATCAAGCAAAATAAGTGCTCTGCACCAACCTGGAGCAAAGAAATTGGAAAATATTTTTTGGGCCAAGTTTTGGTCCAACAAGCAATGTCTCCCCTTAAGTGAAACTGTAATAGCATTCTGCTTCTGCAACACACACAAAAAAAACTTTATTTCGCCACGAGATGGCACTTAGTAAGCTAGAAAAGAAGACAAACAGCAAAACAGGTGCTGATGCCACCCTGAAGTTCTTGCACCAGCTCGCTATTACATTTGCACAAAAGAAAAACAATTTAGTGTTACTTGAATAAAAACCTAATTGGAATAAAAAATTTAGTAATTAAGTTGCTGGATGATTCACTACTCACCAGCATGCGGGTTAAGCTATATGTCAAGGCTGTGTGTTAAGTTTCACATGCTTAAATCAGAATTTTGAGGCATCAAACCTGGCATAACAGAAATGATACATTGTGCATTACACAGCGTTAATCCTTCCCTGTATGCACTGATAGCCACCATAAACTCTTATAACTTACCTGGTTGTAAGTATATGCTCGAAAATCTCAAATGGCAGATTGTCCCAATCGATCACCAGTTAAAGCATGGGGGACTATCCTATCTATATTTGAAATGTCAAATAGCATTCGCACACACCCCTTTCTCACAAATGAATATAATTCTATGGTTGCACGTTCCCTTGCACCTGCAGGGCGTCACGCTAGAGGACGTCAAATCGGCTGAGCAGCAACTGCTGAAGCGCCAGCAGGAACTCGAGGACAAGAAGGAGGACAAGCCGCCCCCGCCAACAGTCATAGGCGCGGCGCCCGTCTCCACGACCACCACCACCACCACCACCACTACCACCACAACAGAAGAGCTGGTGCGCCGGCATTCCTGGAGGAACAGGGACAAGGTAACGCGGGCATGCCTCGCTGGCACCGCCCACTACTGCTTCGCTGGGGTTAACCCCCTCCTTGGGGGCTGCATTTACATTTGCACACACATTTTCAACTTGAATGTTATTGACAAAGCATATCAAAGCACACACATATGAAGAAAACTGACAATAAACCCATAGAGTTATCTTTTCTTCGTGGGGTTTTCAGCAACAATAAAGCGAGCCCATTGAATGCCCTTATATTCTTTTCGCTTGCATCGAAGTGCATAAAGTTTCTACAGTCAACGACCGATAATTCAGACTCCACCGGGAATGTAAGGGAGTCCGAATTATAGGATGTCCAAAAAAAAATGAATGTATCCAAAAAAAAAGATTATTTTATTTACGTTTTAGGCCCCTGTGCAAGGAAGAAGGGGTCAGTTCATTGCTGCGCGCACTTCCACTTTTGTGCAGCCCCCGCCCCCGCAGCTGATAGCGAGGACCCTGTGCGAGCAGCAGATATAGAATGCTTTATCTGCCTCTCGCTTCAACGGGTCTTTGAAACTAGAGATTGCTCAACCTCCAATACCACACGCACGGGAAGACAGTGTACATAATGCCACGCTGTCATAGCATGCCCACTCTTTGCACATGCAGCAGATTACTTCTAAAGCAGGGTGTGTGGCTGCGTTTGTGTTCAGCCGTGCTTACACCCACGCACAGGCACGGCCGAGATGCCTGCTAGCTTACCCCCCACTGCCTCCGTCCCTTAGTGCATGCTTGAACGTGTTACCACGAGCTCACTCCTCTCCCCCTCTTTCCCTTTGCTGGCGCAGGAAGGCGGCACTCGTGAAGCCACCATCTTTCTTGTCTCACCCTCACACGTTTTCACTCTCCCCTAAAGTACACACTGCGTGGGGCGCAATAGGATATATATTATCACACTTGGACTTTATATAGAACATGACGCAGCTCCACTTAGGCGTTTGCAAGCGGTCTCTTGTGATTCGGCCATTTGACCATCTGTGTCTGCAGAAATTTCCATTTATTGTCTCTGTATTCCTTTATAGCGGCAGTGAAATTCCATTCTGTTGAAATCGCGTATAAACACACTTCGTTATATTGAGGCTATAAATAAATGGTGTGCTATGGACAAGTGGTTAAGAAAAGTTAAATACCTCTTTATATCGAGAATTTCGTTATATTGAAGTTCGTTATATCGAGGTTTAACTGTATTTACGTCAAGGTTCAACTGTAGAACCAGCAAACCCTAACCTTACCTCTTGTAGTCCAGTCTGCTACCCTGTGAAGGCAAGGTTAAAGCACAGCACACCAGACAAGTGACGGTTGCAGAAACAAAATCTAGAGAGTTCTGACGTCAAAGTGCATAGTGCGTTTACGTCTTTGCAGTCGTTCCTTGTCTAATGCGCCGATTTATCTATTATTCCGGACAAACCAGCTTGAATTTCTGTTTTAAGACCATTTTCCGACCTTTTTTTTTTTTTTTTGTCTTTTCATCCAGGAGGAAGAACCGCCCGCAGTCCGAGTAGTACCCAGCAGTCCCGAAACAGCTCCGGTGGTGACGTTCTCCATGCCCAGGGCGCGAAGTCAAAGGGGAGTGACGGCTACCCCAGCTCCCGAGGTCAGCCACACAGTCACCGTCCCCATTCGGCCACGGGGCATCGTGGACGACACGGCGATCACCGCCAGGGAAGGTGCGCCCACTTGGTCAACAAGAGCTTGAAGTGTGAACTTAACAGTGTGAATCAAGGTAGTCTTCTGTGGGAATTCTTTGTGTAGGTCGTCAGAATAGGCAGACACTCGCTAGGGCTCACTCACAAATATTTTTTTCAGGCTACGTACTCACACTCATTGGTATTCACTCGCATTCCCAGTCTTGCTCACCAACACCCACTCATGTCCAGTCACTTCCATTCACACTTACTGACACTAACTTACGGCCATACTTACAGTCAAATTTCAATACAGTTGAACCCACTTACAACAATACCAGTTTTTAACAATATATCGGTCATACAGTGGAATCTTGATACGAACCTCACGGGGTCACAAAAAATATTTGTATTAGCCGAAATTCGTATCATCGAAACAATTAAAACTAGCTAAATTAAAGAGTCAGAGGTGAACTCACGCAGGCACACGTACGTAAAAAGCATTTATTTCTTGAAGAAAAAGTCTCTAATGCCCTTCTGCTTCTTTTTCTTTGTCAGGTCACTCAGCAGACCGTTCGAATCCATAAAAACGCGTGCACGTGTCACTAGTTTCATCCGCGGCCATAGCACGCCTCAGAACTTCGAGCGCTTGCAGCGTTTCAGCCGCCAGTGGTGGTCCTTCGCCGTCACCCACGTCTAACGCAAAGAACACGGTCCGAAGCACAGCAGCTACTCCGTCCAATGGCACGTGGAAAAGGAGGAAAAGCACAAAAGCAACAAAAGCGCCACCGCATCAAACTCTTCGCGCCCAATCGTGGCCTCCACGCTGTCCGACGTCGTGCCCGCACCAAAAGAGAAAGGGAGAAATCGCGTGAGTGCGTGCTGTTCTCTTTCGCGGCTGTCGTGGGGCTCATGCTGGCAGTTGTGTCTGTCCGTACGCTGGAATCGTGCCAACTGTGGCCTCTCCGCACAGCGGCGCCACCTCCTCCCTTCCTTAGCAACCGGCGCACCAGCGGGAGGCGCAGCTGCGCATAGCAACCGTGACGTCACACAGTATCAGTAGAACGAGCGCGCGCGCTTCAGCGGTGGCGGCTGCAATGGCGCTCCGCCGCTCCTTTGCCAGACATCTCGTTGCAGTCGAGTGGGTGTGACGCATGGCTTCGAAGCGGCCCAGTGATTGCGCGCCAAGCGGTTAGGGTAAGCGGCAGCGGACGCCGGATTCCCTCAACACCAAACGCCAGATGAACAAGGAGTGAATGCGCCTGTGACGACTGAACATGTCACCAGATGCGAAAGCAAGGGAGGCAGAACAGAAACGCCAACAGCGACTGATTAGATCGCTGGGTACCAAAGGCAGGGAAGCAAAACGAAAGCGGCAGCAGCGACAAGTGATATCGCCGAACACCAAAGCGAGTGAGTTGGAGCGCAGACGGCAGCAGCGACTGGCCATTTCACCGAACAGCAAAGCCAGGGAAGCGGAGTGCAGACGGCAGCAGCGTCTGGCTTTCACCAAGCGCACTTTAGAATTTCCTAGGTGTCTTCGGTAATTTTTGTATCAACCGACGCTGGTCGAAAATTGATTCGTAACAACTGTTCTCTAGCACATTGCAAAGTAATGGGGCTCGGCCAGGACCACAGAAAAATGTGTGTCATACGAAAATTTGTATTAGCCGTGATCGTATCATCGAGATTCCACTGTAACAATGAGAAGCTGCTGCACCGTCACCTTTTGTATGTTTTCCATGGTGAAATAATCCACCTACTTCAATGCTCCGACGCTGCATTATCGGTTATAACAATCAAGTCTGGCTGCTGAGTGTCCATGCCGAAATCTAGTGAAATGCGAAATCTGTGAAAAGAAAAAAAAAATAAAATGAAAAATTCGAGCCGCTGCACGATGGTCCACTGCCCCAACAGCTGCCGCACGCTCAATTTCCAGCCTGCTCCGCACGCCTCTCTCCTTTTACCCTTCCACCCCTCCGAACACAAATGGGCTGTGCCCATAGCTCTATGCTGCGCCACCCTCCGAAACACGAATTGACCACGCTAACTGAGCTGCTCTCAGATTGCTCTCTGGCTGCTTATTCAGCGCAGTTCTGCAAACAGCTTTATTGCTTGCATTCGTCTTTGTTGGTTGCATCGAAATAGTCCCTGGCGAGGTGATTTCTCACCCTTGTATGACTCGCTGCCAAAACTCGGGAAGATGGCTGATCCGCCCACTGATCATCGACAATGCACGACGTTGCCAGTGAAAAGAAAGTGCACAGCTATAGATTTAGAAACTAAGTTCTTCTAACTGATGAGGCGATCGTCACGAACGTGCTTGAATCGGATAGCGACGGCGACGATGGCAGCGATGACCCGGTAGGGCAGGCTGCCTCAAAGTTGTCCTCACTGGAGGCCCGGCAGATGATTCAGTCCCTCCGGGGCTCCGTTTTTGTGAGGAACTTTCCACTGCATTATGTGGAGCACCTGGATGCATTGGAGGAGAATGTCTGGAAGCTTCATGTAAAACATGCAAGGCTGACGGACGTAGGGTTTTCTTGTGCAAGCCAGTGAGAAGTATGTGGCGAGATGCTTGTGGCAACCTCGCTTCAGCGTTTCTTCTGTATTTCTCAAGCTGACAGGCTGCCATAGCAACCTCCTCGTATATTTTAAATGTCCCCTTTTGGGGCCACTAAAGCAATGCCTCGGCGGAGCTCACATATCGCGTGCCACCCATTACCCCTCTTTGCAGTTGTTATACAGTTGAACCTCGCAATAACGAAATCGGCGGGAAACACGAAAAATTCGCTGTCGCGAGAATTTTGTTGCGAAGAGAGACAGCACAGATAGGTAATGCCTCGCAGAACAAAACTTAACTCTCCAAATTCCGTTAGCCTACTTTGTAAGCTTTGCTCGAGGATATAGAACCGCATTGTTGACAGTACAAAGTGTGTCGCATGCGTCGACCAGCAGTGGCAGTGCTGCCATAGCTCAGAATTCTCGGTCAACTGCTTTCGGAGATGCGATCACTTGCCGAGATTTTGCGTAACTCGGCACCGGACGCAGAGCAACAGCGCATGCAGCAGCATATCTCCAGCGCACGCTGTTGCTCGTAGGCGCCGACGCGGCCAGTGCCAATCGCAAAAGTTATCGTATCTCGTGTACGCGAAGGCAAACGATCGAGATAATGGCCCTTTCGCGCAAATCTACATCCAGCATAGAATCCGCACACGACGCCTGTCGAGTGTCACCAAAACCAGCGTTCTTGAAACAAGGGATGCGTATTCCCGGACGATCGGTCAACCATGACCCCATGCGTGACACTTCATATGTTGCGACCGCCATCTCAAGCGCCATAAACAATTTCACGTGGGTGGGACGTGGATTTCTTGGTTTTTGCTGCATTTTTCTCACTGAGGCGCACATTACGCAGTGCACTGCCGCGATCGGGGATTGTTGTTCGAAACCACGGAGCAAGAAACATTTAGGAGTGGAAACTCCACTGTTTGCGGCGACCAGAAAAGGTCACAAGCCCGCGGAGCCATTATCATGCTGGCGGCCTGGAAAGAAATTACCGCCGTTTCGGTTGCCAGGGCAACCGGTCGAGCGTGTTGCTCCCGTTCGGCTGCGCGCGCCTGACTTCTATTGAGGGCACAGAGGAAGTGGCCGGAGAGCGCGCTGGAGCCGCCTGCCCGGGCGCTGCATATTTTTTTTTTTTTTTCCACTGCGGCTTCTATGACGCGCCGCATGGCGCCGCCACTCCATACTGCCCCGTCGACAGATACAATTGTGACCTTATCTAGTCGCCCGCGCTTCTCCGTGATCGAAACGCGCGTCCAGGGCCGCTATTTTGTAGCGATGCCTTACGCCTTATTCTATGCTACTCTTATCATCCACCACACACGGCCACCTGATCGCTTTGATAATGTGGGCAGACCGTCGCTCTGACCAGTGGCCAAGTGCGAAAAGCCTGAAAAAGCATAGAATCCGAAAAGGCATTGCTACAAAATACCGGCCCAGTTTACGTTCAGTCTCGCCTCACTTGATTGGCCTAGGCCTTACCGAGTCATCAGCCGCGGGGAATGCAAAATGAACGCGCGTTTCAAACAACGATCTACGACCTCGCCTAGTAGGCATGCAAACACCATCGTCACATGTCACTAGCAACGTGCGTGCGTGCCGCTCATGGTGCCGCTTCAAACGGGCGATCAACAAACAAGATGGCGGCCATGACGTGTTTCCAGCACACTGATCGCTTCTGGCGCTTGGTTGTTCTTGTGAACAAAAATGGCGCCGCCCACACAAGTGTAATGTGGTGGTATTTTATGCAATTTTAATGCAAAACAATCGCATTTGAGCACATTTTGGAGCCTGCTAGCCTTATGCAATATGCGGAGTTACATTCCGGCAAATTTCGTTGATGCGGGATTGCAGTACAGCTACATTTCGTTGCCGAGAGGTACGAAATGCATTGAATCCTATGGGCGTTCGCCGGGGATACGAAAATGTTTCATTGTCATGAGAATTTCGTTGTTGCAGTATTTCGTTATCGCGGGTTCCAACTGTAGCAGTGCCATTCTTTAACGCCGACAGACGCGGCTTGTTACATGCAATCAGAAAGCCCAAGAAGCAGTTAAACGAGTGAACACAATGAGCAGCTGGATGGAGGAAGGTGGTGGAGAGGGGCAACGGCCTCCCCACCAATATAGCTTTCTCAC
The DNA here is from genome assembly GCF_050947875.1 of Dermacentor variabilis. NCBI lineage: Eukaryota > Metazoa > Arthropoda > Arachnida > Ixodida > Ixodidae > Dermacentor > Dermacentor variabilis. The sequence goes on along the minus strand of NC_134578.1, from coordinate 15,341,692 downwards.
ATGAGCTCTGCCGTCACCCTATTATGATTTTTTTTCATGCAACTCAGTTATAACAATTATTGATTATAATAATGGCATTTTCATGGCACTTGAACATTGTTATAAGTGGGTTCCACTGTATAATGGAATTCTTAACATAACAATGTATTCAACTTTTAATGCCTTCTTGTCCATAGAGAACCATAGAACCTTAATATAACGAAGTGTGTTAATGTAACGAAATTTACTGTCGCCCCGAAGGATACGGAAGGAATGAGGCGTTAACTGAAGTCGACTGTATTACTGTAAAATATTTATGACAGTGTAATGCTTTTGTGGTATTTCTTTTCAAGGATTTAGATTGAGAGCATTTGGACCTTTGTGTAACAAAAAAAAAAAACAGACAGGTTGGAATTGTAATGTCAATACTCTCACATAGAAAAATAAATACTGCAGTTGACTGTTTGGGAACATTAGGTGCACTTTGGTTCTCATAAAAAAGATTATAATCCATTAATCTCGCATGCAGTGGGTGATGGAGACAAGGACGATACCAAGACCAACACTCAGTCGGCGATTTCAAGGCGAAGGCGGCCAAAGCGGAGATCGACAGGCGTTGTATACCTCGAAGGAGACAATATTGGTGGCCAGGTAGGTTGATTAAAGATTTTTGCAACGCTAGCTGTAACCTACATATCAATTTTGGTAGGTACAGTGCAAAGAATCCTTAAAAATGGGCTGGAAATCTGTTTTGAAGACAATGTCTTCATTCGCAAGTTACCCCTATTTTTCCAAATCAGGTATGTCAGTTTCTGTCCCTTTTTGTTGGCTGATCTCTGAGATAGCGCAGTGTCAAATGTGGGCCAATCGCAAAGGTCGTGCAGTCAAAATATATAAACAGTTCGATGCTCCTACTCCCTTCACGTAAGGTGTGACGCAATAAAGTGCTGTGCGAAGTGACTCCGCCATATTCTCCCCCCTCATTTGCTCAGGAAGGCATGGTCTTTCATCGACATCAACTAGAGTTTCAATCGCCTTGCAGTTTTTTGCACATAAAGAATACCAAAACACTATCGATAAGATAGCTGCATGCCTGTTCTGGTTTTTCATTCGTGCATCTCACAAGACTAAACAGAATAACATGAAATTAGGCACAGTTATTTTAGGTGCTGTGGTAACTTCACTTAATCAAACTCTTCCTGGCCTAGGCCGCTAGACACAAGGCCAGGTAAAACTTAATCCCCTGAAATCACTGTCATTCGCAATATTCAAGTGTAATGAGGTTCTCATTCTTTACATGAAAATCTATGGGAACAAAAAAAACATGCTAAAGCTGACAATGATTCCCTTCAGCATTGGGCACACCTGCAAGCAGGTGCATATTTAGCAGGACGTTGTCGTCGTACTACAGTAAAAGTTCAGAACGAGCATGTGCAGAACTATCCCTGACCTGCACGCCACTTTGAACACTTACATTGGCTGTCTGCGACTGTCAGCGGAGCGGCATGGGCACCTTTTTTTCTCTGTGCCATGCATTGTGGGTCGATACAGTCGGCGCAACAAAAGCGTGAATGTAGCAAGAGCCATCTCAGTGTTGAGCATGTTGGACTGCGTCCGGTTACGTTGGCTGCGCCAGTGCTTTGAGCTAAAGACGTTAGTAGTGAGTGCGCGCACGCGCTCGCACTATGTTGGACTGTATACACACTTTAACCGAGCGATCTTTTTTCTCTGACTTTCATTAGATCAAATTTTGTATAATTCAACCTTTTCGTAGCATCCCCGTGGAATTCGAATTAAACCTTTTCTGTATTACCATTACCGATGCTGGCAACATCACCAAATACATACCAGCATGAGTGCCTAGGCTGTTTGCTTCGATCCTAATTCGCCTGTGTTACTTGCTCACCATTTTGACAGCAAGAAGTAAATGGTAAAATCAGCCATTGCTTAGTCTCGCACTGAGGACAAAGTATAAGTGATGTTCTGGCATTGTTGAGATAAGTTTTTGTTTTGATGCTGCTAGGCCTCGAGAAATGACATCAAGGCGGGAAAGTGCATCGGTTTCCGCTAACAGGTGGCACCAGGACATTGCAGAGCGTTGAACAATGCTAAATGCCATGGTGCCATCTATTCGGCATCAATTGACACACTTTCCTGCCACAGTGCTGTCTCTCTAGGCCTAGCAGCATCAATGTAAACAAACAACTCTCTATAGGATCGTCATAACATTGCTTCTACAGTCAAAGTGCAATAATTCGAACTCAGAGGGCCCAAAAATCTTTTAGATTTAAACGAATTTCTTCGAATGAAAAAATAAATTCTTTGATATGAAATACGGACTTCATTCAGATGAAATACGGACTTCATTGAGGTGAAATACGACTTCATTGAGGTGAAATACGACTTCATTGAGGTGAAATACGACTTCATTGAGGTGAAATACGGACTTCGTTGAGATGAAATACGGACTTCGTTCAGATGAAATACGGACTTCGTTCAGATGAAATACGGACCATTCAGATGAAATACGGACTTCATTGAGATGAAATACGGACTTCATTGAGATGAAATACGGACTTCATTGAGATGAAATACGGACTTAATTGAGATGAAATACAGACTTCATTCAGATGAAATACGGACTTCATTCAGATGAAATACGGACTTCATTCAGATGAAATACGGACTTCATGGAGATGAAACACTGAGATGAAATAGGACTTCGTTGAAATGAAATGCGGACTTCATTGACATGAAAAATAGGACTTCATTGAAGCTCATAAAATGGAGGACTTATGTGCAGCACTGCATTAGGCAGTGCATCTGCACTGAGCTAACATGAGGGACAAGTTCCTGAATTGCAGTTACATGGTAATGCAGCATGTGCTGCCGTGAAGTGGCACTACTAGGCGAAATTTGCTGCTGTAAAGTCACACCTCAAGGCAAAATTTGCATATAACCTGCTCCCTGACTGGATTTTTTAAAGTTTGGTGCAGAATTTAAGCACCAAAATACGGTACTTGCAACGAGAGATGGGAGCAGCAGCCGGCGCACTACCGTACACTGCAGACAGCAGGGTCGGGGTCGTGGTATGTCTTAATTAACCGCTGCGAATGCTTATGCCATGGTTTCCTACAATAATCACTCAAGGGAATTCCGGCACTGCGGTTGTACGTGGATTTGTCTAACCTTTGGGTTTGTGGCTTCAGACATTTTTGTGGCTTCGTATATTAAGCTTTATCTGCCTTTATTGTCCTAAATTTCAAAGCAGTCCGTACTTTTCTAAATGCAGAAGGCAATAAGACTCTGCAAACATGTATAATTGCTGCTAAATGCAGCAGTTACGCCTGTCAAGGTGGTCAAATAAAAATGCACTACGTGTCTCAACGCACTGGCTTGCCCGCGAGAAATTTTTTAGGGTATTCTATGCCACTTGTCGACGCATGTGTCTGTGACCTAATGATTTCCATATTGGGCTTCTGTGCTTGAGGTCCTGTGTTCGAATCCTGCCCTCAGACAGTTTTATTAGTGTTTATTTCACTATTTATAATGCAGTACTTCGTTGAAAATGATAAGTTTGCAAAGTTGGGAAGCCATCTGAAGCCAGAGGGATGAAGTTGAGGCAAATCCATATACTAACGATCATTCCCACGCAGACCGAAGCGCACCCTGATTGCTGTTCCAGTAGACACTAGTACCAGACTCTCTAGTAATTATTGTATGAAACTCTATAGCTTAAGCATTCAAATTACTGAGCATTTTCACTGAAATGCACATAATTTTGGCAGTATCGTAGTGTCAGTTTGAATAGACCGGAAGTTCGAATTAATGATTAATTCTCAGTGTGAGATGAGACTAAGCAATGACTGATAATGAAGTGCTAGTTAATAAAAGCATAAATGGAGCATTAGGAGCAAGCAATGAGTTTCTTCACATGCACAGAACTCCTCAGACAGTGCAAATGATCGCTGTGTAGCCTAAATGATAGGTGCCTAAGCAGTGTAGCCTGCCCCACTAGGTAAGTTCTCATTTATTATCGTATTTATTCGAATCTAAGCCGGCCCTGATTCTAGGCCATCCCCCAAAAGTCTGAAGTGAGAAATTTTAAAAACTTACCTCAAATCTAGGGCAAACAAAAAAGCAAGGACAGCATTCACAAAATGAAAACAGCATTTATTGAATATGAATATGCCGAGCTCTTTCTACGTCGCTATCTTCCTTATTGCTGTCGTCTCATCGCGACCAGCTCACGCAAAAAGCGTTTCCCCATTGCCCCCCCCCCCCACAACGGACAGTTTTCTCATCGATGCTGAAGTCCTCGCCCAGCTCAGTCATTTGACAACTCCTCTGCGGCTAGCACAACTTTGTTTTAAAGCAGCAGCACAGTGGCATCGCCTGTTTGATGCCATTGCGATTACGCCACACCACGCACTGATATGACACAGGTCAAAATGGTGACGTCGCTTGTGTACTTCAGTTGGCTTCTGGCCTGGCCAGCAGCAGCTGCACTGCTGACTTTTCTAGATGGCGCTAGCTATGCACCATATTTATCAATTTCAATGAAAAACTGGCACATTTCTTAAAATCCTTGACTCTAAGCCGACCCTAGACTTTGGTATATGACTTATTTGAAAAAAAACTATCGGCCTAGATGCGAATGGATATAGTATGTCTATGCTATGCCCACGAGGATAAAAACTTAACTGTACAATAATTTGTTCCGATCTTATGTTTAATTGAGTTCAGTTGATGTTTTGAAGTATTGTAAAAGTATTTAACAAATATTCGCATTTACAAATAGGGACTATTTTATTCAACGACCTAATCGAATAGGACACTGTTTGATTTGTTATTTGAAAGTTTTGAATAATTGCACACCTCTAATAATAGTGCTATGCTAAAACTTTCTTTTATTAAAGGAAGGGAGAAGTGAACCGGTGACTTACTGACTTTAGCGCTGTTACAAATTACAAAGTGTACGTGTTTCATGTTACAGGAATCTTCGGCAGACCAGGAAGGATTGGATCGGGATAAACTGAGAATAGGCGCTGTCAACGACCTTTCCAACGACGCAGAGGTCAGTGATGTCCTTGTACAGAGTTCTTTTGCACCTAAAGTCCCAAAAAAGAGCAGTAGCAGCTTCCAGTCCAAGAAAAAGCCTCGCTTTTAGTAGTGATCTACATCAGGTTGCAGCATATGTAGCACAGTAAAATTCCGAGAAAGCGCCTCCACCCAACTGCTAACTTCAAATTTCCGTGCTGTTCTGGGAAAGCCCCCCCCCCTCCGTGCCCTTATCACGCACCGCGCCCATGTAACACTGGCCTGCCACGCCCAGTTCACGAAAAGAAATTTTCGTAGCTTTTCTCTTTTTTTTTCTTTTTTTAAGGCGAGGCTCACTCACACTAGGCCGATCCGACACCGATTTCGGTCGGCTAACTGTCGGCAACAACGTTATTTAGTTTTGTGTTGGCGCCTCTGTCACACCTTACCGACACCAAGCTTCCGCCGACCGTCGGCAGATTGTTGGCATTAGTACGGTGTGACAAATGCGCCAACTTGAAGGAAAAAATGCTGTTGCTGACAGTCGGCAGACTGAAATCTGTGTCGGGTTGGCCTAGTATAAGCGATCCTTTAGCGACACGGCAACTCTCCGCACGCCATTTGGAGTTCACAGACCACCGGCCGACAGCGGTCTTGCTGGCAAAAGGCGAGATCTGCCTGTCGCACAGTACAGAGGATCTCCCTGCGGCACAGCGACATGAGCACTCAGCGACCGAGGAGTGGTCGCAGCTAAGCTCATCGCCGCTGATCGCTCGCCACCAATATTGTTGCTAGGCCTTTTCCGGCTCACTTTGAATCTGTAGCAAACGGCGCTTCAGAATGAACCACCGATGCTCCCAATAGCAACGTTTTATTACTGTTGTTGCTGCTTTACCCTCTCCTTGCAATAATTTCATAAAAAGAAGGAAAGATGCTGATATTTGCGGCGCCGCCAGATGTGATGCGAGCATGGCCAAGCCACGGATTGCTGTCTGCCGCCAGTAGCCGTACACTTCAGCCGAGCTCGACTTATACTGGCTCTGTTGTTAGTGCTAAACGTTTGACCGTGGACTTCAAGCGGAATGCTGCAAGCTTTTCTTTGCAACCTACTCGGAGGAGTCTTCTGATGGTTTTGAGAGTGATGAACAGCACTAACAAATCTTTGGCTTAATAAAGTTCGTGTTAAATAAAATTTTAAATCGACATCCACTGCATTTCTTTTTCTTGCGGGAAAATTTTGTCGTCGCCGTCTTGAATTTTGGTGCCATTCCGGGATAGCCCCCCCCCCCCTCCCCCACACGCACACACTTTGCTGGTAATTTCGACTTCCTTGAGGGAGGGCGCTTGCCCGGAATTTTACGGTGTGCACTTTCATAAAGTTGTGAAGAGGGGCTTGCAAACACTCAACATTTTGTTTACGCTAACTATATAATACACACATATAAGAGCGGAATGGTTGTTTTTTGGCGACATCCACAAGAACCGCAGTTGCTGCAGAAGCAGTGTGGTACCTTAATGAAATAGGTACAGTCGCTAACATCGGCAGTTGGCTTTGTTATATCATAATTTCATTATAATATAATTCAACCATTATGCAATTAAGTACAGCACCTGGCAGATTTCGTTTACGCAGAAGGAGCCACAAAATTTCCAAATTTTTGGGCAATCAGAAAACGCAAACTTGAATGCGAAAAAAATTGTTTTAAGTTTTAGAGTTGGCAACAAAAGATACGGTTTCATACCCTGTCAACGATATCTTCACATCAGCAGTACAAAGCGAAGACAGCCACGCTTTTGCGCCCACTCCACCCCCGAAACAGGTAGTGTCGCCTGCAGTAGGACGACAATGTCATGAAAGGCGCTGGCAGCGCGGAACGAATGCTTAATCTGACTTTTTCAACACATCCTCCATAGTTTACTGAACCTACAATACAGACAGATCACATGCATTTCGGCACGCCCACTCTTTGCACACGTGGCAGATTACCTCAAAGATTACCTCAAAGCTGCGTATGTGCTCAACTGCGCTGACAGCAATGCCCGAGCACTGCCGCTTTAGAAAAGAAGACTCGCGCTGACCTGCCTCGCTCCCCTCGTGCATATTCTATCGTGTTACTGCAAGCTCGCTCCCCTCCCCCTTCTCCCTTTGCTCACATAAGAAGACTGCACTCATCAAGCCACCATTCTTCTCAGCTCAACCTCGCATGCTTTCACTTGCACCGAGGACATACAGTGTGCTGGGTATGATAGGATCTTGAGAGGAAAAATTACCGTACACCAGAAAGATGCGAGCTTATCGGGCTTGGACTTTATACAGAACATGACGCTGCTTCATTTAGACAGTTGCACCGTGCGATTTAAGAGTTGCGTTTACAAGCAGCGGCTTGTAATTCAAACAGTTGATCATCTGCAGCCACGGAAGTTTCCCATATTCTCGATCTTTAATCAGTTCATTTGTTCCTTGTGCCTTTTGTTGCATCCCTCGAGATGGCAGTCAACTCTGCTGGCTTATGTGTTTGCAAAGTTAGTACGTGCTCAGTAATGCATCGCACATGCAAAAAAAAAATCATAAAAGTGTGTCATTTTAATGTGATTAGCATTCTTTGCCTACTTCAGCCATTTTCTCTTCATCTGACTCAGTGGCCCAAGCTGTACCAGCTTGGGCCACCAGGTCATGACGTCGTCATGATCGTTCCATTGACGTCATTTCAATTTTGTTATCTGAAACTCATCATGTCATCGTCATACCACCTTCTATGCCGATGCAGTGGGCCAAGTTGCCTAACAACTTGGTTCAATAGGGCGTGAGACTGTCATGGCCATTTCATCATCATAATTCAGGCTTTATCACATGATTCTTGTCACGCCATTGTGTCCACACATTCACCATCATACAGTCATAATGCATTCACTGTTACATTGTCATCATGATGTCGTCCGAGTCATTTCATCGTTCTTTTACAAACTTCGTAATCCAGCTCTCATCATACCATTGTCATCGCAACATATCTATACATTTGTTGTCATACTATCATCACACTGTCATTTCACGTTGTCATCACTTCATTAACGTCATCCCATTGCCATCATTGTTCCATCGATGTCCATCCTTCATCAGTCTATCATAATTAGGTGTTAACGTTCAGTTCAGGTTATGGTGTTATGATGTCGTCGTCATTGTGTCGTCATGCATCCGCTGCCATACCGTTCTTGTGCTATAGTAATCCAGCTTCCTCATCTGGCTCTCATCATACTGCTGTCGTCATGCCATCGTCGTTACACCATCGTTGTCATGTCATAAAGGCTTTGCAATACAGTTGTCATGCGATTGTCTTCATGAAGTTGTCATCATGCATTCCCAGTCATACCATCATTGTAATGCTGTCACAGACATTTCATTTCATCATTGTCATTCTGATTCAAGATCCAACTCTTTGCATCAGCATCATACCATCGTCGTCCACAGTCATCGTCATACCATTGCATCATGTCATCGTCATCACGCTATCAATTTATCATTGTGATCACTTCAGTAACATCATTCTATTTGCATCATGCCATCATCGTCATACCGCCTTCATCGATTCGTTGACGTCATTTCTTCATCATTCTGTGCTTATCATACTGTCATCAACCAATTGCAACTATAGCACCATTGTCGCATGATCGTTGTCACGGAGTCCTGGTCATGGAGCCCTGGTCATATCATTGTCATCATTCCAGCTTCATCGGGTTGTTGTCATACAGTGAAACCTCGTTAAACTGTAGTTGGCCTAAGCTTGGAAAAAGTACATACTAAATGGTAGTACTGCTTAACTGAAATAGCATGAGATCGCCCACTTACCTGTCAAAAACGGAACTTGGAGAGAGTGCGATGAAAGAGGAAAAAACATGCAGTATTTATTAACTTCGCGCGACAAAAGTGTTATTTTCGTTTGATGCCGCCGCGGCCTAGCAACGACGACAGCGGCCTCAAATTTACTGAAGCTGCGAGCTAGCTTTTCAGCCAGCCCCCTCTTCTCAGCAAACACTCTCATCGCAGATTCCTCATTGGAATTGCATATTCTCCATGCACAGGCAAGGTAGCGTTACAGAAGTTGTGGGACCTTTTCATTGCAGGGTGCTGTTCTTGTCGCGATGATTGTATTCGTGAAGCTGATGTAACGTGCAGCTTCTGCCACTGTCGGCCCTGAATCGCCTGTGTTGCTTTCCATGTCATTCTCATCACTGTCGCTAGGTGACACTTCGGCAACTACAGAGGCAATGATGGCGAAAAGCTGAACCTCATAGCCGACATCTCTTCGCGGTTGCAGCAGCGCTGCCGAGCAACTTCTTCGCATTCCAAATGCCACACACCGTGGTCGACAGTAGATCTATGTCACGTGCCAGCGCCGACTTCGTGTCACGTTTGATAGCACGAACAATGTCTAATTTTTCTTCTATGCTGAGCACCCGGTGTCTTTTTTATTCGAACTTCGGTATGATGAGAGTCCTTGTTCACACGACGCCACAATGCTCTCTGGCATGGCGCCAAAATGATGTGGCTTCATGCTCAGACGCACAGGGCGCTTGGAGGCTGTTCTGATCTCAGAGGCTTGTTCTGCCAGGCCGCCTGATGGAGACGACGCACCGCCGTGTTTGTGCGACGGAAAGTGGAAGCAATAAGTGTTCACCGATACGTACGCAGTAAGCTGGTACGGTTTATGCGGATACAAAACACATCTTGTACAATGGCCGTGGAGTCGGGGACTTGACTTTACTACTTCTAAAATGAAACTACTGTTTAAGCGGGTGCGGTTTAACAAGGTTTTACTGCACTGTGGTCTTCATGGCATTGTTATCCTGCACTCGCCGTCATCTTATTCAGGGTGCCTACCAACCGGGGAAACTGGGAATTTTCAGGGATTTTAAATAGTCCGGAAATACTCAGAGAATTTGTGCTTCTATCAGGGAAAATTAGCTGTAAGTTTATTAAAAGGGAGCGAAAGTCGCACTAATGCTGGCTTGAGTAACAGAGAGGAATCGTAACGAATCGTCTTTGATGCCGTGTCACTGGCTGGAGGAGTTGCCATTGTACAGTCAATGACTGATTTCCCAGACGCCTGATTTTTCAGACATGCCTGATATTTCGGACAGCTTCATGGCGCTACCACATACCCCATAGAGTCGGTGCATAAGAACGTCTGAAATTTCGGACGCAAGAACCCTTCGCCATCCGATTTTCCAGACTTTTGCCCTGATCACAGGTCCGAAATGGCAATAATCAGAGCCACCAACACCGCCGCCATTTTGATTATCTCGCCACCTCAAACCGGTGCTGTCGCGCGCAAGTCCGCTGACAGCCATAACCACCACTGCTGCAATTCTAGGCCGAGCTGCTTTGACGTTCACTATTAAGTTTCTTGTGGTTAGGTTCAGTGTTTTCCATTGAAAGAATTCTCCTCTGTCAGCAGTTGCACTGACTCTGGCTTTTTTAATCCTTGCGATTGGCTTCGAAGTTTAGAAAGCACAGCGCGTTGCATTATAACCCTTCCTGAAAGTCAGCTTCACCTCAACACAGCGATGTTATGCGGTGAAGCATACGCAAAGTCTTGCGCTGAAGCTTAAGCGTAGGAAGGGGCAATTGTCACGGAACACAGTATATGTATTCGTTAATTATACACGCGTACACCCGCAATCTCCTGTCATAGTACGAGCAGCGATATCCCTAATAAGTGTACTGGCAGGCCTTCAGAGCTTTTTTGGACATGCCCTGTGGCGATCGGAACCCCTAAGGGCACTCAAAGACTTGCATTGATTTTTTTTTTCCGGACGCTTTCGTGGCCCCTTGGGAGTCTGAAAAATCAGATGTTGACTGTACCTGTACAACTGATCCAGAGGATGCTTCAAATGGTCTGTGGGGTGAACGTGCAGCAGAAGGAGGACAAGAATATAAAGGACCGACGCATCGAGGAATGAATGGAAAGAAAGCATGCCACCACTTCTTGAAGGAGCTTGAGCTCAAAAACAAAGTATTGGCTGACGTTGAGATGCAGGTGTCTCTCACCCAAACCAAATAAACTCCTTGAAGCAGTGAAATGCAATACTGAGGTATTGTGCACAGGCTGAGAGTATATCAGGACAGTTAAGGTTGACTTTCCAACTGCTGAGAATCTCACTTGCAGTAAAGTTCGGGCCTCATACCAGTGAGCTTGCTGTCAGTTGATAGGAATAGCTCATATTCGAAAATATTTGCATTAGTGTGAATCTTCTTTTTTATTTTATTTGAATATGTTCGATGCGATTTGCAATAGTTTTTACCAATTTGTTTTGAAGACATTTTATTCGCTCTGCGTTTTACTAAACCCTCTATTCTGTTTTCTTTTTAAACAAAATAGACTGTTTTCTTTTTGAGTAAAATAGACACTATTTAGCATTCAAACTGAATTAAGTCATTTATTTTTATTTTTTAACATGGCTACTAGAGAGTAACAGCATCAGACGACATGGTGTCAGCCTGTCTCTACATAAAACAAACTTCTGTATCACTCAGGTAATTTCGCAAAGGCCCTCAGGCAAAACCTGGAAACTTAGGGAATTCAAAAATGTCACTTTGGTAACACCTTGTCATTGTCCTCTTGTTTTCGTCAAGCTGTCATAATTTTCATGTAAGAATTGCCATCTCATTGTCTTCATGCCATTGTCGTCATACCACCTTTGTCATTCCTTCTTGGTCATTCCATTGTCCTCAATTTGTCGGTGTCATATGGTCATGACGCCATACTCAAGGGTGACCTTGGAAAGTAAGTGCCATAGCAAAGTGGGATGATACCGGACTATGTGTGTCATATGTAGCTGAAGCAACGAAGACACTACATTCCTCTTAAGTGTCTCTACATTGTTCAAATGCTAATTGCATTGCCATAGACAGGTATTGGGAGATGAGTTCTACCGTATCTTTATTTTTACTGCCTGAGAATTTCTGGCTCATTTTTGAAGCATTTGTCTTCGTGACATGTTGTCCAGTAGGGTTCACACAGAAGCAGTCAGGTTATTTGCAATACTAAAACATGGAAACCTTGATTTAGCAAAATTTTCATTGTAATGAAGGTTCTGAATGCAAATACAGCTTCATTAACTTTAGGATATAATTTGGGGAATTACTTGAAAGTGCCATAACGTCTGTTACCTCCGTGTTCTGTCTTTACACCAGTGCAGGTTTTAATGTGCTCCTTTTTCATACATGTTTGCTTATGTTCTCTTCATCTTTTCTCTTAAAGAGAAATTGCCTTTCATCTGATTCATTTTTTACTTTCACAGCAAGTGAACAAAAAAGTGTGCGGCCCAACCATCCCTCTGTCCTCGGCCGTGCTTTGGGTTGCATCTTTCTGAGTGGGTGGCTTGCACGCACGGTAGAGGTGCTAGAGCGTTTGGGGCCTGCATCGCCTCCATGCTTTAAGCCTCTTGAATTGCTTGTTGCTTCAGTCGGCACCTCAGAAAACGTTTATATAATTTGAACCTCCCACCTCCTTTTCCTCATACTGCTCTGCCCACAGCTTTGCACTGCCTTTCCCAAAATAGCGACAGTTCTTTCTTTTTCTGTACTCCCCGCGGTGTTGTCTTAACGGAGCCAGTCGTAATTTTGCTGGCCGTCGTCTTCCACTGGGGAAGTGCAGCGGTGTTTGCCTGCAACCTGATAGCATTGGTGCTGTGCATGCATCAGCGCAGGAACAGAAAGATGCTTCCAGAAAGGCACCATTCTGGCCTTGAGCAAAATGGCTGGAATGTCTCACCATTCCACGTGCTTGACAGGTGGGAGCAAATAGAACTTGAATGCAAGCACGTTTTTATTATGATGATCATGGTGCACAGGCAAGCATGCTGGCTAGCTAGCTGGCACTTTGATTTGGTGTGTATTTGGTAAGGGCACAAAGCCGCAAAAGACCAAGAAGAGCAAGCACAACGAGTGCATTACAAATTTTCTTCAAACTGGAAGCTGAAAGAGTTAGGATTCAATTTTAAGCAGGTGTGAAGAAAAACACAAGATAACACAATGAAAAGACACTGGTCAAATTTTTTGTTTGTTTCACTGAGAGCACGTATAAGAAATAGTTAGTCCTGGCAGAACAGAGAAAAAGAAAAGGAGAGGTTTGCATCTCTTGATGGAGGTGTCAGATGTTCCTATAACTGCAGCGTCCTAATGCTGTAATGCAAAGGCGTTACAATCTAGGGAGTTACAGTTCATAAAACTGATATCAGCAGAACTTCTTTTGCGATAATATTATATATATATAAATAAATAAACAAAGTTCAACATGAATAACTTGGGCAAGCAAAAGAGTAAGTAAAACAATAGGTGATTGCTCTTAGCCAACAGTGACTGGTCTTTAGTCAACAGAAGGACCAAGATACTTTCACTGCAGCAGCTGTCAGATGAAAAAGTCGATATTATGAGGATCCATCTCCATGAATTATTTCATTGTGGTACAGCTACATTATATGTAACGACTGTTTCATAACTTTAGCATGAACATACTATATTATGCAGTCAACTCCCATTAATAATTTGACACTTGGACTGCAAGTTTTAGTCAAATTATCCGAAACATTGAATCAACAAGCAACTCTGAAATTAAGGATTCAAATCCTTAATTGTTTATTTCTTGAAGTAGTTTTTCATCATCAACAGACAAATGTACGGGTAGGGGGCCTTTGTCAGGCAGTTGCATCTGCCTTTAGCCCCTACATTCCAGGCAATGTATTGTATAAATAAAGCATTCAAACATACGTCAGTACAGTACTACTATAGCTATACATGTCAACACTATCGTTGGCGATGGCAAACTCGTCAAAAGATACATCGCCCGAGACGCAGCACAAGTCGTCTTCATCAGTGCAGGACAGGTTGCTGCCATCACTGTCATCGCCTAGGGAGCCAGTAGCGCTTTCTGCTACATGTTTGTGTTTTCAAGCTTTTAGTAAGCGCCACATGCATGAGAGGGTGCTGACAAGGAGGGATGAATTAACCGAAGGTGCAGGCTTTCGCATTCAAACTAAATGTGTTTTCCTTGCGTAGCAATGTATGGTTTCTCACCAGGACTCTTCAGTGCTTCGTCTTAATCAGAAAGTAGAATTAACAGTAGTCAACTGCATTTGGGTTTATGTGGGCCAAATAACATATCTGGACTGCTGCACCCGTTACCTTGAAATCTTTTCTCAGAGCCTTCTCCTGCAAAGGTCTTCCGAAAGGTACTGCATGTTGGACTGTGTGTCGCCATCTGGTGGGGAATGGTGACACATGGAATTTCTTTAAAGATCTCTGCCCAGATGCAAGCTCTTGAGGAAAATGCCAGCAGATATTCGTACCCAAAGTGCACCACATTTATCCAGCTTGCCCGAGTGGTACAGTGCAGTTTCATTGTTCACCAAATCTTTTATATCGCCTTTATTCATCTGTGTGCGTGCACTAAAAAATGAAATCTGACTCCTTGTCGAAGTGTCATAAGGTTCTATTCAAAGGACTAGCCGGTGTGTCTTTTTGCTAAGCATTTGCGACCTAGACGGTGGCCGAGGCACTTGGATTGCAGCCAAGGAAGTACAGAAAGTAAAGATGAGGGGATGAAAGTGGGAGTTTGGCAATGTCTCGGGCTCGTAGCCTCAACCCATGTTGCAATTCCACCACTCGTGTTGGAAGCTTGTGTCACTGTCATAGCCAGTTAAGAACTGTCACAAACCTCAGAAGTTCCTCGCTGTCACTAGGGCGTAGCTGTCTCTTCTCTCAAAACATTTTTTTCTTAAGTTCTGCTGGATTTCATACAGGGGGACAGGCCTCTATACCCTCTCCTATTCCTGTCACACTATTTCGTTTGGCAAATGTGCATAAGCCCAACAGACAAGCCACTGAACTTCTGCAGCCCAAAAACACTGCCATGATGCCAATGTTATGTGCAGTATTTGTAGTTTCGGTAGTGAATGGCACAGTTAAGAAAGGAGCCTGATAGTGTGATGCTATGCAGCCATGTTTTGTGAGGCAGCCATTGCGACCCACAACACTCATTTAACTGATGTCACACAACTTACAAGAATTTTAGCCAATAGATGCTATTTAGCATGCATGGGAGGTGGCGTAAGCAAATATATAAGTTGCAAAGGAAGCTTGGCTTCAGAATTTCCTGTCTGGAATATTGTAATGGACTCTGTGCTCTTGAATATGTTGCACCCCTTTGGTCATAATTTTGTGATGCAACTCCCATCATTGTCACTCTCATACTCTTCTTCCTGTGATGTTGCATGATTGGGGCAATCGATATAACTGTGCGAAGGACCATAACTCATGTTTAGCAAGTTCGGAGCAGCGGAGCATAAAATTGGGCAATTTGCAGTCACCCTCGGAAACTGTCTTATGGCTAAGTGGCATGTGAGGCATTCTGCAGAATTTTCTAGGGCACTCGGACACCACATAGCTTTCTTGATATGGGAAAAAACATTTGGGTATGAGCAAGAGTGCAGATAAACACTCCTAAAAATGTTTGCACCCTTTAGGGCTTATCTTGTCTTACAGTAGTCATCTGCCTTGCGTTTCTTGAAGAATCGGCGCTTGCTACTTTCCTGTCGAGAATGCTGTGTCACACTGATAACACGCAAGCAGTTCATGACTCGCACTCTTTAAGTTTATGCCCGTTGGGTCGTATCTTGTCCCTCAACAATAATCGCCATCTGTCATGCCCCCATTTCCTTTCATTAACACTGCGAGCCCGGTACTTCCAAGTCAAGAACCCCTTGCGCATTATCAGTGTGACAGCATTCTCGAGAGGAAAGTAGCGAGTGCAGAGTTTTCAAGAAAGGAAACGCAAGCAAGGCAGATGACGATTATTGTTGTGGGACAAAATAAGCCTCAAACGGTGTAAATGTTTTTCAATGTGAAGTTTACCCATCAAGTGTCATCCTTTGGGATGTTTTGTTTATAGACCCAGAAGAATGTATTTTGTGGAGCTTGGGGTGTAATGTGGGACAATATTAGCCCTGGAGGGTGTAATATCGTAATATCTTTCAGTGGGAAGTTTACCTGTCATGTGCCGCCCTTTAGGCTGTAGTTTTGCTTGTAAACTCAAAAAGGTGTATTTCGCGCAGCTTGGGGTGTAATTGTGTCTACACTCTTAAAACGGTTGCACTTCTTGGGGCGCATATTTGACTACACACTCTTAAGCGAAATTACACCCTTTTGCCACAACAATAATCATCTGTCTTGTCCGCATTTCTTTTCTTTAACGCGGCGATCCCGGTACTTCCAAGTCACGAACGTCATGCCCTTTATCAGCATGACAGAGCGGTCTCGGCAGGAAAGTAGCGAGCGCAGCGTTTTTGAAGAAAGGAAACGCAAGCAAGAGAGATGGCAATTATTGTTGTGAGGAAAATATACACCCCAAAGCGCGCTACCGTTTTAAGAGTGTACACTCTTAGAAAAATTTACACCCTTTGGGGCGCATCTTGTCCCATAACGATAATCGTCATCTGTCTTGCCCGCGTTTGCTTTAACGCTGCGAGCCCGGTACTTCCCAGTCACGAACGGCATGCGCGTTATCAGTGTTACGCAACATTCTCGACAGAAAAGTAGCGAGCGGCGAGTTTTCAGGAAAGGAAACGCAAACAAGGCAGATGACGATTATCGTTGTGGGACAAATATACACCCCAAAAGGTGCTACCGTTTTAAGTGTAGGCGAAATTATACACTCTAAAAAGGTTTGCACCCTTTGGAGTGTATATCTGCCACACAACGATAATCGTCATCTGCCTTGTTGCGTTTCCTTTCTTTAACGCTGCGAGCCCGGTACTTTCTAGTAACAAACGGCATGCGCGTTGTCAGCATGACATAGCATTCCCGACAGGATAGTAGCGGGCGCAGCGTTTTCAAGAACGGAAACTCATCAAGGCAGATGATAATTGTTGTGTGGCAGAGATACACTCCAAAATGCGCAAGCTTTGTTTAGAGTGTACCCCGAAGCAAATATTTAGCTGTGTGTGTGTGTGTGTGTGTGTGTGTGTGTGTGTGTGTGTGTGTGTGTGTGTGTGTGTGTGTTAGTACATTCGAAGGGATGCTTCACCTTAAAGGGGTGTTATTGCGCTCAGTTGGGATGTAATTTGTGTCCTCTGAATTGCAAAATGCACTCCAAGGGTGTAAATTTGCACATCTAAGGGTTGGATTTTGTCTGCTTGCAAAATGAGAGCCTGAATGGCTCAAAATATTGAACGGTGTATAGTACCACATGTTTACAACTAATTTTTTATGGTTTAATCTTTCTGCACGTTATTCAACCTCGTACGATGTCAGTGGTAGCCGTAAATTGTTAGGCCAAAACGCTCTAATCACCGCCATGGTGACATGTCGCGACAAGTCTTTAAGGCTTTGTTGTGTCAACGACACAACAAGGCATCGTCTGTCTTGGCACCTGAAGCTGTCGTCTGCTTTTTTTAAAGTCTGCCACTGCTGGCAACGACCCTTGCGGAGTTACGGGGCTTCGTTCGAGCACCACTGCGCAGTTGAGGCGGTCGTGCCCGTCACGGTCTGCTTGGGGGACTTCCCTCCTGCATTCGCCATTGGGCACTTCCAAATTCATAACATCCAGTGTTTGTTGTGTGTCATCGGCGTCATCTACATCACGGAGTTCCGCCGTAGCGTCACTGCACTCGGACAACCATACACAAGGTGTGAACGGCATTGGTCGGCCCAGACGCTCTAACGAGCACCTCGGTGGCCCGAAAACCGTGTCACGTCCATTCTTCTTCGGCCTTGTAATGTCTGCGACGGATCAGAAGGCGATCGTCCGTTTGGCACCGCTGGTTGTCGTCTGCTTTTAGCCCGCTCATGATGGCAGCGACCCTAGCGGATTCGGAGCGCGTCGCTCGAGTCCTCACTCCGCATTGGCGGCAGCTGTGGACGCTTGTCCGTCTCGCCCTTACTCCTAGGTGGCCCTGTCTCTGCTTGCGTCGTTGTATTGCACTTTTTTGCACAGCATCTACTGAAAACCAGGGGCTCCTGGTGTGTCGAGCCGGTGCGCGCGACCGGAGCCGCGGCGTATATTTCGGTGCGACCGCGTTTCCCGTAGCCTCCGAAGCATGTGAAGGGGTGGACGGATAGAACGGAGGACATTAAAAGTAAAAGAAAGATGGGCCCTTTTTGGCACGGCGAGGGTGGTATTTATAACCTTTTAGCCCTCCCATCGGTTCTTCTTTTGCTTTCGTTTGCCGCACGTGGTGCGGTGATGAAGGAAGCTCGGGCCGAAAGGAGCTTTCTGCGGTGTATGCCTAGGGCAGAATGCCGTTCGCTTGGCTAGGGTCGGAAAAAGACTTCGTGAACGAAGGGCGAGAGTGCTGTGTGCGCCACGAGGAAGGAGGAATGACATTTCGAAAGAGAGAGAGAGAACGCAAAGAAAAAAAAAGATGAAACAAGGGAAAAGAAGCCAGCGAGCCGGCAAAACGGAGTCATCCCAACAGAAGAGCCAGGCGACTTCTTTCAACTCCTTATTCTAGCAACGTCGTTCTTTTTCTGCTTGCTTACTTGCTCGTTCGTTCCGCTCTTTGCCGCGGCCGGTCGGTTTGGCGCGCCGGCTGCATATTCCAGCCAATTTGGCGCCCGCCAAACTCGTGCTGCCTCGCTCGCAGGCGTTGTGTCGGTCCTTCGCGTTTGTCCGACCGTGTTTTGAACTACCGGCGCCACCAGTCAGCCCCCACCCACAACTGCTCGCGATCATGTTCCACCTACTGTTGTATTAATTGTGTCGAAAGTGAGAGCAGCGTCGACCCCCTGTTTGTCCACGCGGTGTTGCGCTTGCGTTGTGGGACTGCTTTGCGCGTTGTTTTTCTGCGGTTTTTCGCGCTTGTGCGTCGCCAGACGTCGCGGCTTGGCGCGTCTTTTCTGTTTAGCGCCGTCTGCTGTTCCCAGTTTCGCCTGGACTTCCTTTTCGTCGTCTGGTTCTTGCGTACCGTTGTGTGCGTCGTCTGCTGCCGCGCGGGAAATTTCTTTCGCGCCTCGGCGTCGGTTTTGAGGTGAAGACACGCCGTGCGTCCGTTTCTTTGTGTGTGTGGAGAAATGTGCCCGGTCCGTGAGAAATTGCGCGGCACGATCTTTCTTTGAGAAGGTTCCGGTTTCTTTTCGCATCTGTGAAGCAAGACGCCCCTTCCCCGCCCCAGGCTTGTGCCCTTTCTCGCCACGTTCGTCGTCTGCGTCTCTGGACCAAGTTTGTCTGTCGTCACTGTATAGAACGCTTGTGTTTTCTGCTTCACGTGGGGTCCGAAGCCTCCGTTCTGTGCCTATTCAAACCAAAGAAGTCCGAGTGGTGTTTCAAGACGTGCGCGTTACCTTGAGCAACAAAAGAACATACGGGACAGACGGTGCTGTTTTCTTCATACTGGCATTGTCCGCGAGATGCTTTATCGTAATTTACGGCGACAATGAAGGGTCTCGTGTGACACAGCGTTTTGTTCTCTTTTCGTCTGCCGACCTCTTGCGTAACACCTGTGCGGTAGGAAAGCGATAAGATTATAGCGCAGAAATTTGCTGTAGATTTGCGTTTTCGACGATAGTTCGGAAGACTCCTGCGCTTACGCGCACAAAGTCATCGTTGCTGACTCGCGCCCCTGCGCTGACGGCGTCGCAGAAAAAGTAAGCGCGTCGTGGGAGTACCGCAGGCAACGGCCGCGCGATCACGCCGGCCAGGTTTTTCATTGTTGAGCGCGTCAGATATCCTGAAAGAAGGACGCGCTCCATCGCCCGCGCTGTCCGTGTGACCGCAACAACGCTAGCCTTTGTGTGTGCTCTCGGATATAACCGGATGAAGGTCAGCCCCACTGCCTCCTCGAGCAATTCCGGGTTCTCGCGAGTAATGCCCCTCTGAAATCGCAGAAGGCAGCAGTCGGAATCGTGCATTTGTCGTCTCCCTGGTGACATCGTCTGCTAGTTCGGCGGGCATCTACGTCTGGTACTGATCTCGTCGTCTGCTGGAAAGTGCGCCGTCTGAAGAAGTCAACGGGCTGAAGTCGCTTGTTTGTAATCGTCGGTGTTCAGCACGTTCGCCGTGGGCCCGCTGGCATTGTCTGCAACTTCGATGCGGATCAACCGGTGGCCTGCTCTACCCTCGTCGTCTGCTGGAAAGGGCGCGTCGACTGCTGACGTAACCGATCTCAAGTGGTTTGTTCGGTGACAGCGTCTGTTAGTGTTCTGCAGACCGGGGTTTGTGTGCGCGAGCATATTACGGTTAACGTTTCCGTCCATCAAGAGTTTCCGTTTATCTCTGTCGTGCGCAGATATTGGCGAAGCGGGCAACACACAGCTTTCGGTTCTCAGTTTACTCTGTGGATCGCTGTTTACCCCCTTGCGACACCGGCTGTCGGTCGCCAAAGCAAACACGGTTGGTTTTACTGTTTCTTCTTTGCTCTCTGAAGCCACGCTTCTGGAAGAACAAGCTTTCGAGTACGTACACATTGCAGACGTTTGGAAGACCCGCAGGATTTTGGCGCGTAACCTGTCGAACACCCTGCTTCGCCGCCACTTCTGTCTGCCTTTGTGGGAGACGCTGTGCTTTTTCGCCGACTAAAAATAGGCGCCGATGTCCTTGCGTTTCACTTGCAGACCAACGGGGGAGGGCAGGCGGTGTCTTATTTTGCTGGCCACCAGCTTGAAATTAAGTTTTTCTTTTCCCTGGCTTTCGTCCGGTTGAGGCTGTGTACACCCGTGAGGATCTCGGAAGAAAGCTCGTGATTGCTGCTCAACCCTGCGCGTGACTTGGATACTCCTCTGTGGTTATTCCAGTGCGCTGTGAACTCTGATCGCCGTGCGCGTTTTGTTCACTCACCGGCAGGGATAGACCCGCGATATATCGGTGTGGCGGCGCAGACGGCGTGCGGTTCGTTGAGATCGCCGCTTGAAATCGATTTTTTTCTTTCCGGGCTGACTTGTACGGTTCAGTTAGCCGGTACCGCGGACTGCACCGCACCCCTGCAGCGTCGGACGAGAGCAGTTGTGCGTGTCGTTCGATCTACCGCCGCCGTCCCGTGGTTATCCCGGTGTCCCGCAGACGGCGGTAGCGGGCCTCTGAAGGTCGTCGCGGCTGTCTGGATCGGTCTGACGATCGGTTCTTCGTCCCTTCCGCGGCCGCCATGTCGTACGGTTTCTTCGGCGGCGGCGGCGGGGGTAGCCGCTACGGCGGCTACTCCTCTGGCCTGGGTACGCCGTATAGCTCGCTGGCCGCGCCGACGGCGCTGAGCCGGTCGCTGTCGCCGTCGCCTGCGTCGTACAGCGTCGACAGGCCTCGGAGCCCGCTGCGGTCGAGCGCCGGCCTGAGCGCCTACACAGCTGCCGGCGCCCGCATGTCCCCTTCGCGCAGTCCGACGCTGTCTCGAAGCTACACCGGTGCCAGCAGGGCCACCGGAGGCCTTGCCACGCTATACGTGAGTGAATGCGCGCGTGTGTGTGTACTTGCGTGCGTGCCTGTGTGGGTGTGCGTGCGCGTGCCATGGCAAAGGAATGCCTTCTCTATACAGTCCAAAATCAAGAAAGGGGCTGACAGATGACTGTGGTATAAAGGTTATACAGTGATAGTCGTCGAGGGGCTAGTTTTGGGCAACTGCGCTGCGAATTTTTATTTTTTTTTTCAGTGACAACTCTACAGTTCACAAAAGGAAAGAACTGTCACCCACCCGACTGTAGCACAAAGCTGAAAAAAAAAAGAACCGTGCAGGTTTCACATTATGAAAGCTTCGCATTTGAAGAAAAACTTGTCTTGGTCCGGAGATCGAATCCCGGACCAATGCTTTTCCAGGGTAGTTGCTCTACCATCCGAGCTTATGCCATGAGTATAGCAGATCGCCAGAGTGAGGCCACACTGATTGAATACTTGAAGCACTTGGGATACTGAATGTGGTAATTCTGCTGGAGCACTTGTGTAATCTTTCGTTATGGACCTTTCTCCAATTTGTGGACTTCTGCACTGCCACCAGCTTGGCATGAATCTCTTTTGTTCTCTGTCCCTTAATATGCAGAAAGTGGATAACTGCTTGTGCTTTCGACCATATTTTTCAGTTGAACGCTGCCATTTTTGTTTTGATGCCTATCGTGTGTGCCTGTTAAAAATTTTTGCGCCGATATTGCAAAGTTTATGAAAGCTCCTTGTAGCTGTTGTCTGTCAAAAGCAGAACAGCTGGGCACACAGGCATCAATTTGCGTGCTTACAGAATCAGCTGTTTGGGAAAAGCATTTTAGTTCCCAGGAACAAAGTATGCAAAATCTACTTGCAAACAACCTTCTGTGGGGATGAAGTAAAAGCTAAAGCAATGGAGGTGAAGCGTACATGTGACAGTGCACCTGAATATAGTCCCATATTTTCGTTTGCATTTTATTTATGTTTTCTGGTGAATACAAAACATGAACATCCAACTGCCATGCTTATATTGAAATAAGACAGAGTTTTAGCATGTCCGGTATTGCAGCATACACAGCTGATCACAGGGCTAGAAGAGATGTAAACTGGAGCGGCCAGATTGGCGCCACCACCTATTGATGCAGAGCTCAAGCAGACAAGCACAGAGCTAATATTGTGGTAACCAAGTGTATTCTACCTCGCCAGTGGTGTAAATTTGCAGCAGTGGCATAATCGTGAACAAGTTGCCTTTATAAATGTTCTTTTTGACAAGAATATAAAACGAAGAAAACCTCTCTATAAGGCAGGCATTGTGGTTAGATGAATCATCACAAGAGGTGTCCTCTGCTGAGAGACAGTTACTGCGCTGCACTTTACCCCAACCTTTCCTTCCCATATTCAAGAATCTCCTTCTCTCTCTCTCTCTCTCTCTCTCTCTCTCTCTCTCTCTCTCTCTCTCTCTCTCTCATCACAAGATGTTGCTGGCAGTGTCCGGTAATCCAGCATTAGGCAAACACCCTTGCCTTTACCAGAATAATGGACATGCCAAAACTCTCTTTAAAATGCCTAACTCAGTTTTATTCTGTATTTGAATTTTATTTCTTAGCTTTACTGTGGCACATTTTGGCAGATGCGAAAATGTCGCAAGCAGCAAGCTATGCTCATTCAGTGTGTACTGTCTAAAGTGTAAACTGGAAGCATTGCAAACTCTATCAGACTACTGTGCAGTAATACATGTGTAGAAGCATCACTCCTGTAACTTCCCCTTTGTTGACGCAGAAAGTTGTCCACAAGCGTAGCGTTCTTTTCCAAAAAGAAAGCGCAAGAGCTCACCTTTGCCTCTGCTTGCAGTAGCGCCTGGTTAACCCCTTCCGTGCCTTGGACATGCTAGGCTCACCCACAGGTTTCTGGTGAAAACAGCCAATGACCAGCTCAGTTCATCAGCAGTATTTTGCATTTTCTGCCAATGCCATGGGTGATCCTAGCTTTGTGTGAGTGTTTAGTCAGGCTTTTGGTAGATGGCAGCACATACTCCATAGGACAGCGCAAGCAGAAGTGAATTTATTCTTTCCAAGGAGGCAACACGTGTTAGTAACTGGTGTTTTTTAAGAATTAGGCAAATTTTGGTTGAAATTTGGGATGATCGCGTAGCACGGAAGGATTTAAAGGACATCACCGCTATCGAAAACACAGGGGGGAACAAAAATGACCCCACATGTGGTTTTTGTTCCTCTATGCCTTTCATCTTTTTAATGGTAGTTAGGTCTCTTAGTCAAGAGCAGCTAGGCCAAGAACAAGTTACTTTCAGTCGGGTGTGTCTGATGGCTTTCCACGGCATTACAACTTTGTGCAGAGCACCCCAGACACGGTTCGGGGTCGCAGTGGATCCGCAGGCTCCGTAGCGGACAGCACCAAATCCGAGACAGAGTCGCGGCTCAGCAGCAGTGCAGCCAGCCTTCAGGACGATGACGAGCTTGACTACAAAAAGGTATGTGCAAAACACTGGCATGATGACCGGACAAGTTCGGGCCACTGAGTGGATAGCCCCCTCAAAGCAACCGTGTATATGTGGCTTGGCTTGTCAAAATATCAGCACAGAACGAGCATGTTACTTCATCTAAATATGTTGCTTACATATGCACACCGTCCAACTCTCCTGAACTTTCTAGTAATGCTTACAAATTTGGGCTTGTTCCTCTTACATTAAAAATTTTTAAGAACTGCTTCGAGCGCACGGAAAATACAGACGAATAAAGGCACACATGCATAGGCACCTTTCTTCATCTGTGTTTTCTATGCGCTTGAACCAATTCTTAAATATAGAATACCAATGTGCTCCGACTGCCACATTGCCGTAGTTTACAAATTTTTCACCAAATTTTGCGAGAAATATTCTGTTCGCTAAAAATATTTGCTCGTTGGTCTTTGACGGCACCCTCGGAAGTCTTCCACTTGTGAAAGCACACCAGAGGGGTTCCTGCTTCAAGGAAGTTCCTGAAGCAGGTGAAATTGGCAACACCAGAGTTACTGGAAATGTCACTTATCTTTTTTTAAAACATTTTGTTGCTTGTCAATCTCTGCTGTTCTAAGTTTGCTGCTGCTTATGTTCTGTGTGTTAAGGTGAATCAATACCCGCTGTGGTTGCTCAGTGGCTATAGTGTTGGGCTGCTGAGCATGAGGTCGCGGGATCGAATCCCGGTCACGGCGGCCGCATTTCGATGGAGGCGAAATGCGAAAACACCCGTGTACTTAGATTTAGGTGCACGCTAAAGAACACCAGGTGGTCAAAATTTCCGGAGTTCTCCACTACAGCGTGCCTCATAATCAGAAATTGGTTTTGCACTTGAAACCCCATAATTTTTTAAAGGTGAATCAATGTTAAGAAAATGCACATGTGTTCCTCATAAGGCATGTGCTCAGTGCAAACTTTAAAAAAGGGGCCTGCTTTTCCTCTTTTGGTGTTATGTTCGTGAGATTTTATTAAGTGTTCACAGGTTTCCCGGCTGTTAGGTTTAATGTTCTCCTTACATATACAGCTCCCATTTTTATATACACATTGATCAACACCAGAGCATATTTTAAAAATAACACTGTTGTACTCAGTCTTACTGCTCACACTTGGTTCTAAGCCTCGGTTTCTGCTTCTTTTTTTCTTTTTGACTCAGCTCTACACTGAACTGAAGGAGGACTACAGCAAACTGAAAGGCAAGCTGTCTCGGACCGAAGACGAGCTTGAAACGACGAGACGTCAGCTCGAGAAGGCACAGTTGGTGAGCACGACAGGAATTGGGATCATGCTGCCTTGGGTGGAGGGGAGTTTATTCACCTCTGCTTTTTCTCACACCTCTGATTTTCGAAAACAAATCTTGTGCACTAGGAGGTGATATAAGGTGCATCATGTTACTCAGTTTGCTGCAACAGTTTGGGAGGGTGCTAGGTATAAGCTCTCTGCAAAAGCTACGAGAGAGAACTCTGCCACTGGCAATTGTTCGTCTACAGTGAGCAATACAGTAATACCTCGTTAATACGGTCCCATTTTGTACAGTTTCCCAGTGCCAGCATTCACAAGGGAGAATACAGCGAGAGCGAGTTAATACAATTTCTGAAAACACTGGCCTCCCTGCTTGATGCACTTCAACATCTCATGCCACAATGATTATCACTGATTGGGCACATCAAGAATTCCCACCAAAATACCCCACTCAAGGAAGCTGCTGACCCAGGTCAAATTCAAGGAGTGCATGTATACACTTGCTGAAGCCCCAAAAACGACGATGTGTTCATATTGGGCTGTTTGCCCCCCCCCCCCCCCAAGCGTAATGGCATCTAGTGCTGCAACGATTTGTGCAATGCTTCGTGTCACGAAGATGTCAACTATGATTGAGTCGGCAAAATTTTTTTTGTGTGACTTCGGATCGTATGTTTTCCTGGTTAGCACATTTTTTTCTTATGCGTTTTCCCAAAACATATGAACGAGGCTCTACTGTACGTAGATTTGTCTAAGCTTCGTGCTTGTTGCTTCGGGCGAAATTTTTCCTTTGGGTGCAGCTCCACAGCAATGTAAAGTTGATTTATTATTGAGCTTTCTTTGTGTAACCATGTCACAATTCAGTAGCCAGCGGCAGTGAAATCAGCTGGCTGAATGTCCAAAATCATTTATGGAGCTTTGTACCAGTACCTGGGATTCTGGTGGCAGTAAGGCATTTCTCGTACCACATTTCGCTACTGAAGTGGTTTCCGTTTGGCTGCATCAGAATTGGCATTCAGTCTGACAGACACAGCTCAAGCCATGACATTTGTGCTTGCTTGCTGTGCCAATGCAGCGCATCCTTAAACCAGCCTCGTATAACATGAACCTAGCACACCTGGCCATGACTGGAATTTTTTACCAGTCTTTCTGTCCAGAGTTAGCCTGCTCAGTCTGTATGGCATCTGCTCTTCTGATACCGCATTTTAATACCAGATGACGTGTAGGAAGAGAAATGAGAAGCATGCATACTTGCTTGTTTCTCGCCGATTGTTTGGAGGTGGAAGACTGTACAAATTAAAACATATAGCTTGCCTAAACTTTTGTGTTGCTCAACTTTGCTGGTATTGCTCATCCGTTGTGTGAATGACACTAGCGCACATGTGATCCGCTGGCTTTCGGTGACCTTACAGGCCCATCTGTGAGTCCACCTCTGCAGCTTCTGTGTATTCATGCATCCTGCCAGTGTTTTGCAGCTACTGAAAGGCCCATGTTGTACCCTAGTCTAAGCTCCCTTTTTTGTCTTTTTTTGTCCCTCTGTTGCCCATCTTGTTTCTCATAAAACATGGTGTCGCTTTTTCCCAACTGCATGTGTGGTTGCTAATATTCTCGGGTCTTGTGTCTTCGTTGTTCAACTTCCAGCAGTCAAGTTCTCAATGCCTCTGCTCTGACCATCATCTGGGTGGCTTCAGTGCATAGTGTTCATTCGCTGCACCTTGTGTAAACTGTTGTGGTTCTGGGACTTGTCAACTTAAACATGAAGCATTGTCATCTTGAATAATTCTTTAAATTTTAACGACGTTATCAGGTCTTCAACGTGTGCCCTTGTGACACAGCATAGCCAAGCTGGAGTGGTTCTTGTTTTAGGAACAGCAGTCTAGATGTTTAAATAGGCAATTGTTCCTCAGATTTGACCTCATCATCATTCTTTCATGATACTGAAGTGGTCCTTGGTTGTGTAAGTACCAAAATAAATTGTCCTTTTCTTTTTGTAAATCTGACAGGTGGACTTTCTTCCTTGTTAGCTCAGTTCTACCTCATGCATTTGGAGTGATTTCAGCTAGCACTCTGATCACATTGTCTGGAGTATCCAGTAACCACATTTCTTCAGCTATCACCTGATTTCTTTTTCTGAGCCTCTGGACTGCAGACCATGGCAGCCAAGCCACATTTTCATTTGGATTGTGTTAAGGGTGCACAAATACCAAAAAATTTGAATACGAGTCAGAGTCCTTGCCTTTCAATTCCTATTCAGTTCAAGTACTCACTGTGTGAATTTTTTGAGTATATATTAATTCAGATGCAGATATAAGACTTACTGAAGGAAAGGTGGATTCTAGTGAAAACTGTTCTGAATGACTTGGTTGCAGAAGAGCAGAAAGCAGATTGCAGAAAGCAGTTGTTTCTCTATTACAAGCTCCTCAGCTAACTGGATATCCTATTATGAATGGCATTACATGCAAATATGAAATAACGTAAATGTGCCTAACTTTTTGCTGAGCTAACTCCACACAAATTTTAGAAGTTGCTTTTAAAAATTAGAAAACATTTCATGTGCAAACATAATTGTCCCTAAATATTTGCAGTACTATATGATTTAAGAAATTTCACTATTTGAACAGCCCTAGTTTTTTGTTGGCATGAACAGCATACCCACTTGTAGTTAACCATTTTTTGTAGTACTAATTTTGTAGTACCCACATAGCTTGGCAGCTATGGCATTTGGCTTTGGAGCTTGAAATGAAAATTTTAATTCCTGAATTCCTATCCAAGGATTCTCCCATAGCTCTCACTGCAGCTTTGAGAAATAAAATGTCGGGACTAGAATTTTGTAGATCAGAGAGAGCAATCTCCTTAGACACACTGTTCTTCGACATTAGTATAGACATGGCATAGTCATCTTGAGCAGTGATTGTTTCCTTCGATATTGGTCTCCTCTCTTTACGTTAGCTTCTTTCCTTCCTCTGCGTTTGTGGACTCGCTGAGCTTTGCCTACCTCTTGGCAGGAGGATGTTAAATTGTGCTGTGTGGTGTGACTTGTAAGTGTTCAGTGTGCTGTCAGAAGAAAAAAAAAAAACATGTGCTAATTTACCTTTTGCATTACCCATGTTTATTTGTCTTTCTCTAATGCTGTAACTCTAGTTTTGACGGTAACTGTGTGCTATGCAAGGGGTTGTAAGTGTTGGCTCTGAGCCCCCTTCTTAACAGACCCTCGTTAGGGCAAAGTCAAGGCTGGCAAAGTGCTTCAGTAATAAATCATGCCGAAGGGGTGTAATTACAAAGGAAATGGGTACTGAGCCAACTGAAATGCTTCGTAGTACCACCACATGAGGTACCTTTTGTATTCATTCTTTGCCGTTGAGGGCTGAAGTAATAATAGTATAATAATAAATAATTGCGTAATAGTAATAAATAATAGTAATAAGTAATAAAAAAGAATAAGTAATACTATAATAAAGCAGTTGTTGAGTATAAAAAGTTGAATGGCTGTAGGAGATTACTAGCACTGTGGATAACAGTAAAATGGGGGAAAGACTACTAGCTGAAAGGTCTGCTGCTACTACTGCAAGTAGAGTTGTAATAGTAGTACTATATTAAAAGCCCAAATTCAGCTGCTACTAAGAAGAAAAGTGTCACGATGAAATTAGGTAGCCCGCCATGTTCTTAGAACTGACATTATTCTTGTTTGCGCCAATGAGGGTCTGCCATGTTGTTGTTGTTTTCTCGCTAATATTCACCCAGTCGTTTTGTGCTGTCTCACCATGTTGTGGTCCCGCATGCTTTCCAGAACAATCGGAATTCACTCAGCGATGCTGAGAAGAGGGTGAGTGTACAAAAAAAAAATCCCACGTTTTTAACCCTCTTACTCTGTTGCTATCTCTGTTCTCCACTGCTATTCCTTGCCCTGCTCTTGACACACCCCACTTGGTGTCGCTGTGGTGTGGAAGAACCTGTCTGTAACAGTCGCTTCTGGTTTGCTACGCGTGTGGCTACAGCTCTTGCCAGGCAGTAGGGTTCCGGTGCTAGTAACATGAAATCTGGCAAAAGTGAGACTATCCCCCAAAAGTAGTTGACCGAGAATACTGCCCCCTGGTGAACCAAGCTGAGCAGATCACAGGAGTCTTCACAGTGAATAACGGTTCTCGAACAAGGAATGTCGCTAGAGCTAACGTTACGACACAGGGACTCGTCTGCATCAGTTGTTTGACCACTGTTAATCACTTCAAGCTTCCATCTTCCTGGTATTTTTGTCTTGCAGTGTTACAAGCCATTTGCATCAACTCAAAATTCAAGGGACTGTGAAGGACAGGGGTGGTGTTCTCGGGCAATTACTTTCTGAGATGGTTTCACTTTCGCAACACTCGACATTGGACGTGCCCACGTATATGGCTAACAGCATTTCTGGCACTGGGCCAAGCTCACTATGTTCGCACAATGACAAGATCGCTCTGGGTCGTGTACTTCGACATATCCAGCACTGGGTCTCATGAAAGTGAGGCTATCTGAAAATGATCACCCGAAAAAAAAAGCACCCCGGTTCTGCTAACACTAGCTATAAGTAGCAGCAGGCGCTCCATGCTGTGGTAGTACCCACCTGGCTACTTAGGCTTCCTCATCTAATAGTGTGTGCTGCCAGGGCATGGACTTAAATTCTGGAGTTTTATGTGTGAAAGCCATGATCTGATTATGAGGAAAGCCATAATGAGGGACTCGGGATTAATTTTGACCACCTGGGGTTCCTTAATGTGCTCATAAAATCTAAGTGCACAAGTGTTTTTGCATTTCGCCCCCATCTATATCTGGGTATGGATTTCACGGGGATCTGAATTGTAATGTGTAAAGTAAACGCTCGGGCTAGTTGATTGATTATCCTAACTGTATTTGCAGCATAAAATGAAACATGGACAGAAGTGAGAAGCAGCACAAACAATGCTGACTTCCAGCAGAGCTTATTATTCCCAGAATGAACATTTACATATTGATTGTGCAATGAAAGTGACAAAATCAAAATGGACAGAAGCAAAGTTGTCGCCTAATTTCACTAAAGGGAATTGCTGACTGTTTTACATCACATCAAAGGCACACGTGATGTTGAAATAATCTCTTTATCCGAGCCATTGACTGTGTTCGCCAGTATATTATATGAACATCACACAACCTTTTGACGAGATCTAAAAAAGCCAGCAATTGCCTGTAGTGCACTTAGGTCACAATTTTGCTTCTATACACTTCAATTTTCACGTTTTAATTGAACGGTCCGTATATAAGAGGTATTTCTTGGAATAATAAGATCTGTTGCAAGTCGACGTTGTTCGTGTTGTTTCTCTCTTCTGTCCTTGTTTCGTTTCATGCTGCAAGTGCATTCAGGATGTAATATGCAGTCTGGTGAGATCTCTGGTCACACGTGAGGTGGCATCTGTTTTATGTTATGCTTCTGTGTCACCTCACTCACAGGTACTGCTCTAGCATGTTGGCAGCTCAGAGCAGAATGTTTCTCATCTGTAAGAAACTAGGATTTTGCCGCTCAATTTCTCCACACTATGTACTGAAACTACATGAGCCTGCCAAGTGTTCTGGACAGTGAAGTTAGAGTGGTGCTGCCATTAACTTTTATTTCTTCTTGTCAGTTTTGTGTAGGAAAATGTTCACAACAAATTTAAAGTGTTCTTGTGCTGCCTTATATGGCACGACTGGAACAGGAAAAGACGAGTGAATTCCATGCAATCTTCATCTCTGCCACAGACTGTGGCTATAGTGCCCGTCGCACATAGTGGCTTAGAATGTTCACGAAGGCTTACAGTTCTCGTCAAAGTTTCTTAAAGGGGCCCTGAACCACCCCTCGGGCTTGGTGAAATAACATAGTCCGCAGGTAGCATATGCTGTTGTGAACATTTCAGCCAAGTTCTGCTGTTGTACACGCGGTTCATGGAGCTCGCAAGCAGAGCACGAAGTCACCTTTTTCTCAAACTCTCTCATTTCAAAAACCCCATGCTCCTCGCTCTTTTCTGTGTGCTCTTTCATCATAAAGCACACTCCAATACGTTGCTGCTATTGGTTGCTGTGCTCAGCTACACCGCGGCCGCCGCTAAGTGCCGCCATGAGTCCAGTGGCTAAGCGCACTGCAGCTCTCTGAGGAAAACCACGTTTGGCTTACGTTTATCGCGGCATAGGCACCAAATTGGAAATTTGAACTGCGCGCCACGGTGATGTCTCAGCCGTAGCCTTCACAGTGCAAGGCATTGGAGGAGGAAGGGGAGCACAGTTGAGGCCGTGTTTGATTGCTGATAACTCCGCTTCTGCTGAACGCGTTGAAGTACTTTTTGCAGAAAAGTGGTTCTGAAATAGCCTATCTTCACTTCAAATGTCTTTGTCCACTTCGATAAAAAGTGGTTCAGGGCCCCTTAACGCTACACTGCAAACATCCTCTGTCACGTAGCCCTCTTGCAAAGCACTATCCTCTTACTATTGCAACTCTTAAAATAGAGGGTGTTGGAGTGACAATAGTTCTACTCTGAGTGCACAGAGAGACTGCAGGCTCAGTGGTGTATGCAGTGTCTTCCAGACTTCTGACGAAGACTGTATGTCCTAAGGCTGCACATTCAGTGATGTCAAAGCATTTTACCATAGCATTGTTGCTATATTGTTTCCAACACTGCCTGCTGCCAACAGCACATTCACAGTCATGGAAAGTGGCATCGTTAACTGTTGCCAATACCACCAGCTGCGCATGCACAGTTAGGGGTAAGCAGTATCGTTCAAGGTTATGATTAAGTGGTAAAGCTATGGCAGAATAGTACTTTATATAAGTTAATCCCCAGAACTGTAGAAAGAATGCGATAACTGCTGGTAATTTTGTCACATTGTCATACTTGACTATTGTTTCTTATCATTGAAGTTGTCTCAGCAGCCTTTTGGTGGGCTTTCATATGCATGCTTGCTTTTGTATTCTACGTGTTAATAGGTGCTTGTCTGGTTCTCAGTTGCTTTGTATTTTGTGTTGTCTTCACACAGGAACGTCGAGCACTCGAGAGGAAAATCTCTGAAATGGAGGAGGAGCTGAAGGTACATGACCGTTAGCCGTGCTGCCTGTTTTCGCAGCTATTTATCTCATCATCAAGCAGTACATACTAGTGTGCTGCAAAAAAAGTCTTATCCAAAGAACACTTGGAACACCGCATGAACAAAGACCTTCAAAGTGAGGCACACTATTGGCTTCCAGCAAGTGGCACATGGCAAGGCTGGCATATTTCATGATGGCAGCACTTACCTACTTAAGTTAAGATTGTCTAAACATACCTAGCTAAAGTGAAATTCAGTTTCTTATCAATGTACATTATCGTTTGTTAATGTGGTTTCGTTTCAGTGCTGTGTGCGTTGCACAATGCCTGCTAAAGACCGGCTGTGGTAGAAACTTGAATCTGCTTTGCCCCGAGGAAGACTTTTATGTGCTTGTGATGGAATTGTTGTTCACGATACCTTACAGAGCTTAAAGACCCAAAAACGATTTCTCTCACTCGGCCAAGGTTTGCGATGCCTCTTAAGCAGGCTGAAGTTTGTCCGATTATTTGAGTTAGATTAGGTTAAAGGGTCTTTTCTTTAAGCTTAATGTAAAGGTGTCTCATTATTCAAGGAAGATACTATTTGCGAAATGATACAGTCCCGATTATCTGACACTCTTTCTCACTCGTGCTTGTGCGGAAGCAGTGTTGGTGGGCACCGTGTTATCGTGGCATTTGTGACGGCGTATCCGCATCGTATCAGTGCACATTTGCATCAGTGGTTGCAACTCCAGCGACACCTGAGTAGATGGCCACACTCACCATTCGCAGAGACAAATCTTTTTTCAAGGCTGCATCCTGCCACGACCATTCCTCCGAGGCAGACCTTAGACATCACCCAGGATTCAACGAGGCATCAGACATTTTTCCTTTCAGCGACTCGCGGCACTACTGTCACCACCTTGACAACCATGGGCGTCTTGTTGCAGGTTCTGGCTCAGCTCAAGGCCGAGAACGCCAAGCTCAAGGCCGAAAATCGTGCGCTGACACGCGTCGTGTCAAACTTGTCCAAATGAGGAAGGTAAAAAAAAACCCGACCGCTCTCATTGGTCACGCATCTTGGCAAGAGTGGCGCCTGGCTTCTGACAAACTCCCTCACTCGGCCTGCCATGCGCTGCAGAGTGGCGTGACTAGTGCAGCTCATTACACAGCTTGTTGTGGAACGACTCGGGGCTTGTGTACGATGCGAAAAAAACCCGAGACGTTGAGGGAACAAAAAGGGCAGCCGCTCATTTTTTCTGCTTTGGGTGAAGAATTCGCCTCGAATTGGGCACCTTTAATTCCAGCCACTGGAAGCAGCAGGTGCGGTGGCTGGAATTAAAGAATACGAGGCAGGATCGGGTAATTCGTGAACACACTGAAAACAAGTGAAAAGAACACGGTAATTTGCAGGCTGATGATACTGCCAGAGTGTGCAGACATCAAGAGGGTATGGAACGCACAGGACAAAGGTAAATGGAAAGCGTTGGGAAGTCATTTCCCGTGCTCCGAGTATAATTTGTAAATGTAAAATATAAAGCAAACTCAAGAGGGCAAAATGGAATGAACCCCACGTGGCATGTACTGACAAGTATGTAGCCTTCAAAAGTGCAGTCATTGCATACCCCCTGTAGTAACACATGGGGCAGAAACTTGTAGATTAACAAAGGAGCTTGAGAAGCAGCCAAGGTCTATGCAACAACCGATGAAACAAGAAACGATAGGCGTAATGTTAAGAGACAGGAAGACAGCAATGTGGATTAGAGAACATACGGGGGTAGCCTGTAATCTTCAGTGGAGATAGTGTGATGATTTAGTGAAGAACTGAAGTTGGCAGACAGGTTCCACGTAATGTGCAGGGCAGATAACTGGTGGTCTAGTACTGAGTGGGCACCCAGGAAACTGAGACGCCATGGAGGGCTGTTGAGAACTAGGTGGTGTGATGAAATGAAAGCAAGGCAGGGATAATTGAGATCTCTGGAAGAAGCCTCCATCCTGTAGTGGACATAAGGATAGGCTGATGATGAATGTAATTTTCTGGCAGTATTGCATCATTTCCTTATGCAGGTGCAAGTTCCTTAACTGATGACACCTGTGCGTTTTTGTCTGAGTGTAAGGTTTTTAATTTATGTATAATTTAGAACAGGTGCGAGTGTTTTTATTGAGGTAGCAATTTGAAGGTGCTGCTATCAGGGCACATGCTCGCAGAGGTACGAAAATTAATACATTCAGGGGAGCCATATAGTGTGTGAATTGTGAAAATTTTTTTATGAGCTTATTGTAGCATTTTTACCAGTGAACATTTAGCTTAGGTGTAGGGGCCTGCACTGATAAAATGTTTGCACTTACAGTGGTGGCAAAGTGCTTTAAGGAACCTTCGGCTTTGAGCATCAGTCTACTCTTAACTGCAGCTATTAGTCATCGCTGCCATTCCTTCGTTTCAAGTAGTTGGTTAATAGCCAAGGAAAAATTTTAAACTTGCACACTTATGAAGTGGTGTGGGAGGGAGAGGATGTGTGCTTTTAACTTGCATGCATGGCATTTGCTGCATAACAAAAAAATTAAGGCGTTCCTAAAGCAGAAAATGGTGTTGCCCTGAAATCTAAGCTTGGTTGCAATGTTGACTCGTCGTTTCATCAGACCAAGATGCAGGCATGAAGTATTCATCCAAAACGACCGTCATAACTCCAAACACATCGCCTGTTACTGCACAGGGTACTTTTTGAACTGTTGGGAAAGACATGCCCATTCACAACATCTTGCATAGGAGTTTTTGACCAGAGTGGTCACTGCCCCAAAGCCTTTTGTGATTGTTTTGTGGATGGTGCTGTTGCGCACATCAAGACACACAGGTGCTATTATTGGGCATTTTAATGCCATTGAACCTTTTGAAAACTTTTGTGAGACAGATGCAGCTTTAGCACAGTCCAATGCCTGACCTTTTTCAACTGTGTGGAAAGGGTGATGAGATGAGGTCAGCTGTGTAACATCTTAATAACAATAACATTTTATGGGATGAACAAGAGCATGTCTCCGTGTGCTATCAGTGAATGCCAATGGCATTTGCAATGTTTCAACACATGTGGGCTTTGCGAATATGGAAAGTGCATTTTCATCATGCACATGTCTTTCCGCACGGAGCTGAAGTTGTGGGAATCTTCACACACAAGCCCATGTTCCCTCTATGTGTTTAAATAGTACATGAATTCTGCGGCCACAAGTTGGCAGTAATACCTCATTTGGATGGTCGCCTTTTTTAAAACAGTCCTAGGTGTTCTCTTTCATAAGCGAAATTGTGTGGTATACGTTTTGTGTTTATGAAGCAGAGTTGACAGGTTTTTTTTACATATATCTCAGCCTCCAGGTTTGTTCCCAAGTCTCTGGGTTTTTTGTAAACTTTTTGTGATGTGTGCCTCACCCTACCAGAACTAAAAAAAACAAGCACTCAGAACCTGCTTTATATGTGTTGCAGTTATTCTTTAACGTAACCATTTGTGTGGACAAGTACTCTCTCCCTGCATTGTAGTTCTCACATTGTGACAGTGTGTGACTTGTAAAGTGTGACTGTCACAAGCCAGACAGAAAACGAATGTGCAAGGTGTATAACACTAATGTGACTAGCAGGGCTTAAGCTGTAGTCAGTGAAATGGTTGTCTTCACTGCTTAAGTACAACTTCCATGGTTTCTCGTTTCCAAGAACATGAGTTAGTCTTGAGCAGTGAATTTTTTTATATTTTTAATGAACGAGTATGTTGTTTTCTGGAGGTTACAAAAACATTGACACTAGATGCCACTTTTGATTGCCATGCCATGACGTGTAGTGCTGCTTTTTTTCTCAGAATGCCACCGTGTGATTTGCCTTAGAGGTGTGCACGTTTAACTGCATGTGTAGATATGCCCCCTGTGTGTTGAACACTCATGTGATGATAGTGCTAAGAGTGTGTAGTGAGAAGGCATCTTAAGTATGACATTAACATTTGGCGGACATCTCATCTGCCACACGCATCGGAAATTCACCCTGTTAACCTGTCAGAAATGCCAGGACATACATTTGAACAAGATGACATCTACTAATCCTTTCTTGAAATGGGCACAACAGTGCCATTATTTTGCTCCAGGCTGCAAAGTGCTTTGCAAACTGGTGTTTCATCTCCTGCGTGCTGTAGTGTATTGTTTATTGATTGCTGCTTTCATTGTTCCTGTTGTTCGGATGAGTGCAGTGGAACCTCATTGATACTTTCATCACTCTTGCATTTTCCCAGCTGCTACCTTGCGTTTTCATGTTCACGACCAATGACTTCTATGTATATGTTCGCATTTTATATGCTTCGATTCTGCAATGTTCCTGCATATTGTGTTGCGTTTGAGTGAAGCAGTCGCGTAAATTTAGCAGTGCAGAAGCAAATTTACTCTTGCACATTGCTACAGAGACGGTAAATGTATACTTGCAGCTAAGCCTCACCCGTGGCCTCCCTCCGAAATGCTGGAAGTACACAATCGTCAGTCTCAAAAAGCGTGGCTGAGCACGGTTGCAAGTTTAGCCGCTTTTTCTAAAGTCAGCTTCGTCACATTGTAGATATGTTATGCGGTGAAACCCACCAGGTATTGTGGTAAAGCATACAAA
The DNA here is from genome assembly GCF_050947875.1 of Dermacentor variabilis. Lineage (NCBI taxonomy): Eukaryota > Metazoa > Arthropoda > Arachnida > Ixodida > Ixodidae > Dermacentor > Dermacentor variabilis. Next base: position 15,304,873 of record NC_134578.1, on the reverse strand, counting down.
GTGGAAAGGGGCCAGTGTCGCATAACAGGGTTAGTGTCCCTTAATTATAAATGCTCGCACATGCAGTCTCTGGTCAGAATACGAGAGCCAAGACGTCTAGTTACCGTGCTGGCCGCATTCAGAGTTTTTTCCGGTGTTGCTGTTAGGGGCCTTGTAAAATGCATCAATGGGGTTCTACTGTACTGAGAAACCATGAATGGAATGCAGTGAACATCCTCTTCACTGTTTTGTTTGAGTTCTGTCTACTTGCCACTGACAATCCAGTCACATCACTTTGACATTGAAACAGATGATATATCCAGCGAGGCCACTCTAAACACCTGACCACGTACTATGTTTTCGGGCTTGCTTCTGTTCCGAGAGGATTAAGTTAGAAGGATGAAAGGCTCGGCACTCGCATGAACTGTGTTGCCACAAAACTAGTTCAGTGTGCTGGGAGAACTCAGTGTAAAAGAGCACAAACAATTCAGCTACTGGGCCTTTCATAACTCTTGAGCCCTAAGTGTATTCATCTCTTCATTGAGCACTTTTGATCACCAAAAAGTTTCTGTATTCAGTCTCACAGCTTGGTAAATTTTTTCGTGCTTGAAAATGAGAATGACTTCACATGAGTTCTCCATTTGCGTCCGCATACAAAAACATGAAACTGTGTGAAACTATGCATACAAACTTCACTGATTTGTATTGGGGTGCCAGCTGTGTGCGTAAATCCAAAGCTGTACTACGACAGACAATTCAAATATGAACAAGTTAGGAATAAGTGGAATGTATTCTTTTGTTTCTGCTTTCTCTAATACATGTATATCAGCATGACCTCAGCTTGTATGCTTTTAGTGTGAGTACTAACAGTTAGACATCTATGGAACGAACACAGATATAACATGTTCTTAGATATAAGGAAGTAATTCTAATATTTGTGAATTATGTTCTTTCATATCAACATGTATGCTTCTAATGAGTAGCATATATAACAGAGGTATTTCAGTGTTGAATGCGACATTGTTATAACGAGGTAGGTTTGACTACCGTTTTTTTAGAATAGATAACTTGTGGTGCTAATCATGGTCTTGAATTATTACTTGCAAAAGGTGCTTTACATTGTAATCTGGTGTTCATGTTTCATTTGATCGTTACCGTACATTCACAGTTGTGCAATTCGTCTAAGCAAGAAGGTTCTCCGACTTTCAACTCAAATTCATCAGGCACCAACAGCACATGGACATATATGGATTCTTAGCCATTTAATATTTGAGACATTGATGGCAATTTCTGATGAAGAAAAAGGAAGTCTGTTAAGTAAAACTTTCTTTAAACTGCTGTATCAGTAATTCCTTTGTCAAAAGCGAAAGTGAAGCTGTCTACGAAGGAGGTAGCAACTTTTCAACAGACGGCCACATTAAAAGTGGCATTCACAAAGATTTTATCACATTTTGCTTGAAGGTTGCTTTGAGTAAAAGCTCAGGATTAATTGTGGGTACTGTATATATATTTTGTGCTTAATACCATTTTTTTAGTGCAATACAAACACATTTGCTCATCGTTGAGGGCAGTATTCAAGCTTGGAAGCACAAGTATGCATCAACGAGAGTCCTGTTTGCTGTGTTCCTTGGCATGTATTTTTCTAAAAAATTTTGATTAGGAAATTCTGCCACTACTGCCTACGGGAACTGCAGGTATCGCAGTTCAGTCAGTGTGAGAATGATGTTTAGTTAATGGATTTGTCCAAGCTTTGTCCTTCTGGCTCCAAACAACTTCGTGACATTGCAAGCTGATTATTTTCAACAGGATATTGCATTATAAATGCAATAAAGTCCACAGTAATTATACATGTGCACACGGACTTCATTGCCTACATGCATTTAGAAACATAAGGACTTGGAAAATTAAAAAAAATTTAAGGACTTGGAAATTTAGAAAAACAACCCATAATGACACTACATGAACGTCTCAAGCCGGAAGTACAAACATTAGACAAATCCATGTACTACTGCTATCCATTCCTTTGGTATAGCTGAATGATCGAACCGCCGGAGTTCCCTCCAATAATTTTAGTAGGAAGCTCTGTAGTCTTCAGAACACAGTCAGTCAGTCACTCTAGTTCCTTTTCTGAAAAAAAAGCAGAAGGTAAAAGCTCAACTGAGCTTGGTAAGGCTTCAGAGCCCTATGCAGTTCAGCAGCGTATAACACAGCATTAAGTACATGTAATCCTGCGTTTGGATTAGGCGAAGATGCAAAATATTCATGTGCATATACTGCAATATGATACAAGAAAGGGAAAACACTAATCCACAGTACAATAAATAAGAGCGCATAGATATCAACACCTTATATAACATCTTAGTGCCTCCCTTGAAATGCTCTAATCTGTTTTTCAGAGGCTTAGTGTCGCACCTCGCCCTTTTTTTTTTTCCCTTCCAGCAATCGGAACAGCTGCGAGCCGAAAATGCACGGCTCCGTGAGGAGAATGGTGCCCTGATACGTGTCATCAGCAAGTTGTCCAAGTAACCCTCTCCCCGTTCCCTACCCCTTGGCAGAGGCACCGTCGTCCTCCCGCAAAACTTCGTCTTCGCTTGTCCATCGATCCATCTCTCCGCTGCCGGGAAAGAGAGAATGCTGAGCGCTTGTTTGCTCTTCGCTGGCCGCCGTCGTTTTTGTTGTCTGCTGCCTTGTTGTTGGCTTGACTCGACCTTCTCTCGGCCTAAATCGGCACACCGAGTGACCTTTTCTGGAACGAATGCTTCAGCGGCCTCAGCAATTTGTGTGTAGAGAAATCTGAGCCACCTGTACACTCCAAAGAAAGCTTGCACCCTCAGGGGCTCATCCTGTCGCCAATGATAGTTGTCATCCATGTTGCATGCCTTTACATTCTTCAACACAGCACACTCAGTTCTTTTCTGTCACAAGTGGCAAGCACATGGCAGCGTGACATGGCATGCGTGACAGGAAAGTCGTGAGTACAGAGTGCTAAAGAAAGGAAATGCTCACAAGATTGGTGAACGATTTGGCGACAAGAGAAACCCCAGAGGCTGCAAAATTTTCTTAGTGTACAGTATCTTGTACAGCGGTCGGGTCGGCACACAGTTCCCAGGAACGTTGGCATGCCTGAAGTGTGTTTTCAAGTGCGTTGTCATGTGTGGCATTTAGGTGATGTTTGGAATTCTGCTTTTCTTCTTCCTGTACACTGGCTGTGGTTACACCACCGCCACTCACTTCTGCCTTGCTCGTTGTTCAAACTTCTAACCTCTCCTGCAGGCAGTGCTGCCAGTTTAGCTGACTTTAAACCTGTTTAGCGGGGAAAGAAAGATGGTTTTAGCGTTTTTAGCAGGTAGGTTTTTGTTGTGCATTTCCAGTATTTTCATCATTCGTAGCAGATTCCAAATGATTGTTTGGCAACTGAAACCCTGCCAGAAAAATTCCTGATTTTGAGTTCTTGTCATTGGTAATACATTGTCATTGTTTAGTGTTTGATGGCTGATTGACTCCCTTTGAGGCAAACCAGATTAAGCAGGGTGAAAAAAGCCTGAGTAGCATATACTGTAAATTTTGTTAAGCCAAACTTGGCATGAAGTCGGTATCAGTAGACTTATAAGGCGGGATTTTTGAACATTAAAGCACTAAATAATAAGTTGTAAGTCCAGCGTTGCCCTGTCGGTTTCTACTTGTGCTTGTGTCCGTACTTGCTGGAAACCGTTATATGTTCACCATGCACCAACTGGCCCAGCAAACTACTAAATTTGCTTCACATGTTCACAAAAGTATTTAGCTCAATTTAGTGGATTTCAAGCGTTGATTTTAGAGGGCTGACTGGCAATCAAAGATGGTAGCACTGCCTGCAAGTGGGCTTAGCTGCGTGACTGGTCACTGCCGGGTGAGTACATTGAGAAGACAGTACCTGCGCACCCAAGCAAGTGCAGCACCATTTTGCCGTGCTCAGCTGTCACTTTCCTATCGTCTGCACCAGCAGGTTGGAAACTTCGTTCGGTGTTTGTAACGAATGACCCAGTACTGGCCAGTAGGAACAAATTCAAAGCCCTGTGATAACTGAAGCGAGATTGCAGTTTTGTTAGAACTGACGTCCATAGAGCATTCATGTGGCAGTCCTGCATCAAGGCCTCAACAGTGGTCCTTGTTGCAACCAATGCGGCAAGGGGCTTCTCAGTCCTGTTAAGGTGAGATCGCGCATGCATCAAGTTCTCGCTAGACTGGCAAGGTTTTAGCTGAATATTTAAGCAAGTTGCTGTCACGATAGCTTTTTTTTCTCCGAATGCTTGCAGCTGGTGCAGTGCTAAACTGCTGTGAAGTGAGCCCAATTTGAATTTAAAGCGGCTCAGTGTATTTCTTGACAGCTTCGGAGACAACTCGCCGAGCCTGAAGAGCCGAGATGCGAGCCAGCTAGACATGTGGTCACAAATTTCTTTGTAAGACCATAGTTTGTCAGGCACAGTTTCACTGAATAAGACCCTCGCTGCAAAGCGACCGTGAAAAACGTGCTGAGAGGTGTGAATAAGCCAGACAATCTTGGTTGTGCACAGCCTACATTAGGTGAGACCTGTCTTACTTAATGAAGTAAGTATCGAGTTGCAATGATGCAACTGTGGAAATGCGAGGCGCGTGACTCAATAGGCGGCAGACAGATTATTGCAGCGCATGCGATGTTAACAGAGTGCAGAAGTGCTTAAAGTCTGGTCCTTCACCTGCACAGAGCATGAAAGAAGCAGCGTTGACGAGAGTTTTACAGCCACAACCCTTCATTTCTTCCTTTTTGTCTAGTCTGATGTACATGGGTTGCTTGTACTCTTGCTCATCTGTTGCCCAACAACTTTCATCCTTAGGGCATATGCTTGCTTTTTAGCTGCTGTGATGCAATCATCTCTTCTGATTGGGACAGTGTTAAACAGACAGTGGGAACGCGAAAATGGTGGCACCAGTGTGGTCATGGCGGCCATTATGACTTCAGTTCGCCTGGAAAAGTGAATCTACAGCCAGGGCCTTTGCATTGTGCTTGCGTTACACTGGTAAACTCTTGTTTCACGTCTGGTGTCTAATCAAGCACGGTCATTTGTAGCAGAATTCACCCCAGCCATAACTCTTCAGTCAACATTTTAGTTCTTTTTTTTTTTCGCTCGCATTTTGTAAAGTCAGACTCTCTGTGGCAACCATTTAATAACAGCCTATAAACCCCAAACTTTTTTTTTTTTTTTTTTTTGGTTGTTGGCCATACATGACAAGAGACATTGTGTTGCTTCTCAACATTGTACTTGTCGAAGTTGTCTGTCAGAGTTGTAAAATTATGCTTAATCATCATTCTTCTGCTGGATGTTACTTTGTAATTGCTCCTGCAGTTGTGCTGCTCCCTGGTTGAAAAGTTACCCCGAGTGCTGTCATGCACACGCGTGCCTTTTTTTTTCTTTTTTTTTCCACACCACGCTTTGCTGTTTTTGGCACAAGCTACTTTAATACGAGATTTGTGTGCAACGCTGGAATTGACAAGCATTGTTATTTTGTGTCATTCATTTGGCTTTATTTGCATTGAAGGAACGTCTACACCTTTAGGCATTCTTACGGTAGCCCAAATATTTTTTTTTTCTTTCAGAGGTTGTAACAGAAAATGTGTGAATTCTTTTTTTCTAATTTGTAAGGTCTGGTAAAACGTGCGTGTATGTGTATGTGAAAATTAGTAAGCAGTGGTGAGGCACCTTGTTTTATGAATCGATGAAAAGCCCAATTTTAAGACCTGTGCACATGACAGGAGAGTGTTTACTTTTCTTCTAGGTTCTCTTGTGAGATTTTATTGTGAGGCTAATATGTGCCTGTCATATGCTATAATTCTGTCGCACTGAGAAATAGTCTGCACTGAAATGAAGAAAGGTGACGGGTGTTAATGAAGTATTGGTTACTCTGTTCAGGTCGCTTCATCATTGTATTTGCCTTAGTCGCAACATAGGGCAGTCTATCACATTTCTGGACACCTGACTAGTAAACAACAACAAGCGGCCAAACGACAAGCTTTTTCTACTTGCAAGACCCAAACCCTAGTGCCATGAAATATTTGTTCCTAAATGAGCCATTGGAGAGAATGTACTGGATGTCGACACCAACCTTTCTCGTCCAGCGCATCTCATGCACGTGTCTTTGTTTGTGCAACACTATATGTCATGTACTTTCAGGCTGCACAGACCGCTCGGATGTGAAAAACATATATAGAAGCGCTACGCACTTGTGTGTCACTTTAGTTGTCTAAGCACTTGCAGCCTTTGGGTAATTGTCAAGAACAAAACACGACGCCATGGCAGGAGTACATTAATAAATCGCAGGTCGTCTTTCCGAACTCCACACATCAATGCGCTCTCTATTCTGTACATACCTTTCCTGCCTGGCCAGCATGTCAGTATCTTGCACACTGCATCATGTCGCATCATGACATGCTGCGCACTATGGTGCCTTGGAGTCTACAAAGCCAATTGAGCATTACAGCCCGTTTTTACTTAAAGTGTCTTTTTTGTAGACTGCACCTTTACCGAAGTTTTGTGTAACTCATAGTACAACAGAGTGTCGTGTTTTTTGAAGAGTCGCAAATATGGTAGTTGGCAGAGCTTTTCTTTTTTTGCTTTTGCATTCGCCAGTGGCTGCTCTCTCAGCCTACTACAGTTATTTGTTCTGATTGCAAAGAATGTGTGTGTATGTGCGTGTGATGCTGCGGTTTGTAAGCGGCTACGTGCCGAGGTTGAGGCATAGCTCAAGTAAAACTGCAGACTTCTCCGCATTGTAGAACAGGACAGTGAAGCATTTTCGACGTGGACGTTTAATATATTTATTTATGAAGCGCCTGCACATGTGGACTGCAGTGTTTTTACCCATGCTGTGTTTTTCGTTCAGTTTATCCCACCCACCCTCTGCCCTTCCCTGTCGCTTGATATATTCCCTGGACAGAACGAACTTCGCTGTGCCTGTGTTGTACGAAGTGTTTTATTGAAGTCGTGGGCGCTCATTCCTGCGAAGGAATTTCAGTGTCTCCTCTCAGATGAATGTTTGTAATAAAAGTTTTTTTTTTCTTTGCGACTAGCTCTCTCGACTGAATCGTTGCTGGGCGCTGAATTTTGCTGCGTCAGCTTTAGTACAGGATGTGTCGTGCAGTTTTAGCTGTGACAGTATATTTAATAATGTCTGATGGTAGAAAGAAACTATTTAAAGACAACTAGCCATGGATACTTCAAATCAACAACAGCGACGAGTCTAGCAGTTCTTTGTCAGATGGCGCAATCTGGCTGTGCCGGCAGAGAAGCAGGGGAGACAGTGAGAGAGCTGAAGTAGTTACAGCCACGGGTAACTGCAGTATAGAGGCTTTAATAAAGAGATAAAAGATGGGAGACGGGCAAAATGCCAGGCATCCATAGGTGTTTTATAACACCCGATCAGCTCAAGTAGGCTAGGTGCCTATTTGTCACCACACCAGTTCAAAGTGCATGTCAGTAGAAATCATCCATAGTTTTGGGCAACGCTAAAGTGTACTAGAGTATTCTAGTAATGGTTGCATCAATAGATCTCATAATGGTCCCGTTACCATTCTTGAAACTAAATGTTGCAGGGTTTGTATAATGTAAGGACTCATTTTTGCTTTGTACTATCCTTATCCACTTTTCACCATCAGCCAGTCCTGGTGATAACACAGGTGGTTTGCCACTTATACCACTCGCTGCATGAAGTGACAGAATTAACATTAGAATGAAATGCTACATTATCTCGACCATTGATTCTGCTGCAAAAGTTACGCAGTTTATACTGGACTTCCTTTATCCACGAGTGGTGGAAGTGCGTCTTTACAGATAGACGTGCTCTACGTGAATGAATCATTCCCAAAAGCCAACGTTGTAGCTACTTGACCAAGCCACTGCTTGAAAGCGTAGCTTCTTTTGCATGGCGGAAATAATGCAACGTTGTAGGACAATCTTGAAGCCTAGTCGTAGAAGTTCGCAGTTCCGCCGGATCGGTGAAGCACTGATTGCGATAGCAAATTAGTAGATAGCTGTACGAAGTAAGGGTAGTAGTTTTATTGGCGGTATAAACTTGTAAACATTTGCTTACTAACTAAATTAACAATAATAGAATGAGTAAGCGTCACTCAATGAGGATGTAGAAAGAGATCACTGTCTTTGTGTGTCTGCTTCTTTCTACATCCTTGTTCAGTCGCACTTACACATTCTATCATGGATTTAAACCAACTAGCCCGTCAACGTGTTTTAACTAAATTAACCAGCATGGCGTCACACGTGGATATGTAAACATGAACATGCATCGCTTAACGGCGGTAACTGTGAAATTGCTGGAGTTGGCAATCGCGGCAGCAGCCGCGAGCGAATTGACCTCCGTGCATCTGTCGCTTCAACGCGTACGAAGCTACCAGCACTACGCGCACTCTGCAAACGTCGCTTTGAAGATGAGGCCCGCGCGGGTGCGCACTTTAGCCACGTCGCAGATCGCTTTCAAGACACCAGCGCCGGCAACGCGTCCCTACGGCGTCCGCGATTCGCGTGGCCAACGTCGCAGTAGACGCCGCGGTTGTGTCCACTTTGTATGGAGCGGCGGGCGAGGACATCGTCGCAGCAGCCGGAGAACGCCCCTCCTCCATCGCCTCGCCCCCCTGTGTCGTGCGCCACAGGAGAGGGCGCGCGAGACTGAACCGCGTTCGCCTTCTCGCACCCTTTCACTCATACGGAACCTCACGGCGACGGCAGAAACCCGTCTGGAATGCATCCGTATAATTGATAAAAATGGAGTAGGCCCTAGTCACGTGATAGACGACCAATACATTCTATTCGGCTCGCGTTGGTTGCATCTGCAGCGGGGGATTTCGGAATAGGCGCACATGGTAGGCTTGACGAATCCGCATGCCGAGGTCAGTGAAAGTTGAAGCGTGTGACGCAGTCGAGTCCGTGTTATGTCATTCAGCTAACGCACCGAACCTCGAACCACCTTGCGTTACCTCGACTCGGCTCACCATGCACTTAAGCAGCCGACAGGCACAAAGGCTGTTTCGAACGAAGGTGTCGGATGACCGCAGCGAGAACCATCTCAAGGATGACTGATCGCATTTCGGGGCGGTTTTAGGGAAACGAGGAAATCCTTCGCCCTACGAACGTGTGCAGACAACCAAGCCACCCTAATTCTGACGGCGATTCGTTGCGTTGGGCCACGTCTTCTGGTAAGCAATGATGCCTAAATTCCGCAAACATGTGCAGGCGATCAAGCGAGCGTCTAGGGTCTGCAGCGACTGCTTTCCCGTGGGGGAAACAAAAAAAAATGGTCGCTTCTTGTGCTCAAGGATTGACTTGCGAGCCGGGGACCACGAACATATTTAACACCGTGCCGGCCCATTAAGGCGGACGGTCCCTGTCGACGCTGTCGTTCTGCTTAGACCGGCGAGAACTCAACTGTGTAACGACAACGCACCACACGACCTTGCGAAATAATGCACGTAAATCTGGAGGAAAGGCGATGACTTCGGCGTTTAGAGTGCAGGCTCATGCTATTTATTTCTCTCACAACGAAAGACGCACAGCAGAACCTTTTATCTAGCTAAAACGTGGCAAAAGGTATCCCGCAAGGCATCTCATGTCTTTCCACATAGCGGAACAAAAAGAAATTTTGTTCCAGCGGAACAAAAATTGCAAAACAACAGACCGCGCTCGGGCATTCTGGACAGGTTTCGAGGCGAGAGCGCTGGCAGCTCCACTAACCGCTGTGGTAATTAAGCGCGAGTGACGCTTTGAAAATTCTGTCGTCGTGGGTCAGGCGCCCCATTTCTTTCTCCACGTTTCAAGGCAACGCATTTGAATCGAAGGACGACGCGCGCGGTAGCAAAAAAACTACCCCGACTACCCGTTGACACTTTTCGAGACGCAGTTTGCTCTGGAAACAAGATGGCGCTTTCAGCGACGTGCCGCACGTGCGTTGCCTCGACAAAAGCGCGCGAATACGAAACCACTACCTCTTCTGCCCTGCTTCTGCGCGACCAGCTGTCGGAAATGCAACTGCGTTTTCGCTAACGCACTGTGCTTTCATTCATGCTGCAAAATGTGGAGCGGCGAAGTGAAGACGTGTGAAGTAGTTGGCTGCAAAAATTGTGACTGGCACAGCAATGAACCGGTACGTCCAAGTTCACGGACCGCTGATACATAAGGACTGCCCGTGTTTGCGGCTCTTCACGTTGCATGGCTTCCCTCAAGGATAAAAAAAAAACGTCACTCATCTTCCAGCGTTGTAGCGCTAACCTACAAGGAAAGGACTTCAACACCGGAATGTCTGCACGAGTGAGTACCGTTCGTTATACCGTGACAAAGGAAGTGGCGCCGATTCTTCGCATATAGTAAGTTTCTCGCACGTTATCTACACTCCTTCGCCCCAATTCGCACGCAAACTTACGCCTACCCTATCGCCAACTTATCGAGAATAAGTGAATGGGCGCACATTTGAGTAAAAGTGCGCCGGTCCTGTCGTTTGTGTTTCATCTTGAGTCCTGGTCTTCTGCGCCTTGCCTTTTCTAATTCAAGCACATTTGACTCAATGTGCCGAAGCATGGGTGGCAGCGACTACACCGACAGCACACTAATCTTCGAAGTTGAATGTTTCGTAGTGGTCCACACAGTAAGCGAGTAACTAGCGATAACACGCATTTGCTACGAGCTGTTGCAGCGTGCACAACAGCTACGTTACAAGCCTTGTGCTCAGCAAGAACAAACCTCTCGGAACTGAGCACACCCGTGAGCGATCAGGCAGAAAATAAAACGGATAGTGACCACCCGCAGAACTTTGCCGAGTCGGAAACGCGACAAGCCGCCGATCAAAGTATTTGCGAAGAGCTAAGCACGCTGACACTGATTCAATGCAGAAGCGGAAAGTTAGGATAGCTTGGAATACATTTTAGCCACGATTTTAATACGAGCGCCATATATGCTGCTTGCGCTGTTTGGACAAAGCGTAATGAGCTCCGAAGACGCTTGCATTTCCTTTGAAGCTGTCGTCGACCCAGTTACCGTTACAATACCCACCGAAACAGTGGTTTGCTGAGCCATGCCGGCGTCGTGTTCATCCATTGTAAGCACAGAATCAACGGAGAAGCTTAGGCAAGCAATGGCCACATCACTGCGTGATCAAACATGGCAGCGCCCATGGGATCGCCGTGAAAGGGGTGAAAACTTCCTGCGTGCCTCGACGCCTGTGACGTCAGGTGCCACTAAAAGTTACCACGTACCAAACGCGAAAGGTCCGACAACCATGTGGGCCGAATCCTACCAAAAAAGTTCGACGATCACGATACTTCCCAATGCAATATTTGAGCACAACTCTATACGTGTTTTCATTTAGCGATATATTGACTGGCGCGGACAATCTCGTTCGGCACGTTGTAAACGCAGCGAAGTGTGAGACGACTGCCTTGCTAATCCGGAGATAGCGAGAAGCAGCGCGTGGGCGCGATTCGCAGCAGCCGCCGCAAGGCTGTTTCACATGGCGCGATTGGGGCGAAAAAAAAAATTTTTCTGCCGCGCACGTCGCAGAGCGATTTTCGCTGACAGCTTTCACATATGCGTTTGCGGCAGCGCGATTTCCGTCGCGGCGATGCCGCAAGGTTTCCCCTGCTCACGAAGTAACCATGCCAACATCGTTAAATAAAAACAACATGGAAACTAGTCAAATATTCGAATTTTCCTATTATTATTCGATGATAGAATAGATACACCACTTTTTAACGTTTAAAAGCGTTGAGACTTTACGACAGCTTGCAGGTCGATGCGGTGAATGAGACGCCACACAAGCCGCACTCTTTGGGTGGGATGGTTTCGTTCAGTACACTCTAGTTTCGTTGTTACTAAGGAAGCCACAAGTCTTTTCCTGGATGAGTATTTGCCTTTGCAGAACAACAAGCTACTATTGAATGTGCATTGTAGCGATGAAGAGGTTGACGACGGCTGCGGTCAAGTGGATAAGTGCCTTAAGTTGAAGCGGCGTCCTTCTCCCGACCTGGATGGCGTGCAGCTTCTCCTTTTAAACGAATTGTGTAAGCAGAAGAAAAAAAAAACATGCGGCGCCATTTAGCGACGCTGCCGCAAAGTTTTGCATGGCCTCCGAGATTACACCGGTGACGCGCCGGTGCGCTTGAGCCGCGCGCTGCAGCCGTAGTCCTCGTTCGTGCTTCTCTCTGGACACGCTACGCCATCTAGCGCCGCCGACAGGAAGCCTGCGTGTGGGCTCCGAGATGCGTGGCGCGCCGCTGCTTGTGAACATTGAAATTCCCTCTGTGGCCGCGAGCATTCGAGGCGCAGCTAGCTAAAGCATGGGAGTACGACCGTGCCTGAGAAACCCGCGCGATTCCACCCAGCACCGGGTAAGTTTATTTCATCAAGAGCGGTACATATCCAGTGACCGAAGCTGGCGTGAAAGAGGTTACATACGAAATTCGTACCGCAAACTGGTTTTAAGTTTCCAGACTGGTAATCGTATTAAAACGGGACCAAAGCATGTACTGTGGGAGGAATGTTAATTGAGCTACATAGAAGGGACGACATTTTAGTAAACATCAAATAAAGTTTCGTTTAACTGATTCCCACATGCGTGTGAGCCACCTTTACTATATATTCCTGTTCACTAGCCTATACGCAACGTAGGATGCATTATAATTGTGCCACTGAAGCAGTAAACTAAACGCCTCGTCAAATAGCATTTGCAATGTGAAATGCAGAAATAAAGCATTATGATCGGCTGATGGGGGTAATTCTGGACAGAAATGATTGCGGAAACGGAGATAACTCGATCCATGTTTATAGTAGAACCACTGGAACGCTCAATGCATCGTTGTTTTGACGTTAAAATATGGGTATAAAAAACACCAACGCTTCCTTGAACACTAATCTGAACGCTGAAAACGGAGATCTGCGGTGACAACTGCTGAACAGTATGACCAGAGGAACACACACTCTAGGATTGTCGGGCTCAGGGAGGCCAACGATGATGAGCGTTATGCGATATATTTCTATTATCGCCACGTCGACTTCGCTCCCTTTTTGCCTTTAACACACATTGTCAGAAATTGTGACAAGACATTGTCAGACGTCCCCTAAAATATGTATGCGGAGTCCGAGCAAAAGCTGCTTCCGTCAGTTATACCATAAATACGGCGAGTCTCCTCGTTCAATATTGCGTCGGCCTAGTGTGTCCACACACCGCGTGGTCTAAGCGTCATTCTAAGCGTGACACTGACGCCTCGACGCCATGTACGACGTTACCGGGCAGTCGAAAGCGTCCGCAAACTCCGGCATATCGAACAGGGGCCAGAGGCACTTCTGTCGGCTACTGAGCGTAGTCTTGTTCCACGAATCGCACGCGGTGAAGCAGAACCTGCGGAAGAACTCTTTCTGCACGGACTTCCAGCTGGCCTTCCTGTCCGAAAGCGTCGAGAAGTCTTCCTTGAGCGCTGAATAAGCCGCGCGCGCGCTCGTAAGCCACAAGAAGAGCTCGAGCTGGATTTCCGCGGCCTTTCCGGAGCTCCTTGTCGTCCGCGCTTCGAGCGACGTGTAGCAGCTCATGTGAGACTCGTAACTGCGTACTGCTTCGGGAGTCCAGAGGCCACTGAAGTCACCGCCGTGTATGGCGCCGGGCGCGAAAATCTTGCCCAGTTCCCGGGCCACGATGGCGCCGAGCGTGCCGTAGTTTAGAAGTCGCGTCGAGTTTTCCCCGTGGAACACGTGACGCGTCTGCAACGCGGTGGGGACGAAGATGGAGTCGTGTTCGGCGAGGTAGAAAGCCCTGGTCTTGAACTCCAACAACGAGGAGACGTCCCAAGCGAAGTCCGGCGGGTTGAACTGCGACTGCCGCCTAACCTGGGCTCGGGCGCTTATGTAATCCAGCATGAAACCGACGCCCGATGGCACCGGCTGCGAGCTGCGGAACGCGATGTCCCCACCGTCGGCGAGCCTCGCGCTCGATACGAGTGCTACGGAGCCGAGCGATTGTTGGAGTCGCCGAAGCGTCGGATCGGCCCGCAAGTCCGTCAGGTAATTTCTCCCAAGTTTGAGCGCCTTCTTGACGCTTTGGAAGAGCGCGTCCACTGGGTCCGGCTTCCCATTGGAGGAGTTGCCTCCGACGACCATCAGCTGCCTCGACATCACGGTCCAAACTGGCGACAGGGCGGCACTCATGGACTCGAAGCAGGTTCGAAGAGCTGCCGCCTCGTTGCTGCCACTGCCGCTTCCCAATTCGAATCTCTTGACGTAGTCGAACTGTAGAAGATCCGTCAGGAGCTGCAGTGCCACGTACCAGGACAGCACCTTGGGCGCCGCGTCCTGCTGGAAGAAGCTTAGCAGGTCCGCCACGTTGCTGTAGTCGCGGACGAGGAGGAATACGCTGCTAAAGTTGCACCGCCTCGCAAACCGCTCCATCGATCCGGTAGCGACGGCGACAAGCGCCGGCGGCTCTAAGTACAGCTTTCTGTTGGCGATCTTCCGGTAAGGTGACTCCCTCCTGCGGTATGATGCGTAGACGCGGTTGTCCAGGGACACGACACCCGGGGAGATGAGCTCGGCGAAACGTTGGGCCCTGGAGACGGCGCGTACGATTCTCTTGACGTAGTGTGTGAGCACGGCCTTGATGGGGAACGCCGTCAGTAACGGAATTCCTCTCAGCGCGTACAGGACTGCGGTCGCCTCGACCCTCTGCGGTCTAAGCCTGACGAGTCCGTTCAGGCCATACCTGAAGGACACCTCCGAACCGACCGCCATCGCATCGAGCGAGGACGTCGCGTTCAAGACTTGTCCCAGGCGCAACTTTCGGAAGAGCAGCGTCACTTCCTGGTCGAGGTCCAGCTGCCCGGTGGCCATGTGCGCCAGGCACTCGGATAGCAGTGCGCTGCCCATGTCCAGAGCTTCTCGAACTTTTTCGCTGACCGCGTCCCTGGGTGGGTCGGGGATCAAGACGTCGCGCATCCGGGCCATGTACTGGAGTACGGACTCTTCGAGAAAGCCGTTGTCTCGTCGACTTTTAGTCCAGCGGGCGCACACGTGGGCGTGGAAATCGTCGCACGGATGTACGCCGTGGTCCAGGAGCGAATCGAGCGCCCTCTGCGGGTCAGCGCAGGCGAGGCCGTCGCAGTGGGTGATCGACGGCGATGCTTGCGGGCCCTGCCTCGTCTTGATGATGTAGATGATCGTGCAGACGATGCAGACGACACTGCATGTGGCGAAGCAGACCGGTTGCGACAGGTACTCTACGGTCGCGTTCGGTCCGCTGCTCAGGAGACCTGCGAACGGAGAGATATGTGTTCATAAGCCCCTCCCCGGTCGTGGTGCCGTGTCGACGAGTCGCAAGAACGCTTTGGAGGATGACTCACCCGACTGTGACCTAGAGGCAGACCCCTGTGCGGGTCGGTCTGTTCCGGGAGAGTCCGCTCCTCTGTCAACAGAAGGAAGCGGGCTGTCCATGCTTCTTCTTCTACCACTGCGGTGCTAGGGGCACTGCTTAGTTGTTGATGATGATTTGTTTTTCACAGAAAGAAAATCTGGCCATGTATTGATTCCGACCAATTCGTGTACTAAAGACAAGTCTAACGTACAGTGAACTGCACTGCAACCTAATTGGAAGCTGATTGGCTCTGTACATCTCGACATAACTGAGCTGTGGTGTGAAAGATAGAAACATTGATAAGAAGAAGGTGACGCGAGGTCTGCCCCAGTGATGCGACTCTAGTCTGCTACGCCACGCTGGGGAAGGGGCCTGTAGGAACAACAGAGGCAGGGTAGGAAGGCGAAGGGGGTGTGGCGAAAATTAAGACTGCAGCTACACCGC
The DNA here is from genome assembly GCF_050947875.1 of Dermacentor variabilis. Lineage (NCBI taxonomy): Eukaryota > Metazoa > Arthropoda > Arachnida > Ixodida > Ixodidae > Dermacentor > Dermacentor variabilis. Next base: position 15,289,042 of record NC_134578.1, on the reverse strand, counting down.
CTACTGTTGGTGTGTAACCCGCACATGTATGCTTCATGGCGCATCCACCATGGCTGAGAGGGGTCCAGGCTACTGGAGCTTAGCCAGCAACAGGATGACCGTCTATGGCTTGCATTATTTGCACAGTTGTTCGCGCCAGAGGTGTATTTGAGCGATATACCAACTGCTACAGGGCGTCAATTATTTGTCGCAGCATCGCCTTTATTACTGAGTACGACGGCCACGTCTCGCGCAGCACCCTCGTTCTCCTCGTTGGTGTTGTCCACTTTGTGCGTCACCGATATAAGTTCATCTGAAGTCGTCTTAACCACATCATGCTGGACTGGCGTAACTGGAGCCAGTGAAGTCAATGATGACTCCAGCCCTAGTCCAATTACCATTCACAATTAACAAGCGGACTTCCACATGCCCGAGAATGCGCACGCTTGTCAGTTCTTCCAGGGCGGCTTGCGTCGTTACCTAAATTCTTCCTGATATTTAACCGAACTCCTTTGATCCCTTCAGGGGCCACTTTTTTAACGTAGGCATTACTGATCTGCTTGTGCATAACACTAAGATTATTCGCGGGGTCGAGAGGCACGTAGCCAATCAGAGGATGCGATCCTGCGACGACTAGCTCACACACGTATTTTGTCCACCTGCGGTGTTTCCTCTTCGATCCAGGTTTGCCTTCCACGACGCTGAAGTCGCTGTCGGGAATCCATGGCCTCGCTGTGGGAGAAAGGACGGCAAATAAAACGTCCGTGCGCACAAGCTGTCGCCTGTACGCACAAAACGCAGGCAATCGCTTAGGCCAGCACCGTAAAAAAAGAGCTGTGGCGGTACCTAAGATGACTGAATTTCCACGGCCGAGCGTGGCGTGATGTGTGAAAGACTGCGCCCTGGTGTTGTCTTATCCCCATGCCCGTTAGGTTGTCGCACCTGTGTGTCCTAGACGTGAAGTCACACATTTCTTTTACATTACATTCTCGGGTTTTGCGTGCGAAAACCACGATATGATTATGACGCACGCCGTAGTGGGGGACTCCGGATTAATTTTGACCACCCGGGCATACCCGGGCTTTAACGTGCACCCAATGCACGGTACACGGGTGTTTTAACGCGGTAGCGTTAAAGGAACATCAAAGGAAAATACTATAGTCGGCGTGGACTGTTCAAATACCATTCCAGAAAGCTCGTAACGCTTGTTTCGTGCCAAGAAAAGACTTAGTTTACGAGGAAACTGCTTCTGAAGGGTCCGAACACCTTTTTCGAAATTCAAATCGCCCGCCATCCATCTGGCGCGGTGAGGCAGTGGGCACGGACGCCCCATTTGGTGATCGCTGTGTCTGAGGGTACGTCGGACAGACTTTCTCGCGCTTGCCGCGCTGGTGCTGAGTCATTCATGCCGGATTAAACCTTTCTTGCCCCGTATGGTGATCTACCTTCGAAGAAAACATCACTGATCTTTTCAGGACAGCAGTAGGGGCCGCGGTAGAGGCCCGGTCTGCTCTCCTGGGGCAGTATCTTCGCTCTTGGCAGGCTTTTCGTACGCTGTTGTCCGCGAGTTTTTGGGGGTATGTCTGAGTGGTCCCCTTTGAGGGAAATAAACGCCCAACGCCTTAGTAACCGCGTTTGAACGCCAGTGCCGGATGTCACGCTGTGAGAATTATTGACTTTGCGTCTCGCCCACGTTAGGTTAGGTTAGCATAGGTTTAGGTTACGTTAGCGTGAAAGGCGTTAGGGTGGCGCGGAGTATTCTCATAGCGGTTACGCCGTGAGGATTATATTGTCTTCTCGTCTCGGCCACGTTTGCTTAGGTTAATGTTAGGTTAGGTTGGGTTACCTTAAGTGGCGTTAGGGTAGCGCGACGTATTCTCATAGCGGTTGCAGGGGCGTCGAGCATCACCGGCGGCCTTTCAGCCACTTGCGTTCAAACGCGGTCGCTAAGGCGCTCTGACGACTAGGTTTTCAATATATGCGGCCCGGCCTTGTCCCTACTGCTCCGACGGAAACATCTCCAAGGTACATGCCGCCGTAAGGCGCGAGAAGGCTATGGTCCCGCACGACTGATTTAGCACGAGCGTCGCAGGTGCGAGACAGTTTGTCCGACACAGCGGTCGCCAAATGGGGCGTCAGTGCCCGCTGCTTCAGCTATTTCACCGCTCCGGCAGCCAGCGTGCGAGCGTACGCAAACTCCACCCCACTCCGCAATGCCGGCAGTGGATGATCACGGTGCTCCATCTGTCTGTTGCGTTCCATTTCACCTCTATCTTTAATGCGCTCGAAATAGTCACTCGCGTAAGACCAGGAGTTAGCTTGGCGTGCTCCTGCGTTCAATCAAGGAGTCCTGCTGTGTCTGTATGTATTCAATGCTGCCGTCCGCAATCCACTTATTTGTAAAGAAGAAGATGATCATTCAACCATTTGTGCGTATGCGCCATGACCACTCAAGTCTATCCCCCACAGTGGGTTTGTGTCGTTAATGGAGGCTTCATCATCATCATCACCACCACACCATCATCATCATCATCATCATCATCATTACTCAGGTCAGCAACGACAACTAGTATCCTCTTCGGCTAAGTTATGCACAGCTCTCGAACATACTTGCCCGCGCTAAACCGTCCGCAGCCACCGCCAATGCAAGAAGGTCAGCCTGTCTTCACGCAGCCCTGGCCTGTGCTGTTGTCAGCACCTGACGGCGATCAGGAGGAACACGTCAAGAACAGTGCTGACCATGGCGGGGAAGTGTCAGCCGTGGCCCTTGCGACAAGTGTGACAGGTGGGAGGAGTACGCTACAGAGTACAACATAGGAAAAAAGAACGCCACATTTCATTGATTCCATCCAGTCATCAATCTCACTGACTTGCACAACAGGCAGTCACCTAAAAGGCTATGGAATATGTTGCGCAAATGTTGTTAAATCTCTCCCTATTTTTTTTGCGATTTCTTCAAATGCCTGTAGTTCTACAGAATTACAAGCACTGGAATTACCTGAGGTTTGCCATCTGAGTTTTAGCACCTCCAGCTGTACCATCCGAGTTTTATTATGACCTCAGCTATAGCATCTCAGCTTTACTGTGCGAGTTTTGCCATCTGAGGTTTACTGTCTGAACTTTACCTTCTCGGCGCTGGTATCTTAAGCTTACCGTGTCAGCTTTATCACCTCAACTTTACCACATGATCCAAGCTTCACTGTCTGCGCCTTTCTCTCTCAGATTTACCGTCTGAGGTTTGCTATTTCATATTTACCAGCTGTTCCAAGCTGGTGGCGAAGCACCTCAAGTTGCCGATTTATTTCGCCTCGCACTGTCGGACTGCAATGCCAATCGCAGACAGGAGTGGGACCGCATAAGTGAGAGGTTCCTCCTTCTTCGTTTAGTTATTCACTGCTCATCTTCTAGACGGCATACGCACCGCTTAACGAGCCCGTAAAAACTTTCTCCGGCAGGACACACGCGCTCTTATCCCACCGTGTGTCTGCTCCCTCCCCCTTCACCTTACTGTATAGGCGGAGCAAGTTGGGCTTAGGAGGCTTCGGGCCGGGGTGGCCCTTACACCGGCTGTTGTCTCAAGGTGGAACTGGTCGCATTTACCACTGGGTGCTACGTGTCCATACTGCTCCGTTCCTGTGGTGGAAGCAGATGCATACCACCTATAATGGACATGTACGGGTTTAAAATCGGAACGCTCGCGTCTCCTACTGCAAGCCGGCCTCCGCTACAGTGTGACAACCAGCTATGACCGCTGGATACATGACAACAGATTCCACAAAACACCGCTTCAATTCATACACAACACAGGCCTCACAGCACACATATAATACACATATACGCATCAAGAATTATGCCTTAAGGACAAGTCTTTATCGCAATAAAAAAAAGCTGTTAACGGGAATCTTTCTTCGACTCTTCGTCTCACTTCGGTGGACAAGTGTCTCGACTCTGACAGAGGAAACTAGGTCGATCACTGGGATAGCGTAATCGAAGTTGGGCCGATCCCGGAAGCAGTATGCAATCAAATGCCATCAGGATTGGCTTGATGGGTCAATACCGATGCCTTGGCGTACGTGGTACAGGCCGCGTGAGAGTTATCATGTTGTTTGTAAAGTCAGACGATCATGGAGGCATTGCAAACGTCACAGAACCCTCATGGCAGATATAACATTAGCTAATCGTGCTAACCAAGTAGACGTGTCTTCCGCATGCACACCTCGGTATATAGTCCTACCTGGAAGCTACCGCTTAAGAGGAAGCTTTAGCTCGGGTCCAACTCCGACGCGGCCTATTCAAATACATGTAAAACGCAAAAACGTTTTTCTGAGGTAACCCGTAGACCGATTTTAATGAAATTTGTCGCATGCGAGAGAGAAAGCTAAATTCTAGTGACGGTTGGAAGCGGAATTTTGATTTAGGTCCTGAACTTTATGAAAGAAATTTTCAAATATGCGAAAGTTTGAAAAAAAATAGAAGCACAAAGTTTACAAATTCATAGCTCTGCATCAAGAACAGATATCGCGGTTCTGTAAACGGCATTCATTAGACCGTTGAAGGCGGTCAAATTCGATATCTCATTCTTCAGCTTACGTGAATTCATTACGTTGTGTACAAAGGTTCTGCAAAAGCTGTATTTCCGTATTACAAATATTTTCTAGATTTATGTGTAACACATCAATTTTGTCCTCTTTAGATGTACTATTAGATGCGATTCACAGAACTGTATTATCATTTTAGTTGCAGAGTTACAGAGTTGTAAACTTGATAGTTTCGTTTTTTTGAAAATTTTCGATTTTGCCAATTTATAATAAAGAATGAGGACCTAAATCAAAAATTCAAGACGAACAGTCACTAGATATTAAGTTTATTTCCTTTAAATGCAACAAACCTCGTCAAATTTGGTGCAGTGGTTGCCGAGAAAAACGAATTCTCCTTTTACATGTATTTAGATAGGAGCACTCGAGCTAAAGCTTCCTCTTAACCCTGTCGGTCATTATCCGTTTGTTTCTGGCCCATTCTCGCGCTCCATTCGAAGTCCTTCTGCGGCCCGATCGCACGCAGACACGCCGACGGGCGCTGCCTCGCGTCGCTGGCCTCACAGCTCGAACACGCCGTCGCGAGGGCCACGCGCTCGACGGGCGCCAAGAAGAAGGGCCAGCCGCGCGACCGTGCTCTGCTGCTGCCTGATGTCGTGCCTGGCGGTCGTCGCACTGGCCTCGGCTTCCTGCATCGTGCTCGCCCTCGTGCGCAACGACGAGAGGACGTACGCTCTCGCGTGGCGCCTGATCGGCGAGTTCTTCGCCGACGCGGCTGGCTCCCGACGCAAGGCGCGGCGGCCGAGGGAACCCGTCTTGGAGACGACGACGCCGACGCCGACGACGATTCCGGTGCCGTCGCTTTATGCCCTTTTCAGGGGCATCGGAAACAGCAGTATAGCTATGGTTAACGCTGACCGCGGTAAACGAACGAACGAGTAAAGCGCTTATATGATTGATTGATTGATTGATTGATTGATTGATTGATTGATTGATTGATTGATTGATTGATTGATTGATTGATTGATTGATTGATTGATTGATTGATTGATTGATTGATTGATTGATTGGACGATCGATCGATAGTGGAAGACGAGAACTGATACATGGCGCGGCAACACACAGTTCCATGTTGTATTGTAAGTAAATCTATATTGTGATGAAGACGAGTAGCACCAACACGCATCGCCAAGGCTAGACAGGACTATCAGAAGAAGCTGACGTCAAAGCTGTAGCAGACAGCGCGCTGAGCACTTGACGCTGAAGCTAGGAGACAGCGAGCTGCCCTACATAAGCTTGAGCGGTAGCTTAAGGCAGCGGGCTGTCTTTAAGCTTAAACGGCTGTTTCTTCTGTGTAACGTTGGCGATGCTGGTGGTGGTGGTGCTCCTCTTATTTATCACAATATAGATTTACCTGTCACCCTACTAACTTTCCCAGTATGAAGGCCGCGCTGTTAAACACTTCCCACCTTCTGGTTACGTTGCCGTACAAAACGCCCTTCGCACACCCGTTTATTTTTGTAGTTCAAAGTAGTTCAGTTATCAATCGATTCATTCTTCGTCGAAACTTCAGTCTCGATTTAGAACAGCCCTCTCGTGCGATTCTTGCATTACTAATTTCTTTGCGGTCGATTAAGAACTTCGATTAGGCGCTGGTCGGTTTCATACTTTCGTCATGATCATCGCTGTTGCAAATGAACTATAGTATACGAGGGTTCTGCGTTTTCGGGTAAATCCAATTAGGTCCGAAAAAAAAACAATGAGGTTATATAGTTATAACCTCCTTCAAGTAAGAAAAGAAAGTGGCGGTAAGAATATAGGAGCGGTTTTTTAAAGTAAATTTGAGAGGGAAGTGAGGATGCGACTCTCGAGCCCCCTAAAAGGGTAGAGCCGTATACAGTCGTACCTCCATGCCTTTTGATTACGAGGGATAATTGTCACGAAACAAACAGAGCTTGCTCCTTAGCATATAGTTGATTGAGTGAGTGATTCATTCATTCATTGAGACCGAGATACAGACAAACAATTTATACAGCGCGCTCAGTACATTGAGCTATTTTAAAGTCTTCAGCATGTGGTCGTTAGAGAACTAGACACACAACACCTTACACCTAACTGTAAGGAAAAAGAAAGCACACCGTAGGCAGCGTTTCACAAACTGCTTGTACAAATAAATGTGCAAGACCTTGCTCACGACATTAGCACAAAAGACATTTCAAAAGAAAAGCACATTTGAAAGCAAACTATGCAACCTAAATATTGTAGCACTTATGCCCGATATCGTCAAAAATTTACCAATCACGTAGTGCTAGTGGCGGACTTGGAACAGAAACAGAGTGGAATAGTTTTACGTCATCGCAGCCCAGATCTCGTATTAAAAATGAACTTCACACCTGAATCGGGAGTAAAAAATTGGCGGATCCCACGCGTTGGTGGGAATCGATGCAAGCGCAGCTATGTATATGCTGTTTGCTTTCACTGACGTGGCAGAAGTGTCAAACTCTAATTGAATTGTGGGACAGTATATAATTCAATTCATTTTATAATTGCATGTATGCATTGTGTACATACATTCGCGACGGGCACCATGTTTCGCTGCGTAGACGCTCCTGTTCCGCGCGACGCTCCTTTCGGGTCTCAGTGCGCGCTTTGGAGCCATTTTGCTGGCGCGTTTTACAGCGAAGCCGTTTACATCTACCAACCGGCGATTCTTTCGTGGTGGTCCTCAGAAAACTCGGCTCCATACACTGCACCATGCAATTGTACGAGCTTTCCTTTCAAGAGCGGGTACGTACTACTGGCAAAGCCACTCGGCTTTGCCAAAGTATTCTGTTACATTCAGAAAGTATTCTATTGTTAAGTAATACCCTTTGCACAGTAACTTCAAGAAACGCGGAAGAAAGCCCAGTGGATGCTGCGTACGCCGAACTAAAGCTGTCTAAGGTATTGTAACGGTACCGAGAGGTACGATACACTGCATGTTACTTACAAATACAAACTGTAAATTTTACAAAGAACAAAGAAGAAACAACGTATGCCCACGTACTCATTTCATTCGTTAGACTAGAATATGTTGAGTGGATGGTAACAGCTTCGCTGGCAATCCCCCTTCACAGAGTGGATTGGGCCTTCACATTTTTTTACGTGCTCCTGCAGCACGCTGTTGATACGCCAGCGTTTTCATTTCAGTTCAGTTCTTTATTTCGGACAACAAAGTCTTGGATGCAAGGGCAAAAGGCAGATGTGATCTGCCTGACGGCACTCTAGCACCAGAATGCACGTACTCAGAGCATGCATCAACGTATAATGTTTACACTACCACAGCACAGCAGGCGGCCGCCACAGCTCAACGCCTGCAGTTTTGTCGCATAGCGAAGCAAGCAAGCAAAGCACGTGTCATGCGCACAAAGTGTGAAACGCTGCCGCGGCGGCGGCGGCCAGGATGCGCAGAGGCGAGCCCCATCTGGTGTTGTTGCAAGGAACCCAGCGGCGCGCGCGACCCAAACCACAGCAGCAGCGCCCGGAAAAGTAGGGATAAATCTTCGCTTCAATCAGTATGCATCTATTTCTTTAAAAAAAAGCGCTGTATCTGATCGGGTTTCGTTGTCCGTCAGCCAGCCCTCTTATGACTCCTAGTATACCGGCATGCTTTGCGGTAGCGGTGGCGTACTGAAACTTGTTCCGATATACGTGGCCTTGGAGATTGCAGCGGCGCAACTCGAGGTGCGAATCTTAGAGGCCACCGAATATACTCGTAATCTCCGAATCCGCGGAGACTGCAATGATGCCAAATCACGTGAACATTCCAGCACCACTTCCCGCCAGCCCCTATTGCGTTTCCTGTGTTCGTTTCCGTCAGCGGAAGCGTGCTGACGATGATAGCTGCGAAAGGCCGCGAAATTTGGAGGAATTAAGCAATACACTTAACGATGTATATTCCCTTCGCGCTCGTGAACTTCAACGTGAACAACGTCCCCAGGATCCGGTCCTTGCGGTGCTTGCAGGAAGATCGCTTGTATACCGCTTTACCATTGAGCACGTGTCTTAACTGCGATAATGCCTTGTCATTAAAGCGTGGGGTTTTTCACCGGACAAAGGAAGTCGGTCGAGCTTCCACCCTCGTGCTCACAGATTACTTAAGCATGCGAAAAGTTCCACGCGATGAGCTATATCATCATCACGAGTTGCTTACACGATGGAGGTCGCTAGGCAACGCGCCAAAATGGCTCGCGTTGCTAGGATAAGCCGTGCCGTACGCTTTGCTCATGATTCGATGGTACACTCGTCCTTGTTGACAGAGTCAGCGACAGCACACGAGTCAATCCCGGTATAACGGCCTCCTCATCGGCACGGATGACTTCTGCCCCGATGCACAGACAGGTAGACGGAGCCAAGTGCGTTTTAATTCTCACGTTTTCTATTTTTACCTATGCGCGTGCTGCCAGGGGGCTGCCTTCCGCGCTTGGCGACGATCGTACGGGAAGGTTTACAACTCAGAAAACGTAAGTGGGAGGAAAATTGCGTAATAAAAGAAAAGAACATGCTCGGGAAGCGAGAAAGCGGAAAAGCGTGTTCGCCGAGTCCATCGTTCTCGAGGACGCATCGAGACGGAAACTCCGCTGCACGTACCCTTCAAAGTCAAAGAACCTTGTTTATTGCGCGGCGCGTCGATCGCAGCTGGCGACACGAGATGCCTTTTAGGATGCGCACGCATGCATTACGACGCTTCTTTTTTTTTTTGCACATATGTTTGTTTGTCTGATTTGTTTTCCTCATACATGGCGTGCTGCCATTAGGCAGTCCTGCATAATGCGCGAGATATGTTGCGTCGCGTTTTCGAGGCTTTCGACTGTGCACGTCGACCTCGTGAACATCGTCGAGGCGCGCGTTTCGCATTCCGGCAAGTCATCTAGCGTGGCCGCGGCTGGGAAGCAAACAAGTTGCGAAGAAAGCGCGTTTTTTTTTCTCCGCAACTCGTAATCGCCAACTCTACCATTCTTCTTTTTTCGAGAGGGTTACGAATTTGGGCTCCTTCTACGAATTTACGGTTGTTGCGTCAAGTTTTACGCAAAATAGATTCCGTTCGTGAAAAAAGACTGTTCAAAGTGTTAAAAATACGGGGTGGCAAAGGATTGAAAAAGAAATACAGCAGATCCGACATGCCCTGTTGTAACCCATATACAGCGAAGCTTTCCGTAAACCCATGGATAAGGAATGCTGAAACATGTGTCTGTGCTTATTCGATGTGAGTGCAAAGTGAAACCGAGCGCTTTACTCACGTTGGCGAAGAATGCGAGGCACCTTCGAACGCAACCAGCGTTTAGGGGTTGAAAAAGGCAAGCTGGATTTCTGCGCCATTTGTTCGGGGTACGCGACCTCCCCTTGGAGGCGCAGATGCGACCGTCCACACGGTTGCCAGGCGACGCAACGGTGGCGTCATCGGTGAACAGCTGACGTGCACTATACTCTGGCGCCATCTCGCAGCCATCGTCGCCGCAGAGCCCGTCTTGCGCGGCGCTACGCTTTTCTTCTCACGCTTTCGTCATACCCTCCTCCTCCGCTTTCCTCCTCGCGCTCTCTTCGCTATCGCCGTCTTTCATCCTCCGCTGCGCTCCGCGTTCGCTCTTTCATCCTTCGCTCGGTTACGCTGAGGACGCCGACGCTCGCCGCGGGAACGCGCGCGTAAGAGCTGCGCTCTAAACTGAGGTAATGACAGTGTTATTGGTTACGACCCTACTTCAGTGTCCAGGAAACACAACACGTACGTCAGCTACTTGAAGCACATGTTCGCAGCACAGGTGAAACGATCGGGCGAAGTGTGGGTGGGGTCACACACTTTGTGGTCACCCTTGTTGCTGGTGTTCGTGACGTTACTATAAGCAGATACCGTATTTTGTTCCCAGCTGTCCCACCTTCCTGTTGTAAGCATGCGTTCTGTCTACGTGTCTCTCTCTTCTCCTTGTCCTCTCCAGTGCGCGTCTTCCATCACAGTATGAAACAGTGTCCATCATAACGAGACAGAAATGCATGTATTTTCCAATCTTGTTCTTGAAAAGACCGTCCATAGACCGGACTGCGAGTTTCTACATATTAACGTTGCAGAAATGCATGATCACCGACAGCTCTCTGAAAATTTCGTTCGTAAAGCGGGGTGTCCACACCAACGGGGTCCATATTAACGAAACATGCCTGTATATATAGCTCTCGATCGCGTCTCACCAATATACACGCGGCCTTATTCCTACAACGCTGTTTTTCATTAAGCCAGAGGATTTGTTCGGTCTCGAAGGATTATACAGCCTGTTTACAGGGGTTGGACTCCGCGTCGCTGTTTCATTTAGAATACCACGAAGCGATCAGCTCCCAATTTATAAATAGCCCACACATGCGTCGGTTTCAAGCGGACGCTAAGCTCTACACACATACGGGGATTCGCAGCGCATCCAATGTTGAATCTCTCGCGATGGCGGTGGCATGCAGATAACATCTGTTGCCGGCAAATGTCGCCCGAAAACTATCGGGCCGATCGCCGCGTGCGGTGATAATCGCCGAGCTCTTGACCTTACGAACCCAAAGTGGAAAGGAAGGGAGAGAAATCGACACACGGAGAACGCGGTTCGAAGGCCAGGCACGTAAATGATCGGACCACAATTTTTTTGTTTTCCTTGCGCAGAATAATTCAGCCGCAGGGCTTCTCTTTGACGCTTTACGAAGAGACAGGAGCTAATTTGAGAGAGAGCACCTGTTTACGCCAAGGCTACAAAGGAAACTCGTACGTGTTTCTGAGAAAGAAAGCTTGGCAGTTGAAGAAAAATTCGTCCTGCTTCGGGATTCGAATTCGCGAGCCAACACCTTATACCGCGGCGGTCGCCCTCTCGTATATGAGCTGGCCACGAGGCCGTCAGATCACAGAGCAAGGGCGAATTAATCGACAACTTGAAGCACTGGGACAACTGAACATGGCAAATCAGTTCTGCAGTTTCTCCCTTTCATGAACTTTCCTCCAGCAATCTTTCCTTTTTGAAAATTCTTAATTTTGAAGTCATAAAGCCGTTTGAAGCCGCAAGGAAGAGGTGGAGGAAAGAGAAAAGCAGAAGGCAGGGAGGTTATCCAGAATAAGGCCTGGTTGGCTGCCTTACACCGGGGGAATAGGAAATGGGAAAACAAAGATGACCGAGAGAGAGAGGAGGGAAGGAAAGAAGGAAATGTGCGGTGAGTTCGCTGACTCGTGTGGTCTAATAGAAATTGCATTAATAGTCACAGACGTTCACACATGCCCGTCGTCCTCAAGAAGCACAAAAGAGCCTTCACCGCTTTATGGCCCGACGAGCGATGGGGGCGGTGTTCCAGTAGCACCTGCACGGAAAGCGGCGGATTGTCCAGTTTTTGGAGAGCGTTAGCAAGTAAGAAGTAAAGTATAGGCCGATCCAAGGGCCTGCTGTACCCAGCATTCCCACGCTGGCTGAAACCATCACGCTTGCCGATCGGTGCCGCGGGGTTCCCCCTGGCAATTCTTTTGCTGCGTGCAGCAGACCTGCTCACAAGACACGAGTTCGACGCGTGCCAGGAAGCAAGTGGGCGACACACGTCTCGCACGCAAACACAGCGGGCGCGCGGCGTCCTTGCATGCCGATCGTTGCGTTGCGTCCCGCGTGGGGGCGCCCCAGAAGGCACGGTGGTGCCAAGCCGCGATCGCGTGCCGTTGGACGCGATCGCCACGCCGGGACGTTCCCGCTGGCACGGGCACCTGCGCGACCAGAACGACGAGGTCTTGGCACGCGTAGCTCGTGCAACGGTTTCTTTCCTCGTGCGCGCTGACCGAGCCGCAAGGGCGGGGCGAGGAACGATCGAGAAGATCGCTATGTGGTAATACGGAAGGAGCCCGAGCGTAGCCTCCCATATTTTTCAATGGCTTTAGCAGGGAAGAAGTTTGGGCGTGTTGGTAGTTCAATCGTAAACTGTGATACATAGCGCAAGAACGACACAAGGACGAAGCAAGAACACGGGACGAGCGCTGACTTTCAACAATTGATTTAGTGCAGTTGGTAAGTGTATATATATACTCACTGGGAAGCCACTGCAACAGACACACTGAAGGGAACGAAGAAAAGAAAAAGCAGTTATGTGACTACTATGCCCAAAAAGTTCAAGCTCTTTCTGAGATAAAAGGATAGACGGCGTGCTAACACAATGGTCACCTGCTCTAACCATATCAGCTGCTTCGACAATCTTCCTCGTTACCTTATTCATGTGGTGATAGACAACAACAGTTTGTTTTAAGAGAGTGTAACATGGTGCCTTCACGCAGTGAGCATATATATATATATATATATATATATATATATATATATATATATATATATATATATATATATATATATATATATATATATATATACACTCACTGAGTGAAGGCACCATGCTACTCTCTCTTAAAACAAAGGGGCTTTAATAACAACTAAACAGCGCTGCCCCCTGTGTTTCCTCCTCTCTCCACCCATTCCAGCACAGGGCAATGGAGCCCTGGACTGGGGGCCCCACTCATCGAGGAAGATTTCCTACTTGTTTTGCCAAATAAATGTTTATTATCTCCCTCTGCTGTCCACTGCGGCGGCAACACGATTCGTCATTTTTATACCTGTTGTTGGTAGACTATGTACAACTTTAGCTGGGCGCTGGTGCCGCTCCGTGCCACCCGTTTCTTGCCTTCTGCATGACGGGCGACCACGCGTGACGAAAGCTGGTTGACATGACCCTAGCAATGCTCCCCCATAGACTGTGACCAACTACTGGGAAAGTGGCGCCCTCTCGTTGACCACCGGTCTTGCCGTCACTGGGTAGGCATTGAAGAAATGTAGGAGGCCTTGTGGCCTGCAACATAAGAGATGGTTTGATAAATTACTGGCGAAAACTCTGTCGCATTCGTCTACCGGAGATGTAAACATGGTGGTTCAGCCAGCATGAGAAATAATGTGCAATACATGGATTCACCTATAAAGCTTGTCCTTCTGGCTTCAAATGACATAGCAAATTCGTTATTTTCCATATTCGACAACATATTGCGTGCTATGTGCAATAATTTTGAAGGATGATGCATGTGCACGGAGTTTTTATTGCCTTTGGCGTTTAAAAGAACAGAAACGCTTAGAAATGTTGTCCAATGAAGGCCTCTAAAGCGCAGTAAATGAATCCACAAGAACGTACTGATCCACAAGTGCGAATATTCGGCAAATTTATGTAGAAACCATTACTCCCATGGAAGCTAGCTGAAGGATTACAGCGCTAGCGTTCCATCCAGTAATTTTTCTCACAAACCTCATGGCTTGAACATGGCCTCCGATATCTCGGAGGCTATGACTTGAGAGACGCAGATAACGGGAGAGGGGAGTTTCATTGCTTTCATATAAAGTATACACGCACGCACATAGCATACACAAGAACACACAATAACTACAGAATATCTGGTCCAGAACGGACGTCACCGCGTCATCATTATTATTGCGTTACGTCGCTATATTTATCCTTTCTCACAAGCCGTGTTCTACTAATTCGCTTTCTTACATTGTTTAGGGTTATTGTTTTATTTATTTATTTATTATTCAACCTATCTCGTTTCTCTTCCCCTGTGCTTTTTACAAGACGTGTATTTGTGCTTGTGTACTCTCAACCGGAACGCTTCTTTATACTACTCAGTTTCTTTCTTTTTTCGTTCCAAACGTGTGAGTATATAGCACATCTTATTTCCTGTTTCCGGGAAGACTGGGTCCAACGTATTAATGGCGCCTGCCCGCACGAGTGGCTTCGTTTCCGATTAGTCATCCCTGCTTCTTCGAAGAACCAACAGCACATGTTGCCTCTTTATAACAGCTAAAGCCCCTTAAAATTCGTAAAGTAGCGACACTCTCCTCCTCCACCTTCACTCCTCCTCGTTTCTCCTCTCTTTCACGCTCCCTCCTCGACCGTGGCGCCGCCTACACCGCTCGAGCGTAGCAACGGCGCCAACATGCGCTCCTCGCCACTCCGTAGACGCTTCTCGAGCAAAAATGGCGCTGACGCACGGCGCGAGGGCCCACGTGATGCTATTAGGCCAATGGTCGTCGGCCAGAGCGCGCGAGGAGGAGGCGGCATTCTTTAAGGCGTGCCGCTACTTTGCGAAGTTTAAGGGGCTTTAATAACAACTAAACTTGACATGAAAACTGTTTACAGCGCAAACACATGCAACCACAAAGTATAAGGGACAGGACACAAGCGACACAAGGACAGACACAACTAAACAGCGCTGCCCCCTGTGTTTCCTCCTCCCCTTCACATCCCCCACTTTTTTTAAACCATTTGACCTCCTGCCCTTCTTTGCACACCGACTGAAGAGCTAGGAAGCTTTAGCTAGGGCCCCACTCCGATGGCGCTTATGCAAATGCACGTAAAACACGGAAACATTTTGTGAGATAACCACTGGGCCAATTTTAATGTTTTAATGAATATTGCTCCATTTGAGAGAGAAAGTTAGGTTTCAGTGACTGTTGGAAGCGAAATTTTGATTTAAAACCTGAATGTATTCAAAAAAGATTTTTTGAGAATTGGTGAGCTTAGAAAAATAGAAGCGCGAAGTTTACATATTCGTAACTCTGCACCAAGAAAATATATCGAAGTTTTATGAAATGCGTCCGTTAAAGCCTCCAAAACGAACAAATTTGATATACCAATGTATATATTGCGTAAACTTCTTACATTGCTTAAAAGGGCCTTGCAAAAGTCCCATTCGCATTCTAGTGGTCAATTTGAGAGCCATGCAATAATAGATCAATTTTGTCCGCTTTAGAAGTACTATATATATATATATATATATATATATATATATATATATATATATATATATATATATATATATATATATATATATATATATATATATAGTATTAGGCACAATTTGCAGAAATGTAGTATTGTTTCTTTATTGCTGAGTTACAGAGCTGTAAACTTGATAATTTCATCTCCCGAAGATTTGCGATTTCCAACAATTGCTATTAAAACACTGAAGGCCTAAAACGAAAATTCGCTACCGCTAGTCACTCGATTCCAACTTCTTGTAAATGCAACACACCTCATCAAACGTAGTGCATGTGGTTGGCAAGAAAAACGATTTCTCCTTTCTCATGCATGTCCTTAAATAGGAGCCGCCCGAGCTAAAGCTTCCTCTTAAGCTTCTCCTCCTCCTCCTCACACACTGAGGGCGGGGGAGAGTGATTTATGCGTGCATGAAAAACGCTAAAAGGCCAAGTGACAGAAGAAGAACAACTAGGGGGCCGCGCACGAAGCGCTTGTGTTCGAAAGCTAATCCAACAAATAACAGATAAAATAGAATGTGCCGAAGAAAGCACAAGAACAAGTTCGTACAACGCCCGACATCCGTTGTTTACCGAATCGCCCTCACCTGCGCCAGTTCCGGCAGATGTCTAAGTGACGAAGGTTGAGGCCGCGTTGCAACGAGGTGAATAAGTTGTTACCACCTGACTGGATTTCTCGCCCTCCGTACTCAGGTGGCTGCCCACCTTACTTTGATAGAGACTCCGTCAGTACTCCCGTAACCCATCCCTCAATGTACTTAACCATTAACCCAATAACCTTAACCTTAACCCAATAATTTTCTGCATCGTCCGTTTAATGAACCTCGACTTCGCGCCAGCGCGGTAGTTCAATCCTTCGCGACTCCACGTTCATGGAACAGGCGGCCCGTAAAGTTTACGTACTCTTGTCGACACTCGCCGGCAGGTATAGCCAACAGAGCCGTTTTCACGTTTCGGACGCGTCCTGCAACAACACTTTCTACATACAGTCTCCAACTGAGAGGTTCCGGTCAACACCGACACACGCGCTCTCTTCATTAACAACCTTCCCCGTGTTCTCTCACTGGACAAGTTATGCAAATGGCCGAGAAACGGCAAATTGGCGTCCCGCGGCCTTTACGTGCGTACCGTATACCATCGAACGTAGTGTGTCGGCCTTCACTTTCTTTTTTTTTCTTTTCTTTTTTTGCGCAGAGAAGGCGGGAAGTCGGCTTGAACGTACGTGGCGGCCGAACAAGAGGTTGTTTAGCTCGTTTTTGCCAAACAAGCTTGCGTTGTCGCTCGTGTGTTTGCGTGTGAGTCGAAGCAGTGCGCTACCAACAAGTCCAATACTTCACTTGTGTAATACACTGTAGTCTGCTGTAGCCAGACCTTCGAACTTTTGAGTACTGAAACGTGGGACGATTTAAATAATAGCGTCAAATATAGGCGCCTTCTTACAGCATGTTATGGAAAAGCCATAGACGTTCACTTATTAAAAGCTGCTAGTTCTAAAGTGCCAAACTTTGTTGTTTTTTGCTGGTGGTGTGATGTTTATTCTGATTTTTCTTTTATTTATTTCGATCGTTCTAATTCTCATTTTGGGCTATTACGTTTATTTTTGTCGATATTGCTGCGCTCTTAACGTACCGCCTTTTGGTGCATATATGTACCATGGATGTCTTGTCGGGATCCTTTGGCAACATCATTATGCCCCGACAACTTTATTCATTTGTGCTTCGATACTCGATCGTGAGACTGATAAAGTTTAAACGGGGTAGAGCTTAAATGACATACAAGAATCGAATGTGCACTTGGCCATCCGCCTTGTCACGCTGAGTACATCGGTTTTCATCAGATCACCAAAGCATAACGGCGTTTCATTAGGCTATCACTTGAGACACTCTTTGGGATGTGTTCCGATTAGTCGGTAGAACTTATGTGGAAGAGGGTCAAAATGTTCCGGCTATGTCCTTTCTAAATGGGGCAGTGAATATTTTTTTGTTCAAGTAGCCATGGGAGTGAACTTCCGTACACGGCTCCTTGGAAGTTCACACGGCCGCGGACTATAACCGAATAAACGTGGTACGGCGCACACGGGCAGAGTGTGTGTGGTGGCGGCCGATAGCATCCTCGTCTTGCAACACGCTGGTGAAACTGCCGTGTTGCCCATTCGTCTCAATAGGCCGGACCGACGCACAGTTTCGCCTTGAGACTACTTCGCTACGAGAGAGAACCGCCGAGCTTCCTACAGAAACCACGAGAGGGCGTTCAACAGGCTGAGGCTGGAAGGGGAAGGCTTAGGTAACGATTGTCTACAGCTTTTGAGAAAGATTTACCTAGAAAATGCCGTTTGCGTTGAATGGGAAGGGATGAGGAGCGAGGAGAAAGTTCATATCAACAAGGGACTGAGGCAGGGGTGCCCTTTATCCCAGCTGCTGTTTATGATGTACATGGTGAGGATGGAGAGGGCGCTAGAAGGAAGTAATGTAGGGTTTAATCGCTCATACAAACAGGCGGGTACAGTAGTAGAGCAGCAACTCCCAGGTTTATTTTATGCGGACGACATTGTGTTGCTAGCTAACAAGCAAAGTGATTTGCAACGTCTGGCTAATATCTGTGGACAGGAAGGCAACAATTTAGGTTTGAAATTTAGTGTTAGAAAATCAGGTGTTATGGTATTCAATGAAAACAGTGAACAGACAGTGGCAATACAGGGCAAGGAAATAGCTCGGGTAAGAGAATATAAATACCTTGGTATATATAGATAAACAAAAGCAATAGATATATGGAAACACAGGAAAAAACAATAACAGTAAAGGGAAAGAGAGATGCAGCCATAATGAAAGCGCAGAACGCTATGAGGATACAATAGGTACGATGTGCTCCGGGTATGTGGAGAGGTGTAGTGGTTCCAGGACTTACTTTTGCAAATGCGGTTGTTTTCTTGAAATCAGGGGTACAATCAGCACTCGATGGGAACCAAAGGTCAGTGGGTCGCCTCGCATAAGGCGCTCACGGGAAGAGTACAAATGAAGTTGTGCAGGGTGATATGGGCTAGAATAGTTTTGAAGTGAGGGAAGCTCACAGTAAAATTGATTATGAAGAACAACTGAGGAATATCGAAGAAAGTCAATGGGCTGGGCGAGTGTTGAGGTATCTGTACAGGAAAAACATTGATGCACAGTGGAGGAAAAGAACTAGGAAGCTTAGCAGCCCAGCAAGTATGCGGCCTGTAGGGTGGGCAACACAGCAACAAAGAACGTCAAGCGGAAAGTCAGAGAGGCTGAAATAATCTCATGGGTGGCGGCAGTGGAAAAGAAACCTGCCATGAGTGTCTACTTAAGAGGAAAAAACATCAGGAAAGAAACAATTTATGATAACTCAAAGGGAAGCTCATTACTTTTCGAAGCGAGATCGGGATGCCTTAGAACGCGCACCTACAAAGCGAGATATAAGAAGGAAGAAGCAGCATGTGCTTGCTGCGGTAAAGCTAGAGAAACGATGGAGTATGTTTTATTAGAATGTGAAGACATCTGCCCAGCGGTCGATTCAGGCACCACTGGCCTCCTTGAAGCCCTTGGGTTCAGCGAGAGCAGGGGAAAAGTAAACATGTCCGCAATAGAGATTAGTAAGAGGCGATTGGAAGATTGGTGGAAGAAAAGTAGAGAAACGACAAAAAACGGAGACGTACAAAAGCAAAGTTTGCAATAGGGGGTCAGAAAATGTGGTTATGGGAGTTCATAGTGTTTTTCTTTCTTTTTTTTTTCTTGTTTAACTTGGACAGGACATTAGGCAGTATAATAGCAAGAGCTTGGTGGCGCAACCCACCGCCCCTTTCCAAAGGGGACGCTCATAACATCCATCCATGCGTAGAGCATCGAGTGAACTTTCTATTTTGAATGGTTTTGCTTAGTGTACAAAGAATTGGAAGGTTTCGATACAGCACAACGGCTAAAAGAACGAGTTTTGTGGTAGATAGACCCTGATTCAAAAGAGACACTCATAATGTCATATTCATCGTCGTTGTCGTCGTTCAAACGCCACTACGATGATGATGATGATGATGATGATGATGATGATGATTCAACGGCATCCCCTTTGAAACGGGGCTGTCACAAATAGTCGCCTAGCCTGTGTTCACACAGTTCTTTTATCTAGCATTTTTGTACACACCTCCTTAATCTGTTTTGTTTTCATCAAAACCTCTTGTGCCGCTATAGCTATGACTACAAGATATGCGGTCGTATCAATCTCTTCCCTGCTTTCTTTTCCACCAATACTCTAAACGTCCCTTTCTTGTCTCGACTGCCGACCGGTTGACGCTTCCGCCCACTTTAAACCCAAGCGCTTCTGGAAGGTGTACGTTACCTACGGTTCTCACTGAGTGAACCTTTTCGCATTCCATTGGGATGTGCTGAGTGGTCTCCGGATTTTCGCTGAACCATGCACCATGCCTCGTCTAGTTCTGAATATTTTCTCCGGTATGTTCTTGTCCGTGGGCAACCGGCTCGAGCCTGAAATCACAAGGCCAGTGTTAAATGGAACATATGATTTCCATTTAGGCACGGTCAATTATTTTTCATGAAGAAATAATTCATCAGGATTTCTTGTAAATGGTACATGCGCTCAAATATGCTGCAGACAGTGTATACAGTGAGTGACGTTAGGACTTGCATCTATGAGTCCATTCCAATAATGAACACAAATACAGTATTCGGCCGTGGATTACTGGTTATACGTGGTACAACTTATTGCAGATAGTTTCTTGCTTTTTTGACGCATAAATACCCATAGAAAAACATACCAGTGTGCCCCCCATCCAATAATCTTATACGAACGCATATGGTCATCCCGTATAAATACTCGTGTGTTCACATATATAAGAACGAGAAGAAAGGCGTTAACCGAGGGGCCCGATTTTTATTAATCGTATCATGAGAAGCCAACAAGGACACCAAGGACAACATAGGCGAAATTACTTGTACTTACTAATTGAATTAAAGAAATGATAAAAAAATGGCAATGAAAGTGGATGAAAAAACACCAGGTGGGGAACGATCACACATCTTCGCATTACGCGAGCGATGCTCTAACCAATTGAGCTACCGCGGCGTCGTTTCCCCATCCACTTTCTTGGGTATTTGTGTGTTACTACTAGAGCTAAACTTGGGAGTGTTAGCCAGCGCCACCAATCACAAACCTTGGCGGCGGATGTGGAACTGCAGCTTTTCTGCCGCAGGCGTCACGAGTACGTGATCTTTCTGGGAGGCGCTGGCTAACGCTCCCAAGGTTTGTTCTAGTAGTAACACATAAATGCCCAGGAATGTGGATGGGGAAGCCGTGCCGCGGCAGCTCAGTTGGTTAGATTATCTCACGCGTAATGCGAAGACGTGTAATCGTTCCCCACCTGCGGCAAGTTGTTTTTTCCATCCACTCCATTGCCATTAATTTATCATTTCGTTAATTCAGTTAGTAAGTACAAGTAATTTCCCCCATGTTGTCCTTTGTGTATTTGTTGGCTTCGCACACACACACACACACACACACACACATATATATATGTGTGTGTGTGTGTGTGTGTGTGTGTGTGTGTGTGTGTGTGTGTGTGTGTGTGCGAAGCCAACAAATACACAAAGGACAACATAGGAGAAATTACTTGTACTTACTAACTGAATATGAACTATGTACTTACTAACTGAACACATGTGCGTGCGTGCGTGCGTGCGTGCGTGCGTGTGTGTGTGTGTGTGTGTGTGTGTGTGTGTGTGTGTGCGTGCGTGCGTGCGAAGCCAACAAATACACAAAGGACAACATAGGAGAAATTACTTGTACTTACTAAGTGAATATGAACTATGTACTTACTAACTGAACACATGTGCGTGTGTGTGTGTGTGTGTGTGTGTGTGCGCGCGCGAAGCCAACAAATACACAAAGGACAACATAGGAGAAATTACTTGTACTTACTAAGTGAATATGAACTATGTACTTACTAACTGAACACATGTGTGTGTGTGTGTGTGTGTGTGTGTGTGTGTGTGTGTGTGTGTGTGTGTGTGTGTGTGTGTGTGTGTGTGTGTGTGTGTGTGTGTGTGTGTGTGTGTGTGTGTGTGTGTGTGTGTGTGTGTGTGTGTGTGTGTGTGTGTGTGTGTGTGTGTGTGTGTGTGTGTGTGTGTGTGTGTGTGTGTGTGTGTGTGTGTGGCGCACGTCCGACGTATAAGACATACCACACATGATATATGTGAATATTCTGGTTCTTATATGGAATTTCCGTATGTTGGAATAGTTGTATGTTGGGCACACAAATTATTTCGATAGGGCCACACCCATTTGTTTCCAATAGAGTTCGACAAACGTTACGGTTACAGAGTTTAACATTCGCGCGGAGTCAGTAGACGCGATGACCGCCGCTACTACTCTGCAAGAATCGCTGCTGTCAACACACCGCGGTCTATCGTTTGCGTGCACCAGCTCACCCACGAGTAGTTGCATTCTGCTAACAGCGAAAAGAATTCTCGACGGAATTTTTTTTTGAACCACCGTTACGAAGCCAAAATAGAATAAAGCAAAGAACACAGAACAACAGCTGCGCGCGTGCGTGCAGGTATTTCTATAATAGTATATGGGCTACTCATTTATAACCAATCTTTTGCTGTTGGTTACTTTGTGTTATCTGAAGCTATAAATGTGTGCTTTCTATATTATTTCTATAAGTTTGTATACGCTATAAGCGTTACAATTGTGTTCATAGAATTTCAGCTCGGCATTAATTCCTAATTACCATTAAGGAAACTTATTGTGTATGCCATTTGCTCTTATACCTCTGTGGTGACTGTCGCTGCATTGGAATGCTATTTCTGTTTCAGCGTCTGGTGCTAATGTATTATTATACCTGCATGCACAATCCTTATGCCCGCCTGCTATGGTCTCGGAAGGAGACCGGCAGTATCGAAAATTAATAAATAAATAAATTTGGCCGACGCGAAATTTCACTGCAGTCGGCATCGCCTCGAAGGCCCCACGCTGCGGTGCGCCGTCTCGAATGACGCGCTCACGCGCTGCAGCTTTCGCCGCAACGCACGCTTTTCGCGACACAGGCTTGGGGAGGATGTCGTCGCCGCTGTTACCCACACGCGTTCATCAAATGCCGCTCGTCCACTGTGCAGCCGAGCGCAGCGACGCGACGGCGACTGCTTGGGCGCTGTGACGTCAAGACCAGTCATGCCTAACGTCGTGCCCTTACCCCCCCTCCTGCCCGCAGGCCTTGGGGGAATACCCTCGTCGTCGCGGTAAAAAAACAAAAAGTTGTCGGCGCTGCGGTGGTAAAAGCTTGTGCGCGCGTGTCAGCAACCAGTGTGACTCGACGTTCGTGTGCGCGTATGTGTGTGTGCGTGCACGCCATGTACGGGCTGCCTCTGCTGACTAATTGCGTTCAGCTCTTCATGCGCTGGTTACAAAGAAGCAGGCGTCGCACAAAACGAAGCGGCGCACGCGATGGTCGCGCGACCGTGAAGAAGTCGCGCCGGAGGAGAGATGACGCGTAAGACACGCCCTGTACATTCTACATATCGCCCCGCTGCTTTCAGTCCTTTTCGAAATTAAACCGAGGAGGCGATTACGTGTATAACATTCGTGCCGGATGCAAAGCTGCAGGCGCATCGAAGGATGTATCGAAGGGGTTCAATCATATCCTTGACGTCAGCTTCCGTGAAAATCGACGCTAGTTTGATTTCAGACCGCCGTGTCGTTAGAGACGATGAAAAGTGTTGAAAACTGAGAGTTGGGCGAGTTGGTGTTGGTTCTATCTTAACGAAAAAGTGCGCGAAAAAAGACGTAGATGGGAAAAGAGAAACGACAAACACGGGCGTTCGTGTTTGCCTAGTAGTAGCGTCCGTGTTGATCGTTTCTCTTTTCCCTTCTGCGTATTTTTTTGGCGCACTTTTTCGTTAAGACGAAAAGTGACCATGAAGCGTGTTTCGAATACCGCGAGATGACACTGTCAGCTGTGATGTATACAGTGCGGTCCACCGTTACAGGGAACACGCGAATGTCAATCCCGTGCGAATTTTCACATCTGGCAAGTGTGCAATCACCCCGCTCTGCAGAAGACGACTTCTGGTTGGCGGCGCCGGCGCCTTTCTACACACTGGTGCAGTGCATTGACATAGATAGCTTCAGCATGCACGCGCAGCCGCAGTACCAGCAGAGTGAGAGCCGCACATATACATAGAGTGTTCCCTTTTACTGTGGACCGGACTGTACCTTCAACGTTCCAACGAATCACACAGCGCTACACATGTAGCTTCGTATCTCTGTTTAGGCTAAGAAAATCAGTTTTTACCACAGCAAACGTGAGCAGCCGGGTGGTCCCTTTGTCTACATACTTACAGTGCTCAGCGATTGAAACGCGACATTCGGAAAACATGGCGGGTGGCCACTTTTTGGGCCGCCAGTGAACAGTGGGTGATCGCTGAGGGGGCCGAATGAAGTCACAAGTGATCACAGGGGCCCCTCGTTTTTATCTGATACAAAAAAAAAAACACTGACTCGCCATTCCGGCTCTGCAAAAGTGTCCAGCGAATTAAGTTGTTGAATACCACCACTACGACTGCTGAAGGGGGGCACGCAATGCTTCATTGCTCAATTTCTCCTTCGGCGCATTATTTAGCCTCAGGAGAATGCGGACGTGGGGACTTCCCCTTTGCTAGAATTCTGGCCGTATATTGCCGTTTCTTTTCCCTTTGCCGCTCTTCGTATTCATGCTGCTTGTCGGGAATCCTAACTATGCGTTGCCGACCCATAGCGGCGCTGCAACAACAACATAATCAGTTGCTAGGCTGGTTCTTTTATACATGTGAAAGGCTAGTGACGTCACTCCCGACGTCGCAAGATGCCGTCGCAGTGGCAGCCTGCACAACAGTAATATTTACCGGGAAACGTACGCAGGGAGGGATATGTGGTTCGCATTGCTAGCAGGAGCGCCTTATTATCAATTATGTGGTTTGGATGCTTGTTTGGGCGTGTTCTTTATTGAAACGGATGCTGATGCTGTATGCATATCAAAGAATCACATTTCGCTTCAATTGCTTGAAGGTTGTTTTTTTTTCCGTGAGCACGACGTGCCGAAAAATCCCGACCAACTATAGAGGCGTCGCTGTAAAATCCAAACAGTTTCGCCAGCCACACCCTCCGAGCATGGCCTCCGAGATTGGGTTGCGCGCGCTGTAAAGACAGCGCGCGCCGCCCGATCTTGGAGGCCATGCTTCGAGTACCGCGTTTCAACCGCTGAGCCCCGTACTACACGCCTGGACACGTTCATTTTGCCATCGAACCGCGGCATCTAAACAAAAACGTCTTTTGTTTTTCATTTTCGTAACATAGGCCAAAAATTAAAACGAACCGACTTGAAAAGCGATTACGTCCATAGTTCTGTCTCCGGGTCACAGAGTGATGTGTATACGTGTGCGAGTCGACCAGCGCGCGCGCATATCACAGACGTCCACACTTCCATCCAGATAAAACGAGAGCTGCGTCGCCGTATAGAAAAAGGAAAACGAACTTCTATGAAATGTCTGGCGGCATTCGCACAGACGCACGCAGCGGAGCGATCTAGTATGCACGCCGTCCGCGTCAAAAAACACGACAAGGAAAAGAAGTTGCGACTGAACGAAAGTGTAGGGAAACCCGGTTTTTACCCAACGTATTTACGCGCATTAGCCAGTTTGCGACCGCTACCGTAATCCAGCAAAACGAAGGCAACCGGTGCTCGGCTCTGGTAAAAGACGGCGCGCGCACACACACACACACACACACACACACACACACACACACACACACACACACATATATATATATATATATATATATATATATATATATATATATATATATATATATATATATATATATATATATATATATATATATATATATATACAAGCAAGTGCAACGTCGCGCACGGCATCACGTGGTCATTTTGGGTGTGACGGAGCCGATGAGTCTCCCCACGCAGCTGGTGGTGTGTCCCACGTAACTTGTGCCAAAATTTCAATGATTCAGTGGAGGTTTAGTGGTAAATGCGATAGAAATGCGTTAGCATATTACGTCCCATCTCTTTGAGATCCCGGACCCATGATTTAAACAGAGTATCGACACACACACACCACACACACACACACACACACACACACACACACACACACACACACACACACACACACACACACACACACACACACACACACACACACACACACACACACACACCCTATTTATTTATATATTTACAGTACCCTTAAAGACCCCACAGGGGTATTACATAAGGAGGGGACATTATTGCACACTCACAGATAACAAATATATATGACCGGCTTCCCCCACTTCACATACACTTTGTCCCACTTCACACTTCTCATGCTAACGCGTTGAAATGTGAAAGTGCCACGTAGCTGGACAGAACCAAGATAATGCTGTTTGCCGTTATTTTGGATCAACTCAGACTTTTGTATTTCGGCTAATTACATGATCAGTTATTAATTATTCAGCTATATAAATATTATATTCTGAGCAAAAGTATCAATGAGAAAATCGTAGACCATGTTGAAAAATTGTTGCTCAATGCGTGCTACATCGCAGTTTTTTTTTTCCAAGACTGAAGTAAAGCCGGCGAAGCACGGTTCAACTTAATATTTTAAAAGCTGATTAAATAGCAGCAACTAATCGTGCAATTAGGCGAAGGAGAAGTGTTGTTGGCGGAGCTTGCACCGAATTCCTAGTCTGCCACCGCGAGAATAGTCGATAACTGAAATTTCGAGAACATTGAAAACATTGAACGTTGAAACCAGTGATTCTTCGCGTGTTTGAATTTAGCGCGCGGATGTAAAAGCTCTGTTAATGCTTCGCGGCCGTTTGATGTTGTGGCCGTCTGACGCTCATGGCTGCTTTTTAAAAGTTACGTTCCCGAGGGCGCAAAACCTACCCACCACACAATAATGCCACCCAGGCTCTGTGGGTGCAGGTAATAAATTCCACCCACGCATACGGCTAGTGCTGACAAAGAAACACGTGACGCCGAGCCGTGGCATTTTTTTTTCTTGCACCCGAGAGGCTCTCTCCGAACAGATCCCGCGGAGAAAGAGAAGGAAGAAGCTTTGGGATAACCCGCACCGCTTACCGACGATTATTCACGTAGCTTCTTTTTTCTTATTCTTAAACGCGTAACAGCGTTTGCAGAGGCGTGCTGCGTCGACGAACGGGATTTGCACACAGCGGCGGCAGCGTTGCATAAGCGACTCCTCCGCCAACCTCCGCGTTCCAAATGCCTTGCGCGCTATTAAGTGCAGCACGCGCGCGTTCGCGTTACTGTTGCAGCATATATAGAGTACGGTTGCAGCTCCGGAGCGCCCGGTTTGGTACAAAAAGTTGGCCGCGGCTTACCTCAGCTAACCATGGATATGCAAGGCGAAAGCTTGGTTTAGCCTAGGTTATGTCTCGGTTTCACTCGGTTAACCTTTGATTTAGCTGTAATTTTTATACTTGGGTATATACAATCATCGTTAAGCCAGGTATGACAGCGGTGTCTAGGTCGGTGGCTAGGCATAACTGTGATTAGGCTTGGATAGACACGCATCGTTCGACGGTGCGACGCCTCTTGTGCCACAGTGAAATTTGCGAAGGTGCTAGGCATGCAAAGAGACGCCGCGAACATGCGCAGCGTCGAAGCACAAACGGAGAGGTCGCGAACACTACATTGATCTCGACCATGCGACGCCTGTTG
This sequence comes from Dermacentor variabilis, assembly GCF_050947875.1. Lineage (NCBI taxonomy): Eukaryota > Metazoa > Arthropoda > Arachnida > Ixodida > Ixodidae > Dermacentor > Dermacentor variabilis. Next base: position 15,261,929 of record NC_134578.1, on the reverse strand, counting down.
CATTCCGGACCCTCTCCAGTGAAGCAGCTCGCCGGGCGATATCCGCGGGTTGGTCAGACGCCGCTTCGCAACGACGGCCCAAAGCCTCCCGCTCCCGCGCAAAGCTCAGAGGAAATAGCCCGGCTTCGTCCCCCTCCATAGCTAAGCTCGCGCTGACCACATAGAGCTGACCAGGAGAGCGGCGCTCTTAGCCCGGCGCGCGGTGAGTCACGTGGTCAGGCGGCGACCCATGACTGCGGAGAGCGCATGCGCCAAGCCGGCGGCGGCGGCGGAGCTCGGCGCGGCGCGTTGCCAAGGCTACGGCGCAGCTGCGGTCAAATGAAGGTCAAATTGCTGGCGACGGCGAAACTCGGCTCGACGCGGTTACTTTCGCTTTAAAACATGTGGACTGAACGAGCTTCCTGGGCGTTGCCCGCTATATGTGTTCGTGTCTTCTTTTGCACAGACCGTGGCCTCCGAGATGCCGGCGGAGGCCTCCGTGACCTCCACCGGCGCTGCGCCGTGGCAGTCTCGGACGCCGTGCATGGGATATATAGAGTTTCTTACATACCTTAACAGAGGGAAATCTGGCGCAAGCTGTCTACGGGAGATGGGAGTCGACGGTTGAGCCAACGTGGGAATTACGGGCCTTAGACGCGTTCGCCCAGACTTGGTCCTCCTGGCTTTACGCGGCTTTGTGCCTGATTACGAATAGACCATCTTCAACGAAATGTTGCGTTATAAATGCCGCCACTTGCAATAATTATACTCGTGTGGGCATAAACTATAATTACCTTGCTGCGCTTAGAAAACGATGAGTCCTTACAAAGTTGGAGAGATAAATAGTAGTGGATAATATCACAGCAACGTTGGTCGCCACGGGCGTGACTAACCGCTAAGATTGGACTAACCACAACTAAATGTTACTGTACCCGGCGACGACTTTCTGTGGCAGCGCAGCCAAAGCAACGAAGCCGACGCACACATTTCTTTTTTTTTTACGGCGCACCTGCATGCAGTTCGCTAATGTAAGCATCTGGAAGCTAGGTAGCGTAAAACAAACCGTACAAAATACCACTTATTATATTTAGTTTTTTTGTTCAATATTCATTTCGTAACAAATAAAAAGCTTGCTTAGGATAAGGGTTTCTGTTTATCGTTGTTCCCACTTATCTGGCTTTCAAGTGTCCATGTCTGGTTTTCCTAGTCCTTTAAACCGCAGGCAAAGCGTCCGCACTACTTGGCCTATACTTCTCCACAGGTGAGAGTGCGTGCGCGTAGCTCTGGCTGTGCTGCCACAGAAAGTTGTCGTCGGGTGTGAGGCTTGTCAGACAAACCCAAGTGTTACTGGAATTGTATACAGCAAGGGACTCGGACAATCCACAATAACTTAATTGCCTGCAGCCAATGCATTGAAGGCTTTATATTTACTTTAGTAATTATATTAGAATTGGCGCACTAATATCTATATAGATCTATTTTACGTGTAGGCCTCTACACAGCCTTTATTTTAAGTCATAGTTCTAAACTCACAATTTTGCTAAATCAGAGCACATGTCCTGGCGCTCTTTGGCCTTAGATGCACTTGCGCCAATAAACTTCAATCATCATCATCATCATCATCAAGTGTTACTGAGGGATGAATTCACTTTGGGCAGATTACAAACAAACAAACGAACAATATTAACCATGTGCTAACCGTCATTCCCGTGGTAGCGGTGTACGATTGCAGCACCAGGATTTTCCTGTGGTAATTTTTTTTTTATTTGTTCGTATGTTTTTAATGAGCTCTACGGCATGAAAAGTCATTTCCCAGGACGTATGCACCCTATCATGGCTGCGCGACGAAAGATAAATGTAGCGGTGGCGCCCCATGGCGTAGACGAGCTGCACTGATTGTGACGTCACGAAGGTGCGGTGGCGCTACCGTCGTATTTGGTGCAGGCAAGAAGAAAAAGACTCTATGAAATACGAATAGCAGTTTGGGTAACTGACACATCAACGATAGAGAAGCTGTATAAGGGACTTATCACGCTCCTCAGATGTACTTAGTGCTTGTTTGTTGGAAATTATTATGATGATTCATTACCGACGCCGCCTCGGCACTCTCACCGACGTCCTGGCCATGAGAACGCTTCGGGGATTTCGCGCAGCAAGATAATTTACACCCTGAAGGGTGTAACATGATCTACAACTCACGCTCTTACACTATATAAGGGTGTAATTAAGTTTGTACTTAACACCCTTATCCTTAAATGTGTGTAAATCAATTTATAACTCAAACCCTTACACTATTTGGGGGTAAGGGCCTGTGTAGACTTAATTACACCCTTACTTGGTCTAAGGGTGTGAATTACAGACCAATTTACACCCCTGTTCACTTCTAATGGTGTGAATTATTTTTAGAGTACACACAGCGTTCGTTGCCGACTGATCTTCGATTGACACCTAATGCTGACAGCAGCGTCAGCCGGGCTCGTTACAAGTAAAGCAATCTGCACCGTACACAGACAGACGCTTTAATGTAAGGAGAGAAGATAAAGGAGAGATAGGCAAAATGCTAGGCTGCAACAAATGTAACGAAACCTGAATAGCTCGAGTGGGCTATGGCGACTATTTGCCACCGCCCAGTTTCAAAGAGGATATCCTACTTTTGTTGTAGCGCAAGGTGAACTACAAGGACAACAGAAAGGCACATCTGACACACATCTGACTTCATTTCTTAGCGCTGTGTGTGTCAGACGTGCCTTTCTGTTGTCCTTGTCGTTCGGCTTGCGCTACAGCAAAATGAAGATATACCGTACCAACAAGCCCCTATCGCTATCCGCATCGACTTCAATGAGGATGCCATTAGAAGTCACCATAAGTCATCTGCTATACGGAGCCTTCGGTTGATTACGTGTAAGAATGGCGCTCCATCCTCCATTCATCGGTTTACTGAGTCACACAAGTGAGCAACCGAAGCAAACAGTTCCGCTGACACAGTCCACCGAATACCAGCAAAGTGGCAACTTTCTGTTGCCGTAGTAGTACATTACTTCGTTTTACTCGATATCTCTATATCTCATTCGAGCTTTTGTTCTGAACGACTGATCCCTTTTCGACTGCGTTTCACATTGCTCCTTTTATGCAGATAAATTTTCTGTATTGTTTAGAACTTTTTTGCATTGTGTTGCTTCCAATGTGTCACCCACACTTCTGCCGAAAGTCTGGCATTCAGACTGGCAGTAAATTCTTAAATAAATAAAATAAATAGATAATCGAAATGCGCCAGTCTACACGGATACACAGGTGCGACGAAGAAAAAAACTTGGACACGCGTACCCGAAGCAACGATAAAATTAATTCATAAAGAATTAAAGAAAAAAGGTAACCGAGCAGTTAATTTCCTGCACGAGACTGTCCTCCTCTTGAGTAGCCGAACGAGTGCCTTTGATCGAGCGCCAATTCCACGGATTCGCAGAAGCTGAACTCCACCTTGTCGGGGGTTTCCCCGGTGTGTGGTCATCCGACCAGCGTGCTCGGAGTGCTAAGAACGCGGCACCTGAGATACCATCGGCGTGTAAAATAGGCCTACGATTTTCTGCGCCAGCCATGCAACCTACACGTCTGACCTCGGAATCCCGTCTCTCGCGGAAACTTGCACCGTTGTGGGATGCATGTAGTGCTCACTGTACTATGAGTGGGTGGTCAAAAGTAGCACCTGGTTCCGCCAGTGCTTATGCCTCCCCCCCCCCCCGGTATTCGATCGATCCTGCAGTGTGGCCACCTGCCGCGTGACGTCACAAACACCGTTCTGCAACAACACAGCTTTTACACGGCCGCTTATACATAATGGATTAGGTGAAAATGGCAGCTATTTATCGTGCGCTACGCTATATACTGTGCCTATACAAAATTCGCAGCCTCGATGACGTAAGCGGTAAGAATTCCTATATAACAAGACGTACGCAAACAGGACCCTACAACGTAAAACTATTCCAATGTGTTTTTTATTCCAAGCTCCTGACATCAAATTTACGTAACCGCCGACGCAAGCATCGGGCGGTGACCTGAAGCGTTGCCTGAACAGACCAGTCATACGCTCTCTTCGTTTATAGGAGGTCACTTTTGTTTGCTTTGGAAACGAATAACACTGCCTACACTGAGCGGTTTTTCTTATTTAATTCGCTGCCAAGAGGCGAGGAGCACGTTCAAGTGGAGAGGGTTTCGATGGGGCCGAGCCAGCACATTGAAAATAGATAACCAGGTGAAAGGGGAAGTGCCGCGGCGTCTGCGATTGGTCCGCTTCCCTTTGCTTGCGGTGGCTTGTCTAAAATCGCGGCGGCATGCAACGGAAGCTTAAGAATGACACTAAAACGGATTCTCAGCAGAGATATTATTATGCTATTAGATTAATAATTAACTACATTAGTATATATATGATATTAAGATATTATTTATATTAATGACTTAACCACTTGTCTTAAGTCGGCACATTGTGTACTGTACGCAGACGATACTACTATCTCGTTGCGTAACAATTATTTAACAACCTTAATCCTTAAACTAAACAATGAGCTTGACCATATTGCTGCTTGTTGTTCGTCCATCATTCCTTCAAAAACTCAGTTCATGATTTTTTCGATCTAGCCAATGAATACTACCTGGCTTACCTGAGATAACTCTAGATGGTCACCACATTCCCGACTCCGAGTGTGTATCATTTTTGGGCATCAAATTAGATTCTAACCTTAAGTTTTCTCAACACATTGCCTTCATTAAGCAAAAGTGTAGCTTCGGCATTACAGCATTAATCAAATCAAGACCATACTTCTCTAAAGCTGCATTATTAGCATTATACTTTGCCTTCATTCACAGTCACATTAATTATGGCATTCTTTCCTGGGGAAACACATATAACTGTCATATCTCATCTATTCAGCACTTACAAAACCAAGCAATATGCATTATCACTAACAGTGGGTTTCTCACGAGTGCTACTCCTCTACTTCACGAAAATAACATCCTTGTTGTAACGAACTTGTTCAAATATCATCTAATAATTATGTTTTATAAGTTACTTACTAAACAGCTCTCATACCAATTCATTGATTCCAGGCACCTTATCAATAACAATAATACCAGGTTTGCATGTAACTATAATTTTCTACTACCTATGGCTCATTCTAACTATGGAAAATGACATCATCATTCGCTGCTATAAAATTGTGGAATGGTTTACCCGTTAGCATTAAATCATCAACCTTTCATACATTTAGTCATGTCCTTAAGCTGTTTTATATGTGTAACTAAGTTTACGTCATTCATTACACTATATTTGGGATTTGTATGTATTGATAGTTTTTTTATGTACTATAGGCTTATATACATACAATTTCTTTTCATTTATATTATTTTTCTACGTTGTATTTTGGCGATTGTGTTCGTTTGCTTTAGTTAGCTTGCTCTCCATCACTACATTGTTATTATTAACCGAGGGTCCCGTTGCAGTCTTTGACTTTGGGACCCTCGTCTGTATATTGTATCTTACCAATGCATTGTATTTAAAGAATAATAAACTGAAACTGAAGAGTTGGCAGAGAGATGTCGTATACGTGCTGAAAGGGATCGATAACGTTACACGGCCACGCATAAAAATTTGTTATACGCAAATAAACCCATGCAGTCCAGCAGGTGCGAGTAGCCGGTGCCTGAGCGATCGGCGGCAGCCACCTTCTGTTCCTTTCCGAACGGGGCAGCCTCTGACTATTCAGAAAAAAAAACAGTTATGCTCGGAATATTAACGCATCTTTAACACGTATACACGTCACTTTGACGCAATGAGTTTTCGCGCTTTAGTGACGTCAAGTGACGGACAGGTGAAGTGGGTGCAGCACGAAACCTTTTGCCCAATAGCAGAGGTTTAATGGCGAAAAGAGGTCGAATCAGAAATAATTATTTTTCTTTTATCGGTCGAATGATGCATAATCAGTGTGTACACGTCATGTAAGATTGGGAGCTATCGCGACTTGCGTGACGTCGCATGACAGACAGGCGAAGTGGGGGTGGTCCAAAAAAGTTTTTTGACCAGTCGCGGAAGGCTGAATGCAGAATTGGAACAGAAAAGTTTGGAATAGCTTTACGTTACAGCGCCCCAGTTTCCACAACCGGTGGAACCTTTCTTCACGAGCTGCGACGTCGTTTGTTTTCGCTTTCGTATCCAGACGACACGATTGGGGAGTGTCACTCCATTTGAAATCAAACGCGATCACTCCACGATATGCGGCAACTCGTGACGCATATGCATTACACATCGTTGTGCGATGATGCACGGCGATGTAAACAGTTGAGGCACACGTTGTTGTCCCGGCACCCGGTATGGAATAACATTAAACATGCCAGCCGCACTCCATCTACGACCTCGAACATATACTCCCTTACTGGCTCCCTGAACTCACTTTTCTCGCGATTCATTTTGTGCGGATTGTTACACTTCTCCTGAGAACGTATATTGAGCATTGTTGCTTATGCACATGTTTACTAGACGACGGGAGTGCGTGAATTAGCCGTTGAGACGACACAAACATCATCATCAATAAATAAATTTATTTATTTATTATACACTGAGGAGAAAATCAAAAATGAAGTAAGGAGAAAGGACCGCAAGGAAAGAAAAAACGAATAAAGGTTAACACGCTCGGTGTGTAAGTGCACTGCACAACACCGCTGCCAAAAGTAGTGGGGTGGGGGCAACGTATGCCATTCCTGCCCCCCCCCCCCCTTCAAACACACACACTTTTGAAAGCGGGCATTTTAGGCTGCCCACTGGGAAGACAAACGAAACTACAGCTGAAGCTAAATTGTCCTTCTTAATTGAGTGACCACGTAGGTAGTGCTTTTCTCTACTGCGTATCCCCTGCCTGGGCAGCGGAGATCGCCTTTTGTGCCTCCTCGGAACGAAATGTATCAGATGACGCGCAGCATTCGGCATACACGCTCGAGTTGCAGAGGAGGTCTGGCGCTGGGCAGTTACCGCCTTGACAAACGCTTGCGCTACTTGCATCATACCCAGTTTTTTGGAGGGACTGCTATATCCGTATTTGAAAACACAAGCAGCTTGCTATATTTAACCTGCGGGAGAGTGGGACATTCGGATAAAGTATTAGAATCAGCCGCGCGCAGAACGAATGGTGTGTCTTACGGCATGAAACCGTTGGACTATCAAATCCTGGAACTATTCAATCTCCGTCCAGGGATAGCCAACATAGTGTTGCAGTCTCAGTATCTTATCTCTAGAATAGCAGCTTGGGCTTGTTGGTTTTCCATCCTGGTGTTAACAGCGCAAAACGTAGAAGGGACACGAGACCAGAAGACGACACCACAAAAGCTGTAGCGCTTGTGGTGTCGAAACTTTCAACTGTGTAGGTTCCTTGTGTGCTCTGAAAGCAGTTAATGAATACTCGCTTAATTTGTCGCAATTTTTATGCGTTGTACACGGCATTTAGGGGTTTTCCTCCGATATCCTCGGTAAGCTATGCAGGGCATGGTGTTAATATTTATTCCAAGTACGAAGCGATGTTCTGAGTGACGAGTGATAAATATTTATTATCTGTAGGTTCATTGCAGCCTTTTAGAAAGCTACTCATTGAAGAGTTCCAGGGCGTCATACTGCCACTAATCGAAATGATTCCCTGATTCCTAAAACAAAGGACAAGATACGGACTTGAAATTCTGCGAAAATAGGGATAATTTTAAGCGCATTGCGTTGTAAAACTTTCAATTTCCTATTTTAAATGCAAGTGTTACAGATAATTACTTAAGTCTCGTTTTTCCATGTGTCTTCGTGCATCATACGAGATTCGTAGTTTGTTTCTCCGGTGTCCTCGGTGAACTAAACAAGGCATCTTGTTTACATCTAGGGGGAATTAGGGGCACGGTGCGGGTAATGTGTAGGCAGTGTTCCAAATGGGTGGGTTGAATGCGCCTTTTCCAGTAGAGTGTATATATATATGCAAGTGGACCAAAGCGTTATTATCGCCTGTGTTACGTTTGGTGTAAAACTTAAGAGGGCTGCGCTGGCATATTTATATGCAACAACAACTGAGGTGAAATTTTGCGAACATATGGGGAACAACACTTCAAATTTATACACAATGGTAAATGCGCGTTGATCAAATACAGCCTTAAAAATTGTAAGCAAGTGTTTGAAAGTATCATGCTGCTGTTATTAGTTATGGTTTCCCAATGTCCCAAGAGGACTCTGGGTTTCATGTATCTAATATTTGAGGGAATGGGTAGCATTTTAAGTGCATTGTGTGGCGTAGTTTTAACGTTTGTGGCTTATTTTGAAGCGTTACAAAGAATTATCGAACCCCCTTATTACTACTTTATCATGCGTGATATATTAGGTTCGCCCCGTGTGCTCATTAAACTAAATAAGACAGCTTTATGTCCGTGACTGAAGGGACGGGGTAATGAGTGATGTGTAGGTAAATATCAACGCAGATAGATAATTGGGGCTTTCGCAATAAATTACGTATGCAAGCACTCTAGAGTGTTATGAGCGTGTCTAATTAGCGGGTCAGAATTGAGCCAGCTGCCCTGGCAGAACTATAGAAGCCACCAAGGCCACGCTACGGAAACACGTTGTGAGAAGTTGAATACGATTGTATGCGCGAAGTTGAATACGACTGTATTAAGCACAGCCTTCGTAGAAAACTTCTTAGTCAAGTGTCCTTATTCAAGCGGAATCGACCACGGCTAGAACTTGATGTGGGCGGCGGGCGAGGGCAGCAGTCCGTGCATTTCAACTTCCGAAGCATGTTTTGGATTCGTGCTGAGCACGCTTAGGTAGGAATAATACGAATACAAGCGTAGGCGCTGTGGCAATCGCTTTTTGCGATGTCTTCGTTCAGCGGCCAGTCGCACGGTGACTGGTTTTGTCAGCGTATACCGGTGCACTGAAGCCCGCCATCACATTTCCGCGACTTGCGGTTGTCAGTCACGCCAGAGCCATTGTCGGCCTCAGGGTCCTGCCCAGGAAGCGTCCAGCCGCACAAAACGAAAATTACGACTGACAAACGCACAAAGCCATTTCAACTCACTTTCATGCAGCGTGCCTCTGCGCGTCCCACGGCGCCCCAACGCTGTACATTTCGTTTAGCTCGCAGCGGTTGCTAAGGTGGCACCACTGGGCAATGCAATAGTGGATGAATGGGCGGACCCAGGCTTCCGCTGCAATGCATGGATTTACTCAGACAAGGATAATGAGTTCCCAGACGACCGTCGTCTGCTACGCGTCTCTGTCGTTTCGCCATCTTGGCGTCGTCCTGGAAGGGTGCCGTCTGTTCACGCGCTGCCGAGCATTCGGGAAGAGGGGATTCCCGGCCTCACCGCGACAACCAAGATCGTGATCCGTATGGGCTAGCAGATTACGCCACGTAGGGTGTCAGTCCGTGCGCGCCTATAAAATATGCGGCAGCGAGCCAACTGCGGCTTTTGATGTCAAGGTATAGGTATGCAGCTGCGAGGGGAGTAAGCGCCCAGCCTACATTCCCGTCAAGCGCACCTTCGTTGTTTTGAGGACGTGGCTCCCTCTGCTTACCTCTAGGAAGATGGTAAAGCGAGATGTACTGCATCAGCTTAAGTCGTTTAACTTTCTTTGTGATCTAACTGCGATTTTTTCTTGTCTCGCCATTGTCGTGGGCCGATGCCGAAGATAGAGCAAACAAAGCTGTAAAAACTGCACGGTGGCATCGGGGTTAAGGGGGGCGGTCTCACATTTTTCCCTCGTGATAGCTAGCGTTTTGAGACGCTGTCGTTCGGACGCTGCGTCTCTAGTCGAACGTGCTGCACGGGGTCCCGGATCGGTTCATGGGGAAGTGCATAGCGTTCGAAGTACCCGTTGGCCCACGGGTATAAGACGTAGTAAGGGGAGCTCCACCCGTAACACATAGTGCAACATATATCGCCACAAATAACCACCCCCAAAAGCATGGTAAATATATTCCTAAACAGCAACCGCGCTTGATTCCTCTTTTTTTTTCAGCGCTTCTCGACAGATCACTATTTGATGTCAAGCAATTCTCGGCGACCAATCTAATTCAGGGCAAGCCGAGCCCACAAAACAGCGCTGCATTTGCTCTCTGTGACTCTGGGCTCAAAAACATAGAGAGTCCCCGGGATAGGTGAGGCCAAGGAAAATAGCGAAAGCGATCGACTGGCGCATTCTTCCAAATTCTCGTTCTATTTGGACGGCGGTGTGTTTACTATACTTTATACATATATAGGCTGTCGACTTTAGAAGAGATGCAAACAGTGTGACCAGCCATGTATGCTATACAGAAACCAGGCGGACACCATAATAGAGGTCAAACCGGGTGAATTTCTCGCTGCTTAACTCCGCCATCTTGCTTCCTTGAAGCCACTCGAAGAAACGGCGACATTCCTTGGAATCTATCAAAAGGCGCGTCGACTGATTTGGTTTATTTGATCATATTTAAAACGTCGGCAACAATCAGTCACCATGCTTTGCCGTAACATTCTTTTGTTTAATGAATATACAGAAATGGCATGAAAGTATTGTTACGTTTCGCCAACGACGCGCGGTTTAGCCGGCGCGACTGCAACAAAGCGGCAGACATTTTGGCCCGTTCGGCGTCGCCGCTACGCCTCCCCGCCAAGCGCGTCCAGGCATGTTCCGATGCCACGTGTCTTCATGTGCGTGTGTGAGTGTATGTGCATTTGTGCCCGACCGGCGGCGGTACGACAGTAGGAGTCACCTTCTCCTCCCCATTGTGCCCGACCGGCGGCGATACGACAGTGTGAGTCACCTTCTCCTCCCCATTGTGCCCGACCGGCGGCGATACGACAGTAGGAGTCACCTTCTCCTCCCCATTGTGCCCGACCGGCGGCGATACGACAGTGTGAGTCACCTTCTCCTCCCCATTGTGCCCGACCGGAGGCGACACGACAGTGTGAGCCACCTGCTCCTCCCCATTGTGCCCGACCGGCGGCGACACGACAGTATGCGTCACCTTATCCCATTGTACAGTCACGTGCTCGTCTATAGAGGGGTTCCTTCTTGCCCTCAACTGCGAGAGTATAAAAACAGCTGCCCCCGGACGCCAAAAGGGAGGGCTCCGATTTCTTCTGTTGAGTAAAGTGCTCTCCCGTCTCTCTACTTCGGTCAACCTGACCGCCAACTCTTTGCGATGTTAAAATAAACAAGTTGTTTTGTTGTTACCAGTCGACTCATGCTTTGCCGGGACCTTCGGATGCTTCCAGTTGTACCCCAGGCCGCCAGGCCAACGCTACCCTTGGGGCTTGCGACCCAGGTGCAACAACGGGCGTCAGCGCCGAGTTCCCAACAGGTCGTACCATCGGTGCGACCACAACAACTGTCTGCCAGCGGTGAGATCGCGACAACGGAGGCCAGCAGCGAAGATATGCAGTTGACTGTATGCTGAGCAGCTCAACGACGATCCGGGAGCAGTGCAACGAGCCCTGTGTGATGACTGGTTGCCTGCAGCGGAACGACTGCACTGAACTCTTGGCTGCGAGGTTTGGTGAGTGCGGGACTTTCTTCTTCTGAGCTTTGCCAGGCTTTTGTTAGTGTTAGAAACAGAGCTGGTAATTGTGGTTGTCGTTGCTGCCGGGTTAGATTGCGGCAAGACAATAATAGGCAGTAGAGAAAGCAGCATTCAGAGCAGCCATGGATTTGAAGTCGTTGCGCGAACCGAAATTGTTGGAGCTTGCAAGAGAGTTGGGTCTGGATGTCTCGGACAAACTCAGAAAACCAGAACTGCTAAAGGCTATTCTTGAGTTAGAGGCTGAGGATGACGAGCTGTCGGAATGCCTTGAGACTATTGAGGAGAGGTCAAAAAGACAGGAGCGCGAACTTAAAGAGCAAAAAGAGAAACAGGAGCGCGAACTTAAAGAGCAGAAAGAAAAAGAAGAGCGCGAACCTGAACGAGAGAACGAGGCCTTCTCTGTGCGCTGCGCTCAAGAAACGTCGAGGGACGCCCGACTTCGGTTATGAGCATCATCGAGCGACATCCCTCCGGACAGCGGATGCAGTCCCCTGTCCATCGGGATCTCCTTCCCCCGGCGGGGCGGTCTGTTACGTTTCGCCTACGACGCGCGGTTTAGCCGGCGCGACTGCAACAAAGCGGCAGACATTTTGGCCCGTTCGGCGTCGCCGCTACGCCTCCCCGCCAAGCGCGTCCAGGCATGTTCCGATGCCACGTGTCTTCATGTGCGTGTGTGAGTGTGTGTGCATTTGTGCCCGACCGGCGGCGGTACGACAGTAGGAGTCACCTTCTCCTCCCCATTGTGCCCGACCGGCGGCGATACGACAGTGTGAGTCACCTTCTCCTCCCCATTGTGCCCGACCGGCGGCGATACGACAGTAGGAGTCACCTTCTCCTCCCCATTGTGCCCGACCGGCGGCGATACGACAGTTTGAGTCACCTTCTCCTCCCCATTGTGCCCGACCGGAGGCGACACGACAGTGTGAGCCACCTGCTCCTCCCCATTGTGCCCGACCGGCGGCGACACGACAGTATGCGTCACCTTATCCCATTGTACAGTCACGTGCTCGTCTATAGAGGGGTTCCTTCTTGCCCTCAACTGCGAGAGTATAAAAACAGCTGCCCCCGGACGCCAAAAGGGAGGGCTCCGATTTCTTCTGTTGAGTAAAGTGCTCTCCCGTCTCTCTACTTCGGTCAACCTGACCGCCAACTCTTTGCGATGTTAAAATAAACAAGTTGTTTTGTTGTTACCAGTCGACTCATGCTTTGCCGGGACCTTCGGATGCTTCCAGTTGTAGCCCAGGCCGCCAGGCCAACGCTACCCTTGGGGCTTGCGACCCAGGTGCAACAACGGGCGTCAGCGCCGAGTTCCCAACAGGTCGTACCATCGGTGCGACCACAACAGTATTAGCAAATAAGAACGCAAACGCGCACACTCGTACACGCAATTAGTGCACCCGCGGTGATTTCGCATTGCAAAGTATGATATGGGGCCGCATTTTCGGTCCATTGACTTGACACCGGAATTACCGTCGTCACATCAACCATGCGCCTTTTTTAACGTACAGTGCCAAGACGGAGACCTTTTTTTTCAGCAATTTCCGATTACCTCCGTCTTTCGTCAGTATATAGACTCGGCATCAGGCCACTGCATGACGTCATCTACAGCGCTTGCTTCCCTTGGTATACGAACTCTCTGTTACTATATAAAGCACACCACCAGTCAATTGTCTTACCTACGCGTCATGCAGCGTGTACTGCTTGTCCTTTCAGCTGGAATACCAGCTTGGTACAATCCGCTTGCTATGGTAGTTGTTCGTTCCGGCGCCTTTCCGCCTCTTGACGTTCGGCCTAACTGGGCTGCTGTGTTCTGTGCCAATGGTCGTTGCGCGATCCTTATAGCAAAAACACGCGCACGCGCGCGCACGCACTCGGGTACAAACACCCACAAATGTCACTCCGTTTGAGGTATGCCGTGAAACATCTACACAAACTGAGGGCCGTAACCAGGGGGGAGGGTTAGGAAACCCTCGACATTGTGGCTGCGATCGATATACTGTTCAGAACAAAGTTACATAATGTCATTATGTCATTCTCTCTCTCTCTCTCTCTCTCTCTCTCTCTATATATATATATATATATATATATATATATATATATATATATATATATATATATATGATGTGTGTGTGTGTGTGTGTGTGTGCGTGTGTGTGTGTGTGTGTGTGTCATAACGGTCGCCGCTGTCCCCGCGAAACGTCCCTCCCGAAAAATTAACTCCCGGTACACGGCCTTGCAAACACTGTGCATGTGGATTTCGAATGACACGCTGCGCTGACACACGTTCCCTCGTTTCCGCACCCTCCCGTCTCACACCCTCTCCCCTTTAGAAGAACCCCACCTATATATATACTGTGGCGAGGAAAGCGTGCGTCGCCTTGAAGAAGACAAGTCCACTTGTCGAAACGTTGGCTCCTGCATTCACCTTGTTCACGTTTTGCTCATCGTCTTGAATTTCCATCTCCCGCATTCCCCGTGTTTTACGCCGTGCTGCGTAATTTACGAGCTAGGACGATCCGTATACCATAAGAAATAGGTATACGCCTACAAAAGCGCGGCGCGAACAGCTTGCACCGCCATTTATGGGGACCACCGGGGGCGATCACGTGGTGCTTACTGTCCGGCCTCTGCTATAAGTGAGCATATGCACCGACGCGTTCGGCCCGCCTTCCTGAAGATGAGATACCGGGTGAGGAGGAAAAGGGGGGTGTGGGGTGAAGGAGGCGTCGCAGAATGACTGAAAAACGAGCGTCACACCGTAGTGAGGGAAATGAAAATAAAGACAGACGATGGTACGAAAATAGGTGCGCCGGACGGCAGTCATGGCGTTCGGACGAAGTGTGTGGCATGCAGACACACCGAGGCGGGAAATGTCTCCGCACGCCGTAATCGTGGCAGTGAGGGCATGCCTCTGACTCATCTCCCGCCCCGGACGCTGAGAGGTTCTGTGCGTCCGTTGTGAGCCATAGCGCGATCGGTGTTGTCTATAGCGTCAGCCCCGTATTTGTATCTTGCAAGTGTCACGTGTGATTCTATTGTCACTGCGTGACTCCCGTGTCCCATTTAGCTTTTTACTATTTCCATATTACATTTTTCTTTAGAGAAGATACGTTGAGTTCTTGTTGACATCGTGATGCGCACGATACGCTTTCTGTTGACATTCAATTGAACATCGCGCGTGATTTCTGCAAAGGCAAATTGTCCCCGTTATTGTCTGGGTCACGCGATAGTGGTACAGATGGTATGCGTTTGTGCGTGAAGCGCTCTTACAAAATACTGGCACACAGAAATGCGATAGGCACAAGCGTTAATCTAACTATTACGTCAGTTCTGGAGAAGTTCTCCATATGTGGAACCAAAAATGAACAATTAACAACAACAAAAACAACATCAACAACTGCTACTACTACTATAACAATAGTAGTAGTAGTAGTAGTAGTAGTAGTAGTAGTAGTAGTAGTAGTAGTAGTAGTAGTAGTAGTAGTAGTAGTGAGTGTCCGAGAGGTAACTGCGCAGTGGAGATGGTGACCTTAAGATTTGAAGTTTACATGAGGCAGTGCGGTGAGCCGTACAGGAAAGGCTGGAAATGTCCACCACACGCTTAAGAACATGTCTGAACACGGCGCTGCACGTTTTTAAACACTCGGTGTATAGGCTAGCTGGCGTTATCTGTATAATGCGCTGGGTATACCTGCTGACTGTATCTCCTGCAGTATGTGTTTTTGTACATATGTCCTTTGAGTGCACTTCACAGACGTTATCGGACGAACTAAAGGCCTTACGTTATTTACATCACGCACAGAACCGCGATACAGTTCGCAATTATCATCATACTTTCGTTTATTTTTCTCACCGCGCAGTAACTTTCCGCACACCCCGTATGGACGCTTATGTCACTACCGACAGTTTCCTACGAAGCTTGTTGGAGGAAAATCTGGCGCTGCGATCGCTTACCAAGAGAATTGTGGGTAATACGCACTGATTTGTCTTGCCTTCGTGGTTGTGGCTCCAGACGATCTTATTGCGCCGTCCTTTGTAAATATCGAATAAAACATCATCTTTTTTTAAACTCACGAAGCCAATACGTTTCTGTGCACTCACACATTCGTTACGGACCGTTGCAGCTGCAAAGCAACGTTTTGTTGAAAAATGTATCGCGCAAATCTAGGGCTTAGCAACAGCACTCTAGCAGTAACAGAAACTAATCTCAATAAGCACGCCTATCGCAAGGAACTATTATAGAAATTTAAAATTCTGTTGCGTTTCCGTTCAGTCGTTAGTGATACCAATACATTTTTTTAGATGCAATTGGATGTCGTATGATTTTCGCAGGTGCTATGCTTTTGTGGGTCAGTATTCGCCGGAAGCAATTGCAGGGCCGGAAACGCGTCATACAGACGCCACTTTTTGGACGTCCTATCTATTGTCGGTTTACAAAGCAACTAAATAGTTCGAAGCCGGAAGAACGAACTTTAGACGAAATCTGTGTACCAGTGCGTTCTCAATCTCTGGCTTATAACCACGTGCCCTATACCAATACTCGCAGCTGCCACAGACACTAGCGCCAGAGTTTCCCCTATAGCGTACAATTTTCGCGGCAAACTCTCTATGACCATCTGCACTGCACAAAGGCCTGTAAGAACAAAGACGCATTCGCGCATATCCTTCGTGCGGGAGGCAGGTTATATTTCGTCTCGTAGACAGGCCTTGGCTTCCAGCCAGAAATGAAGACAGTTCTCAATCTGTGACGAATAAGAAAGTTCCTACTAAAAGAGAAGCACGAACAAGGAAAAAAATAATAATAATGAGGAGCTTAACGCAAACATGTGAGCACAAGGATAATGTAACTTAGAGAGCCCAGCGTGGGGCGCATACGAGAATACGTTAGGAATTCACGACTAACATTCATTCAGCCCGCGCGCATGGCCTAGCTATAGCTGATCACACGCACGCGCTCGCTTGCGACGCCTCGCTAACATCGCGGGATATATTTCCGCGTGACTCATACAGATGCGATGGTGACGACAGCGCCTATAACGCATAATCGTTTTTTTGTCCAGCATGCGCGACGCAAGCACTGCGAGCCGCTGAACGAACTATCGCGAGCGTAACCGGTAAAAGCTGACTCAAAGGTGATCGTATGCGTTGTCACCGTGGTAAAGGAGAGTGATGAAACAAAATCGACAGTTTCGCCCGAAGAGCGAAGCACAGACTTGCGATGGCAAGGTTTAGCGTTGCGCTGGAACTTCTCGGACGACATTGTTTAAACTATACGCAGATGCACCAAAATTTATAGCACATGCTTAAACGCTTCAACACGCCGTGTGTGTAGGGCCTGTGCAATGGCGTCGCAGAGGCACCGATGCGCTGCCCGTATAAGGAGCGGCGCCAGTCAAAATTGCGTCACATTCGTGGTTTGAGCGCTAATATTGTTTTGCGCTTCTGATATTTAAGAGTTTGATAAGATTTAAGATAAGAGACGTGCGTTCTGAATGCGACGTGTCGTTACTTGTGCGCGGGCTGTCCTTTTAAGAAAATTCTGAGGAATAGTTCCGTCAAGAACTTAAGAACTCGTTTCGAGCAACTTTGGTGGTTGAATAGTACATCTTGCACACACAAACACACACACACACACACACACACACATATATATATATATATATATATATATATATATATATATACACGGATACGCTGCATGGTACGCTGCATGTTCGCTTGCGCTAACATGCACATAACCATTGTGTGTGTACACTGTATATATTGAACATCATTTTATACATGTGACAATTAGTTCATGTTTAACTGCTTTTCCGTGGGTCTATGTTATATGTCAATGAGTGAGGACTTGTACACTGCTTTGAGAACGTGTCATGTATACAGTCGATCCTTCGTTTCTTGAATATGTTATCGTCCTGGTGGAATTGTGCCGTGATTGTGACTCAGTGTTCGTATCGTCCCTTGTTTAAATAAACTTTTTCTAAACACACATTTGCATAAATGTACATGTCTTGCGGGCTGTCATTTTGAATATTCCAAGAAATAGCTGTGTCAAGAACTATGCGAGACAAGGTATGAGCAACTTTAGCGATAGAATGGTGCTGCAACACGCATATACCACGCACCTCACGTAGCAAGGCGTGGTACATACGTATGCCTAAATATATAAGGGAATTTTCGCTCACGGGGACGCCGAAACCGACACCGGATTTTCTGCGTCGCGTTAATATGCGCAAGCGTTCGCAAATGTCATCGCCTCGAGTTTCCGCGACCTCCGTTCGCCTCAGACAACTTGCAGGCCTCCCCTACAACGTACGATAATGGAGACCACGTAATCGCATTTTACATTTTTTGTTTGTTTCAGTTAGAGATACTAGTTTAAAAAAGTTACGCTGCGAATAATTGTAGCATGCTTTTATATTGGTCGACCGTTTATTTTTGCGCAGGAATATATATATACTTGAATATATACTGCAATGACCAGGGCAGCTTTGTAGGTTTAGTAGAATGGCATTTTCCTGGCGGTCCGATAAGGATACGCTCCTAAATATCCGCGAAGCAAATTATCCAAAAAGATGCTTATAGTGTAGTGCTCATTCTCCCTCCCTGTCACGGCCCACGTGTCTGACCGCATACCCTGTCTCTGTCCGGCAAAATAGAAATATGCGTTGTGGCCCTCTGCACCGTCGCGTGATCCTGAGAGTGTCTTTGCCCTCCGTGTACATACTTGACGAAACTTTTGCTTATGCGTCAGTGCCCGTGGCTTGGGACGCGTACTCAAAACCCGATGGCGCGAGCTCTCAGTCCACGAGGGGACGCACACGAGACGTTCGCCTCACGGAACAAAAAAAAACTGCTCAATGCGCTCCGCCGACTTCGCGTTGTTAAAGGTGACGGAGCCGCTCACGTTCGCCATGCAGGACTATATGTGTGAATCAGTTGAGGGCGCGACGCCATTGCTGTTATACGGCAGTCGTCTCGAGCGGTGAGCATTGCTCTGTTACGAGGTCGACCGCTTGCCGATAATTTCGTACTTAGACGTGAACGTGACCGGCCACTTGGAGGCTACCAGGGAAGGTATTCTGTGAGAATCCACCTAGTGCACATGTCCATTTCGTCTGCTGTTGAAGTTCTGAATGGCTGCGTTGGGCTGGCGCATCTGGAAGCGAGGCGGGACTTCAAGAGCAGACAAAATGGACATATGTCCACTATAGGTGGACTCTTATAGAATACCTGCTCAGCTCGGAGACAGTGATTTTGCCGTGTGCTGAGAGTGCGAGGGCAGACGATATCCTCTCAGTATTTAAGGGACGTTTTTCTCGCTCGCTGATTCCTCTGACGGGTCTTGTAAGCGGAGACGTGGAGTTTGACGCGCGAGGACAGTCCTTCTGTGAAGGTCTTCCAGTTGTGTCTGAAGAATTTCACTGGTTGCTATGCTCTTGAGCCTCTGTTGAGGAGCTTTATGCGACAACGTGCGAGGCATGAATGCTGCTGGTACAGCAAGCTGCTATCGCACTTTCTTTGCTGCGATTAAAGGTGCCCCAGTTCTCCGTGGTAAACGCCTTCCTGGTAGATGGACTCCGGCCTGATTCCTTCAGGGAAGGTCGCGTCATACTGCTGTCGAAGCCTGGCGGTGTTGCATCACATCTGCGTACTAAATGCTCCCGATAACGCTCTGAATACAGGCTACAAATGAGTCACCCCCAGACTTGCGAAACGATTAAACACGGTGTTGCCGGAGATTGTAAGTTTAGCCCAAACATTTGCAGTGTCGTTGGCAGTACAATTTTTACGTCCCTCTCACTGACTATAGAGATCTATTCACGCATACGCTTTTCGAACTGGTATCACCGGATGGTTCATTTCTCTGGACCACTCAAAGACACTTGATCGTGTGGAACAGATGTTACCTTTTTTAGGGCTCTACATTGCTTCCTGCATTGCTTAGTTTTTTTTTTTTCTCCCAGTATTGCGTCCATGATAGAACGCCCGTATATATGACAGTGTGTCGTCTGCACGGCCACACGTGAATGGTCAAACTGAGCTCGTCTTTTAAACCCTTACCCGTGAAAATACACAAGGATGTACGCTATCACATATCATTTTCACCTTGTATCTCGATTCCCTCTTACGACGCATCGTGGAGCGTCGTCGAGTTTCACGCTTCCGGGTCTATATAGACGTCATCTGCGTATCAGCATACGTAGATGACGTCTCTCTTCTTCTTTTTCTTCTTTTTTTTTGGGGGGGGAGGGAGGTTATTCGATGAGCATGGATCCCTTTCCGGTGCTCGACTGAATGCAGACAAGAGTAAAGCGATGCCCTTTTGGGGCTTACGGCGCGAGCCTCCCTGCAGGACGCGTTCAGTGGGTAGACGGACTGAAAGTTCCGGGCGTCACCTTTCTATCCATGAGGCGATGTGCCTCGTCGCATATGTGGTCAGAGCTTCGTCGGGTGGCGGAACTACGATTAGATGCGGCCGCAAGAATTTCGGTGTTTCTGCGAATCCTGTGTTTGCCCTTGGACATGTTATTCCTGGACTGTTCATTAACTGTTGTGTGCAATATGGACTTTTTGTAGTATGTTCCGATTACTAGCTTTTGAGAACTCTGCCTTCATTTCTCCTGTCAGTGTCACTGTCGCGAATTGCTGACGTGTGTTGACAACTGTCCCTCGACTCGGGCCCGATCAGTACACACATTTTTGTACCACAATTACACATCGCCTGACATGGTCCAGCCATAATAATAAAACCTGCTCATCTGCGCCGAAAATACATGGGTTTCATATTTTTTTGTGTGGCACAGGCTAAAAACACCACCATCCGACATCAAACTAGTGGCCTAAAATGCTTTTATACGACCCAAATTAGAATATGCAAATGGGACTCACATCTAAGGAAAGACATTAAGAAACTTGAAATGGTGCAACGAAAAGCGATTCGTTTCATCTTTAATGCCTATCAGAGGAATGATTTACCAACAACGTTCATGGCTGTACTGACAACATTCCTGTCTTACAGTACCGAAGAGCTACAACTAAAGTTTTTTCACTCGCTATACTTCCGTAAATTTGCTATTAGTCCTGAAAACTACGTAAGACGCCGACATCCTACACAAACCAGACATACACATCCTCACTCCCTTGAACCGTACTTCGTGAGCAAATCTTTACAAGGCTGTGACTTTGCAGATTATGTATCTTTTTCTTTGTGACGACAGAATTCAAACTATATGGCTGTCAAATTAGTGCTTTGCTGTGTTGCATGACTTTTACCTGTATATATAGTTACTACAGTGTGCTCTACTACTGAACCGTATTTTCACTTCTATTTTTGTATATTGTCTGAATTTATTTGTTAGTTTTCTTTGTATTATGTCACCCCTGCTTCGTCTTCTTACTGAAGTGTGTTCCAAATAAAAATTTTAAGAAATTGGAGGACGCTTAAGCTTCGCCTTTAAGAGTGGATCGCGATAGCGTTTAAAAAACCTCTTACTGCTTTTCATGATTCCCGGCAACTGCAGCAATTATGTAACCGTAACGTTTATCGGGAATCGCTGGCTGCGAACGCTACGCACGAAGGCGAGCTTTCTGGTAGAAACGCGGCCTCTTGCGTGGGTCGATCTCCTGATATTGTTTCGCACTTCTAATATTTCAGTCTGAGAAGAGCTATCATGAAGGACATGCGCTGTCGGTGTTTTATTTTTCCGTTCTCAAAATTCCGAGGAATAACTTTGTAAAGAATCAAAGACAAGGTAAGAGCAACTTTGGCGGTAGAGAAGTGGTTCGGAATTAGGTTCGACATTCTTTTTGCCGAAGCGACGTCCGATGTCGACGCGGGACGCCAATGCCAGATTTTCTGTGACACTGGCGCTTTAGCTCGGGCCCAACTCCGACGCGGACTATCCAAATACATGCAAAACGCAAAAACGTTTTTATGAGATGGCCCCTGGACCGAATTTAACTAAGTTGTATTTCAGAGATAAAGTTACATTCTAGTGACTGTTGGAAGCGGAATTTCGATTTAGGGGCTGAATTTTGTTAAGAAGGCTTTCGGAAATTCGAAAGCTTCGAAAAGATAGCAGCACGAAGTTTACACATCAATAACTTTGCATCAAAAACAGATATCGCGGTTCTGTATACGGTATCTATAAGAACATTCAAAGCGGAAAAATTTGATATGTCAAGTTATATCTTACGTGAATTTGTTACGTTGTGTACGAGGGTTCTGCAAAAGCTCTATTCCCATATTACTAAATTTTTCGAGATTCATGTGAAACATGTCAATTTTGTCCGCTTTAGATGGTATCATTCTTTATTGTTGAGTTACAGAGTTTTAAATTTGATAGTATCGTTTTCTGAAAATTTGTGATTTTTGCCGAATTTTAATAAAAAATTGACGACCGAAATCGAAAATTCTAAACCAACATTCATTAGATTTAAATCTTTCTTTTAAATGCAACAAACTTCGCCAAATTTGGTGCAGTGGTTACCGAGAAAAACGAATTCTCCTTTTACATGTATTTAGATAGGAGTCCCCGAGCTAAAGCTTCCAGGAAGCTTTAGTGACTGTTGGTTTCAAATTTTTTATTTAGGTTGTCAATTTTTTTATTAAAAAGTGGCAAAAATCGAAAGTTTTCAGAAAACGAAACTATCAAGTTTACAACGCTGTAACTCAGCAAAGAAAAATGATGTAACAAATATGTGAATTGCATCTAATAATACATGTAAAGCGAACAAAATTGATATGTTACACATGAATCTCAAAAAATACAGCTTTTGCGGAACCGTTGTACACAACGTAAGAAATTCACGTAAGATATCAAACGACATCAAATTGTCTGATTTCAATGATCTAGAGGATTCCGTTTACAAAACCGCTATATCTGTTCTTGATGTAGAGCTATTAATTTATGAATTCGGGCTTCTATTTTTTTTTCAAACTTTCGAATTTTTGAAACTCTCTTTAGCAAAATTGACGCCCTAACTCGAAATTCCGCTTTCAACAATCACTAGAAGTTAACTTTCTATCTCAAATGCAACAAAGGGAATTAAAATCAGTCCAGGGGTTATCTCAGAAAAACGTTTTTGCGTGTTGCGTTTATTTGAATAGGCTGTGTCGGAGTTGAGCCCGAGCTAAAGCTTCTTAATGGCGTTAAAATTTTTAACCACATTGTGTAAAAGTTTCGCAGCATCTGCCTCCCCTTTTGCAGATTTTGAGTGCATCAGCGCAGCAATTTTCGATATACAGAAATGATATCTACGTTTACGGAAGCAAGGCTACGCGGTATAAATACAAACTTGCTTGACACCACTGCGGCGCTGTTGACGCGATCTCATCGCGCCAGTTTCGGTTCGCAGAAAGCGGTGAACTCACCTGAACTCTGACTAATTTTGGCTGCGAGAACTCGACCAAATCGACCGCCGTTACAACGCTCGGATCGATGGTGCATACTCGCAAACTACGCGATCCGAGGTGGTAATGCACACCGTTCGAGTGTCGCGCTGGCGGCTGCAAGGTAAAAGAAAAAAAGAATCCGATGCAAATGCACGGCGAAACGTCGGAGAGCTTTCCAACTGCGCAGCGACGTTTCTCTTCGTTTCCCTATGCGTTCGTTCGGCGGCTTGTGTCTTCGCTTCCCACCCGATAAGACGAGAACCCCGTGAAGTCAACAAGTCATTCCGGCCAAGTAAGTGACGCCGCCGCTTTTGTTTTAATGACGCCCCCGAACCGTACATGAGAAGCGTGCGGGTTCTTCGCCTTTTCCGGACCACACCATACGGCAGGGGACAGCCAACACAGCGGGCAGGAAACGCGAGCAAAGCGGGCGAGCGAGGTCGTCCATCCATGTATTGGAGAGAGCACAGACTTCCGGTTTTCCTTTTTAGAGAAACGAAGCCACGTGATGTTGAAGCCGCGTTTCCATTGGTCGGAGCGTCGCTAGCGTCGCTTCCATTGGCCGGATAGGCTGGCCGTCTGGCGAAACGCCGGTTTCCTTTCCCAGTCGCTGCCGCAAGCCTCGTTGCCCGCCGCCCGCATCGAGTGGGGTTTCCCCCCGTTCGGGCTTGTCGGTCGCCGACTATGCCGAGCTTCATTTTGCGGACGCCGCTGCGGAGAGCCGATGGCGGATATCGAAGGCTCTGTCTTCTGACCGAACGGTGAAAAAAAGACACGGCGAAACGAGAGAGCAAGGGAAGTAATCGTGCCCGTCTGAGACGCAAGGCGACACGGGGAGTACTGTTCAACGTGCCAGCCTCGACAGTACGGATAACCCACGAGGTAAGGGACCCGTCGTGTGCTTGGCCCAGTTCGTCGTCGCTAGGCCTAAGGAAGGTGGCCCCTCTCGTATCTTGGTGCCCGCGCCGTCTCTGATCGGTTTGCTCGCTTTATGCGCGACGCGACGGCCATGCCTTCTTCCGAGAGCCTCAGAGGCCTTCGAACCCGGCAACGTAAGAGAGGGGACGGACTAGCCTAGCCAGTGAGTGACCCGCCTGGGTAATAATAACCTCTCGCGATCGTCTCGGTTCATTCGCTGGTGCAGCACCGTCCGGCGTTGCGTTGTGCAACAGGGGCTTTACGATCACGCCTGCGAGAATCGCCCCGTGATTTTGAGCTGCCGAGGCGACCACCTTCCTTTCTTTTTTTTTTTCAGTGTGGCGATCGCGGATTCGTTCGATGGTCGCCGAAATAAATGTCTACGTGTTCCCCTTCCCCGCCGTCCCGCTCTGACGTCCGACTCCCCTCCCCACTCTCGATTTTTTTCTTCCCCATTTGTGGTTCCTATTTTTTGCCCCTTGAATCGCCTCTACTAGCTTATCGATTGCACCTGCAGTCTGGTGTAGACGGCCGGACGCCCCCAGGCCCTCATGGCTGGACAAGCATTTTTCTCTTTTTGTCATCCGTCATTTAAGATACAAGCGTTACTTTTCGAGATGTCGCTCAGCGTTTTGCAAAGGTCGCCTCGAGTAGTTCAATGACGTTTCCGTGTTTAGCCTTCCGCAAACTCTTTTGATAGAGGTCACAGAATCAGCGAGCGTGTCTTTCAAGTTCACAGTCCTGGCCCGTTTTTTTTTCGGGGATTCCTTCGCCTGAATTCACTTACATCAAGCACGACTTCCGGTGACTTCAAGCCGACCGCCAGTACTCTGGCAGATCGGTTCAGCTCACGTCGCTTTCGGTTGGCGCAATGGCGTACAGGTCCACCCCGATGCTTCTCCTGCAGCATTTGTATGTATCTTTGCAGCGACAGAAAGCTTAACACATTTGTAGGGATTCATTGTGGCACGAGAAGGAAGGCATGCAAAACGTGGGCACATACACAAGAGAGAACGGTAAGAACACGTGATCTTGCACCCAACTACCATTTCATGTGCTCGCAACTTCGTCGCTATCAGTCTTTCGGCAGCATTGGCGCGGTGCAATCTTCCGGAGAGTCGCGCCCCCCATATATCTAGATATCCTCCTTCCTCGGAAATGTCACTGAACTGATAAGAAGTGCGTCCGTAAATTTTCCACCCTGACACGTACCGAGGGAATACCATGTTCTCATATCTACGCGACGGGGTACTACTAGCAGGATTCGTGCACCTCCTTGTAAAAACCTTGAATTTGAAACAAAATAATAACTCAAGGGCTCTTCAAACCCCTTGTAAGAAAAAGGAAAATGCGCTCGTTCCTTGAAAATTGGGGTTGGGAGGTGACTTCAGCATAGCACTTCATTCATAGTAACAAAATCCGCATCTGGTGCTAGGCAATGGACACTTGTCATGCCACCATTTTTTGTGGTTTTGCTTATTTGCTTAACTTCGCGGACAGTTTTGGCCCAACTCGAGCCATTCGGCCCCATTGTGGCCAGTATTGTCACCGGATGAAGCCAGACACAACCGTTCCCGCATAGAATGAAAGCGTGCAGTGTGCATGATTGGACATCAACTGCAATGGGCAAGTCCTCTTTGAAAAGCGACCTAACGAGCTTGAAGAGCGCGTTCAACTCGGCAGTATCATTGATGCAAAGAACTGCAGCTTAGAATATTTCAGTATTCGTTGATACGTATATATGGAGTACAGTTCTTTTACACCGCCTTGAATTAGCCCCCCCTCCCTAAGAAGAGGTAATTAGCCTTGAACTTGTGGGATTGTGGCCTTAATGCGCTTGAGGGACCGAGGTTTGAATACCGCCGCCGGACCCGCCTCTATATATATATATATATATATATATATATATATATATATATATATATATATATATATATATATATATTGGCTTGAGCCTTGCTCCTTCTCAAGGGCTGCAGAAGATAGCGCCAACATCTTTCTCAAGAACCACTTCTCTCTCTCTCATATTCTGCACGAACATTGTGGGATCACCCGCCGTGGTTGCTCAGTGGCTATGGTCTTGGGCTGCTGAGCACGAGGTCGCGGAATCGAATCCCGGCCACGGCGGCAGCATTTCGATGGGGGCGAAATGCGGAAACACCCGTGTACTTAGATTCAGGCGCACGTTAAAGAACCCCAAGTGGTCGAAATTTCCGGAGCCGTCCACTACGGCGTGCCTCATAATCAGGGAGTGGTTTTGGCACGTAAAACCCCATAATTAAACATTGTGGGGTTGCTAGGTTCTTGTATGTGTGTCCGGCGTACACAGAATGAGGCGAACGTGTTGCAGTGACGTGGGAGTGCAGCTTTGCTCACTAAATTTCGGCGCTGAGCCAGCCGTGCTATCACCCCTGCAGGGAAACAGAAATGGGGCCCCTTCCGATCAAATATATAGGTTTTTTTTTAGCTGCACCAGATTTTTTAGATTGCCAATGGCAGATAGCACAGTTATAACCTTTGATCTAAATTACTCGATGAGGCGGCCACAACTTTACGAGAAATCAAAATGTTCAGTTGAATAATTAACATAATTGCGATAATTAACTTTTTTAAATTAATTACCCTACGTTTTCATTCTACGAATTATAGCCCCTTAGCTGGCATGGCGTATCCCCTTGAAACGGATTCCTTGGGCAACACCAGTTCTGAGATATTAATTTTCAATGTCTCCGACGAAATGTATTGGCGTTCCAGTTACTTTTTTAAGAAACCGGTGTTTTATGCATCGGAGCACAAAAGTAACTTGAACACCAATGCATTTCGACGGACACCTTGAAAATTAATATCTTTGAACTGGGTGCTGTCCAGAGAATTCGTTCCAAGTTGATACGCCGTGTCATTTAATTCTAGATTGAAATATGCAGCGTGAATTCATGAAACGTTAATTAGCGTAATTTTGTTAATGCAATTGAATATTCCGATTTCTCGTAAAGTAATCGCCGCCTGATCGAGTAATTTATATCAAGGCTTAGAATTCTCCTGTCTGCCATAGGCAATATTTAAAAACTTTGGTGCAGCTAAAAAGACACCCTGGATATATATTTGATTTTCGTGAACCCAGTCTGAGAGGGACGACATGACGTTCAGCTGCAATACACGAGGGGTTTAACGAATTGCGTAATTGAATTTGCCGTAGAACGGTAGTTCCACGTTTTACTACGGAGCGGCTACATTTTCACGCTTCGTCTATTGGTCATCTCGGCCGAGCTTATCTCTGAGCTTCATGGCCTTCAGTACTATCGTCATCATCATCAGCCTAGTTACTCCCACTGCAAGGCAAAGGCCTCTCCCATACTTCTCCAACAACCCCGGTCATGTACTAATTGTGGCCATGCCATGCCTGCAAACTTCTTAATCTCATCCGCCCACCTAACTTTCTGCCGCCCCCTGCTACGCTTCCCTTCCCTTGGGATCCAGTCCGTAACCCTTAATGACCATCGGTTATCTTCTCTCCTCATTACATGTCCTGCCCATGCCCATTTATTTTTCTTGATTTCGAC
Organism: Dermacentor variabilis; assembly: GCF_050947875.1. NCBI lineage: Eukaryota > Metazoa > Arthropoda > Arachnida > Ixodida > Ixodidae > Dermacentor > Dermacentor variabilis. The sequence continues at coordinate 15,234,501 of NC_134578.1, read as the reverse complement.
TAAGATGTCATTAACTCGCGTTTGTTCCCTCACCCAATCTGCTCTTTTCTTATCCCTTAACGTTACACCTATCATTCTTCTTTCCATAGCTCGTTGCGTCGTCCTCAATTTGAGTAGAACCCTTTTCGTAAGCCTCCAGGTTTCTGCCCCGTAGGTGAGTACTGGTAAGACACAGCTATTATATACTTTTCTCTTGAGGGATAATGTACTATCACTGGTTGTCAACGTGACCTTGCGCTGACCGGGAGCGGTCCTGCAGTTTGCCAAGGCATTCCCACGTGATGCTTCACCCTTGCACACTTCTTGCCATTTCGTATAGCGCAACTCAGGCTGCCGGCGTTAGGCCTGCTTGCCTACGTGAAAAGACTAGATTTAGCCGTATTGTTTAGTGCCGGGTGTACTCGCACGAAGGGCGCACCAAATGAGCCCTTCCACCAGTGCGCCGCTTCTGTTTTGTGCGTACTTTTATTATTTACGCATTTCAAGCCGAAGCCGTTCCGTTTTGCTATCGTGTCTTATTAATTCGCCACCAGCATCGATGGACTCGCAACCAATCTATCCAGTCACGTCAGTGGAGAATTCAAAACACATCCGCGATCCCTACCGTAGAATACCGATGGGATACACTCGGGTACGTTGCGGGTCATCGTCAATGTCTCCCGTGTTATATAGGCGGCCTAGCCGTCTGTGGGAGGTAATACTGAGGGACTCTGGTAATACTCTCACCGCGGCTCCAGCTACAAAAAAGTGCGCCAGAACTCTCGAGTTTGTCGCGTTACCTATGGGTGGCGAAACGAACTAGATAGAGCGGAATTTTCCGCGGCAAATGTGGGTCTGTTCTCTCGCTCGCAAGCGCATGGGGGCGCGAGCGTCCGCTAGTTCCCGAATGGTTTAATATTTTATTTTATATTTGTACTGTTATCGTATTTTGTACGGGCGAGCTGCCGGAGACAGGCAGCGCGTCGGCTCTTCGGAGGAGTGTATGAAGGAATCGGTCGGCGCGATTGCGCAAAGATCCGGCTCATCTTGCCTCCGTCTGTTATAGCAACGTGCCGTTACTCCGCTTTTCTTCTTTCTTTTTTCGGCCCTCGTTCCCCCCACCTCCACCCCGAGGGGGGAGCTTGCGCCTTTCGCTCGTGTGACTAATCCGGATGAACGGCGTCCTGCTGTGCGGTTACGTCTGCTCGCCAGCGGCGTGCTGCAGAAGGCACCCACGCATGACTTCCTTCTGTTGCTGCTTGGATGTAGACCGAGCCCGCTGTGCCGTACCAACGCCGCCGACTTGACTCCGGGAAATACCCCGCGAGGCCCTTTTTTTCTTCTTTCCATCTCTCAAATACGTGCGGCGTTTGTTGATGCCGCAGAGTTTCCTACAAAGATTACCAGAGCGAGCTCTGGAGCTAGCAGAGTTTGTCTGTGGGAGCTTACGAACCTGGCGGCGGTTCGACAAGCGTGGGAATTGTGGAGTGCCATCCTGGACGGTGGATGGCGAAATCCACCACCTTGTCAGCTCCGATAGGTTCAGAGGACTGATAAGGCCGCTGCGATTGGCTCAAAGTGCAGCCTTTACAGAATTCGACAATGTGGTGGAATTTGACGATGTCCGGACTAGCAACCATGGTCAGAGCATGGGTTTTGCCTTAACCGTGACGTTCTGGCTTACGACGCTGTAACTTTAGCGAAATTCCGTTACAAACTCGGCAATTCGCCGTGAATATAGATGTACGCAATCTTGTTGGCTTTCTACGTTTAAAAAAGTAGGTTTACATTAAAATTTGGGGCTATAGGATAGGTGGTGTATGGGTGGTATAGCTATAGGTGGTAGCGTACTAAATAAAGCCGCAAAAATGTCTCGAGTCACAAGCACGAATATTTCTTGACATTAGGCTGGCGCATTCATATAAATTTGTGTCGAGTTGGGTGGCGGTGTATTAGCTGTGTTGTCGCTTACTATATATAGGCTATATGTTTGTGTGCGTTTTGTGTCTTGGGAGCAGCTGACGCGTTCTCCTAAGCAGTACGTTCAGTTAGGTTAACCACGGGTGAAAGATCGCATCAGCGCGGTGTTGTCGGTCGCTGTCCTCAGTGCATTGTGCCGGTTTGGTGATTTCACGCCGCGCCACACGCAGTTAATGCGGCCAAGCGCTCAGTGGCCGTACCACCACTTCTTTATTCGAGTCTCGCTGCTGTGGAGCAAGAGGGACGTTCCAGAATTTTCTTGGTCTTCTGCTACGCAGCCACGATTTGGCCTCCTTCTGCTCCTCTCCCGCGCTTCGTCTGCTCGCGTGCGAGTGCCGCAGCAGACGACGTCTCCACTTTTGCTTTTTTTCGCAAGACCACCACCAGCACGCACGGTGAGCTGCTTGCCTACCGTTCGGGGTTTCCCGGCGATGCGAATGGGCGGGAAGTTGGCGGCGGAATCATCGCCACGTATCTCGGCTTGCTCTCTTGCGGAGTGGGTGTTTCTTTTTTCTTCTTTTTTTTATAATTCTGTATAAAAACTATTCGTCGTCATCAGTAGTCTTCGGGTGTGCTGTTGCGGTTGCTTCTAGCGCGTGCGTATTTGGTCATCACCGGTGGGGCGAGGGAGGAACGAAAAACTCGGCGATTTCTTTATCTGTTTTTTTTTTTTTTCGCGTGTCGTTGACCTTGGTTTCAGTTTCAACAGTTGGCCGTGCGGCAGACCATGTTGTCCTTATCTAGAGACCTTACGGCGTCTGCAGCTGCCCCATCTGTGTACAAACACATCATTCCTTCTTTATTTCTTCCGATCTTCGTTTTCCTCGTCAGAGTAGGAATGCTAATGCGCTTGTGTACTTGGATTTAGACGCTAACTTGCCCAGGTCGCCGGAATTACTTGTAAAACTTGTTTCATTACCTTTGTAAGATGCAGTCGGGTGATAGTTCGAAACGTGTAGATATGCAGTTTGCCCGCTATCGATTCGCTCGCGGATGCCGCCTTTATACGCGATATTCGAGGTGGTCACGTGGCGTTACTCGGTGTAGCTACTAACAACGAAAAAAAAAAATAAGACGTAAATATTATTACGTCAAACACAGACAGGAAGCTTTTAGATCTATTTCTTTATGTTTAATGTATATCATTTTATATTTCAACGCTGCAAAGCTTACACAGGGAAAAATCAATGTCGTCTGTTTCTTTAGCAGACCACGTTGGATGCGCCAGACATACCTAATGCAGTGCATCATGTAATGCATTAACGTCTATCTTAAGACCAGACAGAAGACGCTTGAATGCAAAATATAATTAGGTCATGCTTTTCAGGGAAACCGCGTCGTAGATCACGTGATTTAAGCCGCTAAGGGTTTGCTGTCGTTGGTGTGACTTGAATCTTGAATTAGGACATGGCCTGCTCATTTTGTGTGCATGAAGCCGTAGTTGGCTTCGTGCGGGTGCTACATCGAGCCGATATTTTTTTAAAGCATGAAACAAGGTCGATCCAAATAGGTCGCGAAGCTTCGGGCGAAAAGCGGTTGATAGCAAATTGTCACCGGCATCGGCAAGGGTGGTTATGGGAGCAGCGATTGAAGCGCGACTATGTTCGGAAGGAGCAAACATTGGGAAAGAAAAAAAAGTGTTTCTTAATTAAAGCAAGACAGAGTTAGATTCATCCAACGAAAATAAAATTGCCTGAGGAGTAAAGAAGAGACAACTGTATATTATTTTATTATTAGCAATAAATGCCTTTTCTTTTTTTCAGAGCCCATAGTAAGACGCCGCTGTGCCGCTATCACTTGTAATGCAATGCAAGCTCTCGAAGTGTGCAGAAAGGCGTGCTCGTAAAGTTCACCTGTTACACCCCCCTCACACACTGTGCTGTTTTGCTTGTCGTCGTTTGTCTGTATTCGGTGACGCGGGTAGATTCGTCGTTTCTTAGCCTGTTCTATTAGTAAGCGCTTGTCTGTGGTATTTGTTTCCTTGTGTCCTGGTCTTTTGCGCGCTGTTTCACCTCAGTTCTTAGCCTGTTCATTCAAATGTAGCGAGTTATGACCGCCATATAATTGTTTACTGTAGTTTTCGTGCGACTGCGCTGGTCGACGGGCTTGGCGTCCGACGATAGGACCAGCACTCTGCACCTAAAGTCTTCGTCGGCCTCCAAAGAACGTTCTGTTGCAGGGTTGCGATTACGAACAGCCGTACGGCTCGCCTTTTCCTGCATCGTTTTGCGCGCTGAATGCACGAAACGCCCATCAAGTCAAATGGCGGGGCATTTGAATATGCAGCCCCAATGGCAGACCACCAAAACAAATTTCGCGCCTTCGAGAACAAAAATGACGTCACTTTTTTAACGAGTATGACATCGGGGCATTTTTTTCTTCCGCCGGAAGTGTTCCCTCGTAACACAGATGGCGCTAAGCTCCGTGGACCGCTTGTGAACCGCCTTGTTTCGAACGTATGGGCCTCTATGGAAGCTTTGCTACCAGGTTTATTTACCTTGCATGAAATGCCTCTAGCTCCCGTTGCCGGCGACTTTCAAGCGACCCCGAGCCAAAAGCCAGAGCCGTTATCCGGACACTCGCGCAAGAACAACCGGGCAATTTGCGAGTACAAAACGAGATCCGGGCAACCAGTCAAAACTTGAGAAAATGCGGTCTCTGGCCCCCAACCCTTCGTACAGGACCGCACCGCACACGCTAGTTACTGCCCAAACAAGTTACAAAAAAATATTGCTTCCGAGTTCTTCCTAATGTTTGTTCACAATATCACTCAAGCTGTAACTTCTAGTACGATGCAGTTTTATTTGTCATTTCCAATAGCGACGTTCAAAGGGCAGATACAGGGCACCGTACACTTCGTTGTCATTTTTTGGCGCTGAGACATGGTTGTCTGTGCTCTTTTAAACGCCAGCGGTCCGTGAGTTCCGCGGCATGGGTTTTGCGTCGCCTCGAGAGACGGTGCCGTTGCGAACATGCACTGCACCCATTTAAAAATTGTATCATCTCCAATCAATCTGCGTTTACTGGTTGCCATTTCACGCTTACATCCACTCTCGATTACGGGACAGCCGTCAAATTTTTTAAAATTCGGTATGGAGACGAGTTTGCTTTTAGTGTCTTTTGAATGACGGATGAGGCTTCGTGTGTCAGCTTTTCCATTTTTTTTTTCTTCATGGATTTGGACAACGTTCAGTATGTGAAGCCACGAACAAGAATTCTGCTTCCAGCACTAGGTAGAATGCAGCTCTCTCTCTCTCTCTCTCTCTCTCTCTCTCTCTCTCTCTCTCTCTCCCCCTCTCTCTTAAATGCGACCAATTACATTCAAATCGGTTGAGTCGTTGTCTAACTGTAGCGTTTCTACGTTTCGCATGTAACGTAGTTCAACAGGGAAATCGGAGTGTCACTTTACGAACGCACGTACGTACGTGACGACGGCGGCGTAAGCACACGCCTTCGGGCAGGAAATGGAGGAGGAAAGATTTTTAAGGGACTCGTCGTCGAGTCGACTCTGCTGCGAATTGCTGATGAATGTATGAGCGAACGTTCCCATGACAATGGCTGCGTATTTTACCCGCGCTGAGTCTCATCTTTCTCACACTTATGCCCTGCTGCTTTCTTTTGTCGACAACGAAGCTGTGCATCGCACTCTTTTTTTTTTTTTTGTAATGTGGGTCGTTCGGTTCCCGTGTGCCCAATATGGCTGAATTTTGCATCCAGAAATGGCGTCTTCGTTCGTCCCACTCTGACGCGAAAAGGGAGCGATAGTTTGTCAATTTATCGCAAAGCGTGTAATACATCATATCTCGCAAGTCGCGTTAGCATCGTTCGCCTATCGCTGCTTCGCCTTTTCGTTTTGTTTCGGGTTTTATTTGGGGAAACTTCCTGCGACCCCCGAAGGCCAGGCTTCAATGGAAAACTGGCATGGCACTCCAGAGCACATAACTGGAATCTTTGACATGCTGGAGGGAGTTTTCAGTGTCGGACAGTTAGGCAAATCAATTGCTAATTAAGTGATTGCCGTACTAATTAACGTTTCACTCAATTACCATTTCGCGATTTTCTTCGTACCAATATTCTCTCCATGACCAGGAATAAATGTGTACAACTTCTTGTGATTTTCTTCGATGCGAAATGGTGTGCAGGCTTCGTGGGCTAAGTTCGGAACCCTCCGAGTGTATTAGATGGAATACTGGTAACTGTCGGAGCGCCCCAATAGTTTAGTATATACTGTAACGTATGTTTCTATGAACGAATTTTGGCTTCCGCACCCGGGAGGCAGATCCGTCATGACGTCGCGATACAGTAGCCCACCGCGGCTTCCACGTGCAAGCGCAATCAGAAGAAACGCGTGACCCTTGCTTATTTTTTTTAAATAACGGACAACGCCGTACCTAGCCTTATTGCCGCACTACGTCATCAAATGTCATGACGTCGATAACATCGACGGTTGGTCCGGAATTGCGTGACGACTTCAGTGGCAAATCATCTTATCTTTCCCAACCTTCATACAACTTGCTAAGGCGTCATTCTGCGTAGGAGAACCGGGTGGTAGGGTTTCTGCAAATTTGAAACTGTCAGTATTCTCTAAAAGTGACGCTTAAAAATCAGCACAAAAGTATTTGTAAACTCAATTTTCGTTAATTTAGAGGTAAATCTTCGATCGTTACTGGATAAAACAACGCGCCGAAGCCTCTACGTCAGCCTTGCGCCACAGATTTCAAACTGCATGCTGGTATGTATACATATCTTTTATTCAAGTACCCTAAAGGCCCATACGGGCACTACATATGGGTGTTACGTACATTAAATCTGACATCTGCAGTACAATGCATGCTACTTCGGCCGTGCTGACGCCGCAAAATTTACTTATCGAACCTTGCTACCTTGTAAGGCTTTGCATGTTTTGGGATGCGACGAAACAGAGAGACCTGTATACTCCGCTGGGCCTGTTCGAAAAAAAGTTCTGTGCTCACCGCTGCACGGTTCTTGCTCGAATTTTGCTCGAACACGAGGCAAACTTCTCCGACAGCAGCTTCCTCCAGCTTCCGCAGGTTTCTGCAGCTGCCGGCAGGCGGCGACACAAGTTCTTGCTAGCGCCGTCTCTAGAGCAGCCTGCATCCCCATAAGTGAAGACAAATTTCAACCTTCCAGCAATTTCTTTTGCAAGAACAGTGCAGCGGTGAGCGCAAAACCTTTTTCGAGCTGGCGCAGCGAAATATGCAGAAACCGTGTACAACAATGTATCCCCAATTTATAGCTTGTAAGTTCGGCACTATCTGGAAGCAAAGTTTGAATTGGAAGTGCGCCTTATGGGGGGGGAGGGGGGATGTGTTCCCTGGCGCCGTGGGCAAGTCACTAACGCTTTTAGAAATATGGACTTCGTCGGCAGCGTCTGCCCACCACCACCTGCTGCTGCTGCCATTACCGCCACCTGCCTTTTCGCCATATGTCATCCACCAACTTCGCGTGCTGCCGCGTTTACCGTTGACGCAAGTGCGGGCACAACAGCCGTTGGCCTTGGCGGCGGGAAGGGGCGAGAATCGAGCGAAAAAAAAAAAAAAAAACGGGGAAGAGGGCCCGGGAGATCTTCGGTGGCAGCGGACGCCGCAGGATGGGGGGGATCACGTAATGTCGTCGCTACGTTGACGTCTGGGGTATTCCGGCAACGCTGCGGCGCCGTACCTCTGTTATCGAAGTCGTGCGCGGAGCGAGACGTCGATGCAAGCCACTGCCCCTCCGGTGATAGCCTTCACAGTGTCCTGTACTTTTATAAACAATCAGTAATGCTTGGAACATCGGCTCCACGCTCCTATTGATTAGTTAACTGTTTTTGTCAGAGCATGAACAACTTTTGCCGGGCGCTGATGTCAACGTTCGGCTGCTACCGCTCCGTGCCTGCACCTTTGCTACCGCATGACGTGCGATGAACGGAAGTTGACGTGATCCTAACCGTGGGCGGCAAACTGGACGTGCCGTACAACACGCGCTAAAGAAACCTCCTCCGTAGTAGTGCCTAGCTGGGTCACGTATTCAAGGAGCAAAAGCCCCCAAATTTTCACTTTCTCGCCCCTTCTTACTCGCGCATCCCTCAAATGACCGTCTCGCGGCAAACTAGGTATCGAGTGGAAAAGTGGCGCCCCCTATGTAGCCCCCCCCCCTCTTCACGTTATTAGTATCACACGGTAGGCATTGAAATATTACAGAAGGCTGTGCCCGGAATCGAACCTTACGGGTTAATCCAAAGGGCACAGGATGTGAGGCGTCGAGTAGCGCGGGGTGCGGCGTGATCGATAAGGCACATTGTATCCTTGTTTGTTACGTCCCCCTCTGCAAGCGTGTACACTACTGTTCTTTGGGTGTCTTTATTTTGCTTGACGTATGTGGAGGCAAAGGACGTCATTCGTGGCACTGCCGTCTTTCCGCCAGATAGGATTGAAAGAAAAATTTTTTTGCTTTGTGCAAATGCACAGTTAATGAAAACCTTCGGCTAGAGTGTGTCGTTAGTGTTCTTTGTGCCTGGCAAGAATCATGGCTGCCTATGCTTCGGATGCAGGTCCTGATTGGCTAGAAAGGTCTGTAGACAGCGTTTGAGTGTTTCTCGCAGGTTTGCTGTGCTCGGGAGGTCTTTTGCGCCCACGTCATTTTCTATAACCAACGCCTTCTGTGCAACATTACTGGCTGCATGTCAGAATGCTGTAATCATGTGAAACTGCAATTAATCGGGGAAAACTAACTTGTAGCCCTTATAACACAAGCCATTTTGTTGATTTATCATACTGAGGCATTACTTTATAAATGCTTGAATTTGCTGATATAGCCTTGGGGAAATGGGTGCACAGAAATCGGTGCCTCTGTTCAACCGTGCATAGCCAGCCATTGTTGCAGGAGAGACTGGAGAAAAACATTGTTGTAAAGACAGCTGTTGGGGCCAGAGAATGAAGACAAAAAACTGCACGACTGTATCGCTGTGCCAGGAATTGCAGGCTGCACGTGAAAATGGTAGCATTGTCTTGTGCCTTTTGCATCTTTTTTTTTTCTTCTTAGAAATCGGGCTTTGTTTGGTCCTCGGGTACTTTTGAAAGACATAACAGTGGTGGCTTCTTTTTCAATTTTTTCTTCCCCGAGTTGCAGCATTTCTATTGCGGTAAACAAACATTTTTTTTCTATTTCCCACATTAAAATATCGGGGTGAAATTGCAGGACTATTTCCACTGTGCTCCATAGCTTTACTTTCATAGACAATGTTCAGATAAACCAACATAGTGGCTGCATCCAGGACTCCTTTCCTGACAGGGTTGGCCATTGGCACATGTCATGCTTCTAAATTTCATGGTTGAATTGTGGTGCATTGTAGAAGCTGGTCACTTGGTTGGAATGATCGATCGACCGTTTGTTATGCTGTAAAGTAGAGGCAATTAACAATCCCTATCAAGGAACGAGAATTCGTCGTGCACGGAAGCTGGAAGGCTTTCTACTGCACTTGCTCCCCAAATGTCTTACAGTAGGCATTAGTTTTTTTTCTTCTATGTGCAGTAAAGAGAAAATTTTTTTCATTGTATTTCATTGGTTCACTATTAGTAGTAGAGTGGCTTCTATTGGAAAGAATGGGGCCTGCATAGAAAAGGTGCTGTATGACTGTTGTAACCCTCTCTCTGGTGTGAGGACCCCTCAGCAGGGCCGTACGGGTAGTAGGAGATAGCAAAAAGGAGATGATGGGAGTGGATAAAGGAGGGGAATGTTCTAGGTAATGCCTGAAGAAAGGTTCACACTAAATGAGCTGATTGGAGGCTTTTTGTGCTGGTGTAAACTGGAGGCACGGTGAGGGTGTTTATGCTTATGTGAAGAGCCTGGGAGGAGAGAGGACATCCTCAATCGATTCATGAGGCAGCTGAACCCTGTCAAACGTGGTTGGTAACCGGGTTCTCATCGTGGCAAGGCTGGGCAAAAGTACAAGGGCTTCATGCAGTATTTTACCCTCAATTTATCAGAAATAACATTCCTTAGTTCTTTAAATTCTTTGTGTTGGCCTTAGAAATCCATAAAAAGCTGTAGAATATCTCTTTCCCCATGATGATGCCCATGAACCCAGGACAGCTGGGTAACACAAACTCTGACATGCAGCATTCATAATCAACACATCACCAAGACATTGCATTAGTACTTGCATAACTTATGCAACACCTCTTAATGCTCTCAGTTTTCTTGAGGCAGCGCATCTTTCGTTGTATTCCTTCTCGTGTCTGCCTGCTCAGATCTGTTGTTGCCCCTCGAGCATTGGAATGGGAGCAGGGTCATTGCTAGCGCCACCGTGTGGTACGTTATCTTCAATCTGGATCTGTCCTCTCCCTCATTGGACCTATCTCGCCTCGCGACCTTCGGGTCTCCCCCACGCACCAAGCGTAATTTCTATCGGTTCCGAGGTCATCTTGGCCTGCATGTGCGTGTGTGCGTGGGCATTCCACTCGACTCTTTCCCCTCTCTCCCTCACCTGTGCTGTGGAATGCACAGAATAAAGAAACACGTGCTCTCTGCCCAAGTAGCTCCCCCTCTTCACACACTTAACCCATGGCCACTTTGGAACTGAGTTAACAAAGGTCAGCGGGCAGCTTGTTTCTTTGGCCACGCTTCGTTGGCTGCTGTAGTGGCTGACAGGACGCCGGGGGAATCCCCAGTTGAAGAGGGTTGATTACTTCACATGTTCTGTTTTTCCCAGATTTGGTCCATTCCCCTTTATCTCTCTCAGCGCAGTTTAATGCTGAGGTCAAAGGCACTCGAAGGTGTGCATGACTGTTCTTTTGTTGTTTTTTTGCTTGCTTGTTCAAAACAGAGCAGCCTTTCTTTTCTTTTTAATTGCAAACAGGTCTGGCTGCCGTGTGGTGCCACCATCCAAGTGCACGCCCCTATTTATCTCGCCTAGTTCCAACTTAATGCAGAGGTCGATGACTCTCAAGTTGAAGGAGCCGAACTGTTTTTCTGTTTAGCATTACTTGCCATGCTTCTACCTTGCTGACCAATTCGGTCTATGCAAAGCACTGACTGGTTTTCAAGACTGAAGCTACTGCTTGTTTGGTGTTGATATTGGGGTTTGTTTTTAAAGTGTGTTGGAAGTTTGAGAGCCAGAGCATTTGCCAGACAGATAACTCAGGAATTGCATGTCTGTTATCTTGCTCATTCCTGCGTATCAAAAGTGGGTTTCCCAAGCCCTGTTAGTGTGGAGTTGTTTGCTTGCCAAAGGCTTAGCTGCTGATATGAACTAAGCTTGCCAAGTAACAAAGCGCCGTTAAGTAATGATTATGCCTGGGCATCGTGACTTTACACGGCTGGCAGAGACGTAAAATAATAATAATATGTGCATACTCGCAACCGAATTTTTATTCGACATGAACACTTAAATGTGACAGCCGGCTAAAGTACAGTTAACCACAAAGTTTTGCAGACCACAGGAACTCAGAAAATGTTCAATTTTCGAGCAGCCTGCAACACTAGTAAAACTGAACATCACAATGTTGTTCACATATACTGGTAGAAGCTGTAAATGTAAATACTAGGTAGCATTGTGAGGCTGCACAGATATTCAGCTTTTTATCAGATTTTGTGTTACGTAAGATATTGCGGTTGACTGTATGAGAAGACAAATAGCAAATGTAGATTAGCATTGCCTAGTGATCACAAAAAACGAAAAAAAAGGAACTTGGTAGAGAATACCTATGAGGAACCATGCAAAAACACACAAGGGCCAAGTTAAACGTTAAAGAAAAAGTACACATCAACAGTTCGCTTTACATTACACACGTGTTTCTTAGGCAGTTGAAGGAAGTCTGATTTATACCTTTTTATTATCAGCTAGCTTTGTTTATATACATCTAAGCACCACATCATTCAGGTTCCATCAATGTATGATTACAAGCTATGCCGTTTATATACGCTCGGTTTGCTGAAAAATAATGATGCCATGACAAACATAGCAAGGCTAGAGAACAACTTCCTTGCTTATAATCTGCGCCATCCCGAAGTATGGTACGTCGCCAAATGTAGGACCAATTACGGAAATCAAAATGTTAAAATTTCAATTGCCTACACTTCTAAACCACATAATAAAAGAAAATAAGATTGACATATCTAGTACATCACCAAAACAACTGCGTTTTATGTTTGTGTAATGATGTGATATGATGATTACCTATTTCTTTGACTACTGTATAATTCGCTTTTCAAGTGACGTTTTGTAACTCGTGTAAGTGTTTTCCTCTTAGTAGGTCGTATACTCCCTTAGCCGCACGCTTCTATGCTTCCCCGTGTGATAGGGGGTCAGGGCTCCTCAAGCTGTTCTTACAGCTTTTACCTGTCCTCCTCATAACTTTTTCCTGCTGTGGAATAAAATTCAATTCAATTCAATTTGCAGTTTGTCTTCTCGTGTACTTTAGCCTCTTTTCATATATAAGCATTTCCATTAAATAAAAATAATCAATAATCCATTTACATCCCAACTATGAATTGAACCAGGCAATAACTTATCATGTTATCTCAAAATCTCTAGTTTTGTTAATTGTAAGACATTTTCCAAAGGAGTATGTCATTTAGTTCTCAACAGTGGCAGAACCAGGGATGTCACTGGCCAAGGCCAACATTTAGACTAGTGCTGTCTTCAAAACATTGTGCTCTAGCCCTTGTTCAACCACTGTAGCTTGCCTTGTCTCCATCTTCCTGTGATTTTTTGTCTTGTTTGGACTCTTCCTAACACTTCAATACTCGAACTCTCGAAACATTGTGGACTGCACTGCATTTATTGGTTAAAGGAGGGCGGGCACATCATGTTGTCAATGGGTCCCACAGGGAAGCATGGACTGTAGCTTCAAGTGGGCAACGTGTCAAAGCTGTAGGCAACTTTGACAGTTCAAAATCTCCAAATCGGAAATTTTAGCAAGGCGAAGGTCTTGTGGAAAAATAAAGTCTTGCCAACTGAATGTTTGCTCTGACGGAGGCAAGTCCGTTTTGTCAAATGTTGGCCTGAGGTTTTCCTTGTTCGTCCGCTGTTGAACTACGAGAAGGTTACACATGCAAAGGGCTGTTACGTGGACTGTCTGTTGTAAATAGTAAAAGTGATGTATCCATACCTGCCAACTCTCCCGAATTTTTCATGTTTATGAATTTGGGCTTGTTCTGTAATTGTACCAATGTTGCATCGTGATTTGCTGATAATTATTGTGTGCAAAAAAATTTGTAAAAGGTACATTTTTAAGGCGCTAGGTTGCAAAAACCACATGCAAGAAATTGTCATGGTACTTGCACGGCCTTGTGGCAGTGGACGACGTCATATGCCAGAGGAGTACTTGCGTCCAGCAAGTTTATTCGGTGTAGCTTCTAAAGTAGGGGGAACCAGCAGCAGCAAATTCACTTGAGCAGTTACTGTGATTTTAAAACAGTGGGTTATTGTCAGTCTCTGCTTTTCTAAGGTTGCGGCTACTTGTGCTGCTGTGTCTAAAAGTATATCATTAAGTGTGTGCGTACATCACGAGAGGTGTGTGCTCAGGGTAAAGCTCCAAAGTTTACCTGCTAGGCCCCCACACCTAAAGCCCCTACATCCACGCGCCACCGCCGCTTTCTTAAGTAGCAACAACCTTTGTTGTGCGCCGCCTTTTCCCCTCACACCAAGTCCAATTCCGGTATTTCCGGTTCCGCCATTTCCGGTTTAAAAATTTCCGGTTCCGGCGTTGCCGCTTCCTGGAGTTGCACTGCAGGAATTTCCGCGTTGACTGCCGTTGGACGATGGTGAGACGCCCGCGCGTGCTTAGCAGAGCTGTGGCAGTCACCGTAAGAAGATTGCAAAGGCGACAAGCTGTTGTATACCGCTGATGTAGTAGTTCGCGGTCACTGTTTTCCAAATGCACGAAAAACGGCTGTGGTCTCCAAGCGCGTAGGCACTACATTCCACTGTACGTTGTCGCTCGTGCCACAACCCATTGCAGGTTGACGCGAAGCAGCGAACACGAGCAGATCGCTGGTTACAGTAGGCGGTGGTTCTTGGATGGAATCGCATTTACAGTTTCTCCCGCAGCTCGTGCAATTAAAGCCTTTCCAGCGACGCGAAAGTAAACAACGCTAAAAAACAAAGGGTCACTTCCACTCGTAAGGGGAAGCTGCAGCTTCGTAAGTTCTGCTTGCCGCCGGAAGCTAAGGGGGTGAGTGGGAGAGGTGCGTAGAGGAGGAGGGCGGGTTGGCGGTACTTAACCTGGTCGGCGGAAACGTGTATTGAGGGGCTTTACCCACACCTATCTAGACCTTTAGACGCATCTGTGGGACTTTTTAGCGAAGTTACAAGTTATCATGCAGGTGTTTGTTTGGACTTGACTGTGCCTAAAATTTTGCACTGCTGTTGGAGATAATACGAGGCTATTTCAAACAGGTCCTTCCTTTGTGTCATGCAGAGAGAAGCCAAGCACAATGAGCAGAAGGACGTCTGCTGGACCTCGGAAAGCGGGGGCGTCAGAAGGGCGTACCGACCTGACGCCGTCGTCTCCGCCACTGTCGCCATTGAAAAAGGACGAACGCAAGTCCTTGACGGATTCAGGATACGATGCGGGCTATACCTCCATGAGCTGCTCCACTGGTGAGTGGAGCAGTCGTCCATTCTAAACCCTTGGAATTAGCTAGTCATAGAGAGTTGACGTTTGCTGTTTAGCTGAGTTGTTGAGATTAGCTTAAAGATGAAAGGGACATCACTTTGTGTGCTTTACCGAAGAATGTACCCAGGACATATAGGGATCACGGAAGCGCAATTCGTTAAGACCCTTGACTGCCCTAGCATCAGTCTGTGTCATCGTAAATAACTACTCTCTATTTTCTGTCTATTGTGCGCTTTGTGCCAAAGATGATTTGGTTAAATTGCTGCAAGTCATTTTGAATAATTACCCAGACTTTTACAACAAGTACTCCCCTGAGAAAAAGTATATTGACTGGGGATTCTACTATAGACTGATTTCTTTTACACCTATGAATAGAACATGAGATTCATAACTGCAGTTCAAACTTGGCACTGTGAACTGTTCAGTACACTCATCAATTACAGTTTGCGCATCTGAATTACAAGTAAATTCATTTTTTTCAGCAAGCCTGTGGTCCATATACTTTTGTTCAGAGATGTGCATTTTCCCACCGCAGGGTGGTAATATTTTCATTTGTCCAGAGCACTATTGCCACTTTCCTTTGTGTCGCATAGCCTCCTATATCTTCAGTACCTGCAGTGGGAGCCAGTGGTCCATAACTGGGAGCTGCTGCTGCTTCGTGGCAGTCTGTGCCCACTCTTTGCCTTCTGCATGATGTGGGATGAAAGATTGTTGTGACTCTGACCATGTCCCCATAAACTGGGACCAACTACATTTGAACCTCATTATAACGAATTATCAGATATAATAAAAAAAATTATAATGTGCCTCACTCATATCAGCATGCTACGAATTACATGTTGATAACAGATATCAGGTATAGTGAAGCTATCTTTTGTGTTACATGCTACGTTCTAATGAAGTTCGACTGTACTGGAAAAGTGACTCTCGATTTCGTCGTCACTTGGCTGCTATTCTCGTTTTGCATGTTGAATTACAATCACGCTCAGCTGCCCTCACCTTCTGATGATGAGGTGAGGGCCGTTCCCAAGCGTGAGACATTAACCACTTCGCGTCAACTCTGCAGCTGCGTGTAACTGTTGCGCTTCTGCGAAAGCCAGACACGAGACATTGCCCTGCCACATCTTTTAAGTGGGGAACAGGAACGTGATGAGAAGTTATGTACTGATGTCTCAAAACTTGAATTAGCCTGGGAATTAAAAAGCCTCCTTGCGAAAAAAACTTGAATTTGCAAGTTCGGGTCCCACTTCTCACGTTGCTGTTGGAAGTATGTGATTTTGCTCATTGTTCACTCCAGCTGCATGTTGACGAATGGGCACTGACAACGCACAAATACTAAGCACCTTAGTGAACTCCCTGTGTTCTTCTGCAGTGGCACCATATAGCATGTACTTGGCAAATGACTGCTGTTGCTGTCAAGGCTTTGTTGAACAAAGAGTTTTTGTCCACCTTTCCTGTGTGTGTGTGTTTACACATATAACACACAATTCTTCCAACAAGGTGACACAGACCAGTGCAGAAATATAACTTGCTATCTCATATAAAACTCCAAGTATACTGTGTTAAATTCCTTGAGCCAAACATGCAAGTACAATATGGATTCCAAGGCAAGCAGACAAAAGAAGTGCAGTTTTCATTGCAGATTGCACGGAGACGGTTAACATTTGAAATCGCAAAAGAATAGTGGTCTTAGAATTAGTGCAGAGTGTGCATTGAGTACATTTTTATTTATTTTTAAAGCAATGCTGTCGAGGCTACACACTTCATTATAGTAAAGTGAGCTTGCCGAACACCCTCGCTGGCAAATGTTTCCTTTCCAATGCACACCACGGGAAGTGTTGCTAAAGCTTGTAACGTGACAGCCAGCAACCGAACATTGAAGTGCACTCGCCCAAAGTGGCATTAGATTTGCCCCATCTGTTCCAGGTAAAACTTGCTGTCTCGTACGAAAATCCCATGTAACCGCACGCTACTACAACAGTAGCACAGTAGTTTACATGTCGCCGACTTGGAATCTAGCCTTGAGTGCCAACAAATGCTCCTTTCCAAAAAACTTCTGCTAAGGAAACATGATATCATGGTGGTGGCATCCGCAGGAGGTGTGCCACAGAAGCTGGATGATGCATCACTGTTGCTAGGACAATGATGCTACGTGCCACTATCACTGTGCTAAGTTGCACATGTTTTGTGCCTCCGTGATGCAGCAACAGATCCGGACATCATCTCCAAGTCAACCTGCAGCATGCTGGACTCTGGTGTGCTCGACGAGGAGGCTCATCACAGCGGTGAGATCAAGGCCACGGCGTCAGCTTCGGCAACAAAACTGGACAGCGGCTACATAGAGCCGTCCTCGTCGGCGTTGTTGCTTGAGGAGGACTGCGAGACGCAGCTGCTGAGCCGGAAGCTTGGTGTGCGAGAGATGTATGCGCAAGACGACGATGGTGACACGTAAGTTCATGCCTTGCTGTATGCTTGCTGGCAGATGAAACCGTTGTGTTGGTGGGAACCTGTCATTTAGTTGAGGTTCAGAGGGCAATATTTTTAGGCTCACAAGGAGGGTGTACTCTACATGAAAGGTGAACTACACTGTACTGTAGTTATTTCTCTAGCTAGTTTTGTTTTTAGTGCTTCAGACAAGCTGTAACTTGAATTGTGGTAAATGTGAGAAATCTGATATGTAGATTTCAAGATGTTTGCTGGGGTTGAGGCCACACAAGGTATTCGCGCTTTGAACTTTGCAGCCGTTCAGTACATGAGCGTTACTACAGGGTTGTTCTATGCACACTTATAAAACAAACTTTATTGCTCCCCATGCTGAGCTGTCCTCTTGAAAAGCCACTGCTGGGTCTCTTGGCCACCACACATTGCTACTGGGAAAGATTTTGCATGACCCACTCCCATCTTCCAAAGAAGATGAAGGTTAAAGCGTTTCATGGACAAATATCCTACTGCTGCAGACAAATGCCTGAGCTGGACTGGTTTTAAAGTTCCGACGTCTCTGAATTTGCACATACTGACTGTATAATAGCTCGTTGCGTGAGGCTGCAGGTTAGATTTTGAACGTGGCAGCCCCATTCCATTGTGTGTGGAATGCAAAAAATGGTCATGTACAATGCTTTGGGTGCACTCTGAAGAACTTTGGGGGATCGGAATCAATCTTAAGCTGTCCACTGGGGCCTTTCTTGTAAACCAAAACGCAGTTGTAAGACTTTAAGCCCCATAATTCAGCCTGTTTCTTGCAGCTATGCCCACCATAAGGTCTTGTTCCTTTGTTCCTTCTTTCATCGGTTGTTTCTTCACGCTGAGCTACCATCTTCTTCGTGCTGTGAAGGAGAGGGTAATTTTATTCTTGCGTGAGACAGCAAAATTTGTCCCCTATTCCCCGCCGCTCTGCTCCTATCAGGCGGTGGTAAAACCAGGGGCAAGACAAGCTTACCCTTCACTCTCGCGAAGCACCTGTCTACCACCTTGCTTCAGATGCTAAACATGTGCCGAACTTGCCCAAGTGTTGTTTGCCCAAGTCTGTATTTTGCCAACTTTAGCAGGATCAGAGCAAGGTCTGCTGAGCTATAAAAGTGCAATATGGCCCATGTAAATTTGATTGTGCAACTTTGTTGTTGAGTGAATAATGCTGTCGTTTCTATAAATTCTATTACGTACACACACGCCCTTTATGAAAGGGAACACACAAGCGCTTGCCCGTGACAGCTGCTTATAGTGCTGCCACGGCGACTGCAATAAGCTTTACAGACACTAGCGGCAACTGCAGAGGCTATTTTGAGCTTCTTTTATTCGACTGTAGCCGTGGCTTGGCATTCATAGTTTTTCTGGCAACCAGTTTGCTTACTCTAGTAGCTGTCAA
Source organism: Dermacentor variabilis (assembly GCF_050947875.1). NCBI lineage: Eukaryota > Metazoa > Arthropoda > Arachnida > Ixodida > Ixodidae > Dermacentor > Dermacentor variabilis. The sequence goes on along the minus strand of NC_134578.1, from coordinate 15,216,057 downwards.
GCCTTTCCTAGTCACCTGTTGGTGGCGTCACAAGCAGCTGGTGTAGGGTGCAGGCCTCACAATCGCTTATTAGCTTTCATAAAGGTGATGTGTGTACTGTGTTCCCCTGCACTTTGTTATCTCTATTAATAAAATAACGGTGAACACTGTACCGTAACAATGTTGTATCACAAATAATACTATTCAAAATTTATGTAATGTAGCACTGTAATATAAAGATCAGTACATATAATTGTACATACTGTGCATATGCATAGTGTGAATGCACTGTCAATGTGTGACAGGCAGAAAATCAACACTATGCTGATTGTGATGCAGATGGGAGCTTTAAGCTCTCCAAATGGATATCTGCACTTTTGTTTGTTTGTCCCAAGGTTTTCCGGGAGTGTAGTGAAATTTCATTTGGTTCTTCTTTTATCTTTGTTGACAGGCTCCTTCACGTCTCTGTCATCAAAGGCTGGACAAGGCTGCTTCTGCGCATAATTCGCGAAACACCGCATCCGGATCTCCTGGACATCCAAAATGACTGTGGCCAGGTCAGTTGGTGCAGCATTATCAGCATCATTGATGTGTGTTGCATTCTATGTTTACCCTGTCCTGCAGCCTAAATTAGCTAACACAACTGGCTAGTGCAAGATGTCTGCTAGATATCTTATATTAGATCTGCTACAAACCAGTTGAGGTAAACAAAAGTAGAAAAAGCTCCTTTGAACAGAACCAAGCTTAGATGTGAGGCTGTTTGATCAAAGAATTCTGACAGATGTATTAAAGTTTTCGTGCCTTTTTGATAAAAAGCATGAGAAATCACGGACGCAAAGTTAGTGCTGTTTGCCGTGCAAGCAAAAAAAAAGATAATGGTTGACCGTAGGGCTGCTAGTTCTACTTCTGCATGAGTATGCTAAAGTTTCTTTGCTGAGGGCTCACCATTTGCATCTTTTACTTTTTAAACTTTCTAGTGTTGCACTATGCTGTAGTTCTTATGCTTTAAGGAGCTGTTCTTCAGTGCACGAAAGAAAAATGCAGCATTATCGTTGCACTCCGTTTCCATCAGCGACACGTGCGTGAACACCTGTGTCATCTCTCACACTTTTCTCTTTTTTTTTTTCTTTTTTCCTCCAACAGACTGCTCTCCACGTGGCGGCTCTGTGCAGCAGACACCACGAGGCCCGCTTGCTTGTCGTCGCCGGGGCAACGGTGGACGTGACTGACAATGGCGGCCGAACGCCGCTGCACCTCGCTTGCCAACGAGGCGACTGCAGGTTGTCCAGCGACCTGCTTGCGGATGTTACCGAGGTAAGCCGAGTGGGGGTCGCTAAGTAGACAAGCGCAAGGATGACTCTAGACTTATCTGTATTGTACCCTCTCCTTGGAAATTGAAAGACTGGCAAAGCGGAGGGCAAGTTGCACTGGGTGATCGAATGGAAAATGATAAATGTAAACAATGTTTACAGGGCCACCAAAAAGAAAAGAGTTCAGCTGTTTTAGTAAATCATCTTTCTACAATACCAAAAAAAAATTGGCACTGGCTTAGCTCGGCTATGCCAGGATATACGTAGCAAAAGCTAAGGCATAGCATGGTTAGCCTTCGTTAATCTTGATTGCAAGTCCAGGTTAGTATGGTTGTCTAGCTATGTTGTGGCGTTTAACCAGTCTCCCGGCGCGCTGTTCGTCTGTTTCCTGGGCGATTCGTTTCCTCTTCATCTCGTTCCGATGTCGGTCCCAGGCCTCCTCCTGCTTATCAGAATTGTCGCCGTCCATACTGCTGCCTCAACTGTGGTTGCGGTGCACGCAGGCTCTCCTTTGCAATCCTCCGACATGTTATCAGGCATGCGACGCAGCTGGCGAAGCGAGCGGAGGCGAGCGCAACGACGAGGAATGCGGTGCGACGTCATACCAAACGGCGGCGGCGTAAAGGCGCGTTGCTGCGCAGCAGCGGAACACCTGTGGCTCGGTGCTACTAGTGGCGCATGCGCCGTAGTGACTAGGGAGCGAGAGAGAAAGAGAGAAATGGCCGCGGCGAGGCGTGCACTTTCACGTCATGTGCCTTCTTGGAGCACCGCCACGGCGAAATCACAAGTTCGCAGCCAGTAAAGCTTTCGCCTTAAAAAAGAAAGTGTCCTTGCCATGAAAAGAGGCTTGGTGTGCCAGAAAAGACAAAAGAAAGTATGGGCAGTGATGCTGCCTTGAAGTTCCCGTGCTGACTCACCACGATGTCATAAATTTTGACAGCGTCTGCCCTGGCCCAGTTAATTAACTCCCATTTAAATAACATAGAGGAGTCTGTATTCTAAAGAAGCAAAAAATTGAACTTGTCGTTTTGAGAATTTTTGCTCTGCCATGACAGCCTGAATGTGACGGAATACTTTGAAATTCATGATTTGGCATCGATGTACCAGCAATGTAGATTCAGTGCCAAGCATAAAAAAAGAAATTTGGAGGTTTGGCCTTTGTTAAATCTTCTTGTAATCAGTCTCTTTCCGTGAAATTAAAAAAAGTTTTCAATGAGTACCTGATCAGTCTAAACTGCTTTAGCGTTTCTTTTTTTTATGTTTTAAGAGATACAAAGGGTGCAGATCAGGAAACCCCCAGGTAGTCATGGTTAATCAGAAGCCCTCGTTTACAGCCAGGTGCTGATTATTTGGGATGCTATAATCAGTCAGTCCATCAGTCAACGTTAACAGAGCTAGCCTTGAGTCTGTTGTATGGTGTTTTGACTGCTTTGCCCAGTCTACACTCTGGTGATCTTTCGTAATCTGGGCTGGGATAAAGTAACAATTCTATCCCAATGCCATTCCTTGAAACACGTGACCAAAGGGTTATATTGGACGATAAGGGTGGCATAGAATCAAGTGGAAGGAATCGCTACATTATGCCAGCTCTGCTCCTTTATGTGTTCTGTTGGGCCAAGACGATGAGCAAAATGAGAACAAGGTAAAAAGCAGGAGCCAATGTTTCGACAACTAGAATTGTCTTTTTCAAGGCGACCTATGCTTTCCGCAGCACAATATGCACAGGTAGAGTTCTTCTAAAGGGGAGAATTGAGTTTTGGGATTTCCATCTCCCGCCTTCCCCATGTTTTCCCTGTTGGGCCAGTCATTTCACGCCGAGCTGCCGTCTTCTTTGTGCTATAAGGAAGGGGGCAAACTTTTGTTGTTAGTGCGTGAGACAGCAGAATTTGTCCTCTATTCCCCGCTGCTTGTCTCTCTTGGGCAGCGGTAAAACCAGGGGCAAGACATGCTTGCTTCCCTGTGCTGCTCGCTGTTGTGCAAACGCAGTGCTGAGCATAGACTGCGAAAGACAGCGCAGGAAGCGCTTGGCTACACTTGTCGTTGCATTATGTGTTTTACCCCACAAAGCCCAACACGTGATTTACGTTGAGTTGGGCACCTCAAAATTCCAATTAATGTGTGCGAAACTTGAAATGCAAGAGCCGTAGTAGTGTTGACTTATTAGAGCAAAACTTCAGTTGCGGATAGCCAGCAGACCAACTATTAATAAGTAATCACTATACTAATAAATTTCTAACTCTATATTTTATTGTTATTTGGTATAAGCGTACTCTTCATGGTCAGAAATTAAGGTGATCATGTTGTACTGCGTGCGCAATTGTGCATGTCAAGATGACTTATTGAAATTCAGAATGTTTATTCAAAATTGTTGCATTAAGATCGCATTGCATAAATATTGAGGTATTTCTTACTGAACCCTTTGCTAGAGAAAATAGTTCGAGCATAGGCGTCTGGGCGTTCAAGGCACCAATGTGTGGTGATTTCGTGGTCTACTAGGGCACGTTGCCGGGCTAGTTGGTTTGGATTCATAATAGATGCTGCTCTGTGCCTATTGTGAAGTCTGCGTTTGCCCTTTTCTGACGGCAGTGTCTGGACGTCTTCTAAGTACAGATGCTTGAAGTATTCTTCTTTTTTTTTTATGTGAGCGGGACCAAAACTTTATGAAGGGTTTAAGTTCACCGTCTGGCCTAGAATTGTCGTTCTGAATCTGGTCGCGTTTCGATTACCATTAACTCGTCTCGTGTTTCCCGAGTCGCTTTCTGACGGTTGGCGCCTCGTCACTCTCGGCCTCTGGCTTTTCTCTCTGTCTCTTTGTGATGGGCCCCCCTCGTGCTCTCCCCCACCCTCCTCGCCTTCAGGAGGAGACTGACTTCTTGCAGCCCCGTTACGGCGTGCGGCCTGGGCGGCGCGACTCGGCCCGCACCGCTGCCTTGGTGTCCCAAAGGACGCTGACGGGTGACACGGCTCTCCATCTGGCGGTCCGGTCCGGCTCGCTGGATCTCATCGAGCTGCTGCTGCACCATGTGCCCGATCCCAACGTTCGGGTAAGTGTCCCCAAGGGGTTGCGATAAATATTCTTTTGTGCAAAGACCATCAAAAATGATTGTCAGAGTCGGCGATAGCTATCCGGTTACCTCGCTGGCATTTCTTGTGTGGAGAGGATGCAGCCCCTTGCTTGCCCTCCCCCTCCCTGTTTTCTCCTAGGTGCGGGACATCATCGCCTCTGCCAACCAGTCGCACTCCAACCTGTCTCCTCGTCTATGCATGTGCTTCCTTCCCAGCTATGTACTCTTCCTCCTCACCTGTGCTTCTCTCTCAAATCCTCACTCCTTCCTCACCTGTGCTTCTCTCTCAAATCCTCACTCCTTCCTCCTCACCCCTGTTACCCTCTAATGTGTTAGGTTGTCATCTGCCAATCATGAAAACTTGGGGCAAGTAGCTAAAGAGAACTTTGTTGCAAAGCTGATGTCGCCCTAAGCATTTGAAGCAGTGAATTTTTTCCCCCCCGTGCTGTGCAACGCAGGAACGGTACTGTGGTGCCACTCCTCTCCACTTGGCCTGCCGGCTGGGCCGGCCAGACCTGGCCGATGCGCTGCTCCGGTCTGGCCGTGTCGATGTCAACGCCACTGACTATGGCCGCAAGACGGCGCTGCGCCACCTGTGGGACGCGCAGCGGCAGAATCCGCGCAGCAAGGACATGCTGCGACTGGTGCTGCTGCTGCGAGACCACGGCGGCACACCCATTGTTGACCCAGGTTCCGAGGACGAGGATGACTCGGAGGACAGCTCTGAGGATTACGATGACTCTGAGGTGAGGAAGTCCCTTTCAGTCAGGGAGATGCAAATGTCAGTACTCCTAAGCACCATCTTGGGATGTTGTGCAGATAACAATGTTTGGCATCTACATTTGTTCACAATGCACACCTGCCCCCACCACCAAACTTTCTTCGAAGTTTACAAATTTGGGCTGTGCCTATGAGTTTGAATGTTGCATCAGGTTTTACGAAACTAAAGTAGTACTTGTTTGCCAAGTCGCAAATTTTCCTTGAGACATATAGAACAAACTAATATCTGATGCAGATTACCTCCAAGATGAAGGCATGTATGTGCCCTTTTAGTATGCATGCTTGCCATTGGCCACAGTGGCGTTGTGCTCCGATTGCCAAAGGGATCAGCTGGCCATGAATGATGGACGATAGGAGTGGCACAGAACCAACGGAAGGAATTGCTACACTATGACAGCACTGTTTCCCTGTGTCTTCTCATGGACCATGCATGTCACGCTGAGATGCCGTCTTCTTTGTGTTACAAAGGAGGGGGCAATTTTCTTTAGTGCGTGAGACAGCAGAATTTGTCCCCTATTCCCCGCTGCTTGTCTCTTTGAGGCAGCGGTAAAACCAGGGGCAGGACATGTTTCCATTCGTTGTTTGTTACTGTGCAGAAGCGGCGCTAAGCGTGGGCTGTAAAGACTAATTAATTACGTATCTAACTCAACCATTTGACCATCTGCATCTGTGGCAGTTTCCGTCTACAGTCAAACCTGACTATATCGAACCTGTTTGCATCGAATTATCCTGTATATTGAACAATTTCTGAGCACGGTATAGTTGCAATGAGTATATATAGCGAAAATTACGCTTACATAAAACAAAAATAGCATCAACTCTCAATATACCGAAAGTCAAGCGGCGCACAAGTGCCTCCGGAAGTTTTCTTTCCCTCGTGGCAGTGGGAGAACTCGGCGGCGCGACTTCATCCAACTGCCCTGCCTACTGTGACCGCACCGCGCCATGCGAGACGTCGTCACCCCCCTGCACAAAATGACCCGGTTCTGCCCGCAGTGCTAGCTCAGACAGCCAATCAGAGGCTCTTGATTGGCCTCGCTGCTTTTCTGGTTCATTGTGCTTGCACCTTGTGGGCCTTCTCCCGCAGTGCTGCCGTGATGGCTAGCACCAAGTGACAAAATTTACCTTTCACTGTGAAGCTCAAAATTGTGAACAGAGTCGAACGCAGTGAGAAGTCGGATGATGTCGCCGCAGTGTGCAAGATTCCGAGGAGCACTCTCAGCACGATCTTGAAGGAAGAATAAAGAGAAGATTACGGCTAAAGCAGACAAACTTGTGACCCGGTACCCGTGGCGCCCGATGCGTACTCATGTCAACGTTGAGGCGGCCGTGTGCAAGTGGCTTATCCGAAATTGCTTCAGACGTGCCGGCTTCCGCGTGGTCGGTGGTGACTCCGAAAATTTTGATGAGTGTGACGGAGCCATTGCCGGTGTCACCGAAGTTTGGAGCGAGCTGTCAGAATTTCCGCAAGCCATTAACGGATCAACTGTCAAGGAGTTTGTGAGTGCAGATATTGGTGTAGCGACCACGGGAGAACCAGAAACTGAAGACTACATTGCAGACATTGTACTGAGCACAAGTGATAGTGGGCACAATGAGGAAAGCAACGACAATCCTTTGCCGACATCATCAGAGATGATTGGTGCACTCGCGCTAGTCTGGCGCTTTTGCGCGAATGCGGAAGGTTGCAGCCTCAGCTGCTCTGACTCTAGACAATGCGGAGAAGTGCATGCATTGCATGCAGTGTAGTTGCCCAAGCAGAAAAACATACAGGACTATTTCATGCGAAACTAAGCTAGTTTCATCAGTAAAGTGCTTTTATAAATGGTATATGCTTTTATGGCACCCAATTCTTCAGCAGGCTTATATCTACTTATGCCCTATATCAAACTGATAAGCATTTTTTTTTTCAACTTCGATATAACCGGGTTCGACTGTATTGCTTTGGCATTCCTTCGTGGTGGTAGTGAAATTTCGTTATATTGAAATTGCATCCAAACACACTTAATTGTATTGAGGCTCAAAATGCGCGGTGTTCTATGGAGCAGAAGTTATAAAAAGTTAAATGCTTTGTTATATCGAGAATTTAGTTATATTGAAGTTTATTATATCGAGGATTAACTGTATGTGGTGAATACACAGAATAGACAGTATGCTTTTAAGAAAGGCTCAACCATGGTCATACAGTGGTCCTTGGCCATCAGTGCAGGATATTAATCTAGCGATGCTGGTCACTTTTCAGGATGACGAAGAGGATGTTCAAGCAGTGGCCAACGCCATTAACAACAGGCTGCCACATGGGACGCCCCGAGTGAATGACATCGGTACCTCATAGCAGACCCACAAGGCGTGTCTTTCCCAAATTTAAGCTCTTTCCTTCATGTCAACCTTGGCATCTTCTGCATCATCATTGGGACCCTCAAGCATCCATCAGCAAGACGATTGCAAGTGGACCGTGCATTGTTTTCCCTACTGGCACCATACTTGACACTTTCACCTCTCGATTATTTCTCCCTATACGTCTGGTGCGACTTGTCGGCAGGCCCCCTTTGTGTTGATTGTGTGAGTGAAATTTGAAACTGATTCTTTTGCTTCCGTAAGGCCATTTGGGTTCTGGCATTTCATGTTGAAGTCGTAGTTCAGTGTTGAATAATCCTGAAGTTGTGCCGAATCATTTCATAGGCTGCAAGCGATGTTGAAAACTTGCATGATTGTGGTGACACTATCATTCCAATTGTTGTTGCACTGTGTCCACATTTACGCATGGAGTTTGCGCTTCCTGTCACAGTTGCATGGTCTTTTGAAGCCCTGTTCGCGTGGCTGTGTTCTCTCCATCCTGTCACCGCTATAGTATCTTGGGTTTGTGTCAGAAAAGAGACTTTTCAGGCTGATCTACTGAAACTGGCCGTCCACGACATGGGTCACTGCTCTGTCACAATGGCTGGAAATGGACAAATCGGGAATATCTGAAATGCTATCAAAGGCCACAGAGACACCCCGATCATCTTTATGTGTGCAGATTTGTAGTTGTCGTGGAAACATTATTGGCATTTCATGGAAGAATGCAGTATTTCTCCTGGTGCATATGAGCAATTGCGTACCACGGGATATATTATGTAACAGTCACAACCCGAAGAAACGTTCACATCAGTTGTTGAACTGCTAAGCTTAAATTGGTTCGATTGCATCTGAAGGAGAGTTCACTTGTTTAAAGACTGTCAATATGTACACCACAAGGTGCCACCTGCTTTAAGGCCATTTCATCATTTAATTGACGCTTCTCTTCTCGTGGTAATGATGTGACAGCGGCGTGACGATAGTGTGATTGGTGACGTGATGAAATCGATGCCTGCTGGGTGAACAAGGGCCGAGATTTCTTGTGCACTGGTAACTGTCCCTTGCATCATGACCATTTGTCTTGGCTTGAAGGGGCTAGGATGTGGTCCTTCAGTTTCGCGTTGCATACGAGCTACATCCGCCCGACGCAGTATGTGTGTGTGTACGTGTGTATACATAATAGTGAACGGCGGGGGACCACTGTTTCTATTATTTCTTGTAAGGTTTGTAGGGAGCATTATTTATTATTAGTGTGTCATCAAAAACCATACAGGTTTGATTAACATTTTTCACATTACATTTGTTGTCATCTACATTGTGCACCACATCTGCATGTGTGTGAGGTTGTGCGTGCGTGAGATATCAGTTATATGCAATCACCCGCTTGTATGGCAAGCCTGCCAGCAGAGAGTTTCTCTTCAGTAGGGCCTTAGTTTTCGGTTCTTCACTTCCTGTAAATTAAGAACTTGTTGTGTAGTCACAACCATGTTAAGTTTGTGTAGAAAGTCTGAAATTAATCAAGCCAGCAGCGGTGATCGGAAGACGGACACAAAGCTTTCCGCATAGGCCAAAGTTTGCACGGTTGTGCTGGAAATGGCTGCTTAATTGGAGAATAGAAAAGATGTTGACCTACAGTTTACAGATATCATTGGACTTGCTTGAAGTGCTTGTTTTATCCCAAATTCGGGTCAGTCATGTTGGTATCTTCAGGATTCTACGCCATTGGCCTGTAGTTGCTGATGTTGCCAATTCTGTTAACTGCGACAGTGGCTCAGTGAGCATGGCATTCTACTGCACAAGAGGTTGCGGGTTTGTTTGCCTGGCATGCCGGCCACATTCCATTGAAGGGTGGGCTGCAGTGATGTCTTTACGCAGAGGCTTCTGGGAACATTTATAAGTGGTCAGAGTTAATTTTGGCTGCTCAGCTTCAGTGTCCTTATGACCGCAGGCATGAAATTCCTGTCAGTGGAATGTTTATGCTTTTGCTGAACATTAGGCTGGCATACTTCCCAGCTGCTGCAATGCGAATGTAACGCAATACAAGCGTGCCTATTCAATGGCCCAGTTTTCAGCATTCATTTAACCCAGGGACATTTCTAACAAATCTGGATCGCTTCTCCATAGTGTCCCCCCTTACGCTAACTGTAGCATCGTAGCATAAAAATCTTGTCTTAGGCACAGCCCGCTCTGTTTTAAACAGCTGGCTTCACCCACGATCGACATTAAATGGCTCTTGACGGGTGTGCCTCGTGTTCCCGTGCCGCTTGAAATTTGACTCGAGTCCAGTGTACTGCAATGCCCGAAGTCCAAAGGAAAAAAAATATATATATATGTATATATGTAGGAAATGTTCTACAGTGAACGTGTAGAGTCCTGTCTGTAATGCCTAATGCTGTTCTACTGTATTTGCATCGACGCGAGCCCAGTTTTTCTAATGCATCACATTTCATGTGTAGTCTGTGTCTGTTGTTCTTGTCATGCGTTATACTTCGGTGGTTCCTTTCCTTTTGGCATGTGTGGACATTGTGATTGTTTCTCTCTCTCATGTGTAGATGCAGCAAAAATGTGCGGGCGTGAGCGTTCATCTTTCTGGCGTGTGTGTGGACATTGGGAACATTTCTTTTTCTGTCATGTGCAAGTACGGCAAACGATAATTCTTTCTTGTACGTGTGGACGTTGTGAACATCTTTTTTTTCCAATCGTGTGCGAGTGCAGCAAATGTGCGTGACTGCAGCCTCGTATGGGCACATTCACGGCACTTCGGTGGCACCTCTGCCCCGATGTTGTCGTTGGTTGTTTCCTTTTGCACCGTTAAAATGAACGCATTGCCAAGTCTCGTGTGGCGTAACTGTACAGCCGTCTCTCTGTTTTACCAAAACCGTTTTGAGCTGTGCTGCATTGTGCAGCAAAGCTTTTTCTACTTTTCCTCGGGTCAGAATCGTGGAAGGGCTAGTAACGACAGCAAAGTGAACAGCAATAGTTAACATTACGTTTAGTGGCAGCTACTGATGTAATGCAAGCAATTTCCATTCATGGAACAGAATTTGTTGGTTTGATGCCTTGTACGGGAAGCTCGCTCATGGCTATAGGTTCAAGGAGTATTGACACATATTTTTGAAGTCTTAAAAACTCTGCCGCACGTTTCTCGCAAGCAAAAGGATGACAGCAAGAATGAAATTTGGGGACAATAAGTATAACTGAACTTGATATTAAAGTGGGCCTCGAAACCTTGGACAGGGCATCGTAAATGACATCATGACTCACCGAAATTTGCCTCTGTAGTGTAGCAATAAGGCTATGTATGATGACATTGCCCATAAAAGAAATATAGGGCTGGACTCATTTTTTCTGGCTGTGCTCACTGGAACAGAGCAAGCCAGCGTATTATGATGCGATACACCTTGGGTACTGAAACTGGTTTGCAGAAACAAGTATTATAATATGTTATTTAGTGCAGTCTGAAGCTTGCCAGTATTTTTTTTTTCTAGAGTTTAGAGCATTTGGGCCTTCATTCAATGAAATAAAAAAAAAACACTAAAAAAACATTGACAATAGCCTGTCAGTAGTCCTCAACATAAAACTTTCTATGAGGGCACAAAAAGTGATATGTTCAGTCGACATTTGCAGTTGGTTGCCTGATAAAGGCAAAATATATTTAATAATCCATATGCTGATGTGTAAAAGTGGTAGCATGTTGACAGAAGTGAAACAGCTTTTTGTCTTTTGTTTCACTTGACTGAAATTGACAATCGGCTTCCTTATATTGCCATGAGGAACACTTTGCTGCTGTTTAATAGCGTTTCCAAGTTCTGCTGTTCTCTTGTACACAAGCTTTATTGTATAAAAAGAAAATATTGATGTTGCTTTGATTACGAGCATGTGCTTGTACTATCCACTAGGTGGTGTTGCCTTGTTGCTGTAAAATAACTACCTGTAATATATTACATCTACTATTGTACGGTCTTCTCTCTGCTCCGAGTGTGAATGCTGTGTGACGTGGTTTGTGTGTTCTGTGGATACGTGAATGGTTTTCAAGACTACCTTTCATTTCCTTTTTCTGGAGGCAGCTGTTCGTGACCAGTCAGGTTGCAGATAACATTCTTTTGCATACCTGTAAGGGGATCAATAGATGGGCACAGATTCTGTGCAGGCGCACATGAGAAAAAGAAAACTTCTGTGGTTATTGCACGCTTTGTGAGGTAGTCAAGCAGTTCTTGAGTTCTTCCTTGCTGTGGTTATTTATCATAGTTTGAGTGCCTGAATTCACAGTTGTTAACAATCCATAAACTGGTCTTGGCTGCTAGAGCTTTGTACTTCTGTGCTCTCCGCACCACCTCCAAAGGTGCTGTCATGTGACTGCACATTCTAACGGCCAGGGTCACGTCCCTAACTATTCTTAGTGGTAGCTCATCGCCAATGCCAGGGCACAGGCTCGATCCTGGATATGGCAAACTCGTTTCAATGGGTGTGTATCGCAAGAACGCCCGCACTTAGATTTAGATGAACGTTGAGGAACGCCAGGGGTTCAAAATTAATTTGGAGTCCCCCGCTTTGGTGTGCCTCGTGTCATATGGTACTTTAGGCACGTAAAACCCTATACTTCAATTTTTTAACACCAGTGCTTGGCTGTGCGTTTTCGTCAGCGCTTTGGTCATAAGACTGCTTCAGGGCTGCGATGCAGGCTTCTTTGGTGGCTGTTCCATGATTGACACTTCATACCAACCATGCTGCCACATAAGAATTGAACTCCTTTAACTAGATAGCTCTGCTCCAAAACAAACTTAGTCGCCCTCATGTAAGCTCGAGCAGCTTGTTGTCTTATTACGCCTTTTTTGTTTAGTCTGTGTCATGTCAACACTGCCTTCAGAAAGCAACAAAGAAACCAAGCCTACCACTACCCTTACCTGTTTTTTCAGTCCTTGACTCGTGTGTGTGTGTTTGTGTGCTTGTGACATCTGTATCTTTATTTTTTTAGAAACGCAGAGGAAGTGTGGAGAAAGCGCAAGAAAAGTAATTGTGCGCCACACTTCCTTCGAAAACGGAACGACACTGCCTGGATTTCCTGGAAAAAAGGAACAACGCTAAAATAAATATATCGAATCAACTCTTGCCAGTTGAGGATATAACCAGCAGCGACTGCCGAGAAGCAAAGTGTACATAGGCTCGTCACAGGCGACGAGAAACGATTTTAACGCAGAGTTTAAATGAAATCTCCAAAAGCGTGCACGGCTGTTGCTCGGGCCGCTTTTCAAGGAACAGTCGACCCTCACTGCTGTCGGGGTTGTTTTCCGAGGGAAATTTGCATATGGATGCCGCTTAAATTTAGTGATTTTTGTGCCGTCATTACATTGCGTTGATTGGAACTTGTTGGTGTTTGGGAGGCATCAAACATTTGCCATTTTTGGATCTTGGAGCTGGAACAGTCTTTGCCGCCACAAATTGCATCAGCATTGTCACAAGTTTGCCCGGTGGGGCGCAGAGTTAAAGATCGCATGTTTCTTGAATAATTTCTTGCAGTTATGTCATTATATATATATAAGGAAATTTTTTTTTATTAGGAACATTCTTTATTTAGCCACTTAAGTGTAGCGCAAGTAGCCATTACAGTCTGTTCATTAACTAATGTTTGTTCATCTACGTTTATGATTGGTTTTAAGGAATATGTAGCACTGGTATTGCATTGGGGGAGGAGGTCAAGGCTATTACACAATATTAAATACGTCTTACAAGTTTGAAATACTTGTTGGCAAAAATTTGCCGTTTCCGGCTTTTCCGTTTCCAGTGTTTCCAACATAGTACCCAGTCAGTAAAACAGACTGTGAATTAATAAATTGATTGTGATGGATACAGATGTACATCTTCCAGCTATAAATGATTGCTGGCAATGTTTGTATAAACACTAAATGGTATTTATGTGGTGGCAAAAGACTGTCAGTTCAAGCACCCCACAAATGCTTGGCAAACGTTAACTCGCTTGTAATCGTAATGTTTGACACTTTCAATGTGCATGCAGTTTGAAGGTGCTTGCTATTAATAGTTAATGTTCTGAGCTTCACGTTAAATCTTGTGTCAGTCTACTAGGGAAGTTTTGCCAACATGGCATTTTTGCTTAAAGGTTGTTTACAGACATTGCCCCGAAGGGTGAAGGACGACTGTTCTGTAGAAGAAAAAAAAAATCGAGGCAAGCTCGCCGTGTCTTTTGACGCGAGAGTCTTCGAGGAAAAAAAAAAAATGAAATATGTAAAAAAGAGGTCTATATTCTATACATGGCGTGTTTTCTTGAAACAAGAAAAAAAAAGTTGACTGTGAAGCGAGCGTCAGTTTTGTTTTGTGGTTTGTTCAGTGAACTTCGAAGAGTGTTGAGCTTTTGATGTTGAAGTTGCAAATTTCACTGGCCCTAGCCGTGGCGTGTGGAATCGAGAACCGAGTTGTACAGAGTTGTTGCGCAAAGGAAGTGCTGATTGCTTTTCCTGCTGTAGGCTTGCCCATATTGTTGCCAGTACCCATGACAATTCACGTGGCTAGCTTTCTGATGTGTTTTAATGTGCCACATTTTCTGTCGTCACGACTGGCATGTTTTTCTATAATGCTGACCGACTAGCTGAATATCTTCTCTCTTTAGATAGGACAGATCTCCAGTTTTTCATAGTTTGGCCCGAGTTTCCATCTGCTTTCCACTGGTCTATAGTTTCCTTCATTCATTGCTTGTAGGCATTAGGCCGAACCCTGTGACTCGTTGTTGGCTTCTTCACACATGCCCACTTTCTTGACTGCCAGCAATTAAGACTTGCACATTCTTTCATGCAGCATATGGTAGTCAATGGTTGGCATGGCGAGTAACTAGCATAAGCAGTCATTCTGAAGTTGGTCTTGGTGGTCAGTCTGCAAAGTGACCATTTGGAAAACTGCAGATGAGTGAAGCTTCGAAACATTATTTTTAAGAAGCTGTTGTGCTTTTCTTGAAGCTCATTTCATCAGTTTCGTTTGTCTTCAAGATATCCCAAAAAAAGAAATGCTGTCTTTCCTTTTGGAAAAGGGGTGGGGGTCACTTTCATTTCTTGCGTTGGCTGAAATGCATAATTATGGCACTTTCTAGTGTTTCTAAGAGTCATCTTGGTGAGACGCTTGTGCTTTTTAATAACTTGCATTTGTAATCCAGCGCACGTTTAACTGCCATCAACTAGTTTGCTCCTGCGAATCACCCAAAAGGTGGCCACTGTTGACGTTTATGACCATCACTGGCAACAGCCATTGTGGGTAGGAACGAACACATTTTCTGCAGTTAGAAAGTTACCTGCTTGCCTAAGTTACCGTGACCATCATGCAGTGGTTCCCAGGGGTGGCACCAGAGGTTGATGTGTCTAAAGAGATGCGACATTCACTTGTTCAGTCGTCTCTTCTGTATACTTGTGCTGTGTTCGTTGAAGTTGTTACTTCCATGGCCTGACTTTGTTCAACGAGTAAAAAGGAAAACGTGATTCACGGTGTGTAAAATATGTCTTCAGCTGCGTCGAGTGGAGGCCCGCATTGTGCAGGCTTAAAACATAAAAAAAAAATTCTGGTTGCAGATGAATCCGCGAGGAAATCTCCGCAATGGTGTTTTTTTTTCTCATCAAAGTCGTACGGTTGAACCTCTGTGTAATGAAGTTGCATTCAACATTGGAATAACTTCCTATATCTGATATTCATTGTATACATATATTCTTTACGCATCAATATCGGTGACATTTCAGATTTACTTCATCGTATGTGATAATTCGCTATATTGAGGTTCGAGTCCGCAGTAAAGATGATTTTGTTCCCCGCATGTCACGAATGATGTCTTTGTCGCACGTCACTAGCTCTGTAAATAGGCTTGGGCTCCGCGTACATTGGCAGTTTCACGTATGTATGCATGGGTCTTGGAACACGGTGTCATGAAAAAAAAAGCCCAGTTTTGGGATTGTTAAAATTTTCACACACTGCATTGTTACGAAAGGTCATTGGAATGTTTGCATGAAAGCACGCACACACACAAAAAAAGGAGTTAATGACTGTATTTCATGCAGAGGCTTTAAGCACATGTAATTGCTGTTTTTCAGGTCTTTGTACAACTGTCTTTTCCCTGTGGTTATGAGTCTTTGGTCAAGAGGAGTGTTATCTTTGGGCTGACTGTGGTATCCCTCCTTAAAAATGTGCGATACACAGAAATGACCTCGTTAATGTAGCTGCTGAACTGCAGTGTATGAAATTTATTGCATATTAAATAAAAGAAAGGAAAATCTATAATGACTGTGGGGAGCAGCTTTCAGATTTATGCCACTTTGTCTGTTATTAAAAATTTGTGTGGATAGGGCACTTTCAATAGTATTAGCACGAAGTTTTTACTAAGAAGCAGACATTACACTGTAAACCACATCATTTAGAGCTTTAAGGTGAATGTAACGAACATATTTTGTTTACCTTGTGTTCTGCAGCACATGCTGCTTATAGGACTAGAGATTATTTTAGTAACACATCCATTAGCCTAAATTAAAAAATTACTCTCGACAGTAACTTCTCAACTTCTTTAGTGCAGCAAATGTAATCGAAATCAGTTTGGCAGTTGCCTGATCAGAGCATTTCTACACTTTTCACGTAATCTGAAAAGGGAGGATGTGGCTTGAAGCTTGTTCTTAAAATTTCATTCTTTGCTCTTGCATGCCAAATCTGCAAAAGATAATGTTGAGCTTTCATTTACGTTTATCAAAAGGCGTTTGGGAGTTACTGGATTCTTTTGTGCGATGTAGCAGGTTGCTTTTGAAGCGAGACGATCATAGTCATTTCAGCATTTTTGCATACATGTGTTCAACTTTAAAGGTCGTTAGAGGAGTGCAAATGATACTAAAGAGTCAACACAAAACTGAAGAATCGTACAAAAAATAAAAGCTGTCTCGCATGGTACCTGAGCTAGCTTTTTAGGATGTATTTAAACGAAGTTGGTATATATGATGACAGTGTTATGAGGAAACGAATGAAGTTGCTTATGAAACTTCTGTACATAATGATGGCAAAAAAGTAACTTTTTCTTTTGTGTTTATATTTTATGTGATATGGAAATGTAGTGTATGTGTCTGCAAAGTTTCATTTCTTGAAATTCACATGCATAGTAGTCAGCATTGTATACCTGTGGCTGTGTTGAGGGATGTCGGCCCTGTATGCTAGTTTGCGGCTTACATTAAACCGGTTTTCACCTGTGAAGTGTTTGAGTGCTTTCCTTGTGTCGATGTTTTTCATTGGTCATTGTAATGTAGTGTTGTAGAATTTGAATCATCCTATTCCAGGAGGAGAGGCATGGTATAACACACAAATGTTGGCTCATGGATGTATGTTAAGAAATGTGTTGGCACAGCACACTCAGAAGAAAGAAAAAGTGCTTGCAACTAAATTTGTTGCAATAGCTGCTTGTTCCATAAATGCTAACCATAGTATGACTGCCATGGCACAAATGGCTCGAGGGTCAATGAAGCTCGATGGAATTGGGATTGATGTAGCATGCAAGAGCTGCACCATACATTGCTACTGCAAACTTTAGCAGACAAACTTGCAAGGTGAACTTCAGAGGAAGCTTTGGCTTGGGTCTTCATCATCAGCCTGGCTACGCCCACTGCAGGGCAAAGGCCTCTCCCATACTTCACCAACTACCCCGGTCATGTGCTAATTGTGGCCATGTTGTCCCTGCAAACTTCTTAATCTCATCCGCCCACCTAACTTTGTGCCGCCCCCTGCTACGCTTCCCTTCTCTTGGAATCCAGTCCGTAACCCTTATTGACTATCGGCTATCTTCCCTCCTCATTACATGTCCTGCCCATGCCCATTTCTTGATTTCGACTAAGATGTCATTAACTCGCGTTTGTTCCCTCACCCAATCTGCTCTTTTCTTATCCCTTAACGTTACACCCATCATTCTTCTTTCCATAGCTCGTTGCATCCTCAATTTAATAGAACCCTTTGCCTAAGCCTCCAGGTTTCAGCCCCGTAGGTGAGTGCTGGTAAGACACAGCTGTTATACACTTTTCTCTTGAGGGATAATGGCAACCTGCTGTTCATGATCGGGAGCTCGGGTGCTCCTATCTAAATACATGTAAAAGGAGAATTTTTGGTTTTTCTCGGCGACCACTGCACCAAGTTTGACGAGGTTTGTTGAATTTAAAAGAAAAACTTAAAATATATAGTGACTGTTGGTCTCGAAATTTTGATTTAGATCGTCAACTTTTTATTAAAAATTAGGAAAAATCAGAAATTTTCAGACAACGAAACTATGTATAGTTTTACAACTCTTAGCTCGGCAATGAAAAATGATACCAATATTCTGTGAATTGTGTCTAATAGTACATGTAAAGCGGACAAAATGGATTTGTTACACATGAATGTCAAAAAATTCAGTAATATGAAAATAAACCTTTTGCAGAACCATTAAACGAAACATAACAATGTAAGTTGTAAACCTCGTGCTTCTACATTTTTCAAGCTTTCGAGTATTTGAAAATTCTTGTAACAATATTCAGGCCCTAAATCGAAATTCCGCTTCCAGCAGCCACTAGAATTTAACTTTCTCAATTGCAACAAATTTCATCAAAATCGGTCCTGGGGTTTGCTCAGAAAAACGTTTTTGCGTTTTACATGTATTCGAATAGGCCGCGTCGGAGTTTGGACCCGAGCTAAAGCTTCCTCGTAAGTGCTCGTGTTACTACATCTGATAAATGCCTTAGAGTGACAACCGGTCAGAACATTTGGCGAGTACCTTTAATGTACAACTGTAATTATGGCTTTGTTTTGCTTACACATGCCTCACCATAGCAGAATGGCAGTGGTGAGGCATTAAATTCATGTAGGTTATTTGGAAGCAGAAGGGGAAAATGAATTGATCCCTTTACGAGACACTACAAAATGCGCCCATAAAATTTATTTGCCGCCACACTACTGAAAATCAAGCTTCTCCTAGAGTACAGTCAAGTGCCTCTACAAAGAAATTGTATGTAAACGAAGAAAAAAATACTGCCCCTGTTCTTATGTGAGCTGCGCAGTGCGCAACCTTTACAACAAAGTTACGTGTATAACGAATTGTTTCATAGCAGGATTTCGTTATAAAGGCGTTCGACTGTGTAGTACTTTCGTGGTACTCGGTCATTTTTGTTTGGGCCATGATTATTTTTGCGATGCAATTATGTCGATCATGGCATCGATTCACCAAATTGCAAACTATGTGGACTTATCATGATCTCAGTTTTTAAAGCGAAGCATTCTTTGCCCCCTCTCCCCACTATGCGGGAGCAGGCTTGTCGCTGCAGGTCTTGCAGATTATACAACTTGGTCACTGGGTAAGAGTACAAATAGTAATTTGACTCGCCGATTACGTCCAGCCAGGCACGTGTGCCATTGGGTATGTGAACATTATTGGCCAATCCGTCTAAATTGGTATATGCCTGAACAAGAGGCAAGAAGTGAACAAGTAAGCAACAAAAGCTACCGGATTTGGAGAAAATAAGATGAACAAAATGGAACCACAGTATTGAGCTACACAGAAGTGGAGAAGACATTCCAGTAAACGTTAAACAAAGCTTCGCATCACCGATTCCATTGTGTGCGTGGAGGAGGAGGAATTCAATGAACGTTTATTGTGAAAAAACAGCGAGAACGTGTACGTTCTTTCTTCGCCCTAGGTGGGCGGCTCTCTTATCCAGATAGCCATTGGTTAATGCCGCAGCCCGGGCCCGGTCCACCAGTTCGCTGATCTTCCAGGCTCTGTGCCTTTAACATTGCCTCCCACGTTTCTTCGATCGCTTGTAGTGGTTCTGATCGAGGCATCGTCTTGACTGTTTTTCTCGCGGTGTGGGCACACCAACACCATGTGTTGGAGGATGTCTAGTACATCACAATATCGGCATGGAATCCAATTTTTTTTACTCCTCCCCCCTTTTATTTTGAATGCTTAGGCAGTCTGGCAACTGTCCCGCATTTGCCGCTGCTGCTGAAGCGTGTGCTGAAGTCATAAGTCTGCTGCGCGGAAATGTTCGTGCGTCCATAGGGGTCCCAACCATCGCGCCTTACTTTATTTTATTTTCAATAAAGTTTTTACTCACTCACTCACCCAGGAGCCGTGTATCACCACGGTCGTGGTACTACGTAAAGATTCTTGCCCACCGGTTAATTTTTTTATCACCCATCGCAACGAGTGACCGATAACGTAGGTTTTGCTTTATGCCAGCCAACGCACCTCTGTTCATTCGAGTAAAATGAACAGCGCCAAAAATGGGACTAAACAAGAAGACAAAAGACTTTGCGCTGTCTTTTTGTATAGTCTAGTTTGTCGCGCTACTTGTTTTCCGAATGATGTGCTAACTAGCTCACCAAAGTGCTTTATTGTCTGAGGATGAACGGTGACATAAAAGCGGTGCTATGGCTAAACTGCAGCACAGCTATGGCAGTGCGCAATGAAAAGTATATATATGACCCTGAAGATTATTGCCTACATTATGGTGCGCCGTGCAGTTGCAACCAGCGTAATGCCCCGGTCCCGGAGGCCATGCAAAACTGTGGCACAGAGTGCTTGTGGAGAACTTCGTGACCTGTGCTAGTACCGCGAGCAAGCCACATATGAACGCAAATCCACGGCTAAATTTTCTCCTGTTGCCACGTTAGGGCAACAAATGTGGGCAAAGCTGGCCTTGTGTTGCGAGTCCTACACAGGGAAGCCTCTTTTCTTTTTCTTCGCAGCAAGTCTCTTTTAAACACGCATCTCTCTAGATGGGAGTTCCTGTTTCGTTTCTGCTTGGATGTCGCCATGTTGGAAGGTCACATGAACAAATAAGTATGGCGCCGCCCATGTAAACGACCCTAAAAGCGAAAGAGGACCACGTAGCCAGTTTTTCTTAGCGCTCGTATTTACAATAAAGTGAATCGTCGCGCCGTTTCGCTAACATATCGGAAAGCGAGAGCTTAAGCGTGACTGTTAAATTATAGTGACAGCATGATCGAGGGAGGATGAATGTGTCCTGAAAGAACTGGAGGGAGCGGTCCAGCGGCACGCAAACAGATGTTCTCCGGCCGCTCTCAATTGGGTACGTCCTATGTGTTCGCTTGCTTATGTTTTGCGCTTGGCGGTGACAATGACCTGATTATGGCTTAGTGGAAGGTTAGCGCCTGGGTCAGTCTATCTGGCCGTATCTGACGTGGCGGTGAATGCCGTTCGAATTAACTGTAACAGCTAAGCCAAGCTGCGAGTCATAAGCTTCGCGTTAGTTTCCGATCGGCGATTATTGTATCTGAGGTTCTACTCGACCATAAAACCTTTAGGGGACCATGTGATAACTCTGTGCTGATAATTGCATCAATTTATTCGTTTTAATGTTTTTCGTCGTATTGTAAGAGCAGATATATCTTCTAGTAACGTGTATATTCTGGGCACTATAGTAACATGGGAAGTTTCACTCTTTTCATTGTCGTTTGGGGACCGGTCACGCCGCATTTTACGCTGAATGTGATCGCGGAACAGAGACATAATTTGCCGTATTCAAATGTGTGCCTCACGGGATTTTAACGAAACATTGCAATTTGAATTTTCACGCAAATGTCAAACCTAGCTAGACGATGCTGCTGAATATGTTTCGCATTGAGGGATTGAAATGTTGCATGACGGAAGAAAATTCTCAAATTTATTGAGCTATAAGCGTCATCGAGACCAAGCCTCTAGACAATGGAATCAAAAGGCTGAACCTTTTCTAGTCCGTACGACAGCTGTCCCAAATGATGAACGTTTCTCGCAGTCGCAATTGTTCCCTGTCGCTTTCTTTGCTAAAATAGGGTAGTGAGCTGGTCTGGTTAGCGGTCACGCGGCGAAGCACGTATAAAGACAAATACAGCCGCACGATGGATGCCAATCCTCACAAGTGTGTTAAAATACTTGAATCATCTACATGACATCTGACATGACATCTACATGACATACTCGAACATCTACATACCCTTCGCAACAAAGCTTGCGCCTGCTCAGATACACGCTCAGGAGTGCAAGATGACAAAGGAATTAAAGTCAAACAGTAAGAATTTTCTAAGTGTCGCAAGCTGGTCTGAGTGGTTGACATAACCATTAGGGGGGGCTCATGGAAAAAGACACCAAGAGAGGGCGTCAGAACAAATTACTCCTGTCATTCTATCACATCACTTGCCGTTATCCTTTTCCAGTAGCACAATGATTAATCGTAATAAATGTATTTTTTCTAGAAGGCATAGTCTGTTGGCGAAGATATTAGTTTTAGTATTAGATATTAGTTTTTGTCAGTGAATGCGACAGATAGCGCTGGCTTATGCATGTGCGGCACCCCTCTACAAAGCTGACATCATTCCAGCACACTTGTTAACAGTATGGAACTATTATATAATGGTTATGTAAAGGCAACTCTACTAATGAAAAACTACTGCAAAAAGTGAGTTGTTCACAGTGTACAAACAATCTGCACATTACCTCACTTCTTGTCAGTTTCCATTGGGAGCAGCACAAATAAATCTAATTAGTATAATCGTGTAATGCAGTATTGCTCTGCATTTAAAATAAACACGAGCTCCTAGATGCACACATTTGCATGATTGAGATGACATGTGTAGCACTTCAGTGCTTTCTAAACGGCTTTTGTTTTCAGCAGAGTTATGTTTATCTCATTCACACACTGTCATGGCTGATTCCACATCCTTGGCATCAGCATCAGGATGCTGTAGTTGCCATGTTTGTTGCTGAACATGCTTAAACGCATGATGTTAATATTGCCACTTTGGAAATATGCACCACTTCCGACTCATTGACCAACTGTGGCGTCGGGCTTGTCCGTGTTAACACTGTCATCATCAGCCTATAGTTAATTAAGTCCACTGCAGGACAAAGATTTTTTCCCATAGATTCCCGTGGGTACCCAGTGACCCCTAGTTTGTGTTTAACAAACCAACCCTATGCCTGCAGATTTTCTTTACTCATCACTTCATTAAATCCTCTCTTGCCCTTGCCTACATTTCCCTTTTCTTGTCATCCATGCTGTTGCACTAACAGATCCTTGGCTACCCCCTCGGTGCATTCCATAGTGTGACAAATTCTATTTCTTCCAGTCTAAACTAAAGTGTTAGCTAAGCATCTTAGATCTCTAATCCATATTTCTAGTTAGGTTTGGTTAGGTTATGTCAAAATTAGGTTAGGTTTGTTTTATGTAGTGTCATTATCCAATTCGGTTCCATAGTACCCGATTGGGAAAATGTATTGCTTTTCAGCATTACCTAAAGTGCAATTACGTAAGGTATCCAACCCCGATTTACAGTCTGAAGCATACAGAATTATGTGAAAGTGGTTTAGGGGCATTACTGTTGTAAGTTTTTGTGAAAATTCCCCAAGTTCGGTTAGGTGTGCCATCATAGACGATAGAAGGCAACCATGAAATACCTTTCGAATTATGTGATTTGACTTAGAAATAGAGGATACAACATCGACAATTTAGTGTACTACGTGTTGTTATATCTTCAGCTATGTCTTCTGGCCAATAAAAACTGTTTTTATCACAAGAATGATGCAGAGATGGTTACATTCTCCACTAACATGGAGATGGTGCCTTCAGCAGCTAACCGAAATATTCAAATGAAAAATAGTGTTTTGACGTTCATAATGTGCCAGTTGGTAACAACAACTGGCTTCAAAAGTTATTATGCCCTTTAGTGGGCTTCGGGTCTGAGGAGGTTATACTGTGCAGGCTGTATGGTATTGAAGAAAAATATATTTTCTGTTTCTAGCGTAACGTTGCTTAGTATAATTCCAGTAAGGTGCCACTGACAGAAACTGGTAGATAACCAGTTTCTGTCACAAGATAAGTTATCTACTTCACACACTCCATAACCTGCCAAACTCTTACTTCTATCTAAACTGAAATGTTGTTTGTGCATATTATATCTCTAATCCACACTTCAGTTAGGTTACATTTGCTAAGCTTAAGTTAGATTATGTTGGTTTTACATATCTTTCTTACAGTGCACAGCTTGTGCTGTATTGAACAAAAATGCATTTCGTTTATCCAGCATTAGCTTGCCACCTTGTGTAGCTCCAGTTATGTACTGCTTACAGGAACTCTGGATTGGGCCACCCCAGCTAGCAGCTGAAGAGTTTGTGCCGGTTCTAGCTTTGTTTCTTTTTCTTTCTTTCAGCGTGACATCTACGATTCACGATGGACGACCCCGACCACAAGGACTTGCTCATCCAGCAGCTCAAGGACATTGTCAGGTCCAATGAGGAGATACTCAAGAAGAAAGAGAAAGAACTGGAGGTCTGCTTGGCTGCTCTTTATTCTTGCTCTTCATATTTTTTAATGCCTTTCCTATTCTTCCTGCCTACCCCCACTGCAGGACAGTGCAGCTAGGTATCAGAAACTGAAGCTCCAATCGAGGGCAAAGATTGCTCAGCTCACGAACCAAGCAAAGGCCCAGCATGAGGCATCACCTGAAGTGGTAAGAGTGCTTGTTGTTGCCTTTGCTTGCCTTACCTACTGAGTTTATTAACATTGGTTTCGATGTGTACGCTTCCTTCTTAAAAGCCAAGCTTGCAAATTGCAATTTCGATATGCTGTAATAACTTTTGCTGTGCACGTTATTGCTGAATTGCTGTGTCACCTGTGTTGTCGTCAGTGTGTTTTTTCTTTGTGTTTGTATGTGTGTCCCAATTGTGACAATTGTGTCTTTTGCTATGTACGTTGCAAAGTTTATCTTGATGGTGGAAATCCATGTAGATGCTGCAGGAAATGTCATTTGGAGGGTCAAGGCATTGTTGGAAATGGGGGGAGGGGGGGTGCAATGGGAATTTGAAACCAAGATGCCAAGCTTGGATTACCAGAGTCAAGTAACAGTAGTAATTGTGTCATTTAAACAATAACAATGAGTAAGTCATGTTTGTGATCAGTGAATCGTGAATGCAAAGAACAGGAAAAGGCAGGTGAATGTAGTACATGTCTGCTGTTTAATGACTATAATTGGTTAATTGTATTTTGGACTAGTAGTAGGTAAAAGGTTAGATTCATGCTTAACAGCTGTGAGCTGATGAGATACCACAGCATGTCAAATTAATTCAGTATCCCGAATGAATGAACTAGTTTGTGTCTTCCTTAACTGTTTGACATTGAATATATTTAAGTCCATGCCTTTTCTGCAATATTTTGTTCTATGTACACTATTAGCAGGGGTGATCAAGGAAACTGCCATGAAGTTACATGTTTAACTACGTTCAGAAAAGCTTTTCTTTTTGAGAACTCTCTTTGTAACATTATGTTTATGTTAAACCTCTCTTTGCGTTGCCACTTGAGTGGCGCTATGTTTAAGCGCTCTGTTACTGTTTGTCAGGAACAATGTGAAGATGTGTCAAAGCCCACAACTCCGCACCATGACGCATCTGCGGAAGCGTCAAGGGGTCGCGTCAGAGTCCTCAAGCATCAACTGGATGAGGCCAAGTCGCAGCTTCACAAGAAGGAGCAGGAGATGCAAACATTGCAGCGGTCGTACGAATCCACTGTCAAGCGGCTTGAGCAGCAGCTACTTCAACGTGACCAGCTGCTGATGGAGAGTGCGGAAACACCTAGTGGCCAGACAGCGAAACAGGTGGGTTGCTGCATGGCCTCAGAGATTTGTAGTGCACTTGTCATGATACATCACTGTACACAAGTTCAAGTTCTGTTTGTGTGCATTATTTAAGTTCTGTTCATTTGTTTACGCTAGCGGATTATGAGGCCATGTACAAGTTATAGAAAAGAGAAAAGTCTGGTGCTTTAAGCTGCTGTGAGAATGATGCACGTTACATTTTTTTGTTTCATGTGGTAGTACTATTTGTACCTCCTCCTCTGACCCTGTGTCAATCTGCTTAGATTTTAGGTTTTATCCTGTTGAAGAAAAGATCACAGAGGAAAAAAATATGTGCTTTGATTTAAAGTCCAGTGCACCCTGCACCATAAATTAATAGTTTACATCATCAAGTTGCCACTGATCTTCAAAAAAAAATTATATTTCTTTGTGTGGGACCGTTTTGTTACCACTGACAATGAAGAACACCTGCAAAGTATGTTTCAAATGCCACAAGACTGCACTGCAATGCAGTATGAAAAACCAGCACACAAAAACTCTGAGCAATGTTATAATTTTTTCTCTGTGCTGAGGTAAATAAATGAGTTGTTCACCTATTTGAGCGACGGTCGTTAGACAGTTTTAGTTTAGCATACGCTATACGCTATAGTATAGCATATGCTAAGCAGCACACGTTTGTTGCAGTTTTAGTTGCCCTGCAAGATCTTCAAATCTCAGAGGCCATATGCTGTCATTGCAGCTATCTCCCAACTGCAGAGATAGGTGGCGCTGACATCTCAAACGTTTATTTCATTAGGCTTAGACTCGTTCGAAATGTGAAGTGATCTCGAAAACTATGCAAGGTTATCCACAATACTATGTCGTCGAAGCGGCCTGAGACTAAGCGAAAGCCATTTAGGGAGTCATTTACTGCGAATGAAGTGAATTTTACAAAAGCAATGCGAAATTCAATTCAAAGCATACAACAGGGATCACCGCCATGTTTTCCGCAAACTGCGCAAACCACGCAAAGACGCTAACGCTAAATCTGAGAAATAGTGTGCGTACGCTATACGCTATGGGTCGTTTAGCATTCTGTGCATGCGCAGTAACGACCCGCTATATTATATCATACACAATGGTATAGCATACGCTAAACTAAAACTGTCTATTGTGTCATTGGTAATGCTGGTAACTTGGTAACTGACCTGTGTCAGTTACCAAGTAAAAGGCTTCTCAGATTCTTAGCAGGTTGCACCACAACAAATTACATGATTACTAGCAAGCTCATAAAACTACCCTCATCGACTTAGGAGCCGGTTCGTAATAAGAACTGGTTACGAAAGTTGCTCTGTTACTATTAGTAATGAAAAAATATTACTGAACCAAGTATTGATTGTTTTCTGAAACTATTGACAGTGAAAAAAAAAATTCTAATAGCAGTATTGCTATCGCCAGTACTATAATGCTGGTCTAGTAACATTTTTTATTGACGGTGCTACCAATAGCTTTGCAACTGTTGGCTAGCGCTGTTTCACGAAAGTTTTCGGTATCGGGGTATCATGACATTTAGTTTGTGCATTTTTGCAAGGCAGCGAACTGCGCTCATGTCAGATGATGCAGCAGCCAGTCGGGAAGTATTATATGCTATGTATTATATACTATCAGTGTGTATGTCAAAGTATATAGTATACCAGTATTATATAGTATCAGCTTGCAATGTGCAGTAAATCTTTGATTGTGAGTAAGATAGAGGTGCTGCCTTTGTGTGACGACTTGCAGTGATGGGCACCTTTCAAAATCTCGGTCATCAATTTTGCTGCTATCATCCACACGAAGATTGTGGTTAGGCACTGGTCTGTAAGGATTTAGGTGCTGATCTCGCATGTGAGCTAGAATTTTCAATTCCGAATCGCTGAGGCTCTTTTGAGCGATCAGACATTGAAATTGTGTGTGGTGCCACTGTGCCGTCACTTGCAAAAGCATGGTTTCATTTTGGATGAATTGGCTTGGCTTATCTACCTGCAAGATAAGGATGGCAGGGGTAAGCCATGACATACGTGCGTACTTAGGGAAAAAAAAAGTGATAGAAAACTTATAAAGGTCTGTACAGCAATGAGTGCTTATTGCAAGTGCTAGTTAGTTTCAAAAGTGGCCGAAAAGGCCGAAGTGCTGATGGTTAACAAAAGTTGCACTCCCTCTTGCAAAAGCCCCTGTTGTTTTGCTTTCCCAATTTGCGAGACGGATTACCGGCATCGCTCTCAGTTCTCAGGGTTGCTGGTGGCGGGACTCATACTTCTTTAGAGATTGCTCAGATCGAAACAGTCTGCTTACAGAATTTACATGCGCTTTCGGAAGTAACCACTGCAGGTATAAACACTTCTGAGGATGAGCTTTCTTTTTGCACCATATAAAACTGCGTCCATAAAGATAGCTTGTAGTCCCTTTATCTGTGTAACCTAGAAGGACTGTAATCTGGAGCAGTACAGTAGGCCTTGCCATACATAACCTCTACCGCCGCTGGGCGATGATGCATGCACTGCAAGAATGCAGAGCGCTAGGCTTGTGACAGCACGCACAGCATGTGACTACAGACATGCAGGAAGACAGGTACACTCAGAAAGACATGCAGAAAAACATTATGTGCAGTACACAATGTGATCTGATACTATCTATAGTACCATCGATAGCTTTTTGTTATGGTCGATAACTCATATGACTTAACTGTCAATGGTATTGATAATACTATTGATAATTTTGTATCACTAGTCCACTGTGCTTTTTCTTGGGTTTGAGAGGGATATAGTAGGCACGGCCCTTAGAAGTTAAGCCGGAATCCACGAGTGCTTCTTAGCTAAAGGTGGTTCAAATTTGAATGCTAAGCACAAATACTCTTCAGAATTCAGCTCTGGTAGAGTAGCCAATGCCAGAAGAGGCTCGTCTGCATGCAGTCTTCTGGCCAGCGGCAGGACGGTGGTGGGAACGGTGGTAGCAGCAGCAAGGAAGAAGAGCGTCTGTACGCTCAGATGGTGTACAAGGACTCCAGGATCCTCGAGCTGAACAACCAGATCCTTGAGCTAGAGCGGAGGATCCTGGACCTGCAAGAAAACCTCCGCGAGAAGGACCAGGTTCTCCAGGCACGCAGCAAGGCCATCCAGGTATGCACCACCTACGTGCAAAAAAGAAAAGTTATTGTAATATGTGACTCCTGTTCTAGGTAAAATATGCTGAACTTGTGATGTTATGGTGAAAATGGCAGCAATATGGTAGCAAGCAATGGAGTGAGATCTCCTCTATTTGACAAGACAGTGGCAACAATATATATATAGACTATAAGTACACCAGATGCTGTTGGCATATTTCTTTTTAAAGTTACATTTCTAGTGTCTTATGGTGCTTTTAGTGCTGCCAAGTTTTGAACTTCAAGGGGGGAAGACGTAATCATTTTGAAAAAAGGAAGAAACGCAGAAGGAGGCTCAACAATTTATTGAAGTCAAAACCAGTTTAAGGCATTCCATTGATTGCTCTTCTGCAGCCCAGGTGTAGCCAAGGGATGTAAAGTCCCATGATGAACTTTGAAGGGTCCCTGAACCACCCCTCGGACTTGGTGAAATAACATAGCCCACGAATAGCGTGCGCTGCTGTGGACATCTCAGTCAAGTTTTTCTGTCGTATGCGGTGCGTGGAGCTCGCAAGCAGAGCGCAAAATCACCATTCTCTCAAACGCTCTCCTTTCAACAGAAGCCTGCTCCTCATTCTCTTCTGGATGCTTTATTTCATAATAAAGTGGATTCCCATAAGCGGCCTGCTATTGGTAGCTACGGTCTGTTACATAGCGTAGATACTGCGGCCGCTGCGGGGTGCCACCACGAGTCCACTGTCTAAGCATGCTGCGGCTCACTGAGCACAACCTCGTTTGGCTTATGTTCAGCGCATCATACGCACCAAAACTGGAAGTCGTGGTGTCTACGTTAACGTCCAAAATGAAATTTGAACTGTGCACCACGATGACATGTAGAAGGTGGGAACGCTGTGGGCACACCCCACTCCGCCCATAGCCTTCGCAGTGCAAGGCATTGAAGAAGGAACAGGAGAACAATGGAGGCCATGTTTGAATGCCAATAATTCCCCTTATTCTGAATGCATTCAAGTATTTTTTTGTGGCAAAGTATTTCTGAAATAGCCTATTTTCTCTTCAAATGTCTTTCTCCACTTTGATAAAAAGTGGTACAGGGCTCCTTCAAGGTATGATGAACTTGCACAGGCTTCCAAAGCCTTTAGTGGTGCATCGTCCTGGCGACAGTAATTGATGTTGTGGAGTAATAGAGGGCGCATTTACTTGGAGTGAAGCCACACTATTTCCTCTCTAGATTCCATGATCACAGTCCATACCCGATAGCATATATGTTGTATCGTAATGCTAGCATTGAGGATCGCTTGACCAGCCGTCTGCATTTTACTTGCTAGGTTCTGTCCTGTTATGTTTATTTTTTTACATTGCATGCCAATTTTATTGTTTCATTTTTAAAAGATATAAATTATTTTTGCATACTTTCTTTGCGTCCTCTGCTTGTGTGAGGAGGTAAGCCCCCGAGTAGGTAGCCATGGCTGCACACGTGCACAAGAACCTGTCACAGGTTCTTTACCATGTCTTTTGAATTGGTTGCTGAAACTACATGTTTGAAGCACCGACATTCACGTGTAACTCTCATCGTTGAAAGCTGCGCGCCATATGCTAGATTCAAAAGCCAACTTTTTCATTGGGTTCGCTGCCTAAACTATTTGTTTGATGTGCCAACTTTAGCGTATTTTGATGGCAGACATTCCCATACTGCCACTAGAATACTGCACACGGCACCTCAGGTTTAGAACGCAACCCAACCCATCTCATGTGCACTCGTGTGCTCTGTGACCATCCAGCTCATGACGGAAGACCTCAGTCTTCGAAGCAAGACTGTCGTTGATGACCTGGACGACACTCGGGCCGAGATGCGGTTAATGCAGCAGAATTTCTTAGAAAAGGTAAAGAAAATGCCCTGTGAAAGCACTATGCTAGCCCTTTCGCATCTCTTTGCCTTGTGCATGTACCTAAACCTACGCACATTGCTTAGCGTTACCTCGGCTGTGTATTGACTGGCCGTTCACTCCTTATGCACCTTCCTTGCTTTTCTCTGAACCTTGGTTGCTTGGCATGGAGATGGACTCTCTCGTGCTTTTGAAAGTGAGCCTTCCATATTTCTTTGTGCTGTCTAGGCTATCCTGTGCTTGGCTAAGCTGACAGTGCTTTTCGTTGCAAAAAAAATTGTTATTGCTTTTCATTCATTTTTTCTACATTGTTACTGTTCTTCTGCGATGCCCGAATTCAATGTCGCGTATTTTCCTGTCCTTCCTTCTTGTCCCACTGCTCTTTGGAGACTTCTCCGCTGACTGCCTTTCCTTCTACAACTTACCATTTTTGCCTTGGAATGTTTCACAAGAACGCTTCTCATCCCATCTTGGCACACTCTGTACTGTCTTCAATTGATAAGGTTAGGTTATAGTGTTTTAATAGTGTCGTTATAGGAATTCTTCACTATTCAGAAGATTTTATATGGCCAGCGAAGTGTACTTACGTACACATTTTTTAGCTCTTTATGAGTGACAATATTGTGCAAGTGAACTGTGTAAACGTATGAGTATTGTGTTATTAGAAAAAGACATACCTGCCATGGTGGGGCAGTAGCCATGGTGTACGGCAGCTGATCATGAGGTCATGGGCTTGATTTGCAGCTGAAGTTGCCACATTTCAGTAAGGGGGGAACGTGGAAATGCTCGTGTATACAGATTTAGGTGCCCTTTAAAGAACATCAGCTGGTCAAAATTAATCTGTGAACATGCGCGTACAATGAATGTTGGCAATAACAAAGGTATTTTTTTGTCGGACATGACTTCGTTATAATGATGCTTGACTGTTATTGGGAACATAGCTTGAATTAAGATTTGCAGACGGCAGCAGCTTGTATCGTCTACATAGCGATCCGTTCACTTATAAGTGACAAGACCAAGTGGAATGAAATTTTTTTTTTGTCGAACCTAGGCCCTGTAAGCTTTTAATACAGTACAGATAAAATTAACGCTACTCTTAACATCATAACAGGAAATGTCATGGAAGGAGCGCGAAGTGTCCCTTACTGCCGACCTCAACTCGAACAAGAGCCGAGTGGTGGATCTGGAGGAAGGTTTCCGGAAGCTGGAGTCAGCCAGGTTCCAGTTGGCGACGCACAATGCGGAGCTTCAAGAGAAAGTGGTCCGACTCCAGGAGACGGTGGAGAAGGCAAAGGCAGACCAGGCAACTGCATTTCAGGGTAAAATTTTTTTTTAATCGTCATCAACAGATTTGTTTGTGGGTTCTGGTCACACTTCAATATTGGTGAAGTGCAAAAATGGCTGTGTAGTACTTATCATACTTCATGTTCTAATGCTGGCAGCTCGAAGGCTCGCAGTAGCAAACACCGTTGCATTCAGCACTCTTCAGTTTCCTTTGTGCCATCGAGCCAGTTCTGCTTTGCACATTGAGCTACATCACGCACAGCTGCCCTCGCCTTCTGATGATGAGGTGAGGGCCGTTCCCGAGCGTGAGACATCAACCATCTCGCGTCAGCTCTGCAGCCGTGCTTTCCTGTTGTGCGTCTGCGAAAGCCAGGCGTGATACATTTCCCTGCCTTTTCTATTAGGAAGCAAGAAAGGTGGAGAGGATAAGATGCATCGTGAGAATGACACCAAACCTGAAAAGGCCAGGGAGTCCAAGAAACTAATCACCAAACTGCAACAAAAACGACTCAAGTTCAGGTTATGCTCTTTTTCATCGGTTACCAGTTCATGTGCATGTTGATGAACTTGCACTAGCAAGGCATAGATACTACGCAGCTGATAACACCTGTGCTTTATCAGCAGTGCGACGTTGTGGTGCCATCTAGCATGCAAAATGCATATGATGCATGTTGCCTCTGAGACTTCAGTGCATACTTTTGCAGCTTCTTCCGCCTTCTTGTTTCACAGACATATGATATACAAGAGGCATCAAACAAGATGATACGAACAAAGCAAACATTAAACATCATAAGAAAGTAATTGAATAAGTATATGTAACATAAGAATGTATAGTATATGAAAATATAGTGTATAAGTTACGATAGAACAAAAACGTATGAGCAGAAAAGTGAGTAAGTAACAGTCCAAGTAAAACTCGTGTGTGGTTACCCATCTCAGAGGCAGTTATGACTCACAAGAGGCTTCAGACAAGGGGATTGACAAAGCAGGGCAAAAAAAAAGTATAATTTGAAGTAAACAAGGTTCTTGATCTGGTCCATTCGCCAGTTGAAGTGCTCATTATCAGAAGGCTAGAAACAATGGTGATCTTTCACTTTTCTGCTTGTTTAAAATGTGCCCAACTAAAGAAATTTCTGAATGGAATTGTGTGCGCCCTGAAGGAAATAAATTGTACTCTTTTACCACACGAGAACCTCGTTCATACATTTTGGAAAGAAAACACTAGAAAAAAAGTGCAATAACCAGGAAAGCATATGCTCAAAATTCACTAAAAGAATTTGACAGGGTCAAGTTGACATCCACGTAATGGGAACTGTTGCGTGAATTGTTGCAGTATGAGATGGCGACATACATGCATGGAACTAGTGGGGCCCTAGCAGCCCAAGGTGTGCGGTGTCGTTATTGCAGATTAGGCGAGCTTATGTTTGCATGCCTTGAATTCGGCCTGGGTCAGCAGCTTCCTCACGCAGGGCATTTTGGTGGAAAATTTTGACGTGTCCATTAGGTGCCAATTGTTGCGCCATGAGACGCTGACATTGAGCTTACAGTGCCCGAGCGACCCAAGATGCACATTGTTGTATTCTTGTTGTGTAGCTTTAAGACAGCGACAGCAAACCTAAACAAAATCGAGCTGGTGGGTAACGGTGAAATACGATGCCAACAGAACGAAACATAATGCTCCCTTCGCTTGTAGTAGGGAACAGTGGCGTGTTTGGGTTATTGCCTATTAAATGTGTGCAGTACGCTTCCAACAGCACTGCGCTGTGAAACAGATCTGTGAAGATGGTTATCGGAATAGGGTTGGTGGTGATAGCTTTGAATGCAGCATGCGATGACACGAGTGGTGATTTGCTGGTACTGGAATAAGAAACTGAGTGTGCGGCGGCGTTTTCACATGAAACAGGCGGGCGAGTATTGTGGGGAAAGGGTTGCGGCTAGTGGCTGCTATTCTAGACTGTGTGCCTTGCTCCTTTTCTTGCTTACGTGGAATCTAGTCATCAGAAAACATATCATACTATTGCAGTTTGGCAATGTACTGAACATTGGTGTTAAAAGATTGTGTTTCCTGAGAGCGTATGATCTGGTAAAAAAGAAGTATAACTGTATTGGGTCATTTCTTGTGTTCTCTATTGCACGAAATCATATAAAATGGTATTTTTTTAGTAAGGTTCTACTGTATTTTATACCTTCTCTGTGTATAAATCCAAGAAATGTACAATAGTCTATTGAACATCCGTAGTTGGTCTCTTTAATTCATATTTGGGCTCAGTGAGATGGTTTATTTCAATACTGCTGCTTATTTGCCATTCCCTTTGCATGCTTGCCTGCAGCCAAGATTAACTCCCTCACTAAGGAGCTGGAAGAGAAGACAACAGCTCTGGAGGAAACGCGGAAGACGCTTCAGGAGACGACGCGGGAGACCGACAACAGGATACTGAAAGCCAGGGCGCTCGAAAGGCGTCGAGCCAAGCAGTTTGAACGTGAACTGCAGGAGCTAAAGAAGGTTTGCAAAACAATTAGCAAAGCTTTTTTATGCAGTGGTACATTAGGCAAGTAGCTCATCGAGCAGATGGTGGCTCAGGCATAGAGTATTAGAGCGACTGACCCAGACAACATAAAAAAGTCCCATAGACGTTCCAAACAAAATCCACCCCATCCCACATCCCAGTGACGATGTCTTGTGGACTTTAAAGCAACATCCCAATCAGGAAAGTCTGGAAAACGCTCAATCACGGACTTGATTGGAATGTGGAATCGGCATGTGAAATATTTTTTGCAGACATGTATCAGGAGACGTTGTGCCAGGTGGCTGTGTGTCTGCATCCTAGACGGACGCTTTTTTTAAGTTCACCTAATAGTTTAGCTTATCCTAACAGGGACGTACTGAGGAGGTCACTTGTGGACCTTATTTTTTTTGGCCCACACATTAGCAGTCAGCCTCCTAGAGGTTCAGTCTTTCAGTCTCTGAGAAAGAGAAACATGCTTTCTGATATGTTTAAATTAGAAAACAAAGCTGTTGTGAAGTAATGGAACACAATCTCTAAGGCCATAATAACTCACTTAGAAGCTAATGAACTAATTTACAGTCGACAGCATGGTTTTAGATCAAGTCTTTCAGCTATATAAGTCAACTTGCTGAAATAACCAATATAGCTAATGCAAATAATGACGGCCATTTAGGTGTAGCATTTTTAGATTTCCCCAAGTCATTCGATGTACCAGGGTGGTTGCTTGGGCATTCATGATCAAAAATAACATACAGCGCAAAGGACAAGGACTCCGAGACTGTGTACGTTGCCTCTCGCAGTCCTTGTTCTTCGGGCTATGCATTATTTTTGATCATTCGATGTAGTTTGACATCGGGATTTAATTACAAAACTATCAGCTTTTGGTATTCAAAGTAAAATAGCATTTCTAGCTTTCTAAGTAACCGAAGACAAAATTGTGACATTGGACAAATATGTCACGCAGCAACTTGCTATTCGTTCCAGAGTGCCTCAAGGGTCAGCTCTTGCACCCCTCTTATTACTAATGCATATTAGTGACCTCCAGTTCTCCGTTAAAGATCCCGTTCATATGGGACTGTTTGCCGACAACCGTGTTGTGTACACAGTCGTACACAACACAGGTGATCAAATAGAATAAATCATTTCTATCAATCTGCTCTTGGCTCGAAACTTGGGCTGTGAAATTAAATACGTCAGAAGCTCATTGCATCTCATTTACGAATAAGAAAAAGCCACTTAAATTTATATATACTTCTTGGAAGCACCAAAATTATCCAGAGTGATCAGGTGAAACAGCTGGGTCTTAACCTCTCGTGTAATCTTAATTGTAAACCCCCTTGCTTCAGCCATATGTCAGAAAGCTGAAGGAAAGCTGTCTTTCTTGAGAAGGAAATTGCATAAAGTTCCCATACATGTCAAACTAAATGCTTACAAGACACTAATCAGGCCAAGCTTAGAGTGTGCCGACTAAATCTGGTGTCCCTATCAAAAACGCTTCATCAGTAAAATAGAATGCTCACAAAAGTTAGCCACTAAATTCGCATACCCAGACTACTCAAGGCAGTCTAGCGCTTCGGATTCGCTTACGAGGGAACGCTTACAACCACTTTCACAACAAATAATCATTTCGAGCCTAAAAGTTATTTATCTCTTATAACGTGGTCACTTCAGAATACCGAGATCTCATTACCTGGATTCACCTTTTATGCCCTCATCGACACTGATCCATTGAAAAGAAATTTGTCAAGCCTATACTTGTGTAAGGGCCGAATTTTTTTCCCACAATTTTGGGGAGGTGCGGCTTTTATGCGGGATCGAACCTTTCCGTCAAAATGGTGCCAGTGCAGCCTTGACTTCTGCACACCCCGGTTCCATGGATGCACCATTGCTTGAGAGGTGAATGCAAAGTTCTTGCCATCTAGTAGCAGCATGCAGAAATGCACAGTGAAAGAACAGTTCGACAATGCGCGCGTGTGGCCTTGGGATACCAAACGCAACTGCTTCTCTGTTAAAAATTTTTTTTTTTACAAATTTTGAGCTGCCAGTTTGGGGGTGCGGCCCTTACATGAGTCTGTACAGTAAATAAAGTCCTACATTTCAAAAGATAACAGAACACTTAAAAAAGAACAATGACAGGATAAGGCACAATGACAGGAAGCGCCTTGTCCTGTCATAGTTCTTTCTTAGTGTACTGTCTCTGTTGGCGCTTCATCTTTTGAAAGCTATGAACGAACTAGCTCCACAACATGTTCTACTGAAAGTCCTAGAGTGGGCATCCATAGGACCTCTTTCGGTGTTTCACTTCAGAACTTTTCAGGATCACTTTGGTACATCCTTAGGTACATTTGGTATTTCCCCAACGTCCAAACAAGTATGTACACAAGACATCCCTAGAATGCCTATGTGCTGTCTGGGGAGAGTTGAGCTGGTTGGTAAGGGCTCATGTTAGGAAAAGGTAGGTGTGCAGGGCAAATGCAAAGCAAATGGACAATGTGCCCCTCTGCTTGTGTTCGTGTCTGCACGCCCACCTTTTTTCTAACACGAGGCATAGTTTCCTACAAAAGTTACTAGAGGAAACTCTGACTGATTGTATAGTTACCATGGGAATGGTGCTCAGCGCGTGGATGTGAATTATCTTTGTACTTGTGGCATTGTTCTTGTGACATTATTTATTATGCTGTGTCTGTCTTTGTTAGCCTAAATTTCAAGGCAATGAGACTGACCACGCTTGCATAATCACTGCAAATTGTTGCATTTCATAATGCAATATTTTGTTGCAAGTGATCAATTTGCAAAGTGACAAAGCCGTTTCGAAGCCAGGCGGATGAAGTTTAGGCAAATTCGTGTGCTAACCATCATCCCATGCTGGATGAACCGTTCTGGGTACATATTCTTTGACAGTGACCTTTGGCAGTGCTATTGCATTTGTGTTTCGTAGTACACACATCGTGTTCAATGATTCAAGTGGTTTTGCTCAACCAGCCAATCAGTTCAACCAGTTTTGCTCCACTAGCCAATCGGTGCACACTGAAAGCAATGTCATCAAAAGTGGCTGTTCAAGGATATGTCACTTGCTTGCAGCTCTCGTAGACACCAGTGCTGCAGTTCCCAAGTCACGTGACTAACCGGGCTAGTTGGTGGTGAAATATCTTGCTTGAAAGCACCGTTTGACAGCGAGACAGGAACATAAATGCATGAGTACGAGCTTTAACTTGTCACCATAAACGCTTCTTGCAAATATGCTACATTTCCCAGTTTTATTTTTGTAGGAAACTCCATAGAGCTCAGTGGCTCAGGATCTCGGATGCTTGAGCACAGAGGGCTCCTACCAGGAGAAAGAACATGGCATTTTGAGGGAATTTGTCATTTCTACAAAAGCTGAGCCAGAGAAAATGGAATTTTTCACCCCCGTCCCTTTGAATTGGGAACTCTGGCACCTACGGTGATTAAGGTAAAGCCAGTGGTATGCCAGAAGGCCTATGCCAGCAGGCTTATGCCAGAAGGTGAACTTAGCCTATGCAAACTGCATATAATGGTGTATTTTGCTGGTTCTGTGAGTGTGAGCCTGGCCAGGGGGTTGCAGTGTCGTAAAACACGATTCAGTCAAATCTGATGGTGCATCGCATTTGATTTGCAGTCTGCTCGTGGTAGTTGTTAAAAAATATGGGCTGACGTAGTAACCTAGCAAACCATAAGCCAGCAGGACCTTAATAACACAACTTTAAATAATGGAAGTCTTTTCTAGATTGAACCGACGTTTTACCAAGAGCTTGCTTTTGATCACTATCTTTGTCTCCTTCTTGTAGGGAAATCCGGATGCAACGCCGTCGGATGTCACGACTCTGCAGCAGCGAATAGCCGAGCTCGAGGAGGAGAAAGGTGCGCTTCAGCTCAAAGCCCTGGAGATGGAAGATGCTCTCTCGTCGCAAGGTTCTTTTTTTTCTCGTGTTCCCCCATATTGGCTCATCAATTCACACCCGGGGCTTCTCCATCTCCATCTCACGCGATGATTGAAGAACGGAATTTTGCATGTTACGGCAAAAACCTTTTACGAGCTCAGTCATGATCAGCCGACCCTGACAACTCCCTCAATTCTAGTGATTGACATGCTTTAGAAGAACTTGAGCTTGGCGTAGTTTGGTTATTTACTGCATGACTTGCTTACTCCCAAGCAAAGACGATGAAAAAGAAAGATATGTGAACAGAGACCTGGGTATTGTCGTTGTTCGCACTTCTTGGTTGTCCTCGTCTTTTCTTAGATGTAAACTTATGTACTGATCAACGGTACGCTGTGAGCAAGAAAAGCTTCAGGCTAGAGCCAATGTTTTCGACAAAGGGACTTGTCTTTGTAGGGGCTTGTATTTTTACAAGGCAAATACTTGTACTCATTGCTTTCTTTTCCCAGTGGCACATCTGAACTGTGGATACCTTTTGATACAACTTTTAATCCAACTCTGTTTTCTTTTAGCTGTTTTACGTTTATCCTTGCTCACTTTGTGCTTTTGGGGAAAAATTTAAGTCCACTGGATTGACAATGCGTCCTAACACATTGGAGCTCTTTACCACCTTTTTTTTTATGTTGAAGCTTTCATTGGGGGGGGCGGGGAGGGCTGTTCCCCCCACTTTTGCATGGATGGCTATCTTGACGTGTTAATTGGGCTCATCCAAGATGCAGTGTAATGAAAGTGGGCCCATCCTGGAGACTTGGCGGGCCAGTCTTGATACCAGTGCTAAATACGTCTCCTCGCAAAGGTTTTGATGTAGTTTGTAACACAAACCTATCGTGGAGGCATTTCCACATTGCAGCACCCACAAGGACTTGCACTTTACTTTCTTAGTGTATGTCCAGCTTTAAACTTTCTTTTTTTATTATTGAGTATCAGTTCACCGCTTCTGACTGTGGTGTGAGCTGACGTGATCAATAAAGAAATGATGGATGAACAAAGTTTTCAAAGCAGGCCCAGCAGGCGAGCATCCAAGGGCACCAGCAGTGTCGGCGCGCCGGTTGCCATAGCAACAGCAAATCGGGAGGCACCTCTCAGCATGCTAGTGCACTGAGCCCGTAGGAGAACCGCGGGCATCGTGAACTTCGTCGGATTTGCCCCTGGTTTCTTTACGCTTATGCTTTTTCTACATAGCCATCATAGGTGAGGAGGTGGGAATGTAAAGGTGAAAGCTATGTGCTGTCAAGTGATGCCAAGATGGCTGTGCACCAGCAGCGGGAAGTACAAA
Source organism: Dermacentor variabilis (assembly GCF_050947875.1). NCBI lineage: Eukaryota > Metazoa > Arthropoda > Arachnida > Ixodida > Ixodidae > Dermacentor > Dermacentor variabilis. The sequence goes on along the minus strand of NC_134578.1, from coordinate 15,176,946 downwards.
AGATCGCTCTGCGAACTACGGTATTTTTGCACTGTTTTGCGCTCCTTTCTCACCGTCTGCACTGACAAATGAATTTTTTCGCCGGCTCTTTGGCTGCATTTTCAGCTAAATCATTTTCATACAGTGTAGGTTAGGCATTGCAGATGCCAAAATTACTGGTATCCCAAACTTAATTTCTTTTTTTTTTTGCTATCTTCGCAAAGTGGTCCCCACATCCCTCTTTAACCAATAGGTCTAACCAGTAAATGTTCGGCAGGTCTACCGTGAAGCTAATGCTTGACTTTGACATTCTGCCCAATGTTTTCTAGCCCAATTTTTTAACTGTCCCAAGGCCTACCTCTGCATACTTGCTGCTTTCTGGGAAAAACCAACTTTCACCAGAGATACGTCAATGTTCATTACTGGGTTCTTTTCTCTAATTAATTCTTTAAAGCATAGCTTTGTTTTGCCGACTATCCTGAGTTTCGTGACGTGTCTTGCTGTCTTGCTGAGTAGTGTTTAGCAAGAGGTCTCTGCAGAATCTAAAAAAAAAGCATGAGAACAGCTATGTTTCATATTTGAAGGGTAGATGAGAAGAAAGGGGGTTAACCGAGAGGCCCGATTTTTATTAGTCATATCATAAGAAGCCAACAAACACTGACACCAAGGACAACATAGGAGAAATTAGTTGTGCTTAATAAATGAAATTTAAAAAAAACGATAAATCAATGGAAATTAAAGTGGTTGAAAAACAACTTGCCGCAGGTGGGAACCGAACCCACAACTTTCAACGAAGGTTGTGGGTTAAAGGGTAGGAAAACATCTCCAAATGCATTGCGGTGCATTTGGAAAGGGAAATGCTTCCGAAGGAGAGCGTTCTCACTGAAAGAGCACATTATTTTGTGCACTTTGACATGCTTGTCAGCAAGCGATATTTAAAGAAAAGCCTTTTTTTTTTTTGTCTGCTGCATATCTTTTTTTTTTCTGCACGCAGTCTGCTGTGAGATTTCAGTTCTGTTTTGCCCGCTCGTTAAACCTCACTTGGACAATTCCCATAATGTGAGGTAATCAGCATGTTTTTCTTTTCTTTTGTAACCCCCCTAATTCCTAGAAGAACCTGCGGCAGACTCCCGCCCTGTCATTATAATGACCATCAAACGTCTTTCAACACTTCCAGTTGCCTCAAATTCACGTTAGTCATTTGTGCCTACTTATTCTTTCTTATTCTCCTCATTCTGAGGAGTGGGAAGAGCAGGCTATGCATATAAATAGCTGCTTCGGAACACAGTTGTTGCCATGACAACAAGTCCTCTTGTCAAAACATTGGCTCCAGCATGAGACATTCCTATGTTAAACTACTGTCCATAACTTCAGATCTCCCATCTTCCTGCGAACCCTTTTGTCTCGCATGAACCTCAGTTCTGGGTCATGCAGTGACTTGCATTTTGATGCCGATGGCTGTAAACGTTTTTGAGCTTGGCTTCGAGCTTTTGGTTTGTACTGGCTCAAATTTTGCGGCATGATCGCATTTCTTGGTCTACATTGTTCTGTGAAATACTTGGTAGCCTTGGTTGCCTGGTTTGACCAGGAAAAAAAAAATTAATAGACCACCTTCACATGCACACCTCACCATCGGGAGACAAAGCTGCCAAAGAGATGTTAGGTTGCTATCTGTTGGCAAATAAAAGTCTGGACATACCACGATGTGATCCAAAAAGAAATAATCTTGTTGCTAAGTTCAAGAGGAATAAAAAATGTAGTAAGGGCAAAAAATCTTTTTTTCTTTTTAAATGTTGTTCAGATGTCATTAGGCGTACCTCCAATACTGCATGCTCCACAGGCAGTTTGCAGGGAAATTTAGCGTTCTTTATAGCTTCAGGGATATTTAGACTTTTCATAATATTCATATTAGATATCAAATGCAAGCTGGCGGTTTTCTAGTGGAGTTTTAAGGGGAAGCTTTCCCTCAAGGGCTACTATCTAAATACATGTGAACGTAGAAATAATTTTGCCCATAGTCCACTGCGCCAAACTTGCTGAGGTTTGTTACGCCTAAAGAAAACAGTTGAACTTTATTAACTGCAAGTCAAAGATCATTTATTTAGGCTGTCTGTTTTTGCAAGAATTGTTGAATGTTCCAAATTAAATAAGGAACCTGAACATAATTTTCACAACTTCAGCTCAGCAACAAAAAGTAATATCACAGTCTGTAAGCTGCACCTACTGAAACATCAAAGCAAACAAAATGGATGTATCATACAGGGCTGTGATATCAGCTAGTTATTTGTGAGTAGAACTTTTGCAAAACCCCTGCAAATATTATGTCAATTTCGCATAAGCTGCAAATTGATTTATCACATTGGTCCACTTGTGATGGCCTAGCAGCTGCAGTTTACGGAATTGCAATATCCGTTTCTGGTGCAGAATTATGGATTTTTTAAGCTTTATGCTTCCATTTTTTTGTTAACTTTCTGATTTTTGACAACATTCACGAAAAGTGTGGTGCCCTAACTTGGAATTCTGCATCACACAATTAGGAGCGTTCAGCTTTCTCTCTGAAGTGCAAAAATTTTCATTAATTTCCGTTCAATGGTTGCATAACAGAATTGATGTGTATCACCTGTATTTGAATAGGGAAATCGGAAACCTTGCTCTTAAGCAAAAGAAGCAAAGTACCAGTCACTCACGTTTGCCCCACTCGTTCACATTTTGTTGTGTGCAGCCGTAAAATTGGAGGAGATGGTCACCAAGGACAAGATCATTGAAGAGCTCAAGGGCCAGGTGAAGGCAGCACGAGACGAGAAGATCTCGCTCGAGGTGCAAGCTGCACAGATTGAGGAGCAGAAAGAAAGTGAGGACAACAACCCTTCCTTCCTTCTTTCATTTTCGGCTCGGCTCATTTTAAAGAGCAGCGTTCTTAGTACACTTTCTTGGGATTGGTGTGGCTACCTGGTTGCTGGGTCGGTTCCGAATGTATGTGTATGTGTGTGTGCGTATATATATATATATATATATATATGTGTGTGTGTGTGTGTGTGTGTGTGTGTGTGTGCGTGCGTGTGTGCGTGCATGTACGTGTGTGTGTGTGCATTTAATTAATTTAATTGTGGGGTTTTACGTGCCCAAACCACTTTCTGATTATGAGGCACGCCGTAGTGGGGGGCTCCGGAAATTTCGACCACCTGGGGTTCTTTACTGTGCACTTAAATCTAAGCACACGGGTGTTTTCGCACTTCGCCTCCATCGAAATGCGGCCGCCGTGGCCGGGATTCGATCCCGCGACCTCGTGCTCAGCAGCCCAACACCATCTGTGTGTGTGTGCATGTATGTGTATGTATTTATGTGTACACACACACACACACACACACACACACACACACACACACACACACACACACACACACACACACACACACACACACACACACACACACACACACACACACACACACACACAAAAGTTATATGAAAGTATGCATGAGCTGGCTTAAATGGCTAAGTATGCCCATCTCTGTATTACGTAACGAAAAATTAACTTCTTACATAAAACCATAACATATAATGTCGGCTCGCAGCCATCTTTAAAGCACGCTGATCTGTTTATAGTATGATAAATTATATTTAACATATTTCTTAAATTTAGTTACTCGGTGCGTGTTACTGGGCGCGTGTACGTTCTTGGCCGATCTTCCGCAATGGGCACGTCCCACTATGACACAAGCGGTACAGAATCCCTAAATGTTGCATGATACACGTCATCCTTTTCTGTCCATGCACCTTTCATCACCATTTTTCATGGACAGGCATCATACACCATCCTCAACCTTGTGACGTCACTGTGTATACGTCTCCCACTGGGCATCTGCCCGGTTTGGTGCTTGCATTTTGGCATAGCTTGTGAGTGATGTAAGGCATAGCCTTTATAAAAATGGGATGGGAATAAGTTTTGAACTTTGTGGTGGACAGAAAACAGTTCATGAGGCTACAAGTTGCATAGCGTGAAAGTAAATGAAATTGTACGCATTGCCATTAGTTGGAAAGCATTTATTTACCCACTTTACTAAAGTGTCATTTTACATAGATTCCTGCACGTGTGTTAGACCTACATATTTTTTGTCTTTATAGCAGTACTTATGCATACTTTTAAAGTTGTAGAACTTCTACCACACATTTTTTGCACATGAAAGGCCGACACTTGACGTTGGCAAGCAAGCACAGGGTTTCAGAAGCACTTGCAAGGTGTTTTAGCGGATGCTAAAATTGGTCTCAAAACTCGGGCACGGCATCGTCGACATTATCAGGATGTTCTTAAGCAGTGCAGCACTTGCTAATGTTGTGGAGCAAATAAGGACTGCTATTTTGTAGTGATTCCTTTTTCAATGCTATTCCGTTTTGTGCTTCGTCAGTGGTCAGAGGGACGCTCCACTCACGTTTATCCATGGAATCAGGCAGTCATGAACGGTGGATTGTAAGAGCTGCATTCAAGTGGAAGACATCAGTTCAATATCGCAAATGAGGATAGTGTATGATGACATTTCTCATAAACAAATAAGCTAGAATTCTTTGCCTGTTTGTTCTGATTGCTCTCACATGTGGCTGCTGCTGCAGATTAAAGAAGATTTCACTGTAACTAAAGAAGGTCGGGTGGCCGAAATACCTCAATGCAGGACTACTCTGCTACAGCATACCCTGTAGCTTTGACACTTTTGAATGTTGTGATCAGTCACTCGAAGATACCTCCAACGAGCACTTCATAAAGGATGCAGCTGCATATAAAAATGCGGAAACAAGGATGATGTTCACAAGCTTGCACTTGTGCTGTTAATATTTGCATTTATGCTGTTTATGACCATTGCGTGTTCATTGGTAATGGGTGAACCACTTCAATGCCTTTTGTTCACGCCTGTTTGTGCATCATGGTGGCTCTGTGGCTACAGCGTTTTCCTGCTAAGCACAAGGTCCCACGTTTGATTCCTAGCCATAGCTGCCCCATTTAAGCAGAATGCAAAAAAAAAAAAGAGAGATTAAGTACTTGGATATAGGTGCACATTAAAGAAACAACCCGGTGGTAAAAATCCATCCAGAGCCCCCCACTACAATGCTTAAGGTAGCTTTTGATTTGCTTTGGGAAGCCCCATAATTTGACTTCATTTTGGAGCCACGAGGGAACTGTGTTTTTGAGAGGCAAGGGGATAAAAAAAGAGGTGTGGCGTATTCTTACGCGGGGGAGCTTCTCCCACATTCTTGCCTCATACCTGAGAATGGGTGAAAATTGTTTTTGCGAAAGATTCATTTTATCATTCTTTTCTCTACTTTTGCAGTTGAAGAGCAGAAAATGAGAGAGTTGCAGCTGGAACTGGAGGCACTCAGGGAGGCAGGCGAGAGTTCCACGCCTATGCTGGAGCAAGAGTTGAAGGCAGCTCTTGAGGAAGAGGTCAAGAAGTTGCTTGCACTGCACGAGGAAGACTCGTCAACTATTACCGACCTCCGGCAGAAGCTTCTGCACTTGGAGGAGCAACTCACATCCACCACCGCTGCACAAACAGACGAGCTAGACAGAAGCCTTCGCGAAGCGAGGCACGAAGTTGAGGAAAAGACTCGGCAACTCGAAGACATGGCCAAAATGCAGGAACAGCAGCAGTCTGAAGTGGCCTCAAAGTCGGCTAGGATAGAGGAGCTCGAAGCAGCCTTGAGAGGCGTTCATGAAAGGCTTGACGCAAACGCATTACAAGCGCGAGAAAATGATCAGGCCCGGGAAGAATTGCTGGCACAGTTGTCAAGGAATGTAGAAGAGGTTGATCAGTGGAAAAAAGTGTCGGAAAGAGACTCCGTGAGCCTGCAGAAAGCTCTTGAAGAACTGCAGGCTGTGCAACGGGAGAGTGCTGAAGCTATGAGAGCTATGCAAGAAGAGCTTGAACATCGAGATAGAAAAGTTCAGGAACTCAACAGTGCACAGGCAGATAATGTTAGTGTGCTGAAGGCTCAATCAGAAGACATCGAAAGGTTAAAGGTCGAGTTGAAAAATGTGCAAGAGCAGTTGCAAGTGAAACAATGTGCGATCGATGAAATTTATTCTCGTGAAAGCCAACTTAAGGTTGAGCATGAAGCAGTCAAAAGAAGCTACGAAGAAATTAATGTCTCAATTGAAGATTTGCTTTTGCACATTGGTGCACCAAGCTTGGGTGAAGCAAAGGTTGTGTGGGATCGCTCCATTTCAGAGAAGGAAGAAACTGTTAGCAAGTATTGTAAAGAACTTAACGAAGCCATTTCACGGAGTGAGCAGCTAGCATCAAAGGTTGAACAGTTAGAAAGTGCGCTGAAAGATGCTGACGCACTGAAGGCTCAGCTCACCACCGTGAATGCGTGCTTAGAATCTTTGTCCATCACATCGCTCGAAGAGTTGAAATCCAAGTGGGGTGCTTTGCATGAAAACCTTGACCTGCTGTCACAGTCACAGAAGCTGGACAAAGAGGAACTGAATAATCGAATCAAGCAACTCATTGATGAGAAAGCCAAACTTCAAGAAGCCGTCGATGTAGAAAAACAGCGTATTTTGGTGCTTGATGCAGAAGTCAACAGGCTGAGGATGGTGAATGAGAAGTCCAATGTAGTCATGGAGGAGCGAGAGTTGGCACTGTCGACGGCTCTCGGCAAGGTGGAAGAGCTCCAGTCTCACCTCGATGCGGAGCGCCGCAAGACTGAATCGAAGGTTGCGACTTTGCTCGAGCAGTGCACTGACCTTGAGAAGGAAGTTTCTGCTCTTCAGTTGCAGGTTGAAGACAAAGAACGCTCACTGCTTGATCTAACGGAGCGTCTCGCCTCAAGGGAAATGGAGCTGCAGGAGAGTGTGCAAAGCTTTGCTCGCCAGGAAGCAGCTCTTCAAGAATCGCTCGAAGAGCTTCAGAAACAACTCAAAACTAGCGAAGAACGATTATCAGAAGTGATGGGAGAAGTCTCGTCGCTCCGCGAAATGTTGCACGCTAAAGAAAATGAAACACTGACACTTCGTGCTGAGCTCACTAGCTCTGCAAACACTCTCGAGCAAACGAAATCGGAGAACAAGTCTCTGGAAAACAAGCTCAAGAAGATGCAGAAGAAGATCGAGGTGATCAGTTCTAAGTACAAAGAAGCTGACTCATCTGTGAAGAACATGCAGCAAGAACTTGAAGTTGCTGTCTCATCGAAAGGAGAGCTTGAGAAGTCGTGCCTCGATGCCAAATCGCTCTTGAAAGGTGTTCAGCAAGAGCTTGAAGCTGCTCTCTCTGCAAAGGCAGAGCTTGAGAATGAGTGCCTTGCACTCAGAGAGCAGCTTGCATGCATTGAGGATAACAAAGCGAATGTCTGCCAGCAGCTCTCAGAGGCCAAGGAAAAAGCTCAGCTGGCAAATGCAGAGTTGCGTAAACTCGAAGCCGAGCAAGAAAGCCTTTCTCGGAAGGCTGAAGACCTGCAGCAGCAGCTGTTGAACTCCGAATCAAACTGCCAAGGCAAAGAGGTAGAAATTCAAGAATTCCTCGACAAAGCCCAGAAGGAGAGGAATGACCTCACTTGTCAACTTCAACAACTTAATGAGGCACTTATGTTGAAGAACAAGGAAAGCAAGGAGATGTCTCGGGAACTCTCTCACCTGCAGGAATGCCTCAGTGAGGCAGCTCAGCGCAGCGGTCAGCTGGAGGAAAAGTGCAATGACATCACCGCTGAACTTGCTAAACAAACAGCACTGCATGATGCTGAAAAAGAGCAGCTTGAACAGCAGATCAGGGAACTTGGGAAATGGTGCGATGATTCCAAGAACTTGACGAGTCAAGTGTCTGCAGAACTCGAAGAAACCCGCCAGGCTCTAGCAGCGGCACAGCAGCAGTTGCAGCAATTGCAGCAGCTTAATAACGATGGAAAAGAGCTCAATGACCGCCTCCTGAAAGAAATTGCAAGCTTGCGCACCAAGGTACAGGAAACTGAAGAAATGCTCGAGAAAGAATGCAAGGAGAAATTACGTCTACATGAACATTTAGAGAGCTTGAAGGAATCTGTCATTGCAAAAACAGACGAGCTAGCACAGTTGAAAGTTTCCCTAAGCTCAAAGGATGCAGAATTGGACTCGCTCAGGCAGAACACAGAGTCTCAGACTTCTGACTTGGTGGTCAAAGTGTCAGAACTGTCACGAGATCTGCAGCAGAGAACAGGCGAACTTTCCTTGGTGGAGGCTGCATTGCAGGAGCGAGATAGGGTCATTTCAAACCTCAAAACATCTCTTGAGGCATCCGCTGAGAATGCTCAGTCCCTCAAAGCGGTGAATGAAGATCTTGTAGCCCAAGTCCAGACACTAGCTGCCAGATTCGATGAGTCATCAGAAGAGATAAAACTAAAAGAACAGAGTTTACAGATGATGAAAGAGAACTTGAAGCTCCTTGAGAACAGCCTAGAGGAGAAATCTCGTGTACTTTTGGAGTTACAAGAGGCCAATGACAAGCTGGCAGTAAGCAATGCTGGATTGGCTCAGCGGGTCGAGGAAGCCGATGGCTCCGTCGCCAGCCTCCGAGAAAAACTGGCTGGTGAGGAGCATGTTCAGGCAACTTTCAGATCTGAGCTGGAGACAGCGAAGTCAGAAGCCAACTCTCTTCTCCCCCAGTTGGATGAGCGGAAAAAAAGGATTGATGACTTGGAGGAACAGTTGAAGGCTTCTGCAGATACGCAAGAATCTTTGCTAAGGGAAGTTGAAAAGCTACAATGTGAGAAGCAGGTCGCAAACGACACTCTAGAGGGACTCGGCAACAAGTTAAGGGCTGCTGAAAGTAACTTGCAGAAATCTGACGAGATGCTTGTTTCCCTGAAAATAGAGGTTGAGCAGCTGCAAGCTCAGCAAGAAAGGATGAACGAACAGCACCAAATGGAAATAGAAAGCTGTGCAAAGGCCTTGTTAGAAAAGGAGAACCAAATAACTGAGTTACAAGGTGAACAAGAAAGGCTTAACGCTGAGCACAACAAGAAAAAGGAGCAGTTAGCTCTCCTTTCGACAGAAATAGAAAACCTTGTGTCAAGTCATGATCAGCAGCTAGGAGAGCTGCTTGAAGCCGAGTCTAGTGCCAGGGCGGAATGCTCAAGCCTCACCGAAAGGCTTGCTGAAAAGGAAAGCGAGGTGTTCAATCTTAGAGAACATGTGGAAGAACTGCGTCTGGAGAATGGTCGCGCGAAAGAGCAGATTGCCATATTCTCGACAGAAATACAGAACCTTGTCCAAAACCACGACCAGCAGATGAGAGAGTTTGCTGACGCTAACTCGAAGCTTGAAACAGAGCTGTCCACCTACGTGGCAAAGGCTAGTGACTATGATGAACAGATTAGAGAGCTGGAAGCGAGGCTGAGTGAATTGTACCAGGAGAACAGCAGTCTCAAAGAACAAGCTGAGCAAGCCTCGAACGAAGTTAGACAAACATGCCAGAGTCATCATGATGAACAGAAGAACCTTGAACTGGAGCTCGAGAGGCTCCAGGGGGAGATAGAGCGTCTGAACGTCTTTGAGAAGCAATATCAGGAGGTGGTTGCCGAGTTAAAAAACATTAAGGAACAGTCACAATCTCAAATCTCAAAGCAGAATTTAGCCATGCAGTCAGATCAAGCTGATGCACCTGCGAAGGTTCCAGTAGTAGAAGAAATGATAGTTCCGAAAGAGGCACAGCTCCTCTATGCAGGAGATGCAGAAGGTGTAGAGGCAGACATTGAAACTCTACGGCGGGAACTTGATGCAGCCAGGATGGACATTCAAATGGCCCAGGAGTTAGCTCTAGGCAAAGAAGATGACATCCGTAGGCTCACTGAAGACCTTGCCTGCATGACGAAGAAATTTGAGGAGGCAGAACAGCAGCTGAGAGTGAAGCATGAAGATGTGAAACACGTCCGCAGTGCCTCCGAAGAAACCAATCCAGCAGCTCATCAGGATGAAAGCAAAGAGCCAGCAGATGCCGAGTTGAAGAAGCTTAAGCTTGCCTTCAAGAAGTCGAGGGGAGAGCTGAGGCTGAAGGTGAAGATACTTGAAGACAGGACGAAAGAAGTGGGAAGCCTAAAAGAACAGAACAGCTGCCTTCAGAAGGAACTGGAGCAGCTGACGGAGGCGCTCGCTAACGAAAGAACTGCTCTGAAGAAGTTGACAGAGGAACTTGAGCAGAGGGATGTACAGACAGCGCAGTTGTCTTCAGAACTGCGAAGCCTAAAGGACCGTTTGGACCTAGAAACAGAAAAAAATGAAAGCCTGTCCAGAGAGTTGCAGACAGCTAACGCTGAAGCGTACAACCTTAGAGTCCAAGTTGAAGAGCTTAGGCTGCAGAGCAGGGAAGCAGTCCCACTTGAAAGCGAGGTTGAGGAGCTCAAGAAGCGGCTGGAATCTGCAAGTGATACTCTCAAGGTGTTGTCGGCAGAAAATGAAGTTCTCAAGGCCGGCCATTCGCGCGAGACTGAATGCCTTCTATCAGAACTTCAGTCGTCGAAGACGGAGCTTCAGCAGTTATCCGCTGAGCATGAAGACGCTGTCAATGCCAGTTTAAGTCGCGAACGAGCGCTGCAGAACGAATTGGACGCAGCCACTGAGCTCATTCAGCAGCTGCATTCAGAGCATGCAGACTTTTCGCGAAAGAAGAGTGAGGAATTTGGACTGCTACAAGGTCAGCTGGAATCTCTAAGTGGAGACCTCATCAAACAGCTTGAAATTGTAGACTCCAAGGTGGAAGAAGCCGACGCACTACAGAGCAAGCTCCAGGCATCTCAGCTTCAGCTTGAGAAGTTTTCTGCTGAGTACAGCACCCTGCAGGACGTGCTTCTTCAAGAGTGTGGCGAGCGTCCGCCCGGTGACATGACGTTCATGGGTGCCGAATTCAGTGCCTTCGAATACCTCAAGTGGCTCCTTGAGAGTGTCAGGAAAAGGCGGGAGACACTCGAGTCCTCTCTCGCAGAGAAAGATCAGCAAATTTCTTCCCTGCATGAGAGCCAAAAGTCTCTCCAGGAGCAGGTCTTGCAGACACTGAAAGGCCTGAGAATGCTTCTGGCTGCAGTCACGCAAGACACCACAGATCCAAACAAATTGGAGGAGGAGCTAAAGATTGCTGAAGATTCAGAGGACCCACAAGCACTCTTGCAGACAGTTTACAAAAATGTTCTCTCCCTCAAGAATACTAGCAGTGCACTTTCGAAAGAGACGGAGAACCTGAGATCGTCATGCGAACAAATGAACTCAAGGTTAGCAGAAGCCACGATAGAAAATGAGCAGTTGCTGTGTAGGTACCACGAAATGCAGAAAGTTCTTGAGAAGAAAGAGCAAGTGACAAACGTCAACGACGTTACAAGAACCGACAAGTTACTTCAGACCGATGCCAGTGATGAGTCACCAAAACTGGATAAGTCACTTCAGACAGATGTCAAAGATGAGCTTTCAAAAGAAAAGGGTCAGGAAGAGTCTTTGTTAGAAAAAACAGAGTTGCTTGCTGAAATAGCCTTGCTGAAAGAAGAGGTTGCGGCATTAAAAGTGCAACCGCCAATTCAGAACGCAGGTGACGGTGACAACCTGAGCTCCGAGCTTGCTGCCATGAGGCAGAAGTCCGAGAAGATGCTGGTAAAGTTGAAGTTATTCAAGGAGAAAAATGACATGCTCGTCAAGCAGCTGAACACGCTCCGTGAATCCCATGCTGAGCTTGAGCACTCTTGCCAGAGGAAGGCTGACGAAGTGGGCCAGCTTGAAAGGCAGTGCTGCTCACTCCAGGAGGACTTGCAGAAGTCGCTCGCGCAAAGCGAGCACACCGAATCTCTCGCTCTGAGTTTGGACCAAGCTACCGCCAGGGCCAGGGAAGCTGAGGCCGAGTGCAGCTCCCTGCGCGACAAGGTAGGCGAGCTGCTGGATCAGAACAACAAACTGGAAATTGAGTCCAAGCACCTCAAGTTCGAACTTGTGAACCTGAAGGAACAGGCCGACATGCTGACCAGTGACAACGAGGCCTTCCAGAACCTCGCCGAGAACCTGAAGCGAGCGAGGCAGAACTTGGAGCAGGAGCTGAAGGCGCAACACGAGCAGCACGCAAAGGCCCTCAAGGACCTCGAGAACAGGTACCAGAAGCAGCTCGAAGAAGAGAGGAACGGCGATGCGATAGCGACCGCCTCTTTGAAGCGTGACTTTGCCCAGATGCAGGAGAAGTACAATCAGATCCTGTACAGGCATCGTGACCTTGAGGAAGAGTTCCATGTCGTCGTTGAGGAGAAGAAGAAGCTGGAAGCCAAGTGCACACAGCTGGCTGAAGACTGTTCCGCAGCAAACCAGGCACTCGCGCTCATGGAGAAGCAGGGTTTCGTGGGACATAAGACCTTCCAGGAGCTAGACCTGCTCCGGCAAGAGCACCAGCAACTTCAGGAGCGATTCCACCAGCTCAAGAGCTCGCAGCTGAAGGCTGAGGAGCGGCTGGTTCAATCTGCAAGCCAAGAATCACTTTCGGTGAAAGCTAAACTCGAGGATGCTGAAAGAACAATCGAAGAACTGAGGGCCACGAAAGAGCAGGCGACATCGGATGAAGTGTGTCGTCTGCAACACCAGCTGGACGAACTGAACCAGAGGCATGCTGCCTTGGTCGAACAGTCACAGGCTAAGGAAGGCCGTTGGAGCCAAGAACGAAAGCAGCTCAAGCACATCGAGGAGCACCTCAAGAAGACGGCACAAGATCTGAGTGGTGAGCTTGAGGAGTTGAGGACGCAGCACGAGGAGGCACTGAGGAGCAAGCTGGACTTGCGGAACCAGATGGAGCAGGCGCACAAGGACAACAGGGCCCTGACACAGCAGGTGCAGAACTGGAGGAGCTACATCCGGGACTTTGAGAGCAGCAAGAGTGAACAAGGCCACAATGCAGAGGTGGAGAGGCTGCAGAGAGAACTGGAGCAGACAGCCGCCCAGCTGCACCAGCTGGGTCTCCGCAACGAAGAGATGTCGGTTGACCTCAACAAGGTTTGTGTGCAGATGGAAAGATAGTTTCTTTTGAAAAATGCCCTGTTTTCTCGTGTACACTGGGAGTTTGTGTGTGTATGCATGCATGCATGCTTTTTATTTGTATTTGCTAGGCTGTGTGGAGACTGCTGTCCATTCCCAAAAGAAACATGCTGTTAGTGTTCATGTGCACAGAGCAGCTTGATTTTGGTGTAGAGGTTGCAAGTAACCTTCTTTTACGAATAGACATGGCGCACCTTGTTGCTTCCATTTCTTAAAGCCTTTGGCTGCATTTCCTGTACTAGGCAACCAGTTGTATTACTTTTTAGATATGCAAGCCCTTCTTTTTTTACATTTCACACCTGGAAAAGTATACTCTGGCTTTACATCAGCAATTAGACTACATATGTTCAAGCATAGTGCTAAAGGGAAGTCTGGTGCTGGTATCTATGGGAGCTGCAAATCTGTATGAAGGTTCAGGCAGTTTAGAAATAAGGCATTTCACAGAGTCGACTACATGCGCCCTTTTCTTGTATTACTGCTCTTTCATCTAATTAGTTTTCGCAGAATTTCCTATTGGGAGCAGTTGCGATTGTAGTGTCGAAGCATTGTATGATTCATGATCGCATGAGTTTTCTACCGCTGTACTCTATTCTTTGTCAATGTTTAACTTTAGTCTTTGTGATTTGTCGTCTCCCCCTTTTTTCTTTCATTTCATGCTTTCTATCTTTAATTTTACGTCTCCGTCCCTTCCTGAAGAGTATGCAGACATTGGCAGTTTTCAGCCCGTATTCTCTCTTCTTTTCCTATCTCTCATTTGTATCTATGTTCTTCAAGTCGAATAATTATACTACTACTACTACTACTACTACTACTACTACTACTACTACTACTACTACTACTACTACTACTACTACTACTAATAATAATAATAATAATAGTAAGCTCTCCTAACCTTGAACAGCAAAGATTTGCTTTGAAGGTTGCAACAGTGACCTTTCATAGTCGTCCTTTAAGCGTAGAAAAGTTGCTTGGGCCATGGGTTAATGCATCACTGTAGCAATCGGCTCTGAAAGCTTTAATAACCTTCTTTACTGAAAGTGTCATTCTGTATATCCTTATGTTAAGACTTTGTTTGTCCTGGTGTGTTTTTGTGTCGAAGCATTATATGCAAGTATTATATAATACATTATACATGCAGGTACATATAATGCATATATGTATTATATGTTTAATCTTAGAAAATGCGGAGTGTGCGGTATTTCTTTTCCTTTATTGACTGTCATTGTTTAAGCATTTTTATGAAATCAGCTTTAACTCTTTCCACACCACGCCCACCGTGCATCGTTAGCTCGCTAACGATAGCTTGAAACGCCGCTTTCGAGACCTTCCGAGCCACTCACAGACACTGCGCTATCGGATGTGAAGGAGGAGAACTATATTTTTATTTTCTAGGCAGTTTGCTTTTTTTTCGCTAGATGGTGTTTTTGAATGCCTTGAAGTTTCGTGATCATCAAAGTAGAAAGCGAAAATAGCCACTCGCTATCGAATGTTTGAAATGCCGCTTTCAAGAACAACTGCACCGCTCATGGACACACTTCGCCATCAGACGTGAAGGAGAACTGTATTTTTGTTTTTTAAGCAGTTCGATTTTTTTCCCAAGAGACGGTAATTTTCTAACGCGCTCCGAAGCTTCGCGATCATCAAAGTAGGAAACAAAGATGGCTGTCTCCGGAATTGGTGCAGGCGCTTCGAAGTATCACAGATCTTTGTGATTCCGCTGCATCTACTGACTGAATAAGCTTTATTGAAACCAGCAAGAGATGGTGGCTGGGCCTAGGCCTCCCACGTGGGGACGTCGAGGTGTTGCCTCTTCGCCGCCTCGCAGGCCTGCTGGGTCGCCCAGAGTTGGTCGTCAAGGTTCGGGCTACGCAGGGCAGCGTGCCATCTCGACGAGAGGGTCGTGGGGTTAGTGTCGGGGTACTGGTGTGTACAGTCCCAAAGCATGTGTGGAAGTGTGGCTGGCTGTGTCTTGCAGATATGGCACGTGGGATTGGGGTAAATGTCTGGGTAGATCTTGTTATAAAGTTGTAACGAGGGGTAAGTATTGGTTTGTAGCAGGTGGAAAGTTGTAGCCTGCACTCGGGATAGTTTGTTGTGTGGGCCGGGGAAGGTTCTACACTCTAAGTAGAAGGACTTCACAATCTACGGCTCATTTTATTAATGGATCGAGAAGCAGCTAGTCCGAGGATGCTGCTTCTTCGTCGCACTTAGAGTCTGAGAGTGACAATGATGCAAAGCAGCCCAGAGCATCTACGACTGCAGCCCGGCATGCCCAACTGTAGTTCTTGCAGTTAAATTTTTGTTGTAGAATACCTGTTCAATAAAAATTTTGATTTTTTTATATATAATGCCTATTATACGGCAATACATTTCGTATATCATAATTTTTGTTACATATTTTTCTTAGTAGATACAAGCATGCCTGCCTATACAAGCTTTGTTCATTCTTATCCCGCAATCTTGAGTCTGCCAGTTTATATCTTTTTTATGGCATACAGCTCATTAATAAAACTTTTATATGTGAAAAGTGCATTCATTCTGCTTTTTGTTTATGGATTACATAAAATATTCAGTGCAGTAGCTTTTCAGAAAAAAAAGATCTGGCCTAACCTTCAAAAAAACCTATTTTCCTCATGGTAGGGAAAGAGTTGATGTCGGAACGTTTGTTTGTGCGTTTCTTCACATCACCTCGCGTTGTCATCCTTTGCTCATTGTACATTCTGTTGTTGGTGGAGCCACTGGTTACACAGCAGCTGCGAACGTTTCCAATTTCATCAGAATGAATCACTCACTCGCAATTGTAGTAGTTGCATTCTAAGATGTTGAAGTTCAGTCAGAGTTTCTACCTCTGTGCTCTTTTAAGGTGCTGGAAGAGAAAAGTGGCCTCAAGCAGCTCCTAGCACACACACAAGAGGTGCTGCGCCAAAGGGAAGCACAGCTACTGCGTCTACAAACACCACCATTGAGCAGGGATGGCGTTCACATCATTGAGGTAAGCTGGAACTGATGAACAGAAGGGCAAGAGATTGCACTCAAGAATAGTGTAGTGTCAACACACTAAGCTTTAAGGGCCCTTCACCAGGCTTGGGCATTGCAAACAAACAAGCGTGGCGCATGGCTAGGGCTGTGGGGTTCGTGGCTGCAAAATCTGAAACATCTGTGTGGCGGAAAAATAGCTGAAATTTGAACAGGAGGCCACGAGACAGTCAAGGTCCCACGCATCAAGGTCGCACGTCAAGGTACTTTGAGTGAGACAGTCGTGGTCCCACGCACAAATGCCTGTGTGCAAGACGAACTACCTGCAACATCACCAACATGGGGCATGTGTCTTCAGTTAATTATTCAGTACGGAAGAGTGCTGCCACTGGAAGAGTGTCATACAGCAAAAAAGAAAGAAAAGAAATAAAAGACATTCCTCGGCTCTGGTACTGGAGAAGGCAAGGAAGGAACATTGCTTGCATGTGCTAGCCGAGGTAAAGGGGGAGAGTTTCTTTGTTCACGACGCCCACCTTCTGGTGGTCATGGTACCAGGACCTTTCATTTTCTGATATCTCTTCCAATAATCAGTCGCTTTGAAAAAAAAAGGTAAAAACGCTCCCTAGAACGTGATTTACAACTTCCAATGCATAACAAAAATTTGCAATGGCGTCCGGTGAGAGGCTTTTTCAGAGTGGTGAAAGTAGATAAAATGAATTCCTTGAAATAGCACTCTCTCCTAAATATGTTAATTAGTAATTGATATGCCAATGAGTTCTGCAAAAATCCGTGCAATGGAGGCAGTTTTGTAATATGGAATAAATCGTCATCCTTCCATCTATAGCATGAAGCTACAAAGGAAACCAATTCATGTTTTCAGAAAGGGAGCTTCACAGTTAAAGAAATGTTTGTCATGGTTCAGGGATCCAACCTGGGGGACAGTCTCTCTACCATCTGAGCCAACCAGGACGGTAGCAGATTGCAGAGCAAGGGTGAAATAATTGATAACTTGAAGTGCAGGGTCAGTGTCATATGGCAGATGAGGGAAAATATGATTGTAAAATGATGGTTGTGCATTCAGGACTTCCTGCATCATTTTTATTTGCTGTTTGCCTTATTTTTTTAATTCACTTTGTTTACACACACAAGGCGGAGGTCCCCCATGCAAAAAGCTGTCGTAGAGAGCTTGACAGGGCCTGGGGTCTTACATAGGACAACAGCCAGTAGATTTAACCAAGTTCAAACAATCATAAATTAATATGGACATTACAAAAAAGAAAATGAAATTACATGAGAACAGGTACAGCATGCGTCATGGACAATATCTCAGAATTCACAAAGGCAGAAGAAAAATGCTCATGAAGCAGTCTTTGATGAAAACTACAATAAAGTAAAGCTAGACCTTGATGTAACGAAGTAGGTAAAATTGGCAATTTGCTTCATTACATCGAAATTTCGTTGTATTGAAATTCACACTTTTATGTAAATAAGTACAGTCGCCGATTGATTTTTCTTACAAGAAAAGGGGCCACAGAATTTTCCGAATTATCAGGCAGTCAAAAAACACAAATTTGAATGAGAAAACAACTTATTTTGATGAATTTGAGCGTCGGTGATGAATAATACGGTTTCATGCTATGTCGACAGTATCTTCACATCAGCAGTACGAATTAAGCAAAGCCAACCACGCTTTTGCGTGCACTCCGCCCTCGCAGCTAATAGCGAATGCTTCGTCTGCCTCTAGCGCCGACGAGTCACCGAAACTCGAGATTACGCAAACTCCAGTACTAAACGCATGGGAAGACAGCTAACATGATGCCGTGCCGTATCGGCACGCCCACTCTTTGCACAGGCGGCAGATTACAGCTAAAGCAGGGTGCGCGACTGCGTATGCGGTCAGCCGCGCTTGCAGCCAATTGCCACCGCGGCCGAGACGCGTGCCAGAAATCGCGAAACGCCAACTTATCTCTCAACTCCCCTGGCCCTCACGCGCGCTTGATCGCGTCTTTCCCTTTGCTTGCACTGGAAGGTGGCACACATGTTGCCACCATCTTTCTTGTCTCCCCCTCGCACACTTTCACTTGCACCTAAAGCACAAAGTGCGCGGGCTGCGATAGGATGTTATCGCACTAGGACTTTATACCGAACATAATGCGGCTCCACTTTGCCGGTCGCTCTTGTCGCGCCGCACGTGATTTGATTTGAGAGGTGTGTTTGCAAGCAGCTGCTTGCAATTCAATCATTTGACCGCGGAAGTTTCCATTTATTGTCTCAGCATTCCTTTGCGATGGAATGAAATTTTGCCATGTTGAAACCGCATACAAATGCACTTTGCTATATTTAGGTTCCAAATACATGATGTTCTATGGACAAAAGGTTATGAAAAGTTAAGTACTTCGTTATATCGAGAAGTTCATTATATTGAAGTTTGTTATATCGAGATTTAACTGTAATGCTATAAATTTAAACAGGTTGTTGGTAGGAACAAAGAAAAAAGAAGGTATGTAACAGTCATAAAACATTTTAATCGTTTCATCATGTAATCTCGTATTTCCATTCTAAGCATGCTGAGTGGGGCATTAAAATTAATGTCAGTTTTAGAAGGTTGGGAAGCGTTGGTATGTGGTAGTCAAGACTAAACCTACTGTAATTTTGGATTCTGTAGATATGTACTATACTTTGAAATGATTGGCTTTCTTTTTAATTTTTTGTTCAGTATCGGTGTTCATCGGTTTCCTAGTGCAGTATACATATTACACGCCTATTCTATTCCTATGCCTGTTACAGCATGTATCAAAAATTTATTTTTGCCTCCGTAAAATTTCTTTCTGCATTTTGTACTTTCCTTGTTTCACTCTAATTGTTTTCAAACTCGGTCCTGAGTTCATTTGGAACGGCTAAAGGAAAACAAATCCAGATAAACCAAAACAAATCTATTGAAAAAAAGAAAACATTTTCAGAGTAATCTTTATGTTGCTAGTGAGCCAGTGACAGGTCTAAGCTAGCATGAATAGAAGGAGCCATATCATCTGGTGTGCTTACAGCATCTTTGTGTCACTTCTTGTCTAGATTGAAAACTCGCAGCAACCTGCTGATGATGCTGCTGCTCTTCAACATAGGTAAGCACAATGTGGACCTTGATTCTTTTGCTAAGAATGAGATGCATTTTGCGGGCTGGTTATTAGTTTGGTTAACCTTGTGAGCTTGCCAGCAGCTTAGCTATTGCTGTTTATTGATGTTGACGTTGAATAACACTAATGGAGGACAAGCACATAGACCAATATGAGTGCTACTGGAGCCCACATTGCAGTTGAAAAGCAGAAATATTTAACAAATGAAAGCTATAAACAAACCAGAAGTGCACTTTTAAAAAGCAGCTAACAGTGTCAGTGATGGTTACAAAATCATTTTATTCATTGATAGACTGATTGAGTGATCTGCAAATCAGACTGATTGATCGATCCATCAATTGATCTGTCAACTGGTTGCAGCCAGTTATAAAGCTGATTGATTAAAGCTGTCAAAAACATGAATTTGTAAACAGTAATGCAAGGAAGCTGTCAATTATGTTTTGAGATGAAACTGGTGCGCAGTAGCATGCTCTGCAGTGCTCTCTCGTAGCTGAATTTAGGAAGTGATTGAGCATGGCCATCTGTGTGCAAATACTGCAATCACTTCTTTCGTGCATTGCTCTTGGAGACATTGGTGTGCCCTTAGTAGTTGAACAAATCGGAAATCGCAGATGACATGTGCCAGTTATAACAGTAACCGCTGTGATGTGTGTTTGAGCAAATTTCGTTTTTATTTAAATATGTAGCTGGATATATTAACTGGAAATTCCTTAAAATAACTATCGCTGTAAAATGTGTTTCAATGCTTGAGGAGGTTTCATTTACGTTGTAACAGATTGTGGGATGAAATTGTGGGATTGTGGATTGTGGATTGTGGGATTGTGGATTGTGGGATTGTGGGATGTAATAGCTGTCACTGTAAGTTGTTGTGTTTAAGTTCTTGAAAAGATTCCTGTTGAAGCAGATTGCAGGAGACGGTAGCTGGAAATTTCCTCTGACAGCTATCAGTGTGAGGTGTGTTTCAGTTGTCGAGCAGATTTCTTTATCTTTGGAACACGTTTCAGCAGGTGGCAACTGGAAAATTTTGTATGTGATAGCCATTCACTGCGAGATGCAAGTCCTTGAGCAGATTTGTCTCTGTTGAAATAGGCTGCGAGAGGTGGACCACGAGAGACAAGAACTCGAGCAGAGGGTGCAGGAGTTGGTTGAGCAATTACGCACCGAGCGCCAGCGACGCCGCCTGCTCGAGGGTGAAATGGAAGACATCGAGTGGGGCAAGGAGGCACTTCCCAGGCAACGGCTGGATGACGAATCGGTGAATTTGTTTGTTGTGCACTGGTAGCCAGCTTACCCTGCACACCTCTCCTTACGAGCAGTCGACCACTCTTGCAAAGCTTGGCACGCACATTAACAGCATTGAAGGAGTGCGCTAGTGCAAGTAGTATTAACAACTTTATGGTCCGTTAGAAATTATGGGAGAGACGCGAGAAAAGCTGGACTAGCTGTTTTGTGGGATCCGGTGCCACCGACTATGTAAAGAACGACTTCTTCATTAGTGATACTTGAATGTGGTCCCTTCTTTCAGAGACCAAACTACATTTGCAAATTTGGGTTACTACTAACTAGTTGATAGAACATGATTATGGTGATTATGAGGCAAACTACTTTGGCAATAAAAAAAGGCCCTTCTGCTTTGCATTTCTAGTTTTGGTTTTGTAGTTACTATACGTACTGTTTCAGTTATTTACTTTTTCTTCAAATATATCCATATTACATGTTTTCGTACCAAAACAAGCATGCCCAATGGAATTTTGTAGTATTCTGATCTCTTTCATTGTCCAAATCTAGTCAGCCTCACCTTGTTTAAAAAAAAATAGTATTCTCACTTTTTGTTTTTTATTGCATGCAGTCTATATATAGTGCATCCTACGCTGGATGTCCATACACAGAAGATTAAATGCATAAGGATGTAATGAAATACTAAAGAATGATATGTACAAATCCATAAACAAGCTTAAAAGAATGCTGCCATACAGCAGTGATTCTTAGTACCTCAGCACTGGGCTATGGTGCTTGGCAACTGAGGATTTGGCTATGAGACTATCTATACAACAGATTACACGTGAAAATTTTACACCCTTCATCCTTTATTCTGTCCCAAATGACTGTGCTTTTACTGAGGCCATTTTGATAAAGAGATTCACTGCTTGTCAGCTAAGCCCTTTAACATCAAAAGCAAATAATAAAAGAAAACTAGGACAATGTATGGTCATTTATTGATTATTTGGGGTAGAGTGGGCCGATCTTCAATAAAGCAGTGCTTTTCCATAGCACCGTGAAAGGTACAAGCAATAGAACTTATGGACCAACTGTGCAAAAACATTGTGAACAAAGGGCTTTATTCTTTGCTCTTGTTGAGTAACATCTAGCCTTGTCCCCTGGTGTCACAAGGCTGGGATGTGCATCTTTGGAACTGTAAACCCATGAACCATAAACTTTGGTGTCGCTCATTTGCTGAGAAAACAACTCTGGCATTTCTGCCTCTGCTTTCTGTGTTAACTGAGGTGTCAATGTCATGCTTAGATTATACTAGTACTATCTTTTTACCTATACATGAAACTTCGTTTTTTTCACCCAAATAATATACTGTTGCCTTTACATTTGGCTATCTTGTATTTTTTCCAACAGTTTTGGCAATCATGTCCAGTGAAAGTTTGCGTGGTTGAGGAATCGTGAAGCGCAGAACTATTTTGTGCAATACCATAAGAGATGGGAAGAAGTTATCATCCATCCAACAGTAACACAAAGCACTGAAGAAAATTTGTCTATCTTGAAAACCTGTATGTGTTTCCCTTGTAACTTTGTCAGGTAGACAACAATTTCTCTCATAATTGCATCAAATAGTTGCATGCTTTGTACTTAGTACATTTAGACGCATTTATGTCAAAACGTACTTCCTACATCTACTTTTAAATATAGTCAATGTATGAACGTAGGACAGATAGCTGCAACGCGTGACACATAACTGAGAGTAACTATTCTTGTCACATTGAGATGCTGATTATCATCTTTTTCTTCTTTCAGCATCGCTTGTTGCTGCATGATGACGTGATCAAGATTCCAGCTACTGACTACTCTATCAGTGAGTGTTAATGCTGACATCATTACCCACTGGTGCAGTCTTACCTCTGCGTGCTTGCATAAATGCAAGTTTTTTCATGACTATAGATACTGCTTGGAAAAGAAGGAATAGGTACAATCTTTTTTTGCAGTAGACATAGCATTGTGAGAAAATTTTGTATATAGGAAGACATTTGAAGCAGTTTTGTAATGCAAAAGATTGCTATACCTTTGAGACATTATATGCTTTATGCTGAGATGTTTTACCTAGGCTTCCGGGCTTGTGGCACCCTCTCTGTGCAACACTCTAACTTAATGAGAGAGGCGGAGCGTGTCCTCAGAGATCTGCGGTGTGCTGACTGTCGCAGAGGATACATGCACAATTTATAGTCAGTACACTGCTGATCTAAGAGGCTTAGGGGCACAAGATTGACTCCTAAATAATGTATAGTGACCTGCTTTTTTATCAGCGAAGCATGGCCTTCGATACTGGTTTCCAGTACTACTTGCTGTGGAGTGTGATGTGGGCATCACGAGCGACCCAAATTCAAATTTTTTCTCTCTGGACTAACCAAGGAACTAACACTGCCAAGTGTTGTATTGAACCATGGGAACCATAAGATGCGATCTCGCTGCAAAACTTCAGCAGAATCAAAGCAGTGGTAAACGCTTCTTTTTTCTTTTTATTAAAATAAAAATGCATGTCACCACATGTCTTAGCTTTACAGATGGTGTAAGATGTAGCAGAGAGGTGGTGCCTGGAATGAAATATTTATGGAAAAACTCAGACGGAAATGACCGAATCTTGGGTAATAGGTAATGCATACATTGCACACCTCAGAGGTGGCTGCCCTCAAAGCAATAGAAACTAATCTTGAAGGCCATGCTTTCATGCGCTACTGGTGCTGGAGGTGATTGTGAGCGCTGCAGGCGATATCATGGCTACCATATTTTGAACACCATCTATTAATCAAGGGTGAACATTTTCCCATTGATTACACCAGAAAAACTTCCTTTTTGATGAAGACAAGGTAGCAGCGTATACAAGCTGTATGCCAACATAACACCAATATGAAATGCATTCTCCATCTAAACAAAAATCTCTTAGTAGGAAGCCATCATGATAAAAACAAAGCATACACATCAGCTTGATGCATAGTCTTGCCATTGTCTTGGCCACTTCTGTTCATAACTCTGGGTAGTGCCAAATTGCCCAGAGTGTCTGCTGTGTAGATGGCTTGCCAAGTTATACACCTGCTTCTCCTGTTCCTTTCAGCTCGCCAATTTATGTCACATGCATCCAAGCTTCGTAGGTGGTTCCAGGGAAGGCAGTAAGTAGAAGATGGCTCTAACTTGCTGTATTTCATTTTGAATCAGTCTAATGCATTGAGTACTAGGCATTAGCGCATACACCACAGCACCACATTTTGATGTCCGGATTCCTCTATGTCATGACCCACCATTGGGTCACACATGTCACATCCCGACAAGTGCGGCAAGTTTGGCGAGTTGGTAAAGCTTCATAGTGATGGATAAGCAGCGTGAAGAAAAACTTGGGCTTCGAATAAAAATGGACGTTATAAGCCCTGACTTCAAACCAAAGGTCAGGGTTTGCAGTCGGGGCTTGTAACAGCCACCTCTTTTCTAAGCCCACATCGTTCTATGCATTTAAACCCTGACCCTGGGTTTGAAGTCACCATTTTTTATGTTCATTTCTTAGTCCACGTTCTTCTTTGTGCTGTTTATAACTATACTACATCATATCCCGCAAGTGTGCCGTTAGTCAATGGTGGGTCACATGTCATATCTCTTAGGAACGTCGTGACCCACCATTGGGGTCCCACGTCACGTCCCCCAGGTGTGTTGTGACCCACCGATGAGTGACGCTCTTTCAAAAGTTTTCTGGGGCTTCAAATCAAGAGCATCGCTTTGCCACTACAGGAAAGCCCTGTACAGCGACATGGTGCAAATAACTGTCGTGAACCACCTGTGACTCACTGAGTATGTTAAACAGGATAAACAGGCTAAGCACTGAACAGGTCGCACTGAACATGTTAAAAGGGCATCAAGGGCAAAAATTAAGCCAAGTTGAATCGATGATAAAGTGTTTTGAGATAACAGATGGGTCACTGTTGCTAAGAGCATAAGGTAAGAAAATAACACACACACACGTAAAAAATTAATAGATGAAGAGCACCACTATGCTGCAATGGTGAATACTCCTCACACTGTATCAAGGGTAGCCAGCGATTTACAATGAGGAGGTGCATTTCAGTGCACTTGAAAAAGCAAGGACAAAAAATAGAATGTGCCCATTTTTGTTGGATTTTTCTGGCAAGGAGATCACTAATGCTGCCACATGGTACCACACCACTGGTGCTGTTTTCTAGGCTTGTGGTGAGGGGGGGGGCCCTCTCTGCACCACATTTTGCTTTACTGAGAGAGGCGGAGCATCACTTCTGAGATCAGTATTGTGTGATCTCGGGGTTTGCGGGATATAAGATTGGCACTAGGTAATGTAAATCTTTGCTTGTACCATTGAACCTTGTTATAATGAAGTCCTATCGGAGATAAGAATACCTTCATTATATTCAATCTTTGTTATAAGTATTTGTGATGTACTGATCAGAAAATGTTAAAATTTATTTGTTATATCCAATAATTCGTTATATCAAGGTTCAAAGTAATAACCACAGCATTAACATGACAGGCACAAGAACAATGACAGGATGTAAGCTACACTCACGGCTGGTTTAAACAAGTCGTGGTCGAGTAGCATTGGCCCTGTCACCTTTCCTGTGACAGTCATGTTAACACTGCGGTTATTGCATTGAGTATGGATCCAAGACAAATGTCAGCTATGCCATCATTATATTGTGGTTGAAGTGTATTTGCAAATAGTTTGAAGTAAAAGCGAGACCTTGAATGGCAGTTTTCTCCACTCTTAAGTTATGCAACCTGTTGGTGCAGAACAAACACTGAAGTATTGCAGGGAGCACTTTTTTGTTGCACTTGACATAATGCTGTGTTTATGGTGCCCTTTAATGAAACCTTTTCTTTGCTGTGCTGCCTTTTGCATTTATGCTGTCACATGTTTAGCTCAGGCTCATGTCTTTTGTTGCTTCACGCATTTTTATTTTTGTGTGTATGAGTTTGGTCCAAAGTACATAACAGATGTATTCATGGGGACTTCTTTGATGACCTCCAACCCGCCGTGGTTGCTCAGTGGCTATGGTGTTGGGCTGCTGAGCACGAGGTCGCGGGATCGAATCCCGGCCACGGCGGCCGCATTTCGATGGGGGCGAAATGCGAAAACACCCGTGTGCTTAGATTTAGGTGCACGTTAAAGAACCCCAGGTGGTCAAAATTTCCGGAGTCCTCCACTACGGCGTGCCTCATAATCAGAAAGTGGTTTTGGCACGTAAAACCCCAAATATTATTATTATTTGATGACCTCCAAGTGGTCAAAGTCTGGGATAGTTCAGTTTGATAATAGGAGTCTGTGGCAGCTTGCAGTTTTTTAATGAAGTCCATGACAGCTAACTGTTTGATAATGAGTCCATATCTGCTAGTCCGTGACTGCTAACTGTTTAATAACAGGAGGTCATGACAGCTAACAGGTTCATAACAAGAGTGTGACAACTAACAATTTGATGACAGGACTCTGTGACAGTTAACAGACAATTAATAGGAGTCCATGACAGCTAGCAATTTGATAACAGTGGTCCGTGACAGCTAACAGCTTGATAACAAGAGTCTGTGACAGCTAACAGTCTGATGATAAATGACCATGACAGCTAACAGTGTGATAAGAGCAGTTCATGACATCTAACAGCTTGATAATAAGAGCTTGCAGCAGCGAATAGTTTAAGAATCAATGTAACGTCTGTGGAGTTGTTTCACTTGCATGTAAGTTATGCTGCAGCCATCACATTTTGTTAGGCTCCTTTTTACCTCTTGTTCTTAGTTTTCTGTTTAGGAACTTCGATAAGCGATGGTTAAAATGGTTTTAGAATAAACCAGACAGCGTGATAAGCTAGTGCAAGAGAGAGACAACGTAGCAAAAATGGTTGGAATTCCTGCTGTACACTGCTTTCTTTTCTATGCTACAACTTCTTCTAGAACTGTTGACTGCATTCGAGATTTCATTGCCATTTGTATGCAATTGTTTGACATGCACTGAGCCGACTGGTTTTTCAGGGACTCTTCAGGTCACAGTGTGCATCACATCTAAGAGCCTTTTTGAGGCCAGAGAGGTACCCACCCTTTATTTTTTTTTAGCAACTTCTTTTTTGTTAGCAACATTCTCTCATTCATTCAGCACTCACGTTTGACAGGGAAAATTTAAAAAATAAATATCACTCAGAATTGCTATTCAGTATTGCTAATTTCTTGACAGACGTTTTAAACAGTAGCCATGCTTAAAACAATGGCACATTATAACAGATTACCAAGGGCAAAGAGGCAAACAAATTAAGGAACTGTGTTTGTCTTATGACCTCCTTTGCTTTTGTTTTCTTTTTTTGTCTTGAAAGATGCTGTTCAAAGTAATTGCTAGCAGAAAATACTGAAAATGGCTTAAATGTAGAAACCCAAAGCACTGTTATATAGACTGTTTGTTCTCTTTTCGCTGACATTTACTGCATGCCAGATTGTGTTGTTGAGGCCAGTTGGTAATGTTTATACCCACCATGGCGGGTTAGTGGCTGTGGTGTCATAGTTTCAAGGTTGCGGGTGTGATTCCCGACCACCACAGCCGCATTTCGAGGGAGGCGAAATGGAAAGACCCTGTGTATTGGGTGCACGTTAAGAAGCCCCAGGTGGTCAAAACCAATGTGAAGCCCTCCGCTACGGTGTACCTGTGTAGCTTCAGCATGCTAAACGCCACAATTTAGTGAAATTTTACGCTGGCCTTCTGCTGCCGAGCGTGAGGTTGTGGGTTCGATACCCGACTGCTGCTGCCTCCTCATACCGAGGTCGGCAGAATGCTTTTTTGAGTGCATGTTAAAAAATACCGGGTGGTTGAAATAAGTCCTTCCACTGCGACGTCCATTATAACTTGCGGTGTAGTTCCCGGACGTTAAACCGCATGACGTAATTTATTGTAATTCATTTGTAATGTTTCTGTGCTTCATGTGCAAGTACAAAACACAATGCCCATACGCCGTGTCTTTCGCACAGCTGTCAAGTTTCTGTGTGGCAGTTTATATGCAATAGCCACCACATCTAAAATTTCTGTTGTTCTGGTTTACCCATGATGCTGTCATTTACGACTTCGAGCCATGTTCTTTGAATGTTTTTGCCGTTCATTATGTGACTCCATGTGCACTTGCCCCCGCTGATTTCAGCCTTGTGTTCAGACCTCACTGCGAGCTATACACAGCCGTCGTAATGTGCACAATTTACTGTGCAGCAGTGCAACAACAGCATGCAACTTCACATAATCTGTCGTACCTAAACAAAATCTGAGGAAAATAAGTGTACGTTTCTTGGCAGTCAGCCTTGGCAGGGGATAAGAAACTGCAGTGAAACTGCCGCTACTTGCCCTAAAATTCTGAATTATAACCACTTGCAACAAGAGTTTTGCTCTAGGGGGTTATAATTCAGCATTGCCCTTTTCAGTGGCTTTTTTACGTGGCTTGCAAAAGGCGCTGCCTTTATGTAATGCAATGGGAAGTTGCATGGCTAGTAAAATGTGGTTATAGGCATACAAGTGGCCCCTAAACGCTGTTTACTGTTGACTTTATTCTTAGCTGACTGTTCTGATGGCACTGTCGAAAGAAAGTTCTGCCGCAGCAATACAAGCGAGGTGCAATAACAGTGGCAGTAATACTAGTAATAGGGCATTAATAATAATTTGACTACACTCTATGATTTCCACTGGTACCTCACATCAGCCCTCAGGCTCAACCATGCATAGGCATGGGCTGAGATAACGTAATGATTCTGTTCAAATGCTATTCCTTTGTGCACTTTGTCATTGGTTAAAGTGGCGCTCTGCCCAGATTGAACAATCGTGACCAATGGATGATACTAGAAATAAAATCAAGCAAAACATTATAGTACTGACTCTATCTTCTGCCAGCCTCACAGAGTGGCATAAAGCCAGATTAGATTTCGATTTTTAACACAATTGCGTTAAGGAGTCCGTGTCGTAGAAAATCCGGCGTCGGCATCCCGCATCGGTGTCCAACATTAGACATAGTTTCGGCAAAAAAAAGATTTTCGAACCGCATATACCCAGGCCTTCGATGTGATGCAAGGAATTGACTGAACTAATTGGATTTCGCAAGCTAAGATACGCAAAAAAATCATAAGCTACAACTTGCACACAGCCTACAGACATGATAGCTCTCGGATTGTAATTTGACCATGCGAGAAAACATAATTATGTTACGCGAAACTACAAGAAACCCCCTCACACACACAAACCGGTCGCGCTGTCTGCCATTTTGTACGCGCCGGCGCGACGGGCATCTTGTGGGCCACGGAGCGGCACGCTCGGTTCCTTGTAATACCTCCAGCTGGCGCTCACCTCTGCCGCATCGTGGCCCATGCAAGAGGCCGTGTTCTTGCCACAAAGCTCGCCTTTGTGCATAGCGTTCATGGCGGGCATTTCCCAGTAAACATTATGGTTACATATGCTCCAGTTGCCGGGAAGCGCGAGATGCAGTCAAGGATCTTTGAATGCTATCGTGTTCCACTCTTAAAGGCAAACCTTAAGCGTCTTCCAAATTCTTTTTTTACCGTGACACTCTTTTTCTTTTTTTGTCTTGACCGAACAAATATACCAGCCAGGAATATACTAATGTTGGAGCACTGGAAGCAATGTAGTGGCAGAGCACAATATTACCATCAGGTCGTAGCAGAGAGTAACATTGTAATAAATAATCAGGTTGTAAATGGCCAAACTGGACTGTGTAGGCAGTTTCAAACCACTTTTTTTTTTTCGCTGATCACTAATTAACTGACTGATTGTGCCATTATGACACCAGTTCATGTGCACATGCTAAGAGGATATGTAATGCATGGCAATCTAGTTGTATCTCCAGGTGATAAGGGTTAGGTACTACCTTAAGTCAAGCAAAATGAAGACACCATGCGTATTAATGTCCTGTGAAACTGCTTCACAACTGTTAGTGAAAAATTTGATCGAGAAGGCAGCAATGTACATCACCCAACATCCATGGTCACTCCCTGTGGCTGCCATCTTTGCCGTTCTAGTGAAAGGTCATCACTTCCTTTTCCCAAGTCTCAAGGTTACAAGTCTACCTACAGTCACAACAGTTCCATGTGCAGTGTTCCCTCCGAAATTGCCAGTCCCCACAGTTTGTTGCAGTCAGTCAGATGCCAGTGTTGCATCGTTGACGGCAACATCCTTGGCCACGAGTGCGCTCGGGCTTGCAAATGAAGCTCTCGTTTGATCTTGTGTGCTTCCAAAAGTGTGCTAGACCTTGATGCCTATTTAGGGAATCATGGTCAGGAGTTGTACACAATTCATCGGCCTACTTACCCGCACGAACTTAAGGTAAACTCTGTTTAGGGGCCCTTAAGAGATTGAGAAAGTGCTTCACGGAAAATGTGCTTTCCACTTTAAAGCAAATTGCACGAACAGCAGGCCACTGTCACTGGCTGAAGTCAGCATGGGGTTGTGCATCTTGGCGTCGTCTTAACTCGGGGCCTCGACTTGCTTGCATTGCAGACGGAACTGCCGGCTCGCGATTCGAAGACGCAAGTACGGCCAGATCACACTGGGCCTCTACTTGGTGCTGATTCACATTGTACTCCTCGCATACCTCTTGTGAAAGCGTCGTGACAGACACCAGTCATCAGTCGCACAACAGTAAACCTTGGTCAGCATGAAATCGCACAAGCCCAAAAAGGACAGTACAGCAGCAATGGCCTGTTGTGCTTAAGCAAATATACACGCACAGAAGTGTGATGAACTCTAGGAGCCTGATTAACTTCTGTGCAAACGGGCTATGCTGGAAATGTTGCAAGCTTTTCGTGGCTTAGCAAGCAGGTCGACTAATGATGAATTCACAGTCATCATTCTCTTGTGTGATAATGCGGTATCCTTCTGCAACTTGTGGTGACTGCGAGGATGGACTGCAGCGTTTTGCTTTTGGACATGTGCATGCCACTAGCTACTTCATGTGAAACGTTGTCTTCATCTACCGTACTTGCATATTCAAAGTGGTGCTGTGGTCCTGTGTTGAATCAGCGTATGTCCAGAGAGCAAAGAAAGTACTGCCACATTTGTTAAACCAAGAAGCTGACTGTGTTACCCGGTTTGTCACTATAGACGGAGAGTGGTGGTCAGCCACAAAATGTTAGGCTTTGTTGCAGTGCGCGAGAGCTGTGAATCTCGTACTCGTGTTGTAATAGACGCACTGCTCCGTGTTGCATTCTGTGTTGCAGATGAACATGCATTTCTTCTGTGATGTTCCACTAGTTCGTCGCTTTCACATGTTTTTACTCAGACTGCTCACTAAAGCTGCCAATGTTTGCACATTTTTCTGATGAGCCACAATGAAAGTTTTTCCAAGAGCATGCAGTAATGATGTTGCTTAAATCGTGGCAACGAAAGAGGTAGCAAGGCTATTAGTTTTTACATTGCAGCAGTGATTTGTGTGTGTTGCAGCAGAATCGTGCTTTATGTAAGCATGGGACCAGGTAGACTGATGTACATTTTAGGGCAAGGTAAATAAATAATTGTGTACAGTGTCATTGAATGAAATGGCTTTAGCATCTTCCATTACGAGCATGACTGGTAGACTTCTTGCAGATTGCATTCTTTACCAGTCACTGCAACTATAGACCCTTTTTTCAGAACAGTTCGCTCTAGAGCAACGAGATGGCGCTTTCAGCAGCGGGCTGCATGTTGCTTCAGCAAAAGCGAACGAATATGAAACTATTACCACTTTTGCCCTGCTACTGTGTTTTCGCTTCTTCCATGCAACTGGGTGTTTGCTAATGCATTGTGCTCCATTCATGCTGCAAAATGTGGAGTGGTGGAGAGAAGATGTTTACAGTAGGTGGCTAAAACAGTGATTGGTATGGAGAATTGAATGAATCTGTGTGTTCACAGACTGCTGGACACAAGGACTGCCTGCATTACCAGCCCTTCACGATGCACGGCTTTCAACGAGGGTAAAAAAATTACCTCCTGCGCCAAAGTTGTATTGCTAACCTCTAAAGAAAGGAATTCAACCCCGGAACATCAGCAAGAGGGACTGCCGCTTGTTACACAGTGACGAAGGAAGTAGTGCCATTTCCTGGCATAGTAAGTTTATCGCACATTATCTTCACACATTCACCCCAACTCGTACTCAAACTTATGCCCTCCCTATCGCCTACGTGTCAAGAATAACTGAATAGGCGCTCTCTTGAATTTCACAATTACACCGACAGCACATGAATTTTCAAAGCTGAACGTATCGTGACTGCAAGTTGTAATTTAAAGCATAAGCAGAAAGTTTGGACAGCTTGAAATACACTTCTAGCCCCACCTTTAGTACAACCACCATACACACTGCTCACTCCGTTTAAACCAGGTGTAATGAATTGCAAAAGTGTTCACATTTCCTCTGAATGTGTGGCCAAAGCTTTGCCCACCCAGTCACCGTCTACGCTACTCGGTGAAACAGGTTTGCTTAGCTGCAACAGTGTCATGCACATCCATTGTAAACACGGAGGCAGCTTAGGCAGCCAGTGAACACGTCACCATGCGGTCAGTCATGGCAACACCCACAGGATCGCCATGAAAAGTGTGTATAGTCCTAGTTATATGTGACAGCCATACAAGAGCAAAAGTTTGAACCAAGACCATGGCTGGAGCAATAGAACAATCCTATTCAAACTTCACAACATTTTGCATTTCATTATTGGGGTGTTATCACCAGGCTGGGTTGGCAGCACCTTATGGGCACATTAACACTGGATTGCAAACACTGGCTGATAACAACAGAATAAATTTGAGCAAAAGGAATTCTTGCATTATACCAGCCCAATCTGCAAGTTTGGGAGTGTACCAGAGCTGGTCAGGGTAAAAAAAAAAAAAGAAACTGCACTGTCTTTGAAGTATATGAAAATGATACTCAATGTTTCAGCCTGTTAGCCTTCATAGAACTCAACATAACATTCTCACAGACTCTGATGAACAATGTCCTCTGTGTTGCTCGACACTGGAATGCAATGTGGCTTTTATGGTGTGGTGCTCTTCACCATGCAAGTTCATGTCCAAGTGGATGCAGCTGTACCTTTGGGATATCAGAGCTACAGACATGCGACAACATTGGTGGCATCATATTGTAGTGATTTTCAATAACGTACACAGCCGTGTGAACGCTGACAAAACGTGATCATGGTACAACTATTCCTGACTAGTGAAAGTCATTAGCAGCTGTCTTTGGTGGCACTGTTTTACTGTTGGAAGCCAAGAAAGATTTGAATGACATAATCAAGTGACTCAGTTTGTATTATGTGGCTATGAAGTTTACTGTAAGCACCAGTGGACGACCACAATTTTGAGATTTGTCCGAATTATCAGACGTCGACTGTAGCTGTACAAAGGTAAGTATTTAATTGTATAAACAAGACTGAATGTAAACATGAAATGCTATTTGCTTTATTTGAAATTTGCATTCATAAAATCATATATGGAGTCTCACAAATTTCACAATACAAAGGTAATATACAAACAAAAGAAATGCAAATTCTTAAAGTGCAGTTTTACTCAAACACTGCATTTATAAATTTATACAACGTTGGCAACTTGTATTCATTGAAGAAAAGTAGAGTATCTGTATGCAACTGCGGTGCACGCTAAACATTACATGAAGGTGGCACCATGGAAAACTAGTTCTGAGTGTCTTCCTTCATGGCAGCCATAAAATCAGAAGGTGCTTAGAGAATATGTAAACGAAATAAAAATATGCATGTGCAAATGTTTATCACTTGCGAAATGATAATTGGAATACCTTGAGCAAACTGTAGAATACTCACTTGAGGTCGACACTCTGTACAGAGGCATTAAAGTTTGCATGTGCAAGCATCAAAATGCTTGAAAACTATACAAAAACTATACAATGAAATATAATGTGTCATTCTGAAGTTCAGATCCAAAAAGCTGGTTTTCTTCAAACTTCTTGGCGTTACTTTAGTACACAAATTCACTGCCCATAGTGTCGGCATGTTTGGGACCTTATATAAATGACTGTCACTTGGCACAGAAGAAAATGTAAAGGCAGTCGTGTATCACAGCATTGGAGCGGAGTCATGGGCCCACTGTAGCTGCAAAGTACTGTGCTGCAGAAGAATGCAATGGCACGAAAGACAACAGTTCACTTTCTGAACAACGAGCTGTTCTTCATCTTCTTGCTGACGGTCATCAGCTGTTCAGTAGAGACACTCCGCTTCCCGCTTTTCGGCTGCAGAGTAGTGTCTTTGGTGACGACAGATTTGTCTTCAGCCGGCTTTAGACGCTTGCTCGTGGTGTTCTGACTGTCAGTCGCTGATGGTGTCAGCGTCTTCGGGAGGTTCAGTCTGGAGTTCTCGATGCCATACTTAGCCTGCAGGTAGGCCAAAGCTGTTTTGATGTGGTTGAACTCTACGTGTTCCGGGCAGAGTTCCTTGATCGGCGTCAGCCGGCCGATGTCGCCACCCAGAGCAGCCACAGCACTGGTGACAGCGTCCAAGATGTCCGGCGTCACTCCCACGCTCTCCAGATCAACCGGTAGTCCAACCTGATCATAGATGCACAGAAATGGAGACAGAAAACGTGGTTGGAGGTTTTAAAATGTCCGAAAGTAATGGAAACTGCTGTGAGTATCTACTCAGTTAAGGGACTGAAAAGATTTTGATGATGTTGTACAAACGTACCGAGTCGTTAGGGTAGGTCCTTCTGATCAATAAGTGACACATTAAAGTGCTCTGCGTGAAGCATTTAATTTATTATAAGGTCCTTATGAATTTCTCGTGAGCAAGCCACTGCATTGAGACGCTTAGCATGTTTTGATTTGGCCGCCTTGACAAGCTGAACCGCTGCAATTAGTACCGACTGTGCGTGCTCGCAGAGTCTTCTGCACTTAGAAAAGTATAGATCGCTCCAAGATGTAGGACAATGAAGGCATATAAAGCATAATAAACAAACTCTCATGAATGTCTGAATCCACAAGCACGAAGATCGGACATATTCATGTACTACCCACACTCTTTAAAAAATTTACACCCTTTGGGGCTTGTCTTGTCCCACAACAATAATCGTCATCTATTTCGCCCGCATTTCTTTTCTTTGATGCTGCGAGCCTAATACCTCCATGTCACGAATGGCACGTGCGTTATAAGCACGATATAGCATTCTCGACAGGGAAGTAGCGGGCGCTGCATTTTCAAGAAAAGAAACGCAAGCAAGGCAGATGACGATTATCGTTGTGGGATAAATATACACCCCAAAGAGTGCAACTGTTTTAATAAGAGTGCACCATTCCCATTGTGGCTGAAGGAATGCAGCACCAGAGTTCTTTCTAGTAGTTATTGTAGGAAACCCTATGTAACCTAGCCTAGCATAACTGATTGCTAGTAATGGACAACTACAACGAAATTTCACTTTGCCTGTATTGGTTATAAGAGAATATTGTATACTATTGAAGCAATATTGGCAAAGCTGAAGGGCTGGTGATGGCCAAATTTCCTTTTTATTAGCAGACAGTGGCACCTGGTGGCTAGTGAGCATGACATTCCAAAAGATGGCCTCTGAGATTTTCAATCTGTCATGGGCCTGATCTCGGAGGCCAGACACTGCACTGGTTCTCGACTTTCCAGATTCTGCTGGCTTTTTGCTTATTTCTTTTCTTTCTTAGCTTTAGTGTCAAGAATGTTTACTACTACAGAGTTTTTTTGACACGCTCTCATATTCCAGATGCTATATTTTGCATGGAGACTACTCTATACCTGCACTGTCTGAAACCAGGCTTTTTAGGCGGTCCAAACTTTCGTTCCAGTTGACCTTTAGGAGCAAGCTTTAGCTTGTGCTCAAGTCTGGTTTTTTCATTCAAATACATGGATTATACAAAAATGATCTCATTATGACTGGATTACCAGTCTGACCAAAGCTTGTTGCAGTTAAAATGTCAAAATGCAAGTGACTGACTGGCATCAATATTGGTTTAGGCCCTAATATGTTTTATAGAAATCTATTAAAACTGTGAAAGTCTAAATTAAAATTGTTCTTCCACGTGCCAAATTAATAGTATGGCTTATGCTGTTTGCTTTTTACTAAATGCAGCGCATGTTAAACGAAATGTTCGACAGCAGCTCTGGCTTAACTCCTGCGTTCCAAGTCTCAATATGCTAGAAAATTGCAAATACAAGCAAAACTGAATAAGGTGCGTTTGAGCTATAACATTGCTCACACTGCTTGTCAAAAATAAACGCTATGGTCAATCTATACATTGTGTAAAAAAAATGTCAATTGAACTGGTTGAGTCTTCGTAGCATGGTAAGGAATACCGAGTTGGACACATTGTTAAAAAATTTGGAATGCTTGATAAGTAGCTGTTCATACCTTCAGGCACCAATTTTGTCAAGTGACAATTTAGTTTTGCCCAATTACTTGCATCATCAGAATTGTGAAATGCCTACAGCTGCAGAACGGAATGCGAATTTTGAGTTGTCCAGCGAGTTTTGTCAAGGTTACAGAATGTGGACTCTATGCGAGAACATAGACTATATTATGTCTAGCACACTTGGAAAGCGGATACCTGCAATTTGAGAAATATGCGTGATGTAAAACATAGCAAAGAACAATGAAGTAAGGGAACCCGCAGCTTGTCAACATGACCTACACAAAGAGCAGACACCCAGCTACCTATCTTTGACCTTGTTTTTCTAAAACGTCTACCTATATTATTCAAACTTAGTTCACAGGTTTAATCAGGAGTGTTTCAAGATGTATGCAACATGTTTTAAATATTCAGTGTTAATGTTTTTGATGCACTATTTTGACATGCACAATTGTGCACATAGTGCCTAAAAGGTTTAGTGGTTATGAGTTTTGTAGTAAAACATTCTGTTCAACAAACAGCAAGTTGAAGTTCTATAAGCAAGGATCACCTTGATAGCTTCAGTGAGGTGCCCAATAATCGTTGAAACAGCGAGGCCACGACTACTCGCTATGTCCGCAACATTCTGGTTTTGCCGATAGTGGAGGTAGGTCACGCGTTGTGTGTCGCTCAGCTGCTGGATTAGGTAGCTCGAGGAATCATTCTGGCATGAAGAGGAGCCTGTTGAAACCTCGTCCTCATTAGCAGACGGCTGAAGACCACGGTCCTTGCAGAACTGGGAGACCACATCGACCACCCGTCCGCCAAACTTGTTCAGTTTGGCCTCAGAGACACCTTCCACTTTTGCCAATTGCTCCAAAGACGTTGGCAAACCCTGCACAATAGTCAGGAGGATACGGTTGTTGAAAACCATGTATGGGGCGTAGCCGCACTCCGAGGCCATTCTGTTGCGAAGCTCCACCAGCTGAGTGTAGAGCTCAGAGCGGAGCTTTTCGTCTTCCGATGGCTCCCCGTTTCTGGTCAGTGCCAGGAGCGAATCATTGTCCTCTGTCTTTGCCTTGTGCCGACTCTCTAGGATATCCGAGAAGCCAGTGGTTGGCAACGGCAGCCTAGGCGCCACGGTCTTCGGCAACACTTGAGGCTTGAGTATTGGTCGGGGAGCTTCCATTTCAGCCAGTTCTGTTGTTGGCTCCAGCAACAGCTCTTCACTGCCACGAATCCACTCCTTTGCTTTTGCTGTCAGGACAATGGAGGAAATGAATCGTGTAGCCGCACCTTTTGGTGCGCCAGCATTATGGATCGCTTTTTCCATCAGGTATCCTTCAGACTGTAAGAGCCTTGCAAAGGCTTTCCAAAACGCTTCCGTCTTGTGCTTCCCAGTTCCGTAGTAAATGCTATTGCGCAAATAATCTGGCACCTTCTGCGATGCTGATCCTCGTAAAACCGCTATGGGTACAGTTATGCCATACCTCTGATTTGTTCCCATCACGACATCAAACAGAAGTCGGGCTTCTTTAGTATAGTTTGTCTTGCTGTCCTTGCTCGTCTGGGCCTGTCCAGTGTCCTTAGACTTGTCCTGCTTAAGCCTTCGTGTACAGTTGTCGCAGCACCGCGGCACTCCACCAACTGTATCCGCTTCAGCAGCGGCAAAGTGGGCCAGCAATAACTTCCGCCTGCAGCGGGTACTGCTCAGGTAATGCTGCATCTTGTTCAGCATGTCTGTCTTGTGCTGAAGGAACACGGGATTGGAAATATCTTTCAGAAAATATTTGTTGGTGACCAGGTCCCCATTACTGAAGAAGACTATACATGTGCTGGGCAGGCCATCGCGACCGGCTCTGCCGATTTCCTGGTAGTAGGACTCAATGTCCCTGGGAGCGCCATAATGGATGATCCTACGCACGTCCGGCTTGTCGATGCCCATACCAAATGCAACTGTTGCCACGACGACCTGAACTCTGTCTTCCAGGAACATCGTGTGGGATTTCTTCCTTTCTCCCAGTGACAGGCCAGCATGGTACAGGGCACACTGAATGCCCAAGTTGCACAACAACTTGTTAACCTCTTCGGTGGCGCTTTTTGTGGGGCAGTAGACAATCGTAGGGCTGCCATCATTTGGAATGACCTTTCTTAAGTCGTCGGCCATGATTCCTTTTCTCCTCACGTCTAAGTACAGGTTGGGCCTGTCAAAGCTCGTACAGGTGAGAACAACATCATTGAGAGAAAGGGCTTTTACAATGTCATCTCTAACATTGGGGGTTGCAGTGGCTGTGAGTGCCAGGAATGGAACGTGCTGAAAGCTCTGTCTCAACCTGCCAAGTTGCCGGTACGAGTGCCTGAAGTCGTGGCCCCATTGGGACACGCAGTGGGCTTCGTCGATCGCAAACAGAGTTATGCCAACTCGATCGTCGAGAGTTTTCAGCAGGCCGAGGCTAGTCTCGGCAAACTCTGGGGTGATGTACACAACCCTGTACTCCCCAGCGTAGAGGTCGTTGATGACTTCACACTGTCTGTTCTGTGCCGAGCCCAAGAAACAGGCCGGAATGTTAGCAGCGGCCAAACCACGTACTTGGTCTTCCATCAGGGAGATCAGCGGGGACACAACGACCGCCGTTTTGCCGGTGTAAACGGGAGGGTATTGGTAGCACAGGCTCTTCCCGTAGCCGGTCGCCATGACAACGCAGTTGTCCCTTTTCTCCTCCAGAACCGAACGCACTATCTTCCACTGCATCGGCCTGAAGGCACTGTGGCCAAACTTGGTCCTCAGTATGCTAAGGTGCTTCTCCGATGGCGCCGGTTCGTTTTTGAGGGACTCTTCCGTGGTAATTTCAAACAAGGGACCCGCTGCTTTCCCCTCGCAGAAGCTATCGAATTCGTCGTCAGTTTCGATATCGTAGTTGTCGGCGGGTGCTCCATCCTCCGGCTGATCTACTTCCTCGGCGCCTTCGTTATCGATGCAGCCCGCCGGATCAGCTGGGTCTCGCTGACAGACGCCTTCGGCTAGGTCGCACATCGCGACGACGCTCGTGTCGAAGTCGCCGTCGCTGCCCCAACCGTCGCTGTCCTCCACGCCGTCGCACGACTGATGCGGCGCCGATTTCTTCTTGTTCGTCTTCGTCAGCTCATCTCTGACCTTCGAGAGCATTTCGGCGACGAGCTTGAGCTCGGATGCCCTGGCCGTCGGACAATCGGAGTTCGCCCTGTCGTCACAAACGAGGCCTTCGATGTCGTCGACGAGACCGCGAACTTTAGACAGCTCAGTGCAAATGTTTGAAGACATTTCGCCCGTCCCGGAACAAAACACTTTGCCGAATTTCACATGACCACAGATTAACTACACTTGCACACTTGTACAAGTCAAGCGGGAACGGGCCGACCACAACACCCGCGCATTTTTCTGCAGACGAACGCGATAGCACGACTACCTGAAGTAGACTAGAGTACTGACAAATACACAAGCGAAACAAATATTTTGTTTCGGTTTCTGACCCTAACTTTAAGGCATATGCTCGCACACTCTCAAAATTGTCACTGAAATTGGCGATATAACGTTTCAGTAGAACTCTCAAACTCAGATTGTTTATTGATTTATATGGTTTTGTTGCATACTACGACCACTACGACATGGTGGTTGTATTACGTATTACTCCATCAATGACTCCATACACAAACATGGCGCGCAAGATGCCGGCGGCCATTTTTAAACTAGTCGCACACATCCACTGCCACAGCCTTCTAGATCATGATTTTCCACTAAAGTCGCATAATTCCACGGAGTTGCTCGCTCGAACGCGGCTAATTTTGCACTACGGCACGCAGCAGAGCAAAGATGTGTTTATTAACCAGACAAGGCGAGCAAAAACTCCGAGCATGCAAACACGCAAACAAAAGCTAACGCAAAAAAAAAAAAAAAACGACGCCGCAGCTCTCTTGCGGGTTTCCACCCGCCTTTTGAATATACCCGGTGAAACGAACTAAAGTGCTCAACGTCGATTACAAAAGGCTCGCCCCGGAAACAGTGCCAAGGTGGTGCGTTTGAAAACACGCTAACAGGGATTGGCCGTCATATTGTTTACAGAGGGCGCGCCAGCGGCTCGGGCGGGCGCTTATTTTAGATTTTGTTTTCACTTTCGGACAGTTGCTTCTCCCTTCGCATCGTTCTCGGCCCTGTTGGTGTTCTTGTGCGAGCGAGCGGCAATTTTTTTCCACCGACAAAAAGGTACGTGCGCGGTGCCGTTGTCGAAACCGAGAAGCCGTAGAATCTTGCGCGACCCGCGCGCTTCGCTATGCGTTCGACGTTGATTCTAGCTCCTTCGTCGAAAACTGCACGAGCGATGTGTAGTTACTGCGCGTGCGGCGAACTGTCGCAAGTCCACGGTGAGAGTCCTCTCTCCGCCTTTTTATCGGCGGCATCGTAGGACACGGATCAAGAACAGGTCGTGATCGGCTAACGGACGGAAGCGTGTGTCGGATACCGCTCGGGTTTTCCGCCTTCCCTTCTCGATTGGGCGAGCGCGACAGTATTTGAAATCGGAAATAGGTCGTCCCATCGAGAGCCCGCTTGGGCTAGCCGCGGTAACGTTTTTTTTTTTCAAATATTTATTTTGTCTCTCCGGCCTGCGAAAGGAACAGACGCCGGCGAATGCTGCAGATTGCACCGTGTACACTACTTTTTGCTTACCGTCGGAGATCGGTTCCAAGCTGCGCTGGAAAAGAAAGCACCCGAAAAAAGAAAAAAAAATGCGAAGACGGAATGGACGCCTTTTCGACGGTTTCCGTTTAGTGGGCGCTGACTGACGGCATCGTGAACTGCTGTACTTTTTTGATCCTGTCGTTGACGGCCTTTTTCGACGTATTGCGCGGCCTGATGTAAAAAAACGAAACACGTTTTCTGGCGAGTGAATGAGTGATTGCGGGTTACCGGGTTTACTTGCTTCAACTGCTTTTAACTCTGCCGTTCTCGTCAACAGGCGGGGAGAATGAATAGTGATGCTGCAACACCGGCTTCGGACGCTTTCGTGAAGAAATCCCTCGTGTGCTTTATTCAGCAGGAAACCAGCGAAGATGCGGCAGAGTAAGCAACTGTTCCTTTCGTTTTATTTTGTGAACCCCCGCTTTCTCTCTCTCTCTCTCTCTTTAAATGCAAATTGATTATTTCTGCTTTAAATAGAGTTTAGTTACTAAAGAGAGAGAGAGAGAGATAAAAAGAGGGGGGGGGGAATCCGGTTGAATACAGAAAGTACAGCTACATTAGCCATGAGGCAGCAGATACACGCTGATTCTTTGCAGTTTCAGTAGTTGGGGTTTTGTACATCCCTGCACTACTTCTGAAGGAGGCACCGTATGCTCGTTAGGTACAGAAATTTTAAAAAAATATGCAGGTGGCGCTACAGTACTGCAGAAGCACAATTCCATGTTTTTAAACGTGCAGAAGTCACTACAAGGTCCATTCCACACATTACACTGAGAAGCAGCTAGAGAAGCTATTGAATGTCGTAAATTTTTCCAGGTGTATATATGCATGTATAATCATTGACATATATGCTACATTGCTTAAAGAAGGGGGCCAGAAAGGGCTAGAAAAATGTACGGTGCTGTTCAGTGGTTAATAATGAACAAGTTTTTGTTGAATAGATTCAAAGAAAACAACAAAGAAACAAAATAAAAGTCAGATACGAATCTTGTCTGAAAGGTATATTGGTATAAGGATTGTGTACTGGTAATTTGTAGTCAGGAAAACCTTTGTATACCAGGAATTAAACCAAGCCAATCATTTAATTGAGTGAAATCTGATGATCAATTGCTCTGGTGAAAGGAACCTTTACCTCAAGGCCAACTCCGTTTTCCACATTCAGAAACATGTTAAATGCAGAAATGCTCTTAGACAATTCTGATACAACCTGGATGAAATTTGTCGCATTTAAAAGGGAAATCCAAATTTTACGGACTTGAGGAAGCGGAACTTTTATTCAGGGCATTGATTGGTTTAGGATTTAAACCGGTGTAATGATGTAAAGCTGGTAATGTCAGTGAAAAAAAATGGAGGGCTGGAGCGTGGCTGTAACGCTGCCAGAAATAACCCTTTTTTTTTGCAATTACAGCATGATTGACGAAATTCTGCTTGCCTATGTTGTGGGTATCCTGGAGTCCGACATAGCCGAGGAAGGATTCGACGTCTTGGAGTTCAAGGAAATGCTTTCTGCTTACATCCCAAGTTTCGACTCGATATCGGAGTAAGCACTTTTCCTCAATTTACAGTTCATAAGACCTTGTCAGCTGTTTTCATTTGTACCCATGTGGATTACAATCTCGTTCTTGCATCTGATCTGTTTAGAAAGATTGTTTTGTGCAGCTTATGAGTTTTAACATGAAATTTCCGTTTTTTTTTTTTTTTTGCTTTAAATGAAGGTGTGAACCCTCTAAACTGCAGGAACAGTACCGGCAAGCATCAGAGTGCCCTAAGTAATTTACCTTAATATTTACTTTTACAAACGAGTTCTGTTATCCAAGAAGTGGATGTGTCATGGCATCATGATTCATTTGTTTGCTCCATCCCTGCGTTCGTTGCTGTTGGTGTACAAAAATTCATCACAACGAACATGCCCAGCACTCTTGTATAATTATTTAAGCTTTTCTTTTTTTGTGTGTGTGAGCAACATTGTTATACCTGACTTTATTGCTATACATCAGTAACTTTTGCTCTGTGTCATGAGATCACAATAATGTCGTTTGATGTCAAGTTCAGTGTTTCAAGACCAACATTACTATCAAATTTAAAGGCCTTAAAAATGCTTCCCTACCTTCACACTTACTAAGTGTCTAGGTTCTAATTATTTTATATTTGCTAAGTCCTTTGCATCCCAAAAGTGTGTCATGCAGAAGATGTGTGTTGTGGCACTCTTTTAATAGATCAGAAAGTTGAGTGGGCTAGTAGGGCCCAATATTGTAACCATAAGTGCATTGCACTGTGCTTACAAGGTCAGAGCAGTGTGGTGTCTTGGATGCACTAAACTTAAGAGCACATGTCAAGCTTTAGATTATCAGCTGTTGTGTGACTGTTCTTTCTCCATGTGCAGTACAAAAATATCATCTTGGGTGGGACTGCTGTCCGGCAAAGTCGGAAAGCACACAGAAAGTAAGAGCTTTTTGCTGGTGCCTACAGATTGATTCTTATACACACGTTGTCGCCCCCCCCTCCCCCTTGTCTCTTTTCTTCCTACTAATCATGCAACTGCTTTGCACATCATTGCAGAAAAAAGAACTGAAAGCTTGCTCATTTCACCAGTCATCTCCCCAGAGAGCAAAACATCCAACAAGTCGACACCTCGGTCCCGAAACACGAGCCAGTCGGAAGAGGACATTGGGAAGCCAAACCGTATAGCTGTCTGTGTACGTCCTACTTCACATCTTTGTTGGCGTGGCTCTTTTCTGGCAGTTTCAAAACACCACTTTGAGGATGAGGGAAGACTTCACAAGTACAGTGGACAGCGCTAGGCCTAATCGTTATGATTGTTACGGTATCATAAGGAGAGTTCTACCCTCTGGGGTCTGTGTGGTCTTCAAACAGTAATCATCATCTATTTTGCTAGCATTTCCATTCTTTAGCTTTCCGGGCTCACTAATCTCATGTCAAGTACACTATACCTCACGTTAATATGGGCATGTTATTCGCGACCTGAATGTGCCAGATGCACAACATTAATGAAAAGAAAGGCATACTAGACAGATGACGATTATTGCTTGGTGACAAGATAAGCCCCAAAATGGGCAAATGTTTCTTAGAGTGTGACTGCTGCTAGCTGCGCTTGAAACATTCATGTCTGTACTTTCAGGGTGTAGTCCAGTCAAGCAACTACTTTATTGAGGATCACTTTGAAAAAGTTTGTTCAATATGACTGCCAAGCAATTCCACCATACTTGTTATGGATGAAACGAGGTTTTTTACAACATGAAGGAGTAGTGCATAGATTGTGAAATTGCACAATATCAGCAACAGCCTACTTCGCATTCCATTTTTCGATCTCATCTTCTTCAGCGTCACTGTGCAATGTGATGCTATTGTCAGCATCTTCAGTAAGAGCTTCCTCATTACTTCTGTAATCTGCCCTGAACTGTTGGCAGGATGTGGAAACACCTACTTGAAAGCTCTAAAAGTAGAAGCGCCTGCTTTCTGCGCCTGCTTGCAACAGTCGAAGGGGAAACGTTTTCTGGCTGTGAAATGTAAGCTGTGGAAAGATGTACATAAATCAAACTATGAAAAGCTATCTCCTGCTTAAATTTTAATGATATTGAGCCAGTGGTAGACTTTTTGGAAGCAGTTTCTTAAAGTAGTTGGGCTAGATACACTGGTCACTAGCACTGATGGTTTCCGAATCAGATTTATTTTTAGTCGGCATGAAATGTTTACAGATTATGATCTGAGAAAAAGCTGAATATTTTCACAGCTTTGGCACACCACCTGGCATTTGGATTTGGGGCCTGTTCTAGCATATGCAAACATACAGCGTTGTATGGTTTCACTGGCTGCAGCTGCAATGCTGCTCGGTAATTCAAAATTTTCTCGGATTCCGCAGTACATAGTCTTTCGTTGCCGGTGGTACTTGCTGGGTACAAGAAAGCGCAAGTACAAGAAAGGATA
This sequence comes from Dermacentor variabilis, assembly GCF_050947875.1. Taxonomy (NCBI): domain Eukaryota; kingdom Metazoa; phylum Arthropoda; class Arachnida; order Ixodida; family Ixodidae; genus Dermacentor; species Dermacentor variabilis. The sequence goes on along the minus strand of NC_134578.1, from coordinate 15,132,585 downwards.
CAAGAAAATGATATCCTTCCTGAATGATAATTTCAATTTGCTTTTTCATTTCACCTTGTCTCGCAGGATGAGTCAGAACTGTGTGACGGAACCACCTTCCGCACGCTCTGCGAGATGTTTCCGGCGGCTTGCGCGCTTGAGGTTCGACGTTGCCTTATGGTCGCCGGTGGTGACACTGAGGCTGCTGCGCAACTGTTGCTTCAGCGCGACGCAGCAGCGGAGACACTGCTCTCTGGACCTGCGCATGGTTCAGCAAATCCACGCAGGGATACTTCGTCGCTTCCACTTGGTGACAAGGAGCTCAGGGAACAGATCTTGACAAGGTGTGTTGCAATTCTCTCAAGACGCGCGGGTCTTCTTTGTTTACACTACGTTTACAGTTGCACCCGTTGTGCACAGTCAGTGCACAGTGCGCACATGTCCTGGTTAAACAAAGCGCCGTGTGAAGCACAAGTGCGTGAAGTTGCAGGAGTGCAGACGACTGGACAGCATTCTAGGAAGCAGACGACAGGGCACTGTGTCGTCTGCTTTGAAATAGCACATGGAAGCACATTTGATGGAAACACAATCATATCAAAGGAAAAAAGCACATTCTAAATTACATGCTGGCGTATGTGCATACTTGCGATATTTCTCTTAAGATAGGATTTAAAGGGACACTAAAGGGAAAAATGATTTCTTCTGCATCAGTAAATTACCATTTTACAACACCAAAAATGCCACTCTTACAACGATAAGACGTTTGGTAAGCCAGAAAAAGCGCAAGAACGAAATACGGGTGGCGACACCTACTTAAGTTCCCGCACCTGGGGGCTGTGATGTCTTGGGTTTTGATGACATCTTCTAGGGCCTACTAATTATATATAGCGGTACAGATTGACTACATTGTGTTCTAAAGGAACCAAATATTAAACATGGCAAGTTTCGGGAACCTTTATTCAGCCAACGCAGCCCAAATGCGAAAACATACTTTGGAATCCCTGACGTCACGCAGACATACCGGTGCTTCGGTTTCGTCTGATACTTGGACCTTCATTTTCTCATCTAATAACCAAACTATTTTTTTGAAATGACTGCCTGCAGGGTTCTCAAACAATGCTTCATTAGTCTAAACTGATCTATTGTTTCATTTTAGTGTCCCTTTAATGCAAAATAGGAATTAAATGCAGAAATATGACAGCAGATAGAGCCAAGTCTTCAATCACATTGTCTTTTACCTTCATTTCATTTTTCATCTGAAGATATATTTTATGTTTGGCGTTGCACTGTTGAGCTCGAGGTGACATGTTCGATCCCAGCCGTGGCGGCCACATTTCAATGAGGGCAAATGCAAAAACGCTTGAGTACTTAAGTTTATGTGCACGTTAAAGAAGCATATGTGGTCGAAATTAATCTGAAGTTTCCCACTACCGCGTGCCTCATGATCAGATCATGCTTTTGGCTTGTAAAACCCCAAAATTTAATTTCTATTTGCATGTTTTTTCACAAGACTATGCAAAATGTGAAGACGAGCCTGTTCCATCTTCATCTAATCTTTATCTGTTGCTTTTTGAGCACTTCTGTTTCTCCCATCTTGCTTGGCGATTTCACTGCAACACCTATAAAGTGTACAAATATTGTTTCATAGCCTCACAAAATTTCACTGTTGTGATGCATCAGGTTGTAGTGGTTCTTTGGAATCAAGGAAGTAGATAAAGAAGAGTACTTCAAAGGGAGAGCTGAAGTCTGAGGTATACTTCTGCAGTAATCAACGCCTAAGTACTGATAAGATGTTCTCTTTCATACGATGACTCACAAATCATTTGTATGTTTGCGAGCGATCTGCTATACATAAACTTTGTCTGCCTTAGATTCCTGTGTATGCACAACCTACAAAATTGCGGTACTGTTTCTCAATGCTCAGTATCAGAGTTGTAAACCTGACGCTTCAGTTGCTAGCAATTTTGTAATTTTTGCTATCTCCAACAACGTTTGCAAAAATATTTTGTAAATTTTTTTTTTTGAAATGCAGCAGTCCTCATCAAATTCTGTGCAGTCGATGCTGAGAAGCGCTGTGTCTCCGTTCACATGTATTTAGATAGGAGCTCCGGAGGCAAAGTTCTCTCTTAACTCATGGTTTACTAACTGTTTACTATGCTTATTGCTTTAGTGGATACTCAACTGTCTTCAGCTGCCTGTGTTCCTGTTCCTTTTTTTCCCTAGATATGGCTACATTGATCAAGATGAAGATGAAAAAGAGCATAGGCCTGTTGCACCAAAGACTGTAAGTGATGCCTTTCGGCCTTTTAGTTTACCACTAAAATCCCGTTGAGAAGGGTTGTTCAATTGTATAAGTACATTTGAGATGATACAAGTGCAACATCAGTAGGACGATAACAGTAGACTCGTGATAATAGAAATGCAGGCGATTGTAAATTCCTCTCAAGTTCAGTTTTTGGTTGCCAAATTCTCAGATTATTAAGATAGCTGTTCACGTTCATGTCCCAATTTTGCTCTGCTTTTGTGTTTCACCCAAGTTGAGCTCATTGTCGATTACTAGAGACTGAATGTTTAGGCACTAAAAAAACGGCTGTTTAAGGTGCCTATAACAGGCACCTAAATTTAAGGCGTATATAACAGGCACCTAATTTAAGGCATTATACTTTAGGTGCCAATTATTCTCCTTTAGGAATGTGTAGGCACAATTATCAAGAACTTCCACTGTACATCTGACGATAAATTATGATGTTTTAAGTAAAATAGTCCACTAAACTGCTGTTGTTTCGAAATTCACCTTGTTTTCTTGATGAGATGGAATGAGGCAACTTGCTTAGCTAACAAGATTTGTGAAATTTAGTGTCCCTAGACACCACGAGAAAAATTGTGAAAGCAGTGAAAAAACAAGCACCATCTCAAGAGTTTCGAGCTTCATGTTGTGCCTTTTTTGACTGAGTATTGGTTTGTATGCAGAAAAGGAATGCTCAGCGTACACCAAAGTTAGGGGCTCATGTTTGTACTTCAAGACGTTCAATGATCCAGTGCCCCCTGAAATTCCAGAATGTTCATCGGACAGAACCTCTGACTGTTCTTTCAGTACCGATTACCCGGGATTTTGTCGAAGACAAATGAAGCTTCGAATGAAGTATATCAGCAACAGGTTCATTAAGGGATGGTGAACCTTCCGTGATCATCCAGAATGAGCCCTACGTTCTGGGTCAGAGTTCCGCTCGAACATTCAAGTTTCTCAATGATGTCAGCTAAAGATGTGAAGTGAGCACACAAGTACGCGAATCGTTCCTTAGCACAGTTTGAGCATTTCTCACAGCGATGCTCTCGTCTGCTGGAAAGCTGGTAATAAATGCCTTTACATGGGCAAGGTGTAAGCCAAGTTCCCCAGCCAGCGACAACATTATAAGCAAAATAAGGCTAGGACAAAAATCACGAAAAGGCATTTCTGGGTTCTGGAAATCCAATGCAGGCACTAACATTGAAGTAGACATTTATAGCCACAATAAAGTGCTGCTGTTTCTAGAGCCGTAGTTTGTGCTTATATATAAGCACAAAGAGAAAAAATAAAATGAGCTGTAACGCAATTTCTCGTTGAATCCATTCCAACTCATATAAAAAATCTGTCTGCTACCCATGATTCCCACGGCAGCTGAATAATTGCAGTGCAACATTTCCCTCGGCAGTTGAACATTGAAATAATGAATTATCATATGTAGCAAAGTAAATCCAAAATGTTTATTGCCAGTGTCAGCATGTGATGATTGTATGCTTATAATGAATATTGGATATAAAGAAGGCGTCTTTACGTCTGATTCGAGTTCTCTATGATGAGGTTCGATTGTAACGATCTCAGTCTGAAACTCTAGGATGTGCTCACGTGACTCCCAAGAGTGCAATTGCGCTTATTGGACCCGCCATGATTTCCCACCACTGTCTCAGGAGCCAAAGAAGCTCATCCGTTATCGGGACAACAAGATCGTCAGCGTCAAGGGCGAGAAGTATTCAGAGGTGAAACGGGAGGAGAGTGACGACATGAAGCGAACCTACGTCACTCTAAAGCCAGCCCGGCAATATAGGTTCCACTAGGGTTACAAACATTTCTCCTTTGATCGCTTTCGCGTGCAGACGCTGCTTAGAAGCATGATGACCATGTGACCAATTGGTGCTGCCGCTGCTGCTGCCAACAATGCTAGGATGCTCGCTAAAGGTTGACGCATTCACACCGTCTTTTTCTGCAGAAGGCAAATCCATCTGTTCAGAAACAGATGAACCAGAAAATTGCCTGCTGCACTGATGGAGCAGACGGCACTGAGTCTATTAAGGCAGAAACAGACGGACTGTCTGATTTTTTCACAGACGACGCAGATGACAGTCTGTCTGTTCAGGCAGAAACAGGCTAATTTTCTGGACTGACTGTTCTTGCCTCATGCAGGCGCTCTTTTGATTTAATGCATAGGAGGGGAGCTGGCTACTCTGCATAATCTTGTGTCATGCCATGCTGGTTTTGCTTGCAGGGAATGCTGTGAAGTCATTCTGTGCAAAGCTGGCACTGTTCAAAACAAATGGTGATGTGTAGTCGCCACCACCTTGTGTTGGCAAAGCGAATAGCAAAGTACAGTTCATTCTGAACTGGTTTTGGAAGTGCTCATGAATTGGAGAGAGCTCACAGTTTGCTTTGCCAGAGTGCTTTTGGGACAGGCAGTACACGACAGGCCCAGTACAGGAAGTGCGAGGTTCGTTTTGTGCAGGCACTGAAGTGACATGACACAGCTCGCGAGATGCAGGACAAACTGTACAAAACCGTGCGCTGGAGCCTTTGTAGCCATAGGTTTAACATGCAAAGAACAGTGAGTGATTGCCGCTTCATTAGAAAAGCTTCCTCAAACTCAAAGCTGTCTTGAAATTTTTCGAGCTGCAAAGAACTGATCAAGAGCATTCTGAACGTAGCTTTATTCGTTGCAAATGCAACAAAGTTCAATTTTAATTGAATTTACTTTCTTGTGGCTGCAAAATTTTCCCCAAAAGAAACCAAGCTTTGCATGCCGTTATTTAAATAACGCTTCAAAAACAGCACAGTCCTTGTGCCAGCACAAAAATCACCTGCTTGAAAAAAAGTTTGGTGCAGTACTTGCAGACAGCTTTCTGTAGCTGTGCAGGCAGGCGTCAAGATTATTTTGCGCATGTATCAATGCACATTGGCAAGGCTGGCTTGACACCTCTTTTGGCCTGGATTGAGTTTCATCACCTGCAGCACAACTTAAAGGAAGAAATTTCCATCCACCCTAGAGCAGCACGAAGCTACAAAGGAAACCCAATGAATTTCTCAAAAAGAAAGCTTGCAGTTCAAGAAAAATTTGTCGTGGTCTAAAGATTGAACCCGAGACCAACATCTTTCCGGTGTGGTCTCTCTACCATCTGGCCTAACCAGGAGGCTGGCAGACTGCAGAGCAAAGTCAAATTAAGTGACAACTCGAAAGGCAAGGACACTGAATATGGCAATTGAGTTCTAAGTAAACCCGCAAGATGGAGAAAGATTCATGAAGGGGACAAATTGCTATTCACATGATAGTGGAATGGAGCTACAATACAAATAAATAATTAAACTGGTTCTGTCTCAACTAGAACAGACTTATTTATCCATTTTTCAACTGTGAAGCTTTTTTGCTGAGAAAGTTGTACGGGCTTCCTTTGCACCTTAGTGCTATTGTCAGGTGGATGACAATTTTTCTCCATTTACCTTAAGTGCTACTGACAGTACATAATTTCAAATTCAGTATTTATTAAAAGCTGAAACCCAATTTTGTACTGCTACATCCAGCAGTGCTTTCACACATGGATTTTGATTTCCATTTTATAGCCTCATGTGTACAACCATAGAAAGTTGCCCACAAGTACAGCATCTGCTCAACTATTGCCTGTGAATTAGTCCAAGGGGTTTCAATTACAGAAGAACATTAATTGCTTCACATTTGGCTAAGCACAAGCTAGAAGCCCTTTTGATCTCACTTTATCAAAAATGTTCACGATGAACACTGAAAAAATTAGAATCGTCTCTTGTTTGTGGCAGAACCTCTCTACGACCACCCTAGCTTTCAAAAATGAAGCGCCAACGGTAACGGCACACAAGGAAGGAACAAAAGTCAGGAGCGCCTTGTCCTTTCTTATGTTCCTTCCTTGTATGCCGTTACTGTTGGCACTTCATTTTTTGAAAGCTATGCACCAACTAGCCCCATGTGTTTTACAGTGACAACCCTAGTCTTGCTTTGCGCGTGCACTGTGCTTCGCTGGCAATGCACTTGTTACTGTTATCGACTTTGTGACCACGAAGAAATGCGAACAATCAGTTACTTAGTTTTAAGGGCATGTAAATAATATGAGAAAAAGTGTGCTAGCATGTTGTAAGAACTACCACGCTCACCAAAAATCTTGTGTTCCCTTGGGAGGCACACTCCAAACTTGCACCCATTTTATAGTTCCAGTACTACTTTTTTCTTTTTTTGAAGTGGGTGTACCATCTGTTGTTGTCATGTTGGAAACTGAATTATGCAAAGGCTGGTACATGAGTGTTGACACGTGCAAAGCATGTGTAAGAACAAAGGTGCATACAGCAGTTGTTAGATTTATGGCCTGAATGTGTATGTGTTGACGTCACTGTATCGCTGACATATGGTCAAACCTGATTATGCTGAAGTCGCATTCAACATGAAAATTTTTGCTAGCTCAGTCACTGATATCCGTAGAAAAATTTTTTAATCAAGTCTGCATGAAAGAAACAAGAGGGTGATGCCTAGAACGGGCCAGCAGAGAGTCTCCTGTCATTTTTGACAGAAGCTTTCCATGCTGATACCCGGTACGTGATCAACGCTAAATTACAAAAACTTTGCACCATCATTGATATGCAACCATGCCATTGGTGTGATCACTCAGAATCGGCGCATTGGCTTGCTGGCTGCGTGTCAGCCAAGCCAAGCTGTTAGACAAACAGTGTGTGCATATCCGGATTGTGCCATCTCAACTTGCCATTGCAGTGTAGTTGACATTTTGGCTACCAGAATACCCATACTTTGAGTTGTGAGAAAACGAGCATCTGCTCTGCTATTGCCAATATTGTCTGGAACCTTGCATTTTCGGTTTCGTTGTACCAGTATAATGTTTACTGAAATAGAGCATGGCCAACCAAATTACGGATTTATTCCGTTATACTCGAGTTTCATTATTATGAGGTTCCACGGTGTACACGCTCGGGCTATAAAGCTTTTTATCATCAGTGGCATGCACGGATATAATCGTAGTTTTCATGTTCGATAACCACAGGTACAGCAACAAGCTACACCTTTATCTAATTTCATCTCCAGCAGCACTTTAGATCCTGATGTCCATCATAATGTCCGTGGCATCATGTGCAAGCCATCTGTTGCGATAATTTCAAGCTAGCAGCAGATCTATGACGAGTTGAACTGGATTATTAGCCTATTCTCAAGTTGTAGCAGTTGGTTGGCTTCAGCTGGTTTCTGGACATTCTAATGGGTTGCAGATAAGTCTGGTTCAACAGTCGAGCTTAGACAAGAAGCTTTCATTTTAATGTTTCTTTTTCTCTGCAAATGACAGCTGGACACAATCAGCTATCACAAGGAGCTCAGAAGTAAGTGTGGCATTGGAACTGTTTGCCAAATGTTGAATTGTTGTTGCAGAGAGCAACCTCCGCAGAAAGCTGTTTTTTAGAGGCCTCCATATGTCAGCTCTCAACAGAACAAAAAGTGTGTGCAAGCTAAAAGTCTTTTTTGGACAATTCCAGCACCAGGCAAACTATACAGATTATTGAGACTTGAAGAGTTGGAACATGAGTAAGTAAACAAATCGACACTGTAGCAGTCACAAGACTATGACAGTTGTGTGAATTACTTGCAGTCTGAGTTACTTTCAGCATCATAGCACTGTCTGCGGAACTTAAAAAAAAAAAAGAAAAGTTTTTTCCTTTTTTTTTCTGACAAGCACACACTTGGAAACTTGTCCTTTCAGGTTTGTTTTCACATCTAATGCTGTGAAATGCAATGAGAATCTTTGTTTCTTATTTTTAAATCCCAGCTATGTGGGATATAAAGTGGCCGTGGATCTTAATAGAAGAACGTTTGAGCTACGCGTGCTACACGGAACTGGCGGTTTGCGGATGACGGAGTGTTGATGTTTGCTGCTGAGTTTGTGGTATGTTGTTCTCGGCTTGCCTTTTAATATTCGTTTTAATGCAAGACTCGGTTCGCTCTCATCGTAGGAGCACTGATGATCACATGCTGTGTCATCAACCCTCTGACTTAGCTGAACCTAATAGCCTAACTTGGTAACGTCTTTTTGTAACAAAATTTCTCATTCTTTTGAAGTTTCCAAGCCTGTGTCATCAGTGTTGCTGCTATCCAAATTCCCAAGACATGCCTACTTTGTTTTACTTGCCCGCAAGTGTCGTTAGTTGTATAGCTGCATTGTATATTACTTTCATTTGCATCTTGTCACTGTGTCCATAAGTTGCAATATTGTTTAGTCCACAGAGTCTTACCTCTCGGGTCATGTGACCCGAATGAGGCAGCTAGCGTTATGTGTGGCGAGAGGCGACGATGCAATACAAGACCCGCGAGGATGTCAGCCAACACAAATTGCTCGACAAAGCGTTTATTTTTTTAACGCATAGGGTAACAAGTTAACACAGCAGCCGTGTTGTAACAAAGCAATATAATACCCCGTTGCATTCCACCAAATTGTGATGATCCGAGCGTGCATGCAGCGCCAGTCTTTGTTCCGTAAGTGCGCTGTGGCCACGTGGCTTGATGACCGGGCTGCGAGTTGTGCCAGGAAGGCAACAGGACACACTGTAGCACTACCAATGTTGCTGAAATACTAGGGAGCTTTAGAAATAGTGGACCCGAAAATGGCAAATATTACGTACAAAACACTCTGGATCCCATTCATGCTTCGTGCCACTTATGCTATACCTTGGTTGCGCTAAGCTTCCATTGGAGTACGCAAGCCAGTGTTGGTAACTCAGCGAGAAAGTCGCTAAATATGCACCTTCATGATAACTTTGAGCTCTTCATTTATATTTAGCGACATTTTAGGTGATGTAAATAGTAAGTTCTCCTGGTAATATTACTTAAGAGTCTTAAGCTAAATCCAGAGCATTGCCCCCATTTGTTCTAAGGGAAATACACGCACCTGAATTTGTGACTTCTAAAGGTATACTGGAGAGCTTGTTGATGAGTCGTCAGAGTTCAATAACATTGCTTTTCTAGGCAAATCATAATGTTTTAGAAAATTTTGTGGTTGCTTTTCCTGTTCACATTCCAACTGTTGACTCTCCCATGCAGGAAGTAATTTAGAGCTATAGCCCAAAGAGTGATAAGACATTCAGGAACGATCAAAACTTCAAGCAAGTTATCATCATCACAGCATTTTCTTGCTAAAAATGGAGTGTTTCGTGCCACAACTTTGGCGACTTTGTCCAGGACAAGTTACCAAGACTGACACACACTGCTTGCATCTGCACCTTCGGAAACTCTAAAGCAACGTATAGGTACAGTTGGCCACAAATGTTTACGCAACACAGAATTCACAGGAATTCACGCAGGAATTTGCAAGAAAGCTAAATTTCTGCAAAGGCTGGGCACATAGCCGCCAGTTCAAAGCTTTAATCTGTAGCATTCGTGACTTGCACAGTGATTCGTTAAATTAAAAGTGTCGCTCCTTAACAGAGCAGAGAGAGCCTCCTCGGTTCAGGAAGCCATGGATACGAGCCATCTCCAGAGTCCAGTTGTTCAGACCACGCTGGTTATCTAGGCTGGGGCTTGATAACCGAGCCTCCCGCTGCTCATAGCAGACATTCACATTTTTTCATGGAAGTCGTGTCTCGTAAGCATTTGTAGTCGACTGAACATTGATGGGCCAAGGTGTACCCGATTGTGTACTGTGTGGCACGATAAACATGCACCTAGCATCTCCCTGAACTTGCCAATGTGCGTGACACATTTTGATAGCACTGCTTCATACTTTCCGGTCTTTTAGTTTTGTAGAGTGCTGTATAGCGTGTTGGTTCTGCACACTTTTCAGGTGAGCCTCTTAAAATATTAACATGAAAAAACTGTAGCCATTGCTTTGTGTGACACCCGTTTCTCGAGTTGTCTTAAGAGGAAGCTTTAGCTCGGGGCCAACTCAGATGCTGCATATTCAAATACTACACGTAAACATTTTGGGAGACACTTAAGCTTTGCCTTTAAGAGTGGAACGCGATAGCATTCAAAGATCCCCGACTGCTTCTCATGCTTCCGGGCAACTGCAGCTTACGTGAACGTAATGTTTACCGGGAAATTCTGGTGGTGAAATCTGTGCATGAAGGCGAGCTTTCTGGTAGAAATGCGGCCTCTGGCACGGGCCGATTTTCTGTTATTGTTTTGCACTTTGCATGTTTCCAGCTGAGAAGATTTAACATAAAAGGCGTGCGCTGTCAGTGTTCTGTTTCATGACATTTGTTTGTGGGCTGCCATTTTCAAAATTCCGAGGAATAACTTTGTAAAGAATGTAACACAACATGTCAGCAACTTTAGTGATAGAACAACAAGTTTAGTGTCGTATAGAATGTGTGTGGTTCGGAGTGATTTTTGACAAAAAGACGGTCGACGCGGGACGCCGATGCCGGATTTTCTGCGACATGGGGCCCTTAACGCTATCACATTATAAGGCAGAAAAGTTTTTTGTGGGAGAACTCCTGGACCGATTTGAACAAAATATGTTGCATTTCGCATTGCAAAATATGTTGCATATGTTGCAGAGAAAGCCAAATTCTAGCGACTGTCAGAAACAAAATTTTGATTTAGGGCGTTAAATTTTTTTTTATGTTGACTGAAAATCGGCAAGTTTCAAAAAATCGGAAGTTGGAAGTCTACGAATTCATAACTCTGCACCAAAAACTGATATTGCAGTTCTATAATCTACACCTCTTATAATATCTAAAGTGGAAAAACTTGAGATATGAATTTAAAGCTTACGTAGATGTGTTGCAATGTTTACAATGGTGTTGCAGAAGTCCTACTCATATATTAGTAAATTAAATTAAAGTGCTGTATATTAGATCAATTTTGTCTGCATTGTACATATAATTAGGTGCAGTTTACAGAATTGTAATGTCATTTCTATTTGTTGAGTTAAAATCGGCCAACTGCAGAAAGCAGATTTTTAATTTAGGCTGTCAATATGTTTTTAGGAAAATTCCTGGAAATTGCTAAACTTAACAAAACTGAAGCATCACGTTTACAACTTTGTAGCTCGGCAACAAAAAAACAATTTGCAATATTGTTTGTGTGTAAACTGACCTATTCACACTGCTCTCAAATATGCCAATAATTTGCAAGTTCGACTTTTGCAAAAATTTCATATAAACTCAACATTTCTCACATTTGTCTCCTTTAGATACTCCAACGGATGCAGCTTACAGAACTGCAATATCCATTTTTAGTGTAGAGCTAAGAATTTGAACAGTTTAAATTTGTAAAATTCAGTTCATGCTTATTTTCTGTTTTTTTTTCATACTTGGCAATGTTTTGTAAAAACAATTAAGGCCCTGAATCAAACTTCTGCTTCCTACAATCGACATAATTTAGCTTTCTCTGTTGAAGGCTACGAATTTAATTTGAATTGGTTCCTTGGTTGTCTATTAAGAGCATTGCTGCATTTAGCATGTACTTGAATATGGAAATCGGAGATAACCCCAATGTAAAGGTTCCTCTTAATTAAGAGAAGGTGTACAGGGCGTTGCTCACGGTGTACAGGTGATTGTGTTGCTGTGTGCACTTCTCGGTGTTGGTTCATCCTTTTCGTTTTTTTTCCCTTCCATTTATCTCTCCTCCAAAGAGTTGTACATAGTTGTGCTTGTGATGTGCATAAAATAAATGTCTGTATTTATGGAACTGGCATGTTTGTGTCCATTACTACCACAGTGCGTGCAAAACATTGTGCTTAGACCCCAGTGTCAGTACACCAGCGTGGCATCACAGACGTCAAAGTATCTTTTTCTTATGTGTTTAGGATATTGTCACGTGGTAAAAGTTCTCGAAACTTGCCAAGTTCAGTCTTTGGCCCTCTTAAAATGCATTGCAGTCCACCTTCATGGATAAATTATCTAGGCTTGAGCAGACGCTGTCAAAATCAATGACATTATGGTGAACGGGCTGTGGAACTTTCGTTGTGGCATTGCCGCCCGTCTTTTGCTATCACGCCTTTTTCTGGCTTATAAACCCCCATATCGGTAAGTGGCTTCTTTAGTATTGTAAAAGGATAATTTACTATCACAGCTGAGCGTCATCATCGGCCTATTTTTATGTCCAGTTGCTTGCTTTTCTCTATTCAAGACTGTGGGACACCTTTTGGTGTCTGCTACAAAAACTCATCTTCAGGGTGGCACAGGACAGTCCAAGATGTTTGCCCACTTGGAACACCCAGATGTTCAGAGGTGGCTCAACTTCTTCAGAGTAGGGTTATATCTCTGCCATTGGTTGTCCAGATTTCATTCTTGAGGGTCATGGCTGGGACTGAAAACTAATTTCTACACCAAAAAAAGATCCTTACGACAGGAACTTCTGTGTGAATGGTGACGGTAACAGAGAACTTTGCTTAGCATCTACTGAGCCAATTATGTTGAAGTTAGTTGCATTTAAAAGAAAACGTCAATATTCTACAAACTGTTGGGTTGCAGAATTGTTTATTTAGGCCAAATTTTTTTTCAAGGTTGCTAAGATTAGAAAATATTTAAAAATAAAGTTAAGAAGTGTGCCACCAAACCTTGCTATCGGTGGAGGTTTTCCAGCTTCTGAATTCAGCCATTGTTTTAGTTCTTATGTGAAACGGATCTTGCCGTTCAGATCATGCAAAAGGACACACAGAGAACAAAGGAATCAAATACAAAGAATATTTAAGTGCTTTGAAAAAATAATTTATTCACTGGGTCCTCACATTTTGCACGACATGGGCTGCAAGTGAGAGAAGACAAGATGGCATTTGCATTACAATCAGGTGACTCTATGCGACACGTCCATCTTACCTCTGAGCAGTACGGGCATTCTCCAAAGAACATGTTGAAGTTCTGCCTGACAGAGGGCAGGGAGCGCATCCACTGAAAATGAAGTTTCGGGTGACTGTACACATGCCGAGACGAATGTACCCAACATATGCAAACTATGCATGGGTGTCCAAACCCAACTGAAATGCCTGATAAAAGCCAACATACATGGTTCTGTGGTTAGAAAAACGAACGGAAGCCTTGATGAATAAGGGTCAACTCTGGTGATATTGGGCACCAGTACAGTTCTACAGTGGTCACCAGATGACAGTGCTATACCTCGACACTGGGCACCAGTACAACTCTACAGCAGCCTCTAGATATTACCCACCAGTACAGAATGTATAAAGCTCTGGACTCTGGAGTTCATTTTTATCCTGTTCACCCGAGTATGTAAGGCTGAGTCGACATTGTGGTTAGTTTTATTTTTACTGCAGATGCATGGGGCTGTGGTTGTGTTTAAGCACAAGACACGTTCACAGCATGACAATGTTGTTCAGTGCAATGCTTGCAGCACTTTTTGGAACAGTCAGGGTGACCAGCAAATGAATTGGAACATGCGAGATTGCTTCACAAATAAGTCCTACGCTGCCACAGCGTATCATTCACTGTCGGTTGACAACACCCGTTGCTTCCCCAATGTGACAAATCAATCAAACTTATTAGCTATTTCAGTGTTTTTACTTTCCGGTTACTTTGGCCTCATTCTGCGATCTGCTAGCCTCCTGGTCAGCTCTGATGGTACGGCGGCTGCACCAGAAAGGCCTTAATCCCAGGTTTGATCCCCAGACCACAATGAATGTTTCAACTGCAAAGCTGCCTTTCTAAGAAACCCATATAGGTTTCCTTTGTCACTTCGTGCTACTCTCGGGCAGATAAAAATGTTTCCCTCCCACTTCCCCTATATGTTGGCCCACAATACAAACTCCCACGTAAAGTCAGTTGTCATGTCATCATCGCAGGGTAGATGGCACTGACGCATTCAACTCTTGAGGGCCTATTTACACAGCAAAAACATGTCGCCAACAGCAAAAGATGTTTCTCAAGAACAAGAATATCGGTGTACGATAGACATCTTTCCTAATTTGCAAGCGTGCTTTTCTACACTGCACATTTGCCCAACTAATGGCAGCAGCAGTCATTGTTCAAATGAAGGCGAAGCATGCTAGCCGCGCATGCTGGTGGGGCTTGTCTCTCGCGCGTGGTCTCATCACGAGAGCCATGTCTATGTTTTCTGTGGCATAGAAAAAGCGAATTGTGCTTGTATACGCCGTTTGCAAAAAACGATGCCACCACCAGTTCAGGCAAGCTGCCGCACAGGAAAGCTAGCTTTACAATTATGAAAATGGTCAGTTCACCAGCACTTGGCGGTGAGCGCCTGAGAACATATTTCCCTAACAACTGTCGCTGTGACATGAAAGTGCTGCCAACAATCGGTTGTTTGCCGACAGTGTCAGCCAACCTATTACCTAGTGTAACAGCACTGTCTGAGCACTGAATTTGTTTCACTGCTCTAGATTTGCATGCTGCTATCGCTAGTTCATGCACCCTTTGCACCGCAATACAACTGGAAACAGCCTTACCTCAGCAAGGCATGACTGGTGAAAGGGCTTGCTGCAACGAGAGCTTTGGCAGAGCTTGTCTGGAATGTGACCTTCCAGGAGATAGGAGTAGCAGATGCCACAGGCGCAGTCCACATCCTGGAAAGCAGAGCCACTTGGTGTTTATCTATCTGACACAGGCTGCCTCAATGTGAGAGTCCCTAGAGATATCGCATGTGGTCACTGAATATGACAGGTGCAGAGTGGCCATCTGTGCTGCATGTCCGTTCATTTGAAGTGACACTGCTGAAAAGTGTAGCGACATCACATTTTCAACAACAGCAGGATATTGCAGAAAGGCTATAGAGTGTAGATTGCAGTAAATTTTTCAAGGACATGCATTTATGTCGTCATTTTACTTTTCGGCCATTTTACCGAAGTGTCACTGTTATCGCTCTCACACGACCCATTCTCTGTACCTAAACTTCGTGAACATTATGGCAAATTCAATGGTGAGAATTCGTGTTCAGTAGGGTTGCACGAATGACGCAAACAGTGTTGTGCATTCTTGAATCTACGTCGGCACAAGCGATTACTCTCGAATGCATGGCAACATGCATAAATACTGGACCAACTGGAGCCGTGATATTGGATTAAACTGCCGGTGACGGTGCTTGACACTATTGTTGTTATGTTGCTTGCCTTTCTAGGCATAAGTTCACAGCCCAATAAGAAGATTCTTGACTCACTCTTTTAGCTTTGTTTCTGGTTCGTCACCACCACTACAATGTGGCAATACAAACAATATCTGTGCCACATGCATGCACAGTTATTGACGTTTTTCTTGGTGAGTTACCCCCACTTTTCCATATCGGGTATCTCTATTTCTAACCTGTTTCTGGCCTCTTTCGTGGGCCGATTCCAAAAATAGAGCACTGTCAATATAAATGCCACTGGGTGTATGTGATCCTGGGATTAATGCGTATGTGCCAGTGGGGCCACTAGGTACGTGATGACAAAGATGGCAATGATGATGGCAATAACTGATGACAAAAATTTGGAGGGTAGTTAAACCTCTGGTTGACGTCCATCATACATTGTCACTCCAGCGCAACTCTTACAATAGATTACGTGGGTTCATACAGTCTCACTTTCAACTCGTGCAGGAAGAGAGTCTTTCATTGACTTAAACTATAAGTTGAATCTCCTTCCAACTTTTTTACCTCTGGAGGCTGAGCACAGCTTCGTGACGGCAGTTCCATGCTCAAAAGTGATGCCAAATTTGTGCTTATCAGGTCATTGCTGTCCCTGTAGAAAAGAGGCAGAGAATGTGTACTGTGACCTGACGTAACCAAAGTCTCTCTAGAGTGAAAGAATAAAACAGTTCATTATGCAACTTCAGTCCTAGACGCGTTGAAAGCATAGATGTCAGTAAAGGCTGATTACCATTTGCACTTGTTCTGCTCAACTGCTTCTTCATGGGCGCTCACAGCTGAAATAGCGACGATGAAGAGCGATGCATGTTGTAATGTCAACATCCAAACAACTTTATGAGGGGGAGGTGATGAGGTAAAGATATACATTCGACTGCAATACCAATGAAAAAAAATTACAATAAAGAAGACAACGCAGATTAATGCAATGCAAAACCAACTAGCTCAACAATTTTTCTAGACTGCAAACGCAAAGAACTTGCACCATGTTCCTAACAACTTTGAAACTTGGAGTTAAAATTAGGTGTTATGTGGGAATGATATGCTTACATTCACTCAATATTTATACATATGGGAATCGCACATACATTCAATCATATGTTCACTGTACTTCACAATATGAAAGCAGATACATTGTAAAAACTTGTTATTTTTTTCTTCTGATCCTGTTCTCTGAAAACTTTCACTGTTGGAGGTTTAAGTCTGTGCTGCTAATAACAAAAACAGGAACATAGACTGCAAAACAAGCCAGAACACTTATTTTCTTGTCTCTATTGTACTTTGTATTCACCTGGCAGCAGTGCAACACATTTTTAAAGTTCAAGTAACACAACTAGATAAGACTCAATGGCTCTGCATTGATGACCTGGGCCGAGATTCACATACCTCTGTGGGGACCACAGAATTCAAGTCTTGGAAAGGCTTTTGGATTTCTAGGCTGCACAACTACGGCAACAGAGACGTTGTTTCCTTGGGAGAAGGAGGCCAAAAATTAGACTTCAACAAAACTCTCAAACAACAGTGCTGATGGCTATGACAGTGTCAGATATGCATTGAATAATATAACATTTTTCTTCAGTGCTGTGTGCGTGTGTCATTTTTCTTTGCGTCCGCATATTTATTGCACTCCACCTTGCAAAAATCCAAAAAGCGTTCAAGGTGACGTACCAACAAGCCCAAATCACCACACTGGATAACAACATTTTCCAATGCTTTCGATGCAACTTTAAATGCCTTAGCATTAAGAAAGCTTAGAATATTGCAAAGTTGTGAGGAACTCAACAAAGAAGTGGCACATTTAACAAATCTTCAACATGCTTTCAATGTAGCAAATCACAGTTTCTGGATCAAAAATTGGTTGCACATTTTATTCCAACATTGCAATCAATGTGAGGCAGTATACAGCATGAACAGGTGATTTCCCTCTCTCGTATAATACAACACAGAGAAAAGACTCCTGGTGAATGCTGGAGTTCACAAACTCTAGATGCTTTAGGAAGCAGAAGTTTTGAAACAAAGTGATTATATGTGTGTTTCTTACCAAGTGCGATCCTTCGATAGCAGTCGCTATGTCTTGGGCTAGCTGGGTCAAGTACCCAACAGTTTGAGTCTAAGTCGTCCATTGCAGCCCAAAATTCTTGAAGCCTTTCAACCTCCTCCTTGAACTTCTTGTAAATGTCTTTTAACGTTCCATCCTTGAAATAAAGATCACTGACATGTCAATGCACAATTGCCGAATCAGTCTAATCTACCGACATCTTATCCTGTCACTTTATGCAAATGATGCTGCAAGCTGAACTGAAATGTCTCGCCATGTTACAAGTGTTCTTGATATCAGAAACATATATACCCGTCAGTCACTTGCAGTACTCACAAATAAGTGAGGATTGAAGAAAGGAATCTTAGTAAATTACGTTGACTATCAATGCAAAATTCCGTCAACTATTCTGCCAAATTTAAAGCACTAACATAGGTACTATGTTACCAACACTATTCCAGTAGAATTCCAGTTGAATGGGCAAGTCAGGTTCAACCATGGGCTCCTCAACAGGGAACTGAAAAGGGTATAAAGAAAAGCAACATGTCCATGTTTTTCACATGGCTTTACCATAAACGTCTTAGCAGTGTAGCCTCTAGCCAATATTTGAGAAAACATGGTTCTTTTACTCCCTGGGAAGTATTATAAATGTTTTCACATGCATTGAAACAAAGCACACATAGCAATCACATAATGCTCATTTTGGTGCGGTACAAAAACTGCTCCGTACAGGG
This sequence comes from Dermacentor variabilis, assembly GCF_050947875.1. Lineage (NCBI taxonomy): Eukaryota > Metazoa > Arthropoda > Arachnida > Ixodida > Ixodidae > Dermacentor > Dermacentor variabilis. The sequence continues at coordinate 15,114,478 of NC_134578.1, read as the reverse complement.
CAACTTCCGAATGACCATGCTGTGAAGTTGTTAATGCCATGTTATGCGTTCTCTGCTAACATTAGCAAACTTATCTAAGAGCATTCATGCAGATCACATTAAAATGTACTGACATCTTGTTTGTGCACTAAGATGGCGCATTAAAAAATCTGAATTTGTGGTAATGGATCCTGAACGAACATCTAAGTGAATGCAATTTTAAAAGCATTATGTATGTAATGCACCTAACCACAAACAGAGATCTTACCGCTTCAGAAAAATGGATTTTCAGTACATGCTTCCTCTTGCTCTGATCAATATACTTCAGATGAATTTCATCTCCGGACACGTTGATATGTTCAAGGCTAAACAAAGGAGGTAATCAATCACTGCACATCTGTTGCACTTGTTTAACAGGCATCTTAATGCGTTACACTAAAGAATAGTCCAACACTAGAGCATCTACTTTGAAGGAAACTCACCAAAGATTTGAACAATGTCATCATTATAAGACATGCTACTGCATTGTATATATTTGCACAACTGAGTGTTTGAGTTCCCCTCAAAAAAAGAAAGAAAACAGACACTAGCGAGTTTTTTTTTTTCTGCAGACTTGCTACACTAGATTAGAAATTCTACACAATGCCTTGCCAAACATCTGCTTCAACAGCAAACAAAACTGTTGACAAAATGAAATACCTACAAGAGAAGCTACTATACAGTAGATGTAGTCCCACGTGCATTATATGGTATTCTTTATTATTTTATGGGGTTGCTGAACTATGAACTTTTTGTATACACCCTTTTTTTAGCTTTTAACTTGGTATTCGGCCAAATTCTAGCAAAGACTGCAGATCATGCGATGGCGCATGTTTCCAGCGACGCGGGAACTAGCCTGTTTGCTTTAGATAACACCGCCTTGCTTCACGATCAATTATTGATGCTTACTTTTCCCATCCACAATGCTCCACATCAGCCATTATCCGGCTGAAGATTTCGGGTGCAGGGTCAAATGTCCGACATCTTTTCCTTGACTGCAGAACAATCTCCTAGGAAAAGACGTTCACGTGCGTGAGATGTTACAATTTTTTTTCTTTTTTAGAGAAATCACGATACTTTTTGTGGTGAAGAGAAAGCTATTAACGGCCCATGTTATTCTGGAGTCCTTGCTATTAGAATTTGAGCTCACCATCATGTTGCAAAATTCCATGAGAAAGTGGCTGGCCGACTTGCATTTTGAAAACAGCTGAAATTCGACGGCGACCAGTAAAAACCACATGCGAGTTCCAAAGGCGACACAAAGCGTTCGCCAAACTGACAGTCACATGTAGACTAACCTCGTCAAAGTTCTTGCCCGATGATATCATAAGTTGCTGAAGGTCCCAGTCGCCACTCAGGCAGTATGTGTCGGGATTGTGAACATCTCCGATGCTTAGATGGACGAAGAAGTCTTCGTCCTACGGTCAGAACAAGAGCCCAGTAAGCATCGCAGGCTACTGAAGAAGGCATAGTAGGTTCTTTTCAGATTTTATTAAGCCAAAACGATGATTCATTAGAAAGTAAGATGCCCATCTGTGAATGATGCCGCGATGTCGCGTCAAGCAGCTACGGGCTCCAACATTATCTGTGCGTGATTACAGATTAGGCCCCATTTATTGAGAGAAAAACTTGCCAATATTTTGAGGAAGCCTTTGTACTCTGTGCAGCGTTCATTCAAAGGAAGCAGCAAAGGAAAACGTTTAAAAATCTCGCTGTCAAGACGATCAGATTCCACGCTATCCATTACATTGCTGAGCGCGGCCATTTTTAAATAAAAAATGATGATGATGATGATCGTATTGATGGCGATGATAATGAGACTACTCGAGAAATTGAATTTTAACTCAGCACAAGGTGTTCCTGAGGTGACTTATCCAGCTTTAATAAATTGTTATTATTTGCTTGGAAAACATATATACACTAGACAAGAAAAGGAAAGCGAGGAGCAGGCTGGCAACTTCCACCAGAATAGGCACAACGCCTAGAAAGATAGTGGAAAGAGCGTACGTGAAACAACAACCTATTTAAATCCCATTATGCTACAGACACTCTATGGCTACAGATAAGATCCTTCTCAAACTTAATAAACGTCGGCGAAATATAAATTGAAGGCGTCATTGCTGCCAATACACGTCAAACTTAATAAACGTTGACAAAATGTAAATTGACAGCACCATTGCTTTCAATACACGTTTGCACACACTGCAGCTATAGTTCTGGTTTTCACTCTTGTCGGCTTGGTGTGCACTGTTCACTGATGCGAAGTACTTCATGGGCAGCAGCTGTAGCTTTCTCGTTGTACATTCCTGCCAGCAAAACCGCGAACTCTCCAGTCTTGAGTAGAACTTGTTGCTGGGCGAGTTGGTTGGGATGCAAAGAATACATTGCTGCGCCAAAAAAGAAAAACAAAGACTTGGGAAGGAATCTGTCGTTTCGTACTCTTCCTTCCCAAGTCTTTGTTTTCCTTTATTGGCGAAACGATGTATTATTTGCTCTCCAGTCTTGTCCACTTGCACAAGGCGAACCGTAGGTTGCAATTTTTAGATATAATTGTATGTATGCCAGTGGCACAAGTCGGTTGGATATATACACCGCATGCGTAAAAGCAGTTGCTGCCTTTCGACATCGGGCACTCAAAAACAGTTAAAAGGAGGCTAGTAATCTGATATTACCTCGAATAGGCCCTTTATAAGACATGCATGCAGCCACCCAAATTGAAGACTATAGTTTCTAGAACCTATTTACAAAGGCTTTGTCAGTGGACTCCCAGGCAAATTGATAACGGCGGCGGCAGGAATCATGCTGCGGAAATTGAAGAGGTGTGGGAAGGCAAAGGACCCGGCATCTAAATCAAGAAACAAAAGTGAAACCATATGTACACATTACGTGTCACGCATTTCGAAGATGCTTGAACCGACACGGCTTTCCCCAGATTTTTTGTTTATTTTTCTGCCCCGTGTAAGCAGGATCGTTTGTGTTCCCGCATCCCACACGCACAGGACAAGGAAGAAGGGTGTGGCGTGAAACACACAAAGAGACACGTAGAATGTCTCGTGCAGGCGGTTTATCAAATCTCGCTTACATGTTGCGAAGTGTATGTGAGGCAAACGGGGCGGCTGTATAAACGAAATTATAGCTGGTAAACATGAAAGTGAAAGTTCATTTTCTTTTCAACGAAAAGAGGGCGCCAAGACAAAAGGAAAGAGCCTCACAAGGTCCCGGTCACCCGTAGAACAGCTGGCATTGTGCACGAGCACTTCACAAGCAATTCACAATGAATTTCTCAAAGGTTGACAAATAACTAGTTAAGATTGCAATTGGCAGCCAGCGCAGATGCGGTTTGAAGCAAACTTAACGAAGTAGTAAATGTAAGCCAAAACTAGCAGACACAAAATACGAGAAACAAAAAGCAGGAATGTCATGGCCAGAGAATTGTCAGTTAAGGCTACTTTATTAAGGAAACGGGAAACAGGCCATTGCATCAATGATATGCTTCCATAGTTTTATATGATGTTCATGCGTCATGCCTTGTTCTATTCCATATGTTATGATTTTGTGTATATATTGGTGCTGATCAATTAAGCAGCAATAAACCCAGTTTGTGGTAACGCTTTGTTATATATCGGGCGCTTTATCTTGGTGTCCATTTCGCGCACATGTTTATTTCCGTAGTTGCTTAAATATTGAAATTGATAAGGTTAACACCCTGTTAGGGCTAACGTTGTCCGTCAGACAAGGAATGTTATCGACCTAGCTAGCTGTACACGTGCTAATCACTAATAGAACTTGCAAGTTTAAACTCTGTTCGTCTGTCTAGAGATTTTATTGCCTGAACTAAATTTTTTGTTTAAATGCGCAATTGAACATTGTACGTGACTTTTGCAAGGAATACGTGACAATATATCATAGCAAATAAAATGTGGTGCAGTTCGTTGGTATAGCCTGAGATGGTACGACAGAGCAATCCCCCTGCTTTCTTCGTCTATGTGAGTGTGCTCTTCGCTAACGTTGTAGTTTAGTATATTTTCGTAGTAAACCAATCGAGCCCTTATCTAGGCATAATTCAGAACAAGCCGGCAGTTACATTGTTCCAGTAGTAAAATATATCGTTACGGAGCGATTGATACATGGATGAACGCGAGGTTTGGCAGAACGATGAAGACGACGAGGAGGACGCTTACACGCGGTCCTGATCAGACATTTTCTCTTGCCCTAGCTTCCTTTGTAAATATTTTGTGACGCCTACATCTCGTCTCCGTCACAATATTTAACCAGGAATTAGCCTGCCAATTACTGGTTTTGAATAATCGTTCGTAACCATCAACTTGGCAAAGCAGAGAGAACAGAAAGAAAATAATTCTTGTTGCGCACCTTTTAGCCGAAGAATTTCATAATCTAATACGCCGAGAGATATATGTTCTTGGCAGTCATTCTGGCTTTCTCGCTTCCTTCCTTGTAATATCAGTTCATAACTTTATTGTACGAAAAGTTACTGATGCGTCAAAAGCATCAAACACATACAGAGTTCATATAATTCTATAATGGTCGCAAATAGGTTGCTGCTACTGCAGCAACCTATTTGGTGATAATGATCATCATCATCAAGAGCACCTCAGTAGATCCAGAGGCTCACTGGTGTGAAGCATGCTCTCTGGATGTGAATAATGAATGGGTGAATGAACCATTTATTTGTTAGGATGGCTCACTTGCCTAAGGGGGAAGGGTGCGGCTGGAGCTCATAAAAGTAAGAATTTTATTTATTCATTTATTTTCTTAAGGTGCCCAAGAACGTGAAAATAAAATAAAAAATAAACAAAATACGAAATGTGCGTCTCGAAAGCACTTTGCGCGCAGCAAATTTCTTTTCGAACGATATTTCTTCCTAGGTATCTGGTGTTTTAAGTTTTCGTTAACGTTTCTATACTATGATATACATATAATGTATGATACTGTCTTGACCTGTGACTTTTGATTACTGCGTTTGCAGTAATTATGTAAATAAAATCTCAGAAATCGACAGTGAACATTTATTATTAAATGGGATGTTCGAATAGTGAAATTTTGGAATGAAAGCGAATTGAGTATTCGAGAAAAACTAAGCTCGGCTATCGAATGAAATGTACAATATTCTCAATTTCTAAACAAAGTGAAATATGAAGGTTGCGTGCAGTATAGCGGTCTGGCCGGTTTATGTTGGTTATTTGATACATTTATAGCGCCGTAAACAACTGGATGTCAACACAACTGATAATCTTGGCAAATGATAAAGAGGATGGTAGAAGTTGCACGACGAAACTGCCTACAATAACGAAGAAGGAACACGCATACACAGCGCTATACTTTCAACTGAGGTTTATATGGGAAAAACATGCAGCTTAAGTATCAAACGGAACAGGCGCAAAAACCATAAGTGAAAAAAAATGGAATCAGTCTCTGCTTTCAGCAAAGATATGGACGCCATCGTTGACGCATATGTGTCCACTACAATGTATTTTGCTTGTATGTATATGCTTAAGCTATCTCCCTAGTGGAATGAGTCATGATGCCAATAGAGGGCATGATGCCGTTGCGTCAGCCAGGCGTCGGTATCTCTGCTGAAAGAAGAGACTGATTTCGTTTACTGTCTCACTATAATATTTTTTTCACTGGTGTATTTTTTCGCCTGTTCCGTTCGATACTTAAGCATGGTACTTTTCAAAAAAAAAACTCATTGAAAGTGTCTCTTCTTCGACGTTGCACTTTCGTCGAGCTACTACGGTTTCCGCTCAGTGTAAACCAACTAGCCCCCAATTTTCCACTCAATTAAATAAAAAAAGAAAGAACAATCGTGCCTGATGGGAAAGGTGAATGACAACAAAGGAAGGAATTGGCACGTATATACAACTGGACATTGGACAGTGTAACGCTCGTTTAAGGAGCTACTTGCCGTACTACAGTGAAATGGTGAAAGGGCGAGGAGGAAAGTAGAGTGCCGCACGAGACACATGCTCCACGGCGGCGACCAGCAGGCATGCAGCGAGCGGGTCCACCGATACCACATATGGAGAAAAAAAAAGCGCTGGCGCGGACTTCGGACCCACTGCGCATGCGCTAGTTCGCCTGCGCCGCCGCCAGAGGATGCGCTCCGCGCGAGCGACGAGTTCCCGTGTGCACGCGTTCTTTCTGGACAACGAGCGACGCCACCGGTGGAAATGCGTCGTCGTCTGCCGCTGCTGCTAAACGTGTCCGAGTAGAGGCTCAGCGCCGCCGCCGAGGGGACCCTTTCGTTCAGAAGAAAACTCTTTGCCGCAATGTGTCGCGAAATCCAAAGACCTAAACAGCTGCGGTCAGAATTCACGTTAGGGAGCATCGTAATCGTCGGTGATTACGATACTCTAGCAACACCCTCTAACAACGTCCTCCCGAATCCCGAAAAACACACTTTAATAACTCGACGATCTGCATATTAGAAGTTACGTGGCAACATCCGCCGCCGTTGCACCACTGGAAGTGCATCGCACGCGTAACGCGGACGTTGTGGGTTCGACTCCGGCGGCCGGTTGCTTTTTAGAGCGCAGCTCTTGATGTCCCGTTCCCGAGGCGAGCGTCGGCGGCGTCAGCGTAACCGAGCGAACGAGCACAACAGCGAAAGAAGAGCGAACGCGGAGCGGAGCGGCAGTTGAAAGACGCGAGCCGCGAACGGCGAAGAGGTGGAAACCAATGAGAGCGGCCCCTTCAGTGACGTGGGCGCGGGAAACCGGTGTCTGCAGACCTGCGCTCGACCGCTCGTTGCGCACACGTATCCGGTCTCGGCCGGACTTCTCGTTTCGTACTATCGTCTGCTCGCGTCAGCTCTCGCTCGCGCTTGTTTGGTTCGCGGCTTGCGATTGGTTTTGGTTTGCGATTGTTTTGTGATCTAATTGTATGCGCGACGCGAATTGTGCAGTACTTTCTGGAAGCCAAGTGGCACCAGCGATTATATTGGAACCTTCGACGAGTCGTGCATAAAAGACGACGCGCATGACTTCTGCTACACGTCTCTCTCAACTTCTTTGCCTCGAGTATATCGCGGAATGAAAACACGCTTATAGCTGCGCTCAAATTTCGCATTAGGCAGTATCGTAATCGTCGGTGAATTTTCTTTCGTCCACTTTCATTTCCTATGAACTTGTCATTTTTACATTTTAAGGAGAAACTACAAACAACTTCCCCAATGCTTTCCTTGGCTTCACTATCTGTTGGCTTCATACGGTTGTGTCCCAGAGAAATCGGGCCCCTCGTTACGGCCCCTACATCTCGTTCAGAAGGGGCGGAGACGAAAGGAGAGGGGGGATGCGGTGAGCACGGAGCTAGCGAACGGCTGAATTGTGCTCCCTCGGGAACATATCTAGCCGCATTGTTTACTTCCACGAATCGCGCTGAACAACTGCAGTCAGAGACAAAGACACGCAAGCCGCACGGAAAGAAATCACACACGCGCGCCCAGACGTATATTCTTTTTTTTTTTCCCGCGCGACAAACTTCCCGCTGCATATGGTAAACTTTCGCGGCTCCCTTTTCGGCCAGCTTCAGCACCGCGCGTGACTACATCGACGTCAGCGAGACGTCAGTGCGATCGAGTAAACAAACGCGCCGTGCTTTTCCTGCTACGAACGTCTGCACCTATAGCCCAGCAATTTAACGCAAAAAGAAAAATTCAACGGAACCAGATGCCTAGCTCTCCTGCAAGTGTACAACACAAAATTGACGCAAAATTCTACTGTCAAATTCGTCAATTACTGATTGCTGCGCTTTCGTTGAAAAAGTTAATTATTTAAAATAACGTTTCAGTTTTTTTTTTTATTTTGCGGGTTTTCTACTTTTATTCAGAATAGGTGATCACGCCCGCTAACTCGCTGTAGTACGTTTCAGCAGAACGGCAAATGTTTACGATAGGTTCGCGACAACAGTTGTTAAGAAAAGGTTCGAGGGTTCCTATCTAAATACATGGGAAAGGAGAAATCGTTTTTCTCGGAAACCTCGGCATTATATATGATGATATGTGCTAGATTTAAAAGGAAAAGAAAGGTTAAATCTAGTGACTGAAGGCAGTGAATTTTTTATTTGGACCATCAACTTCTTAAACAAAATAATGTTGAAAACAGCAAATTTCGAGAAAATGGAACTATATCAAGTTTACAACTCAAGCTCAGCACTAGAAGAGATATTGCAATTTTGCGTATTGCATCTAAAAGAGCAACTAAAGCGGTAAAGGTTGACGTACATGGCTCTCAAGTACACCACTAATATCTGAGTAAGACGTTTGCAAAATCCTAGTAAACACCGTAACAAATTCACGTAGGTTTGAAATACGCAATCTTGACAAAAAATAGAAGAATCAAGTTTACAAATTTGTAGTTAACCCTGCATCAAGAACACATATGACAGTTGTGTGACCTGCATCTGTTTGAACATCTAAAGCGATCGAATTTGATAGAATATTTTTTATCCCGTTAATGTGTTACTATACAAGGGTTTTTAATGAGTTCTACTTACATATTAATGGCGCGTTTAAGAGCCATGCAAAATTCATCAATTTCTTCCGCTTTAGATGCAGTTAGATGAAATTTACAGAATAGCGATATAATTGTTTCATCGCTGTAATCTTTAAACACGAATCTGTAAACTCAATAATTTCGTTTTCTGAAAATTTGCAATTTTCGACAATTTTTATAGAAATTGAACGGCCTCAATAAAAAATCCGCTTCCAACAGAGATTTTGACTTTTTCTTTAAAATGCAACAAATGTCATCAAATTTCGTGAAGTGGACATCGAGAAAAATGATCTTCGTGTTCCCATGTATTTAGATAGGAAACCCTGAGCTAAAGCTTCCTCTCTAAAGCAATAAACGTGCTGTGCTTAATAATAGCCGACTTACGGACAGTAATCTCACGTACTACATCCGAAGTACCGAGGCATCGCCGCCAGACCTCGCCACCTACTTGTTTTTCAAAACTTTCCTTGTCAATTTAAAATTATAATTCCCACTTAAATTGGGAACGGCGTGATGGATTCTATCACTATAAATCGTGACCATTTCACTTACATCAACGTCTCACAACACATTCTGGTCAGTTGTCAGTCCCGTTAAGTGTACGAACCAATGAATCCATGCCTGCCGTGCACACTGACATGCCGGTAAATATTTTAAATCCAGGCCACGTGGGAGGTCAATGATGCTGGACGTTGTTTGGATTTACGATGTCAAAAAGGTGGTAATACTCAAAGTACGATGTATAATTAGGAATAATATTTTTGTACTCTTTGTCATGTAATAAAAACGCTTCGATAAGTGTGGGAGAACCATCGAATGCTGAAATGGATGGATGTGGCTGGATGGATGTTATGAGCGTTCCCTTTGGAACGGGGCGGTGGGTTAGGCCACCAAGCTCTTGCTATTATACTGGCTGATGTCCTACCTAGGTTAAACAATAAAAAAGAAGAAAAAACACTATGAACTACCACACCCAAATTTTCTGATCACCTATTGCGAACTGTGCTTTTGTACGTCTCCGTTTTTTTCTCGTTACCCTACTTTTCTTCCACCAATCCTCCAATCGCCTCTTACTAATGCCTATTGCGGACATGTTCACTTTTCCACTGCTCTCGCTGAACCCAAGGGCTTCAAGGACGCCATTGGTGCCTAAATCGACCGCTGGGTAGACGTCTTCACATTCTAATAAAACATGCTCCATAGTTTCCCTAGCTTTACCGCAGCAAGCACATTCTTCTTCTTCCTTCTTATATCTCGCTTTATATCCCGTTTGAACTGTTTCCCGCTTTATATCCCGTTTGAACCCCGTTTGAACCGTCGGGCGAACCTCTTTACAGAAACCGCGCTTACTACAGCGCCTCTAGGGGGAGATATTGCGCTCACGCAGGAACATATCGAGTGGTTGTACTGTGCTTATTTTATTAGCAGCGTCGAATGGATGGATAAGGCTGAACCCTTTAAATCGGACGGCGGCTCACGCTACCTTACTGGTATTACAAGTATTTCGTACTTAGCGAAGGGTGAGATTTCACTCTTGCCTCGATTTTAGCCATAAATCAGATAACGTCCGTTTGATTATTTCTACTCGCTTAAGGTCTACTTTGCCTCCACTGTCCCCAAACACCAATGCTTTTAAAAAAAGAATAAAGCCCGTTTGAACTGTCGGGCGAACCTCTTTATAGAAAAGTGTCTGTTGTTCAGCCATTTCCTTCTTCTCTCCACACATACCGCATAATGTGTCTAGTCCTTGGCACTTGACTCGGTACTTCTTATTCCGCAATACTTCCGTCCTAGCTTCTTCAAAAAACAAAGAGCTGCCCCTGGAATAATGGTAGACATTTTCTTTGGCAAATTCCGCGCGGCCAATTCTGTTTCCATCTGTGACGATTTGTTGAAGTTCATGAGCTCTACCCAATTTTTTTTTATCCATGACTACCCTTAACTTATTTTCTGGTCGGCCGTCTTCTCGGCCGAGTCGCTAGCGGCCTGCCGCGTTCGGTTCTCTGCCCCGGTGTGCCCAGGCTGGATCTTGCCTGGCGGTTTGGCTGAGTCTTGGGTAGATTTGACCAAGTTATCTTACTCATCTTATTTTTGTAGGACTTATCCGTGATTGAAGCAGCGCTGATGTCTAAAAACTCTTCTGGGCAAGGGCCCAGCCCTTGGTCAGCCTCCCTTTCTCCTGATAATTTGCCTTTGCAATCTTTCTTCCGCAGCTGTGTTAGCAGCATCCCTGACGCGCTGGTGCCCTCGAGCGGTGGATTCATCCGGCTGAACAACCCACAAGCTGTTCCAGCCGAGCTCCATGTCATGACGCGTCATTTCTAGATGACAAGTGATGTCCGACAATTTGGAAGACGTGGGATAGTTTGTAGGTCATCAGATTCGACCTGTGCTGCAGACCTCCTAAGGTGTAAGACTTTCGCATCTGTCCCGGTGAGTGCGTTTATTCCTCCTCATCTAGCATGCACTAAAGGCATTGTCCGGGGCGTCGACTCTCGATTGAGCCCAACTCAGACTCTGGAGAAACTGTTTGATGCTGGCGTCATAGCTGTATACCGATGTAACAGACTCGTGAACGGGGAAAATGTTGCCACAGAATCGGTTATTGCTACTTTTGCTGGCATGTTCTGCCCATGTGAACTAAAGGTGGGGCCACTTATTTTTAGATTGGAACCTCTCGCTTCCCGTCCACTTCAGTGTGGGAACTAGTGGCGTTTTGGCCATAGTGCAGGAGGCTGCAAATCATATGGACGCTGTCGCGCCTGTGGTGAAGATCATTCCCCCAATGAGTGCACAGCTGAAGCTGAAACGTGCTGCCTATGTGGAGGAAAGCATGCGGCTGACTATGGAAACTGCTCGGCAAAAGCTAATGAAATACAGGTGCTCGGGATAATTGACAGGCGACGACGTTCGCGGGGAGAAGCTATTGCAGTCGTCAAGGAAAGAGCCTTTGGATAGGCTGGCCTCACTGCGAGGCAATCTGCTTTACATGAAGCGAACTTGTCTAAACTCATTGAATGAGCGGTAGAAAAAGCAATGACAAAGGCTATGCAACATATTGTCACAAGTGTTACTGAATGTGTTTCCCAAGTGTTTGCTGCGCATATGAGACAGCTGTTGCAAACAGCTGCAACACCAGTCACCAAATCGATTGCTTGTGCTGCAGAACGGGTAGCCAGTTCAGTCCTAGCGCCGAGTACCACGTCGGAACCAACATTTGTTGGGTCCGACGTGAGCTTCTGAAGTTGCTAAACTACTCTGTTAGTAATGCATGGATTCTACAAGAATGGAAGATCGCCAAAATGATTCCGTTACTTAAAAAGCAAGGGGCAGGGTATACAAGCGACAACATCAGACCAATTGCGTTGACATCAAACATAGTGAAACTTATTGAAAGAGTGCTTCTCGGACATATCATAGAGTTTATTGACGAAAATCAATTGTGGAGTCCTTGCCAAATTGGATTTCGATCTGGCTATTCAATATGGCACGCGCATGTAGACGTTGAAAGTCGCATTAACATCGCCAGACAGAAAAAAAAACAATACGCGGCTTTAGTTACCTTAGATATATGTAAAACCTATGACAGCATTGAATATACAATTTTAACAAATCGGTTACAGAGCCATTGCTTTCCAGGCTATATTGTAGCATGGGTGCATTAATTTTTAAAAGACAGGGAATTCTGTTGTTTTCGAAGTGGCTATTCTTCTAGTAAACATAAGCAAACAAGAGGTGTGCGTCAGGGATCGGTACTTTCACCAGTATTATTTAATATTTTACTGAGCAGAATCCCCGTTCACCCAGGTGTCAGTACCTACGTTTATGCTGATGACATTGCCTTTTTTGGTATGGCTAGTGACATATACTCTCTCTTTACGATATTTGCAGTCGTATCTAAGGGAACTGGAAGGCTGCATGGATGGCTTACGCTTAAACCTGAATGCTAATAAGTGTGCTATCCTTGTTTTTCGTGTTAAAGACCCAGTATACATATCGCTTAACTATCATCTCGAAGATATTCCACAAGTAGGGTCACTCAAGTACCTTGGAGTTATTTACAACGGAAATCTTAACTGGCGGCCGCATATTGAATATATTACGACAAAAGGAGCTCGTACAATAGGCATCTTGCGCAAGTTGAGCAATCGAAGAACAGGTATGCGAAGAAAATCCCTCTTGGTGGTATGTAAAATGTACGTTCGTCCGGTGTTAGAATTTGCATGTGTTTTATTCTCAGGTGTTCCATCATACAAGCTTCGGCCGCTAGTTTTGTTAGAACGAGAGGCGCTACGTCTGTGCTTAGGCCTTCCAAAATACGTTGCAAATGCCGTATTATACATGGAAGCAAAAATCCAACCCATTTCATGCCAATGTAACCTTCTCACCGTTCAGACTTTCTTACGGCTATATGAATCACCATTAAAGCGTCCTCAAATAATTTTCATCGCCGATCCAGAGTCATTTTTTCCTGTTCAGTGGCCCAGGTTTCATAGACCACGCATTATATTTGTGCAAACATTACTTAATTGAACCACTAAATGTGCAAATTCGCGATGTGCATCCTAATTAATACGCATTCAAATTACCCAGAGATCAGGTTCGATGACATTTTCCCTAACCACGCGAACTACTCCCTTACGCATCTTAAACGTCATGTTGCAAGACCACCTAAGCACCCTAGAAACAAACATTATCATTGCAACAGATGCCTCACAGTGCGAGGAAAAAGCTGGCATTGGAATATTTTGCCCTGCACTCGACTGGTCTTTTTCTTAAGATTGCCTGATTTTGTGCCTATTTTTCTGGCCGAGTTTTTAGCAGTAATCCTAGCTTTACATAAATTAGACCAAATGATTACAACAGCTGCTATTCTTAGTGACTCCCTTTCTGTATGCTCTTGATGCTCTTGCCTTACCGCTACTAATGAGTCATTCATGCTAAAACTCTTCCACTTACTAGTTCCTGCCCATGTGCAATGTGTTCATTTGATTTGGTTGCCTGGTCATAAAGGTTTGTTTTTTTAATGAAACTGCCGATTCACTGGCAAAGACATCACTATTCAGTCCTGTTATTCCTATTCTGCCAGTGACAGCACAGATCACGGCGGCAAGATTTCGGATGTGATCAATTAGATTAGCCTTATCAATCACACATTTGAATGCTTCTCCAGAGTATAAGCACCTGACATTTCCCTGGTATAGCGAATCCTGTTACACAAGGATGCTTGAGGTCTCCCTCACCAAATTACGCTGCCGCATTCCCTCCCTGAATTACTATTTACACAGGTCGGGTTCGGTTCCCTCCCCCCCCCCCCCTCTATTCATTTTGTAATGAGAAGGAGATTTTCTTCTATCTTGTCGCCGCTTTACTGTGGCAAGAAAAAGATTCTTGGAAATGCCTTTCGAAGAATTGGCCTGGACTTGACGGAACCTGCAATTCTTTCATTCGGGCCGTCCACTTAGGTATTCAGCCACAGGGGTGCTTGCTTCGCTGTCCAAACATTCCTTACAGAATCTTAACGAATGCTCTGCTAAATTCTTTTTCTTTTTTTACTTTTAAATTAATTATTACTCATTCAATATGACCTTCCTGATTTTATTTCAACAATATTAATTTGGAATAATCCGCCCATTTCTTGGCCAATCCCCCATCGTGGGTGATTCACATGCTCTGGGGTTGCCCCCTGGCGCCGGGGGTCAGGACCACCAAGGAAGAGTGGGACCGAGCTCTGCGCAGCTCGGACCTTGAAGCACAGCTCTAGGCTGTCCATCGGGCCCACGACGCAGCGGAGGGCATGGCCTCTCTGTCCCGACGTGGGAGCGGCCCGCTGCGCACTAATCGAGCTCACCGACGGACCTCAAGAAAGTTATTCATCCATCCATCCATCCCCATCGTGGGTAGGAGCCACACGTGGACAGATACCATCAACAACAACAACGAAGCCAGACTGCGCAGGCACGTTAACGTACGTTATCTTGAAAAGCCTCCGTGATTGCTCTGGTTCGTCTAAACATTTCGTCTTCAGAACTAATTAACCTAATTAATGCAACCTAAGCGTGGAAATTAAATGATGATAATCTTCAATGTTCCTTCATTTCCTTTAAAATAACATCTCCGAAAAGAAGGCAAGTATGCCTGAAACTATAATATATATGTGTATATGGACTGTTGAATTTTTGTTATAAATTGACGCCTAAAAAGTGGTGTGTGTGCGTGTGTGTGTGCTGCTGCCTCAACCATTTGTTGTTTCTAGCGATGTGTGTACGAAAATAATTGAGCATTTAATAAGTCCAGAAAACATCACGAAGTCAGTATTTTTCCTCGCGGTTCTAAAATTATGTATTAAAGCACTATATGGCCTCAACCACGGAGGCCTCAACACACGTATGATGTCAAGACCTGGGAGGGAGGTGGGTATCCTGTAAATGACGACCTAGTGGACGTGTTCATTTCGTCTGCTGCTGAAGTTCTGATTGGCTGCGCTGGGGTAGGCGCCCGAAGGACGCAGGCGCCTCCAGCCAATCAGCATTTCAGCAGCAGACGGAATGGACATGTCCACTAGGTGGACATTTACAGAGTACCTCCCCCCTCCCTTCTCCCCTTTGGCTCGTTTTCTCGCTTGCATCATCTACGTTCAGTTTACATGCGCTTAAGCTTGAGATGCACAGTACAGTTGCACTTGTAGATTGGTGTAGTGCGCCTGTTATATATGGTTGCATTAACGGTTAAACTTATCTAATTATGCGGCTTCCGAAGATTTGCGTTAATATCCTGTGATATATTTTGTTGAAGTTGTGCGAGTTAGCGGAAGGTGAGCAATAAACATCCAGCGTTAGCCATTTTTCCGTCAAAGCTACTCATCTTATTTATGCCTAGGTGACGGCACACTTCACTAACCTCGAAAATGTAAGCTAACTTGCAGGCCGTGTTTATTTATTTATTTCTCCTTCTTTTTCCTCCCATTAAATGACTGGCTTCTGAGTAGTAATTTCTCAGCTGGTGAGACGAGTAAGCGCTGAGCTGCTTCATGTACCAGCATTTCAAAGCCCAACCACCACTTATTCTATCACTGGCTACAGGATACGCGTTAACAGCCACAATAGTCAACGACGAGAAGCAATCGAAACATTTCCTGCGTCCCAGCACCGGCTACACACGCGGTTGCCGGGGCTGCCGTCGCTTGAAGCAGACGACGATCAGCGCGCGGAGTGATATTGCGATGTGTAAAAAGAGTGGTAGAAAACAGCGCACATGATTTTCGTTCTCGTGCTGCATGACGCTATTAGAAGTAGTTCGGAAACACTGTCGGCACACTGAGTGTACACACTCTTCAGGATTTTTCATTTTTGCTTACGCAACCTTATAATTAGTTTTTGAGGTGACTACCGCCCTCCTGAAACGAGCGGGCTTGTAGTATTCGTTCTCTCATTTTTTTGAACGGACAGCGCGGAGTGATACAAGGTGTGCAAGGACAAGAAGAGGTGAGAGCGGTAACCGCAGCACTCGATAATCACGTGATATGACGATGTTAGAAATAGTCCGCAGAGAGGGAGGTGGGCGTCGCCGTCAATCGCGCGGCCGAGCTGGCGGGCTTTTTCAGACTGGTTTTGGTTTCGCATGCGTATGTGTGTGCTTGTGTTGGGACGCACAAAAACGGCTTCTTCAGAGGAGCCGCTCTTCTCGCACGAGCTGAGCGGCTCTTTCGGCGTTCGCTCTCACTCGAGTCGTGCCGTGTGCGTAGCGCGTGGGTTCGAGTAACGGTCCATGGATTGCCGGCGCGGCCGCGAACAAGCGGAGAAGCGTGACAGCCTACGTTCGGCCTGAAAAGAAAGAAAGGTAAGCTTGCCTAGCTCTCGCGCGACCAACCGACGCAGGTCACCTGCTGCGTTAATCCCCCCGCTCGCTTTCGCTTTCTTTTGATCGGGGCGCCTTAGCGAAGTTTAACGGAAAACAAGAGAAAGGAACCTCCAACTTTGCGGCGCGGCGCGTTAAACGTTTGTTTCGGGCGGCGTGCGGGAACGTTTGTATGTTTGAATCGAGTCGCCGGTTCTTCTGATTGACAGCGTCGACGAACACGGATCTCTGCTGGAGCTCATCGGGGTGTGCAGCTGTGAGTTTATACAGTGTCTCCTGTCACGCTATCGCCAATTGCCACGGTCCTTGTTGCCCTGTTGTTCGGTGCTCCTCCAAACACCGTCGTAATCGCTGAGACGAGGTCACAGCTGCGTAATATAATCGCCCATTATGATTCTCGGGTGAGTCCACGAACCGCACGTTATATACATTGGCCCCGCGATCTTATCTGGAGCGCAGTGCAATGCTCAGACGCTTCTTACGATAGTGAGCTTGTGCGCGGACACTGCTCTCTTTGTGTGGAAGTTCATTACATGAGCGCTTTGTGGGCAAAATTGGCGCGCGGTTGCTGTGTTAAATTTTATCTCGATGGCCGAATTTTTGTTTCCTGTCCAGTTTTCCTGTTCCTCCTCCTTTTTTAACGGACACCGCTTTTGATTATAGGGAATCGTCCAATCATGTGCGCGGTTTGATCTGCTTATCGAAAAATTTCTTCAAGCAAAGCGTTCTTTCGGGGCCAGAGAGCGTAAGCCACATCTGCAAAAGAACATCTGCTTAGCTAGCGACAGTCCTTTCAATAATAAAGAAAAAATTATGTTGATACTTTGAACTTTCAAGGCACTGCATTAGTATTATGTGCAGCATCGGGTCGTTGAATCCTCGTCTATTTTAAGTGGGTGAGTATAGCTCATCAGGCTACAGCTGTTCAGGGTGGGACCGTTCCCATAATTGATTCAAAGAGATGCCGCCGACTATTACAGAAAGTCTTGGGGCTATTCGCGCCTGCGTGTTAGTGTAGGGATTGCACTGCGGGGTTGATTTATTCATGTAATAATGTCTAATGACATCTCAATTAAGAGCCTGGGCGGCGACGAATAGTCACATCGGCTGCTTCAGCTAACCAGGCGTTACTACAGCTACATATTAACAGGCTTTATTACAAGTCTTTATATATTGTCATGTTTTACTACATATATTGACTGATTGTCTATCTCTATACATCAAAGACGCCCGGTTCCAGCTCTTCCCTGCATTTACATTTATCGCATTTTAGCCCATTTGATTTCGAGCTTAACTTTCGTATTTGAAACCTCTACCACTATATTGTACCATTGCCTATGAGATGGAGCGCTAAAGAGCACCACGCCACCTGGTGGCGTTTGACGGCGCTTTTGGCATGCACTAAAGGCTGACTGAAGATCAAACTAACTCGAGCTCTGTTAGGAAATCACCCTTCTGCAATACCGAAATGCCACTCTTATCGGGAAAGAAGGTTTCATAGGTCAGAACAAAGTCCTCACCGTTAGCCTATTTTTATGTCCACTGTAGGACGAAGGCCTCCCCCAGCGACCTCCAATTACTCCTGTCTTGCGCTGGCTGGTTCTAACTTGGGTCTGCAGATTTCCTGATTTCATCACCCTACCTAATTTTCTGGCGTCCTCGACTGGGCTTCCGTTCCCTTGGCACCCGTTCTTTAACTCCTAATTAAATTATGGGGTTTTACCTTCCAAAACCACTTTCTGATTATGAGGCACGCCGTAGTGGAGGACTCCGGAAATTTCAACCACCCTGGGGTTTTTTAACGTGCACCTAAATCTAAGTACACGGGTACGTATTCGCATTTCGCCTCCATCGAAATGCGGCCGCCGTGGCCAGGATTCGATCCCGCGACCTCGTGCTCAGGAGCCCAACACCATAGCCACTGAGCAACCACGGCGGGTCATTCTTTAAATGTAATGGTCCAACGGTTATCTACCATAAATATTACGTGGTTCGCCCAGCTCTATTTCTTTCTCTTAATGTCAGGGAAAAA
This sequence comes from Dermacentor variabilis, assembly GCF_050947875.1. Classification (NCBI taxonomy): domain Eukaryota; kingdom Metazoa; phylum Arthropoda; class Arachnida; order Ixodida; family Ixodidae; genus Dermacentor; species Dermacentor variabilis. The sequence continues at coordinate 15,096,058 of NC_134578.1, read as the reverse complement.
ATTATTTCGCGGAGAAGGGTTCATTACTCGTTTAGAAAAGAAGGATAAATTTTCCCTTTTCTTCAGCCTCCCCTTCACACGCGTATAGAAATTTTGTAAGTATGGTGCCGGAACACTATTGCCGCTAACGTCAGTGTGCCGTCATTCATCTATGTGATTGTATGAACGCCGTCAAAACCACTGACGTCACGGCAATCGCCGAATGCAGGAACTTCAAGGCGGCGTCGCCAGCTGTCGTTCCCTATTGCATCTTTTCTGTCTTGCTAAGCCTTTTCCCAAAAGTGGCTATTGTATAAGTGTAATTTGCTAACACACCTTAATATTCCTGCTTGTCGTTTGACACAACCTATACCGTCAAATCAATATTTCTCCGATTTTCATATTCAAACACTTCTAAAACGCAGAGATGTTCTTATTCGACAACAGGTGGAGCGATTTGACTCAAACTTGTTTAATTTGAGAGAGAAAGCTAAATTATAGAAACTGTAAGACTTAATCATGACTTACGGAATGGAAGGTTCAAAAGAAATTGCCGCAAATCGGTAGAAGATAAAAAAAATAGAAGCACGAAGCTTACAAATTCGTAACATGGCGCCAAAAACAGCGTCATTAAAGGCTGTATGCACCTGGCACACATCAAAGGTTGCGGGTGCGCTCCGCTATTTTGAAATGCAGCCATTTTAAACAAGTACGATGACAGACTGGTGAGGGGAAATTACTGAGGCTGCACACGCACACGCACAATCTGTCACGTGTGTCAGTGTTCCGTCAGATGCGCTGACGGATAAAGAAATTATAGTCATCTCGTTGGGCGTTAACATTTTTTTTTACAACTTTTGCCTGTGGAACATGCGTGGGCTTTGTATCAGCCTTCTGACTGCGCATGTGCGGACTTCTCCTTCATGGACAACCTTTAATTAAATTTCAGTCGTAAGTGAGCGTCTGTCCTGTCGCACTCCGTTTCTTCCCTCCCATGTTTCCGCTCGACGACACCACGTGATGCACCGACTGGTCCAACACTCTACACTTCTGGAGATATAGTTCTATAAACGGCATCCTTTATAGTATAAAGCGGAGTAGTTTTGTGTATTAATTTATACTTCGCGTTAATTTGTTACAATGCTTACAAGGGTTTTGAAGAAAGTCCTCACAGATTAGTGGTAAATTTCAGGGCGTCCTATATGATGCATCGATTTTATCCACATTAGATATGTTATTAGGTACAGTTTACATAACTGTGGTATCGTTTTTTTTTTCTGAGTTACAAATTTGTAAACTTATGTTTACGTTTTCTGGATCTTAGCAATCTTCAAGGGTTTTTCCACGAGGAATTGGTGGTACAAATTGAAAAAAAAGAATGTGACTTCTATTAAATGTAACACACCTCATGAAGTTATGGACGTGCCGTGTTATATGTTTCGGCATTTTATACAAACAAGAAAACCTCGACGCGATTCCATATGTGCGATTGGAAAATGAAACTCATAGTCGCCCGTGACTTGCGACCTTTGCGTGTGTAGTTCTAGCCTGAAGAACAAATAAGAGAGATACAGAGGGTGCTTGTCAGGACGATCCAGGACAAACGCCTCGTAAATGTCAATCGCTTCGTCATTTTAGACAAGTATCACGTGACATAGCATCGCTGCGCGGCTCCAGTCACACCGCGCGATATCGCTCGAATTCGTTTGCGCCACCGAAACAGTGCAGTCACGCAACGCGTTTTCTTTTTCTGGCACGTCGCCGTCTTTTTTCTTTAATTTCGCAACCAATGAAGGGAAATAAAAAAAGAAGGAAAGAAGAGCGGAATGAAGGAAATAAATACATAAATAAGGAAATAAATATACCGCCCCCTTCTCCCCTCCTCTGTATATGCGTGCTCGGATGTGTATGCAATATGTGGAACTTCTCTTTGCTGTAGAAATTTATTGAGTGACTGATCGATTGTTGACAGATGGGGCTTAGCGTCCCCAAGCAACGTCGTCTGTGGGACGCCGTAGCACCGGTCCGTGACGTAGTTGTCCGAACGCTTAGCACGAGGTCGCGGGTTCCAATCCCAGCCGCAGGGGACCGCATTTCTGTGGGTGCGAAATGCAGGCACGCTCGCGTGACTTAGCTTATGGGGGGGCACGCTAACAGGACTGCCCGGGATCGGAATTAATTTGGAGTACTCGACTGCAGCTTCCCCCGTCAGTCAAAACCCAATTCGCAGTTTGGGGGCCTCAGGAAACCGGCGTAATATAATATAACAGCGTCTGAATCAGAGCCTCTTGGTAAATGCGTATAGGCTATGTAAGTCCTGCAGTGTATGTTTTTTTTTGCTGCTTTCTCCTTTCCTCTCTCTCTTCATCTTTTTCTCCCCACACCCCCTTTCCCCGTGCAGTGCTGTTGAGGTGTCCTCCTGTTAGAGACAGTTACGGCACTGCACTTATCTCTTCCATTCTCTCTAAAATCACTTCACACACACACGCGTAAAAAATACGCTGATGATGATGATGATGATGATGATGATGATGATGATGGTGGTGGTGGTGGTGGTGGTGGTGGTGGTGGTGGTGATAATGATGATGGTGGCGGTGGGCAATATACACGAGGCTCGCATCTTTCCCGGTGGGCCTCGTATTTTCGTGTGATCTCCCGTGTTTTGTCTCACGGTTACAGTCTATACCCCGTACGTTAATACCGGTCGTATGCAATGATTGTGCATACCCGCCGTGGTTGCTCAGTGGCTATGGTGTTGGGCTGCTGAGTACGAGGTCGCGGAATCGAATCCCGGCCACGGCGGCCGCATTTCGATGGGGGCGAAATGCGAAAACACCCGTGTGCTTAGATTTAGGTGCACGTTAAAGAACCCCAGGTGGTCTAAATTCCCGGAGTCCTCCACTACGGTGTGCCTCAAAATCAGAAAGTGGTTTTGGCACGCAAAGCCCCTTAATTTTTTAATGATTGTGCACGTTTCTTTCCAGGAATAGCGTGCACCGAGCACAATGTGTAATCTCATGCGGTATTCATGTACTCATGCGAACCTGTTTGTGTCTACAAGCGTTTTTTTTACACAATGATTTGTTATATTTTTTACCAGTATTATATCACAATAGCAACTGATTTAAGGCCGTACAATTGATACACCTGACTTCTGTACACTGTTCGGTTTATTTCTGTTGAGTGCTGTATTTGTCATGCCCTTTGTCTACCAGTACTCGGGGGTGCAGACCTTGTTAAGCCTGGTAGATGGCGTTTTTTGTCTGTACCCACCAAGTGTCTTTGATACTGAAGTGATTGATTGATTGATTGATTGATTGATTGATTGATTGATTGATTGATTGATTGATTGATTGATTGATTGACAAGTTGTCGCGGTCACGACTTGGTAATGCCTGCCGTATTTCATACGAGTATCGGTCAGTGCATTTCGCGCGTTCGATATACCGAATTATTCGTTTTATCCGGTTTAGTTATACACGGATTCGACTGTATATACTTCTGAGAAGTCAGCCTTGCGCTTCGAACCTAATGTATGGCATCGACGCATCATTGACCTCTTGTGCGGTTCTCTCGAGATCTGCACGTTTTGGACTGCATTGCAAAGAAGCGCTCTTCCGGGCGTTCGTATAAGGTTCGTTTACACGATTTCATCGCGAGTGGATCGAGTAACAAGTCGAACTGGCCCAGCTGATTCGACTGTGTTTCACGTGCATCATGGTAGGATAGTTGGGCAAGTCAACGCACTCCTTCTAGGCGGGTTCACCGAAGTCGCATCGGCGCTCGATTAGCCGGATTTTGGCCGGCTAACCAGGCTCGGCCCGACTTCGTCTGGCTCATGTGGCCGCTTACACTATAATAAACATACCAGGCTTTCTAAGCGGTTAAAATTTCGTGGAAGCTAGCCTGTGATAACTTTTAATTTCGCATTCCGTCGACGCTTCAATGTGCCATCCGTCTCCCGTCTGTCTTTCTCTCGCAATCTTTGTCGCAGTAACCTGGTATTCGGTCGCGCATGTTCGCATATTTTTTCTAGCGCATCACGCGCTTCAAGCCGCAGTGATCAAGCTTACAAAGTTCTGCTGATTCTTGCCCGAATTATGAAATATCGTAATTCACCGCCTTGTAATTATTATCACTGAAAGAACTGACTTTTCCGAAATTCTCCCGCTTTCAGATTCAGATTCATCCGCTTTGCTATATTGGCTCTATTGGTCTATTGCTCTCCCTGCCTTTCTAATTTCGCAAGAATTCCACCCTCTTTCATTTATTGTTGTGGTTGAGTGTTTCCTTATTCTTTTCTTTTTGAACTTGCTTGCACCACTTATTGCACATAAGTAAAATTTTGTTATAACGAAGTTTGAGAGGCAGCCAGAATTCGTTATATCCGTTCCTTCGTTATACCCATTATTGCATGCATACTGCGGTATCAATCTCTATGAGAATTTCAAAGGGAATACCAATTACTTCGCTATATCCCGTTTAGTTATGACGAAGGTTGACTGTATGCCATGTTTCTCTTGTTGTTGTTCTGTACTTTTATAATTGACTTGTACCACGTACACACACATATATATGCAGCGAATTCGAGTAACAGGGAAAGAAAATCAAGAGTAACATGCGGTATCGTATACATCGGGTACGCTGACAGGACGACAGAATGAGTTCTTATTAGCGGAGAGCGATCGATACAGAAGGCGGTGCCAGCACGAGCACGCGCGAAGAGACAGTGTTCGAGCAGAATACGGCAGATAAGAGAGAGAGAGAGAGAGAAAAGAAAAATGGAGATGGGCAGACAGACGAAGGGGGGAATAAAAAAGAACAAAGAAAGTCACCGGTCCCACCAAACGGATGGGTACATTGCGTGACCACCCGCAGCAATGACCGGTACGCATATACCAGCCTGCAGCACGCGGTGCCTGTCGACTCGTGTCAGCCGCGTCGCGATGCGTGCGTGTCAGGCGCGGCCGGGTGCGCGGCAGGCACACAAGGTTTGTTACCAACCCGAGCATCGTATACGTATATGTATGCATACGCGTCTATGATACGCCATTTTCTATTTGCGCAGTCAACTTGAGGAATAGTAAATGCACGGGCAATAGCCTCCACCTCCCTTGCCGAAAAATGAGAGACAGAAAAAATAAGCGAGATGAGAACGAAGATGAACCGTGCTCCGGCGGGTCATTTTGCGGACGCCCCCCCGCCTGATCGATGTAATCACCAATTTTTTCGCGGAACTGGCTGTTGCTGCGTTTAACGTTTTTTGATGCTGACGGTTTTCTTTTTCTTTCTCTTTTTTTTTGCCTGCGCTATTCCGTATACCCCACTTTCCGTGAAAAAGAAAAAGATCGAAAGACACAGAACTTTGCGGAACTTTCGGCTATAATGCATGCAGCTGAAACAGCGAGAACAAGTTGAAGCGAAGGAACCTGTACTGTGATTAAAGCTAGGCGTTTGCTCGATTACGGCAGTTATAGCGCCGCACACATGTCAAAGAGGCATGTTGCACTCACTGTATTGGGAAGCGCACCAAGCCTTAGTGCGCCAGACTTGGGTCTATCGATCGAAGAGTAGAAGTTCGGCGAATTCACGTGAACGGCTAGCAAGTCGCATTAAAAGGGGTGTCTATGCGCGTGCTCTCCTCCCGATAAAGAGAAGATATTTGAATGAGCTTTCGGTACACCCGCCACACTTGCCGAGAAAAAAGAAATCTAGCACTGGGAGGTGTAGGGGGAGGGTGGAGGTTGTGAAACATACTGTATAAAAAAGGAAATGACAACCATTCCGCTCTGTGAAGATGGAGTGGCAGCGAAAGCTGACGACAGTCAAAGCTCTCAAACGAAAAGCAAAGTGTCCTCGCCGCCATTCCATCTTCGCAGAGTGGGATGGTTGTTTAAAATTTAAATTGCGATTTATTTTTACGTTCGCACAAAATAGCGAGTACTGCGAGAAAACTATACGACATTACGTTTTACGGAGATCTTATTTATCGCCAAATTATTGCGACAGCCACGCCAAAGGTGGTATGCCATGAAAAGTACGCCATCAACACGTCAAACTTCCCAGCTCGCGGAGGCCGTGTGGCCGTCAACAAGCTGACCCAGGCTTGGCAATCGTAGCGCCAGCTTCCACCGTGCCAATCCCATTTTTCTATTGGGCGTCGCGGTTCTATACGTAATGGGATAGCTAAATGTGGAACCAGAGCCGCGAAAATCGAAGTACAGCTAGGTAACTCTCCACGGCCGCTGGATTGAAAAAAAAAAGAACAGAAAAGGATCTGCCTGTTGCGTGCATCGAAAACGCTCTCATCCGCCGCGGCGCCACCAGTCGGGGACCGTTGTCCGCAAAAGATAGTTTAGGCTTATCGCAATTCCTTTAATGCAGTGACGAATTACACGGGCGTTCGATGCGCAGAAACGCCGCCGTCGCCGTGCTGTCCCACTGGACGGCGCATGCGCGGCTCGTGCGCAGAGGGTTTGGCGGCCTCCTCCAGCGACGCGCAGCGCCCGTTTGGCGTGCACCAAGGACGAAGGACGGCGTCGACGCACTGTCAACGCTGTATACGCTTAATCGCATCCCACTCTAGCTTCGGCGGTGGAGCCAAGCAGCGTTCTCCTCCCCGCGGTTGACGTGAGCGTTGTTTGCGCGCCGCTATAAGTGCTATCGCGTTCCTGCCGACCTGTGGTGTGTATACGCGCACTGCTTTGAGCGGCACGCTTGCAGTAAACGTGAAGCTGACGTCACGTGATGTTGCACTGGGCACGATGAGTATACATATCGCCGACGGTTTCCCGTCGGTCTCATCTCGTGCACTGTCGACCAGGCGGCGCCACCGGCGGCCCTTCGCCACCTGAGCGTCGTGAGACGCCTGGTATCTGCCAGGGTGATGTTCCTTGGTTGTATACCCACGCAGCAGAAGTTTCCCGGGGAACGCCGCGTCGCGCCAACACGTCACGCCCGCGTATGGTTGGAACCATAGAGTTTCCTACAAAAATTTTTTGTAGGAAACTCTATGGTTGAAACACCGGGCTAGAAGTCCAAGGGCAACGCTGTGCCTTGCTATATCGCTGTCAATACATCGCGCTTTGCGTGAAACTAAGTTTGTTTCATCTCCGTTTTCTGACATGCTGAGAGCAGATATATAATTCAAAAAACGAGGTACTGCTAAAAGTCTTAGTCTAAAGAGATGTTACAAGACGCCTTTGAGTGCCCAGGGTGAGCCGTACGTGTCGTTATGGAGCGGTCGAACTCGATCCGCTTGGACCTATGTCACCAATTTCGCCAGTATATATGGTCACGCAAATCTGAAAGCATTCCCGCGAGTTATCGATCGATGATATATATACGGCCCTTGTTTCGTGGACACCTTCACGTATATATAATTGAATGAGTTCGAAGCCAGTTCTGCGTGTTAGTTAGCGCTTTCTGTTATTCGTGGCGCTTGTTCCGCGCCTCGCTAACATATGTAGTTCGTCGTCAGCTTGACGCTAGGCCTAACTTTTGTTCTCGCGAGATCGAAGCAGCACTGTCCCCGGCTTTCCCTTCTTAATTATTCATGACCCATTTCATCAGAGAGGGTGTGGGAGGCGCTGAACATCGCGTGCGTTATGCCGCAGACGTACACTATATGTGCACGGTTCCGCTTTGCACCGGATTCTGCGTATTGATTGTGGTGACTGTCATTTCACGTTGATGGCAGCATCGATCGTTAAGCACTCATTGCTGCCGTGGTGACGCGAGAGTGAAGGTGTCGCCGTCTGGCAGAAACTTTGATGCGAACACTGAGCACACTATCCGCGGAAAAGGAAGAAAGCCTCATGAATATTCAAGCGGCGATTATAATTTTCCAGCGACGACTTGTGCACTGCCTGGTACGAGTCCTTTTGTGGGTGCGTCTCGGTTGACTTCATGCTCGGGAGTTGTCGTTCCCGGAAGACTTTTCCGCTGAACTGCAGGTTTTCTTTTTTTCTTTCAGGAAACTTACAAAAAGCCGTTTGGTGCACCCTAACGTAGCGCTGCATGTGGTGCGTAACGTTCAGCGTGTAATAAGTTGTTCTCATGGGCAGGCTAAAAGAGATACGGTGACATGATGTAGCACGGAGAATCGAATAGCTCAACGTGAGATGTGCGATATTTGACGTTCTCGGGTTAACTATAGCATGGTCAGAATTAAATTCACGGCGCATACTATAGACGAGGACAATTAACACAACGACAGGACGGACCAGCTGGAACCAAATTTCTGCTGGAACAAATTTCTTCTACTTCGAGTTTCTTCCTCTAGCATCTCGTCTAGTCTGCGCCGTTAATTGCTTCACTTGTGACCCTCCGACTAGCTCAAACCAAGATTTAGCCACAATTGACCGCCGGAACGAGATAAGTGAATCGCTGTCGTTCTCATGACGTGCTCAGTGCAGCACTGGCTCATTCTCAGCGTTGTTCTCACAAATACAACTCTGTGTGCGCGCAACCTGAGAACAACCTCAACCTAGCTTAGACACAAACCCTGGGCCCTACGTGCGTGAAGCTAATCCTGGATCTCGCACAGCTCCGAGCTGGATGCCTCAGGACAGAAAAAAAAATACCGGTGCACATATTCGCAGCAGCTGGATGAGGCATGTGTCTGTTTTCAGGAAATGTCCGGACATAACTCGGCATATGTCGTAGTCGAATGCCGAGTTGTTCACTCAGCAATACTCGAAGGAAACGTCCACCTTCCGCGGACATCCAATGCGGATGTAAGCATTAACTGGTCACTGATTCAGATATATACGCAATAGACGTTTAGAGTACTGGTGTAAAAAATTGGCAGTGGCTTAGCTCGGCTATGCCAGGATACGCGTAGCGAAAGCTAAGGTATAGCATGGTTAGCCTTGGTTAATCTTTATTGCAAGTCCAAGTTAGTCTGGTTGTCTAGCTATGTTGCGGCGTTTAGCAGTCGTTCAGCGCGCTGTTCGTCTGTTTCCTGGGCGATTCGTTTGCTCTTCATCTCGTTCCGATGTCGATTCCAGGCCTCCTTCGGCTTATCAGAATTGTCGCCGTCCATGCTGCCGCCTCAACTGTGGTTGCGGCGCACGCGAGCTCTCCTTTTCAATCCTCCGACATATCAGGCATGCGACGCAGCTGGCGAAGCGAGCGGAGGCGAGTGCAACGACGAGGAATGCGGTGTGACGTCATACCAAACGGAGACGGCGGAAAGGTGCGGCGCTGCGCAGCGGCGGAACACCTGTGGCTCGGTGCTACTAGTGTTGTATGCGCAGTAGTGACTAGGGAGTGAGAGAGAGAGCGAGCGAGAGAGAAAAGAAATGGCTGTGGCTTAGCTAAGGTTAAGCCCAGGATGCGAAGCATACTAGCCTTTATTTTAGTTGTTGAACCACTGTTTAGACTGGTGAACTGCTGTTGCTTGGCTATATTTGGTTCGGCTAGACGAAGAAACAACTCATGCGTTACTCTGCTTCGCCTTCAAGAGTGGAACGCGACAGCGTTCCCGTCGACCCGCCAAGGGGTGTAAGACAATGGGCTACGGCGCAGCGACTACGCGCTCCGCATTGGACGCGGTGAGCGTCGAGCAACGCAGCGTTCGGCGTGGCAACGAAATGTGCGCCTGAGCAAGCGACGCACGCCTGAGCCTTAGAAACAGCTCGTTTCTAAGGCAACACCGCATTCACTAGAGGCGCTTTTGTACCGCTTTGAAGCATCGTACTCGTGGCTCAGTGGTAGCGTCTCCGTCTCACACTCCGGAGACCCTGGTTCGATTCCCACCCAGCCCATCTTGCAAGAGTTGAGCCAAAGCCACCTAGAAACAAGCGCAGCTGCTTATATACCGCCGCGACGCCGCGAGCGACGGCGCGAGTTGGAGCCCCGTTTCTCCTCTGTCGTGACGTCACGGTGTCACGTGGTCAGCCTTGAAGGCGACGCCGCGAGCGACGGCGCGAGTTGGAGCCCCGTTTCTCCTCTGTCGTGACGTCACGGTGTCACGTGGTATTGAAGGCGACACCGCCGCGCCTGAGGAGCTGGGTTGAGCTCTAGTAATATGCTTCGCATAATATCTGCGGCGAGGCGCGCGTTGCGACGTCATGCGCCTCCTCGGAGCGCCGCCACGGCGAAATCGCAAGTTCGCGGCCAGTGAAGCTTTCGCTTTAAAAGAAAAAGGCTGGAGATCGATGGAGCCGGAGTCTTTACAGGCATAGCTAACTGTGCATTATGGACATATAGGTTCTAATGAAGACATAAAAGGCCGACGAGAGATAGGCGAAATGCTATATAGGCTGCAACAGATGTAATAAAACCTGATTAGCTCAAGCAGGTTCGGTGACTATTTGTCGCCGCCCCATGACATACCAATAAATGACATGCCTGTAAATATCGCCGTTATCATCAGGTGATAATGGTGGGTTCACGGATCAGGTCACATATTGGATCGGAGGAACTAAGCGATTGGAAACACTCTGAACTGCGGCACAAAAAAAAACGCTACAGCAAGAGACTGTTTGCTGTTCTAGATGCCATCGTCATCATCGTCTTATACCGTCACATATCGTAAGCCTATGCGAAAACTTCTGTCATGTTATGCTGGCCCTTGCCGCATGATCGCATCGTATACGCAAAGTTACTAACGCGACCTATGAGATCGCTCCGCTGACTCCGAGATCTCCGTTTGGTTGCATCAGGATTGACAGCCTTAAGCGTACAGCGCCTACGCGATACTATCACCACATTTAAAAGCTCGTTCTTGCCCATCAGTACTGCCCATGAGCGCGCTTCACAAAAATTTAGGCAGTTACTGACAGCCTGCTTCCAGAACTAATTACTTTACTCACCTTTCCGCCACGCATTACGTTCGCTTTGCTTAATGCACATACCATTTGCGCGACTGCTATGTTTATAATATTTCTTTTTTATTTGTTTCATGGCTACTGTGGTTACTAATGTACACACTCCCTCCTTACCTAGTACTCTGCAAATAGCCTTTAAGGAACAATGAATGATGGTGCTGCTGCTAATGATGATACTGTCCATGTCTCGCGCTTGCAACCGTACCGCTCTCAACCCGAGCTCTATAATTGCACCAGAGGACGCTAGCTGCTGCTTTCGCCGGCGGGGAGGCCACGCGCTGTTGTGATTTGTGGCACGCTAACGATTCGGTGGTCGGTGCTATAGCGACGAGCGTTAACTAAGCGCTCAATAATATTTCGTTTGGGTAAATACTTAATGCCGGAGTTTATTTATTTACTTTAAATATTCGTTGCACCGTCCTGCGCACTGGGCGGGCCGAGCTGAATTCGAACAGTGCGTCACTCGCCGTTTCTACAATGAGGTATAGTTCGGGAATTTCGTTCCTTGTTATGCGGAACTTACACGGGGTGATCATTTTAAAAATTTCCGGAAAGCTTTTAAAAATCACCTGTGGCAGATAGCGTAATTCTTATCCTTGAGTGGGATTACTCGAAGAGGCCGACATTACTAGCCCGAGAAATTAAGCTGTAGTTGCCGCTTCCTGGCAGCCGCAGCTTATGCAACCGCAATCTTTACGAGAAAATGCTTGCTGCAAACGCTATGCGCGAAGGCGAGCGCCCTGCCTCTCTTCTTTTGTCTCTGCACGGCAGGCGCCGCCGCTGCCGCGGAGGCGAGCGCCATCTCGTGGTGCTGCGAGGAACCCAGCGGCAGACGCGGCGCGCGCTTTCCGCTGCAACTGCTTGAGTTTTTGGCTACGGAGACGAAGAAATTCCGGGATCCTAGTCGTATACGGCCTCGGTGTAAAAAAAGCCGCGCAAAAGATGTTGATATTCCGGTAAGGTATAGTCAAGGTAACGTTTATCTCACGATCATTCCCGATTACGTTTTAAAGCAAATTCTTAGTGACGGGCCCCATAAACGCTGCGTTGCAGCATCATGGCGTCAACTTTCACCGCTGCTGCAGCACAAACTTCCAACCCGGGGCCGGTATAACGCGACGGGAGATTCACAACATAACGAGTTACTGGTGAAATAAAAAAAATAAAAGAACTGTGCATCTAAGTTGCATATTTGAATAAAATATACGCAAGGCGACTTTTTGAGTTACCGCATAAACGTTTTCTCGTATATTTGTATTACAATCCGATGCAATCATGTCTGGAAGTTGTGTGTAAGTCGTGCTTTACGTATTTTCTGACAGATGTTACATTGAGAAATTTGATTATAGTTTCTGCCTAACATTGGTGTCGCACGTACACTGGGTCGATCCGGATCAGATTTCTTGATCGCGATCAGCAATGGTCACTACTTCGCGGTTTAACGATCCTGGATCGAGTTATCATCGTCTGCTGATCTTCTGCAACTCTCAGAACTGCACATTGTCTTGGCTACAAATGCAGATTTCAAAAATGTCGATAAATTTGGACAATATTTCAATTTTACAGCTTACAATTGTCGATGAGAAGGTTCTTAAACATCATATGTTGAGCTGCCTACACTTCTTGTTTTTAGCGTTTTCAGAATACTGCGCTTAGAGGGTGCAGACGTCAGGCTTGCGATTGCGATCGCTACCAGAAGTACACGTGTGACAGCGGTATAACCGGGAAAACACGGGGAAGGCTGGAGGTGGAAATTCAAGACAGCGAGCAAAAGGAGAGCAAGGTAAAAGCCGGAGCCAACGTTTCGACAAGTGTGCTTGCCTTTTTCAAGGCGACATAAAAGGTAAAAGCGGGAGCCAACATTTCGACAAGTGGACTTGTCTTTTTCAAATCGACGTCTGTCGTCTTGAAAAAGACAAGTCCACTTGTCGAAACTGGGGCTCCCACTTTTACCTTGTTCTCGTTTCGCTCACCCGTATAACATAATTATGTCTTCACCTATATTCGAATTTTACATTATGATCATGTATTACTACGTTTCGAAGCAAGTTCGGGGCTCCGACACACGTTGCGTTGCACTTAAATTTGACATCGACCACAATGTCGCGCACTTGACTTCACCGGCGCCCGAAAACCATTGCAAAACTTCCCTCAGCACCTTCGCAGTGTAGAAAGCATTGGGAAACGTGACATTACACTGACGCGTCCCGGCGTTGGACGTGAGCTTTAATAATTTGAACTTTGACCTCTATTTTATCTTCTAATAATCAGGGTGTACTGCGTGTTACCGCGAAGTTAAGGAGGAGGAAAGAACTTTATTGGGTCCTGAGGAACCCCTTCCCACCCACTCTTGGTTTACACTATCGATGTAAACTGCTTAATTGTTTTTTTTCCTTTAGTGCCCTTTAACGCCAACTACAGAATATCACCAAAACCGATTTTGCTCTCCGATATCACTGCAGTCTTCTCTTCTCGGCGTTATACAACACGTCAGCTGAGCAGGTTAATCTTTCGTTATCCTCTGTGTGTGTCAGCCCCGTATAGATAAGCAGGGGAAGAACACAGTGATCATATGTTTTTGTTTCGCGTGATAACCTGTCTATAGATATGCACATCGCAAAAAGTTTGCTGCTGATGCGGGTTAATTCTTATTCGGTTTCAGCGGCATCGATAGACGCTCTAGTGGAGAGAGAGAGAGAAAGAAAGCAAGGAGAGAAAAGGCAGGGAGGTCAACCAGACGAGCGTCCAATTTGCTACTCTGCACTGAAAGCAAGGGAAAGGGGGAATAGAAAGAGGAAAAGAGGAAGCGAGCAATCACCGTGTGGACGCGGGATGATGCACAGGACTATGTATATATGGTCACAGATGCCGGTGCACTTAAGAAACTGCACTAGAGTGTGCTAATGGCTTTTTTTTTTGCGCGCCGGATACGGTTGTGGCCACGGTCCCACTATCTCTGACCCAGAAAGGGGTCGGAAGTCCAGCCGATTCGAATGAAATGGTCTGAAGAGAGATAAGCGTTTTCAGCCGTACCGAGAACAGGTTCACTCGATAGTTTTCTTCGCACCCACAGGAGTCGATCGAACATCGGATTATCGGCCGTTGCAATGGGGATTTCGGCGAAAACTATCGGGACTGAAAACATCCAAGTGTGAGCCCAGTGCATGCGCTACCGCATTTAGGTGGAATACTCTCCGACTGGGTGGTCATATCGCGGCACTGGGTTAGGAGGGGAGGGAGTGTGGGGGGACTCAAGCGGATGTGCTCCACTTTCACAGACTTCCGGTTCTCTGTAGCGTACCAAGTCGTTGCCATCAAGGAAGCTCCCTTCGCAACCAGTGACGCCCGAGAAACACAGTTCCCCAGCCCCTCCGCCGCAGCGCAGAGCTAGAGCGCTCAGAAACCGTAAACAGACGGCTGTCATTCATCGCTCGACATTAACGCCAGGTCGCCGATATGGGTGTGTACCCGACGGCGACGTGGTGACAGACACGGACCACGCATGCTTGCTGTTTTTTGGGCAGGCGTAATATTTTGCCCTTCGGGTGCCCCCACGTCTTAGACTCGCGCGCCTATAGAGGCGGTACGCTTTGTGTAACACTATACACGCCTCGAGATTGCTGTGCATCGTTGCCGAAGGCACGGCCTCCGAGATTGCAACGGCGCTGGCCAATCTCGGAGGCCGTGTTAACGGCACAGCGTTCTGTCTTCAAAACGACTCTGCCAGTTCATAAAATGCGTCATTTCCAGCATAATATTTCGTTACAAAGGCAGCAATTCGTGATGACTATGCATGCGCGCACAAAGGCATTGGCTTTCGTGAGTTTCGAAACGTGATATCGCTCCGAAATTTAGAAATATATTTCAAGCTTAAGGTGTAACTCTGCAAGAACGTCTGAAGCCACAAGAACGAATATTAGACAAATCCATGCGCTATGTAACCATGGGCCCATAGCTGAGTGGTCGCAACGCCAGATATTTTTTTGCAGGGAACTCTGTGAGAGATGCAGACCATGCGCGCTTGCTTTCTTGGCAGGCGCCACATTTGATCGTGGTACAACGCTTCTGCAATGCACTGTATGGCTTCGCCCCGATCTTTTTTCTTCTTTTCGTTGGCGTGTATGCGTCGTGAGGGCGCGAACAAAGCCCCGACAGAATCCGTCTTTGAAGCCGCTTATCTGTCACTTCTTTCGTGTGCGTCTCTCATGTTTATGCCTCGCTCTTGGGGTTAGTTCTGTGCACTGGCGTCGAAGCTGAGGCTGCGGCGCAGCTCAAAGAGGTCTTAGAGCGAGCCCGACTGTAAGGAGCCGTCTGTTTTGCCGTTGCTCGTCTTTGTTGCATTGTATATGGTATACACTCGAATGATCGCCCTTTCGAAAGGGCAGCGCAACGTTTGTCGCGAATTGAGGCATCTACAAACGTGAAAAAAATTCTAGAATCGTTTTAGAGGTTAATGATTAAATGGCACTTTTAGTTATTGAATAACTTTACAGCAAGTAATATCGAATAGTCTTGTAATCGCACGCACTTCATTGCCTCAGACTTCACCTTGGGTCTACTGTCGTCTGTTAACGCAGACGATCGTAAGTGGATCGACTGTCCGCCTCAGACACGGTGTCAGGTGCGAATATGAGCTGTCTCAAAACTGCCTGACCCCCAGAACATGTATTTTTTTTACTGTTATTATCATACAGTACTTGCATATGTACCCGCGATACAAGCACGAGGGCTCCGATTTTGTGCGGTAACGCCCGTACTGACTACAGACTGTTGGCTTCTGTTGGCTTCGAGACCCAGTCGGCCGTGGAGAGAGGCTCCGTTAGGCAGGGTTAACTGGTCGCACTCTGTCAAGGCAGCATCGCTTCAGCTAAACGCTGCATCGTGCATGACGTGCGTTGAGTCGGGACAGAGTCGTTTCCGGGCGCCTTAAGTGTATAGCCGCGGTTGTTTTCGGAGCTGTAACCCGTCTGTGTTTGCTCACATCGGGAGGAAGTCACGTTCTCTGCGGAAGGCGGCACCGCTTCGTTGCTCGTGGATGAAGCGGCGCATCTTTTTGTTAGCGGGTCAGTCGGTCCGGCACATTCCGGCTACTTGCGTGCGTTTCGGACCGATAGATAAACGCGCTCTCACTTGCGCGTGCTCAGGACTGTTGGCGCTCTCTTTCACTAAATCTGGGCGCGAGCTTCAAGATGATCGACTGTGCCAATCAGCCGAGAAGGCTCGTCGATGCAATTTATTCGTCCGCGGACACGAGCATGCCCGCCTACTGCGATCGTCTGCTCACCGCAGGAGGTATACCCAGACGATAATTCGCAATCCCTGGGCGCCATTCAGGGAGTTATAGAGCTATAGTGTTAGCCAATCAGAGCGCAGGCCTGAATGTGATCTGACCAGCCGGCAGAGCAAGCTAACCGATTCCTCTGCGGAGGCTCTCATGCGTACCAGCGGTGATCGTCTGCTGTCCAGACAAACTAATCGGCGGTAATCCACTAAAACGGCTCGGCATTGTGTGAGTTATTTAATAGACCGCAGTGCAAACCTCGAGATGACCAGCCAATAAACTGAGCGAGGTTATCGGCGTAATGTATTCCTTCTGTGGACCACGATCATTTGCTCCTTAGGCAAAGCAACCAGATGATCAAGGCTGCAAAAGGAAAATGCCCATTTTGCAAGGTGCGCCTGTGACGATCGTCTGCTCCTGAGCAGTGTTGTTAACCTAGTAACGGGGTTGTTAAATTTAGGGAGCTTTTAGTTACCTTTACGATAAATTTGAATCTTGAGTCTTAGAGACTTCTTGAAGACCTTTTATTTTTTATTTTTTTATTTTTTTCTGGCCAGGCAGGGTTTCCGGCAGCACCGTCATTACTTGTCGGAATATTGAAGAAGCCAACTGTAGACGTAGCTAAATGCGAAATTTTCGACGCGGCGACCGTGTGATAATCGACATTTTCCAACTGAGTGATCTAATGTTTTATTGTTCACTAGATCACTTGCGTTAATATTGTTGTTGCGCCATCGCAGTGTCTTTAGTATTACTTGTATTTCCGAACGCAAATTCGCCCGATAAGGAGTAAGATTTGTGACGCAATGTTTTGGCACTGCCATGTTTCTTCACATCACCGTCACTACAACGCGATAGTGTACAGAACTAAAACACTACTTAAATTGCCATGGTGAAGTTATACAAGGGACCTTGGCGAAGTTGAATGCCTCACACCCATTTTTTTTTCAACAGGAATATGAGCGTATAGCGAAGAGCTTATTAGCGAGTCATCTGGGTGGCATCAAGTCCGATTTTCTAGGCAAACCAAAATCTTGATATCTGATACCGTGGATTTCACTTTCCACAATCCGACCACTGACTCGCCACCAGTGAAAGGAACTTAAATCTATATTGCTTAAAAAAATAGTGCGGAAGTCGTCTAGGAACAACGTATGTAAAGCACGTAGTCGTCATCAATCCGTGACGTTTTGCTGAAACTGGGGTGTTTCGGGTTGCGACTTGGCGACGTGGCCCCTAACCAAGTCAACAATGCAGCTTTTGAGTGCATGGACGCTTATTACCCTCCCCTTTCTTTCCTTCTTCACCTTTCACCAGCGGAGAGCTATACCTAGACAGACTATAGAAGGTGTTTTTATTAGCTTAGCTGCACCAAATCCTTAAAAGACTGCTTGGTGCATATTAGCACCATTCTATAGCCGTTCATCTAAATGACTAGACGAGGCGTCCATTATACTTCTACGAAAAACGAAAACGCCAAATTGGATGATTAACATAATTACGCGAATGAACTTTTTATGTTTTATTTCTTTGCGGCGCATATTTCAATCTAGGCATTGTGGCCGGTGAGTTCGAAAGGCTTATCCACTTGGAATGAATTCAAAGGACCAGTTACGAGGTATTTTTTTCAGGGTGTCCGACGAAATTCATTGGCATTGGTTATTTTCCAGTTTCAGTTACTTCCCGTTACTTTGTGCTGTAATGCAAAATACAGTGTTTTAATAAAAAAGTAACTGACAACAGTGCGGTGTGACCGCAAATTTGACGCCGCTCATCTCGGAACCGGTGCCATATCCTCAGAATTCGTGCTGACGTGCCTCGCAAACTCGCCGTGTAGCTGTAATTCGCGGACTGAAATATGCGCCGTAAGGTAATTAGTTGGAAATATGGTTATTGTAATTGTGTTAATTATTCAGTTGAGCATTCTGATTCCTCGTAGGAGTAATGGGCGTTTCATCGAGCAATCTAGATCAAGTGTTAGAACTGTGCTATTTGCAACAAAAATAATATGTTAAAGGGATTGGTATAGCTAAAGAAAAAACAGCCTCTAGAAGAGGATTACTGTGGCAAAGGGCTCACCACCGAGTTTTCTACGCTGCCGATGAGTGAACTGTTTTGTCGAAGTGCACGTTGCTATAAAGGGTTTACTATGCGAATGTTACGTTGATAAAGCCTAGAGGCCAGTAGTCAGGTTCAGGCAAGCTTGTGGGGATGCCCCGCCTAGAAAAAATAGCAAGCTGTCGCATTTAAGATATAGGTTTTTATATCCGGCTTATCATGCAGGGGATCAGACATCACTTACAGCGCATACAAGGACAAGGGAGCAAAATAATGACGAAGACAAGTGCTGACTTCCAATTGATTTTTATTTTGAGTAACGCGCATATATACTGGGACGCCAAGACAAAAGCGTCCCCCACAAAGCATCAAACCGACATGAGTATGCATTCAAAATTCAAAGGAACCATGACCGCCGCCTAAGATGAACGAGAGCGCATGTGCGACCTTCGAAAAAAACCAGTTCTTTATCTGTTAATGCAACTGACGGCTTACTAACTGAGTCACCTTCGGCGCTTGTCTCCGTCGTTCTTTTGGTCCCTTGTCCTTGCATGCGCTGTAAGTGATGTTAGAAACAATGGAATACCAACTAGCCCGTAGCCAATCCTTGCTTGCCTGGGAATTATTTTGACAAGGAGCTCGCTGCCGAGTTCACTGCGCTGCGTATGGGTAAACTATTCTGCCGGTGTGTGTGTAAATTGGTTCGTCAAATTAATTACAACGTTGGTTACGTTTTGCTGCAGCTTCGACATAGAATAGGATCAGGAAAGTGGGCGTGCGTGCGGAAATATAGTTTCACTTAAGATAAAGTAAGCCCCTTCGTTCTAAATTTTATATGCGATTTCCTGGAACAAAGTGAACACTGTTCCAAAGTTTACGGACAGTATAGTCGAAGCGATTACATTAATTCAATGCTCGCTATTAATGTCTATAGGGGGGTGTCTTTGTTTTGGAAGCTAATTGGGGTTATCGTGCCCTGAGGTTACAAAAAAAGTTCAGACTCCGCGCATGCGCACTGCCACCGACGCTAAACCAATGCAGTGAGCTCCTTTTAGAGAATGTAAGCCGTTCGAGTCTGCAACTTTTAAAGCTATGTACTGAGGCTATCACCATCATCGTCATAATCGTCAGCATACTTTTTATGTCCTCTGCACGACGAAGGCCTCTCTCCCAGCGATCTCCAAGTGTCTCTGTCTTGCTCTAGCTGATTCCAACTTGCTCCTGCAAGGTTCCGAATTTCATCAACCGATCTAATTTTCTGCCGTCCTCGACTGCGCCACGCTTCCCTTGGCATCCCGTTCTGTGACTCTATAGATAATGGCCCACCGGTCATATACCTCACGCATTCGTTTCCTCGTTTCCTCCTCTTCAGTTTTCCCTCGACTAATTATTTCTGCCTGTACATCTCAATTAAACGTAACAGTTAACTTCCCCCTCCCCCACCCATGTTTGCTTTGGTTTCAGCCTCTGTCACTTCGCGCGGTTGTGACCAAAAAAAAGAAGTCCAACCCCTCGAGTCCACACAACCCTCCTCTCGCCCTCGCGCATGCGCAGTCGACCGTGGTATAGGTGCACTACGCCCACTGCGCGGTTCTAGTACACACACGGCGATAAAACGGGGCGAAGTCGCATTCGAGCGCATCGTTTTATGGCGCGAGGGCGGACGCGCTTTCGTTGATAAGGCCGGCCTGCATTGTACAAACAAGGGTGGAGTGGAGTGCACGCGTACGGATACAACGTAGTACTACGTGCGAGGCGGTTTCTTTCTGCGACGAAGAGGATGTGGACGGTAAATACACGCTATATAGATGGATGACCTCTTCAGCTCCTTCTCCACCCCGCGAAGGGGGAAGGAGTTGAGAGAGAGAACTCTGGTAAATGGATCCTCTTGTGGTGTTTGTGTGTGTGTGTGTGTGTGTGTGTGTGTGTGTGTGTGTGTGTGTGTGTGTGTGTGTGTGTGTGTGTGTGTGTGTGTGTGTGTGTGTGTGTGTGTACGGGGTCTATAAAGCACAACTTCCGTGCAATGCTGTCATACCTATAGATCGTGCTCGCCAGTCAGGAGAGAGAACCACAAGAATGGCATACGTCCAGTGTCTGTGCCGTGGCGCAGCTGAGCTCGAGGTCGCTTGTTCGAATCCCGGCCGCGGCGGCGCCGCATTTCGACGCGTAGGCGAAATGCGAGAACGCTCGCGTACTTGGATTTAGGTGCATGAGAAAGAAAGCCGAGGTGTGGTTAAATGTTAAGCCGGAGTCTCCCACGTAAAAAGCTTGCGCGTCATAACGAGATTGTGGTTTTGGCGCGAACCTCCCCCCCCCCCCCGTAATTTCATTTAAGTAACCCCCCTCCCCCCAAAAAAGAAAGAAGGAATCCTCAGTGTTGTCCGCCTCTGATGGCCCTCCATGCGGTGACCGGAAGTTTCACGGAAGTGTTATAGTACAGTGCAGAATGGACGAGTCCTAGCTACTCTTCCTTCGCTGGAACTCACGGCTCTCCTTCGCTGGTTGGTTGATGCGAGCCCGTATAGCCTTCGCCTCGCTGCACGTAATTGGCGAGAAGGAGTGTGTGGTGTGCGAGCGCGCCTGTGTCTGAACGTGTGTTCGTGCGCGAATGCTCCATATAGATAACGCCGGGCGCGTACATGCGAGTCCGACACCTTCTTCCAGTGGAACATATATATATATATATATATATATATATATATATATATATATATATATATATATATATATATATATATATATATATAATATTTTATATTTTTTCACTTTCGTGTCTGTGTATGCTCGAGAGCTTGTGCGAAGGGATCAGTCACGCTGGTGCGCTTGTGTTCAGCGGAGGCACGGCGCTAATGTGTGAAGTCAGTGGGACGTATCAGATGCGGTTCTATATAAATGTCGGAGAGCGCGGCCTGGAAAAAGTGGGTTGTTGCGCTTTTCGACGCCTTCTTTCCTTGCTTGATAGCCAGCGATACGGCTAAGGTGTTTCCCGTTTGAATGTGGTGTCATGGGCCTTCTCTGTGCCCGCGATCTCGGAGGCCGTGGTATAAGTGTGAAGTCGAGTAAGGCTACACGTGATGTGCTCCGAGCTAATGGTTGTGGTAAGCGGTTGCGGACTTGTAAATGAAGGTTTGCATTTACGAGCCGATACTATATAATTAGTTTGGGGAAGAGAAAATTGCGGTTTCATTTTTTTTAAGCGTGTGAAAGCTGCCTACTTTAGAAGCTGCACTAAATCAATTTGTACGGATAACGTACTGCCTGAAAACTACATTTTCGTTTGTTTCGCTACAATAAGTTGGTTATTAAAAGATTATATAAAAGTCAAAAGTTCGCTTTTCCAAAATTTTGCGCTGGAACCCTAGCGCCTGTACTTCACTGTGACGTCACTGATTTCAAAGTGATGTCTTGTCTCTTGGCCGTTGTAGTTCAATAGAGGTTCTCTAAACTCTTTAAGTTCAGTACCTGCCTTCGTTAGAATATAATGCAATCCATCTTTACGGATATAAAAAATGAACCAGGCTGGGCCGAAGTGGACGCCGTCAAAATTGATGACGTCACGCCGAACTGGTGCGGGAAATTGAAGGCGGCGTCGCCGCCTGTCTTTTATTTTTTTTCACTTTTTCTGGCTTATTAATCCTCCTCCTCCTCCCACGGTAGGAGTTGCATTTTCGGTATCATAGAGAGGTACGTGATTTGTTAGTAAAGATCAAGTTCGTTTTCTCTCGCGTGTCTTCTCGTGATTACGGGGTTTCGCGTGCCGAAGACTGCGCAGCGGGCGACGTATACCGAAGAGCTCGACCGCCACTCTCCTTTTTTTTCTTTGCATTCCGGTCTTTTCTAAATGCAGCATGCCATCACGGTCTGGCAATCAACCCTACGATCACGTGTTCAGCAGAAGGACGCCGTAACCACAGAGCACCCGCCGTGGTTGCTCAGTGGCTATGGTGTTGGGCTGCTGAGCACGAGGTCGCGGGATCGAATCCCGGCCTCGGCGGCCGCATTTCGATGGGGGCGAAATGCGAAAACACCCGTGTGCTTAGATTTAGGCGCACGTTAAAGAACCCCAGGTGG
The DNA here is from genome assembly GCF_050947875.1 of Dermacentor variabilis. NCBI lineage: Eukaryota > Metazoa > Arthropoda > Arachnida > Ixodida > Ixodidae > Dermacentor > Dermacentor variabilis. The sequence continues at coordinate 15,073,834 of NC_134578.1, read as the reverse complement.
TCAAAATTTCCGGAGTCCTCCACTACGGCGTGCCTCATAATCAGAAAGTGGTTTTGGCACGTAAAACCCCAAATATATAAAAAAAATATAACCACAGAGCCACCGTGGCGGGCAACCGTCAACATTAGCGATGAAGTGACCGAAAACGCTTCAAACGGTACGGCAACGTACTGCATACTTCGTTACCCTTCCTCATTTCTTTTACTTTTTAAATGCGTCAGCATTAAGAACGTGAAAGTTGGAAGACGTGTGTCTGTGTGAAGTGTAGGAGGCCGGTCGGTTTGCGGCAATTTTTTTTTTTTGCAAGAGGTGTGAAGGCTCCGGTGATAATTCTTCTTCCCTACATTCGGTACAATTCAGCGTTCTCTCTTAAACGCAGCAACTTTAATTCATATTGGTTCGCGGTTGTCCATAATGAGATCATTTGCAGGCGTCACGCGCATTTGGATAGAGGAATCGGGTCCGAGGTTAACGCGTACTACTTATAACGACTACTTCATGCGAAGCCAACAAACAAAGACACCAAAGACAACCACAGGGGAATTTACTTGAGCTTACTAGAATAATTAAAGAAATTACAAATTAATCACAATGAAGGTGGATGAAAGAACAACTTGCCGCAGGTGGGGAACGATCCCACGTCTTCGCATTACGCGTGCAATGCTCTGAAGTGTGTCTCTGTGTGAAAGAGATCAACCCCCTTTCTTCTCTTTCTTAACGACTACTTATCGCTTTGCGCCCTCCGTAACGTCTCAATCTGTTTTCATGCCGCGCGCGGGTGAGGACGTAAATAACGAAACGAGAACTTCGACTCGGCGGCGGCGCGCAGTGGCTGACGGGAAGGCCTTGTACGGTGGCTCCCATGTGCAATCGTGTATGCGCTCCGGGAAATCCCCTTTCTCTCTGCACACGGAGACGCACGCACGCACAGACACGCACGCACGGATACGTAAAGAAATGCCGGCGCCATCTGTGAAAATCGGCCGTTCCTGTCGCCCGTCTGGCGTCTGCTTTGGACACGTACGGTCGATGTCATTTCGGCCGGGACCCGAGAAAGGGACACGCGCAATGAAAAAGAGAGAAGAAATAAAAACAACAAGCAGAATCGCAGTCGAAGCTGCGAAAAAAAAAAGACAGACGCAGTTGAAGGTAGGAAAGGTGCTTTTCAAGGACGTTCGCGAACCTTATTTCCTTATATGCATGTCTATTTTTTTTTAAATGGTTGTTGGCACTATTCTTCCTTTTATATCGCGCATCTTCGTTCTGCGCTCACCGAGTGGGTATTTGTTCTGTTCTTGTCATTCAACCTGAAGTTCTCAAGCCAGTGTGCGAAGGCGCGATCCTGCCTTCCCGTTTATATACGCAGTTATAAGGAACAGAGCAACATCACCACAGAAACACACAACACAAACGCGCACTAATACAAATGCATACACATTTGAGGACATATGTGTGTGTAAGTATAGCGTATAACGATAAGCACAGAGTGTATAGTCTGCGCTTATGACACAGTACTTCTGCCTCTTATACGTAACGCCCCTTCGCGTCGGCGCAATAACTCCCTACCGTGGAAATACACACAGACGCTCATGCACAAACACACGCACACACACACACGTGTACAGCGATGTTGCTACGTCTGTCGTAACCCCCCTACGTGCTAATTGATGCGGCATGGTCAAACTCGTGCCGCGTCGACGTGATCACCGCGGCTTCCGAGTGGACGCAACGCACTCGCTCTACAATCTGCGAACGTCTTCTGGCGTGTGTTGTTCGTAGGTGCAAACGTCGTTTCTCATTTGGGTTCCTCTGCTATATATTATTGGGCACGGTTCCAGCTCATGATGGTACGCGGGGTGGGCGCGTATATAGGCGCGCTTATACTTGGCTGACTGCACGCATATGAGTGTACAGTCGAACGCTTTTATAACTGAATCGAAGTAGTAATAAAACACGGATAAAAACACGGAAATAAGAAAAGTGGACAAGCGCTACCCACAACTGTTTAATGGAAGGAAGGATGGTGCGTATAAATCCTCTTGTCGCACATGCGCACACACATCAGAAGAGAAACAGGCACATGCGCGCGTATAGGCGTATTTACGGGAGTTTTCAACATAGTTTTGAAGTGCCAAGTGGTACGTGCGACTTGATGTTCATTCTGCATATATTGATAAATGTCAGAAGTGTGCTGAACGTCATTGAAGTGAAAATCTTGTTCACTGTGAATTGACAAGTGTTAAGCTACTTTACGTACATTGACATTGTCCATAGTTGATGTATGTAATTCTATTGCCCGCTCTGTTATGACCCTCTATGAGGCGTTGACAGTATTAATAAACAAAATAAAATAAAAGACGATGTGCTCGGGGTGTCTCTGACAGCATTCGTTATACAAGTCAGTCTGTTGTAAAGGGCGCGCGCCGCGTGGTTCGTAACAGAAGCGGAACATAACTATTTCTTCGTTATATAGGTCATTTCGTTATATAAAAGCGTTCGCCGTGGAAGCGCTCGACTCTATGCTGAGGGCCCGCCGCAAAACTCATGCTTGTAGTGCGAATCCTACGTAAGAGAAACCGCCGCGCGTTCTCGTATGGCACGAATGCGGCGGCCATCTTGACGACCCTCCGAAATGAATGAGCGTATGACGCACCGCCACCCTCTCGGAGCCTGCGTGACGCGTCAAAGTATAAGCGCTATGCACACACATAATCACTGCCACTTGCTGCAACGCAGTGTATTAAAGAAAGAAATATCAGTTTGCAAAGTCACACTATTTTGGAGACAGAATTTAGGCTCGGCCCTTCTGGCTTCAAACGAGTGTGTCCCGATGTGGCCTCTGGGATCGGCGGCGCGCGCTGGCCGGACAGTGCGCAACCTCCGGTCTCGGAGGCTAGCTGGCTATACCGAGTTGACGGTTGGGCTGCGAACTTGCGTACTCTTTCTCGGATCCACCGACCGGGTCGAACGAACGGATGCCCCGGCAAGTAGCGTGGCCTTGCCGACGGCTTACGTTTCCTGGCTAGCCGCTGAGGATGTGGCTGCTTATATAACTGCACACACACACACACACACACACACACACACACACACACACACACACACACACACACACATACATATATATATATATATATATATATATATATATATATATATATATATATATATATATATATATATATATATATATATATATATATATACAGGAAAGAGACGACGAACTTTTTGGGAGACTTCTTTTACTTAACGTTTTCGGCTGGTGGACCAGCCGAAAACGTTAAGTAAAAGAAGTCTCCCAAAAAGTTCGTCGTCTCTTTCCTGTGTATGTTACGTCGGGTCCTGCGTGCTGAACTTTGAAGAAAACCCCTATATATATATATATATATATAGCGTGCAAAGTGCCCAGTGGCTTAGCAATGCCCGGTCATTCTGGCGGGAGCGGGGAGATACCCATCACGACGTCGATCGCACTGGCTACGCCTGGCACCAATTACGGCGCTCGGAGCCCCTTCAGTTTCGAGTGCGACTACTCACGTGTATACCGCGCTTTCCCGTTTATAGTCCGGAGGGTATGTACATGTCTTAAGTTGAAATTTCTCGCGGTGCGGTATGCTTGTACGTGCGGACTGCATGCGAGAAGATTTTTATAAGTTTCGGGCACGCCTGAGAAAAAAAATAAAGCGGTGTCTGGCAACTTTTTTTTTACACAGCTAAATAACGTATCGAAATGGGCTGTATATACTGATGAAATCGAGACAGCGAAACCGACGGCGTACTTATTCTAACAGAATCTAGGAAAAACAAACTTAGTTTCAGCTGGAAACTTGAAAAGGAGTCTGGCAACTCGGAAGTTGGCACGCCGCCAACTTAACTGCAGGCGGATGTCCTTTCAAACGTCCGGAACCCCAGTAGTTGCCGGGCTGCCAGCCAGTAGTGCGCTTGTACTTATTTTACCAGTATAGGTAACCGGCAGTCAGCACTCGTCTGGTTCCTAGAGCAGCGGCAAATGCTCGAATATCTCACCAAAGCTGCGGATATATGAGGAAGGGCGCATAGAACCCTTCGAGAATATCGATAGAGGGTCCTTTCGAAATGAGAACGGCCATATAAAACAACCGAGCCCCGGGTCGTGTTACATCCCTACCTACTAATTAAATAAGGGTTGTGGGTTTCCGGCTGTACCGGGATTCGAACCCGGTACCTCCCGCATTACGAGGTGCACGCTGTACCATTTCACCACCGCTGAAAAGCTGAAAAAAGTTCCAGCTCAAAAAAACAATTCTTTTTAATATTAAGCCCATGCTTGCTCTCTAAGCCTTGCCGTCATCAGCAGCTTGGACTACGACTTCACTTCAGTTTATTTCCAACACAATGTTGGGGGTTCTCCAGGCAAAAAAAGTTGTCATAGGCAACTTGAGGGCACCTGGGGACCACACATACAGCCATACACACAAGGGAATGTTAGAGAACTGCAGGAGGTCAAAAACAATGCGGAACCCACTAGTACGGCGTGCTTCAAAATGAATGGTTCTAGGCACGTAAAAGCTTAGAATTTATTTTAATGGACTACCACGTGAATGGAGACGACATTCTGAGCAGCAAGAGAGACGCACCCCTTTCAGGGATTGCACACTTGACAAGGGAAGCCTTGCCCGCTAGGCGGCCGTGCTATATAGAAGGGCATTATTCACTAGTGTAGGTGGTGTTGACCTTCGCCACCATATCTTACAGTTAGCAGTTGTACTAGTTTTGCGAAACGTGGAAGCTCTTGCTTCGAGATGAACGAGGCATAGATGACGTCGCCGTGAACAGGCGACGCCTTCTATACAAGATATGCGCTTCCTAGCTCCGAGCGCGCTATCACTGCAAAATAATTTTCACCCTTAAAAATCAACTAGGATGTAAATTGGTCTATAACTCACATTCTTACACCAAAGGGTGTAATTTCTTGAGTGAGAGACCGATTTACGTCGTTATTCACTTTATTTAAGGGTGTAAATCTGTCTTTGACTCACAATCTTACACCAAAGGTGTAGTTTATTGTGGGATACACCGATTTACGCCTTTATTCACTGTATTTAAGGGTGTAAAATAATTTACACCCTTAAAATGAACAAGAGTGTAAATCTGTCTTTAACTCACACTCTTACAACCAGAAGGTGTGATGGTGTGAATTGTAGACCGAATTACGTTTTTATTCGCTTTATTGAACGGTGTGAAATAATTTACGCCCTTATAAACGAACACAGGTGTTAATCTGTCTATAGCTCATACTCTTACACCCAGTGGGTGTGATGGTGCGTGTTATAGACTGATTTACGCCTTTATTCACTTTATTTAAGGGTGTAATGTAATTTACTCCCTTAAAAACGAACAAGAGAGTAAATCTGTCTATAGTTCATGCTATTACACGGATTGGGTGTAATGGCGTGAAATATAGGCCGATTTACGCCTTTATTAACGTTTAAGGGTGTAAATTAGTTTACAGTGTAGGCTATATGTGCTCTGGCGCGTAGTTTCCCACGAAAATTACTAAAGGAAACTCTGGCACTGAAATTGTTCAGATGTGTGCACGGTGATGATTAATTAGTCTATGGATTTGTCTGATCTTTGCGCTTCTTCGGACGTTATTGTTACATTACGCATGTAGCACTATGCATCTCTAAATCTCCAAGCACTGATATTTTTTCTAAGCAAAGCAAGTCAATCAGTCAGTGACCTCGTGCTTAACAACTGCGTATTGTGGCATTCGTAAGCGCAATATTTTGTCGAGAATGGTCGATAATTGCGAAATCACACAACCGTTTTGAAGTAAAAAAGGACGAAGTTTGGGCAAATCCACGTACGACTCTTCATTCCCATGCTGTTTGAACTGCCATGCCTGGAACTCCCGTGAACACGAACACCGAAGTTCCTTCTATACTCGTGGACTAAGAGAACAATGCACAGGCTAAACTTGTGGAAGTTAGAGCGCTCCTGAAAAGAGTTACACGTTCGCATCCGCGTTTGTTAAAGCATGGAAAGAGAAAGCATAGGCACTTTATTTACGACAGCAACGTAAGACAAAATACACTGAGTGTGAAATTCGACTTATTTTCCTGCTTTTCTCTTCCTCATTTCAAAAAAAGAAAGGAAATTCCGAAACTTTTGTACGTTGAAACTACGCCGAAACTGAAAGCCCTGTGAAATTCTAGATCGGCCGGACTATGTGGCGCAGTAATACCCATGCGTAGAAACTTCCCCCTTGTAGCTTTCCTTTCATTGCCGCAGAACGTTGTCCGCTGGTACAGTAACTTTTGGAGGAAACTGTATATATAATCCGTTAACGTAAAGGCTTCACGCACAGCAATATAAACCTTCAATTCCCGTTCAGCACCAGAGTTCGGCTGCCTTTGTGTTCGTCCACGCGTCCACAACTGCGCTGCTTTTGGAACAACCAATGGCCAACCAACTATCCCATCAAGATCTCTTCCCTTCGCCTTACTGATAATAATAATAATAATAATAATAATAATAATAATAATAATAATAATAATTTATTGTCCCTTAAGAACCCCTTTCAGGGTATTATATAAGGGGGGGGGGGCAAGAGCATCAATAAACACTATGGTCGTTATTATACAATGGCTAACCTATTTGTGCAACGGTGAACTGAACTTTGGAATGTTTGGAACGCTCAAATGCGCCGCGCGCGTACACACACCGGGTGCAGACTATAGTCCTGAAAATGCGGTACACGCATCGCTAAACGTTTCGGGTGCGGCTTGCATTGCTTTTCGTTAGGCGCTCGACTATACGCAGCGGTCTGGATGCGTAATGAGCCCGCCGTCGATGAATCGATACGCTGTATAAGAGCCTGCAGGAAGTCGGGAGCTTGAAAAGGATGCGTGTGCGGCTTTATTTGGGTGTTGGACCAGTCTCTCGCGAGTAGAAGCGTACGAGTGTGGCATCGAAGACGCAGTGTTTTGCATTCGGTGCCAGTCAGTGGCAGCGCAAAGCTAAGCTCTGTTTGTTTACTTAATTACTGTAGACAGGCGGGGAGGTGGGCTACGCCACTGCCGTTATTGAAGGTATGCGACTGCGTTTCCGGTATAGCAGTTTCTTTTTTCTAAATTTTAGCCTATACATAATTTTCAAAAATTGCCTGCGGCAGACAGCACGATTGTAATCTTTGAACATGAAGGGCTCAAATGGGCGGACGAAGCTTCCACAATAAATCGGAAAATGCAGAATCGCCTAAATGAAGATTTTAGAATTGGGTTTTCGACTAGCTGCTTTCCTGTACATTATGCAATTTACGAATCGCAGCCGGTGATTTTGCAAGGCACATCGGCTTGGAACGAATTCTCAGGATGGCGCCGGTTTCGAGATATGCACCGTCAAATTTGCGGTAAATATGCGCAATTGTTCCACTTGCATATTTTATTAACTATATGCAGTTTTGCGCATTGAAGCACAAAAGTAACTGGAGCGTCGATGCATTTCGTTGCACGCTTTGGCAATGAATAGCTCGAAACTGGCTTGGCTTTATCCTGTGAAATTGTTCCAAGCTGATGTGCCTGGCGAGCTGTACAACTATATGTGCCGTAACAACACGTGATTAGTGAAAGTTTGTTCACTGGCCCAATATTTGAAGAGGATTGTTGCAATTAAATGAAGACGTTAAAATGTAATCACTGTTGGTAGCGAATACTTTATTTAGGCCGTCAATTTTTAAATAAAGATTTTAAATTTGTAAATTTTCTGAAAACGAAACTATCGATTTTAAACTCGGTAACTTAGCAATGAAAAACGATATCACAATGTAACTTGCGTCCAATAGTACATCTAAAGGGGACAAAATAGATGTGTTATAAATGGCTCTCGATTAGACCAATGCAATAAACTCGCATAAAATATAACTTAAAATGCCATATTAAATACCGCTCTAGATGCTCTGACGGTTGCAGTTTACAGGCCTGTGATATCTGTTTTTTTAGGCATAGATCTACAAACTTTGTGCTTCTATTTCTTTTTTTCAAACTTGTCAACATTTGGAAATGCCTTTAAAAAAATACAAGCCCGAAATCAAAATTCCGCTTCCTACACTCACTATAATTTAACTTTCTCTCTCAAATGCAACAGTGTGATTAAAACCTACTTCCCCGTCTAAAATTATACGCCACAGGCACGTTCCCCGAGTCTGTGCCTTGGAAGCCACCGCAGGCACCTCTTACCAGGTTTTAGTTTGCTTCTAGTCTTAAATCTTGCCATTCTGTCTTACTTATAACAAATATGAAGACTAAGACATGCAATCTCTACATAAACGTTCGCTATACGCAACAGTTATATCGGTGACACACGCACACTTCTTATCGCGGCCGGGGCTGATCGGGGCCGGATTTCTTTATCGCGATCGACAGCAGCCCCTGCTACACGGCCGAACGATCCGGATCGAGTTATTATCGTCTGCTGATCGTCTGCGCAATTCTTTGGCTGCAAATTCAGATTTACAAAATGCGGTTACGTTTGGATAACATCTCGATTTTACAACTTACTACTTTGTCGATAAAGAAAAGTTTCTTTTTTTTTACCGTATGTTATTGAGCTGCCTTCACTTTTTGTTTTTTGAGCGCTTTCAGAATATACTGCCCTAGAGAGCGCAGACGTCAGTCTGCGACCGCGATCAAAAACCACGATCGTCACTGGTCGCAACGGGCAAAAAAAAAAAAAAAAACTACTGCACGCAGACACTTGGAATCAAGCAAAGTGCACCGCGAATAGCCGCATGCGTGCGAACAGACCGGCAGTCTAGATGTAAGAACCGCTTATGCGCGACTCCCTTACCTAAGCAACCTATGCTGTATGCAGCAGACTGGAACAAGCTAGGCGGTCGTTTACAACGCCGTAAAGAGTCTTTTCTTTTTTACGTTTACGAGCATCGGGCAAGAGGTAAGGGGCGACGTTTCGACCTTGAGGAGCCTCAGCGCTGTCGGAACCAGTCGGCAACTGCGCGCCTGAATGAAATATGCCTCGCATCGACGCGAATACTCCGCCCCCCCCCCACCCCCCCTTCTGAACCTCGGGTGGGGCATCGCAGGTGCGGCGGCCACCGGAAGCCGGTGCCGCGCGCTCTGTTCAGAATGGAGGGGGGGGGGCGGAGTTGTCCCGTTCGGGGACGGTATACCAACGTTACTGCAGACGTCGTACGCGCGTACTATGCACCACCCGAGTTCTCGAGCCCCGATACACTCTGGCTCCGCGTAGGTTGCACCCAAGTTGCACCGAGTGGAACGACAAGTGGCACGTGAAACCCCCGAACAAATATTATTCGGCACCGTAGCGCCATTTATGCCAGTTACCATAGGGCATCCGAAGCAACTGGCCCGGTTATCTGGGTATGCTATGTAACGATGTTTACTTCACTTTTTCTTCTTCTTTCTTCTTTTAGGTAGAAATAGACAGAGGAGTAGTAGTCGCCGTTTGCTGGAGACGGCTTCTTCATGTCACTTGGTTAATAATGGAGGAGAAAAAAATATATAAGAAAAGGACGAATTTCTTGCGTTAGGTGAAGCCTAAGTAAACCAGAACTGCACTAAACGACAAACAGCAGAAGTATATACTCGCCGAAAAAGTTCTCGTTGGAACAAACTCAGCGACTGTCCGGGGTACACAAGTTTCAGATGAAAGCGTGATACGCTCGGACGTCACAGTAAGGTCCAATACAGGTCGCAAATGCGGCCAGCCTCTTCGAAAAAGCGTTGAAGCGATTCCGCAGTTTTGCGATGTAGTGCCTTTTAAGGCCACGTGCCTAATACTTCGGCAAGTGAAAAATTGGCCGATGTGAGTCGATCAAAGGCCGTCCTTGTCCCGGACGCATGTCTATGCGTAACGTGTCCGGCGCATGGTACATTTGTCCTCGTCATCGTGACGTATTCGACGCGTCGTCGAAGCTGAGTGTCTATAGCACGGCACTTCATTCATTCTTTTACGCTATCCTCCAACCAGTTCGACACGGACTCACGTAGTTCTCGCTTGAGGTCTCGTACACCGCGTGCGCCGTGTGTCGGACTCGCACATCCGGACGAGGTGGGTTTCCAAATTTTTTTTTTGCGTGTGAGCCGACGCATTCGTAGAAGCATCGGCCATTTCATTTCCATCGATTCCGCGCACGGTGAGTGAGAACGCAATGGAATGTCACACGTTGTTTTAATCCTGTAGCTTGAGAAAGTTCTTTTGCGGAAGCATCCGGCCATTTCGTCTCCTTCCATTCCGCAGGGACTTGGAACCCATGCAAATGTCGCGGGCAGTTTTAAACCCTGAAGCTAAACATTTCGACATAATTGCCTGTCTGGTTGGGATATTGATTAGGACTTGAGACTGACTCCAACCAAATAACTGAATTTTATTAGCCCGACGTTTCGGAGCCCCCCGAAGAACAACTCCCTGAAGAGGTAGCCGAAAGGGCATCCGAAACTTCGGGCTCCGAAACGTCGGGCTAATAAAATTCAGCTATTTGGTTGGAGTCAGTCCCAAGTCCTAAGTTTTCAACCCTGTATAGCTTGAGGAAGTTCTTCCAGAATAGCGTATAGGCTATGCACATGCGTCTATTTGTCAAACTCTGACGGGCGGCGAAGTAATACACGCGTCCTGAAATACCAGCCTCCAAAAGCCGTTGCTTTTTTCTTTCATTGCCACATAAACATATGTATCCGCTGGTATATACGGAAAGACTGTAATAAAAACGGCCCCAAAAGAAAGAATACACGGATCCAAACGATAATAATTTTACGGCAGAATTGAACGAGCACACCCAGCTTCGACCGGCGCCCATCTCCGGCCGTAAAACACCGCGTCCTTTCGAATGTGCACGCCGGGGCGAAGAATTGAACCCGCGACCTCGGCGCACCCGAGGACGAGACAGCGGCGTATAGCACGCAAAAAAAAAAGCAACCTCCACGCACCTGTTTCTACACACACACGGCACGCGCCCTGAAAATAGAGAAACGTACGAACGAATCGACGAACTGGAGAGAAAGAAAGAAAAACAAACTAGGAAAGAAAGAAATCTCCCGCGAAAGGGAAGAAGGTGGTTCGGCCTTGAAGGCGGGAAGCCGCGCAAGCAGCAAGCCACAACGAAGCGACTCTCCGACCCTTCTTGAGGACAAGATATAAATAAAGAAATACGTAATAAACGCGCCAACTGCACCGATAATAAGGATACTGAACGAAAAGAAAACATATCTATATATTTTGGGAACCTTTTACAGCAGCGACGAATAGGTTTGTTTTTCTGGCGGGCGACACCGGGTGAAACGCCGGAACCGATCGAGCTTCGCCCCAAGCCACTTGTGGCTTCGTGTGAAGCTTGCGTACGGACAGTTCTCGTGGAGTGCGATTGTACATTGCATTTTCTTCTCACGCCACTGCACCACGTGTCGTGATTACATCGGTCTTTCTCCTCCGACCGTGTGCTTCCAAAGGCAAAGTGAGATCGCGTGCCGTACGTCTTCTTCGTGCTCTGTTCCTACCTTGATCTAACGAACTATGCTTGCTGCCAATCATCCATCGTTGGCAGATGACATTTAGCCAGAAATTTCGTACTGTGCATCCGAAAGACGACAAGAAAAAAAAATTATCTGTTGAATATGGATAACACTTGTACATGAAGGGCTGAAATTTAGCCTTACACGTTGAAGGCCGGTGTCTCTGAGCGTAAGGAACAAATCATAAAGTTTGGACGGTAAGTTAGCGGGAGGTTTAACATTGGCCCATTTTAACGACGTACGTATTGGGCGATTCCGGTAGGGGTATTATAATTCCATTTCGGCAGTACGGAGAGAACGCGGGGAACACACAATGTAGAGCAGATATGCGGAGTTGCGTCTGACGATAACTAGTCGTCGTGTGGATGAGAGCACAAGTGACTGATTTATTAGTTTAATTACTAACTCTATATTCCGTTAATTTATCTTTATTAATCACCAATTTTCTTTCGGACTAACAACACAGATGGACAGAGAGACTTTTAGGACAGGTTATATCACAGGCAGAAAGAAAGAAAGAAAGAGAGGAAGAAACACACGCACACACGCACACACTGTGTCAACACGTGAACGCAAATGAGCGCCGCGTCTCTGTGCAACACAGACGGACAGAGAGAATTTTAAGACAGATTATATCACAGACAGACGGACGGACAGACAGACGTTTAAGACAGGTTATATCACAGGCAGAAAGAATGAAAGAGAGGAAGAAACACACGCACACATTGTGTCAACACGTGAACGCAAATCAGCGCCGCGTCTGTGTGTTCGTGTGCCTTTTTAAAACGTGTCATCGTCTTGTTAGCGCCACACCAGTTTTCCAAGAGATGAGTGAGTAAGTACTGTGGCGACCAGCAACGTTTCCGCAAAACGAGGTGATACGACGCGAAACGGCGAGGGTGCCCTCTTGCGTGACAGGACATTATTTGCGGACGCATGACATTTACGACGAAGTATAATTGCCGCCATTTACCTCAGCCTCTATGAAGACACATCATTTACTTTTCTTCGGGCCCTCTTGTGTCGCGATGGAAGCAGCGCTCACGTCACATAACAGGAAGAATGCTCGGCTCGGGGAAGAAAAAAAACACTTTCTTTAGAAATGTGCTTGAGTAAGTAGTCCTCAGAATCGCGATGCAGTTGTGATGGTGCAAGTCATGCTATAAAAAACATAGGAATCCTTGTCCTTGGCCTATCCCTTCCCATTTTTCCTACCTTTTATTTCTTCAGCGTCGAATGGTTACTTCCTTATCGCCAGTTCCTGCTGCAGATTTACGTGCTCAAGTTATTAAAATGTTCAATTAATAAATCTACGCGAGCAATTGCTGTATTTGTTCAATCTCCTTTAATTTCTTTTGTGTTTGAGGTGATAGAAAATTGTTTTTGTTGCATGGTGACAGTGAATAATGACACGTGTAGTTCTTTATCCTTATCGGGCGACCCAGATGTCACGTGGTTGTGACGTTAAAGAACACTAGCAATACTGTGAAAGACAAAACTAACTTTTATTGGGCGAACCTGTGCCCACAAAAACAGGATACACTCAATGCTCAACGAAAGCGGCGAACACAGTCTACGATTGTTGAAAATCTGATCAGCGGGTCAAGCGCGTCAGCTTTTATACATCAGTCGTCGAATGTTCCAGAGTAATCGCTGGGACCGGCGTGTCTTCCACAAAGTTCTACATTATTCGCGTCGCGCATACATGCAATCATATTACACAAGGTTCGGTCACAGACAACGGATGGAACCATTGATAACATTCCAGAAACTTCCTATACATGCAGGCGCGTCCTGCGCTGTGCGATAACATTTGTTAGGCGGTGAAACGTGGTCACCCGATAAAGATAAAGAAGTAGACATGTCAATATAGAGTTGCTCTGTTCATTACTATATCAATGTTCATTACTCGTTCGTGTTGAGTCATTTTCGACATTAATGTTAACAAGTACAATGGTTTTGTATACATCTGCCCAACCTTCAATTCCTTAAAACACGTAATATGAGAGGTCCCACAACAGTGGCTTTGACTTCGGGATCTCTTTCCGTAGCTACTGATTTTCATCACGTATGGACAATAAACGGCATCTCTCCATGATGAAAGTTTTAGCACAGTTACAAAATAGCAAATGCTTGGCATAACGGACCACAAGTGCGGTCTTTCGGTATAGCACTAATTTCGTGAATACGCGGCACAGTTCTCAGGGAAGCCCACAGTGCCATTCGGAAGGCCGATCGCTTGCAGTAATAACCTCACGACTAAACGGCACCGTAGCAGCAAACCGGAAACAACACAAAATTGCGGCTTGTTTTCTGTTCATCGCTTTTCTCCTCAGGAATCCTAGCGTTGCTACGCCCCTTATCGTTGCAACCCGCAGTAACTGAGGTAACAGTTAACGACGAACCATTCTCAGACGTATATAGCTGTTACGTGCGTCATCTGCCACTATTACATTGGACGTCTGCAACATTACATCGTCTGCAATGGTTCTCCAAGTGGACTCCTTGGACCTGGCTGTTTTAAGTGCCGTCTGGCATCACTAATACGCCGTCTGCTGCACGGACGCACCATCTGGCTCACACTCCTTGAAATCGCCGCCTTCCCACTCACCGCGCGTGCCCTCGGACAGACGACAGCCGTGAAAAGGCCTCTCTAATACAAAGGTCGCGCATACAAAAGCAAATGCTTCCCAGCGCCATGCTGAGCGAACGCGTTTGCATTCGAACGACGCTTGTTTGGTTATGGGCGCGCTCCCGACAATCAAACAATCAAAGGGCTAAAGCACGCGCGTGTAGTGGCTGTGACCTTGGCGTGCAGCGGAACCATTCGACGTGTGCGGTCCTCCGGTGGCAATGGCTTGAATTGACTAGCGCTGCTTTCGCTTGCCAATGGAAAACATCATCGCGCCGCCATCGGCCTCACGCCCGGGGTGGTGCGCGGTAGTCGTAGAGTACGCTCACACAAGCGTGCGGCCATCACCAACGGAAGCAAACGCCCGCGGGGCCATCGCCTTCCGCCCAGCGTTCGCCGCTGCAACTTCAACCGAATCGCGACCCTCAATTCGCTACTGCGCCTTGCCCACGTGCGGCGCGCTTCGTCGTCGGCTGACCCAGTTGCGGCTCGCTTTGCGGCACGAACGCCGACTTAACGGTCGATTGGTCGCAGCAGACGAAAGCGCACGCGTCAGTCGTCTGCTGCATGGCGTGTATCGTCTGCAACGCGCACTGCGCCGTTTGCTCAGTGGGTTCCGCCGATGACGTCACGACCTGAGGTCCCCCGCTGCACGAGCTATCTATCCATCACGCTTCACGCCGCGTCTCGTAATTTGAATTACATAGATGGAAAGCGACACCCGCCCTTGTGTACACGTGCGACTGCAGGAGGGTTGTAGTACTACATCGGCGCTGTGGGCCGTGCGTGTCAAGGCCGTTTTATTTGAACGGGGTCCCTGCCGTTACTTGGATCTATCGTGTGTGTTGCTCGGCAAACGAGAAACGGCGGTAGCGGGGAGGGCGCGTTTGTTATTGGCATCAACATCTCCCGCTGTTCGCCGAAACGGATGTCGACGACATTGCCGCACGCATGTGCTACACACACAACGCCCTCCCGTGGCTTCCAAAGGAAAAACACAGGACAGTACAAAACGTTCGCCCTGGTGATAACCGTGTGAACGTTTTTAAATTCCAATTGCGAGATTGTGTTCCAGGCAAATTAAAATAAGTATGGCAGTGTGCTTTTACAGGGTGAAAATAATTATCATCCTGCTTGCGAAGGCATTCTGGAATGGGGACGCCTCTCCGAAGCTGCATGCACCCAATAAAAATGTTTATTCTCTCTCTCTGCTTGCCAACCCATGTTGTTCTTCTTAATTGGGCACGCAGGAAAATTTCTATATTATAGTCAGATGCGTTAACCATGAGATGCTCAAACACGATTCCTCATCAAGGAAACTTAGAACTTGTTCTTTATTTCTCGCAATGAAGAGTGTATTTGTACAAAAACAAAAAAAAATAAAATTGTGAGTATAAACTTGATTAGTAAATCAATTATTTATTTATTAATTGGATTACAAAACAATACACAACTGAAACCTCGCTCCAGCGAATCAGAAACGCTATGTTCAGAAACAAAGATGGTGCTTGCGCTCGCAATTCTTCATCTGTTTTTTTTTTCTTGGGGGGGGGGGGGGGGGAGTCTCTTCCGCCGGTGCATAGATTCGGGGAAGACTGGTTGTTACATTCGAGAAAATGCAATAACGTGTGGAAATCATGACAGAGAATGACACACTCGCACCAACAGGGAAGCCGATTGGAAACACTGTGTGTAGATATATTTGCCAAGTTTAAAGGGACTTCCATGTGATGGGAACGGACGGGGCTTACATGGCGGCTTGCTTATAGTGCGGTGCTCTATGTCGAAGTGATAACGTGTACTATATGTGTCTCGCGCACCAGACGGAGTGCCCTCGCATAAGGCATAGAAAGCAGCCTGAACCTTCCTGTGCATACTATATACTTTAACGATGATAGTCACGCTGGAGAACTACACGATGCCAAAATTGTGATTGCAGAATCACGCGCTACTGCTGTATCTTATTGGCTACGGCGTTGCGCTGCTGAACTAGAGGTCGTGGGTTCGATCCCGACCGCGGCGGCAGCGTTTCGATGGGGGCTAAATGCAGAAACACTCGTATAGATTTAGGTGCAAGTGAACAAGCAAGCAAACAAAAAGAACCGCGGGGGTCGCAATTAATCTGTAGTAGTAGTACCCCAATACGGCGTGCTTCGCAATGATATCGTGGTTCTGGCACGTATATAAAACTCCAGTTTTATATAAATTTTATTTCGGAATACCTGTACGGATGGTTTCGTGCCCATGGCAGAGAGACAGACAGCGCTAAACATCACGGAGAAGCGACAGCGGCGGTCACGCATGTACATGCAGTCGTCGAATCTATATAGGGCACGCATCATGGCGCGCGGTAAAAAAGCAAAATTGGATAGGGGTCGCGATAAATATCCTCTGTGACATCTCCGATCGTTTGGCAGGAGGCAAGAGTGTCCGAGATCTCAAAATGCTGCTCCAGTGCGCTTGTATCGCGTGACTCGGCACGTTTGTGATGAAGATGGGAGAAGCGCCAATCTTCCTGAGCTGCACCGCAACTTGCCTATAAGATCGGTACGTATAACAACACGGACAAACGATAAAACGCGCACCTCTGTCCTCTTTATTGTCTCATATTCCTTCGCATTCCTATCAAGGCCGGAGTCCGCGACGTTTGGGTGATGATGATGATGGTTTTGGTCGGCATCCGCTTCAGAACGGCGGCGGCGACAAATAGTCGCCTATAACCTGCTTCATCTGATCAAGTGCTATGTATGCATAGCAGTCTAGTATTTTGACTTTCCCTCCTTTTTTGTGTCTCTTCATTAGGACCTCTATCTCTGTATGTTCAGTTACCTAGCCATAGATATATATAACGACTTCGCTCCTATCAATCTATTCCCTGCTTTTTTCCACCAATACTCTAAACGCCTCTTCCTTATTGGAACCATTACATTACATTCCGTTCCATAAGCAAGAGTTTCGTAGCGCCCTATGGCCGGTGCAAGCTGTCTTTCAGTTTCAGTTTATTGATGCGATTAAAAATTTTTTTTACAGAAAGAGTAACTCTAGGAGGTCCCATAGTCAAAGACTGAGGAGGGACCTCCAGTCTGCCTCACGCTGCCTCACGACCAAGCGAACTCGCAAAACGCATGCACAAGTTGCTCGATCCGCGTGTACTGCTGTTATACGTTGACGTTCGTCGATTGTCATCACTCTATAAGGCGTGCCCGCCGGTGTCCACGGAGCTCGCGTTGCGTGACGACGCGCTTCCGCGGCGTAGACTGTAACCACAAACGCGCGTTGCCAATTTGAATAACCTTCGGGTGCGTCCACTATAGAGAGAGCTCCCATAGTTAACTCGCTGATTGCCGTGATGATTTCGAGCCGCCGTCGCTTGTGCAGACGACGTCGACAAGGAGACAACGCCGCTGCATAGCTCACGCAGGCAAGTTCGTGCGACGTTCGAGATTGGTCTAATGAATCCCGCAGCGCCCGGTTGGCGATGGGCCAATCGGCAGGGTGGGGTCTGATATAGAGAGTGGCGCCCTTGGCACTATATCTGGGCTACCGCTGGCGGTGCAGACGACGTCCTTTGTAGAGACGTCCAGGAGACATCCAGAAGACGACGACACGAGACGAGCTAGAGCGTCTCGTGACGGATGGCCGCGCGGCCCTGACATTGCCATTGAAAGCCGCGGCGGGCGCGGGAATCAGGAAAACGGGGCGCGTCGCTGAGATCGCGCGCGAACGATGCGCGAAGGCTCGCCTGTCAGCCGGTCGGGACAGGCGGCATTTAAACGGCGCTTTCGTGTCTCCGTAAATGGTCGCGATGACGTAAAGCTATCATCCCGTGTGTCGAGATTATAATCCAAATCCGCCATTATATAGCCCTCCGTGATCGGTCAAAATGTTTCTTTTTTTTTTGTGGGCCGCGCCCATTCCACCCGGCGAAGGGCAAACGGCGGATCTGGAACGAATTTGATCAGAGGGAAATGGTCTTGCATTACCGCGATCTAAACTGGGAACAGAAATCCTAGACGCAAACTGCCGAAAAGCTAGGGTGTTCGAAGAAACAAAAACAAAAAGATGTCTCAGTTTCGCCCGTATAGGGGCTGAAGCATTGACAGCGGTAGCAATGCACTAGACTATTACAGGAGATTACGTATACGTGTAGCCTAATTCATGGGCAGCCAACTGTAACATCCGCTTATCTATATGCGCCCTGTGACACGGCGAGCGGACACACGTGCGCGTTAAATGAACCGCACGAGCCGCTCTCAGTTCATTCAAATCGCAGTATAGACTGAAAGCAATGTCCAATTTGATGTACAAGGACTCTCAGGAGCATATGCTCTCCGTTTTGCACATGTGTTACTGTAGATCAGCCCGTGTAGCCTTTCTCACGACGCTGTAGCAGGCATAGCTTTTCAATCAGGCCAGTTTCGGAACTCTCTCTCTCTCACTCTATCTCTCTCTCTCTCTCTCTCTACACACATATATATATATATATATATATATATATATATATATATATATATATATATATATAGCTCGTAGGACCACCTGTTTCAGAATGCAGTGATTGGCGCTCAATCGTCGTGGATAAGAAAAATGGAAGTATGAATAGTACAAGTACAAATACGTAACTCTGCACCGAAAAAACGTATCGCGTTTCCGCACATATATTGGAACATTAAAGCGGACAAATGTTGTACATGGTTTATAGCGCAGGTCAACGTGTTGAGGTGTTTACGAGTGCTTTGCAAAAGTCTTATACTCATAAATTAGTGATATATATATATATATATATATATATATATATATATATATATATATATATATATATATATATATATATATATATATTTGAGAGCGGCGTTTAATGTATTTTGTCCGCTTTAGATGACATGACCTTACCATGCGCAGCTTACAGAATTGCGTTATCCGCGTGTATTACAGTTACAGAGGTGAAGATTTGGTACTAGAGATTTTTTTTCAATTGTGCGACTTTGAGCAGCTTTCGTAAAGAAAAATTCTAAATAAAAATCTGATTTCTACTGTAACATATTTTAATATTTTATCTTAAGCGCACCGAACTTTATTAAAATGGGTGCAGTAGAGGCCGAACAAAACATTTTCTCCTTTGCCATGTATTTTGAAAGGAGCTTGCGAGCCATCGCTTCCGCTTGACACCTTTCCACAGAAAGATACTCACGAGCAAGCCCATGAGTTTGAACCAGGGCTTGAACCTGCTGACTTTTAGCCAGAGTTTGAATGAGAGTTTTCTCGGCACATTCGCTATATTGGAGCGAGTAAAAATGAGAATCAAAGCTTCGTAATTATCGCAGGCGATCGCCATTAATAAAATAGGTTGCCATTAATAGATATAAGATGGATTGCCTGATTAATATATAAGGTTGATTGCGTAACAACATAGATTGCCATAATTAAGATTGCTAGTAATAGGAGAGGTGATCATTACCATCGGCGAAACCACGTACGGCCATGAGGCTGGCTTGCACTGTAGGATTTATTACTCTTGGAATACAACTTTTTCTTTGTTTATTTATTGTTTTGTTTTATGCTTGCTGCATTCATAATTGTTCCGTTTACAGTTGATTTCTTGCACTAATTCGCTTGTGTTCTCCTCTGCGCTCGTCTTGTTTGGTATTTTATCTTGTGGCTGATTGTCGTAGCACGAATAATCTGTCGCCGTTCTTTCTTCTGGTATACAGGAAGGCGGTGGTATGGTTGAGATAGTGAACGGGAGGTAGCCGATATTCTATGGTTGACATTAAAAAAAGAATAAATGAAGTTGATCTGGGCACGCAATGCGTTGGGCGGACAACCGGTCGACCATTGCAGTTAGACATAACGCGTGCCAAGGGAAGGGAGGCGCAGTCGAGGACGTTAAATAATTAGGTGGGATTATGTAATTACATAGGGCATTTGCAGACACAGCTTGCAATCAAGTAGAGCAATACATTGGCCAGCTGGCTGGGAGAGGCCTTCGTCCTGCAGTGGACACAAATAGGCTGACGATGATGATGGTAGTTGTGTGATGATGACGATTATGATGATGATGATGATTGCATGACGCCAGCGGGTAAGAACATAGAAGCTCCGGGTGTCACCGTAGGTTGCACGCGGTGGAATATGGGATCGATGACTCAGTGGAGGGTGGGAGGCGGGGCGGGGGCTAGACTGACGGCGCCGGCGTTCCTGTGTAGTCTACGAGCCATTGTCCGCGGACGCTCTCAAAAGGTTCCGCACGCCTAATTTGCGAGGCGAACTGTGTCCTTACGCGCGACGAATGCGAACGCCGGTCACATGTTTATTCCTTCCCCCTTGTGTGTTCCTTTTTTCTTTTGGCGCTCTTCTAAATTACGACTCGACCTCCGGAACCTCTGGCGGCCTTGACGTACCAGGCTTGAATTATGGCATCTCATGCTGATGACGTGGCAGCTCTCTCTCTCTCTCTGTCTCCATCTTTATTGCTCCTTTCCCGTGTGACGTAATGTGAAGGACGCCGTTCGAATTCAATGCTGGCGCGTTTCGCGGGTAGCTGATGGCGTGCAGAGGCGCTGTTTCTTGAGACAGCGGTATATATACGTCCGTCGAACACGAAGCGCGTTGTAACAGTTCGCTATCACTACCGTTCACTAACGGTTCACTAATCTCGCTCACTGTACATGCAGCGTGTTTCACGTAACTTAAACCAAAATTATCAAAGAAGTCTGGATAAAAAAGGCATAATACCCACAGATAGGAGGCTTTCTTTTGTACGGGTTGACCATATTTAAGTTTTCCGGGATTTCTAAAAATCGCCTGTGGCAGATAGCATAATTCTTGTCCTTGAGCTGGAATACTCGAATAGGCGGATATTGCTAGCACGAGAAAGTGAAACACATATTCAACTAGTGAACAAAAATTCACGAGTTAACGTGTGAATTAATTATATTATGGCACATATTGCAATTTACGAATTGCAGCCAGTGTGCTTGCTAGGCGCATCCACTTGAAGTTAATCTCCAGGATGACGCCAGTTCCGAAATAAGGTTTCCCATAGGGTGGGACGACATACATGGGCTTCCAATTACTTTTGTGCTTCAACGCAAGAAAGAGCGTTTTGTTAAGATAGTAAGTGGAACAGCAGCGCATTCTTACGGCGAGTTTGACGGCGCATATGTCCAAACTGGTCTGGTTCTGGAAATTAATTCCAAGTGGATACGCCTGGCAATCTCACCGGCTACGATTCGTTAATTGCAATATGCGCCCTAAAGTAATTAATTATGAAGTTAACTAGTGATATTTTTGTTAATTAGATGTATGTGTTTCGATTTCTTGTGCAAGTAATGTGTCTGTTTCTGTGCACAACCCATCTCAAGGAATAAAACTACGTTATCTGCGACAGGCGATGTATTAAAAAATTACGGAATGCGTAAAAATGATAACTCCCGACGGAAGGACAAAGTCGTAATGAGCTCATTACAGTTCATTAGCGCAGAAAGCAGTTCGAGCGCTTTTTCACTACCTGAAGGCAACAGACTTAAGTTCCCGACTATAGACATCCACACCTAAGTTCTCTCTCTCTCTCTCTCTTTCACTCCCCATTTCCCTCCCCACGTGTAGGGTAGCAAACTGGACTCAGTCTGGTTAACCTCCCTGCCTTTCCTTCTTCCCTTCTCTCTCTCTCTCTCTCTCTCTCTCTCTCTCTCTCTCTCTCAAGTCTGCTACGCTCTCTAGCGGTTGCTTAAATAGTGCCGTTTCAGTAAACTTTTTTATCGTTCAGGAATGTCTCTGTAACGTCCGGTCTGTCGTCCACGCTGTAACGTCCCACAGAACGCCCGACGCCGTCGCAATGCGCTGCAGTTCACTACGACGGCGACCATCTTGTTGCGCCACCGAGTACGCCGCTCAACTTTGCTCACAGCTTGGTGGCGCAACCCACCGGCTCGTTCCAAAGGGGACGCTCATAACATCCATCCATTCACAGGTGGCACTTGCCATAGAGTTTTCTACTTTTTTGTAGGAAACTCTATGGCACTTGCGAAACGGCGTCTGCTCGGCGCGTTTCCGGTACCGCAGAATGTCTTCTCCGAAAACGTTCGCTGCTCGAGGTTGCAATCGAAATGCTGCCGTTCTCGCTTGCTCGCGTTAGTGTGTGCGCGTATGCGCGTGTTTGCGCGCATGTGTGGCGGTTGCGTGCGTGTGCATGTGTTGGCCGGTCGCGTTCACCATATAACATGTCCAGCTTCAGGATTGGCTAGAATGTTCTCTTGCGAAAAATTCTGGCGTCAGAGCTCTTTGTGGACGGGGGCCGCAGAATGTGCGTTTTGCTCTCGGACACGCATTCAGAGCGATTGCATGGTGCGCCGATGGATGGATGGATGTTATGGGCGTCCCCTCTGGAACCGGGCGGTGGGTTGCGCCACCAAGCTCTTGCTATTATACAGCCTAATGTTCTACCTAGGTTAAACAATGAAAAAACAAAGCACGATGAACTCCCACAACCAAATTTTCCGATCCCCTCTTGCGAACTGTGCTTTTGTACGTCTCCGTCTTTGTCGTTTCCCTACTCTTCTTCCACCAATCCTGCAATCGCCTCTTGCTAATCGCTATTGCCGGATGTGTTTACTTTTCCACCGAATTTCGACGCCCGTCGCCGTCTGTCGGGCCGCGCAGGGGGCTGCGGGTTTCTGAAGGAGCAGCAGACGACAGAGGCCGTGCACGCCATGACGAACTAAAATGGTCGGCAAGCGTGCGATAAGAACACGGCACTGTGAAATAATTTTCACACATAAAAGCGAATGAGGCTGTAAATCTGGTCTATAACTCATACTCTTACACCCTTTGGTGTAAAGAGAGAGAGTTATAAGCCGATTCACACCCTTATTCACGTTTAATGCTGTAAATTGTTTTACAGTGTGAGCGCTGTCATGGCCGTTCGCTCCGCCAGTTTCGGCGGTCTCCAGCCAAAGATGGCTGCCGCCTTACAAGCGCGCCGCAGGTTCTGGTTTAGGGAAATTCTGTCGTCTTTCTATTGACCTTTGCTTGCCTCCTGTCGACTATCTATGCAATTGACTATCGTGCACTATTATTATTATTATTATTATTATTATTATTATTATTATTATTATTATTATTATTATTATTATTATTATTATTATTATTATTATTATTATTATTATTATTATTACTTACCGGGGAGGTATATCTCCGAAAGGTGATGGACAGAGAATGAACGTCCTCTGGTCGCGTATTGCTTCGGTGTCGGTGCTACTTTCACTCGCGGCAAGCATTGTGTTCAACCCTCTTCGCAACCGAGCTATTTTCAGGCCGCCAGAAAGGCCAGTCGTCACGGACACACAAAGGAGCTTGACACGCGGGGTATCAAAAAAGGGGGGAGGGTCAGGGGGCGGTACCCACGCTGCAAGTTGCTGTTGTGAAAAGCCTTCGAGTCAAAAAGCCTTGTCTCATAGCAGACAAATCCAGCCCATACACTCCCCCTCCCCCCACCTCATCTATTAACGCCTTTCGAAGCTCGCTATAAATGCGTGCATTATTGCAAAAGTAGTTGCAAAAGACGTCGGCCAGCAAGGAGACGGAAGGCGTCGATCATACTTTCTCTGTGCTCTAGTTATATCTAATAACCTTTGTTTCTAAGCGGGCTAAACGAGAAGGCCACAGGAGGATGAAAGCTCGATAGACAGAGAATATGAAGGGAGCATAAGGTTAATCAGAAAGGTGTCCGGTTGGCTACCTTACACAGGGGAAAGGGGAACATAAAGACGGGCAGATACAAAGAGGAGGTTTCGTCAACACTTGCGCGGTATAAGGAAGGTGTCACGTGGTCCCGCGATCGCACAAGCCCCCCCCCCCCCCCTCCCGAAGGAATAATTAGCGGTGCTCAATTGGCGGATGTTCTAGTTTAGGCTAAGAGCGAGTAATTCAATAATGGATATAACGAAATAATTCTTGTTCCCCCTTCAACTTCGTTATAACGAGATTTTACATGTTGGAAGTTACGGAACGCGTGGAGCAAATAACCGGTGGCTGGAATAACCGAACGTTGGCGACAAGGGAAGGGAAAGACAGTTAAGGGGGAGACGGAAGAGGATTACATGGCGTGAGATATTACGAAATTCGCGTACGATGGAGCCAATGTGCTTACAGGGCGATTGGAGATCACACGGGGATTAAGAGAGAGCGAAAACGTTAAGGAAAGACAAGGATTTGCACCAGATGCGTGTCTGGTTTGCTACCCTAAGCAGGTTAAACGGGTCTAGGGTATGAACCAGGTGTAAATAAAAAGAGAAAGCACTAAATGTGTACATTCGTTCCGCGGATGATCTTCAGTCTACGTGATCCAACGTGGGGCGGAGTGAAATGCACTGGTTGTTATTATGGCGTGTTGTTCACTCAGAGAAGCGTTTGTTACGCAATGGACATAATAATAATAATAACAACCAGAAGGCGCAATCATCCGTGATTTTTTTTTGTAGGGTCAATGACATTTACACTAAATTTACACCCTCCGGTTTCATTTCCTTTCCACTAAAACGAATTCGTTTAGTTGCACTTTTGCTGTGACTTAATCCTTCGTGTTCGTAAAATCACTGTCCACAATCTAATCCTGATTACAATCAACATATTCTCAAATTCTGTTTGAATTTTTTTGCATTTCTTCTTCTTTTATTTTTAAACTGCCCGGTTTCTGACCAACCTCCGAGAGCAGGTATGTGCAACTAACTCCTAGGCTCCGCATTTGCATCCATATGCGAAAACGGCTCTGCCGAATCAAACTGTGGCCTTTATGGGCTGTACCCCAGCTGTTAGAGGCGTGAGAGTGAGGTCAAAGAAGAAACTGACTAATTGAGCAGGCTCGCAGTCTTTTTCCGAGAGCCGCGATCCTCGTTCCCAATTGACTGGCCTGACCCGTAGCATTCCCTGCAATGCACGTAATTACTGAGGCGAAGTGTAGGGACAAGGTCACCCGGGGAGAAAGCGAGCGGTTTTGCGCTGGCGGCTTTCAAGTTTGCGGTTGGCTGGTGCGACCGCGAAGCAGAAGGAGAAAACACGAACAAAGAAAATGTACTTTCAAACGGAATCATGGTTTGACCTGTTCAGTTCTTTTGTTCCGGCCGTCCTGTGTGAACGCTGAGCGCGCTCGCAGAAAGGCTCGAGACAACACAAAGCGGCAAGTGGGCGAGTGATCTTAATGGAAGAAAGGGAGGAGAAAAGTACAGCGCTGTCACTGCCTCTCGTGCGAGGGCATATCCGCAGCGCTGTGAGCGTGGGGGAGAGGGAGAAATGGTAAGAGAGAAAGATTGAGGGGATAGGGGAGAGGAGTAAAGCGGTAAGGTACGTACATGAAGACGGCGCGGTGAGTGGGCAAGCGATCATTTCCTGCGAGAAAGCTATAGGTTTGACGGCTGTGTCGAGTCGGCGCCGGAAAGGGGCGTGACGCCACGTGAAGTCGTGGAGCGCCGACGAAAAGGGTTCGTTATTTCGCGGATGCCGAACGTTCGTTGTTCGCTATATGCTATATTTAAACTACCGGAACGGAGGCTCTTTCATATACAATATAACAGAGCCGTCAATATAGAGAGCTGCCAATATGACTGGCGGCTCTCTATACGAAGTGTCTATCGACTTCAAGGGTCCCAGAAAACTGGAAGAATGCAAACGTTATACTAATCCGCAAAAAGGGAGACGTTAGAGAATTGAAAACAATATATATAGGCCCATTATCTTACTCCCAGTATTATATAAAATATATACCAAGATAATTTGCAATAGACTAAGGGTAACACTGGACTTTAGCCAACCAAGGAGACAGGCTGGCTTCAGGAAGGGATATTCTACAATGGACCACATGCATGTCATTAATCAGGTTATCGAGAAATCCGCAGAGTACAATAAGCCTCTCTATATGGCTTTCATAGATTACGAAAAAGCATTTGATTCAGTAGAGGTATGAGCAGTCATAGAGGCATTGCGTAATCAAGAAGTACAGACCGCTTACGTAAATATTTTGGAAAATATCTAGAGATTCTACACTGCCTTAATTCTACACAAGAAAAGTAGGAAGGTACCTATAAAGAAAGGGGTCAGACAATGAAATACAATCTCTACAATGCTATTCCCTGCGTGCTTGGAATAAGTATAGCTGGGAAGGCTTAGGAGTAAGGATCGACGGCGAATATCTCAGCAACCTTCGGTTTGCTGATGAGATTATTCTGTTCAGCAACAGGGCAGATGAGTTACAACAAATGATCGAGGGCCTTAACAGAGACATTGTTAGAGTGGGGTTGAAGATTAATATGCAGAGGACAAAGATAACTATCAATAACCGGGCAAGGGAACAAGAGTTCAGGATCTCCAGTCGGCCTCTAGAGTCTGTGAAGGAGTATGTTTACCTATCTCAATTAATTAGAGGGAACCACGATCATGAGAAGGAAATTCATAAAATAAAAATGGGTTGGATCGCATACGGCAGACATTGTCAGCTCCTAACTGGAAGCTTACCATTATTATTGAAAAGTAAGGTGCAGAATGAGTGCATTTTACCGGTGCTGTCATATGGGGCAGAGACTTGGAGACTGACAAAGAAGCTTGAGAACAAGTTAAGGACCGTGCAAAGAGCGATGGAACGAAGAATGGTAGGCATAACGTTAAGAGACAAAAAAGAACGGTTCGGATCAGAGAGCAAACGGATATAGCCGATATTCTAATCGTCATGAAGAGAAAAAAGTGGAGCTGTGTAGGTCATCTAATGTGCAAGTTAGATAACCGTTGGACCATTGGTGTTACATAATGGGTACCAAGAGAAGGGAAGCGCAGTCGAGGATGGTAGAAAACTAGGTGGGGCGACGAAATTAGGAAATTCGCGGGCGCTAGTTGGAATCAGTTGGCGCAGGACAGGGGTAATTGAAGATAAGAGGGAGAGGAGGCCTTCGTCCTGCAGTGGACATAAAATAGGCTGTTGTTGTTGTTGTTGATGTTGTTGATGTTGTTGTTGTTGTTGTTGTTGATGATGATGATGATGATGATGATGATGATGATGATGAAAGAACTTTGCAAAGCTTCTGACACCCCGTATACAGCACAGGCTGGCTGAGCGAGAATAAATGAGGGGATCCGTGGGGCCCGATTTTTTCGTTATAGTCACAACCATATGAAAAAAAAACAAGCAATGAAGCCCTAGAATGCGTTGAGGAAATTAAATGTTATTTTTATTGAAATGTATAGAAATACTTAAAAAATGAAATAAAAGGGGATAGACGATAAAAAATTGACGCTGGCGCACGGGAGTCGAACGTACATCTTCTGCATAACACGTGTGATGATTTTACCAATTGAGCTGTAGACCGCTGTTGCCACAAAACTGACGTCACGGGATACACGCGTCGTAGAGTTGTCGTAGTGTCGTCGTAGAGTTTTCTTGCATTTCGCCCTCATCGAAATGCGACCGCCCCGGCCGGGAACAGACGTCGTCTGTTATGGTCTAAGACAGACGAACGGATGACGTCTGTTCTGGGACGTTAATATGTCAGCAAGTCCGTACAGCCGGTCACTCCAGTCAGTTGTCTCTCGGTGGAGTCAATGAGCGCAATCAGCACAGTCGCTCAGTCCTGTCAGTCAGTAAACTCGATCACTACGGTCGCTGAGCACAGTCGGTGCGGTCTCTCAGTATACAGTCAGTCAGCGCAGTCGCTAAGCCCAGTCGGTCAGTATACAGTTGGCCAATCAACCGACCAATCAATTAACTAATCACTGAATCAGCAAGCATGTATACGTGTTCAAGCTAGCTCACATTGCAGTTCTTGCGATCTTTTTTTTTTCATCGTGTAAAAATCCGCACGACAAGTGTGTCGCCCTCTGCGTGCGAGGTTAAACGAATACAAGGCATGCACTAATGTCGAGGACTCGCCTGCCCGGTGTACATTCTCGGTGGATCGAACATGCGCAAACTAGCAAAAACGCGCACAGGGCATATGATCAGTGGCATTATGCCTTTCTGTTGATCTGTGGAATTGAAATGGGGGTCGAAACATGTGTGCCTTATACATAAGGACACTCGCATCTTCCTGGCGTTCAATAAGGTTTTCATATAGCGGACAGCCGCTGCTGAGTTTGCTCGTCTGGCGCCCTGTTTCTTTCTTTCTTGTTTACAAACATAATTAATACTTTTCTCTACCTTGTGTTCTGTGGGGTCGATCTGCGTATTTACCTTTGTTTCTCAATATTCCTTTCTTTTTTGTTTTTTACATATATAATTGTTTTCTCTACCTTATGTTTCGTGGGTCCATCTAGTTATTCACCTTTCTTTCTTAATATTTCTTTCTTTCTTTATTCAAATATATAAATGAATGGTTTTCTCTACCTTGCGTTCCGTGGAGTCCATCTACATATATTTACCTTTCTTTCTTAATATTCTTTTCTTTCTTTTTTGCAAATATATATAAATGAATTGTTTTCACTACCTTATGTTTCGTGGGTCCATCTAGTTATTCACCTTTCTTTCTTAATATTTCTTTCTTTCTTTATTCAAATATATAAATGAATGGTTATCTCTACCTTGCGTTCCGTGGAGTCCATCTACATATTTACCTTTCTTTCTTAATATTCTTTTCTTTCTTTTTTGCAAATATATATAAATGAATTGTTTTCTCTACCTTGCGCTCAACGTGGGGGACCCATCTACATACTTATAAAGCTGTTCGATAAATTTCACAAAAGATCAAAAACAAAACAAGAACACCTGCTTTACGTCACCGAAACGAGCTTCACATTCCCTCCGCAAGCGTAAACAATGTCCCGCACTTGTGCCGCGCAGATCTTGCTTATACGAATGTCGAGCTACATGCGACAATGGAGAGTTTTAGGTTAGGGGACGCAAGGGGTTTGCGTACGCAAGGACTAGGGGCGACGGTACTGCGCATGCCCAGACCCAGACGTAGGTATCTGCGCATGCGCAGTACCGTGGCCCCCAGTTCTTGCGTACGCAAACCCCTTGCGTCCCCTAACCTAAAACTCTCCATTCTCAACGCGACCCGCCGTGGTTGCTCAGTGGCTATAGTGTTAGGCTGCTGAGCACGAGGTCACGGGATCGAATCCCGGCCACGGCGGCCGCATTTCGATGGGGGCGAAATGCGAAAACACCCGTGTACTTAGATTTAGCTGCACGTTAAAGAACTCCAGGTGGTCGAAATTTCTGGACTCCTCCACTACGGCGTGCCTCATAATCAGAAAGTGGTTTTGGCACGTAAAACCCCATAATATAATGTATTCTCAACGCGGCCGGGACAGCGACAAAGTGCGGTTTGGTTTGACGAGCATCGAAAAAAAATTTGCAGCGCTAATGAGACTTGTCTCACATGCAATGGAAGCTTCTCGGTACCGCGAGGTCAAGCTTTTTACGGATTGAAAGACGTCATCACTCGTTATCGCATCATATTATGATCAATTTCAGCATCGCGTTGCAGAAACAATAAATAAAGACATTATGAGCAAGCGTTAGTGCGGGATATTCTGTCCAAATACATCCATGGCAACTGAAAAACCGTTTTTCTCGACAACTGCTGCACCGAATTTTATCGCGGTTGTTACATTTAAAAAAAGTTAAAATTTGGAAATTGGAGGAAGCGGACTTTCAGCTTATGCCATCATATTTTCAGAAAATAATTCTTGAACATATGTAAACAAAAAAAAACACGAGAAAAAGACTACAATAATTCAAGGTTCAAGTTTAAAGCTCCGTAAATGAGCAACAATATATATATATATATATATATATATATATATATATATATATATATATATATATATATATATATATATATATATATAATATGCGTTCCGGGGGGGGGGCAGGACAACAGGTTGGCATTATCCCTCAAGAGAAAAGTGTATAACAGCTGTATCTTACCAGTAGTCACCTATGGGGCAGAAACTTGGAGGCTTACGAAAAGGGTTCTACTTAAATCGAGGACGACGCAACGGGCCATGGAAAGAAGAATGATGGGTGTAACGTTAAAGAATAAGAAGAGAGCAGATTGGATGAGAGAACAAACGCGAGTTAATGACATCTTAGTTGACATCAACAAAAACAGATGGGCATGCAGGACAAGTAATGAGGAGTGAAGATAACCGATGGTCATTAAGGGTTACGGACTGGATTCCAAGGGAAGGGAAGCGTAGCAGGGGGCGGCAGAAAGTTATGTGGGCGGATGAGATTATGAAGTTTGCAGGGGCCACATGGCCACAATTAGCACATGACCGGGGTAGTTGGAGAAGTATGGGCGAGGCCTTTGCCCTGCAGTGGGCGTAGCCAGGCTGATGACACACACACACACACACACACACACACACACACACACACACACACACACACACACACACACACACACACACACACACACACACACACACACACACACACACACACACACACACACACACACACACACACGCACCCACACACACACACACAGCTTCGATTGCCGTAAAATCCGCTGTTCCACCTTGGTATCGCTTCGTTCGCGCTGCTTGCGTGCACGCGCAATGAAACTCCCACCCTGTTGCTCCGGCGAGTTGGCACAAACCCTGCGCTAGCGCATATTTCTATGGGCCCCGTGGCGCGCGCATGGGGACTAGGGCGTTTCAGGAGCTAGGCGCGTTTTTTACACAACTAGGGACCTAGACTCCCCTAGGGCGAAAAGTTACCTAGATATATAGTTCCCTTTGGTGCCGCGGGGGCGGCGCTGCAGTCGACCGGCTGCACAGGCGAGCGAATGTAAATGCGCGGCCGGGATTCAATCCCGCGACCTCGTGCATAGCAGCCCAACCCCATAGCCACTAAGCAACCACGGCGGGTATTCTCTTAGTTATTTCGTTCATTTCTGCATTCATTATCTGCCTCTTTAGTTGTTTTTTTTTGTTATTCATTCTTGCTTTTTGTTCCTTCATTCACTCTTGGTTTCTTTCACTCCTTCAATTATCATTTTTCTTTGAGCCCGGGCGTTGGGATGCTGAGTTCAAGGTCGCCCCGGCCGCATTTCGGCGGAAGCGAAATTCAAGAGCATATTCTAGAGAAAGAACCCCGGTTGGGGCCAAAATTAATCCCGAGTCTACGGCGTGCCTCGTAATCAGATTGTCGTTTTGGCACATTGAGACTCCTGAATTTAATTTCATTCATTCAGTTATTTTTCAGCTCATTTATTTATTCACTCTTTTCTTTTCTCACTTCTTGAGTTATTCATTTATTTATTATTGTGATTTGATTATTGATGTTATTATGTGAGGTTCCGTGTATACTTAGGTATACGTATGCTATACACCATGCCATTCTATATGACATGCGGTGTATGCGGGGTCATAAAATGCCAAACCGCTCTATTACTCATGTTGCTCAAAGCAGGTATCACATTCTTGACAAAATTATTCCTCGGAATTCTGAGAATGGCAACGCAGGAACTATGGTCGCGATACAAAACGTAGAAAGCGCATGTCTTTTATTTTAAATAATCTGAAATTTAAATACTAACAGTGCGAAACAATGACACAGCGCAAACGCGCAAGTGATTTAATTTTGTTGGCGCGGATGTGCACTGCCTACGGAGTCGGCCCAGGAAAGAGGTTTCATACATAACCGATACGGAAAAGCGGTGGTAAAGTCGCTAAGAAGGACGTTGACTTTAATTAATAAGCATAAACGAAATTGTCCGATGGCAAAATTCAACAACAGTGGAACCCTGTAGCAAAGCAGCTCGTTTTTACAAAGTCAGCTTATACGTTTATACTTCAGTTCACACCGCCACTACAGCTATGAGCCTTGCACTTCCTGTAGTATTCTAACATGTTGTTGTCTCATTCATTGCTTCGCCATTGTAGCGGAAGTGTGATATCTTTTTTTTTTTCATCTTTTCATTCCGTCCTTCTTTTCCCTTCGTTTTCATTTATCTGTTTTCCTACTGCTCGCAGAACACGAACAGTAGGAATGGCGAGTTGACGGAGCAGCGGCCATAACGCCCGTTCTTGCCGTTTCGTCCTTGGTGAACGTGCCCCGCTGCTTCAATCTGTTAGGACGCGAGTTCGATGCAGGTGTATGTTTGGCGTTTTCCAGTTTCTCTGCAGCGCCCCCTTGTGACGCCCGGGCGCTTCCATACAGTTCGCGCTATTTGACCCGCGACACCGCGCGCTACACAAAGAAAAGTGGAGCAACCCGCACGAAATGGGCGCTCGAGAGGCCAGTCATGGCGGTTGCATACACAACGCTTGCGGCGCGCGAACGATGTTTGGGGGGTTGGGCATCTTGCGCTTTCGCTCCGGAGCTTGGTGAGCCAAAATTTCGAAGGCAGCAGATGGACGAGATAGGTAGGTAAGGTATATATATATATATATATATATATATATATATATATATACAGACAGACGGATAGATAGATAGATAGATATATAGATAGATAGATTCATCGCATGCAGCATCAGACAGCGGTGACAAGTAATCGCGATCCATTAGCAGAAAGACTGATCGATTTTCTCCTGGCATTATTGCCTGATATTGCAACGTGTTCAGTGTTATAGGTTGACGCGTCTCGGTTACATCTGTCACAAGACGTTGGTTCGATGCTCATTTAAGTATATAGCTGTGAGCACAACGCAGCTCATGCGTGAGAAAGGTGGAGCGGATATTAGTTATTCGCTGCCTCTAATTCGGTTTCTCTCTCTCTTTTTTTTTCGCGCTAGGTCGTAAATTAACCACGATTATTAACTCGACAATTTTCGCGACGAGTTGAGTACTCGTGGCTAGCTCGTAACTGATGTCATCCAGCCAGACGCAGCTAATTTAGATATCTAAACTCAATCAATGGATAAATATAATGGTTCACAGCCATTTCGAGGATGCACCTCTTTCGTCAGTATATTTACTCTTAATTCCCATCGTTATATTGCCTTAAACGTGTTGTCCGCGAAGTGTTACAAAACCACGCGAATGCAAATTACCAAGGTCGCCTGCCGCGGTGGGCGAGAGAGAAAACAACTAATGAAGGTGGAATTAATCAGCTTGAACGCACGGCTTCTGTGAGCTCGTGCCTTTCGCATGCCGCGCATGCGAGCTTGTAATGCGGACAGCGAGATTATGCGCGAACGTCTCGACTTCCCAAAAGCGAAAACGCACAGACACACGCCCAAATACACAAGTATACGCGCGAACGTACACAGCGTGCACACGAGCCCACGCGTGCACAGACACGCACTCAGTCGCACACGAAAACGCAGGTATAACGCTTCTCACGCCAGTAGCGGAAAGCTGTACAAATAATACGCGCGCGCATAGCACACATGTATCGTCGCACACTTACGTGCCCATACATGTGCACGTAAGTACTGGCACGTAAGTACTCGCGTACTCGCACGTTCACATGCGAACACCCGCACGCACGCAAGCACACGATGGCGGACAGTGTGTGCAGAGCAGCGTGTTTGTGTTTCCGTGTAGCTGAATGATGCTTTATCGTGTACTCGAACTGCGATCCGACGCTACATACCACGTGTGCAGGTTGTATGTGAGTCGTACTTTACAATTTCCTGACGCATTTTACTTTTTAGAAATTCAACGAATTAAACCTTAGTTAAATAACGCATTCGCGCTATACGCGGAGGGCCCTACAAGAAAGAGGATGTGCGCTGTGCCGACGGTACCGCCACCCAGCGGTCGCAGCCGCTCAGACAGACCTCAAACGGCAGCGGCAGACAACCCACTTGACATGTTCTGTGTTTCATTTAGTATATTCAGTTTCTCTCTCTTAGCACGGTTGTAAACACCATAATAATTTATTGTTTATTTTAAATGTAGAGAAAAATGACAGTTTCACCTGATGACGAAGCATTTAAAGCCGCAGCAAGGTTGAGCGCGTTGCGCTGCACGGCGTCTCGGAATGCTGACGTGAGGAGGACTACCGACAGCGGCGTTGCTGGCGTCGCACCTCGATGGTGGTGCACGAGATGAGAGCGAACCTAACCTAACCTAACCCAACCCAACCTAACCTTGCCTAACCCAAACCCAAATCGGTCGAAGCTAACAAAAGTGAGAGTCAAACCTAATATAACCTAACCCTACCGAATCCCAGCTCAAACTAACCGTAGCTAACTTAGCCTAAACCAAACTCAGCCCAACATAACGTAACCTAACCTAGCCTAACAGAAACCCGAATCAGCCCAAACAAAGATGGGAGCCGAACCTAACTTAACCCAACTCAAACCTAGCCCAAACTAACCTAACCTAGCCAAACCCAAACGAGCCAAACCTAACCTAACTTAACCAAAGGAAGCATTAGGCAGATTCGGCTTGGCATTTTCTGCCCGTTCCGCCCACGTCAGTGATACGATCTCGACTGGGTGACGTGGTCTTCACCGCAAGAATCAGGAAACGACGACGAAGCCGGGCATCGTGATGATGAAAAAATGTAGAAAAGTTTGTATTCACTTCATTGGTACGTGGTTGTAACTTTCATCCAAGTCTCGAGCGGTTCTGATTAACACGGGGGTCACGACGGCCTTAAACAACCCCTGGCGGTCCTGTGGTCGTCGAAGTCTTCGTGGGGAGCCTGTGGAAGTAGGTTCTGCCCCTGGAGCTCCTGACCTTCGGGTTATCTCTCCTTCGTCCTCCCCTTTGCGTCAGCTCGGGGCACGAAAGAATTGACACTGTTTCGGAGAAGAGAGCAATTACGTCGACATGGGGACGCCCGCTTGAACGCTTCTAACACTTGACAGGTCCAGGCTTACCGTCACAGCCGTTTCTGGGACGAGGCAAATCATCTTGTCATGGGAACGTATACGCCTGAATGTCTCTCACTCTTGACAGGTCGACCACAACACCAGTGTATGCAGCGTGTTGTGTGTGGTATGCGCACAGCTGCTATGCAGGATCGATAACATTGTGTGCGAAAACAACGCTCATGTCGCAGCAGCGGAAGCCAGAACGCTGCCCTTGTTCCACTTGTTCCGGCAGAACTGACTGAGCGGAGGCTGACGGTGCGCTCACTTGGCTTCGTCGTTTTTGCAGCCAAAGCCGCTGCGCATCTATGGAGACCTTCTCCGCGAGTGGGTCGTGCAACCTAACCCTGCCTAACCTAACGCAGACAACCCAGCCTAGCCTAAAGTAACCTAACTTAACCGAAGGAACTATTAAGTAGTTCTTACCGTAATAAAAACTGGGAGGGAGGTCGCTACAGACACCCCCACTTACGTTACCGAGGCAAGAATAATAATAAATTATGAGATTTTACGTGCCAAAACCACTTTCTGATTATGGGGCACGCCGTAGTCGGGGACTCCGGAAATTTCGACCGCCTGGGGCTCTTTAACGTGCACCTAAATGCACGGGTGTTTTCGCCCCCATCGAAATGGGGCCGGCGCGGCCAGGATTCGACCTCGCGACCTCGTGCTCAGAAGCCCAACGTCATAGCCACTAAGCAACCACGGCTGGTTCAGGCAAGAATCAAGAAAGAAAAGAACACCAGTGTATTGAAACGCGTGCATTGTTTACCTTTCTTTTTTCTTCCGGTGACCGTCTCTCGCCTCTAACAACTGTTATGACGGTTTCACACGGTCACTTTCGACCGTGATCGAGCCTGATCCTGATTTAAATTCTCGACCGCCATTGGCTCCCCCTCTCCCCTGAAATCAATGATCAGCCAAATGTATCATTTTAAAGCTTGAAACAGTTAACTAGCTTTTATTTTTCCAATTAGCCTAACATTTACATTCGCAGAGCAAAGTCATCAAGCTGTAAGCGGAATCCATCTGGCTCACTCTGTAAGCGGACTCCACCTGACTCGGCTCTCTTTCAGAGGTGTCGAGCAAGTGCACTGCATTCTTTCTTTTGTGGGTGGAGCTCGTTGGTAATTCTAATGTCGCCGGCTTTATAGCTGCCCGGGAGTAGTCCTTACGCTCGCGCAAATACGGTACACGTAGGCCTGGTTATGGCGAAACGTCACTCAGCGTGAAGCAAGTTGCACGCATAACAGCATGCGAACTGGTCGCAGCTCCAAGGTCGTTTCCGACGCTTCGCCGTTTTTTCCGGCGCGCGCAAAACACTATACGGTGCGTGCGCGCATACTATATACTACGCAGGGCGCGATGCGTCCCACGCGAACGTCAACGGTTCATGGCCAGCAGATGCCTCTTCGGTGGCCAATCCAATCCACCACGCGTCTACGCGCGCTGGATGGAATGTCCCGATCGCTTCTCATTAAGCCACGGCTGTCCGGAGTCTCTAGAACGCTGGGGGGGGGGGGGGGGGGGGGGTAGGAATTAATTCTCCGAGTACGTAAATAAGGGGCGTTCCCGCCGCAGCTGATGATAATGAGCTATACGCATACGGCTAGAGAGTGATTCACGGCCGCGCAATAGATGAAGTCGGAGCGTGCTTGATATGGAGCGTATACGCAGTGCGGCCCACTATTAAAAGCGGACACACGTCA
Source organism: Dermacentor variabilis (assembly GCF_050947875.1). Classification (NCBI taxonomy): domain Eukaryota; kingdom Metazoa; phylum Arthropoda; class Arachnida; order Ixodida; family Ixodidae; genus Dermacentor; species Dermacentor variabilis. Next base: position 15,037,205 of record NC_134578.1, on the reverse strand, counting down.
GTGTAGACCGTATGCGAATACCCCCCCCCCCCACTCTGGCAAGTGTACAATCGGCACGAGGTCGCAAGTTCGACCCCCCGGCCACGGCGACCGCCTAACAATGGGGGCAGATATGCAGTTAGTCGAGAAAGTTGGGCTTCATGGTGCTTACTACAGAATTGAGGCGTATTTAAGTGGCGGTTGTTGAATGCTTCTCGATTCTCTAAACATGCATAGCCCAACTTTCTTAATTGTGCTCGTGTAACCATGCACTGCGGGCACGGTAAAGAACCGCAGGTGGTCATAATTAAACCTGGAGCCCCCCCCCCCTCCCCCCGGCCCCACACACACACACACACACACACACACACACCACGGCGTGCCTTATAATTGGATCGTTGTTTTGGCACGTAAAACTCCACAGAAGTAAGAGAAATGTGCAATCGTCCGGACTGCGGCAGATTACTCGCAGCTGCTGGCCCCAGGGGCCTCAGAAGTGTATTTTGAGCGGGTGCGAAATCTGGGGAGAGAGAGAGGTGGTGCCTCATTTCGCGCACACAAAAAACTTCTTTTGTTATTGTTAAGCCATGCAATGCTCAATCGATATATTAAGCACGGGTCGATCCTTGGGGCACAGTTCCTCTTTGTCATGGAACCCGCGCTCACTCCCACTGGCGGAGAGACCCTGTTGGCGCTGTCACCTTTGCATATAGACTTACCTGTAGGCACCCACCCATTCATTTGACGTGTAGCTTCAGTCCGCGCTTACAGCCACAGCGCCAGCTAGTTGAGAGCCGCGTATATTGGACACATTGGAGTCTCTGAACATGAACTTTCATAGTGACAGTCGAGCTAGCTAGGCCCACCGACAACGTCGCAGGCGTTTTTGCCATGACCTGTAACCGTGAAAAGACACTTGGTCGTCTTAGGCTGACTGCATTGCAACTCGTGCAGTTGGCTCGATATCCCTATTGAAACGTTATGTGTGCATTCCGATAATCCAGTATGTTTTCCGTACGATTCTTACGTAAATGTTACGGAATCCATAGGGATTCCATAGGTATTACACGGAAACATACATAATTATTGGAATGGCATATGAAAAGTTTCAATATAGAGTGCTTGTGGAATGCGATTGTGGGCCACTCTGGAAGAAGATTGTGCACCCGTTCGTTTCGTTTGCGAGTACATCACACTCGGTATATTTGTCCGTCAGTGGATGCCAGCGACGAAGGCGCGACAATGACGACGACTCCGTCGTCTCCATGACGACAGTGACAATGACGGAGCTACGACGATGACGTCGACGACGACCTATAGACGGCATGACAATGACACCACGTTTACTGACGTCTACTTAGACAGCGATCACGTAGAATTCTCAAGATCCTGAAAGCCGCCGCGGTTTCGTAGTGGCTATAGTGCTGGGCTGCTAAGCACGAGGTCGCGGGATCGAATGCCGGCTACGGCGGCCGCATTTCAATGGGGGCCCTATGCGAAAGCACCCGTGTACTTAGATTTAGGTTCACGTTAAAGAAGCCCAGGGGCACCAAATTTCTGGAGTCTCCCACTACGGCGTGCCTCATAATCAGATCGCGGTTTTGGCGCGTAAAACCCCATAATTTAATTTTTTTTCAAGATAACGTAGGAGTGTCTAAACATACCGAGTCGTCTTGAATCTGTCGTCCACTTGTACGCCCATTCATACAGCGGACTAGATGTCCATGCAGGGAGGGAAAATTTTCGAAAGCACAGTGCTCAAATCACTTGAGCAGAAAAAGTGCAAAAGCGCTAGTGCAATAATCACGAAGGTGTGTGACGCAAGGATAGATCCAAGGTATTCCAATCAGCATTGGTGCTTGTAAAAAAAAAAAAGAAATGTTTAAATGTAGTCGTTCATTGTATCTAATCCATGTGGTCGAGTAAGAGCTCCGCGTCGATCGCTCGTTTGTGAATGCGAAAGATTTCGAGTGTTTTTGTTTTTAAAGGGCGTCAACATTTGGGAATGATCCACGCCAACGATATACATCACGTATCGTTTTCTACTTTTTCACGGCCCTTACGCTCGACTTCCTCCTTCCTTACATTCGTTTCACTCTTTTCCCCCATTCCCCTTCCTCGTGCTGTACTGTTGCGGTGTTCTAAAACTGGTACAGCGCAACAGAGAAAGGAAGAAACAAGCCGAACCGGCCAGATAACGGAACAGAGCGCTGGCTTCCAGTTTTAGAATGCAATACCAACTGGCCCAATCCTCAACCTATAGTGGACTTTTGAGGTGACCTCCTAAGCGAGAGACAGTTACGGTACTCATCGTACCTTACCGGTGAAGCAGCGCACTGACACGGACACAGTGAAGACACAGAAGAAAAGACGACACTCGAAAGCACAGTGCACAAATCACTTGAGCAGAGTGTCTTCACTGTGTCCGTGTCAGTGCGCTGGTTCACCAGTAAGGTACGAAGATTACTCACCAACTAGCCCAACTTTCTATTTTACTGAGTTACGGTACTGCACTTACGTTTTCTGTTTTCTCAATCCAGAGTCACCTACTGCTACTACTACTACCGCCACGCGCGGTCCTTGCAGGAGGAGGTCGCCGGGATGTCGCATCGCTCCTCGTCGTCGTCGCGGAATGGCGACTCCTTCGGCTCCCTGGGTCGTCCTTCGCCGGACAGCCAGAGCAGCGCCGTCATCTCGCTGCTCAACCACGCGCGCACCCTGCGCGTGCCGTACGGCGAGCAGAAGCGCATGCTCGCCCAAGCCCTGCTCGCCGACCGGCACTTCGCCGGAAGCGGGGAGCTCCTGCAGACCATGGAGAAAGGAGGTGGGCGGCTGCTCGGCGTTCTCGTTGTTGCGCCGTTTTGTAAGTTGCGATGGGTACGGAGATCTCGGATGTACGTCGAGCAAAAGTGACAAAAAAGAAGATGGGAATACTATAGTTGGTCTTCGTTTGTCTTGTGGCGCGCTCAGTAAAAACAGAGTAACTCTATAGTGACCGCGAGGACACAACAGACAGGGAGGACAGAACGCTAAATATACCGATTTATGGATACAGGGCATATGGGACACGCGGAATTTTTTTCGAAAGGTAACACCGACACGTTTGCCCGCATATATGGGTTGCGGCCAAGAGAGCATGTGCAGACGCCTTGATTCGAAAAGTCTAAAACAAAGACAACCAAAAAAAAGGAAGAGAAGCCGGGATTGGTTGTCTTCGTTTTGGTTCTTAGACTTTTCTAACCTGTGGGTATCAGCACATGCTCTCTAGGCCACAGCACAAATACGAGCGACGTGTCAATGAAAGTAAATATTTTGTACTTTTGCGCCTTGTAGTGCTCGTCTGGCGTGTCCCGACGTAGTTCATAGCTTTGCTCAGTTGTACTCGGCGCAGAGATAAGCGGTTGAAGGTATATTTCCGTCTCCGCCCATGATCTTCATGTGCAGTGATGTACCCGGTGATCCACCTGTACGAGTTGCCGGGACCGTTTGTGCCCATGGAGGATCGGCTGCTTGGACACGACCGGCTGGGACCCGACTACGCGCTGCATCAGGGTACGACCGCTCATGCGGGTGGTCTCGATCGTACGATGAACGTGTTTATTAATTAATACTTTAGGCGTGTTTGCGCCGTCAGCGCCGCCACCGCGAATGTTGTCTCGGGTGCGACGGCGCATGCGCTGCCCGCTCGCCGGTAGTTGGAGGTCATGTGATCTGCATCGTGTGCGAGGGCGAGCCAGGAAGGTTGATACCTCGGTGCACACTGTCTGCCCGCGCGCCCTTTGATGAAGCGTGGCCTCCGCGATCAGCTCCAGCGGCACGCTGCCGGAGCCGATCGCGGAGCGCCAAGAGTGTCTGGCGCAGGCATTCGTGTGGTACGGCCCAGCTCACCCCAATATAAGGGATGGATTGGATGTGCGTTGCTGGTGGGCGAAATAAAGTGCTTCAGAAACAGCGTACGTACCCGTGTGGATTAGCCTAGCAAGCCCCCCCCCCCTGTTTTGTTCTTTTGTGCGAACTGGCGGTATGGTGACCCCTAACTTTGGGTCCCCTGTTTCTAAAGCTCCCTGATATGAGGATAGCTTATAAGGCTCAGGGACACTCCCAGTGTACGTGTGTTGCCTGTTGCACTTCAGCCTCGTTGCCGATAGGCAAACCTTTGGAGACAGAATTCATGAAAGAGCTACTTTTGTGGACGCAGTGGCTGCTGCGGGTGGCGTATAAACGGATATTTGCGGGTGCACTCGTGACAGTCACTTTCGAGGAGAGCAGACGCGGCGAACTTTCGCCCTGCCAAAGTTACCGCGAAAGTTTCAGATTCGACTGCAATTGAGCGTGCAATGTTCTTTAGTTTTTAACGCGATAGCGTTAAGGAGCTCGTGTCGCAGAAAAGCCGGTGTCGTCGGTGTCGGCGTCCGCGGCGTTGGCCGTGAGCGATAAATCACGATAAGGCACTTCATAAATAAAAAAGCAACTTCCAAGATGGGCTGGTTGGGAATCAAACCAGGGTCTCCGGAGTGCGAGACGGAGACGTTACCAATGAGCCACGAGTTCGATGCTTCAAAGCGGTACAAAAGCGCCTCTAGTGAACGCGGTGTTGCCTTAGAAACGAGCTGTTTCTAAGGCTCAGGCGTGCGTCGCTTGCTCAGGCGCACGTTTCGTTGTCGCGCCGAACGCTGCGTTGCTCGACGCTCACCGCGTCCGACGCGGGGCGCGTAGTCGCTGCGCCGTAGCCCATTGTCTTACACCCGTTGGCGGGTCGACGGGAACGCTGTCGCGTTCCACAGGCGAAGCTTAAGCGTCCTCCAATTTTTTAAATTATTATTTAATAGCTATTTTCCCGATTTCCGTAGGCCAAAAGCTTTTGCGGTCAGCATGTGTAGCTGCCTGCTATGTATGTGTGCACTTGTAGTTCACGTCAAGCAAGGAAAAAGAGACTGGAATCTATTATAACTATACCTGAAATCAGCACGGAAAACGACGATGCCAAGAAGCGAAGGACACGAGTGAAGTTTGATAAAAGCGACGCACAGAACTGATAACACCACTTGCACGTACATTCCAAATCAGTAGGCAGCCGTGCTTCAATCAATATCAAAGAGATAGGAGGTTCAGATACAGTATTATTATGCTTCATCTTAACATCCTTCCTGCTAATATATACTTAGAGAAACTATTCGAGAACAACGCCCTTTCGCATCTGGGCGCTTGACTATAGCTTCAGTTCGATTGACTTAAAGGGGCCATGAACCACTTTTTATCGAAGTGGAGAAAGACATTTGAAGTGAAGGCAGGCTATTTCAGAACAACTTTGCCGCAAAAAGTACTCCAATGCGTTCAGCAGAAGCGGAGTTATCGGCAATCAAACACGGCCTCAGCTGTGCTCCCCTTCCTCCTCCAATGCCTTGCACTGCGCAGGCTACGACGGCGACGTCACCGTGGCGCGCAGTTCAAGTTTCCGATTTTGTGCCGAAGCCGCGCTAAACGTAAGCCAAACGCGGCTGTCCTCAGAGAGCCGCAGTGCGCTTAGCCACTCGACTCGTGGCGGCGCCTCGCGGCGGCCGCGGTGTAGCCGAGCGCAGCGACCAATAGCAGCCTCGTATTGGAGTGTGCTTTATGACGAAATAGAGCACACAGAAAAGAGCGAGGATCATGGGTTATTTGAAACGAGAGCGTTTGAGAGAAAGGTGACTTCGCGCTCCGCTTGCGAGCTCCACGGACCGCGTACGACAGCAGAACTTGGCTGACATGTTCACAACAGCGTATGCTACCCGCGGACTATGTTATTTCACCAAGCCCGCGGGGTCGTGGGTCAGGACCCCTTTAAAGGTTTGCAACCACAGGCGCAACAACGTGCTGACAAACCGTTCATTTACGCAGTTGCCAATACTGCCCTGTACGTAGACTTTCCCCGCATCAGAGATGGGATCTGGCAAACGACGCCAGCGACACAGGGAACAAAGTGACTGTCAGTAACAGCTGCTCGCTGATTTATTACTCGATGTCTCCTATAATGGAATGCGCGCGCAGGTGGTGTTTTCCAGCATGTGTGTTGAGCCTTATAAAAGGTCACTCATTGGACATGTGCTCGTACTGTGTCCTTTTCCTGTCGCCGCGTCGTCTATGAAGCTCTTATTTCGAGTGTGCATTCATTATAGCTCTGCCTATTTTTATGCGGCAGTATTAGAAGTATGGCGAGTTGGTGTTGACTCATTCGCGGAACAGCGCGAGAAGACCGGGCGTGAAGGCGAAAAAGACTTGAAACTGTGAAAAAAGTGTGAAAGACTGAAAAAAGCCTGTCTGTCTGTCTGTCTGTCTGTCTGTCTGTCTGTCTGTCTGTCTGTCTGTCTGTCTGTCTGTCTGTCTGTCTGTCTGTCTGATCTATCTGTCTGTCTGATCTATCTGTCTGTCTGATATATCTGTCTGTCTGATATATCTGTCTGTCTGATATATCTGTCTATCTAATCTCTCAGTGTAGTTGTCTAATCTATGTATTAAGTGGGTCAGGATCCATCAGGAGGCCATTGCAACCACCTCTGGACAGGGGAAAGAATATGTGTTGCCTATATATTTCCTAACAAATAAAAAAAATCTCGTCTAATGCGCAGGCATCTACGAGGAGATCCGGCAGCACCTCCCGTACGGTCGCAGCGCGTACGCCAGCCCCGACGATCGTCGCACGGCGTACATCGTGGCCGGCTTCAAGGTTCTCGACGAGACGTTCCGGGACGTCATGGAGAACAGCTGGAAGGACTGGACGGGCGCCCGCGCCATCTACATCAACCTGGCGCACGAATTCGGCCTCCACCGGTTCTCGCTCTACCGCAGGTCCCAACCGATGTAAGCAGAAGTGGCGCGGTCGTTGACGTCGGCCATGGACGACATATCACTTGCTTGGGGAAATTGACTGTCGTCCGCCGCGAAGAAGTCGATTGGTTAATGTAGCAGGGCATTGGTTATTCTAGTATACGGCACTCGAGCCGTAGTTGGCGCATGGACGTGATAGGTTTTAGGCTTAGCAGCTTTTGCGAAGAGTGCTTACACGAAGTCAATGGCCACTTAAGCCTAAAAAGACATCGAAGTTTTATGAATCGCGCATATGGAAAGTGCGAAATTCAGGCTGTCCGGTATGCTGCGTTACAGGTAGTGCCAGTGCTTTACTGAGCCCAAGGCTCCGTGATGTTGACAGGCCAAGCCACTGGGACATGGAATTCTTAGGTGACCTTATAGGTTGCGAAATTCCGCAGCTACTCAACATGTTGACATATTGTGACATTTGTTCCTCACGTTGCACAACGTGATAGGGGGCGGTGAAACTCAATTGTGGCGCCAAATTGTAAGGAAAAAGGAAAAAAATACCACCGATGATTACGCCTCCCTTATGCGAAATTTGAGCACAGCTCTACACGTGTTTTCATTTCGCAATATGTTGAGGCACCGCACCGATCACCGCACTGATCACCGTGCCGACTGGCGGAACCACAACGCCGGCCGCTATATGCAGACCGATCACACAGTTGCCGCTTCCCGGCAACTGCAACTTATTCAACCGTATTATTTACGGGGAAACGCTTGTGGCGAATGCTATGCGTGAAGCCGAGCTTTCTGGGTCTCTTTTTTTCTTTCCCCCGCGTGGTCGGTGCCGCCGCTGCTGCGGATGCGAGGACGTGAGCGCCATCTGGCGGTGCTTCAAGGTGACTTCCTCCGCTTTCCTCCTCATGCTTCCGCTGCACCCCCACCTCCTCTTTCCCCCTCGCGCTCTCTTCGCTCTCGCCGTCTTTCATCTGCAGCTGCGCTCCGCGTTCTCTGTCATCCTTCGCTTTACTCCTTCGCCCGGTTACGCCCCAGGACGCTGAGGCTAACCGACGCTCAACACAGGAACGTGCGTCTAAGCACTGCGCTCTAAATAATAAAGGAAGGCAAAAAAAATTATCGTTTACTGATTTACATTAGGGAGGGAGAACGAGATATGGGCGAAATGGGTGAGAGAGGGAGAACGACAGGAAATGTACGAGCCTGCTCAAGGAACATACAGCTGTCAGGGACGTTGACTTAAACCAGTCGACCGCAAAAGGCACAGTAGTGCATTTACCGTCACACTTATCTGTCACAATTAAATGTAAAATTGAGGTAGCAGCGCGCGATGGGAATGACTGCTGTGTATTTTATAGATCCAACAGGGAAGGTGCTGAGCCGTGTTCCCTATGCAAGGAAGCAGAAATAGGGCCCTCTCCCATCATATCTCTCTCCAACACGGATGACTCCACAGCATGTCTTCACCTTTAGCGACCAGGGGTGCAGGCTTCGAGCTCCACGGCACGTTTCTCTGGCATTGATGCGACGTTACAAGTTCGTTTAGCGTGAGCAGACGAACACATGTTTCCCGCACTCACTACACCTGCTTAAAATATCCTACCTTGAAACAGCCTTTTAACCCTTTGAGCGCCGGATTTTTTGGAAGGTGACGTTAACCCAAGCGTCGGGGTTTTTTTTCTTGGGTAATATAAAACGAACACAATGATTTATTTTTGGTTGTGCAGACGGGAAAAATGACATGGTTAATGAATAATGCACTTGGTATCCGCGGCGATAGAGTGGAGAACGTATACGGGTACGTCATTGACGTGAAGGGACAGAAACGCAGAAACGTACCGGTGTACGTCGATGACACTGAAAGGGTTAAACGGGAGTCGCGAGACGAAAGCGCACTTAACGGCGGCGATACCAATCTAACGATGTGTTTCAACAGTTCTTACCATTGGTCGCGCGATGAATCGCTGTCACCCCCTTACGTGGACTCTGAAGGGCGACGGTGAACCGTGCAGGGCCGACTTCAGCACCTTCTCGTACGTGCTGCTAATCGAGTGCCGCACTGTGACGCCGGACAACGCCCTCCGGCTGCTGGACTTCGTGCAGCGGTTCCGGTCAAACCGCATGTCCGGCTACCTGTCCGTCTACAACGCCCGCCACCTTGGGCTGGAGAGTTACGCCCGCGGAGGGGAGTTTATGCTGCTCAGTCCGGTGTTGCACGGCCAGTCCGATTGGTGGAAGCAGGTGCGGATATGTGTGTTTATGTGTTATGGTGCGCCTCGGTGCCCTATAGCACTGCGTACTTGTTCGTTACCAATGTCTGCTCACTGCCAAGTTGTCTATCAAGGGAGATAGAGGAACATAGGAAGGCAGGGATGTTAACCAGTCAAGAGTCTGGTTGGCTATACCCTACGCTAAGGGAAGGGATCAAATGTATAGTTACGTAATCGCCGCCTGTGCCATCCCCAAAATTCGTTCCGAGTCTATATGCCTTGCAAGCAGCTGCAGTTCGTAGATTGAAATATGGGCTGTAAAGTAAATAATTGAAATAATGATTAGCGTAATTATGCTGACTCAATCAAGCATTTTAATTTCTGGAAGAAGCAATGGCCGCCTCACCAAGTGAGTTATATCAAGGGCTAGAATCGTGATATTTACCAAAGGCATTTCTTTTTAAAATTTTATGCAGCTATAACGAAACACTCCATATAGTGAACACCAAAACGCAGTTCCGGTGCGATACCCTGGACGCCGTCTGTTTCCGCCCTGTTGATGTTTGTCAATCGGAGAGGGCGTAGCCGTCCCGTGAGTCAATCAGAAGTAACGTTCATGGCGTATTCGACAAATAAAACTCGGAGAGAGGGAGGGCTCTGCACATGCGTGAGCGCCCTCTGTCCGTATTTCCTTTGCGCTATTACTTGCAATGCGCATTATCAATTACTTCGATCTCTACACATTCTTAAGCGAATTCGATAACGCTGCAGAATTATACAGTGTCCAGAAATATCGGGCAGAACGCGTCCTTTGGGGGACGAGTGTCTGCGTTAACGCGATTGGCATTCAAGTGGTGGTGCACATATAATTTGGTGTTGGACAATTCATTATTGGTGGAGATGTTAAGGATCATGCTCGTGTTATGTATACTGCGGTGTGCGAATTGTCCGTTCGCGCAGATACGCAGTTGCACCTGCCCGTGACCCGAGTTGCTTTAGCTATAGGTCAGGCATCAGTCAGCAGCAATTAAGTTGTTTATTCGGGCAAATACCCGGCGGTTCGTATTGTCTGCTCGGCTGCAGGGAGAGCAACGAGCACATACCTAGTCGCCCAATTTAGTGTGCACGTTGAGTCACCGGGGAGAGAGGCATGAACAGACGCACAGACAGACATGCAGACGAACAGACATACAGACGAACAGACAGACAGACGAACAGACATACAGACAGACGTTGAAGTAGGTGAAGAATGCTGATCGCGTTAGTATGGCCCCGTGCCTTTGCGTATAGCATTGCGGTCAAACATCTTGTGCCCTCGCCGCAGGTGCAGGACGCTGTCACCACGAGCAGCACCGGGAGCACCTCGGACCTGTCGAGCACCTCGGAGTCGACCAGCTCGGACGATAACCCGAGACCGCGCACCGCCGCCACGACGCGCTGCCCCGCGGGACCGGCGGGCGCCTCGTCCCAGCGGTCGATGCAACCGCTCACTGCCGTCGAGGTCGTTCCTCAAGACGCGTCCAAGTGCTACGTCGACAACGTCAACGTGATCACGCTGCCGGCCGGCAACCACCACCAGCACAGAGGCAAGTGTTCCACCATGACTCCCATCTACGAGAACCTCGTGGGCTCCAGCCGTCGCCGCGACGAGGAGGCGCGTTCCCACAGCTCTCGCTCGCACCGCTCAGGCCAGGGCTCCACGAACGGTTCCTCCACGAACGGGCTGGGCGAGACGGACCTGTCGTACTCGATCGAAGAAGAGTCCTCCTCATCGACCAACGCCGGTAGCGGCTCGGACGAGGTGGATTACTACTCTTCCGACCAGCGGCCGAGGTCGTCGAGGTCGTCGACGATGCGCCGGGTCTGGTTCGAAGACTGCGTCCTGGACGACGTCATTGCGCAAGCCGCCCACAGGGAGCCTCCTAAAGTAGAGCAGGACGACGGAGGAGAGCGTTCGCTGGCCAAGGAGTACCTGGCTTTGGACGAGATGCTGCGCAACCTACAGTGTGCCGACGACGTGGCCCCGCCTAAACCCAAGAGCACGGTCAGGCGGAAACTGTGGTAGAATGGGGGAGGAAATTAATTCATTCGGGTTGTGTGACTTCGCTGTGGTCAGCGCTGGCTGTGGGATAATCGTGTGCAGTTCATGACACCCCTTGAGGATTCTCGTGGGAGGTGATGATGGTCTCATGACTTTTCCCAACAGTTCCTTCTACGAAGTTTCGACGAAAAGGTTTTGCACTTGCTAGAACGCCGCAAGTTGCTGTGCAACATTCGGCTACGACGTTCAGCATGGTATGAGTAAGTGCGCGCTGTTTAACAGGCCATCCATACGATGTCAGCACGAAGTAGCAAATTTTCTCTCTCGCCCCATTATTTACAAAGGTAAACTTAAGGCACCTTCGGCTTTGCACTTGGAGTTTGCAACCATGCAGGCATTTTCAAGGACAATGTGTACCTGTGAGCGTGTGTGCTGCATTGTATAACAGTGTTGTGAAACCACGAAACCTTCGAGACAGCACGACCCCTACACTCACGCTGTGTACGCTGCGTGCTGCTTCACGACGTGAACTAGACGCGAGCGGGTCCGGTCAGAAGCCGAACTGACCTATCCCGACCCGACCACGTTTACATGTGCATTCTGCCGCATGTGCATTTTTCCAGGCGAGTTAGGTGAGTCAACCCACCGCTTTCACGCAGGCAGGCCAAACTCGCCCGGACGATAGGTCGGCCCGACCCGCTAGCGTTTACGCGAACCGGACCACCATATTTCGTCCCGAGAAGCCGACTCAACCCGACTCGATCGCGTTCATGTAACTTTACGTAGTCTGCATTTACACGTTCCGCGGTGCTGTGCCATCTAATTAGCACACAGGTCGGAAAACTCTCTCGTAATAATCTCGCCTTCTTCTGTGACGAGTTTTCAAGCGCCAGCCAACACATGAGCGCACTCTACGCAATACGGAACTGTCGGACTGAGCCACTCGGGCACGCCAACCGTATTGCACGCCTTTAGTTTACCCTTTTTTGCCGGCAGGTGGCGCGACAAATGGTGACCAAATTTTAACGATGACACCATGGGTATAGTGCCTTGCTTACCGACGCCCGCGAGCTCGATTCTGAGCAAATATTAGCAACATGATAAGATATGCGTCCATTGCAGAAAAACTGCGGAGACGACTCAGTACGTTGTACTGAAATGCGCTGATATCCATCCAGCCAGTACCGTAGTTATGTCCACCTTCCATAAGCGCTCAGGTTCAAATCTCACAAGAAGCGATAACTAGTCAGTGGCGGAGATCCGCAAGATACCATTGGTATATTGGTGGAAACTAAGGCAAGAGTTTGGGACGAGATCGTCACAGACATACCTAGGAAATCTTACTTATTAGTTGAAGCAGAGATACAATGCTAGCTAGGTTACGATGTGATGCCATATAAGTGGCTCATGCGTACAGGCTTGGTGATTATTTGTCACGAGCTCGATTTAAAGGGCATGCCATTAACAATCATCATCATCATCATCATCATCATCATTCGTATTCTATAAGAGTACTAGTTTTTATTCATTTGGAATCTAAATTTAAAGCAAGACGATACTATTATACCTGCACACGTAACCCTCGATTCTGCCAGCATTTTTGGCATTGTTTCTGTTCTCTAGAATGAAACAAGTTAAAAGGAGAGGGCAAAGGTGGTGTCAAAAATTCGACATCTATGACGTATCTCCGGCTCCCGGAATCGTTGCCGCCGCATGCAACCAGCAAAAACATCCAGGGGGCGCCACCACTGGGGCGTAAGATCAGTAAGATGCGATTGAAGGTTTGTTGACAGAAAAGTATGGAGACCACAAGCAACGAAGGCGTACAAGAACAAAGTTCCCAATAACTGTTTGAAATGTTTAATGCGGGGAACTTTTTGTCTGTAAAAAAATAAGATAGGTAAGATGTTAGGCAAAATAAGAAAAAGAGATAGCTGGCGCAACCCACCGCCCTGCTTCAGAGGGGATGCTCATAGCATCCATCCACCCATCCATCGAGTTAGATAGTTAGGAGGGTTAATCTGTATGGTAACGTAAAGTGCAGTCTATTTGATGCCGGAGATGGCTGCGCGAGGACAAAAATATCTGTGCCACAGGATTAGGCACGTGTGCGCTTCAAAGAAAGCCAAGAAGCGACTCTGCACATCGTGATGTAATGCCAAGATATTCGCCCAGTGAGGCCCGTAGGGAGTTTCCACCTTCCAGAAGCAATGAGATTCGAATAAAATGAAAGGATTAACTGGTAAGCAGTCGAGATAGGTAAGGCATGTTTAGAGTGTTGATGGGAAAAAAAGCAGAGAGGATGTTACAGAACCGAAGTCATTGCAACTGTACGTAAGGGAAATTGAAAAGAAAAAATTGTCATCCACCCGAATATAGCACGAAGCTACAAAGGAAACCCATACGGGTTTCTCGGTAAGAACGCTTCGCATTCGAGGAACAATTTAAAATCTTAAAAAAATTTTAAATAGAATTGTTGAGATCGAGGTCACAGACAAAAGGCTAGATGGCGATAGGTGCAGTAAAACCTGAATAACTCAAGCAGGCTAAGGGACCATTTTTCTTCACCCCGTTTCAAAGATGGTGCCAATAATAATAATAATAATAATCACAATCGGATTTGGGCACCACCTATTAAGAATGAAAATTTGTTCGTGTTTTCATTTTCATTTTGTATTATTTGATTGATATGATTGATTGACTTAAGTCTAATCGCAGAAACTGCATAACCTGCTGTTCTGCGGGTGCTCTTTTTCATTTCTTTCTGTCGACAATTTAAGCACGTTTGCGAAATATGCGTTAGTGTTGGGAGCATTTTTTTAATCACCTGATGTCATTTTTACACCACCGAATGACTTATTGGTTGTGAAGAAGATGGTGACACAATAGTTGCCAACATTTACTTTTCGTCCAAATAACTCACTCACTCACTCACAATAGACTGAAAGAAAGCAGCAGCTGTAAAAACAACGCATTAAAAAAACAATACTTGTTCTTTTGAATCTCTTCTTAAGGAAACAGGCATGACAATGCAGTGTCTTATTGGTCATCTTATGCTAGGGCATATATAACGCATATCATACGTATTTAAAATGAATAAAAAAGATAAAAGAAGAAAAGACCTTTAGCTAAAGTTTCGGTGAGCATTGTGAGTCATCAGATGGTCAAATTAGTCCAGGCTCCCCTAATACTGCTTCAGTCACGACCAAAATGCGCCATTGTGAAGTAATATCTCAACAAATAATCGCTCGATGTGTTTAATCAGCCAGCCGTACCGTTCAGTCCTGCAATGCTGAACGGCCGCGTTGTTTAAAGTAATCCTTTATTCATCTACGTTCGTAATTTTGCTTTTCAGGCTTCTGCGAAGGCTTGACCGTATCTAGCCCTACCCTTGTATACCGATAAGCTTTGAGTCATTAACAGCAACCAAAGATTACCGTCGTTAATAGCCGGTGTGAAAGCGCATTAGCTGAGCTTTTTCATTGCTTTCTTTTTTTGCGATGTGCTCATGGTGACGCGTGTGATCATAACGCAGTTCGGGGCGTAAAAATTATTGCGACCCTTAAAAGGAAACCGAAGAAAGAAATATTTTGAGTGACATGTAGTAGTCAGTTTGCCCTTCTGTAATACCAAAACGCCACTCTTACAGCGAGTATAAAAACCTTGTGAGCCAGAAAAAGCGCAAAGAAAAGGCAAGAGACAGGTGGCGACGCAGCGTTGAAGTTCCCGCACTATATCTCGCCGTGACGTCATTAATTTTTCATGGTGTTTTCTCAGGCCTGGGTAATTCTTTTATAGGTAGAAAAAAAGGACTACGCGGTATTGCAGAACAGCGCAAGAATATAACTCGCCAAGCTTGAAAAAAAAAGCAATTTTGCTGATCCGCAACCGCTTAAATGCGAAAACAGATTGAAATTCGTGACGCCATCTTTACGTACCAGTTCGCTGTGAGCTCGGCGCAAAATTCAAGAAACGGAAGTTCGGTCATTGATTTCTCGTTTTAGTAATCATGCCTCTTACCGTAAATTTATCGAAAAGAAATTTTAGAATATTGTTCATCAGTCTAAATTGATTTATTGTTCCTCATTAACGTCCCTTTAGGAGACGCCTAAGGAAAAAAAATATCGATATACGTACGCTAATACATTACTTCTAAAATAACTGGCCAGAGACTATCGCAGGGTGGTTGCAATAGTTAGGAGATAGCTTCCCAGTAGATCTGCATGAATATGCTGCTGGGGGCACTTATTGGTGTGCATTCTGTGGCATTGCACTGCCTCCACGATTAGGCCGCGTCGCTAGCGCGAGTATTTAGTAATGCCAAAAGTTGCGCTAGTTGGTTCTCAAAGGGACACTAAAGTAAAAAATGATTTCTTCTGCATCAGTAAATTACCGTTCTACGACACCAAAAACACCACTCTTACAACGATAAGACGTTTAATTGGTAAGCCGGAAAAAGCGCAAGAACGAAATACGGGTGGCGATGCCTACTTAAGTTCCCGCACCTGGGGGCTGTGACGTCTTGGATTTTCATGGCATCTTCTAGGGCCTACTAATTATATATAGCGGTACAGAATGAGTGCATTGTGTTCTAAAGGAACCAAATATTAAACATGGCAAATTTGGGGAACCTTTATTTAGCCAACAAGGCCCAAATGCGAAAACATACTTTGGAATTCCTGACGTCACGCTGACGTACCGGCGCTTGGGTTTCGGCGCGAAATTCAAATACTGATACTTGGACCTTCATTTTCTCATCTAATAATCAAAGTATTTTTTAGAAATGACTGCCTGCAGGGTTCTCAAACAATGCTTCATTAGTCTAAACTGATTTATTGTTTCGCTTTAGTGTCCCTTTAAATTGTAGCAGCGTGACATGCGGACGAGGACAAAACCGAAAAGGCACGAGCAAGCGCTGACTTACAACTAGGCATCTTCATTGAATACATACCTCCCGTGCATTCATATATTTCCTTCGCAATCAACATTACCGGCAGTTAAGATACAGTGTTGGGCGTCGTCTGTTCGGTTTCACCCTCGTCAAAAAGTCGTTCTGTTATACTTTCGAACTTTGCGAAGACACGCACCGTGCGCTGTATACCAGGATCGGCCCGCCATATTGTCGAATACCCCATCTGTTGTGAGTTCTGATTGGCTCACGTGGAGGTACGGCCTCTGTGATTGGCTCAAATACGGTCAAACATGGCGGAATTCTACAACATGCCGAAATATAGCATTCGGGGATCGGCCGTTTACTCGGCCATGCAGCCGTCCTTGTAAAACATCATTTGGAAAGAGACAAAAGAAGCTGGGCCGTAATAACCGTAGGGCTTCGTAGTACAATTACTGCAGGGAACATTGCAATAGTTCAGCTACAATGGGAATGATGGTTAGTGCATGAATTCGTCTGATATGTCCATGCTTTTGTCTTCGGGTGTTCGTGTGACTTTGTTTGCTGCGCTTTATCTCGCTTTGCCTAAACTTCGAAGCAATCCTGTTTTGCTCAGCGCATAAGGTAACTAAATAAGGTTCTGTGTACACGCGTGATCATTGCGATTTTCTGCACTTTTAAGCCGATATCTGGCTGAAAAACAATGATCAATTTGCAAGTCACAGAATCATTTCCGCCAAAAGCACGAACTTTACTGACTAATCCGTGTGCTAATCGCCTTTCGCATGCAGGTTCAACGGCCACGTCTGCAGCTCCCGTAGACACTATAGTGCCGGTGTTCACCTCTAGTAATTTGTTGTAGGAAACTCTGTGGTAATAATTAACACATATTGGTTTCTCTTGCTAAGAAGAATTGATTGGCGTGATAGAAACCGCCGCGGTATACCGAAGGGCGCTATGGCGCTGTACTGCTTGAGCACGAGGCCGCGGGTTCGGTTGCCGACCACGGAGACTGAGTTTCGATGAGGACGGAATGAAAAAAATAATAGCGCTCGTCTGCTTAGTTTTAGGCGCACGTTAAAGAACCCCAGAGAGTCAGCATTAATCCGGAGCCCATTACTGCGCCGTCTCTCATAACCCCAGCAGTGTTTCTTTGGAGAGTTAAAATCAATCAATCAATCAGGCGCGGGGTAAAATTATGACTTTTAATCGTCAGTGGTCCGAGCTGCGCTCTGCCTATAATCATTATCACTAGAGATCAGATGTATATGCACTAAAAATTCTGTTTTAGGCGCTTTTAACAAGCGGTAGAGCTGTCCTTTAAGACACGTTTAGGCGCCAAAAACAGTCCTTGAGGCATGTATAAGGCTCTATTAACAAGAACGTCCGCTGCTCACCCGGAGATAAATTATAAAACGAGGGAAAAGGCATATTTAGGCCCTGTAAGTCCTAATATAGGCACCAACATCGAAATAGGCATTTCTAGGCAGCGATAAAGGTGGGGGTGCCACTAAAATTTTTCAAGACCCATTGTGCGTGCTTATATGTTAAACCGGCGCGATAAGGGCGTAAGGGAAATATAGGCACCTTGCCTAAAGTTCCGGTCTCCCCTTATCGCTTTTGGATCTACCGGACGTGAGACGTACTGGGCTGTAAGAAAAGCGCGAAATCGATCGAGTGAATGAAATACTCGCATTACGGCGGCCTAGAAGTTTTCGAAGTATGCGTACTCGGCCAGTACTTACTTGCCGTCTCTCTTTAGCGTCCCGTTAAAGTGCTTGATGCATGTCGCGAGATACGCATCGAAAAAGGAAATGAATACGCCCAGCTAATAGTCTCTTTATACGATGTTTTTTTTTATCGCGGTGTGTACAGGCTGGGCGTTAGTCTTGAAACATCAATGTTCTCAGGAATTGTTTTGCCACCTTCGTTTTTCTTGTCTTACTTGTTTGCAGCACGTTTCATGGCAGCTTTCTCTCTTTCTTTCTTTTCTTTCTTTCTTTCTTTCTTTCTTTCTTTCCGACAATTATGTCTTGGACTGTCAGATAGTGCGGGAATCTCCTAATTCAATTCAGTTAAGGAACGAATGCTTCACCGCTACTAATCAACACATTTTCAATAATTTACCAATGAAAGAAAATGGAGTCTTGAAGGAATGCCAATATAGAGCAATTCAACGTCTCACTTTGGTGTGGGAAGACAAAATGAACAACCTAACTAGATGAATTATATTTAGACTGGTGTGCTACGTTTCTTCAATATTATATTTCCCCTCATGTCGTGGGAAGAAAAAAAAAAACGTTTGGTCAAACGAAATCAAGTCCAGACGCCAACGAGTACTGGCAAGAAATCTAGGACTTGTCGTTTTTATAGCGCTTTTATTTGTTCATTTTGTATTATTACTTTTTGTTGCTGCAGTTTGAGGTTTTTTGCTCAATGCGAACAGTTTTTTTTTATTCACCATCGAAGACGTGGACACGTGACTATTTCGCGCCAACTAATTTCTAGCCTCTTTTCTTTTTGTTACTTACGTCTATATATTCTACGTTTTGTGTGAGAATGAACGGGTCCAACGTACGAAATCGTACCTTTAGTCGAGCGTTCCACTAGTTGAAATATCTTTTTTTCTTATTGAAGCCATTACCTTTGTCTTTAAGTGTTTATGCATTGTTACTCGTAGGAACGATATACTATAGCAGTAGGCATTTCCTCGCATAGTTTTGAATTTTGTTCAAGTTTCAATAGCGCGTTTTCAGTTTGTTGCCATAGCTTTCCAGTGCCCAGTTCCAGTCATGTTTTTAATGATGATACATGTGTATGTCAGCTATAAACGTTGTTCGCTTGCATTTCAGCTGCGTTAGACTGTGATAACTCTGCGTACGCCTTCTTGCAGGAACACTTACAGCCACTCACGACGTAAATATAGAATTTCTACGAGACGAAATAACTTCATCGCAGTATTATGTCTGTGTGTGTTATTCAGCACAATGTATATGGTACGCACGGGTTTTTATTATTTTATTTTTTTACGCACAGAAGCAATGAGTCATCTTAACACGGGAAAGTTTATCGCACTTGAATGTTGCTGCCTCTGATGAAATTTTGTATGCTTGTTGATTTGATACAACCATGTATGTATATGTCGTGTAAATAAAAAAAAAGAAAGAAACGAAAGAGAAAGTGCGACCTTATTAACGCTTTTGGCTCTAAACAAAAGCGTTTTCACTCGTCTGTGGACTGTCTTGTGATGCATTTCTGTTGTCTCAGTTGCCTCTGAATGACGCATTCCGATGTTTTCTACGTTACCAATAAAATACGTTTTACTAATTCACAATTACGCTTGTCTGCATCGCACATCTGCCCAACTAATGGCGATACGGGTCATGGGTTACACGAAATCTCTCCTGCGCATAGCTTCACCAAGCGAACCACGGCTAAGTTTTCAATGTTATAATGCAAACTGTGATCGTACAGACTTGGCGCGAAAATGGCTACGCCGGCCATTATCTTGACGGACTGCCTCACGGGAAAGCTGTCCCTGAAGAATGGGCAGGCGTTGTACCCTTTCCGGCAGCAGCTGCTACACTGCTCCTTTCCCATTTTTAATGCATTAGGTATCAAAGTGAAAAAAAAAAAAGCGTACGCGTGTGAAGTGCGGGAAACTGGTCACGTGGTAGAGGTGGAGAGAGGAAGGAAAATTCAAAAGAGCGTATGTATGTATGCATATATATATACACACACTGTTCTACGACCATCGTCAGTTGTACTTCGCTCCTCAAAGAGCCAGTACGTGGTGTGTCAAGTGAGCACCTGAACAACGCTTTGTAATGCGGTGAGCGGGGTTTAAAGCATCGATCCGGGACCTCGAAGAGGTGCGCCGTAATGCTAACGCATTTTTCTCGCATTTACCGCTAAATCGCCACTGACTTTTTTCTCGTTCCTCTGTCAAGCGTGCAAATGTTTTCAAACCAAACATTAATAATGAAAACAGCTCAGAAAACAAAAGGTAAGTCTTCAATGCAACGATGCACCCTTTCACGATGTGATTTTTCATCTTTCCGAGACCTAGTTTCTGGAGATCAGCCGGGCCTCTCTCTCTCTACGAAGACCTGTTGGATTCTCGGATCGGTGACGTCACACTAGCGGGCCAATGTCCTAATTTCAAACTGTGGCATGCAGTACACTACCATGAACACAAAAACCGTGATCGCTATTCGATCGCTTGCTGGCGTGTGCTTTTCCCGTACATTGCACAGTCATCCTGATTATAGTGGGCGTCGTGGTTCCGGCAGAGCTTTTGCAGGCTCTGTGCTAGAAGCTTTTGGTTTTTATTAAACTAATGTTATTGTTGTTGCGTGCATGTAATAAGCATAAGAGATAATTCAATTGAAAGAAGGCAGAGAGGTCGGCCTGAGCTAAGGCGCTCTAGCCTGCTACTCTGCACAGGGGGAGGGGGAACGGGGACATAAAGGTGTGATGAGGGATGATGATGACATAGCAAGAGGGATGCGCAAAGGTGAAAGCAAGTTCAACATTATGATGATAAACATTCACAAATGTCATTCATGAAGCCACTATCAGGTTGCGTATCAAGTCTGCAGTCACCAATTCAAGTGAACTTAAATATAAAGGCGCTAGGACGAAGCTGGTGTGTGGGCCTCCCCTGCGTGAACACCACAAGTGCCAAACAAAACCTTTATAGCATGTAAAGAGCTGCGATAAGCGGCTCCAGCACGGCGAGCACTTGTAGGGCACTTTTAGCGGCCGGATTCTCGAGACCACCGATAATCACGCGCATGGACTCTACCAGTTGCTTCAGCATTTTTTGTACACTCTCCTCATTGTGTTCGTCTCCTTGCTTGCCCGTTGTATACTAAGCATAATCAACGATACAAAGCTATGAACAGGCTATATAAGCTATACATAATATATATAAGCTATGTGTGCGTGAGCGTGCGTGTGTGTGTGTGCCGTTCTTTTGTTGCTCCCTTTTGCCTCTTGATTGGCGAGTCCCACTCGACTCAGCATCCAAGATATATTTTTTTATTTAATTATTCCAAATAAGTGAGGCTAATGTCGAGCTTTAAGCACGTTGTTCGAGTGCAAAACTTGATTTGTCAGGGAGCTAAGGACCCGCTGAACTACGAGCATTGGGAGCAAAACTTGATATGCTACGGAACAGGTCATCAGATTATGCGGCAGCTAGGTCGATACACCAGGACTAATGATCCCAGCTTAGTAATTTATTTCACTTGGCCAATTTGCTGCTCAGTACTTTAATTTTAGCATTGCCCAGTTTTTAAATGCATTTTGGACACATTTTGAGGGCGTTTGTAATTTCTTTGTGGCTAAAATGGGGTGCATAAATTTGTATGCGTGCAAGTTGTAATCGCAACCCGCGATCTCAACCGAAACTGAACCCCCCACCCCCGTCTCCAACGTTATCCCAAAGAAAAACATAACTAAAACTTCGATAATATGAGTTAAGTACTAATAAAGAATTCGCATAAATATTAGAAAACAAGATTTTTTTCAAGTAATCAGGCAGTGAATGCGAGCTTTCTTTTCACTCGACTACGATACGTTCAAGGCGGCTTTCTCACCACGAATGGGCTAGGCCGGCTATGGCGGCTGATATGCAGCTAAATTCCTCAATCGTACGTAGGTTTTCGTAAATTTCTTCAGTGATTTGCCATAAACATTGGGATCACGTGAATTAAAATCCATAAGTACACATTTGTCTTCTGCGTGGACATCAAAATGGCCACTGACAGCCTCACGGATGGCAAATCAAAGGTAACTTTGCCTTACCGGAAATGTTATTTTCTGTGCTCCGTCCCTGTCTTGCGATGCGCTGCAGTGCTCAGATAAGTGTTAGTTCGAATAGCTAAATTAACGCGATGTCGTGAACATCTGACGATTAGCTCATCAGCGATTACTGTGTAGTTTAGCGACTCTCCAGCCTACTAGAAGCACAGAGAAGTGCTTTTCGTTGTTTGTGGCTGCTACGCCGGCAGAACCGCTCGAAAGAAATTTTGCCGGTAGTTCGCAGAATATTTTTCTTGTTAGAAGTGTTCGGTTTCAGGTTTCGACAGTGAATTATCATGCGGTATCCGTAATGCGTCGCTCACATTCCCACGTTCAGCTTGAATTCGACGTCAACATGACGTGCGGCGGATGCGGAGCCAAAGTGCGCGAGTCGCTGGAGAAGATCGGCGTACGCAACATGATGATAGACGTGGAGAAACAGAGTGTCGTCGTGGAGACCGACATTCCGTTCACCAAGGTCCAGGAAGCCATCAAGAGCACCGGAAAGATAGCCGTGCTCAAAGGATACGGCTCCTCTACGGGTACGTCGAATCGCATTCATGCTTGTCATGCGCCGGTTTAGAGTACCGATGTCATCGAATGCGCATGCGAGTAGTTGTCGTGCATGGGCAGTCGGCAATGACAATGTTGTGTCGGTAACCCTATGCTGAAATACTGTATTGGCCTGGCAGTGGCGTACCATTTCTCGAGTGTGTGTGTGTGGAGGGGGGGGGGGTCAAACCGCAAACGATCTGACCTCCCCCCTCTCTCTACTCACACAAACACACACACACACACGAATGAGAAGAAAGGAGGTAACCGAGGGGCTCGATTTTTTATAAATCATATAAGAAGCCAACAAACAAAGGCACCAAGGACAACACAGGGGAGATTACTTGTTCTTACTAATTGAATTAAAGAAATAAATATAATGTAATTGAAAGTAGATGAAAAACAACTTGCCACAGGTGGGAAAGAATCCCATGCATTCTGGTTGTTCCCCATCTGCGGCAAGTTGTTTTTTCATCCGCTTTCATTTCCATTAAGTTGTCATTTAATTTGTCATTTCGTGCATCTCATATGATGCACGAAAACACATGGGAAAACGGGCACGTAGTAATTATCTGGAACACTTGCATTTAAAGCAGGAAAGTGAAAGTTTTGCAACACATTGTGTTTCAAATTAAAATTCTCTCTATTTTCTTGGAATTTCAACATTTTCTCGTGCTGTCTGGGAAACATATCGATTAGCGGCTGTATGACACCCTGGAATGCTTCAAGGAGAAACTTTCTACAAAGGCTGTAATGAACATACACAGAATAAACAGATATTGCTTGTCACTTGGAACATTGCTTTGTACTTCGAATAAATATAAACATCATGCCTCGTATATTTTACCAAGGATACCAAGGCAAAACAACTAAATGCTGTGTATAACACATAAAAATTGAGAGAAAGCAACTATTCAGTAACTTTTCACTTTCATCCACTTCCATTTCCATTAATTTATAGTTTCTTTATTTCACTTATTAAGCACAAGTAAATTCCCCTATGTTGCCCTTGGTGTCAATGTTTGTTGGCTTCTTATAAGTCTTACTAAGCTGCTTCACGCATATTATTCAAACTTGCAGCACATTTCCAATCATAAGGGTTTCAAGATGTATAGAACATATTTTAAACATTATTTTCATCGGTGCTTTTGCTTTTTGTGTACTACCTTGGCATGCACAATTGTGCTCCCGCCTCCCAAAGAGGCTAATCTCATGACGCCACCTCATTCAGTATTGTCCTCAGCTGTGTTTCTTCTTCAGCAGCAGCCATTCTGCTAGTCTAGTGAACTGCCTGATTCCACTGCTTCCTTCTAATGTCAACTAATATATGGGCTACCCACGCTAGTTTTCTCACAAATTCATACTGCTCTTCCGGTCTCAGAATGTTGCACATACTGCTTTCTGCTCATCTGCCTGTTGTGCAGTTCTTAGTGTCCTCTCAAGCACCTAAGTCTCAACTACATGGGGTACTACTGGTAGAATACTGTACAAAAAAAAAAATAACCCGATCAGGATGGTCATTACCACAGAAAGCTTAATAAGGTGGCCTGGCGACAGTGGCCATGGATAAGGCACAATCAACCAGCTCCATGTGTCTCGTCATGAGAATATACTGACATGAGCAGTGCCTTTGGAAAGGCACCTTGCACACTTTAGAAAGCAAAAAAGATGCACAACCACTCTCTTCAACACCAACTCTAATTTCTGCATTAATAGCAAAGTGCACAATACACAGCTTCAGACAAGTGGCTTCCCAGTGAAAGCACTCCGTCCAGGACATCCAAATCATTTCCCAATGTCTGTGCACTGGTTCAGACACAGATAGGACATATGCCGAACGTCCGATTTTGGGTGTCCTACCATGGACATCCTAAAGATATTGCGTGTGAATATGTTTTGGATATTCTGCCATGGATGCCCCAAGGCTATCACACATGGACCTTATCAACTTACACATAAATATTTGTTCAAGAGGCTTTTTCTTTCAGTTTCCTCCAAACAGAATTATGTTTTCTCACATGTTCGAATTACAGTCCACAGCTATCATGTTGGCAGCTTGAATGTGTCATACTTTGTGAATATGCTGAGGCAATTTACATTGAAAACTTCAGTTAGTTCAATGAGCCACTTGCACTTCGCAGAAGGCCTAGAAGAATGAGGAGTATGCTGCACTTTTGCATACATGCAGGCACGTGTAACGTGTGCACACAATGTTTCTGTTCTATTATGCATGGGTGCTCTGCCCATTCTATCTGTCAAACAGCGTGTGCTGTGACTGTAAGAGACATTAGAGAGTTTTAGAATTGGGGGCCCAAGCGGCTTGGGGACCCAAGAAAATTGTGGGCCGCCAGTCTTGGGTTCTTGCGTTTGCGTTAACCCAAGACCCAAAAATCGCAAGCTAGCATGGGCCCCCAAGCCGTCTTGGGCCGCCCTCGCAGGTGACAAGATATCGCGAGATAGCCAGGAGAGCCAAACGAGCCACAGCCATCCAAAGCCGTTGTCTCTCAGGCGCCAAGCATGACTGCTCCGTTGTCGTACTCGCACTTCACTGCAGACGATGATCTCTGCATATTGCGAGAAATACTCGGAACGAATCCCTTTCAAGACGTCGGGCTGTGGCCCCAGGTTGCGAAAAATCTTGTAGAGGCAACAAGCAAGACGTTTTCGCTGCGGTCAATACGCAAGCACTGCGAGTTGCTTATGGCACAGTTTTTGCACAAGGATACTGCAAATCTGAAAAAGTAAGTACATATTTACTGCACAACTTCTTCTGCTTGCAGTAGGCGCAGGTTAGCTGTGTGCTTTGCTTACCCATATGTAATGTTTATTTGCCTTCGATATGCTGCCTCCCTAATCTTGCGAGAGTAATGCGAATCCGCTTCCCCTGCCACGTGTAGCTACCCGCGGCGAGGGAACTTGTATATGCTGGTGCCCACCGCTGAACAGCTGTAATCATGCCCCTATGGACAATAAACGAGCAAGTGTCGAGCAGTAACCCTTAAAAGATTAGAAACCAGTAAGATATCAGCTTTTGCCAGCGCAACAAAGGGAAACCGCCCGTGAGACGAATTCGACACAATAATCACCGTGCGCCCGCGTACGCCAGATACATGAGCGGTAGTCGACGCGCCGGCGTAAACAAACCATGGAAGTGAAACACAAGGCCGACGGCGTCAGAAAAATATTTATTGCATCCCTGCAGGGTTAGAAAAAGAGTCGAAAAATTGACACGTATTTGAAACATCCAGATAGTGCCGTAAATAACGGCATCGACTATTTGAGACTTGTTCGCAGTGCCATATATTATGTCAGTGACTCCCAAAGGGTTAACACAATAGTGAAACAAGTTTAAATAAAGTATGTGACGTACAGAAAACATAGGAAGCCAATTATCTGCTACTGCAAGTCGGGAACCGAGGAACGGTATGCTGAAAAAGAGCAGCTTCTGACAGAAATTTTAGCTCTCGCAAAGAAATTTGGGTATGTCATTAGAGGAACCACCTTGAAGAAGGTAGCTGCTCGAATGCAGCCCGACACTCCAACTGACCGCAGAGCTGCAAATTTTGAGCGATTGGTTGCAGCCCAAACAAGGGATACAGCAGCAGCAGCTCATTATGCCCAAGTGGAAAATGCAGAAGAGGATGGTAATGCATGTTTTTCAATCAAATAATGAAGATGGAACGAGAAGTGGGATGCTGTAATATGCTTGTATCTAATCGCATGTTGTAGCATTTTGTTAAGCAGCAGCACGTATCCTGCAAATGATCAGTTTGTATATAATAAACGTTTGTTTAGCTACTGCATCCAGTACGATTTACCTTAACTGATTCAAAGGTTATGGAGTTATGACTACATGAATTATAAACCAATGTGAAATGTTAATCATACTTTCGCTTTCCTTGCAGGCATGGAAGATGTTGCATGGAAGCCCGCGGAGGCGTCACAAATTCTGAATAGCATATACAATGACAATTATGTCGATGTGACGCCTCCAAGTACACAAAGTGTAATAATATACACCAACCCGAGCAGCCCACAAGGACACGCCACCTCTCCGCTACCCCAACACAGCCAGCCGCCACCTCCAGTCTTGAGCCTCCCAAATGGCACCGAGTCACCTGGACCACAGTCTGATGCCGACAGGGGCAGTTTTGCACAAGGAGGAAGGAGGAATACGATTCCACCATCCAACGCCCAGCCCAGCAATCGCATGCAGGCCAGAAGCAGCACCCAGCAAAGGAAAAGAGGCAGGCGACTCATAATTTTCTCCTCTGTGTGGAGCATTCTGCACTGAATATCTGTGCTGCCTTGTGCAAATCAGTGTTTGCCTTTTTCCCTCATAATTTAATGCCTCACAGGTCACCTTTATGATGTTATTCAGAATAATGTGATGCTGCAGTAAACAGTCATTTGGTCATGTGTTCATAATTAGCCCATACACATTTTAAAAAGTATTCCATGAGTACACTTGTAACTCATAGTTCCGCTTTTCTGACTCCACGTGGGATATTGGGCTGCACACTTGAGTTATAAGTTAACACACTTTAGGGCGTCTTATACTTTTTATGAGCTGTTCGAAGAGTGATATGTAACAATTGTGTGCTTTCAATTACAGCTGGCGATCCTCCTTCTGAAGCCAATCTTGCATTTTTTGAGCAAAGGCTGCGGTTTGGACAGTCAACTAGAGAGAGAGGTGCCGCACTAGAAGAGCGGCGCCTGGAGCTTAAGAAAAGACAGTGTTACACAAGCAGGCAAAACTACAGCAACATGTTGCTGAATGGAAAGCCCAAGTGGAAGATCGCGTTGAAGAAAGGAGGCTTCAAAGAGAAGAACATGCTGCAGTACACAGGGAACGCGAAGCAGAAAGAAATATGTTTATGGCACAACAAAACACTCTGCTTGATGTTTTGAAGGAAGTGTTGGCTAATAAAAGAAATTAAATGTTCTGGTTATTCACAGAAAAGATGTGTATTTGTGAACATTGTACATTTGGTAAGCTTCCTGCTCCAGCAACTTAATTGCATTTTGGTTACACTACAGCTTCAAACCGTGTAGTCCACATGAGCCAAAGTTAATTTATTGCTTCAATAGGACAAATAAACAATACTCATACTAGCTTTTCTCTCGCAGCTGTTACGTAACACAAGGTATTCTTTTAGAGAAGGAGGAAGAAGGTGGGGGGGGGAAACAACATTGCCACTTAGTTGCCGTAAAGGCAAGTGTGGCAGTTGGTTAAAATCGTCGCTACTTTGTACATTTGCGGCACATTCTGGAGAAAGACTTCCTGATTTTTTTTTTTTTTAGTCCAAGAAGGCAAACAAACTGACCATCATGCCGAATCCTCATTCTACTCACTGCCTTACAGTGTGCTCATGGCAGTATTGAATTTTTGCTGCTGTTAATTGAGGCATGCACCAGCATATGGCTTGCACGAGTAGAGGGTGGAGGGGGTACGCAGGATCACCCTATGTAGTGAATGTATTGCCCTGCATCAACTGGAGAAGCTCCTCATACAGCCCGCTTTCCCGAAGTATTCCTGCAAATGAGAACCAATTGGGAATGAACATAATGAGCCACAGAATGTTGGAGCTTGCTGTTTCAAAGCAAAGGTTAGATTTAGGAGCAGTGCATTTGCTAGTAATGTGTTCTTACTGAAGCACCGCCTTAATATGAAAGTCAAATTATTATTTATAAAGTCGCATGTCAAAAACAGTTATGCTTAAAATGTGCTTCGCAGAAACTGCACTCAATACACGTGTGTAATTATCTTTCTGGGCGATCATATCGCAAGTGTGTGAACAATGCGGCTGGGAACGAAGAAATGAGGGGCCTTTGATTTACCTGCATCATGCCTGTGGCCTAAATATGGGCCGGCAAGGTCGCACACGATGCCATTGGCATACATAACGGCCTGATATTTGACAACGTGCTCCCGTTTGTGCCCGGAGAAGTACATTCGCTGTCTGTACGTCGTTCGGCAGATCGGTCGGGCAGTTCCATCGATGAAACCCCAGCAATTAGTCAAAGGCACACCTCGATCATGTACAGCCTGCAATTCAGAATGTAGATTATTGTTGCAGCAGTATTTATTGCAATATTGCTCTACTAAAGAGATTTCAACAACTAGGGCAACAGGCGCATCACACTTGCTTGTACTGGAAAATGCATAACAAGAAAGTACACACACCATAGATGACTTTCCTATGGTGTGTGTCCATCGGTGTCAGAGGAAACGAGGTAAAACGCCGTCTGTACACTTCCATTTTAACGGCAGTCTATCAAAAGCTTTCATAGCGAATTAAACAAAAAGCTAAGGTTAGAAACTATATTTTTAGATATCCTACGACGGCTACAGTTGCTAACCTAATTGCAATAACGTACATGTTTTAACCTTAATGCAACAGCGTGTATGTACCTGGGAAAACAGAGCGATGTTGGCGAGGTTCAGCCAACGATGATTTGTCAAGGACAGGAGGTGACCGCAAGTCGTCTCGATGTGGCCGAAGACAGAGGCAACTATGCTGGACATCGCGGAGGTATGTCGTCCAAAAACGTCTTCTAAACTGCACCACCTATTAGGATATGCGAGCCGCCGGAGGGCAATCAGGAGAGCTTCTTTACCGGATACTTGTACTTCCTGAATGCTCTCAATCGTATCGGGAATTAAGAGAGCAGATGACAATTCATCAATATTTGCCTTCTCAAAACGGAACATTCTCCGAAAGACGTCGTCTTCAATACTTCCAACGTCGAGCTATCCCTTGCGAGACTTATACTGCCACCGGCCATGTCGTCGGTAAGTCGCTTCTGGCAGCGGTAGAAAGAGGCCTTCGATGTCAGCCCAACTCAAATCAGCATACAGCAGATGGTAGCAGGGCAAACTCTCTGTACGTCGACTGATTTTTGCCATTTCACGCGGGTGAACTTGCAGCTTCGCAGTGCGTCACAAGAAAACACCAACTAAGAGCACTTGGCTTCGATTGACTTTGCTTGGCTTATAATTGCACACCTAATACGTAATACTAACCGGTACTAACACAGTGATTACGTTTCTTACATCTTATTGTTCACTGTTTTTGCTCAAAAATGCATTCTGTTTGTTTTCCCTTGTAAGAAAAGAGGTTCATTTTTTTTTTTGCTTTCAAGCATCTTTCTATTTTCCACACTGCAGCGTCCCAAGCGCTCAACCCAACGCTGTCTGCGTTCGACCCAATCCTCAAACTCTGCTGCTCCTCTAAACCCAAGAGCAACCGACACAACACGGCTTGGGGGCCCAGAGCCTTGGGCCCCCAATTCTAAAACTCTCTATTATAGCAAACACTATGCAAAAGGCCCTGGCTAGGTTCGTAAAATGTACGCAGCATTTCCCCATGATGTTCCTCACAGATATGCAAGGGATGTCCACAGGACACGGAAAGTTTGGCCAGTGGACGCCTGCAGGAGGTGTTTGACGCATTCGTAGGATATCCATGTCCTGGCAGTGGATGTCCATAGGATATCCGTAGGATGCACTGTTGTTGCTGGGTTGCCACCACAGTGGTGTTTACATGAATGTCCAAGAAGAAAGGGCGGTTGGCACTCGGTTGGCATGGTTTCACTTGTGCAGCATTGGCCAAGTAGCCTTACAGAGATGCAAGACCATAGTAGTGTTTACGTGACAGTGATTGCCATAGGTGCTAAACCACAGGAGAATCCATGTGAAGAAGGGGTAGCTGACGCTCGATCGGCAAGACTTCGATTAAAATACAGTGATTTTATACTTGTCAACGAAAGGGGTAAACTGCCATTCATGAATGGAAACACCTGCTGTATGCACATTAGCGTATCTTTATTTGTCTAAAGATTTCCTTCTTGTGATCTAGGTCTCCTGAGAGTATAAAACAAAGTCTAAATAAACACACTGCTGCACAGCTTCAATAAGCTTACTACGAATCACAAAACTCGTGTTGCCTTGAAAATCTATTGAATATTACCACAATCTTTGGTATGTTAAAGGGACACTAAAGCGAAACAATAAATCAGTTTAGACTAATGAAGCATTGTTTGAGAACCCTGCAGGCAGTCATTTTAAAAAAATAGTTTGATTATTAGATGAGGAAATGAAGGTCCAAGTATCAGTATTTGAATTTCGCGCCGAAACCCCAGCGCCGGTACGTCATCGTGACGTCAGGGATTCTAAAGTATGTTTTCGCATTTGGGCTGCGTTGGCTGAATAAAGGTTCCCGAAACTTGCCATGTTTAATGTTTGGTTCCTTTAGAACACAATGTAGTCAATCTGTACCGCTATATACAATTAATAAGCCCTAGTAGATGCCATCAAAAACCAAGACGTTACAGCCCCCAGGTGCGCCACCCATATTTCGTCCTTTCGCTTTTTCTGGCTTACCAAACGTCTTATTGTTGTAAGAGTGGTGTTATTGGTGTTGTAGAACAGTAATTTACTGACGCAGAAGAAATCATTTTTCACTTTAGCGTCCCTTTAATCTTGAAACCCAATCCTAGACTTTGCGGCTTAAGGTCTTCATTTCGATATTGCTGAACAGAACAGTGTTATCGGAAAAGCTCAGCTTTCTTAGGTATTTCATGCCGATCAGACCTAATCCAGTCAAATGTAAAATATTCAATACTCAGTTAAAGCATGGAGTGGGGAAATGTGTCTCCTGAGTGGTACTGAAAGCTTAGAAACAGGCATAGCAAACCCGGGTTGTTGTTGCATTGTTTTTAAGGGTCATTAATCACCACAGGTTTCGTCACACATATATGGAGCACTTAGAAAATGTATCCCTTGCCACTGTTCCTGCCTGTGTTCCTGCCAACGACGTAAAGCATTCTATATTGTCGTAGCTAACCTTAGTATGCAGCAAAGCGGAGCTAAAGAATAATGAAATCTTCTATTAAAATCAAGTTTGCTCAGGTCAGTCTGTGTTGAGTGAGAAATAGGTACCTTTTGAACTGAAATGGATGAAAGTAATTCAGTCGGTGCATGTGGGGAAAAAAGAGAAGTTAGAAACACGTCGAACATCTCCCATGTCCAGCTCCAAGTGTTGCTGCTGCTGTCTCCGAGGTCTTTGGGCAGTCTGGAATTATGGGAGTGGTGCGCTTCACTCAAGGCACCGATGGAGCATGCATCATTGACGGAGTCATTGATGGCCTCAAGCAAGGGCAGACGCACCGGCTACGCATTCATGAACTGGGTGATCTCTCGAATGGCTGCCAAAGGTAAGCAGGAACTTCTTAACCCCATTCACTTCCGCAGTTCGCGCTCGGCTGGCCAGGTTAGAGGAGGCCAAAGTGCAGAAAGCTGGCGCAGCACCGGCCAACGTTAAAGCATATGTTTTCGCAAGTTTTTCCTCGAAGGCAGCGGTCTGTAGGCTGTTTTCTACTTGCTTTGGTTTTTGCACAGTAGATGGACATACCTGTTAACACTTTCAGCAGAAGTTTATGGCAAAATGATGAAAAGCTTGCTGCTCGCCAGATTCTTCTCTGTTGCAACCGTAGCGACTAGAGTACCGTGTTCAGCGAAAGCGATACCAATGTTCCTATAGGTTTCTGAGTTGGCTCATTTTTATCAGCATACCACTGGCCACTCTTAGCAAAACCCCTCGAGGCTGTGCTTAGTGTGCAAGGGCAAAGGCAAGAAGTATAAGAGGTGTCTTTCTTGCAAAAAATCCAAGCAAGCCACTTTATACTTCTAGAGGAGGCATGATAAGCAAAGAAAAAAGAGGAAAATTATAGACAGGTGGCGACACTGTCTAAGTTCCTCCACCAGTTCACCTTGACATCATTAATTTTGACGCCATCTGCTTGGGCCCAAATGCAACAAGATACTTTGAAATCTGTGACGTCACACTGATGAGCTGGTACTGGGGCTTCGGCAGGAAACTAAAGAATTGATACTTTGACCTTTATTTTGTCTTCTAATCAACCTGTGACCATGAAAATAATGTGAATAGAGTTTTATAAGAATGCTTTATCAGTTTAAACTGATTTATTGTTTCTCTTTAATTTCTCTTTGAAGGATTAGGACTTTGACAGTGACCCCAACCAAATAAGGGAATTTATTAGCCCGACGTTTCAGAACCCATTTGGCTCCTTCAGGGGGTATTCTTCGGTGATGGCAGTGTGCAGTTTTTAGTCGGTCTCAAAGTCCTAATCAATTTTCCTAACCAGACAGGTAATTCTGTCGAAATATGTAGCTTCAACTCTTTGGAGGAGTACTGACACATAATTTTGAGCTCTAATGCAATCTTGTCACCTGCAGTTGGATGACACTTAGCAAGTGTGGACATAGGCAAACCGCACTAAATATATTTTATACGATACTGCACTTGCTCTTGATGTGCACGAGAGAAAGAAAGAAAACTAGGAGAGAGCATTGCACAGTGTGATTGAACCTAGACAAATAGTAGAGTAGTTTGCTGGGCTAGTTGGTGCATAGTGAACGTATAATGGTTTCCAGCAAGTACGGATGCGAGCACAAGTAAGTAGAAACGGACAGGACAATGCTGGTTGTCCTGTTCAACAGCATTGCCCTGTCCGTTTCTACTTAATTGTACTTGCTGGAAACCATTATACGTTCATCTAGACGAATAGGTCCAGCATGTGATCGTCATGTCAGAGCATGAAGTAAGTTATAGTGCTGCCGTTCTGCAGGCAGAGCTACAGCAACGCAGCCTAAGAAGTACACATTTATTCAAATCTACCGGGAATCAAACGTTCTTGCCCAGTAGGCCGAGTTTCAGAGGTCGGCTGTCGGGTGCACTGCAAGAGAAAAGGCAAAAGGAGTGGCTTCATGTAGAGTTCACTTTCCAAGGCTGTGCAACCTAATGCTACTCTCTTGTAGTTTATTTCCTTCCTTTATGTTGATATGCCTGAACTGGGGTTATTCAACGTCATCGTGATGTCATGACACAACGCCAACTTTGCTGATGTCATGTAGCAGTAATACTAGGTATGACAACATTGCTCATGAAGACTTAAACCAGTGCCTCATGTGCCTTTCTTCAGGCTGTGCTCGCACAAGGCAGCCGTAAGAAATTGCAGGAAGGCTACGAGCCAACGTATCATTACATATACAGCTCGCAGATACCGAAGCCAAAACTGCTTCATAGAAACAAGTGTTGTAGTAAAATATTTTGGTGCTCTGGCATGGGCATTATTTTTCCTGTTGTTTAGACCTTTAGATTGGACCTTAATATAATGGGGGAAAAGGTGCGAGCAGCAAGAAAAGTCTGTGTGATCTTCGTTGCATTACCTGTTATGAAACAGAGTGCGGCCTCAGTCACTGACCTCGTGAGCATTCACCACCACATTATTTAGACCATGTAGCCTGCTCATTGCTTATGAAAGAGTCACATTTAAAGAATTTATTACAGTGAAACCAGTAAAGTGGTGCCAGCTAACACTCCCAAGGACAGATGTAGTACGTACACAAATACCCACCCCCTGTGGTGGTGTAGTGGCTTTGGCATTGGGCTCCTAAGCTTGAGGGCACAGGATCAAGTCTTGGCTGCTGTGGGTGCATTTTGATGGGGGCAAAATGCAAAAGTGCCTGTGTACCACGCGATGGGGACATGTTGAAGAACCCAAGTTGGTCAGCATTAATCTATGGTTCCTCACTATGAGGGTCCCTCATTGTCATCTTGGCCTTTTGACACGTAATACCTAAGAGTTTGACTTTTTTATGTATAAATATCCATAAAATTCTCCGGGTGGACAGTTGCCACTGCAACTCAATTGGTAGAGCATTGTACGTATATTGTGGAAAATGTGGTTATGGCTTCCACTGGTGGCAAATTGTCTTTTCAGCCACTTTCATTTCCCCTTTTCTAATTATTTATACATTTCATTAGGAACCATAGCACATTTCCCCTATAATTTCCTTGTCTTCATTGTTTGTTGACTTCATGTGGTTGTGACTAACAAAAATTGGACCCTTCGGTTCCCCTCCTTCTCTACCATTATTGGACACCTAATTAGAAAAATTATTATAGAGACTAAGGTTGAGCCTACCAAGCCATTTTCAAACTTAGTATTGGTTGTAGGAATACTTTGCATTAAAAGGATGGGGTAGCTGCCAAAAGCTACTTTGATGAACGGCTTTATGTATCTTTTATTTTAGTAATACCCTCCAGGCCAAAGGCATCATTAAGGGGTGTGGTCATATCATTTCAATAATTTATTATACAATTTTAGCTAATGCAATACTGTTAAAATTGATATGCCTGTGTGTGTGTGTGTGTGTGTGTGTGCGTGCGTGCTTGCGTGTAAACTGGTAAGTCGGGTTGCTTGAGTATACAGTATTGGCTAGTGTGGAAGAAAATGACGGGAAAAGTTTACATGGCGTGGGACTTGCAAAAAGTTCATAAAATAACTCCTCTGGGAGTTGCCTAAGTATGCGTAAGCATTGTTCCACTTCATACCACCTCATCTCCACGCAGCCCGGTGTCATTATCAATGTTATGAAACTTGATCCAGCCATTATAAGCCCTTACTCTTCCCACAGTCCAGGGTAGCAAACTAGAATCTCATCCGGTTAACCTCCCAGCCTTTCCCATCCTGTTTATCTCTCTCTGTCTCTCTCCTATCAACCCTTATCGGTTATTGTCAACCTTATCGCAATCAATCCAATTTTATCAGCCTTTATCTGACCTCATCAACCTTGTCGGTGCTTATTAACCTTACCAGAACTGCACTGACCATTATAAGCCCTTTATAGCTCTTTAGCATCTTATCCAACTACGCCAAACCATTATCAACCAGGATGAGACCCATATAGCCCTCATCACTCGTTATCCTGCCGACTCATTGACTGCTTTTGTCTGTGTTGCGAAACGTGAAGTGCATGAGCCCTCTGAGATCTGTGGCATTTTGGTCGGTGAAGGTAGCCCCAAAGGAAGGCACATCCCGCAACCACTGTAACACGTCGGGGATGTAGTGTGTTTGGTATGAAATTTTCACAAAATTACAATTTTCCTGGTGTCTCCAATGCTCCAAGTCAGTTCTACAGGTAGACCTGTAGATGCCTTTATTCCACCAACACCAAACCTTTCAGCAAAGCCTTCATAGAAACTGTTCTCCTGTGACATTTGTTTTGTACTCCCAGTACAACACATTGATATGGTTCAGGTATATTCACCTTCTGCAAGCGTGGGTGTTTAGCCCAGTGGGTAAGACACTTGACTTCTGAATGTGGAGTAGTAGGTTTAAAACTCACCACCGGCAACGCTTTTTCTTTCAAATTTATTTTGTTTCATACATTAATTTCTTGATAGTGATTCGTCTTATGTGACAGACGGACGTATGGATGGACAGGTTTCCTCATTGGGTAGGCATAGAAATGACTACACATTTATAAGATTCAATTTTCATAACGTCTGCATGCAGCCTAGAATTCAGGGTCGCAGTGTGCGGTAAGTATATGGGGACAGCACTCTGGTCTACTTTACAACAGCTTGTACAGCAAAACTGCATGGATGTAGAGCTTTTTCGGGGAACCTGCACCATGTAAACTTTTGATGTTGACTGTGCACATTGGGTCAGCAGTCACGTTTAGTAAAAAATCAGCATAGAAAACATTTTTAATGCTCAGCGAAACCGAGGGGAAAATATGAAACCATTGTAGTAGCAGAAAAAAAAGAGGGAATTATAAGACTTGATACCCTCTTGCAAACGGCTGTCACGAACACTCAGTAACAATAGTGATAGGAAAATGGGGCTGTAGACCCAGCCTCCGCTGGGTTCCACCTCTGAGTGTCGGCAGGAGCGGCAACTTCACGCAGATGCAGTGAGTGGCGTGGTGTGATGTGATGTCACTGTATGCTAAAGTCAAAAATGAAGAAAGAAGCAAATGATTTCTCAAACAATGAAAATGCGTTAAGAAACTCACATGGAAAGCTGCTTCACAAGTACCAAGATAGAAAATTTTACTGTTGTTTCACGCAACATGACTGTGACGTCTCTGAATTGTTGAAACCCATGATGAATTTATACCCCTGTCACTCAGGTACTTTGAATTGCTGTCGAGTTTATATGGCAGTTTATATATTTATTGATTTGTTCATTCATCCATTACATGCTGCAAGCCATTGGCAGGTCGTAGCTAGGTATACAAGGGAAAAATACATTTGTGGGGAATCGCACATTTTTACTGGCACACTTTCTTCCATGCGTAAAATTTCCGTGAATTGTGAAGCAAGGGCCCCAGGCAGGAATGAAGCATGTGACATCTGCGGGTCTTGATAGCCCAGTAAATGGGACATTTACCTGCTGCCGTTCACTCGCATCAACGAAGCAAGGTGCCCCCTGTCACGTCTGCTAATCTCACTATCTGGAGCCATTGTGTTTCTGCATTATCTATTGCTGTTGCAACGACTCCTAGGGCTTTTAATTGCGGGAACTCCTCTACTGCTGTGTCGACATTTTCTCACGGTCTCGCTTTTATGAGCTCTCTACTAATGTAATCGCTGATTTGAAAGGCTTTTTTAACGTTCGCTTTTCTTCAACCTTGGGCCGTCTACGTTTAAACTACCTGAAGTCTCCAACTTCATGGATTTTTTGTTTGTTTTCTTACAAAAACATGTTTGACATGAACACGGAACTTTGCTTTCCATTTCCTACTGAAATACTGATATTCAGCACAGTGCTAGGTAGAAGGTTCAGTGGTTCCTCAAGAAGAGATGGGGAGGTGGAATACCAACTTGTAGAGGATGTGAAAAAAAAAAAAATTTCATGGTGGTCGTTGGTACCTTTAGAAGCTATATGCCTCTTGGGATGCTGCCTCGAGATGGAGGTTGATTCCATCAAATTTGGGTTTCTATGTGCAATGCATATGTTCCTATTTCAGTCAACCATATCTACTCAGATATATAGATATATATGGTTAGGGTATATACATATAGGGGATCTTAGAGGTTAGAGCCTAACAGTACATCTTATATGTATAACTAAATTAATCCTTTTAGAGGTTACTCTCTTTTTATAGAGTTTACAAGGTGGTCTTTTCATCTGATTATTAGGACAAGCAAAAATTATCAACATAGATGAATAAATGTGTAGATATAGGTTTCCCTTAATATGCTTACAAAACCATTTGTTCACATCATTCATTCTATTCTGAATGAATGAGTGAATAATTATGGTGTGTTTATTTTTCACTTGCATAGCTAATTGTCTTGCATGCTCTTTGTCCTGATCGTTAAATATTGATCTAGCTGCTGTCCAGCATGTACTCATGCAGATCCGCACTAGTTTTGGACATTTGCTCAACGCTCGTGAATTGTATCTCTATTACTTGAAGGAAACAAATATATAAAAGGTCATGGACACCACTCACTTTTTACCAAGTTATTGAAGTTTTGTTGCTTATTTTCAGTACCGGTGATGTTTATGACCCCCATCCCATCACAGGAGATCACAAGAAGCCTAGGGTAAGTTACAATACAGCATTACTGTTGTGAAGCCCATTCAGGTAGGACTTGCATTGCATTCGCTTGTGGACAAACATAGACCGAACTGTGGAGAATATTTTGAGCGTGCAAGGTCCTGCAATGAATTTCATGAACTTGCCACTGTGGGGCGCTAAAGGCAGCACTACACTGCACAAGTGTCTCTGTCAGATTTCATAACCTTTGTATTTTAGTGTCTCACAGCAGTGTTATGATTGATGTGTGGCAGAGTTCTTCAGACATACTAGTTACGTAACTACTTCAAACTTGGGTCAAGGTCAGTCTTACTCATTGCCGGCTGAAATCTACATGTTTGCACCGCGCAAAAGACGAGGACTGAAGGAAGAACACAACACAGGCTCTGTGTTAAAGGTTCTTTAAGTGGCTAATATGACTGAAAAGAAGAGGGACCAATTGGAAATACTGTTTATTTCACCTTGCTTACAGCACTTGTTGATATCTTGTTGTCGTGCTCGAAAAAGGGCATCTTATAGTTAATTTGTGTTCTCCATAGATGACATAACAGTCAGCATATCCTGAAATCCAGGTACTCACTTTGTATGAGTTTTGAAACATAGTGCACATTAGAAGTTTTCCACTTGTTATGATTGTAGAGCTCAGATGTGTGGTAGGTTGGTTCTGAGTGGCATGCACTGTTTGTTTGTGTGTGTGTGTGCTGGAATTGGGCAAGTGAAAACAATGTTGTCAAATTTCTTGCTAAACTGGGTGAGAGTGGGAGTGAAATCACTTCTTCTACCACCAGCACGTTCGTCATGACGCCTGTTCAATTCACTCAGTTTACAGCGCCTGTATGGATCAACTTCTGCCTTCAATAAATCATTTTTACCCACACCAATCCAGGAATGGAATGCACTCCCAGATGCGATTGCCAGGGAGCATGATCCTGAAGAACTTAAAGACCGGTTGCTTTCACATTTTGGAAACTACAATTGAACGATTTCTCTTTTCATTCCTAGTGTTGTTGCATTTGAAGTCGCCTGTACTCCTCTCTTGTTTTGCTGCATTACTTAACCTGCGTTATTTCAATTCATTCTTGATGTAACATCTTTGACTTATGTATATCTATGACTCCCTCCCTTATGTAATACCCTGTAAATGGTCCTTAAGGGGTCAATAAATGATGATGATGATGAAATGCATTAAATGTTAGTGTAGCTGCATGACTGGTTCTTAGTATGACTTTTTCAGACGTTTAGGGGACGCAGGCGTATATCTTCACTTAACCACAGTTTCACTGGTGGTGGGTTTATATTACATCGGATGGTGTTTGAACCACCACCTCCCATTCTCGAAGAAGCAGTTATCACATATGTCCACAAAACTTTGGTTGCGAACAATCTACAGTTTAGCAGGACAGTCAACACTTTTGAGTAAAAGATTTGAGTCCCAATTTGACCCAGTCGGTATAGCCAAACGTCCCCACTTTCGGTTATTTCTACTGAATAAGGATAAACTAGTTTTCCTTTTTATAGTGCCTGACATCTCGATAGCGCATTCTTTTCTCAGGAACATAAAAGCAGTTAATTTTGTGCTTGTCATCATTCCAATTCTGTTGCACGTCCTAACTGTTCACAGTACCTCTATCTATACTGGTAGCCATGTTATACAGGCAATAATGGCATCTTTCACCATGTGAATTGCAATGTGCTAGGAGTAAAAGAAGTTCTGCAACTTTTTTGCACATGCAGACTGGCAGCCCCGGGCACTGACAGGATTGTTGCCAGCCCCTACCGCTTTCTTACTTTGTCCATTTGAGAGTTGACAACCCAACATGAAGCTGGTACAGATGGGTTTAAATGGTTTACTGAGGAGGGGGAAGTAGGTAGTCACTGCTCACCTGCTTGATCCAAAACATAGCAGTGCGACTTGGGACATAATACAAAGGCGAGACAAAGACAAGCACTGACTTTCAACAGAGAATTTGTTGCATTTAAAAGATATATACATGTTGGACAACAAAAAAACGAAGTACTAACCCAGTATTTGATGTTAGCACTGTGATAACCTGCATTCATGGCATCGTTTGTTGAGTTTATTTGGCCTGGAAGTGAGTAACTTGTTGGGCCATTCATACTCACCAGACCTTGCACTCAATGACTTCTTTTTTTACACAGAGATAAAAAAAAAGCATTGGACTGAATGCATTTTGTTGAGATTGTCAAGGGCATAAAGCAGTTGCGAAGGCAATTCCAGAAAAGTTCCAAAATTGAGTGGAGTAGGAGTAGGAATTTATGGAATGTAGAGTAAGGCGTCAGAAGCTTATGCACCATGAGATCTGGCAAAAAGCTGAATATTTAAACAGCCTGAGCACACAGTGTACTATTAAGCTAGTTGGACATCAGATTGAGAAACTCGCAGTGCTCATGTATTGATGCAGTTGTATCCCAGTCCACGACACATTTCAGTTTTTGCCAGGATTGGTGTACTAATTGTGTCTGACACAAGGCAGCGAGCTCAGCTCATTGTCTCCATAAGTTGAATGTACAAATCGAAGCTTTCAAATCTCTTTACTGCGGTGATACACTTGTTGCAGCAGTTCTCATGTTACTTCTCTTAATAGCCTTCTTTTCCTTTCTTCCTTTTTTTCCCAGAGATACGGTAGCCTTGGTGAAATAGACGTTGACAGCAATGGCCGGAGTGTCTTCCGAAGAACCAATGAGATTGTGAAAGTCTGGGACATCATCGGCAGGTCTTTGGTTGTCTGTTCAGAATCCTCCAACAAATCCCACACTAAGGATGAGGGCTGCTCTCGGTACGTTTTGAAACACTTGTATGACATGAATGAATCAATCAATCGATCAATCATTGGAAGTGGAAGCTGGGGTTGGCCCGTGTAATCATCTGTGTGGTCTTGTGAATTCAAAAAAAGAAAGGAATTAACCAATTACATTTCAACACCTGTACAATGAAATATAACTTGTATAACTAAGGATTATGTCCAGGACGAATTTCCTGACTTTAATGTGTACTGACAACGCTTCTAGAATGACGATCACTATAATGAATTTGCCTGTACAATGAAGAAATCTAGGTGCCCCAATGGTTCATTTGTTGCTTTACAGCAATCGCCACGTTCTCTGCCCTCTGCAGGAACTTAGCTGCTCTCTGCATTAGCGCTAACAACAACACTAGCAGGGCACTTGACAAGCGTACCGATGTCAATTAATGTTACAGTCCTGCTGGAATTAATCAATTCGTACACAACTTGTACATCATCACATTGCAGTCAATGACAACATGATGATGTCGTAATGACCGACAACGTCTTGAAAACGATCTAAGGTGGAAAGGAAGCAAATGTCAATGAAGGCATCAGTTACGAAGTTCCTGTAAGTGGTCCAAGGATTTTACAGGCAAGGGGGGCAGTAGCAGCAATCCATGATCTGCAGCTTCACCTTGTGTAGCTCCTGTGTTTCGCTGCATAGCAAACTGTGAACCTTGGTGCAATAGGGTTGGCTGCAGGCGCACATACTGTCAGACGAAGTGTGTGCAAAAAAATTAGCAACTTATTTTACTAAGCCTCCCTTCATGTTAATTCAAGGTTGTCTTTTTGTTGAATAGGCTCTATTGGGAGCCATACGGTGCATGTCCTTTACAACGAAGAATTTTGTTAGAACTTCCTTATAGAGGTATCTGACTAATCGGTAATGTAGCATTAGAGCAGAAGCCAAAGCTTGCCTATTCTAAACATGAGCGTGGCCCTGCGAATGTAGAAAATAAAGGAAAGAAAGAAAATTCCCGAGCAAGGACTACATCAATGGAGGATGCTGCTTGAGCACTTTGCAAGAGAGTTGCCCTTATGGTGAAAAGAGTAGTGCTACTCCCAGCTATTGTGAGCTGAAGCATTTTCACCATACCCACAATTGCATGGAAATCTCCGTCTTGGTTCTTCTGATACGCTCTCCTAGCACGCTCTATGTGGCACACCAGACTAGTGCAAAGCTAGTTTGCTTTCTCAATATCGTTGTGCTATCTTGTTATACGCACACATGTATTTATGGCATCTGTTGTGGCCTGAGACGAGAGTTGCAGCATCGATAAGCAAACAAAGACTGTTTAATGCGGCTTCTGAGTGTGAATGGTATAATTATATTACTCTGCAGCCTTGCTTGTGGGATCATCGCAAGAGCCTCAGGCGTGGCCCAAAACCCAAAGAGAATCTGTGCCTGTGATGGAGTCAGCGTCTGGGATGAGCGGACCCTGCCCGACATTAAGAAGAATGAAGCCTGAGCGAGCTCGTACAAGTGGTGACATCACTTCCTGTGGGCTGTTTATCCTTGCTCGTTCTGCACTGATGCAGATCAAACCCACTTTCTATGCAGAGTTGGTGTTTGCATTCTGGTGACAGTGTCACTGAGATGAATGCAAAGACTATAATTGCTATTCTCAGAAGAATAACGAAAATTTCCTCTGTGGCGTGACCAGCCAGCTATCGGTGTATGATATTGCACAGTTTACAGATGACTATCGATATTTCGAATTCGCATATAGTGAATCCTTCTAAAAGTTTCGGGACTTGAATTTTTGTGTATACAGTTAGACCTCGATATAACAATGTTAACGGCACCCTTGAATCAGGGACTTCATTGAGTCAAGAACACTCCTGTGGATAACGTCATCATTTTTTCAAAAGCAAAAAAAAATCCTAATTTGTACTCATTTAGAGAGTGAGTCCCTTGAGCATGTCTTGTGTTTCTTCATGAGAGCAGCAAACCTTGTAAGGGGATCAATGTTGTCTGTCATCTGAAGTGAAACTTAGTGTACTATTAATTTAACCATAGTTGCCCCTCATAACTTCGTTAAATCAAGGGAGACGTCGAGCTTACTTCTTTGCTTTGGAGTTTTCAATACATCAGGCTCCACGTGTCGGAAAAATGAAAGCACTTCATTAAATAGAAAATTTTGTAAAATGAGGTTTAGTTATATTGAGGTCTGGCTGGATTCGGCTTCGACTACAAGCTGAGTTTGCACTGTGAGCTTGACCTGGACCAAGCTTCCAAAAGCCGGTGAACAAACATAATGAATGTTTCCCGTTGATTACCGATAACATAACTTATGCATGGCGCCTTTTCTATGTGCATTCCGTTTAGAGATGCTGTAATATAAATGATGTTTTGCACATACATTGCATTTATACCGCAAATCTTTATTGCTGCTGCTGCACATCATTTCAAATGACAATAAAGTGATATTTTTTTGTTATGTACATGTCACATGTTTTTGTTACATAAATGGGTGTCATAAGCACCTGCTTCAATCATTTTGTGTTGATGCATTTGCCACCGTTCACGGTGGCTCAATGGGTATATGGCTAAACAATAGGTCGCGGGTTTGAATTCCAGGCCGCAATTGAGGGGTGCAGAATGTAAAAAAAGAAAAGAAGCACTCTTGTACTTACATTTTCATGCATGTTAAGGTGGTGTAACCCCAAGCATTTAAATGTATAAATAATCCGAAATCCTCCGCTATGGCATCCATGACATGCTTACTGCATGTGCCAGAAGTGGCTGCACAGCCAGAAACAAGTGCATAGTTTTCCAGATGGGTTTCTGTCAGAGGGAAGACATTGCCGGGGAGAGGATTTGGATGCCACCTATTGCTAAAGAAACATTAGAGAGATAAAAAAGCAAGTTGTGACATATATGTAAATTATCATTTTATAATGCCAGAAGAGCCACTCGTATCTTTATGAGAGGCTTGATGAGCCAGAAAAGATGCAAAAACAAAATACAGGTTGCGACGCCGCTTTAATGTTCCCGAACCATAGCTCCATGATGTCGTGTATATTTGATGGCATCAGCTATGACCTAGGTAACACTTTATCAGTAAAGATGTATCACATCACACACTAAAGAAGCTAAAGACTGAACATAGCAAGCTTCAAGAACCCGCCCCAGTAGCTTGCTTTCTATGGTGTTGCGCTGCTGAGCTCGAGGTCGTGGGTTCGTTCCCGGATGCATTTCGAATGGGGCCGAAATGCAAATATGCCCCTGTACTTGACTAGGCACACTTTAGAGAACCCCAGTGGGTAAGAACTAGTCTGGAGTGCACCACTCCAGTGTGCCTCATAATCTGACCATGGTTTTGGCATGTAAAACTACAGCAATAAATTTTTTTGCTTAGCTACTTGCTAGTGCGACAGTGATGTGTACTTATTCAAGTAAAATTTTATTTGCGTGCAGGTGAAATTTTATATGCAGATGAGGTATGATGT
This sequence comes from Dermacentor variabilis, assembly GCF_050947875.1. Classification (NCBI taxonomy): domain Eukaryota; kingdom Metazoa; phylum Arthropoda; class Arachnida; order Ixodida; family Ixodidae; genus Dermacentor; species Dermacentor variabilis. Next base: position 14,993,233 of record NC_134578.1, on the reverse strand, counting down.
ACACCAGTTTGATACAAATAAAGATACAAAAAACAAAGAACCCTTATACGAACAGACTATTGCGCAGGCTTTGACATGTGCAGCATACACTGAAGTTATCCTTTCTGTGCCCAACTTCAGGTCGAGAAATGCTAATTTATAGCTACCAGCCTGCAAGAGCCTGTCATGAAATGCTACCAACTCACTCAAATAAGTACACTCGGTGATTCATTTATTCATTCTATTATTCGTCTCGTAAGTTTAACGTAATCATCTGTCGCCCTGGTCAGCACTTCTCTCGCCCATTATGTTTCCCCAGTTAATTTCTCATTACCTATTCTCACTTTCTAGTTACATAGCATTAATTATCTTATTTTAAAACCGCGTTTCTGGCTCATAATGACTACTAGTATTATTATAGTATTTGATAATCCAAAGCACTGTATTTTCATCTCTGCGCTACGCCAATCATTGTACCATCGCTCTCATTGCACACTCCTTAGCTACTTCTCAAGCTTCCTTGTTAACCTCCAAGTACCATATAGACTCGTGTAAGGGCCGCACCTGTATAAATGCTGTACCCCCAACTTGGCAGCCGAAAATCTTGGGGAAAAAATTCCATCGGAGAAGCAGTCGGGTTCGGTGCCCCGATGCCGCGCGCGCTCATCGGCTAATTTTCGCGCGTTGCGTACTTCCGAGTGACGCTAATAGATGGCGAAAGCTGCGCGTTGACCTCTGATGAAGTTTTACATCCGGGGTTTGCAGTAGTCGCCGGCTGCGCCGGCACCATTTTGACCAAAATGTTCTACCCCGCGTAAGGACCGCATCTCGCCAAAATTGTCAAAAAAGTGCGGCCCTTACACGAGTCTACCTACCCTGTATACCACTACAGGTAAAATACACTGACTGCATACTTCTTGCTTTTTTTTTGTTTTCAATGACATCGGTAAGTGGCTGTTCATGACTTGGGAGTGCCACAATAATGAGCTTTCAACTCAGTTGAACCCAATTTCACTCCTTCAGGTTTCATTTTTCCTAATCGTGGTCCCCTGTGACTACCTGGCGTTGATAAGCATAATTCACTTGCTTATAACGGGCCTTTCTTTCTGCGACAGCGAAGAGCACGGGCCCGCAGCGCGCTTGTTGCCCGCTGCTGGATGACGTAATAAGCAGAACGTCGCCTCGAGGGGCGTGCCTTTGCGCTCGCTGCAGCTTCCCAGTTTCGGTTTCGCGCGCCGAGCCACAGTTACTCGGGTAAACGTGTTTTTGCAGATCCAAAAGTTGTTATCTGGTAGCTGATAGCTCGCTTCAATGTTACGATTACGATGAGCCCGCTGAAACTAAATGTTTAAAAAGTTAATTGATTTTGATTAACTAGCGAATAGTTAACACGTATCGCCCGTCACCCCACGATCGCCACCGCTGATGGCACGGCTACGAAGGACCCGAACTTTTATTTCAAAACTGCTATTTTTAAATAGTATACCTAAACGATCTGTATAAACACCCGGTATATGTAGATTGCACAGACGTCATCGCGGACGATATCTAGGTGCTAGCCGGTCGAGAAGCGACGTAAGCAAGAAGCGTGACAGCATGACAGGCTTGTCTTGCGTCGAACGTCGAAGCGATAGACCGGTGAAAAGCAATCGCCGTTGAAAAGCTAAACAGTGTGCGCGGGATAATCCGGTGCATTGACGTCATCGTAGCCGCCATGTTTGGGGACAAGCGTGGTGAGAGCTGCCTCCGTGACGTCACGTGAAAACTATCGTCTCCAAACAATAATCATTACCTATATTGCGGGCCTTTCCGTTCCTTAACGCTGTATACCCGGTACTCCTAGGTCACGATCGAGTGGCATGCGCCTTATCAGCGCGACTTGGCATTCTTGACAGGAAAGTAGCCAGCGCAGAGTTTTCGAGGAAAGAAACAACACACAAGAGAGATTGCGATTATTGTTTGGGGACAAGGTGCGCCCCAAAAGGTGTATCTCGTCCCAAAGGGAATATGTGACCTGCGTAATGAACCCCCATTACTGCCCTTCTACCCCGAAGACTCCTTTGTTTCACTGATTCAGTGGAATTTGGGCCAATATGAACTCACGCCTGCATCCTGCCAACGCCGCCTATTGGCCTCGAGCTCCACCACTGGAAAAGCTGGCGCCACCGTCGGCATGGCGTGCTATTAGGGATCACATGTGCATAGCGGCCGCGTCGGCTGCTTCGGGAGCGCCGAAGCGAGCACACATAGCCGGAGGTCAAGCTGAGTGAAGCTTGGCTCGTGAAACATAAAACCGGCAAACAGTCATCGGCTACAACTCGACTATGCAGCAAGCACAGACGCGAGGAAGATTTCTGCTACGGCGCCGGGTCTGCGATGTTCGGAAAACGCGCACTGAGACGCTCGCCCGAGTCCGCTGCCCGACTAATGTCATGACGGTTTGGTCGATGAACTTGTCGATGCTATAGATACTGGCAGGTTCACTGGAGTGGAAACGGAGCGTAAGAAGCACATTATAAAAAAGTATGACATAAGGTCATGTTTGTGTTATGAATTAATGCACTGGATTACAAAGAAGAAGTAGCGGGAAATCGCACGCTGAGAACACCGATAAACATACAGTGCGACGCAACTCGAGAAATAATATTGAAATGTCCAAGAATTTAGAAGAAAAAAAAGATTGAATCGTCGCGACGGCACATCCCCGTAGGCGTCAAAGTTTCTGAAATGAAATTATTTTTGAACAGCTCTGATAGCGCCCACGCAACAATGGTTGCTTGTATACTGTCAAATGCTCATATTCTGCGGCCTAAAGCTCATGGCACGATGCGAAAACGCGCACGCGGCGAAAGTGAAGCAGTGCGCAGACAAGCATGCATGCATGCATGCATGCAAGCGAAACAGTGCGCGGACAAGCATGCAGACGCGCAGTCGGTCGCTGCGAATCTGTGCGATCGCTGCATTGAGGCTTCATTATATTACGCTCCATTTAGTTATACAAACACTATAAGAACATATTTCACATAGTTCGCTCTCAGCGTTTACCTACCTTTCACGCAAGAAAGCCGGTTAGGGAGACTCCATTGCGGCGACCGCGCGCAGTGGCGTTCACTGTACGTATTCGGTAAAGAGATAGCGTCTGTAAACGATTCTGTGCTTTCAGTTTGCCCAAGATTATTATTTGGACAGCAAAAAACTTTTCTCGTTTCGAAAGTACTTACAGAAATGTCCGGGAGAGCTCGCGCGTGGTGTTTTCTGTGAGCGCTGACAGCAAAACCTATGAGGAGCGCGCCGCGTGATCCCTCATACTACGCCAGCGAGGCGCTTCCGATAGATGGCGACTCCGTAACTCCTCGCCACCAATAGGGGTTCCGCCAATAATAACTAATAGCGAGAAACACTAAAAGAAAAAAGAAACTTAGGCAGGTGCCTTCGGATCAACCAGGCACGAACAGAGCTTTTTCTTGAAACTTTCGGCTCTGCACAAACGCACCTTTCATAGCCGAACTGTTTCGAAGAGAAAAGAAGCGGCAGAAAAACAAAAAAATGTTCATTGTTCCTTTATTATCGATTATCGCTTTCTCGGCGCATCAGACACTTTTTTTCCACAGGACGTGAATGAGTGCTACCGAAGAACAATAAGATAACGACGTCGTACTGTGCCCGTGTCGTCACAGATTGCGAACCGCACTTATGCTACATCAGTTGCTGTAGCGCTCCCGATATCCAGCTCGCCTGTCATCCGTGCTTACAGTCTGTCGCACGGACGGTTTCGCCAGCCGTCTCGCTTCTGCAAATCGGTCAAGATGTAAATCAAAGTCAAGGAGGCTTTTCTTTTTCCAATAGTATTACAGAAAACGGTCGGGCATTCGTCCATCTATCGCGTAGAGGACGGGCCTCGGGTGCGTTTAGCTCGGATAAGAGCGTACAGCGCGCCTTGCTGCGACAGCACTCTCCCCACCTCTCCCAGATACGTGGTCCAACTAAGATACGCGGTTCGGCAGCCCGCAGAAGATATTGCCGTGGTCGCTGGCAAGCCAGCGGTGGTATTGTGACCTTTGACGGTGTGGCAAATGTGCGCCGAACCAAGACGCGAGAAGGAAATGCGCACGTCTGCTTCTCAGGAGCACCGCCGTTCAGCCCCACTGGAACCGAACCTTTGACCTGTCTTCCGCGCGCAGCTTGGGGAGGAGGCTCGAGCGAGGTGCTTGACATATAGCAGGAACTTTTTCTTATTGCCGGCGGCACCGGCTGAAGCGTTGTTGCGCACGTGTGATTTTGGAAGACTGCAGTCCAACGAGCTTGTTCTGTGGCCTGTGTTGTTAGGCTTGTCACCGAGCTTATCCAATTCCGCTGTTGACGGTCTTCTTCACTTGCACCTTGTACGCGTGAAGGGATACCGCTTCGGCTGAGAAGGCAAGACGCAAGTTGTGGACGTATTGCTGCATTCGCGCCAAGCGCAGTTGTCCGTTGGCGAGATTCGAACCGCGGGAACGACTGGGAAGTTGTTTCGCTCCGTTGAGTGCGCCCTGTATGTAGTTGTTGGCTTGGCTTCTCCGTTTCTGGGTACTTGCGCAACACGTTAATCGGCGCCTAATCGTCAGCAAATCGTGCCGATTGTCGCGAGCGTGAGCGGCCTTCTTTTTTTGCGCGGCTGGTGACGTCGCCTGTTACGGCGATCGTTCGCGCAAAGTGCAGTGAAACAGCCTGACCCGGATGTAGACGCCGTACTTCCAGACGACAATCACCAACCGCCGCAGGTGATTCCAGACGGCTTCCAGACGACGACCACCGAGCGTTACTCACGGTTCCAGGCGATTTCCAGACGACAGTTCGAAGCGTGACAGACAAGCGAGACACTTATTTACATTTACAAGGAATTTTGCCGCTGCCTCGCATAGAGGAACCACTCACGAAGCACGAGAAGATGGACGCCAAGGAAGCCGTGTTCTGGAGCAGCTACTCCGCCGTGGCAACGCCCAACATTCAGGAGGAGATCTTCGTACAGCGTTCGGCACCAGGCAGGGCTTGGTTCACAAAGACCGACTCCACCACGCTGCCTCCAATCACAAGGAAGCAGTGGCTCATCATCGTGCTTATATACTTCGGCAACTTCTGCGCCGCTATGAGCTTTTCTCTACAAGCGCCGTTCTTCCCCAAGCAGGTAAGTACGCACCTGAAGGCGTGGCCGGAAAGCGTCTGCTAGCTGTGCATCATGCGACGACCGTCTGATCACTAGAAACAGGATATCTGAGAAACAACAAGAAGCCTCATAGTAGCGGCGGATGTCAGAATTCGAATGATAAGCACTATTACGATCGCCGACAAAATTTCGCTAACTCAATAATTTTAGAGGCCAGGTTGTAATTGCAGAATTCAAATAAGCCAGTACTCGACTTACGACCTCTTTATGTCACAAACGCTTCGGCGAGTTTTCTAGAAATCACGCCGTAGAGGAGTTTCGAGCAGTAAGTACTCAACATCTGCATCGAAAAGCGCGCTACTGTTCCAGGTAATAAGTTTCCGCACTGGTTAAAATGCGGTACAGGATACTCTTAACTGAAACAACAGTGTAATTAATCTCGCGGTAAATTTTGAGCCCGTGTTTTTCGAAACCGTTACTAGGCTAATTGATACTAAGTACCTTAGAACTGAAACGAAAGGACAACGTGGTTTTTCGCTGTTTTCTTCCTTCGCTTCGTTTCTCATATTTCCTTGCGTGACGCCATCGTTCCTACAAGAGTAAAACATTTGCTTTGTCGCTTGCGCACTTTGTTAATGACGCTTGTAGGGGTGTGCGACTTGGTTTTTCCGCAATTTCTTACGTCGAGCTGCCATGGGTTGCGGTCGGTTAAAGTGTTATCTTCCACACGCGAGGCAAGATTGTGGCCGCGATTGCAACAATCGCAGTTGCTCCTAATTTCGCCGTTTCAATGTGTCGTTTTGGCATTATTTGTGTTTTTATTTCGTATATTTGTAAAATTATAGGGACTGCCTGCTGCGATAATCTTTTTCAAATTGTCTTTTATCCAGAGTATTTTTCAAAAAACTGAGTGATACTTGCACCCCCCCCCCCTTCCTTTCCTATTTATAGGACGTTATTTGGACCCACTTTTTGTTCATTCTCGGCACTTTCAGCGCTATCAACAATCTGGTACGACCACCGCAGTTTGTTAAAAAAACGTATACTGGAGACACATACATTCACGAAATACATCCCGTAGAAAGCCACCGTATTCATGGGTCTTGGAAACGTATCAAATGGCGACTAGTTTGTAGGGCTTTCCACACTCTTTCTTGGTGTCGATACCACGTGGGTTCTTTCGTCGATTCGGTTTTGCCTGGAAGTTCTTGTTCCTTGGTGAAATGGCGCTTTATGTTTTGATAACTATCACGGACGGATGCAGCCATTGCCGGCGAGTTTCCTTGTTAGGTGTAAGTACAGAACGCTACATCCAGGCTAAACTGATGAGCGAGTGTTTTGAGTGAGCGCCCGTTTCTCAGCACACAGAGCCCGCGTTCCATACCGGCTGATCTGTCGCATTTTAAAAAGATGTTTATCGTTGTCATGGTAACGTTTTCAGCCAAGCACATGCGTATGTACCCCACGTGCGCTTTCAATTGTTTTTCAACGGTGCACCCACGACTGTCAAAGTGACGCTGGCTTCTCTGCACAAGACCTCTCACTGCAGAGAAGCCAGCTTTGACGAACGGTGACAGTTACAAAGGAGCTGTGACCGCACATTTGTTTTCCTTTTTGCTAAGTATTCTTTTAATTTTTTTTACCGATCAAATGCCGATATTTGGTTCATGTTAATCGGCTTAATTTCGGATTGGTGAATTCTTTGGTAACGTGTGTGTGTCCGCGAGTGCGTGTTGTACATGCGTAGGCCTATGTGTGTTTGCGTGAGTATTTATGCAGTTGATTTCGTCTGATGTATCCTATTTCTATTTTGTAAATTACTCGCAAGTTGTATTGGCCGGGCTTTATTGACTTGTCTATTATCGCACAAACGGCAGGAAATGCTTTTTTTGTGTGTTTTTCACAATCCAATGGCCACCGGCCTGGCGACGTTACCGAAAGCTGCTTCACTGCCGTGAATGGTATTGGCGGGTTTACTAATTATGCATCTCCTGCAACGTCCAGAGCGCTGTCGCTGTCGAATTTTACCGACAATACCAGCAGAAGCGTCGATGAAATGCCTTAATGTTTATTCGTGGAGTCGGAACAGGGGTGAGAAAAATTAAGGAGAACAACGTCGGTTCTCTCACTGGTATTGGGGCCTCCAAGTGGCTTCCAAGTTGCGTTAACGTGAGTAAGTTCGAGCGTACCCGCATTTGACAACGCCACCGAGGCAGCTGGGTCAAAAAGCAGAAGAGGCGCGTTATCGTGCAACTGTTCATTCGACAATTGTTAGCCATATATAATGTACAAGTATGTTGACTGCGGATGATACTTCATCGCTAAGTTTGCCCTCTAAGTGCGTTCGATATTTCTTGGGTATTTTTTTTATAAATGTGCTCCTTTAACACTGTATAGCGGTTGAGAGAAAGCTTCAGCTCATTGTCTCCGTTATAAATACGTGGGAAGCAAGAAATCGTTTTTCTCTGCCACCAGTACACCCGATTTTATAACGTTTGTTGCACTTGGAAGATAAGCTATAGAATATGCTGACTATAGGTAGCATATTTTCAATTTCGGCCCCTAATTTTTTTTTAAATTGCAAGCTGAAGAAACTGATGAAGAAACTGATATTACAATTCTGTAAACTACACTTGTTAAGACATCTAGAGTGGGCGAAAGACTATATTGTATACCACTTTAAAGTACGCAAATAATTTGTGAGTAGGACTTTTGCAATATCCTCGTAAACAAAGTATCAATTTTACGTAAGCTAGCTGTAAGTTCATGTGTGACATTCGCCCGCTTAGGATGATTTAACAGGCTAAGTTTATGGAATCGCGATGCATGTTTTGGCGCTCGATTATGTACTGCTAAACCTTGTTCTCCTAGTTTTTAAGTTACTGATTTTCGGTAATTTGCATAAAAATATTGGGGCTATAAGTATAAATTCTGCTTCTACAGTCGGTAGAATTCAGCTTCTTTCTCTTAAGGGCAGCAAATTTCGTCCACATCGATTCAGCGATTGTCTGTAGTGAGAGCATTGCGTTTTACATTTACTCGGAAATGGAAGTTTGGCTCATGGTAAATTCCCTGTTTGACGGCGCTTACCTTGCCAAAGTTGTGTGCCCGTTGTCGCCTCACGTTGCGCGATTCCAGATTCGCTTATTTGCACTACAGTTTGGACGTTACGTGTATGTCGTCAGTCTTTGGCGAAATACACTAATGTTCTCGCGATCAGTTAACAAGCAGCACTGAGTTTTTTCAAGGTGTCCAAGCTGTACGCGTTGAGATCGAGGAACTTCCCCAAATATTCCGAGGACGCGTTTCTCGTAATTCGGGGCTATAGACAGCAACATTTCTGCTGAACGTACATTATCTACTTCATTACTACTCGTGCACCTTCAGTTCCGCAATTAGGACACTTGCGCTAATGTCACTGATTACTGCATTAAGTAGTGAAAGTTTGTCAATTAGCCACCGTCACTGTACAACCCGTCTTGCAAGCAGTGTCCGCCTGTGTAAGTAATGATCTGACATAATCGTGCTGTATACCACAGACGAGTTTGAATCATTCCGTTTCCACTTAAAGATCACCTGGTTATAGTGCGTGCGTCTTTGCACGGCTTTATACATATACCCTTTTTCGCGGAGTAGTTTGCTCTAGAGAAACAAGGTGGCGCTTTCGGCGGCCCGCCCTGAGTTGCCTCGGCGAAAGCGCACGAATACGAAACCATTACCGCTTGCGCCCTGCTACTGAGCGATCAGCCATTGGAACTGCAATTGGGTGTCCGCTAACACACTGTGCCCCATTCATGCTCCAAAATGTGGAACCGTAGAGGGAGTACGTGCGCACAAGTTGGCTGCAAACATGGAGCCAATCTTTCAGCCAATGTTGTGCAGCCTCTGCTTTTTGCGCAAGCCGTCACGCTTTCCTTGAGGTATCACAAAAATTGCACTACCATCTTCAGGCTTCTTGCTGCAGTTATATGCGCTACAGCACGGCATAGCGCTAGCACAACACCGCAAGAAACGCAGCGTGCAACGTTCGCTGCGCCGAGCCAGCCGCGAACCAAGGAGAAAAATGGCGCCAACGACAAAGAAAAACACAAGCAGAACGCAAGATCCGCGCGTTTCCAAGGGCAACGTCAAGGAGACCAATCGTCGTACAGAAAAATGGGGGCAAAGCTGGTTGCCGCGGGGGGGGGCGCAATGGGTGAGGAGGAGGCGAGGCGTCGGCAGAGTTCAAAGAGTGGCGGTACTCTCAAATTATCAAGCAACTTTAGAAACTCTAGGCTAACAGCGTGGCCGGCCACGCTTGCCGCATTACATTTTTATTTTAGTATATATATATATATATATATATATATATATATATATATAAATTTTCTTGCTGGGGGTGGACCGCGCCGAATGGGACGGTCGGAGCAAAAGCAGCCAGCGCTCGCAATCTCAGAGGCCATGCGAAAGGTACCGTATAACCACGAAGTGGCACAGAATATCGTTACTAACGTCTCGTAATCCAGTATTACGCGAGCGCCATTGCTCGTATCAGTATACCGAACACGCTAAAACTCTCTTAACGTGTTTCTACTTTCAGGCAAAACTCTATTTTTTTTCTTTCGAGAAATAGGTTAGACGGAAGTGTGCGCATGTCCGTGTCGTCATTCGATCGTCGTTGCCTCTGCTTACGCCACGCATTTCTTGTTTTTTTTTCTATGATGTATATCTCTGGAATCACGCGCGAATGTTTGCCCTGCACTTTGCGGCCACTAGACCGCACGAGCTTACGAGGTAACTGCGGTTAACAAGACACGCGCTGCTCCATTGTGTACAGCCTGATTAGGGTCGCTAACGATTTGCGGTCACAGGGCAGTGTTAGAAGCGACGATAAGATAGGCCAGACGATTTTTTTTCTTTTTTGTTCCACATTTGCCACACAACACGTCGTGTGGTATCACCGCGCACCATTTGAATAATGACCATTGTTTGGGCGCCCGCGCAGCCGTGCTCCCGACGCACACCCCCTGACCCACTACGCCGCTGACATCTATTTCTGCACTTCAGAAATTAAAGGGACACTAAAGCTAACCAATAAGCCAGTTTGTACTAATAAAGCATTGCCTGACAACCCTGATGGCAGTCGTTTTCAAAATAAGTTTGATTATTAGATGAGAAAATGAAGGTCGAAGTATCAGCATTTGAATTTAACGCCGAAACCCCGATGCCGGAGCGTCAGGGTGACGTCAGGGATTCCAAAGTATGTTTTTGCATTTTGGCTGTGTTGGCTAAGTAAAGGTTCACGGAACTTGCCATGTTTAATATTTGGTTCCTTTAGAACACAATATAGTCAATCTGTACCGCTATATATTTAAGTAGGCCCTAGAAGTTGCCATCAAAATCCATAACGTCACAGCGACCAGGTGCGGAGACTTTAAGGAGCCGTTGTCACCCATCTTTAGTTCTCGCACTTTTTCTGGCTTACCAAACGTCTTATCGTGGTAAGAGGTGTTTTTGGTGTTGTAGAAAGATAATTTACTGATGCAGAAGAAATCATTTTTCTCTTTAGTGTCCCGTTAAAGTGCAACGTTTGAATGAGTCGGTAAGTGGGTGAGTGATCGCTTAAAGGAGCACTCAGAATTAAGCAATTAAGTTTCACATCCCGAAACATGTACAGTGGTGTCCGGAGTAATTCTGACCACGAAGGTTTCTTTAATGTGCACTAAAGAGTGCGGCACACGAGCGTTTTTTTTTTGCATTCCGTCCCTCGTTGAAATGCGGTCGCTTCTGGCGGGAGTCGAGCCCGCGACTTGGAACTCGGGAGCCCAACGCTACGATTCACTCCACTCTGAACTAATCTACACCCTTCAGGGTGCATACGGATGTATGCACCCTTAATTAAGAAGTTTGCAGGGACAACATGGCCACAATTAGTACATGACCGGGGTAGTTGAAGTATGGGAGAGGCCTTTGCCCTGCAGTGGGCGTAACCAGGCTGATGATGATGATGATGACGGATGTAAATTGTCGATAACTTACACCCTTAAGCCTTTTACGAATGTGAGAGAGAGTTATATAGCGATTTACACCGTCATGCATCATTAAGGGTGTAAATTAGTTTGCATTGTAAGCTACCGCGACCGCTTTGTAAGGGATTATTTTTTTGCTTCTTTACATATAGCTGTCGAAGAAGCTGTCCTCGAGAGGCCTATACAAATAATTACAACACGTACAATGCGGACAGTTCAAAACGCGCGTGAAACGCAGCACGGCTTTGGACGCGAAAAAGGGCGACGCGAGGTTCACGTTACCGGGAAAGCGAGGTGGCGGTCACGTGGTATATATATAAAAAAAAACGGGAGTGTGCGAATAAACCCGGTGTGGTGGTTTGCATGCCTCATACGGTGATTGCATCGAATTGTGCGCTTTCCTTGGGAAACGCAGTGAAACCCGCTATCCCCGTTTTGTCCCGCCAGACTGCTGCGTGGACTCGGCGTTCGGCAGCATGGTCATAGCAGAGTCTTTAAAGGGACACTAAAGTTTACTATTAAGTCAACGTGCACTGTTGAAATACCATTCCAGAAACCTCGAAACGCTTGTTTCGTGCCAAGGAGAGACTTATTTTAAGAGAAAATGCGTTCTGAAGCGTCCGCGTACCTCTAGCGCAGTTCAAATCGCCCGCCCTCCGATCGAGGAGTACTGACATCATGGTCTCTAAGTGACGTTGCGCCACCGGTGAGTAGAACGGCGTCCGCAGACGGCGCTACGGCTTTTCTGCGCAAAACGCAAACGCACGGCCAGAAACAGAGCCAAGACAGAGCCGACAGGAGAGCGAAAGCGGGAGTATGGTGGCTAGCGGGAGAAACGCGCGACCATAAGCTGGTTCTTCATTCTATGACGCAAATTTCGACGCTCGTCGCAACGGACCCTGACAACGACAGAATGTCTCGTGATGGTGGGCTCAACTCTAGCGATTTGAGCACTGACGAGCGCGACCTGCTGCTGAGGGCTCGCGCTGCCGGCGTCTTTGCGTACTACGACGGCGGCCTGGACACCGGCTCTCCGGAGCGGGAAAGCAACGAGGGCTTCCCACGACATCACATGGACGTGGCATTCTCGCTGCTTCTTCCAAATGAAAGTTTCGCGTGACAGCAGAACCCTCACAGCACGACGCGATAACGAAACTACTGAAACTCCAAAGCGTGCCCGGCGCAGAGTCGAGCGAAAACGAAACCTTTCGACCTCCCATATTACTGAAGGGTAACGTCAAAATGTTAATTTTTCTTAGAATCGAATAGACGTAGACAAGTAGCATTTTTTTCCGTCTTATAATCGAATGAAATGATATTTTTAATACGAGTAGTTGAGTATTAGTAACAAATTATGAGGAGTGCTTTCGTCATCGGGCTAGTACCGGAATGTCGCTGTGGGGTCTCAAATCGTGTCATGCATTTACCTCAATTTCTCGGTTACTAAAGCTCTCTTCGCGATTATATTGACGCCTTAGACGTTCTAGAACATTGCTCTACCACTTTAACGTGAGTTTCTGGTAACCTTTAGTGTCCCTTTAAAGGGACACTAAAGGTTACCAGAAACTCAAGTTAAAGTGGTAGAGCAATGTTCAAGAACGTCTAAGGCGTCAATATAATCGCGAACAGAGCTTTAGTAACCGAGAAATTGAGGTAAATGCATGACACGATTTGAGACCCCCCAGCGACATTCCGGTACTAGCCCGATGACGAAAGGACTCCTCATAATTTGTGTTACTAATACTCAACTACTCGTATTAAAAATATCATTTCATTCGATTATAAGACGGAAAAAAATGCTACTTGTCTACGTCTATTCGATTCTAAGAAAAAATAACGTTTTGACGTTACCCTTCAGTAATATGAGTGTTCGAAAGGTTTCGTTTTCGCTCGACTCTGCGCGCTCGACTCTGCGCCGCGCACGCTTTGGAGTTTCAGTAGTTTCGTTATCGCGTCGTGCTGTGAGGGTTCTGCTGGCTCGCGAAACTTTCATTTGGAACAAGCAGCGAAAATGCCACGTCCATGTGATGTCGCGGGAAGCCCTCGTTGCTTTCCCGCTCCGGAGAGCCGGTGTCGAGGCCGCCGTCGTAGTACGCAACGACGCCGGCAGTGCGAGCCCTCAGCAGCAGGTCGCGCTCGTCGGTGCTCAAATCGCTGAAGTTGAGCCCACCATCGCGAGCCAATCTGTAGGTGTCAGGGTCCATTGCGACGAGCGTCGAAGTTAGCGTCATAGAATGAAGTACCAGCTTATGGGCGTCTTGCGCTGGAGTTTGAGGTATAGTAGCGGCGCCTGGTGGCGGTGCGGGAAACGACATCTGGGTCGTGCCAGCTTAGGTCGTATTGAGCCCTGGTTGTGACGAAGCACGTTTCTACGCCGAGTTTTGCGTCGATTCGCACATTTTTATGCCCTGTTGCGAGTGCGAAAAGGCTCGTCGCTTCTCATAGACCACGCCGACCACACTGCGAGCTCGCCGCAGCCTATAGTTTAACGAAAACGGACTCTCCGTGTGCCGTGGGACGTAATGTGGGACGTAATTCGTTTCTCCTTCCGCTAGCCACCATACTCCCGCTTTCGCTCTGCTGTCGGCTCTGTCTTGGCTCTGTTTCTGGCCGCGCGTTCGCGTTTTGCGCAGAAAAGCCGTAGCGCCGTCTGCGGACGCCGTTCTACTCACCGATGGCGCAACGTCACTATGAGACCATGATGTCAGTTCTCCTCGATCGGAGGGCGGGCGATTTGAACTGCGCTAGGGGTACGCGGACGCTTCAGAACGCATTTTCTCTTAAAATAAGTCTCTCCTTGGCACGAAACAAGCGTTTCGAGGTTTCTGTGATGGTATTTCAACAGTTTACGTTGACTTAATAGTAACCTTTAGTGTCCCTTTAAATATGTAGCGACCTTCCGCCACCACGTTGTCCCCGCTTCGCGGAAATCCACTTTACGTCGCCTTACCTCCTCTCCGTGGAAGGTCATTGCACCCTACTCTTTCTTGGAACCGAATCGGCTGCCCGACGGGGCCACAACCACGGCCACTCGGCATAACCTGCTTTTACTATTGATTAAAGCCAGCCGACTTTCCGTTCTCAAGCTGTCAAAACGTATTTTCCGTGCCTCCTGTGAACCGAGCTCCCAACATATACATTAAAGGTTATTAAATTTTGAAGTAAAAAGTATTGAAGGACTCTGGTCATATTGATGTGTGCTCGTCTGTGGTATCTAGTGTACACGAGACCGCCAGGATATACTTATTTATTTATTATATGTTTCGGTGGGGGGGACGTGAATGATTTCATCGCCCACGTCCGAAGCTGCGCTGCACTTGCGAAGCGATTCGACCTGGTCGCATTAAAACGGTGACGTAATAAATTATTTGTTGCACACTCGATAAATTGTGGTTATTTACCGTAATTTACTGGGTCTGCAGCTATCACATAAAAAAACGAGACATGACAGTTTTCTTTTGATATTGCTCTGACGTTTCTATTTGCAGACATCCGCAGCCAAGATAGACAAAAGCTTCCTTGCGCTTGTTCTCGAACGACGGCGCTTGTCCGTATGCGAGAGATTGCCCCAGAAGCAGACGGTTTGTCGATATCTCTAAACCAAGTTAAAATTTGGTATATTGAAGTATGCATGGATGTACTGCCGAGTTCATCATGAGCTACAACAAGAAAGCAGGTGGCAACGTGGTCGCACGTTGCATGCTATGTATAACTCATGCCTAGCGCGATAGTACCTATAGTTGCTAGTGAAACATAAAAAAATTGAAGACATTGAATAATTTAAAGAATCTTGAAAATTCTTAAGTAATCTTACACCAGCTGCACTAAATTGATTGATTGTACACGTGTTCTCTTTCGCGTTGGACACCTCTGCACAATAATGTACAGTGATTACGTAAGCTCACAGGTTCAACCGTAAATCCGAAAATGTATTCGGACAATTGCGAACAAGACCGGGGTTGGCAAGATGATTGAGCCTCAGGGCCGACTTGCGCTCAATCCGCACGCGTGCGGAAGGGCGTGCGGATTGCGTCAGCGGCCCTCCTTGTTCGACCATAGTCTACCAATTTTAGGGCCGACTTACGCATAATCCGCACAACATTCCGCACAACATTCCGCACAACATTCCGCACAACATTCCGCACAACACTCCGCACAACACTCCGCACAACACTCCGCACAACACTCCGCACAACACTCCGCACAACACTCCGCACAACACTCCGCACAACATTCCGCACAACATTCCGCGCGACGTTTCGCACGACGTTTCGCACGAGTGCGGCCCTAAAACTGGTCGGCTGTGGTCGAACAAATAATGTCGCTGAAGCCAGCGTTTCAACAACGGGTTTTGTGTTCGTGAGGGCAGCAACCGTTTCCTTCGGCAGCGTTTATCCACGCTGTAGCTTGAACCGCCGAGTGAGCTTGACGGTGCAAGAGAATCGGGGACGAAACACGCAGTGCAACACGGGCACCGATTGCGCCAACCGACCTTTATTCGAAAAATGAGCGCGCATATAGTGTATATATGTGCGCATTCTGCTTGCCTGGCGAACGCAATCGCCGCGACAGAAAAGAGCAACAGGAATTCGAGACAGGTACACGTGCCAGCTCGAACCGAGAGAGTCGTCTAAGAATGATCAGTTCTTTTGTTGAAGAGACCTTTATGCACCGTCCATGCTTTCGCTTCGTGTGAGCAAGCATAGCTCGAGATACCGCTTGAGGGAGCTACAGGTATACGTAAACGCTGCTAAGGAAAGCACGTTGCTGCCCCGACGAAAACAAAGGGCCCTCGTCTAAATGTTGGCTACAGCTTCATTCCGTGTTCCGCCAATCTTCCTGCGAACCGAGCCTAGCCAAAAGCAATGATAAAATCTTCAACTATAGGCCCGAACAGACGTCGTGAAAAGCAATGGCGTCACTGCGATCTGGCGCGGAAACAACAGTGCTTCTCCACCTGTCTTTTGTTTTTTTTACTTTTCTGGCTTACCATGGTGTTGCCATGGTAAGTCGTTTTGTGTGTTTGTGTGTGTGGGTGTTCTGGAAGGGTAATTTACTAATACAACTTAAATTATATTTATCCTTGGCGTACGTGCCTTTAAGTAAAATACAGAAAATTATTTTCGTGTAAAGAAAGAAACAATTAGGGTCGCACAAGGTTAAGTACCAAACCACTTCAGCATTTGTGTTTGCGAGGTCTTGTTATCTTCGTAAGTGGAAGCCTGCGATTGAATTAGTGCGCGTTATCAAAAAAAGAAAGACGATGTCGATACGATGTGTAGCACGCTGGTGATCCGATTGTCGACGACAGTCGAGTGGGTAATTATCGCTGTAGTCGCAACAATGGGAACACCCCTCTATCGAAAACCTCCACCTGCATTGTACCTTTCGTTGTTACACTTATGAGAAACTGACGGCTTTATTTTGGGCTTCTTCGCTTGTTCCATTGAGCTCCGTCGGATCGCGGATCCTCGCAATGTATTTACTTGACCTGTCCCGAGTTGTCGATCCCCTCTTCCATCTCAAGGCGATCCCAATGAAACATCAATGAATTCGTCATCATCATTATTAGCCTATCTTTATCTCCATTGTTAGGACGAAGGCCCCTCCTAGCGATCGGCAATTACCCTCTGTCTTGCTCTTTTTCCAACTTGCGTCTGCTAATTTCCTAATTTCATTACTCCACCTAATTTTTCTGCCATCCTCGACTGCGCTTCCCTTCCCTTGGCAGCCATTCTGTAATTCTAATGGTCCACCTGTTATCTGCTATCTGCCTACGCGTTATATGGCCTTTCCAGCTGAATTTTTTTCTCTTAATATCAACTCGAATATCGGCTATCCACGTTTGCTCTCCAAGTCACACCGCTTTCTTACTGTCTCTTAACGTTACGCCTAAGATTCTTGGTTTCATCGCTCTTAGCGCTGTTTCTAATTGGTTCTCGAGCCCCTTTGTTAACCTCCAGGTTTCTACCAATATTGTACACTTTTATTTTAAACGACAGTGGTAAGCTCCCAGTCAGGATTTGGCAATGCCTGCCCTAAGCACTCCAACCCATTTTTATTCTTCTATAATTTTTCTTCTCGTGATCAGGACCTGCTATGGGTAATTGAAATAGATAAGCGTACTCCTGTACAAACTCTATAGGCTGACTGGCGATCATTACTTATTTTCCCTTGCCAGGCTATTTAACACTACCTTTTTCTTCACCATAATAATCTTCAACCCTACTCTGACCTTCTTGGTTCTCAATCTTTTGTTACAATTTATCCCCAGTGTTACTGAACAGCACGATGTCATCTGGAAACCGAACGTTTAGATATTCGCCGTTGATCCTCACTCACAAGCCTTCCCAGTCTAATAGCTTGAATACTTCTAAGCATGCAGTGAATATATAATTGGAGAGATTTTGTCTCCTTAGTTGATCGCTTTCTTGATAGGTAATTTTCTACTTTTCTTCTGGAGAAGCAGGGTAGCTCTAGAATCTTTGTAAATATTTCTCATGATATTCACGTATGCCTCTACTCTTTGATTACGCAATGCCTCCATGACTGCCGGTATCTGTACTGAACCAATTACCTTTTTATAATCTATGAAATCCATACAGAGAGAGGTTGATAGTACTCCGCAGATTTCTCAATTACCGGATATCAACCGGCTTTTATTTTTTTCTGTTTTGCTAAGTCTCCTGCTTCACAAATACAAGTTTGCTCATTAAACCGATCTTTGAACTTCGGTGTTCTTAGAAGTACAGCTCTACTTACAGATCGTACGCGCGTGCGCGCGCGCTTGTATTTTCGCGCATGCATAAGGCTCCTGTTTAATAGGTGACTTCTGATATAGAACAGAGCGATGGCGCAATAAAGCATTGTCGAGTTGTGCAACGTTACAAGTGTTAGCCGTAGAGAGTTCCACTCTCGAAACTGTTGGCCAGTTAAAGCGTTACACTTCGACAACGCTTCATTGTACCATCATCGTGTTGCGTTGCATACATACATACATACATACATACATACATACATACATACATACATACATACATACATACATACATGCATGCATCATGTCTAAATACACGCATGGATATATATATATATATATATATATATATATATATATATATATATATATATATATATATATAGTGTGAGCTATTCGCTGCGTTCATCCGATGGGCATCGATGGCGGGCGCAGCTTCTTGGCTCTGCCTTGCCTGCAGTAGTGTTTCCGACATAGAATGATGCGCAAAATGTCAAAAAAGCGATTCTTGTTGTAGAGGACGCCGTACTGTGTCACACTTCGCATCGCCAAGCTCGTTTATCCTCGCAGGCCACGGAGAAAGGCGCCACGCCCACCGAGTACGGCCTCATATTCTCGTCCTTCTACTTCACCATCTTCCTCATAGCGCCCGTGTACGGAAAACTGGTGAGTGCGCGATTCACCCTCTATACGTGCATAGTTGATCACAAATATTCGCGGGGCACAAGTATAACGGCATGTGTGAATGTCTACTCCGTTAAAAAGAGTACCTATAGTAAACTATTCAAATGTTGGACGTGGTTCATGGTTATTCTGAAGTCTTTTTTTGCTTGCTTATTTTGCTTTTGTATAGGTATATATTCCGGGCAGATCCCAACAAAACTTCAGTTGTGAGTCGGCGCTTAATTTGTGTCGACTCTATTCGCCCCGTATGTTACCCATCTGCTTTGTTTATAGCCAAGTACATACAGTGACGCAAAGCTAACGACAGTATCGCCAATTGTCCATCGTTGATGGACAATTAATGGTCACGAATTGCCAACTAGCCTGAGTTTCCGGTCTATAGTCCGCAGTATCGATAGTTGAATCACTGTAGAAATATTGATGGCAAGAAGGCTCTCGATAGTGCGAAACCACTGAACAAACTGCACGCGATCACTGGAAGGATCTTGGAAACGTTTAACTCTATGGCCCGAGCCACGCTTTCTGCAGACGCTTGCGAGGGTGATAGCGCTCTGCGTTATTGCAGTGTATGCATCAACGAGCGCTGCAAATGTATGCAACTATCTGCACCAATATGGCAGCGAAGTTTCTACATTTTTAATGCGTTAGCATTATGGGTGTCGAAGTGGGAAAAAAAGTGTGTGTTTGAAGTGTGGGAAGATGATGACATAGTTGAGGGTATGGGAGAGCTCAGAAGAGCGTGCACGTGTGAGTGCTTATCGCTAAATCGCCACTTCATTTTTTAAATAATTCGTTTAATTCATACTGCTAGCCTCCACATATGGAGGCTGTTGATGGGCGCGGGAACCTACATCATTGCATCAAAATAAGAATGAAAAACTGTGATGTACCTATTTGTGGCGACGAGCGACCACGTAGACCGTTAAAGTCTCGGGCTCTCGCAGGAGAGGAAGAACCGACAGTCCGTCTCTTGCGAGAGCCCGAGACTTTAACGGTCTACGTGGTCGCTCGTCGCCACAGTTTGGTGACCCGGACGTCTTGATCTGCTGGAACTGCTGCTGCGTGGGTTGGGGTGGCTACTTCCATGACTTTGTCGGCCAAAGCGGCAAGTCCGGTAAGGTCCATGGTAGAGGCTGTCGCCAGGACAATCTGCACGTTAGCCGGGAGTCGTTGCAAAAACAGTTCGCGCAACAGCGTGTCGTCGATGGATCTCGCGTTGTTGCAGAGCAGCTGGCTCATTCGGCGAAGAAGTTGACTAGGGCGTCGGTCGCCGAGTTCTTCAGCGGACAGAAGCTGCTGGATGCGAGAACGTTGTGAAGCTGCTGTGCGCTGTAGCAGTGCTGCCTTGAGATCGTCATAGGCGGCGGCAGACAATGGGGAGTTCAGCAAATCTGCCACCTCGTCAATGGCGGCGGGCGAGAGCGCTGCGACGGCGTAATGGAACTTCGAGGCTTGAGAGCGGATACCAGCGACTTGAAATTGCGCTTCGGCCTGAAGAAACCACGCCGAAGGATGCTGGTCCCAGTACTGTGGGAGGCGGACAGCGATGGCGGAACAGGAGGGCTCACCGCGTTCCTCGGATGGACCGTGACCCGGACGTGATACTGCCATACGCTCCTGTGGTAGAGACGACCACGTAGACCGTTAAAGTCTCGGGCTCTCGCATATTCATACATAGCACCTGACAAGGCGCAGTGAGCACTACAGTACGGGGGTGCGTCATTCCTGGCCAGCCGTTAACGACGAAGAGAATAAAGAACAATACAAAAGTAGAAAACCAGCAAAAAAAGGAAATGTAAACTAATTCAAAACAAAATGCGCTATCTGTATACGATGTTTAGCATCACGATACATACTAATACAGATATTTTTCAAGCATAGGTGGAAAATCATCAGTTCAGCAAGTTATAATATAACTGAGCAATGAATGCGAGTCGCAAACGCATCTCGTTTTTGCGTCTTTTAATTCGTTAGCATTCTTAAAGTAATTCAGGCACTTTCCGAGCGCTCTCTATGTATATTTGTACGTATATGTTTATATCTATGTATCCAAGCGTGGAAAGAAAGAGTATCTGAATGTGTCACTGTGGGAACCTGCGTACAATTGAACGTTTAGGTTGCTTAGTTCTAGTCTGTCGCCCATCAGGGAAAGATACAAACGTGCACGGTTGTTTAGTTTGTAGCCCCCATTAAAGGAAGTGAAATTAAACTTCGGGCGTAAGAAGGTAGCACGCTTGTGAACTGTCGGGAGGCAAGCTATATACATGTTATAGCTTTCCATGTCAACAGTATAAGGTCACGTGTCGTGGTTCACAAGTGGCTGGAGTTGGAACTGTACGAACGAGAAACAGCAACAATTCTGGAGATTAGTTTATTATTCGTCAACACACACTCAATGGGTTAATAATAATAATAAAAATGTGGAGTGGTGTGATTAAGTAATCAAAAATGTAAAACAAGCCAGAGCTTCCCAAGCCCACACTCTGAAGCGACAATGAAGTATACTTGTGCGTCTCTGACGTCAGTACCAGCCTCAGCAGGAAGCACGTTCTCAACCGCTGAGTAAATATAATTTCAAATAATGAGTGGACTGAAGTGAATGCGAGTTGACAGGAACTTAGGCGCCTAACTGTTCAATTAAAGCTAAATAAAAAAAGCAGTTGTAAATGTGTAACTGGGCTGCAGTTAATGTTAATTACGTTTTGGATCGCAGCTCTTAGACGCCCGTTCCTGCATGGGGCGAGCGTCCGCGTTGTATCTCGTAACCGAGCGAACGAACGCAGCGAAGGATGAAAGCGAACGCGAAGCGCAGCGGGACATGAAAGACGTCGACAGCGAAGAGAGCGCGAGGAGGAAAGCGAAGGAGGAGGGTATGGCGAAAGCGTGAGAAAAGCGTAGTGCATCGCAAGGTGGGCCCTGCGGCGACGACGGCTACGAGATGGCGCCAGAGTAGCGCGCGTCGTCTTTATGGAAACAAAAATTTGGAGGACGCTTAAGTTTCGCCCTTAAGAATGGAATGCGATAGCATTCAAAGATCCTCGAGTGCTTCTCACACTTGCCGGCAACTGCAGCTTGTGTAACCGTAACGTTTACCGGGAAACGCTGACGGCGAACGCTATGCACGAAGGCGAGCTTTCTTGTAGTAACGCCGCCTCTTGCGTGGGCCGCGATGCGGCAGATGCGAGCGCCATCTGGAGGTGTTGCAAGGAACCGGGCGCGCACCGCTTTATGACTGAGATTTGTGCGCCGGCTTAGGCCATGGCCGCTCTATTGATGGTAGAAAAGCTGGAAAAGGGGCTTGTGCTTGAGTTTCCGCATAACAGAATTATGTTTTCTTGTATATTCAAATTAAAATCCGGTGCTATCAGGTTCGTAGGTTGTGTGTAAGTCTTACTTTACGGTTTTTCGGGCATAATTTACCTTGAGAAACTCAATTCACCTGGTGCGAAAGATTTAAATGCATTTCTTCTCTGTTTCACCGTCACGAAGCGCGCCATGGTCGTCTCCCGATTCCTGCGGTGAGGGCTCATCTCTCCCGGACCTGGTCCACGTATATCGAGTTCGCTCGACGTAAAACCGCGAGCGAAGCGGCGTGTTTGGATGTGGACCGCGCCATCTGACAGGAGCACCTCTTTCTTCGCAGGTAGCCATGGTGAGGCCTAACGTAATGCTGAACGGGGGGTTCACCCTTACCTGCCTCTGCGTCGTACTCTTCGGGTGAGTATACTGCGCGCTGGCCATACAAACGGACGCAAATGCGCAACACTAAGTTAATTCGGTTTGGCTAAGTTATGAAGCAAAGCTTGCTTCTGCCGCCGACTCCACCGCCGCCGCAGTAATGATTACGTAATTCGATGAAACCGTGCATCCACAACTAGTTGTAATATGTGAAGTATAGTTCTTCCGCGGTAGAGGGCATCGGAGATCTAAAACAATCGCACTGCGATAAGCGCGGAGTGATACATACTTGCGTTACCGCACTACTTTCGACTGCGTCGACATGCGATGGCTGCAAATTACGAAGATGAGCAGGGAGTGTCGTCGCCGCCGGTGTTCTACGAACGTTTCTCCCTTCAGGTTCATCAACCTGGCCCCAGCCGGCAAGACGTTCGTGGCCCTGGCGTTCCTGATCCGCATCCTCGAAGGCCTGGGCGCTGCCGCCTACATCACGGCCAGCGCCACCATCATCATGTCCGAGTTCCCGGGCCGCATCGGCACCGTCCTGGTTAGCCGAAACGTCACGTGTCATTAGAATGTGTAAAGTGTGTAAAGTGAATGTGTAATTCCTCATGTAAAGTCCCCCCTCATCTAAAGTCCCGTCTAGGGACCCTTGAGGTTCAAATTAAAGTTAAAAAAATAAAAAAATAGATGCGCGCTCGCGTTCCCTAATATACAGGATGTTTTTTTAGGCAATACAGATTTTCTTTTTTTGAATAAGGCTATAATCGCAGAGAACGAGACGTTTTTGCAGACGAGTTCCTATGCGAGGCGAACGTATTTTGCCGATAATAACGCGAGCTTCAGGAGTCTATGATTCAGAAGTGTAAATTATGAATTAACTTTTCTCTTATTGCCTTAGAGGCAGTTGTTTAAACGGAGAATTTGAAGGCAGTGACATTTTAATTAACCCTCATTTTTTCACCATCTTGAAAGTCGCATCTAAATCGATATATAGTGGCACGAGCATCGAGTGACTCTTGTTTCTTGCGCAGCACTTCCGGTTCACTTCCTGTGACGGCCCGGGAAGAAATTGAAAACAAATCAGAGAAAGAAGAAAGAAATAGTACAGTAAAAAATTCATGGTTTTCATTATGGATATGCTGTCAGAACATAAGTTGAATTCCAAGTTGAGTTACTGAAGTGTCTGGAATAATTATAATTAGAAATAACCGATTACCGCGCACCAAAACACAGAATGGTAGACTTCAGTGACTCTCCACATGAGCACGACTTCGGCGAACTTCCTGGAAACCAGGAAGTAGAAAGCGGAAGTAATGACGTCACACAAGAGAAGGTAGCATGATATTTAACCGGGTAATTAATGAAAAACAGTCGCCTCCGAGTTCGGTTCGTGCGTTGCGTTCACCTAAAGTTGACCTAAAGAACACTAGCGCCGAGGTGCGAGTGCCACTAAGAGGCACTTAAGTCAAATATCAGGGTCGCCTACCACTTTCTATCATCAAATTTCAACGGTAAATCCGGGCAGTATCGAAACCGAGCACTGCTGGATCGCAGAAAGCGTGGCCCTGCTATCGTAAACTGTAAAATAATTTACCCCCTTAAGGGTAAAAAGGTGTAAATGTATGTATAACTCACACCCTTAGGGTGTGAGTTAAACCCTTAGGGTGTAGAAAAAACCCTTATGGTGTATGTTATCGAAATCTCACCATAAGGGTGTGAATTACACATTTACCCCCTAAGGGTGTCAGTTATAGACACATTTACACCCTTTTTCATTTTAAGGGTGTAAATTATTTTACGGTGTATCAGGCCGAAACGCCCTGTGGTGGCAACTGCAAGGAAGCTTAAAACGGAACTTCTCGGCCCGTCGCGGTAGCTACTGATACGGCACGCCTTGCCTGGGAAAGCATCTGCCGATGTCTGTCGGGTCAGGATTTGCCGCGGCATGCTATCATTCGAACTTCAAAGAACGCTCGTGTGCTTAAGTTTACACGACTGTTCAAAGAACGCTCGTGTACTTAAATTCAGGTGCACGTTAAAGAACCCCATGACGTAGAAATTTAATCCGAAGTATCCCTACTGCACTGCGTCTCTAACTTCCCAAGCTTGTGCTTTGAGAAGCTAAATCTCGCACTTGAACTTCTAAAGCGACAGCTGCCTCTTCCGACAAACTTCGCGGTCGTCTATCTAACCGAATAGCAGCATAATGGCGAAGGAGAGAGAAGGCAAGTGGAGAGGGTGTCGGCGCGCGAGGAGGAAAGCGCAGGTGTGCCGCGGAGCTGAGAGGGCGTTGCGTATCCCGTGACGTGACGTCATCGTGACGTGAAAGAGAAGAGCGCGCAGCTGTGGGGAACGGTGGCGGCAGCGTCAGTTGCACCCACTCGCGCGGCACTAGCGATAGCGCCCCCCCCCCCCGAATCCCCGTGCAACTCGTCCACGTACGGCGTGACGTCAACTGTGGGTCTCTGGTTCGAGCGCATATTTTGGAGGATCGCCGGATCTCGATTGTGTAGTTAGACGGAGCTGTCGATGAGTGGCTGTGATGGCCTACTGGCTGGTCATCCATAGTCAGTGACAACCTAAGAATTCCGCAGCTCCACCCACAAAAAAAACGTAGTGCAACTGTCTTTTACCTCTCAAAGAGAGCCGGCCCAGCTCGGATCCGCTCACTATTATATGCAAGTCATATGCAACCAGTTACGTTCGCTTACTTTCCTGACGTCAAGCGGTGTTGCGTGTTTAAAACAGCTGTTTTTTTCGTTACAGAAATGTACTTTATCACGCTGAAACTTGGATTTCTAGGGCAAATTTTATGGGTGATCATGATATCACTGTCCAACCAAATCCATTACCTTAGCTTGAAACAACAACCTTTTCTAATTAGCCCAGAATTTACACTAGAAGAGCGAAGTTACTTAGCTGTGAGTGGCCTCTATCTGGCTCGACTCTCTTTCAGAGGGTAATGACAGGTGCACAGTGTTCCTCTGGGCGGAGGTTGATTGTAGTTCTTAGGTTGTCACCGACTTTTCTTTTGTGTAGCGAAGACTTGCACGACGACACGGAAATAGGAGGCACCTGAGAACGCTAAAGTTCCGTGCACTGTCTCGTGTGCCATCTACGTTCGTGTAGTCGGGGTCTGCGCAGCAGCAAATTAGAAGCCGATCAGTCGTATCGGTGATTTGAAAAAAAAAAGAGGCGGTTCCATTGTTGACTTTATCTAACCGTTATCCTTGTTTATCAGCGGTTGTTCAGCGCCCGTTGTAATTCGCGATGTCGTCGTCACTTTCTCCGCGTTTTCGGATAACACTGGCACTCGGTGCTAGCGATGTGCTGACTTTGATAAGGACGTGCCAATATTCTAAATTCCGAACGCGAATCGAAGACTCATCGTCCCGCCTTCGAATCATGTTCGAGTCGAGAATGCTATGTTTGGAAGTTCCGAATATTCGCTTATAATTGAATATTCGAAAACTGGCGGCCCGCTATTTGACAAAGACTTGTCAGACGATAGGAATATATGAATACGACAGAACAAGCACCATTGTCTCGCGTTCGAAGTAATAAACATATAATAATTGGCATTTCGCGGTCGCTACGAGTCCCTTTGTTCCGGTTGGGTGAAGTGAAAGCAGAATGAACCTTATCCTAGACGAACTCGCACAAGCCAATTACAGTGACGTCGGTTATATACAGAGTGCCAGTGCAAACGATACAATTAGTGCTGTAGAAATATCCCGGCCACGGCGGCCGCATTTCGATGGGGGTGAAATGCGAAAACACCCGTGTACTTAGATTTAGGTGCACGTTAAAGAACCCCAGGTGGTCGAAATTTACGGAGCCCCCACTACGGCGTGCCTCATAATCAGAAGGTGGTTTTGGCACGTAAGACCCCATAATTAATTTTTTAGGCAAGAAAACTAACTGCAGTAGTTCCATATAACATCTAATTAGCTTGAGCAGCCTAGGTGATTTGTCGCTGCCCCGTTTCCGTGAGGATGACATTAGAAATCACAACCATCATCAATGAATATTTCCTCGTCTCTTCTGGTTGGCCAATCAAGCTTCACATCTCACGATAAAAGGGACCTTTTTGATATTATATAAGGCCAATTTATCAATACAGCTCGAATTTTTTTTCTCTTTAGTGTCCCTTTAAAAATTTGAAACATCTACACACGCATCCCATGATGCATCTTTTCCACGGTGGGACTTCGCCGTTGTTGCATCAGTCAGGTGTCCTTCTAAATTTTAAGGATTAGATGTACGGTTTCGGATCCGATACCCTAAGTCAGCTTCTTCTTTTTTTCCTCTTGCGCATTTGTACTTGATTCGGAGACTTCGCTGATCTCACATCCCCCGGTAGCGAAGACTGCTCGGAAAGCGCGGTAACAACGCGCGATCGAATGCGACAACGCTTCCCTCGAACAAAGGAAAAAACAAGCGAGCAAGCGGTAAGTGGGTGGAGAAGCGAACAAACCGCGATGTTTGAGGCAAACACCAGTTCGAGAGAACGCACTCTCGATTATCGCCTCGTGCCGCTACGTTCTTCCAGCTCTGCGTTGGCATCCCGCTCGAGTACGTGTAGAGCTCAGAGAAGATAGCTTCGAGACCGACGTTTACACCGACGATCGCGGCTATACTGTGTCATTGCCATTGTGTTTCCTCCCAACTGGAAAGTTTCCGTATTCAATTCGCCATACGCTGTGGAACAATTTACGCCCTCAAAAGTGTGTAAAGGTGTAAATCTGTCCATTTAGCTCACGCCGTTACACCTAGGTAAGGATTTCTTAAACGTTTCTATTAACTGTGCGAAACAAACGAGGACACGCGAAAGAAACACACCGCACCGCGAGCGCAATGGTGTGGTGTTTCTTTCGTGTGTCCTCGTTTTTTGCGCAGTTAAAAGAAACGTCTAAAGACATGATCCAACTGGCCCGCCAGAAGGACCTAAATAATGATGCAATGGTATGAGTTATTGACGGATGTGCACCCTTATTCACGCACTCTTAAACAAGTTTACACCCCTTACGGCTTATCTTGTCCCACAACAATAATCGTCATCTGCCTTACTTGCGTTTCCTGTATTGAAAACTCGGCGTTCGCTACCTTCCTGTCGAGAATGCTGTGTCACACTGGTAAAGCGCAAGCCCATGGAGGAAGGAAAGATAGGAGGGAGATTACCGCTACGTGATTGAAGCCAACCTGGTGGCCCACCACGTGATCGCACGTAAAAGTGCACGGTTGGTTTTAGTGTTCCGCTCTGCAGGCAGTCACCTGCAGGGCAAGTGAACAAGCGCTCATCGAATAAAAACTACCTGCATAGCTACTGCAAACCAAACGTCTCAGCAAATCTCGATTCTTGCTTCGTGATCTCGACGCAAGAGGTCACGTGTTGGGCCACTACTGTGGCTTCACAGAGTGCTCGCTTGCCAAGGCTGGCTGCGTGACGTAATGCGCCCTCCTATATTTTTCCTTCCTACATGCACAAGCCGTTCCTGGGGCTCGCAGCGTTAAAGAAAGGAAATGTGGGCAAGAGAGATGACGAT
Organism: Dermacentor variabilis; assembly: GCF_050947875.1. Lineage (NCBI taxonomy): Eukaryota > Metazoa > Arthropoda > Arachnida > Ixodida > Ixodidae > Dermacentor > Dermacentor variabilis. Next base: position 14,965,435 of record NC_134578.1, on the reverse strand, counting down.
TATATTTGTCGGACAATATACGACCCAAAGGGTCGTATATTGTATAGAACGTATAGACTTTCTTAAAGTGCAATAAGGTGTAACTGTGTGAGCTATTGACAGATTTACACCGTTAATCACAATAAGGTGTAATGGTGTGAAATGACAGATTTGCGCCCTTACTCACAAGGAGGTGTAATTGCGTGAGTTATTGACAGATTTACTCCCTTATCACTTTTAAGGGGGTAAATTGCATCACTGTTCAGTTCCCTTGTGTACCGTGTAAACGCTCGTGCGCCGTGCTTTGTGTGCGCTTTCAGAAATCTTCATACGGTCGAAATTTACTCCGGAGTCTCCCCCACTACGCGGTGTCTCTCTCCGCATGGTATTTTACTGGGCCTGTTGGTTCATAGCGACTGCGTCAGTCTGCTCGCCGCTAACGCCATCTGGGGACCCGAGGGCACCTCAAGCCGCGTTTGTGAATCTTTTACCCCACTGCTTTCTCCGTTCGCACTGAATGGAAGCAAACAGAAGAAAGAGAAGCAAACCAGCGATGCGATGGAATCGCAAGGCAGGCAAGAACGACGGGACGCACCTTTGCTGTTTTGTAGTTTCTTTCTTGTTTTAGGAGTCTATTTGAAGTAATGAATACAGTTATACATGATCTTGAGTTTACAAAACTCGCGCTATAAGGGCACATATCGACCGGTTCGACCAATACAACGTACATCCGTTCAACAGTACAACGCATGACCGATATGGAAAGGAGAGAAGCGGTGTTTTCGTTTTCTTTCTCTCGTCTCTGTGTGTAACGCTGTGCTGGCCGAACCAGTCTCCCGTTGCTCTATCACGCCATGGAACTTGTCGTGGATCGTATGATATGAGCCAAAGCTGGGCCGGCAGCTGCGGCAAGTAGTTAAGTAAGGGAGTTTATGGTGCCGTCTACCCCTTCTCTTCCAGTCGTCCTTGAAGACAGCCTTCAGCGTGGGCGTTATCATCGGGCCAACCATCGGGGGTTTCCTTTACGACGTGAGTTTGCTTTTCTTTCTGATTTCACACAGCATTAGGCTATCGCGCAGTGTGACCACCTGCCGAACGGGACTACGCTCCCCCTCCCATTGGCACCAATTCTGTAACACTGAACCAGTTATCTGCTGTAAGCATTAGATTATACCTGACTACCCGCAACGCTTTCCTCTTAAAGAATTCACGAGAAAGGAGAAATCGTCTTGCTTGCCACCCACTGCACCGAATCTGATGACATTTGTTGCATGTTCAAAACAAATAAGTTATGCCACATTCGGACCCGTCACGTTGGAGCGCTTTCGGGCGTTCTCGCACTGGGGTTTGCGTTCGGCTGGTCAAAATCGCGCGCTCACAACGCATTGTAGAGCGCCGTGTTCCAGCTCGGAATGCGTTCTCGCCTTTGAATCACGTGAGCGCGACTGGGGTGCGACAGAAACTCGATCACGTGACTTCTCCGATTGCTCTGGGAGCAGCTAAACGTCCGTCTGCAGGGGGTATAGGTTTTCTCTGGATCCGATCTCGACACGCCTGTACATCGCTAGAAACCGATCGAGACGGCCGTGCATAATGGGAAACCAGTCGAATGCGCCGTTATAGAACCTACCGACTGTCAGGAGCGCGTTTTTGATTCCGGCCACAAAAAGAAAAAAAAATGTTCTCACAATTCTGTAGACTACAGCTATTGAGACATCGATGGCGGGTAAGAATGATACATTATACACACTGCTCTCAAGTGTATCACTCACCTAGTAGTGGGGTTTTCGCAAGATCCTCGTAAACAATGTACCTATTTCGCGTAAGCTGTCAGTTCAAATGTCAAAATTGCCTGCTTCAAATATTCCAACAAGGGCAATTTACTCAACTGGAACATTTGTTCTTTGTGCACAGTTACGGATTTGTTGACTTCGCTCTTCAATTGTCTTTTTCTATGCCTACGAATTTTCGTCAATTTCGGTAAAATAAAACGAGGCCCTAATGTAAACTCTCCTCTCCAGCACAGCATGATTGAACCTTTTCTCTTAAATGCAACAAGTTCCCTTCAACTTGGCTTTAGCGGTCGTCTGATTAGAGCACAACTGTGTTTTACATGCATTTGGATAGGCAAAATTCGAGTTCGCCCCCCCCCCCATGTAAATCTCCCCTATTGATATCAACTACGTTAATTTGTTCTCTACTTACTACTGTCCTTGCGCTCTTGGTTAATTATTTATCCAATTAAATATTTGCATTATGCCGTCCACCGCCGTTAACAGTGCATAGCTAAAAAAATATTAACACCTATTTTCTCCACTTCGCCGTAAGAAAAAAAAAAGTTTTTTTTCTTGAACGGTGATATGCAGGATATGAAACCAGTCTTGTTATTTTCGGCCCGATGCGGTTGCCCTGTGGACATGCACGCCGTTGCGCTGTTGCAATCGAGGTCGTGGGTTCGATCCTGTACGCGGCGGCCGCATTTCGATGGAGGCGACGTGCCAAATACGTACGTAAATGTACGTAAATTTAGGAGCACGTCAAGGAACTTCCCGTGGTCGAAATTAATCAGCAGTTTCCCACTACGCGTCGTGCCTCGTAAGCAGATCGTTGTTTTTTTGGCGCGCACAAACAACAGAATTTAATTATAATTTTTTTAACCAAATTTTCTTTTTTGCTATTTTCTAGATTGGCGGCTACACGACGCCCTTCGTTGTCTGCGGCAGCATCGGGTTCGTCTGCAGTCTGGTTACGTACCTCGTCATCCCCATCATAGGTGAGTCTTTACTAAATCGGAGTAAATCTTGACGTTGATTCCTATATAGTTAAGGGTGTAAGCTCTATACCTTGGAGGCAAGTGCGATTTTTTTGCAACTCAAATGCACGGCAAACGCAGAGAGTTGTTGCAACAGAACTGATTGTTGGCCTATTTGGCGCTTGCTGAAAGACGTGTTTTCTGCCGCAAGTTAAAACGCACAAATTCTGTGTTTGTTTGTTTGTGTGTTTTAACTTGCGGCAAAAAAAACGTCTTTTAAACGCAGATATGCCCTCACTGGACAACCGTTAAAACGATTTGAATGAAATTAGTTGCATTTAAGAAGGAAATAAGTTCTAACAGCTTTATATAGAAGCATAAATTTCGATTTAGGGCTACGAGTTTCTTACAAAAATCCCCGAGAATGATTAAGTTGCGCAAAAGAAATGCGCGCAAAGCTTGTGAATTCCTGACTCCTCACCAAAAAACAGATACCGCAGTCTTGTAAACTGCATTTGTTAGAGCATCTAAAGCAAGAAAGTGCGACGTATACAAGCCTACATTGTTAGTATGTACGATGCATATAAGCCTACGCATCACTTCCAATTTGTCAGCTTTCCACTTTATTGCAATAAGGCTACAGCTCAAGTGAGCCTATCGCAATGTTTACGAATGTATTGAAAAAGCACCGTCCTTAGATAGCTACATTTAGACCGCCTACTGATCATTCTGCAGGATTTGTCTATAGATCTACAATAAAGAATATCGATTAAAAAGTGTAAGTAAATGCTATGAAGAATCTCTAGAGACTCCATAGAAATTCGTTTATAGACATTCAATACAAGATAATCGATACAAAGTGCACGATAATAAGTCCCTAGCCTGTCTGCAGACCAGTCTATAGGATGTTTCTCTAGGATTTTTCAATAATCGATAGAAAGTGCAAGGCCATAAGTCTTTACACTGTCTATACACTACTCTATAAAATTTGTTTATACACAGTCTATAAACTTTAGTTATAGACACTCGACTAACCTCACAGACAAGTGTGAACGGACTTTCTGCAGCAGACTGTCTAAGCGAATTTTTGCAACGGCTGTAGAGGTAGATTTCGGAGCGATGTTCAATTCGTTCATTTCATCCTCCTTAGATTTCTCAGCAGATCCATCTGCCTAAATTGTGGTATCATCCTTCAGTGCGGTGTGAACACGAGTCTCAGTAGCCAATCCTCCTCTCCTACCGCGAGGTGAGTCCCGGTGAGCTGGAAGAGGCGCGAACGCGAGCGACAGCTGGCGCTGCCGCCTTGAAGTTCGTGCGCCTGATCGCCGTGACGTCAAATCTTAAAAGGCTACCTTTTTTCAGTTACCCTAAAGGCCCGGTGAGGGCCTTACTTTGGAGGAAAACGACAATAAAAGAAAAATACATGGTGATTTTTAAAAAATAACTACGTAACGGCAATATAAAAGGGAGAAAAAGTGCGATACAAGGCGATTAATCTAGTAAACACACTAGCTAAAAATATAGGAGGCGGATGCAACAAAACAGCACGAGGATACAGACATAGCAACATAAGCTGTCACTCAAGGTACAGATGGCGTATATGTGTAACGTATTTGTATCGCAAAGGAGTCCCCTTACACCCACCCCCCAAAAAAGTGTCGTGTTTCAAGAACTTTTGCTGAGTCACATTGTCTAAAATATGAAAAACATGTATTTTGAACTCAGTAACGTGACACCGACCTATAGGCTCTATGGTTTCGGCGCGAAATGAAAAAAAAAGCTAACTTCAATTTTATTTTCTGGTAATGGAAGCTATTGCCACGAAATTAGCGAAAATACAGTTTTATTTAAGAGTGCATCACCAGTACATGCTGAATTAGCGTTTCACTGCAAGTATACAGAGATAGGGTTTCGGACTTCTTATTTTGCATTACAATAATATTTTCAGTGTCGGTTTTCTTGGAAGTCACGCACCTCCAGCGTCGTTCTTTTTTCTCGGATATTATAAAACGAAGACAATGGTTAATTTTTTGGTTATCCTGAATAAATTAGGGTGCCCTGAATATTTGAATATATAATAAATTTTGCGAATCAGTTTCGGTTTCGGTATTCCGGAGTTGTCCGCTTCATGACGTCATGATACACCGTCTCATTGCGTTCCTGGGATAATTGCGGCTGCCACACACGAGCACGCACAGAACAAACGCGAGCAGCTGTCTTTCTTTTCGTTCTTTTTTTGTTGGGAGGAGGGGGGAGGGGGAAGCAACGTCATCGGACCTGGTTCTATCGCTACGTGACGTCACCGAATCTCGCTCTCTGTCGTGACGTCTCGATAACGACGATAACGCCAGGTCCCGCATATCGAGGCCAATTTTCGCATTAAATCGAAATGTGTCATAGCTACGGGTGTTCGGACGGTGAAAATTGCGAATCGGCTAGAAATATTTGAAAAAAGAACTAACTTGGGAGATCGAATCGAATATTCTCAATTTCTGAACAAAGTGAAATGTGAAGGTTCCTAATAGTCTATTTGTCCAGAAAACGCTTAATTACGCTATTTGATACACGCAATGCTGTTCAAGACTGAGTACCACATGTCGTCTGAGGAGCTTGTAAACGAGAAAGAAAAAAAGAGGAAAGATGGTCGTATCTGGCGCGCCATGACAGTGACAGTAGCGAAACAATGGCACAGCGCGTCATCAGATAACGCGTAGTAGAGTGTATTGGTAGTTGAACGAGCCAAGTACAATATACTGCAGCAGGCGCATCGTTTTGACGAAATGCAAACGAGGTCGCGAATGAAGAAATAACCAAATTTATTTTTGCCTAAATCGAGACAACAAATTTGTTGGCTGCCTAAGGCGAGACGTCCTTGTTTAACGGCCCGTCAACTACTATCCATAAGTGATCTGAATGTTTTCGCTCAGAAACCTTGTTGTCTGCTCTGCGCAGCAACCACGGTTCGTGTGCGCCGAACCATTTGTGAGTCTCCACCGCCGTCGTGCCTTTCAGCCCGTAGACTTCATGGAACTGTTCTTGGCCGTTATAGTATGCGAATGCAATGAATATTCGGCAGCTCCGAAGAGGGAATTATCGAGTCGAGTACGATCGAAACGAATAGCCGTGGATGTTCGAGTGGTATTCGAGATTAAGAAGATTCGCGCACCTAAAAGTGTTTCCCATACTTTCGTACTTTATGTTAATAATAATAATTAGTATTTTCTTAAACGTGATGGAGGGGGTCGGAAAGAAAAACTGACTTACCAGCTTGATTCGTACCATGTTTCCCAAAAGAAATGCAGCATACCACAAAGGCAATAAACAACAACAACAACAGAGAGCATCGTGCGCGTGTCACCTTTGCCTTCAGCAAAACGAGCAGTACTTTTTTCTTAAGTTAGAAAGTTAGTAGGTTTATTGCTTCAAATTTGTTACAAGTTCCGATAGATACGAAATACGAAATGAGGTCCCATAGTCAGACTGTATTGGCACCTCCGGGCAAGGTTAGGTGGTGAGAGAAATTGCTATATGCCAGCAACATAAAGCATTATCGTGGCATTAACATACAGGTCAAAAACTGGAACAAATGTAATAGAACAAGTTGCATCAATATGGCACAAGAACATAAAAAAGAACAGGTAAAAAAAAGACAAGTGTGCGAGTATGCACAGATGTATTCCAGTACAGACGCATCAACTGCTATATAGGGAGCAAAAAGAATAGAAAAGACGTACAGCAATCGGAGCAAATTAATTAAAAAACGTTTTAAGATAGCTTGTTTTTAATTTCTTTGTGGTGATACACTGTTTCATAACTGAATACAAAGAGTTCCACAATGAAAGGGAAAAAATTGAAATGAGAATTTACCATAATTAGAGAGCACTCTGGGCAAGATAAAATGTCCGTTAGATGCAAATCTCATAATGTTAGCATTCAGTAAAGATGATTCTGAAATTAGATAAACTTGGAGCTGATTGCTTATCAGCTTATGTGTCATCCTTTTAAAATAGATAAATGTGCGGTGGGGAACTTCCTACAACTTCGCAAATGTGTGTCAGTGTAGTCCCGTGTGCACCCCTATCAAGATCACCTGGATAAGTGCGTAGTATATATGCGCTTCCCACTGCTTTCCCCCTTGTTTATGCGTGTTTTTCCGTCGACGATGCTATACTCGCTGTTTGCAACGTGTTGCGTCTATATTCGCCGCAGCGTTATCGGGAGTATCAGTGGCGAGGGGAAGCTGTCGCGGCCGCTGTTATCGGCCGCAGATAATACAGCGCACCCATTTGCCGTCGATTGCAATTTGCATATCGTCGTCTTTGTTTCTCTCTCCGAAATACGTTGCCATAGCGGGGCGACGGCTGTATCGCGATCTCTACGTGCGCGTGCCTGCAGGGCCGGCCACATCCCTACCGTCTACGGAGAATTGGGGCGGCCCGTTTTCACAAAAAGAACTTCTTAGAGCAGAATCATTCGTAAGAAAAAATTTCGTCCAATCCTCACGCTATGAGAGAGGGCGCCCGCGACCAATGGCAAATGTAGCACTTACAAGCGAAAAGCTTTGCGATTTCGGCGCCTATACTGTTCTTGTATAACCCTACGGGAGCCATATACGATGGCACTACTAAAGATATCTTCCGGCGGTTGTTCCTACGGGAGTTGTATGCAGAGGCACTTAAGGATATTCTCAGGATGACATCTTTATGTGAGCCGTAAGGAGAAACACCACTAGCTCCTGGTACGTTCTGACATCATTGGGATGTTGCCAGGAGCATATCCATATCGCAGCCATATACAGCAACACCACTAGGGAAATCCTCAGGCGGATGTCCCTACAGGGGGTCGTATACATATACAGGGTGGCCCAACTATCATGCTCCAAGGTTTAAAAACATGCGAATGCCACGTACCTGGACAGAACCAAGGCAATGTTGTTCGCCGTCGCTTGGAGACACTCAGATTATTTTTCTGCATTCCGCCTAATCCCATAATTCGTCTTAATTAATTAGTCACCTTCTGAAATATTATATTAATTAGATTAAAAGTATCAATGAGAAAATTGTATAGCAACATTAAAAACTCCCGACGCAGATTCCCGTTGCTCAGTACGTTCTACGTAAAGGTGCTTTTTCCCAGCGTGAAGGCGGCCCGCAAATGCACGCAAAATTGTCGCGCGACTGACCGCGCGAGGCACTTTGAGCAATTAGCGGACATTGGAACGTTGCATTCGGCTCCGATAGCAGTTAAAATGATGCACCTAAATGACGACCAGTTCATAGAGCTTCCCAATGGGTGCATTACTGCGCAGCTAGCTGCCACGGTATACTAACACCTTAATTTCTGGCAGGTAATAACACCTGTCAGACTTGTATATATCTCCTTAATGTTTGAATTTTCATCATAACGTGCCCTGCTAATGGCATGTGACACTGTCGCTGGTATTTGGATGTTTGAGGGTATAGCCTGCTTTGGAGGGCAAAAAGTTCGCCCAATAAAACGCTAGTTTCGTTAATCACGGTTTTGCTGCCTTCTTCACCGTCACCACTACGTGACAATATTACCTAGAGAGAAATCTGGCGCTTCCACTCTGTAGTATGCTAGGGAATGCGGGTGTATTGTGACTATACGGATTGGCATCGTTCTCGGAGAGCCAGCAGGACACCTTCAAGACGCGCCTGGCAAGCACCGTTCCGTCTGTCACAATGATTCAATCTTCACTAAAACAGCACGTAAAAAGCTTGTCTTAGCCTTATTATTACACAAAACATGTTTCTTTCAATTATGAGAACTTGTTATTGCATCTACAACTACATGAAACGTAATAAGTATCAGCGCGCCGCTAAATTTAGAAGAGAGACGACAAAATTCGCGCTCGCTTTGGAACAGTTTGCTGTTTGTTCTTGTTTTTCTTCACTTGGTTATGCATTGTAGGTGAGTAAACTTCATTGGAAGATATAATATGGGTGAATGAAAGCCTTCTATGAAGATTTTACTTTAGGAACGCGTTATCTGTGTAGCCATATCCACGTTTTAGACGAAGCCTCTTACAACGCCAGCCAACACAAGCCTCGCAGGCACACACATATACCACCATTCCCATGACGGCAGAGCGGCCCTCAGGGAACTCGCATTGACGGTGGTGCCAGATTTCCCTCTAGGTGTTATTGTGAGAAACTCTACGGGTAGCGTATGCGCACTTTTGCGGCACCGGGAGAACTCCTGGCAGCCCCGTCGTCATGACGACGAGAAGTGACAGGGAGTACGGAGGAAGTCCTGTCACCTTTTCGACACTGTCAGATCTGGTTTCTTTGCGGAGGAGACCATGAGGAAAAGGGGGAGGAGGAAAGAAAGGGAGAAGGCAGGGACGTTAACCAGAAATGCGTCTGGTTGGCTACCGTACACTGGGGGACAGGAAAGTGGAAATAGAAAGCTGTAATAGAAAGGGGGAGAAGGAAAGACGCGGTGAGCTCGCGCACGCACGTGCAGGGCCCCATCCAAGTCGAATGCGTAAACTTGCGGTAGGCAGCTGACGCGACCGTGGAGGAGGGAACAATTGGGAGAGAGCATCACGCAACATTTCATTTCATTTTTATTCCTTAAAGACCCCGTAACGGGGTATTACATAAGGGGGTCTGAAGCCAACACGTCTGAAGCCAACGCGCATCTGCCCAACACATGATCGTCGTGTCAGTGCGCGCGGTAGGTTTTAATGCTCCCCGCTCTGCAGGCAACGCTATGGCAGCGCGGCCTGAACAATTCAGCGTCGGTTAAAAATCACCGGGAACCAAACGCTCTCAGCCAGCACGCTCCTTCTGAGAGGTCACGTGTTGGGCTAACACTGCGAGGCAAAAAGTGAGCCAGCTGAGCGAGAGGCTGACTGCGTGATGCAGCGGCCTCCTCGTGGATGGTCGGCTAATGGTCTTCGCTATAAGGTGTCGGTCACACCCCCTTCGTCGTTTTGGTCGTTAAATTATCGTATTCGTTAATTACTTTCCGTCTATTCCTGGCAGAGGACAAGCACGACAGCACCCCGATGGATCTGCGCAAGTTCTGGAGCGGTCCCTTGATCTACATGTACGCGGTGGCCATTTTCGGAAGCTACGTCTGCGTCGGCTTCAACCAGGCGACGCTTGAACCTCATCTGAGATCCGTAGGTACCCGCCTTACAGATTCGCAATGTTTATCGTCCCTAACTTCATTTGCTTGCAGCGACGTACTTGCTTATGCCTATACAACATACCGATGGATGTACCGGCAGCACTGATGGCGATCTCTTCTGATCCTGCGTACGCAATTCCTCTTGGCTGAAGCATTTTGTGTCATATGTGCCTCCGAGATGCGGGCTTGGTTGGCGTTTTACTTGAGCCAGCAATTTACGCTTAGCTGATTCATCGTTGAATTTGGCTCCATGACCGGACAAGGACAGCGACGGTAACGGCCAAGGCATTACATATCCTTGTCCTGCTGCGCTGGGTAAACAGGCTCCGAATCCACACCAACTTGCTTATACCTGTCTATCCTTGTACAGATAGTTTCCACTTGCGTAAAACCTCGAATGTCATATGTGCCTCCGAGATGTGCGCTCAGCTGGCGTTTACTTGCAAACTATACTTATTGCTTGAACTGGTTCATGTCGTCTTCTCTGAAGCCGCGACAATACCGCTCCGCAAATAATAGATAGTTCATTTTATGTATGCGGGACTGATCACCATCTTCATAAGTGTTGCCATTTCACCGATTTTGTCGCTAGATTGAGCAAATTTATTGTCTCTTTAGCATCAAAATTTTCTACTTAGTGACCGGCGAAATTTTTTAGCATCCTCGAAGTTAAAGTTGCTATGGTATTAACTTTCTATAACATGCTTTATTATTCGAAACCTACACCTTACTGTGACCGCGACGAGTAAGCGGTGAACCACATGCACTCTCAGAGGCTATACTGTTCGGTTGGTTGCGCCGAGAAAAACAAGCTCACAGTGTGCTCACAAAATGCGTGTATTCTTTTGTCTTTTAACCTTTACAAAACCAGTTATAATTAGTCTTGACGCTGCGGTTGCTGCTGTTTTAATATGCAAGTCGTACTGGTAGACGCTCGCAAGCATAGCAGCAAGTTAAATTACCAAACCTCCTCGTAATAAATTTCACGGTGAGATTTAGGATGGAGCAGGTGAATAGGACAGATCCACTGTAGAATGGCATACATATCGGTGCGGCTGGGCTTGTTCACGCAAATTTGAGTGCACCGCCTCCGTTTCTCGCGGTTTTCGTTCAAACCAACACTGCACGGCGCTTTCAAATGAATCAAAGGACTGCAGTGTAGTATTTTGCATAAAGTTCACGTAATCGTCATTGCCATAATAACATGATGACCAAGATCGTGCTGCATAATTTAGTTCTCCTTTCAGAAACAAATTACAGTACTAACGCAGACCAAGTGAGCATTTGTGATGGGGAAGTCAGATGATAAGTGTCCTTTCGAACGGGGCTGGATTTGTAGTGTTAAAATCTGAAGGTGAACGCAAAATTTCAGCTCTCATCGCTCAGCGATTGATTTAAATTGATTTAATAAATGGTCATGTACACCTTGCTGCCGAATCCACTGTTTATTACTCACCCGTAGCAACCGTAGACGTACGTGAAACGTTTTGAAGGTGCGTTATGCCATGTCAGTCCGTAATGCACTCTTCAAAACGCATTCATTGTGTAAAATTCACTGCACACCTTTAGCACAAATTTAGCGAACTTCAAGCAAAAGTTTGCTTTTTTAGAAAAAGTTTATTTCAACACGAGGCGATACGAATTCTGAGTCACAATGATGACACAATTGCACCAGGACGATAACATATGTGTTTAGAAAAAGTTTAATTCGAGAAGAGACGGTACAAACACTGAGTCACAATCACGGCACAACTCTACCAGGGTGCTAACATGTACAGAAACGAATCATTGTATATGTATGTGTAGGCATGTTTTCAACGTAGTGTCCGAGTCATCACTCGCTAATGTATAACCGCATAGACCCACGGAAAGGCTCCGTTACTCATAAAGTAATTGTCACGATGTTCAATATATACAGTGTATGCAAATGGTTAGGTACAATGATGTGACAGAGACACATTACATAAATAAGCGTGGTCACGTGCCAAGTTTAAGTGCTGTACAGTTAATTTTCGAACTGCTGTACAGCTCCAGTTAACGATGTGCTTGTCAATATGACATTGAAATATGACACTATGACATCCTATATGACTAAATATGACATCCTGTTAAACCTGCAAAGCTTCCCTGCTCGTAATACAGCTTTACCGCAAGTATCTCTTGAAGCACAAGCTAGTAGTCCACCAAACCAACAGCAGACACAATACATTATTTCGTGGAATACACTTCTTAAACTAATGTTTCTAATTTAAACAACCTAAAAATTTAAGGTGAAATTTAGTGATCACCATTATCAGATGCTACACACTGTAGAGGCGGCTTCAAAGTTTCACAGACGAATGCAGACTGCGTAAACCCAAGCTAATGGCATTCCCTGTGCCATAAGCATTTTAATTGGTCTTGGGGGACCGAATTTGATGAGGCGTGTTTCGTTTAAAAGAAGGTAAACTCTCGAACCCAGATTTTTTTATCCGTCAGTCTTAATGCGCTAGCGTTATGAGTGTCAAAGTTCCCAGGCATACATTCCCAGGCATACTTTAGTACACGGAGCAAGAAACATTTAGGAGTGGAAACTCCGCTGTTTGCGGCGACCAGAAAAAGTCACAAGCCCGCGGAGCCGTTATCGTGCTGGCGGCGCCTGGCGGCCTGGAAAGAAATTACCGCCGTTGAGAGCGCGCCGGAGTCGCCTGCCCGGGCGTTGAATTTTTTTTTCGCTGCGGCTTCTCCGACGCGCCGCATGGCGCCGCCACTGTATACGGCCCCGTCAGTGCATACAACAATTGTGACCTTATCTGGTAGCCCGCGCTCGCTCGCGCTGACGGGAGTTTCCCCTCCTAAATGTCTTACTCCATGCTTTAGTATCAAGCTGACCAGTCTTTATCAGATGCGTTTCCCAACATTCGTACCACTAGCTATATAAATGTCATTTTGTATATACTACATATAGCTGCCGTGATATGGCTATAGCGTTGCACTGCTGAGCTCAATGGTCGCGGGTGTGACCCTGGCGGCGGCCGCGGCCGCGTTTTAGATAGGGGGGGGGGGTGAAATGCAACAACGCCCATCTACTTAGATTTAGGTGCATGTTAACCGGCAAGGCCGGGTGGGCAAAACGAACCCGGAGTGCTCACACAGCTGCGTGCCTCGTAATCAGATCGTAGTTCTCGCGCTTAAAATCCTGGAATTTAATTTTTTTCGTCTTCGATTTACGTGCCATAAGCGTGTGATATAAGAGGGGGAAACTTTGGGCCTGTTAGCTCGAGACGCTTTCCTCTTTAAACGTGTGATATGAAGTTTCTATACAACTTGGAAAGTTTATTTCTCTGCTCCATTAAGCTTCCTCATAATACAGTGTTCTTTTTTTGCAGTTCAACCTGTCCACCACGATCCTCGGGCTAGTCTTTATGATCCCTGGCATCTGCAATGGCTTGATGACTCCCGTCTGGGGCTGGTTGTGCGATAAGAAGGTAGGACGAAGCGCGCATCACTGAGGGTCCAACGTCGATATATATATATATATATATATATATATATATATATATATATATATATATATATATATATATATATATATATATAATATAGCTCACGCCTAAAAGACGCTTGGACCCTTCTTTCCCACCGGCAGGTCAACACCAAGCTGCTGACATCTATCGGCGCCTTCTTCACCCTGCTGTACCTGCTGTTGGTCGGCCCGGCGCCCTATTTTCCTTTCGGCACGTGAGTCTAAATGCGTTAACTTCTTCGTTGCTTGTGCGCCTAGACTATTTCTAGGTAGACTAAGTACACATTACTTCGGATTGATAAATCAATAGGTCCGTACAGTATACGCATTAAACCGTGTCTACTCGTATCTATGTAGAAACATTCTTCAATGGCCGATGCAGACGTCTGCCTCGATCACCGCGTACGCCTGTAGTTTGCTATACTACAGATGATGGTAATTGCAAATGAGGTGACGCGTTCATACATTGTACAGGCACTCGCTACTTACATGAGCACACACAGCAACGACTAACTATATAAACCGTATGATCGGGGGATATCGTGCAATTTCGCCAATTTCCACTTGACAATAACATGTTGATTATCAATAGAGAAAACTAGCGAGAAATCTTTTCCTCCTGTTTAAATTTAAGGCTGAAATCGCGGCTCCCATTGCGTCATGTGCAGCATAGCCAGGTCACTCTCGCGTATTTGATATATTTTCTACATAATGATTTGTTCCCGCAGCCTTTCAGGTGGAGCGTGTCTGTTTACTTTCTGGTGCAACTTCTGGTGCAACTTCTGGTGCAAATGAGCTAGCTTCGAGCGGGCGTAGCACCATTGCAGTGATGTCATGCAAAGGTGTAGCTTGGCAATAGAAGGCGGCTGCTTTTTAGCCATTTACGAGCGAACTACGACAGTAGGGCAGCGGAGTGAAAATGTTATGATTGTTTAGCGATAAAGAACGACCACACCTCACTCAAAAGAAAAAGAAGAGCTCATTAAAAACAACGCAGACCCACCGCAATGTTGAAATCTAAATTACCCGGAGCTTGCTTGAATTATACAGCGAAATATAAGAGCAGTAGCAGACGAAACGCGCACGCTATTGTCGTCTGCTCTCTTTGTCAACAGGACGAGGGCGATGTGTATGATGCTTGTATGACTACTCTATATACATGTACATGATGCGACAGGAGAACTTTGTTTTTGGCCTATTTGGTGTGCTTCCTGTGGGACATAATAGCTGGTGAAAGGACGAAGGCGCAAACACTGTGACTGTTTTATTTTGTGTCCGTGTTTCCGCGTGCTCCCTTGCAGCGACAAGCACGTCTCACGCATAATGTGATCTATGACGACGCATATGTAAATGCATTTAAAGCTTCTATACACCTTTGTGTCACAGTGGCACATGCCTATTCTTGGAGAGCGGCCAATAATTGAGCCTCCATACGTGTGCATAGCCCAGTGAGCCAAAAATAAAGCCGCCGAAATATAGTGTTCGAATATAGCGCGCTAATCATCTGCAAGATCTGTGTGCTGTCACGATACCCATGAGCCAACTTTTCATGTACAGTTTTTATGTCGTGATTTTTCATCGAATAAAGAAAACAGAGGTGCGCCCGCTGGCAGTAGTCTCGGTCGAGAAACTTAATTATTGCGTGTACTTATGACGTAGCCCGGGGTATTTACTTTTAAAAAACGGCCCAATTAAATGCGTAAAACTGCTTTAAAATCTGGGACACCACACCGATTCAACCTCGCTTGTTTCGGCACGAATCTCGAGAAAGGAAAACTTTGGCCCAATTATTTTATCCGGTAATAACCAACACTTCTCGGCCAAACGAATGAGAATGGAGCTTCGACACAATAGTTTATACTGCACTAAAGTCAGCTTTTAGTGTGCCTTTTTATCTCGAGAATGGTTAGGCTGCTACAAGATGTTCTATTGAAGTATACCCTGAAATCTCGCCCCAATTTGAAGGATATTAACAGACCTATCAAAAATTTCTGGTATATATTTCGTAAACGTGCTGTAATGGTTTTCTAGTTACCGCATTTAATAATAGCATTTACTGGTATGCCTACTGTGACATATTTGCTGGCGTTGTGTAACTTGTACATTTGCTAGTTTACGTCACTAAAATGTTTCACCATTCTAAATACTGTAGTGCTGTCTTTTGTAGCGACCGTGTGGAGCTGTGCATGACGTAAAAGTTATCTATTCTAGTTTTGTGATTGGTAAAATTAAATTACGGAGTGCATTTCCTAACATTTCCAACTCTTAGATAAAGTAATTGCTGACTTTTTTAAAATCTGTTCCAGGTTTCGTAATCTCGTTGCATTTATTTCCTGCGTCGTCATTCACTGTCTATACAGTGGAGGATTGCAATGCTCGACAAGCGGTCCATTGATTCCGCTTTTTTTTACCCGTAAACCCTTCCAGGAAGCCTTTTTGACGAGAAAAATACGGAATTGATTTGTTTATACCACGTCACCGTGTGTGAATTCGCAGGAAGCTCTGGTTGGTCCTGCTGTCCATGGCCTTCTTTGGCATTGGCATCGGCGGTGCATCCATCTGCGCATTCATGGCGACCCTGGAGTACACGCTGTGAGTCCTGCTGCTCATCTCCGAGTCCTGCTCCTCAGTCATGCTGCTCATGAGTCCTGCTGCTCATGCAGTAAAACTGCTCATCTAGGCTCGATGAAACAGTGCGCTGCTGAGCGCGGGGTAGCGGGTTCGATCCCTAGCCACGACGGCCACATACCGATGGGGCCGGAATGCAAAAAGAAAGACGCTTGGTGAAGCGTGTTTCGGGTGGACATTGAAGAACCCCGGGTGATTAAAATTAATCCGGAGACCCTCCCCCCGCCCCCTCAACTACGGCGTGCCTTGTAACCGGATCGTAGGTTTGGCACGTGACACCGCGTAGAATTTCATTCATTTTTATGCAATGCGCGTTTAAGCTTCAGAGGGTAGATACAGTACGTTTCAATGAAGTTTCAATGAAGTTTCAATGAATTTTTAATAAATAAGGTCTCTTGCCGCAATTGTACAAAAGGTTATTCGAAAAGTGTAACGAAAAGGCTGCGGCAACTATATGGACGGGAGCTATACTACTACATGGTTTCATCGTTCGGCCGCTTGCGCGATCTGCCAACATAATTTATATAACGTACACCTAAGCCTACAAACAAACATTCATTATAACTCGGGTAAAATAATGCGCAACGTCACTCTTCGAGCAGCACTTTGTATCTTGATGTTGTCGTGCACCATAATGCGTTTGGGTACATCATGAGACAAAAAGACATTGCGCAGAAAACACCAACCAAGATCGCCAATGTATAATCGAATAGCCGAACGCTTCTATTCTCTTTATTACAGAATGATATGCTTGACGGCACGTATTGGTCGTAGTGAGAATATTTAGAAAGCGGTAACTTGTTATTTCATTGCGTACCCGCTGCGGTGGCTTAGCGGCTATGGTGTAGCGCTGCTAAGCACGAGGTTGCGGGATCGAATCCCGGCTGCGGCGGCCGCATTTCGATGGGAGTGAAATGCAAAAATGCCCGTGCCCCGTGCATTGGAGCACGTTAAATATCCCCTGGCGGTCAAAATCAATCCGGGGTCCCCACTACGGCACTACGGCGTGCCTCATAATCAAATCGTGGTTTTGGCACGTAAAACCACAGAATTCATTCATTCATTCTTTCTTTACTGAATTTTGTAGTGGTGAGAGCCGTTAAGCAGCACATCTGAAGCGGCAGTATCGGCTCTACAGGGACGCTAAAATGTTCAAAAAAGATTCAGTGTTCTCGCCCAACTTGCGCAGAAATATCGTTTTTTTTTTAGTCCACGTTGTGCAGCGTAACACTTGGCGCAGTTAATTGCCTGGTTTTCAAGAAACAAAAAGAATGAGGAGGTGTATTTCATTATGAAAATGCAAAGTGCTGCCGCGACGGCGATATCATAAACTTGTGTCGCTGCCTGCCGGTAGCTGGAGAAAGCAGTCGTCCAGCGAAGGTTACCTCGTACTGCTCGAATCCCTGGAGCACACGGCGATCCTCCCTGAACAACTGCTTTCTCCAGCTGCCGGCAGTGGGCGACACAAGTTTGTTACCGCCGTCGCGGCAGCACTTTGCATCTTCATAAAAAAGGCACATTTTTCGTTATCTTAAATGCGTCAGAATTTTCGTGCCTACCCAACGAGGAAACCCGTCCGTCCTCCCGCCCGTCCGTCACGTAAAACAAGAACGCTTTCAAGATAGGGCCCGCGCGTCTCGCTTCAGTACCAACCAAGCAGCGAGAACACAACGCACACGAAGCTATCAGCAGTCGGCGCACACTCTGCCCCCGTCGCAGATCTTTTCAGATAGGGCCTGCGCGGCCGTGCCGTACGCAGCCGCCTATGAGCGGCGAGGATGAAGCGCACAGCCGCCGTCGGAGTACGGTTATTCAGGGTTGATAACGATTCGACGTGCACGGATAAGGCGTTAAGGAGCGATAACGGCTTACAATAGTCGAAATGTCATCAGCGCACCTGGCGCCGCCACCTGCAGTAGTTTGCCTGCGTCATCAATTCACCTTGCGCCGCCGTCCGCAGCAGTTCGTGTCGCCGCAGCGCTGTCGTTTGTACTGGCCGGATCAAGTTTCGTAACACTGATAACGACACCGGGATGTCGGAGATGAGCAAGTGGCACAATGCTTACGCATGCTTAGACAGCTCGCAGAGAAGCAAATCGATTCGCAAAAAAAGGGTCGATGGATTGAGGTCCAACGTATTCTTGTTCTTCGTTCCAGGAGCCGGGGTTTCGAACGCAGCATCTCCACCAACGGCCTGGTTTCTTCCATGTTCACCCTGTGCCAGTCCGTCGGGTCAGTCATGGGCTGTTTCCTACTTGTCCATTTTTCTTTTGCCTTAAAAGAGATTTTGCTCGATGCCTCCCCCAGACTTCCGGTGTCAGAATAGAACGGAAACTACGCGTCGCCGTTCGACATGGCGGCTCAAGGCCTGCCTGCTTAAAATTCCTATACTGCCTATTCGTATACACATTTAAAACGTAGAAATGCTTTTCTGTAATAATACTTGGACTGATTTTGATTAAATATGTTGCATCTGTGAAAAAATAATTTCATTTCTAGTGTCTGTTACAGGCGGAATTTAGATATAGGGTCTTAATTTTTGCACAAAAAATTCCGGAAATCTAAAGATAAAAGGAATAGAAGCGCTAAGTTAGCAAATCCGTAACTCAACGTCAAAATATATATATCGCATTTCATTGAAATGCATCGGTTAGAGCATCTAAAGCGGACAAATTTGACATGCCAGTCTATATCTTACGTGAAATTGTTACAATGTTTGCGAGAGTTTTGCGAAAGTCTTACTCACAGGTTAGTGGTGTATTTGAGAGCCTTGTATAATACGTCAATTTTGTCCGCTGTAGATGTACTATTTTAAGCAATTTACATAATTGTGATATCATCTTTGATTACCGAGTTATAATTGTAAACTTGATGGCTTTGTTTTCTGAAAATTTGCGATTTTCAACATTTTTATAAAACATCAACGTCCTAAATCAAGCATTCGATTCCTGCAGTCACCAGATCTTAACTATTTCTCTTAAATGTGACAAATTTCTTCAAATTCCGTGTGGTTGTTGCTGAGAAAAAAAAACGATTTCTCCTTTCGTATGTGTTTAGATAGGATACTCTAGCTCGGGCCCTACTCTGATGCCGCCTCTTCAAATGCATGTAAAACGCAAAAATTATTTGTCCTCAGATAACCTCTTGGGGAATTTTAATGAAATGTGTTTTGCTTGAGCGAGAAAGTTAAGTTCTAGTGACTGTTAGAAGGGGAATTTCGATTTAGAGGCCTGTATGTTTTTTAAGTGCCGAAAATCGGTAACTTTAGTTTTCCCAAAGTAGAGAAGCACAAAGTTTAAAAGTCCGTAATTCTGCACCGAGAACAGATATAGCAGTTGTGTAATCTGCATCCGCTAGAACACACGAAGTGCACAAGTATGGTACATCAATTTATATCTTAGGGAAACTTCTTCCCGTAATGCGAAGACGTGGGATCGTTCCCCACCTGCGGCAAGTTGTTTTTTCATCCATTTTCAGTTCCATTAATTCATCATTTCTTTATTTCAATTAGTAGTAAAAGTAATTTACCCTGTGTTAATTGTCCTTGGTGTCTTTGTTGGCTTCTTATGATATGGGAATTTGTTGCAGTTCTTGCTATGATTTTGCAGAAGTGCTACTCGTATAATAGTGATGTGCATAAGAACCATGTAAAAGGCATCAACGTTGTCCGCTTGTACTGAACGCGGCTTGCAGGCAGCATACCCTCTTCTTCATTTGTGCTATAGATCGTCGCTTGAAACGATTGAAAGACTCACAAAACCCACGAACGCTTCAAAATCCTGTATTATGTAGAGCACCGCCATAGAAAACGTTAGGCGGAGGACACCCGCAAACGGGCAATAAACGTTGTGACCATGTCAGTCGTGCATACTGGGACTATCGCTAACCCATGGGCGGATACAACCTATATACACACTGCCCGACACAGGTACGTCACTGTGACGTCACGTATTTCGAAGTCCTCTCATTTTAGGCAGTTTTGAAGTAGGAAGGATTCTGCAAGCTTGCTGAACATTTCGTTGCTTTATAATTCAATGCAGTCTTTTTTTTCGTTTAACAGTTGTCTTTATTTCAGTGTCATTTTGGTGAAAGCAGCGCTAATAGCTGAGACCGCAAAAAAAGGATAGATACGGCGATGTCTTGTGGTCCAGTCCGTTGGTGCAGCTTTCTTTTTCCCTCAATATGATGAATCACCAGTTCGCCCAATTATACCTCTGACACACGGACAACCTTAACCGTGGTTAAGCTAACTACGGTTGCGCCGGATCGCGTTTAGTGACCTTTTTTCATCCGTGTAGACAATGTCGAAATCCGTTAGCCACGACGAGCCGGTTTTTAAACTACAGAGGGGCATCGCCATCCGTCCTTTGCTTCTCCGTCTTTCTTGGCTTACCAATACCCCTCTCATGGTAAGAGGGTTTGATTTTCTTTTTGCAAAAGCTCTAGAAACCCCTCTTTCGCGTTCTTTGGCGAAATGTTGACGCGTGCCAGTCGCAGTCTGCGAGTCTAATGAGACACTGACGGCAAGGTTGTAACAGCGTACCTTCCTCCGTGGCAACCGAATGCAGGTCTTTCACGGGTCCCGCTCTCGGAGGCGTCCTGCTGCAGCACATTGGCTACGCCTGGGGCACCGTGGTACTGTTCAGCTTTGAGGCCATCGTGGTGAGTGGCAGCATGGCCTCCGAGATTGGGCGAGCAATGCTCCGAGGTCGTTCCCGTAATCCCTGAGGCCATAGTGGCCGAACCCACTGCTGCCACCAGTATCTTGGTAGGCGGTAGTAGGCGGCTGTGGCATCATCCTGAATGAAGCCTACACAATACAGAAAAAGATACATGGCCTTCGAGATTTATTTCTATTACCCTTAGGCAGCCGTCGCTGCGGCTGGAAAAGGTGGAGGCGTTTCGATGTGAACGTCCCTTACTAACCTCCTGGGACTCCTTGTTTAGATTACATTGCACATTGCTTAGCTCCCTTTGGACATTAACTTGGGAGCGATTAAGTAGTATATTCACCCAGGATATAAAGTCAGGCGCATGAGGGATTGTTTGGAAGTGGTTCAGTCATATATTTGCTGTAAGCTTTCTTGAAAATTGTCAATATTTTGATGCACCCTGTTGTGTCGGCAAAGACAACGAAAAGCGCTTCTGAAGGATGTTTCAATACTGCGAGATTACATGAAAATCTTGGACGTAAAATCGACATTTCGACCGATCACGCCATCTTAGATCTTTGATCATATGTGTTTAGGCAAATGAAAGCGATTTTCATTGCTTAGACACGGAGCTTAAATTATCTATAAAATATAAAGAAAGAACATGATGAGACGGGTATTTTGTTCATGTACGTGGAAGGCTCGTTTCAGTATATATTTCTTATTTAAAAAAGAAATGGGGTTTTCACGTTCGTAACGCATTCTAAAAATTAGTTACACCTCTAGGGGCATATGCTATCCCTGAACAATAATCATCCGTCTTGCTTACGTTTCCTTTCTTCAAAACTCTGTGCTTGGTGCTTTTAGCTGCCTCGCTGACTGCTTCGCCGATATGTGAAGGTAGCCACTGAAAAACGACGGTAAATTTGACGTTCTGTAATGCTTTCAAATCATGTAATGTACGTTGGGTGCATTTGTGAAGGGAAAACCCGCGCCGTAATAGTTTCATTGTAGCCCTTGCTGTCTGAAAAGGGACTATCAGGCTGGGGCTGATGGGACTTCAGTTTCTTGCAAGGCTGCTTCAATGGCGACACTTTCACATACCGTCGAAGACGCGACGTGGTCAAATCTGGCAGCCCATGAGACTCTGAAGTAAGGATCCGCAAGCCGCTCGTACTGTAGCGCCATTCTGCTTGTCAACATGTAGAGCCGTCAGTGTACGTGTAACTAAAGATGGCGGTCATACATTGTGTCGAGGTGTTCGCGAGCACCAACATTATTGCTTGTGCCACAAGCGCAAATGCGCCTGGTGCAAATACGCGTATTAGTTAGTTGACGTTCCACACTCTCGATGACTGCTGACGTCCTAGTATTTCTTTTGTTATAGTAAATTGAGGCTAAGTACACGATGGTGTGGAGTGCCACAGAGGCGAGAGGTTAAGTCCGTGTCCGTACTCTGTGTAGGAATGCTCTGCCTGCATGACGGAAAACTATAGCGAGTAATTTCGCTTTCTGTCCTCGTAGGTACGCTTGAGGCGTCGGTGATGCGTCAAAAAAAACGTCCCAAACGAAGCTTTAGCTGGGGCTGTGGGCTCCGACTTCCTGCCCAACATATTTTTTATACTAATAAAGTGTGTGCTCTGTCTCCGTCTCTCGAGCGCAGGCCGTTTTGGTGACTACCGTCTACATTCGCGAAGTTTGCTGCAGTGGCGCCCCCGTCGGCCGGTCCGCTCCGCACCGGCGACTGTTGGACGGCGACACAGCGGCGAACTCGGCCAGCTGCGAGTTCACCACAGTTTCGGACCAAGTGCAAAGATCGCAGCAGCAACAGCGGCAATGCCAGTACGGCGCCTGCAACGGAGCCGGCCCGGCCCGTCTTAACGCTTGATTGTGTTCGTGGTACCCCGTTAGGGGCCAGTGCTTTTGTTGGTTCATGCTGCCCCGATCTCATGCCCACGCCGTGCCGGTGGTCTGGATCGCATGTTATGGAAGATCTAGCTCTCCAAGCATATGGCTCCTGAGCTCATGGATCCAGCTAGCGAATCAAGACTTGTAGGAGCACACGAAAGATGTGATTTAGAAAAAAAAGTTTAGGCCTAATTGCGGATTACGCTACTCATAATGACAAACCCGTCAGCCAACAGAATGCAATCCTGTCAAAAATTAATTATCGTCAGATACGTTTCGGCAGTTCGACAAACTTGTCTTTCTAGTGTTTTGCCGTTAGGGAAAAAAATGAACGCACATAGGCCTAATCGCGGATCGCACTCATCGTACATACCCGTCAGGATGCATTTCTATAAAACAGTGATTATCGCCCAATCAGTCTCGGTATTTCGACATACCTGTGTGTTCGACGCTTCGCTGTTGGGAACAAAATGGATGCACGTAAAGTTCTTGATATAATAGAGTACCGGGCACACGATATTGGAAAAAAGAATTGTTCGAGCATAGGACCATGGTTACCGTTGTGGGACGCAGTTGCAATCTTGGGGTGCAGTGCTTGTTTCTAAAAGCGCAGATTTTTGTGAGTGATTACACTTTTAACGTACTTTTAGACCGTAATGAATAGAAATTACGCATTTCACTCGTATGAGTGCGGAAGCCATCTGGAAATAGTGCTCGTCGTAAATATCCCAGGCATCTTGTTCTAGCAAAGCTAAGTTGAACACTTTATGGTTATTAAACGGCGCAGAGACAAACCGTTGCAGAAAGGTAAAGAAATTTCGAATATCTCTAAGGTTCGCAGTGGTGGTGAGAATATGAACTAATGCTGTTTGCGTTTCAAGGACACGATTACTGCTCTGTAGCAACGTTTTGCACATCTCAAGGTGGGCCTTTCGTCATACGACATTAATC
Source organism: Dermacentor variabilis (assembly GCF_050947875.1). NCBI lineage: Eukaryota > Metazoa > Arthropoda > Arachnida > Ixodida > Ixodidae > Dermacentor > Dermacentor variabilis. Next base: position 14,941,902 of record NC_134578.1, on the reverse strand, counting down.
AGCATTTCTCTTGCGCTCTTCCATTCGCCTGGCCTTCCCAGTCGGAAAACACGGCCAGACACTTGGATGCGCATAGCATTGCTTAAAGAAAAGGTCTGTTGAGTGTGTCCTCTAAGACGGGTGACCGTTGTAGCACTTATGTTTCACTGTTCGAAATATAACCATCTTTCGCGAATAACTCCTTCTGGAGTTCAAGATGATGTACCCGGTACACAGTTTAGTAAGCTTAGTTTAGTAAGTTTGGTAAGGCAAATGGAAGAGTTACCACGATTACCGTTGTGGGATGGTACATAATTACCCCTATAGAGCGAAAATAGCGCTCTGAAAAAACGTACAGCTTAATTTAAACCCTAATATACACCTTAACGTGTCTAAAGTTGTCATAATTGAGGCGTGCGCATTTGCCTTTACCGGCAGCCTTCTCTTCAGTGTCTCTGTACGGAGCGTACTCATCTGGTGCGCATGCGTACACATGGCGCTGGTGTCGGAAAGAGAAACCCTCAAAGGATACAGCTGCAGCTGAAATGGTGCTGATATATAGTTGTGCGTCCCAAAATACGCCCCATTTGGTTTGTAGGTCGATACCCTTGGCAGGGATGAACTCTCATCGGAATATTTATTATTCGCACAGCCGAGGGAAAGGGGAGCGGCGAGAATTGTTTCTTAGAGTCCACTCGCCGAACCCTGCACGATCATGGCCAACGGGGACAGCCAGAAGGGGCGCAAGCCTCTCTTTTTATCTTAAGCGTTCTACGGATTTTAACAAAAACTAGTCCACTTTTAGTACGTGCGAGTCTTGCAAACACCCTGTGCAGGTTTTTTGTGTACCTGCGGCGTTTGCACCTGCCCAAACGCGGGGCCGTAGCGCCGACGTTACGAATTACTTGCTGTTAAATAAAATGTTTCCGAGGATTGAAGCTGTCTTTTTCTTTTCTTTACTTCTGAAGCACACCCCCTATATCGCGTATCTGGTGGCAACACAAATTTTGCGAGGTTTCGGGGCACACGTGCGGTGTCTGCATCATGTGGCGTACTTTTCTGTAATCGACAAGCCACTGGGAGTATTGCTTCCGGTGGGGGGTTACGTAAATAAATTGGAACCGAGAAATCGTATCGCTTGGCATCCACAAAAGCGGCTTTGATTAGGGGAAAGCTTTAATACCCACCGGCAACTCAAGCAGGCGTATTTTTTAATGTTACTTCCTCCTCTGTCGGCAAGAAGTAGGCATATTTGAAAAAAAAACACGAAGTATCAAGTTTGCAACTCCATACCTCCGCAATTAAAAGAACATCAGTGTTGTAATACTTGGAAGGAAACGAACCGGAACGTCCAAAAGAAGGCAAAAATGACCTCTTTGTATCACTTCTTCAGTATACGTGTATCAATGCGTATTAAACAAAATGTGTATAAATTTTGTCCGCTTTGGACTGCCGGGCTTATTGGGAGACGCTGTTGTGTACATTATGTAAGGGTCTGTAATGTGCAATTATTTTGAGGATAGAACTTGCTTATAAGTTAGGTTACAAGTGTAACCAGTTTAGTTCTTTTTTAAACCAATATATGCGACGTCTGTCCGCAGTTGTCCAGAAAAGATGCGTTTTAGAGCATCGCGAGGTCTGCCTATGGTGCATGCGAGATGTATAAGTTTTGGCCAATTTGGACTTCAGGGCTTATTGCAAAACGTTGTTTACATTGTATAAGGGTCTGCAATGTGCCATTATATTGAGGATTGAACTTGCTTATCAGTTATGTTAAAAGTGCAACCAGTTTCATTCTTTTCTAAACCAATATGTGCGACGTTCGTCCGCAGTTGTCCAGAAAGTATGCGTTTTAGAGCATCGCGATGTCTGCATACGTGGTGCAGTGAAGTTTTGTTCCCAAATTTGTTTTATAGCGAAAGTAATTTCGGAGACGCGTGGCGTGCATTTGAGCCGTTGGCGTTGGCATCGGCGTGCCATCGAAGGCCGTGGATGCATATCCAGTCGCCCATTGCTGGTGGGTTGCCTGGAGCCCACGGTCAAGCTGCAGTGTAGCAGCTTTTTCTCCGGCCGCCTTTATCGGCTTGTACAGTTTCGAAATGCGCAGTTCAGCGTATTGCCGCTACCGTGCACGCGTGCGCTTTTGACTTCTAAAGCATGTCGATCCTCGCAGACCCGAGCAAACTGGAACGAAGGATTACAGCTCGCATTTGTGCTCACAATTTCGCGCGCGTGCAACTGAAATAATGTGCGCCGCCATGCGTTGCGGCACGCGAACGCGGACTTCCTTTACCTCGCAATACGCACAGAATAAAGAGCAAGAGCCTAATAATATACCAACTGCAATTTTAAGCAATAAGCATGCAGTTATTAATCATAGCCGACTTACGCGTATACGGTAATCTCAAATACTATATCCACAGGAAGTATACCAAGCCACCGCCAGTTCACGCTATATACGCACTTGTTTTTGAGACTTTCTTTTGCGAATTTAAAGTTATTCCTACCTAAATCGCCAACAGCTTGCTGGATTCTGTCAGTATAAATCATGGTCATTTCATTTCCATCAACGTCTCGCAGCACATTCATGCCGTAGCGCCAACTCCCCCCCTCCACCCCCCACCCCCCACACACACACCTACAAAAATTGCGGCAGAACTCATCTCACAATGACTGCCGACAGTAATGCGACTAGCACTTCAACTATATGTGGCGACGCACCATATGTATTTTTGAAATAACGTTTGTTCATCATCATCATCAGCGTATATTTTATGTCCATTGCCGGACAATGGCCTCTCCCAGTGGTCTCTAATTAACCCTGTCTTGCTCTAGCTGATTCCAACGTGCGCCTGTAGATTTCCTATTCTCATTCCCCCACCTAATTTTATACCGTACTGACTGCGTCTCCCTTCTCTCGGCACCTATTCTGTAACTGTAATGGTCAATCGGTTACCTGCCCTACGCATTACATGGCGTGCCCAGCTCTATTTTTGTCTCTTAATATCAACTCGAATATCGCCTACCACTTTTTCTCTCTGACCTACACCACTCTCTTCCTGTCTCTTAACGTAACGCCAAGCAATTTTCGTTCCATTGATATTGCGCGGTCCTCAACTTGTTCTGGAGCTTCTCGTGAAACTCCAAGTTTCTGTTCCATACGTTAGCACCAGTATAATGCACTGATTATACACTTTTCTTTACAACGACAGCGGTAATCTCCCAGTCAGGATTTCGTAACACCTGCCGTATGCACTCATATACCCGTGTTTATTCTTATTTAAATTTTATTCCCATGAACAGGGTCCCCTGTGAGTAATTGACCTAGATAAAGGTAATCCTGTACAGATTCTATAGAGGCTGACTGGCGATCATGAATTCTTGTTCTCTTGCCAGGCCATCGAGCATTACATCTGTATTCTGCATATTAGGATCCGACCCTTACTCTTTCTAGGTTAAGTTCCTCAATCACTTGTTGCGATTCATCCCCAGTGCTGCTGAACAGGACACTGTCATCTGCGAACCGAAGGTAATTGCTGAAACATTCGCCGTTGATCCTCACTCCTATGCCATAAAATGCATACACTGATGGTATTTGGTGCCCCATGCAGAAGGTCACGCTTCATGTGTGACCTAACGTATTGGCTATTATTAATGCCGAATTTTAGACTCGAACACGAGAGGTGATCATTCAAAGAAAGAAAGAGGCCTGATGGCACCAGACTAGCGAAGGCATTTCGCAGTTTCGATTGCAGCTCTGCTCCAATTTATTTCAGGAACTGGGATCAGTGCTCTCGGGCATTCCTTTGATCTTCAGAACGAAGGTTGATGAGCTCGCTGAAACACAGCTCCCTAGAGTAAAAAAAAAATACCAACGTCATATGTTCTTTTGCTTTTTACCCAGCTTATCACAGTTTATCTCACAGTCACCACGTGGTTTCCCAACTTTAGAAACACAGTTATTGTGACATAGCGGCGCTTGTAATTTTCATTTATACTTTTGTCTTTCCCACAGCAGCCCATTTAGCCACTGTGTACAAAGTCATCTAGAAAGGCGCCGATGCATTAGACCTGGGGTGGCTTGCCCGAACATTTAATAGCGAAAATAACAACGGATTTAAGAACGCTTCGTCATTATTTTCCTTAAGTAATATTCGTACAAGCCTCCCCTGGTCCTTTGCCTGTGAATGCAGCATGACATTATGGACAATCCAGGTGGTGTCAGAGCGATGGCAATATAGGAGAAGTCGAACGCAGTGATTGAGTGGCGGTGACAATAGGTCATATCAGAGGTACGCGATATCGTAAAAACACAAGTCCGTTGTGTGCTTGCAAATGACCATATATATGCATAGCACCTATAGAAGGATACAAGTTAAAAAAAAAACACCAGTTGGCAACCGAGGCACACGGACCGCACGGCGTTGTGTTACTCCGCTAGCCAATCACAAAAGTAGGGTGGCTAGAATTCTAGCCACCCTAACAAAAGCAAAGAAAGTCGTTGTCGTGTGACGTCTTCAATATGGCGTCGTACTTGATACCTCCGGAGCGTCTGCTGTTCTTGAAGAGTCTTTTCATCGACTGAAGCGATGAGGTGCTCAACAGACACGGACAAAGTGTATGGAGTCTGAGCATTTCACTCTTCGAAAGTCCGGGTACAGTTCATTTCATTGCTGAGCGCGTTTTACTTATGAAACTTCACTGCTTGACAGTAAATAGTTAGATCAAAGCAAGAATTTTATTTCACTCCAATAAAGAATTAGGATTTCACCGCTCCACTATTATAGACGAGTGAAAACGCATAAAATTACGCGCTTATAATTTTATTTTTCTGGCCACCGCCTTATTTAGGTAGCAGGGAAAGTTTCAAGTACGAACTATTTGCAGCCTCGCGGAGGAACAGTGGCTGGCGGTTATGTGGGCGTGGGCGGGGCTTCAGTGCAGTTTTAAGGTGTATCCAACTATAGAACTAACTGTATAACGTAGCACTCCGTTTTTCCTTTCACAGGGCCATAAGAAATTGGCTATAAAGTTCGCCGAATCATGCAAAAAAGCCGAATTATGCCAAAAGTATCCAGGAATCCAAACCTCAAATTTTAAGTGCCAAATAATTACCCAATGTGGTCGAAAATAGCCACCAACGGCAACACTGGTCTGCGGTGATAGTGACCAGTTCCGTACTACAGTTTCTAGCACTTTATTCTGTAGTTTCCAGTTCACTACAACGTACCGGCTGTGAGCGCGTGTGCATGCTCCCTAATATATATGCTCTCTCCACAATGTAAGGTAGCAAACCGCATTTTCTGTTCTGGTTAACCTACTCATGCCTGTCTCTTTCCAGTTCTCTCGCGTACATAAAGTATAGGGCTTTACGCGTCAAAACCACGACCCGATTATGAGGCCCGACAAGACGGAGGGAGGGGGGGGGGGGTTGAGTGAGGAGGGCTGGCTCTGGAATAATTTTGACCACCTCGTTTTTTGCTTGTTTTTTTAACATGCGTGTTATGCGTGGTACACCGACCGTGTTTTGGATTCCACCACCATGGGAATGCGGCCACAGCCGCCAGGATCGAAGCCGCGAACTCGAGCTGAGCAGCAAGTACAACGCGATATCACTGGACTACCCCGGCGGGTTACTGCCGGTTTACAGCAGTTCTCGAACATTCCCATCTTGCAAACAATAAACAGTACGCCTAGAAAGGCGAAGCAGGAAAGCAAAACTAATAGGAACATGTCCTGCTAGATGTGCGACTGGTTGCGCATCTCGGAGATCATTTTAGGCCTTCATTTATGATACACAGATGGCGCCACCTAACTTTTTCTCACTGGCGTAAGCTGCTGACACGCACGTGGTAGTAGCGAAATGCCATACTAAAACGCTGCTGCCACGCACGGAAGTGACGTCAGAGTTATGATGACGTTGTTTAAACAAGTATGACGTGTTCCGGTTTATAGTTTTGCGCGCGCTGCTGGAGCTGCTTCAGCTGTTCAGCTTAGCTAAGACACAATTTTACGGTTTCTTACTGTATTGGGTGCTAGAATGTTGTTCTAGTTGCGCTGGAAGAATCGGATGGTGTTCGAACTTGCGATCACGAGCGACACTTGGACGCAACGCTGGAGCAGCTCGTTTCCTTATGCCTTGCAGCGCGTTTATGGTTGGTAGTGTGGTCTTATGTAGCTCCTGTTACGTTTTTCAGTGCTCTTGTTTGTTGAATTTGCTGTTGTGAATGGGGCACATGTTGGCTTCCAGTATGGCAGAACTTTTTTCTCTTATGGTAAAAACGTTTAAACGCGTTCTAAACTCTTGTCGCTGCAGCCAGAGTGCGGGAAGCCTCGAGCTCGCTTCTTCCCGGCGCCGCCCCGGCTTCGAGGGCCGCCGGGGACCTTCTCCATCGGCGTTGCCGCCGCTGGGAGACGACTCTCAAAAGTTCAGAGTTGGCAGACCGCAGCTCTGGGCCATCCGGCAAGCCGAAGGTGCCGCTCGAGTTCAAGGACTTCGAGCCGCCACCTGACAAAAACTGCCGGACCATTCTCTATTAAAGTTTCTTCTTCATCCTTCGTGGGATTGCTGTTGCATATATTGCCCGAGTAAGTGCTGTTGCAATTTTTTTACGGCAATGTCGCATTTACCTCTACTGTTTCTTGTCTTGCATCTTCATGCTGTTTCCCTGTTTACCTCGGATTTTGGTGGCTAGCGAATCGCGACTTGCTTGTGCACCTGCTCGTTACAGTTCAAAAGGCACATGTTGAGCAACCTGAATGTAAACTATGAAGACAAATATTGCAAAAGGTGGCCCAGCCACTCATAGCTCTACTTTGGTTCAATTTTGTTGTAAAGTTTGGCTGTCTTGAAGACCGAGAAATTTTCTTAAATTTCTTCCAGCTAGTTTGCTAAGCTGCTATTTAGTATTGCTTCTTATGATGGCGCTGTGCGAGGTACCAGGTTTGCGCAAATGTTCCTCGCAACTTGTTTGTAGACATGACGTAGCTTCATTGCAGGAACCTGCATTTTGTTATACATGTGAAATGCATGCTAATATGACCAGTGTGGGCTTGCAGGTCCATGCATGCCGCTCTCAAGCAAATGCCGTTTCCATTGTATGAATCTTCCTTGACCTTGCTGCACTTCACAGGGCTTGTTTGGTTAATCCTTTTGTCTGTGCAATAGAATGCTCATAGGTCTTGAGCTTTACCCTGATCCTTTTGTCCAACAAAAAAAAAAAACTCTTTAGGCATTGCGTTAGGGAACATATCTGGGTGATAATGTGACAATCTTTGCCTCTATAACCTTTCTTTTCTCCCATCTTCAGTGAAGTTGTCAACCACCTGTCCCTTTGTTCGAACAGAGTGCCATGCATTGACAGAAATTCTCATCACAACAAGAAAATCTCTGAAGGAAATTTTTGAAACTGACTAGGACTTCGTCTTGGGCAAGTTGGTGAAATCTGCGACGCATTTTTTTTTTTTTGTGCGCAAAAAGATATTTATAGAAGAAGGACGCATGAAAGTGCGAACTACCAACTGACTTAATGATTCAAAGGATGGAAGATAGGGTACAAATTTTGTGCACATGCGAGAGGCGAATGTTGTGACAGTGCTAGTTTGTCTAGTAATGCTACAAATCGGCATTAAACAAGTGCACTTCTGGGGAATTAAGGCAATTGAAGTGCTACTGACATGTGCACCATCTCTCTGATAAAATATTCCTTCGCGAGTTCATGTGCTGTTTTGTTGCTACTTCTGCCCAGGATCACAATGTTGGAAAGCACGGCTCACATGAGCAGGCCTTGCAATGTGCGCTGCACCATCCGGTTTATTTAAATTGTTTGAATGCTCCCTCAAATAGTCATTTAGGCATTGGGCCGTTTGGTCTACATAGAACTTGCCACAGCCGAGAGGTATCTCATAGACCAACCCACAGCACAATGCAAAATGGTTGGCATGATTTTTCATACACCCTTGTCTCGTGGTATGAGAGCCACTAGCAAAATTATTTGCTTTCACGTCGATAAATGTTGTACACTGTTGCACACATTTTTGGCGTGACAGAATGGGTCTTTTTTTTTGCATGAGTGCGAACATTCATAGCGATGGAAACAAAAAAATTGTTTCAAGTGAGGCACTAGATCACCCAGAGCAACAATCTAAAGAAAACATGTATTTTATGTTAATCTTGATTTATTAAACAATTTTCTCGCCCTAATGTGGCAAAGAGGACATCTTAACCTCTACACGGACAGGCAGAAGAATGACAATTCCATGAGAAATGTCAACATATGAGCATGGAAAGCGCAGTTGCCAGTGATGTGAGGACTGACGACTTAACAAGTACCACAACGCGGAATGGAAAGCGTATGCGTCAGCTCCCGCCTTTTAAAAGGTTGATGCTCTTATTGAACACGCCAATGCCATGCTGTGCCCCGACCAGCTTCAAAGCCGCAAACTGCACTGTTTTGCAGTACGCTGCGACTGCAGCCCACTTGTTGCCTGATGTAGATTCCGGATTCCGGAAATGGGCTGAGAAGGTCTAAGCCGACACGATGGAAGGTCTTGGTAGGGATGTCGAGCGGCTGCAGGTAACCGGTGGGGAGCTGGGAAGGCTTCTTACGTCGTTGGCAAAGTTCACAAGTGGGGACACAACATCGTACGGAACGGGCAAGGCCCGTCCAAAAAATACGGCGACGTACACGGTCATAGGTTCGAGATACGGCAAGGTGTGCTGCCGTTGGTGCGTCGTGAAGCTCTTCTAGAACAGTGGAGCGGAGGTGTTTAGGTATTACAAGTAGAAACTCAGAGCCGTCCAGATGAAGGTTACGGAGGACGAAGAGGCGTAGAGCAGCATCGGCTGGAGAATGTTCAAAATGGTCTATGAGTGCTCTGATGTAGCCGTCATGATGTTGCTCGTCGGCGAAATGAAGCAGCTGTGATACAGAGAATACACAAGAAGCACTGGCAATATTGGAGGAGTCAAAGTTGTCAACAGGTAACGCGACAAGCAGTCAGCGTCTTGGTGCAGGCGGCCAGACTTGTACACCATGGAATATGAAAATTCTTGTAGCCTCAAAGCCCATCGACCAAGCTGGCCTGTAGGGTCTTTTAGTGATGAAAGCTAGCAGAGAGCATGATGGTCAGTGACTACGGAAAAAGGGCGACTGTAAAGGTAAGGACAGATATTCGCAACTGCCCAGACGACAGCAAGGCATTCTCATTCCGTAATGGAATAGTTGTGCTCCGATTGTGCTAGGAGGTGGCTCGCATAAGTAATAACGCGATCCTGTCCACGCTGACGCTGGGCTAAGACGGTACCTACGCCATGACCGCTGGCATCTGTACGCAATTCTGTAGGGGCATCAGGGTCGAAGTGGGCGAGAATGGGTGGTGAGGTTAGAAGAGTGACGAGACGAGAGAAGGCGGCGGCTTCTGAAGTACCCCGCACCTCCACCAGAATGTTACGTGTGAAAAGACAGACGAAAGGGGCTATTTACAGGTTATTTACACTGGAGCCAGGCAGCCAGGCCGACCCTCGCTCGCACTAAGAGCTGCGACGTCATCTTCGTTCTCGTGGCGGCCCGTCTTTTGAGCATTGCTCGATGATATTGTAATAATATTACTGCGAATAGAGCTTTTGTAATTGAGAAACTGAAGTAAATGCAGGACACAATTAGACACTCCCTTAGACATTCAAGTACTAGCCAGATGATGAAGGCACTCCTCATTAAAATTCTGTCACTGGAACTCATCTACTAGTAATAAAAATATCGCTGCATTGCATTATAACATGAAAGAAAATGCTTCTTGTCTAGTTCTATTTGATTTTTAGAAAAAAGAACCTATTGAGGTTACCCTTGAAAGCATCGCCCACGCTTTTGTGTTTCAGTAGTTATTATGTAGTGCTGAGCTGGCTTTTCTGGCTCGCGAAACTTGCACAAACTTCAAGTCGCAGAGAATTTTATGTTCATGTGATGTCGTGGTATGTCTGAACAGTCCATGCCACTTGACCAAGAGCAGCTGCAGTGGTGAATCCAATGTTCTGTCTTGGGTCGGTTGCTCCATGGCCGCACGTACGCATTTGTCGTAGAAAACTGTAGCACCATCTGTAGGGCGCTGTTTAACTCACCGATGAAAGCAAAGGGCAGTCGTGGCGTATGCAACGTCGCCACTCCCTGCTCAGGAGCAGGTGATTTGAATTCCTCTCTAGGTATGCGGACCCTTCAGACGCAATTTCCTCGTAAACTAAGTCTTGTTGGCACGAAACAAGCACTGTGAGGTTTATGGAATGCTACTTTAATAGGCCGCATCTATTTATTTATTTCATACATACTGCTAGCCTCCATTTCGAGGCTGTTGCAGGACATGGGAAAATACATTGCATCAAAATATGAATGGCAAACTTATACACTTGTTAATATTGTAGTTTACGAGAAGATGTAGTTGAGCAATACAATAAGAGGGTGTGACCTTCCTGAGTCAGCCCTTAAAGGTTAATGAACAAAAATGCAGAAGCATAAGGCAAACTACAAAAAAAGTACACCAAACCAATTACAAACATATTGCAGTGTCTGTAGGCGATACTTATAAGTTAAGGTGCGTACTCAGACCTATTTTTCCAGCATAGGAAGGAAATCGTCAGGTGAACAAATTATATCACTAGGCAATGAATTCTAATCACTGATTGTCTGAGGAAAGAAAAAATACCTGAATGTGTCTGTGTGGAACCTGTATTCAATTAAATGTTTAAGGTGTTTAGTTCTAGTGTTTCGCTGTTCAGAGAAAGATACATATGCACCACTGTGTAATTTGTAGCCCCCATTAAGGAGGTGGAACAGAAACTTGAGGCGTAAGAATTTAGCACGCTTGCAAATAGTACTATAGTCCACTACTACTTAGTAGTCTGCTTTGTATTTTCCTTTAATGTCCCATGAAATGACCATATTAGGGAGCACTCAAACAATTCAAATAAATTTCAAGGTGTGCATCTTGGCATGCTTTGCAAGGCCTGCTAACGTGAACTGTGCTTTTCGTGTGTTATGATCTTGGGCAGTGCATGAGTTCATGGAAGCATACGGTGTTAGGATGATCCTGCATGTGTTAGTAAATGTAAATTATTTTAATTGCATGTAACCTTAGAAGCAGGCTAGTAGCCAATAAACTCTTGTTTGCTAACCCAAGGCATCGAGGCGGTCAAAGTCAGGGTCGTTGACCATTTGCCTGCTCCTAACCCCAATTATTGGCAAATCAGTTCTGTAGAAACCCGCAAGATCAAGGAGGGTACACGAAAAGGAAAATTCTTGAGACCCATATGGGTTTTTAAAAAAAGGCGGTGACTGGTGACACGCGTAGTAGAGGCGAAATGCCATACCAAAACGCTACTGCCATGCACGGAAGTGATGTCACATTTTTGACCACGTGATTGTGACGTTTAAACAAGTATGGCGTGTTCCAGTTAACAATTTTGCTACAGTTTGCGCGCGCTGCTTCCACTTTTGATCTTAGTTAAAACATAAATTTATGGTTCCTTACTGTATTGTGTAGCAAAATATGCTAGTTAGTTGTGCTGGGACAACCGAAATGTGCCTGAGCTTGCGATCATGACCGACACTTGGGCCCACGCCTAAAGCAACTCATTTCCTTATACCTTGCAGTGCCTGTTATGGTTCATAACGTGGTTTTGTGCAGCTTACTGTTCAGTTTTTCAGTGCTGTTGCTCTTGTTTGCTGAATTTGTTGTAAATGGAGCTCGTGAGTGTCTTCAGCTTGGCGGCACTTTCTTCTCTTATGACAGAAAGGTTTAAAATATTTCTAAACGTTTGTTGCTGTCGCTTACTTGAGTACGTTGATCGTGAAGACTTTTCCTTTTTTTTTTCCATCTTTCGTGGGGCTTTGCATAATGTGCGAGTAAGTGAGCTGTCGCAAATTTTTATGGCACTCAATGCAGCGTTTACCTCTACTCTTCGTCTACTGTACGGTTTCCCTAATCACGGATTTCTCGGCTCGATTGTGAATCACGACTTGCTTGAGAACCTGCTAGAAAGCCCAAAGAAGGCTACAGCATCTACATTCTGCGCCTGCTCGCAACACTTCAAAATGCACATGTTGAGAAACCCTAATCTAAACTATGAAAACCAGTATATAGGAACGTGTTCTACTCAGGCTCAATCTTGCTCTCAAATTAAGTTTGTCTTGAAGCCAGAATGCGGTGCAGCTTGTTTCCTAAACTGATATGTATACTAGCATTGTTGTTTCTTACGCTGTTATCTGAGGCACCATGCTTGCACGAACATTCTTCGCAACTTGTATGGAAATACGACGTAGATTCATTGTAGGAATCAAGCTTTGTGTCCTGTCCTTCTCTTGGATTTTATTTTCGCGCTATTCTTGAGCTCGAATCAGGAATTTGTCATTGTAGAACCTGCACTACGTAGATGTGAAATGTAAAGACACTATACTGGTAGGTGGGTGTACGCAAATGTGTAAGTTTCTAGGCTCATGCCAATCAAGAAAATGCCAATTTTTCATCCCGTGAGTCTTTCTTCACCTTGTGGAATTTCGCAAGCCTTGTTTCAGTCATCCCTTGGTATCTGTTGCAGCAGCTCAGTGTCTATAGTGCCCTGCTGAGCACAAGCTCAGTGGTTTGATTCCCGGCTCTAACAGCCACAGTTTGATGGGGGTGAAACGTAAAAACACTTGCATTTGAGCTTTGGGCGCACTTTAAGGAATCTCCGGTGGTCAAAATAAACTAGAACCTACGATGTAAACCACAGTGAAGTTACATGTCAAAACCTCACAGTTAAAGTAATCTCTTGATCTGTATAACAAAATTCTGATAAGTTTTATCCCTTAGCATGATCCTCTTGTCTAATAAAAACTTTTTAAGGCATTGTGTAAAAATATGTTTTGGATGACTACTGAGTATTTTTTCTCAAATTTTTTTCAGCACCAAACCGAAGAAGTTGTCGATCACTTTGGACTTTTCTCAAACAGGGTGTTGTCCGGTGATTGAATTTCTCTTCACACAAGGACAGATTGTGAAGGAGATTTTGTAAACTATCAGCAGCAGTAGAGAACAAGGCACAAAGAATAAAGGAAATTGATGGACCCAATTTTCTGTTATTTACTATGTTGTGAAGGAAGCAGACAGTGAAGCTGGACAATATGTAGGGGAAATCATAATGTAGAAATAATAAGTAAAGAGGAAGTGAAAGTTGATAGAAAGACAACTTGCTGAAGGTGGGAGCCGAACCCCCATACTGTGCATTAAGCATGCCATGCATTGCCAATTAAGCTACTGATGTGGTCGTCCTCCCATTTACTTGGCTATCTGTGTATGTGTAAGGGGTAGTCCTGGGAGGGTTGGCCAGCACTGCTTCTCTCGGCCATGTCAGGGGATGTGGAACATCTCTAACTGATGATGTCAAATTGTATGACTTCAGGATTAGGCAACTGGACAACAAGCCCTTAAATGCTCCCTCATGGCATCAAGGCAGCCAAAGAAAATACCTTTGACCAGTTGCTTGCTGCAAAGCTGATTTACTATGTGACTCCTGTTCTTAAAAAGGGATGTTCCACATGTGCTGTTGTTGGCTACGAGTGGTCCTGGCTAGCACTACTAGTGCTCTTTTTGTATGTGTACACAAATACCTAAGAAAGTGAACAAGGGAGGGCCCTCATGACAGCTTAACTGGTATAGCACAGTACGTATAATGTGGTTCAGCTCCCACCTTTTCATCCACTTTCATTTCCTTTATTTCTACATTTCAATGAAACACAATTTCCCCTGTGCTTTCTCTGGCTTTGTAGTCTGTTTTTTCATATAGTAAAAAGAAGGCTGCCTCAAGTTCATACAGGCCGCTTCAGTATTTTTGTACAATCCCATAAGAAAAGGCATTTGTTCCCCTCGGCTAAAGAAATACAGAATCCAGGTTTGTGCAATTTATCTGATATGTCCACATTTTGGGACAAAGTCTTCATGGACTATCTGGAAGCAGTGGCGAAGCCAGTGGGTAACAAACTGGGCACAAGCCCTCACTCCCCCCCCCCCCCCCCCCCGTGCACACACACACATACAAAATTTCTATCTATATGGGATCTGCCCAGCCCCCTTTCCGTCCGCAGTCATGTTGGTGCAGCCCGTCCACCTGCTCTCCCTATAAAAAAAATTTTGGCTATGCCACTGTGTTGAAATATGTGCCACAGTAGTCATCAATGTTTTAAGAAATTGAGGAAGAAGCTAAACAAGTGAAATGTCGAAGAAAGTTCTCAGGTGTGTTGCTCATGCATGGCAACATGCCAGACTGCATGGCGAAATTTGGTTTGCGATGCACTCTGGCATGTTTGAAACATGCGTGCCAACTGCACGCTAGCCTAGCCTGATCACTACTGCTGTGCACAATTAAAGTCATGCTTTTGACATCAATTAAACAGTAATCTGATTTAGAGAAAAGCATGCTTCTGCATACTTTTGCCCTTTCACTTGCTGGCTCTGCTGGTTGTTGCCAAGCTGGATGATCGTGTAGCTGGTGGATCGGCATTCCTGACCCCTTCAACGTGAGCACAAGCCTCAGGTATCTCCTTTTCTTTTGCACAACCTATACCTTGCAGCAGTTGTTGCAGTTCATAGTGTACGTCTGTGCAACTTGCACTCTACATTCCAGTTTTGTACTTTATGTTTTGTTTGGTTTGCTGTTGGTTAGCCCTCATTAGTCCTACCACACATCTACTGTTCTGAACCATGTTCACGATATTTAACTATATAAGGAACTTCCTTGTTACTTGATTTGTCTTTTACATATGAGAATTGGATCAGAACTACCCTACTTTGTTCATACATGGTCAATCACACTCGTGTCTTGTTGGTTAGCAGCTCCACAGTGAAGCATGTCCAATAGTGTACCTTATGTGATTTGGATGTGTGGGCAAAAGCACAGGTGCACACCTCGCATTTAGCCAGATATTTTATCAGGTGCTGTATTTTCCAACCACTTATTTAATTTACTAGTTTTACCTTTCATCTAAGTGCGGATGCTACTGAACTGCTATCACTGGGGCTGGCAATATTATATATAATATATGCTACCTTTGCAACTTGGTCCCTGTTAAAGCTTGAAGAAAAATAATCCTATAATACAAGCAGTCACATAATGTACCCCTGGAAAAAGATGGTTCATTTGCAAAACCTACTCGACATAATTTATTAATAAAAAGAAATGGGGTGAGACAGATGGAATGCCCTTCCTGAAATTATAAAAGGCAAAGTAGACTGGTCTCATTTTTTTCTACACCACCACAGCTGTGGTGCATGCTGGTAATTGCACTACAGCTGAGTTGCGAACAGAGAGCATATAAAATGTGTAATCCACCGAGTCTTTTTGATCATAGGCAACAGTTTTTTTCGTTGAAGCATTGTGACATTATAGTAAAGGAATAAACTGTTGCGTCCCTGTATGCTGCAATGAAATGCAAAGGAACAAAATTCTCTAAGTCTTTATTTCTTTCAAAAAGACAACAGCTTGCCACAGGAACACATGTTTAAGGACTATAGCAAATTAGCCTGACAGAAAAGCAAGTAAAATTTTTTTGTTGGTTTGATTTCGTGAAAAACTGCTGTGGCTGCTAGTGCAGCTTGTAAAACTTAGGCAAATGGAACGTGGCAATCGTGCATTTTCACCACAATGGACACGACGATGCTGTGAAAGGCACAAAGATGTGAACAAATGAAAGGATCAGTCATGTGCAGTGAAGTCTTAGAAATAAGAGAGGCTTTGAAGACATGCAGCAATACCAGATAAATATAACGGACAAATGAGCATTCAGTATGAAGTGCTGCTCACACGGCCAGGCTTGGCCATTGTAAACAAGAACAAACATGCATTGCTCGGTCTGTATACCTGCGCTCATCTGCTATACAATAGTCCTAGCCACATCCCTGACCATCAAAAATCTACCCATTCATTTAGATGGTTAGATAACATTGCTTTCTTGAACTCCTGGCATTGTTGATAGACAGCACTTTAACTGCAGGGCTACAGTTGCGTATTAGTGAATGCGTCTTGTGACATAAGCAAATTGTAACCACTCGGGCTCAACAAAGAATTAACCTCACGCTCATATATTCAAGAAAAAAAACAGTTCACCCAAGCATTTCTATACTTTATGCAGGAAAAGAAAAATGCAATAGAAAGCATAACCAACGCTTCACAACCTTGCATTCAACTGGTCACTTTTAAGCATTATTGCTCATCTTTAAGGTCCTTTAATGAATCAAGAAAACGTGCCAACAAGCACCTTGTAACAAAAATCGTGCAGCCCAACTTTGTTGCTTCGTACAACTATTAGAGTGCTTGAAAACAGCAAGTCAAATAAGCCATAAAGCTTACCATTTAAGAAAATCCTTTGCTGGGCTAGTTGGTTCATTATCAGTCTAATAGCGGAAAGTGCAAACTTCAAACGGGACAGAAAGAGAGTCCTGTGTCTGTCTCGCTATCCATCTCGTTTGAAGTTTCTGCTTTCCTTATTCCATTCAAAGCTTACTGCTTCCAAGTTCCTCATAGTGTATGTGATATTAACCATTGCAAAAGCATTTTCTTCAAGCAAATAAACATCATTAAGTAAATTTCAATGCATGTCCTTATATTTAAACATGCATGCAGATTATATCCTTGGTCGAGTCACTGCTGAAATGTAAACACATGACCACCACCATTTATATGCAAGGTGTCGTAATTTGGGATTGTCAAGCTTGGATATTAATGCAAAACGTCATTGGAGAGCAACTTTTTTTTTCTTCCTTTATATACTTCCTTGAGTATTTTCTGCCACAAACAGAAAAGAATCTGCTTCACATAGCTGGTGCATGTTAACAGATGCAAGCTTTGAAACACATGCCATTCACATTGAGATAATGAACTTTCACGTCTCCAGCCCCTCAACTTGGCCAGAAGTGTAGTCGCTGAATATGCACTCTGACCACCACCACTGCTTCCACAAAACTCATGTTGGTGAATATGCAAACTCTATAACTATTACGCAGTGCCTTCCCACCGTGTTCCAAATTCTCCTAAGAACTACAAGTAACATGGCAGGAAAAAAGCATGCATCTGCGTGCTAGGCATGGTGAGATTGGTCTATTAGGTGCTAAATTGCAGCAAATCCATTGCCTTTGTTGCAATACACTATAAGCAAAGCTTTCCTGAATCATTACATTTACATACTATGCAAAGAGATACATGATCTCTGCACTTGTTTTTTATTTCTATACCATCTGCTTTAAATGCAAATGAAAGGTCTCATATGGCGTTATGGTATGCAACGACGACTTGCAGCTGAATGCATCATTTTGCAACTGGTGACAAAAGCATTGTGAGCAGTGGTATATGTACGTAGAAGTATGGCTTTTAGAAAATTTAGCAACGTTGAGTCGGGTATTGCTAAAAAAAAGTTTGTGAAACTGTTTTGAAGGTGTTAAGACACAGCAGTGCATGTCACAAAGATGCATGCATGTCTATGGCATTTGCACTGCCTTGCAGCATTGTTAGACATCATATACTACAAGCATAGCCTCCCATACACTTTTGTCAGGATTATATTGGTTATGCTGGGCACCTCATAAATTTTTCACAGTCATGCTAAGAAATTTACTACTGCACCCAAGACCCAAACAGAGTTTCCTTTGTCTGTATCTGACCATAACCTTCGAAATCTTGTAGTGAAAGGACACCAGGATGGCAGATGCTTAGAGGAAGTTTATTCAACGGAGTTCCTGAAGGAGGCAAAATTGTCAACCTTAACACTGCTCAAAGAAATCACTGATGTAAAAAGTTTTGCATTGCTGTTCCATGTTTCCTATTATTTGTATGTGGTACCTGAAGGTAAAATATTAATAAAGCTCTTGAAGGGAACAGTGCTAAAAACAGGACAATGAGAGGAGATCCAACACTGTGCTGACTAGAACCAATATTTATTGCATGTTGATATCAATATATACTGGATGTACAATTGGGTGCAGAAAAAAACAGATGATGACGTACAATATGATTGTTAAAAGAACGAAATCACAGGCTGAATAGATGCATGATTTTACAGCTGTGTAGCGATAGTGGAGGCATGCCGACACAATTTTCAGAATATTTATGGATGGCAATAATGTCTTCAAAAGTTTTCCATAAGCTTTGTTCAGGGTGCCTGCCTAAAACTATGCACTGAGAAAGCGTGACTTTACGCTACTGCAATAAGGCATACATGTATGCTTCTACTTCTTTGCAATGCCTCCATGACCACTATTGTCTCTTGAACCAAATATGTACTTTTCAAAGGTCATACAGAGAGGTTGGCTACGGTCTCAAATGTCTTATTGGATGAGATCCATCATGGAATATTGTGGTCAAGTGTATCCCTTATTCTATTTGATAGTGAATATCTTGTACAATACTGAGACTAAAGAAATGGGTCTGTAGTTCTTCCAATTCTTAAACACCTCCATTCTTGTAATTATGCTCGCATTCTTTAAAGTCTGGTATGCTTAGCGTTGTTAGGCATTGTGAATAAAGGACTACAAGATTCCAGTGCAATATCTCCTCCATGTTTTATCAAATCAACTGTTATTTCATCTTCTCCTGCCACATTTTCCTTGGACTTATCTTGCGAAGCCCTTCAAACCTGATCAATAGTTACACAATGAACGTCCATTTCCTGTTCGCTACTACATCCAATCATGGTTACATGGCTGTTATGGGTACGGTACCCCTTTCAGTCACGGTGTCTCCATATGAAGATACGACTTTCTATGTTGCGTTTTTCATCAAAAAGCGAAGGAGTGACACTGCACACTGGTGGGGATAATATGGGAAGCATACATAAATGCAATGAACGCCATCTGATGAAGCGACGAAACACTACTAGAGAAAAAGATGTTTGAAGACGGACGACTCCATGTTTTACGGAAGCTCTGGTTTGTCGCTGCTCAAATTTCTCTTTTGCAGCAGCCTCAAACATTCAGAACGGTTAAAAACCCTGTTTTATGTGAAGAAAGAGCTACTTTTAAAGAAAAACAGTTGCACAATACTCATAGTTCTATTACTGAATAGTTTTGATCCTGTTTTCATCCGAGTCTCCATTCGGAGACACTGTGACTCACTCAATCTTTTTTACCACGCCGGCGAACCATAGCCACTGTGCGAAAACTTAAAACCACCGACACTTTTTGGACTTCTTGGGCAATCTAGTTCACCGTCGAAGAATTAAACTGTGTTTTTCAGTGTTCCTTTTAGTTTTAAGTGGTGGCATTTTTTAAATGCACAAATCGTCGTACGCACTGTTTCGTCATGAAGGTGGTAAATGCTCACATTTCCGGACCATGAAACGAACAACGTCAGTCTGGCAATTATGTCGCTTCCTCGAATGGTTGTCCAGATACGAGAGATTCCTAGTTTGGTCCCAGAACAACAGAATTTTGTTTGGGCGAAGTTGACCTGCAGAAGCAGTACAGACTGTTTTCTGTTTTTGTATTTGAGAATTTTGTCTGTGCTGCAATTTAGCATTTTCTTTTAATGTCCAACCTGAATAGCTCATTTTGAGCCACCATCCTTGCTCTAAACATGATGCGATTGTGTGAGGTAGGATGCAAAGGACCACTGGCCCCAGCAAGTCCAGTTGCCGTTTCCTTAGCAAAGCAAGTATGAGAAGTGTGTGGTAGAAACCGGGGCCACTGCCGGAAATGCGATGTTTTTCTGTGCATCGCAGCTCAGGATCACTTCTTCAAATATCACAACCTGTCAACCAGTCGATGCACCACTCGCACAACCCTGAATAGATAATGCCCCTTCTTCCTTTAAAGTGGCATAGTGAACTTGCGATAGAAAGTATTGAGTCACGATGTCTCCATATGAGGACGCGATTGACTTTGCAAAATAATATTCCTAGAGAGTAGAATTTTTTTTTTCGAACTCTGGACACCTGAAACATTCATACCTGCAAGCTCGAAAAATGTCCTGGCAGAATACCATCATTCGTGACTGAAGGGGGTACAGTTCAGTATAGTAGCCATGAAAATGGCTACAAATGCTAAGTTTGTGTTAACAATGACATTTTG
Source organism: Dermacentor variabilis (assembly GCF_050947875.1). Lineage (NCBI taxonomy): Eukaryota > Metazoa > Arthropoda > Arachnida > Ixodida > Ixodidae > Dermacentor > Dermacentor variabilis. The sequence goes on along the minus strand of NC_134578.1, from coordinate 14,921,841 downwards.
TAAATACCAAATAAGGTTATCTCCTCAAAATAAGCCAACATAACGCAAATAATTTCCATCTTATTTCATGCCTGGAACTTCTTGTAAACTTTCATTATATATATACTCACAAAAGTGACCTGTTCATCTGTAGCAGTTGCTGGCCTTATGAAGACAAGTCCCTTTGTCAAAACGATGGCTTCAGCGAGAATCCTTGTTCAATTACCATGTATCTATTCTTGTCTAGGTAGCACTTTAGAGACAGAACAATTGCTATGGCCACGTCCCCACCCCATTCACAAGTTGTTACCATGTAAATCTACTAAACCTTGTGTTGAACTCAAACATTTTTTCAATAAACAGATTTAAGTTCTGCACTCCCTCTTACCAGGTAAAATTTTTAATTAACATGCAGCACCATCCATAAATAGGTTTCAGCCTATTTTTTAATAGTACCACATTTAAAATGTGTAGCACACCTGCAAACACCAATGGCCAATGACAAAGTTGCGTAAAATATTGCATACTAAAAATAATGAAATTATTGTGGGAATTATCACACTTCCAAGTTCTTTGTGCACACAAAAGAAGCTATCTGTTGTCAAGTTACACAGTATCGTAGTACTATGCATGCAAAGTGCAGCAAAACTGGGTAGTTTCCATTTCTTCATAAGGTAACCTTAAAATACATCACAGTTGCTCATACTGAGCTTTGTGGCCACAGAGGTGATGCACTCAGACTCGCAAAGCTGGTGCACAGTAGCATAGAAACAGAAAACATACATGGGTGTTCTGACAGCACCTACAAAGATGGAGAAGTTGCTTGGGCTGCATGACCAAATGGCATTGTCTGACTTCACAAAAAGTGATGTAACAGCCCCTCCTATTTTTTTTATCTCCCTCCCTCAATGGAGATTAAAATAATTTAATAGTGTCATTTCAGAAAAGAAGTAGGGGTGCTCAAATAATGAAATTTTCTTACTGCATCTACATATGTTTGAGGAAAGCAACCTCCAAATACTGAATCAAATTTAGAATTTCTAAAGTTGCTGAAATATAAAGTAAGTGTAGAGTGCTAGTTGTAAAAAATGAAGTGTGTTGGCATTATTTACTTGGCTTGTTTACAGGCACATATAAATGCATATTATGCTGTTTGCAAAATAGATGTCCAGTCAACTGAGGAGCGCATAAATGAGAAACAACTACTTTTAGTTATCGTGGTATGCCATGGCAATGACAGTAATGAAAAAAAGAAATTTGGAATAGCACATCTGGAGCCATGGAAAATGTTGAGTTTGTTCAAGGAGAAAAGTGTAATACTAAAGCACTGCACATTGTTTTAAAATGATTGATACATCATGCAAGTGGCCAAATAATAAATTGTTTTGCCAAAATCAAACACCTCTGACCCCTGTGTTTGCTCAAGAACTAGCGCTCATGTATAGCAACCACAGCTTCCCTTCAGCAGACTTATTCAGAATAGTCCTCAGTTCCTACCAAGCCTTAAAACATGTTGGCGGGCTAGTTGGTTTGATTCCATGATGAAATGTGTAAGTGCAAATGAATGAGGACGTAGAAAGAAGCAGATACACAGCACCAGTGCTACTTTCAACTATAGATTTTATTTTCACACGCATCAATAAGTATATACCAAACAAGCGCAAACAAACAAGAGAGCAAAAAAGACCATTCACTGGTGCATGTCGATGAACTGTACACATGTCCAAGGCTTGGTCCAGACATACAATGCAATACTTACAATGATAAACCAAGGAATCATTTTTTTTTTCAGATAGCGACACTGATGACTTGCTTACGAACTTTTCCTCTAATTTTGCAATTTGTAACCGGCACTCATAACTTTGTCTATGCCATTCCACTTTTGTGTGCAAGAACATGTGTTGGTCAAACTGGCAGATGCATCAATGAGATACTAAAAGAGTATCAATGTATAAGGTCACTAGAGTAATCTCGGGTCATTTGGGCATTCATTGGCGAGATTGTCCCTGCAAACCCATGTTTGAAAGCCCTAGGGAAAATTGCAATAGAGTCCTCTGTTGGTCTTATACGAAATATATAGGGCCAATAGGAAAACCTACAGGTTCCATAGCAGAATCTACTGGTCCCATAGCAAATATACAGGTTTCATAAACATTTTTTACAGTCCTCTATCAAGGCAATAGAGAGTTCAAACCAAATGCTTTATGGGTCCCAATTGAAGCAATAGAAGTAGTGATATAAACTTGTATTGGACAAATAACATGCTTTATAGGTCCCAGTAGATGCAATAGAAGTGGTGATCATGATATAAACTTGTATTGGTAGTATTGCTTGGCAAGAAGCCAACTAATCAGATGTGCCAAACATAGAGAATGAGGGTGGGAAAGGCATTGCTTTAATAAAGTGTTTATGCATTCCAAGCTGTTTATTTGTTGTGCTGAGGATATTTAGGTACTATTTTTTGCTTCACTGCATAATTTCGTAGAGATCAGAGCTGGCCTCGAGCAGACATGTCGGGGTAGAAAAGATGCGGCGGCTATATATACATGTATATGTTGTACCGGAGAACTTTGGCACCAGTTCTGTGCCAGCATGGAGGAAGAAGTTGACGGTCGTGTGTGTCTTGCTCTGTCGATTTTTCGGGCTGTGACTGCCTTGTGTTAGTGGCCCTTTTCCAGATGCTGTGCCCATGTTGACAAGACGAACATGCCTGTTTCAACATACATATACATATATATATATAGCCCACGATTCATTGTATAAGTTGTGTCCTGTGTGTGAGTTATTTGGCAAGGCAACAGCAGCAACCAAGAACAGCAAAATCTGGGAGGGTTCACGTTGTTCACGTAGAAAGATTCGCTTTAGAATGAACAATTAATGCATCTTTGTAGAACAAACCACCTTGATACGATATCTACATCTATACCAATACAGGCTATCAGTGTTGCCAGTGTTCAGGCATACTATTTTGTAGTCCAATATACCAATATAGGCTGTCAGCTTTATTAGGGTATCAGGTCTGTCGTTTTATAATCCAGTAAGATGAAACCTATATAGAAACCAATAAAATATTTCTGTCAGAATTTTCCCTAGGGAGAACTTCTATTTTGTATAGTGCTCATAGTAGGATGACAAGGGAGATTGTGGAGGCCTATGAAATCGGAAAATTAGAGGAAAGGTGCATGAGCAAGCCATTAGTGTCGATATCTGAAAAAGAGATATGATTCCTCGGTTTATCGTAGTAACCATTGCAGTTCATGTTTTGACCATACCTTGGACATGTGTATGGTTCATCGACATGCACCACTAAATGTTCTTTTTTGCTGTCTCATTTGTTTCTGCTCGTTCAGTATATATTTATCGATGCTTGTGAAAATAAAATCTATAGTTGAAAGTAGTGCTGTCTCTGTCTATCTGTTTCTTTCTATGTCCTCGTTCAGTCACACTTGCACATTCCATGATGCAAAGCCTTACGTGGCTCAGGGCAATGGCTCACATCTAAAGAATGCGGCGTCTAGTCGAGTGGTACAAAAAAATATTATCATCAGCAATGGCTCATATGCTGTAAGCAAGCAAAGATGCAATGGCTCATAGACTCTTACGGCAGAATGTTTCATGTTGCACATACATTGTTGCATTTCCAACATAGAGACATATGTTGATGAGGGAATCAGTGAGCAATTCCACATAAAGAAAATGTGCACACCCTTAAGGCAGAGTGTTTCATGTTGCACATACATTGTTGCATTTCCAACATAGAGACATATGTTGATGAGGAAATCGGTGAGCAATTCCACATAAAGAAAATGTGCGGAAAGTATGTCAGCCAGCCCTCCAGTGTTTTTTATGGTGACGAGCGATCCTTCTAATGATTTTGGTGTGGGAAGACATTGAGGTACTTTAGACCTATATATTAACAGAGGCCCAAATTTGTCTTGATTTTCTTAACATGTGCGAGTTTTTCTGGTATGTTAACCAATGTTTCAAAAACAGACCTTCAATCAAAAGTCAGTATTTGTATTGTCTCTCTCTTACTCATTGCTTCTTCACCAAGTTTTCACCATGAATATAGCAATTAACTGCCCCAAAACTGCTTGAGCACCTTAATTTAGCTCCACAATTTAGTGTTGAATGAACATCATTTGCTAATTCTGCAACAAAATTGAAAGGAGATATATGGCTTGGACAAGTTGGGTGAGTGTAGCTTAGGCTCAGAAATTGAAAAGGTTTGTTTGTTAAGTTCTGTTGTTCATACCTAGGTAAACATTTGTTGTGAGTAACAGTATAGATTTTTTTTTCAGTGCAGAAGTGTGAGAGTTAATGCTGGCATAAATGCACCATGTGTTTCGGTGGAAATAATTTTCCAAGTGAAAATTAATATTTGCACTACTGGCATTACACCCTGTGTGGTGCAGACATGTACAAATATGGATGTACTAAATATGACTTGTCATTTAATTCGTTTGTAAGGTTGACTGATTCCAGCGAGATGACATAAAAAGTCCCCATGGACGTCCCAAAAAGATCCACACGTCCCACATCCAAATCAAGACGTCTGGTGGACTTTGAAGAGACATTGTACTCGGTGAGGTCTTCAAAATGCAGCATCATGGGCATAATTTGGATAAGGAATCAGCATGCAAAATATTTTCGGTGAATGTGCATCAGGAGATGGCGTGTCAGATATCTGCAAGTCCTCTTCTCAAATAGATGCTCTCTTTAAATTTACCTAAGACTTTAGGTTATTTTAGGACTTTAGATTACCAACAAAAAACTTGTGCATTCCTTTCCATACACCCTTCCATCGCATCCCCTATATAGGAGTTAATGAATATAAATACCTCGGTGTTACCATAACAAACCGTTTAAGCTGGAACAATCATGTTACCAATGTTTTCTTGTCTTCCTACTGAAAACTTGGTCTTCTTCACCACAAACTAAAGAATGTTCCTCCCAGGATAAAGCATTTAGTATACTATATATAGTCTCAGCAGACCAAAACTAGAGTATGCTTGTACAGTTTGGGACCCCTACACTAAACAGAATGTTGAGGCACTGGAGTTGACCCAGAGGAAAGTCATACACTTCATTTTTTCAAAATACCACAGTACAGACTCGCCCTCTGATTTAATGAAAGAGCATGCCATCTCATCGCTGCAAGCACGAATGAAAATTCAAAGACTAAAATTTCTATTTTTACTTAAGAACAATAAACTTTCTATGAGTCCTCAACCTTATCTTATGCCCATTACTACTCGTCGTATAAGGCATCATCATGATCAGTGTCTAACTCCACACCATGCCAAAATAAACACCTTTAAGTATTCTTTTTTTCCCCGTACAATTGAGGAATGGTGCAAGCTGCCTTCTGATGTGATTATGACCATTGAATCTATTGACAAATTGATTGCTTTTTATTCATAGTCATGTTTCACACTGTATAAATTTTCTCCTGTTACTGTACAACCTGTCCCATTGTAAATGAGCTCCTATGTTTTGTGCTGTCACTACGCTGAATTCATATTATGCATTGTTGTATAGTTATGCCACACCTGCTAGGGCTTGCTGTGAGGGCCTGAAGTATTTGATAAATAAATAAACAAAAGATATTGTGAATATACTGCAACTTCCTCAATATATATGCAAACTACTACATGCAAACTACACTACTATATGCTATATATATGCTACTGTATGCAAAAGACACTAGTACATTTTTTTGCAGATAAACATGCACTTACTCTATCTTGGAAAGGTAGCTACTAGACTGTTGATTGAATTGTGAAACTGGTTATATTTAAATTACTTCAATTGAATATTAGGAAAATTATTTTTATTATTTTCAAATTACAATGCTTCTACTAAATTTATTAACTGTGCTATTGAATGAGTACAAACCTAAAAATTGTTAGGTGTTATTTTCGAAGAGAACATGAGCTAGACACCTCACATAAACAAGCTCCATGCAAATATCTGTAGGGCAATATCAATAATGAACAATATTCGAAATTTGGTGCCATAATGGTTAAAACTTCAGTTATATTATGTCCGTGTTCATTCTCATGTTTCCTACTGGCTACTCATCTGGGATATTGCTCCTGAGACAAATTTAGACAGGTTTGTAGAGCTGTGCAGTGCACAGCTCTACAAGAAAGAGATTTGCACTGCATTATAAAAAATATAGAACAAAAGGCCAACACAGCACTATTCTTTCCTAAGCTTAACATACTCAAAGTTAACTAGCTGTTCCAAATAATGCTTCCTATGCATAGACAGAAGAACATTCTATGTGACCAGTATATTACTCCCTCCTCATCTTCTCTGCCTGACAATAATACACAGTACCATCTTAGGCATAGCTGACTTAGGACACCAATGTTCAGAAGTAAATATGGGACACAGGCACTTGCTCATCCTAATACCCGATTACCTAGCAATCAAAAATCGTGAAAGTGCTAATATGATTCGCCAATGCAGGTTTGTTTGTAGCCTTAACAAAAAAAAGTTTATCTTTTGTTAAGCTGTTGAATAATGCTTGTCGTGCGATACGTAGTGCTGCTGTGGTCATAACAGTCCTTTCTATATTCCTTATTTATTGTTTCAACTCTTGCACAATTGCTCAGCATTGTTGTTTGTCAGAATTATTCCTAATTGTTTAGGCTTTACTGAGAATGATGCAAGTATAGATTTCCTACAATTTGTAGCTTCTTGTGTAATTTTTTTTAGTTGCCTTTTGCACAGATTTTGGTTTTTCTCTGTTTCTGTATTGTTTCGCTGTGTTCTTGTTGCTTTCCACCTCTGTGCAATGTACAGGTAGGAGGGCCTTGCTTAGGCAGCTGCATCTGCCTTTAGTCCCTTCATCTGTGTTAATGTATGTCTAAATAAACAATATAAATAAAAAGATATAGATGCAATGCACAGTGTTCAGTGTCTACCACATGGACTGCGAATGTCTTCTGTAAACACTCGCAAAAGACATTGGACAGCTGTGTTTATGCTAAATTCTGCTTGTGTTGTGTTATATTTCCTTAGGAAAAATTGGAATAGAAATATTTGGTTGGTTTCTATAGGTTTCATATTACTGGATAATGAAATGATAAGTCTGATACACTAATGATGCTGATAACCTGTATTGATCTATTGGAGTATAAACTAGACCTGATACAATGATAGCCTGTAGTGGTTTATGAAACAGACTTAGTACACTGATAAAACTAATAGCCTGTATTTGTGTATTAGCTCAACTTCTAGATTGGTGTAGACAGGAATGATGTATACCAAATTGTTTTACGAAGCTTTCTAGGCAAACCCTCCTGGCCTCTGCTCATCGTGGTTGCTGCTGCTGCCTAGCCAAACAGCTGACACATAGGACCACACTTACATAACGAATCTTGGCCTATATATAGCCCCATCTGTACATTCTTACAGATGTGCTAGCAGCCAGCTCTGATCTCTAGGAAATTACACAGTGAAACAACAAATTGTACCAACATCTACAGTACAACGAATATGCAGCTTGGAATGCATATAATTGCTTTATTAAAGCGACACCTTCTGTGCCTCCATTCTCTATGTTGGGCGTGTCCGCTTGGTTTGCTTCTTGCCGAGCACTGCTACCTATACAAGTTTATGTTATGATCACTAATTCTATTGCATCTATTGGGATCTATAAAGCAGTTTATTTGTCCAATACAAGTTCATATCACTGCTTGTATCACTATCACACATTTTATTTGTGTTATAGAACATTGTACTGCCCTGGCACAGCACCGGCAAGAATATTTATAGGACCTGTACACTTGGCCATATGGGACTTGTAGGTTTTCCTATTGGATTTCATATGAGACCAATAGAGATCTTTATTGGAAGATTGTCTAGGGTTTGTAAAGTAGGGATAGATTCATTATTTTTTGCTGGAGGTACTAATTGACACATTGTATTATAAGCAGTTGCAATAAAGCATTGAAAGTTTCACAGTGACTCTATGACACATTGCATGCCTGGAGAGCTACAGGGACTGTAGCATCAACAAACAAGTGATTATTAACATCAAGACTATGCCAGGATTCAACATCTGACTAATGTCCCAATGACATCTAAAGAAAGGCCTAGTTGGTGCATCCATAGAACATCTTTTGGTGTTTCACATGGAGCACTTTTCAGGATCATTTGTGGAGATCCTTAGGATGGAGATCCAAGAGAACAGGCTGGCTTCAGGAAGGGATATTCTACAATGGATCACATCCATGCCATCCATCAGGTAATCAAGAAATCTGCAGAGTATAATCAACCCCTGTAGATGGCTTTCATAGATTATGAAAAGGCATTTGATTCGGTAGAGACACCAGCAGTCATAGAGACATTATGTAATCAAGAAGTACAGGAGGCATATGTGAATATCTTGGGAAATATCTACAAATATTCAACAGCTACCTTCGTTCTCCAGAAGAAAAGTAGAAAGTTACCTATCAAGAAAGGGGTCAGGCAAGGAGATGCAATATCTCCAGTGCTATTCACTGCATGGTTAGAAGAAGTATTCAAGCTATTAGACTAGGAAGGCTTAGGAGTGAGGATCAACAGCAAATATCTCTGCAACCTTTCCCTTGCAGAAGACATTGTCCTGTTCAGCAACACCGCAGATGAATTACAACCAATGATTGAAGACATAACCAAGAAAGTGTAAGAGTGGGGTTGAAGATTAATCGGTAGAAGACAGGTTGGGTTCAACAGCCTGGCAAGGGAACAAGAATTCATGATCGCCAGTAAGCCTCTGGAGTTTGTACAGGAGTACGTTTATCCAGGTCAATTACTCACAGGCGACCCTGATCATGAGAAGGAAATTTACAGAATAAAAATCGGTTGGAGTGCATACAGCAGGCATTACCAAACCCTGACTGGGAGCTTACTACTTCCATTGAAAAGTGTACAATCATTGCATTGTATTGGTGCTAACATATGGGACAAACTTTGAGGTTAAAGAGAAGCTCTAGAACAACTTACGCACCATGAAAAGAGAGGTGGAATGAAAAATGTTAGGCATAACGTTAAGAGATTGGAAGAGAGAGGTCGGGATCAGACAGCAAAGGGGGATAGCCAATATTTTAGTTCGCATTAAGAGAAAGCAATGGAGCTGGGCCGGCCATGTAATACATAGAGTAGGTAACCAGTGGAGCATTAGAGTTACTGATTGGATGCCAAGGGCAGTGAAGCACAGTTGAGGACAGCATAAAACTAGGCGGGGTGATGAAATAAGGAAATTGGCAAGCGCAAATTGGAATCAGCGAACGCAAGATAGGGGTAATTGGAGGTTGGTGCGAGAGGCCTTCGTCGTGCAGTGTACATAAAAATAGGCTGATGATCAATATGAAAATGATCTGTTGAGCCTGGTTACTACATAAAAAGCCCACTGTAAGGTTCTAAATACAATCAAATTACGAACATCAAGCAATTAAAATTTTATAGGACAGGCATTGGTGTATGTGAATTAGTTATGTTATTTCAATACCTTGTGATGGTGTACAAATTTATTGTTTAAATGTTCTATTCATAATAGAGAGTGATTACATTTACAATACTTTTATTTTTCACCAATCTCAAGCTTGATGCTTTGTACAGATTAAAGTGTATACCTAATAACTATGCAAAAAAAAAATGTTAGTTCATTCGATTTATCAAATAAAGCAAATGTTTTCACTCATAATCTGCTCTTCCTACAGTGCATGTGCTTGACCGCTTTATTAAGTTCAAGCACTGATGCTGCTAGAACTTTATTTTTTTGGACTTTTAAAAAGAATCTTTCTTTGCCTGCTTTCCTGGGTTTCACGTGGCTGATTGCAGGCTACTGTTGAATTAGTCGCTATCTCAGCGGGTATATTTGCCAATATATACACGAACAATCTCTGTGCCGAATGAAAGAAACAGAAAACGAGGTGATATAAGCCTTGTATGCTGACCAAGTATGCACACATCTGTGCATATATGACGTGATTTATGAATGCAAAAAGCAGGCATGGCATGAAATAAAAGGGTAGACTTGGGACAAGCACCAATGTAAGCTGTTTATTCCACAATGTCGTCATGAAATATGTATATGATATGCACATGGGCAGACACGTTATTAGAAAGAAAAAAAAAAGGATTTGATTACTTGATGTATGCCTTGAGGACTCCGATTTCTTTTTCATACATAGAAATGGAAAGCCCACTAGCACAGTGCTCCCCAGTCTTTTTTATATGCGATCTTTCCAGTAACAAGCAGGCTTGCTCATTGCAGCTTTTCCCGAATTCGTTATTTTTTCTGTTAACATTAATGCATCTAATTATCTTGCAGACAATTTTCATGTTTATCGGATCCTCCTGAAATTGTTAGGGCTGGCCGCATTCCAATTGATGACTTTAAACTTCCAGATGAAGTGATCATCTAATGGGGTCTTGAGACTTTTTAAACATAGTGTTATGTGTAGCTGATGCATTAGGCTATTTACAATATATTTACACATAAGCCTATGATGGTGACCCTTTATCAATCGGGAAGATGTCGTCTTCATCTTGTTCAGTGCAACCACACAAGTGTTCCGTATCAATAGCAAAAAAATATTGCCAATCTGTTGTAAAGGCTGTTGTTAAAATGTGAGCCAAGTATTATAACATTGCACACAGCAGGAAATTTAAAATTTCATGTCAAAGACAGCAAAAAATAGGTTGCTCTTGCATTTGCACTGTCATCAAGCAACGTCAGTGCAAGCGGCTGATCCCACCAGCACTTCATATTGGCTGATTTTGGGATTGCGAGAGCATTCTCAGAAATACATTACTGATTATTTTTAGTTAAAACCTATACATGTATGACACCTCAAAAACAGAGGAAAATAATTTATTCTTTGCACTGCCGGTCTACATGTGGTGTACAAGAGGATAGTGGCATTTTGCATGGCATAGACTAGGGCAGCCGCTATGGGGTGCCACAGCAAGCCCTTTCACTACTGAGACGCTCAACTTTAGGGCACGGCTTTTTCCTCTAGGCTTCTTCTCTGTGTAGCTTCCAGCTTGCTAGCCAAGATGAAAAGAGAGAGAAAGCCATGTATCGATGCGTTAACTCCACTAATATGTGAAGGATTTGAACAAATTTTGTGGCAAGAGATTCCTGATATGTCCTTTAATAATGAGGCCATCCTATGATTCGTTGGAAAATGGTTTGAGGGCCCCTTTAAGATCACTAGGAGCACTGCCAGATGTGGATTATACTTTTCTTTCTTTTATGCGTTGCATGTTGCAATCACTCAGTTGAGCCCTTGGGCGCGGCCGGGCAGCCACCATTGGGGGTATGAACCACTATGGTGGCTCATACCCCTACACTAGAGTTTTATGCATTGCATATTGCAATCACTCAGTTCAGCCCTTGGGCGCGGCCGGGCAGCCACCATTGACCTTTAGCGCAACCACGTGACGTGACGTCACGACAGCCGGAGGAAAAGCTGGGCCCCAACACAATATGCAACGCTTTCTTGGCTTAACCAAGCTAAGCCTGGCCATTTTTTAACTTTATTAGTGATTACACATTTTAGAAGTATGAGTACAATGTGCCACATAATGATAACAGAGGTCATTCTTAATATTTACTGCTGTGTAATAGCCTTAACATTGTATTTAATGCACATACACTGTCTGAGTGACCACGTCATTGTGGTATATGTCATGCAGGAAATATGTGAATTACAGACAGGTCTGGCAATGAACACTTGCTTGTGTACCAGAAAAATATGATTTTGATGCAATTAATTCAGTACCTGAATCCTACTTTCTAATTACATTGAGAGAGGTCACTTTATAGATGAAATTTTCCTTCTTTCTTTCCCCTTTCTTTTTCTTATAGCATAAGTTGTTCATCAAAGGGCTCAATAACTTTTTTTTTAATATTTCGTTGCAGCTAAGCATGCTCTATGAGAACCGGCTAGTTGGTCTTGCGTGATAATTAAGAAAACATTGTGCAGAACAATAAAAAAAACAAGAAAGATGACAAACACTACCTCAGTGTATATCTCTTTTCTTGCATTTGTGTTCTAATATTCGACGTTGTAAAGTTGAAAGGACAACAAATAAGACTTGTTTTCAAGGGTTAAATGTTTATTAACCCCAAATACTGCAAATTTAATGAAGACATGGCTGATAAATGTATCATTCACAGAAAATAATTTACGACAGAAGGTACGATGACATATATATATCACGCTCGGAAAATATTAAAACTACGTTTACACGCGCAGAGAGTGAAGTGGTATTGCATTCTCATTCATGTTATATAATGACAATCACTATTCCAAAAAAAAAAAGAAAGAAAAAGCCATCGCATCAGTATCCCTTCTACAAGTAATTTTCTGTCTCAGTGCACGAAAACCTAATAGCAACCTACACTGCAGTCAACTGTGATGTATACATGTCACGCACTTCAAAATTCGTCACGAACACTTGCTGACACCAGAACTGAAATATGGGCCAAATGGTCACAATTCATATTAGTTGCGCAGAAAACAGACGGATGATGGTGGTGTCATCCACTCCTTACCCGTATGGTACTTGTATTTTGTGCACAATTCTCACGGTATCTGACCGTGGGCTTGCCCGAATTACTAGGATTCTGCGTGCCCAAAGAGGCACGAAATGCATGATTGAAATTTGTTCATCGACAAAATGCTTTCCTATTTTGCAAGGTCCCTTGGTTACAGAAAGATAGCGAGGAAACGTATATATGCATGCTATATCGACCGTCAATGCATACTGGTGTGCGACTTATGCATTTTCGAGCAGTGGATCGTGAGCAATGTCTCTACGTAGTGTTTAAGCGCAAAATGGCATCCAGTTTTATCAGAAGACGCACTCACAACTAAAACGAGCAACACACGCCGCAATACACGAATTATCTGTGCCGGCACCATGCAGTCGGCGGCGCAGTGCCACCACGACTCTTCGAAACCCCCAATCGATAGCAGGCGATATGTAGTGCCACTTCATGGATACAGTACAGTTCCTTGAAAGCTTGCCTATCTTCGTAACAGCAACGTTATTCGTACTAGCAGATCCTACACAGTACTAAGCACGCACAACACGGCCACTAGGAACCACAGCGATTCCCCACTGCGTGCACGCGCGTGTAAACGCCGACAGTCATTTTCGATTTTAAAACACGGCGTCAAGTAAAACGACTTATTTATTTAAACGCAGTATAATTAACAATAAAACCAAAATATTAGCGTTTCATGTCTCTTATATTAAACTTTTTTTTTGTGACGTCATCATGCGTGGCAGCAGCGAACCCCACTTGGGGTCGTCTGCTGCCACGTGCGTGCACCCAGCGCCGGCCTTTCTCACTTCGGAGGAGGAGAACGTCAGTACCACCGTCACAGCGCACGTCATTGCTGACGTAGAATTGGTTTTTTCTCTTCATTTTTGCGTTCCTCGTTCTTGTCGGTTTCGGCATCGCCGCAGCATTTGAGAGCTCAAAGGCCACACTATGTCCATCACAGCACTTCGGGATTTGCACTATTTGCATCGGAAAGCGGCAGGGAAAGAACCGGAAACCCTGTAAGTGGTGGTGTGTAGGGCACGTTAGCAGAGGAGAGCGAGTGTGTGTGTGTGTGTCTGATAAAGAACAAACACAAAGGGAGGCAGGCTTTCCCCTGGCTTCCCCACCTCCTCCTCTACAGACTGCGGCGTCGACCAGGGCCTGAGGAGAGGGTGCGGAGAGACAATAAACGAGGGAAAGGCAGTGGAAGAAGAGAGAGAGAGACGCAACGGGGAGACTCCGAAGAATCGAGAAACACAAAATGTCGCGCGTAGCTCAGCAGTACGTCGCCTCCACCGACTCGTCGTTGGGTTGTTGCTGGCGCCGCGACCGCTGTCGCAGTGTTCCCGTCGCACCGGAGTATCGCCGGTTCGGCCGGGTTTGTCGCGTGAACTCCGTAGCTTGAGTGTGAAACTGAACCGTGTGACCGACTACTGGCACTACCCGCAGTGGCCTCCATGATAAAGTGACAAACGGACATGCGTCCTCGCCAACGAACAGGGTCTCGCAAGAACGGTAAGAGCCTCCGCTTTCACTCGCTCCGCTTCTCGACGGTGTGTGCGGCCTCAGAAATCCCCGGCTGCGGGGATTAGGTCTAACGCCTTTGCTAATGAAACGCGCATATTTGCTGCGACGGTGTCGAGAGCCCAGCATTCGCGATTGCGCCTTTCCGATCGTGCGACTGTCACCTCTTCGTGCGTGCAAAGTCGGTCGCGAAGGTGTTTGGTGCGAGTACAGATCGAACGGCAATACTGTCGTAACACTCGTATATAAGCAGTACTTATTGGTGGCTGGGGATCGGCAGGGAATAGTTTTTTTTTTTTTTTTTTGCGTAGCTGCTCCCTCGATTGCCTGTGGAGGGAACTGTTTCGAAACCGGAGCCCTGAAATGGGGGGGGGGGGGATCTCTCTTGACTGGAGCTTTTAGCGGCGTTGGTCCAAGCTTTGCGGATCCGCGGCGTTATTTCCCGTGACAACGTCTCAGGCTGACGACACCCTTGGAGACAATCGCGTAGTGGTGTAGGCCACAACGTCGATGTGTGTGCGCGGTTTTTATTGCGAGCAGACATTTGTAGGAATACAAAGTAAGTATTTTTTGCCCGGACGGCGTCGCCTCGGCTTCCGCGCCTCCAGACGCTGGACAAGCTTATCGCGTGTACAAAAAAAAAAAAAAAGGCGGACAGAAAGACAGACAAAACGAGGAACTGCGAAAAACAAAAGTGTTTTTCGCCGCGGGGTTATACTTTGTGTCAAAGTGTCTGGGCGCTTACCGCTTGTCGGTCGCGCGTACAGACCGATATTTGTTTGGCGATGCGTCGTGTTGTCGCCTGGGATGGGGTGAAAAGATGCCGCTCGAATCCGCTCGTCTGTCACAACGAAGTAATTAATGTCTCGGTCAACATTACGAGGCGTGATGAGCTACGTCTGCAGGAACACAATAAAGTCGGGTCGAGTCGGCCTGCCGAGCCGAAAGCCAGGTCGTCGCGTGGTTCATTTAAACGCTGCGATCGACCAGGGCAGTCGACCCGCCTTGGTCAGATCGACTTCAGATTCGACCCGCTGGCACCGAGTTCATGCAAACTAAGCTACTACGTATGTCAGTTAGGCAGCTCTTCGCCATAGATTATGCTTTGAGTGCACCGAAAGAAGCCTGCTTAGTTTGCAATTGTCACCCCGAATACTTTCTTTTTATTTCAATATCAACAGTGTATGGACGGTATAGTACTGTAAACTGTTGCAGAAGTTTTATAGAAGAAGGATCGATCTCTGAAAGAACCGTGGCTTACCTACAAGAATGTGCGAGCATATGTGCTCCTTTCGCGTTACGCGAAAACAACTCTGGAGAGTGAGGCGCATTAGGACAATTATAGGTCTAAAATGTTTTTTTAAGTTAATTCGCCGAGACCTAAGTGATTTTACGAGAGAACCGATGGACCTATTTGAATGAAATTTGTTGCATTTGAGAGAGAAAGTCAACTTCCTATAACTCTATAAGAACTAGAATTTTTAAGAGCTTGCACGAGTTACAAAAATTGCGAAAATCGGCAAGTAAGAAAAGACAATAAATTTATAAATCCGCCAGCTTGCATCAAATGTATATCGCAGTTCTGAAAACTGCATCCGTTAGGGCATCTCAAGTTAACAAGTACGAGATATGAATTTTCAAATTGGACAGAAAGGTCACAGTGTTTCCGATGCCTTTGCCATTGTATATAGGAGGCTACAGTTTTGCAAAAGTTCTACTCGCATGCTAGTGGTACATTTCAGAGCGGTATATAATGCATCAATTTTGCCCACTTTAGATGTACCATTAGGCACATCTTACAGAAATGTTATATCGTCTTTTTACTGCTGAGTTGTAAACTTGATACCCGAGTTCTTTCCTGAAATTTTGCAATTTTTCTCTAGCTTTTCCAAGAACATTGACGATATCATTTGAAATCCACTTCCTACACTTGCTATATACAGGGTGCCTCAGCAAACACTTTCAAACATTTTTTTTTTAAATTTGACTGTGGCAGGTAGTCCAATTCTAGTCCATGAGCTGGTCTACTCGAAGAGGCGGACATTATTTGTAACAAAAATTGATGGGCATAATCGACTAATTAAGAGAAATTAACTAATTATGTTTCTAACTAATTACCTTATGGCTCATATTGCAGTTTGCAAATTCTAGCGGGTGAGACTGCAAGTATATTCACTAGGAAATAATTGTGTGGATGACGCCATTTACGAGATATGCGCCGTCAAACTTGTTGTAAAAATGCACTGTCGTTCCACTTACTTTCTTAACAAAACGTCATTTTCTGCCTTGCACAAAAGTAACGGGAACGCGCCAATGCATTTATGCCCATAGTTCGGGAATTATTATATCGGAACTGGTGCCATCCTGAGAATTCGTTCCAAGTGGATCCGCCTGGCGAGCACCCCGGCTAGAATTTGTAAAGTGCAGTACGTGCCATAAAAGGTAGCTAGTTGAACGCCTAATTAGATAATTTTTGTTAATTTGTTGATTATGCATTTCAATATTTTTTACAAATAATGTCCGCCTCTTCCAGTGGACCAGCTCATGGACAAGAATTGTGCTACCTGCCACAGACAATTTTTAAAAAAAATTTGAACGTGTTCGCTGAAACACCCTGTATACATTTTGACTTTCAAATTTAACGGACGTCGTCGAAATCGTTCCTGTGGTTGCCGGAAAAAAAACGATTTCTCTGTTCGCAAATACCATGTGTCCCAGCTAACGTTAGCCAAGCTGGCAAAAGAAAAAAAAAGAAGAAAGAAAAGCATGGTGCAAGGCAGAATTATAAAACGTACGTTGCTGGGTCGTCGCATGTTCTGACGACTGAGCGCTGTAGATCTTATAGCCGTAACTTACCCCGTGTTCTTATTTTTTTTTATTTAAGAGCTTGGCTAACGTTAGCTATGGCACCCTATATATAGATGGGAGCTCTTAGGCAAACGCTCCCTCGTAAGCATTGCATAACATTACACGTTGCGTAAGACTAAAATAAGCGCAATTGTACGCATCGGAGTTAGTTGCATTGCGTTTGACACCGGTGTCATGCGGTCGCTTTTTATAGCGATTGGGCCTGATCCTTGATCGCGATGCAGATCGAGTTTAGATGAGCTCAAAGGCATGGGTCTAAAGCACTTATCAAATTTGTCTAATATGCCACAAAAGTTGTAGTTTATAATATTCTTATCTTTTATGAAAATAGCATTTCGTTTGGCATTGGGAGAAATTAAGGCTATTATCGTCTGCTGGTCGTCTGCAACTCTCGAATCTACATGGTCGTCAGCCTACGATCGCGATGCACGGATCGCGATCTCTGGATCCGGATCGAGCAAGATGGCGATTGAAAGTGGCGGTGTAGCAGCACTTGATTACGATCGAGCACAATCCGGGTCGGGTCCGATCGCGTTTGACACCGGTATAATTAAGCGTTTTTCGCCTTACCCAAGTTCTTTCAACCGCGATACACCGCGGATTACTGTCTTCAGGATCAGCCCAGTTTACTATTACACACTATCCGTGATCGTTTCATTACGCCATCTTCGGAGTCAAATGTTTCGATCCCATCATATAACGATTGGATTTTTTGTTCTTTCTTTCTTCCTTTTTCCGTATTTTGAAAGTTTTATTTTATTGTACAGGCCCGAAAGGAGACGTAACAGGAACTTACATACCGCAATGTGCCTGGGATGAGCCAAGGAATGCTTCGGACTAAACTTGTGCACTTGAAAGACGTGCGTACATTTACTGCGGCGAGAATATTTGTTGTTTCACTGCGTAATTTCGAAGAAAATAAAGCCGATCTTTGGCCCGTAGACAAAACCCATCGTCACATGTTTCGGCGAAGTAATTGAGTTTCTTTTATTTTAGGTTCTAAGCTCCATTCTGAACCGACAGCCATGAACAATCGCTGAAGTGTCAAAAACGCCACATCTTGTGTTTTTTTTTTTAAATGACAAGGTTGCGTGCGCTAAGACACCAGCGTATATCGAACGACACGTCTGGATCCTTCAGTGCTGTTGTTTCATCCACTCATCCACTCGATCATCATGTTCAACGTGCACATGTATCCGTTGATTAAATTAATTGTGCGAAAAAAAAATATTGTGCAAAAGTGCGAAACAATAGCAGCAGATCGGCTTACGCAAGGGGCCGCGTTTCTACCAGAAAGCACGCCTTCGTGCATATATTTCGCCGTCAGCGTTTTACGGCAAACAATACGGTTACATAAGCTGCAGTTGGGCCGGGAGCGCGAGAAGCAGTCGGGTGTCTTTCAAGGCGATCGCGTTCCACTCTTGAAGGCGAAGCTTGAACGTCCTTCGATTTTTTGTTTTTCTGTAAGAGGACGCTGCCCTAACTAGATCACTCGACGGTGGTGGGGCACAGGCCCTTTGCATCGGCGCCTTTGTATTGGCGATGGAGTTGCAGCCTCCAGCCAACCTCCGGCCACCACGAAAGCGGGCGAAAGCGCCGCAGAAATCTATCGCTTTAAAAAAATAGTATTTCGTCTTTCTATACCCTGCATCTACTTCTCGAGATCGCAATGACCACCGGCAAAGAAAAAGAAAAAAGAAACAACGAGAATAAGAGAAAAATTAAAGCAACAAAACTGACGGGATGTACCGGCAAAAGGTCGCGCTATAGTGACCCCGCTCGGCAAATTCCACGAAAATTGAACGCGTTCCGCGGAAGAGCCCGCCTAGCTCGGTGCTGCCCCACCCCGCTGTGACGACGAGCACACCGCGCGGTTTGATAAACTTCAGCTGGGCACGCTAAAAGCGAGGGTAGGCGCCGCTTTAGTATAGGCACGGCCGGACTGGGAACATTATCATTTAAAAAAAAACTAGCGCGAAATAACAGGGACACAGACAGAGAAGACGACAGGACCAGCGCTAAACATCAACGAGATGCTACGTGGGGCCGACTGGCCGCTGCCTAAATGAACGGCTACGAGAGCGCCGAACGCTGGTAGATTCATTAGAGAGTTTTAGCAAAGCGTTTACGGTCTGCTCCGCTCAGACCGGCCTATCACAACAATTGGCACGCAGCCGCTCAGCAAAACGCTACCGGGAACACTGACGCCCGTGCGCAGAGCACACATAGAGGCCGCGGAACGTGGGACGCCGACCACGTTCCGCTAGGAACCTGATTTAGCGGTGCGTCAGGGGTCGCGTAGTTGCTTTCGTCATCGTTTTACCGCCAAGCTGAGAGCACGTCAGTGGCGTCTCTGGGAGACGCGCTTGTTAGATAAGCGAAATCAATGCATTCTATGCAGCCACCGGTGCGCGTGAAACGTGTGCAGGGCGGAGCGCAAGCAAACGCTCTGCTAAAGCTGTCTATTGGCGGGGGGCGGCCATTTGGCCATGCACTGTAAGCGGTGCGGGTGCGTGTGCCTGCGTTTGATTCCACGTGTGGGCTTGGTAGGGGAGGCACAAGGTGGGGGCGCGAGATTTGTGAGGCATATCACATTGACAGGGAAGGTGATAACTGTGTCAGCACGGCTTGACTTGCCTTGTCCAAAAAAAATGTACTTACAGAACAGTTTGCCACATTTTGATTAGATTGTACTGTTTAAACCTGTGTGCGCATGCACCACCGAAATGTATATATGTACCTTTGCTCGCAGTAAAACCTCAGTTGATGTTTAGCGCCCGTCCTGCCGTCTTCTCTGTCTGTGTCCCTGTTATTTTGCGCTAGTTTTTTTTTTTAGTAATGATGACACACCAACTAGCCCAGCTTTCTGCCTTGATCGCTTTGGACTGGCAACACTCGCGCAGAATCCTCCGGCCTATCGAAACTTCTGAAATATTTTAATTAGATGAAAGTGTCGATGAGAAAGTTGTAGAGCAATGTGGAAAACAAAGAAAAGCAACCGACATAGCTTTCTCTTGCTCGATACGTGCTACGTAAGTGTTTTTTTGTTTTTTCTGGCGTGAAAGAAGCCCGCGAATGCACGCAGAGTACTTCGAGCGACCTGTCGCGCGGCAATTTTGCGTGTATTCGCGGGTTTATTTCACGCTCGGAAAAGAAAAAAACACTTTTATGTAGCACGTATCAAGCAACAGAAAGCTGTGTCGGGAGTGTTTCATTTTGCTCTACAATTTTCTGATTGACACTTTTCATCTATAGTAGGATACAACTTAAAAAAGACAGCAGTCAATTGGCAACCAAGGCACACGGACCGCCAGCCAATCACAGTAGCAAACAAAATCGTCGTCATGCGACCATTTCAAAATGGCGTCGTACTTGATACCTCCGGAGCGTCTGCTGTTCTTGAAGAGTCTTTCCATCGGCGGAAGCCATGAGGTGTGCACCAAACATGGACAAAGTCTATGGAGTCTGAACATTTCACTCTTCAAAAGCCCGCGGTATAGTTCATTTCACTGCTGACCCCGTTTTACTCATGAAACTTCGCTGCCAACTGAAGTGAAAGTTGACAATAAATAGTTGCAGCGAAGCAAGCGTTTTATTTCAGCTCAATAAACAATTAGGTTTACACCGTTCCACTGTAATAGACAAATAAAAACGTCCAAAATTACGCGCTTATGATTTTATTTTTGTGGTTTCCACCTCATTTAGCTAACAGGGAAAGTTTGAAGTACGAACTATTTGCAGTCTCGCGGAGGAACACTGGTTGGAGGTTATGATGGCGTGAGCGGGGCTTCACTGCACAGGCTTGAATTGTATCCGACTACAGTTATAATATTTCAGAAGTCGAGTAATTAATCGACTGTTTGTGTAATTAGCTGGAATGCAAAGAAATCATCTGAGTCTCTCCAAGCGACGACAAACAACTTTACCTTGGTTCAGTCCAGGTACGTACGGCACTTGAATTTTTGTAAATCTTCGTGCTTGTTGGTTGGGACACCCTGTAAACGCGAGGCGCGAGTTTTCTGCGCCGTGCGACCGCGCAAGGACCTTCGGCCTGTATTTGTTGGTTCAAATCACAGAATTTCTTGCAAAAGAAGTTCCGCCAGAACCCATCTACGGTGACTGCCTAATTCGCACCACACACATACTTTATTCCCCTTCCATTACAGCCCACTGAGCGTATGTGCAAGCCACACATGCGCATCAATAGATAGATTTAGATAGGGAGACGCAAGCCAGGGTCTGCGCATGCGCAGTAGCGTGGCCCCAAGTTCTTGCGTACGCAAGCCGCTTGCGTCCCCTAATCTAAAACTCCAATATCGTTGGTAGCACGACGTATTCGGACCCACTTCCAAATTGTTGGCGTGGCGGCACCAAGTGTGTAAAACACCAAGAAGCGGATTGGCTTACAGAGCGGTCCGCTAGTAGAAGATCTCGGATGCTCTAACTCCCCGGTAATTCAGTGTTCCCCGGTAATTTCTATGGGAAACACCATGATTAGAGCATCACTTCCGAGATCTGGTGGCGCGCTGTCTCTCCGTGCCGCCCCGGATCTCGCGGATCTCGGAGGCCTTATTTTGAACGGTTATTTCGAGTCTTCATGGTGCTTACGCGACGTCGGCTATTCTGAGTAAAACTTAAAGCAGCGCGAGGAAGACTAAGACAACGATCGAAAACACACACACAACAGAACGAGCGCTGTGTCGCCCAAATCAAGTTGTCGGCTATCCTGTTTGCACAGACCTCCAAAGCTTGTGGTTTTGGCCGTGGAAAATTTGTGGAAACCCGCACGTTTGCGCGGGCTTGGCCGTAAAGGATTAAAACTCGCAAAAGTTAGCGGACAAGGAAGGCAATGGCGAGCAGCCGTAGTGAGCCGGAGCAGAAGCCGCCAGGAGATTCTCGGCACTCTTTAACATAGAGCTCATCTCAATAGTGAAAAATCGGTGTCATCACAATTTCGTGACACATATTTGCACTTCGAGGCATATGGTGCATTACTTTTACTTGAAGAACGTAAGACAACATGTCCTTGCACTTTAAACGAACTTGAAAAACTGCCTGTATTTTTTAACGTGCGAATAATTTCATCAAGTTTGCGGGCAGCCTTTTTCACGCCAACCCGGTTCACTGGGTGTCTACCGCTTTTCGCTGTAAAAAAAAAATCATATAGAATTTATCCAATGCTGGGGGCGAAATCGAACCCCGCGATACAATCTTATCGGAATATATATTCAGATATGCCACGTGTGAAATCTCGCGGCCTTGCTGCTGGATGTGTGGCTCTTCTGACCTCCTTGAAACGCTTTGGTTCAGGGATAGCAGGGGGAATGTACACATGTCCGCAACAGAGATTAGTAAGAGGTACGTGAATGGAGGTTTGGGGGCAGAAAAGTAGTGAGACCACAAACAACGGAGGCGTACAAAAACAAAGTTCCCGGTATAGCGGTTCAGAAAGTTTGATGCTGGGAACTCTTAGAGTTTTTTTTTTCTTCAGAAAGATAAGTAAGACATTGGGCAAAATAAGAACGAACGCTTGGGGGCGCAACCTACCACCTCGTTTCGAAGGAGATGCTCATAGCATCCGTCCAACCAGCGTGTGTGTGTGTGTGTGTGCATGCGTGTGTGTGTTCAGTCATCTTCGAGCGTTCCTCCAACCGCCCGCATGTTGTTGGAGAGAATAACAAACACTTTTACAGACGCCTTTCTCAGGCAGCAAAAACGGGGCAGGTTGTGCTTGCACCTAATGCACCCTAAAGCTACATTCCGTCTGGCGTATTGCATCTGGCATAATTCCGTCTGGCATAAAGCACACTTGCCGAGCGAAGGAATTTTACTGTTGTTGTAAGATTTTCTAAAGTATGGATTGCTGAACTGTGTCCGAGGCACAAAAGGTGAACGAAACTTCCGCGAAAAGTGGCAACGGCCGGGGCCATTGCTCGCGAGCCGTTTTCGACGAATGTTTTGCGTATACTCTAGACCGCAACCAGTTTATTTTGACGAGCAGGATTTCGAGGAAACCCACTTTAAACGCTAATGGCTTCCCGGTGCGGTAGCCGCGTGACCATCTTACGAACTCCAGGCATACTTGCATAGCGCTAAGGAGCCCGTGTCGCTCAAAATCCGACATCCCGTTTCCTGCGTATAGGACGTTGCTATGACGTTGCTATGACGTTGTCTCGTCAGAATTTCGGGCCTAATTACGAACCACACATACCCAACCACTTCTCTACCACCAAAATTTCTCACCCTGCCTTTCATTATTTACAAAGTTATTCCTCGGAATTTTCAGAACGGCAGCCCACGAACAAATGTAACGGGGAAAAACGCCCACAGCGAACGTCCTTTATGCTAGCTCTTCTCAGACTGAAATATTAAAAGTGCGAAACAATAACAGGAGGTCGACCCACGCGAGAGGCCGCGTTTCTACTAGAAAGATTGCCTTCGTACATAGCCTCTGCAGCCACCGTTTCCCGGTAAACGTTACGGTTACGTAAGCTGCAGTTGCCGAGAAGCATGAATAGCAGTAGAAGTATTTGAACGCTACCGCGTTCCACTCTTAGAGACGAAGCTTAAGCGTCCTTCAAATTTTTTGTAGCGAGGTTCGTTATTCGTAGCAGGGAGAAATGGATGTAGGCATGTTCATAGATTAAAACGTTGGAATCAAATCGAATATGGATGTTAGAAAAATAGCTTTCTTTTTCGAATATTGAAATATTCGAACCAAGTGGAATATGAAAATTAGGAAAATAGCTCTTCGAATATGAAATATCTCTCTCCTGCTTCCAAAATTAGACCAAGAAATAAGTAAGCTGGTAAATGGAAAACTGCGCAGCCATCACCAGCAATGTTCAGTACGGTCCACCTTTAAAAGGATTACCTGCTTTTAAGAGTGCACTTCGACATAGTATTTTAGCCCTAATTTTTGCAGCTCAGCTTGATTTGAAGGCCTGCGAAAATTTGTCTTTATCAATACGCCTGAACATAATGCGTATATCAGCATTTTCTGCCATTTAAGTTGACGGACTATTGAAATTATATTGAGTTGAACACTACTGCGTTCCTTTTAAGAGTGGACGGTACTGTACAACGAGCAAATACAGCGAAAAGCTGTGGGAGACTGTCCAACGCTAATCTTTCGTGCCCAGACACTGTTTAAAGGCCGACTATATAGTGAAATTCTGGATGACACTTCTGGATCGCGCAGAACGCCTAGTTTCGGATCGTCTAGAAATAGCAGGCTCAGTGCAAAAATTTTACGTTTACACAGTGCGGTTATGGGGTTACTTCTTGTATTGATCTTTCAACTCGTCATCGAATGATACAAAAAAGAAGCCCCAGCGAGTGTGTCGTCTTTATAAGGCTTTTACACTTACTCCGGTCCCAAGTGGTTTAACTGTCCTGTAAACATTTGCGACGGACTGTATAAAGGGCGGGGCCGTCTGCTAGTGGTATAAACGAGCCTGACCTCAACACGAGCATTGCTGGCGCCCAGGGACGTAAACGCGATCACTGCACTCCGGGCTTATTGACGCCGTATTGGATCTGACTGCATCAGCGTGTGTGTATGTGTGTATTATGTATGTATGGGAGAGGGGGAAATGACATTTTCGCCCTCTCCTGTTGATCACCGTCGGGGGCTGCACGTGCTGGATGAATACCTACCGCGCGCGCACGCGACGAAGTGGTCGGCATCCGACCTGTATATGTGTATACGTGGTACAATACACTCGCATGGTATCAAGCGCGGAGTCTGAGGGAGGGAGACGCAGCCCGCCAAACATTTCTACACGTGTTCTTGTTTTCTTTTTTTTTTCTCATTTTCTCTGCATTCGTTCTCCCTTCCCCCATAGCTGCTTCATCTAGTATGTGTGTGTGTGTTTGCGCGCGCGTGCTAATTGTGTCGTCGCGTTCACCCCACCAGAACGGGGTCACGCTCGTGTGCAGCGTGTCGCGATCGTGTCCTTCCGCCGCTACAATTATAGCGATGCCGAGGGAACGCGGGCTGACGAACGGACAGAATACCAGCGCGTGCGGCAGTCCCCGACTCGTACTTGTTTGTTTCTACCTCAGTAACGTCGGTGGCAGTGGAATGGAAGCATGGAGGAAATAATGGCAGCCGTAGCTATCGGCAGCTGTCGGCAGCCAATCAGCAGGGCGATCACGCGAATGTAGTTCGTGTCCCAGAGCCGTGTGTCCCTCCGCGTTAGAGCGTCGTCTGCTCCTCGAGCGCCAGAACACTTCTGGTTAATGTTTCCACTTGAATACAAAATAATCATAATAATATTGCGTTATGTGATATTGCTATAATGAAACGTGGTGTGGGCATGTTTATTGGCATTCCCTTTGAAACAGAGCGTGGAAAAATAGTCCCGTAGCCTTCTTGATTTATCCAGGTTTTACTACATCTGTCGCTATCTAGCCTTCTGCCTTTCTTCCTATCTGATCTCGATCTTAACTTTCGCGCGACGACACGGATATCCGCCGTTGCTTCGGTCATTTTGAAAGGTACCGTACGACAAATTCTACCAGCGTCAATTTTCTCGAGTATCAACGTTTACGGGCAAGTTTTCAAGTTTTAATCGCTGAAGATCGTTGTTGAAAGCGGCTTGTCGGCATATGTTCTTCGAATGTTTTTCGCCTGCGTCTGGCTTCGTCGAGCCGTCTGCTTGCAAAAACATTCCGCTTGTTTATGCCTCATTGTCAATCACGCGCACGCGTGGACTCGGCGGTACGTGGATGCAGTGTTGTACCGCTACATTTTCTGTGTGCGGTGCCGTAGTATAGGGCGCATGCACAAAATGAGCTTGGTCAACGCCTCCTAGATAGCAGGCCTCTTCATTCTGCTTTGTGACGTCATGCTACTTGGATGGAATTTTACATTGCCAAGCCCGTCGGGACGACAGCGGTGACGTCAAAATCACCGCGGCTTACTCGGGAGCATATCCATTATATTCTATGGCATGACTTCATGAATCGAAGCGCACCATGCTTGTACTATCTAGGAAGCGTTTGCTCGGTTCGCTGATACACGTAAATCAACATTGCCTCCGAGATCGGCAGTGCGCGCATACACCCGCGCCGCAGCATCTCGAAGGCCACGGAACGCGTGAGCTGAGCGTTCGTTCTCAGTTTTGGCGTTGCTTGCAAGAGCTACACTGCGCAAACGGTACTGTAACACTCATCGGCTCGATGTCAGCACCACTGTCATTTCTAATGTGCGGCATTATTTGCCTCGCGTTAAAGCTAAGTACGTTGCGGTAGGTATAAGTAGGCTCCTGTCTTGCTCCGTGGCTGACCCGCCGTGGTTGCTTAGTGGCTTTTGTGTTGCGCTGCTAAGCACGAGGTCGCGGGATCAAATCAAACGGCGGCCGCCTTTTGATGGGAGCGAAATGCAAAAAGACCCGTGTACTCAGGTTTCAGCATCATCAGCCTGGCTACGCACACTGCAGGGCAAAAGCCTCTCCCATACTTCTCCAACTACCCCGGTCATGTGGTAATTGTGGCCATGTTGCCCTGCAAACTTCTCAATCTCATCCGTCCACCTAACTTTCTGCTGCCCCCTGCTACGTTTCCCTTCTCTTGGAATCCAGTCCGTAAGCCTATAGGTGCACGTTGAAGAAACCCAGGTGGCCAAAATTAATCCGGAGTCCCCCACTACGGCGTGCCTCATAATCAGATCGTGGTTTTGGCGCGTAAAACCCATAATTGTTTTTTTTTCATTCCGTGGCCCTTCATATAAAGTAAGTGTTCTATGTTGGGATCGAACCTTGGCCTCCCTGGCAGAACATCCCGACGCCCTGACCATTAGGCAACAACCCCCCCCCTTTTTTTTATTGCCGATCTTCGACTTATCATATTACACTTCCAAAAAACCCGAAAGGTCAAAGAAATAATGAAAACATGTACATTCATTGCGCCCGCCGCACTTAGGCGACGTTGTAGTTGAAAATTCATTTGGTGTAGTCAGAGGTAGAACCTTGTGTATCCACTCGGTCGATCAGGAACGTGGTGTTGTACTTTCTGGGCCCGTTTTTCGTAAGGAAAAATTCAAACCGACCTTGACGCTGGAAATATTGTTAGCGATAGCGACCGGCCAACGGCAAATAGCGCTTACGACAGAGAAGAATTCGGCCCCTGTATTTCAATAAACCATAAACCCATTTGATTAATCTCTCGTCCGCTCGCCTAGCCACTGCCCTGTTTCTGCATCTTTTCCTCGTCACCATTCTCGGTGCGCCTCGCAACGGAGGCAGGGCGAAGCTAAAACCGAGCCGTCTGCAACTGCTGAAGGTACGAAGCGCACACAGGCAATATTTACTTGCGCAGCGAAAATATAGTTCCGGGCATAGCGGTCTGATTAACGGCACGATGAATGTGCTTTCTTTTTGCTTGGCACATGACGCGTTACAGCGATACGTGACGTGTTAGGACCTCTGCGCGCACCCCGAATTCAGCAGCCGCTGAGCAGACGACGCGGCGCGGATGGACACGTCTTGATGGGGCATTAGGCCTTACTCTTGAACGTGTCCTGCAGCTTCCACGGTGCTGCAAACGGCTTGCGAGGTTCGCGTCATGCTTCGGCGCCAAGCCAACGACTCTGCGCAGTAGGCTTTGTTATTCTAGTACACTCTATAGCTTTGCGCACGGAGCGGTTTTGTGTTCGCGGCCGGCGTAGGTGCGGCACGACGTCTGCAGAGACGCAAAGCTAGGAGAACGTCGCGAGCGTTAGCGCACGCATCAGCGCGCACCGGAAGTGGCCGCAGGAAGTGCCAGCCGAGATGTATGCAACCGGAAGTTGGAAGGCGGGCATCGTGACCGGACCACTGCCCCCGACCGGCTCCGTTGTTTCGTGGCCACTACGAGAAGGAAGAGGCCCCCGCACCTCCCTCTCTCTTTGGGATTTTTCTTTCTTGTTCACGTGTTCCAACCGCACCTCTGTCGTGCGTGACCAGATTAAAAAAGAAAGAAAAGAGAGAAAAAGAATTGCGCAGAAAGGCCATCGACGATGATTGTCAGTGTATAAACGACTAGCCCTACCCTTTGAAGAAAGCTATTCGTTGCTTGTTTCTCTTTCTTTTTGTTTTTTTTTCTTTAGGAAATGATGCCCTTGACGGCGTGTATTTGTTATGGTGGGGATATTTAGGTAGCTTTCGTTGTTTCATTGTGCAATTCCGTAGAGAACAGCCGTTAACCAGATCATATGTAGCGGTATAGGGCAGATCAACGTTACTAGAGTAATATAGCAATGTTGGTACAGATGAACAGCACGGGCGTCTCGAAGATCTTTAAGAGGAAGTATTAGCTCGGGAGCTTCTATCTAAATACACGGGAAAAGAGAAATCGTTTTTTCTCAGCAACCGCTGCACCAAATTTGAAGAAGTTTGTTGTATTAAAACAAGTTCACATCTAGTGACTATACGTAGCAAATTTCTGATTTAGGCCGTCAATTCTTTAATAAACATAGTCGCGAAAATTCACACAACGAAACTATCAAATATACAATTCCAATACTCAGCAAAAAAAAAATGATGCCACATTTCTGTAAATTTCGTCTAATAGCATATCTAAAGCGGACAAAATTGGCGGATTATACATGGCTCTCAAATATGCCACTAATGTCTGAGGATATTGTGACGGTGTCGTGACGGTGAAGAATAAAAGGCACAGTGAAAAAGCGTGAGTTAACTCTTTGGACCCGCCGTGGTTGCTCAGTGGCTATGGTGTTAGGCTGCTGAGCACGAGGTCGCGGGATCGAATCCCGGCCCCGGCGGCCGCATTTCGATGGGGGCGAAATGCGATAACACCCGTGTGCTTAGATTTAGGTGCACGTTTAAGAACCCCAGGTGGTCGAAATTTCCGGAGTCCCCCACTACGGCGTGCCTCATAATCGGAAAGTGGTTTCGGCACGTTAAAACCCCACAATTTAAAAAGTTAACTCTTTATTGGGCGGATTTGTGCCCAGGAAAACAGGTGAAACTCAAAGCACAACGATAGCGGCGAGCACGTTCGTCGAAATTTGATGTGCGAGTGAACAGCGTCGGCTTTTTACGCGTGACTCGATCGTCTGGCACTCCAGCGTAATCGCTGCATCTCGCGTGCACTCCAGAATGTAATAATAATATTTGGGGTTTTACGTGCCAAAACCACTTTCTGATTATGAGGCACGCCGTAGTGGAGGACTCCGGAAATTTTGACCACCTGGGGTTCTTTAACGTGCGCCTAAATCTAAGCACACGGGTGTTTTCGCATTTCGCCCCCATCGAAATGCGGCCGCCGTGGCCGGGATTCGATCCCGCGACCTCGTGCTCAGCAGCCCAACACCATAGCACTCCAGAATGTAGTACGCCACTATTAGCGTCTCGCACTCAGGCTGATTAGACAAGATTCTTGCGCTACAGAATCGGCGACAACATTCGGGAAAGCGCCGATAAAGGAAAGTGCTTCTTGCACGGAGCGATAATTTCGCGACAGTGATCATAGCCAGCGAAAAACGGTCACAGGAAAAAAAAAGACAATATACGCGTGTCAATATTAAACCCAGAAATGTCAAATACCGCATTCCACATAAATGAAAATTATAACTACTTTCGAGCTTTATATCTGTTCACTGAGAGCACAGTAGTACAGAAAGTGTTATTGGGTAAAGAGCTTGTTAGAGTAAGCAGTTGGTTTCGTCGGCTATACCGACGACTGACAACTTGCTCCAATATGTCAAAAATCACTACGAACGGGCTAGTTTGCATGAAAGGGCGCGCTCAAGAAAAATGTTATTTGCGCTCCGACAATTAATTGCCCTTCTACAATACCAGAAAAGCCGCTCTTACTGTGAGAGGATAGAGATTTGAGTAAGCCAGAAAAGACGCACGAAGGACAGGTGGCGGCGTCGCCTTGAAGTTCCCACACCAGCAGTCCGTGACGTCACGGAATTTCGCGGCGCCTGCTCGAGTCTAGATAGCTCTCCTTCCTTTTTTTAGTCGATGAAGGTTAACTATATATATTGTCATAAATGAGACACAGGCTAAAATTTACCAGTTTCGAGAACTTTTGCTAAGAGCGACAACGGGCCAAATACAAAAACAACTGCTTTGAACTCTGTGACGTCATAGGACAACGGCCCAAATACAAAAACAACTGCTTTGAAATCTGTGACGTCATGATGACGTATCGGCGCTTCGGTTCCGGCGCCTTCAATTTCTATTCTGGTAAACGAGCTATTACCGCTAAATTAGCGAGAAGTCTGTTTTGAGGGAATACTATGAGTCTAAACTAGCTGATTTAGTTTTCCTCTTTAGTGTCCCGCGCCTAAATCAGACATTGGCGGTGTCTAGTTGAGCGTATATATATAAAAAAAGAACTTAGCACCGCCAACCCGTCCTGCTTTGCAATAGCACACTTAGGTTGTGACGTCTCGACAGCTGTGCCCGTCACAGGCGACCTTGCACACGCTCATCTACCGAAGTCACGTGTCTGTATAATACCTCGTATCGCTTATACTAGAGTTGTAATTTCGTGCACGTGCTGCGACGCGCTTGCATGTATGCTCAATGCACCTCGAATTTTCCGTTAGATTGCTCCGAAAGTGGGTGAAGTCAGCCTGTATAATGCAATAAAGAAATGCGTTACCGGCGGTACGTTGGACTCTCTGCATTTCAGAACCGCAGCGCATGCTCCAACTAGGCCACGATCGTGCGCATTGCTCGTTCGTGTCAAAGTCGCCCTCTAGCCGCGTTTACATTAATGCGACTCAATTCGACACGACAGTAGCGCATCGAATTTCCCAGCGCATCACGAGTAATGCGCCGCACCAGCGTTTACACGTAGCGAATCGCCCCTGCTGCAACGGTGTCGACACGCGGTGTCGCACATCGACGGCAAAGCAACGCTTCCGGCGCCAGGCCACGCCGCAGTTGGTCGAGCTACAGCGGATCCACAGCAAATTGCATTTCCCATAATTCCCAATGCGATGCGATCGCGTTTACATGCACTGCGAAGCTCGACTTACTCGCCTCAATTCCACCCCTATAGCTGTCTGGGGCGTTAATGTGACGCGTTTTCCTAGCGCATCAGCCCCGTTTACACGGACGCGATGCGCTATAGGAAGCCGATGTGGTGTGACGCGATGTGCCAGTTGTCGCAGTCATGTAAACGCGGCTCCGAAACGTCTGGCGCTCGCATCACGTGTCAGTTTCTCCCATTCTCACAGCCATCGCTTTGACACGCGTATTTTTTTTTCCTCCGGTGGATACCTCCAACCACCACACGTGAAACTAAACCGTGCAGATGCAGCCGCTTGGCGCCAGCTCCAAACTATAATACGTTCCCCAGCCTGGCTCTCGGCCACACTTTTTACCCCCTACCCAGTATCCCGACAAATGTCCTTTCTGTGGAGGACACCCAGACCTCTATACCCATTCTGCGTTGCAATGCTCCAAACCACCTTCCTACGATACCCAACGCTTCCCGATCCCAGTGGGAATTAAGCCGCTCTTTCCAGCACAGGCTTGGACTACCAGCGATACCTGCCAGCGGCATAGCAGCAGCAAATGGGGCTCTGGACTGAGGGCTCCAGCCTCTGAGACTTCATTACCAAATAACAAATAAAATTTTCTACTACTACTACTACTAGTACTACTACTACTACTCCAAAGTGGGGGCTATAACAAACAAAGTTTTCTACTACTACTATACTATGCTACTACTACTACTACTACTACTACTACTACTTATACTACTACTACTCCAAAGTGGGGGCTATAACAAACAAAGTTTTCTACTACTACTATACTATGCTACTACTACTACTACTACTACTACTACTACTACTACTACTACTACTACTACTACGACTACTACTACTACTACTACTTATACTACTACTACTCCAAAGTGGGAGCTATAACAAATAAAGTTTTCTACTACTACTATACTATGCTACTACTACTACTACTACTACTACTACTACTACTACTACTACTTATACTACTACTACTCCAAAGTGTGAGCTATAGCCGGCCGCCTTTAATGGTATCGCATTAAAACGATACGTTGGACTACACGCGAGGTTAATAGGCAATGACCTATATATACACACCACCGAGTGGAAACGGCTCTCGCATGCGACTTTGACCTGCAGTGTGCGTGATTCCTCCCGTCGCTTAACGTCCTCGTACATGTGTGCGTCATTACCGGGTGCTCCAGCACACGCACTTCGCATAGCGCGCAAAGTGGTTGTTATTCTTGGAGAGATCCGGGGAGGAGCTGCGCGTGGTTCGTCAGCGATGGAGCACGCCTTCTGCCGTGCCTTTTTGAGACGAGCCGCCGGATGACCGAGCAAAGCCACTCTGCTGCCGCTGACCCTTATCTTCTATTTCCGGCGTTGAAAAAGAAAAACCGAAGAAACTGGACGCAGTGATCGCGAGTCTTTGTTTGCGCCCCATATGGGATCTGAACCGAAAGAAGTAGTGTGGGAAGGGGGGGGGGTGGAGTGGGGAGGGGGTCACGCCCTACTGTGTTTCTATGGGGGTGTTTCCTGCGCATCGGAAGGCGTGCGTGACGTCATTGCATCGCTATGTGTCGCACAAGTCGTTTGTTTATATATGCTGCTTTCTCTGGTCAACCGCGCTTCTTCAATGATGGTGATGATTAATATTATTGTCATCCCCTTTCAAACGTGGTGTATACAAATAGTCATCTAGCCTGTTTGATCTGATCCGGTTGTACTACGTTTGTCGCCTTCTAGAGCCTGTCGCCTATCTGATCTCGATCTTAAGTCTCGCATTTAAAACCTCTATCACTATGTTGTACCATTACCTAAGCTTGCAATTACTCCGTTTCTATCAATCTCTTACCTGCTTTTCTTCCACCGAAATTGTAATCGTCGCTTACTTATCTCGAAAGCCAGTTAGTATGCTTTGAATCCCAACGCCTTTGGGAGGTGGACACTCCCTACGGGTTTCCCTGAGCGAATATCTTGGCATTCCATTGCGATGC
This sequence comes from Dermacentor variabilis, assembly GCF_050947875.1. Taxonomy (NCBI): domain Eukaryota; kingdom Metazoa; phylum Arthropoda; class Arachnida; order Ixodida; family Ixodidae; genus Dermacentor; species Dermacentor variabilis. Next base: position 14,888,924 of record NC_134578.1, on the reverse strand, counting down.
GTCGAATCGTTTTCGGGCCTTTTTTTGCGGCACACGCATGCTTCATCCTGTTGTGCACGTTTGCTCTGGCATGTTTTTATTTTTATTTTCTCCTCAGGCAGCCAGCTCGGGCCTAAAATAGCAAGGCACTGCGCTTTGCTTTATCAAACACATTATGCTGCAGATTTCTTTCCATTTTCGTAAATTTCCAAGTTCTTAATTTGTTTCCATCCTTTGCAACCAATGTACCTGCTACCCTCACTTTCTCTTTCTTTTTTATGGCTGCTGGTTGTCTTCTACACTTCCAATTACCTTGTAATTGGTTGCCAACTTTTGTGGCCCCTTCCTCCATTAATCATGCGTTGCCAGAGACTCGTAGCCTCGAATCGTAGAAGCTGCAGAACGTGCCCTTATCTTCCTTTCTTTGTGTGCTTCTTATACTATATATTGCGTTGTTAACGCACAGAGCCTCTCATTCAGAGCCTCTCATTCCAGTCGTAACTGATTTTCCACGCGGTGCAAAAATGGTCGACGATTTTTTTTTTTGAACCGGCCTTTTCTCTTTCGCCTTCACTCTGCTTATTGACGACTTCCTGGGGGTGAAGATTTCATTATGTTGTTTCATTTAAATAAAGTCAACGACTTGCCCACCCAGTCATTCAGTCATCGCCCATGCCATACTGCAGCTTAACTTGCCTAACACGTACGTGGCGCAAAGTGTGAACGATGTTTGTTTGTTTCATTTGCTTCTTGCAGATAATTTGGTTCTGGAGGCAGCAGCGTCGTTAGCTGGGACCCGGACCAGTTGAAGCGGCTCGGAGAGAAAAAAAAATAAACTGTGCGACAGCATCTGCAGGCATGGGGAGCTGCGTCTCGGCCTTGTCGAGTGTCGGCGGAGACAGGAGTCGTCGAGAGCGGACGTTTCAGGTGAGGAGCTTTAGTCTGTTAATGTACAGGGTGTTATCAGCGAACACTTTCAAAAATCTCTAAATGTTGCCTTTGGCAGATATCACAATTCTAGTTCATCAGCCGGTCTACACGAAGCGGCGTATAGTACTTGCACAAAAAATTGAGATGCAAAATCGACTAATTAACAAAAATTCACTAATTAAATTTCGACGAATTGCGTTATTGCTCATATTGCAATTTACAAGTTCCAGCCGTGGAGTTGGCAAGGCGAATCCGCTTGGAACGAATTTTCAAGATGACACCAGTTCCGAGATGTAAATTCCCGAACTTTCGGAGAAATGCATTGGCGTTCCAGTTAAATTTGTTAACAAAACGTCGTTTCATGCACTGAAGCACACAAGTAACTGGAACGCCAATGCATTTCTCCGCAAAGTTCGGGAGTTTATATCTGGAAACTGGTGTCATCTTGAAAATTCGTTCCAAGCGGATTCGCCTTGCCAACTCCACGGCTAGAACTTGTAAATTGCAATATGAGCAATAATGTAATTCGTCGAAACTTAATTAGTGAATTTTTGCTAATTAGTAGATTTCACATTTCAATTTGTTCTGCAAGTAGTGTGCGCAGCTTCGAGTAGACCGTCTCATAAACTAGAATTGAGCTATCTGCCCCGGGCAACCTTTAAAAAAAGTTTGAAAGTGTTCGCTGGAACACCCTGTATACACTGTAAAATAATTTACACCCTTAAAGGTGAAAAAAAGGTGTAAACGTGTCTATAGCTCACACGCTTAGGGTGTCGGTTATATAAGTCACCCCCTAAGGGCATGAGTTATAGATACATTTATACACTTTTTCTGCAGATTGGGTTAGGGAACAAACGCGAGTTAATGACATCTTAGTTGAAATCAAGAAAAAGAAATGGGGGCATGGGCAGGACATGTAATGAGGAGGTAAGATAACCGATGGTCATTAAGAGTTACGGACTGGATTCCAAGGGAAGGGAAGCGTAGCAGGGGGCGGCAGAAAGTTAGGTGGGCGGATGAGATTAAGAAGTTTGCAGGGACGACATGGCCACAATTAGTACATGACCGGGGTAGTTGGAGAAATATGAGAGAGGCCTTTGCCCTGCAGTGGGCGTAACCAGGCTGATGATGATTATACACTTTTTCACTTTTGAGGGTGTAAATTATTTTACAGTGTAGCGGAATTAAGCCGAGTGCCCGAACTCTGGCTACCCCGATCCAAGCTCGTGCGAACGGCAGTCACAATTCTGCTTGCCGGGGTTCTCGATACAGTGACGTGCGTTATTCCCCGAAAGTAAAAAAAAAGATATTCTCGTCGGCGTACGGTCGTCGTGCCACTGTCCTGATTCCTCCGAACCTGTAATCACCAACATTCGCCGGGCGTGCGGCCAACCTGTAATCACCGACATTTGCCCGTTCTTTTCGCTGACAACCCGAGTGGCAGCTTTTCATGGACACCTTGACTTCAAGCTGGCTTGCAAAATGCCTGGACTCGTCTCCCGTTCTTTGCATCTGAACCGGCCTGTATACCTTCCAAGTTTGGCTTGAGCGCCGTCGTCACGAAGGCAGAAAGGCTGTTGCTGCGAGCAAGTAAACTGGACCGCCGGAACACCGTTCGGAAAATTGAAAACGAGACATTTTTTTCCCCGACGTCGCCTCGAGTTCCGCTCTCCGGACCACTTTGCTGGCGTCCAGCTACACGCCAATCACCCGGCCAAGATACGGACACGCCATGCCTATAAGTTTACGGACGAATCAGACTTCACAGACTCTCGGACACCGCCGAACCCCGTCGTCCAACACGGCGCAACTGCTGTGGTATACGTAATCTGTTTTCGCGCCGACTTTATCCTGTTGAGGCCTCTGTTCTTGAGTACCCCTGAACTTCGATGTTGGTCCTGCCCTAGACGTGAGAAAGCTGGTTTGCGCTGTGGAGCACGCTGTCAGCCAAGTTCGTCATTCCCGCAGGGATGAGGTCCGCACCCACGTCATTGGCTTCCTCTCTCGGTTGCATCAGCGGTAATTTGCTTCGCCACTTTCTGCCGACGAACGCAGTGCTGTCCAACGGCTTCGTGGCAACTCAGAGATCGTCATTCTCCTCGCTGACAAGGGGAATCAGAATCATAATTTATTATTAGAAGTTGGGTCACACTACAAGTATTTAGTATGCACGAGGAGGTCCCATAGTCAAAGACTGTATCGGGATCTCCTGTACAAGAACAGTTATTATGGTTAACATCTCAAAGCAACAGTAGCATGTAATAAGGAAGTATACAAGCAACAAGAAAAAGATGCCACAGGTCTGAATACGGCCGTGTACAAAATAAAAATGCTGGACCTGCTTGACGACCAGGGCACTTACGTCCGGCTAGCCCGGGACCTTACCTTGAAGGCACATGTATTATTTAGGGGCTAAAAGAATAACATAAATTATAAGTGCCCCGGCCCGTACCACTGAGTATAACGGGCACAAAGAACTACAGAAACTATAGGTGTTCCACTTTGTTTCTCCGGAGCACAAGCCCCTCTACTACTCGTTCCTTTGCCATAATGGTGCGCTCCCTGCGCTTTATTCACAAACCGGGTGTCACTTTGCGACCCATAGTGGACTTTACCCGCTCCCCCCTCTACAAGCCATTCGGCTTTCTGCACAGAATTTCGTGCCCTCTCGTCGGAAAAGGTATAACGCATGTGCGCAACTCCACCGATTTCGTTGAGAAAAGTTCGGGATCTCGTCCTCGACGACGACGACGAGGTGCTGGTTTCGTCTGACGTTGTGTCTCTGTTTACTTCCATTCCCACTGACATGGCCGCGCAAGCGTGTTCTGCGGATCTCGGCGTCCATCCGGCTCTACCGGAAAGGTCGCCATTTGATGTCCCCACCTTGAAGAGTCTGCTCAGTTTTACAGCGGAGCTGTTTATGCGGACCCTGTGCCGTTGTTGTCGTAGAGTTCGCCAAAACTATCACCATCAGCAGTGGCTTGAGCGTCGTCGTCTTCGCCAGTTGGCTCCGTTGGGGGAGACATCATGGGGAGACCGCGTTTACGGGGGTATCGAGCCATTGGTTAAATGGGTATGAGCCATACGTTGTCTGGCGTGTCGGACAGATTCAATTTTGAAGAATCGCACGCGGCAATGCCGGGCGGATGCTGCTAACCACACCACCGAGCAAACTCTAGACATCGAAGGCAAGCGACAACGGTGGACTGCAGTCGTACCGTCACTGACGTCGTTCTCTCCGTCGCGGCCGAACTTGTGTGTAACCTCATTAAGAAACACAGAGACGTCAATCGTCAAACCAATCCAACCAATCGTCAAAACGATTGCAGCGCCCGCGTCTCCAGTGGTGGGCCTTGCGCCCAATATACTGAGCTTTGAAGGAGAAGTTTATTGATTGGAAAAGGCAGCGAGGTCGGCCGCAATGTGGAGTATCTGGCCTGCTGATCTGCGCAAGGGAAAGGGAAGAGGATAATAAAGAGATTTACAATGGAGGATGATGATGAGAGAAACGAGATGAAACAACGCATCGCATAAGTGATACCATCATAAACGCTATAGTCCAGGCCCGTGTCGCCTGAGAAACGTGAGAAAGCGCGTATTGCTTCTATCGTCTGCCAACTCTCCCTCCTGCTAGGCGCATGGACGGAGCATTGGATTAGTGGTTCCACATTCCATTCTAGCTACAACTATGGCAAGACCACGATTAGTGCGTACTCCTGATGAAGCTGCCTTCGGCAAGCGTCAGCGAGAATCGGCTTGTAAACGGGCACGTCGTAGGGCGTGCCTCAAGTGCAAAAATATGGGAGATCGTAAAAAAAGCACTCCTAAGAACCAGCGCTTTCTAGAGAAATTTTACAGCGAAAGCTCTTAAAGGACTATCCTTGCATAGTTTTTTCGGCTTCCGGCAACAGAAACGGACTTAGCGATTCCTAACAAACTCATACGGGTGCAGTGCGGTGGCGCAGATGTCAAAATGCGGAACAGATTAGAACGCTCGCCATGAACGTGAATAGGGTGACGTCAGGGTTATTTCAGCACATAAGTAGGAGAGGTATCGGCGCTAAAAACATCTCTCTTATCAATGGGGCGTACACGTATAGTTCGTACACCCGAAGAACAACATGCGTACGAGGAGCGATGGAGGGAACAGTAACGAGAATGTAATAAACGGCGCCGGCGCGAAACGACCACCGACGAAGAACGTTCCCGCGATGCTGAACGACAACGACAGTCACGAGCCCGGGCACCTCCGAACGAGCAACGTCGCCAAACTCGCAACGCAAAATTGACAACCGTTCCACTCTGCGAAGATGGAATGGCGGTGAAAACACTTTGCATTTCGTTTGGAAGCTTTGACTGTTGTCAGCTTTCGATGGGGGCGAAATGCGAAAACACCCGTGTACTTAGATTTAGGTGCACGTTAAAGAACCCCAGGTGGTTGAAATTTCCGGAGTCCTCCACTACGGCGTGCCTCATAATCAGAAAGTGGTTTTGGCACGTAAAGCCCCACAATTTTTTTACTGTTGTCAGCTTTCGCTGCCATTCCATCTTAAACAGAATGGAATCGTCGTCGTTTTTTTACTCGGTAAAAGGAATATTTTCATGGCCTAAACGCTTGCCATTTTTTTTTCATTTTTATTCCAGAAAATTCATCTGAGCCTAATCGTTTATCGCGTAAATCGGCGTCAGCGCATGCGCGGGAAATGATGTATGCGATAGAATCAGCGCTTTAGAGACAGCGTATTTTAACTCGCGGAAACGAATATTTTCGTGGTGTAAAGAAAAAAATTTGGTTCTCTAATGAGAAAATGCATAAGAAGAGCGCCGGGACTGCCCATGTGCACATCCGCAGAGATGCTGATGGCTCTAGGGGTGCACAACACATGGGCAGAACTGGTGGAAGCGGTTCTAACCTCTCAAATTGAGAGACTTAGCCCCACGAGGCCAGGATGAGCCATATTGACCAATGTTGGAATAAATCCAGACAGAGGCCCCACCGAAAAGGTGGAAGTAGATAGGGAAGTGAGGAAAAAACTTATTATCCCCCTCACCCCGCCTAAAAACATGCACCCGGAACATAACAAAGACAGAAGGCAAAAACGAGGGGAAGCATTACAAATTAGATTCGGCGAAATTTCGGAACATGGGGTGGCCTACACTGTAAAATAATTTACACCCTAAAGGGTCAAAAATGGTGTAAATGTGTCTATAACTCACACCCTTAGGGTGTCCGTTATATAGATAACACCCTAAGGGTGTGACTTATAGGCACATTTACGCCCTTTTTCACTTTTTAGGGTGTAAATTATTTTACAGTGTATGTAAACGCGGCGGGAGGTGGCGGCGGTTATAAGGTGGCAACGGCCGTCAGCGGCCGGAGCCATCCCGTGACAGCTGCCACTCTGCCGGGGGGGCCACAGAAGTGGCCGAGGAAATTGCGATCGCGTTAGCTTGCGCTGGAACGGACGCGAAATTTGTGATCAGTGACACAAAACTTCCATACAAAATGTTAGCAAGGGAAGGATCTCGCCCTTAGCGGCCAGAACCATAGGCCAGAGAAAGAAAATTTCAAATAACTTGCAGTCCGGCGCACGAAGCCGTCTCCGGCAACGAGGCGACCCACGAGCTGGATCGAGATCTCTACCGCCCAGCCTCGGTCATCGGGGCTCCTCGATGACCGAGGGAGCGGAGAGCGCATGCTAAAATGTGGGCAGATCACGCAGCGTTATAGATTCGATCGTAGACTGGTATCCCCGCCAGACACGAAATTAGGCAACAGACAAGCAGTCGCGTGGAGACGAATGCAAACTTATACGTATCCGCACCCGACTATAGCGAACCGCATGTTCCCCGAGGCCAGGAGCGATAGGTGTAATCTTTGCGGAGCGAGATCGACCCTAGACCATATAATATGGGCATGCCCGTACTCTCCCGGGGGACGCCCAATATAGGTAGTAGATAACCTGGGAGACCCTGCTGCGCAGCCCGGAGCTCCAGCTCCGGCTTGTCCAACTGGCTGAAAAGGCTGCTGGGACCCAAGACCTCCCGGCCTGCATCTGAGGCAGCAGCATCCCACCCCCCTGACCTGCGTGTCGGGGGGTGGGTAGATCACCTTACCCGTTAGACAATAAAGTTTATTATATCTGGACTATAGGCTTACCGTTCCTAAATTTTTTTAGAAAAGAAATTGTCTACGGTTATCGTTTGTTTTTTCGCGTGAACCACTGTCCGGGCATGCATAGGGAGTGAAATATAACACGAACCAGCACTTTCCAGACAAATGATTATACGTGTCTGAATCAACCCGCCGTGATTGCTCAGTGGTTATGGCGTTGGGCTGGTGAGAACTAGGTTCCGGGATCGAATCCCGGCCCCGGCGGCCGCATTCTGATGGGGGCGGGAACACGCCGCTACTTAGATTTCTGTGCACGTTAACGAACCTCAGTTCGTTGAAATTTCCGGAGTCCTCCACTACAGCGTGCCTGATAACCAGAAAGTTGTTTTGGCACGTAAAACCCTATAATTTAACTTTTTAACCTGTCTGAGACGAATATTTGCATAGGCTATACCGTTTCTTCTTTCTGATATTTTTCGAGATAAATAATCTCAGCCTAATCGTTTATTTATCGCGTGAATCGCGATATTTATATTATCGATATATTTCGTTAATTTATCGCGACAGATACATGCGGCGAACCAGCACTATCGAGACACTTTATTTTTCGTCGGAAAATGATATATTCATGGGCTATAGTATAGGCTTACCGTTTTTTTCATTTTTGGGAGAAAATATATGTGGTGTACCGGCGCCTTCGAGACACTTTATTTTTCGTCGGAAAAATGATATTTTCATGGGCTATAGGCTTACCGTTTTTTCCATTTTGGGGGGAAAATTATTTTTTGCCGGATCGTTTATTTATCGCGTTAAACGGCGTCTACGCATGCCCGCGGACTGATATTTGTGGTGTACCGGCGCCTTCCAGACACTTTTATTTTTCGTCGAAAAAATGGTATATTCATGGGCTATAGGCTTACGTTTTTTTCCATTTTGGGGGGAAAATTATTCTTTGCCTGATCGTATATTTATCCCGTTAAACGGCGTCTACGCATGCCTGGGGACTGATATTTGTGGTGTACCGGCGCCTTCCAGACACTTTTATTTTTGGTCGAAAAAATGATATTTTCATGGGCTATAGGCTTACCGTTTTTTCCATTTTTGGGGGAAAATTATTCTTTGCCTGATCGTTTATTTATCGCGTTAAACGGCTTCTACGCATGCCCGGGGACTGATATATGTGGTGTACCGGCGCCTTCCAGACACTTTTATTTTTCGTCGAAAAAATGATATTTTCATGGGCTATATAGGCTTACCGTTTTTTCCATTTTTGGGGAAAAATTATTCTTTGCCTGATCGTTTATTTATCGCGTTAAACGGCGTCTATGCATGCCCTGGGACTGATATATGTGGTGTACCGGCGCCTTCCAGACTTTTATTTTTCGTCGAAAAAATGATATTTTCATGGGCTATTTCCGCTTACGCTTTTTTCCATTTTTTGGGGAAAATTATTTTTTGCCGGATCGTTTATTTATCGCGTTAAACGGCGTCTACGCATGCCCGGGGACTGATATATGTGGTGTACCGGCGCCTTCCAGACACTTTTATTTTTCGTCGAAAAAATGATATTTTCATGGGCTATAGGCTTACCGTTTTTTCCATTTTTGGGGGAAAATTATTCTTTGCCTGATGGTTTATTTATCGCGTTAAACGGCGTCTACGCATGCCCGGGGACTGATATATGTGGTGTACCGGCGCCTTCCAAACACCTTTATTTTTCGTCGAAAAAATGATATTTTCATGGGCTTACCGTTTTTTCCATTTTTTGGGAGAAAATTATTTGTTTCCGGATCGTTTATTTATCGCGTTAAACGGCGTCTACGCATGCCCGGGGACTGATATATGTGGTGTACCGGCGCCTTCCAGACACTTTTATTTTTCGTCGAAAAAATGATATTTTCATGGGCTATAGGCTTACCGTTTTTTCCATTTTTGGGGGAAAATTATTTTTTGCCGGATCGTTTATTTATCGCGTTAAACGGCGTCTACGCATGCCCGGGGACTGATATATGTGGTGTACCGGCGCCTTCCAGACACTTTTATTTTTCGTCGAAAAAATGATGTTTTCATGGGCTATAGGCTTACCGTTTTTTCCACTTTTGGGGGAAAATTATTTTTGCCGGATCGTTTATTTATCGCGTTAAACGGCGTCTGCGCATACCCGGGGACTGATATATGTGGTGTACCGGCGCCTTCCAGACACTTTTATTTTTCGTCGAAAAAATATTTTCATGGGCTATAGGCTTACCGTTTTTTCCATTTTTGGGGGAAAATTATTTTTTGCCGGATCGTTTATTTATCGCGTTAAACGGCGTCTACGCATGCCCGGGGACTGATATATGTGGTGTACCGGCGCCTTCCAGACACTTTTATTTTTCGTCGAAAAAATGATATTTTCATGGGCTATAGGCTTACCGTTTTTTCCATTTTGGGGGGAAAATTATTCTTTGCCTGATCGTTTATTTATCGCGTTAAACGGCGTCTACGCATGCCCGGGGACTGATATATGTGGTGTACCGGCGCCTTCCAGACACTTTTATTTTTCGTCGAAAAAATGATATTTTCATGGGCTATAGGCTTACCGTTTTTTCCATTTTTGGGAGAAAATTATTTTTTGCCGGATCGTTTATTTATCGCGTTAAACGGCGTCTACGCATGCCCGGGGACTGATATATGTGGTGTACCGGCGCCTTCCAGACACTTTTATTTTTCGTCGAAAAAATGATATTTTCATGGGCTATAGGCTTACCGTTTTTTCCATTTTTGGGGGAAAATTATTTTTTGCCGGATCGTTTATTTATCGTGTTAAACGGCGTCTACGCATGCCCGGGGACTGATATATATGGTGTACCGGCGCCTTCCAGACACTTTTATTTTTCGCCGAAAAAATGATATTTTCATGGGCTATAGGCTTACCGTTTTTTCCATTTTTGGGGGAAAATTATTCTTTGCCTGATCGTTTATTTATCGCGTTAAACGGCGTCTACGCATGCCCGGGGACTGATATATGTGGTGTACCGGCGCCTTCCAGACACTTTTATTTTTCGTCGAAAAGATATTTTCATGGGCTATAGGCTTACCGTTTTTTCCATTTTTGGGGGAAAATTATTTTTTGCCGGATCGTTTATTTATCGCGTTAAACGGCGTCTACGCATGCCCGGGGACTAATATATGTGGTGTACCGGCGCCTTCCAGACACTTTTATTTTTCGTCGAAAAAATGATATTTTCATGGGCTATATATAGGCTTACCGTTTTTCCATTTTTGGGGGAAAATTATTTTTTGCCGGATCGTTTATTTATCGCGTTAAACGGCGTCTACGCATGCCCGGGGACTGATATATGTGGTGTACCGGCGCCTTCCAGACACTTTTATTTTTCGTCGAAAAAATGATATTTTCATGGGCTATAGGCTTACCGTTTTTTCCATTTTTGGGAGAAAATTATTTTTTGCCGGATCGTTTATTTATCGCGTTAAACGGCGTCTACGCATGCCCGGGGACTGATATATGTGGTGTACCGGCGCCTTCCAGACACTTTTATTTTTCGTCGAAAAAATGATATTTTCATGGGCTATAGGCTTACCGTTTTTTCCATTTTTGGGGGAAAATTATTTTTTGCCGGATCGTTTATTTATCGCGTTAAACGGCGTCTACGCATGCCCGGGGACTGATATATGTGGTGTACCGGCGCCTTCCAGACACTTTTATTTTTCGTCGAAAAAATGATATTTTCATGGGCTATGGCTTACCGTTTTTTCCATTTTTGGGGGAAAATTATTCTTTGCCTGATCGTTTATTTATCGCGTTAAACGGCGTCTACGCATGCCCGGGGACTGATATATGTGGTGTACCAGCGCCTTCCAGACACTTTTATTTTTCGTCGAAAAAATGATATTTTCATGGGCTATAGGCTTACCGTTTTTTCCATTTTTGGGAGAAAATTATTTTTTGCCGGATCGTTTATTTATCGCGTTAAACGGCGTCTACGCATGCCCGGGGACTGATATATGTGGTGTACCGGCGCCTTCCAGACACTTTTATTTTTCGTCGAAAAAATGATATTTTCATGGGCTATAGGTTTACCGTTTTTTCCATTTTTGGGAGAAAATTATTTTTTGCCGGATCGTTTATTTATCGCGTTAAACGGCGTCTACGCATGCCCGGGGACTGATATATGTGGTGTACCGGCGCCTTCCAGACATTTTTATTTTTCGTCGAAAAAATGATGTTTTCATGGGCTATATAGGCTTACCGTTTTTTCCACTTTTGGGGGAAAATTATTTTTTGCCGGATCGTTTATTTATCGCGTTAAACGGCGTCTGCGCATACCCGGGGACTGATATATGTGGTGTACCGGCGCCTTCCAGACACTTTTATTTTTCGTCGAAAAAATGATATTTTCATGGGCTATAGGCTTACCGTTTTTTCCATTTTTGGGGGAAAATTATTCCTTGCCTGATCGTTTATTTATCGCGTTAAACGGCATCTACGCATGCCCGGGGACTGATATATGTGGTGTACCGGCGCCTTCCAGACATTTTTATTTTTCGTCGAAAAAATGATGTTTTCATGGGCTATAGGCTTACCGTTTTTTCCATTTTTGGGGGAAAATTATTTTTTGCCGGATCGTTTATTTATCGCGTTAAACGGCGTCTGCGCATGCCCGGGGACTGATATATGTGGTGTACCGGCGCCTTCCAGACACTTTTATTTTTCGTCGAAAAAATGATATTTTCATGGGCTATAGGCTTACCGTTTTTTCCATTTTTGGGAGAAAATTATTCTTTGCCTGATCGTTTATTTATCGCGTTAAACGGCATCTACGCATGCCCGGGGACTGATATATGTGGTGTACCGGCGCCTTCAAGACACTTTTATTTTTCGTCGAAAAAATGATATTTTCATGGGCTATAGGCTTACCGTTTTTTCCATTTTTGGGAGAAAATTATTTTTTGCCGGATCGTTTATTTATCGCGTTAAACGGCGTCTACGCATGCGCGGGGACTTATATATATGGTGTACCGGCGCCTTCCAGACACTTTTATTTTTCGTCGAAAAAATGATATTTTCATGGGCTATAGGCTTACCGTTTTTTCCATTTTTGGGGGAAAATTATTTTTTGCCGGATCGTTTATTTATCGCGTTAAACGGCGTCTACGCATGCCCGGGGACTGATATATGTGGTGTACCGGCGCCTTCCAGACACTTTTATTTTTCGTCGAAAAAATGATATTTTCATGGGCTATAGGCTTACCGTTTTTTCCATTTTGGGGGGAAAATTATTCTTTGCCTGATCGTTTATTTATCGCGTTAAACGGCGTCTACGCATGCCCGGGGACTGATATATGTGGTGTACCGGCGCCTTCCAGACACTTTTATTTTTCGTCAAAAAAATGATATTTTCATGGGGTATAGGCTTACCGTTTTTTCCATTTTTGGGGGAAAATTATTTTTTGCCGGATCGTTTATTTATCGCGTTAAACGGCGTCTGCGCATGCCCGGGGACTGATATATGTGGTGTACCGGCGCCTTCCAGACACTTTTATTTTTCGTCGAAAAAATGATATTTTCATGGGCTATAGGCTTACCGTTTTTTCCATTTTTGGGGGAAAATTATTCTTTGCCTGATCGTTTATTTATCGCGTTAAACGGCATCTACGCATGCCCGGGGACTGATATATGTGGTGTACCGGCGCCTTCAAGACACTTTTATTTTTCGTCGAAAAAATGATATTTTCATGGGCTATAGGCTTACCGTTTTTTCCATTTTTGGGAGAAAATTATTTTTTGCCGGATCGTTTATTTATCGCGTTAAACGGCGTCTACGCATGCGCGGGGACTTATATATGTGGTGTACCGGCGCCTTCCAGACACTTTTATTTTTCGTCGAAAAAATGATATTTTCATGGGCTATAGGCTTACCGTTTTTTCCATTTTTGGGGGAAAATTATTTTTTGCCGGATCGTTTATTTATCGCGTTAAACGGCGTCTACGCATGCCCGGGGACTGATATATGTGGTGTACCGGCGCCTTCCAGACACTTTTATTTTTCGTCGAAAAAATGATATTTTCATGGGCTATAGGCTTACCGTTTTTTCCATTTTGGGGGGAAAATTATTCTTTGCCTGATCGTTTATTTATCGCGTTAAACGGCGTCTACGCATGCCCGGGGACTGATATATGTGGTGTACCGGCGCCTTCCAGACACTTTTATTTTTCGTCGAAAAAATGATATTTTCATGGGCTATAGGCTTACCGTTTTTTCCATTTTTGGGAGAAAATTATTTTTTGCCGGATCGTTTATTTATCGCGTTAAACGGCGTCTACGCATGCGCGGGGACTGATATATGTGGTGTACCGGCGCCTTCCAGACACTTTTATTTTTCGTCGAAAAAATGATATTTTCATGGGCTATAGGCTTACCGTTTTTTCCATTTTGGGGGGAAAATTATTCTTTGCCTGATCGTTTATTTATCGCGTTAAACGGCGTCTACGCATGCCCGGGGACTGATATATGTGGTGTACCGGCGCCTTCCAGACACTTTTATTTTTCGTCAAAAAAATGATATTTTCATGGGCTATAGGCTTACCGTTTTTTCCATTTTTGGGGGAAAATTATTCTTTGCCTGATCGTTTATTTATCGCGTTAAACGGCATCTACGCATGCCCGGGGGCTGATATATGTGGTGTACCGGCGCCTTCCAGACATTTTTATTTTTTGTCGAAAAAATGATGTTTTCATGGGCTATAGGCTTACCGTTTTTTCCATTTTTGGGGGAAAATTATTTTTTGCCGGATCGTTTATTTATCGCGTTAAACGGCGTCTGCGCATGCCCGGGGACTGATATATGTGGTGTACCGGCGCCTTCCAGACACTTTTATTTTTCGTCGAAAAAATGATATTTTCATGGGTTATAGGCTTACCGTTTTTTCCATTTTTGGGGGAAAATTATTCTTTGCCTGATCGTTTATTTATCGCGTTAAACGGCATCTACGCATGCCCGGGGACTGATATATGTGGTGTACCGGCGCCTTCAAGACACTCTTATTTTTCGTCGAAAAAATGATATTTTCATGGGCTATAGGCTTACGGTTTTTTCCATTTTTGGGAGAAAATTATTTTTTGCCGGATCGTTTATTTATCGCGTTAAACGGCGTCTACGCATGCGCGGGGACTTATATATATGGTGTACCGGCGCCTTCCAGACACTTTTATTTTTCGTCGAAAAAATGATATTTTCATGGGCTATAGGCTTACCGTTTTTTCCATTTTTGGGGGAAAATTATTTTTTGCCGGATCGTTTATTTATCGCGTTAAACGGCGTCTACGCATGCCCGGGGACTGATATATGTGGTGTACCGGCGCCTTCCAGACACTTTTATTTTTCGTCGAAAAAATGATATTTTCATGGGCTATAGGCTTACCGTTTTTTCCATTTTGGGGGGAAAATTATTCTTTGCCTGATCGTTTATTTATCGCGTTAAACGGCGTCTACGCATGCCCGGGGACTGATATATGTGGTGTACCGGCGCCTTCCAGACACTTTTATTTTTCGTCGAAAAAATGATATTTTCATGGGCTATAGGCTTACCGTTTTTTCCATTTTTGGGAGAAAATTATTTTTTGCCGGATCGTTTATTTATCGCGTTAAACGGCGTCTACGCATGCGCGCGGACTGATATATGTGGTGTACCAGCGCCTTCCAGACACTTTTATTTTTCGTCGAAAAAATGATATTTTCATGGGCTATAGGCTTACCGTTTTTTCCATTTTGGGGGGAAAATTATTCTTTGCCTGATCGTTTATTTATCGCGTTATACGGCGTCTACGCATGCCCGGGGACTGATATATGTGGTGTACCGGCGCCTTCCAGACACTTTTATTTTTCGTCGAAAAAATGATATTTTCATGGGCTATAGGCTTACCGTTTTTTCCATTTTTGGGAGAAAATTATTTTTTGCCGGATCGTTTATTTATCGCGTTAAACGGCGTCTACGCATGCGCGGGGACTTATATATATGGTGTACCGGCGCCTTCCAGACACTTTTATTTTTCGTCGAAGAAATGATATTTTCATGCGCTATAGGCTTACCGTTTTTTCCATTTTTGGGAGAAAATTATTTTTTGCCGGATCGTTTATTTATCGCGTTAAACGGCGTCTACGCATGCCCGGGGACTGATATATGTGGTGTACCGGCGTCTTCCAGACACTTTTATTTTTTGTCGAAAAAATGATATTTTCATGGGCTATAGGCTTACCGTTTTTTCCATTTTTGGGGGAAAATTATTTTTTGCCGGATCGTTTATTTATCGCGTTAAACGGCGTCTACGCATGCCCGGGGACTGATATATGTGGTGTACCGGCGCCTTCCAGACACTTTTATTTTTCGTCGAAAAAATGATATTTTCATGGGCTATAGGCTTACCGTTTTTTCCATTTTTGGGAGAAAATCATTTTTTGCCGGATCGTTTATTTATCGCGTTAAACGGCGTCTACGCATGCCCGGGGACTGATATATGTGGTGTACCGGCGCCTTCCAGACACTTTTATTTTTCGTCGAAAAAATGATATTTTCATGGGCTATAGGCTTACCGTTTTTTCCATTTTTGGGAGAAAATTATTTTTTGCCGGATCGTTTATTTATCGCGTTAAACGGCGTCTACGCATGCCCGGGGACTGATATATGTGGTGTACCGGCGCCTTCCAGACACTTTTATTTTTCGTCGAAAAAATGATATTTTCATGGGCTATAGGCTTACAGTTTTTTCCATTTTTGGGGGAAAATTATTTTTTGCCGGATCGTTTATTTATCGCGTTAAACGGCGTCTACGCATGCCCGGGGACTGATATATGTGGTGTACCGGCGCCTTCCAGACACTTTTATTTTTCGTCGAAAAAATGATATTTTCATGGGTATAGGCTTACCGTTTTTTCCATTTTTGGGGGAAAATTATTCTTTGCCTGATCGTTTATTTATCGCGTTAAACGGCATCTACGCATGCCCGGGGACTGATATATGTGGTGTACCGGCGCCTTCCAGACACTTTTATTTTCGTCGAAAAAATGATATTTTCATGGGCTATAGGCTTACCGTTTTTTCCATTTTTGGGAGAAAATTATTTTTTGCCGGATCGTTTATTTATCGCGTTAAACGGCGTCTACGCATGCGCGGGGACTTATATATATGGTGTACCGGCGCCTTCCAGACACTTTTATTTTTCGTCGAAAAAATGATATTTTCATGGGCTATAGGCTTACCGTTTTTTCCATTTTTGGGAGAAAATTATTTTTTGCCGGATCGTTTATTTATCGCGTTAAACGGCGTCTACGCATGCCCGGGGACTGATATATGTGGTGTACCGGCGCCTTCCAGACACTTTTATTTTTCGTCGAAAAAATGATGTTTTCATGGGCTATAGGCTTACCGTTTTTTCCATTTTTGGGGGAAAATTATTCTTTGCCTGATCGTTATCTATCGCGCTAAACGGCGTCTACGCATGCCCGGGGACTGATATATGTGGTGTACCGGCGCCTTCCAGACACTTTCATTTTTCGTCGAAAAAATGATATTTTCATGGGCTATAGGCTTACCGTTTTTTCCATTTTGGGGGGAAAATTATTCTTTGCCTGATCGTTTATTTATCGCGTTAAACGGCGTCTACGCATGCCCGGGGACTGATATATCATATTTTCTTACCGTTTTTTCCATTTTTGGGGGAAAATTATTTTTTGCCGGATCGTTTATTTATCGCGTTAAACGGCGTCTACGCATGCCCGGGGACTGATATATGTGGTGTACCGGCGCCTTCCAGACACTTTTATTTTTCGTCGAAGAAATGATATTTTCATGCGCTATAGGCTTACCATTTTTTCCATTTTTGGGAGAAAATTATTTTTTGCCGGATCGTTTATTTATCGCGTTAAACGGCGTCTACGCATGCCCGGGGACTGATATATGTGGTGTACCGGCGTCTTCCAGACACTTTTATTTTTCGTCGAAAAAATGATATTTTCATGGGCTATAGGCTTACCGTTTTTTCCATTTTTGGGGGAAAATTATTTTTTGCCGGATCGTTTATTTATCGCGTTAAACGGCGTCTACGCATGCCCGGGGACTGATATATGTGGTGTACCGGCGCCTTCCAGACACTTTTATTTTTCGTCGAAAAAATGATATTTTCATGGGCTATAGGCTTACCGTTTTTTCCATTTTTGGGAGAAAATCATTTTTTGCCCGATCGTTTATTTATCGCGTTAAACGGCGTCTACGCATGCCCGGGGACTGATATATGTGGTGTACCGGCGCCTTCCAGACACTTTTATTTTTCGTCGAAAAAATGATATTTTCATGGGCTATAGGCTTACCGTTTTTTCCATTTTTGGGAGAAAATTATTTTTTGCCGGATCGTTTATTTATCGCGTTAAACGGCGTCTACGCATGCCCGGGGACTGATATATGTGGTGTACCGGCGCCTTCCAGACACTTTTATTTTTCGTCGAAAAAATGATATTTTCATGGGCTATAGGCTTACAGTTTTTTCCATTTTTGGGGGAAAATTATTTTTTGCCGGATCGTTTATTTATCGCGTTAAACGGCGTCTACGCATGCCCGGGGACTGATATATGTGGTGTACCGGCGCCTTCCAGACACTTTTATTTTTCGTCGAAAAAATGATATTTTCATGGGTATAGGCTTACCGTTTTTTCCATTTTTGGGGGAAAATTATTCTTTGCCTGATCGTTTATTTATCGCGTTAAACGGCATCTACGCATGCCCGGGGACTGATATATGTGGTGTACCGGCGCCTTCCAGACACTTTTATTTTCGTCGAAAAAATGATATTTTCATGGGCTATAGGCTTACCGTTTTTTCCATTTTTGGGAGAAAATTATTTTTTGCCGGATCGTTTATTTATCGCGTTAAACGGCGTCTACGCATGCGCGGGGACTTATATATATGGTGTACCGGCGCCTTCCAGACACTTTTATTTTTCGTCGAAAAAATGATATTTTCATGGGCTATAGGCTTACCGTTTTTTCCATTTTTGGGAGAAAATTATTTTTTGCCGGATCGTTTATTTATCGCGTTAAACGGCGTCTACGCATGCCCGGGGACTGATATATGTGGTGTACCGGCGCCTTCCAGACACTTTTATTTTTCGTCGAAAAAATGATGTTTTCATGGGCTATAGGCTTACCGTTTTTTCCATTTTTGGGGGAAAATTATTCTTTGCCTGATCGTTATCTATCGCGCTAAACGGCGTCTACGCATGCCCGGGGACTGATATATGTGGTGTACCGGCGCCTTCCAGACACTTTCATTTTTCGTCGAAAAAATGATATTTTCATGGGCTATAGGCTTACCGTTTTTTCCATTTTTGGGAGAAAATTATTTTTTGCCGGATCGTTTATTTATCGCGTTAAACGGCGTCTACGCATGCCCGGGGACTGATATATGTGGTGTACGGGCGCCTTCCAGACACTTTTATTTTTCGTCGAAAAAATGATATTTTCATGGGCTATAGGCTTACCGTTTTTTCCATTTTTTGGGGGAAATTATTCTTTCCCTGATCGTTTATCTATCGCGCTAAACGGCGTCTACGCATGCCCGGAGACTGATATATGTGGTGTACCGGCGCCTTCCAGACACTTTTATTTTTCGTCGAAAAAATGATATTTTCATGGGCTATATAGGCTTACCGTTTTTTCCATTTTTGGGGGAAAATTATTCTTTGCCTGATCGTTTATCTATCGCGCTAAACGGCGTCTACGAATGCCCGGGGACTGATATATGTGGTGTACCGGCGCCTTCCAGACACTTTTATTTTTCGTCGAAAAAATGATATTTTCATGGGCTGTAGGCTTACCGTTTTTTCCATTTTTTGAGGAAAATTATTCTTTGCCTGATCGTTTATTTATCGCGTTAAACGGCGTCTACGCATGCCCGGGGACTGATATATGTGGTGTACCGGCGCCTTCCAGACACTTTTATTTTTCGTCGAAAAAATGATATTTTCATGGGCTATAGGCTTACCGTTTTTTCCATTTTTGGGAGAAAATTATTTTTTGCCGGATCGTTTATTTATCGCGTTAAACGGCGTCTACGCATGCCCGGGGACTGATATATGTGGTGTACCGGCGCCTTCCAGACATTTTTATTTTTCGTCGAAAAAATGATGTTTTCATGGGCTATAGGCTTACCGTTTTTTCCACTTTTGGGGGAAAATTATTTTTTGCCGGATCGTTTATTTATCGCGTTAAACGGCGTCTGCGCATACCCGGGGACTGATATATGTGGTGTACCGGCGCCTTCCAGACACTTTTATTTTTCGTCGAAAAAATGATATTTTCATGGGCTATAGGCTTACCGTTTTTTCCATTTTTGGGGGAAAATTATTTTTTGCCGGATCGTTTATTTATCGCGTTAAACGGCGTCTACGCATGCCCGGGGACTGATATATGTGGTGTACCGGCGCCTTCCAGACATTTTTATTTTTCGTCGAAAAAATGATGTTTTCATGGGCTATAGGCTTACCGTTTTTTCCACTTTTGGGGGAAAATTATTTTTTGCCGGATCGTTTATTTATCGCGTTAAACGGCGTCTGCGCATACCCGGGGACTGATATATGTGGTGTACCGGCGCCTTCCAAACACCTTTATTTTTCGTCGAAAAAATGATATTTTCATGGGCTTACCGTTTTTTCCATTTTTGGGAGAAAATTATTTGTTTCCGGATCGTTTATTTATCGCGTTAAACGGCGTCTACGCATGCCCGGGGACTGATATATGTGGTGTACCGGCGCCTTCCAGACACTTTTATTTTTCGTCGAAAAAATGATATTTTCATGGGCTATAGGCTTACCGTTTTTTCCATTTTTGGGAGAAAATTATTTTTTGCCGGATCGTTTATTTATCGCGTTAAACGGCGTCTACGCATGCCCGGGGACTGATATATGTGGTGTACCGGCGCCTTCCAGACACTTTTATTTTTCGTCGAAAAAATGATATTTTCATGGGCTATAGGCTTACAGTTTTTTCCATTTTTGGGGGAAAATTATTTTTTGCCGGATCGTTTATTTATCGCGTTAAACGGCGTCTACGCATGCCCGGGGACTGATATATGTGGTGTACCGGCGCCTTCCAGACACTTTTATTTTTCGTCGAAAAAATGATATTTTCATGGGTATAGGCTTACCGTTTTTTCCATTTTTGGGGGAAAATTATTCTTTGCCTGATCGTTTATTTATCGCGTTAAACGGCATCTACGCATGCCCGGGGACTGATATATGTGGTGTACCGGCGCCTTCCAGACACTTTTATTTTCGTCGAAAAAATGATATTTTCATGGGCTATAGGCTTACCGTTTTTTCCATTTTTGGGAGAAAATTATTTTTTGCCGGATCGTTTATTTATCGCGTTAAACGGCGTCTACGCATGCGCGGGGACTTATATATATGGTGTACCGGCGCCTTCCAGACACTTTTATTTTTCGTCGAAAAAATGATATTTTCATGGGCTATAGGCTTACCGTTCTTTCCATTTTTGGGAGAAAATTATTTTTTGCCGGATCGTTTATTTATCGCGTTAAACGGCGTCTACGCATGCCCGGGGACTGATATATGTGGTGTACCGGCGCCTTCCAGACACTTTTATTTTTCGTCGAAAAAATGATGTTTTCATGGGCTATAGGCTTACCGTTTTTTCCATTTTGGGGGGAAAATTATTCTTTGCCTGATCGTTATCTATCGCGCTAAACGGCGTCTACGCATGCCCGGGGACTGATATATGTGGTGTACCGGCGCCTTCCAGACACTTTCATTTTTCGTCGAAAAAATGATATTTTCATGGGCTATAGGCTTACCGTTTTTTCCATTTTTGGGAGAAAATTATTTTTTGCCGGATCGTTTATTTATCGCGTTAAACGGCGTCTACGCATGCCCGGGGACTGATATATGTGGTGTACGGGCGCCTTCCAGACACTTTTATTTTTCGTCGAAAAAATGATATTTTCATGGGCTATAGGCTTACCGTTTTTTCCATTTTTGGGGGGAAATTATTCTTTCCCTGATCGTTTATCTATCGCGCTAAACGGCGTCTACGCATGCCCGGAGACTGATATATGTGGTGTACCGGCGCCTTCCAGACACTTTTATTTTTCGTCGAAAAAATGATATTTTCATGGGCTATATAGGCTTACCGTTTTTTCCATTTTTGGGGGAAAATTATTCTTTGCCTGATCGTTTATCTATCGCGCTAAACGGCGTCTACGAATGCCCGGGGACTGATATATGTGGTGTACCGGCGCCTTCCAGACACTTTTATTTTTCGTCGAAAAAATGATATTTTCATGGGCTGTAGGCTTACCGTTTTTTCCATTTTTTGAGGAAAATTATTCTTTGCCTGATCGTTTATTTATCGCGTTAAACGGCGTCTACGCATGCCCGGGGACTGATATATGTGGTGTACCGGCGCCTTCCAGACACTTTTATTTTTCGTCGAAAAAATGATATTTTCATGGGCTTACCGTTTTTTCCATTTTTGGGAGAAAATTATTTTTTGCCGGATCGTTTATTTATCGCGTTAAACGGCGTCTACGCATGCCCGGGGACTGATATATGTGGTGTACCGGCGCCTTCCAGACATTTTTATTTTTCGTCGAAAAAATGATGTTTTCATGGGCTATAGGCTTACCGTTTTTTCCACTTTTGGGGGAAAATTATTTTTTGCCGGATCGTTTATTTATCGCGTTAAACGGCGTCTGCGCATACCCGGGGACTGATATATGTGGTGTACCGGCGCCTTCCAGACACTTTTATTTTTCGTCGAAAAAATGATATTTTCATGGGCTATAGGCTTACCGTTTTTTCCATTTTTGGGGGAAAATTATTTTTTGCCGGATCGTTTATTTATCGCGTTAAACGGCGTCTACGCATGCCCGGGGACTGATATATGTGGTGTACCGGCGCCTTCCAGACATTTTTATTTTTCGTCGAAAAAATGATGTTTTCATGGGCTATAGGCTTACCGTTTTTTCCACTTTTGGGGGAAAATTATTTTTTGCCGGATCGTTTATTTATCGCGTTAAACGGCGTCTGCGCATACCCGGGGACTGATATATGTGGTGTACCGGCGCCTTCCAAACACCTTTATTTTTCGTCGAAAAAATGATATTTTCATGGGCTTACCGTTTTTTCCATTTTTGGGAGAAAATTATTTGTTTCCGGATCGTTTATTTATCGCGTTAAACGGCGTCTACGCATGCCCGGGGACTGATATATGTGGTGTACCGGCGCCTTCCAGACACTTTTATTTTTCGTCGAAAAAATGATGTTTTCATGGGCTATAGGCTTACCGTTTTTTCCATTTTGGGGGGAAAATTATTCTTTGCCTGATCGTTATCTATCGCGCTAAACGGCGTCTACGCATGCCCGGGGACTGATATATGTGGTGTACCGGCGCCTTCCAGACACTTTCATTTTTCGTCGAAAAAATGATATTTTCATGGGCTATAGGCTTACCGTTTTTTCCATTTTTGGGAGAAAATTATTTTTTGCCGGATCGTTTATTTATCGCGTTAAACGGCGTCTACGCATGCCCGGGGACTGATATATGTGGTGTACGGGCGCCTTCCAGACACTTTTATTTTTCGTCGAAAAAATGATATTTTCATGGGCTATAGGCTTACCGTTTTTTCCATTTTTGGGGGGAAATTATTCTTTCCCTGATCGTTTATCTATCGCGCTAAACGGCGTCTACGCATGCCCGGAGACTGATATATGTGGTGTACCGGCGCCTTCCAGACACTTTTATTTTTCGTCGAAAAAATGATATTTTCATGGGCTATATAGGCTTACCGTTTTTTCCATTTTTGGGGGAAAATTATTCTTTGCCTGATCGTTTATCTATCGCGCTAAACGGCGTCTACGAATGCCCGGGGACTGATATATGTGGTGTACCGGCGCCTTCCAGACACTTTTATTTTTCGTCGAAAAAATGATATTTTCATGGGCTGTAGGCTTACCGTTTTTTCCATTTTTTGAGGAAAATTATTCTTTGCCTGATCGTTTATTTATCGCGTTAAACGGCGTCTACGCATGCCCGGGGACTGATATATGTGGTGTACCGGCGCCTTCCAGACACTTTTATTTTTCGTCGAAAAAATGATATTTTCATGGGCTTACCGTTTTTTCCATTTTTGGGAGAAAATTATTTTTTGCCGGATCGTTTATTTATCGCGTTAAACGGCGTCTACGCATGCCCGGGGACTGATATATGTGGTGTACCGGCGCCTTCCAGACATTTTTATTTTTCGTCGAAAAAATGATGTTTTCATGGGCTATAGGCTTACCGTTTTTTCCACTTTTGGGGGAAAATTATTTTTTGCCGGATCGTTTATTTATCGCGTTAAACGGCGTCTGCGCATACCCGGGGACTGATATATGTGGTGTACCGGCGCCTTCCAGACACTTTTATTTTTCGTCGAAAAAATGATATTTTCATGGGCTATAGGCTTACCGTTTTTTCCATTTTTGGGGGAAAATTATTTTTTGCCGGATCGTTTATTTATCGCGTTAAACGGCGTCTACGCATGCCCGGGGACTGATATATGTGGTGTACCGGCGCCTTCCAGACATTTTTATTTTTCGTCGAAAAAATGATGTTTTCATGGGCTATAGGCTTACCGTTTTTTCCACTTTTGGGGGAAAATTATTTTTTGCCGGATCGTTTATTTATCGCGTTAAACGGCGTCTGCGCATACCCGGGGACTGATATATGTGGTGTACCGGCGCCTTCCAAACACCTTTATTTTTCGTCGAAAAAATGATATTTTCATGGGCTTACCGTTTTTTCCATTTTTGGGAGAAAATTATTTGTTTCCGGATCGTTTATTTATCGCGTTAAACGGCGTCTACGCATGCCCGGGGACTGATATATGTGGTGTACCGGCGCCTTCCAGACACTTTTATTTTTCGTCGAAAAAATGATATTTTCATGGGCTATAGGCTTACCGTTTTTTCCATTTTTGGGAGAAAATTATTTTTTTCCGGATCGTTTATTTATCGCGTTAAACGGCGTCTACGCATGCCCGGGGACTGATATATGTGGTGTACCGGCGCCTTCCAGACACTTTTATTTTTCGTCGAAAAAATGATATTTTCATGGGCTATAGGCTTACCGTTTTTTCCATTTTTGGGGGAAAATTATTTTTTGCCGGATCGTTTGTTTATCGCGTTAAACGGCGTCTACGCATGCCCGGGGACTGATATATGTGGTGTACCGGCGCCTTCCAGACACATTTATTTTTCGTCGAAAAAATGATATTTTCATGGGCTATAGGCTTACCGTTTTTTCCATTTTTGGGAGAAAATTATTTTTTGCCGGATCGTTTATTTATCGCGTTAAACGGCGTCTGCGCATACCCGGGGACTGATATATGTGGTGTACCGGCGCCTTCCAGACACTTTTATTTTTCGTCGAAAAAATCATATTTTCATGGGCTATAGGCTTACCGTTTTTTCCATTTTTGGGGGAAAATTATTTTTTGCCGGATCGTTTATTTATCGCGTTAAACGGCGTCTACGCATGCCCGGGGACTGATATATGTGGTGTACCGGCGCCTTCCAGACACTTTTATTTTTCGTCGAAAAAATGATATTTTCATGGGCTATAAGGCTTACCGTTTTTTCCATTTTGGGGGGAAAATTATTCTTTGCCTGATCGTTTATTTATCGCGTTAAACGGCGTCTACGCATGACCGGGGACTGATATATGTGGTGTACCGGCGCCTTCCAGACACTTTTATTTTTCGTCGAAAAAATGATATGTTCATGGGCTATAGGCTTACCGTTTTTTCCATTTTTGGGAGAAAATTATTTTTTGCCGGATCGTTTATTTATCGCGTTAAACGGCGTCTACGCATGCCCGGGGCTGATATATGTGGTGTACCGGCGCCTTCCAGACACTTTTATTTTTCGTCGAAAAAATGATGTTTTCATGGGTTATAGGCTTACCGTTTTTTCCACTTTTGGTGGAAAATTATTGCCGGATCGTTTACTTATCGCGTTAAACGGCGTCTGCGCATACCCGGGGACTGATATATGTGGTGTACCGGCGCCTTCCAGACACTTTTATTTTTCGTCGAAAAAATGATATTTTCATGGGCTATAGGCTTACCGTTTTTTCCATTTTTTGGGGAAAATTATTCTTTGCCTGATCGTTATCTATCGCGCTAAACGGCGTCTACGCATGCCCGGGGACTGATATATGTGGTGTACCGGCGCCTTCCAGACACTTTCATTTTTCGTCGAAAAAATGATATTTTCATGGGCTATAGGCTTACCGTTTTTTCCATTTTTGGGGGAAAATTATTCTTTGCCTGATCGTTTATTTATCGCGTTAAACGGCGTCTACGCATGCCCGGGGACTGATATATGTGGTGTACCGGCGCCTTCCAGACACTTTTATTTTTCGTCGAAAAAATGATATTTTCATGGGCTATAGGCTTACCGTTTTTTCCATTTTTGGGGGAAAATTATTTTTTGCCGGATCGTTTATTTATCGCGTTAAACTGCGTCTACGCATGCGCGGGGACTTATACATATGGTGTACCGGCGCCTTCCAGACACTTTTATTTTTCGTCGAAAAAATGATATTTTCATGGGCTATAGGCTTACCGTTTTTTCCATTTTTGGGAGAAAATTATTTTTTGCCGGATCGTTTATTTATCGCGTTAAACGGCGTCTACGCATGCCCGGGGACTGATATATGTGGTGTACCGGCGCCTTCCAGACACTTTTATTTTTCGTCGAAAAAATGATGTTTTCATGGGCTATAGGCTTACCGTTTTTTCCTCTTTTGGTGGAGAATTATTTTTTGCCGGATCGTTTATTTATCGCGTTAAACGGCGTCTGCGCATACCCGGGGACTGATATATGTGGTGTACCGGCGCCTTCCAGACACTTTTATTTTTCGTCGAATAAATGATATTTTCATGGGCTATAGGCTTACCGTTTTTTCCATTTTTGGGGGAAAATTATTCTTTGCCTGATCGTTATCTATCGCGCTAAACGGCGTCTACGCATGCCCGGGGACTGATATATGTGGTGTACCGGCGCCTTCCAGACACTTTCATTTTTCGTCGAAAAAATGATATTTTCATGGGCTATAGGCTTACCGTTTTTTCCATTTTTGGGGGAAAATTATTCTTTGCCTGATCGTTTATTTATCGCGTTAAACGGCGTCTACGCAAGCCCTGGGACTGATATATGTGGTGTACCGGCGCCTTCCAGACACTTTTATTTTTCGTCGAAAAAATGATATTTTCATGGGCTACAGGCTTACAGTTTTTTCCATTTTGGGGAGAAAATTATTTTTTGCCGGATCGTTTATTTATCGCGTTAAACGGCGTCTACGCATGCCCGGGGACTGATATATGTGGTGTACCGGCGTCTTCCAGACACTTTTATTTTTCGTCGAAAAAATGATATTTTCATGGGCTATAGGCTTACCGTTTTTTCCATTTTTGGGGGAAAATTATTTTTTGCCGGATCGTTTATTTATCGCGTTAAACGGCGTCTACGCATGCCCGGGGACTGATATATGTGGTGTACCGGCGCCTTCCAGACACTTTTATTTTTCGTCGAAAAAATGATATTTTCATGGGCTATAGGCTTACCGTTTTTTCCATTTTTGGGGGAAAATTATTCTTTGCCTGATCGTTTATTTATCGCGTTAAACGGCGTCAACGCAAGCCCTGGGACTGATATATGTGGTGTACCGGCGCCTTCCAGACACTTTTATTTTTCGTCGAAAAAATGATATTTTCATGGGCTACAGGCTTACAGTTTTTTCCATTTTTGGGAGAAAATTATTTTTTGCCGGATCGTTTATTTATCGCGTTAAACGGCGTCTACGCATGCCCGGGGACTGATATATGTGGTGTACCGGCGTCTTCCAGACACTTTTATTTTTCGTCGAAAAAATGATATTTTCATGGGCTATAGGCTTACCGTTTTTTCCATTTTTGGGGGAAAATTATTTTTTGCCGGATCGTTTATTTATCGCGTTAAACGGCGTCTACGCATGCCCGGGGACTGATATATGTGGTGTACCGGCGCCTTCCAGACACTTATATTTTTCGTCGAAAAAATGATATTTTCATGGGCTATAGGCTTACAGTTTTTTCCATTTTTGGGGGAAAATTATTTTTTGCCGGATCGTTTATTTATCGCGTTAAACGGCGTCTACGCATGCCCGGGGACTGATATATGTGGTGTACCGGCGCCTTCCAGACACTTTTATTTTTCGTCGAAAAAATGATATTTTCATGGGTATAGGCTTACCGTTTTTTCCATTTTTGGGGGAAAATTATTCTTTGCCTGATCGTTTATTTATCGCGTTAAACGGCATCTACGCATGCCCGGGGACTGATATATGTGGTGTACCGGCGCCTTCCAGACACTTTTATTTTCGTCGAAAAAATGATATTTTCACGCGAAGTCCGCTACCACGTCAGCCGGGGCGGCGACGGAGACCACCAAACGGTATAGGCTTACCGTTTTTTCCATTTTTGGGAGAAAATTATTTTTTGCCGGATCGTTTATTTATCGCGTTAAACGGCGTCTACGCATGCGCGGGGACTTATATATATGGTGTACCGGCGCCTTCCAGACACTTTTATTTTTCGTCGAAAAAATGATATTTTCATGGGCTATAGGCTTACCGTTTTTTCCATTTTTGGGAGAAAATTATTTTTTGCCGGATCGTTTATTTATCGCGTTAAACGGCGTCTACGCATGCCCGGGGACTGATATATGTGGTGTACCGGCGCCTTCCAGACACTTTTATTTTTCGTCGAAAAAATGATGTTTTCATGGGCTATAGGCTTACCGTTTTTTCCATTTTTGGGGGAAAATTATTCTTTGCCTGATCGTTATCTATCGCGCTAAACGGCGTCTACGCATGCCCGGGGACTGATATATGTGGTGTACCGGCGCCTTCCAGACACTTTCATTTTTCGTCGAAAAAATGATATTTTCATGGGCTATAGGCTTACCGTTTTTTCCATTTTTGGGAGAAAATTATTTTTTGCCGGATCGTTTATTTATCGCGTTAAACGGCGTCTACGCATGCCCGGGGACTGATATATGTGGTGTACGGGCGCCTTCCAGACACTTTTATTTTTCGTCGAAAAAATGATATTTTCATGGGCTATAGGCTTACCGTTTTTTCCATTTTTTGGGGGAAATTATTCTTTCCCTGATCGTTTATCTATCGCGCTAAACGGCGTCTACGCATGCCCGGAGACTGATATATGTGGTGTACCGGCGCCTTCCAGACACTTTTATTTTTCGTCGAAAAAATGATATTTTCATGGGCTATATAGGCTTACCGTTTTTTCCATTTTTGGGGGAAAATTATTCTTTGCCTGATCGTTTATCTATCGCGCTAAACGGCGTCTACGAATGCCCGGGGACTGATATATGTGGTGTACCGGCGCCTTCCAGACACTTTTATTTTTCGTCGAAAAAATGATATTTTCATGGGCTATAGGCTTACCGTTTTTTCCATTTTTTGAGGAAAATTATTCTTTGCCTGATCGTTTATTTATCGCGTTAAACGGCGTCTACGCATGCCCGGGGACTGATATATGTGGTGTACCGGCGCCTTCCAGACACTTTTATTTTTCGTCGAAAAAATGATATTTTCATGGGCTATAGGCTTACCGTTTTTTCCATTTTTGGGAGAAAATTATTTTTTGCCGGATCGTTTATTTATCGCGTTAAACGGCGTCTACGCATGCCCGGGGACTGATATATGTGGTGTACCGGCGCCTTCCAGACATTTTTATTTTTCGTCGAAAAAATGATGTTTTCATGGGCTATAGGCTTACCGTTTTTTCCACTTTTGGGGGAAAATTATTTTTTGCCGGATCGTTTATTTATCGCGTTAAACGGCGTCTGCGCATACCCGGGGACTGATATATGTGGTGTACCGGCGCCTTCCAGACACTTTTATTTTTCGTCGAAAAAATGATATTTTCATGGGCTATAGGCTTACCGTTTTTTCCATTTTTGGGGGAAAATTATTTTTTGCCGGATCGTTTATTTATCGCGTTAAACGGCGTCTACGCATGCCCGGGGACTGATATATGTGGTGTACCGGCGCCTTCCAGACATTTTTATTTTTCGTCGAAAAAATGATGTTTTCATGGGCTATAGGCTTACCGTTTTTTCCACTTTTGGGGGAAAATTATTTTTTGCCGGATCGTTTATTTAGCGCGTTAAACGGCGTCTGCGCATACCCGGGGACTGATATATGTGGTGTACCGGCGCCTTCCAAACACCTTTATTTTTCGTCGAAAAAATGATATTTTCATGGGCTTACCGTTTTTTCCATTTTTGGGAGAAAATTATTTGTTTCCGGATCGTTTATTTATCGCGTTAAACGGCGTCTACGCATGCCCGGGGACTGATATATGTGGTGTACCGGCGCCTTCCAGACACTTTTATTTTTCGTCGAAAAAATGATATTTTCATGGGCTATAGGCTTACCGTTTTTTCCATTTTTGGGAGAAAATTATTTTTTTCCGGATCGTTTATTTATCGCGTTAAACGGCGTCTACGCATGCCCGGGGACTGATATATGTGGTGTACCGGCGCCTTCCAGACACTTTTATTTTTCGTCGAAAAAATGATATTTTCATGGGCTATAGGCTTACCGTTTTTTCCATTTGTGGGGGAAAATTATTTTTTGCCGGATCGTTTGTTTATCGCGTTAAACGGCGTCTACGCATGCCCGGGGACTGATATATGTGGTGTACCGGCGCCTTCCAGACACATTTATTTTTCGTCGAAAAAATGATATTTTCATGGGCTATAGGCTTACCGTTTTTTCCATTTTTGGGAGAAAATTATTTTTTGCCGGATCGTTTATTTATCGCGTTAAACGGCGTCTGCGCATACCCGGGGACTGATATATGTGGTGTACCGGCGCCTTCCAGACACTTTTATTTTTCGTCGAAAAAATCATATTTTCATGGGCTATAGGCTTACCGTTTTTTCCATTTTTGGGGGAAAATTATTTTTTGCCGGATCGTTTATTTATCGCGTTAAACGGCGTCTACGCATGCCCGGGGACTGATATATGTGGTGTACCGGCGCCTTCCAGACACTTTTATTTTTCGTCGAAAAAATGATATTTTCATGGGCTATAGGCTTACCGTTTTTTCCATTTTGGGGGGAAAATTATTCTTTGCCTGATCGTTTATTTATCGCGTTAAACGGCGTCTACGCATGACCGGGGACTGATATATGTGGTGTACCGGCGCCTTCCAGACACTTTTATTTTTCGTCGAAAAAATGATATGTTCATGGGCTATAGGCTTACCGTTTTTTCCATTTTTGGGAGAAAATTATTTTTTGCCGGATCGTTTATTTATCGCGTTAAACGGCGTCTACGCATGCCCGGGGCTGATATATGTGGTGTACCGGCGCCTTCCAGACACTTTTATTTTTCGTCGAAAAAATGATGTTTTCATGGGTTATAGGCTTACCGTTTTTTCCACTTTTGGTGGAAAATTATTGCCGGATCGTTTACTTATCGCGTTAAACGGCGTCTGCGCATACCCGGGGACTGATATATGTGGTGTACCGGCGCCTTCCAGACACTTTTATTTTTCGTCGAAAAAATGATATTTTCATGGGCTATAGGCTTACCGTTTTTTCCATTTTTTGGGGAAAATTATTCTTTGCCTGATCGTTATCTATCGCGCTAAACGGCGTCTACGCATGCCCGGGGACTGATATATGTGGTGTACCGGCGCCTTCCAGACACTTTCATTTTTCGTCGAAAAAATGATATTTTCATGGGCTATAGGCTTACCGTTTTTTCCATTTTTGGGGGAAAATTATTCTTTGCCTGATCGTTTATTTATCGCGTTAAACGGCGTCTACGCATGCCCGGGGACTGATATATGTGGTGTACCGGCGCCTTCCAGACACTTATTTTTCGTCGAAAAAATGATATTTTCATGGGCTATAGGCTACCGTTTTTTCCATTTTTGCGGGAAAATTATTTTTTGCCGGATCGTTTATTTATCGCGTTAAACTGCGTCTACGCATGCGCGGGGACTTATACATATGGTGTACCGGCGCCTTCCAGACACTTTTATTTTTCGTCGAAAAAATGATATTTTCATGGGCTATAGGCTTACCGTTTTTTCCATTTTTGGGAGAAAATTATTTTTTGCCGGATCGTTTATTTATCGCGTTAAACGGCGTCTACGCATGCCCGGGGACTGATATATGTGGTGTACCGGCGCCTTCCAGACACTTTTATTTTTCGTCGAAAAAATGATGTTTTCATGGGCTATAGGCTTACCGTTTTTTCCTCTTTTGGTGGAGAATTATTTTTTGCCGGATCGTTTATTTATCGCGTTAAACGGCGTCTGCACATACCCGGAGACTGATATATGTGGTGTACCGGCGCCTTCCAGACACTTTTATTTTTCGTCGAAAAAATGATATTTTCATGGGCTATAGGCTTACCGTTTTTTCCATTTTTGGGGGAAAATTATTCTTTGCCTGATCGTTATCTATCGCGCTAAACGGCGTCTACGCATGCCCGGGGACTGATATATGTGGTGTACCGGCGCCTTCCAGACACTTTCATTTTTCGTCGAAAAAATGATATTTTCATGGGCTATAGGCTTACCGTTTTTTCCATTTTTGGGGGAAAATTATTCTTTGCCTGATCGTTTATTTATCGCGTTAAACGGCGTCTACGCAAGCCCTGGGACTGATATATGTGGTGTACCGGCGCCTTCCAGACACTTTTATTTTTCGTCGAAAAAATGATATTTTCATGGGCTACAGGCTTACAGTTTTTTCCATTTTTGGGGGAAAATTATTTTTTGCCGGATCGTTTATTTATCGCGTTAAACGGCGTCTACGCATGCGCGGGGACTTATATATATGGTGTACCGGCGCCTTCCAGACACTTTTATTTTTCGTCGAAAAAATGATATTTTCATGGGCTATAGGCTTACCGTTTTTTCCATTTTTGGGAGAAAATTATTTTTTGCCGGATCGTTTATTTATCGCGTTAAACGGCGTCTACGCATGCCCGGGGACTGATATATGTGGTGTACCGGCGCCTTCCAGACATTATTTTTCGTCGAAAAAATGATGTTTTCATGGGCTATAGGCTTACCGTTTTTTCCACTTTTGGGGGAAAATTATTTTTTGCCGGATCGTTTATTTATCGCGTTAAACGGCGTCTGCGCATACCCGGGGACTGATATATGTGGTGTACCGGCGCCTTCCAGACACTTTTATTTTTCGTCGAAAAAATGATATTTTCATGGGTTATAGGCTTACCGTTTTTTCCATTTTTGGGGGAAAATTATTTTTTGCCGGATCGTTTATTTATCGCGTTAAGCGGCGTCTACGCATGCCCGGGGACTGATATATGTGGTGTACCGGCGCCTTCCAGACATTTTTATTTTTCGTCGAAAAAATGATGTTTTCATGGGCTATAGGCTTACCGTTTTTTCCACTTTTGGGGGAAAATTATTTTTTGCCGGATCGTTTATTTATCGCGTTAAACGGCGTCTGCGCATACCCGGGGACTGATATATGTGGTGTACCGGCGCCTTCCAGACACTTTTATTTTTCGTCGAAAAAATGATATTTTCATGGGCTATAGGCTTACCGTTTTTTCCATTTTTGGGGGAAAATTATTTTTTGCCGGATCGTTTGTTTATCGCGTTAAACGGCGTCTACGCATGCCCGGGGACTGATATATGTGGTGTACCGGCGCCTTCCAGACACATTTATTTTTCGTCGAAAAAATCATATTTTCATGGGCTATAGGCTTACCGTTTTTTCCATTTTTGGGGGAAAATTATTTTTTGCCGGATCGTTTGTTTATCGCGTTAAACGGCGTCTACGCATGCCCGGGGACTGATATATGTGGTGTACCGGCGCCTTCCAGACACATTTATTTTTCGTCGAAAAAATGATATTTTCATGGGCTATAGGCTTACCGTTTTTTCCATTTTTGGGAGAAAATTATTTTTTGCCGGATCGTTTATTTATCGCGTTAAACGGCGTCTGTGCATACCCGGGGACTGATATATGTGGTGTACCGGCGCCTTCCAGACACTTTTATTTTTCGTCGAAAAAATCATATTTTCATGGGCTATAGGCTTACCGTGTTTTCCATTTTTGGGGGAAAATTATTTTTTGCCGGATCGTTTATTTATCGCGTTAAACGGCGTCTACGCATGCCCGGGGACTGATATATGTGGTGTACCGGCGCCTTCCAGACACTTTTATTTTTCGTCGAAAAAATGATATTTTCATGGGCTATAGGCTTACCGTTTTTTCCATTTTGGGGGGAAAATTATTCTTTGCCTGATCGTTTATTTATCGCGTTAAACGGCGTCTACGCATGACCAGGGACTGATATATGTGGTGTACCGGCGACTTCCAGACACTTTTATTTTTCGTCGAAAAAATGATATGTTCATGGGCTATAGGCTTACCGTTTTTTCCATTTTTGGGAGAAAATTATTTTTTGCCGGATCGTTTATTTATCGCGTTAAACGGCGTCTACGCATGCCCGGGGCTGATATATGTGGTGTACCGGCGCCTTCCAGACACTTTTATTTTTCGTCGAAAAAATGATGTTTTCATGGGTTATAGGCTTACCGTTTTTTCCACTTTTGGTGGAAAATTATTGCCGGATCGTTTACTTATCGCGTTAAACGGCGTCTGCGCATACCCGGGGACTGATATATGTGGTGTACCGGCGCCTTCCAGACACTTTTATTTTTCGTCGAAAAAATGATATTTTCATGGGCTATAGGCTTACCGTTTTTTCCATTTTTTGGGGAAAATTATTCTTTGCCTGATCGTTATCTATCGCGCTAAACGGCGTCTACGCATGCCCGGGGACTGATATATGTGGTGTACCGGCGCCTTCCAGACACTTTCATTTTTCGTCGAAAAAATGATATTTTCATGGGCTATAGGCTTACCGTTTTTTCCATTTTTGGGGGAAAATTATTCTTTGCCTGATCGTTTATTTATCGCGTTAAACGGCGTCTACGCATGCCCGGGGACTGATATATGTGGTGTACCGGCGCCTTCCAGACACTTTTATTTTTCGTCGAAAAAATCATATTTTCATGGGCTATAGGCTTACCGTTTTTTCCATTTTTGGGGGAAAATTATTTTTTGCCGGATCGTTTATTTATCGCGTTAAACTGCGTCTACGCATGCGCGGGGACTTATACATATGGTGTACCGGCGCCTTCCAGACACTTTTATTTTTCGTCGAAAAAATGATATTTTCATGGGTTATAGGCTTACCGTTTTTTCCATTTTTTGGGGGAAATTATTCTTTGCCTGATCGTTTATCTATCGCGCTAAACGGCGTCTACGCATGCCCGGAGACTGATATATGTGGTGTACCGGCGCCTTCCAGACACTTTTATTTTTCGTCGAAAAAATGATATTTTCATGGGCTATAGGCTTACCGTTTTTTCCGTTTTTGGGAGAAAATTATTTTTTGCCGGATCGTTTATTTATCGCGTTAAACGGCGTCTACGCATGCCCGGGGACTGATATATGTGGTGTACCGGCGCCTTCCAGACACTTTTATTTTTCGTCGAAAAAATGATATTTTCATGGGCTATAGGCTTACCGTTTTTTCCATTTTTGGGGGAAAATTATTTTTTGCCGGATCGTTTGTTTATCGCGTTAAACGGCGTCTACGCATGCCCGGGGACTGATATATGTGGTGTACCGGCGCCTTCCAGACACATTTATTTTTCGTCGAAAAAATGATATTTTCATGGGCTATAGGCTTACCGTTTTTTCCATTTTTTGGGGAAAATTATTCTTTGCCTGATCGTTATCTATCGCGCTAAACGGCGTCTACGCATGCCCGGGGACTGATATATGTGGTGTACCGGCGCCTTCCAGACACTTTCATTTTTCGTCGAAAAAATGATATTTTCATGGGCTATAGGCTTACCGTTTTTTCCATTTTTGGGGGAAAATTATTCTTTGCCTGATCGTTTATTTATCGCGTTAAACGGCGTCTACGCATGCCCGGGGACTGATATATGTGGTGTACCGGCGCCTTCCAGACACTTTTATTTTTCGTCGAAAAAATCATATTTTCATGGGCTATAGGCTTACCGTTTTTTCCATTTTTGGGGGAAAATTATTTTTTGCCGGATCGTTTATTTATCGCGTTAAACTGCGTCTACGCATGCGCGGGGACTTATACATATGGTGTACCGGCGCCTTCCAGACACTTTTATTTTTCGTCGAAAAAATGATATTTTCATGGGCTATAGGCTTACCGTTTTTTCCATTTTTTGGGGGAAATTATTCTTTGCCTGATCGTTTATCTATCGCGCTAAACGGCGTCTACGCATGCCCGGAGACTGATATATGTGGTGTACCGGCGCCTTCCAGACACTTTTATTTTTCGTCGAAAAAATGATATTTTCATGGGCTATAGGCTTACCGTTTTTTCCGTTTTTGGGAGAAAATTATTTTTTGCCGGATCGTTTATTTATCGCGTTAAACGGCGTCTACGCATGCCCGGGGACTGATATATGTGGTGTACCGGCGCCTTCCAGACATTTTTATTTTTCGTCGAAAAAATGATGTTTTCATGGGCTATAGGCTTACCGTTTTTTCCACTTTTGGGGGAAAATTATTTTTTGCCGGATCGTTTATTTATCGCGTTAAACGGCGTCTGCGCATACCCGGGGACTGATATATGTGGTGTACCGGCGCCTTCCAGACACTTTTATTTTTCGTCGAAAAAATGATATTTTCATGGGCTATAGGCTTACCGTTTTTTCCATTTTTGGGGGAAAATTATTTTTTGCCGGATCGTTTGTTTATCGCGTTAAACGGCGTCTACGCATGCCCGGGGACTGATATATGTGGTGTACCGGCGCCTTCCAGACACATTTATTTTTCGTCGAAAAAATGATATTTTCATGGGCTATAGGCTTACCGTTTTTTCCATTTTTGGGAGAAAATTATTTTTTGCCGGATCGTTTATTTATCGCGTTAAACGGCGTCTGTGCATACCCGGGGACTGATATATGTGGTGTACCGGCGCCTTCCAGACACTTTTATTTTTCGTCGAAAAAATCATATTTTCATGGGCTATAGGCTTACCGTGTTTTCCATTTTTGGGGGAAAATTATTTTTTGCCGGATCGTTTATTTATCGCGTTAAACGGCGTCTACGCATGCCCGGGGCTGATATATGTGGTGTACCGGCGCCTTCCAGACACTTTTATTTTTCGTCGAAAAAATGATGTTTTCATGGGTTATAGGCTTACCGTTTTTTCCACTTTTGGTGGAAAATTTTTGCCGGATCGTTTACTTATCGCGTTAAACGGCGTCTGCGCATACCCGGGGACTGATATATGTGGTGTACCGGCGCCTTCCAGACACTTTTATTTTTCGTCGAAAAAATGATATTTTCATGGGCTATAGGCTTACCGTTTTTTCCATTTTTTGGGGAAAATTATTCTTTGCCTGATCGTTATCTATCGCGCTAAACGGCGTCTACGCATGCCCGGGGACTGATATATGTGGTGTACCGGCGCCTTCCAGACACTTTCATTTTTCGTCGAAAAAATGATATTTTCATGGGCTATAGGCTTACCGTTTTTTCCATTTTTGGGGGAAAATTATTCTTTGCCTGATCGTTTATTTATCGCGTTAAACGGCGTCTACGCATGCCCGGGGACTGATATATGTGGTGTACCGGCGCCTTCCAGACACTTTTATTTTTCGTCGAAAAAATGATATTTTCATGGGCTATAGGCTTACCGTTTTTTCCATTTTTGGGGGAAAATTATTTTTTGCCGGATCGTTTATTTATCGCGTTAAACTGCGTCTACGCATGCGCGGGGACTTATACATATGGTGTACCGGCGCCTTCCAGACACTTTTATTTTTCGTCGAAAAAATGATATTTTCATGGGCTATAGGCTTACCGTTTTTTCCATTTTTTGGGGGAAATTATTCTTTGCCTGATCGTTTATCTATCGCGCTAAACGGCGTCTACGCATGCCCGGAGACTGATATATGTGGTGTACCGGCGCCTTCCAGACACTTTTATTTTTCGTCGAAAAAATGATATTTTCATTGGCTATAGGCTTACCGTTTTTTCCGTTTTTGGGAGAAAATTATTTTTTGCCGGATCGTTTATTTATCGCGTTAAACGGCGTCTACGCATGCCCGGGGACTGATATATGTGGTGTACCGGCGCCTTCCAGACACTTTTATTTTTCGTCGAAAAAATGATATTTTCATGGGCTATATAGGCTTACCGTTTTTTCCATTTTTGGGGGAAAATTATTCTTTGCCTGATCGTTTATCTATCGCGCTAAACGGCGTCTACGAATGCCCGGGGACTGATATATGTGGTGTACCGGCGCCTTCCAGACACTTTTATTTTTCGTCGAAAAAATGATATTTTCATGGGCTATAGGCTTACCGTTTTTTCCATTTTTTGAGGAAAATTATTCTTTGCCTGATCGTTTATTTATCGCGTTAAACGGCGTCTACGCATGCCCGGGGACTGATATATGTGGTGTACCGGCGCCTTCCAGACACTTTTATTTTTCGTCGAAAAAATGATATTTTCATGGGCTATAGGCTTACCGTTTTTTCCACTTTTGGGGGAAAATTATTTTTTGCCGGATCGTTTATTTATCGCGTTAAACGGCGTCTACGCATGCCCGGGGACTGATATATGTGGTGTACCGGCGCCTTCCAGACATTTTTATTTTTCGTCGAAAAAATGATGTTTTCATGGGCTATAGGCTTACCGTTTTTTCCACTTTTGGGGGAAAATTATTTTTTGCCGGATCGTTTATTTATCGCGTTAAACGGCGTCTGCGCATACCCGGGGACTGATATATGTGGTGTACCGGCGCCTTCCAGACACTTTTATTTTTCGTCGAAAAAATGATATTTTCATGGGCTATAGGCTTACCGTTTTTTCCATTTTTGGGGGAAAATTATTTTTTGCCGGATCGTTTGTTTATCGCGTTAAACGGCGTCTACGCATGCCCGGGGACTGATATATGTGGTGTACCGGCGCCTTCCAGACACATTTATTTTTCGTCGAAAAAATGATATTTTCATGGGCTATAGGCTTACCGTTTTTTCCATTTTTGGGAGAAAATTATTTTTTGCCGGATCGTTTATTTATCGCGTTAAACGGCGTCTACGCATGCGCGGGGACTTATATATATGGTGTACCGGCGCCTTCCAGACACTTTTATTTTTCGTCGAAAAAATGATATTTTCATGGGCTATAGGCTTACCGTTTTTTCCATTTTTGGGAGAAAATTATTTTTTGCCGGATCGTTTATTTATCGCGTTAAACGGCGTCTACGCATGCCCGGGGACTGATATATGTGGTGTACCGGCGCCTTCCAGACATTTTTATTTTTCGTCGAAAAAATGATGTTTTCATGGGCTATAGGCTTACCGTTTTTTCCACTTTTGGGGGAAAATTATTTTTTGCCGGATCGTTTATTTATCGCGTTAAACGGCGTCTGCGCATACCCGGGGACTGATATATGTGGTGTACCGGCGCCTTCCAGACACTTTTATTTTTCGTCGAAAAAATGATATTTTCATGGGTTATAGGCTTACCGTTTTTTCCATTTTTGGGGGAAAATTATTTTTTGCCGGATCGTTTATTTATCGCGTTAAACGGCGTCTACGCATGCCCGGGGCTGATATATGTGGTGTACCGGCGCCTTCCAGACACTTTTATTTTTCGTCGAAAAAATGATGTTTTCATGGGTTATAGGCTTACCGTTTTTTCCACTTTTGGTGGAAAATTATTGCCGGATCGTTTACTTATCGCGTTAAACGGCGTCTGCGCATACCCGGGGACTGATATATGTGGTGTACCGGCGCCTTCCAGACACTTTTATTTTTCGTCGAAAAAATGATATTTTCATGGGCAATAGGCTTACCGTTTTTTCCATTTTTTGGGGAAAATTATTCTTTGCCTGATCGTTATCTATCGCGCTAAACGGCGTCTACGCATGCCCGGGGACTGATATATGTGGTGTACCGGCGCCTTCCAGACACTTTCATTTTTCGTCGAAAAAATGATATTTTCATGGGCTATAGGCTTACCGTTTTTTCCATTTTTGGGGGAAAATTATTCTTTGCCTGATCGTTTATTTATCGCGTTAAACGGCGTCTACGCATGCCCGGGGACTGATATATGTGGTGTACCGGCGCCTTCCAGACACTTTTATTTTTCGTCGAAAAAATGATATTTTCATGGGCTATAGGCTTACCGTTTTTTCCATTTTTGGGGGAAAATTATTTTTTGCCGGATCGTTTATTTATCGCGTTAAACTGCGTCTACGCATGCGCGGGGACTTTATATATGGTGTACCGGCGCCTTCCAGACACTTTTATTTTTCGTCGAAAAAATGATATTTTCATGGGCTATAGGCTTACCGTTTTTTCCATTTTTGGGAGAAAATTATTTTTTGCCGGATCGTTTATTTATCGCGTTAAACGGCGTCTACGCATGCCCGGGGACTGATATATGTGGTGTACCGGCGCCTTCCAGACACTTTTATTTTTCGTCGAAAAAATGATGTTTTCATGGGCTATAGGCTTACCGTTTTTTCCTCTTTTGGTGGAGAATTATTTTTTGCCGGATCGTTTATTTATCGCGTTAAACGGCGTCTGCGCATACCCGGGGACTGATATATGTGGTGTACCGGCGCCTTCCAGACACTTTTATTTTTCGTCGAAAAAATGATATTTTCATGGGCTATAGGCTTACCGTTTTTTCCATTTTTGGGGGAAAATTATTCTTTGCCTGATCGTTATCTATCGCGCTAAACGGCGTCTACGCATGCCCGGGGACTGATATATGTGGTGTACCGGCGCCTTCCAGACACTTTCATTTTTCGTCGAAAAAATGATATTTTCATGGGCTATAGGCTTACCGTTTTTTCCATTTTTGGGGGAAAATTATTCTTTGCCTGATCGTTTATTTATCGCGTTAAACGGCGTCTACGCAAGCCCTGGGACTGATATATGTGGTGTACCGGCGCCTTCCAGACACTTTTATTTTTCGTCGAAAAAATGATATTTTCATGGGCTATAGGCTTACCGTTTTTTCCATTTTTGGGGGAAAATTATTTTTTGCCGGATCGTTTGTTTATCGCGTTAAACGGCGTCTACGCATGCCCGGGGACTGATATATGTGGTGTACCGGCGCCTTCCAGACACATTTATTTTTCGTCGAAAAAATGATATTTTCATGGGCTATAGGCTTACCGTTTTTTCCATTTTTGGGAGAAAATTATTTTTTGCCGGATCGTTTATTTATCGCGTTAAACGGCGTCTACGCATGCGCGGGGACTTATATATATGGTGTACCGGCGCCTTCCAGACACTTTTATTTTTCGTCGAAAAAATGATATTTTCATGGGCTATAGGCTTACCGTTTTTTCCATTTTTGGGAGAAAATTATTTTTTGCCGGATCGTTTATTTATCGCGTTAAACGGCGTCTACGCATGCCCGGGGACTGATATATGTGGTGTACCGGCGCCTTCCAGACATTTTTATTTTTCGTCGAAAAAATGATGTTTTCATGGGCTATAGGCTTACCGTTTTTTCCACTTTTGGGGGAAAATTATTTTTTGCCGGATCGTTTATTTATCGCGTTAAACGGCGTCTGCGCATACCCGGGGACTGATATATGTGGTGTACCGGCGCCTTCCAGACACTTTTATTTTTCGTCGAAAAAATGATATTTTCATGGGTTATAGGCTTACCGTTTTTTCCATTTTTGGGGGAAAATTATTTTTTGCCGGATCGTTTATTTATCGCGTTAAACGGCGTCTACGCATGCCCGGGGCTGATATATGTGGTGTACCGGCGCCTTCCAGACACTTTTATTTTTCGTCGAAAAAATGATGTTTTCATGGGTTATAGGCTTACCGTTTTTTCCACTTTTGGTGGAAAATTATTGCCGGATCGTTTACTTATCGCGTTAAACGGCGTCTGCGCATACCCGGGGACTGATATATGTGGTGTACCGGCGCCTTCCAGACACTTTTATTTTTCGTCGAAAAAATGATATTTTCATGGGCAATAGGCTTACCGTTTTTTCCATTTTTTGGGGAAAATTATTCTTTGCCTGATCGTTATCTATCGCGCTAAACGGCGTCTACGCATGCCCGGGGACTGATATATGTGGTGTACCGGCGCCTTCCAGACACTTTCATTTTTCGTCGAAAAAATGATATTTTCATGGGCTATAGGCTTACCGTTTTTTCCATTTTTGGGGGAAAATTATTCTTTGCCTGATCGTTTATTTATCGCGTTAAACGGCGTCTACGCATGCCCGGGGACTGATATATGTGGTGTACCGGCGCCTTCCAGACACTTTTATTTTTCGTCGAAAAAATGATATTTTCATGGGCTATAGGCTTACCGTTTTTTCCATTTTTGGGGGAAAATTATTTTTTGCCGGATCGTTTATTTATCGCGTTAAACTGCGTCTACGCATGCGCGGGGACTTTATATATGGTGTACCGGCGCCTTCCAGACACTTTTATTTTTCGTCGAAAAAATGATATTTTCATGGGCTATAGGCTTACCGTTTTTTCCATTTTTGGGGGAAAATTATTCTTTGCCTGATCGTTTATTTATCGCGTTAAACGGCGTCTACGCATGCCCGGGGACTGATATATGTGGTGTACCGGCGCCTTCCAGACACTTTTATTTTTCGTCGAAAAAATGATATTTTCATGGGCTATAGGCTTACCGTTTTTTCCATTTTTGGGGGAAAATTATTTTTTGCCGGATCGTTTATTTATCGCGTTAAACTGCGTCTACGCATGCGCGGGGACTTTATATATGGTGTACCGGCGCCTTCCAGACACTTTTATTTTTCGTCGAAAAAATGATATTTTCATGGTCTATAGGCTTACCGTTTTTTCCATTTTTGGGGGAAAATTATTCTTTGCCTGATCGTTATCTATCGCGCTAAACGGCGTCTACGCATGCCCGGGGACTGATATATGTGGTGTACCGGCGCCTTCCAGACACTTTCATTTTTCGTCGAAAAAATGATATTTTCATGGGCTATAGGCTTACCGTTTTTTCCATATTTGGGGAAAAATTATTCTTTGCCTGATCGTTTATTTATCGCGTTAAACGGCATCTACGCATGCCCGGGGACTGATATATGTGGTGTACCGCCGCCTTCCAGACACTTTTATTTTTCTTCGAAAAAATGATATTTTCATGGGCTATAGGCTTACCGTTTTTTCCATTTTTGGGGGAAAATTATTCTTTGCCTGATCGTTTATTTATCGCGTTAAACGGCGTCTACGCATGCCCGGGGACTGATATATGTGGTGTACCGGCGCCTTCCAGACACTTTTATTTTTCGTCGAAAAAATGATATTTTCATGGGCTATAGGCTTACCGTTTTTTCCATTTTTGGGGGAAAATTATTTTTTGCCGGATCGTTTATTTATCGCGTTAAACTGCGTCTACGCATGCGCGGGGACTTTATATATGGTGTACCGGCGCCTTCCAGACACTTTTATTTTTCGTCGAAAAAATGATATTTTCATGGGCTATAGGCTTACCGTTTTTTCCATTTTTGGGAGAAAATTATTTTTTGCCGGATCGTTTATTTATCGCGTTAAACGGCGTCTACGCATGCCCGGGGACTGATATATGTGGTGTACCGGCGCCTTCCAGACACTTTTATTTTTCGTCGAAAAAATGATGTTTTCATGGGCTATAGGCTTACCGTTTTTTCCTCTTTTGGTGGAGAATTATTTTTTGCCGGATCGTTTATTTATCGCGTTAAACGGCGTCTGCGCATACCCGGGGACTGATATATGTGGTGTACCGGCGCCTTCCAGACACTTTTATTTTTCGTCGAAAAAATGATATTTTCATGGGCTATAGGCTTACCGTTTTTTCCATTTTTGGGGGAAAATTATTCTTTGCCTGATCGTTATCTATCGCGCTAAACGGCGTCTACGCATGCCCGGGGACTGATATATGTGGTGTACCGGCGCCTTCCAGACACTTTCATTTTTCGTCGAAAAAATGATATTTTCATGGGCTATAGGCTTACCGTTTTTTCCATTTTTGGGGGAAAATTATTCTTTGCCTGATCGTTTATTTATCGCGTTAAACGGCGTCTACGCAAGCCCTGGGACTGATATATGTGGTGTACCGGCGCCTTCCAGACACTTTTATTTTTCGTCGAAAAAATGATATTTTCATGGGCTATAGGCTTACAGTTTTTTCCATTTTTGGGGGAAAATTATTTTTTGCCGGATCGTTTATTTATCGCGTTAAACGGCGTCTACGCATGCGCGGGGACTTATATATATGGTGTACCGGCGCCTTCCAGACACTTTTATTTTTCGTCGAAAAAATGATATTTTCATGGGCTATAAGCTTACCGTTTTTTCCATTTTTGGGAGAAAATTATTTTTTGCCGGATCGTTTATTTATCGCGTTAAACGGCGTCTACGCATGCCCGGGGACTGATATATGTGGTGTACCGGCGCCTTCCAGACATTTTTATTTTTCGTCGAAAAAATGATGTTTTCATGGGCTATATATAGGCTTACCGTTTTTTCCACTTTTGGGGGAAAATTATTTTTTGCCGGATCGTTTATTTATCGCGTTAAACGGCGTCTGCGCATACCCGGGGACTGATATATGTGGTGTACCGGCGCCTTCCAGACACTTTTATTTTTCGTCGAAAAAATGATATTTTCATGGGTTATAGGCTTACCGTTTTTTCCATTTTTGGGGGAAAATTATTTTTTGCCGGATCGTTTATTTATCGCGTTAAACGGCGTCTGTGCATACCCGGGGACTGATATATGTGGTGTACCGGCGCCTTCCAGACACTTTTATTTTTCGTCGAAAAAATCATATTTTCATGGGCTATAGGCTTACCGTGTTTTCCATTTTTGGGGGAAAATTATTTTTTGCCGGATCGTTTATTTATCGCGTTAAACGGCGTCTACGCATGCCCGGGGACTGATATATGTGGTGTACCGGCGCCTTCCAGACACTTTTATTTTTCGTCGAAAAAATGATATTTTCATGGGCTATAGGCTTACCGTTTTTTCCATTT
Organism: Dermacentor variabilis; assembly: GCF_050947875.1. Taxonomy (NCBI): domain Eukaryota; kingdom Metazoa; phylum Arthropoda; class Arachnida; order Ixodida; family Ixodidae; genus Dermacentor; species Dermacentor variabilis. The sequence continues at coordinate 14,844,673 of NC_134578.1, read as the reverse complement.
TGGGGGGAAAATTATTCTTTGCCTGATCGTTTATTTATCGCGTTAAACGGCGTCTACGCATGACCAGGGACTGATATATGTGGTGTACCGGCGCCTTCCAGACACTTTTATTTTTCGTCGAAAAAATGATATGTTCATGGGCTATAGGCTTACCGTTTTTTCCATTTTTGGGAGAAAATTATTTTTTGCCGGATCGTTTATTTATCGCGTTAAACGGCGTCTACGCATGCCCGGGGCTGATATATGTGGTGTACCGGCGCCTTCCAGACACTTTTATTTTTCGTCGAAAAAATGATGTTTTCATGGGTTATAGGCTTACCGTTTTTTCCACTTTTGGTGGAAAATTATTGCCGGATCGTTTACTTATCGCGTTAAACGGCGTCTGCGCATACCCGGGGACTGATATATGTGGTGTACCGGCGCCTTCCAGACACTTTTATTTTTCGTCGAAAAAATGATATTTTCATGGGCTATAGGCTTACCGTTTTTTCCATTTTTTGGGGAAAATTATTCTTTGCCTGATCGTTATCTATCGCGCTAAACGGCGTCTACGCATGCCCGGGGACTGATATATGTGGTGTACCGGCGCCTTCCAGACACTTTCATTTTTCGTCGAAAAAATGATATTTTCATGGGCTATAGGCTTACCGTTTTTTCCATTTTTGGGGGAAAATTATTCTTTGCCTGATCGTTTATTTATCGCGTTAAACGGCGTCTACGCATGCCCGGGGACTGATATATGTGGTGTACCGGCGCCTTCCAGACACTTTTATTTTTCGTCGAAAAAATGATATTTTCATGGGCTATAAGCTTACCGTTTTTTCCATTTTTGGGGGAAAATTATTTTTTGCCGGATCGTTTATTTATCGCGTTAAACTGCGTCTACGCATGCGCGGGGACTTATACATATGGTGTACCGGCGCCTTCCAGACACTTTTATTTTTCGTCGAAAAAATGATATTTTCATAGGCTATAGGCTTACCGTTTTTTCCATTTTTGGGAGAAAATTATTTTTTGCCGGATCGTTTATTTATCGCGTTAAACGGCGTCTACGCATGCCCGGGGACTGATATATGTGGTGTACCGGCGCCTTCCAGACACTTTTATTTTTCGTCGAAAAAATGATGTTTTCATGGGCTATAGGCTTACCGTTTTTTCCTCTTTTGGTGGAAAATTATTTTTTGCCGGATCGTTTATTTATCGCGTTAAACGGCGTCTGCGCATACCCGGGGACTGATATATGTGGTGTACCGGCGCCTTCCAGACACTTTTATTTTTCGTCGAAAAAATGATATTTTCATGGTCTATAGGCTTACCGTTTTTTCCATTTTTGGGGGAAAATTATTCTTTGCCTGATCGTTATCTATCGCGCTAAACGGCGTCTACGCATGCCCGGGGACTGATATATGTGGTGTACCGGCGCCTTCCAGACACTTTCATTTTTCGTCGAAAAAATGATATTTTCATGGGCTATAGGCTTACCGTTTTTTCCATATTTGGGGAAAAATTATTCTTTGCCTGATCGTTTATTTATCGCGTTAAACGGCATCTACGCATGCCCGGGGACTGATATATGTGGTGTACCGCCGCCTTCCAGACACTTTTATTTTTCTTCGAAAAAATGATATTTTCATGGGCTATAGGCTTACCGTTTTTTCCATTTTTGGGGGAAAATTATTCTTTGCCTGATCGTTTATTTATCGCGTTAAACGGCGTCTACGCATGCCCGGGGACTGATATATGTGGTGTACCGGCGCCTTCCAGACACTTTTATTTTTCGTCGAAAAAATGATATTTTCATGGGCTATAGGCTTACCGTTTTTTCCATTTTTGGGAGAAAATTATTTTTTTCCGGATCGTTTATTTATCGCGTTAAACGGCGTCTACGCATGCCCGGGGACTGATATATGTTGTGTACCGGCGCCTTCCAGACACTTTTATTTTTCGTCGAAAAAATGATATTTTCATGGGCTATAGGCTTACCGTTTTTTACATTTTTGGGGGAAAATTATTTTTTGCCGGATCGTTTATTTATCGCGTTAAACGGCGTCTACGCATGCCCGGGGACTGATATATGTGGTGTACCGGCGCCTTCCAGACATTTTTATTTTTCGTCGAAAAAATGATATTTTCATGGGCTATAGGCTTACCGTTTTTTCCTCTTTTGGTGGAAAATTATTTTTTGCCGGATCGTTTATTTATCGCGTTAAACGGCGTCTGCGCATACCCGGGGACTGATATATGTGGTGTACCGGCGCCTTCCAGACACTTTTATTTTTCGTCGAAAAAATGATATTTTCATGGGCTATAGGCTTACCGTTTTTTCCATTTTTGGGGGAAAATTATTCTTTGCCTGATCGTTATCTATCGCGCTAAACGGCGTCTACGCATGCCCGGGGACTGATATATATGGTGTACCGGCGCCTTCCAGACACTTTTATTTCTCTTCGAAAAAAATGATATTTTCATGGGCTATAGGCTTACCGTTTTTTCCATATTTGGGGAAAAATTATTCTTTGCCTGATCGTTTATTTATCGCGTTAAACGGCATCTACGCATGCCCGGGGACTGATATATGTGGTGTACCGCCGCCTTCCAGACACTTTTATTTTTCGTCGAAAAAATGATATTTTCATGGGCTATAGGCTTACCGTTTTTTCCACTTTTGGGGGAAAATTATTTTTTGCCGGATCGTTTATTTATCGCGTTAAACGGCGTCTACGCATGCCCGGGGACTGATATATGTGGTGTACCGGCGCCTTCCAGACACTTTTATTTTTCGTCGAAAAAATGATATTTTCATGGGCTATAGGCTTACCGTTTTTTACATTTTTGGGGGAAAATTATTCTTTGCCTGATCGTTTATTTATCGCGTTGAACGGCGTCTACGCATGCCCGGGGACTGATATATGTGGTGTACCGGCGCCTTCCAGACACTTTTATTTTTCGTCGAAAAAATGATATTTTCATGGGCTATTAGGCTTACCGTTTTTTCCATTTTGGGGGGAAAATTATTTTTTGCCGGATCGTTTATTTATCGCGTTAAACGGCGTCTACGCATGCCCGGGGACTGATATATGTGGTGTACCGGCGCCTTCCAGACACTTTTATTTTTCGTCGAAAAAATGATATTTTCATGGGCTATAGGCTTACCGTTTTTTACATTTTTGGGGGAAAATTATTCTTTGCCTGATCGTTTATTTATCGCGTTGAACGGCGTCTACGCATGCCCGGGGACTGATATATGTGGTGTACCGGCGCCTTCCAGACACTTTTATTTTTCGTCGAAAAAATATTTTCATGGGCTATAGGCTTACCGTTTTTTCCATTTTTGGGGGAAAATTATTTGTTGCCGGATCGTTTATTTATCGCGTTAAACGGCGTCTACGCATGCCCGGGGACTGATATATGTGGTGTACCGGCGCCTTCCAGACACTTTTATTTGTCGTCGCAAAAATGGTATTTTCATGGGCTATAGGCTTACTGTTTTTTCCATTTTTGGGGGAAAATTATTTGTTGCAGGATCGTTTATTTATCGCGTTAAACGGCGTCTACGCATGCCCGGGGACTGATATATGTGGTGTACCGGCGCCTTCCAGACACTTTTATTTTTCGTCGAAAAAATGATATTTTCATGGGCTATAGATAGGCTTACCGTTTTTTCCATTTTTGGGGGAAAATTATTTTTGGCCGGATCGTTTATTTATCGCGTTAAACGGCGTCTACGCATGCCCGGGGACTGATATATGTGGTGTACCGGCGCCTTCCAGACACTTTTATTTTTCGTCGAAAAAATGATATTTTCATGGGCTATAGGCTTACCGTTTTTTCCATTTTTGGGGGAAAATTATTTTTTGCCGGATCGTTTATTTATCGCGTTAAACGGCGTCTACGCATGCCCGGGGACTGATATATGTGGTGTACCGGCGCCTTCCAGACACTTTTATTTGTCGTCGCAAAAATGGTATTTTCATGGGCTATAGGCTTACTGTTTTTTTTTTTCATTTTGGGGGGAGTGAGTGAGTGAGTGAAAACTTTTATTGAGTCAATTTCAAGAGTTTCGCGGTTACGAGGTCTCCGCCGTCTTCATCTTTTTGGCGCTGGCGACTTGAGACTTCTCTTCAGCAAGGGAGGGCCCCTATTCCAGGGCTCCACTGAGTCGCGCTGCATCGCTCGCGTGCTTCACTAGGGCCCTTTGGGCCGTGAGCTCGCTGCTGGTGAGCCGACCCTCCCATTGCTCCGCACTCGGGTGTTCGTGTTTGTGGAATGCTTTGTTGCGTTCGCACTCCCAGGTGATGTGGTAGAGTGTATGTTTGGCACCGCACCAAGGGCAGGTGGCCCTGTATTGTGTCGGAAACATCTTATTGAGCACGTGTAAGTTGGGGAAGGAGTTTGTTTGTTGTCTGCGCCAGCTGGTCGCTTCCTCCTTTGTGAGGGCTTTGTGTGGTGGCGGATATCTAATTCTAGTTCCTCTATATAAGTTCAGGGTCTCTGCGTATCCCACCTCGCAAGCCTGTGGGTGGGTCTCCGGGGCATTAGACCGTCCTGGGGGAAAATTATTCTTTGACTGATCGTTTATTTCTCGCTTATTTCTTATTTTTAGGGGGAAACTAGATAAGTAAACGATTAGGCAAAGAATAATTTTTCCCCCTAAAAATGAAAAGTCGGTAAGAGTTCCAGTACTCTGTCTGAGCTAGCAATCTCGTATGGGTCCTCAGTCAAGTGCCAGTAGCTTGAGCTGTTTTTGCAGATACCGGCTGACAGTAGCCTGTCATGTTCCGCAGTGCGTAGCAATGCCTCTGAAGAGACATTCCACCTTGTGGCTCTTTGTACTGAAGAACACAATGAGTGCTTGAACCTTGTTCTTCACCTGCCTCTAGTCGCAGTCAAGCTTCAAATCTTCCAGTAAGACTACAGCCTTACTCTACCCTCGTGGGTTTTTCTTCCGTGATCCTAAAATTGTTCATAACAGTTGCCATGGCCTTATCATTAAACAGCTTTTGTGGCATGACTACAAAGCCTCCGCCCTTATCACCCAGCATTAATGCGTGCATGGAGTCCCTTATGTATCCTGCTACTCTTCGTATTATGCGGGTGCCGTCCTTGTAGCTGTTCCACACGGTGTAGACACTTTCGAGGCGGCAACACTCCTCCTCGATTTTCACTTTTTCTGCGAACCTTTAACTTTTATGTGGGTCAAGATGTGAAGCCAGTGTCACCTGAGCCTCGACGACATCAGCAACTTTTATGGAGAAGTCAAGGTTATGCGAGATCGTGACGCCCAAGATGGTGACATGGTCGGCAGTGGTCAGTTTGGATGCAGTGATTATAAAATTAATCAAATCAATTAATGATTGCACAAGTTATCTTGTATACATATCTCAGTCAAATAAAAAAAACATTTCTATGCACGATTTTTTACTGGTGTTTTTTTGGTTTAGCAAGCCGCCCGGAGATGTCGATACGAGTGCTGCTTCTCCTGTTATCCATGACTATAGAGTATCCATGACCACGGGATCACGGGACCCTCTCCCCTTTGTTCTTTTGTGAGGAGGAGGAGACGATACAGCACTTTCTTCTATCTTGTCGCCGCTTTGCTGCGTTAAGAAAAAGATTGTTGGAGATACCTTTTCGAAGAATTGGCCTGGACTTGACAGAACCTGCAATTCTTTCGTTCGGGGCGCCCACTTTGGGATTCAGCCACAGGGATGCATGCTTCGCTGTCCAAACATTCCTTACAGAATCTAAACGAATGCCCGGCTAATTGTTTTTTTTATTACTTTTAAATTAATTATTACTCATTCAACAGCACCTTCCTGATTTTATTTTAGCCGGTAATTCAACCCTATTCGATGCTATTCCCATAGATGTTAGGAAATTTATGCTCTATATTATTTTGGAATAATCCGCCCATTTCTTGGCCAATCCCCCATCGTGGGTAGGAGCCACACGTGCCACAGGCTACAACAACAACAACATCTTCGTTCATGGTAACACACATAAGGTATTGGGAGAATATGAGCATTTTCTGTGCGTCATGGTGTTTGTATTCTAGTAAGGCCAATTCTGATCAGCGTGAGGACGATGCAGGTGTGGAACCTGGACGAGCAGGGCGCCGAGGTGAGCCCAGGCAAGATCGAGGTGAACGCGAACGACCTGGTGCTATACCAGCGTGGCCGGCCACCCGTGCGGTGGCCCTTGCGCGGTCTGCGCCGCTACGGCTTCGACGCGCACCTCTTCTCCTTCGAGAGTGGCCGCCGTTGCCCCACGGGATCGGGCATCTACGCCTTCAAGTGCCACCGCGCAGAGGCGCTCTTCAACGCCCTGCAGGTATAGTGCTCCTTCCTTATGGCCAGTAATAATGCTTGTAAAGCAAAGCTTTGCGTACCCTATATCCCACCAGTCGTCACCCTTAGCTTCCTGTCCATGAGCTTCTTGCCCAGAAATGTAGGACGATCACGGAGACTGCAATAGTAGACTATCCAGAAGATAGTATACAGTCGGCCCTCGCTACAACAAAGCCATGTCTGACACGAAAATGCCTCCGTTTATCGAATGTTATGAGTAAGCTTTCATTCCATGCCGATATTGGCGAGAAGCTTTTTAGATTTGCTTCGTTATATCCGTGTTTGTTATATCGAGATTTAACTGTTACCCAAACTGGGCCTATCCCTGAGACTTGTGTGATCAAATGTAGTTGGCCAGTTAGGATGCTTCTTACACCAGTGCATGATGTATGCGTCCTGTTCTAATGTGGTTCGTAACGCGAGCTGATCCTGCTGGCATTTCAATTCTGATGATGCTATCACATCACAGTCGCCAAGGTGTAGCATGTGGTCCTAGCTTCTTTGCCCCATCCTCCAGGTTTGGTATCGCCATCTCACTGAGTAGACGTAACAGGTACCTCCCACAGAACTGTGGCGCTTAGAGGGAAAGCATGACCATTTGCAGGATAACGGACATCGACATCGACATGAACAATGAACGATATCCATGGTCGCACAGCCCTTTTGTCACTGACATCGGTATCCCATTACCTTTTGCAATGCTCCAGGTTTCAGTTCTATAGGGGGCAAGTAAGCTTCATTCGTTTTCGTCCACTTGCTCGCAGGAGTGCATCCAGAACTCGGGCGCCGCGTCCGCCATGACGACGACCATCAGCAGTTCGGCAACGGCCACCGACCAGCAGCAGCCGGTGCCATCTTCCAGCGTGGCCCCGCTGACGAGCCAGAGGAACGACATCATCTTTCCCCCACCCATCAGCAACGGCCCCACAGTCGACTCGTCGGGCTACCTTGAACCCATCTCTCTGGGTCCCCTGCGTCCTTCCACAACTACGCAGTCAAACGCAGCCGCCATTGCCACGCCCACCGTGACGGCGCAGAGCCTGCCACAACACGTTCAGCATTCCTACGTCAACTCATGCGCCCAGTGTGGCCAGCCGCACCCGCCACCCTGCGTTGACATCAACACTAACTACGCCAAGCTGGATGACCTACTCAGACAGGAAGCAGTCGTCAAGCAGAGAGACAGCAACCACTTCTACGTCAACGTAAACCCCATGCCCTTGGGTCAGCAGCAGCAGCAGCACCAACAACCGCCGCCATCGCAGACGCACTCGTACGCGAACCTGAGCTGTCCGGCGTCCCCCGAGCGCGCTGTGCCATCATCAGCAGCAGCGTCATCATCAACAGCAGCAGCAGCTGGCCTCGTCAATAACGGCGGGTTGGCAGACGAAGTCAATTACGTGGTGCTCGACCTGGACCACCAGAGCGACTCAAGCACGAGTGCTGTGTCACCCGTGGCGACCGCAGCGCCCGTGGTAGGCACGTCGGCGGTGGCGCCAAGTGGCGCCACTGCGGCTCTGGCGCCACCGGGCTCGCAGCCCACGTCACCCATACGCACGCCCGAGGGCTACGCGACTATCGACTTCGACCGGACGGCCGCACTGTCCAACTCGGCCAACCCGAGTGCACACCACCACGACGACAGCGTGCGCAAGACTCGCCACAACAGCAACGCAGTGCCCGTGCTGTGCTGAACAGTGGGGGGGTATGTGCGCACATGGGTGAGCACTATGGCCCAGCTGATAAAGTGCATGCATTTTCCAACCTTGCTGACCAGAAGCTAACTACCACAACGACAGCTTGTGCAAGACAAGCTACTGCAGCAATGTTTGTCAGTGGTCTGCTAAGTGATGAGGTGTGTCGTTTGGGTATGCGTGCATCTGTGTAGGTGTGACGATAACCAGCCCTGCTGATAATGTGACGAGAGAACAGCCCAAGTTGCTGCTCTGCGAGTGAACAGGCCACAGCAGATGTCAAATTAGGCCTCAGGGTGGAGTTCCGGAAGTTAGAGGCAACGAGCACACTTATGCTCTCTCCTCCTGGAATGCCAGGGGCTGCCCAGAACTCTTGGCAACCGGTCACAACTGGCTTGCCAGATTTGTGCTGTGAGCGATGCAGTGCTCCCAAGACGTAGCACCGAGCTGTTGCTTCAGAGGAGGCACAAGATGGTGTCTGGGTGGCACACTTGTTTGGTGCATGTGCATGCTCTGTGTGAATGGTGTTTGTGGGCTATTCGTACGTGCTCTGCTGATGGCCGAGAAAAGCTGCCTCAATGCCGTTATTCAAATTATTGACAAGCTGGTCATGCCAACAATACTTGCCAGGTCATATAATCTTGCTCAGTTTCCGCTTCTGGAAACAGTTTGAACACATTTTCGACCACCTACCGTATCTTCACTATTCTAACATGCTCCTGATTTCTATAACAAGAAAAAACGTAGCAAGCTTCCTATTTTGGGAGTCAGAAAAGAAATCAAACATGCGAAATTTACCGTCACTGGATCAAAATTAAGCCACTAGCATCAATAATGTAAAATAAGTCTTCTTTTGAATGAGCCTTAATAACGGAAGTGAGACATCACTGGCCACCCTTTGAGCATTGTCAGCCTAAAAAATCAGGCACGGAGATTTAAGCACAGTAACCTACATGGAAACTTGTTCCATCGCCATCTTGTGATGGCAATCGTGTTGGCTCTGACGGTCAGCTGTCACCGATGCCTCAAATGCAGCTTTAGTTATATATGTCCGATTGTAACACGCAGGCAATTTGTCGACATATTTTCTGGGAAAGAAAGTGCATCTTAGGGTTGGGTGAATACATATGGTACACTTAGTTTCGTGTACAATTGCTGCGTGCAAAGCCAAGCTCAAGATGCTAGTGACATTTGGAAAAACTCACAAAGCGCGTGACACATTTTCCTTATTTCTCTTTCTTTATAGATAGGTATAATTTGCTCTAGTGAGTTAATACCTTAATAACTTAGTACTATAATTTGACGCACACATAGGTGGAAAACAAACGAGCATGAGAATGTGAAGTTAAGTGATATGCTCTAATGTACTGTCAGACTTAAGGAAGTTTTTGGGTGCCCATCACCAGAACAGTCACCAAGTATAGTTCTAGGGTTCCTGCATCACTAATGATACTCCAGACCTGTGGTGAAATAGAGTAACTGTCCTTACATTCAATCTTTACATTTTCGAAGTGCAGCAAGTGTTGTAGAAGACTTATGCCTGTGCCACGTGGGCTAAAAATATTATATTGAATCGATAATGCCTTAAGTTTTCTTATGAAATGTTTTTTCAGTGGAGCTGCCACATGACCAAATATAATTGCATTTTGTACGATGATGTCGACGACAGCATCTTCTGGAGTGAGCAACTTCTAATTAAAAGATAAATGCATCTTTACAAGTTTCATCTGCATTTGCGAATAGTGAAATATAAAATAAGCATGCTATGGTAACATTAGCTTTATTCTGTGGCAACTGACAGTGTTGAAACCGACTGTAGCAACTTCTGCAATTGCATGTCAAATTGAAAGCCCAGAAGCAAAACACCGCCTGCTGCTTCGAAGCCATTACAACGCCGACCTGAGGAAGTTTGCCGACTACAACTACTGACAGCATGGTAATCGAAGGCTACATATAATTTCTGACATGATAGATGCTGTTCCAAATACTTCCATTAAACTGGTCTACACAAGCTATGGCATTGAGAGCACACTTTTCTCAGTCAAATGAGTTCTGGCGAGCGCGTTAAGTAACACATGACACTAAAGCAAATGACATTCAGTTTGTCCATGTGGCATTGCACAAATAGCATTAAAATTTAAGGCATTAGCAGGTTAATGTAATTTTTTTCTGCCCATGTGGCACAGGCAGCAAAAAAGTTCTTGTTTGTGGTCACGTGTGTTTTTGTGGTCACGTGTCTGTAGACCTTTAACACAGATGGTAACCTTTGTCACAAGCGCTACCAGCTCTGAAGGCATCACATCTTGTCCACAGCACCAAACGCAAAACACCAGATTTATAGATGTTGGGCTTAATTCATTAGGGCATACAGACTGCATTTTACCAGCAGACACTCATTTTTCATGCCAGATTGTAGCATTGGATGGCAACTTTCCTCTGGTCTGTCACGATTTAGCATAGTAAAGAGACCAGTGCATTTAACTGGTAGCAGAAAAAAAATATTGGCTGTCTGCTTTGCATGCTGTAGATGCAGAGCTGGCCATATGCCAAACACGTGTCCTGGTAACGTTGTTCCATGCAGCAAATAGTCATGTCAGGGCATCTATAATGGCTGCAAACACGGCGATGGCTTTCCCAGATAATCATGGTTAGGATAACTGAAAAGGCAGAAAATTCCACATTTGCCTGGTGTATTACCATATCTGGCTTCAGTGCTTGTTTTGTGCTGCATTACTGTTGCTCTTCAGAGAGATGATGTCCTGTGTATATGAGGCATGCTTTATCCGAGACCTGCTATGTATATAAGTGCCATATACTAAGCCTAGAGGTAAAATACAGAGGAAGACATGGGCTTTCCCAGTTTGATCGAATGTTTTGCAGTCCTTGCAGACTAACATAGGTGCAAGAATCCTTTCTCATCAACTTTTCTTGGCATGTCGATGCAAAGTTCTTACTGATGTTGACGTTAACCACGAGTTTGAACTGAAGAGCATGATTGAGCTGGACTTGCATGGCTTTTGGTTGTATTGCGGAATGATCTCGTGCTAGGCAGTCATCTTCACTGTTTCTGGCTGGTGTTCTACAAGTCCATTTTGCTTTACCAAAGTAGTTCATGCTCTGAATGACGTCACTTTTATTTATTGACATAGAAACATTTACAGCAGCTAACCTGAAGTTTGTTTCACTTGGGCATTTTTATTCTACACGTTTTACACATTTTTACATGCCTGGATAGCAAATTGTTTCGTCAGCCAGAGGACATAAGCTGATGCATTATTATCCTTGACTGCAATTTATTTTTTGCACATCAGAAGTGTCTGTAGAAGGAATGTCATTAGCAGGGATCAAAACGGTCTAACTGAGCTGTTGCACTTGCAGGAAATCGATGCCTCATGCACTTCTTCAGAAACATGCTTCAATGAGAGTGCAGAACCCAAGTGCCAGCTCAAACGTTATCTTCACTCACACATAAGCCTGCATCAATACCTGCCACTTTCTTTTTGTTGGCTTCGTGACTGCACATGTAGCAGGGTATTCTTGCAGGGTAATGTTGCATCACACATTGACCAGGCCTAACTGCCAAACGTGGGTGAGTGCCAGCTGGAGCCGTGTTTTAAGTATTTTAAGTATTCCAGCCACTGACCAAAGATGACCAGGTGCTAATGTGCCAGTTGCATTTCACAGGCATTTCAATCACATCGCCACCAAAGAAAAGGCACGGTGTGTTATCGACGTGTTAGCACTTGTTTTAGCCAAAGCTTGTTCATGTTTCGTTTGTTCGTCAATTTAAGCGTACATTTCGCAAAGATCTCATGAAGTGTTCCTGATGTCTCCCGTTCTTTAATTTTTTTCTTTCTTCTAATGCATGTTAATGTGTAACGAGTATGCAACTTTGAAAGATGGAGCGTTATAATTTATCAGCTTGTACGCAGAGAGCTCCAGTGACCCGCGGTCATTTGATACATGGCTATATGTGCAGCCATTTTTACTTTTCCCAGTACGTGTTTACTTTGCGTCTATGTGGAGGGAGTTTTCTTCAAAGTTAATCATGCTTGTGCTTGCTCGTATTTGCAAGGCGGTCGAGTCATTGGTCCTGACTGAGGTCTCAAATAGGTAAGCATAAGCGCTGAAAGGCTGCTTTATTGACACAAAATAAAAATGTTTTAAATTTTTATTTTAAATTCAGGCGCATTTACCGTCCAGTGTTTGACTTTTGTCGCCCCACGAAAATGAGTGAGAGACACATTTCAAGACTAAGGATTACAAACAGAGGCTTTAAAGATAAAATCACAGTATTTACATTTCCTATTGATGTAAACACGGCGTGCGCTTTTGTATTTCTTGTATAATGAACCGTTCCAAGGAAATGTGAAGCTATGACCAGATTTCTTACAGGCAGCTTCTGTTAAAAACGGCCTTCCCCCTCTTTGACAGGGATAACTTTAAGCCGTGTTCAGCCATACAGGCTGTTCACTGCAGTGTGTTAAGCCTAATTTTATTTCTGCTGAAGTCGTACTACCACACTTGCAAAGCTACTGCACAACAAAGTTAGGCTTAGCTACATTTGCTATTTCAATGCCTCCTTTAGATCTTAAAATGCCTGCTGCATGAGCCGAGAAGCTGGTTCTGGCCCCTTTCCTCTTTCCTCCTCTACACCAGGGTTGGCTGCGAGCGCTAGTTGCGGCGGCTGCTCCAAACTTGAATTACGTTCCCCTGCTTCCGAGATTTCAGCGGCGGCTGTTGCAATCCCGGAGGCAGGACCCGCGGTCTCTCATCAAGCCATTGGTCGAGCGCGCGCCAGCCTAGCAATTGTCAATTCCTCCGCAACAGGAAGTAGGGTCGGCAGCAAGCGCAGTCTTTCCGCGAATACCCTGAACCACAGGAACCTCCGCTCCAACGGGAAAACTAGTGAAGTGACAGGCATCTAGTAAAGGAGGCATTGGCTCTTCACAGCAGTGTGTTGTGGCAACTTTTAGCCTGCACAGACACTGCAGCTAAGCCTAATTTTATTTCTACTTAAGTCGTACTGCCACACCAGCAGAAGAGTTGTCATTGGCAGTAATAAGCGTGTGGTAGTATGGTTGCTGTACAGAGTACCATAATCAAGGCTCAGCCACAAAGCTACCATTACTCACAACAATGTGTTAAGCCTACCTTTGTTAGCCCCATGTATGTCCAGAACCTGTGGCTAAACCTAATTTTCTTGTATACAAAAAATTATGTGACATTCTTATTATTGACAACAGCATCTGATTTGCAGCTTCTGTTCCACTTTCACAGCTAATTTTATAGGCAATGTTATGACTGTTACAGATTTTTAAGGCTTTGAGTTGTGTATTCTGACGACACATAGATGGATCCACAAAAGTAATCAAGTTAAACCTACGTTGTGCTTTAAAAGTTTACTATGATCGTTAAAAATGCAGTTAAATATTGAGCTATGTTTAATAGGCAAACAATGGTTACTCCTCAGTTGAAAGAATGTCCACATATGTTTCCTGCAAGCAATAGTTTATGCCTGTCCTGTTGCCGTTATTGTGTGGAAGCACAATGAGCATGTGAGACGTTGCAACATTGAGGCATTAGTTTTATTAATTAAAAAAATTAATTTTTGTGCACAAGCTTACAGACCCACACAAAATTCTTACATTAGCCACTTGAATTGGACATTTTCTTTTCAATGCAGAAAATTTTGTTCAAACTAGTTCACTGTGTCGACTCAGTAAAGCATGAATTTTGCAGTACTATGTTCGACAATGGAGGGCACGACCTAAAGTTCCCCGTTACAAGGTCTGTGCAAAGCATCATGAATTTTGCAGTACTACGTTTGACAATGGAGGGCATGACCTAAAGCTTCCCCGTTACCAGGTCTGTGCAAAAATGCACAGATGCTCATACCATTAACAGCGTAACATTGAAGTGGACAGTTGGGAGAGGGTGGCATTTTAAAAAATGATCGCTGCTTAAGTACCATCCAATTCATCCTGGCCTTTGCATCGCTGCGAGCATACCATCGGTGAACAACGAACAGCAATTCCTCTTGCAAATCCAGCTGCAACTGACAGAGAGTAAATTGTAACATGGCAAACTGTTCTGGTACTGCCACCAGGTAGAAATTTTAGGTTACTTTGGCTTGTTCAGCTATGTGGCTTCTTTGGTTAACCAGTTTAAAAAGTGTCATTGTCAACGTGAAAGTTGTGCAGTCGGTTGCCTAGTCCTAGCTTGTGCCAGATACCAAAGACCACACATGCGAGCGTTTCAGGCATTTTCAGATGGTGTTGTTGTTGCTCAGGTGCTAACTTTGGGTGCTCTTGTGTACTAATTCCCCGTTACTTTACGTACACTTACAGTCGTGAGAAAATGTCTGGAGACCACAGGTGCTATGAAAATACCTTTTTCAGTTCACTGCCTATGCATAAAATTCAACCAATGTCATGCATTACAGTAATTCCACATTGCTTGGCTGCGCTAGAACAAATTTTTTGCTGATGACATGGTCTCTAAACTTTTGCTCTCAGCTGTACCTTTTGTGGTGCTAGTTGCCAGAAAAAAATATATTGCGGATCTTGGGAATGTGTTTTAAGTTACGTCATACAGATGTTAAAGCAACCAACAGTTGATTCAAAGTACATGTTTACTTGAAGTGTTGCATATACATAAATGCAGGTAATGCTGCAAGTTGTGTTTGAGGCCTGTTGGAAGTTTTCTGCACAGAGTACAGAGGCACCAGGGCATTAAGTATAAATCTCAAATATCTATGGCAGCAATTTTTCCCGTGTCCGTTGATTTGCAACTGCCTTTGCAGAGTTGAAGCAGCATGCAGTGTTACTGTGCATACGTGACAAACTTTGGCCCTGCTGCAACCTCGCAAAATGGCAGAACTGTACAGGGTGTGAGCTTTTATGTGAGTAACAGTGTTTTGTGCATGTCTGTTGTACAATGGGTGTTGCTCTCGCTGTAGCTAAGCATTTCTTCTGTATCCGTATGGCAGGAAAAATGTTGACGAGTACCTTAACATTGTGCCTCTGAAAGAAAGCGCATAAATGGAATCGGGTTGCTAAAAAAGTAACTTCACATGAAGTTGATGTCAAATATGCCCGAGTCTCTAGTGTGACCTTCTGCCAAGTTGCTTCAAAAAAAAAAAAAAGAGAGAGAGAGATGCATCGTAATGGCATTTCAGTGGAGAATTCTTTTCACTCCTAGCAACAACATTCTGTCACATATTTTATTTTGGAATGCAGAGATATGGCATTACCTTTAGATGAAACCAGTCATCAGTGCACACAATGCAGCATGCACATAATAGAAGTGATGCTGCTACCTGATGTCTTTTTTTTCCCTCAGTTAAGGTATGTGAGGTGCGTTCATGGCTTGGCTTGACTTGGAAGAAGTCTCAGAAGGAATGCATTCTTTCTCACATTTATACAAGCTCTAATTAAAACATGTTCATTGCGGTTTTTGTACTATCTGGCTGCCTTTGCAGATTGTCAGGAAATTAGTTCCACTCACACAATTGTGGTTTAAGGCATTTCCATGCAATGTGCTTGTTAAACTTCACATTTGAACTTGTTAGTTAAAATAATGCTGGTAACCTAGGAGTTTTCAAAATGGAGGCAGCCAGTTAAATAAGGTACCAAGTGACCGCACATTTCCATTCCAGCACCTACTAGCACTTGGCAGTTTGTCAGCACACACCGGGCATTCCTACGAGTCGCAATCATTATTGTATCAAGTGTCCACTGCAGAAAAAAAAAAATGCCAAAGATAGAGTAAATATGTACCTGTTAACATGTCCGCTGGTTCCTGAGAAGACGACTACTATTTATGGAGAAAAGGTGAAATAAAGAAGCTTCATATCGTTCTACCCGCATTGTTGTTTTTGGCTGCAGTGCTACTAGACGGCTCAAACAGCCGATCAACTTTTCTGCACGCCAAATTATACTGGTCCTTACAAATCAACGCTAAGTTAAAGTTCAATGCTTTACAGTAGGGGTGTACAAATATTCAAATACCACTGAATACTATATTTATACTCCATTCAAAAACTAGGCACCTGAAAGTGATCAAAGCAAATCAAATGTATTGCTGGCTGTGTGGGAGTGAACACGGTTCCTAGCCAGTGTTTCCATCTTATCTAAGAATATGTGTGGCATTGTGCTGAATCTTGTAACGATTTCGTGCTGTGCCAAAATTTTCCCTGCAAAACGTGCTCAGCCACTGGACGAATAAGCTTTGCTGAAAAGCCAGCCTCTCACAGCAGCAAGGGGCACGGATTTGCCGACAAGGGTACACAACCAGCAAATGCAGCCACATGCAGCCTCTCAATACGTAGAGGCTTAGCTTGGCTTGCTCCGAGGTTTGAGTGCAGTTGGAGAGTACTAGGTCAACTAGGCATTGCTAGTTTTGGTTTCGAGGCAGCGCCAGTGGCATGGCCGATAAGGTATGAAAACCGCAACATTGCTATTTCAAGGCAAAGCTTTCTTTGCGACACCCCCTCACCCCCTGTGGCTCACTTGCTGACCTTGCCTGCCGCCTGCTGCTGCTTGTGCGTTCTCATCGAATAGCTCACACTTGGCTGCGGGAAAGTGGTGCCATCTAGGAACGATGACTTGCACTACTTCGCCCGTAGCACTGGAAGGCAGAGGGCTAGCCAGCCTGGGCATGCGGGCCGTTGGCCGCTGATGGAGAAGGCGAGGAGGGCCGCGAAGCAGAGCCACAATGAGACGGGAGTGAGGGCACTGGAGGGAATGGCCTCGCGTTGCACATTGGCCGCCTGGCAACAGCGTGGACGGTCGCATCTGGCATCTGCGCCTCCAAAAGAAAATCAGGTGCCCCGAACATGGGTGGAGAAAGACAGCTTGCCTCTAGGGTGTCTAGCACAGCTGACGTTCGTCTTTTATTGCTAAAGTTATACAATGTACACATTTCCTTGTAGATATACACCAGATTTGTAAAATATGATGCGGGAACCTTGCTGTGTTGACAAGGACAAAGGACATCATAGTACATAGGTGTCCATGAGCCCTTCGTTAGGACCGGGCTTTAGCAACATTATAACCGGGAAAACACATGAACAAGGAACGCATCAGCAGGGTTATACTGTACATTTTACTTGATGTCGACTCTTAAAAGCTCATCCACAATTTTCTACATCTCTTGACCCATTTCACTCCTGGCATCACCCGAGGCTATGTTCGTGAATGCGCTTACAGGTGTGTGCAATAGCAAAAGACTTGGCATTTTCCAATTTTAATTGGACATCACTTGACGGGACAGTTACTGTTAATTCTTGTTTAAGGCATAGTTATATCCCTGAATAGCAAGAATGACGATGACTTTGTTACCTGCCACACAAAATTAGGTCAACACAAGAAGGGGGTCTGTCAGTATTGCACACGACAACACAAAGAATTTGCAGACGCAGGTGATTATAGCGGATTTGCACAGTGCAAGACAAATAGACAAGCTGGTGATATGTGCAGGCAGACCCTGCATCTGTACCAGTGAGACAAGGATCATCTGGTAAAATATCAAAACCCCTAATTAATTAGTAATTAGCGAAGTGCAATGAACCATGGTAAGTCAAGCATGTAGTCATGACAAGTGGTGGAAAGCCTTCTCAATGCAGTTACTGTTCTCAATGTATGCCTATGAAGAAATTGCACAGCATCTATAGAAGTTATTTTTCTTTAATTAGAGAAGACAATTACATGGCATTATTTGCCAGAAAAGGAATATATTACAAGGTACTTTACAAGCTCATGATGCCTTTCGCCTCTTAACCTTGCCAAACTGGACAGATTTCTTGCGCTTCAGGGCTTCCTTCTTCCTCAACTGCAGCTTTATCTTCTTGCGAGCTCCTGCCTCGGGGTTCCTGACCATCTGCGGACGAGTAAATTGGGCAAGGTTACTGGGCAGTTCCACTCTCAACCACCACACACAGTCACAATATCACAGAATGAGAGATATACCGAGTTTGATGAGAACATCGAGATGTTAGCGTGGCTCACAGCTTGGCATGCTACTGAACATGTTGAGTACATTTAAACACATAAACACATTCACAAGGAAGTCGAAAGCTTCTATGAAGATGTGGAATCGGCGATGGGTAAAGTCAAAACAGAATACACTATACTGATGGGCGACTTCAATGCCAAGGTAGGCAAGAGCAGACTGGAGACAAGTTAGTGTGGGAATATGGCATAGGCACTGGGAATAGTAGGGGAGAGTTATTAGTAGACTTTGCAGAACAGAATAATATGCGGATAATGAATACCTACTTCCGCAAGCGGGATAGCCGAAAGTGGACATGGAAGAACTCGAATGACGAAACTAGAAATGAAATAGACTTTATAATCTGCACTAACCCTGGCATCATACAAGATGTGGACATGCTCGGCAAGATGCGCTGCAGTAACCATAGGATGGTAAGAACTCGAATTAGCCTAGACTTGAGGAGAGAATGGAAGAAACTGCTACATAAGAAGCCAATCAATGAGTTAGCAGTAAGAGGGAAAATAGAGGAATTCCAGATCAAGCTATAGAACAGGTATTCAGCTTTAACTCAGGAAGAGGACCTTAGTGTTGAAGATATGAACGACCATCTTATGAGCATCATTAAGGAGTGTGCAATAGAAGTCGGTGGTAACTCCGTTAGACAGGATGCCAGTAAGCTATCGCAGGAGACGAAAGATCTGATCAAGAAACACCAATGTATGAAAGCCTCTAACCCTACAGCTAGAATAGACCTGGCAGAACTTTCGAAGTTAATCAACAAGCGTTAAGACAGCTGACATAAGAAAGTATAATATGGATAGAATCGAGCATGCTCTCAGAAACGGAGGAAGCCTAAAAGCAGTGAAGAAGAAACTAGGAATAGGCAAGAATCGGATGTATGCGTTAAGAGACAAAGCCGGCAATATCATTACTAATATGGATGAGATAGTTCAAGTGGCTGAGGAATTCTATACAGATTTGTACAGTACCAGTGACACTCACGACGATAATGGAAGATAGAATAGCCAAGAGGAATTCGAAATCCCACCAGTAACGCTCGAAGAAGTAAAGAAAGCCTTGGGAGATATAAGAAGAGGGAAGGCAGCTGGGGAGGATCAGGTAACAGCAGATTTGTTGAAGGATGGTGGGCAGATTGTTCTAGAGAAACTGGCCACCCTGTATACGCAATGCCTCATGACCTCGAGCGTACCGGAATCTTGGAAGAACGCTAACATAGTCCTAATCCATAAGAAAGGGGACGCCAAAGACTTGAAAAATTATAGACCGATCAGCTTACTGTCCGTTGCCTACAAAGTATTTACTAAGGTAATCGCAAATAGAATCAGGAACACCTTAGACTTCTGTCAACCAAAGGACCAGGCAGGATTCCGTAAAGGCTACTCAACAATAGACCATATTCACACTATCAATCAGGTGATAGAGAAATGTGCGGAATGTAACCAACCCTTATATATAGCTTTCATTGATTACGAGAAAGCGTTTGATTCAGTCGAAAGCTCAGCAGTCATGGAGGCATTACGGAATCACAGTGTAGACGAGCCGTATATAAAAATACTGAAAAATATCTATAGCGGCTCCGCAGCCACCGTAGTCCTCCATAAAGAAAGCAACAAAATCCCAATAAAGAAGGGCGTCAGGCAGGGAGATACGATCTCTCCAATGCTATTCACAGCATGTTTACAGGAGGTATTTAGAGACCTCGATTGGGAAGAATTTGGGATAAGGGTTAATGGAGAATATCTTAGTAACTTGCGATTCGCTGATGATATTGCCTTGCTTAGTAACTCGGGACCAAATTCCAATGCATGCTCACTGACCTGGAGAGGCAAAGCAGAAGGGGTGGGTCTCAAAATTAATCTGCAGAAAACTAAAGTAGTGTTTAACAGTCTCGGAAGAGAACTGCAGTTTACGATAGGTAGCGAGGCACTGGAAGTGGTAAGGGAATACATCTACTTAGGGCAAGTAGAGACCGCGGATCCGGATCATGAGCTGAAATCAGAAGAATAAGAATGGGCTGGGGTGTGTTTGGCAGGCATTCTCAGATCATGAACAGTAGGTTGCCATTATCCCTCAAGAGAAAAGTGTATAATAGCTGTGTCTTACCAGTACTGACGACTCACGTATGGGGCAGAAACCTGGAGGCTTACGAAAAGGGTTCTACTTAAATTGAGGACGATGCAACAAGCTATGGAAAGAAGAATGATGGGTGTAACGTTAAATGGATAAGAAAAGAGCACATTGGGTGAGGGAACAAGCGCGAGGTAAAGAAATCTTAGTTGAAATCAAGAAACAGAAATGGGGCATGGGCAGGACAAGTAATGAGGAGGGAAGATAACCGATGGTCATTAAGGGTTACTGACTGGATTCCAGGGGAAGGGAAGCGTAGCAGGGGGCGGCAGAAAGTTAGATGGGCGGATGAGATTAAGAAGTTTGCAGGCACGACATGGCCACAATTAGTACATGACCGGGGTAGTTGGAGAAGTATCGGAGAGGCCTTTGCCCTGCAGTGGGTGTAACCAGGCTGATGATGATGATGAACACGTTCACTGCGATGTGGATCATGGGTGGGTCACAATGGTTATTTCCCCTGCGCAGTTGCGCAGGGTTTTCCTGCAGTGTGCAAGGTAAGCCTCTGCTATAAATCAATGGAGAGGAAAAATTCCATTTGCTTCTGATTTGACGTGCCGTGGCACCATCCTTCTGCACCTTGAGGAAGTAGAAAAAGTGCACAACTCCCTAATGAGCCACCGGTAGGTATCACGCACAAGGATTGGGCCTTCAAGAAATGTTGTTGCAGCAAACATTCTTATGGCCTGTCACTTATGGGGAAGCTCGACTGTCTCGCATCTCTTGATGTTTGTTTTTTCCCACAGCTCCTGTGTCTCCTGATACTCGGGTTCCCCGCGTGACATACAAAAGATGGCAAGCGCTGGTGTAGTTATAGCAGCAATGACAGAAGATGGTGCAAGCTTTGAGTGACATCTGGCAATAATTCAGGTGTCAAAGGAATTCGCTTCCTCCTCTTTGCAGTAAGGACAGTGACACACACGGACCAGCCATACGCCCATGGGTGCTGCGTGGGACTGTCCCACATGAGGCTTGCCACATGGCTTGAGCACGGCACGAGTATGGGCGAACACGCTTATAGCATCTTCATGGCACTAGCACGTGCTGCCTCCAAATTGCAAATGCAATTCGGTTAGTGGGACACCTGCGAATGACCTAGGCCTTAGACGCTCATCAGCATGGACCAACATTATTCGTTTGGTATCCCCCCCGGAAGATTTCTCTCAGCGTACTTCATTGGAGAACTTGTATATTGAATAGTTGATGTATAAAGGAAGCAATAAGTGCCCTTTTTGTGTTTGCACTATGGTGTTGTAGGTTCCTTCATTGCCAACTGTATTTGAGGCTTTCATAAAATCTAAAAGCACATTTGCTCCACGTGCATAAAATACCCCGTAGCTTGAGGCACGAGTTGCGGTGCCAGTGCAGCATGACCTTCACCGACTGACGAGTACTGGATGTAGTCACACAGACTGCGTGAACAAGATAATCAAACCACATTAAATAAATACAATCGATTCCCGACTTAAAAACCAGCCATACTTTCAATAGAAATATGCAAGCGCTCCGAGGTAAAAAAAAATCAGTTCCCAAGAGGTTCACTGTGATTTCCCACCCACCCCTCACATGGAACGACTTGTCCGATGCTCACCTCCAGGGCCTTCTCCCGTTTTCTGTTCAACTTCTTGCCGGCCAGCTTTCCCTGCAGTGCCACCAGGGCTGCGCCGAATGCCTCCACGCCCGCTGCCTTCTTTATGACGGTCGTTGCTTCGTTTGCCATCTGTTTCATCTCCTCATCTGAACATGACAGGCAACAAGAACAAATGACATGCATATGCAGTTCACACAGGCAACACACGCATCCCCATTCAGAAAGAAATATATCCCTAAAATAGGCTCATATGGCAGTTCTTCCTGTGGTCACTTTAGCTACATTTAGTAAACCGCCCGTGCAAGTTTTTTCTTCTTTTTTCTATTACGGTGCTTCTCCAAATATCCAAATGGCCTACAACACCCTAGAAATCGAGCGACAAAAATTTTCTGTTGTTTGCTTTCTTCAAGGAGTAATAATACAGTAGCCCACTTATAGTGCGACATCTTTAGCCAAAAGTAGCACAGCTCCCTTTGTCATGGTGTACATCTACCCTAGCTTCGACACCGTATTTATTCGAACCTAGGTCGATAGTTTTCTTTTTTTCATATAATCATACACTAAACTCTAGGGTTGGCTTAGATTCGAAGATTTTTTTTTAAATGCACCAGTTTTTAATTGAAATTCATATGGTGTACAGCTAGCGCCATCTAGAAAAGTCAGTATCGTAGTCGCTACTAGCCACACCAGTAGCCAATTCAAGCACACGAGCAACGTCACCATTTTTACCTGTGTCGTATATGCGTGCAGCGTGGCATTATTGTAATGGCACCAAACAGGCGATGCCACTATGCTGCCACTCTCAAATGAAATGTTGTGCTAGCTGCAGAGGCATTGTCACATGTTTAAGCCTAGCGGCTTGAGCAAGCACTACGCTTCAGACAAATGGTGCACCTGGTGAATCGCACACTAGACAAGAGTGGCGAACGCTATGAGCGCAGAAGACATCCAGGCATACTGACTCTGGCTTGGCGACTGGTCCTCGAGCTCTCGACAGATGGGCATCAGAATGAGCTGCAGGTGCGAGCGCAGCTCCGGCCGAGTCAGGTCCAGGCTGATGGCAGCCAGGAACTTGAACACATGGGAGCGCTGCATAGAACAGCAGTGCATAATTCAGGAAGGTCCAGAAAGACTTCAGCAAAAGCCAGAACGAGTGCATTCCCAATTTAGTCTGTTTTGCACTATACAATGATGAATCACTTAGCACTGCGTTTGCACAAACGCCAGCAGATTGCCTGACAAAATGAAAGCACCACAGGAAAAAAAAATATGCAGATGATCAAATACCACTGAATATAACACGCTATTTTATTAACCCTTTGACGGTCAATGACGTAAATATACGGCGCCACGAACAAGCCCGAAAATGGTCGATGCCGTATATTTACAGCGCCAATTTCCTAACTTTTTCTTTTCTGTCATGTGCTGCCACTATGTAGGGATACAAGAAATTTTTCACGCGCGCCTCCTTTTCTCGGTTCTCGTTGCATGGTTTGTTTTAGCGCTAGTTTGTTCCCGTGTGTCTATATACCACCGCTCGCGCACTGGCGTGCGCGCGGCCGGGCGGCCGTTTGGATTTTGTTTCGCGGGTGGTTTCGGCTTTTTGTGCTTGCGAAGCTGATGGCTATCTCGTTCCTAATCGCTCAAAGGGTGAGCACTTGTTTCTCACTCGTTTAGGGCTCAGAGGGGTGCGCATAGGAAGGATGCCGCCGGGCATGCATTTCCGTTTCTTTTCTTTTTAGGACACGTGAAAACTAATCACCCTAGCTGGTTGGCGGTAAGATGAAGATTAGCAGAAGTTTGTCACACGTGTTGCTTTTTTTTTTGATGGGCACACAACCAAACAGTTTTTCTTGAGTGCGCACACCTACGCAGTTCGATTACGCTATGGACGTACGAAATTGTGTAAGAGCAGGAACATTTGAGGCTTTGCGAAATATTCTCGTGTGCGGATTTTCAAAGCCTTGAACTATGTGCATAAAAATGCATCAAATTTTTAATTCTGATAAGTTTATTTCCTTTCTTATTGTTGTTATTCATGAATGAAGAGTGCATATATACCAATGCAAAATATTTTTTTCTCACTTTACGGTCACCCTAGAAAAATTAAGGTAATTTTTTTTTCGAAATAAATCCCTAAGAAGAATCGGAATCTGCCATAAAAAAAATCGGCCCTCAACGGTTGCATATGGCAAAAAAAATCAATGCTCAAAGAGCTAAGAAGTTGGTGTGCCTAGGAGCACACCAAAGCTTCGTATAAATATCCACAGATGTATTTTGCAAGAAATCCGTGGTCCACACCAAACCGCGAGGAAGAAGCAAAGAAACCTTTGCCTTTAAAAAAGCGTAGCTGTTGAACACAACAAACCTTCAAAACGGACCGTGGGTTTGACACCACCTCTGCATGGGCCTGGTGTGACACCTTCTTCACAATCCAGTCAACGGGGTGCAAGGTGTCGATGCCTAGACGCGTGGCACGCACCGACACCCTAGTCAGGAATACCAGGTTTCGAATGACCTGCGAAGCATCATCGACAAAGCCAGTCTTAAAGAGACACTGCTAGAGAGCAACACAAAATGATTTTAAACTGATAATCTGTCAAAAAATCTGTCACGAACGCGGTGTAAAATTTTTAAATTTTTTTATCATTACAGAAAATGAATTTAGCACTGAATCCTCGACACCGGTATGCCAGCACAATGTCGCAAACTTCGGAACATTTCCAAAACTTTCTAGGTTGAATGAAAACTTGGTTCCTCTAGAATGCAATGTAATCCTCCTTCATTAAAAAGCAATTAAATAGACCTACAAACACCCAGTCGGGGCAAGCTGGTGTGGAAACGAACTTCAAGTTGTTCCCATCAATCTCATTCGTGTGTTTTCCGGCTTACCAAGACATGGATGGATGGACTGCGCTAGTCTCACAGTAAAAGTGGCCACTTTGTCATTACAGAAGCATCATTTACTAATATAGATGAGCTTAATTATATTCTCCTTAGTGTCCCTTCTGTAAGTACATAGCGCTGCTTTGTTGCTAAATAAAAGCAAATCTGTCAAGACCCCTAACAAGCACTGCGAAATCAGGCAAGATTGATGCATTGGCTTTCTCAATACAACTGTGCCAATGGGCATAACAGAAATACAATTCACAAAGCAGAGCGCAAGTAAACATAGAGACGTTAAGCCAAAAGAAATGATGTCTCTTACCTGCTCAGCTATCTTTTCCAGGACATTATCCGGCTGGAACTGAGAGCAGGACTTCTCCGTAAGGCTTCGAACCTGCCACATGTAAAGTACAATCACACACTATGGCAGCGTAAACACACATAACGACTTTTACCCACAAAAGTACATCACAAGACTGTGGTTGCAAGCCCCTGTGTAATATTGGCGAGGTTTAGCTTGTCCTCAAACTTCTTACCACTTGCAGTTTGCTGGGTTACCAGACAGCTTTAAACCAGCAACAACAGTGGTAATGAAGTCTTGTGACACTAAGCCTAGCAAGAGAGCACACAAAGCTAATACCACAGTGACTTACCATACTCCACTAAACCGCTGGTGTAAAGCTTTGGCAGCGACATAATCATTAAAGTGCAGTCCTTCTACGGTTTTTCTTAAACAGAAACCCTCACATGAAAAAATTTTTAACATGCCATAGTCGGACAAAGCACCACAAAGTGTCACCACCAGCTTTGCTACTGATTTCCACAGTTTCAGTGAGCCAGTAAATCACAAACGATAAGAAGCTTGCAGCGAAATTGATCAAATTATCCAGCAGGTTCAATTAAACAAGATGGCAAAAAAAAATGCGAATGCTGGTTTATTCAGCTATTCTAACACACCCCTGAAACAAATGCCCGCCAACCTTCTATGTGTTCAATGTAGAAAACTGTAGAAATTGTAGAAATTGCACTGAAGCTTTGAAACGAAGTATAAATGCAACACGCAACCAATTTTATAGCAAGAAAAATGGGCAAAGTGTATTGCCAAGTGGCTGCCAGTTTCCCAAAGTCAGCTTCGCCGCACTACACTCGTGTTATACGGTAAGGCGCACAAACGCCGCAAAGGCAGTTTTGATATTGCATCCGATTGCACCACGCAGGTAATTTAAGGCCCAATTTTATTGAAAACGAAAAAGAAAGAAGGAGAGAGTGTTAGAATAGTGTAAATACCGTAATCAGACATTCTGAGCTACTATTATTGCTTGAAAATCTTAGGGCAGGCCAAAAAACAGGCGTTTTTGAGAGCAAATTTTGAGGCTGGACTCCTCTGGAGGGTAACGGCGTGTGTCACACGAATTTGCCATAACTCTCTAGATTTCAGAATCTTTGACGTATGGCAAATTGCACACCAAGCCCGACAATGAAACTACTGCAGACGGCACCCGTTCTTCACCATCAGCGATGCTACGCATTGAGCATTGATAGAGTCGCATGATGTGCGGTCGTTTCGTCTGTCGAGCAAATTGGCCTTACGATAACCCACCTGCTGGAACATTGGGCCAGCCCTTTTGTACTTCAGAGAAAAAGTGGAAAGCAAGACTTTTTGTGCAGTAAATAAAAGATTGCCACGACACAGAGGTGCACTATTATACTGAGAACTTCGTTGGTTCTGAGATAAATGAGTGTCACTAATTCATTAGTTTCAGAGAGGAAATAAGAACGTGATTTTGCTCAACAGAAAATTCTATTGATAAAAAAAGATTTCCCATGCCGTCATATACTATAACTGAGCTGCAACCAGTGCTGGCATATTAGTTTGGTGCCCCCTGTAATAGTAGTGAAGGTTTACTGTATACCTTCATCTCTACTTACCCAATTCAACTTATAGATTGCCGCATTCTTGATCAGCAATGCTAGGAGACTCCCAAACACATGCAGCACTGTGTTATTTTGCACCGAAATTTGCAAGCAATAAAGTTTGTGTTAAATCTGGATATTCAATATTTGATTTGGTATTTGGCTTTTTTTTTCTTGATTCGATTCAATATCAGATTTGAAATTATTTATTATATGCATACCCATACTTTTTTATACAAAGAATGCTGGTGCTATAGCGTTAAAGGGGTACTTGCAAATGTTTTTGAAGTTGAAGAAACTTTACCACACGCATCAAGCACGTGATAGGACCACAATTAGCAAGCACTAAGGTCAGAAAAACCTTATCAGTGGTCACATATCTTAATTTGATACCAAAACCAGTCCTGGCATCTTTGACATTACAGCAACTTCCGCACAGAGTGCAAAATTTGCCAACAACACGTAACACAAGGTCAGGTATAATGATGTTGCTCATAAAAAAGAAAGCAGAAGGGCTGTGTGTGTTTATCCTGGCTGCGCTCCCGTATGGCAACCCCAGTGATGAGAGGAACGAGACGAGCCATTTTTCATGATGTACCAAAACTGATTTGCACATGCAAGTATTAAATTATTCATGGTGCTCTGACCCTTGCCAGTATATTCTCACAGGATTAAAAGGCTTGGACCTTCTCTTGACACAAAATAAGTTGAAAATGTCATTTTAGGACTCCTTTAACGAGAAGCTCCTTCAAGCTGCTAACATCATCTCCCAAGCATGAAAAGACAGAAATTGAGTACCTTCGACGGCGCGTCGACCAACAAATAGTCCTGGGAAGAAGGCACTTCAGCGTCAGGGTCGCACGCTGCAGCAACTTCGTCCGGCGTGTACGCCGCAAACACCCGGCCGTAAAACTGAGATGCCGCCAACCTCACCCAGTCGTGGGGATACAGCAGGTATGTCTCTGCATAACCTGGACAATCGCACAAGAGGTTTGACTTGTGGCAGAACCATTGCATTTTTACACCTTGTAACACTACACCAAACAATCAGAATGCATTATAAACAATCAAGCTCACTTTTACGGGGAACAGTCTGACAAGGAGGGGCGCAAAGATATATTACACAGTGCTGCATCTGACATAGACTGCGCAGATTTCAGTGCCATTCCCCTGTAACAGCGAACGACCAACAAGTGCAACTGGAAGCACCGCAAACTCACCGCACAGCCTCCCAAAGCTTTCCTGCGTGGCAGGGGCCCGTGCAACGTTGCAGGCGTCGACTATCTTGGTCAGCGAGACCAGGTACATGAAGGCGATGTGGTCCTTGGCTCGCTCAATGTCTTCCACCGTAAGCTGCAACACCAACCACAAAGCTCTTCAACTCCTCAAAAGGAACACTAAACAGAACAGACGTTATTAGCCAACTTCCCATCCGAAATTACAAGGAATAAGAGGAAGTTGCATCAGGTTTCTGAATATGCACAAACAGCTGTCCAACAGGCTATTTCCCTTGGCACGAGTGCCAAGGGAAAGGAAACACAGTTGGGCGCGGTGGTGGATCCGAGGCTGTCAAGTTCAAAGACAGTGCCATCGACATCAAGCTAACAACCTGTTACGAACTTCAAACGCCTCAATGCTTGAAGAAAAGTTTTTTCATAGCCTTGCTAACTAGGAGCAAATGCACACAGTAACAAGCAATGACCGCATGTCCACATGTAAAAGCAGAAAGTGTCAGAGATGATAGGGCGTTGCAGCATCATGGAATTACAAACAGTGTCATTAAATTGTTAGCACAGCGTCATGAAATAGTGAGCATGGTTTCACAGGATCACAAGCACATCTGCAAACGACGAGCAGTACCTCTTGGAACTTGTCAGGGTGCATCTCCTCGACTAGGACAGGCATCACATCAGCCAGGTGACGCTCAAAACGCTCCTTCTCCACCTCGGCAAACAAGCCCAGTGTCTGTGCTCCCAAACGCCTGGTGGCAAACTGAAAAAAAAAAAAAAGAAAGAAAATGCACATTTAGTACAAGGAAAGACTTGACTATTTCGCTTTGAAATTTCTAGGCGAATACAATAGCAGAATGCAACGAACAAGCTTTACTGAGATGCCCCAAGAACATTTTTAGGTGCTCTAATCTAAATGTTTACAATTTTATACGGCCAACAAAAATACTATTCTCACTTCATATAGCTGTCTACTAATTTGCTATCGCAATCGATGCTTTGCCTTTCGGGCGAAATGGCAACTTCTTTTTACTGAGTACAAAGAAATCATGTATAACAAGTCTGTACTTTGTATATCACGCTTCCACAGCTGCAAATTGTGACAGGGACTCTTGTCAATGTCATGACACTCCTGCATTTTCCCACATAAAACCTGCTCTGAACAACCATGCACGAGGCTCAACTTGCTACAAAACCAGCCTGGCAAAACTGCTGGTGCCTCAGAAGCCACATCATTTTGTCAATCTATCCATTGCCACTTTTTTCACACTGCACAGCTCTTGTCAGTCGAAGCAAGGTGCCCTCTCACGGCAACGCAAACTTTGCCTTCGAGCATGGCTTCACTGCTACCAAAAAAGTGCTTTGTCGTGAAGCTGGATCCAAAGGCATAACTTGCATATGTAACCTCGCTGTTCCACTCCTTACTCAGAGTTATCAAATTTGGCACAAGTTATGCCTGGTATGTGTCATTCTTCCTGGACATATTAATTAAGAAATTAAATATGTAAAAAGGGCAAGCACTCACCATTTTTTCCTTGCACCATGCCAGAACCACAGAGAGCAAAGGGTTCCTGGATGCCTCATCCAGCTGGAAGAAAATAATTATTTTTACTTAAAGACTCAATGAATTTGTTTACCCACACGACCTCTTCCAACATACTAAGGAGGAAAGTGTGCTAAAGGGCATGCCCAAATTAGCGAGAAAAAAAGGGAACAAATTCAAGAATAAATACTAAAGTGCCAAGAACATCTTGGCAGCAGGCATAGTCAACATCCAATTTTTCGGACTCCCTAGGTGCCGCGAAAACATCAGAAAAATCGGGCAGTCCGAAAAAATTATTGCATGCCTTTTACTGCCCCTACAAGCTCACATTGCCACAGGCACATCCGAAATAGCTCTGAAGGTCTGCCGATACAATTATTAGGTGTATTGGTGGTCACACTATGACAGAAGACGGCAGGCGTATGCGTGTGTAATTATGTGTAAATTGCATGTGTAACCCACTGCATTCCACAGCACTTTTCTACATTTAGTATGCTTCAGCGCGTAACACAGCTGTATTGCGGCAAAGCTGACTTTAGGAACCGCCATTATGCAGCCTGTCATGCTATCCGCGCTTCGAAGCCATCGGCGACGATTACAAAGATGGAATCAGCACCACAGCTGGCAGTGGCGAATTGTTTCAATGAAAAACACGGCACCGAACAGCAGGAAGTTTGACCCTGTGCCAGTCATCACTCAATGCACTTGCTGTCAAACAACAAGCTCAGAATTTGGAGTGGCGCTGCAAAAACAAAAACAAAAATTGCACCCTTGCTGTCCGCAAACCACTGCCCCTCGACACTGAGAGGCTGGTTCTCCCGCAAAGTTTAGACGTTTAGTGGATAAATGTGCGTTAACGTAGAAAATTCGTTAGCAGCACGAAATCACAAAATTCAGCATAAAATCGCCCCAATATATTTATGTTAGGTAAAAATAAATGCTGAGAAGCATGTTTGCTCCCTCAAGGCCAGTGATATATTAGATTTGACTCGAATATTTGTATCCAACCGAATATTCGAACATTTTCAAATATCTATTATTCAAGTCAAACACAAATATATTAAAATGTAATCAATAATACTCGAACCTCTCGAATAGTCACGCACCCCTACTATATACTGTAACTGCAGGGCTGAAAATTTACCATACTTCTGCTACAATTTTATGTTTAATTAGATGCAGTTGACATTTTGAAATATATGAAAAGTATTCAAAATATATTCACATTTACGAACAGCAACTATATGATTTGATGACAAACTATTTCATTCATTATTTGGAAATTTCGAATAGTCGCTCATTCCTGTTGAAAACTACTAATGAACATTTTCAGTAAATTGTACCAAGCACTTTAGCAACTAATGTAAGCTAAGGAATCAAGATATCACTGATGGAAACAAATGTTTACAGTAAGGCAGTTGCGGTTCTACTCCAATGACGTTCAGGAAAGGAATGGGGGGGGGGGGGGAGTAAATGCTTTCGTACTGCAAGAGGGCGATGCAAACGCTTGCAATGATGACTGAACCAAGTGATGGGATGCACACTGCGAAGTATGAATGAGTACTATGCAATGGCATTCGTGCACGTTAGGAAATTTGAGAGAAAAGGGAGATCAGACCTTGCCGAGGAGGCTCCGGATGCCGGCTGCAGCGACTCGCTGCACGTTTGGCGACTGGTCATTGACGAGGCGTGCTGCCATGGGCACGAACAGGGTGGGCGCGTAGTGAGACAGCGTGTGCTGCACAAAAGTGCTCGGTCAGCAGCACGTTCCGGACCCACATCAAAAGTGAAAATAACGAATAAGCAGGAAGCGTGGTAGTGAGGCCGCATTCAGCGAAATGTTTGACTTATCCATTTGGTCTATCATCGCCCAGCAGTTGTCATGTTCCCACAATTCCCTAAAGGAGTAACCTTTGACAAATCATAATCGCCAGTGGCATTGGTGGTCATTCGGTCAGTACTTGCCGGACGTGTTTCCTAGTCAATACTCTGCCCTTGCCTCTCAGCTGTAGAATTTACTTTTCGTTAAAATGTATGCAAATTAACTTTTTTCCTGATAAGTACATGCAAACTGACTTTCATTGAAAAGTATGCAAATGTATCAAATTGAGTTCATGGAGAAGTCTTCAAATGTATCAAATTAAGTCCATTGAGAAGTGTGCAAATGTTTCATTTAAAGATATGCAAATGCATGGCAACTGGCTTCATTGAAAGGTATGAAAATGCACGAGAATCACTCTTAACTGAACGATTACCTGCCCAGCCGAGGCATTCAGAAAGACCAAGACTATGCAGGCGCAGCCCTCTCACCTGTGGAAACTTGCTCGAGTAGGCATCAAGCATCTCGAGAGCCGAGAGACGGCCTGCCTCGGTGCTGTACTCCAGCTGCGCCGTGAAGAAGCCCACCGCCTTTTTCATGCGCCGCTTCATCGGGTAGTCGAGAACGTACTGTAGATAGGCCTAGACATAAGAGAAAAGTTTTCAGATTCAGCTGCTTTGTGCGCAAAGTGCAGTACTTCTTACTCTTAGTAACTTTTTTCTTCTTTTCACTGTACCTTTCCCCTTATTTGTAATAAAAATATGTATTGTTCTGTTATTGATGTACTGCAGTCAATATACGAGGGCATGTGGTTCTGTCAAGCTGTCATTTCTGACAGCTTTTACTACTAGATCCCAGCATCATGTGCTCAGTATATGATGCAATGTACGTTATTACTACTATTTATTATTACTATTAACAAAACAGAAGATGAGAGAGCAGAAAGGATTAAGTCACAAATGTGTGTCAAGATGTTACCAGAATTAAAAGGTACAGCCAGGAACGACATGAATGGGAACACTTAATTTGCCCACTTGCTTGTTTCTTGCAATGAAATGTGGGGAAGTAAGTTTCATAGGCTTTAGAACAAATTAAAGAGAGTTGACACACGAACACATCAGTAAATTTTGCATCACAATGATGTCGATGATAACAGGCCCAGCATTTTCAGACCAACTTCAGTATCCACATAAATATCTTGTTTGCCAGCCTTTACACTTGCTAAGTGTCATCCACTCCTACTTAAATGCCTTGCACTGCGAAGGTTACAGCATGGCGGAACGTCGAACGAAACATTGTCTTCGTGTTCGCTCGCGCAAGTGCACCGGCAAGTGCCCAGAACGCGTAAGTGATGTTAAATCCCTGACTCACCTCACGGCACTGGCCCCGAATGTGAGCCTGTTCGTCTTCGATGCTCATGGTCGCCACCTTGTCCATCAAGTCGTGCAGCTCGTTGGTATCCACTCTTCGGTGGAGGATGGCCTGCATGGTTTGCCTGTTCCTTCAGTCCATCAAGACGAAGCACAAATTTACTTCGGCACAGACGCCGTGCTTCACAGCAGACCGCAGTAGCAGTCTGCAATCAAATTACTGTATCTATTCGATTATAAGGCGGTCACAATAAGGCGAGGGTGCCAGTTGAGGGACCCGAGAAAAAGAATGCAATATAATGCGACATAGCGTAGCCGAGAACTTATTCAGGCTGGGCAGGGATTGCCCGAAATGACGAATAATCGGAAGCCCCCCGAAATTATCGCAATGACAGTGAAGCCACGCTACAAGGCAGAATGCACATATGCATGACTTGCATCCCCACTTTACTGTTATTTTTCGAATTCTCGGTGTGGATTTGTAAGCGTAATAATAGTGTACTGCCTCACCTGCCAAGGCTCATTAGTTGCTACAATATGCGCTGTCACCTAAAATCTGGATCACCGGAAATGTGGCGTGGCTGCCCCCATATAGAAATAGTAACTGAACTTATCAGATAAGCCTGACATATAAGGTGAGGGGTGAATTCGACACCAAGGATTTTAGGAAAAAAAACCTTGCCTTATATTCGAATAAACATGATACTTCATCTTGCTGCTTGACAAAACTCACTCGTTGCAGGTGGCCTAAATGGCAAAATTCACAGTAAACGAGCTGTGGCTCATACCCGTGCCGTGATCTGCTGGCCTCCTTGGGGAGCTAAGGTGGTTAAGCAATCGCCCCCAAAAAGTTCTTTGTCCCAAGTTCAATCCCCCTGACAAGGACAAATTTTTTTTTACAACTGTGACACTTTCTTTCTTAAAAACTAATATGGTTTCCCGTGCAGCTTTGTGCTAAACTCTGCTGAATTACAATCTTTGCCATTGAGAGAATTAAATTCTGGGGTTCAATATGCCAAAACCATGATTTGACTGAAGCACCCCATAGTGAGATGACTCCGGATTAATTTTGAGCCCCTGGGGTTCTTTAAAGCATACCCAACACGAGCGTTTTTGCATTCTGCTCCTATCGGAATGTGACCGCCACAGCTGGCATTGGACCCGTGATGGCCTCAAGCGCAGGAGCACAATGTCATAGCTACTGGGCTACTTCAGGCGGGTAATCTCTCCCTTTCATGAACTTTCCTCCACCTTGTGGATTTCCACAGAACTGATTAGCCAAACGCAAACCGGTAAGCAGGATCCTGCAACATTCAACTAAAGGGCTAAATTCTGGCCGGCAATCCAGAGCTGTGCTTCACAGAGCAGCTCACAACATACGCTATTTTCTGTAATGTAAGCATTCCCAACCCTCCTCGTAAATGACACATATAAAGCTTGTGTGTGAACGTAAGCACCCATTTCTTGCTGAACATAGGCTGTTGCAATTCAAGCCGATGTTCCAGCAAAGCACTAGCCTTTCAGGTGCACTGTGGCCACTGTCTACAGACATGCTACACATATTTGTAGGCAAATGGGCACAGTGCAGACAATAAGAGCAACACAATGTTCAAACAACTCTTGTTCTGCACCCACCCTAGAAAATTTAAGCCAGTAGCCTCTGTTAGATTTATTCTTATCTGCCCAGAGTGTCATGGCAGCACCACTGTGCCACTTATTTACTTAATAAGGCACTGATTAATTTTGGCCACTGCAAATTCACATTTGCTTTCACATTTCTTGCATCTTCAGAATCGTGAAAAGCATACAGCTTCACAATGGATAAAGAATGCTGAATCCTTCAACGAGTTTTGTCAAGTGTACAGATCAAGCCTACAAAATGTGCACTCCATGCGAGAACTCTAATGCACAGGAACGTCAGGTGTGACAACATGAATTACTTTATGACCAGCAAACTTGTAAAGAACTTAACTAGCCACTTTAAAAATATGCCCGATGTAAAACATTGTGAAAAACAAAGAAAGAAGTAAACCAACTACACGATGACATACTGATACCAACAGTAAGGACCCAGCTGCCTACCTACCAACTCGTTGTACCAAGAAACTTTACACAGATTATTGAAAATTGCAGCAGAGGTCCAATCAGGAGTGTTTTAAAAAAAACCATTAGTTTGTCAATAATTTTGCGTTTGATGCACTATCTCATACCACTGTGAACACATTGGATTACACCTCAAATGCACATCCTCCTGCTAGGAACAGCAAAGTGAAGCACTATAACAGAGTTTCTAAAGAGTAAAATTACGCTGTCCATGATTTCCACTAGCTCTATGATGCCTGCTGGCTTTCCTGCTGGCCTTGCTCTGCTCGGAAGCTCCAAAAAAGGATGCAAACCCTCACCCTCCAAAGCTCTCTAAGCACCCCAAGCATGACAAAGCCAGGACCAGAGCACTGCACTCATTTTGACAAAGGCTGCGCTTTCACAGCTCTCACCTTGAGCAGGGCGAAGGCCACGCTCTGCCTGGAGTGGTCGTACACGTCGCGTTCGACATACGTAAGCAGCACCAGGAGCTGCTGTTTGCTTAGCCGGCACAGAGAGGGGTCCCGCACCAGCGTCGTCATCACCTGCACAACACAGAAATAAACTACCACTGCTATTTTTGCTTACCTACACAGTCAATGACCAATTTTTCGGACATGGCTGATAATTCGAATGCTTTCACAGCACTGTCATGCACACTATAGAGCCAGTGTATAGGGACGTCGGAAATTTCTAAAGCTGAAACCCTTCTTAGTCCAATTTTACGAACTTTTTGCCGTAACCGCAGGTCCGAGACAGCATTAATTGATTGAAGCCACCACTACTGGAATTTTGATTATCTCACAGCCTCGAAAAAAGCCCTCTCGCACACTGATCTGCTGGCAGCTGTAGTAGTCGTATTGCGCAGCTACTTCAACATTTGCTTACAAGCTTCCTGCTGTTTGGTGCCGCCTTTTTCATTTAAAGGATTTGCCACTGTCAGCAATGGCGTCGACTACCCCTTCGTCATCCTCACTGGCGTCATCGAAGCACGGGAAGCATGGCAAGAGTTGTTGCATAATGCCGGCTCCCAAAAGTCAGCTTCGCCGCAATACAGCGGTGTTACGCGGTCAAGCGCACACAATGTATTGCAATGAAACATACCAAAAGTGCAAAGGGGCCACTGTCAAGAAACATAAGATACGTTCCTGAATTCACAGCGCACACCCACAGTCTCCTGTCAAAAGTATGAGCACTGACACAACTAAAAGTGCACTGGCAGACTTTTAAGGATATTTTGGATGTGACTGCAGTGATTTGAGCCCTTCAGGACAGTTAAAGGCACACATTCATGTTTTTTTTTTTCAGACTGCCTGATTCTGCAGACATTTTCTTGGTCACTAGGGAGTTGACTCCCTAGTGACCAAGAAAATGTCTGCAGAATCAGGCAGTCAATCAGACACTCCCTAGTGACCACTGAGGACTAATATGACATGAACAAAGCAATGTCTTATTACTCCTCAGCCTTCCGACTGTGGGCTGGTCTACTGAAAGTCTAGCTAATGATGATCGCGCTTACCACCTGTCAAATGCTATGCGAACGACTCTTACAGACAGACCAAGCAGTCTGCACGCACCCAACCTTCTTAAGAAGATGCCCCATTTCATTCCTTTCATCACTTTCCGCACTTCCATGAAAAAAAAAAAGCTACAACCAAACTTGCCTCTTGTTTATTATTTGTAGGCTTCATAATGGTTGTGGCCAACAACAACAACATAAAGGGCGCCTTTCAATTCTTCTCGTCTGCACTCGTGGGCACGCAACAAATCACGAGTGGCAACGATAGTGGCCACATTTACACTGATACATTAGAAGTGTACCCATTCATACACCGACGTTTGTAACGCAGCTAAAATATTCGCCCACTCTTAGCGGAAACGTCCCGTATTAGGATAGCAGTGAAGACAAATGCCGCAGTTTCCGCAGCATGCCCGCCATGTGTTTGTATGTCATTGGCAGCTAAGCGCACCCATAGGTTTCTGTCCCCTCAAAGTGAACATGGCTGCACTGTTGCCGCAAACTTGCCGATATTAACGATATTATTCATTACTAATACAGAAGAAACTGTTTCACTCCGCGTAATGTACTCACGAGAAGAAAAATAATTGCGTTCGGCTTGCTCCGCCAGCCACCATTCTTGTTTTGGCGTCCCGCACTGACAGTGGCAGCTGCCTGCTTGTCATCCCGCAGCAAATGCGGGATGAAAGAAGAAAATGTTTCTTTTGGTGGGAAATTTAACCCGCGTAATGATCGCACCCCTGAATTTGCATCAATTTTTTTTACAAGAAAGTGCGATCATTGTGTGAGTAAATGTGGTAGTTTCCCAGTCTCCGGAACGTCTCTTCAACCATTCGAAGGAGGTCGTCATCAAACACAAGGTTCAGTGAACACAGTAGGCTGCAGCGACTGCTCAATTCGAAAGAACTGGGTGACAGGTGGTCTACTCGGTTCTTGCACCACATGCAACAGCTCCTCAGCAACCAGAATCAGGCCAGCACCAGCAGCCTACTGCGCAAGTTATTCCTGCAACGCCTTCTGCAAAGCATATTTACAGTGCTGGGAATAGCACCTGATGTGTCAATCGACAAACTTGGTGAACTCCCCAAAAGAGTAACCAACTGCTCTACTCCGTCTAGTTTTATAGTAATGGTGAGAACAGCTGTTTGTTATCCAAAAACTATTTATGCTATGTCCAATTTGACTCACTTCTGGCACTATTTGATTGGTATTCAATTTGGTGTTAAAAATTACTATTTGCACTCCCCTAACAATGATACGCTGGGCTGGTTTCTACGTCGTTCCAACTCAGTTCGTAGTGATGTGGAGCCCTCTCGAGACTGGAGCCACAGAAAGGCTGCTCAAGCTGAATGTTCAGCTACTCCCACAGCAATCAGAGAAGCCACACGACTGAAATTCTCTCAGACAAAGTTGCACTCCAAGCATGAAGGTTATGAGAGCACCCTCTGAGAGAACCAGGCAAATGTATTCCGAGTGCTCAATTTCAACCAGCTGAATGCAAAATGAGCACTCCGGAGTTGAATGTGCAATCGTTAATCTACATATGATGCCCCTTCCCTCGTAACATCCACACTCATCTAGGAACACTCCCCGTTTTCCAGTGTGCTACGGCACTCCTCATGAAATGGCCGGGCCTCTACCTTGAAGGCGAGGACGAGGAGCTCGAAGTTCGGTCCCTGCTTCATGCCGGCGCCCGAGTACTTGTGCAGCAGCACAAACAGCGACTGGCTCAGCTTGCGCATGTGCTGTCGCAGGCTGGGCAGGGGCATCCTCAGGAGGGGTCCAAAGCATCGCAGCGATATTGTCACCACCTACATCAAAATCAAGGAGGAGCATAAGCATTGCATACCTGCCAACCGGTCAACTTTAATATTCGTACATATCCCCCGGGCATGACACCAAAATGGGGAAGGGGGAAAAGCACTCTCTTTTTTATTTTTTCAAGCTTCTTATGGCCTGAATATTTTTGCCACAAGGAAAACATTACAATTGCAGTTACAAACACTAGCATGCGAGGTAAGACCACCCAAAGTTACTCGCAAATCATTTGCTATTCCAGCTCGTTTAATTTGCAAGACTCGTTTCATCTTTCCCGTGCCAAAAATTCCGACCAAAAATGGCCAGATTATTGTTAGACGTCACCTGCCAACATGCATTACTCCTCCATCAGAATGAACTCACTCCTGCTTATGCTGCCCCATGGATTGTGTGCTGCAATCTACGAGAAGCACCACAAAGCACTGAGATGAAACCAACTCATCCATTGCTAGGAAATGAAAAGTACCATCAACAAGCTGAGCTCATTCATGGCAGTTTCTTTTTTCTTTTCTTCTATAGATGCATGGATGAACCCCACCCGTCCCTCACATGGAAAAAG
The DNA here is from genome assembly GCF_050947875.1 of Dermacentor variabilis. Taxonomy (NCBI): domain Eukaryota; kingdom Metazoa; phylum Arthropoda; class Arachnida; order Ixodida; family Ixodidae; genus Dermacentor; species Dermacentor variabilis. The sequence continues at coordinate 14,806,158 of NC_134578.1, read as the reverse complement.
TTAATTAAAGAAATCTGAAATGGGTATCTAGCACAAAACACCGTCTTTATATTCACATGTTCTCGCACTGCACAAAAACAGACTTGGCAGGAGAACCAATTCGCATCTTTAGGCAATCTCTAATATAGTCAGCATTGTGAAGATGCTGAATTCAACTCACGCATCTGAATGAATGCAGCTGCATGAGTTTCTTGGAGTGTTCACCCTCATTGGAAGCATTATGTACAAAACATCGTTTTACAAGTCGCGAATGAAGATACGCTGTTGCATTTCTGTCGGGTGATCACATACGACGTCAAAATATGGATTTATCTTGCTTAAGCGTCCCGTTTGGATTTAAGAATTAGATTCAGTATGTCACGAAATTGCAACAAGCTTTAAAGTTTGCCTTGAGCACAAGCCTTTTGTGGGATACATATGCACTTTATTAACACTGAGACGCACCTTACAAGCAGTGATTTAGAAATGGGGAAAGTGACACTGTTTTCCCAGTTATCTTTTGCTGTTGGGAATTCCACCCATTTCAGGAACTTGCCCAAATAAACTTGCTTCCTCTATAATGCCCTTTCACCAACAAAAGATTTCCTATGGTATGGTTGCAAACCGACAGGCGAGACTTATTTCGTGAACAGAAATTTTTTAAAAGATAACATTGTAAAACTGTAGGTAAGCCTGAATTCGTTAACTCACAGGAAATACAGGAAAGTTCGTGTAATACATGTAAGCACAGGCTTTCTTTGTCTTGCCGTAAGGAGCAATGGTTCAATAAAGAAGGTTCATGTTTCTGTGGTCATGCAATGAAGGGTGACAGCAACCATGAAGGCAGTACAGTCGGACCTCAATGTAACAAATTATCAGATATATAACAAAGTAAATCTAAATTTGCTTTCTCAGCAATCTCAGCACGTAATGAATCCATGCTTATAACGAATATCTAATACAGCGAAGGTATTCTCATGCCAAATGCAACTTTGTTATAAAAAACTATGGTTGTAATACCTCGGTGCCAGACTCGTAAATTTAGGAAACGGTTTCAGCGCTGGCACGCAGGACCATGCTACAAAATCTACTTGCCGTGCCAAATGCATGAACTATGGCGAACAATCTGACCTAGTCGCAAACCTTGTACTTTACAGAACCTCATCATCTCCTCTATCCTTTTAGTTATCCTCTCTCCCTCTCCTGTTAAAAGGCAATAACCCCACCGTTCTGCTGCATGGGCCAGACAATTGCCATGTCACCAGCAGCAATTTCCTTTCATGCTATTACTCACATGCTTAACCTAGTTCGACATGGCTTAAAAGGGCTGTCTACACTCAGAACATGTCTTTGGATTGTGGCGAAAATGAGAAGATTGTGTGGCGCACAATGACACTAACTAGCGAGCACGTATATCTCCTAAATAAGGAATTACATTTTTAAATAGACCCTGAAAGTATTGCAAAAAATTATATGCGGTGTAGCACAATGGTGAAACATTGTCTTAGTCATTCAGTGGCAACAATGCTAATTACCAATTAGCATTGATGACACGAAATTTCTGAAAATAGTACCGATGTTCGTTTTTCTCGACGTCGGATATTTCCTGCAAAGCATCACGATTCCCACAGGAACCACTGCACCAGAAAGGGTTAACTAAGTAAACATGTACTACTACCTTCAGAACTATAGCTTTTCATCCACCTTTATTATCACTTATCTTATTCCTGCATTTCAATTAAAACATAACTATTACCTTCCACTATGCTTTCTCTGGCTTCAGTGTCTTTTACTTCGTATGGTCATCACTATATTTCAAAAGGAAGAAACCGAGCCTCTCAGATCCCATTATTTCTCTTGCTAAAACGAGGCAGAGAAGTTTGAAGTGATCAAAGGTGGGCAAACCAGTAACGTCGCTTGAGCAAACATTTCGACAAGAGTACCCATTTTCGTAGTGCACTACAATTACCAATAAGGCACAACAAGCTGCTGATACAGTCCTTGCACCTGTCAAGAATAGAGCATGGAGCCTACTTGAAGCAGTATCTCACATTTAAAAAGAAAGAGAGAAGTGTGGGCACGTCTCACCTTCACGTAGCTTGAGTCCAAGAAACTGGATATCAAGCTAACATATGGGTCCAGCATTTCCAGCTGTTTCCGGTCAGTCACTCCTGACTGTTCCTTCTTCAAAAGAGCATGCAAGATCTGGAAGGCAAACAAACAAACCAGCGATTTACCTGCCAACCTGCAAACATTTTGAAGGACGCATATGCACTTCAGTAACAATTCTTCAACTTCACATGCAGCACAAAACCAGCTGCAAACTGTCACTGGCAGAAAAACTGACAAGACTGACAAAGCAATACGGTGTCTTTTGATCGCAAGGACTTCTCCAGCGACTCTGCTGTTGCCGATTTCACCTGCTTCAGGAACTTGTCTGAATAAACTTACTCAAAGCAAGTTCCCTCAGTGTCCTTGCACCATTAGAAGACTTCCAAAGGGATGGCTGGAAACTGACAAGTGACACTCCAGTCGGGTGTTGCTTGCAGCACTAAATATCCATCCAAATTCATCCTTATTGTGAAAACGTGACGGAATCTCCAACACCATCAGTGCTATCGCGTGGAACTTTGGCAACGAATGTACACATGCCCACAAAATATTGTGGGGCGCGCGAGCGCGTGGCGAAACGACCCTCCTCGCCTTCTAGCGGCACACCCCTGGTGTCGAGGTGATCGTCTGCATGCATGCGCGTCCCTCCGAGACTGCAAGCGTGCATGTTTCTGCGCTTCCTCCGTGCACGCCGGCGATATCCGAATGTAGCCGCGAGGTGCCCCTGTTGCAATATGCGCTGTGGCGGCTTCGATGAGTAAAACTATGTGAAGCACGAGCTTGCATGCGCCGCTGCGGCCGCGGTTTGTCGAGTCACGAGCGCTGATGCATAGGGCCCCAATGGCGAACGCAACAAGTAATTTTTTTTTCTGCATTGCACCTTTTTGTGGCCAATACTTGTTGTTTGTTTCTTTTTACGAATGGGGTGTTCTCCCGCAGAAGAGCGTGGCAGAAAATGCACTCTACAGAAGGAGACAGGAAAGACGAAAATGAACTCTTGATATCCGTTGCATAAACGAAGTTTTGCCTGTCGAAGCCGCCACAGCACCAATCGCAAGAGAGGCACCTCGCAGCTATGTTAGGATATTGCCGGCGTACATGGAGGAAGCGCGGAAACATGCACGCTTGCAGCCTCGGAGGGAACCGCATGCGTGCAGGCATTGGTCTCGACCCCAGGGGTGCGCCACTTGAAGGGGAGGAGGGCCATTTCGCCACACGCTCGTGCTCCCCATAATATTTTGCGGGCAAGAGTACACTTCCAGTACTTCCTACTCGTGCCTACTGCAAATCACACCTTCATTCATTTAAATGTGAAACGAAAGTTAGCAAGTTTATGAGCATGCTTCGGAAAACTTGACGCAACATTTGCAAAAGCATCGAACAAGCCCAAATTCATAAACTCAATAAAAAATTTGGGAGGGCTGGCAGGTATGCAGCGAGGGACCACCAACTCGATAAAAACACCAAGTTAATTTAATTGGTGACTGAAGACTTGAACCAACCTAACTGGGCAACTGTGACACAATGTTTTCTGTCATCATTGCCACACTCGCCTCATATGCACAAAACTAATGCAATGCAAGGCTTGATTCAAGCCTGGGAGTTCAAGATGGTGAAGAAGTAGAGATTCTGTGCCAAATCCACATCTTGCAGACTTTATGCACAGCAAACATTGCAACATTAATGAGCGTACAAAAACTATGCATGTGGTACAGTTCAGCACAAAAGTTTTGGGACGTAACATTCGTGGAAAAAAAAAACAAATAAAGCATTTCGATCTGTGGCAGTTTTCACAACCTAAACAGTGATTCACTAAATCCTACGCACTGTGCCTTAACAGAGCAGAGATCCACAATTCTTCGTGGAATCCATGTCCCATAAACTCTTGTAGCCAATTGTACATTCCCCAGAAATACTTTTCTTGTCTTTGGCCTGCTTAAATTCTTTCAGTGATTGTTTTAATAAAAGATTTAATCTTGAATGTACTTTCAGCTAATGGAGACAGAATTTAAGATCTCTATTTTTTTCCTTTATTCAACCACACACATGGTGTGTCCGTGCATGCACGACACAGAGGGAAAGGGTGACATAAAATGTGAGCACCGTTAGAAAAGTAATTACTTCCTGCATGATGTGGAATTACATTCATATTTACGAGTATTTTTGTTACTATGCCTTGGTCACTATGACGTTGGGGGGAAAAAAACATGATACAGGCTCATGAAAATTTCCTAGCCCCTTTTACATTTTATTATACATTTGCAGCTGGGCTGCAACACAAACAAAACCAGGAAAGACAAAACGCAAGGACATTCACACAGAAATGAATACACTCATGCTGATACTTTTGAGCGAATTGGAATTATGTCAGCCCCATACACGAAACCAGCTGTGTACAGTCCAGCAACGACTTCTTTCGAAAAACAAACAAAGAACACGTAATATTTGTGCGCCCACATCTGCCAGCACTTGACACTAGGCATGTCTGTTCTACCACTGTGGACATGCAGTTGCACATTCTGCGCTGTCTGACTACGTCTCAGTGAAGAACAGGTGGCGTTTGCAAGTAATTACGCGCATGGGGGGGGGAGTCTGCATTTTATGACGAGCGTTTTATTATTATTATTATTATTATTATTATTATTATTATTATTATTATTCATCGCTCAGGGTAACCGATATCAGCGCAACAGCTTCGGAATCGGTGACGAAAGGGTATGGTAAGAGATTACCGTTACAAAAATCTGCGTACGGTCTCTTTTTTTTTTTTTTCGCTTTTGGAACATTAAGACACGGGCTGCAGACGGACTCGTAAAGCTCATTACGTCGCTCACACGGGTCACTTTCGATCGCAATCGAGTCCGATCGAAATCAAATACGTCGATCGCGACTGGCTCCCCCTTCCGCAGCGTTTGCGCAAGCTGGAGCCCAGTCGAGAAATTCGATCCCGAGCCGGCTCAATCGTCACCTAAAGTGCGCCGTGTGACCTGGCTGTATTACTCGTGCAATGTACCCATTTATTCTGGGACGTGGTGTAAGAAACATTATGACCATTTCAAACGCCGCTGAAGCAAGCGCGTTCGTGAGAGCATGCCAGGCTTGGCTTGGCTCGGCTCCAGAGCGAACCCAGACAATCGCGTTCCAAGAGTCGCCATCCGCCTCTTCGTATTGAAAGCGCAGCTGGGAGCAAGCGGTGCACCCGTGAACTTCGGCGTTGTTTACGATATCTGCGGCGAAACCGGCGGCACAGCCCACGTGAACGACGCAAACGCCACCACAAGACGCGCGAATTTCGGGCAGTTTCCAGCGCCCGGCACGGCGAAACCCACGTGGTTCACTCGGTCGCGGAACTTCCAAGCACGCGAAAGACTTAAAATTTATAATCGGTCTCATTGATTGCGTTCCGCAATTATGCCTCCGCAACGGAAAACCCGCCCGCGACCCTTCCTGGAGGTACGTTAAAACACGAACTAGAACACGAACGCGAGACAGGCTTGAGACAGCAAAGACGCAAGGATTATATACGCGATTTCGAAAGCTTACAAACGCGCGACAAAAGACGCGGCGACAACACGAAACACGTGCACACACAGGACCAGCGTTGGTACCGTGCGTACTACGCGTTCCTTGTTTGTCGGCCGTCTTGTCGCGCTGTTTGAAGTCGAAGCACAGGTCGCACCAACCTGCAAGCAGAAGCACTCCCACAGGCCGCGTCTCACATACCTTGAGGCCGAATTCGACCATAACGTGGCCGTTGGCGGTCCTGCTGGTACGCACGGGCATACCGCTGCGAGCCGGTTCCTGCGGTACCAGGTACACGTCCGACTTCTCCTCGAGCAACCGCGGCTCCGGCACGGGCTCGCGGGGCCTGCAAAACGACGTCGAAGGCGTCGCGCCGTCTTCAGCAGAGCTCATCGTAACAAAGCAAGGCGTCGCGGCCCCCAACTATACAAACTCGTGAAACTCTCTCGACGCGACCTGCAGAAAAAGTCGTTCGCTAACTTCTTTCTGCAAATCACCCAGGCGTCGAGCGGCCAACGCCGAACACGCGCGCGCAGCCGACACATACACTGCACTACAAAAAAGAAGAAAAAAAGTGAGCGTGGTTAATTCACCAGCAGCGACGGCAGCACGGACGCGCGCGCGGCGTTCATGTTTCGAGTCCAGATTTCGACGACAGCCAATCGTCGCGACATCTGTGGAGATCGCGCAAAGCGCCCGTGACGCTGCAGCTGCCAGACACCTGTCGCGCAAGCGAACGCCGAAACCCCGTCCGCGTCTCGCTCACGGGCGGCGCGTGCGTCTGTTGGCGGCCGACGCGACTTGACTTTTTGCAAGTGCAGCAGCTGCGTTCAGAGAGCGACTCCGCTCGCCCCGTAAACTCAGCGGTCTGCATTGCGTTTTGGTCCAACGTTCGCTGGCTAGCAAGCAGTTCTTGAGACAGAAAGAAAACAGAGAGAGAGAGGTAGCTACGAGGAAATGCGACCTCCATGACTTCGTCACAAGCGCTTTGCTAGCGTGCGCAAATTAAACACGGTTATTTGCGATTATCACTAAATGTGCACCGTCACACGAGCCTGGATTTTAAAAAAAAGAAATGTGACAACACAAAAAAGGAAGGAAACGGACTGCTCTTTATCGATCGCGTTGACATGACGGGCCGAATCATACGTTCGCGATTGCCGATGGCGGAGTAGCTCGTCGTTTGCAGTTACACACCTCTACGGTTACACCTTGCGAGCGCCGTGATTCGGGCAGCACATTAGTACACTCTTCACTCTTAAAACGGCTGCACCCTTTGGGGTGTATATTTGTCCCACAACAATAATCGTCGTCTGCCCTGCTCGCGTTGCCTTTCTTGAAAACTCGTCGCTCGCTACTTTACTGGCGAGAAAGCTGTGTCACACTGATGACGCGCATGCCGTTCGTGACTGGTAAGTACCGGGCTCGCAGCGTTAAAGAAAGGAAATACGAGCAAGAGAGATGGCGATTATACACTCTTAAAACGGTTGCACCCTTTGGGGTGTAAATTTGTCCCACAACGATAAGCGTCATCTGCCTTGCTTGCGTTTCCTTTCCTGAAAACTCGGCGCTCGCTACTTTCCTGTCGAGAATGCTGCGTCACACTGATAACGCGGCGCCGTTCGTGACTGGGAAGTACCGGGCTCGCCGCGTTAGAGAAAGGAAACGCGGGCAAGACGGATGACGATTATCATTGTGGGACAAGATAAACCCCAAAGGGTGTACATTTTTCTAAGAGCGTATAGTTGTGGGACATGATAAGCCCCAAAGGGTGTAACTTTTTCTAAGAGTGTTAGACGAAGGTACACACTTTGGGGTGCATACCTGCCACACAACGATAATCGTCATCTGCCTTGCTTGCGTTTCCTTTCTTGAAAACGCCGCGCCCGCTAATTTCCTGTCGGCAATATTATGTCGTGCTGATAAAGCACATGCCGCTCGTTACGGGAAAGTACCGCGGGCTCGCCGCGTTAAAGAAAGGAAATGCGGACAAGACAGATGACGATTATCGTTGTGGCAAAAGGGTGTAATTTTGCTTAAGAGTGTAGGATGTGCTAAAATGAGCAGTTTTTTCGCGTTCCACGCAAGAACAGCGAAATCAGGGTTGGACAAACGCTGGGTTCGCTCGAAAGAAATTAAAATCTGGGGTTTTAAGAGCAAAAGGCAGGATCAGATTATGAGGCACGCGGGAGAGGGGGCGCTTCGGGTTACACTCTTAGAAAAATTTACACCCTTTGGGGCGTATCTTGTCCCACAACAATAATTGTCATCTGTCTTGCCCGCGTTTCCTTTCTTTAACGCTGCGAGCCCGGTACTTCCCAGTCACGAACGGCATGCGCGTTATCAGTGTGACGCAGCATTCTCGACAGGAAAGTAGCCAGAGCCGAGTTTTCAAGAAAGGAAACGCCAACAAGGCAGATGACGATTATTGTTGTGGGACAAATACACACCCCAAAGGGCGCAACCGTCTTAAGAGTAAGTTTGCCCATTTGATTGGGATTATTTATGGCGTCCACCCAACGCACGGTATATACGGACGTTTTCGCATTCCGCCCGTATCAGAATGCGGCGGGTATCGAACCCTCGAGCTCGGGCAACGCGCCCCAGCCACTGGGATACCGCAGCAGGTAATGGGTTTGTTCGTTTGCCATGTGCTGGCACGCTGAGCGTCGAACCATGTCGAACAGTGCTCGCGAAGCAAAGGCGCGTCAGAGAAAGCTTCATTTTTGTAATGGGTTCGGTGTGCGCGTATATACATCCTGCCAACGTACACTCTAAAAAAGAGTTGCACCCTTTCGGGTGTATATTTGCCACACAACGATAACCGTCATCTGTCTTGTCCGCATTTCCTTCCTTTAAAGCGGCGAGCCCGGTACTTTCCTGTAACGAGCGGCATGCGCTTTACCAGCACGACATAGCATTCCCGACAGGAAAGTAGCGGGCGCAGCGTTTTCAAGAAAGGAAATGCGGGCAAGACAGAATACGATTGTTGTTGTGGCAAATATACACTCCAAAGGGTGCAAACTTTTCTTATAGAGTGTATACATCCTTTCAATGCGTCAAGCGACCATCCTCGCGCCGAACGGTAAACTGGACGTGATGATGATGATGATGATGATAGTTATCTAAAGATAGGAAAGACGCGTGATTCTGCAACAATTGGGCGAGTTGGCATACGTTTAATATTAGTTTTCGCTAAGGACGGAGGAGGAGACGCAGAAACCACAGGGCAGACGCGCTGAGTAGAGCAACTGCAGCGTTCTTATTAGACCGTCATTCGGCTTACGTCACGCGCTCAGAGGATCTCCCAGAGACGCGAGCGTCAGTGAGCGCGTTGGACGCACGCGCGCTGATCGTTCCCGCTGGGCGGCTGTGCGCAAATCTTGAGCGCGTACTCGTACTCGTCTGGGCGAGGCGTACCGCACAAACGCTCCGTTAAATACGTCTGTCGATCCGAACGACGCCTCTTATCGCGACAGCAATTGCACGGAAGGATCGAGGACGCGTTCGCGCAGTCGCCGTAAGTGCGTTTGGCTGCAAAAGCGACGAAGCCGAGTGGACGCAACGTCGCGCTGCGCTGCAGTCGGAGCCAGCAGGGCAGCGTTCTGCTGCCGTCGCGGATCTCGGAGCTGTGGCACGAGCGCCGCGGTCCGTACAATGGTCTAAGCTGAACGTGCGTCAAGGTCAATCGATCTGTTTGTTTGGGCACTGACGAAGGACAACGGTGCTTCTTCGGGCTCATACCGCGCGCCATCGAGATTCGACCCCTGCAACGCCGTTAGTACTGCTGCTCGTAACGCCAGCTTTCTGAGACACCTTCAGAGCCATGCTAAACCTTGTTAATTATCGCTTCCAATGCTTCGCCTTGGAAAATCAAAGCCACGAGAAGAGACAAGAAACATCGATGACTAGAAACTCAGTCATGTTTTTGCATTTGTCCTAGTAGTTCGCACTCTGCATTAACCATATGATTATGATGCTTGCGGTAGTGGGGAACTCCGGATTCATCGTGGTCTCCTTGGGGTCCTTTAACGTGCACCCAACGCACTGTAGATGGCCATTCTTGCATTTCACCAACTAAATGCCGTTGCCACAGGCGGGATTTGATTCAGTGCCTCCGTGGGCTCGGCAGCGCAATGCCATAACCACTAAGCCACCACGGCGAGTAGGTCACGAGTCTGATCCTGGCCATGGCAGCAGCCTTCAGATGGGGGAGAAATGCAAAAGCCCCCGTGTAATTAAGATTCAGGGGCACGTGAAAGAACCCCATGTGGTCAAAATTAATCCAGAGTCACTCACTATGGTGTGGTTCATCATTATATCGCAGTTTGGGTATGTTAAAACCCAAAATTCTTCTTAAAATTTCACCATCAAAGTAAGAGAAAGCCCAGCATAAGTAAGCAGTCGCTCATCCAACAGCCACTTCGTTGTGCAGGAAGGTTACCGACGGCTGTCTCACGCACATAGTCCCACTTTTGCAGTGAAGCTCTCTTTGCAAACCATCCTGGACTCTCCCGACTGTGGCTGCTGGGTGCTGCTACCGTCTGGCCGACTAGCTCACACTTGAAAGGAAAACTGGAATACGTGCTCGATGGTGTAATCGCACCTCGGTCCCCCATCGCATGCTCTATAACCATTAGGCCACAATCGCACGCACACTTCTATTGCGCTGACGCCAGCTAGACCTTTGAGATGATCGCCGCACATGTCGCATTACATAGCAAGGGTGCGCAAGAGGTCATGCGTGCAGGTCAGTTTCCTTTACGTCAGAGACGCAGGAATGAAATGAGCGAATTTATAGCGTTTTATTACCCACTTCACGAAAGTTTTGGTTCGCTTTGGTTCGCTTCACGTAGATTCAAAGATGTGTGTTGGATCTGCTTAATTTTTTTTTTCTTGATATTGTGGTCCTTTCTCAGGCACTTCTTCATCGTCTGAACATACTCATCATCACATCGGGTTCTTCATCTTCATTGTTTGTGGGGACTTATCTTGAGATTGATCTGTGCCTTGAGTGTGATCGGACCACCACATCTTCGAGGTGTATTAAAAGTTGTGTTAACTGCTACATCAAACAAGCTGGAATACATGTGTCATGTTCAGTTTTCTAGTTTTAATGGATCGATGCTATGAATGTCCCCTTTGAAACGGCGCAGTGGGTTGCACCACCAAGCTCCCATTTATTTGCCTATTATATTGCCTAATGTCCTACCTATGTTTAACACACACACAAAATTCCCAGCATTAAACTTTCTGAACAACTATTGGGAACTTTGTTTTTGTATGCCTCCATTGTTTGTGGTCTCCCTACTCTTCTGCCATCAAACGTCCAATCACCTTTTACTAATCTCTGTTGCCAACATGTTTACTCTCCCCTTGCTATCCTTGAAACTAAGGGCTTCAAGGAGGCCAGAGGAGCCTAAACCAACAGCTAGGTAGATATTTTCACATTCTAATAAAACATATTCCAACATTTCCATAGCTTTGCTGCATCAAGAACATGCTTCTTCCCTGGTTGGCATTTGCCAAATGGCCATCACCACCACATGGAGTGGGAGGAGTCGAACATATGCTCTACAGCAATGCGCAGTTGTAAACCAGGCATGCACAGTACGCTATCGGGGCTAATTTATCACGTTAACTCCTGAAAGCATTCCCGGAAAACTTCGATAAATTGTCCAAATTTCACATCTCCAAGGCTTTGCACAAGTAGCGTGTTCACAGAAAAAATAATTAACCTGTGCTCTATTCCTTGAATCAATGAAAACATTGAATAACAAACCTTGCGTTAGGGTAAAAAAATATTTTTCTCACAATGCATAAAAGCGTGAGCTGGGTGGTTAAATGTACACTAAAGCAAAAACATGCAATCAATTTGACTGAGAAAATATTCTTTGAAAACTGTATATTCACTGATTTTGCAATAATCCTTTCGATACTCAGAAGAAAAAAGGAAGGTCAAAGTTCTATGTAAATATCGCGCTGAAACCCAAACAAAGTCATGTGCGAAGCCGTGGATTTTAAAGTACTTTCTATATTTGGGCCGCGCTAGCCCAGTCACTTGCCATGCATTCATTTCTTGGCTGCTTTACAACACAATGTAGTCAATAATTACTAACAAATGGGGGTGTGCAAATATCAATTCTTTAATATGAATCGAATATGAATACTTCGCTTCAAATATTGAATCAAATAGCGCATACATATTGATATGCACATGCATTTATTAGCAAGTTGGGTTAATTTGTTATTTGGAACATTGCAATTACATTGTCAATGCTAAAGAACTAGACTAGTAAGCTCTTATACTAAACCACTTGTGTATTTGGCTCTTGTTAACTTGGAAAATTTAGTAACACCCACTACCTGTCCTCGCCAGCCTGTGCCTTATCATACCGCACAAAATGACCATAAAATCAGAGGCATTTGACCTTGTGCCAGTCGTCACTCATAGCACTTGATGTCAAGCAATAAGCTCAGAAACGCTGTCAACAAGCCGGCATCCCTTGTTACTGAAAGGCTGGCTTTCTTGCAAAGTTTCGTGGCTATGTGTGCTTTACAGGCAAAATATTGCTAGCAGCACAAAATCGCAAAATTCAGCACGAAAGTAACCCAATATTTTTAGGTTAGACAGAAACAAATGCTAAGAACCATGTTTGCGCCCACAAAGCTAGAAAGGCATTCCATTTGATTCGAATATTCGTATCCAATTTAATATTCGAACACTTTCAAATATCTATTTTTTGAATCGAATACAAATTTGGATATATGACATCAGATAACATGAGAACTTTTTGAATATTCACACAACCCTACCGACAAGCAATTGACTATTCCCCAGAAGTTATACTAACTCTACAGCCCCAGCTGACGCCATCAAAATCGGTGACATCACGGCGAGCTGACACGCTGTTACGTCATTGTGACCACACTAATATTTGTGACCACACGAATGCAAAACCAACCAACCATGAGGATGGTGTTCCGTTCATGAAGCAGTTCCGTTTAAGCAATTTCTGATCATCGAGACTCCACTATACTGCATATTTAGTAGCGAATGTTGGATACAATAAAGAAAACAAACGCACAGCACACCAAAGTGTGGAGCAATGACTCACTTCTCTACGAGGCTGGGAGCGTGCTGGCTGATGGTCTGATACGTGTAGATGAGCAGGTGATCCATCGGTACACCTTTGTTTGCAGAGAGGCCCATGACGATGTTGTGCAGGCAATCGTCACACTTCTTTACGGTCTTGTGGCTCGTTGTGGACAGCAGCACCTGTAGGAGCAACAACAGGCGAAAGCATGCTGGCAAAAGCACTGGAGACCAAAATGAGAAAAAAATGCATTGGATATCACAGGCTGATCTGACGCATTGCAGGAATTTGAGGTATGCAAAGCTTTCATGTCCACTCTGCCAGACAGCAACGGTGCATCAGCCAACCAGGTGCATGTGTTGGATCCACTCTCCTGCCATGGGCCTGATGACATCATCACTCGTGCCCATCTATCGGCTCCGTACCACTGCATCATCTAAAGACGTCATCGCTTGTGCCAACCAATCGGCACCACCCCGTCTCCTCAAACAAAGGCATCATACTGCTTGTGCCGACCAATCAGAGCGTCACCACAACCTCTCATTTCGCCTCTCGGTGCTGCCCCTCTTCACCGCTTGAAACAGCCTACCACAGCCCCACCACCGACCCCAGCACCTAAACCTTTTGGATACCACAAAGAAAGCCTCCCGTTAGAGGTAATCCAATCAAACTACCCACCACAGCCTAAAACCTTCATAAAGAAAGCTTAGCTTTAAAGATGCTGATTAAACCAGGCTGTGGTAAACATTTGCATGCAAGCACAGATAAGGGTATCATAAACACAATAAAGAAATCAAATTGACACTGGATGCTTCAGGACAAAAACTCGCACTTGTGAAAATATGCTACATAAAACGATGGCCAGGCAGGACCTACCTCGAAGAGCGCAGGAGTCAGCTGGCGCAGGCTGTCTCTGGATGCCACAGATGCGAGGATGTTGTAGATGGCAAAGCTCTTAGTGGCCTTGGCTTCCCTGACCTTGCTGCCGATCTGGGCCACTTCTTTTTCCTCGGCAATGTCTGAAAACAGCTCGGCCTGGCATACCTGCATCACGAAGAAAAAAGGTGCTGCTTGTTGATTTCAATGACTCCTTCCAGACTGTGAATGCATCACTGAAATTCAGACCCAAGACTGCAATCGAACTCTCGAAGAGATTCCCCCAGACGTATGCAAACATTGAACGACTGCATACCTTAGGCCTTGCTGGGGGGAGTTCATCCTGACTGGTGACGGGCGCTGGACCCCCTGCCCACCGGAAAGGCATCTATGACAGCTTGGTATTATACCTGCCAAGTAAAATAGGCCTAATCTAGGCATTTGACTGGAAGACCAATTGGGTTGCCTTGTATTAGTTTTTTTTTCTTTCTTTCTCTCTCTCCTTTTTTTTTTTAATGAAACATTTGTCTCTCTCATATGTTGGGCACCAAATGACCTTCTCCGATCAAGCCGTTTTTGTGTTTTTTCCAAAACCCTTCACCACTTTTAAAAGCCATCACTATATTTGCAGCAGTGGCAACAAGTTGCCACTTTAGCCCCTTCAAGCTTGGCCACCTGATTTCTTACACTGCTGTGACGCACAGCAAGTGCAGAATGTCTCCCACCCAAGACGGCTGTGGCCTTCAACACCTCCCATGGGGAGCAAGATATCGCACCAAAGATCTTGGAGGCTACATCGCAGTTGCTTGTACCAATGCATGCAGCATTTCACAAGCCACAGCATTAGCGTCAGGTTTCGGGTTTATTGAGCTTTCTGGTACAACTGTTGCATAAACATGCATTATTACGCAACAACGATTCTCGGGGAGTACCTCCCGTTACAAAATGTCAATGAAGCGTCACTAAATTTCTTAATACTATTCTTATGTGACAGGTTCCCAACCAAGGTGATAGTTTTTTTCTTTCTTTCTTTTTCTTTCAGTGTGTGTGCAAGTAATATCATGCACAAAGCACTCTTTCAGTTTTCACCTGCCACAGTAGATTAGTGGTGTTGCACTGCCGAGTTCAAGGTCACGGATTCAGACCCAGCCACAGCAACCACATTTCTCTGGAGGCAAAATGGGAAAATGCTCACGTACTTAGATTGGGATGCACCAAGGTGGTCAAAGTTGGCCCGGAGCCCTTCCCTACACAACATGCCTCATAACGAGATGGTTGTTTTGGCATGTAAAACCCCAGAATTTAGTTCATTTTATCCCAGCTCTCGCCCAATGCAGCATAAATGCCTGTTCATTGCAGAAGAGCAAGCCACTTGCCTCAATGATGTCTTCAAAGCAGGCATCCAAGTCTCCACTGACAAGTCCAGATGACATGGAGGAGAGCACGGCGTGCACCGTGTACGTCAGCACGTGGATCTGCGCAGAAGAGCACCGGACATTGGTATTCCCCACACACCACCTGTTGTGTCCAACCAGAGGCTTTGCATTCTGGCTAAGCAGCTGGCTTGTTTGTTCACCCCCTTTACGTGCCAGTTAACTTTGTTCACTGAAAATTTAATATAACCGCATTTCCTACATCTCCAGAATAATGACAAGCGTACAGATGTAATCATATCTGACATTCACAATTTGTAGAGTTTTCGCATGAAGTCCACCTTCCGTTACCTTGATGCAACACACTGAAGAATTGAAAATTCTTCATCTGTTTTACAGTTGTACACAGATGCAAATAAAAAGCAGTGTAACTAAATTTTCAATGGACACAATTATTTGGGTCAAAGTTTCAAACTGATTTGAAGAGTCTGTCTGGAACAGAATGACAACAGGGAAACCTGTACGATGACGACCGCGTGACTCGGCAACAGACCATGAAATGTTCATGCAACAAGAGTAACAATGCTCACCTGGTACCCTCTCTTCAGGACCCCACGCATTTGTGAAAACAGGTACTTGAGGTAAGGGGCGCCTAGCGACGACATTACTTTCACCAGCGTGCCCCGCGCCGCTTCCCGAACATCCCGAGAACGCGACTTCAGGAAGTCGCAGATCCTGAGGAAAATGCTGAAGACACAAAAAAGATAAATATGCACTCGCCATTTGAAATCTTCTTTCATGTTTGTTTTGCAATGTTAGCCAACGTACTGTGACAATGAGTGTATCTTGTTACCTGGGCGAAATTTGTTCTTTGTGCTGTCTCATGCGCTCCCTCAGAATGTAACACATGTATTAGTATTGTACCCATGGTCTGAAGTGTATAACCTTCTAAGAATGTGCAATCTTGTATTTTATATTGATTATCTGTCCTCCCTACTGTAATGCCCAATGGGCGAAGTAGGTATGTAAATAAATAAATAAATAAACTCAGCTACCAGGAGGTTTAGCAGAGCATGTCATTGACTGCGTGATCTAAAATGTCACGAAAACATGTCAGGCCATTTTGATAGACATGCGAATTTGACTGTCGGCATCTTAAGAGTCGTAGCAGCATAGCGATCTTGTAGAGGAAACAGCACCAGAAACGAGGACTGGGACACACACAATACAGGTGCTGACTAACAATTGGGGTGTGATCGGAGGTCGTTGTTCGAGACGCACATTGAGTTTGTGTTCAGTTACACCTCACGCGACTGGCTTAGGCTGCGCCGAGTCGTCAGCCGCAGCCGCACCCCACGGCTGACAACTCAGCACGGCCTAGGCCAATCACGCGAGGCGAAACTGAATGTGCGTTTCAAACAATGATCTCCGATTGCGCCCTTGGTGGCTTATTGGAGAAACGAAAATATAGAGCAGGCTTTTGTTGATTTGACCCCAGTTAATTTGATTTTTCGGTTAATTCAATTCCAAACTAAAGTCCTGGTCAGTGGCCATAATGCTTTCATGGGACCGAAATTTCACTATTTCGATCCTGAAATTAGCCTTAGACGAATAATTTTAACTTGGTTGCTCATCATGCATGCGCCCGACCCCAACTGCGGTCGCAGTGGTGACTCCAATTGCAGCAATGTCCTTTTGGTAGCACTTAGGATATTTGGTGGCACTTGGGCACTTGGCAAATGCATCCAACACACCAACTCAAACTTGCACCAAAGCCATAAAAAACTATCCATGAATTCATACTTGAACAATCATATACAGTCACAAATGGGGCTGATCTCAAATCTCATGCTAAATTAACAAGTGACAGTCGCAAAACATAAGCCTCAGGTACAGTAACAAAAGGGATGACTTTGCCAATTCCTCCGTCTAGGCTAAATCAACAAACAGTGTGCTAAAACCACAAATTGATGACCACGCAATCACAAATGGTCATGAAAAAGGGGAGATGACTTACCCTGGTAGATGCCTTTGCAGCATGCCATCAGGCAATGCTTGGAGAAGCTTGACCATGGCCACAGCTATGGGGATTCGCAGAATCTCGTGTTCCTCGGGGAGGTGGATCTTGACTGCCTTGTGCTCATCGTCTGCCCGGGCCTGAAATGAAGTTTTGGAGCATTTAACCACACATTGGGGCTTTTTGCACTTTCCGTGGTTAACGTGCAAATATGGTTTCACTAGCATGAAACAGCATTCATAACCCTTTATGGAGGAGTGTTGCCTACAGACAACACACCAGAAAAAGAAAAAAAGAATTTTGCTCTTGTTTTAGCTTTGAGTAGGGAGTGTCTGGCTAAATGTGTTTGGACAACACTGAATAAGTATCATTCGTTTTAATTATAGCAGGAACAGAGTATGAAAAAGAATGGTGTGCAGCTCACTTTCTTTTGAAAGCACGGTCATAGTAGAAAGAACAGGCGGCAGTGGTATCATGCTGGTAATGTGAAGAAGGTACAATGTACCCGCCGTAGTTGCGTGGTTGCTTAGCGGTTCTGGCGTCGCGCTGCTAAGCACGAGGTCGACGGATCAAATCCTGGCCGCGGTGGCTGCATTTCAATGGGGGCGAAATGCCAAAGTGCCTGTGTACTTGTGCATTGGGTGCACACTAAAGAACTCCAGGTCGCCGAAATTTATCTGGAGTCCCCTACCTCATGATCAGATGGTAGTTTTGGCATGTAAAACCCCAGAATTTAATTTTTCTTCAATGTGCATTGTACTGTCAACATCAACTAAAAGGCGAACAGCAGAGCACGGGCCCTAAGCATACATGAAAGCAAAGTGCATGCCGTCGCCCAGTCATCACTATTGACAGGTATGCACACCCAGTTCCGCTGCACTGTGCGATGATGCTCGCCCTATGCTGAAATATTTTTGCTTCCGTTTTCTTTCATTTTTGTTTCCTCACTTTCGAATAAATGAGAACCGAAAGGAAAACAACAATATCACAGTTTGGAGTGAGCTTCCTCTGGGCAAACAAGTACAGTTACAAGCAAATGCTGTCAAAGTTAATTACATCACAGGGAGATGGCACTGGAATATCAGGGTGGGATCACCACCAGCCTCACATTTTCCTGTACTTTCTGGCATGCCAAGCTTTTGCTGATAACAAGATTGGACTATTTGGTAATGCAGCAGTGTAATCTACCAGTATTGCTGAGCCCAACGTTGCTCTAAGGAAAGTCATGTGCGCCCGTCACATTTAATTTGTAAGAAACCTAACAAATGCCCCTCACTTGATCGTTGTGCAACTCAACCTGCAGAGGCAGATTAACAAGTGGAAATATTGATGTACCACCACACATAGGTTACAAAGCAGCAGAAGTGCAAGCTGTGGTTTTGTTTTTCACAATCATTGCCACCACATCTCTGGCAGGAGTCCACAGAGCTGACATGGTACAATTACTGCCAAAATGAGTTTGTGGCAGCACGTCGCAGGATTTGCCCTTTGTAGCAGCTTGTAGCAAATGTAGCAGTCCGTTCCACCGTTGTAAGAGCCATGCATGTCTAACCTTAATAGCACACAACGGTAGGCGGTGCAAAGACAAGGGCACAAAGGTTTACTTCCCCTTTCTAAAAGCTGCCAGGGCTATCTGAATATAATAAGCATTCAGCAACTGCTGGCTTTGTAATAAACTAGCGGGGGCATACCTTTTGGTTCAGGACTTTGTGAAGTCTTGGCAAGAGCCGGGTGGCTATGGCTGTGTGAATGGCCGTGGCTGCATCTTCGTTGAGGGCCTTGTCCTTGTTGTCAACCAATGTCTCTTCCACTTCCCCTGCACAGGACAAGAAAAAAAAAAAGAATGTCGAGCTCTTGTACATTAAGTCGAAGGTAGCACTGTTCGCATCTGTTCCTCAAAGCCACAATGAGAAAATCTTTTGATGTCTACGCACCATTCATCTGGGGGACTTCATTTTCGTCAACATTTTCAGTCTGTTCAGCCTCCTCCTCCACCTCTTCAACCTCTCCTTGAGCAGTTGCATCCCCAGCTTGCACTGCATCCTGAGCTGGTTTGGCTGCTCCTGGCTTCTGTCGGATTCCCTTGGACTTGCTCAGGTCAAAGTGGAATGCATTTAGGATGGCCACCACTAACCTGTTATTAGAACAAAACATACTTGGAAACCAAGACAACGCAAGCCCACAAAAGAAACAGGTTGTGAAAATGCAGCTTTTGTGTGTTTGAGGCAGTGGCACTGCAACCTCTGACAAGCCTAAGGTATGTCAGTGCCGTTGCCATTCAACTCAGTAGAATTGGCTTTATGTAAACGTGTAGAGGCGACAATAACATTTTCGCGCCAGAAGACAAGGGCACAGATAGCACACTGTGCTGTCGACTTCTCCCATTTGTCCTTGTCTTCTGGCACTGAAATGATATCCAGGCTCGAACACCAACATGGCCAACAACCAGAGGGTGATGAGTCTGGAATACTTTGGCGGACGTGATGGTTTACATGGGCCACATCTTTCAAATTCACACGTGTACAAGGCTATTCCTGTGAGCATCGTGCCTTGCAAGCTCGAGCTCGGCATAATTCCGCAAAGCTGAAAAATTCACAACTTGACAGCAGTGTTTCTAAACGTACAGGGAACGCTAACCTGCAACATCACTTGTTCTGGGCATGCCACACAAATCTGTGCTGGCCACTAGGTTTTTATACTTAATAGACCGTCAATTAACCATGCACTTGCGTTTAATACCCTTACTCCTTGCTTCCATCAAAACAATAAGAGTGCATTATGAGTGCATTAACTGGACTTGCCTTGTCGATTTTTATGCCTTCAGTATTTTGAAATACCTCACTAGAAATTTCACCCATCAAAATTAATTCACGCTGTTCACGCTGTAGCACCTTTGACACGTGAGAACCCAAGCGCACACTGGTACTTGACGTTGTGCATTCTGCCTCATTTCCGGCAAATGGTAACGGTACATTTCTTTAGGTTTCTGTATCAAAAACACAGACTTTTGTAAGCTTATTGTGACACATTCACTTGTAGTACTTCAAACAGTGAAAATTTTGCATGGAGTGTGCTCTGTTGCTGCACTGTCAGAAACAAGGCCTCTTTATGCTCTCCAAAATCTCGGTACAGTTGCCCTTAATTAAGTCTTTCTATATGAAGTGCACTACAGATAAAACATTTTGGTGTAAAGAATCTGCTGACAAGATTCACACACATTTCACTGCATTCTTAAAGGCACCCCAAAGAGAAACTCAAGATCAGTTTAGACTCAATGTATGCTTTCAAAACTCTATTTTCGTTGATTTCGCGGCAGTAGGTAGATTATTAAAAGAGAATTCAAATCTAAGTTCAGCGTTGTTGTTGTTGTTGTTGTTTTTTTTTTAAGCAGTAACCCCAGTGCCAGTATTTCACTGTGACGTCACGGATTCTCGTGACTGTGATGTCACGGAGTGCTGCTGCAGTTGTTGCAGGGCCTATTTGACTATCAGGCAATCTGCGGTGCTGACCTTATGGCCATCTTGTGGTGCTCCGTGTCCCGCTGCAGCTGCTGAATGTAGCGCGACAGGTTCGCCTCGTAGTGGCGCCACGGCAGCCGCGAGCAGAGCGCGCTCACCGCCTCGATGGCTGCGTCCACCAGGGCCGTCTGCTTGGTGTACGTGCTGTTGAACAGGTAGCAGGAGCTCAGCGGAAGCAGCACACTGCTGATGGCTGGCGGCGTCAGTGAGGTCAGTTCGCCCGCCCTCAAGGAAACTGCGAGCCGGGTCAGGGCTCGCGCGCGTCTGTGAAGCTGGAGCGAAGAAACAAGCAACCGGCACACCACGCGTTACCACAGAACAATGCGCACGCTTGTGCGGCAAGATTCCGAGAGAAACTGGCAGGAGTTGCAAACGATTCCACTTATTTTTGTCAGTACCCTGCATCAGATTACTAAAGAATGCCATCACAGAGCCCGTTGGTTACAAGTTGCTTGTTTCCAAGCTGTCGCTGTGGCCTTTTTGGACCCAGCCTGCCAACTGGTCTCAACGCAGGCCGGGCACTAAATGCACATAAAAGGACGCCACAGCCGAGTGCACTGTGTGCCGGTGTTTACAACGCCCTCCATTGAACTCAATGTGAGGGCATCAAGATTCGCCGACAGATCGAAATTTGCCCAGTACTATGCGAGGCTCTTTATCGTGCAGACGGGTCAAAGCCTCATCTGACGAAGGGCGGCTTCAGAGGTGCAAGAATCATCATTTGCAGGGTAACACAAATGAGTGGGGCAATTTTATTTTATATCGCAACTTAATCAAATGCAAAGAGAGTTGCTTTTCGTTCTTTTCTTCACCTCCCAGAAATTTCTGTCTCGGGATGTTGGCCTTCAAACTGATACTGAGCTCAGAGGAAGTTTTACCCCAGAAGGCCCCAAGTTCCGACATTATAGAGATCAGAAACTTGTAGGGGTGTACAAATATAATGGAAAGTATTGAATAATGAATTCAATATTGTCCTATTCAATTTGGCCTTTGAATCTACTGTAATGTTTGTCAGTATTCGCGAATCCAAATGTTTTTCTAATAGCTTTTGAATAACTCACATTGCTAATTGTGCACGATCAAACATGAAACTTAGTAAAAATGTTATAACTTTTTGCCACAGTGAACATAACGTAGTAGAGTATGCTGTGTCACTCAGGGATCCAAACTATTCAGGCTAAACCATAATTGTTTGCACTCAAACTTCTTTCAAACACAACATATGACAGTGAATATTGTTTGGTACTACAGCCAATGGCTGATTTTTCGGACATGCCCAATAATTTGGACGCCTTCGCAGCACCGCCACGTACCCCCATAGAACGCCTGAAATTTCAAATGCAAAAACCTTCGCCATCCGATTTTTCTAACTTTCTGCCATGACTGCAGGTCCGAAAAAGCATTAATTGAAGCATAGAGGAAGGAAAAATTTATGAGACAGCATTACATCATGCAGCCAGTCTTGGCAAGGGAACGCTTCATGAAGCCCAGTGGTGGTCCAGCATGTGACCTCTTGCACGGAGATCACGGAGCAAGAATCGAGATTTGCTGAAACGTTTGGTTCCCAGTAGCTTTGCCAGTAGTATTTATTCAGTGCATGCTGGTTTGGCTGCCCTGCCATTGCTCTGCCTACAGAGTGGGAATACTAAAACCAACCATGCACTTTGACATACAATCATGTATTGGGCCACCAGGTTTGCCTTCAATCGTGTTGCACAATGCTCCCTGCTAACATTTTCCTTCCTCCATGAATCGAAGCCACCACCACGGCCATTTTGATTATCTCACCGCCTCGAATCAGTGCTCTCGCAGGCAGATCCGCTGGCAGTCGTAGCCACCACCGCGGCAACGCTAGGCCTAGATACTTCAACGTTCGCTACCAAGCTTCTTGCTGTCCGGTGCAGTGTTTTTCCCTGAAACAATTCTCCACTGTTAGCAATGGCACCAACTCCGCTTTTGTAGTCCTCACCAATGGCGCTGAAGCTCGGAAAGCACGACGAGTTGTACAAATGCCGATTCATGAAAGTCAGCTTCGCTTCATTACAGCAGTGTTACGCGGTGAAGCATACCAAGAGTGGAAAGGGATAATTTTCCAGGGACACTGTATGTTTTCGTTAATTATACACGCGTGCACCCGCCATCTCCTATCACAGTAGGACCACCGATACGCCTAATAGGTGTACTGGCAGGCCTTCAGAGCTATTCCGGAGGTGCCTGTGGCGATTTGGGCCCCTTGAGGGCAGCATAAGGCATACATTCATTTTTTTTTTTTTTTTTTTTTGGAGTGCCCGATTTTTCGGACGTTTCTGTGGCCCCTAGAGAGTCCCAAAAATCTAATGTTGACTGTATTGATATGCTGCACAAGAGAGTGCACAGGTGTACTCTATTCAGAATAAATCTGAACATGTTTAAACTAAGCCTTTGAAACAAGCACCGAGATTTCTGTAATGGTATTTTAACAGTCCATGTTGACTTAAAGACAGACTGTGGCAGCCACATGCAAACTGGATTACACTTGAAGAAAGACTGACAAAGGCAGCAGCTCTCAGAAATTAAAGATCCCTTTACATTTCAAGCGTCCAAAAGTTGCGTCTTTCACTAGTGACAAATGTTACTCATTCACGTTACACCACTTCCTATGTGTGAGTACCCTGCATCAGATTACTAAAGAATGCCATCAAAGAGCCCGTAGGTTACGAGTGCTCGTTTCCAAGCTGTCGCTGCGGCGCTATTGGACCCGGCCTGCCAATTGGTCTCGAAGCAGGTCGGGCGTCAAGTGCACAAAAAGACGCCACAGCCGAGTGCAGTGTGTGCTGGTGTTTACAACGCCCTGCGTTCAGCTCGATGCCAGGGCATCAAGATTCACCAACAGATCACAAAATTCGCTCAGTACTATGTGGCTCTTTATCGTGCAGACATTTTATTGTCCGACGATGGGCGGCTTCAGGGGTGCAATAATCATCACTTGCAGGGCAACACAAGTCAATGGTGCAAAGTTCTGTGTTAAATCATTTTTAGATGACTGTGAGGCTAACTTGTCAAGCGAAGCTAACTTGTCAGGCAAACTTAGCATAGTTGACAAATCTGTACTACTGCCACATGAACTGGTGCCGCCTATTACCAAAGCTAAAGAGTCTTGGATTGTCCAAGTGAAGAAAACTACTGCTTCCATAAAACTAAGATGCCAAAGGTGCTTACATTCCAAGCCAATGCCCACTACACCACTGTCTATGAGGCGATTGGTTCGTCATTTCAGTGTGTCTGTCTGCCACTTCTGCAAGTGTTCTTGACTTCTACACATAGGGCTAGTAACTGAACTCGCAGACTTGTGCTCAGCACCATAGTGACTGAGCCACAGCAGCAGGTACCTAGTCTACAGTCCATTCACATGCGTTGAAATCTCTACAGACCAGTATTTCTATAGATAATATAGGCCACATCTAAAAGTGGCTGCCTTTGTTTAGAACAAAACCAGCAATGGCAAGTCTGGCAACAACAGCTTCAAGACACCGCCTTTGAGCTTTCCTGAGAGTAAAGCAGGGATCAGATCACGAAAATTGCGAAAAGTACTTTGATTGTGGAAAGTGTCTTCTTTTGGCACCTGCAGCACCTAATCTACATTGCATCGAAACGGCTTAGCTGAAAACACAGTGGCACGATTACCCAAACAGGCCTCAAGCCATCATTTAAATATATTATTCTCTTTCTGCCTTCAAAACCAGCCAAAGGAGTTCAACGATTATGAGAGCGAGGCTCGGTGGTGGCTCGAGGCAACAAGGCATCAGCACAAGAACACGGAGATAAAAATAGAAAACACGGAACCTTAGAGCCTCGTCTGTCTTGATCACTCCTTTTCAATTCACTGTTTGGTTGCATTCTCATGCCAATATTTTCTCAGTCGAATCGGACATCAACGCCATACCTGAATGTGACAGAGGTTCTCCCAGAAGTCAAGCTCCACGTCCTGCCTGCAGCACAGCTGGCTCAGTCCAGTCAGGGATGGGTGCTCGCTACAGTATTGCAACAGTTGCGACAGCACACGCACAAACTCCACGCGGCTGGGCTGTCAGACAGAAAAGAAACAGGACTCTCGGTTCTACCACTTTGCGGCAAATCCAAGAACCAGTGCACCTCAACACGCTGTTGGAGTATCATGCTATATTACGCTGAATTTAATGAAACTGAGTTTGCTCTAGAAAAAAAAATACGCTCAAACCTGTGCCCATGTCTGCTGATCTATTTGCAAACAGTAAATGGCTGAGCTTTACTCCCTAATCCTGTGCAATAGATTGTTTTGAAAAGTGAACTTTAACCAAAGTTGTCGCAAAAACATAAAACATCAGAGAGCTTTAGCTTGCCACTACATCTGCACATTTACCGCCACGTGCAAGCAAAGATGTGGCTCAGATAGAAATAGGAAAGCTGGCCAATGGCTGAGAAGGCAGCTGTAACGGAGAAGTGGTTTAGGCCAAAGACTTCACGAATAGCACAGGAGGCACTTCAAACCGAGGTGGAGGACACAGCCGCAGTGTGTCATCCACATCGTATTTTACACTCTCCCTATGCGTACCTTTACAGCCACCAGTCTGCAAAAGATAGTTGCTAGCGTGATGAGCAATCAATCGAGAGGGGAATCCGATTATCTTTCTCATATTGTGGCAGGACGCCACAGTTCGAAGGCACACTAGCAGTATGTCATCTACTTCATTTTACCCTGTACTCTCTGCTGTTTGTGTAATCTTGGACCTTCACAGCTATTCACTGAAAATGCAAATGCAGCAAATGTTTTTGGCAACAGTATCTCAGTTGAGAGCTTACCTCTGACTTGCCACGCAACCCCTGACGAATTTCGCCCATCAGAGCCTCAGTGACACACTTCTCATAGGCCGCCCTGTCCTCTGTCAGCCAGGTCTGGAACACCGGGCCCATCTGAGCCAGGGCATGGGACGCGGCGTCCCTGAGAGCAAGATCATCCACCTGGGTCCCACAGCAGAGAAACGTGTACTGCATTTGCCCACGCAGAACTGATTCACTCAGCGTAACACCTCGAAGCAAAACTGGTGCTATGAAAGACACCATAGTAAAGGACCGATTCCAAGCACATGGTAAGAATAGTACTGACAACACTTTCGACTTTGTTTTCATGATCCTTAAAAGCATAGAAAGAATACTGAAAAGCCTTAGAGTGCCCTAAATAAATTACTAATAGTGGAACCTTGGTCATATGTCCCCCAATTTTGTGATATCCCCGGTTTTAGGACGGATAAGCGGAGTCCCGGCAAACTCCCCATAGTGACATGCGTTATAAAGAAGTCTATATGTAAGGCAGTCTATAAGAAACTAACCGAGCTTGTGGATGAGAAAAGAACATTTTAGCATGATGGCACGTGCGGAGCTCAGTACACAGCATGCTAAATCTCTCCAATAAAGCATGATTGGCACCTGTCAATGCAGTATACATTTTGCATTTAATTTTGGAGCAGTTTTTGTTTCTGCGTAATGTAAATTATTAACCTAATACTTAAATTAAAGCTCTGCACAACTCTTTAGTGCCAAACCATGTCCTCTAGACATAATTTTTGTTGGTCAGATTATAATACGTTTTCGCATGGTCCAGAGTAGATCATATACCGTATTTACTCGAACCTAACGCACACCTTTTTTTCCGATAATATGGGTCCAAATATTTCATGCACGTTAGAATCGAGTAAGACCCTAAACCTGCATTACTATATCGCCATTGGAATTTCAAAATGGCCACCTCGTACGAGGAGTACTTTGAGCCTATCTGCCGTAGCTTCCTCCATGTGCTGTAGTACGTGGGCTTATGTTAGTCCACAATCCGTTTTCACGTTTTCTGCAATTGCTCCATCAGCATGGAAGTGCCGACTGCGAAAATACACAGAGTTCATCAGGATGCCGCAATTAAAAGTAAAGTGATGACGTGTGTGGAGATGGACAGAAATCGGGCCGCATCACGGGCGTTCGGAGTTCCCGGAACTTGTGTACGGGAATGCCGCAAACAGGACACGCGTTCTACTCCGTCGGCTGCTGCATAGCAGGGGCCACGCGGCTCCCATCTTGAAAGCAATCTACGATGGAGACAGTTTACGCGTCTAGGCGCACCGCACTTAGTTCGCACTGAAGCGAGAGGCTCCACAAAGGTCAATTCGCTTGCTTCTGTTACTTCATTTCCTCACTCCAGCGTTTTAATAAAGAGTTTCCACAGTCATTGAGTGAAATGTGTTTATCTGCTTGTGCGTGCATGAGACCATGCTTGTTAATTTAGTTTGTAAGCGAATGTTTAGAAGTTTATACGACTGAAAAAACTACCACCTTTACTTTCCATATAGCTGTCTACTAATTTGCTATCACAAACGATGGTTCACCTTTCCGGCAGAACTGAAAACTTTTTTTATTTATCGCAACTTTAGTGCATTTAGTAAGTCTGTTTTTCCATATGAGATAAAGTAGCATTTCTATAAGGAATGAGGTATGCAATGCTGTAAAGGACTTTTCTTTTTTTACGTCACGGCAAACGGGTGTGCGTTACAAGCGAGGACTTTCTTTTTTTCCTTCCTTTTTTTGGGTCACGGAAAACCGGTGCACATTACAATCGAGGATGCATTAGAATTGAGTAAATACGGTAACCGGGCTTTCACTGTATAGCTTTTTGACGGGCCACTTCTAAATTTGTTTCCCAGGAGCATACATTCATGACGTCGTGATGCTGAAGGAGATCACATAATCAGCCCAACATCATTATGTCTTGGCAATTGTTCCGGGTTGCTCAGCTTGCTATCCTGCCACTTCTTGTGCAGCCTGATGTATCACCAGCATCATAAATGACAACCAAGAGAACTCAAAACCAAGACCAGTTTGTAAAAATCCTATTTATGGCAGCTTGTTTAGAGAGTTCTGAGACTTAGCAGTACTTCTTTCTAAGGTATCGAGATCAAGAAAAAGAGAAAGTAAAAGAAGAAAAAGAAGTGCTGTGTCAACAGTCTCTTAACATGCACCTGTACTTAACCAACAGTTTGGTGGAAACCGATCTGGCAAGGGAGAAACTTGATGAAATGAAACAAACACTTGGTCAAAATGTAAAAAAATAATACAATTACTAAAACGACATTTTAGGGCCTGTACGGGTCCTTTGTTCATGATACCTTGTTTCAACGAGCGACTTTGGCACGACTGGCGTGTGATTTTTGCCTAAGCATTGGGCTGCTACACTGGAATGTTCAATCCCACCATCGCACACACATTTTATTGTAAGATTAAGGGCGACCTTCAACTTCGGAGGTACCTAACAGAAAGCTCGAGGTCTGTTTCAGCGTATGCAAGTGCATACAGCATGCACAAAATCGCAAATTTGCAAGACATGCAAAAGATAGAAACGTCACTTCGATAGATCGGAGTGTGCAAGGACACCCGTGACGCATGCACGCGCAGTTGTCGAAACATCACAATCATGATCTCCGTATGCTATCACACACATAAGAGAGTTCTGGCCTAGTTATTTTGCATTCTGCCTTCATGGGAATGCCTCAGTCCTGCAGTGGATTCCATAAATGGAGGCTGGTGATAGTAATCATCATGATCATGATGAAATGCATAGTGCCATGCTGTAACTGAAGTCAATGAGTTGCTCTCACAGCTCGAATGGTGTATGTGCAGTTGTAGATGACGGCCAGCACGACGCGGACGTCTGGTTCCTCTTTCTGTCCCTGCACCAAGGGCGCCGCCATCTTGAATCCCTCAAGCCTCGTCTGG
The DNA here is from genome assembly GCF_050947875.1 of Dermacentor variabilis. Lineage (NCBI taxonomy): Eukaryota > Metazoa > Arthropoda > Arachnida > Ixodida > Ixodidae > Dermacentor > Dermacentor variabilis. Next base: position 14,777,891 of record NC_134578.1, on the reverse strand, counting down.
TAATTTGGTTCCTCTGCAAACCTTGGATTCCAGGAGTTCACCTGAAAAAAAAAATGTTTTTAAAAATGTAAAGAAAAAAAAGCAAGATGGAAGACAAAGAAAAACTTAACAATGCAGTATCACAGTTGGGAAGAGCAATGGTGCTGTATTTGTATAAATATAGTCACGAGTAACATGATAAAACAAGCCCAGTCAACTAGGCACATTAAAGAGATAAGTCGTGTTGAAGAAGAACCCATAATGCAGTGCAGGAAGCAAGCCTGTTTTGTAACAGAGCCTCAATGTGGAATAAACTGCACAAGAGCAGGAGAGTGGGCTAGCTGGTTTATGAATACAATGGCAAACAGTGCAGACGATAAGAAATGAAAAATGCCCTGCATGCACTGTCTCACTTTCTTATCCTGTCGTCTGCACTGTTTGCCATGCTATCTATAAATCAAATAGCCCAATTTCGTGCTGTCGTGAATGACAGAATGATAATGCCAGCGCAACTGCATAGCAATGGAAAGCACATTTTTACAAGGCTTCAGGAGCGCTTCTTTATTCTGTGAAACGACTGGTGTGCAAGCTGCCCACTAACCTTGGCGATAAACGATGCCAGTTCGGCGAAATGCGGGACCCGTTCGGCTACAACGCCATAGATGTCACACAAGAGACGCCTCGACTGGTGACTGGCAAGACTCGAGAAGAGGGTGGCGGTGTACCTGGAAAAGAAATAAAAGTTCACTTGACCGCACTCAATATGCCAGCAAGTGCAAACAGGGCACTGGCAGCCGACACAGCTCCTAAAAAAAATGTTACAACTCCATCACTACACCTCTACTGCTACATTACATTATGGCGTTTTACGTGTCAAAACCACGATGTGATTATGAGGCACACCGTAGTAAGGGACTCCAGAAATTTCAACCACCTGGGGATCTTTAGCATTGCCCTCAATGCAAAAGACACGGGTGTTTTTGCATTTCGCTCCCACCGAAATGCCGTTGCCGCTACCAGGATAAGATCTTGCGACCTCGTACTTAGCAACGCAAAACCATAGCCGCTTACCCACCACTGTGGGTACTCTACTGCTACAACTCTGTTACAAATGTTAATCTCTATCTGATTGATTTGTTCATTGACTGATTGATTCATTTATTCATTGGGTTTAACGTCCGAAGGATCACTGGGGCCACCGCAGAGGAGAGCTCCAAATTAATTTCGACCACCTGGGGCTCTTTGATTTGCATCTGATTCTAAGTGCACAAGTGTTCTTGCATTTCGTCCCCATCAAAACGCGGCCGTCAGAGCCGGGCACTGAACCCGTGACCTAGGGCTTGGCATAACGCCGTAGCCACTGAGCTACCTAGCGGGTCAACTACCTGGCAGGGTTGACAGTAGGAGGTAAGAGGAGCCTCTTTTTATATCGTTACCTTTAGGGCTAGCAGTATGTCAGACCCAGCACCCAGCAGAAGTACATTACCAAAGAAAATGATTGGGTAATAAAATGAGTGATGTATGCAGGCCCACCTACACGAAAAAAATTATTTAGCACAAATTATACATGTGTCACCCAAGTAATCTATAAACTGAGGCAGCAGTAAGAATAGAGGAAATTATGTAACTTCACCAGGCAATAAACTCCCACGTGCAATCATGTGGGCAAAAAAGTTGCGTTTGAAAGTATCGGTGCACAGGTGGAAAGAACCTATGCTCAAAGCACAACACCCTCGTAGTTAATGTTTGGTAACGTGTAGATATGATGCAACCTTGGTCGGCTCACGTAATTCGCTTCTTTATCGTAATGAACTAACCAAGTGCGAAATAGGTAGTCTTATTGTGAATGTGAAGATTCGCTATCGTACCCCAACAGTTGGTCTGGATTGTCTGCAACCTTAGCCAAGTTGAGGACAGTTGCCAGCTTTTGCTGGTCGGAATCCTGAAACAAAAGAGAAAAGAAGAATCACTGACAAACCCTTTGGCTACAGCTATGAAGACCACACCTGTGACTTCCATGTACCTTGACCCACATGCATGGCTGCACGACAGCAAAGAAAACGAAAACAGAACTTTTTTTGCTTCAGTTACCTGAGCTTGGCTTCGAAGCTTCTTAAATCCGACGACGAAAAGCTTTGCCAACTCGGCACACTGTTGCGAGTTTGTCAGCAGCCCACTTATCCTGAAAAAAAAAAAAAAAACACTCCTTGATCAGCACAAGTTGATAACTTGTGCTCATAACTGTTCTAACGGCAGACTTCATACGTTTTTCAGACGTTTTTCATCAAATGTATATTGCTGATAATGAGAAACACACCACAAATGGCTGCACGCGAGAAGTGCTTTGCAGTCCGAGTGGGCATGATGATGATGATCATTGGATGTTATTGGCCCAAGGACCGTGTGCAGCCAAAGAGTGCCAAGGCAATGCTAATTATCTGTCAATGAAGCACAAACTAAATTTTGAAGGGTAGATGTCACACGGCTTTTGAGTGGGCATATTAACACATTTAATGTTGATACGGTTCATAATTTTCGCTACTTACAACCAATCCTTTGAGAGATACAACAACTTCAGCATACGACTATCGGCTGTCTGACGTTGCTGTATAATGACGAAGTTTGCAGTCCTGAGAATGCGAGCTTTATGCCAATACAATGAGGTGTAGTTGAGATTAGGCAAAAAAATGATAAATTACTTGATAAGTACTTGTTTTAAATGAAAGAAAGAACGTTCTTGTGCAAGCTTGGCAATGGCAACTATGAAAATGAGTTCAGGCAGCCGATCAAGCAAAACTGTGCTTATCCAAGACATTCAAGGCGACAGCCCTTGCCTCAGCAAGATGTTCAGCTCGACAGGTGACAGGGGCTTCTGGGTACGCACGGCACTTTCCACAATGGATTTCAGCTTGTGCAGTATGTGGGGAACGTATGGCAACATCAACAGTGCCCCATAGTTGTCCTCACCATCCGATTTTTCTGCAGCAAAACAAAAACAAGATGGCACTTCATTATTAATTCAAGGCAAAGTTATAAAATATACAGTACCATAACAGAACTGTTAAATGCAGCTTAAATGACTTTTTAAAGAAGAGAGCTGAACCTTTATATCGAGATGCATGCCTTGAACTGCGAAATGCTCTGGGAGCCTGGGAGAAAATTCTACTTACTGTACTTGTTTTAATTGAGAAAGGCACTGAGAGGCACAAGCCTTAATGAAGTCTTGTAGGATACAACCTATTTGCATATTGCAGCATTCTTTTTTTTTTCTCCACAAATGAGTGTTATTAAAGTTCTTTCAATTTCCCAATTAGTTCATTCTTTCATTCCCTCCCCCCCCCCACCATTTCACTCTAATCATCTCGACTAGCATGTGGGGCATTTGACTAGGCAAATATCTCGAGCTCATCCAAATTTTTCTTCTTTCTCTCTGCTGTGGCTTCAGACAAGAAACAACTTATTGTGTCAGGACTCTGCAACCTGCCAACTTCTACGAAAGTATTTTAAGCTGCCCATATTTAGCACTTGACTATGACTGTTTAGCATTAACAGCAATAACTTCATAGTTTTTTTACTGATCTGAAAAGAGTACAAATACAGTTGCCAGCCAATTCTTCAGAGCCTGACTTTGCAAAGCACTAGTTTACATTTGGACCTGCTGAAATCTTTGGACGTTTGCTTACCTAAGGTTTACAATGCCAAGCACGCTTTTTGATAACTTTTCACAGGAGCATATTTCGTGTTCCTTTAAAATCCTACTCTAAGAAGAGCACACCAGTTCTGTACTGAACAAGATTTTCAATGTCACAGTGAAATTGGCATGTTGCTGGCTTGCATGGGATGCTTATTAATTGTCCCAACCAATCATGTATCATGAAAGTCTACTACATCCATGCAACCAAGCTAAACATGAGATATCACTTTGGCAAGATTTGAACTTAGCTGACAGGCTATTTCTGTTACAGTACACGTTGCAAAATGGGAATTCATTATTTCATTTAAGTACCCAAAATTTAGATCAAAAACTCCTTCCTCATGAAAAATGCTATGCTAACAAAACCATTTTTTCATTGCACATCTGCTGCTGGCACTACTACTACTACTACTACTACTACTACTACTACTACTACTACTACTACTACTACTACTACTGTCACTGCTTGTACAGTTAACCACAAAAGTTTACGGACCACGAGATCTCAGAAAACATTCAATTTCCGAGCAGCCTCTAACAGTAGTCGGTAAAACCGAACATCACAACGTTGTTTACATATACTAGTAGAGGTTGTAAATACAAATACTAGGCTGCACTGCGAGGCTGCGCATATATTCAGGCTTTTCTCAGATCTTGTGTTCCGTCAAATTTTGTGGTTGACTGCACACTACTATTACTACTGCTGCTGCCAATGCTTTAATACTACTACTACTTCCACTGCTGGTACTACTACTGGTACTAATACTGCCACTGCTGACACTGCTACTTTCTGCTGGTATGACTACTACTGCCACTGCTGGAATTGCCAGTGATGGTACTATTACTTTCACTCCTACACTGCCACTGCTGGTACTACTACTGCCATTGCTGGTACTGCTACTACTACCACTGCTGGTACTACTACTGCCATTGCTGGTACTGCTACTACTACCACTGCTGGTACTACTACTGCCACTGTTGGTACTACTACTATTAGTATTACTATGATTGCTGCCACCACCACCAGAACTACTGCTGCCATCACTCACCGGGCAAGCCAGCAGTAGAGCGCCGTGCCTCAACGTCAAAGCAGTGCGACACCACCAGTGGTGGCGCACGCTTGCGATCTTCCATATCATCATCATCACTTTCCCTGAGTGTCAAAATGTTGTCGATGATCGTGAGGAGCACCTTAAGGATGGACGGTGAAATGTCCGAGTTGCCCATGAGTGAGACGAGACACGGTAGCGGAGACGTGCTTGGGTCATCAGCCTTGTATTTGGCGAACAGCACAAAATACCTGTCGAAGCAAATAACCACAAAAAAAAAGAGAGAGAGAGAGAGAATCACAATAAGGCTATGCTTCCTGTGATATCTCTTTAGAAATATACTGAAGACATAAGTTTGAATTGAAAAAGCACAGTAGAACCGCACTATAATAAACACATATACAGTACATATAACAAATTGTCAGATATAATGAAGTTATTTTCAGGCAGGATGTGACTTTGTTAGGTGAGGTTTTACCGTATTCTTTCAAAACTGAATTCTCGTTATTTTTGTGCTAAGAAACTGTTTACTAGAAGACAAAATTTTAAAGGCCAAGCTTTCATTATTATTATTATTTTTATGTCAGAACCCCAGTGTCAGCACATCAGTGTGGCATCAGTGATTCCAAAGTATTTGTTAACCCAACTAGCATTCTTAGCTTCCATCCGTCTGTCTATCTATCTATCTGACCCAAGTTGTCTACTAGGGCATGCTGGCTAGTCTTGCCAAGCATACAACTTGGGTCTCTGCGCACATGTGACTAGTTATGTGCCCAACAGACAACTTCAACTCGACAATTACATAATGTAAACATAATTTCAATCTCTACCAATAATGAATTTCCCATATTCAAATTACAAATCACATTAGCACAGATGATCTTCCCAAAAGGATGCATTCTGTTTAAATTTTTTTCATATTAGAGCTGTTGCGGCCAAGTTTTGAAACTCATTAAGTTTGGACTATCACTTCTTCTGCAATAGTATGATGTAGTCCATCTTTGCCTATAAAAATGCCACGGCTTCCCCTTGTTGGCCCACCAAGTTGACCACCTCAAGCCGCCGTCACCTGTCACCCTTCTGTCAGAGTTTGTGTGCACGTATTCTACACGGAGTCGCATAAAACTCTTGCCTGGGATTCCGGCTCAGTGCGAGGAAGAACTTGAGCAGAGGGTTGGGCTTCTGCTTCCCGGCCAACTCAGCCAAATGAGGCAACTGCAGCACAAACGGGGAGACCGAGATTGTCAAAGCACTGAGACACACTCCTTAGAGTTGAGAACAAATCTCACAAGAATGCTCACCTGAGGCCACACAGCCGACTCGAAAATGGCATCTATCTCAGATGACGTGAATTCGTACGTGTCAAACCGTTCGAAGAACTGAATGGAAGTAAAAAGAAGAGAAAGAAAAGGGGGGAAGGCATGGGAAAATAATTAGTTTCGACTCAAAAAACCAAACTCTTATTGCGTATCAGTTTATTGGCAGTTAAGCTCTCAGAACCTAGCTGCAAAACCCCAAGCTAATCTCTCTGCAACTGTAAACAAAATCACTGCGCCGTTATGCTGAATAAGAAGAGCATGAAGAACAAGATGACATCAATAACAGGACTCACAATTAATTGGTTTATTTCAAATGTCATTGAATATTTTTTTTTTTCAGTGAAGAAGTTATAAGACATAATGCTTTACACATTATACATAACAGGGCCAGTATTAAGCATTAATTCAAAAAGTGTCTTGTGGTATATCTTGTCTAGTTCTACCCAGCTCTAATTATGGGTGTGCGAATAGTGATTTTTGAGACCAAATCGAATCCAAATCGAATGGTGCCAGAAGCAAATTGAACCAAATATCGAATACTTTTCGAGTAATGAACAGCCACTATCACAATTAATGTAAAACGGAGTTCACATCCCAGTAATCTTAAAGTTGGCAAATTTCTGTCACTGCATAGTACATTATGAAGCGTTGTTTGTTAAAGCAGAAATGAAGCATTAGGAGCAAACAAGTAGTTTCTTCGCATGCACAGGGCTCTTCAGAGAGTGTGACCGGATGCTGTACAGCCTGTAAAGCACGGCTACCCAAGTGACGTAGCCTGCTCCACTAGGAGGTCCTTGTGTTTTATGTCTATGTATTTTATGTTTTTATGTACTTGGGCACAGTGCACGTTTTGAAATATTCTAAAAGTATTCGAAAAATATTCACACTTACGAACAGTGACTTTGACTCGAAGACCGAATCCAAGGGGACTCAAATAGGACACTATACAATTCCTTATTCGAAAGTTTCGAATATTTGCACGCCCCTAGCCCTAACAGTTCAACCTGGCACTGCAGCAAAGGTCAATAGCATTTACAGTTTTCTCACACATGTAGGGGAAAAAACTTAACCAAGAAAATTTGAAAGGTACTACTGAGCATTTTTATGCTCAGTCAAAAGTACAGTGAATTCCTAGAAAGGTAAGCATACCTGCCACCTACCTTGTTGTTCATGCTCTTTGTGTTCAATATGAACAGGATCTAACTAGCCAACCTTCCTGTATCCCTGCACTGTCACTTCAATCACGACCTTTCATTTCTCTGTCACGAGTGCCCTGCATCAGATTACTAAAGGATGCCATCAAAGAGCCCGTAGGGTTACAAGTGCTTGTTTCCAAGCTGTCGCTGCAGCCTCCTCAGATCCAGCCTGCCTACCAGTCTCACAGGCAGACTGGCCACTAAATGCATGAAGGAATGCCGCAGCTGAGTGCACTGTGTGCTGGTGTTTACAACGTCCCGCTTAGAGCTCAAGGTCGGGACACCAAGATTCGCCAGCAGCTTCAATTTGCTCAGTAATAGGTGTAACTCTTCATCGTGCAGACAAGGCTGAAGCCTCGTCCCACGAAGGGCGGCTTCAGGGGTGCAAGAATCATCACTTGCAGGGCACCGTGAACAAAAAAAAAAGAAAAGATGAAGCTGTCTTTCTAATTGGCCAAAATTACAACTGACAACCAACCAATGAAAACCTGCTGGTAAACTTATGCATACATGCACGTGTAATCTCTGCTTCATCCATTCCAGGCATAAAACTGCTACAGTTCTCTACGTGGACACACTACCAGTTGCCAAGCAACGATGCATGCAAAGCACAGCATGGGAGACAATCTTAAAGACAAACAATCGCATTGGAGAGTGGTGTCATTGAGACTTTCGCATGGCCACCGACTGAAGCAGAAGAGATGATATCATGAGGGGGGGCCGCCATCGCCTGACTGTACAATAGTTTTGAGAGTCAGTAATTCTGTTATGTGATGCAACAGAATAAAACAAAATTTCAAATTCCCACTTTTCAGAGGGTGCTTCATGAGAAACAACTGCTGCGAGCATGTATGACTTTCTACAGTGTAACAACTTTGCATGGCAGTAGCAGCAATGGACGGTGTCACTAGCGGTATCAAAAACGATATCCATGTTGTCCGACATAAATGCTGACAACTTGGTTGACCAAGTCTTAGGCGCAGCACAGAGAAGCATGACCTATGTCAATGGTCACCCCGTGAATACTGTTTCAAACAAGATACAACCACTCAACAACAGTAAGCTCCAGTCATCAGCAAATGTTTTTGAAGCATTTGCATTACGGCCAAAATCAAAAGGACAAGAGTTACACATTTTAACTCCCAGGTGGGAATAAAGAAAGTGTTGGCCTTCCCCTTCCGTCTGCAAAGTGACCACACCTCTGTTAACTAAGCACTGGGGTGCCACCGACCTGAGAAACGAGGCCGATGGCCCGCGACCTCAGGACTCGCGTGTTGCCGATGACGGCACGCACCACCCGGTCCTTCTGCGAGAGGATAGCTCCAGCGTAGGTGGCCACGGCGACCAGTAGCTTGAGCAGTGTGGGTAGCAGGCCGGGTGTAAGAGCCCCCAGGTGCCGCAGCATGTTCTCCACTGTGCCTAACGTGCTGCACAGGGCACACATTCTAACTTTATAATGCAGTGCAGGTAACAAAGTTACTCTTAAACAATATGGCCCTTCTGTGAAACTGGGCGTTAGCAAGAGCACATCAATTGTACCGTGAATGAAGCACACAGGAAGGAGATTGTGAGGAATGGAGGAGTAAGTTAGCAAAAGAAAAAAGAAAAAGTAAGCAAATAAGGCAGTCTCGGAGTATCAAAGCTTAGAAAAAGTAGGATGCTTCGAGAGCCTCACCCATGAAGGCGACGAATGGGCACCACTTTGGAAAGATCCAGGTTGTTTCGTATGTTGTTCACAGTGTCCGTAATACCATCTGCATAAATGAATAAATGCCTCTATGTTCAAGCCTGCCCACCATGCAAAACAGCCTACTAATGTTGCTAGGCTGCATGCTACAATGCTATTTTGCAGGGTCCACTCAGTGCTCCCTCTCCCCCTCTTCCTATTCCCTCTTTCTCCTACACCCACGCAGGGTAGCAAACCAGGCGCTCGTCCGGTTGACTGAGTGTCTGATTGACCTTCCCACCTACCATCGCTTTGTTTTCTCTCTTCCCAGCAGCTTCACAAATGCAGACCTAATAAGTGCAGCCCTACAGGGCACGTTGGGCACAAGAAAGTTTGACAAAGCAGTGCTAAAGCATGCCGTCGTGGCTGCTGACGAGCAAGCACACTGAGAGGTCGCACGCAACGAAATAATTTTGGCACACACTGCAAGGCTTACCTGACAGGTACTGCTTCAAGGTTGCCAGCTCGAGGTCCATGAATGCACCGAGTTCAGCCTCTTGGCAACTCGCCAGGAACCGCAGCACGGTACCCTGGCGATTGCTGAAGCTGCTCTTGCCTCCGGTCGCCGAACCAGAACGCATGTGCATCTTGCCGTAGAGCACCCTAAACAAAGACACCAACAACACTGCTGAAACCGCACTAAAGGTGCCTACACAGGAAGGCAAGAAGAACCCTTGAGGTGCAAAAATAGAAAACAAACATTAAGGGAGGTTGTCCAAAAACTACAGCCAACACTTCGTTAAGTAACAAGGTCACTCAAATGGACAAACCAAAGGTCAACTAAACGAGTGAGGCGAGACCACAATGCCTTAGCAAAGAACACAGGACAAAAAAATAATAAGCAGGAGACATGTGATACGTTGAGGCGCCAGTCACAACATGCAACAAGTCTGAAAGGCCGCTCTGATTGCTGGAACTTGTAGAAACATGTTGGATGCACCTGATGGTATGATAGCACATCCGATCCACAATGTAATCGTACCTGTCATTCTTCTGTTAACTGTTACTATTCAAAACCTACGAAAAAACGGAGGAAGGCGACATGTAAAAAAAAATCAAGCAGTTCCAAGTCACTGCAGCGTTGTGTCATGCATGCTACTGCTCTTTAACTTCGCAATCAACTGACATTTGCTGAGCCTGCTTGCTGCGTTTCCAGAGCCAACTGTCAAAAAACTACTCTGAGTGTAAAGATGCACTGTTGAAGATTGCTCACAATGATAACCACTCAAAACAGACATAAAAGAATGGAGTAAAATGGACAGATGGGCTGGTTGGTTGGCATTCATCTTTGAAATTTTAAGAGGGTAACAAAAAGATGAAAGGCCGAGAAATGCCATCCTGTTGCTTCTGCTTCTTTCCTCTTTTTCTTGCATTTTAAAAGTTTGGAACACGAGAGAATACGTAATACACAAAATACTGAAGCCTGAAGCTGTGCTATGTGGCCTGTCTTCCACATCTGTTCCGTTTTCTACAATGTAAACAAAGTTTTCAGAGGCATACTCCCATCCAAAAGCAACAACAAAAACGTGGTTTTGATGTTAACGGTTCAACCTTTACCTCATCAAGATTGGAATGACATCTGTTCGGTGCTCCGCCCGTACTGCTCCTTCACCACCGTCATCAACATTGAAGAGAACAACTTCTGAACGAAAGCTGGCCTCATCCAGAAGCCTTTCAAAGTTCTCCCTGCAACAAGACAACAAGAAAATAAAGAACTTAAGTCATTCTGAATAACCTTGAAACTGCCCATGTAGCAATCGCCGGCCATACTAGAACTTCGCAAAGAATATACTCACCTGTAGGGGGTCAGAAACTTCTGGCCATAGCTGGCAATACAGGCAAATGCAAGTTTCTGGACTTCTGGATCTCTAAACGTCAGCAGCTGTTGAGAGAAGATTATCAGAAAAGCCAGTCACTTGAGGCTCATGACTGTTGAAGTTTCAGTACCGCTCAGGTTTAGCAAAGAATTGCTAGGATTTCTATCACATCCTAAAATGAAATGCATGGTGGTTGATGAACACTCTCAAACTTGCTAAGGCCAGTCTACATGGTGCAAACTTTAATGACAAACTTTCGTGACAAACTTTGTGTGGCAGAAATAGACACAGCAGCACAACACCGACTGTTCGCTGGCTTGGGACATGGAGTTCCCTACAATAATCACAAGAGATAACTCTGGTGCTGCGATCGTTCTGCCGCCATGGAAATTTAGTACATAGATTTTTCTGATCGTCGTGCTTGTGGCTTCTTTTATTATGCTTTATCTGCCTTCATTGAACTAAATTTCAAAGCAATCTATAATTTTTTTATATGCAAAAAGGCAACAAGACTTTGCAAACATGCCTAATCGCTGCTAATTGCAGTGGCTCTGCGTGTTCATGCATCTGTGGGGTAATGGTTTCAATATCGGACTTCTGTACTAATGGTCATGCGTTCGAATCCTGCCGTCAGACAATTTTGATCCTGTTTATTCAATTATTTATAACCCAGTGCTTTCTTGAAGACGACCAGTTAGCGAAGTTATGAGGCCGCTTAAAGCCAGAAGCGAAAAGGACGAGGTTTAGGCAGGCAAATCCATGGACTACCCATCATTCCCGTGCTGACTGTATCACTCTGCCTGCAGCTCCCGTAAACACTAGCACCACAGTTTCCTCTAGTAATTGTATGAAACTCTATGGCTTGGACTACATGGAGCAAAAAAAAAAAGAGGTGGATGCCCGCTGCACGTTCGCCACTTAGCTATCGGTGTTGCCAGACTCGATAAATGTATTTGTTAAACAGAAATTACAATAAAGGGTTTCTGTTCTGTAATTAGTTGTTTATTTCCAAGCAATTAGAAAAAGAAAGAAGTTTCAGATATGCATTTACAAACGATTCATACTCTTTTTATGCGCACTGCCAAAAGAATGACACTGCTCCTCGCGACACCTGGTGAGCATGCCTAGCATGTTCCGTCAGGCGGAATTTTTGTGGCCATAGAGAAATTGTGGCACACGGGCCTCTCCCGGACTTCAGTCGCCACAGATAGTGATGCCAAAACATGGTAGCCATGGCTTTCTCCTGCTCCCATAGCTTCTAGCACTTTCACGTCGTCACCCATGACGATGACGTGGATGATGGCCCTTCCGTAACTGATGCTGCTAGTGCACTGACCATCAAGAGGGCATCCCCAGAGAAGTGGAGCCTGATAGAGAAAGTGGCTCGCTGCCCTGCCGAACTTGAGGATGCCATCCTCGCTAATAAGTGAAAATCACATAATCCTTACTGCCTGCTGGCAAATAAAACTTGTCTGCGTGTCTATTTTAGTGAGAATTAAATGTTTTTCAAGCCGGTAAGCCTATAGTCGCTCATATACCAATGTCGATTGATTAGTATCCACGTTCCCCGCCAACTGCATATTAACGAGGTGTTATTGCATCGCCAACCCTGTTCAGTGCCCAAACACAATATGCTGGTGACAGCACTTGCAGGGTGCTTGAATGAGAGCCCGTGAGAAAGATGGCTGCTGATGTTTAGAAGCCAAACGCTGCACTAGAATTCAAGGGCCCTGACAAAGGAAAAACACAACAGGACCTGCACTAGACTCTGTCCTGTTATGCTCCTTTTGCTAATCCATGTCTTTTTAGGTAGAACAATATTAAATTAGCCTAGCTCTTCCCTGTTGGAACTTAATCTGTCGAAATCTGTCAGAAACTTATCGGATGCTTTTGTTCACACAAGTGCACGAATCAGATCACATGAATTACACCACATGCCTCCTGCTTAACGATCCCAATGATTCAAACACTTCACTACTGCAGTCTCACACTTTGGCTAGGAGCTCCAATTATACTTAACAAAACCACCAGTGAAATGCCAGAATAGAAAGACTCACATCAAGGTACGTCTCGTAAAGGAGCTCATGCTTCGAAACTGCTCGTGGGTTGGAGAACTTGGACAAAAGCCTCAGGTGGTCACATAGGCTCCTGGAATCAGCAAAACAGAGAAAGCACAGAGTTCCTTCATTCGACTTGGTGCTCAAAAATTTCACATCGAAGGTGCCAGGGTACACATAGAGGCTGTTACCTGACAAGTTTCAGCCTCGCTCGCGAAGGTATGTGCTGGGTCTCCTCAATCGGCACGTCCTCCCTGTCGTCTGCATTTTCGTCGTCTGCATTTTCGTCATCTTCTGCATCATCCTGCGGCTCATCTACGCCTACGATGATGACACTGGCCTCCTCAGGCTTCTCTGGTTTGTTCTCTGCACCGTCAGCAGGTAAAGCAGGAGTGTCTTCTGGTTTCCGTATGTCGTGATGCGGTGCGATCTGCATGTTTGGCCAGAACTCCTTCCTGGAACAGAGTGACAAGGGCAATCAGGAAGTGAGATTTCAGAGATTATTCAAGGAACATCGAAGCTGATAATCTTTTGACTACTACATTTGCCACATGTAGCCTGCCAATTGGTGCACCATCAAAGGCGATTGTGTCTAGGCTGGCTATATTACAATCTCCCAATCTACAAGTGATATTATTTTAGCACGTGGCCTCACAGCCAACTGATAAACATCAAAACAGTCATGCTAATACGCTTGCTACTGCACCATGATAACAGAAAGACAAAACAGTGATACCAACAGCCTAGCAGATTCGAGGTGGCAGATATCAACAGAAATTAAAATTACACTTATTGCAAGCATCAGTGCACCCAGAACCTTTAAGAGCCCCCTCCATGATCTCTAGAAGACTATAATGTGCAACTTGTCAAGGCTAGTCAGCACAATTAGTGCTGTGATGCATGCAATGGTCCACAAATGCCCCGATGGTGTTGAACCCATCAACCTTGGTGAGCGGAAACAAAATTTAACATGCGAAACAGTGCACAAGAGAGACACAAAATCACTCACTCTAGAAATCGATAAAAGAAGGCCACGACATCCCTGCTGCGTCTCTCCGCGACTCCGGCGAACTGTTCGGCCGCATTCCACAGCAAGTGGCGGTGGTTGACGTAGTCCGGTTTGTCGGCCAATTTGGTGGCCGCCTCCTGCGCTTCGTCAAAGACGCCGGCAAGTCCCTCATTGGCCAAACTGTCAACACCACTTTGGTCTTCGGATGCCGCAGGGAGAGAAGTTTCTGCAAAAGCAACAACAATTTCAAGGTAACTGATGACCAGTTTCACTGCATGCAAGGAAAATGGCACATGAAAAATTTGTACAGTATGCATTGAAGACAATTAACCCCACAAGACAGTGCAAGCTGCAGAATAATGCAGGGCACAATAAGCAGACGCATACAAACATTAATGCAGGTCATGCGACATGACAGGCAGACATGCTACCGTGGTCATCAATTTCATCAACCCCAGTTTATGAAGCACTGAAAAACAAAAGCAAGACCACACTACGACATGGGCAAGCATTAGCTCAGCATCATTAGGCAGTGAGCCGAACGTGCTCAGTTTCTTAGCAATGTCTTATAGAAAAACTAATCCTTGCATATCAGCTCAGTAGCATTATTGTGTAGTACGACCAATAAATGTATGTGCTTACGTATGTTTTGTCCACTGTTTGCAAGGGCTAAGAAAACTCGCAGCACACAAAACAATATCATTTCTGGAGGTTCACTTTATGCCAGCAGCTGTGGCGAATTGCTTTCATGAGATGACTAGAACGTAACTGTTCATTAATTATTAGCGTGCCTTTCTTTCCCTTCTCATGAGCTTGTGAGGTTAGGTTGGCTTGCAGTTTTATACACACACAATTAGTAATCTAATCATCTCCTTCTGTGCCTTGAGCATAAGGATGACAGTGAAATCAGAAAATGTGCTGTCTCAAAATAAGAACAAACAGCAATCGAGAGGGAACGTGCAGGTCAGGAGTACCAGTAAGATATGTAGATAATCAAGAGTTGGTACAGTGACTGTTTTGAGTGGATGCTGCGCGAATTATGAAGGTTCATATTTTTCAGCATTCCTATGCGCGTCACGGAAGCGAAGAGAGGCAAGCGAGGACAGTAGACGTCTTTTTCCTCTCTTCCTGTGCGGGGAGCCAGACGGCTTTCCCCAAGGTGGTGCAACTCACTAGCAAACTGATTGTAAACACAGACCGTCACCTGGCCGCGGAGCCCTGCACCCATTTGACCGAACACAAACAAAGTAGCGGTGTAGAATTGGCGCAACCAGTGAACACCGAACAGAGAGAAGATTGCGAGCCACAACAACAGAAAGACCCCAAGCAAGCATCACGTTCCTATCCTTCGTGGCCACCCTGACTTTGTAAGTTGCACGACCCCGGCAACCATCTCGGTCATAACTAGTCTGCTTCCAACAAAATCCTCTGGTAGCAATAAACGCTGCTGTGATTGCTATACAACGGTGTGTGTTGTCATGTTTCTGCTCGTCCTGGTACCACTGGAGCCCGGCCATACAAGGTGAGCAATAGGGAGTTGGCCGTGAAGCCCAAGCCTTACACCCACAAGGGCAGCTAACTACCAAACCCGTCTACAATGTTAGCTTATAAGTATTCTGTACTTTCCAATGAAAGCTTTCAGTTGCGAGTTATGACGTGCTGCTATCCACTACCTCTGCCCGACTTAATCTTAGGCTCAATAGATGTCGGGGTCAAGAGAACATGGAATCAGTCCTTGCATTGGCGTTTCCCTATTCTGCATATCATCATTGGGACACCAAGGACCAAGCCAATTCAGCTGAACACACCAGGTACTCAAAGCTACAACTGACCTATCTTCTCGTACACAATGGTCATGTGCTGCACCAGCGTGCTCCAAAAGGGGCCGTCGGCGCTGGCGTGACTGGCAAGGATTTCCTGGCACGGTTTCCAGAGCAGCTGGAAGTTGACGAGGAGGGTGCCCAGCAGGTAGTGCACAGGAGCCTGAAAAGCACCAGAGAACCAGTTAGCTCAGCTGTAACTAGCTAGTAACTACCAATAACTAACATTGTGTCGTCAATTAGACATGACGACACAATAAAAGAGACCAGCCTGGCTAAAGTGTATTTTTAAACTAAACCAACCTAGTCTTGAAATCTTGTTACATGGCGGCAGCTGCACACCAGTCTATGATCAACACATGGGCACAAAAATTTTTTGATATGATGCCATAATAGCAAAGTCACATGGGTTTAATGAACGACTACGGTTTCTCACTTTCGGTACTTTTCCTGAGGGCACTCTTTCATTGGTGCCCAGTTCTCTCACCAACTGCACATATAATGAGCAAGAAGCGTAACGGAGTCAAGGGGCTTGCTTTTCGCTGTTTTCATTGTTAGTCACAACAATATGAAGAAACAGATAACGAAGCAGCAAGGTGCAGCAAAGGATATGGCTCGCGTCAGCCGGCAGAACAGAAAACCAGAACACCAGCTCTTGTCTTTGTCTTCCTCTCCTGTGCGCTTTGTCCGATTTTGGTGCACCAATTTTCCTCGCACGCAATGCAAGACCAATTAGAGAGAGAGAGAGAAGGATGCATAGAAAGGCAGGAAGGTTAACCAGAGGCAGTTCCAGTTGGCTACTCTGCCCAGGGGGGAGGGTGAAGGGGGATAAAAAGAGAAAGAGAGCGGAAGGGGGGGATAGAAAGAAAAAATTGGAGGACGCTTAAGCTTCGCCTTCAAGAGTGGAACGTGACAGCGTTCCCGTCAACCCGCCAAAGGGTGTAAGACAATGGGCTACGGCGCAGCGACTACGCACCCCGCATCGGACGCGGTGAGCGTCGAGCAACGCAGCGTTCGGCGCGACAACGAAATGTGCGCCTGAGCAACGACGCACGCCTGAGCCTTAGAAACAGCTCGTTTCTAAGGCAACACCGCGTTCACTAGAGGCGCTTTTGTACCGCTTTGAAGCATCGAACTCGTGGCTCAGTGGTAACATCTCCGTCTCACACTCCGGAGACCCTGATTCGATTCCCACCCAGCCCATCTTGCAAGTTGTTTTTTATTCATGAAGTGCCTGCTGGGATTTATCGTTCATGAAGTGCCTGCTGGGATTTATCGCTCACGGCCAACGCCGCCGACACCGACGCCGACGACACCGGCTTTTCTGCGACACGAGCTCCTTTATGCTGTCGTGTTAAAAAGACGAGCACAACCAAACCGCGTACACTACAGAGCGGTAGGGGGCGGCGCTCTTACAGCCTAACAATGAATCCTTCTAGAGAACCAGAAGACCTCCCGTACTGTCTCTACTCTATTGCCTCCCACACGACGCCGACTAAAACACGAGTTTCAAGGAAGGATCAGTGCAGCATAATGGGCAAGCTCGCCCCTCTCTTCTCAGAACACACAGAGGCTCTCATTACATTGGTGCTCTCATCCCTCGTCAAATGACCGATAAACAGTGTCACAAAAGGCAAAGCAGGTGGGTGAAGAGTGTGAGATCTAGTGAAACTTTTTTCCCGAAATTTTTTGTGTCCGAATGTGGGGATGCGTGGCCTTGCACGAAGGCGGGCCCTTACACGAGTAAATACGGTATGCTCTTTGCCGAGGCCACAACCACACCTCCATGCATCTTTTTTTTAAATTTCATTTTGTTATTTCCTTGTCAAATCAAGAGAAGGTTGGGTCTAAAGGCAAAAAGCGTGAAAGAGGTCTCAACACCAATTTCAAATGCTTATCTGCAGGAATCAAGATATCCACGCTGGATTATCTTTTACAGTACAGCTTGGAATCATCCCCACAGCAAGCTGAGGTGACATTAACCTTTACGGAACAAAATGTGATCACGGTACACATTAACAGGTAGACATAGGACAAGCCACTACGGCTTAAATGGTCAGCAAATACATTACATTCTATGGAGATTGAGTTCGGGGTTTGGCACAACAACGTTTAGACCATTAGTATGTTCTAAGCAGGTAAATATTAACAATGTTTTACTGTACATTCTCGAACTTGGGTCGTTATGGCACAGTAAAAGTATTAGAGACTGTCCAAGTCCAGCCTCTGGCTCCCACAAAGCAAGGTCCAGGCAGATGCTGTCAGAATTTGTGACGCCGTACTGAGCTGGTGAAGAAACATTAGGGTAGTGTAGATACCTGTTTGAGGCTTCTCTGGCTTACCAAGCCACCTCCGATTGTAAAAACGGCCTTTCTTGTACTGTATAACCATGTTTTACTAAAATAGAGCTAAACTTCTTTCTCTACTGAGTGTCCCTTGAATTGAGCTCGAGATTTCATCACAGTTCGCCTTTAGCTGCATCTGAAGCAAATTCAGAAAGATGCAAGTACGTTTTTGATCCCACAGTTCTGAGAGGGTAATTGGAGATGAGCGGCTAGGGTTAACGTGCACCAAGAGCTGGAAAAAAAGAAATGTAAAACATATCCACAGCACACTCACCATTGAGTAAGCACCCAGGGAAACACCGGCTGCCGCAAGTTGCTCGGAACTCAGCGCCTGAAGCAGCTTGACCCTCTGGCGGTAGTCCTGCACCGTCAGGGGCACAGCCTCTGCCGAGAGGCAGATGTTGAAGACGTGGCAAGCCGAGGCAAACTCCCCCAGCTGGAACAGCGGAAGAGGAGCGGACAGTTTTTCATAAATTGTACTGACCCGTTTGCATTGGGCAAAATAAAAAAATTTATAGAATGAGAAAGATTGTCACCCGTCCAGAAGTAACAAAAAGCTACAAGAGACACTCCATGCATGCTTCTCAGCAGTAAAAGTCGTGAAGCAGAAAAAAATTCACCAAAGTACACGAATTGAATCCAGGACCACTGCCTTTTCCAGCACATATTAAGACTGGGAAACACTTTTGTTCTTAATAAACGATTAAATTCCGGGGTTTGAGGTGCCAAAACATAGATAGGATTATGAGGCATTCCACAGTGGTCATTTCAACTTCCCCGGTGTTCCTCAGCTTGCAAATAAATCCAAGTACAGGAGCATTTCACCAGCATCAAAATGCAGCCGCCGCAGCCGTGGGTTGAACCTGCAACCTTGTGCTTAGCAGCGCAATGCCACAGACACTAAGCGACCACTAGGGCGACTTATTTTCATTTATTGATTACTTATTTGATGAACCTGCAGCACTGTGAAGGCATTATGGCAGGGGGAATATTATGCTATACAAAAACAAGTGATGTGCATACAGAGTAACATATTTACAAAAAAAGAAGAAAACATACTCGTAACACACTCATTTAACAACATTATTTCACAACAAACGGAACTGTGCATCAGACTGGTTAGCGTTATCCCCTTCCAGAGCCTGGTTTTTTCGAACATGGCGCACTCCTGGCGTTGTTTCTTTTACCCCTTGGCTATTATTAAATTAACAAAACGGTTTACTTTTGATTATAGAGAAATGTAAAAATGACGCGGATTATGGAAAATGCTGTCTCGATATGGTCCTCGCATCCCTACTTGACAAAAGTAATGTCAAAAGGTACTAGGTGGAACCGAAACGTGGAAACATACCGGTGCATCAGTGATGCTGAAAGCGTTAATGCTATGCAGAAGCTGGTTGCATTGTGAAATATAGCAAAAGAAAAAGAAAACGTCACTGTGATACCTTACGTTATCGTGGCCCATGCACCTATTTGCATGTTCACAACGGTTCGATATGAAATGGAATAAAAAACACGCACAGAAGCCTCTATGAATATTAATCTTCTAAAAACATATGCGGAAGACAGGTCATATTTTATTGTACGTTTTGCCGTTAGCCCACCCAAGGAGTGCTTAATAGTAGATACACCTGCATGATGGATGTACGTTACAATTTTATTTGATATTAAACTCAAGTCTGTTTCTCCTGGCAGCAAATATTTGCGGCAGCTGTATCCATCACGGAAAAGGAGCCAGTGACTGTATTGTGGCATGATACATGATAAGAAAACTTAGAGCCCCATTTACTGCACGCACAAAAGAAGACAAACCACAAATGTTGTGCCAGCACTACATTAATAAATGTGGGAGGGGGAGGCGTGTAAAAGTTGTGCTTGCCTTTTCGTCCGTTTCGTGAGGGTGGGGATTGGCCTCGGGCCTAAACGAAGACAACACCCGTAAGGTCAGGAGTCTCACCTGAACAGAGAAGCGAGGAAGAAAAGCATCAACGTCGGTTTTCTCTCGTTTTAAACACCTTCACAAATGAGAAAGGAAAGGTAACAGCAGGACTAAAGCGAGTAATGTTTGCTAGAAAAACATTAAGCCTAGCACATGCTTTGAGAAACATCGACTCAAAATGCACCACAAAAGGCACTGCTGTTCCAGTTTACCTTCTTTTTTTTTTTCACACATTTTTCTCACAGCGGATAAATGTGCTTTGTTGCCAACATCATATTGGCAATCATCACAAAATCTGATGACCACCGCTTCTATGGCACTTGGACAGTAAAACATTTATCAGTAAAACTAGCCGCTCTTCCAAAAGTAAAACATTGCCATTTCGTCTCGAATACCCTGTATTTAATCACCGCCATTTGTGGCAGGAACACGTAGTATGAAAAGTAAAGGAAGAATGGCGCCACCATCCATTTTGCTGTAACAACAATTTACTGCATTGAACACAGCCACGCTACATGCAATGACACACACCGACACGTGCAAAACTAAATGAAGGTGGACAGACTCACAACGCTGTGCGGTGAGGCCAGGTTCTGTTCAAGGATACCATAGAACGACCTCAGCAGGTCTTCCTTCGGCTGTTGCACCGTAGGCGCCACTTGCTTGGCTGCATGGACCAAGAAGATGTCTGCTGCTTTCAGCAAGCAAACATTCTCTGGCGATATCCTATTTAGCAAGGAGAAAAGAACAGAGATAATTTTTCCCCCAACCTTTGAACAGCTCAAGCACAGAAGATCACAATGTCCAAGTTTGTCAAATTAAACAAAGTGCAACCAGGCACTACACAAAAATACAATGAGGGACAGGCTTTTATTGTATTCGTAGTGCCTAGTAGTACCGACTATGCCCCACGACAACCTCTCCTAAATCCCAGTTTCTGCATTGGCTTTGCAATTCTACCTTATGTGGGTGATAACAGAGCACTGTTGGCGCAGTCTGTAGGAATTATTAAGGTTCATATTTTCCCATGCTCCTACACGTGCTACGGAAGCGAAGAGAGCAGACGCCTTCTTAATCTCTTCTCAAGCTCTTCTGATTATGCACATTAGCTAACATTAAACTAAAGCGTTTCTTGAAATTCTGACAGTACATCAGAACGCTACAGCTAACCCTCATTATATCTTTAGCAATATGGACATTGGTTCAATTAAAACCTTTTTCTCCATACCTGAGAAATTTTACTAAGACGTCACAAGTGATGTTGGCCAGGGCACCTTCGAACTTGCATAAGGCAGCAGTCGCCACAGCTTGAAGGAAAACGAATGACAGGCGTGCAGCAGACGACGCAGGCAGTGTTTCCAGCTGCAGACGATCTCCGAGTTCTTGGAGAGTTCTATCCAGAGCTCTTTGCATCTCCGTCGCATCACCCCAAGCACTAAAAAAGAAAGCTTTTTATCAGCAAACATCAGAGACTCCTCTGGGTTTCGCTTCAATTACTGTGGCAGCAGCAGGTTCTCACAAAAAGCACCATCTTCTCAAGAACTTTTTTGTGTTGAACACAACAACAAATGGCAGTCAACCAATAACAAAGTGCATGAAAACTAATAGAACAAAATAAGAAAAAGAATGCTACCCAACCTGAGATGAGGCAAACAGACCAGACCAGCCCAAAGCAGAGGGTCAGCCACGTCTTTGGTCAAGGCTTCGAGAAGAGTCTCTGCAAGTGAGGCCACATTTTCCCTGCAGTGTAATCAATGTGCCAGGCTTAGGTTACCACCATGCTGCTGTTCCTCTGCATTCCCTTACACAATCGAACCCACTTATAATGATCCCAGGTATAACAAATTATTGGTTATAATGACCACATTTCACTGCATTTATTTTCCAATCGTGCTAGTTGAGCAGAACACGTTGTTGAGCTAGTTGGTTCATAACGTTCAGAAGATGAAGCGCCAACAGTGACAGCACACTAAGAAGGAACAAAGACTGGAAAAGGCAAACTTGCAACTGTTCATTGAGGTCAAAGACGGCTGAATATATAGCCATGGGGAGAGGGAGAAGAAAAATGAGGAAGCACGGATTATGTGAGTGCAGATGCGCGAGTACACAGAAGATGTAGGTATATGAAGGGAATCACAACATTAACCCTTTGAGGGTAGATTTTTTTCGCCATATGCAACCGCCCAGGGTCAATTTTTTTATTGCAGATTCCAATTCTTCTCAGGGACTTATTTTGAAAAAAAATTTCCGTCATTTTTCTAGGGTGACCGTAAAATGAGAAAAAATATTTTGCGTTGGTATTTATGCACTCTTCATTCATGAATAACAAGAATAAAAAAGGAAACCAGCTAGGGCAGTTAGTTTTCGCGAGTCTTACAAAAAAGATAAGAAACAAACGCATGCACGGTGGCACCCTTCCTATGCGCACCCCTGTGAGCACTAAACGAGACAGAAACAAGCAGTCACCCTTTGATCAATTAGGAACGAGATAGCCATCAGTTTCGCAAGCGCAAGAAGCCGAAACCGCCCGCGAAACAAAAGACAAACGGCCGCATGCCCGCGTGGACGCCGATGCGCGAGCGGTAGTATATAGACGCGCAGGAGCAAACTAGCGCTAAAACAAACCATGCAACGAAAACCGAGAGAAGGAGGTGCGCGAAAAAAATTCCCTGTATCCCCACATAGTGGCAGTAGAT
Source organism: Dermacentor variabilis (assembly GCF_050947875.1). Lineage (NCBI taxonomy): Eukaryota > Metazoa > Arthropoda > Arachnida > Ixodida > Ixodidae > Dermacentor > Dermacentor variabilis. Next base: position 14,755,245 of record NC_134578.1, on the reverse strand, counting down.
GACAGAAAAGGAAAAGTTATAAATTGCTGCGCTTTTTAAACGTACAGACGGCGCCGTAAATATAGGGCATCGACCATTTTCGGACTTGTTCGCGGCGTTGTATATTTATGTCATTGACCATCAAAGGGTTAAGCAAAATCTAAAACTTATCTAAAATGCTTTAATTTGTGTAAATGTTCAGAGACGGGGTGCTGACACAGGCATCCCCTCTCTTCTTAATCTGGTTGGCTTCGAACAGCTCACGCGCCACAGTACCTTTGCTTTTAAACACGATTGTTGTATCACGAAGCCTTGGTTCACATACTTGCTTATTCTCATTCCCGCAGGCCTTGCAATGAAGCGGCAAGCTTGAGCCATACCTATTTTTCAGCGAAAGCTCGCACTCCCGCAGGCGTTCATTAATACATCGGCCAGTATGGCCGATATACTCTTTCCCACACTTCAGTGGTATGCGACCCCTTCTTCACACTTCACAAAAGGGGTTTGTATGTTTAATAGAACACTCTACTTTCTTAGAATCATCAGATCCAATCAGGCGGCACAAAGCAGCAAGCTTTCAGGGTGCCTTGCCTTGAGCCATCCGAGGCGCAGAGAGGTAGCGGCCTCCAGGATCGCATCAGCTCATCAGCCGTGTCGGGCATGGGCCTTCTCCGAAGGGCCACCTCCGCCATGAGGGAAAGCGCATGAGTCCGGTCTTCAAAACTCGCGCAGTGCCGAACCACGTGACACAGCACATCCTGGAAGATGACAAAATGGTATCCCATTACTTCCTCTCCCAAAAATGCAACACGCAAAGAGACGCAGCTCGGTGATGCCACACAGCAATGAATGAAGTTCAACCAAGCCAGTCCCCTTACGCATGTCATTTGCATACCTTTTCAAAAGCCGAGCATTCCACCACTTGACCCGTAAAGTCGAACACGGTTCCGGCTGAGAATGATCCGGAGTAGACCTGCAGAAAACACAGCAAACTGTATATAAAAAAAGACCCTTTTTGCAGGTGTATGTGAATCTGAGCAACTTCTACATAAAAAAAAAATAACAGCAACGCTGCAAAAGGGAATTCTCAAATCGAAAGTCCTCGCAGTCTGGTTTGGCCACAGCCCAAAAACTACCCAAGGCTTTGCAAATGCCTTGCTTTATACAATAGAATTATTTCGTTATACCCGAATCTCTTCAAATGCTTCCCTATACCTGAACTTAGCACAGTAAATACTTGTTATAACAAAGTTGAATGGGCAGGCAAAATTACTGTTATACCCATTACTTAATTATATTCATTAATGCATGTACTGCAGTGTCAATCTCTATGGAGATTGCAGGGCAAATTTCGCTTACTTTATTACATCCAGCTTCATTACAATGAGGTTTCACTGTATACTTCTATAATCTCCACTGTATTGAATGCATGCTCTCATACAGCTTTGCTGTAAAATTAAGCATCCAAAAGACGCTTTCATTTAAAGAAAAAAGGGGCGAACAGCTCGATGTGTGCACTCCCCACCTTTTCAACCAGCTTGTTGAGAGGTCCAGAGGATGGGCTCACGGGGGTGCCGCCATTCGTTACCAGCGAAGCCAAGCATTCCAGAAGCGTCGCTGTCAGTGCCGGTGATGCCTCGCCAAGGTCGAGGAGCAGATCCAGGATCTGTAAGCACAATATCGACTAAACAGTCAGCGAAACCGAACAATCAACTTACAGCAGATTCTGGTCATCAGTATGACTCAGTTCCTCCTCATTTTTTTTTTCTTTTTTTTTTCTTTTTTTTTTTAACAGTAGAGTCTGACAAGATGTGTTGTTGGGCAAGTTCGTTTAGGATATGGAATCAAATCAAAAGTGCACTAAAAAAAAATAAAACACGGACGAGACCGAACATTACAAGCACTGATCATTTCAGAAAATTGTGAATGGAGAGTGCAAGGTCTACACGTGTGCGATAAAAAAAACGCTACCAGGGCTGCTCAAGAGAAAAACAAAAGCCAGCGAATTACTTATTGGAACTAAGGATCTGGCAATTTGACAATTATACATATGAAGCGCATTCAATGTTCGATTCTACTCACTTCTGGCACTATACGATTCAAATTCAATTTGGTCTCAAAACGTACTGCTATTCACACACGCCTATGACGTCTCAGCTGGGGAGAACCCTGACAACCGTTCCCACCAATCGTGAGCGACTTAACGCCTCCCGTCATGCCTTCCCCTACTTGTGACTTTGCCCCAGCTGCGCCTGGTGCTCAACACTGTAGCTTATTTGTTGCTTAACTGATGTGAGAAATAACCTTCAGTTGGAAAGATCTCCACCAGCCTAGGCCTGCTGTGGTCACAACTCATCACGAACCACGGATTTGAGATCCCAGATATGACTGTTAGGGTTGCCATAAAAAGCACTAACAAGCGGCTGCTACTCCGCTGGCCTGGTACGATCTAGAGAAGGAAACAATCGCACATGCATATCAAAAACCCTATACTGTGCACTGAATTTTCTATGAAGGCATGCCAAATGGTAATCACCCTTTCTACAGAATCCCCCTAGATATCTGGTATACGTGAAAATTCTAAAATACCGCACACGAAATAAAGCTGACCATGCCCACATCTATACTCCACTATTTTTAACGCAATGACTGTTCAAACAACTTCGCACCTGCAAACACTCTCTTTTTGCGCTCATATCAGCTATCAATGAAAGCAAGCTTTAAGGAAAACCAAACAACATACAATTAACCAAGCACCAAGTGAGTACCTCGTAGACTGCATCGTTCTTCCGCGATAGCAATCCCCTCTTGAACAGCACCCAAATTTTCACCATCGTGGCCAGGTTTTCCAGAAGTGCCAGAACGGACTCCTTGTCGGATTTGTACTTTCCAACTGCATCCATTACAACCTCCTGCAAAAAAAAAAAAAAAAAAAAAAAAAACAGAAAAAGTTGCTTTCCTACAGCTGACTATAGAAAAGTAATTCAAGCTCTGACAATTTGCAATTCCATTGAGTCAATTCACTTCCGATACAAGTTAAGCAGAACCGTTGTAAGAAGCCAAATCTGCATGCAATGGCCTGCTGGCCATCCAGATTAGATGGCCAGGCCAGTGACCCAAGTGCTTCAAATCACTTCCATATTTTTCTCTTCCTAGCAGCGTGCTATCAGCGGATGCACAATCAACAACTCTGAGGATCAAATCTGAAGCCTTGCAGCTTTTGTACCAGGGCAGATAAAGAAACAAGGTTGATCATATTAGACTTTCTGAAAGTTATGCAGAAGCCATAGTACCCTCTAAGTGAAATCTGTGGAACTGACAGCAAAATTTTCCAGAAAGTTAAACAAGAGAAACTAACATAAAATTAAATTATAAACAAAAGTGGATTTCATACAATCAAATTTTGATGCAAGAAACAATCATATAACGAAGTTTAAAATGTTCCCGCCAATATGTAACATGCAATGAATACATGCTTATAACAAATATGGGATATGATGAAATTATTTTTATGTCGGATGCGACTTCGTTATAAAAGCTGTATTCAAAAATATAGCACACAAAATTATATAAGTATCTAAGTTTTTAGCACCTTAACTCAAAGAATAAAGACTAAATTTTTTTGTTTAGGAGCCTACCTTACCCTTGCAAATCAAATAAACATATGTGCAATTTGTTATTTTTTCTTTTAATCTTTGCACACTCCTAAAGTGAGGTACCAACCTTGAGACAGTTCCAGACGGCCGACGAGTTTTCTGCATGGCTCGCGAGGTGTTCAGCCAGGGCAACAAACGTCTGCCGAAGGGCTTGACACACAACCGCCACACTGCACACCGACCCATCCAGACGCTTCAGTGCCAAGGGCAACACCTGGCAAGAAAAAAACAACAAGCCACATTGTTTTCGAAATACTGCTGTAAAGTCCCACATTATCAACTGTATTCAAGGAATAACCCGTCCTCCACTTCTTTCTAAATATCGACTCGGGCAAGGTTGAACGTATACCAAGGCAACACAGAGACTTGCGGGAACTATAGGATTTCAGGTTTTCCTTCGCTCCTGCGCATGCGGTGGAATCAAGGTGCAGACAAGCTCCTCCTCTCTTCCCATGCGGAGAGCCAGACAGCTTCTCCACTGGCGTCACAACTCTCTTGAGGACCAGTCGCAAATGTAAACTGTCATGTGGCTACGGAGGCGCGCACCCATTGGACCGAGCGAAAAAAGTAAGCTAGAATGGCCAAAATTGGTGCAACCTGGCAAGCGCCGGAGATGAGAAGGCCGCTTGGTACAACTCCCAGGGCTAGGCCTAGCTGGATGTGGGAACAGCTGCCCCCGTAGCTCACTCGGCAGAGCATCGCACGCGGCATGCAGAGGTTATGGGCTCAAGTGCCGCCAGCAGAAAGTGGTCCTTCCCTCTTTTTTTTAATTTTGCACTTCAATTAAGAAACACAATATCTCTTAAGCTTTTCATAGCTTCCTATTGCTGTCACTTGTAAAAAAAAAAGAAGAAGAAACGTGCACAGACAGGCGCTGTGAGAGGAAAGAAGTTGCAACGAGAAGTGATGCGCTCTCGGTCCGGTTCTTTTGCGTCGATCCTGAAATTTTTACATCGCTAACATCACCATTTTACATCACCAAGAAAGAAAGATACAGCCCCTCAGTAACCTCGATTATTCTTTGCTTTAGTTCCCAGCAGTGAACAGCACACACAAATACGCACCGTGGTCATGCAGCTGTGCGTTTGCCCTCTGACGCCCTTGACAGCTTCAAACAGCAGGCGACCAATGCCGTCGGTGCTCTGGAAAGAAGATGCAGTAAATGCCAGATGTAAAAATTGAGCATCACCAACCGATGTCAACATGGTCAACATCAACTCAGGCTTACCTGTGGGTTAGCTTCGAGGTAGGCCAGCATCATGTCAACAAGTTTCTCTTTATCAGAGACCTGGGCCAGATGATAGTGAAAGAAAGATCAGCGCAGTGCATGGCATGCAGAAAACAGCGTTACCGAAGACACTGCCGCAACAATTATAAGCATGACACTTTCTCTGTGGCAGTTCATGAGAAGAGATGGGCAAGCCTCGAATCAATAATGATATAATCAGTGATTTTGAGTGCACCATATGATGTGGCCATGGCAAACAGCTAGGGTATTTGCAGTACATACCTCATTTTGCCATGCACAATCCCCACAAAAATTCCAGAAACTTGCATAGATAGCAGAGATTCAAATTTTCCGTATGATACACGAGAAGCACTTTATATGCCCCCCCCCCTCCCAGAGGTTATATTCGGGTTGTAATTTAATTATGGGGTTTTACGTGCCAAAACCACTTTCTGATTATGAGGCACGCCATAGTGGAGGACTCCGGAAATTTCGACCACCTGGGGTTCATTAACGTGCACCTAAATCTAAGCACACGGGTGTTTTCGCATTGTGCCTCCATCGGAATGCGGCCGCCATGGCCGGGATTCGATCCCGTGACCTCGTGCTCAGCAGCCCAATACCATAGCCACTGAGCAACCACGGCGGGTTATATTCGGGTTGCAGGTGAAATGCAGTTGTGGACTGTGCATACAAAGATGCAGCAATTAGATGCAGGGAGTTAATGCCTCGAACACTACAGCCAACTTCAGCAAACAAAAGCTTCAACCAGCACGTGAACCACTTGCCTTGCGGATCAGGAATGCAAAGCTCTCGGCGGCAAAGTCCCGAACATACTTTTTTTGTTGTGACCCGAGAAGTGGAACATACAACCTGGAATGCATGCAGTGGGATCAGATTTGCACAGTAACTCAGCAAGGGTCGGACAAGTAAAAGAGATCGTGAAATCATTAACACAATCGTTGTATTGCGTGCAAACTGTTGCAAGAACAATGCTATTGCAATAAAAGGCAAAGTATTGACGGGGCTTACTTGAAAATAAGGTCTATGTCCCTGACCATGTACCGCCAGAGGAACTTGAACAAGTACGAGAGGCAGACGAAGATTCGTTCCAGCATTTCGGGGTCACGGGTGTCGAGGTGAGCACAGACAAGCCGGAACACTTCCGGAAAGCTCGGGTAGAAGTCGTACTGGAGGTCTCTGGCCAAAGCAACTGTGATGCTGGAAACAATGGGGCACAGTTACACTGCCTTCCTGTCACTTGTCCCGCCTCCAACATATTGCGTTGGATAAACACGGCGTTTTTCACACGGGCAACTTCAAAACCTTTCGGTACTTTTTTTGTTTACAGGTACCTTTCGAAGTTTGAGTGTTCCAAGTTTTTGGGCTGCATAAAGACAAATGCAGAGGGCAAATTTTTTTAGGCTTTTTTTTATGTCATTCGGCAGGAAAATGCATACACGAGTGCGACATCCTTAACCATCAGTGACAAGAAATTACACTGCTTGAACAGTAGTGTATAGAATTCTTTGTTTCTAGATTAGTTTTCTTGAGATGGCTTTTGTGAGTGCGCCAGGGTACCACCAGAGGTTATATATTTGTTATTTTCCACAATAGAATTTCTCTTGTTAGTTCCAGCCTCATCCCATCACCTTCTTGCTTGAATAATTCGTGTTTTTCGCTGGTCCTTGCCTTCAAACACACACCACGAGGTGCACAAAACCCCGGCAGTTTTTCTCACTTTAGAATAAAATGCATCACCTGCGGAGGAAGCAGTGTGTACAAGGACACGTGTGGTAATGAAAAAAAAAGTATATATATATATATATATATATATATATATATATATATATATATATACACAGGAAAGAGACGACGAACTTTTTGGGAGACTTCTTTTACTTAACGTTTTCGGCTGGTGGACCAGCTTTCGTCAGGTCCACCAGCCGAAAACGTTAAGTAAAAGAAGTCTCCCAAAAAGTTTGTCATCTCTTTCCTGTGTATGTTACGTCGGGTCCTGCATGCTGAACTTTGAAGAAAACCTATATATATATATATATATATATATATATATATATATATATATATATAGGGCATGACATTCAATCCAATCAATTAAGGCTTGCATGCCGCACAATTTTCTTTTTTTATGTGCCGCACACGAGACATCACAGAATGAAATTGTTATTGAGATATTAACACTTAGGGCTCATTCACACTGCTGACTGACAGTGGTCGAGATATTAACACTTAGGGCTCATTCACACCGGCGAATGACAGTGGTCGCACGACCAAGGTGGTCGCAAATGGTCGCTTTTCTCGAAGAAAAGCGACCGCTTTGGGCCAGTCGCTCTCTGCGCAATTCTTCAGTCGCGCAACTGTAGTCGCAAAACTGATAAATCAATCAGCGGCGCACTGGAAGTGATTTTTCATGTGTCTACATCCGGCCTCCTCCCGCGCCGCAGCAAATTCCGCGTAGATTCCAAGAGTTCTCGCTGAGAACGATAATCTCCGAGATTAAGACTTGCGGGTCACACTCAGTCGGGCTTGCCAGTGTGAACGTCAGTCGCCTTCGATCGCTTTTTGATCGCGAGTTGCAAATGGTCGCGCGACCTCCTCAAGTCGCCGGTGTAAATGAGCCATTAGAATAGAGCGATCTCCATTGACCATTTTTATGAAAGTCTATGTATCAGCATGATGCATATAATTTCATAATAAGTAACTGCAGCATGACAGGGTTTTTAAAATTCATGCAAAGCGTGTCAAGCTCGCCCAAAAGCCTCTCGAAAATCTTGATGCTCACTCAAGAATTGCATCCAGGGCCTTGTTCTCGCGGTTTCCCAGCTGCGTTTTGATAATTTCCAATAGTGCATCCTGTGGAGTAAGGAAAAAAAATTAAATACAGCAGCTGTCACTAGTTTTAAAACAAAAAAAATAATGAATGACTGCACAAACTGCAGTAATAGGTCCACAAAATGCCGCAAATTCTACCTTTAAATGTGTCTTCACGGCACTGTGCTCGGTTCTAACGTGAAGCCACACATGAAGGCGATAAAGGTGCAGCTTGTCTGCCAAGTTACCATAGTTTACAGAATACCGACACACCGAATAAACAGGCTTGCGCAGCAGCTGGAGGTGCCATCTTGCAAGACTGCTGTCAACAACATCACGTAGATATATAATCGCAGTTCTTCCTATCTGCTGGTGCAAGGCCATCGGTAGCAACAATCATTAACACTTTGTTTTTTTTGTTTCTGTGAGGACAATGATGCAGTACAAATTGTTTTAATGCACCCGTGTTTGACCGAAGTGTCACGAGGTGGCGCTGCTAGTGCTGCTGCCTTCTGTTATTTCCAGTGATGCAGTAATCTGTGAACTGTAATACAGTTCATGTACAAGCTCAAACTCTCTAATATTCTTTTTACCAACTACGGCTGGTGAATAGGTCCAGGCTAACAGCGCAGGACCACGCCTACCTGGAACAGGGTGTGCGCCCACCTTCGGATATCAACAGCTTGCTCTCCGAAATAAGGTATATTCACTCACACCGTAGAGTCGCAGTTAAAATTTGACGCATAGGCAGACCCTGCACCGCACACGGTTAAAATTCACGGTGCGGTAACTTGAAGGTGACAGCGCCACAAGTTTTCATTCTTCTGTCCTTCATGGCATAGCAAGCATGCCCACACAGTGAGAGCAGCTGCCTTGCTTTATTTACTGAACGATGCAGACTAAGAAAACATAATCTCGATAAGATACTTGAGTCAAAACGAAACATCATTAGGTGCAAAATATCTTTTTTTCAATGTTGTTGGAATAAATGCACGAGTCACTGTAGACGCGCAGTGACTCTGTGTCCACATACTCTAGTAGGAGTTCATTGAGGGAGAACATCAGCACATTCCATCTATTCTGTTTAATTTAAGAAAGCACACAATCGCCAACAGTGAAAAAAAGAAAACTGACCTTGCGAAGCACAATTTGGGGCAAAGTGTGAATCTCTGAACCAATGTCATTCCTTAGTTTATCTGCAACAGAAAAAAAAAAGAAAGAAAATAATGGTTTTACAATGTGCCCAAAATGACTCTCAATCATGGCTTCAAATGTTCTGCGGCATATACTTCCACACAATCAGATACATCATCTTATCAAAAATTATTTTGCCGAGTAGAAGCTGGCTTTAGTGCAGTGCTACTGTAGATGATTTACAACAGAATGGGAGGGCAAATCCATGCTCATGTACACTTGACAATGACGAAGTGACACAACATAACTGCATATTTCTTTCACTTGTAAAGTTCTGTGAATTGCTACTGCTAAAGAGAATCAATAAGCAATAATGAATCCAAATAACTGAAACACTTAGTCAACTGAACATACATTTATGACTTCGTAGATTTTTATGCCATATCTGAGCAATATTGAACAGCATACCAACTGCACACTGCCATTAACAGTGAACCACACTGTAAATGCGCAAGCTTGCGTGTAGTATTAGCTTGCGTGGATTCAATTAACAATCGCTTGAACTTGAGCAGCAACAACAAAGTTCATTCCAGAATACCTCCAAACAGAGGGAGGTTTGAACTTCGGCAGTAAACAACAGCAGACTCCTGTCAAGTCAAACTTAATCGGTCCGCGAAAATCTGTTCATCTCGTGGGCGTAGCTTGCCGTTTCCCATCTGTAGCTTAGTGTCGCATCACAAGTTCACCGTAACAGAAGTGATCCACAAATTTGCAAATCTGATATTTCTTGTGCATGCAAATGTCCACAACACAAAATACTAAATGAAACCATATTAAAACCAAAAGCTTGGCGTAAAAGCTACTTTTTTATTTGCATGATATGAGGTGTGGCATTATGAACTTCTACTTCAGCAATTGAGTAACTGATGCTGGCACTATGCAAATCTGTGTGCAGTCACAAAAAGCCGATATTTCACCTAGCTTTCTCACAAGTTATTCGGTGCCTTCATTTAGTTGAAAAAAGTATTAAAGCATTCAGGGCATTATCAGCTGCTTCACGTGTGATGCTGATTATGGTGGCCCCATCGACGGTGTCCTTGCTTAATAGTGAGCCTGCAAGGCCACAGCGAGGATGTCCCCAATTATGGTGTCGTCAGCCCTGCAGGTTCTACGGTTCTTGAATCTCCCAATCGTTCCACGTATCCGAAGGTTCGGCTTAACCTGTTCATCATGCACCTCCCAACCTTCGCGAGAGATAAAAGACGAGAAATGTGCTTGCCATAGTCTTCGGTGCAGTTCAGTTCGGACCACTTGGCGAGGGCTTCTTCGACAAACGTTTCGCTTTCAAAGGGCGTCGTTCGTCTGTGAGGGCCAACACGGTGGATGACATCGATGTTGATGTTCGACAGCCGCTCCGAGAATGACTGGAACTGAAAGGCAGAGAAAAGGGAAACGCAAGGCGTTTTGTGGTGAATCCGACAGACAACGAGACCTTCACACCTTCACTGTTGGCTTCGCGTGGTTGTGTAAAAGAAAAGCGGAGATCGGGCTGAATGGCCTTGTATAACAGGTAAATCACAGCGCATAAGGGAACGGACGACTGCAATAATGGCCCCTATTATGTTAAAGGGTTAACAGCGCACACAGACGTGGACAGAGGAACAACAGGACAAAGCGCTAATTGTGTCCTGTTGTTCCTCACTGTTAACTAGCTAGCCCACCAAGACATCCTTGTATCTCGCTGCGGTCGTCGCTTGTCCAGTGCGTTGCGATTTAGCGGCCGTCACATAAAAAAAAAATATCGGACCCCCTCGGTTCCCTTCTTCTCCTTCAATACGTATTGAGGTGTGTTTAGTAGTAGCGATACCTCTTTTACCAGCAGATGTGTGACACAACCTCAAATCGTACCGACCTTTTCGCCGCATGCAGATGGGGATGGCAGATTGTGACAGCGCGAAGACCGCCAGAATCACGCCTTAATCGCAATGCGTGAAAAACCCCAGAAGAAACGGCCAGTCCCGGCACAAACTGCTTCCCAATCTTCAGAGTTATTGAGCGGTCACGCAAGCGCCAGGCGTTTCCAAATCTGTTTACTACCCCGAAGTGCCATTCGCTGTGCTGAACCAGAAACCGACACTCGCGTCGCCAGAATGCGGCGCACCGAGACGCATTGGTGGATTACGTTAAGTTAGTTGTAAGCTAGACGTTCGGGTTATCGCCAGTTCGCGGACGCGCTTATTAAAGACAAACGACGCGCCGAGACATGCTGCAGAGCGTCCAGACATAACTCTAGGCGCGCAAATGACGGAATGCCGATAGAAGTACACAGAAGCGCATCAGGTGACTCGCCAAGCTGCTCTACTTACCCGGAACGTGTTTTCCGCCTTGTGCTTTATCGGCTTGTTCTTCATGTTTGCGCTTGTGGGGCAAAATAATGCCGTCTCTTCACACCGCACGTGTAAATGACATGGGAGCCGCCATGTTGCAGTGGCCGCTTGCGTGATGCATACGCGATGGGTCTAGACACGACAAAGCGAGCCTGCTGTTTAGTTTACATGCAGACAAAAACATTCTCGCCGACTTCGCAACAATACTGACAGCATGGTATTGTCCTCGCAAGTTTCAATTTTGTTCTTAACGATATGTTTAGCAAGACTGTAACCCTACTTCAAATTACAGTGGCGTCGCCCTCTAAACCACAAATGCAAATCTTGAAGGCAATGCTTTTGCTAGCTAGGTGGTGTCCAAAATACGTTTACGACTCGTTTCTGGTTCCCGCAACCTTTTCCGCCACATGCAACGAGTAGAGTTTAGCCTTCGAGAGTTGCGTTTTTAATGTAGAGGGCGCTACCACTGGGACACGGGCATAGTTAGTAGAACTCTATGGACACGGGCAAGATAAAAAAAAAAAAAAAGAGCTTTGTGGCGCAACCCACTAGCCCCTTTGAAACGGGACCCTCATAGCACCCATCCATTGAATAGTATATACTTTCCTTACGTCATATATTTAATGGTGTACGTACAAATTAGAAACTAGTCTAGCACCGCAGCGTGCATGTCTCCCACCTATTGATAAGGCACACATACATGTATTGTACAGCAGCATGCACCACACACAAATGCTGTCAATTGCAATAACATCAACTGTAGGAGGCAGGTGCGTCCAAAACCGCAAAACATTTCCTTTATATGCTTCTTTTGAAAAGCGTACTCCTAAGAGCTTTCATTAGTGAAGTTCTTGAATAACACTTAAAATCAAACTGCGAAGCTGCACCTTGCAGCCACTTAAGCGTCAGTGGGCCTTAGACTCCATTAAGCAAACCCATGAAAAATCTTATTTGCAAGGGATGAACACTCGAACAGATCTGGCGAGTCTCTCCCCAATGAGCAGACGACTCAAGGGGCCAAATTTGAAGATGTAAAGGAGCAGTAAATGCCCTTTCAGAATTTACAATATTTTAAATCAATTGCTCTTAAAGCAACGACTCGTTAAACCCTTTTCCTTTCATAGAAAGCAATGCGAGTGCACTAAGCTCAAACAATCAGAAAATTCTGCTAAGTACCAGAACACATCAAAAACTTCACGAGCACACGTCTACCTCACCAAGTTCATAAGAGAGTTTTGCTCTCTTTCGGTGAGGTACATGCGTGAGGTTAGTGAAAGACCACACAGTTTGTACCGAAATGCATCCTTTTATTACACTCTTTTATTTAGAGATGTTGATGTACAAATAGGGGTGTGAGGCATGATCAAACTGCTCGAGATATAGTCAAGTTCTTTAGAATGTACAAGTTAATACACCGTCGTGGCAGCCGCCCCAAATAGCCCTCCCCCGCCAACCTCCTCCCTCCCCCACTACCTGCCCAACCTGCCGGGCAGGTTGGACAGCATCCAGTCAGAAGTTTTTGATAACTTTAATGGCATAGTCAATGACTAAACAAGCAAATGACCGACAGCTTGTCAGAACAAGCAATTAGTAAAAGGACTGGTCACAAGTGAGCCAATCGTAGCTTAGAACCGCCACACAGATTCAACTACCGAAGCCAATTTTGCACTTAACATTACCGACCCATGATTCTGTTCGATGAAGCGCACGTCATAGCAGATGGGGCGCCAGGATTGGTGGCCAAGATGCAGACGATGAGTGAAAAATAAGGAAATACAAGAATGGCATCCTTGGGATGCGTTGCAGAAAACGACAAGTACACAGCTCTCAACATACAGGGAGGGGGAAATGTATAATGTCCTAGAATGAAAACATGCACAATGAAAAGTTCACAATAAAAGAAAATATGGCCGCAAAAGAAGCTCCCAATCGGTCAACTAGTCAATAACAAATTCTAAGAAATGTAGGCAAAAATGCTGCAACTCTTTTGAGCATGCCAATCGTTGCTTACTCTATGGCCACCATCCGAGATTACAGCATGTAGGTCAATTCCTTTGAACACGATTACTACCACCCAATAAAAAGCGGGCGACACTCCAAAGGGCAAGGGCATTTGTGATGTACCCAAGTACATCAGACTCCTGTCAGGAGTTATCAGGAGTTACCTGTCAGGAGTCAGGGTTACCTTTGCCCTGTCAGATGTGAGAACAAAAAAATGGGTTTAAAATTTGTTTGCGAGGTGAACAATGGAAAATGACCCATTCTTTTTTTACACGTCCCCAACTAAGCAACAACTCAATTTCCAAGTCCACACAACCAGCTAAGAGGCGACACCCACTTATTGCCGATGCCCCTAGCATGCTTGGGTCTTGAGTGACCACTCAGAAAAAGAAGCCTGGGCTTCGAAACTACTTGCACCCGTCAGGAGTCTCCCCTGGAGCCTTTCCACAACAAGTTAGTCCCCCTCCCCAACCGTCGCACTGGCCACAAAAGAAAAACCTGCCCCACACAACAAGCACTGCGCTCGTAACCACAGCGCAGCTGCAGGCTTCAGCAAACAACAAGAGAGCCATTAGCGTCATGCCTTTGATCAGACCCAGCAAAAAACACGAAAACCAAGAAAACAAAAGGATGAATGCCAGATTTCCAATGCACAAATGAAAACGACACCTGGCCCCATCCTCCACAGAGCCGCCGCTTGTCTTTTTCTCACCACAGTCCATGATGAACAGTGTCAACGAATGAAACAGATATGGTGGAACCAGAGCCACCAGCAATGTAGCAGCCCCGAGATCCACGCTACAGCAGCAAAAACATGACCGGCATGGTGTTTCTCATCCCCCCTTTCAGTGCCCAGACTTGCTGCACCACTAGAAACCTCACTACACTCATCTCCCCCAAGACCGGTGGCAGTGGTCGCTCCACACCTCACCTCTCGCCCCGAAAAGTGTCACGTGGTTGAGAAAGGGGGCTGAAAGGGGAGGAGAGGTGTCCATCTTCCATGGAAGCGCACGTGAGAGGGGTTGAAGGGGGGGAGTAGCCAGGGGAGGTAGCCATGAGCCGGTGCGTGTCTACTTTCGTGCGGGCGGAATCTGCTGCATGGGCGCGTAGCCACCACCGGCCGCGTACGTCTGCTGCTGCTGGTAGTACTGGTTCCACTGCTGTTGCTGCTGCTGCTGCTGCTGCTGCTGCTGGTTTTGGTAGTACTGATTCCACTGCTGCTGGTACTGCTGGTACTGCTGCGGGGTGGCCTGGCCGTAGGCCGCAGCCGGCTGCTGCTGGGGCGCCGGCGCAGCTTGTCCGTACGCCGCCGCAGCCGGTGGGGCGGCCGGCTGCCCGTAGGCCCCGGCGGGTGGGGGCGCCTGCTGGCCGTAGTGCGGCTGCGGCTGGGGCTGCGGCTGCGGAGGCGGCGGCTGCCCGTAGCCTGCGCAGGTAACCCCGAAAAGCACTCGCACTGAAGGGGGCAGTCAGGAAGACAGGGGGGGAGGAGAACCAGCACCAGCGCATTCACCACGGCTGACGTCTGGGCTGTGGTGGCAGGGGCCAGCCTGCGTGGCACAAACACAGCCCCCCATGTGGCCATACACACCCGCAACTGAGGGAGGAGGGAGGGGGAGGGGCCAGGCACTTCACCTAGCACAGCATGCCTGGCCGCAAGCTCTCTACGATCTTCCAAGACCAGGCAGTTTCGTCGCGCAAGGAACGTGCCACGGGTAAGCATGCGCAACACGTGTCACGAAAGCCTTCATGTTCATGATTCTTGCTGAAGTGATCCGACTAACATGTCATCATTTATGCAACTTCCTTGAAGAATTTGTGTACTTTTGATTTTTTGTACTCCGCGCAGAGGGGGGATTACGAGTACTAAATATAGCAAACAGAATGGGTTAGCGACTCTAAAAGAGTACTTTTGCAAGCAGGGCAGATGGCGTGCACAACATTTAAAATGCACTGACAAGTTCGTGCCCATGCCAAGCTTTGAACACTGCGATTGTAGTGTATTATTCCATTACGAAAAAAGAACCGTGAAGCTTTGTAGGGTGCCTTCGCCCAGTAGCACTGCGCAGCAGTAAGGCTGCAATGCCATCGCAGGTTAGCCCACATGCCTGCGTCGTCTGGTAAGCAGGAGCTTAAATGTCCCAGTTTTTCTTCTCTGCTTTAAAAAGAAAGGTTAATGACATTGTTCTTTTCGAGCAGTTACGCCTTCCACAAAAATCCTAGCAAAAACGTGCACGCTCCCAACATGCTTCATGCACCCCGAAAGCCTGCCAGAGAGAAAGAAGTTGTATCTGTACCTTGCTGGCCGTACGATGGGTACTGCTGGTTGTAACCGCCGCCATAGCCGCCGTAGGACTGGAAAAAAAATTAAATAAAACCAGAGCTTTTAGCCTTACAGCCAGCTGCACTGGACCCCAGCACTAAGCTGCGTACAATTAATTTCTGGAGGCTACATTTGGTCCCATTACAGGAATGAGGTTGACGGCTGTGTGAATCAAGTCCTCCATCTTCCTATTGCCACTCATGATACTGCGCTTAGATGGCAAGAATCCCTCGCACCATCTTTACTCCAATGTGAGTAATCATTGGCATTGTGTTTAAACAAAACTTTAATTCTAGGGTGTTAAATGTGAAAAGCATGATCTCATTATGATACATACCATAGTGGGGGACTCCGGCATTTTTTGTACGCACTTTTTATTGTAAGCACTTTTTATCAAAGTCGAGAAATACATCTGAAGGTAGAATAGGCTATTTCAGAAATATGTTTTCGCAAGAAGTTCCTTAATGCATTTATAGCAGAAGCAACGTTATTGGCAATCAAAGACACCCTTCGTGGTGCTTCTGCTCCTTCTTCAATGATTTGCACAGTGAAGGCTAGGGCGGAGCGGGGTGTGCCCACAATGCTCCACCTACCGATTGTCACCGTGGTGTACGGTTCAAATTTGATTTGTTTACGTAGACACCACTATTTTCGATTTTGACGCCTACGACGCGCTGAACGTGCCAATGCGGTTGTCCTCGGCGAGCCGCAGCGCACTCGGCCAGTGAACTCGTCGCAGCACCCCACGGTGGTCGCGATATCTACGCTAAGTAGCAGACCGTAGCTACATGCAACTGCAGCGTTTGGTTTGTGCCTAACAGGGCTATAGTTCGCGCTCGTGTTCATGTATGCACTCCTGCCTGGCTGTGCTACGTTGTGCAGACAGGCAGACAGGCAGGCAGGCAGGAGGCAGGAGCTGCACCAGCTCAACCAACGAATAGCAGCCCCATCGAACTTGCGCGTTTTGAAGCACCATCAATAGCTCATTATGAAGCGAAGTCTGCCATGGCGTCTACAGGCGCTATGCAGGCAGTTGCAGCCATGCGTCGATAGCCTGCTTCTTTGGGAAGTACGTAATTATGAAATATGCTTACTTCAGCCTGTTTATTAAACTGTGTAAATAAATATGCACATTAACAATAGGAAGAAGCCCAGTGATCCAAACGCACTTCTGGATTGATGTCAGCTATTGGCCACGTATGGGGATGTGCTATATTAGGGAATAAAGCCCCCAGAAAAGTGCGAGGAGCAGGCTAACATTGAAAAGAGCGTTCAAGAGAACGGTGAATTGACACACTTCACTTGCAAGCCCCACACACGAGGCACGACTGCAAAATTTGGCCGAGATGTTCACAGCAACGTATGCTGCCTGCGGACAGTTTTTCACCAAGCCTGAGGGGTGGTTCAGGGTCCTATTAATGTGCATCTGAATTTAAGCACATGAAGGCCTGTGCATTTTGCACCCCTTCAAAGTGGAACTGCCGTGGCCAGGAGAGAACATATGACCTCGAGCAAAAACAATGACTACATGGTGGGTCAGGTATGATGTTGAGTCAAGCCAACGGGGGGGATGATGGGCAATGTATATATTTGCCAAAACTTTGTCCTTCTGGCTTGAAACGACCTAATTGATCATCTTCAAACATCAACAGCACTACCAACGCAACAATTGACAATGATTATGCGGTTTCGTCGAAGCTCACTGCCTGGCTATGTTGGGAAACTACGATTGCTTGGAAACTTATGAAGATAAAGTGTAAAATATAATGGAACAAGATAGTCCGAAGCCCCCAAGAAGCTCAGGCAAATCCTTGTGCCACCCATTGTTCCCATGGTAGCTGAACAATTGCAGCACCAAAGTTCTTGTCTAGCCATTCTTTTAGTGAACTCCAGTCGCCAAAAGTTCATGCTCACCTGCTGCTGGGGTGGCATGTGGCCTTGTGGTGGTGCGTGGGGGATTGGCGGTCCGCCCCGGCCGCCCCCATAGCCTCGAGGTGCTGGGGGCCCGCCCCATCCTCCTCCTCCTCCTCCTCCCCCCCTTGGGGGTGGGGGACCACCCCTCCTCATGTCTCCACCCCCGCGCATTGAGGGCCCCGGAGGTGGTGGCGGCGGGCCACCACGGCTGCCCATGGGAGGGCCCGGCGGTCCCCCTGGGGGCCCGCCCCGGTAGCCGCCTCCTCCTCGGAATCCACCCCCGCCACGGTACGGCGGGGGTCCCGGTGGTGCACCATAGCCTGCAGCAAAAAAAGATTGAGTAGCTTGAGGTCTCAAAATTGCACAGCAAGTTGTGAATGACGGCACACTGGAGGAATACAGGCACATACACACAACAAACGACACGACGCAATGTCAAGGTCGCTCCTCGATCGGCTGTGCAGCAGGGGGCAGCACTCAGCCTTACACTGGTGGCACGAGTGTCTATGCCGAGCAGCTGTGCGTAAACACTGGCCTGAATGGAACAGACAGTAACCACCAAGCCTGACTACATAACTATCACTGTGCACTGACAAATTCCGAGTTGCCTGACGGTGCGACAAAGAGCGCCTAGTCTACACTCTTCATTACGCTAGCATTTCGAGATACAGTCGACAACCGATAGCTCGTAATCCAAGGGGAACGTAAATAAGTCCGAACGATCGAATGTCCGAAGAAAACGAACGTATCCAAAAAAAGGTCAATTTATTTACGCTTTAACGCCCCGTGCAAGGAAGATGTGGTTGATTCGTTGCTGCACGCACTTGTGCTTACGTAAAATCAAGTACGTCTGTATTTCTGACAGTTTCATGCTGTCGCTCTATGCCGATGCAAGGACTGCAAAGGCTCGAAAGCACACGACACATCATCACCATCATGTGAGTCAGAGTCTCTGATGGTGGGAGCACTTGCTCAATTGTTTTGTCATACGAAACCGCGCTATCAACGTCTGCAAAGCCCCGAAATGTAAAAGCGGCAGAAATCGGC
Organism: Dermacentor variabilis; assembly: GCF_050947875.1. NCBI lineage: Eukaryota > Metazoa > Arthropoda > Arachnida > Ixodida > Ixodidae > Dermacentor > Dermacentor variabilis. The sequence goes on along the minus strand of NC_134578.1, from coordinate 14,736,747 downwards.
ACATGGAAGCCTAGCAGGTCACCAATGACGTCTGCATTTCAGCACGTTGTGGTAAGCGGCAGGTTCAGGCTCTTCAATTGTGAAGTCATTCCAACTGAGACTCTAGACTCTTTAGGAGTCCGACTGCGAGGGCACCGTTGCTGCCATTTTACACAGCCCGTCGAAAACTTCACGAGAAAGATTTCTTGTAGCCAGCAGAGTGCTGTCTGGAACACGAACTAAACGAACAAGCACCGAATAGCGGAACGCTCTCCGAAAGGCAAACCCAACAAACAAGATGGTGAGAGCAGGCCATGCACAGGGTTGTCGGAATGTGACGATTGCGATGTTGATGCGACCTATAATTCAGACAGAGCCTCCAAGATTGGCATTTGCAGTTAAATCTCCGAGGTATAGTGCTGCGACCAAGGCAAGGCCTCGGGGACTACAGTCTCATGTGTAATCTTGGAGAGATAATTGATGTCTTGTCGAGGTTGCCAGAGGAGATCATGGCGGCAGAGTGTGTATGCTACAGCCACAAACGGAGTCTGGACAATTGAATGTACAGCTGGCAGCTGCCCGAAATATTGGTCGTCTTTACACAATAGGTCTATCGGACCATTGGCGGTGGCGTGAGGCTGCTGGAATTACGGAGCATATCCGGATTACCAGCGCCCAATTTCTTGGTTGGTGACTGTACTACAGTGGACTCTCTTTAAATGGAACCTCAAGGGAGCAGGGAAATTGGCTCCGTTCATCAGGAGTTCCATTGACTAATAGACAAAGCTGAACAAAATTGCATGAATACAAAACCAACCAACCACGAGGATGGTGTTCCGTTTAAGAGGCAGTTCATTTTAGGCAATTTCAGTCTTTCGAGATCCCACGCTACATCCTTAGGTGCAAATGAACACCTCTCTCGGGCCTCAAGGTAATTCTTGCACCCTTGAAAAACACCCGAGCACCGACACACACGCACTCAACTCACCCCTACCAGGTGGTGGTGGTCCTCCACGGAAGCCAGGACCGCCAGGCGGTCCTCCTCGTTGGAACGGTCTCCGTCGGTCAAATCCACCTGCAGTAACATGCATTACTACTTGCAGCACCACACTTTACTGTGTCCTGGTTAATGCACAAACAACATGGCACCAGAAGTAAACAGATCTTTCACCAACAGCCATTTCATTCAGCACTTCGCCAGGCACACTACTAAAGTCATTTCTTCAGCTCCCTAGTAGGTCTTCTGATTCATCACGCTGGACTACCAAGGACTGCCCGAGGCACAACTATCAGCCATTCAGCGTAGGCATACGCTTCTCGTACAGTCTCGAGCAGTACAGGAGAACAAATCAGAGATGCAGTCTTGCTTATCCAGTTTGCTGGCCTACTCTGTCATAGTTGGGAATGCTTGGGTTGCCTTCACTGCAATTTTTCGTGGCTTCTCACTTTTCAGCAACAGCGTCTCTCATCAAGGCAACCCATCAGGGCCTTGTCACAGAATCCATCTGTATCTCCACAAAGTAACGCAGCGGATGACAAATCGTAAAAAGAAAATTGCCATCCACCTTACGGTAGCACAAAGCTACAAAGGATATCTAAGAATTTCCTCCGAAACTGAGGAACCCTAACAGATTTCATTTGCAGCTTCATGCTACTCCAACACATAATGGCATAACTTTTTGATGAGGACAAAGCCAAAGAACAGACAAGGAAATGTGCTTGTTCTTCAGTTTTGTCCTCGTCAAAAAAGTCGCGCTGTTATACTCTGAACCATACACAGCCACTTAGCCCAATCTTTCGTGCTTACGAGAAGCGCACAAGAATTTTTTTCTTCCTTTATATAACTTCCTTCACGTCGCAGAGTTCCGCAGAGCTCATCTACCTTGTTCCTGATCACAAACAAGGTTGCCAAGGCAAGTCACTACAACCACAGGACAAAGAATGCAACCAGCCAACATGTCTTCAGCCCCACCCCCCCACACACGCGCACAAATTGGACCCTCAGCTGCTTTCCCCTCCCCAAAAAGGAAACTGGACTAACCACGGAAGCCAGGCCTAAAACCTCCACGGTCGCCACGGTCACCACCGCCGCCATAGCCACCACCACGGTGGTTGTTGTCGAAGCCACCTTGCCGGAAGCGCTGCTGCGGGGGTCCGCATGCCGCCCGGCCTTCTTCGTTGTACTTCTTCACGAGGGGCTCAGCCTCCTCGCGTGGCAGCTCCGTGAAGATCACCTCATCAAACAGGCTCCCTGGCTCGGGCATCACGAAGTTTGCTGCACACACATAGCGAGGCCCAGAAAGCGGGGCACGGCAGACTGCTGTTACCACCACACGCGTCAACATCACCACTAACCCCGCACACACGCTACGTACGCTGTTCCCAATGCCTAGAATGCAAGCTGCATGCCCTCATGCAAGGTAAAGTGCACAGAAGCAACTCTAAAACGGGCCAGTATAATGCAGCGATTCCTCCTGCTCAATTCTATGCCTCCACAGACAGTTCACAACTGGCCAATCCCATTGATAATGCTATCTGACCACCAATGAGGCATGAAACGGAGTGGCAATGGAAGGGAACTGTTGCACTATCCTGGCCCGGACCTCGTGGCAAGCCTACCACTGCACGACAAGCATGCCCGAACTACGCTCTAAAACTGCGAGTACCTCTAAGTGCACACACAGACGCACACACCCTCAACCGACAGGTGGAGTTTAATTGCACATTTGGCGACACAGAACATGACAGTCAATAGACCAACAAGAAATTTGGGTTCCTAAGATTGGAAAAGCCTCGCACAGCCAAGATTTCCCTGGGACCCTTCCTCCGTGCAACGCATCAGATCACACTACAGCTCACTGCGATCCAGAGGCATTCGCACGAGACCGTGAAGCTTGGGCACCCAACTCTCGGCTATGCTTGGCAAAGTAAGTCAAACCTCGTTATAAACAAGTCACATCAGACATGAAAACACCTTTGTTATATCCAATTACATGCCGGCATCAACAACAAACTTTCCAGACTTGCTTCACTACATCCTACATTCATTGCATGTTGATGTCTGCCACAAACATTCCAGATTTACTCTGTTATATCGAGGTTCAACTGTGGTGGGGGAAGGTGGGTACAAAGCTGCTGCCACTGTTGCCTAGGGGCGCAGATGCCCTACCGGGTGAGAGAGAGAGAGAGTAGACGCGAGTAAACGAACAGTGTGCACCTTTCATCTCAAGGACGGCAATGTCCGGCACGTCCTTCCCTTCCTCCTTTTCTCGCTTTTGACACCGCCTGAGGAACTCTTCATCTGTGGGCACTATCACTACGGCCCGACGCTTGAAGCCCTCGAAGGGGCGCATTTTGCGCCGCTGTGCCGTCGGGTACACATTGGTCTGAAATGAGGCACCACGCAAAAAAAAGAGAAAGCCAAAACACCCCGGGGTCAGCCATCATCCAGCCGTGGGAGAGTCTGGGGCGCGTACACATAGGCGCGAGACAGAGGCGAGTGAACGCGGCAAACGGGATAGCCGATCGGAGCGGTGGTGGACCTGCTCCCAACTCACCTGGTCGAGGATGTAGTTGCGTGGCGTCTTGGAGGCCATCTCGAGCAACTTGTTGAGACACTTGGTGGACTTGTCGATGAGGACGTCCCAGCGGCCGGAGTAGTTGCGTTTTCGCGGCAGGCCCATCACCTACGACAAAGTCGCAATCCTTACACACTGTGCACAAGGCCTGCCAAACCCCGTCATTTGCAATTGTGCTTGCAAGCAACTGGAGCATTTACATTGAGATTCATCACAACAAAGCCTCTAGGTAATGACGTTGATCCCTGCCCCTGCTGCCTGCACGAATTGCCTTAGGTTTAGCCTTTTCCCGGAAGCCAATCAGCAAGTGGAATTCCCTCACCAATGTTACTGTGTCAACCACACTAGTCAACACATTCGTAAAGAGGGTTCTTTGGGGTTCTTCTTTGTAACAATAAGACATAACACTATCAGACCTGCTAATCTTGGAATTTGAAAAATAGCATTGTGGAAGCCAAAAAAGTACTAAACTTTGGCAAGTTACACTAAAAAAAATGGTCGACTAATCAATATGTTGACGGTTTATTAAATACTCATAGACTGTGCTGTAATTACATTAACAGGCACTCTGTTCCATAGCCGCATCAACAATGATCTGTGTCCCAGACAGGCAGTTTGTGAAGTTCAATAATAAAATGTGCATGTAATGGAGGTTGAAAATTGGTTGGCATTGTACATTCCATCTACAAGCTGGGTCGCTGCTGCGCGGGTTGGTTTGTAGAATCGATGGCAACGCAAAAATAGCGCTACGAACGATCACTCAGGGACTCCATTTGTATCATTCTTGAAAACTGGCTTTACTCTGAACAATGTGCAAATGAAAATTTTTTAAATCTTCCGCACCAATACAAGTCATAAAACTTGGCAGATATGCATTGTGAATTTATTCTCGGTGTTGCTGTTATTTCTATAAATGCACAGTTTTATGATAAACTTCTGTGAAAGCCCTGTGCAGGCTAATAGTATTCGTAAAGAAAGTAAAGGACAAAAGCGGATTCATTTCAGCCATCAGAACAACAAAAATGAAGCCAGGGCCCTGCACGAAGGCAAGCCAACATCCACTCACCTTCATCTTGTCGATGATGTTGTTGGTGCCGAGGATGTTGTACTTGCGCTCGGGGAACTTGCCCGTGTACTCATTGGCCCACGTCGTCTTGCCGCAGCCAGGCAAGCCACACATCATGATCATCTGCAAATGACAAACGGTTTAGCAGAAGTTCAATCATAAACCAAACATGTTATTTAAATTATCATTCTAGTAATGGCATGGAAAACATGCAGACATGTGTAACTGGCTAATTATATATGGTTATATTGAATATTAGGTCTATTTTTACTTGCTAGCTTGTTTTGCTCTTGTTTGATACGTGCTTCCTTTACTTCTTGGGAAAGGTTTGATAAATATCAACTTGCTCAGATTGAGGTAAACGGGGTATCAATGGCTTCTGCACAATTTAAATAAATCCAATAAGACCAAACTTGCTGCTCTGCCTAGCCTTGTGGGGTCTCAAACGGACTCCATGCAGTAGTGCAAACTATCACAGGGGCATTCATTGAACTTTTCCTACACCAATCACAACCTATAGAACAAGCCGATAGGCAAATATTTGGCCCCATGCTGTATGTCGCGTGCACGTATGTAGCTGTTTGCATGTACGATCATGCAAATAGTGGTGCATTCCTGCAACAGTTTTCATCCATTCTGGTGTCCTGCTGCTAAGCCTTTCGCAGGACAGCCCCGCAAACAGCCAGCAAATGCGCAAAATGTCAACGCAGCTGGCCGACCGAAAGACAAGGAGGCACAGGCAAGTAACCCCTCCGCCGTTGGGTGGCGTTAGCAGCAGAACACTCGCGCCTTATCTCGTATTAATCTGCAACCACACTGACTGCTACACGGAGAGGCTGGATTACAGGAGGCACGAGAGCCATGCGGGGAAAACAACCTCAGGGGATGAACGAGAGCCTCCTGATGGAGTAAACCTAAACCAAGAGTTGCGATACTTCGCAAGGTTGATTCTGGTCGACCTTGAAGTCTCGCGACTCGTTTTACAGACAGTCATCGCCTGTAACATTGTGCCACACACACGGGCAACTGCAGTGGTGTGCGAACCTACCTCGCACTCCGACTTCTTCTGTGGTCCAACTGTTCCACGTATCCTTTCGTCCAGCGGTACACAGCCGATGAATGTGTAGCTAGTGTCGGGCGGCTTGAACCAGGGCTCCGCCTGGAACATGCATGCCAAACAACAGGCACAATTCGAGTCACACAGTCGTACCTTGTTTTGTTCAGGAGGCCTGAAAACATCACTGTACTTCTTCAGGCATATGCGCAAACGTGGGCAAAATTAATCGTGATCGGGCTGTCTGCGCCGAAAAGTGCTTTCATTGGGTCCGCATTATTATTACTTACAGCGCACACTAAAAACACACACGAAGAGTAAGTAATAATAATGCAGATGCACATACTTTCCCACCCTAGCTACAGTACTATAGTTCATCAGGTTCGGCACAATAAGCGTATGCACAAATCGGATCGGGTATAGGTGAAAAACACACAAGCGTTATGCTCCTGATAGCCCAGCTAACACTTTTCCATCAAAGTTTAGTGACTACAAGTGCATTCACAAGTAAATGCAGAATGTGCTCTTTCCCAGTTTCTCTTGCTGAGCATGACATTTTCGCTGCCAGAATACTTATCTACACCTTCCAGTGAACAAGCATTCACTTCAGTGTAACCAACGTCTCAAGTGTTGCATTTCCGATTTTATTATAGCAGTAGCATACTCAAAAAAAAAAAAAAGAAAGCACAGCCAGCCAAATTTCTATATTTGCTTCGTTGTATCAAATAATTTTGTTACCACATCTTTTAAAAGCCAAACGTTTTTTTTATGCATACAGTAAAACCCACTTATAACAATATTCAAGTGCCACAAAACTACTTCTGCTATAGCCAATTGTTATAACCAGGTTGCATGAAAGAAAAATCAAAATGGGGGATGGCATAGCTGTTCTGAGAAATCTATAATGGCGGGGAGGCCTGTCCTCCTCCCCACCACCTTCGTCTATCCGGCTGCCAATTGTGTTGACACATTTAACTGTTAAAACTCTGCTTCCTGCACACTCCGATTGCATGTTGTTAAGCTGCAGCTGTCAGCATTTAAGAATGGCACTGCTACAACAACTGCAAACGGGGGTCACGGGCTGCAAGTGACGAGCTCCGCCGAGGCATCGCTTTGGTGGCCCCAAAAGGCGCCTTTTAAAAAATGTGGGAAGGTCGCCGAAGCGGTATCTCAGCTTGAGAAATCCGGAAGAAGCGCTGGGACATGATCGCCACAAGCGAGTCGCCATGTACTTCCCACTGGCTTGCACGAGAAAACCGCACGTCTGTTAGCCTTGCTTGCTTTACGTGAAGCTTGCCAACATCCTTCTCCAACACATCCAGGTGCTCCACGTAGTGAAGCGGAAGGTCCCCCGCAAATCATCTAAAGGACCACCCACGGGGACAAGGTTGAGGCAGCCTGCCCTACTGCGTCAGCACTGCCGTTGTGGCCATCACTGTCGTTATCCAATCCAAGCCCGTTCGCGACTGCCCCATCGGTTAGAAGCACTTCATTTCCAAATCTATAGCAGTGCGCCTTCTTTTCACCGGCAACGTCGAGCATTGCTGATGATCAGCGGGCGTATCAGCCATCTTCCGTTTCGGCGGCGAGTCAAACAAGGTTGAGAAACAATGTGGCCAGGAATGGCTTTGACGCAGCGAACGAAGACAAACACGAGCAAATTAATCCGCTATCAGAATTGCGTACAATGAGGGCCATATAATAAAGAACCAACTGCGAGGGCCCAGTGAGCAATCTGGAAGCTGCACCGGCAGTGTTGTGGGCGCAGTTGCTGCAGTACATTCGTGTTTCGGAGGGGTGGAAGGGCGATGGGAGAGAAGCACGCGACGGCAGTTGGGGTGGTGGGCAATCGTGCAGCAGCTCACACTTCACTTTCTTTTTTCAAGGATTTCGCATTCCATTACCTTTCGGCACGGACACCCAGCAGCCAGACTTGGTCGTTATAACTGACAATGCGGCATGGGGACACAGCAGCAAGTGGGTTATTTCCCAAAGAAAACCTATAGAAGTTGATGGTGCAGCAAATTTTCATTGCTATAATCGATTACTGCTAAAACCAGCATCGTTACAAGTGGGTTCGACTGTAAATACGGGCACACATCTTTTAGGCGGGACCCACACACAAGTCAACACTTTTACCTGCCCCTCCCCTCATGGGGTACTCACCAGCTGCCCAAAGTTGCACTGAAAGGCACAGTTCTTGGCCAGGACGTGGGGGAACAGCGCTCGGCCCTTGAGCATCTCCTTGGAGACCTCAAAGGCTGTGCCGAGGTGCCGGCCGTTCTTGGCAAACGACAGCAGCACGGGGTCGCTGTCCATATCCTGTTGAGGCGAGAAAACAACACGAGAGGAAAGTTTGGCAGAAAGCACCACTAAAGATGTTGGGAATCTGCTCCCAGGTGGTCAGGTGCGAGTAGAACATTGCTGCGCTTTGGCAATCGCTCCAGCTAAATCAGCTGTTCGCTAGGCTGTTACTTGTTGCACGGCCCGATGTAGCGGCATAGCAGACGGCCCCCGGCCAGCCAGAGCAAGTGCCAAAACATCAAAATGTTCTGCTCCTACAAAACCACCTTTTGTGTCGTGACTTCAGTACACACACCTCACCTGGGAAACAAAACCTAATCCAATTGGAATCTGGTGCCATACTGAATCACTAAAAACATTTGGCACTCAGCACAGTTATCCAACGAGATGGCATTATGAAACCCAATCTGAAAAGCCTACCACAAAACAAAACAAACCGTGCCCCCGACAAACTTCAAAGCAAACTTCATGCAAACCGTGCCCCTGACAACAACCATTAATAGGAGTAAAAGGCTGTAGAATACCGTACCTTCCAAAATATAACTTGCGCCTCTGTGCAAGACACTCCCCCTCGTCACTTTGAGACTTTCTCAGAAAAAATTCATATCCACCACATGTGCAAGACTCACTCATATGGTCAGCACTACGGAATGTGGTCACATTCACCTGTACACTCATCGCAAAATATCTTTGCAAAACCAGAATGGCACAGCTGTCAGTGCAAAGCAAAGCTCAAGGAACAATGTTTGCTTTGCGTTTACACTCAGTCACTCAACACTTATGAGTATACCACGGGTAAACCGCGATGTGGTTTGACCACAAATCAAACTGCACTGGCACCCGAGCTTTCAAGGTTCAGCTTTACAGCTATGCAGCTGCACAACAGCTGTAAGCCCACAGCACTTTGTACTTGGCAGTTATATAAATTTTGATGCCAATTCTGGCCACGATAATAAGGCAACTTAAGCCTGCGAGCCAGTGAACTTGAAAATTCGTATAATTCGCCTAACTCGACACTGAGGGACAGAGGAACAGCACGCATTCCAGGTGTACACACGCCTTTGATCCAAGATTATTTATCTTTACAGTGTCTTTACACTGTTTTTACATCAGCGACTGTTTCAGTGACTTTGCTGTTACCAATTTCGCCTGCTTCAGGAACCTGTCCAAATAAACCTGCTCAAAGCAACTGCAGCTCTTGCATCTAACTGCACTTCTAATGGAAGGTTCAGGGACAGACGAACGAAATATTTCTGGCAACAGGGGTAATTTGTTCTTCGCAAAACTTGACACGGCGTTCACAAACACATAGAAAGGGCTGAAATTTGTACGCATTACAAGGAATTCGGGAGGTATGCAACTTCCCAAACATGCCAATGCTTTTCCGACGCTTAGCTAGGAAGTAAGCCCACTCACTGCCATGGCCAGAATGACGTCCCCTTCCGCAAAGGGTTCCCCATAGTCCTTGAACTTGCAGTCCACCGAGATTTTGCCTGTACCGCCGTAGCCGTACGACAGTGGTTCCTCACCTGCAGGAAGGGAGAGGTGGTCTCTTCACACACCTGCAGCACAGCACTCCTAAACACTTCCACGGATGCATGCAGTGTACTGTGCCGTATGAAGGCGTAACGTGCGCATAAGACCCATGCAAACCCATTTTCTTAACAGAGCACTCAACAAATGTCTAAATGATTCACACCAGGTTCCAATATCCTGACCAGCCAGCTTTTTGATGCGTCATCCGATATATCGTGTGGTTAGACATGAGTGTACTGAATCGGAGAGGCCAAGCTAAATGCAATGTCACCAGGATTTGACTTTCCGAGTGAATTAGTATATTGCCCTCCGCACACTTTCCTTTGGTAACACCCATGAACAGCATCCTCGTCTTATAATGAAGTACACAAGTTCACGAATCGAGTACACCACACAGAGTGGGCCGAGACAACGCTGTAAGCCGATGACTGGCCCTCGCATCCGCGAGGGTCACCCCAGCAACACTGGGGGCACAGCAGCGTCGCCGACACTTACCCAGCTGCATAGACGCATCTTCGACGGAGAAGCCGACTCGAGCGACATTCGGCGTGGGCTCGTCCGAGGGCAAATGCGAGACATCCAGGTACTTTGTGATCTGTTTGAAAACAAAAGCAAAGGCACTGGCATGACACCATCACCATGCACAGAATAGCATAATGCCACATGCAAACTTTTTTTAGCCAGTATTCGTTCCATCAGATTATCAAGGTTATCAAGCTGTCGGTCAGCACAAAACATCCCCCTAAACCATCCGAAATTTTTTCAAGGCTTGTTCAGACTATGCATGCATTGGGAATCGCATTGATTGCAATGACTGCACGGGTGCCGCAGCATAGCCTGCTAAAAGCCTGCATGCACATGAGAGTGACAGTGAATGCCATCATTTGACTAGGTTACATGCTACAAGGCGTACAGCTGCCCACATGGCACACTTTCAACGACAGAGGTGAACGGGATCGACTTGCCTTTGTCTCGAAGCAGATCTTGCCCTTGTTGACGCCGTAGCTGGCCCTTGCCCCGGCCCACATGAGGCCGAAGCCATGCTGACTCAGGGACTCCGCCTCATACCGGCTCTTGTCTATGCTCAGGTTCAAGTCAGAGTTGTCTGCACAGAGAAGTAATGTGCAACAATTGACAACAGAATTTGTTCGTGGCTCAAAAAGATGAGCCTGCAAACGAGACGGGACAAGAGGAACAACTCGACAGATGCTCCATGGACAGAGCACCTGTCCAGTTACTAGCCCAGCCGTCCCGTTTTACTCTACCTTTTGTCTTCGTGTCAAACTACATTGGTACCAGACTTGAAAGTACCGCACTACTCTTTTGAAACACTCAATTCTGGAGTCAGGTGTAGCTGTGAAGCTGTAGGGTGTAATGCGGCAAGGTTTCACCAAGAAACTTCTGAATGCAACTGCTGCATATATCCTATGCATACAACAAGCTAGGACACTTCCCTACAACACACACTCGCATTGTACAGCAGCATACTGCAGTTAACTAGTTCATTGCAGAAGACACTATTTTTGTATCCCCCTGTAAGGAGGTCATGCAGCATAACAAAACCAAGCCAAAACCATCAAAGGACGAGTGTCAAAAACCAGCCTACAGCTTCCCAGCAATTAGCTCTACTGGTCAATGTTACAAGGAGTCTGGATACTGTGATGTGCGAATATGTTCGAGTGCACTCGGTAGGTCTTCAGCCTCACAATGTGACAAGACGACAGGCACACCGACATGTCTTTCTTGCAGCTATGGCTATACCATCAGACATGCTTTGGCCAGCGTTAAAATGTAAAGTACTGCCTGTTCTGCAAAGTGCTTTATTATGGATCCCTCATTCACGTGCCCCTGCTTCAGCACAGGTACGCTGCGTGCGGTGTACGTGCGACGCCGATTCTACTTTGCCTAAAGTAGGCTCGAGGGGGCTGGAAAACAACACTCACACCATCACTGGAGCGCTTGCACAATTGCAATCATAATAAAGAGAGAACACAGGTGGGTGGCAGGAACAGAACACTTACACGTATCGAGCGTGACCAATGTCAGGTCGAAGGTGTCCTCCGGAAATTCCTCAACTTTCACTTGCGGAGACCTTGCCCTGCGTCAAGAAACAGCTCTCATTTCAGCATACGGAGGGTGCCAAGAAAAAAAAATGCACAGACGAGGACAATCAATTCGCGCAAAACAAAGCACTACAGTGAAACCTCGTTGGTACGAACACCACATCAACAACCTTTTCAGACTAACGAGGTTCTTCAACTTCTGTGTCATGTCAACAACGCCTCAGTATCTTTATTGTTTCAGAATAACAATTTGCAGCACTCTCCTGAAACTCATTAAACCTAGGTTTCAGTGTTTTGTGGTCAAATGAGGTCCCAACGGTTTAATTCATATTGGCAGATCAAAGTCAACACTGTACTCAAATGAGGCAGGCAGCGTACCTTTTGGTTAGAAACCACTAATGTGCTTGCTACACAGGGTTTTCAGCCCCCCATGCGAATTCTATCCATGCTGCCCCTTTTCGAGTTGTCTCATTCAAATTTCATTTATCCACAACCGTACACAAAAACAAAGCTTCAATCACACTCAAGGAAATAATCATGGCTACTAACCCCATCGCTCAGAAACGACCAGCATGCATGTAGTCCAAAATATAGACTGCGGGAGCTCCCCCAATGTTATCAGCTCGGTGCCACTTCTACAACACAAGGGTTCAGCCAGCACAAAACTGAGCTTATCACGAGGTTATCACCCATGCATTGTTGCTTCAGCCGTCCATTACCTGGTGCCTGGGAGCCTACAATGGTCACTAAAGATAAAGGTATGCTTATCCACAGTACCCCCCCCCCCCATTCCCTGCACAACTAATTCATCAGACCGCATTACATTCAGTGGCAACGTAACTTTAAAGTGACGACTTAATTCAAGAACACTCGTTGAGCATGGCAAGAAGAGATACCTGCTCTGCAGATAGCAAGGTTTTGAACACGCAAGCTAACAATTAACTTGCTATGCAATTTTAAACAATTTGCACAGAGCACATAGAGACTGACAACATGTTCTTAGATCAGCGGCATTGCTGTCGCCGATTTTGACTGCATCAGGAAGTTATATTGAACAAAACTTTTGTTTGGGCCAGTTGCTTCATAGCTGAAAACCTTGACAAGCAGCGCAAAAAGCATTGACAAAGAAGAGTACACAGGACAGGTGCAAACTTCCAACTGCTACTCCAGAAGCCGTGTACAGACAATTATAGATGCCCAACATCAACAAGCACCAGAAGTTTCCACAGAGTATCGCTTTTACCGTTAATAAGTTTGCAACTATCAATTGTCAAAGCGCTGAGACCATTCAAATTGCACTTGTCCGATTTAAAACCTGCAATGTAAGCAAAGCAAAACTGGCAAGGGTGGACAGAAATGCCGATTAACAGACCCTCTAGCTAAAATTGACAGATTGCGAAATGGAGGAGAGGGGGAGGGGGGCATTTAGATATTCATTGCATGAACTGTAGGTGTAAACCAATGTTCAAAAGCACTTTAAAAAAAGACAGATAGGCTAGAAAGGCAAGTGTATGAGGTTTATCGCAATGCCAGGTGCACAAGAAGATGCATTTGCATGGCTTCAGTGTCCTTGACGAAGAAGGAACTTTGTTTCCTGAATGGAAATGAGAAACAACAATTGTGGTCTATGTGCTTTACATTCAAGCATTTCGTATTAAAAATACCACCCATGCAAGTGTGCTGTGGCAGTATTTTACGCGATTTAAGTGAGCAGAAAATTCATTTAGGAAATGTTTGGATTTTGTTAGCATTACACAGGTTGGTAATAGAGGGATTAACGTTCCCACAAATTTTATTAATGCAGGATTGCAGTTTAGGGGTATGGAATGCATTTATCATATGGGCATTCGCAGGGGCTACGAAAATATTTCATTGGCTTGGGCTTACATCATCATGGGGCTAGACTGTATTGCATGCAAGACCACAAGCACGCCACTTACCTATTCCTCTGTGGGCTGGGCGACCTCTTTCGTTTGCCTTGCTGGACGGCGTTATCTGCGCAGAAGGAACCAAGGAAAGCCATGAGGAACTGTGCAAGGCGACTTGCCCGATGGTAAGGAATGACCCCACGTAACTTTAAACTATGGTGACCGACATTCTATATACCCCAGACAAGTAGGCACTTCTTTACATTTTCGTTCAAAGACCCAACTGCATAAAAAAATGTGCGACTTGTGCACAAGCTTGAGGGATGCGAACTTTAAGGAGAGCTTTAAGGACAGCTGCTCATCCACCATTATTTGGATTCAATGCTGTCCTAGCAAGGCTGCCTTGTTTGCCAGTAGCTTCGTCAGAATAAGGAGGCCCAATCTGGCCATAGAATTTCAACAGCGGCAGGTCGGGTTGGGATTAAGTCAACTTGTGCATTTTGGCGCAGCCGATTCAAACTGAAGAGCAGCAGCGCGGTAATTTTGTCTATACTGTCTAAAATGCCGTTCATAGAACCCCGGGCTTTCACCGAACCCAGATTGGGAAATGTGGCGAATCGAGAATGTTGGTACATATCCGAAGATGCGGTAGCGCAAAAAAAAACACAGGCAGAGACAAGACAACAAGGACAAGCGCTCGTGCTCTTCATGGTTGTCTTGTCTCCATCTGAGCCTTTGTTGCGCAGCCACCTCTTACTGGCACACAGGAAATTATGACATATTTCTTGACGATCTACGAATCTGACTCAGTTCAATATTTTCCATTAAGGCTCAATCACACTGGCGACTTGAGGAGGTCGTGCGACCATTTGCAACTGGCAACCAAAAAGCGACTGAGGGCGACTAATGCTCACACAAGCAAGCCTGGCCGAGCGCAACCTGCAAGTCACAATCCCGGAGGTTATCGTTTTCGGCGAGAACTCTAAAGACCTGCGCAGGTCATGCTCACTTTGCTGGTTTCACGTTCGGGCAACAGCCATGGATTGTTATTAAGGCAAAGAGGAAGACGTCACTGTGCTGATGTGCTCTGCCGTGGTGTCAGCTTTGGCAGCGCAGAAGCCTCTGAAGAAAAAGCGACGCTAGTCAGTGTGCCCATACCTACTTTCGCAATGAAGGACCACACATGCAAGCCGCCTCCTGCTCGAACTCTGCGCACATGACGAGGAGTATTATCAAGAGCAAGTTGTAATTTTTAGTTTGCATTGCGTGGGAATCAATGCAAAACTTTCGTGCTTTCTTTTACTGCTGTTCACCTTCCTGCGAATGCTATCACTTACATTTGACTCAATGGAACTGCTGCACCCCAGCATTCAGAGGCAAGACACCAATTGCATTCCTGTAGTTTTCTATGGTGGCATGGACTTAAGTGTTTGATGCGGCGCAGGAGGACACCGGATGAAAACACATGTTGGACGTGCCAGTGATTCATTTCGCAGTTTTGCGACGACAGTCGCACGGATGAAAAATCGAGCAGCAAGTGACTAGCCCAAAGTAGTCGCTTTTCGAGAAAAGCGACCATTTGCAACAGCCTTGGTAGCACGAACGCTGTCAGTCGCCGGTGTGAACGAGCCTTTAGTCTCCCTAATAAAAATGCAAGAACATCTGCAGCCACAAGCATGCAGATTACACAAATCCATGCACCAGCGCATCATTCACATGGTAGCTCAACAAGGGCAGCGCCAGCTTCCCCTAGCAGTTTCTTGTAGGAAACTACGAATACTGCCACAGTCTGTTCTTGCCACCTCTTCAGCTAGCACTGGAACAAGACACCTGCCCCTCCAAGGATGAAATGCAACCACGAAGTTGCTCACCCCTGCTGGCATCGCCTCCGCCCAGCTCCTCCTTGACTTGTTGCTCGCCATTCACTTGCACAGAGGCAGCGTCGGCCGCGGCAGCATCCGTGTCGACAGGCTCCTGTTTCACCTGGACTGGTGCCGTGTCCCCTTCCTCCTCCATGGCTGGGGTGCCGTCTTCCTCTTCCTCCAGCTGCTCTTCCTCTTTCACTTCCTCCTCCTTGAAACAAGCCGGGTAGGAAGCACAATGCATCTCAATTGCACAGTAATCAAGTACCTATGTATTGTGCACTTTTGACTCACAGGCTCAAATACATGCACAAGTTCATAATTGGCTGCACACATTACGAGAAAAGAGAACCTTTTTTTTCTGTCATTGCTGATAAAGTGCAGCAGGTCGATTGTTTCGTTAAACATAACAGTGCCTCAAGAGAACTGCTTCTCGGCATAGTTATTACTTGACGAGACATATTTGCTGCAAAGAGGACACACACAGAAAGGAGAACACTGAGAATAATGCAGGCAGATGCCCAATGTCGTCGGGCAGCTAAGTGCCGGCCATGTTCTCATCAATCTGCCTTCCTTTTTTGTGCACATCCTCTTGGAACCAAATTTTTTCTTTGCCAGTAGCAACACGCAGTGCCTTCACGTCAAATAGAAATCCACTGAGTATGCGGAGGGTCCCATTGACAGTAAAGCCCCTCCATACACGTTTCCGCTGACCAGGTTAAGTACCGCCAACCTGCCCTCCTCCTCCACGCTCCTCTCCTACTCACCCCCTTAGCTTCCGGCGTCAAGCGGAACTTGCGTAGCTGCAGCTTCCTGTTCCGAGTGGAAGTGACGCTTCGTTTTTTAGCGTTGTTTACTTTCGCGCCGCTGGAGAGGCTTTAATTGCACGAGCTGCGGTTGAAACTGAATGCGATTCCATCCAAGAACCACCACCTACTGTAACCAGTGATCTGCTCGTGTTCGCTGCTTCGCGTCAACCTGCGACGGGTTGTGGCACGAGCGACAATGTACAGTGGAATGTAGCGCCTGGGCGCTTGGAGACCACTGCCATTTTTCGTGCATTTGGACAACAGCGACCGCGAACTACTGCTTCAGCGGAATACAACAGCTTGTCCCCTTTGCATTCGTCTTAAGGAGACTGCCACAGCTCTGCTAAGCACGCACGGGCGTCTCACCATCGTCTCCGCAGTCAAAGCGGAAATTCCCGCAGCGCAACTCCAGCAAGCGAAAACGCCGGAACCGGAAATCTTTAAACCGGAAATGCCGGAACCGGATTTAGTGTGAGGGGAAAAGGCGGCGCACAACAAAGGTTGACGCTACTTAAGAAAGCGGCAATGACGCGTAGATGCAGCGGCTTTAATTGACAGTGCTGGGTCTCGACCCATCGAGCCCCAGACTTACCTGCTTGGACGAGTCGTCGTCTTGATTGCACCCGTCGTCACCACTGCCACCCTGGTTGGTGGCCGAACTCTGCGACTCGTCCCCTTCGTCAGTGCTTGTTATGGTAGCACCTGGTCCTGAGAGGACACGAAATTGTGAAGAGAAGCTACTCTGTGCAGCTAGACAGACGGAGCCCCAAAAACACTCTCACTAGGCAGGGTACAACTACAAATGATGGATGCACAGCAGCATAGTCAACATAGAAAATGCAGCTACTCCAATCAACCACAAAGCGAACAAACGCAGATTACACACTGTGGGAATCAGTTTCAAGGCTAACTGCAAATGACCTGTCACATACACTAAATTGGCTATAAGTGTGTAGTACATGCCAATGAAACAACCCTGGCAAAGCTGCAGTGTTGGTAATTGTCCAATTTCCCAATTAACAGCCCTTAAAGTAACACCAAGGCGGATCATTAATGCACGTGGTAATGGTGAACAAATACGACACATATCCCAGACCACAGTCCAAGATTTTCAGCCCACCACAGGCCCCACCTAATCTCTGAGGCAAGTCCTTAACGTTCCAGGTCCCATGTCATTTCTGACGAGCCTTAATTGTGCCATCTTTTTTTTAAGTTTCAGTACCAAAGGAACATCTATTTTCGCTAGCTCTACGTGAGGCATAGACTCCTACTTCAAAGGTCAAATTTTGCACGGATGTTTTTCTCTATCTGCAGTGGTGAGTATGGTCAAGAGAATTTGAGCAGATTTTGCAGCAGTCAACGATGATTCTCAAGGATAACCAGCCTGACAGTATTCATGCATGCCAAAAATGGTTTCAGAGAGCAAGCATACATCATTGCAAATACTTTCCAGTAAGATACCCCGTGTACGAGGCCTCTAATGAAAAAATTACAACCATCACGGGCACGAACCAAGCTGATTTGCATCATCGAAACATAAAATACCGTCCATCCCCAGCAGTAAAGCAAGCCACACAAAGGTACAAAATACTAGAGGACATAGTCACAAGTGGTATGCTGGATGACCACTTTTACTTTTGGGCCTAAAGTCGTCTAGCTAGTAAAATGGCTAAGCTACAAATCTGCTGTGTGACAAGCGCACAGAGATAAACACGACCAAACAAAGGCGCTAACAGCACCAAAGGGTGTAAATTTCAGCATGCCGAGCGTGTGTTGTTGGTTGAGAAACACCTCTCCCACCAAGGCTATGCCACCAATGGGAAGTACGAATGCAGGAAATGCCAAAGCAGAATAGACTGAAGCGCACACGGCTAGGCCCAACCGAACTCCATCCTAAATCTATGCCGGTGCTGACTTTCCCAATTGCGGACATGCGCTAACGCGCACAGGATTGGATTAGCTCAGTGATCCTCAAGCTCATTTAGCTTGATGAATTGCAGGAGATGTGACTGCACCCTTTGCACAAGGTGGTGGTGAATGCCACCCATCGTTCACCGTAACGCCTCTTTACCGTGGCCTCCAAGAGTGTGCAGCATGGCTCGTCTTGGAGCAGCTTTTCCCATTTGTAGCACGGATGTAGCAGCTTTAACAAAATGCAGCAGATCAGAGCAATTGTAGCAGCATTCCCACCACTGTATCTGGAACTAGGCTTTTTTCCACAGCATTCAAAATTTCCTTAGGCTTCAACGACCCAGCATTATGACAAATTAGGATGCCCAACATCACTCTTGCTGCTGGCCAGAAGTTCTTACTGCTGGAATGCAAAAAAAGCAGCGGCGATGTGTGGTCATGCACAGAATAGGAGAATAGCCCTTAGTCTACTGTCAGCAAGTTCTTAGAAAAAAGAACACTGTGGTAGTGCCAATATCAACGAACTCCTAAGTGTACTACAAGTACAGCCGATGTTTCTGCAAGCTTGACGCACAGTGAAAGCTTCAATGTAACCAAATATCATCCGCAAATTAGATCCTTACCCTGAAAGCACATAGGATGCACTGCTAGACTCATTTCATTTGTGCAGGGGTCCCAATCTTATGATTCAATCTACTAGTTGCAGTCGAAACATAAAAACTGCTTGTTTACTCAAGGTGATTACTAGGCCTCTTTCACACCGACAACTGACAGAAATTGCACTAACAGGTTGGTCGCTTTTCTCAAAAAGCCACATTTTGGACCAGCCACGGGCTGCTAAACCAATCAGATGTGCAGGAGCAGGACCTGTGTACATGCTGGCGCTTATTTTACATTGTGATGGCATAGCGAGAGACACTTCAGTGAGGTGACCAGTTGGTCGCACTTGCCGATGTGAACATCGTCTTGATTTGCTTTTCGTTAGATTACCAACTCCTCACATCGCTGGTGGGAATGAGCCCTTAGTCTCATCTCGGGCCAAGGTCAAAGAATTAGGTATGTTCTGTCAGGATTAACGAGAGAGACCACAACGTCTTGTTTTGACACTGCGAGGACTACACCGAGCTGTAAAATTGGTTATTCCATTATGCAGTTGGCACCACAGCATTAGCCCTCACGATGCACTGTCGACGTAGGATGCTACAAAGGCCCAATTGTTCATTGCACCACAATTTACTACTCCACTCTAATATGGGACGTGATGATAGCGTTGAGAGACGCCAAGCAGACAATTCATTTATATACTCCTTCGCCCTTACTACTTGCTAAGGAGAGTGAAACGAACCGCTGAGAAAACGAATAATGAAGTGAAGCCCCTCTGTCTCATTCATATAAACGCAGCTTAAGGTTGTTGCATTAGTCCATCAAGTGCGGAGCATCTATTGACAGAACGGGAAGAAGATGCCACGAAGACAACGCATCACAACGGGCATTCGGTGTTCCTATTAGCTAATAGGGGTCCTGCAGCTTCCACCGCGCTGCAAGGAACTATGCAGATAAGAGTATAGCAGGCCAGCACAACCGCACATTGGAGACTTTCTTTTAACAGTCTACTGCACTTAACCCAAACAAGCCTTCTCTCGAAGAGGGTGGCGATTCCTGGTTGATTTGCCTTTTAAAGGTTCTAGCTCAATGCACCTTTGTTCCGAAGCGTCCGACGTTTGCTCATGAATGGCCCGCGTTTGTGGAAGCTAAACCGCTCGAAATTTGTCGTCTGTTCGGATCTGATCGAGGCTGTATACATGCGGTAGGCCAAACACCTGCAGTGGTACGCCAGAAGCAAGACGGCACTCTCATCACTGAATATAAAGCTTTCAACGGACACATTTCGTAAAACCAAGATTGCCCGGCGCCTCAGTACCTCATGGAGTGCAAACACGTGCACGGCATGACTGGCCTGAAATCGTTCCCAGCGCCCTACCAAAGACTGTAACGGCCCTGCCTTCGTTACGTAAGCAAAACTTTTTTTCTAAAGAAAAAAAAAACGCGTGCTTTATCACTGATCTCGCAGTGAAGAGAATCCAGTTGGGCTCAAGGCCGCAAAGCGAGCGGCGTTAGAACTCCGAAAGTAGAACGAATGCACGTGACAAAAGATGCACGGGGACATTTTCTTCCGACGCGAACGAACCCTTGCCGCCAAACGAAGTCGTCCGAAGCGGGCAGACGCAACTTTCTTTGCCGATCCGATGAGCGGTCGAAAAATGGCGGAAGGCGAGGCTGAGGCTTCGGAGCCGGCGCACCTGCAGCAGGCCTCCCGTGTTCTACGGGATCACGCTGGGCCACCATCGCAACTCACTCGCCACATTCGAACGCCACAGGCCACGGCAACGATCTCTTGTAATTACGCGAGTTCGGCGACACAATTCTGGCAGAACTTTTAAATAAAGAAACTCAATGATCGATAACGCGCCGGCACTAAAAAACGAAAAGAAAAAAGCATATAAAAGAAGACCCCCCCTAGAATCGAATTCCCCACGAGTACCTACCTCACCGCTGTGCAGTTTGCAACGAGAGCCTGGGATAACATTCGCGCCAACCCACAATAGCTATTGTAGCGGGCAGAAATCAGAGGTGATTTAAATACGCGGCGCTGGCTACACGGCGAGCTAGCGGCGCGCGACCAACGCAAACGCGATTCTAGAGGCTTCCGGCACCGGCGAACGGCCATGCACAATCAATCCCCGAGGAGGACCGCTCTGAAAAAAAAGGCGACCTCTCATCATAAAACCTGCTCACCGCCAACGGTCTCCCAATCGGGGGGGGGGGGGGGGGGGGGGGGTTTGTATCAAACTTCGAACACCGGTGGTGGAACACAAAGGAGCGACTGTGGCAACGTGAAAGCTACTCGGAACACCCCAAGCGGATGACCACGGCGCTGACGCTGCCTAGCCACAATCCAACCGGTAGTCGGCAAAGCGCACGCGCGCGCGCGCTCGGCCACTTCACCCACTCAGGAACACGTTCGACGCAGTAACTCACGGCGAAACAAACAATATCATCGCGCAAGGCCAAAATAATAACAAAACCATCGGGTTAGGGAAGCACACAGACTGAACAGCAAGTGCTGAAATTTCGAATTGGCGCTCGCTCCGCGAGAAACCGGCGTGCATGGAAGCGAAGTGTGACGGCGGAGCCAACTTGTAAGCTCGCTTTGTCAATAGCAGCTGCGAGCAACACTGGTTTCGAAAGAGACAAAACTTACCCCGCGCGCTCTCAGAAAACGAACGAGAGCATCCATCGCGAAGTAGCGTTCGAAACACACCAGATACGCGGGTAGCGAAGACCCCCTACCCGAGTGCTCGAGAGCCCTAGGCTGCTACCTCCACTCGACGGTGAGCTCTAAGCCTAACGAACAGCCGCCGAAGCCGGTGCCATCTCACTATGAATGGACGAAGTACAAGGCGACTGCGACCTCGCGATCCAAGTTCGCCGGGGCGTACTTGACGCCCGACTCACCAGCGTTCCCTCCGGACTCGCTCGAATCGATGGCATCCTGCAGACGTTTAACGAGCACCGCTTTGTTGCCCTTTGTATCTAGGCCTCGCGCTTGAAGCTCTGCCTTCAGTTCGACCACCTTGAGTTTGCCGATGTCCACATCACTCATCGTCGGCGCTCACGGGTCCACGGTGGGCACCACGAGAGGAATAGCACTTCGGCGACGCTCCGCGAGCAAGGGCCGTTTTTTGTGTCGCGTAGCGTTTTTGTTTACGAATGTCGCTTCCCGAGACACACACACGTCTTTTTCAGAAAAAGAAAATGGCGGCCAACGAGGAACCTCGTGATTGCGCCGCGCTTTTTTGAAACGAGCACCCCGATTGGCCGCTCTGCACGCGCCCACCCACGATCAGCCAATCACGGCGCATGTCTCAACAGAAAAGCGCAGACGCTACATTTTCTGCTGCGCACGTTTTCTTGAGTCATGGACCTAGGTGGCGCCTGCAATCAGCTGTCTTTTTTTAGATTTTAAACCAGCTACAACATTTTTTTTTAATGCTTAACGCATTTAAGTGGCTTTATAAGACACGATATAATCGCTCGTAGTAAAATGTTGTACTCACCACTGAATAGGTTGTACTTACCACTAAATAATTGCACCAAGACAGACACACTCCATGGTTTATAAATCATTTTTCTTGTAACATGAACATAGATCTCCTAGGTTCATTAATAAGGCACTTGACGGACATAAAAAAATATAATACGTAACAATTCCATATTAACCATTTCATAGGTTTGAATATTTTGGTGGTTCTTTCTCCTTTGCCATCATTGCCATAGCAGACTTCATCAGGTCCTCGGATTGCAGCATGCACATATTCCAGCACGCCTGAAAAAACAAGACCATATTTTACAGACATAGAAAATTACAATTAAAAAGTGGTTACAGCATTTTCAAATTCTGGCATGATCAGTTCAAATCAAATTCTGGCTATCATCAGCAGAAATTGTGACTATTGCGGTTTAGGTAGCACCTTGGACAAGAGTCAAAGTTTAATGCTTATATATTAATGATATGATGCAGAAAAACAAGTTTGGGGGTTATCTTGATGCAGATTTCTTCAGGAACCAGACTTCTACACTCCTGCAGAGCTTTCAAGGTCATTAAAGGGACACTAATGGCAAATATTAAGTCAAGCTGAAGTGATAGATTAGTGCTGGAGAATCTCTAAGGTGTCAGTATTATGGCGAACAGAGTCTCAATAATCGAGGTAAATGCAGGACATGGTTAGAGATTCCCCCGGAACATTCAAGCACTTGCCCGACGATGAAAGCACTCCTCAGTTAAATTCTGTCACTAGTACTCAACCACTTGTTGCAAAAAAAAAGAAAAACATCCTTGTACTGTATCATTAAACGAAATAAAATGCCGCTTGTCCAGTTTTATTTCATTTTTTTTTTTTAGAAAAAGGAGCTCACTGAAATTACCCTCCATAACGATCCAAGCGGTCTAAAGGTATCGTTTTCACTTGACTCGGCGCCGCCCATACTTTCGCGTTTCACTCGTTTCGTTATCGCGTAGTGCTGTCTGGTGCTGCGCTGGTTTTGCTGGCTCGCGAAACACTAACAAACTGGAAGTAGCAGAGAATTCAACTTCCACGAGATGCCGAATGGTCTACGCCACTTGATCGAAAAGCAGCTGCAGCGGCGAATCCGTCACTCTGTCTTGGCTCGGTAGCGCCGTCTGTCGGGCAGGGTTTTACTCACCGACGGCAGCAAAGGGTGGTGATGGCGTATGCAACGTCACCACTCCCCCGGTTGTCTGACGGGAGATTTGAATTTTGAAAAAGGCATACGGACCCTTCAGATGCAAGTTTCTCGTAAACTAAGTCTTTTTTGGAGCAAAATGAGTGTTGCAAGGTTTCTGGAATGGTATTTAAACAATCCACATCGACTTAGTATTTGCCTTTAGTGTCCCTTTAAACAAAGGCGCTAAGCTTTATTGTGCCATTCCTTCTGCTGTTTCCATTCTAAGGGCTCCTATAGTGTCAGCAAACAAACAGACGTAGTGCAGGCAAAAAATGAAGATGGCTCTGATGACATCTCTGCTCGCTGTCAAAAGCAATAGTCCCTAAAAGTATCCTCTGAAAACTTGGCCACATATACTAATCTTATCAGCAACAAAAATTGATGCCAATAAAGCTTGTCAAAATATTTTTTTCCAGAATGTGACAGCAGCGCCACTGCATTGCCGTCACATCAACCTGCGCAACTTGACTGTACTAGATGACTTGTCAGTGCTGGGGTATAATAACAAAACGAAGCACTAAGCAAAACACATGAGGCACTGCAAACTGCATTGCTTAAACCATCAGTTACCATTAAAGCAAAAACATCTTGGCATATGGTTGGCTTGTGAGCCGTTTACCCTGCAACATGAGTAACATCGATGTCGACAAGGTTGTCACTGCCCACACAATTTGGAAAAATCAATTAGAAGAAGCATCATTACTTCGGTAAACAAAGCCCCTGATTTCAACAACCCATCACAAGAGGAGCACTCACCGATGGCCAGATAACACAAACATTTAGCTAATCTAGGTGATATGCGAGTGTTCGGGCCTTCAATAACAAACTGAAGGCCCGAAGAACTAAGCATGCATGGCACTTCACATTCTGCTGGTGTCACTTTGACCAAGATTTAACATGAAGCCCGACTTGCAAAATAACATATTACAGAGAATTACCACTTGAGCACTTGACAGAGCATTTCTTAAATAAATCCTTCCTGTGAACAGACAACATAATCACTATTGCTTCCACCGAGAAAATCCATTTGTTGACTGGCACTACAGCAGACGGCGCATACTTCAGCTTCACTCTGTGCAAAAGAGCAGACTATCGCACCCAGATGTAGCAATACACACGGACTATGAAATCCGAACTAGCCATTTATACCATTTACGTACCTTAACCATCTTTTTCATCAATGCTGCAATATTCCATATCCAAATACCGTCTCAACAAGCAGGCACTCAACCATCTTAATGCAAGCCTGCACCAGCTACAAGAATGACAACAAGGTACCATGTAGCGAAGCCCCTCGTCTACGCCGTGGTCTCTGGAGTAGATTAGGTGCACTTTGCTGCCTTGTACAGCCACCGGACTTTTGGCAGCGATCTGCTTGGCCACATCCAGAGCTGCAGCCATCATCTGGGCCTTCTCCGGAAACACACGACTCACCAGACCTGCCTGGAACAGACAGTCCCACGGAAGCAACGGCACAAAATTGTGAGATTCTCACATAACTACAAGAAAGTGACTACAACATAGTTCCTTCAGAATGAAGTCTGTTCGCCCCGATTTGGCTAAACCGTACGGTTGAACCTTTGTTCAGTTCACTGTGGATTCAGTGAACTTTGGTTAAGCCTAATCTTTGGTAAAATTAACAGATTTCTGGGGTCCCTTTATATTCACTTAAAGGGAAGCCCACAGTATCATAATGTACTCAAAAGAACTAAGCCTAGCAATGTTGTTGCTCTAAATAAGTACCAATATCCAAGGCACTGTCTGTGCTGTACAACTTTGTTCAAACAATGCAAGCGAAAAAAAAAGGAACATGAGTATCAACAGCTCATGCACTCTCTAATACACCCATGAAAAGAGATGCTCACCTCATGACTGTCATGACAAGTCGATAGAAGCACATAAAATATTTACGACTTTGCTGCACTTATCACACATGCACTCTTTGTTCTTTCCATGCTACAATGATCCTATCTCTTTCTATTTATCCTCACAGAAAAAGGCAGCCAGATAAATTAATGATTACAGTTTTCGCAGTCAAACAATCTACTTCCTTAAACTACATACCAGGTTAAAATGCTTTATGCCAATCCTACACAACTAGTCAAAATACTGTTACACCTCCCATAGCTTTTGATCAGTGCTTGTTTTCATGTTCTACTACAACATGCCTCTTTCTGGCTAAGCAACCCAAGAGGTCGAGATAAGAGCAAGAAGTGTAGAGATACAGACCTGATGGGCCTCAGCGGCTTCCATCTTACGAGCCGTAAAGACGAGCTCGTTGACAAGGCTGGCATTGCCAATGACCCGCGGAAGCCTCTGCAACGTGCCCACATCTGCGGCCAAGCCGAGGTCGACCTCCTGAAGAGACACGTTCCAGTGTTTCAAGCCAACGACTACCGAGGGTTTCTGTTCCACTTGCTAGTGAGACGTCAGTGTGAAACAGATGTAAAACTTAAGGTTTTTGTCATTCATCTGACGAGGACAGAGCGCGCCTGCCAGCCATATCAAATAAAGAACAGGCAGTAAACTAACCTTTGAATATCTAATTCCCTTCCTTGTAATGTTAACTGCACAAAGAAAATTACCATAGGCCCGTATCATCATATCCATAGACTGTGAAAAAGCATAGACACAAACAGCAACAGCAGCGGCTGTTCTCCAAGCCGATTCTTTTCTGTGCCTGCATGCCACATTAAACCACTTCCATAAAGCTCAGACTTCGTAAATAAGCTTGAGAACTGTGATAAGTAACGACATCACTGATATGTATGAAGGCCAAAATGTCACTGGTACTTCCTTAATAAGAAGGAGCACATGACTTGTACCACTCAGTGCCCCCACCCTCTTTTTCACTACAATGTATGCGTTCTTAGTCTGGCCTGGCTGCGCTCACTTGTACAGGTCTGACTGTTGCGAGAACAAGGACACTTCAATCTAGCACACTCTGGAATCCGCAGCTGTCTGCACTGTTTTAAATTATACACAGCAGAACCTCGTTGATACAGTCCCATTTCGTATGATTTTCCGGCACCAATGCTCACGAATGAGAACAAAAAACTACCCAATACACTTACGTCTCTTTTTTTTTTTTAGCCAGTTAATACACACCTGCAAAACACGATTTTCCACATGAATGTTCAGTACGTCACCAAAATGCTATTCTACTATATGTTTTCTGACCCCTAGATGCCATGTAAACATTAAAAGCAGCTTTCCCGCAACACTTCCCACAACAATTCTCGTCGAGTGGGCACGTAAAAACTTCCCCATCAAAGCGCTCCACCCAAAGAAGGTGCCAACACAGGCCGAATTAAAGGAGTGAAAATGTAAGGCTTCTCAAAGCCGCAAAACGGCACTGTGTCTCGTGCTGCAACAATTCGTAGATAATGAGTCTGGCTAATTTGTAGTGACTTCAGGTTGTATGTTATTCCCAGTTAGTACATATTTTTTTATCACTTTCTTATTTAAAAGGTATGAACGAGGTTCTAACGTATTTGCTCATCTGTTCTAAAGATATAGAATGCTAAGCCAAAAAGAGTGAGACTAATTCACATACAAGAATTGCACATGCGTGTGTGCATGTGTGTTGTATTACTGCAAACAAATATAGCCTTGCAAAACTGTTCGCATCCGCGCCACTTGAGTAAGGCATTCTTGGGCTTCTGAATCATCGACCACTACCATCACTAAACCATCAGCTAAACCAGTGGTGTCTCAATAAGCAGTGAAGGAGATGTGAGACATCCTGCTCAAGAAATTCTGGTAACTCTAGGCAAGACAAGCACTTTCACATCATGCACTGGACACCTCAGATGGCATGTAGGCACATCGTGAGCTCACATTTTAAGTTTCCAACTTCTATGCTAGTAGTCGGTATGATCCAAGACATTTGCATCACTGAACGTGGCTACTGCATTAGCTCTGAAAGTGGATTCAGATTTCATTTTTTCTAGTTTATCATAGACTGAACCTCCAATTCAACCCAAAGACCATCAAGCATGCTCATCAGGAAGCTTTAGAACGAACCTTCACTTGAAAATATGCATCACTGGTGCAGTAACGGATGTCGCAAGCTGTGACCATGTCTACTCCGCCACCAATGCAGGCGTTGTGAATGGCTGCTATCACCGGCTTTGTACACTGCAGCATCATAAAGCAATGCATGCAAAGAAATGAATGTTAAGAATGACAAGCAAAAATACAAAACACAGGAGTCATGAAATGTTACACATTCAGTGAAACAATGCAATTTTGACTCAACTAATCCCTGTACCAGCTGTTATTGTTTCTTTTATGACTTTTTTTCTGACAGTAAATTCAGGTTATATAGATGACTAGACATGATATCTAGGAGATATGATATCTAGATATGATATGACTAGGATGATATAGATGACTGAATCAGTTATGTCTCAAACATAACTGATTCAGTCATCTGTCCCTCCTACATAAAAGCATTGGATAATGAAAATTGTAGAACCACAACAAGAAAAAAACACAGAAGTACAGTGGTCACAAAATGCTACGCGTGACTTGGTTTTGATTGTTGCAATTTGCTTTTTATTTTTAAGGCTTTGTTCAGGCAGTAGATTTACTTGCATGCCGACGATGTGAGACTTAACAAGCTATTCAGTCGTTAAGCCTTTCTACAACGAGGCATTGGGTAAGGGAAAGCTGCAGACTATGCCTCAGATGATTACTAGACAACATATATCAATACATATCAACAAAGAAAAACTAAGGTTGCAGGCTGAATTGATACATCTGACTGAACACACCAGCATGGAAACACTGCCTAGTGTAACCACACTTCACTGAATTCCACAGCATAATCAGGTAACCTGCTGTATGCTACAATAATGTAAGCTGGCATAAAAGGCACGCTTACATGTCGGGATCAATCAAGAACACTGTGCTGCTGCTCTAAAAGTTACCTTTCAACTACAAAAATGTTGAACCACGAGCTACAGTCAACGATCATCGACAAAGAGAGACTGTAGACATTTCGATTAGTGGGAACCTCCTCTCTGGACTGTCATGCACGGGTACAACACATAATAGTTGCAGCTTCTGCAGTGCTTTTGAGAGATTATCACACAGGTTCACAACAGCCCAGAGGGAATTACAATGGCACGTACCAGAGAGCTCGCGCTGGAGTCTCTCAAACACTGGCACCGATCAAATAATGCGTCCCCAGAACCACAAATAACAACTCTTCAAAATCAATGGCGTGATGCTGCCACCGCTGAATGCACCTTCTCTAAGGAATTGAAGGTCTCTTGATACTTGGTGATCAGCCCGTGGAGATGACGAGCCTTCCTCGCCACATCAGGCTCCTCATCGCCAGACGAATGCCCCATAGATATGCTTGCCATGCTAGCCAGGTCCAGCCCTGCGCAAGGGGGAGGTTTAAAAACTTCAGGAAGGCACTCGAAATAATTTCTTAAGCACCACCCAAGACAGCTATAGCTAGCTTAACAATGGCAGCTACAGTTATAACTACAGCATGAAGACCTACGCCATTGCAAATCTGGGATGCAATCTTTCTTCTTCCAATAAAACATGACAGACATCGTACATGCATCATGATGACAGTGATGGTCCAGACAACAAATTTCAAATGACGGAAGCATAACAGCTTAAGCATTGAAGACCTGGTGTCAAGTCCCTCGCCTTCTAGCAACAGTTGATGATGTGCAAAATTCCATGATTAGGCTTTCCAATTCATTTAACTTGCCTTGACCGAGAAGGCCAAGCTCCAGTTACTGGCACAGTGGAAGCCGAGAGACACATTCTGAACAGTTTGGATGGTGCAAGGACACAGGGATGTTGGCCCCAGTGTACACACTAACACCGTATTTATGATTAGGGCTTAAGGTCTGCCACCTTGCTTAGATCAGACCATATGTGTGGAGAAGCGCACTTGCAGATTTTGCACATCACTTACACAGAATGGTGACAGACGTCTTGATGATGCCTATCATCCAAATCGTGACATTATGATGGCTGAACACATATTAGACTTCACCCTCATCTTCTGCTAAAGACATTATTGTAATGTATAATATCTATCATCTAAATGACAGCCGCAAGACAGCTTACACAGCTAAACCTTTCGCAGTGAATCTTTTTGTCTTCTCCCAAGGGAACACACCGATGATAGACATCATGACGATACCTGTAGCAGGTGGCACAAAAGTTGGTAAAAGTACACCAGAGAGCTATAGTAAGGTGTTCTTCTCAGTCGCAGAGAACACCCGAGCAGGTCTAAACCAAACAATGCATGTAAAAATGCCCTCCGTGTTTGCTTAAGGTCGAACTGACACATGCTTTTGCAGTGAAAAGAGGAAGCTGAAGGTTGTCTCATATTCCCGATGTTCAGCCCCGATTTTGATGAAAACATCAGCTTGCCACACACTTACCAGCAGTGAACAGCCTTCCAGAACCACTTACAATGACGACGCGGCAGTTCTGGTCATTCTGAAGCTGCTGAAAGCATGCCGGAAGCTCCCTGCAAGGTGGTAGTAGTAGTAATGAGTTGTTTCACTTTACTAATAGCAGAAACGAGGAAGAGAGAAAATTCCTGCTGACAGGCGCTGTAACTGTCTAGCTATAAACCAGCTGACAACTGAAGGGCAGCCAGCAGATGGAGGAATACTATTACAGGTGATAGCAAAGGGACATGCCCATGCTTTCGAGCGCAAGACATTGGTCTTCGGAAAACAAATGTAATCTGTTCTATACAGAGTGACCTAGACAAAGCATGCTATATGTCTCCTCGAACCACAAACACAACCCAAACCTCAAATGCCAGCACACATTTTTTTCTTGTGACGAAACTAGTGAACAAAACGACACAATTATAATTCCTTATCTAAATATATTGCGAATGGGACGAGAAACGTCTGAAGGATAACTCAAAAGGCTTCGAGCAACGGTTTCATCCTCGCAGACGCTTTCCTGAAGCCATACGTATCAACGCGTCCAATGTAAGGTGCGCTAACAAGAGCGTGTGTCACGCGCAATGAATACCCGATCGTCGTCAAAACACTCACGCCCAGAACGCCGTGTTCATGGCATTCAGCTTGTCGGGTCTGTTCAGCTCCACATGAAAGACGTGCTCGGCTGGTTTGGACACGAGCAGCGTCTCGAACGAGTACCTCTGCTGGGAGTCGCCCATGCTTCGGTAGCTGCAGCGGACGCCAAGACTTCTCGACGACAGCAGCAAGGAGCGACCTACGAGAAGAACGGACGCCGTTTGTGAAACAGAGCGGGCAGAGGTTCAGTTTCGAATTCAGTGGCGGAATGCACTGGAGGCTGCAGATCGCGACGTCGTCCGTGCAGCCCGATCGGCCAACGCAGGAGGAAAACCGAGCTTAAGTAGCCACCGAGGCCAACTTATGTGTGAGAGAGGAAGTCGTGAAAGAGGAGCTACATCCTACCGAACTTGAGTGTGCGGTACGGAGTCATGTTGGCCAGCGATGCACACGGAGCTGCTCTACTGTTGGTTTGGAACGCCGAATGCAATCGTATAGCGCGCACGATTCAGAGGACGATAAAGGCGGTGCGCAGGCTATGATCCGGCTGTGACAGGCGTGACAATCTCGCAACGGGAACTCGCTCAACAAATAATATATGTACAGATCGAGAAAAAAAATATATTAATAATAAGACGGCTTTGCGGCGAGAGTGGTGTTGCAGCCGCTTTTTCGGAAGCGCAAAGGCTTTCCTGCAGTTTCGTTTTTCGAAAAGCGTAAAAATTCGTAGTAGCACTACACTGCGCGCTAAGTAGGAGCGAATCAGCGATTGCGCACCACAAACTACTCGATAATTACATTATAACGAAGACGATTAGAGAAGCGGCATTTTCGCATAAACTCGGCCCGTTGCCTTGCGCTATTATCTACCGCTTTCCTTGCCGAGGTCACACTGACCAAACATTGTGATCCTTCCGCAATGACAGATAATTCATACTTGTTTCTTTAAGTATGTTCTAACTTTAAATTAAATCACCTTAACTTACTCTAAACAAAACTTTGTCTTGTCAATAAGCAACTTTCTAGCTAACGTGCACAAGTACGGCGACAATGTGAGGCACAGATAACCGCCCCACGGTGAAAGGGTCGGCGGTAAGAAGTAGTCACGTAGGAAGCAGAAGAAGGGGGGCGGTCGAAAAGGACCCCAGCGAGCGCGGCTGCGCTGTTTCGTTATCTCCGATGGGTTTCAAGAACGTATTCTTCTGCGTGGTCGCCGGTGTGCTCGCCGTGCTCGCGCTGCGCCAGTGGCGCGTCCGTACCTGGGGCCGTTGCCGGAGCAAGCGCTCCATGATCGGCAAGACGGTCGTGATCACCGGGGCCAACTCGGGTCTCGGTCGGGCCACCGCCATCGAGCTGGCGCGGCGCGGCGCCCGAGTGATCCTCGCGTGCCGCGACATCAGCAGCGGCCTCCTCGCAGCCGCCGACGTTCGGCGGGTGTCGAGTATCGAGAACGTCGTCATGCGCTACTTGGACCTCTCGTCCTTCAGCTCGATACGGGCGTTCGCCAACGGCGTGCTCAAGTCCGAGATGCACCTGGACGTGCTGGTGTGCAACGCCGGCGTCTTCCAGTGCCCGCTGTCGCTGACGCGCGACGGCCTCGAGATGCAGATGGGCGTCAATCACCTGGGACACTTCCTGCTGGCGAACCTGCTCATGGATCGGCTCAAGAACTCCCAGCCGAGCCGCATCGTGGTGGTCACGTCGAACCTGTACAAGCGGGCCAAGCTCAAGCCGAACGAGTTGCTCATGGATGAAACCAACTACGACAAGCGCGTGGCGTACGCCAACAGTAAGCTGGCCAACATACTGTTCGTGCGCGAGCTGAGTCGAAGGCTTCGCGGATCGGGCGTGAAGGCGTACGCCGTCAGCCCCGGCATGGTCTACACCAACCTGGGCCGCCACACGAAGCTGCCCTGGTACCTGATGATCCTGCTGCTTCCGTTCGCGCTCTTCGCGGTGCGGACCCCCGAGCAGGGCTGCCAGAGCATCGTCGACTGCGCCGTGAACGAAGAGTACGAACAGCACTCGGGCCGATTCTACTACAACTGCCGGCCCGAGAAGTTGGAGAGCATCGCCTTGGACGACGACCTGGCGCTCAAGACTTGGGCAGAGAGCGAGAAATTGACGGGCGTCTTGTCGGTGGACGTCAGAGGCTGAGCCCAGCCCGAACGTTATGGTGTCGTGACTTTGTGATCGTCTAGTTTGCTGGTTCAAAACTATTGTGGCCCCTGTGATCAAACCTGTTGCGAAGGCTTTCAGGACGTGCGCGGCCTTCGCGGCGCCTAGTTTCGCGTGTTTAGTTTCACGATGTAATTTATTTCATGCCTGTCTTTTTTTTTTTCTGTCATCCCCACCACTATCATTATGGCCACACGGTTGGTTACACGCGTAAAATAAACGTGACCCTCCGTGTCAACTCAGCAATTTTTGTTGTTTGTCGAGGGACGGTCGTTTCCTTTTTGGCACGACGCCGCTCCTGTTGACAAACAATCTCAAACACAGCGCGTGGTTTCTTTCCGGAACCGGAACTGGCTGAAAGCCAGCCGACGGTCACTCGACTAAAAACTTTACGTGTGCAAAATGCGGCGTAAGATTTTACTCGCGGCTTGCCATAGTACAACCCGAATTATAACCCGTGTATTCTAAATAATGTTTACCGTTTTGCGGAAAAGCGCAGCGCTCGACGCGTACGAAACTGCGGCATGTGCGTTCCACGGTGCGGCCGAATTCGCTTTGAGTTGGAATTAAAATCCCCTGGCTTGCTGCAGGGGCGAGAGAAAGCCGCCGAAGGAGTTGGAAAAAAATTCCCACATGCCGTACTGAGATTTTTTTTTGTGTCGCAGCGGCGCATCGTCGAACATGGCAAACAAAAAGAAGAAATACAACGCCAGGTTTCCGCCCGTAAGCCAGCGCCTCTCCTGTCACAAATGCTGACGCGTTTCGTTTCTTGTATTGCTTTGACGAACGCGCGCTTTGAATGGACGCGGATCGCCTCGTTGCGAGCACGGCCAAATGCTGCTGGCCCGTGCATAGGCGCTGCAGATGTCGCCGTGTTTACAGCCGCGGGTCAGGCGGACGTCCCAGTGTCGCGTTCGAACGACGATTCGAGGTCGGACGGTCGCGTTGCGAGCGCGCGCGTATGCGCCGGTTCGCCACTGCAATATGGTCGAGAGACCGAAAACGAGGGCCTCCCTCGTAGTACGAAGCCGTTTCCTTCGCCCGCCTCGACGTGCTCCACTTTTTTTTTTTCTCTATACTTCTGTTTTTGTTGTTCGTACCTCGCGTTCGACCCGCCGTAGCGAGGGTCGCTTGTCGCCAAGGCGGGCACGGAGTCAAAACTGACCCCTTCCTCCCCCCCTTCCCCGGGTCCGCCTGCAGCTTCCGCTCGGCTCGTGGTCACAACCACGGAAATCGAAAGGGTCCGCAGTTTTCAAGAGCGCGATCGTGCGAGCGCCCTCGAGATGCGAATTGTTTGCCGAAGCGAAGACGGAGCAACGTGCTCGCTAACGTATGCTCCACCGGCTGCTCTCGAATTTCGTCACTGCTTCTTATTTTATTTTCAAGGTTCGCTCGCGTTTTACGTTCCTCCCTTTCTAATGCTTTTTTAAAACAGCGTTCCCTCTGTGTTTCTCTATCCGTCCTTTTTCCGTCTTTCTTTCTTTTTTTTTTTTTCGCCTACGTTGTCATGTTGGCGCCAACGCGACCGTGATTTGCACGCGTGTTTTGCTTGCGGTAGCGACACAGTGCCTACGCTCCCCATCGCCAACGCTTCGATGGAACGAATGAGTTATCCATCATGCGTGCGTTTGTATGCGAGCAAAGTTCGAAGGGCAGCCGTTATGAATAAGTGTGGCTGTATAGCGCGTTATGCATCGAGCATGGAAAAGTAACGGAGCCGAAATGGTGGCCAGCACGTATTGGCGCTTGTTGCGACGTTTGTGCCGATGAGCGAATCATTTTTGCTCGTCGCAAAACTTGACCGCCTTTACAGTTGCACAGTGCGTCGGTGCGTCAGCAAGATGTTTGACGTCAAGCAAACTTTGAGCCTTGGCAAAGGGTCACAATTACCTGACTCTTTCAGATTTAGATGAAGCATACCCATACCTTTGGAATGCAGAGATTGTCACTAGGCATTTATTGTGGCCATGTTTAGTCAAAGAGCTTGAAGGGCAGTGATTATGATTAAGTATTGTATTGTCTTGTAAGTATTGTATCGCCCGATGTATTTGCAAGACTGAATCTTGGAATAAGCTTTTTGGTTTAGCAGGAATTGAATATTCTGAGCAGAAAGCCTGAGGGCAAGCATTTGCATTGATCGGTTTCATATTATTTTTGGTTCTGGGAGTGTGGCAATTAATTGAGCGTAACAAACGAAGTGAAGTTCTGTTTTTTTATATATATATTTTTTTAATTTCACCATCTCCTTTGCTGTGCAGTTACTACGGTCGATGTGATAGCTGCAGTTAAGTTCTCCATCTAACTATGCCTACTGAGAACTGCAAAGGCCTTGTTTTGTGTGTGCATTTTCATGCCGTTTTTTTTTTTTCATCTCTATATTTTGGTGCACTTCTGCTTCACAGGCAAGAATCAAGAAAATAATGCAGAAAGATGAAGAAGTCGGCAAAGTTGCTGCACCAGTACCTGTTATCATCTGTATCCTTCCATCTGCGGGTACTTCTTTCGATTAATCAGTGGTTTACTGTTGGTCACCAATATTCTTGTTCTGTTTCTTTCTTTGCTTGGTGCATACCTTGCTCAATTCTTTAAAGCCACATTTGTCTACAGCATAGGGTTACCTACAAAAAATTACCAGAGGCAACTCTCAGGCTAGTGTCCATGGAAGTTGCAAGGACGGTGGTTTAGTCAGCTTGTGCAGTGATCGGATTGCCTAACATGACCCTTCTGGCTTCAGACGGCTTCGTAAACTTTTCCAGTTTCACCGCTGTCAAAAAAATATTGCCCTGTAAATGCAGCAATTCACGAGAGAGTCAAACGAGAGAGTCTTAGTTTATCCGTACGTTTCCTCAGGTTTGCAGGTTACCGGGTTACTGGGGCCTTTGACAGCAGTAGCAAGGCTGGTGAGACATAATGTGGCATTTTGTGTAACTGCAATGTGTGTGAAAATTTTTTATGTAGTGTCACAGTGTTGAACCAAAAAAAAATAATGATAGAAATACTGCGTGGTAGCGATTATGTTGCTAGTGACAGTTTACACCAGTAGTGAAGAGGATGTTTAGTTCACTGCAGCATTAGTTTTGCGTGCTTTCTGGCTAGGCACTGCGTTGCCAGACGTCACTACGAGTTTTGTTGCTTCCATGCACCTCTCCGAGAACCCAGCAATACGTTTACGGACACACTAAAGCTCCCTACTTATTGCCTTTCATGTGTTCAGAAAAATATAATTACTTGTAAATTTCGAAAAGAAAGACATAATAGATAACGCCTCAAAAAACGTCTGAAGCAACAAAGAAGGTGATTGGGAAAATTCATGTTCTACCCGTTTGCATCCAGCTGAGTCATTGCAGCTTCTGAGTTCCTTATACTAGTTTTTGTGGGACGCTCGGTGGTCAACAGAGTGGGTCTCTAAAGGGTATTGTTGTATCCTGTGCCTTGTACTCTAGACCAAAACCAAACTTAACAACACAAATATGGGCAATCCTATTTTAATTTAGCCATCATTACTGTATTGGAAGTGGTGGGCTTGCTATACAGCACAGCTTTTTTCAAGAAAGTGGTTAATGGAGGCATTGTCATTCTTGCACGCAGTGATGCGCAGTCTGTGTGCCTGTAAAATTTATTTTTGTAGCTCAGTTACCTCGAAGGGATTTGCCATGCTATGTAGTTTAAGGGCATATGAAACATGGTCAAGTTAAACTTCAGTTTCACCTACCACCCTTTATGCTCAAGTATAGAAAAGTGTTACCACAGTTGCACATAGCTGTGGTTGATGGAATTATTGCTTTTAAGTTGTTAATGTAAGATATTTCTATTGCTCTAAGCTGCAACTATTGTTCTGGCCTAACTGCTGTTAGCGTATTTCTTTAACTATTAACAGCTCATTATGGTACCACCTAGGAGCTCTGCTAATTTTTGTTACCAGAAGAAGCTGCTATTCAATTTTGAGCAAATCTTATGTGCAGCTGGCCTCCTAACATAATGAAAAAACACAAGCAAAAGAATGATGCTGTTACACCAGCCTTCTTGCAGGCATTGTTTTATTGTTGGAACTACGTGTCGTGTAAAAAGTGTTCACTTTTTTCTGTATCACCAAGAACCTGCAGATGGTGATTTGCGTTGTGAACGAATCTGAAAACTAGGCTCGTGTACGTTGCCTTGACTCACACTCGATTCTTGCAACACTCAGCACGAGCTCTTGAGCTTTTTGTGGAGTCCCTTGTAAAACGTGCCAGTGAAATCACAAGGTCGAGAAGTGCCAAGACGCTCTCCACGTCTCATTTGTGAGTGGCTCTGACCTTTGCTTTACCATTTTAGTTTTCATGCTTGTGTGGTGTCTCTCTTAGCAGGGGGTGTACGTATCATTGGCAGGCTCATTCTCATCCCATTGTAGGAATACTACATTGAATGTCATTATAATGAGTTGCCATATATAACAAAGTAAATGTAATGTTTCAGTGGTCATACTTTATTTCTGTAAGCCCTGCTGCTACAGCGAAACCAACAGTGTTTAATCCGAGAATACTGGTTGCAGGGGAGTAGCTGTTTGCTTGCTCGCAGTTCAAGATGCGTATCCCAGTAGCAAAGATGTCAAATACTCAGTAAGAGCAACTTGAAACAGCACATTCTGGATGTACATGCCCGTTTAGGCTAACGGCTTGGCTTGGCTGCAGTCAGCAAGCCTACAGGCTAGTCTTGTGGACTACCAATTGCACGGTTGCTTACAAGGGTAGAAAAGTGCATTTCTTGTTTAGTGTTGATCTTGTGTCACATATGTGCATAGTAAGTCGCCGATGGGCCATCAAAATTATCAGGAGACCCTTTGGTGGCCTGTTGGAGGCATGACACTTGCAGTTCTTTTTTATAGACTCAATCACTTTTTCTCAGATGCCAGTGTGTACACGTGTAATGAATATCAGGTACAACGAAGGTATTTTCATGTCGTATGTGACTTCTTTATAAACAAGTTCAGCTGTATCAGCATAACTTCAAAGACAAACCATTTAAGATTGCATTGTTGAATTTTTAAGCTCGCCTGCTTTTGTTACTGGCTTGATCCACAGGCTTCAAAATGTGCACCTGTAAACAAAAGTATATGGACCATGGGTTTGAAGGAAAAAGTCAAATTCTTTTGTACCTTACTCGCACAGGCTGAAATTGACCACTGCAGTTCAAATTTTACCGCACGGAACACTATAGTGCACTCGTCAAATTTCAACTCTTGAATAAGTATACATTTTTTGAAAAACTTGTGGTCCGTACACTTCTGACTACAGGCGTACCTTTGGTATTTGGATTTACTTAGCATAAATCCAAATGCGAACAAGTCGGAAGCAACTAATAAGTGTCGTTGCATTTCCAAGTTTCCTGCATTTGTAACAATAGCTAAATCGATTCAGGCTCCAAGATGTGCATTTGGTGCTACACCATGCAAAAAAATCGGGTGCAGAGCAATTTAAATTCACCCTTTTTTGGCGCCATATTTCATAGCTCATAGCTTTTCTTTTTTTTTTCTTTTTTTCCCTGTTCTCGTTCCAATTTCTGCCTATGAAAACTTCCCAAAGTTGGAATTTGAAGAATACCACAGTTGAAACCGAAAAGGTTTAAAAATTTGGTGAGAACTACCAAAAAACTTTTGAATCACTGAGTATGGCAATTGTACTGTTTATCTAGCTTGTAGCGCAGTAGCCCCTCATTACAAGATAGTAATTATCTATTACAAATTTGCAGACCTTATTCCGTAGGAGCACTGTGAACAGACACTCAATAGCTGCATCAAGAATGATCCACGCCACAGACAAGCATAAATGTTTTGTGAAGTGTAAGCATGCAATATTCATGTAACAGTAGCCAAAATTAAATGCTCTGGCTAGAGTTGTTTCCCACTGTACAGAAATGCCCTGCATTGTTATGCCTACATTGATTGTATAAGTTGGCGTTGCTGCTGCGAAAATTGGGCTACGAAATAATCTCTCAATGACTGCATTTGTTTATATTTTAATCATTTTTTCCCCTAAGCTTGTTGCAAATAAAAAAAATCTTAAAATCATTGTCTTCATTATGATAATCGTATACAAGCTCTAAAAATGTGGCATTTTCACTATTGCATTTTACGACTGCCAACTCTTACATAAATGCAAACGATGAGAAGTGTACCTGTCATCGAATGTATTTGGGTGAATTTTGCCCTCTTGCCCGCCGTATTGATACATTAGAGTTGGTCGTAGTGCCCGACATCTCGACCATAACCCGAACGAGAGGAATTTCAGGCCACATTTAGTCCGCTAGATGTCTGGCAGTTCGGGCAAGGCAAAAGTTGGTGACAGACCGTGGACTGTCAACGTGCCTTGCCTGCCTCCCAATAACCCCGGACTTTCCTGCGGGATTCCTAGTGCACCATTAAAGCAATGTTTTGTTCAGCTGTCACCACCCCTCCCCCAAATTTGAGGGGATGGCTGTCTTGCCAAGTAAGCTGGTATTGAGACTGCCAAAGTTGGTGACTTGGTTGGCCGATCCTTGATACCAGCGCACAATGTGCATTCTTGCAAGGATTTGCAAGGGTCAGTTCTAGAACCAGTGCAGTGTCATAGACTCCGCACTCCTCATACGTTAACCAATAGAGCTAACCAACGAGTGTCCTTAGCAGGATATCTCAGCAGCTCTACCAGGAAGCTGAGGCCTGACTGACAACAATCCTCTAATGGTTTATGCGCAATTTCTATCTCCTACTCTATTATGAAGATGTCATTCCGAGTTAGGCCAGCACCTGGTACCCTGCCAAGTTTCATGGTGTTCTACTACGCCATTCTTATGTGGTGCGCATACATTAAGGAAAAGATTGTGACAAACGAACTTTCTCAGAGGTGTTTTGGTATCCACAATGTCTCTACAATTCTCTGTGTTTTGGGAATTTTATGCAGTGTATGGGGGACTAAGACCCAGATTGTATTTCTATGAGTTCACGCTTGCGGAAGTGCTGTAGCTGTCTCGGGCTAGTTGATGCATCACCTTAATGACAATACTTTTTGTGCTGGCAAATATTATGGATTGCCCTCACCCGCAAGGCACCGCGCAGCCCCTTATTGTGCTGACCACATCGTACAATGTTCTGTGCGCTTTCCCCGGATCTTTGGCATACCTGATTGGCTACGCACAATGTTCCATACCTTGTGTTCTCTGTGACAGCCCAGCAAGTGCTATAAATTGCTGGGAGACATTTACCTCAGGTTGTCCTTTTGCTAGCAACTCCCTCACCCACCCCCTGCAGATGCATATGCACACAACAAACAAGCAAACAACTTTTCGCTGGTACTCCAAAATGAGGTTTACTGGTTCTCGAGGTGGTTATGTGCAAGGACCTCCAGGCACGTGTTTCCGAGCTCCCAGCACTTGCGTTGAATGGAAGCTTCATTAGTGGGGACCCTTGCGCCTCGTAAATCAACTCTTGTTAGCCCCCCCCCATACGTCTTCAACTATCTTCCCTTTCTTGTTGTTTTTCATTCTATTGCATGGGCAAGCGAAGAAAAAGGTCTTTCAGGAAGACCTCTTTGTGCATCACAGTTTAGTGTTGAGTGTTCTGACAACTTCAACACAGAATTCCGTTTATTTTTTGGGTCTTGTCATCTGTTCAATCAGTCGTGGAGTATATGTGGCATGCGTATCTTGGAATGAGTGTGCACTGTTAATAATGTGTTTAAACATAAGCGATTTGATTAAAGAGAGGCTAGTAAGTGACTCTGGAAAGGACACGGGTCTAAAAGAAAAGTGGACCAGGAGAGGGGATCGTAGAAATACAAAAGAAGAGATTTGGATGAAAACGGCAAAATGGAAATACAAAATAGAATGCACAAAAAGCCCTTGGACTAAGCACGAGATTCTCCAGATCATGGAAGACACCTAAGTAGGGCACACCTGACATTTTCTACTTGTCTGTCTGCGTGTGTGTGTGTGTGTGTGTGTGTATTGTAAGAGAAGGAACAAGTCCTCTAAACCCTAGAGAAAAATAAATACCAACAAGTGTGGGGTGCCCTAAATGATTTGTTAAAATGCTTGTTTCTACGAACAAGTGTTGGTACCCTGGAGGTGGATGTGTCATGAGTG
This sequence comes from Dermacentor variabilis, assembly GCF_050947875.1. NCBI lineage: Eukaryota > Metazoa > Arthropoda > Arachnida > Ixodida > Ixodidae > Dermacentor > Dermacentor variabilis. The sequence goes on along the minus strand of NC_134578.1, from coordinate 14,696,098 downwards.
GTGACATTATTATGTGCTGGCTCACTCTATTCCCACGATCACTGCGACCAATGCACACAAGTGAAGCTGGAAGAAATGCGGGCAGCACTTCTGGTAATCTTTTTATGATCAGCGTTCCCCCACCTAGCCTTCTTGCTGCACATCAGCGAAATGTGTCATGACGTCAGGATAACATCAATAAGGCCGAGTGCAACATTTGTAGAACAAGTTTAGCACAAAATTAAAATACATTATAAATATTTGCCTACCATTATGCTTGCCAAGTCGCATGCTTTTAAATGGGCCCTTAACCACTTTTTATCAAAGTGGAGAAAGGCATTTGAAGTTAACAGACTAATTGAGAAATACTTTGCCACAAAAAGGACTTCAATGCATTCAGCAGAAGCAGAGTTATTGTCAATCAAACATGGCCTCCACTGTGCTCCCGTTTGTTCTTCAATGCCTTGCACTGTGAATTCTACAGTGGCGGGCCCACAACCTTCTAAATGTCACCGTGACGCGCAGTTGACATTTCCTTTTGAATGTTAACGTAGGCGCGACAAGTTCCGCCTGTGGTGCCTACGCCGTGCTAAACATAAGCCAAACGTGGTTGTCGTCAGTGAGCCGTAGTGCACTTAGCCAGTGGGCTCATGGCGTCACCCCACGACGGCCACGGTATCTACGCCACGTAGCCGACTGCAGCTTCAAGTGAGCTATCGGCCAATAGCAGCCATCCACTAGAGTGATGAAATAGTGCATCCGATGACGAAATAGTGCGTCTAGAAGAGAGGAATGACCGGGTCTTCTGTTGAAAAGAGAGCGTTTGATGGAAAAGTGACTTCGCGAACCGCTTGCGAGCTCCGCGCATTGCGTACGACAGCAAACTTTGGCTGAGATGTGCACAGCAGCGTATGCTACCCGTGGAATATGTTATTTCATCAAGCCCGAAGGGCGGTTGAGGGCCCCTTTGAGCATGAGAATGGTGTCGTGGAGTTTTTACAACTTAGGAAACGCGTGTCGTTACTTCTTTAACACACATTCCACCTGTGTTGCTGTAGGCACTTTGTGATGAACTGACAACAAAGTAAAAACATAGAAATACCTTTTTTTCCCCGTTTCTTTTATGCCAAGATGTTTGCATTCCTTACACCTGAAACAAATGCTTACCATAAACCTCTTTTAAATTAAAAAAAGATTTCCAAACTGCCCTTTTTTGACAGCGTGGAAATGTATTAAACAACACAGCAATGGCTGTCATTGTAGGTTTTGTGTACTTATATCTCGAAGCTAGTGCTAAGCACTAAGTTTTCAGTCCTGCCGTTGAAGCATGCCCCCTAAATACATTAGTTAAATGGTGAATTAGGGAATCTTTTAATTAATAATTCTGATTTCTGATTTGCAGTGTTCGTGTCAAGCCTGGTCAGTAGAAAATTTCTAGTATTTAGTAGTGCACTATTTGCTTTGTTTAGATCCCTGGCAGTCACTTTCCACACTTCTGTGCACATGGTCAGCTTGTTTTCCTTAGGCCTGTTGACGTTGCAAAGGTCTGTGTATGGTGGCCTTGAATGGTTAGCCCACTGCAATTCACTAACCACATTGCATTTAAATATCTAGCCTATCTCTAGTTTGTTCATTTAGTCATGGTGGCGTCCTCTGTACTTCCTTTTTTTTTTACATCAGTGCAGTGGCACCAGAGCGGCACAGTAGAAAGAAAATGGTTTTGAATGCGATGCACAAACTAAGCTGCTGCATTGAATAACGCAAATGCCATACTCATAAGGGCAGTTCTGCCATGCCGTGGAGGTCATGATTTGTTGGTGGGTGAAGTCTCTGAAATCTTTCTTAAGCTGTGCGAAACAGCTGGTGTTCACGTGAGCAGCAGCAGCTGTCAAAGCCGCTGCGTGAACATTCATTTGACGAACAATGGATGTATGCGTCGTTCGCCTCTAACATAATTTCCACGCGAACTCCTTCGTCCCTGCTGTACCGATTTAAGTGGAGACTTCGCCTGGGGGCTGGCTCTTGATTTCCCTATTCAGATACATGTGAAATGCAGAAATGCTTTCATTAGACAGCTGTTAGACCTGTTTGAATAGAGCTTGTGGCATTTGAAAGAGAAAGCTGGACTCTACCACCTCCAGACAGTCAAATTTTGAGTTAAGGCATCGCAGTTACAACTAAAATTTCAGAGGAATAGGTAAATTTCAGACTCAAGCATATATCTGACTTATGCATAACTCTGCACCAAACGTAGGTGTTGTGCTGCTGTAAATTGCACGCGGTTGTAGCAGCTTAGGTAGATGAATGCAATATATAAGTTTACGGATTCTGTTAGGTTGTTACAATATTTACAGAAGTCCTACTTGCAAATTAGTGGCATATTTGAAATCAATGTATAGTGCATTAAATTCTTCACTTTAGTGCAATTTACAGAATTGTGATATCGCTTGTTGCTGCTGAATTACCAAAGTTGTAAAGATTATCGAGTTCTTCAAAGCTTTTCTGTGTTTAACAATATTTGTTAAAACATCAACGACCTAAATAATAAAATATATTGCCGTCAATCGGTTGTTCCCAACTTTTTATTTTATGTGCAACAACCCTCACTAAATTTGCTGCAGTGTGTGCCAAGCAAAACAGTTTCTCTATTACCATGTGTTTAGGTAGCAGCTGCCAAAGTAAAGCTATCTCATAAGTCCTAACCCATTTATGGCAAATAAATCCCCACGATGGAGCTCCTTTAATGAAAGACGGAAATTGTTATCCTGAGTGTAACAAAAAGATTCAAAGGAAAGCCATATATGTTTCTCGGAAACTAATTTGCGTTTCTCAAACCCAGATGTCTGGGCTTATTTGTCTGGGTCCGAGAGTCCTGGTTTTCTGGGTTTCTCAGCCCAGGTTGGAGAACTTACATTTTTGGGGGTTTCTCAGGCTCACATTTCGGTACAAGTTTTTTGGGCTTTTCAGACCTGGTCCGAAAAATCCCGAGTTTCGTACAGGTTTCTGGGTTTCTCAGACTTGGGTGTTGTACGGGTTTTTCAGATACCTGTTTATAAGAAAACGCTACAGGCTTTGTTTTTAGTTTTGTGCTACCCTCCAGTGGATAACGACCTTTCCTTTTCATAATAAATTTGTTTATTTTTTGACACCCTTCCTCCTCGCTTCCAACCGCCTTTCCCGATTGGTTGGCAGGAAGGCGTGCATCCTGGCGGACGAACGCCTGCTCTTCCTGAAGGAGTTGGTCTCCTCAGTGCCCGATGTCCAAGGCGACGAGGAGCCCTACGAGGTACCTGTGCGGCCCAAACTTACCGGGTGAGCTACGTTTTACTGCATCAGCTGTCATGGGCTCTTGAAATGGTAAATTCATCATGTGCGCAACCCCCCTGATAACAGTGGGCTAACCAATGTTGTAGCCTTAAAGTTGCACTGACTTGGTGACCAATAATTGTGTCCGAAATTACCTTGCTTGTCCGAAGCGCGAGAAAAGTATATTCGTACACGCAAATGCTTTGTAGGATATCTATTTTTTTTCTCTTTACATTTGTGTTCCCATCCGTTATCAGTACTTGGAAGTAGTATGATACCGTTTGAAGCATTCCCTTGAGTGTAGCCCTGGATTTTTAGTGCATGTCGTGCATTCATTACTGAGGTTTCTTTTTTCATTGATGGAGAAATATAATTTTCCACTTCACCGAAGTAATTGCAACTTTCACTGAAGCCAGGAGAATCGCTCTTGTAAAACATGCGCATTGAGATTGCCGTCATGCGGAGAACCGGCGAAAATACAACACAAGTTGATGGTGGTTTTCTTTTTTCTTTTTTTTTTTTTTTTTTGCACAGTTTGGTTGCTCATTCAAGTGCTGCCATCTATAGAGAAGAGGGTGAAATAGTAGACGTGCACATTTGTGTGAGCGCCTGAAAGATGGTACAGCACATCCACCACGAAAAAGAATACATGTGTCATAAAAGCTTTCGCCGGGAAACTCTCAACAGCAGACCAGATTGGCCGTTCCCTCATGGCAAGTGGCTCCCAACACCGAACCGCAAAGAGTTAAGCAACCACTGACACAAAATTTGTCTTTCAAGTTATCAGTTTCCTTAATATGCCACATATATCTGTAAAGTCTGTTTCAGATTAATAAAGATACTGGGTTAAAGACAAAATGATCATTTTTGCTGACCAAACTTCCTAGCCGCAGCAGACATGCTAATGTGTCTAATACGGCATGTGGAAAGACAAAAAGACAGATGCCATTAGATGTATTATTGGAGAATTATTTTTATATTTAATGTTCTGGAAACTATACTGTGGCAGAGAGTGAACTGTATACGAGGTCGATCATTGCCAAACGGCGAGTTTAAAGACACACCATGCCTGATGAAACCTATTTGAACGTGTTTCCTACAAAAATTACCAGAAAGAAACCTGATGCGGTTGTTGTCCAACCACCATGGGAAATTCGGATCGAAAGCATGGATTTTTCTACGATTTTGGCATGGCTTCATCAAGAAAGCAAACTGCTGCTGCTTTTATTTGTGCTTCATGCATTTTACATGTGTTACATGAATGTTCATTGCATTCCATAGAACAGCGGAGTGTTTTATGTGTACAACTACTTCATTCTATTACGTGATCTCTAGTGCATAAGTGACCCTTGACACTTCAGAGTATGCGTGTCACTAGATCTGGATGGCTTTTGGGCAGTGACATTCACCATAGGTGACTATTTTAGATGTATTATTGGATAATTATTTTTACATTTAATGTTCTGGAAACTATACCGTGGCAGAGAGTGAACTGTATACGAGGTCGATCCTTGCCAAACGGCGAGTTTAAAGACACATTATTAGGTTAAGATGTGAACCCAGAGGACTGTTCGAAGCCAAAGGAACAAGGTTTAGTCAAATTCATGTACTACCCATCCCTCTCGTGCTCATTGAGGCAATCTACCCGCTGTGCACGTTGGCAGTAGTGGTAGATATTCCTCCAGTAATATTGGTATTAAATTCCATGTCGTGGAAAGCTGTTGAATGTGGTTGTTGGCAGAATAGTCGTACATTGGATTGTGCAAGAAAACATAGTGCCAAACGCAGGACAAAGAAAAAGAAGACGCGGGACCAGGTGTGCTTAGCGTTGCTCGTTCAATGTCACATTGTGGCGAGGGCACGAACACTGCTAGATCTGTAAGTTAAGAATCAAACTCTTTATCAGGCGAAATTGCGCTAGGAAAATAAACAGCACTTAAATCAACATGATAGCGACAAGCACAGTTGTCATTCGTTGAAATCGAAATTTGCAGGTGAAGTCCATCTACTATTTATGCATGACTCTTATATTCCAGCGTAATCGCAGGTGCTCGCATACATTCGAGAATGTATCATATTTACCGGACTCTAATGCACCCTCAATTGTAGCACGAACTTCAATCTTTATACATAAAACAAATGTAAAATGCAAAATACCCTTTCTTTTTCTGTCACCAGATCTTGATGGTTTTCATGACTTCAGGTTTTCGTGAATCAAGTCCTACGTGTTATATTCATACTTGTACATGTTACAGAAAGAAAAGTAATTGGTTACATTTGCCAATTACTGACACACAAAAGTAATTAAGAAATTACTCGAAAGTAATCGATTACTTCCATGTTACTTTCATCTAAACATTTATTACGATTGCACAGGTACAGTAAACTGAACAAGCTGGCCTGGCACTTTCAGTTGGTCCTCTGCAGCCCTTCGCAGATTGCTTATCTTCACTAACAGTTGCCTTTAAAAGGTTTCGTTGGTCATCTTTCCTCGTTTTTGTTGTGAAGACAAGTGGCACCGAAAACTCGCTCAATGTGTGCGCTGGCGGGTAGGGTGGGTTTGAAACACAGGGACATCTTGCGCAGAAGATCGTTGTTATTCAGCGTCTGGGTTCTCCGTGAAGTGCAGTGCTTTGTTGTTGCTGGGACTTGGAAAAAGAATGCTGCCGGTTGGGGGCGGTGAAAAGCTGAAAGAAAAGTTATCCGTATTTTATTTCCTGACATTATTGTCCTAAGTGGGCCTAAGCTATCGACACATACCAGCAGCAGTTCAGTTTGTCAGCCTGTTAAGATCGGGAAATAAATACTGAGCCCTCGGGTTTGCCTGTCTGAAAGTGTGCGTCCGCATGGCTGCTACTTGGCACGATATCAAGCATTCTAATGTAGTTCTCACCAAATTCAGGTTCTCAATGCTGCGTCACCTGTTACAGCATATCTCACCAATAAAGTAACTGGTTACATGTAATTGGTTACTGAAGGAGGTAATTGAATTACGGTGCATGTTATCGAGTAAACAATGTGATCATTAAAATTACAACACAAGAAAATTTAATTGATTGCGAGTCATAAATTACATGTAGTCCATTATGTAGAAGTCTGGTAGTATATTACCTGACACTCCCTATTTGGTCTCTGTTTCGCAGTGTCCGAAAGCTGCGTGCTAAGAATGGAAGCACCGACGTACCGGGACCCAGTCACTCCACCGCGGAGGAGACGGACAGTGCCGAAGACGAGGAGGACGACTACTTGGAAGAGGTTGGTGTTGTGCGCACTCTACCTTTCTTTAGTCTCTCTGTCTAGCTTTTCGCCGAGTCAATAAAGTCAACGACCAATTTTCCGGATGCCCAATTTTTCGAACTTGCCTTTGCCATGACCACAGGTAGGCGTTACCGAAGCCACCACCACTGTCATGTTGATTATCTCAACATGGCAACAGTGAAGCACACCAAGAGTGGGAAGGGGCAATTGTCACAAGACAATATGTATTCCTTAATAATACATGCATGCCTAGTAAGTGTACTGGCAGCCCTTCAGGGCTATTTCAGACGCGCCTGTGGGGATTTGAACCCTTGGTGGCATGTAAGAGGCATGCATGAATTATTTTTTGGTCGTAGGCAGTCCGACATTGACTGTATTTCACTGGCTCACAGAAAGTGCTGAAGCAGTGATCGCTCAGCCTGTTCATGTTTCGTGTGCATCCAAGGAGAGCATTGCAAGCCTCCGATTTCATGCAATGCTTGTTGCTAAACACCAGCACGAGTGAACGTTTTGGTTTTTTTACTGTTTAGCAGCATCGGCTCGCATATGGCAGCCAGCGTTGCAAGAAATTGTAAATCGTTGTAAGTCATTGTAATCACAATTGTAAGTCATTACATTGTGAGCCACACCTACCTTTTCTTTTTCTGCTACCTGGCACATTACCATTGGCAGATTTAGGGAGGTTACATATGATGATCGGTGACATTGCAGGCAGTGCCTCTTACCACAGCATCTGTGCACGTGACCTTGACTCTCTAGCTGGAAGCGGGGCTCCCTCGAGAGAAAGCGTGTGCGAGCTGCTGTTCAGATATTCTTGCATCTTGCAGCTGCTTGATACTGTGCGAATGGGATTGTCCCCGTGTAATCAATGCGCCCCGCTTGTCTGCTTGCAGTGCTCAAACTTCCCGAAGGGGCCCTTTAAACAGTGGCCAGTGCTCCCATTAATTAAGAGAATGTGCAGCATGTAAAAGCACACCTGCAAGTTATGAAAAAAAGGGGTATCTTAATGCTACACCGTTTCTCATTTTTTTTAGGATTCATTTTTTGTCCTGCGTATCGAGGCCTGTAACCTCAAATGCTACTTGTGCAGGAGACGGACGACGGGAGCAGTGAAAACACAGCCGAGGCCCTGTGTCCGCCAGTCTATCAGGGCGTTCGGAATGCTGCCTACGGCCACCCCCCAACGTGAGCATCCTCTCTCTCGAGTGTTTTAAGAAATCAAGCAGGGCACACGAGGCGACGCGGCGTTCTATGTCTGCACCATTCCTGCAGAAGACGCAGCTTGTCTCGTTTGCAGAGGAGACAAGCTGTGTCTTCTGCAACTGCCTCACATGGCACTTTTCTGGCATCAGGGGCAGTTTAGCCTGCACAGAACACTTGTCTGCCTGGAAGCCTACTCTGAAGTGCCGGTAACGAAGTGAAAAAAAATTATAGGTACCAAAGCTGCTCTCGAAGCCTGCTGGCTAGTTGACGTGTCATTAACATACAGGTATCTGGTGCAGAAGTTACTAAAAATACACAGCATAGATGGGAACAATGTACATGCAAGAAGTAAAAATAACACATTTTATTGTCAGCATGGTTTCAATGGGGCAGCAAGGGCAAAAATGGAAACACAGAAGAAATATCCTCACTTCAAATGTGTAAGGATTTGGCACAATTGCATGATATAAGGGAGCATGAAGTTATAGAAGCATGCAGGAGGGGGGAGGAGGGCGTAATCATGGAGCATTCGTCAGTAGTCCTGACGAATGCAGTGGTCATTATAGAAAAGAAACGAAAAATGAAGTCATGAAAAGATAACACTATGTTGATGCATGCTGCAATTGCATTGATCTTGTCTAAACTATGGCTTAATACTATGGCTGAAAATGCTCTGCAGATAATGTGGACGTCAGAGCTCTTTTTTTTTTTCCGCCTCGTTTGGACTGCGTCAGCAACGTACAACAGCTGTTGGGCTGTACCTACTGTGTGTACATCATTTTAGTTTGTGTCTTCTGTGTTTCTAATTTTTGCAGCATAAGCAAATATGTTATGTGTAGCTAATGAATGCACTGTTTTGTCGCGTACTCTAAAAAAATTTCTTTTAATTAAAAAAAAGTCACAAGGACAGTTTATCAAACAGCTTTCTGGACAATACCTTTCTTCTTACTTGGCATCCTCCCCTAGCAGCGCATCCATCTCACAAAAGCTAGCGTTTGTGAAATATCCTGAAATTTCAGTGTAGAACTGGATCTCCAAAGTTTCAGAATGTTAGTAGACAGTTTTAGTTTAGCGTACGCTATGCCATTGTGTACGCTTTTATAAAACAGCAGGTCGTCACTGCACATGCGCAGAATGCTAAATGACCCATAGCGTATAGCGTATGCATACTATTTCTCAGATTTAGCGTTAGCATCTTTGCGTGGTTTGCGTAGTTTGCGTGAAACGTGGCGCCGTTCCCGGCTGCCCACTTCGAATTGAATTTGGTGTTGCATTTGTGAAATGCGCTTCGTTCATAGCAAATGACTGTGTAGACGGCTTTCGCTTAGTCTCAGGCCGCTTCGACGACAGAGTATTATGGATAAACTTGTGGTGTTTTCGAGATAGCTTCTCGTTTCAAATGAGTCGACGCCTAACGAAAGAAAGGAAGGATGTTATGATCATTCCCTTTGCAACGGGGCGGTGTGTTGCACCACCAAGCTCTTGCTATTGTTCTGCCTTGGTTTAAGAAAAGAAAAAGAACACGATGAACTCCCACAACCCAATTTCCTGACCCTCTATTGTGAACTTTCCTTTTGTACGTCTCCGTTTTTTGTCGTTTTCCTACTTCCACCAATATTCCAATCTCCTCTTACTTCAGAAACATTTGAGATGTCAGCGCCACCTATCGCTACAGTTGGGAGATAGCCGCAACAACAGCATACAGCCTCTGAGATTTGAAGATCTCGGAGGCCAACTAAAACTGTCTAGTAAAATGTTGTTTACGGTATGTCGTTTTGGTGTAGAATGTATGATTGTCGAATCCTTCATGGCAGGATGGATCAACTGACAGGAGCTACAAAGAGGCACCAATTCGAAACTTCTTAGTGCCTAAATTCAGTAACAAACATACTTCTTTGCATAAGAGTAGCAAGAGATCTGTGCTTGCTCACAGGCAGAGAAATGCAGGTGACATGAAAGCACACAAACAATAAAGATTTCTTACTTCCTGAAGAATTCTGTGTCCCTCATCACGATCACTAGCATGCAAATATATACAGTGAAACCTCAGTATAGTAAGTGTAGGTGTTAGGAATTATCAGATGGAAAGAAGTGAATATAAAATGTTTCTCACAAATGTCATCATGTAACGAATAATTGCTTAGAACAAATATAAAGAAGGTATTTTCACTTCAAATGCAACTTTGTAAAAAGGTTCGACTGTGTTTGTGCCAGCACCCATCAGGTCTTTGCTGCACTGCATCATTTGTCTTTTGCATCGCATAGCCATAAAGAACAGCATGAGTTCACACACATTGACGTCTTACTATAGTATTTATCGTACTGTAATTGAATCAAACGCTTCAGTGATGAAAGCTGAGACAGTGGGGCATTTTGCTTCGACGCACTCCAAAAATGATTTGCTTTATTAATGTACTCCTTCACTGCACTTTTTTCTTGTGCCTCGCCACTCACTCTGCAACATTCTTTGCAGATTTCCACCTGCCATCCAACACCTACCCCAGTTCCCAGCAAACTTCATGGCCAGCTCAGCAGCAAACCTCATGGCAAGCTCAGCAGCAAACATCATGGCCAGTTCAGCAGCAGCGAAGCCAGACGATGACTATGATTCTTGAGGACTTGATAGAACTTCAACATACACACACACATACACACACAAAGAAAAGAAAAAGAGCGGATGTGATATGCAACCAACCTCATTCACAAGCCCTGGGGTGACTGAAGTGCTTCGTGTGGCTTTCAACACTTTGAGTCACCAGCTGATAAGACTGACTAGAATGATAAGTGGAGTGATCAGTACAGCTTCAATTTTTCCACAATGGGGCGTGAAGCAGCCTACTTGTTCATTGCCTTGAAATCAAGTTCAGGGTGTTTGCGCTTTCCTTGAAAAATCCAAGGATGAAGGAGACGAAAAGCAAGCCAAGCCAAGGCACACAGAAAACTGGAACAGCTTGTGACGAAACATCCAGTGCTCTTGGCATAGCATTTCTGCCAATTTGTGCAAATCCTGTCCAAAGCTCAATGTGACACCAGTGCAGCACTAGAGTGGTCACTTGCTTTGCAGCAAGACTTATGGCAACAATACAAATATAAGTGTTTGGTGACAAAGCCTAGATTGTTCATAAGCATCAGCATTTCACCGGTCCCGTCTTACGACTGGGACTCTGCACCGAAACTGTGCGAAGCCTTCAGATGTACCTACAGAGCATGCCATACGCTCCGCATAAAGCATACCCTCACTGTACCCAGCCCCTGTTTTCCCTATCTCCCTTTCACATCGCCCTCCCAAGAGTGTTCATTCATTTGTGTCACCCACGTCATCGTTGTCAAGTCGTGATGTCCCAGAAGATGCACGTCTGCGTCTGCCACTGAAGCATCCCCTCGAGGTTGTGTTGTACATAGGCGGCCCCTTCCTTCCACGTTGTCTGTCAGGTGTGACGTAGTAACTTAAGTTGAACATAAAATGTTTGCTAATAAAATTGATTTTTTTATACTTGTGGGTCTAGCTTCTTGCTTGCCGTGACCATTTGGGGAGTGACACATACATGCAGCGAAACATCCTCATACACTGAGACCAACCCACCATGTTGGGTTTGAGGCTGCGGCATTCTCCTGCCGAGTGCCAGGTTGTGGGATCGATTCGCAGCCATGGCGACTGCATTCAAATGCAGGCGGAATTCACTAGTGCTTGTGAACTATTTAATGTGCCCTTTGGGTGCACATTAAAGGGACAGTAAGAAAAAGGATTCTTTAATATGTAACGATAAATATGTAGAGAGAAAAGTATGTAAAGGTATGCAAATTATGCATATACAATAATAAACGAGCCCCCCTTCCCGTGAGAGGAAGCTTGGTGCTATATCACATCATGGATATTGACAGCGTTTACCCAATTAAAGCCAACTTAAAAACCAGTGAAAAATTGTGCAGCAACTGTCAAAGATGATTCTCAAGTTTGGGGATAGCATAAACGATTGCACATGATATGCTGAATTGGTGCGCAGGCAGCTGGGATAATGTTACTGCAGCCAAGCGGCGCTGGTGCAGGTACAGCTGGCTTCATGGCATTGTGCCATATGTGGCAACGTCTTGTGATAAGCAAGCGACCCTCTCACCTCCCCCATGTTCCCATCACGCTCTCGTTATCCCATCACTCCCCTCAGCTGCTGTTTGGTTAGATGAGGAGACGTCCACGAAAACTTCACAGCAGAGACAAAGAGAGCGATCAGTTTAAAAGGAGTGCATTTTGAAGGCACTGAAGACGGAACCAAAGTTGGTCAAACAGTCGGTTTGGAACATGGTTCCCTCCGCACACCAGCCCGACGATCTACCCATTAGACCATGGACTACCCAGTTACCCAAGTTAGCAGGAGAATGGTTAGAAACATAGAAACATACCGGAAAGCATGTGAAGTACCTGAACAATGCTAATCGCATTAATAATTTTGCTAGAATACATATTTTATTAACCTAAGCTGGTTTAATGTTTCAGTTTAGTGTACATTAAAGAACCCATGGCAGTCAGAACCACTAAGTGAAAACACAAGGTCCTGGTCAGTATTAGCGTGAGGACCTTGACTGCTACAACTACAGCATCTCTCATAGCCACAGTGTTGTTTTGATGTCAAACTGCATCAACTAAGTAATGTACAGAGACCAACTAGCCCAAACTTCTAGATTGCTATAAGGGTGACAAATGCTCTGCAAAATGTCTGAGCAAGAACTCCTGCATGAGCTAGCCAAAGCTGAGCTGCAGTCAAAATGAAATGCCAATTCAGCATGGAGTGATGCTAGTCTAAAGCCATGGTACAGAAAATGAGGCGCGTGAGAACTAAGAAAACAGGCGTTGGAATTAAAGCACGGTGCAGAGTATCCGATATTCTGGTTGAGCTGAGTTGCACATCTCGTTTGTGATGCATAGAAAGCTGGTGGTGCGCCAGGGTAACAATGGTTGCCAAGTGGCAGAGGACTAGTTAAAGGATTAGCAAATCTGCTGTTATCTGCAGGCACAGGATTAAATTGGCTGAAGCAGTCACTACGCCGGCCGTTGGTCCTGTACTATAGACATTTTCCTATGTATGATTAGCTACGGGGACCGGAATCAGTTAACACACTTACATAACGTCAAAGAAGGCTCCCGGGATGTTGGGCTACACGATTCCATGCTTTATCTTATTTCCTGCTTATCTGTTGATTCATGTGTGTAAGCTAGTTCATGTGCTTCCAAAGTATACACAAACTGTCGGCCACGATCAAAAATCTCGGTGCCCTTCCACCCTGCGAAGATGGATTACCAGCAAAGCTGTGTAATATGGGCCTTTTAGTGGCGAACTGCTCCTCCGCCGCGGGTCGGCCAGCATCGCACCATCTTCAGAATCGGCCCACGTATGGGGAGTGCTTAACGCCTGCTTCACCTCCGCCGTGGGTCGGCCCGGCATTGCACTATCTTGGGGATCGGCCCACGTGTGGGGAGCGCTTAACGCCTGCTTCACCTCCGCCGTGGGTCGGCCCGGCATTGCACTAACTTGGGGATCGGCCCACGTGTGGGGAGTGATTAACGCCTGCTTCACCTCCGCCGTGGGTCGGCCCGGCATTGCACTAACTTGGGGATCGGTCCACTTATGGGGAGTGCTTAACGCCTGCTTCACCTCCGCCGTGGGTCGGCCCGGCATTGCACTATCTTGGGGATCGGCCCACGTGTGGGGAGCGCTTAACGCCTGCTTCACCTCCGCCGTGGGTCGGCCCGGCATTGCACTAACTTGGGGATCGGCCCACGTGTGGGGAGTGATTAACGCCTGCTTCACCTCCGCCGTGGGTCGGCCCGGCATTGCACTAACTTGGGGATCGGTCCACTTATGGGGAGCGCTTAACGCCTGCTTCACCTCCGCCGTGGGTCGGCCCGGCATTGCACTATCTTGGGGATCGGCCCACGTGTGGGGAGCGCTTAACGCCTGCTTCACCTCCGCCGTGGGTCGGCCCGGCATTGCACTATCTTGGGGATCGGTCCACTTATGGGGAGCGCTTAACGCCTGCTTCACCTCCGCCGTGGGTCGGCCCGGCATTGCACTATCTTGGGGATCGGCCCACGTGTGGGGAGCGCTTAACGCCTGCTTCACCTCCGCCGTGGGTCGGCCCGGCATTGCACTATCTTGGGGATCGGTCCACTTATGGGGAGCGCTTAACGCCTGCTTCACCTCCGCCGTGGGTCGGCCCGGCATTGCACTATCTTGGGGATCGGCCCACGTGTGGGGAGCGCTTAACGCCTGCTTCACCTCCGCCGTGGGTCGGCCCGGCATTGCACTAACTTGGGGATCGGCCCACGTGTGGGGAGTGATTAACGCCTGCTTCACCTCCGCCGTGGGTCGGCCCGGCATTGCACTAACTTGGGGATCGGTCCACTTATGGGGAGCGCTTAACGCCTGCTTCACCTCCGCCGTGGGTCGGCCCGGCATTGCACTATCTTGGGGATCGGCCCACGTGTGGGGAGCGCTTAACGCCTGCTTCACCTCCGCCGTGGGTCGGCCCGGCATTGCACTATCTTGGGGATCGGTCCACTTATGGGGAGCGCTTAACGCCTGCTTCACCTCCGCCGTGGGTCGGCCCGGCATTGCACTATCTTGGGGATCGGTCCACTTATGGGGAGCGCTTAACGCCTGCTTCACCTCCGCCGTGGGTCGGCCCGGCATTGCACTAACTTGGGGATCGGTCCACTTATGGGGAGCGCTTAACGCCTGCTTCACCTCCGCCGTGGGTCGGCCCGGCATTGCACTATCTTGGGGATCGGCCCACGTGTGGGGAGCGCTTAACGCCTGCTTCACCTCCGCCGTGGGTCGGCCCGGCATTGCACTATCTTGGGGATCGGTCCACTTATGGGGAGCGCTTAACGCCTGCTTCACCTCCGCCGTGGGTCGGCCCGGCATTGCACTATCTTGGGGATCGGCCCACGTGTGGGGAGCGCTTAACGCCTGCTTCACCTCCGCCGTGGGTCGGCCCGGCATTGCACTAACTTGGGGATCGGCCCACGTGTGGGGAGTGATTAACGCCTGCTTCACCTCCGCCGTGGGTCGGCCCGGCATTGCACTAACTTGGGGATCGGTCCACTTATGGGGAGCGCTTAACGCCTGCTTCACCTCCGCCGTGGGTCGGCCCGGCATTGCACTATCTTGGGGATCGGCCCACGTGTGGGGAGCGCTTAACGCCTGCTTCACCTCCGCCGTGGGTCGGCCCGCCATTGCACTAGCTTCGGGATCGACGCACGTATGGGGTGTTTCTTGCTTACCGCACCAACAAAGATACGAAAATTTTCTTGGACGGTAGAGGTGTACAGATTCTCTATAGAACTTTTCGGTACCTTTACGATAGTGGAATGCACCATGGCCATGACCAGGCTGCAGGCCCGAGAGAGAGAGACAGACGGAGAAGCGTTTATTAGCTGAAAAAAAGTACACATATTAAAAAAAAGCTCCGGCACTCTTGCATGTGAGAGCAGGCAGTGGAGAACCAGCAGTCAATATCTCAAAGGCATATTTCTGAAGTGTTTTCTTTATTCCTTTGCTAGGAAACACACCCGCAACAATGCCAATCGGTTTTTCGGTGTACAGGGGGCGCCCCACAATAGTCCGCTTCGATCAGGTTTACTCTACTTTGCTGTCTATGTGCAGCCATTGGTGCAGCTGTCTGTCACGTGGATGCCATTATGAGAAGGGTCGGCATTTGATTCATTTGGTCGCCGGCTGTTGCTGCTAGCTGAAACACCTTCCTACTGCGCTGCAGTCTCGTGTGCGGACGCCACCCCTACGTTCACGGAGATCAGCGGCAACCCTTTATTTGTTGGTGGAGTCGCCAAGGTACGCACTGCAGTGATCATCTCTAGCACAACGTATAACACCGGTGCGAGTTGCTTCGCCTTCGTGTGCTAGAAGGCGCTGACGACGCAGCAGAGGCCGCTGCTTCACAAAGCATTGGCTTGCGCGGTTAAATACAGATGCATGATGTGGGCCTTAAGCTCGCCCTTGACTCTTGAACTAGATCGCATTCACGGCCATTCTTGGCATGTCCGTGACACGTTCATGTGCTTGTTCAGCCACGTTTGCCGCAACGTGGAAGTGCGTACGTTGTTCTGTTTGTCAGTGTGTGCTGGCCAGGTGACTGCACGTCATCGACTCTTGATCGTTAGACTTGACTGGTGAGGTGTTCCGGAGCGCTTGACGTTAATTCTATTGAACATGCGGTTTTGTAGAGCGAGTTCCGATGGCGTCAACCGAAGAGAAAGTGATCCTAGTGACCGGCGGAACGGGCCTCGTCGGAAAGGCCATCGAGACCGTTGTGAACGAAGAAAAAAAGAGCGGAGAGCGGTGGGTGTTCGTCTCTTCGAAAGACGCCGATCTCACGTAAGTTGATGTCTTATCTGACGTATGCAAACGAAAGCTCCGTTTGTTCGAGCGAGCGGGTGGGTATCGATAAAACCTTCTGGGTGAGGCGTAAACAAGTCGCCTTGGTCGTGCTGCCAGCTTTGGCCTTCATTCTAATCGGCTGAGCACTCTGTGCTGGAAACGGGACTTGTCTGCAGCGCCATCATATTATTTATCAGCTTTGCTGTTGTGCGCGAGTGCCGCGTTCTATTTGACCTGATAAGTTTTCTGGAGTTATAGACGAGTATGTGTCAATAACGCATGGCCTTTCTGTACCCATGTGTGACATTTTGTGGCATCCGAGCTGTGAAACATCGTGGATCGTTCAAATATTACAGCCCCCCTACGGCATTGCCGGTTCTGTGTCGTAGTGGGCAATAACGCTGACGTCACAGTAACTACCAATAGGCAGACTGCAGAGCGTGACGTCACAAAGTTGATGCGGCGCTGCCGTCGATTTCATGCTGACAAAAAAGAAAAATCTTTGCTGGTGTGAATTCTTTTTCTTGCCTTTACTGGCGTAATGACGTGAAAAGCAGGTTACGTATACAAACGTTACATTTACAAATGTTACTTCATAAAGATTAAACGAGTAGGGAAACCTATTGGCCCGAGTTTTGTTAGTCACAGCCACCACATGAAGTTCAGAGAAGCATAGGGGAAGTTAATCAGTTTTATTTGAAATTTGGAAATTGTAAGCATAAAGGGCAATGTCGTTGGGCAGAAAAAACAACTTGCCACTGGTGGTAGCCGAACCCACAAGTTCTGCATTACGCATGCTTTGCACTACAAATTGTGCTACCGCATTGGCTGTTCCCAGATCCACATTCCTATGCATTTTTGTATGTGTACAGGACTTAAGCTGACAAATCTTATACCGGTGTCACACGTACACTCGTGATCGCGATCGATCTGAATCGAAATTCTCGGCTGCGATTGGCTCTCTAGCGCATATTGTGCAAAGGAGCCAATCATGACCGAGAAATTTCATCCGGATTGGGCTTGATCGCGATCAAAAGTGCGCCATGTGACATCCGTATTACCCAGTGCCACTCAGATCGTTGTTTGAAGGGGTGAGGTCCAAGAAGAACGTCAAAGTGGTTGTCTGTCCCGTTTTGCATATACTGTGCCTGTTTGTTTATAAATATGGACACAACATATCAAGAACCATGATGAAGTGGAAATGAAATTGGGTCACATTATCATCGTTACCCAAGAAGCTTTGGAGTGCTGCATTGATTTGTGAATTATGGACCTTTCTGCATGCTGCGAAAAGATGCTTCATTTAGTGATTACTCCTGATTGGCTGTGCAAAGAAAATATTCTGCCTATTGTCCCTTGTTTCTTCTTTTAAAGGAGCAAGCAAGCAACAGAGGCCCTTTTTGCCAAGCACAAGCCCACACATGTCATTCACTTAGCAGCCATGGTTGGTGGTCTCTTCCGGAATATGAAGTACAACCTCGACTTCTTGGTCAGTGACTTGCTTTTTCAATCTCTTTAACCTTTTGCGATCATTTTCGCAAATCTGCATCTCTGGTAGAGTTCCCTATAATAAGACACAGCCATTAGGTGTTCCCACAATAATCATTTTCATGACACATTAGAAGAAGGAACACTGGATAAGACAAAAAGAAATTGTTGCTAAGTCTTGATGCTAAAGAAGACAAGGTTGACATACTACACGCTGGTTTAACGATTTGATGACTAAATGTTGATTACATCTCTCTGTCTCTTTCTGTCTTTTTTTTCATGTTTATTCATACTGTATTTCACGCACAATTAAATTGAACCTTAGAACAGTTAGCTGTTGGGTTAGTTGGTTTGACATTACTATATCTTGCAAAGGGGAGTGCCAACGTGTTGCGGAGTAAAGGAGACCAAGGCAGTAGAGACGCTCACTTGCGAGTAAGTGAGAAACAGACCACCAGGAGCATTTTTGCACATGCGGTGACATTGAATATTTTGAATAAAAATTTTAAAAGATCGCCTGACACACTAGCAGACATCACTACACAAAAATGACAAACTAGTGTAGGTCGCAGCAACATCAGCACGTGCAAATGGCTTAAAAGAAACCATTCCAAAAACACGTGTCAGAGGAAGGGGGAAGAGGGGCACGTAGAATGCATATATAGTGATGTCTGCTCATGTGTCAGGCAATCCTTTCAAATCTTGTTCAAAATATTCGATGTCAGCACATGTGCAAAAATGCTGCTGGTGGTCTGTTTCTCAACATAAACTCGCAAGTGAGTGTCTCTACTGCCTTGGTCTCCTTTTTTTTTGCAACACTTCCGCGCTCCCCTTTGCAAGATATAACATCGACCTTGTCTTCTTTAGTATTTACACTTGGTTGACACTCTTTTAAGCCTTTCTTTCTTTATTTTTTTGAAGTAGTTACCAGCTAGGCAGATTGGAGATATGCCAAACCCATGTTAAGTCATCAAAAAAAACCGTGTCTTCAAAACATGCAAACTGAGCGGGGGCGTGTGGGAACATATGGGATAACCCCGCAGGCTTGTGTAAGTTAGCGCATGCTCGGTGGGTGGCGCTAGCACTAAGACATTGCACCTTTTATTAGCTTTGGGTGTTTATGGCTAATTATACTCCTTTTTGACACTCCTGATACTCTTCCTTAGTTGCTGACTATTGCTACGTGTTCTCGGCACGGAGAGGCATCATTTGATACCATTTTCATGTTCATACAACACATACAACTCGCCTAACTGACCATTCCTTTTTTCTGGAAGTGGTTACAAGATAGTAAGATGTCGGGTATACATACCAAACTCATGTGACATCAGCAAAGAAGACATCGTCTTCAATATTGCAGACAAGGAAGCAGAGAAGGTATCGCACTGCTGCACATGCCACTAGAATTCAATAAGAAAGAACACCTGTATCCCCTTTAGGCATCAATTCAGTCTTGAAAATATGTGGCACGTTCAAAGAGTTCCTGCTGTGCTCCAACTGAGTCTACAGCAATGTTGAGCCTTCTTGAGATTGAAGACAAAAAAAGCTTGCCTCAGACAAATGTTCAGTTTCTCCCAGAGCAATCTGAGGAGTCTTGTGACCAGAATTTTAGATCTTGCTCATGCTTCCAACTTGTACATGAGAGCACCTCTGAATTCTCTGACTGAACTGAGTGAATGTGTCCAGAGCGCTCGATTTTGGCCTGCGGAATGCAAATTATGCCAACAGAGTGTTCAAATGCAACCAGTTAAATGCACCAATAGTTTCAACACCTTTCTTGCATCTTCATAATTGGCATAGCACAACAGAGGAAAACAAGAATTTTTCATTCTTGATCAATCCGTCAATTTTCAGTCAATCAATTTTATCAATACATTCCAGTGCATTTTCTGGAGTGTGGGCTCTTCAAACCATGGCTTGCCAGACTCAATTCTGTACACATGCTGCCCAATGTATTCGTAACGCAGATACCTGCCTAACACGTTGGTCTTATTTTTTTTAATGTAAAGCGCAAGGAATGGCTGAAGTTGCATATTAGCCTCTTTTCCTGTGACAGTGAAGAAGTGTCCATTACCTCGGCTAAAATTGTTTTCGTTGTTCCTGTTAACAATGGTCCTTCTCATACAATGTGCAAGACATGGTTAGAAGTGTCGGGAATGTTCAAAAAGGGGTCAATGTGTCTTATCTTGTTTCCTGCAGAGGAAGAACATCCTGATAAACGACAATGTTCTGCACACGAGCTTCGAAGCGGGCGTTCAGAAGGTTGTCTCCTGTCTTTCCACCTGCATATTCCCGGACAAAACAACGTACCCCATCGACGAGACTATGGTAAGTCAGTTGGGCGCAGTGCAGTGGAACCGTAAAGGGCAACGTGAGTGGCGAGATGGGCTTGTTGGCTGTTCTTCTTGAAACGAGAGAGATGTAGCATGGACAGGGAAGGACACAAGAAGGCACAAAAGAATACACACACATGTAGCGCTTCTGCAGCAACAGTCCTTATTTTCAAAACCAAGCCCCATACTATATACCTCACGCGCACTACGATACAGATCATATGGAAGCAAACAAGCTCTGACGGAGAAAAAAGGTAGCCAAAAGACAGCATTACTACCTCTTGCATAGGAAATCCAACTCTTTAGGCGACAGCGCTCTCGACGCCTTGCTTATGCATGATTCACCAAGTGCTCCGTGTAAGGCCGGATAGCCAGCTACCTGCAAGCTGATTCGTGTAACATCGGTTACCACAGTGCAAGGGATCTGCACTACTTTTATTTCAACTTATTTCAAAAACTGCAAGCCAATGTTTGCAGTAAGCAGGAGGGGTTACATAAAATATGCAAGCAAATCATAGAGAAAAGCTGGGACGGAAAAAGTAAGCTGCCAAATTAAACACAGTAATGGAAAAACAGTAAAACCAAGAGATGTGCCACTTCAGTCATTCTGTGAAATTGTCCACTTCATTAATAATGCTTGGTGATAACGGCTTAAAATCTATTTATCACATAATGAAGAAACTGCCTGTACAAACATTGATTTTTGCAAAACACTGTAAGTAAATAGTGCTGGTGGCAGCAGAGAGGTCTATTCACAAGACAAGAGGATTCAAGCACTTGGGGGCGTCCGGTTAAATTTTGTCTAATAAGGTAAGAGGATTGTAAAGAAAGGCAAGAGGATTACCAGAGGTTAAGTTTCAGTTAATAGTGCTGGAATTTTCACACAAAGGACAATAAAAAAAAGTAGACATGCACGAACACATATGCAAAATTTCAACTGTTTCAACTACAGGTGCATGTCACATAAATAAGACAAAAGAGTGGCAGAAAGTATGGCAGATAAAAACAACAAATTCAGGAGAATGAATTGGAAGGCTGCTTCCCCATTCTTGTCATTGTGATTTCAGAATTGTTCACATGACTTTCATCTCCTACTTGCATTTCTTGTTTTGAGGCGAAAAGCTTCACTGCACTAGTCAACACCGCGCGAGCCGACGTATGTCGGAATTGGCTTCGTAAGCGTGTTCGGAGTCGGCGCAGGTGGCCACTGCCGCGCGCTGTGCGTCATCGTTTGACGTTCGCCACAAGCGCGTGTTTACCGCCTAGGCCGACTATATAACCGCTTGCCAGAGAATAGGCATGCGCATTCGACATGGAAGGAGAAGAGAGTGATACTACTGATACAGAGAGCTGTGTTTATGGCTGTACAGAAATCGCAAGACAATGTGCCCAACAATGATGAATAAAAAAGTTTAATACTGCATAACTTATGGTATATATCATTGATAAGCAATTTGCATAACTACACAAGGCACACGTGTAGCATAACCATAACCAAAGCATATCCATAAGTGAAACTGTAAGCATAACCATAGGATAAATCATAAAGCATATCCATAGGCTAAATTATAAAGCATAACCATAAGCTAAACCGTAAGCCTAACCATAGGCTACACCATAAAGCATAACCATAATCTAAACCATAAGCATCACCGAACCTTTTCGCTTCGAGATATCCAGGCTTAAACTTAGCTAAGCCCCAGCCAATTTTTTACTTAGTCTGTCACCCTCGCTTGTCTTACGTATGTGAAGTGCGCCTGTGAGCAATAAACAGTTGGAAGTTTGTGCACATGTCGCCCTTCCTTTATTGTGCTCTGTGTAGAAATTCCAGCGCATTTGACCAAACAAACCTATATGAACTAGCCCCAATTGATGCCTCATTAGACATCACCTGCTGGGCAAATTTCTGAAGTGGGATTTTTTTTTCACTACTCTGAATGAATAAGTATGTGGTCTTTTGTTGTTGTTTACTACATTAATTCTTAAAACATCTGACTTTATTCCTTTCTTTTGCTGCGCTGTCATGTTGTTTCTTTTTCTTTCTTTTTTTCGGCATAGAAAACATTTTTATTTTTTTTTTCAGACGCTGAGCTTTACGAATACGACTGTTTGTTCAGGTCGTTTGTTAATTTTTATCATTTCGGCTCTTTTTTTGTTGCTTTTTTTGCCATCCTGTGAATGTAGCGCTGCCAGAGGTCATGAGCTTGTTCACCTGAAATGTGTCCTTAATTTCGACGTCCCCACAGATTCACAATGGCCCGCCTCACGACTCAAACTTTGGATACTCCCATGCCAAGCGTCTTATCGATGTACAGAACCATGCCTACCACTCTCAGCATGGCTGCAACTTCACCGCAGTGATCCCGACAAACGTGTTTGGGCCGCACGACAACTTCAACCTCGAGGACGGCCATGTGCTGGCGGGTCTCATCAACCGGACGCACCAGGCCAAGCGTAAGCAAGAGGAAATAAAGGAATCCGAGGCGCTTGACCTTTTTGTTAGTTGCGTTAGTTAAAGAAGAGAGGCTATGAAGTCAGAGAGAGCCAAGCATACATGTATAGCTGTGCATCATCATTGGATGGTGTATTGGAGTGACTCTGAACGCCAGAGCTGTGCTGTGGTCATGAAGGAGCCATGACACTAAGTTTTCAAGCTTGAATGGTGCCTTGGACGTTAAATCGCATGCATCCCACAGCAAGCTGGTAAAATTTTAGTGCATGCGGGGTAGTATACAATGTGTATCAGAATTTTTAAAAAATATTGTGGCTGACCCGTACAGCAGTCTGGCAGCTCAAAGTGGTGACAGTAAAGCAATTGCGCTACCGGAAACGACTCCCTCGGAGCAATGCGAGTGAAGTCTGGAAGGCCATTCCTTTGTGTACTCAACACAGCGAAAGTGATTGCAGAAGCAGGAAATATGTCATGGTTTTTGCGTGTGCGTTTTGATGGTCAGCTGGTGCTTTTCCTTACGCGTAGAAAAGAATTGCGGGCACAATTTGCTGGTGATGCCCTTGCTGTGCGATTGGGTGCCAAGATATGTGGAGCGAAACATTAGGCATTGTCTCAAACTGTATTGGAGCAGAAAGCGCGGCAGTGGGACCCACGGTCTTAACATCACACAGTCCATGCCAAAATGTCGAACTCTGTTGGCAGGAGGTGCTTAGAGGCAGTGATATCAAATTTAAATTTTGAGTTAAAATGTCCGCTGTGAGCAGAATTTTTCTCATGTGTAACGATACTGAGCCCTCTACACACAGTTACAATAATAAACTGAGAATAGTCGAATGACCAACTGTGGCAATTAGTCACCTCGTCTTTTGTTTTCTTTCTTTTTTCTCTTTTTCTTCTTTTTTCCCCCGCAAAACGTTTATTGGCAAGACATCCCGGGCTCACACCTATTCCACTGAAAAATTGTAAACAAAAAGAATTCGATTCAGTCGTTTGATTATGAAAACTTTTCATCTTGTCTAGTCGAGTCATAACATTTTCACACTGCCTAATAAGCTGTGGGTGTGCTTCTGTTGCATTGTCTTCAAGAGCTGGAAAACTATATGAGATGTTTTTGCCAAGCCAAATCTAGTGCGTTGGCACATTGTGTTATGAATTCCTGATGACTTGATTCCTTTTCTATGGCTCTGATCTTGTTCAGGTATGCGCAGCATAAGAAGCTGCATACATAGGCATGTACTGTATTCATGCGTGAATAATGCACTAAAGTAAATTCAGGAAACCTAATCAAATTACCTTGAAGTGCAATTTCTGTATGTGTGAATTTAAACTTCAGACCCAGCTTTGCCACTGTCCGATCTGCATTATAGTGAAGCCATACCATGCTGCAACAGATCATTGCAGTGAAAGACTGCAATTACTTAATATACAAAGCAATATTGTTTCCGGAGCATTGATTTGTGACAGGTTGTTATTATAAATATTCACCTGATTTTGTTGTATTTCTGGGTTATGTGTAAGTGACATAGTAGTTAGGAGTAGAAAAGAAAAAGAATAAAATTAGTTTTCGAGGGTCAAAAGGGAGGTACAGTATAACCCTGGTAGACAAAATCAATCGCCAGCCCTCCACTACAGTGTTTCTCATAACTCATTCTGCAGTTTTAGCCTCGCAATTTAATTTAGGTATATATCTCCAGAAATATGGCAGCTGCGTTTCACACGGGGCAAATACATAGGGCAGGAAAACAGCATGTCACTGCACTGATCTGTAGTACAGAGGGCCGGGACCCAAGAAGAGAGGTTTGCATGGGGGCACCAGTGAGCAGATGTTGCCGAAACATGGCAGGGCGAAGCAGAGAAGTGAGCACATGCAACCGTTACTCGAAAGGCTGTCTGGTCGTTCTGTGTTTTTCGTTCATCCCATTTAGGGTGTTTCACACTACCCTTCAAGCATGCATCTGTACCAACTTGCTCAGTTTACTATTGTCCTTAAGCATATGTAAAACAGTTGGTTCCTGTTTCTTGATATGGCAACACGTTTATTAACAGTGAAGCTTTTTTTTTTTTTTTTTGTGAACCTTGCCAGGTTTTAACGTGATAGCATTAAGGGCCCCATGTCGCAGAACATACAGCGTCCTGCTTCCAGCGTCGACCGCCGTTTCGGCAGAAATAATTTCGAACCACGCATGCCCAACCACAGAAGCCCTGCATGTAAAGCAAGAAAGTTACTGAACTAATTGAATTTCTCAAGATAAAATATGTCAGAAAAATCATAAAGTATGACTTGAACACAACCTACAGACATGATAGGATTGGACTGTAATTTGAATATACGAGCAAACATAATTCTGTTACGCGGAAACTCAAAACACAAACCCCTTTCGTAAATCTGAAAGGCCGGTTCCTTGCAACAGCTTCAAATGGTGCTCACCTCCACCGCACCGTGGCCTGTGCAAGAGGCCGCATTTCTAACAGAAAGCTCGCCTTCACTCTTAAAGGCAAAGCTTAAGCGTCCTCCAAACTTTTCGTGACTGAGTGCTGCAGCTTGGCTGCAGCCGAATAGGCGAACCAATTGCAGGGAAGGACGCATGCTGCTGGGTTCCTTGCACCACCACCAGATGATGCTCGCCATAGCGATTGCGCTGGCCATGTGGGGGAAAGAGAAAAAACACAGCCAGACAGCTCGCCTTCGCTCATCCATGGCAGAATTGCACTAGCCTCTCTACAGTGCCTGGATAAAGCCTTCCATGTCACTTCGTACGGATATTCAATAAACAGGAACTCGTACTTCGACTCTTTATGCACTCACTCAAAGCATTGGATCTGCTGCATGTTTTCACCGCAGTAATGACCTGAACATCCACATTCGTTAGTTTTTGTGCTCAATCATTTTGGGCCACAGTTTGGCACGATCAGCACTAACACCTTGTGCAGGTTGTTGGTATACGTTAGCGCTCTTGGTTAACCAGCGTTCTCCTGCATTTCTCGATGCCCTCGGCTCTCACAAAGCCGTGGTTTCTGCTTTTCATTTCAGTGCATGGGAGTCCGCTGCAGGTGTGGGGTTCCGGCAAGCCGCTGCGCCAGTTCATCTACTCTCTGGACCTTGCGCGACTCATGCTGTGGGCTCTTCGGGAGTACGATGAAGTCCACCCCATCATCCTCTCGGGTAGGACAGCTCCTCCTCATCGCCGTGCACTTCACCGGTGCCGTTAAACATAGTTGTGACGACACCTCGCCCACCACAAAAATACCTTTAATATATTCGTTACAGGCGTACAAGCGGATATTGGCACAAAAGAATTAACACATTTCGAACTTACTTTGTTATATATTCGTGTTTGTTACTTCGACATCTGACTGTGCTAACCTATGGCGCAGAAACTTGGGAGATCACAGAGAAACTTGAGAAGAAGCTAATACCGGTGTCACACGTACACTTCTGCTCACGATTGAGACCGATCCGAATCGAGCTTGATCCAGATCGGTGTTGCTACACAGTCATTTGCGATCGCAATCCTGCGGGATTCTGACATGGGCGATTGCGATCTGAGAATTGCAATCAGGCCCCTTGATCGCGATTGCAGGCTGATGTCCGCACCCTCTAGCACAGTATTCTAAAAACGCCAAAGACAAGAAGTGAAGTAAAAAAAAAACGTTTAAAAACTTTTACCAGCAATAATATGCTGTAAAATTGAAATATTGTCCAAATTTAACCATGTTTTGCAAATCTGAATTTGTAGCCAACAGATTATGCTGTTCTGAGAGTTGCTAATGATCAGCAGATGATAATAACTTAATCCGGATCATTGGACCGTGTAGCAGTAACCATTGTTGATTGTGATAAAATCTGATACAGATCGGCTTCGATTGCAATCAGAAGTGTACATGTGGCACCGGTATAAGGCCATGCAATTGATTAAATTCTATTATTCTATGTGCCAAAACCACCGTTCGATTATGAGGCATGCAGCAGTGAGGAACTTTGGATGAATTTTTATCTCCTGAGGTTCTTTACCGTGTACTCCAGTGCACGGTACATGAGCGTTTCTGCATTTGGCTCCCTTCAAAATATGGCCACCATCACAAGAATCAAACCCTCAAGCTCACGCTTTGCAGACAAAGCAATGAAATACAGAATGGAAAATGTTGTAACATTGAGCGACTGGAAGACAGCAGTGGAGATTAGGGAGCAAACAGGAGCAGCCAATATACCACTTGACATTACAAGGAACGAATGACGCTGGGCAGGCCACGTAGTACCTAGGACAGAGAACCAGTGGTCCTTTAGTGTCGCAGAATGGGTGCCAAGAGAAAGGAAGTTCAGTTGCGGATGGCAGAGAATTAAGCGGTGCGATGAAATTGGGAAATTTGCAAGCATAAGATGTAAGCAGCTGGCACAAGATGGGGGTAATTGGAGATCGTTGAAAGAGGCCTTCAACCTTACATGGAATGTAATGATGGTTACAACATGCTTGCTTTTCAATGTCTAATCCAAATTTGGTGTTCTCTTAATGCAAGTGATGCGAACGAGAAACGATGTACCGGAAATGTAGGACGCAATGATTTATCGAAGAGATTTTATGAAATTTGAGGTTATAGAGAAATCTTTGGGGGCAGCTGCTGGATGGATTCTTGGGCGAGAAATATTGTTGTGGTCAATTATGCAACTTCAGGGATTCACAGTATACTAGTCTGCATAGCTGGTTGCATCTGCACTCTGCTTCCTCTGGCGTAAACGTTCAGGTGTAGCTTGTGTTATGTCGTGTTTGTGCGATCAAACCCACAGGAGTTGTATTCTGAGGTTGTTGTTTTGCAGTCAGCTCAATCTGCTTGCCCTTTCGCAGTCGACGAAGAGGACGAGATAAGCATCAAGGATGCAGTGAAGCTCATCACTGATGCCTTCAACTTCAAAGGGGACATCATTGTATCCTTATTTTACTGTTTAAGATTCTGGCTGAGAAGTTGCAGCTTGTCATGTCATCAGTGGAAGCAATCTGCTGGGGTTTTGTTCTCGACTCTCATCGTGAAATAATGTGTAGCACACTCCGTCTGTTGCAATGTCATGGTGGCCATAGCATGGAATTTTTTTTTCTCTTAGATTGCTGCGTCAGTTTATAACCGTAATGACCAAAATTTGTTTGTTAATGAGAGTTAAACTATCCTAGTAGGAGCATTTGTTTTTGTGGCAAGTTGCAGATACTGTATGTAATCTTATGTGCTTACTTTAAATGATCAATATTTTTCTGGAAGTAAACCTTGAAATATTGCAACTCTTGTTCTAGGGTAGGCAGAGTAGTACGGTTGGTCTTATTAGATTCTTTAAAATCAGACAGAAGTTATTGTTCTGTTTAGCAAATTCTCAGCAACTGACTATTGACACATTTTTCCTGAAAACTAAGTAAAGGAAACTTTCATCAACATAGAACCAAATGGGAAAAACAAAAAAGGACCTACATTTTAAATAAGCAAATAATGTCCTATATAGTCGTAAGTTTTAGCACCATAACTCAAAGAACAAAAATTTAAAGACATTTTGGGTCTGTCTCAAGCTTGTTTCAAGCTCAACCTTTTAAACAATCAGGCCTCTTCCCCTTTTGACATGCTGTAGCAGCAGCCTTTCTTGTTTCCCTAACTCATCGTCTAATGAGAAAGAAAAAGCCCTTGCCTGTCTGGAACAGCGCATATGAGAAAAATGCTAGAGCAACCTGTCGCACACTTCTGAAACACTTTGTGATTTATGCGAGTCTAACTGTAGGTTGAGGGTTATCTGATGTAGTCATGTCCTTCTCGTTGAAGTTTTTATTGATCAGCTGTCACTTGATTCTAATTTAAAAATGTGTAACATTTTTGAAGCAATGCATTTTCACTAAGTGCGCACAACTTTAGGTGTGCGCTGGTTTTCATTGTACGACATGATGCAACAGGATGATGAAATGGATGCAGGCAAAGGTGCTCATGGTCATTTGGTATTTTCTCGGTGTCACTCAGCCAGTGACTGTTGTAGTGACCATTATAGCATGACTGTTTACCGATGATTGCTATAGAATGAGTTACGTGAGTGAATGTACATCACCCAATGTTTACATTCTTTGACGGAGCCTTTCAAGTTTGACACATCTAAAGCTGACGGCCAGTTCAAGAAGACAGCCAGCAACAAGAAGCTCCGTACCTACCTTCCAGACTTCAAGTTCACACCCATTACGAAAGGTTGGGTGCTGCTTGATCAGTGACTATTACTGACGTGCAATTAGTGAAGGATAGCAGGTGGTCTGTGATGACCTTTTTGTTTGTTCATCTTCTTGACCCAGTAGTAAGAGGGATACTTGAAGGAAATGTTAGTAATTTTTAGCTCTTCCTTACTTGTGTTACCGTTTACAGAGTGCTGGAGGTACAGACACAGGCAGCAGTGCTAATGGCTCCATCTTGTGTCACTGAGTGAAACCATGCAGTGCGTGCAGCAAAGTTATTATTGCAAAGACCCTTATGGGTCCCAAATATGCTGGCTTAATGCCATCGGCAACAGCATGGTCATTACAGGGGCTATTTTCCTTTAACAAGAATGGCATGCAGCGCAAGAATGTTTCTCATGGTTTGTGGTTCAACGAGCCACCACATGGTGTCACTGCCCATGCTGCTACTGAGCTCCGCCTCTCCATTGTGTCAGTATTCTGCGAGCTGTAATAGATGTCTGTACATTGGCAATTTCAGTTGCGGAAGGATTGTGGTGTCACTTGCAGTCATGTTTCCGTCTGCAAGTAATACCCCTGTCGCATGGGGTATTAGTTGGGTGTGCAGCAAGCGCACTTCGCCACTAGTGTGATTTGCAGACTTCCACACAGGAACGCTGGGTGACACTTACTGCTGGCGCACCCCTTTGCGAGTGTTTGGCGAACACACTTTGCGGCAGTGAAGCGTGTATCCTCATTACCAATGAGGGAAATATAATTAAAGTAATATTGAAAGCAGAGTCAGGGGTAATTTTTAATAACATTTTTTCTAAATTGCTAACATTACAAAGTAATAAAATGTGCCACACTAAAAAAGCAAACTGCCAAGAACTACACTGGGTAACGGCTGCACAGTTGTTTGGTGGAACGTGCCGTTTGGACTGGTGCTGATCATGTTCTGGTCTTGTCTTGACTCGTGATGATTAATTTTGTTATTGAGATTGCAGTGAATTATTCCACTTCCACTTAAGTTGATTGTAAATGGTGATCCTAATTATAACAAACTGTTTTTCTGCATGCATATTTAAGTTGACGAATATAGGCTTTGTCCTCTGACTCTGGATTGCCATCGCCACCAATTTGAAAGAACACTTTTCTTTCTCGTGTAGCAGCGTACCGCCAAAATGACGCTCAGTGTGCTGAAGTGCACTTTGTCAAAAGGCACTTTAGTTTGCCCATGTGATAGTGATATAAGTCTTCTGTTCTCTTAAGACGAGCTTTGCAAGATGTCTAGAATAGTAATCCAACATTTTATTTTTATTCTCTATTTGTAACCGTTGTCCCTTCAAGCAATTCAATTACCATGTTTCTAGCTTTCTTTCAAAATTCCTAACTTTAGTAGGCTCGGGCTTGTTGATTAGGATCAACACTGAAAACAATTCAGAAGACACAGACAAGTGAGCAGACGAAGCAAGCAGTTGCGTCGTCTGCTCACTTGTCCGTGTCTATTACACTATTTTCAATATAGGTGTGAACTTGACACCACTCCTATTGCAAAATATTTGGCATTACTTGATGAGTCGTGACAATTAACTGCTCTCCATGCCATTTATTTTTGTTTGTTGACAGCAACCACATATTTTTTTATGTTGCTTCATTTTGAGCATTTGCGTAATTTACATATTGAGCCTGCCTTTTTCTTCCCTTGCAGCTGTACAAGAAACCGTCGACTGGTACACCAAGAACTACGAAACTGCGCGGAAATAACAACCTTTGCTTCCTAGGACTACTTTCCTTCTTTATTTTTAATTTTGTTTGTAATGCCCCACATGGCATTGTTTACACCAATTTTTTCTACGGGGAGTGTGCGTTTAGAAAATAAAGTACAATATATTGAGATAAGTCTGATATTTATGCTTTTATATAGTCTGTTTATCACTTTCTTTCTTCTGCTACATCAATACTTGCAATGTCGGGGTGCAATTTTTTCAATTCAAGCTTGCAGGATGAACTGTTGGATTTATAATTTCCTAAGCCCATTTCACCCTGTGGGTGTGCTTTTAAGTTTTGCAATGGAGGGTTGCCACTTTTTGAAGAAAACTTCTGGCATCATTGAAAATTGTTGCTCTGCTGTGACTTTCACGAAGACAATAAAATGCACTCGCGCAGAAATAACACCTTCAGCTGCAAACTGCTAACTGAAGTGCTTCACATAGCAAATGCGGGAGCCACAGTAAGTGAAGCAAAAAGAAATAGAGAAAACATAGAAGGCACACACAGGAAACAAATCAAACAAGCTTAAACTATGGCACTACAGTCAAACCATGTTACAGCAAAGTGGTTGCCAACACAAAAGTATGTTCATTACACAGTTAAGCCTCAATATGATAAGTATATAATAATAACCAGCCTTTGCACATGTAACTTCTTTGGCCTGGGGGAACAACTGGGCCTCCATTCCTTAGACTGTTCTTCATATCTGTATCATAAAATTAGATGGATGTCTCATCACGAAATGGATGTCTCGTCAAGAAATCTGATCCATTTTTTGCAAAATGTTCCAAAACGGCCACCAACGTCTGCATGCATTTTTTTTCATTCAGTTATTAAAATTTTTGGCATGCACTTTTATGCAAGCTGCCTCATTTCCAATTCATCTTGGGTAACAGCATCAACTCTCCCACATGATATTCCCAAATATCGAGCAATACTTTTGGCTGATATTCGGTGATCCTCCATGATCGGGGATGGTTTTCACATGTGCGTGCACACCAACGGAAACAGGCTTTCTACTAGGTTTCTCACTTTCAACATCAAAAAGGCCAGTTTGAAAATTGACTACTCAATGTTTAATGCTAGCATATGAAGGGCTACTGTCACTCAAAGTTTGTCGTGTCCCATAATAGACCTGCTTCCGTCATTTCCCTCGTAAAAATAGGAACTTGATTATGGTCCTATGCTTTTCCACACTGTGCTGCCTTGTGCAGTTTAGACCTGAGAAAGAATAAGCTGACGACTTAGGCAGTTAATTTTGGGACCACTGAAAAAAGACGAATTGGCCAATATACTTAGCAGTGCCTAGCTAAATTTTTTCTGGCTGAGGCTAAATACTTTTCAGCACCCCTGTGCAGTTAGCTAGTTTTTCTAGCAGTGCAATTATAGTATTGATACCTGTGCCACATGAGCGTAGTAACGACAAACTGCCTTAAAGGTAAATGCCACTTGCGGGCTGCCACATGGACATAGACATCAAAACAATGCCACTTGCGGCATAGTGCACTCTCAAAACTCGTTCGGCTGTTGAATGTGTGTACCGCTGTTGCCAACCCGGTCGCGGGTGCATGCAAAAAGCACATTTCAGTAGAAGTAAACTGAAAATTTTTGACAAAGAATAAAGCCTTTAGTGCCATTTCTTGGACTTTTATTGCAAAAGTACTTTTTCTTTAACATCAAGAATGGCAAACACACTGCAGCTGTCACCATTATGACGTGTGATGTCATTAAAATTTCACGTACAGCCACAACATTTGCGTTGGTGGTAGTGGGTTGCAGCAACAAGCATGTTTAGCCTGGTGATCAAGGCTGGCAATTGTCGATAAAAAAGTTTGCACCTTTTGGGGCTTATCTTGTCCCACAACAATAATCGTCATCTGCCTAACTTGCGTTTCCTTTCTTGAAAACTCTGCACTCGCTGCTTTCCTTTTGTGAATGCTATGTTGCGCTGATAACGCACATGCGATTTGTGACTCGGAAGTACCGGGCTTGCAGCGTTAAAGGAAATGCCGGAAAGACGGATGATGATTGTTTTTGGGGCACAAGTTCCAAAGGGAGTAAATTTTTTTAAGAATCTAATATCTTCAAATGTCCAGGGTAAGTCCACCTTCTCCCTCTGTCTTGAGCAGTGCAATTTTAAGACAGCGGTTCATAAACACTCGGTCCTCCCTCGATCCCAAGGTGAGGGAAAACGTTCGACCAGGAGACGAGTCGCCTCTTTGCGCGAGGGTTACACACACACACACACCGGCACAGGTTCACCGTCCCCCCCCCCCCCGAGGGCAGGCGGCTTTCGCAGCACTCGGAGCTGACCCCCGCAGCGCGGCCGCCATGGTGTCCATTGTCTTGCGTCTTGCACAGTGCGTGGGAAGGGGCCTTCGTAGACGTTCCCGCAGCAACTCCCCTGCTCATAGTAGATCAGGTCTGTGGTGACGAGTTCAGCAACAATAGTTGGTCCGCCAATCGCGTTTAGTCACAACGGGGATGAGGCTAGAGCGTAACGGTGGCGTTCCAAGAAAAGTTGCTGCTGCTGTCGCAACTGGCTGGCAAAATTTGCACTTCAGCGGGCCGTTCTTAACAATATATGGGTATAGTAGGCTACAAATTTAAAAAAAAAACAGCAGTTGGCAACCAAGGCACACGGACCGTGTGAGGTTTTTACTCCGCCAGCCAATCACAGAAACAAACTCGTCATTATGCAACCATTTCAAAATGGTGTCTTACTTGATATCTCCGGAGTGTCTGCTGTTCTTAGAGAGTCTTTTCATCGGCGGAAGTGATGAGGTTAGCAACAGGCACGGACAAAGTATATGGAGTCTGAGCATTTCGCTCTTCAACAGTCTGCGGTACAATTCATTTTACTGCTGAGCCCATTTTACTTGGGAAACGTCAATGCCAACTGAAGTGAAACTTGACAGTAAATAGTTGCAGCGAAGCAAGCATTTTATTTCAGTTTAATAAAGAATTAGGCTTTCGCCATTCCACTGTAATAGATGACTGAAAACACCTAAGATTAAGCACTTATAATTTTATTTTACTGGGAAGAAGCCGTCAAGAGCGACGACCTTCAAGTCCAGCTTCGGGCTGTCCGATGGGCCTGTGACAGGGCTTAAGATCATGGTCTTCCACCCCCGGTGCGGGCGCGGCCCGTGACTACGACAACATAGTCCCTTAGGACCAAATAAAATTTCTTGTCTGTCTGTAGATCTGCCTGTGTGGTTACCGCCTTAGTTAGGTAACAGGGAAAGTTCGAAGTACAACCTATTTGCAGCCTCATAGAGGAACAGTGGCTGGCCATTATGAAGGCGTGGGCGGGGTTTCACTGCAGACTTGAGTTATATCCAACTATAGCTTCTGCAGCTGTCAATAGGCTTAACATGTAGAGCTTCATTCCTGTGTTGACTCATGATCAAGGCTTAACTTGACAGGATTTAGACCTAGTAGCTGGAAGTAGCAAAGCAAGGCAGGCGAACCTTGTTATCAAATCCGCATGCTACACGGAACTACACTCGTTATATCCGATATTCGCTATAAGCGTGTATGATTTCCTAGATATCGATATCGGTGTCAAACATTCTAGATTTATTCTTAAATTCCTATAGTTCGTTATACGCATGTTTATTATCGAGGTTCAACTTGTTGCATTGGCTCTAACCACTATGGATATTTTTGTAGGTGTTCTTGAAATAGACCGGGATAACTGGAATGAGAAGATATATATCCGCAATCAGAGACCATTATCGTCGTCAGGCTATCGCCAGGTTCACTTCAAAGGTATTAAAGGACCAGCTCCCAGCGATATATATGCAATCATCCTAATTATCAGGTGACCGCACCCTACGCCTGCAAGTTTTCAGACTACTACAGCTAATTCTTAACTGCCCTAAAAGACTCTACTGTACTTTCTTGCCTTTGGTCCGAATTCTGTTAGACTGGATCAATAATAATCACCAGCTAAACGCAACAACCCCACTACCATATTAAACAAGCCAAAGTATGCCAGTATATATTAATCGTCAACATTTTTCCCTTCGGCTAAAGGCATTGTTGCACAAAGTGTCATGATGGAGCATTGTTACTGCCATAATAATACCAATGAAAAAAAAAAAGAAAAGCCAGAAAAAAAAAAAAAGAGTTGCGCCGCCCCCGGGTGGGCTCGAACCACCAACCTTTCGGTTAACAGCCGAACGCGCTAGCCGATTGCGCCACGGAGGCGAGCCATCCGCGCTCGTTTGTAAGATGTTATTTATGTAAATTCCACTTTATTCAATCTGTCCTCTCTTCATTTTTTTTATGCTTACTCCAAATTGTTCGTTTTGTATGTGTTTTTTATCAATCTGCGTCGTCAGATAACGGTTCTCGGCGAGATATTGTTTTGCAATCTTGAAGCTCTAGCATGGAGGAAACACGGATCGCATCGACCGGAGGTTCAAGGACTGTATGCCGAACGTGTCCGCCGTTATTATCGTTGTCACTTTATCATCGATTTTGCTCTGTGGGCACAAGTTTACTAATAAAAAAGTTCGATTCAATATTCATTGTATCTGGTATTAGCTTAACTACACCACCCATACAGAGAAAATATAAAGCGTCGTCTGCTTAAGTCGCGCAGACGACGTTCTGCCGTAGAACGCGGACACAGGGGGGTCTAATTTCGCGCCAAAGCTAGCCAAAGCCGGCATCCAACCGGCAGCATTGAATGGGGAAAATGGCGGAGGAGCTGCACCTAACGCGAGCTCAGTCGCCTCGCTTATCGCCGATTCAAGACCCAGACTCGGCGAAAAACTTGTGGTACGCCGTCGTGGGGAGGGCTACGATAACCGCCCTAGCGTATCCCATAGAGTACGTCAAGTTCCTGGTGCAGGTGAGCTATTTCCCCCTTGTCCGCGCGACCGGGCCGGGCGCTAAAATGTGAACGGAGCACATTGCCCGTGCTGTCACTGCGGTTATCGTGACTGCTTTCGCGTTTTGTAGGTCTAGGCAAGCATGTTTCTGACGGTACGTAGGTAATAACGAATGGTGTGTGTATGATGTGCTGAAAAACTTTTTAACCATAGTCACGACTTTACAGTTGGGTGAACTGGGCACACCTTTCGCGATTGTTATACCCTCGGTCTTATTTTCTATAACGGTTGTTTTGGCCGACACGTGCGTTATGCAGATAGCGTAGAAAGCGTTTCATTGCGGCTTCTCTCTATCGCTAGTCAAAGAAACGCAACACTTCATATGCGAAGGACATCTGCGATTGTAACGTCGCAAAGTCCTCTGGAGGACGTTTGGGATGGTCCGATAGTTTCGCATCACTGCTTTCTGCGCGTACTGGTATTGGTGTAGTTGAACGTGTCTGCGAATAGGTCCTGAAAGCATCGGCCGGTAAAAGTGTTGTTTTTAAATTGTAACGCTTTAGCGGTTTACCACAAGCCAGCAAGAGTTGGCAGACTGCCGGAGTGCAAATATCGGTGTCACCACCAGTACATTACATTTATGATTGTCTATTTTATTTTTTTTTACTTTAGATTGGCCATGAACCATTGCCACCCAAGCCCACAAGGCGCCTCTTTGGGAAGCCTGCCTTGGCACTGCCAGGAGCTATTGAATACAGTGAGTAGTCAACAGTATGTGTGCATTAATTCATTCCTCTATCGTTTTGTAAAATTGTGCGGGGATAAAACTTGACGGCCAGTTCGTTTGAAGACGGACTGGTGAAAGCATTCCCATCAACTAACTTTATTTTAAAATAAGTTCGTTAAATGTTAAGCCATTATCAAAAGAGTGTGTGCACCGAGAAAAGAAGCCAGTACATGTTAGGAGAAAGAAATGAACTGCCGTGGTGCCCCTGGCATACCCATGTCCAATGCTGCCCTGCAGGCAAGTTTGCTTGTGGTCAATGTAGTGTCAACAAAAGTTTAATCTCTCAGTCTTTTGTCTCCTATCTTTCTATGTAATTGTATTGAATCCTTGTTGCTTGCCCCAAACAGAGCGTGTTCCAGCTATGCAGATTATGTATAAAGCGAAACACGTTCAAACAAACCTAGACCGCTCTCCAAGCAATCTGAAATCCGCACACACACACAAAAAAGCACTATGGGCTATTACAAGATCACAAGTTACCATCTCGTTTGACACTACCTACTATCATGAACACTGCCGTATTCGTAGACTACAATTGGGAATCGCAGAATCTGTAGTTTCATGACTACTGGTAAATTTCTGTTGCTAAGCGATGTGTGCTTCATGCTTTTGATGAAGTCAGCCTGAACAATCTCAATCATGCCCAGTGCATTACATGCAACACTCAAACACACGGTCAGCCAGGCACAACTATGGTTACTGTGTTCCTTGCTTTCCGTTATTGTGAATAAGCCTGTAAAACATTTCCTGCTTAACTGTTAAAGCAAACTCATTGCCATAGAGTTAATTAGAATACCGCCTGGTCAGGTAAACATATTGTTTGGAACTGTGCAGGTTACTGACAGGTCAACTGCATGTTGGTGAACAGAAATTTATGAAGGCATTTAAGCAGCAGAAGAAAGATGTTGCCAAAAGCCATCCTCTCATGAACGTCCTTGCAAAGCATGGCGAAAAAATAGGCCACAATATAAATTGAGACAATGCTCGTGTCATAGCCACTGAGAAGAACCTGGCAACAGTGCTCAATCTGGAACCTTTAGTCATTCAAACCACATGAAACAATGCCCTCAGTCATGCGTAGCATCAAATTTTGTATTGTTTGCTCAAGGCTGCCTACGAACTTTCTGCAAAGCCAGCATTTCATTGGAAACAAGGGATTGGTACAGATCTCAAAACATCATTTTCATCTGGTTCGTTCCTAGCGTACTCGTTGACAGTGGCTTCAGTGACACATTAGCACACATCTTTATGCATCAGAGATGACAAATGGTGAGGAACTGAAATGTTATGAAAGGTGATTGAGAAAATTACAAGGCTTCTTTTTAAAGACTAATGCTTCTTGATACTTTTTCAGTCATACCAGTTCCAATACATTGCTTCGATATTTATTTGGGGGGGGGGAGGGGGGGAAACTGAGTAGCAGTTCGAAGATCGGGACGTAGAGACTAAGACAGACGAAGCGCTGTGTGTGTGAACCTTCTAGCCACTGCATCGTGTAAAGCTCATCAGCGCTTCGCCTGTCTCAATTTGCATGTCCCGCTCTTTGCGCTGTTACTAATTTTTTTTTTCATACGTGTACCAACTGACCCAAGTTAGCACTTTATTGCTTTGATACTTGGTTATCAAGCTGTGGGCGTTGATTAACTTTTGCTCTACCAGTTACTGATCAATTGAAACTTGATGCATTGTCACTTTGATGCGACGTCATCTTGTAACAAGTTTTCAAATTGTTGAATCTGGCTGAAAAAAAAGATGGTTCCAATTCCAGATGCTGTTTATTTAGTTTTGCTTACCGTGCACTCGTACATTTTTTGTTTGTACTTGGGACAACAGTGCTTTTTAGTTTGTTTTGTTGTCTACAGGTGATGATACCATCAGCAAACCCCCATGTTTCTTATCAGTTGCAGTGTCCGCATCCTGCAACATGCAGCAAATGGGTTTCGTTTCTGATATGACTGATGAAGTTTGGCAAAAGCATATTGCATAGCTATCATGAAGAACATTTTTTTTTTTTAAATGTGTGAAGCTCTGGACATTAAACAGTTCTGTGTGCTATAGTCTTTGTCTCTTGCTTCTTTCTCAGTGAAGTACATCAAAAAAGTGGACGGCTACTCTGGACTGTACCGTGGTCTGAGTGTCCGGTTGTGCGCAAATGTGGTCAGCGGTGCCGTGTTCGCCGAGGTGAACCGGGTGAGTGGATGGTTGGCCTGTTCCGCACAGCGGCCTTGCAGAGCGACACTTAATTGTAGGTTCGACTGGCTGCTTCACATTCATTTACTCACAACTGAGTTCTGGGAATGCATTCGCCCGGTTCATTCAGGGTGCTCAGAGCTCGGAGGTGCACTAACTTTCATTCTGGGCATGCATCTGAGACCTGAACCGGTCACATGGCTGATGCAGCATGCATTGCAGACGCAGTGTCTGCTGTGGCCATGTGTGCCCACCATACTTCTTTTGCAGCAGGGGCAGCGACATAGCACTGCTGAAAGCAAAGCAGAGAGCACAGAGTTTTCAAGAAATAAAACACAAGCAAGACAGATTATGAGTATTGTTTGGAAGTAGATACGGTCCTGACTCTCTCTTTCTCTCTCTCTTGTGTGTGTGTGTGTTTAGGAGTGTAATCCTGTAATGCTCAATGTATAATATGCTCTATGTTGCTTTCGATATCTTGGATTTTGGATTGGAGCATCAGAAACTAAATGTGTAGCCTATAGTAACACCACGAAGTCTGCAGCAGGGAAAGTGAGAGAATGTTGCAGTTATGGATCTAAGTTGAGTTATAAATTTCAGTGCCCTTACAGTGTCACTGAAGTCACATTTGTTTCAGAGTGCTCTTGCGACTTCCAAAGTCGTGCAAGTCAGCTTTAAAGCCATACACTGAAAACAAGTGCATTATTTGTGGTAACCTGTCTTTATCATTATTGCCATTGCAGTCTTTTCATGCTCGCAGTAGCACTTAATTGCTGTTAAACTTACCTCTGCGCCTCTCTCATAGAGATCTGAAGCAACCAGTTCCATATGCGAGAAGCTAGTCGCACTACCAATTTCAATGCAGAAGCGCACCACTCCTAGGAATGCTTTTTTCCCATCTGTGAATTCTTTTCACAACATTACTATTGCTTGAAATTACATTTTCATACCTGCCAACTCTCACAAGTTTTCCACAAAGCTTTCCAGTGTGGGCTTGTTCTACGATGTTACGAATGTCACGTCAAAGTTTTACGAAGGATTGCCAGAAAGGTTTCGATTGTCGGTCTATGATCACTCTCTTGGAAGTCCTGTGGTGGTGAAAGTACACCATGTTGGGTACTTGCTTCGAGCAAGTTTCTTGTCTGTCAAGCAGCTAAATTCGTATAGCTGCCAAAATTGGCAACAGCAATGTCGGAGAAAAGTCACTGCGACGTCAATCTCGTGTGCTCCACATTTGTTGCGGCCTGTGGGCTGCATCGTAAATATGTGCTCAGCATAGGCTTAAAAAAAAAAATGTGGCATGTTCTTTCTCCTTTCTGGCGTTGTGTCCACGTGATTGTTACAAATTTTAAAGTTCACAGGCTGGCAGTGTTGCATTTAATGTTGCATATGAATCTATTGGGATGGTGCAATTAGTAGTGTGTATTTGTGTGTGTGAGGGTTTCGTTTCTGTGGCTTTTCACAGAGGCTACCCGAAGTGCAGTCGTTCGAGGACGAGGAAGATGACGAGACCGTGACCGAGGAGCAGCGCATTGTCAACTTCGTCAAGCGCACATTGAAAGTCATGACCGCCAAGTGCGCCGCGATCTTCGTGTCCCAACCTTTCAACGGTGAGGAACCTTGGTACAGAGCTTGGGACAGCTGCATTCAGTCACAGGCGAGAACAAAGCTGCTGAGAACAAGCACAATGAGCGTTAACGCTGCGTGCCCGGTACTTCCACGTCACGAATGGCATGCATGCAATCAGCGTGACACAGCATTCTAGACATGAAAGTAATGAGCACAGAATCTTCAAGAAAGGAAACGCAAGCAAGACAGGCGATGACCCAGATAGATCCCAAAAAGTGTGAACATTTTTGAGAGCGTATATAAAACTAACAGTGATCCAGGTTTCGCCCTACATACTTGCAAGAATCGCTCGGTGAACACAGATTAGGCATTCTCTTTCATATTGATACAGACTGTATACAAGTTGCCTGTATCTGCTACTTGTGAAACGGTAGTAATAGAAGGCAAGTTGGAACTTGGGAGGGGTCAGCTTTCTAAAAAGTGAAAAGGAAAATGACAAGAGAGGATTTCGACACTAGCATCTACGAGAGCTACAAGTGTGGCACTAGCCTGGGAATGGTTGGTTTTGCATGCGTTTGCCCAAACTTCTTCCTTCTGGCTTCAAACAGCTTTGTGCCTCTACAAATTGACCATTTCAAGCAGAACACTGCCTAGTAAATGCAACAATTCACGTACAGGTTACGTAAGGATTACCTATAGACATGAAAATGTGTTTAAGAAATGTATGGTTGCTTGTAAATGTAGAAAGATAACATGGAACAAATAATGCCACGAGGATTTCCAAAGCCGCAAACATGAACATTAAACAATTCCAGACAAAGCCACGAACAACCTATCATTCTCATGGTACCTGAATGATCACACCGCCACAGTTCCCTCTAGTAATTTTCGTAGAAAATTATCGAATTAAACATGCAACAAGCAGCATCAACACCTGATGGCCAAAAGAGTGAACATGAGACTCTGAATTTTTTTTAGGCAATGCATTTTCAAGAAACATGGGAACTTGTCTTTCATTCATCCAGTATTAGTAAAATATTATCTTATTTCCATGCATTTATTAACATTTTTTCCTGGCAGGTGGCACTACTAGCACAGTCTTTGCTAACATTTCCGTACACAGGTTTACATGCAATAGATGTCCCTAAGTTGCGACATTTGCAAAAGTTTTTGCGTTCTCCTTTTAATTACCAATTTAAAGGTGTGTTCTGCAGTGTGCCCAAAACCACGCAACAAAGAATTCAGGACATCAGAGAGGTTTGCATAAATGTAGGTGCATTAGCATTACCATGTTATTGGATTTGCCAGGATACCGGGACAGCACAACAAGCAGCAATGCCATGGGCATCATCACGTGACACTGTGCTCGACATAACCGTGTTGACCTCCCTTGCATTATGCTCCTGCTTTATCTGCTAGAGCAAAGGTCCGCAGAACTATGCAAATTTAGACACTTTTTCCTGCCAATACATACTGCACAACAGAGGAACATTTCAGAATGTAGCAGTTAAACAGAGCATTGGGAGACATTGCCATGAGCACCACTGTTTGTACTTCCATCCCAGCAATCTGGAGAGGTTCGCCATTTGTCACAACACGGAGGAAAGGAAACCCGTCGCCAAGTGCAGTCATTAAAGTTCCACAATCACACACACGCATCCCTAGATACACTTAAGGATGCACCACAGCTGCATTTACTGGCCAA
This sequence comes from Dermacentor variabilis, assembly GCF_050947875.1. Taxonomy (NCBI): domain Eukaryota; kingdom Metazoa; phylum Arthropoda; class Arachnida; order Ixodida; family Ixodidae; genus Dermacentor; species Dermacentor variabilis. The sequence goes on along the minus strand of NC_134578.1, from coordinate 14,654,654 downwards.
CCATTTCCCAATTGCCATGTGCACAACTCCCTACCCATCAGCCCTTTTGACAGCGTCAAATACCTATGCCCCGCGCACCCTCACGCAGTAACTATAGTGTTAACATGCCCAGCTTTCTTTTTTCTTTTACACAGCATCACGCTCAGCCACCAGGCATGTGAGCTATGTAACAAAGCCGAGCCAAACTTTACCAAACTTCCTTGAAAAGTATGAGGGTTCAAACCCAATAGCCAGCAAAGGCTATCCACACAACGCAGATCCAACTGCCTTTAAAGGAGATGCGGACAAGTCAGGTGACGGTTGTTGTGTGACAAGATAAACCCCACAGAGTGCAAAACTTTTCTTAAAGTGTACTTGTCACATAGAATTGCGCTTATGGAACCTTTTATAGCGTGCTTGCAAGCAAGAAAGGTATGTTGACACCAGGTTTCTTTGGAAATTGTCTTGTACAACACCAGAGAAGTAGCATCAGTCCCACGCTGAGCCCAAACTAAGCTTTATTGCCATTTGCCTACTTTCTTATGTTGTTTTTTAATGTGGGTTCAAAAGTGTGTGCTACTTTTTCTTTTGGTCTGCTATTTTTTTTAAGCTTCTTGTTTATGTTGTCGACTGACCACTGCTTCAACTTGACTTGCAGTGGTGTGCTGTCGATATATGGCCCAGTTTGTGGGGAGAGAAGAGAAATACGTGTGAGTAGCGCGCCTTCTAGCCTTGCTTGCATCCGTTGAAGAGTTAGTGACATGACATCTTTTAAATTGTAGGTTTTATTATTTTGTGTGTGTGTGTGTGTGTGTGTGTGTGTTAAGTGAAAGGTCCTGGAACTCAAAACATCAGGAAAATTACCTGGCAAGCCTCACAGAACCCTAAAAATAGTTTACTATAATAGCTTTTCTACAAACCAATTTCTGTTTTGTTTCCCAAGAGGGCGAGTCGTGATGTCACGATGCATAATTTGGTCGCGAGGGATCGGGACACTGCACCGTTTTAGCACTCAATCCTGTTCGCTCGTTGTCTGCTGTGTTGCTGCTTGTTGCATGGGCTGATGTAGCGTCAAAGAGTGCCGCACGTTCACTTGCACTGCTTTCACAAATTTGCTTTGTGGTGTGAAGTGTGTGTGTGTGTTTTGCCTCTTTCAGGGGAATCTTGACTTCCGTTGTTGACATATACAGGGAGGAAGGAATCCTGGGCCTTTTTAGGTACACACTTTTGTTTATTTATTCTCAGTTGAGGCTTGGGTATTCCGTAGGAATTGGCTCTCGTTCCATCGTGATTGTAAAGTTTTTTTTGAACACTGCTGGATTTAGGAACTTCACTTCGTGCACTGTGCGGACAATTGCACGCTCCAGGAGGGTGCATCAGGAGCAGAAGTGCCGACAAAAATAATATATTTGAAATGTGTCGCATACAGGTTGAACTCTTCTGAGTGGACCTGTGCTTCAAGTTTTAATGTTATATGTAAAGTGTCTTAGCAAGACTAGTTGTAAGAAAAATGGCTGCGGGGTTTGCTGTCAATGCAAGTATGTTGTAATATAGCAAGCTCACTTCTTTCATTGTTCTTCACAGTGCTTTACACTGGGCATATTTTTCAAGCAGCTGGGTAGGTGCTTTCCAAGTATGCTAGACATGAAATAGTTGACGTTCTCATATGTGAAGATCCTGTAGGGTCTTTGCATGAAGTCCATGTTGTGTAAACGTGACCACACTCACTGAATTGTAAATTCTTAATCCATTCTGCAGCTGTACGTTTATCACGCTTTTGAAGGTGCCAGAAGTGGGGCAGGAAAAAGTTTTCAGTGTGCATAATCAATTGGTATCTATCTGAAGGGGTTAACAGATAGAAAAAGGCCATGTTCAGAGTGCTAGGATAGTATTTGTCTTTCATATATTCCAAGTGCATACATGTACTCTATGTGAAGGGTCTCTTTTCCCCTAATATTCCTGCCTCCCCCCCCCCACTTACGTTTTTTTTTTCTTCCTTCCAGTGGGCTTGTACCTAGGTTGATTGGCGAGGTCATGACTATATGGTTCGCCAACACGATATCCTTTGTGATCAATGCCTACGTCGTGCAAGACAAGGTGTTTATTCCGTCTTCCCACCTTGCCGATTGTCCAACTAAGTATTTGTATTTATCACTCCAAGCTTTGTCGAACATTTTGATAACTTTAGATTGACATAACAATGGGGTGAATGCTACTGACCTCAAAAGTTTGATGCACGTGATCTGCAAGCAGGCTGAATATTTCCAGAGCCTCGCATTTTTACTTTTGGTTTCTACGTGCTACTGCAGTGAAACCTAATCACTTCAAGCCTCTGGTCCTACATACGAATTAAACATACAAATTACTTAATGGCATTTAAACTCTCGTTAATTTGGATGTATTTGATCGTGCATTAGCTAGTTCAGACTATCTATCCTCCAGAGTGTAGTGAGCATGGAGTGCTGAAAACGTGCTATGCAAATGAGCACAGATGCCAAGGGTGCCACCAGCGTCCAACGAAAACAGCGCAGCAGAGCCCACATGGCCTCAGTCATCAGCTGGAACCCATGCAAGAATGACAAGCGCGTTTCACACCTTGTTATTGCGTATAGTAGTGCCGTGCACCGCATAGCTTTTGCCATGTGCCTTCGAGACCGCTTGGTTGCTGTTCGTGGTTGCGACGATAGTGCCCATGGACTCCTCTGCAGCAATTGCAGCGGGCACTGGTTTTGTTTCCTGTGCTAGGCGTGCAATGTCATGAAAACGATGGAAACTGTTGAGGATGAAAGACAATTCTGCTGTGGCCTTTATGCTGGCGTCGAACCTTCCAGCTGCATCGTGATCGATGATTATTCGTCTGCCAGCTCACTAGTGGAAAAATAATTGGGAGGTGCTTAGTAAAAAGCACGTTGGCTCAGAAGATGCTCGTCTTGCGGCGCTGTTGCACTGTCATGGAAGTTGCATGCGCTCGCCACGGGAAGCACAAATGTTTACTACATCAACATACCTTTATTTACTGAATCCACTAACCTCGCTTCTATTTAGTGAGGGTAGTGGATTTATTTAGTAAATAAGGGTATACTGAGGTAGTAAGCATTTCTTTGTTTTCTTAGTCCATTCGATAACTGGACACTAGGTTAACCAGGCCACTTTTCCGGTTCCTTGACATCCGAGTGAGAGGTTTCACTGTAGTACTATGCTAAAAACATTGCGTTACAAGGTTTTATTGGCTACAAGCACAAAGTGTTCGGAAGTTGAACTTTTTTTTTGGCACCCGTGCTTCGTAAACCTGTGACACTGACTGTACAGTCAACCACAATTACGGGACACGGGATTAGCGAAAAAGCTGAATTCCTGCAGAGCCTGTGTGTACATCCTCGAATGAAGAGTTGCAATTTCTAGTATTTTTTGCGATCTATTGGCACCATGCGTTAACCGAGAAGAAATTCACATCTATATTGGGCGTCGTGCCCCATAAATGTTGTGGCCGGGAAGATGTAGGAGTACACAGTGGACGAAACAATTGCGTATGCACTGCTCATGACCGCAGTGATGAAGCAAGGGAACGTTAGAAGCTCCCCATGGATATTATTAAGCTACTTAAGGCTATAGCGAGTTTCGTAAGGCGTTATTGAGAGGCATTATTGATGCGTGGCACAATAACCTTGGCAAGTATGCTTCGGTTATTTGTGTGTGTGTGTTTTGCTTAGTGCCTATGGGAGGTCCACTTACAAGCTGTAGTGCCGGCAATCCTTGCCGTGCCTGTTAAAGAATTGGCCAATAATTTGAGCTGACAATAGTAAAATGGTGAATAAAGGGAAAATCAGACATCCAGCTGTTCGTAGTAATTGCTACAAAGGAAACCCATACGGGTTCCTCGAAAGAAAAGCCTCATAGTTGAAAAAAAATTCGTCCTGGTCCGGGACTCGAACCCGGGACCACCGCCTTTCCGGGGCAGCCGCTTTACCATCTGAGCCGACAAATTCGACTTCACCCTGCCATCTGCTAGCCGCCGGGTTAGCTCAGATGGTAGAGCGGCCGCCCCGGAAAGGCGGTGGTCCCGGGTTCGAGTCCCGGAGCAGGACGAATTTTTCTTCAACTATGAGGCTTTTCTTTCGAGGAACCCGTATGGGTTTCCTTTGTAGCAGTTGCTACGAACGGGTGGATGTCTGATTTTCCCTTTATTCATTACTTCTCTGCACTTTGTGGGTTTTCGCAGAACTACTATGTCAATAGTAAAATGGTGCCAGAGGAGATTTTGACTTGAACAGTAGTTGTCATTATTTCTTGCGTGTCCGTTCAGTTCCTGTTCGTCCTGACTAAGAGGACAACCATTAACTCTCACTGCTTCAGCTAATCTTAAATTTACTGTAACAGCTTGAGAAGTCTACCTCTTGTTCTACTTATCGCAGGGATGCTTCCACATAACAATCTAGCTAAATTGTATCTTGCAGATGCCTACTTATCACCTCACGATCCCTCTTACAAAATAATTTCATTTTTCTTTTCAGACGTTACAAAGTTACGTCAGTGCAACGACAATGGTAAGAATCCAAGCCTTCTCAAGCCACTATTGCCTTGTGACATTTCAAGAGTTAGGTAACTGCTGCTGTTTTGTGCACTTCATGTACCAGGAATATCTGAGGGTTTCATTTTGATCATGGAGTTTGAGTTCTGAACAGGCTACATTACTTTGCGATGTCGTCTTGATTTTTCTTAAAAGTTCATTGAACCATGATAGATCGATATGACAAATTATCATATAGTACAATGAAGTTAATATAAAGTATTTTTCGGCGAAGTAAAAAATAATAAACAAGGCATGGCAACTAATATGTGCTTATAACGAATATCAGATGTAGTGAAGTAAATAAAAATTTTCTTGTTGATCACAGCTTGTAACAATTATGTAATGCTCATAATGTATATCGGATATTAAAAGTGTCTTCTGTCAGATGTGAATTCATTGTAGCAACATTCAACTCTACTACATGTAAGCTACTTAGAAATGCAATGTGATTCTAGCTAAGGACAGTCGGCTAGTCACCGGAAAAAAATAAATTAATCGTTCATTTTAAGAATGCGATTTCAAGTTTGAAAAGATAGTTTGCCTGTGCTGAAGCTGAAGGATGTTGGGGGTTTTCAGCACAAGTTTGTTGCCTGATATTCTAGCTTGCATATTCTAGATTCATATGGCGTCCTATTCTTGAAGGAGCATTGTGTCTCGTCTTTCTGAAATGTGTGATTGCTTTTTTTTCTGTTTATATACTGCAATATGTGTTATATGATACATTCTGATCTTGTTCATATCTCACACTTTTAATCAAACTATTATTCTGTAACTATTCTGGTTCCCATGTTACTGTACTCCCTCCCCCCCTATGTAATCTTCGAGGGCCTTTAGGGGTGTTTTGAATAAATTAATAAATAATTACCCGCGGCATTTTTAACGTTGTGCTGCTGACCATGAGGTCGTAGGTTTGACTCCACGACACCACCACATTCCAAACAGGTGTAACATGCAAAAGTGCTGGTGTACTTAGATTTGTATGCACTTTCAAGAATCCCAGGTGGTTAAAATTAATCTGGAGATGTACGCTACGGCATTCCTTGTAACCTACTATGCATTTTGAGGATGTTCAATCGTGCATTTAAGATTTTCGGGGATATGCTGCAAGTTAAGTATAAAATACATTTTGGTTTTCCTATGTCGATCTTTGTCTTTTTTTCAGTTCCTGTCAAGCTCCGTCACGTACCCGTTTTACCTTGTCGGAACGGTGATGGCCGTTTCTGGAAGCAGGTGGGTGTCCTAAGTGTTTTATTTGATACCTCTCAGTGGTAATTAACCATGTAGTTAACGGTAGGTTGCATTGGTGATTAACAACTTGGCGAAGACTTCTGAAGCAGTGTTGAAAATGTCGAATGCATCGTGCCAGAGGGTGACATAAAAATGCCGCCAGCCTGCTCGTCGCTTTCCCTTTCCTGTTAACTGTGTATATGTGTTCAAAACAAATAATGATAAAAATGCCAGTTTTCTTTTATATTTCCTCGTCAGATAATCTGCCGGAGACGTTTCAGAAGTTAATTGGTTTGAAATTGATGCAGTGCAAATTTGAAAGCCAGCAGCTTGTAAACCTGTTCAATGTTGTTTCACCATAAGCCGCCTGCAACTGATCAATACCATGTGTCTTGTTGTCTTTTACGGAGAACTGTTGTCCTTTACGGAGAATTTTATTACAGTGCACTCGTGTGAACACATTTGAGAACCTCGAAAGTTCATTCGTGTCTAGATTCTCCAACATAAAAGTGTGATTCCGTACAGTGTATTACAACCAGGACACACAGGACAGCAAGTGATGCCATAGCACTGCCGTGTGTATCGAAAACGGTATGGTCTGCTGCGGCGCCACCAGCTGGGGACTGTTGTCTGGGTTCGGCATAGAAAAGGCATGAGGAATGTGCTTGGGATACCATCCCCAGCAGGTAGCGCCGTTCGGCCCAGCCAAGCAGCCAAAAATGCAACTACGGCTTTCACATTCGCTCCCATTGCGGCCCACCTGGCGTGGCAGTCCGCACCATTTCTTTTTATCCAGCGGCCGTGGCCCTGCTAATAGCTGAGGGTTTATTGCATGCGATACTGGTGAATCGGTCCCGCGGAATCCCACGAGGTGGAAGATATGTTATTAAATTGAAAATTGTCGTCCGCCCGAATGTAGCACAAGGCTACGAAGGAAACCCATAAGGGTTTCTGAGAGAAAAGAATTTCCACTTGAGGAAAAATTCATCCTGGTCAGCTATTCAAGCCCCAGACTATAATGCCTTTCCTGGATCAGGATCTTGGTTAACTCAGATGGCAGAGGGACCACTCCGGAAAGGCATTGGTGTCGGGTTCGAGTAACTGACCGAGACAATTTTTCCTCAACTGTGAAGCTCTTCTTTTTTTAGAAACCCTTATGGGCTTCCTATCTAGACTCATGGTACATTTGGTTCGATGACAGTTTTCCCTCTCATGCGTGTGATATTATATAAATACCATCATACAACAGGTGGTATGATGCTTTTTATGTTGTATGATGGTATTTGTTTGATCACTTGCCATAAAAACCTCAGCAGACGCGCAGTAGTGTCGTGTCTCCTTATTAACTGTCATCTTCCATGTGTTTGCATAGACCTTGTGTGAAAACTATGCTTGTCTTTGTCCCTTTGGTGTCACTTTATGTTGCCCACTTTGTGCTGTTTTTCTGAAGCCGCGGTCAGTGTTGGTTACCTTTTTTTGGACAAAGTTGGCGAGTTGTGGCCCAAAGCACTTCATTTTTAGTGAAAAGTCGCTGAGTCATGATAATAACGATGACTTGTTTAGTTTAAGATTTAATGTTTTCATTGTTCTCCCTACATGCCTTCCTTATTATTTTTTAAACTAGTCTTGCATTATCTCCCGTGGTGCTGAGTCGCCAGTCAGAACAAGAAAAGGCAAAATAACCCGCGACTTTCTAAAACCGTATCAGATCTCGGGATTGTACTTTATGTAGAAAAGCAGCTTTGATGCACCCAGATGTCTCAACAATAAGCTTTTTGGCATGTCTTTAAAAGCAGCAACAAATGGCACAGCTTGTTTCTCCCTTGTGATAAAACGGGGGTGAGTTATTGAACTTAGAAGTTCCAGAAGAAATTTTACCATGGCAATTTACTGGCTGCTTAAATCGCTAAAAACGTCGCTAATGCTCCAAAAAGGCAACGCTGTTAAAGGGAACAAAAACTCTGTGAAGTTGCCAACCCTGGTTGGGGGCTTTCTTGGCTGTGGTTTAGTAGCGTAGTCGAGCAGTGCCCATCTCTAGTTAAAAAGTCCTTTGTCAGTGAGTTAACACTGTTGCATGTGCTTGCCTTACAGCCTCGAAGCAGGCAAGCCCCCGAACATGCCCATCTACCCGAGCTGGACAGAATGCTGGCAGCATCTTAGCAGACTGGTACAGTCTCTTTTTAGTAACATTCTGTATTGCATTGATTAATTTATTTTTCTAGACCTTGACATTTCAATGTTTCAGGCAGTTAATGTCTCAAAAATTCTTGCATATTTCCCTGCATATTTTTGTACCCGGATTGTTGTATGTGCTGCTTTCCATCGATCTGTGGGTTATAGGGGCAGCAGTGTGGACGTCTGTCCTCGAGAGCTTCCAAAACACAATTAGTAGTATGACCTACGTACCCTCACAAGCTTCACAGAAGATGTTTCTCATTCCTGCTGGTTCATTAGCGCTGAAGTTTTTGCAGTAAGGTTGCACTTGCATTTTGTAAAATACAGCATTGACTTTTGACTGGTTCATTTAGTAATGAGAGGGAGAGATAGCTGTCGTCTGCACAGCCAACGGTCAATAATTATCAAGTTCAGCCATGAATTGTAAGCTGGGCTACTTAGTCTTTGTTAAAGATGGCAAACACTGCAGTTGATGGGACAAGGTACATATGAACTATGCATCAGTCATGTTTCTACACCGCTTGTCCCATAATCTGCGCTGTTAGTCCAGCCGTCTGTCTGAACAGATGTCCTCTCTCAGCAAAACACCCTGCTCCTGCCGATTTTGTCATGCTTACTCCATTTCTGACTTGTCATCAGCAGCAGCAGGCAACAGCAGTCTACTTGGTATGTTTAAAAGCAATGAGGAGTCTTTTCTTTTTTTGTGTACAAAGTTGGAGCTAATAGCAGGCTAACACAGAACTCACTGGAAGTTCCACCTTGTAATTGCGACTCGCAGGGCCAACTGAAGCGGGGTTCGGCCATCATCTGGAGGTACTACCAGGGACCGTATATCGTCGACGAAAACGGGGTGCCGCGGCCAGTGAGCTCACCGAAGCTGTTGGCATCCCGCTGACGAGCCTGAAACAAGAAGCCTTTACTTTTGGATGTGGCTGCAGGTATGGCTCTGAGCTGCGTACTGCTATGCATTAGCTTAGGGCGCCACAGTATCTTAGGCACCACTATTGCATTTTATGGTAAGTCTCAGGTGTCGCTTTGTGTGTGCTATTTATTTGGCATTTTTTTCCTGAGTCGGATGCCTTATGCTGATCAAACATCTGTGTGTCTGCTTACAATGACGTCTTTCCATTTTGGCAAATAAAGGTCAGCCTCCTCCCCCAGGGGTCAACTGAACCAGCCCCCACGCCCCTTGGTTCCTGAACAGAAACCCTGGGTGTGCTGATCTGCCTAAGAGTCATTAGGCGAATCTTTACTTAAATGCTCTTGCATTGTCAGTCATGTATAGACGAGTTCTACTTCAAAATTTTCTTTCACCTCACTTGTCCTGTGTTACTGTCCAACCCCTTTTATTTTATTCTTTTTATTTTTCAGGTTTTACTGAGCTTACCATGGCAGGCTAGAAAAGTGGATTGTTGACTGCCAGCAGTCTAGAGGCTTGTTCTGCTATACAAGACTCTTGCAAAAAAAAAAAAAGGAGGACACCCGCAAGATTTAGACATGCAGTGCCGGTCCTGTTGTCGTCTAGTCTCGGCAGAGAAGGCGCCGAGCACCTACTTGTTCTGTTACCAATTAAACATTCACCTGTTTCGCTGTTGCACATTCTTCAATGCCTGAAAAATTTGTGTTGTTGCACCTATATCCTATTTCATGCTTCATAAGCAATGCTGTGGAAAGCTACGGAAGTAGTGTGGTCTCGCAAGTTTTGCTCCATGTCTATCACAGTACACTTGATTTGTGACGCTTTCTGTGGAATAATTTTTTCATCTGCGTGTGTGTATATATATATATATATATGTGTGTGTGTATATGTATATATATATATATACACGCACACAGTTAAACCTCGATATAACGAAATTCTCAATATAAAGAACTTTTCATACTCTTGTGTATAGAACACCATGCATTTAGAACCTCTATATAACAAAGTGTGTTTGTATGCCATTTCAGTATAACGCAATTTCACTGCCGCCACAAAGGAATGCCGAGGCAATAAATCCGCGGATGCAGATGGTCAAATGATTTAGTTATAAGTGGCTGTTTGCAAATGCACCCCTCTAATTGTGCGACAACAGCGACCACTGAAGTGGAGCCGCATCATGTTCCATGTAAAGTCCAAGTCCGACAAGATCCTATCACGCGCCGTGCACGTGTGCTTTAGGTGCGAGTGAAGGTGTGCAAGGGTGAGGAAAGAAAGATGGTGGCTTCACGAGTGCCGTCTTCCTGCGCGAGCAAACGAAAAGAGGGGGAGCGGAGCGAGCTCGCGGGCGGTGGTATCAGCCGCGGTAGTGGACTGCACGTGAAAGTGTGACTGGCTTCGTTTAATTTGTATACCGCAACGTACGTGGCATGAAACCGTATCATTCGTCGCCGACTCCCAAATTTATCAAAATGAAGTCTTCTCATTCAAATTTGCTTTTTTTTTTATTGCCCGATAATTTGGAAAATTCTGAAGCCCCTTCCCATGCAAGAAAAATCTATAGGTGACTCTACTACTTATCTGCATAGCAGATTGAATGTAAATGGAACGAAATTCCGATATGACGAAGCACATTGCCGATTTCGTTATATCAAGGTTTAACTGCATTTTACGAATACAACTTGTGGACGTAGGAGGTACATGAAATAATGTACTGTTAGTGCACCTTCCTGGTTCGCGTGTGCTGCACAGCATGTTTCGAGTGCAAGCACAAGCGGTGCGCTGTAGCCATTCGCCAAAAACTTGTCACTATGCTCGTTTGTTGGCAAATAGGAGTTTCCTGCAAATATTACTAGAGGGAACTCTGCTGCTAGTGTCAATGGCAACTACAACTATGGTGGCTTAGCTGGCATGGGAATGATGGGCAGCATATGGATTGGATTTCCTTCTACGATGGTGCATACCCACTGTGAGGGTCATGGAGGGATTGGCCAAGATTTGGATTTGCCTGAACTTTGTCCTTCTAGCTTGAAATGGCTGTGTGACCTTGCAGATTGACTAACTTCAGCAAAATATTGTGTTACGAATGTGCCAATTTGCACTAACAGTGCGTGTACACGGTCTTGTTGCTGTCTGCTTTTAGAAAAGGATTGCCTGGAAATTTGGCCGTATTAAGGCAGATGCAGAGTGGTAAACAAAGCCACAAGCACGAGGTTCAGACCTAGGTACTTATCAACGCCGTGGAAAGTGAGCGATCGAGTTTTCTGTGGTAAACAGGTACAAACCTGAGACATGTTCATTGAATGATTTCGTCGTATTTCGTGATATAAACGCGCAAGATGTAATGGTAGTACATCAAATTGTGTATCTTTTACATTTGACACACTATTTTTGAACTGCGAATGCCAGCAGTGGATAAAGCCTCCCAAGCTTTCGTGGCATTGTTTGCTATAGGTCAGAGTAGAGCAAGTATACAAACGTAGTAGTGAAGTGCTTTAATATGGAATCAAGAAAACTGAGGTGCTATGTTGTACAACCGACACAACTCGTCCCACACTCCAGGCGTGCAAATGTATCACCCCGACATCGTAGCAGCACCAAGCCATTCACGGCTGACTACGGTACAGCGTAAAACTGCTTCACACATTTACAAACATCTCTCTCTGACGCATAAGTTGCGCGGCCGACGGCACATTTTGCAGACGCGCCTCTTCACGAAAGCGCACGTTTTGCTTCCAGGAGCACTGCTTCAATGTACGCTTAAAGAAAGTCCTCACGCTGGAGCAGTTTGTCCGGCGCATTCGAGAAATTTCGACGCGAACGCGCTCCTCGAGAAGGCACCGGGTGCAGGGATTTGTCCCGGGTACAAGGGTCCGAGCTAACGACGCTCGCGAATTCGCATCGAAGTATGGCCGCGTCCAGGTTCACTGGCCAACGCTCTTCCACGGTGGCAGAACATGTAGAACGACGGTCGGTTCCCGAAAGTCTCGAAAGACTTGCTCTCCAGCTCGACTGTCGCGCGGACTTCCTTGAAGTCGCCCGCGATGCACATGGTGCCGTACATAGTGATCAGCAGGCATAGGACACTCTGGAAGATGATGTCCAGCGGCAGCACCGTGAAGTCCTGCTCGGTGAGCCGCAGGTAGGACCGGTGCTGGGCCGCCGAAATCGCGGCGTGGACCAGGCCCACGATACCCAGAGTGGCCATAAGCTTGGGTGCCTTCGAAGGCATGACTGTGGGTGGCGAGTTATTTGGATGAGCGGATGTGGTTGCCGCGGAAATATGGGCTTGAAACGACGCTGGCTTGGGTGCAGCAACCGATGAGCTAGCCCACAAGCGGAAAACACGGGCACGTACGGAAGCACGTTGACGCCATCTTGGTTCTCTGGTGTCGCTAGTGTCGCTAGCCTTTGATAGTTTTTAGCTGCCAAAATACATTTGATATCAGCTTTTTAGAGATTATGTGTTTTATTAGTAAACGGGTTAATAATTCAGTCAACCTTTTGTAAAACGTGCTGTGCAAATAGAGGGCACTGAGCAACATAAAACACTTAGATTAAGACTCATTATTTAGCACATATCTCCAGATGATTCAAAGTTTTGCTTCAATTCTTTTGATGTTGTCATAACTCCAGTGCATTGTACACACCAGTGTTGCCGCGGTTGCCGCAGTTGCCGCTGTAACACGCTTTCGTCATCGATGCTTCCAGTTTCCGCGTCGAGAGGTGTGTCGGCGTGTGTTTGCTTGTGACGCTTCGGGGACGACTGACTCACAGTGCGCCGGCTTCCGTGCTACGTAATGTGCCAAAACATCGCCCAAAGTTCGGTGGTGCTCTCCTGCTAACAGCCGTTGCACTTCTCCGTGTCTTACCGGCGGCCGTCGTAATCTCCGGACGGAGCTCTTCACGGACCGGCGTTGAAGTGGTTGAAAGTGCGGATATACTACGATTGTTATCGCGTAGGGCGGAGGTAGAAAGAGGTGGGTTCCTGTAAACACACGAACGGCATACCGTCCCCGCTCCGATACCGCTACCTTGTCGCCGACAGCGTCCCCACACCTCCGGCGACACGATGTCGACTTGGAAAGCAGCGGTCGGCACCGACTTGAAGGTGCAGTCGCAAGACGTCGACGATGACTGGGAGACCGACCCCGATTTCGTGGTAAGTAGTACAGAGCCTACGGAATAAGTGCAGCTTAAAACGAAGCACCTGATTCTCAGCCGAATTCCTGGACTTACAAAACCTTATTTGGGTTTTATTTGGGGCCACTCAGACCGCAGTATAAATTTTTACGGCCTTAGGCAGGGGCTGTCAAAGAACTGAACTATCTCACAGCCTATTTGTTCACCCTCGCGTTTTCGACGTCCGCCACACTTAACATCGAAATTTCAGACTGCGCGCCCGGGCCGAAAAAAAGCTCGAGGTTTTTAATGACTCCCACGTTCGTTATAAACTTGAGCGGATGTTGCAGGACTGACGGGAAATTCTCAGGCAGCGCGTTTGGCGCTTTCATTCCTGCGGTTTTGTCGTTCCGAAGCAGCAAAACCTCGCCGTTGCATCACAAATCGCTATGCAGACGGAAACCGTTAACCGCAAGCGCTTGCTATGACAAGCCGACAGGGAATGCGTCCCCGCACAGCTCAGTTTTTTTTATTATTATTATTATGTATTAGATCTTTGTTGTCCTGCCTCCTGGAGCGTGCATGAAGTGGAGTGTGTCACCCTGTCCGCCGTGTCGTCGAAGCACGTCGTCCTAGTTTTTTTGTTGTCAGCGTCTACATGTCCGTTTCCTCTTCTCAGAGAATTAATAAATGCCCCACCGTTTAGTGTCGCACACGCCTGCATCTTGTACGCGTCACACGGATGTCGTCGGTGCGCACCGACCTGCGAATTGGATGCGGCTGGTATAGTAATATCAGTAATAATGTCGTAATAGTAATAATGTCTTTATTTATGTCCCATAAAAATACGCGACACGGGAGACCCGCAGTAAAAGCTGTCATGAATGACAGCTTGACAGAGCGCCATACAGGGGGCAGGTACGTAACGACAAAAAAAGGCATATAATACATGGTCACGTTTGAAATTACACATTCAGAGCGTACAATGTAACATGCACAAATTGTGATGAAATAAGGCAAGATGGAAATACAAATTACAAGTTCACTCATATAATAAAACAACACAATCAATGATGGAGGAGTCACAAAAGAAACAACATAAATGCAGTTTCACTTATCCGCAAGAAAAAACAGTAATACATATACAATGATGGTAAAGAGAGAAACAAAGCAGATAAAGCACACAGTGTTAATTGAAAGAAGGCAAAACTAAACCGTTCCCTCACCATGTACAATATTAGGGATAACGGGGTAAAGAAAAACTTGGTTTGCAGAAACGAAAAGTTAAGAAAGTAATGGCCTAGAATTGGTTAAAGTGCTGTCGAAGTTCTTTGAATGTTATATCTTCAAGTTTAACGTGTTCATTATTTCATCTATTAAGTAACCTGGGTAGTTTGTTCTCTAGTGTCTATCTAAGATAACGTTGTAAGCGATACCGTTAACGGCTGCAGGACATGTAGCTTTCATGTACATGCTCGGAGCTTGCAGCACTTCAAGAACCTAAAGTTCAGATGATGCGTTTATACAACTTACATGTGCCACGTAAACCATCCTTGTCGGCTGCTGTTTTGTTTGATAATGTGTTTGTTAGGAACCAACATTACGTTACATGTAAACAGTGGGAAGTGCTGCTCTCCTGCTGCATGCTTTAATTTTTAACGCATGTTTATGTGTGTCGAGTTTGCAATGTGTCAAAGCGGAATCGTTCACAAAAAGCGGAAACAGCCTCATTGACTAACCCATTTGTCATGAGGAATGATTGGCAGGCACTGGCCAATATCAGCAGCGTGACTTCTTGCGATAATTGCCAATGACGATTGGTTTGTAATGCCAATTGGAAGGTTAGTTGTTTAGGCATATCTTGGCCTACAAGACGGAAGTTGCGGATGCAAGATAACTGCACTGCATGGGCTTCAGGATCACTGTCGTCTGATATACGGCATAATTGAAGGAGCAGCCAGTTGCTCTTACCTACAATAAAAGGGCTTCATAAACGCAGCCCTGCATCAACTATAACAAAACTGTTAGCAAAGCCAAAGGAGAGACAGAATGTGTGTGCATTTGACTATTAAATGCATTGCAGAATGACGTGACTGAAGAGGAACAGCGCTGGGGTTCGAAAACCGTCGAAGGCTCCGGACATGTTGCTGACGCTGTGAAGTGAGTTTTGTTTTTTTACACTGTTCCCTTTACTGCATTCAAACTAAGCTGCCCAGTCTTGTGCACCGCGCTGTCCGCACACATTCAAAAACGAGGAAGAGTCAGGTTAAATGAGTGGGACATGTTGTATTCTCAGGTTTGCCTGCATGTGGATAGTGTTGGCTTAATTTGGGCGCATAAACATGCATTTTTAAAGTACACCATGTGGATACAGGGCGATGGCAAGTTGCACTCTGATCAGTTTTCTTTTTTCTGTTCACATTTCAATTTATGAACCCCCGGCCGCACACACATGCACATGCACACACACTATCTCCGTGGTGGCGTAGTGGATGTGGTGTTTTGCTGCCAAGCATGAAGTCAAGGGTTTGATTCCTGGCCACAGCGGCCCCACCATCATCATCGTTTCCATCAACTGTGTTGATGGAAACGAAATGCAAGAACACTCATGTGCTTACATCTAGGTGCACAGTAAAGAACCTCAAGTGGTTGAGACTAACCCATAGCCCTTTGCCATGATGTTTCTCATTGATCCAGTGTAGCTTTAGGGATATGTAACTCTGCGAATCACTCAAATGTGACATCTGATTAGTGGGGTGCCGGGCTAGACTAGTTCGTTTGCTCCATAAATACTTCAGCACAATGCGTTGGCGGGCTAGTTGGTGTGGATCCATGAATACTTTCTTTAGCGCAAAACAATGTTTGCTCCAGCCTGACGAGAAACTAACATAGAGTGTGGGAGAGATACGACGCAAGCAGGTGATAACTGCCAACTAAGCTTATCTTGAAGTGCTCAACACATGTCAATAAAGAAAGCTGGCGTGATTGCAGACACGAATGCTGGCACGCAGAGCACAGGAAAAAGGTATTATGCCCTGTGCGACGTCCATCCCCCTTTGTTTGCGCTCAACCATGTGTCCCTGATACTTTGTAAGTAGTCATAGTGACATTAGCTGCGTAGCATTCTGTTTTGTCTTTCCTGATTGCATCCTCTTTATGTATTTATGTATGTGCACACTTCAGAGCGTACTTAGCAGGCAGTTATGTGTGTGTCATCCCCATGGCTGTACATTTATTTGCTGTTTTTCTGTAATAAAAGAAGAGAGACATTTGAGAATTGGTGTGAAATGCTGTAGTTCAGGTGTTTCACTTGTATTTCACATCTTAGTTGTCATTAAGGCAAAAAAAATGAAGTGCCGTTCTTAAGACCAATGATTAATTTAAGCTTACCGCTTATGTATGTCGAGGAAATTTCTTTGTCTATGGCTCAATTTTCACCTTAGCTGAATAGATAGATATTTGCTGTAAGCTTATTTTCAATTTAGGTGTGTGAGAACTTTACGCCGCTTTAACTAACAGCACAGACTTGGGCAAACACCACAGAGAAATAAAACACAGGACAGGAATTATCAATTACTACGGCTTGTCTGCATTCAGACTAACATCTCTTCCAAGTGCAGAGGCTGAGGCAAATTGGTAATTCTTGTCCACATGCGGCCAAATCGCAGAAAGCAAGGACACAGGAGAAAGAGCATGTGGGCGTATTGTCATGTTGCCATGTCGAAAACATATTATGCCTTCGTTACACCAGAATGAACTTTTCAGAAATAAATTATTCTCTCCTCTTATTTCTACAGTTGGCTACAAAAGTTAACGGGACGCAAGATTTGCAAAAAATAAGAAAGCTGACTTTCCTCGAAGCCTGGCCATATAGCCTTGAACTTAACATTTCAGCGTGTGACACAAATTCACATTTTCTGTAGCACCCATGTCACGTGAACTTTTGTGGCCGGCTGTAGATGATTCCTCGCGTGTATTTGGTAGGGTGGCTTTATGGCCCAGCTCGCTTGCGACCTGTTGGTTGGCATTGGCAGGGACGGTGTCACAGTGTAATTTAAGTTTGGTAATTTCTTCTCCAGTATCAACGAACTTCGAGAACAGGTCACCAAGGATGATGCGGCCTACAAGAAGCGAGTGCTTGAAGAACTGCCCAAGGCTTCCTACGGATATGGGGGCAGGTTTGGGGTCCAGAATGACAGAATGGACAAGGTGAGAAAAGTCATTTTGGTCCCTATCGTTTCACACAGCGCATCTCATGACTTCCATGGAGCATGATGGGCACTGTACTAAGAGACATGGGATCTACATTCACTTAAATCTACAGTTGCACAAAGGTTTACGGGTTGCAGGCTCCATAACAAATGTGAATTTTTTATCTCGTGAGGTATGGTGCTTCAAACATAATGAATCACTGTGTAAATCACAAAAACTAGAGCTGAATCTTGTTATAATAAAGTTGTTTCCAACACAAAAATAACTTCATTACGCCTTTGTTGTTACTTGCTGATATTGGTGAGAAACATTGTAGATTTACTTTGTTATATCCAATAATTTTTTATATCAGTGTTTATTGTAGTGTCAAGAATAAGTTGTGGTGCCCATTGAAACTGATTTGAAGCTATGTGCCAAGGGAAATCTCATGTCTCGTAAACTCTTCATGTCCAGCTGTACTTTAGTACTTCACGAGGAAAACTGAAGTTTGTTAGAGCACAGGTTTAGTGTGCTTATGTTATCTGGCATTGATGAGGAGGCAGTTATAAGCATCTTTGTACAAATCTTTTTCACAGTCGGCTGTTGGGAACGATTACGTCGCATCGCTCCACAAGCATGCCTCTCAGACGGATGCCGTCAAGGGTTTCGGTGGCAAGTTTGGTGTCCAGAAGGACCGTCAGGACAAGGTTAGTTCTGAGAGGAGGTGCTTTCGTGAATAAACCGTTCATGCTATGCTATTCAAACGGTGCTGTGCTTATCTCATTTGTAAGAGTTACATATTGTGCTAAGTTATCTTTGCATCGTGCAAATGCCCTCGCATATTCTGATGTGTATTTATGTTGTAAGGATGGTTAATATAATTCATAATGTATGATTATATGTTACAGTAATGTAAGAAAGGAAGTACAATGTGTAATAGACTGCTTGAACTTTTCTCCCAGTTTTTTTGTGTGCATGTATTGTTGTAGTTGCTAAACACTTTCTTCTATAATGTAATTATTTTCTGAGGTTATTGTAGTAAAGTAATAGTGAATGAATGACTAGACTGTGTGTAGGTAACTCGTATTGCTGCTTTCTTTTCTTTCTCCAGTGTGCTGTTGGCTGGGAACATCACGAATCAGTCGAGAAGCATGCTTCTCAGAAAGGTGATTGCCTGTCATCAACCTGTTGTTCGTTGCTTACAAGGCTTTCACGGTGGTTGGACATTGTGGGCCCCTGCACTTGCCATTGCTTGAGTGCCTTTCCGTTGAGTCATGTGCCCTGTTTTGCATATGTTAGCTATGTTTCACGCATGGCTTCAGCTGCATTTAGCATATTGGGCCATCAAACTTCTAAGAAACATTTCATGTACCTTGGTTTCCAATGCCATCTATAATTTAGAGAAACATGTTTCGACCTAGTGGGCAGTTGCACAGTGGCTGTCGCGTTCCACTGCTGCGTGCAACGTCAGGGCTTTGAGTTTCAGTCATGGTGGCTCCATTATAAAGAGCAGAATTGTTAAAATGTATTATTTTATTTAGAAAGATGTTTTGGCATGTCACTGTCGTCTGACATTGAATTCATATGACGCCCCCTATAGTGGAATTTTCACTGAAGGATCACCTTAAATGGATACACAATAAAAATACCAAATTAGGCTAGATTGATAGATTATTCGTCTAGAAGTGAATTATCGGTTTCTGTGCACCAACATATCAGTTTGTTGCATAGAAAATGGCCGCCGAAGGTCTCACTGCTGCTCCTCAGTTTGAACTGCCCGCGCCGGAGCGCACAAGTTCACATACTCCCCACATGACCTCCCTCTTCGCTGGCTTTCTGTGAGTCAGCCAGTGCTGATGTCGCACGAGAGGTACCATAGTCTGAGATAGGTGGCAATGCTTTAATTTTTCATTATTCGCTAGTTTCCCCTTTCAAAACCTCTGTTCTTGCTACGAATGACAAATTCACAATCACAGAAGCCTAATCGTTCAAGCCAGCACGACCTAATATTTTCTTTTAGTGTCCCTTTAAGTGTTAAAATATTATAAGTATTTTAAGAGAGAAATAAATCAACCTCTTCCCTATGTTTGTTGCAACTCTGCGAATATAATAGGGGAATGAGTGTGAGCTAAGGTGGCACAGTGGTGTGTGGTTTAGCTGGAGGAATTATGTCTGAAACGTGAATCAATTAGAAGTCTAAAATTGCTCAAAGCCCAGCTTGAGGAAAACGTTTTGCCAAAGGCTCGTTAAGCAGTTGCAAAGCTGCTAAAGTTTGCCGATAAGAACCATAAAGAAATCATACTAATTAAGAGAGCATTATACTTGTACATTATACTTGGTTTTACCCTACGTGGAGACAAGGTCACAACTATTGACACACTAACTATTTGAGGGTTCATTTCATTGGTATTTTTCTTGGGAATGCTTCTTAGAGCAAAGCGACTTTGGCTGATCGCAGACTACAGTACTGGATTTGGTGGCAAGTTTGGCGTCCAGAAGGAGCGCCAGGACAAATCGGCAGTGGGCTGGGAGTTTCATGAGAAGACACAGAAACACGCCTCGCAGACTGGTAAGTTCTGGAGATTCGATTGGGCGCAAATTCAGCGTGTTGCTTAAAACACCCGGGAGGACTTAAAAATTTGAGCAGTTGGCAAAATGCTAATGCTGCATAGTGGGAAAGCTTGCCTGTTTGCTGGAAGTATCATCAGAGGTCTTACTCTAACTTCGCATGCTTTGGGGCGCATCTTGTCCCCCATCAATAATAAATGTCTATCTTGCATGCCTTTCCTTTCTTCAATGCTGCACGCCTGGTTCTTCCAGGTATGTGTGTTATAAGCGTGACATAGCATTGTTCAGAAGAACAGACTGGTGGGATAATTGGTGCTACACAACTTGGGGTAAAGCACAAAAGAGCACACAGGAGCACAGAAAAGCTGTGTCTTCATTTCGTCTGTCGTCCTACGTGCTCTTCTGTACTTTAACCCAAGTGTAGCATTCGTGACAGGAAAGTAGCAAGCGGCATAATTTTTAAGAGAGTAAACGCACAAAAGACACGACGATTAATGTTTGGGGCAAGATACACCACAACTGTATAAACTTTTTTAGAGTGCTTCTTTAGGGTACCATAGCTAGCACTGCAGACGAGTCGACTGTGCCCAGCAAATGAAAATTTTCTGAGTTTCCATGGTTGCCATCTCTATTGCTATTTTGAAGTAATGTAGAGGTTCACCCGCCGTGGTTGCTCAGTGGCTATGGTGTTGGGCTGCTGAGCACGAGGTCGCGGAATCGAATCCCGGCCACGGCAGCCGCATTTCGATGGGGGCGAAATGCGAAAACACCCGTGTGCTTAGATTTAGGTGCACGTTAAAGAACCCCAGGTGGTCAAAATTTCCGGAGTCCTCCACTACGGCGTCTCTCATAATCAGAAAGTGGTTTTGGCACGTAAAACCCCAAATATTATTATTAATGTAGAGGTTCAAGTTCTCTGTAGACATTTTAAACAGTTGCTTGAAACTGCGGCTGGGTGATTTTTCAGACTATGGGCAAGTGCGGAGTGCCTGAAAAGTCTTTTTGCAGGCTGGTTTTAGTCCCACCTACAGCTGACATCCTGTGCATCGCATTGTGTGGTTAGCTGCAGGAGTGTCAACTCCCTTAAAGCTCCTTACTCTCTTTCTGTGGCTTAGACTATGCCATTGGCTTTGGTGGCAAGTTTGGAGTCCAGAGCGACCGGCAGGACCCGTCGGCTGTTGGCTGGAACCACATCGAGAAGGTGGAGAAGCACGAATCACAGAAAGGTGAGGACGGGCTGGGTGAGGTTGTGACTTGGGTGAAGAAAATAACGGCGCCGTCTTCTGTAAGATGCAAGCAGAAAACACACACTGCTGTAACATGCTGTTTGTCTGTTCTGAGGCGTTGTTTTTTTCTTCACTCAAGTGTGTACCAAATGGCCCAATTTTTCACTCTGGAAAGTGTGACTTGTGACTACTATCCTCACGTAGTCATCATGTGAATTCTGTTGCAGAGCAAAGACTGTCCTCCTTCAGCAATGTCCAAACTACCTTTATTCTGTTTCACTGAAACTGATCGAATGCCTGGAAATTTACACGTGTCATTGCGCCGTTTTGTCCAAGAAAATAGAAGAAACCAATGCACTGAGTTCAAACTTTCATTTAGCATCATGCTTTGGCCCTGAAGAGTGTGTGGCAGTACCATGGTGAAGTCCGAATAACAGAGCGAGTTGACAAAAAGATAGTCAGCTACTGTAATTACTCCAAGGCGCATGCTGCAAATCCAGAATTAAAGCTGCATAATGAAGTCACATTCATTTAGTAGAAATCACTGTTTCTAGATATTTGCCTCTAAAATGCACAATACATTGTGCTTGAAGTGCATTGGCATTTCCAGAAGGCATTGCCCACACATTGAGGTACAAAATTAAGTAGAATTTCAATCTGTTTCGTAGCTTTATCTCTTCCAGTTATCCACCTGAATAAGCAGAATTGTAGTGCCTAGCTCAAGCTATTTTTAAAAACTCTGTGTGATTGTGATTTTTAAAAAAATGTCCAGTACCTTTAACATACCTAACATGAAGACTACAGTATTGTCCTTGACATTATTGTACTCATTTGATAGACAAACAAAAATAATTTTGGACACATTGTTTCCTTAGGGGATAGCTGAGGGTGGTCTAATGAATGGTGTCTTTTTCTCGATATAGTCTGCAAGCATTAATTGAACTCATCTTAAGTAGATGCTGCCTGCGATTGGCCGTCGTTGTGGCAGTCATCTCGTTAGTATGACAGTTGGTGTCATCAATGATTGTAACCCCTACACCAACCAATCGGGAAACACTCTTATGTTAACATAAGTTTCGGGCATAACAGGCCCTCATCTCTAAATTTGCAATGCGGCAGCTGAGACTTGGGTTCCTGCGCTCATTGTCAACAACCATTCTGGAGGCCATGCTCACATGGCAGCACACAGTTCTTGCATACTGCCGCTTCTCCATGTGCTTAGGTTGAAAATGGAATTCAACTATTCATCTGCTAATGCTGGAATTTTTTTTTCATTTTGATGCACAGATTATTCCAAAGGGTTTGGTGGAAAGTTTGGCATAGAGAAGGACAAGCAGGACAAGGTAGGCATGAGTCCTTTTATCTACTTTTTGGATACGATAAGCTGAGACTTCTACATATTGCAATGTGAAATGTGACTCTAGAATGGCTTAGCTTAAGAAAGGTCTTTTTTTTTTTGCCATCGTACAGCTTATTTGAAAAAGCTTTTCATGACTATGCTTGTGATGTAGTCGGGAGCGGAGTCACGTGGAACTGTCACGGTCGCGCACGTACCATATTAACCCGAATCTAATGCGCACATTTTTTTTCCGAGGAAATGCATTCGACAATTGCCTGCGCTTCACAATCTGATACGAAACGAAAACCACGTTGGCAGCATTGGCAACAGCCTACCGTCGGAGCCGTCGGACGCAAGATGGTGACAGAGCACGTCTTGAGGAGGTCGCAGCGGGTTCATCTTGTGCTCGACTACTATCTGAAGCAGTGTTCTCCATCTATCACTTTCTCGAGATTTCGTGCGGCTCGGCACCAGATGCATTGGCCTTTCTCGCACTGTCCAAGCTGGCAATTTGCACACAGTGCCAGGAATGTTGTCGGCCACATACTTCAACAAGCCTTAAGAGTCACGTAAAATCTTGCAAAGGTGATAGCAATACCTCTAAATGATCGCCCGAGAATACTGCCCATCTGTGCTCGGTATCTGTGGCCACTAAAGTGTAAATGGTGACGACAATGCACTGCTATCATTACGAAAGGTCCTTTAAGGAAAAGTTATTTTTTGTGAAGGTAAATCGTGCATGTCTTGTTCTGTCTGATCGAAAACGGGGGGCGGGGGGGCATGTTATATTTTTCTTTTTTGAATCGGGGGTGCCTGTTACGTTTTCGTGAACCTTTATTTTCTTACTTTAAACTCGTGAAATAAGGGTGCGCGTTAGATTCGAGGGTGTGTTGGAACCATGTAAATATGGTAGCAGTTGCAAGCAAGCAGTCATATTCATGCACAGTCACGAGTATGTGCGTGAGCGTGAATAAACAGTCATGTACAGAAGTACACATTTCTGTAAGCCTCTGAATGCAAATGCACTCACGTTGTTGAGTACATTTTTGTACATTTTTGTTTAATGTATTGTATTGTACATACCCAAGTTGAACAACATGCATTAAGTTGCATTTGTTTTTTCGAGCGCACATCTTAAGCGCCCGTTCCTGCGTTCAGTGTCAGTGTACTTTGGCATCAGTGTCGTCAGCATAACCAAGCGAACGAGCAGTGCGAAGGATGAATGAGCGAACGCAAAGAGGCAGCGGGGGATGAAAAGCAGAGAAACTGTGAGGAGAAAAGTGGAGGAGGAGGCTACAGTGAAAGCATGAGACAGAAAGTGGATGAGGAGGGTATGAGGAAGGCGTAGTGCCGCTCTGCGGCGTTGATGCGGGTGATGCCGCGAGATGGCGCCAGAGTAGCATGTGTAGTCTGTTCACCGATAGCATGCAGTGAGCACGTTCAACAACACTACATGTGAAAACAGTGCTCTGTATTAGTGGATGTCTGTTTGTGGCGGCTGCTGTGAATCTCACCCACACGTAACCCACGCGCTGCCTCTTGCAATCTCCCGATTAGCAAGGCAGTCGCACCACACTTTTCTCCGTTTGCGTTGTGCTGCACGAGACAGATTGTCTGGACCAGCCAATATATTGCGAAATGAAAACACGTATAGAGCTGCGCTCAAATTTTGTGTTGGAGAGTATTGTAATCGTCTGTCAACTTTTTTGTGAATATGCTCAGTGAAGCTTACAATTCTGTTTATATGTTATCTTTGTTTCCAGCATAATAGCAGTATCTTTATTTTTATTTGTGCTTGTGTAGACAACATTTGTATGTCTACTGCAGGTACCCAACCTACAACCTTACAAATCAGGGGTCCCAACTTTGCATGCCTTTTTGTTACCCCTTATAAAATTGAGTGATTTGTTTGTGGCTTCAGCACTTTATTTGACCGTCAATGGAGTGTCCGAAATCATATGCATAAGAGGCCTTGTTCTCACAAAAGTGTCTTGCACAGGCCTTTTAACTACATTGGTACTAATGTGAGTGTTGGTGATGATTACATATGCAGAAGGATGCTTTAGCTATTGTAAGCTTTCTCTGTGTAACAGAGGCACTCCGTCTTTTACCAATTCTTTGCAGTGCGCGCACACGTTTGCCGAAGTTGAGAAGCCCAAACCTGCATACCAGAAACCAAGGCCTGACATTGGTAATTATCGCAGAGACTACGTTCCTGCACGTTTTACATCCCCTTCGGGTATTGCATGTGTTTTAGTCGAACAAGTCGGAAGGTAGATTGGGTTTTGCTCTTGGTGTCAGCATGTCGTCACATAGCAGGTGGCACTTCTCTGTTGTTTTACAGTGTTTTATGCCCGACATATTTTGAAAGTGGTTAGATGGGTGGTGCTTCCCAAGCATGCTAGACACTAAATAGTTGAGGTTCCCGTCTCTGACGTCGCCGTAGAGAGATTGCCTGTAGAGTCCTCAGAACTCATTCAAGAGTTGAAAATTGTCAATCCATTGTATAGCTGTGCGCTTTTGATAAGTCTGAAGATGCAAGAAATGTGGTGAAACTTATTTTTTTTTAATTGTTAATCAGTGCCTGAAGCAGATAATTGTAAGCACATGTTTATAGTTATGCACTTGTTTTACAGTCTGTAAAACATGTCTTCTAGTTGTAAGTGCACTATGGCTGTCCATGGTCTGTGTTCTTTTTTCCGGTATTTAAGTCTGTCTGGGACGGTTCCTACATCTTATTGCTGAGAAAACAGTGTACCTGTTCTCTGCTGTAAACAGCAGGCTATCACCGTAAGTGGCTAAACAGCTCATTTTGATAGTTCAATTGCACCACTAGTCGCAGGTCCGGCAGGTGGATAGGTTCATCCTATTCCTGCTTTTTCATTGAATTGGACATGGCAAGGAAACCTCTGTGAACACTACATGTGGTGAAAAAAAAATATCTGAATGGAAAATGAAATGGAATGTTATAAATTATGTGCCCTAAGGTCACCGCTCATGTTGTAATGGTCCTTATGAGCAAAGCCTGTTTCGTATAGTGCCATTTTGCTTGCAATTTCACACATGTGACAAGTTGGGCAGATGAGCCGCCGGCCTGTTCATACGTGCAATTTTTCGATCTTCAGAAACTTCCCTGCAAAATTTGCTTGTGCATTGCGGATGACAACGCGGATCATCATGGATGTCACAGTGGCCTCTCTGATAACTTTTTTTATGTTTAAGTGGATTTGTGAGTTCAGAAACTAAAAAACATTTACGAGAAAAGTATTTGCTTTGCTTGTTCGTTTTGGAGTGCAGCAGACTAAACAACCCTGTGGCCAGAATAATTCAGTCTTCTAGTGCTCGCAAATGCAAAAAATCTGCTGCCGTTGCAGTCAGTGTCTGTGAAATGGCTCTGCAAAGTCTGCATGCATGGAAATCAGGATCTGTGAAAAGTGCAGCGCAAAATCACTCTTTGTGAAACAGGCTTCAGTCCAGTTGCCCACGCGGTTTGTCTGCCTTATTTCGGACTTGAGCTTCACACTTTTAAATCGGAATTGGTTCTGTACACACGGCAGCTTGGTCATTTAAGACTGGGAGTGCACATTTCCCACTCTGTTCGAACTGAGATGGGTTGGGCGATACAGAGAATTTTGTATATGGTCCCTCCTGCCTTGTAGTCCTGAGCAAAACAATATTATTTGATGCCATCCGGAGAAGGAGGATTTCCGCACAATTTGTGCACAGCGTCTGGTGTTTGAAGGCCACCAGATCATTTGAAGAGAGATACTGTGAAGAGAGATACTCTGCTTGCGTTTCATTGAGACAGTGAATTTCCAGATGTAGAGCATTTGGCGGCGTCCTAGACCACCTGTTCTAGACTGTGCTAGACCTGCCTGTTCCAACATCATCACCACCACTTAACGTGAGCATTCCTCTCCTTGCGTGTGCAGAGGTGACCTCGGAGCGAGCCAAAAGCCTACGCTCCCGGTTTGAGAACATGGCCAAGGCCGGCGAGGAGGAGGCGCGGAAGCTTGCAGATGAGGAGCGGAAGCGGAGGCTCCAGAAGGACCAGGTCGAGAAGGAGGCGGCCAAGAAGTCCGAGGAAGAGCGCCAGAAGCGGCTCCGCGACGAACACAAGCGCATCGACCAGCTTCAGGAACAGCTGAAGGCTGCCGAAGGCCATGACCGTGACGAGGATGTTTCGGAGCGGAAGCCCCGGTCCGACAGCGCAGGCAGCCAGCCCGACGAGTCGGAGCTTATTCGGCCCGGCACGCGGAAGAACCATTCTCGAGTCTCGGTCATCCCCCGGGAGCTTGTGGTGCCAACTAAGCAGGCGAGCAGTGCTCCAACATGCTTGATTGTCAATTAAGTCTTATGCTTCATATTTTTGTTTGAAGAGAAGGCATTAGCTTGAGGCTGTATTCGTTATGCAAGTACGTGTAAAATGCAGAAATGTTTTTGTTCGACAACTGCTGAACGGATTTGGATGAAATTTGTTGCATTCCAGGGAGAAACGTGAATTCTGCCGATTTGAGCAAATTATCAGATACAGCAGAGTAAATCTTAAATATTTCCTATTGATATTAGCTCCTAAGGAGTATATATGCTTATAATGAATATTGGATATAACAAAAGTATTTTCGTGTCAGATGCGACTTCGTTCTGAAAAGGTTTGACTGTTTCATAGTGATGACATGGTTTTTATTTCGTTATTTTTCATCACGACAGGTGACCAGCCCCGACGTTTCCCCAACACAAGAGACCGAACCACCGCTGCCGCCGAAGACTGCAGCTCCTCCCGTGGCAAAGGTGTCTGCGATGCCCATAGGTGCGGCGGCGCTGTTCGCGGAAGACGAAGAGGCGCCTATGGCGGCACAGGTCGTGGAACAGGAGCCGGAACAAGAACCTGCCGCGGTGGTCGAGGAGGCCCCCAAAAAGATCGTCCCACAGATCCACCACTCGCCGGTCGAGTCGGAGTCGAGCCCGGAGTCTGGACCCGGTACATTTTTGTGTAGTTGACGCCTTCTTAGCAATGAGAGGCCCTTGAAAAAAGTACGAGAACACCTGTTCCACGTCACGGATGTGCTTCTGGCCCATTGCTGTACATTGCAGGCTATGGCACTCTGCTGCTAAATGTTAAATTGTCACTGGTTCAATTGCCGGCCACAGTGGCCACAGTTCGATGAGGGTTTGAATGCAAAAACGCTCCTGTGCTTATGTTTAGGTGCACGGTAAAAGAAACCCCGGTGGTTAAAATTAATAGAGAGTTTTAGATTGTTTGTAAAAACATTGGCATTTGCGAAATACTGGATTACCGGAGAGTTATATGACAGCAACAATGCTGGTGGTGACATTTTGTGGCCCCAGGTTTAACCAGAGAGCACACAAAGCTGCAGTGACTTGCCATATTCTTATTAACTGCTGGTGTGAAGTGCTGCTAGCGACATGAACGTTAACATGCACTGCTTTTATAATTTTCCATTGATAAGAACATTTGGGCAAGGTGAAAATGTTTCACGTGCATCGTAGTTGGAAAAGATGTCACAAGATGTCACTACATACCAGCCTTGCTATTACGGCCCACAGCTGCAAAATCCGGCTAACCAATAACCTGGTAATTCAGTCCTGCATTATGGCATCCCTCATAGTTGAAGTAATGCACATTGGTGAACTAGTTGGTACATGACTTTTGAAGCAAAACAGTGCTAGGAATGGGGCTAAACAGAAACACAAAAGACTGCACTCCATCTTGTGTCTTTCTGTTTAGTTCCGTTCTTAGCACTGTTTTGCTTTAGAAATCCCTCATAGCCCCACTGTACAGCTTTAAGGTGTCAAACCTTGAAATTGAATTTAATTTTGAGTGTGCTTATACATAGTGAAAGTTTTGAGCAAGTTGGTACAGTCAGTCCTCGATGCAACCAGGTCACATTCAGAGCAAAACTTAGTTTTTTTTGTGTCCTGTATTTGTTACAAAAGAGAAAACAGAAATTGGCACTCACTTGTGTCGATACAACACAATTATGAATGCGAATAAACAAGCTAAGACACAAGAATGCTGAATTGCACAACTCTTGCCACTGCTGCATTGGAACTCAATGCAGGCCAAGCTAAGCTTTTGCCCAAAATGAGCTCCGTCTGCTATTCAGTGATGACAGTGATGAAAACAGTTTTTTTTTAATGTTCTAGTGCCCCATAGTACAGAGGAGTGCATATATTACCTTTGTAGGTTTTTCAGCTTTTTGCTGCTGCCATATCTTGAGCCTCATAACTCTGTCATACTCGTACTCTGTCAGATCCCATATCTTTATTTCATAATGGCAGTACAATACTGATTTAAATGACGCATGGCCTACCAAATCTTATTGTTAATTCATTATATCCAATTATGCATTATATGATTATTTGTTACACTTCATAATTCATTACTTGAGTGTTTGTTAAGGTGTACTGGTTAAATTGTTTTTAAGGGTACATCAGCATAGTAAACATGGTGGTACGCTGGGTATGAGTGCTTGCCTTTCTCCCAGCTTGTTTACTGTGCTTGCATACCATCAGAAAGGCATGTCTTTATCATAGCATTGTTTTGTTCATCTTCAGAGGAAGCTTTAGCTCTTGCCATCCGCATTCTGATGCATATGAAAGGCTTAAATGCTTTTGCAAAACCACTTTACCAATTTACCACTGCAAAACCAATTTATGTGAAAGATCTTTACATTGTAACCCATAGCGATATTTCTCCGTCTCTGTTTATTAATAGGTGAATCAATGGAAGAAGGAATCTATGAGCATTTGGAGCCCGTGTCGACCGAGAAGAAAATGTCAGCTGTAGCACTGTACGACTACCAAGCCGGTAAGGCAACTACCTCGTGAGGGACTTATTAAGGAGACATTGTTGATCACGGTTTGCAAGACATTTGCAGAGGCCACATGAGACCATCTTGCAGAAAATTTCTTATTACATTTAACCCTTTAGAGGCCTTAGATGAGGTCACTTTTGGTCCAAAACCAGTTTTATTGGCTTTTGACAGACCCACCTGATTGATTATATTTTGAAGCATTTAGCAGTTTTCTGACGAACTGAGCACAAAAATTTTTTTTAGTCTCTATTGCATGTAACAGACGGCGCTGCAGGCTTTACCTGTACTCATTGAACTTTGGACTGCCTGCAGAGGAGGCATAGTCTTCAGCTTAAAGCTTTAACTCTCTAGGGCTGTCCTGGCGCCATTTTCATCAGAAGTGTTGGCCATTATTGCAGTTATTCCATTACTGCATACTTTTAATAGCTATGTCTTGTGTAAAAATTATTACAGAAATGCTGCAGTTGCAGTCATGGCATCTTTATTGTGTGTGCATGGATTTATGTCTGTGGGAATACATCGCATCTTTTAATGGTATTATGTGCGGCAACGTATCGTCATAGCTACATTTTCTATTATTTCTTGAGAAGTCTAGTAACTTTCACATCTTGCATGGCACCTCTGGTTACATTTGGTTGAATCCGCTGTAGGCAAGCCTGGACCTTTTTATCTGCAGCACCTCTCAAACTTTGAGCATTTTTAACCCGACTCCTTGTAAAGACTAGCTTCCAGAGTACTCGCGGTGTTATAGCTATACTTGGAGCATGCTGTACAATGTTGCGGTGTCACAGTGAACATGCCAATCACAGGCAGGCACTGTGCTGGAGAAGTAGTAATCTTGTTAATGGTACTATTTCCTGAATTATTTTTTTCTGTCTGGTTAGTAGAGATTGTGTATAGAAGCTTGATGAATCTTCCTCCTAATACAGCTGACTACGATGAGATATCCTTCGACCCTGATGACATCATCACAGACATTGAAACGGTAAGTGGTGGCAATCATCTATCTCTGCTGCTTCTGTTTTTGTGAGTCACACGAAAATGAAGCCAGCAGCCAGTGAAATTAAGGAAAGCTTATTGGAAGTGCTTTTTATTACTATCATTTATTTGAGATGTAGAAAGATTAAGTGAAAAAAAGAAAGCTTGACAAGTAAGACACTTGCTGCCTGTGGAAGCCATGTCATAGAATAGCATACATCATAGCAAATGTGTGTTGTGCTCTACTAATTTAGCTGTAATGGTGGCTATTCTCCTGTCTGCTGTTTTAGGTTTTTGTTAGGTGTATGTTTACTAAACGTAGCCCTGGGAGTGTTAACCAGTGCCACCTGTGGCCATGATGGTAGATGAACATTCTTTCAACCTCAAGCATCATATGGTTCAGGCAGCAACCTGTTCAATGAATGTCCAGATCACTGAAACATGAAAGGGAGATGCCTCATCTTTTAAATTGAGTGTGTGGGTATGAGTCCAATATGCATCCAATGTTTTGTTACTGCAGAATTCAACTGTACCCGTGCCTTTATTCTTTGTTAACCTTTGTTCTCAGATCGACGAAGGCTGGTGGCGCGGGAAGTGCAACGGAAAAGTCGGCCTCTTCCCGGCAAACTATGTTCAACCTCTTTACTGAAACTTGCACCTCAAAGACGAGCTTGTCTGAAACACGTTTGTGCCACTGTCTACGATGAAGATGGTGCAGATTCTTCCACAACTTGCTCAACAGCGTACTTCTTTGGGCATCCAACGTGTGCATCATTCACCCATCCAAGACTTTGACATTCGGTCGTGACCTGTCGATGCCAGTTTCTCAAACAACCATTAGTGGCAGCTTTCGTTGTCACCTATTGATTGTCACTTCTTCACGCTACCATTTCGACTACCGAACTGAACCAAAGTGTATGATGAAGTATGTTGAACACTGTTTCATTTCGGTGATTCACGTCGAAGGTCGAGTGGCACTTCTCGGCATGATGCCTTCCTCGAAATGAATTGAGTGATGCTGGGTCACAGGCTTTGTATGGGACCGGACAATCTCTGTCATTTTACTGCAGCTGACAGTGATTTACTTCATCTTATCTCGTGGCAAATTACTGTGTGTGATTAGTGATTTGTGTATAAAGCAACAGGAGGCCATAGAGTGTGAAAGTGAGTGTTGATTCACAATTTTAGTATGGCAACACATGAGAAAGCTTTAACCTACTGTTATATATATGCACTTGACAGAACACTAGAGACATGGAGGGCAGTAACAGTGCTGGTAGCGGAACCTTGTGGTGGTTTGTTCAACTACCGAGTGTCAGAAACGTGTTCTTTTTCATGCTATTCTTTTCAAGTGAAACTTTAAAACAGTCGCTAAACGTTTGTGATTATGGTGTTGCTGGCACCTTTACACCAGCAACTGAGTAGAACGCAGCCCATCTTGCAATAATAGTTGAACTCAACATCACCAGATGGCGCCACCACAGTGGCTGCTCACATCTACGTCACCATGTTTCCCTAAATGGTAGTACATTCACAAACAAGCCAAAACTTGGTTATCCGTAGAGGGAGTAATTTGCATGGGCTGTCTTGCCTCTCGTGTGAAGTTACTCTAAGTAAAGTGTTAAATGCTTATTTTCATAGGTTTTATCACGTGCGCATTTATGTGCCAGCAGGGTTATACCCGAGGTACAGATCCTTGGGAATTGTTGAACACCGTATGTGCCACTGGTACATCTGCGTCATCGAAAAGCAGTCCGAAATTGTATTCTTTGCAACAGAAAATGTTCAAGTTGTACTAGCATGAAATTGGAGTTTCTTTAGTGCATTCGGGCAAGTACGACAATAGATGAAGACTGTGTTTCACCGTTTATGTACACAGCTTTTAATTTTGTGACTGACCCCAATCTTTATTAATTTATTCCTTATGCCTACCTTTGTGAGAAATGTTATTGCTCCAAATTTGTTGAGCGTATTACTGTATTTTTAGAACTTTTTGTTTCATTTTTCAAGTTGTGATGATGACTATAAAAGTGTAGAAAGGTGCAGTTCTGCTGCTTCAGATATTTGTTGTAGGTTAGTTGACTATAATAGGTTTTATTTCACAATATTTTACTATTTTGTGTCCAATCCTGCTTTGTTATATTATTGTACGTCAACTCTTTTTTTACACATTATATGTATTTGTATTTTTCTTTAAAAGAAAATGTCTATTGGGTCCAGTTTTATTGGTTTTGATGCCTCCCATCTGATGGGACCACTCGTCAAACTAATTCAATCCAATGAATGCCTTTCCGAGATGTTCTTTTCCTTCTTTTTTGGTTTTTGAAAGGCTTGTTGTATTCTCGGTGCTTCTATATTCACTCGTGTTTGTGTAATTTAAATGCTTAATTCATTCCAGATTCTGGTGCGAAATTGTGGAAGCATTTTGCTTTCAGAATGTTCATTTTGCCTCCCACGTCACGTGAACAGTGTTCACTTTGTGCTCCCGCCTTGCTGTGCTGAAGACCGCTGATGAAAATGCGGTTCTGGCCAATCACTAGAGTGCAAGGGAGTGTTCGGAAAGTGAAATGCTTGCACGGTCTTGCTCGCAACCTACTTAATTACACATACCACACGTATACTTATCCAATGTTAGTCGTGGGTTCTTAATGTGGTGCCAAGTTTTTTTTTTTTTTCACAAGGTATTTTACAGTCTATCGTAAGGCTCCGTAGGAATGATTATGACACTAAGCATGTAATGAGCAGATGTTTGGTATTTATAAACTTCTGTTTGGTTCTTGTAGGCTTCCAGTGCACATGTGCATAAAATAATGTAGAAAAGTGTTTCAGGGTCATTTGCACTATCAGACATCAGTTTACAAGCAATCTGTTCTGGCAACCGTAAATTTTTTGTTCTGCACGGACACCATTAACTGGGCTACACTGTTTGTACAATTACATGGATTTCGCAATAAACAATCATATTGTTTTCATACAATACGTTTTGGCCCTGCATTCATTATGGCCATGCTGGTTATACTGCTGGTAATGGTAAGCAATGGTAAGTTTGATAAGGCTGTTCTAATCATTCAGTTGGCTAAATCTACGAAACCTTTCTTACATACGGGTGCTCTGAGGGCCTATGAAAAGTCACCTCATCATCAGCCTATTATGTTCACTGCAGGACAAAGGCCTCTCCCAAAAATCTCCAATTACTGTCTTCCATCAGCTAACTCATCATATGCCAGCGAATTTCCCAATCCAAATTTCATCACACCTCCTAACTCCCTGCTGTCCTTGACTGTGTTTCCCTTCTATTGGCTAGTATTATGTAACTGTAGTAGACCATTGGTTATCGATCCTGCACATTATGTGGCTTACCCAGCTCCATTTTTTCCTCTTAATGTTAGCTAGAATATCTGCTATCCCCATCTGCACTCTGGTCCATACCACGGTCTTCCCGTCTCTTTATGCTAAGCCTATCATTTTGCGTTCCATCACTCTTTACATGGTCCTTAGCTTTGTTAACCCCTGAATTTCTGCCCCATACATTAGTGCCAGTAGAATGCAATGACTGCGCACTTTTATTTTCAAGGATGGCGGTAAGCTGCTGGTCACGATTTAGTAATGCCTAGTCATATGTGCTCCAACCCATTTTCACTGTATAGATTTTCTTATGTTTCGGACCCCCCAAGACTAATTGACCTTGATAAGCATGTTGTGCAGATTCTGAAGGCTGTCTGCCAATCACGAATTTGTCTTCTTTTTTGCCATCCTACTGAACATTACCGCAGTTTCCTGCACATTAATAATCAAACTTACTGATAATACCATAGTTTCCTGCACATATTAATTGTACATATAATTGCTACTGTAAGAATATGTCAGCCAAGGCCCTCAATTATTTGTTGTTGCAAGTCATCTGTTAAGAAATGTTATGACTCCTCTTTGCTTTGAGTGGCTTAATAGGTACAAAGTTGCCAGATCTCTGGTATGGATAAGAAATAGACTAGAGTAATTTGTGTGCTACGTCAGCATGTGTGACACTATTCCAAATTGCCTATCATCCCCTCCCTTGCCACACCTCCTACTTGTCACTGATCTGATAGATAATCATACATAAGAGTCCATGAGTCAAATTCATGTCCCCCCAAAATACGCCCCCCCCCCCTGTTGCTACGCCACTGCTAGCATCCATGACTCAAATTTGCAACTCCCAATGATTATGGTACCATTGTGCCCCCTCTCCCTCTTACACATTTATGATGGAAAATTTGTGATTGGCTCACACTCACTGGCGCCCTTCCCTTATGATAATCTGGATCAGCGCCTTCTCACATTTGTGCTGTGGCAAGAATGGTTGAGCAAGTGATCCGGGCTGTAATTTGGTCCAGCATTCTTGAGCCAGCCATGGTTGCCCAGGCGGCTTGGCTAACACTTCAGCAGTGTCAGACAATCGCGTATGCTGATCCAACTGGCCTAGTCTATTCTTGACATTTCGCCCGTCTGTCTTCGTTCTGTGTTAGTACGAAACTGGAACGGGCGAAAGCGAGGACACGTGACCAGTGGCGTAGCAACAGGGGGGGCCGGGGGGCCGTGGGCCCCGGGTGCAAGGGGCCAGAGAGGGGGGGGGGGGTGTCATATGCGTCTGAAGACACCCCTCTTTCCGCCAGCTACACCCGGGGAGGGGGGTGACAGAAGACCTATGGGCCCCGGGTGCCAGACGACCTAGCTACGCCACTGCACGTGACCTCTGGTTTTTAGAGATATGTGCGTGCGCTTTCGCTCCAGTCGACCGGCCCCACAGCTAATAAATTTACCCGCGTCAGCTGGTTACCTTAGACGAGATAGCGAGGCCCAATCTTACGAGGGAGTTAATGCATGTGTGGCATATGTGTCGCTGTGAACCACATTACGTGCTGAAAGCTTCATGAACATATCACTGTGCAGAAAAAAAGAAATCAAGGACCGGAGAGAAAAAAGAAAAGGGTTAACCGTGCCAGTGCAATAGTTACCATTTGCGGGTCGGGGTTTCCTACAAGACTTAACCATTAGGTGCCGACCGCTCTTTCCGACGCGTAGCTCTGTTTTTACAACAGTGACGCTGGCGCGCGCTAGAGCATGACGTTACTTGGTATCAAGATTTAGACTCTGCTGCTATTTTTAAACGAAGCCGATAATGTATTCCGTGCCTATTTCCACGAGGGAAATCCCCAATCTGCGGCGAGACGCTCCTTGCCGGCAGGTAAACGACTCGCTAATTTTTATTTCGAACGTCCCTCCTCTTCCGAGTGTGAAAAAACCCAAGGAAGTGGCAGCGGTGAGGGTGTGTGGCACGCACCAACGTGCATTCATTGACGTCAGGTAAACGCAAAGCGAGGCGCACTTCCAGTTTCGAAGGTAATGCAAATGGCGGCGCTCAAGTTACACGCTGTTGCTTGGTAACGAACGATACCATCATTACTTGGCAAGCCCTATTGCGCGGCTCTTTACGCTGATGCGGATATATACGCTTCTTTCGCGCTTGCTTGCGAAGGTCATCACGGCCGTGAACTTGTACAAAATCACTCCTACGAGAAGGTTTCGCATTTCGACCGCATGGAGGCGAATCAGCGGCAGGTGACTTTTCCTTCTTAGTACAAAAACTACAACACTCCATGCAACCAGTCTTGCGTTTGAAATCTTACAAACCATTGCGCCCTCTTAAAAAAAAAAAAATCTAAAAATGCGTTTATTTTTTATTTAATATTTGCAAATTTAGTTTGTTTGAATGTTCATAGAGGACGCGACAGTTTGCAAGTTACAACTTATGACCGATTGATGTGTCAATTTACGGCGCAAGAGTTTTGCGAAGTTCTGCACCGGATACAAATTTAAAGATCGCTGGTGCTCCCGACCAATGGGCGGCAGGCTCGCGACGTGTTTTCCTGGAAAACTCGCGGCGACGGATTGTCCGATACTATCCGTCGCGTGCCAGTTTGTATTGTTTATTATTTCGCGATTATCGTGAGTCATTCAGTCAAAAGTTGTTCTCGGCGGCGCCTTGAGTGGACGATGGCGGTTTGCTGCAGTGTTACGTGATCGGTTGCGGAGTGGACGCTTTGTACGAGTTGTTTTTGGGGGCCGGCCAGCCGAAGCGCGTCATACACAGCGCCTGAA
This sequence comes from Dermacentor variabilis, assembly GCF_050947875.1. Lineage (NCBI taxonomy): Eukaryota > Metazoa > Arthropoda > Arachnida > Ixodida > Ixodidae > Dermacentor > Dermacentor variabilis. Next base: position 14,618,383 of record NC_134578.1, on the reverse strand, counting down.
TGCGTCTTCCCGTCGCGGAGTCTTCCTTGCGAACTGCGCCGGATAGGCTTGATCGCTGACTCGGACTATCGAAAGGGTAAGTTTCTTCGGGCTCGCTAGCGGGCATCTCTCTCGTGTTAAGTTTCTCCCTAGAGAGTCGCCTAGGCCTAATACGCCGCTTTATCGCGATAGCGGCAGATAAACGCCACTTCCTTCGGCGGTCCGGGTAGCCGATTCGGACGGGGAAAGCAGCGGCGGTTCTAACGCACGTTTTATCGGCGCGCTTCAGTGAAGGATTATTTCTGCTTTTCGCCACGCGATTCGGTGATCGCAACGGCGCCGATAAACTGCGTTGTTGCCTTGGGAAGTTCCTTGACACCGCTTGTCGAGGCGGCGATTCCGCTGGTTGTCTTCGTCGTCCGAGACGAGCGTGTTGACGCGAGGGCCCAGTTTGGCGATGTCGCGCGGGAGCGGACGCGGATATCGACATCCGCTAATCGTACCCGGTTCTGAACACGGTAGAACGGCGGAAGTTTTCGTTGCCAAATTATTATTTTTTTTTCTGTTGCGGTAACGTGGAAAGCGAGCCAAGAAAATGAGCTACCGTTCTGATCGCGGTGTAGCGTATTGGCGCCTTCGAGTTTGTATGTCGATGCGAGTCGAAGAAAGCCGCCGTACTTGCCGTTGCTTTTCTCTGCAGAACCTTTTTTTTTTTTTTTGCACTGAGAGCGACGACTGGTGCACGATCTTGTAGTCAGTGTTGACACGCGCACATATATCACGACGATAGGTGTGTGTGTGCGTGTGTGAATGTTCACACGTATTTCGCGCGGTTATCCACCTGGGCTTGTCCATCAGCGTAGCGAAATAAACGTCGCGTCCGTTTGCCCCTGGCTGCATCGCGCATAACATTTCTTGGAACCAAGTACAGAAGGAAGCATTTCTATATTACCGAACGCTACGATCGAATTGTTATTGTAAAGCGTTTTAGAGTATTCCGAGGCCCACTGCTGATGACATCTGCTGCGACGTGGAAGGAGTGGAGGACACGTTAGTGGCGAAGTCGACGTTTGAGTAGCCGCCGTTTTGCGTCTCACCAACTCCGCGCAGCACAGCGACAGTTACGAATCTCCCCAGCCAATCGGGAACGAGAACCGCGGTCGCAGGTGAGCGAAATAAGGCTCCAAACACCGTGCGCCGCTAATCCATCCGTATCCGTAATCCGCGAACGGAAGGATCAGTGTCTGACGACCGATGATGGCTCGTCACAGTTCTCGGATCAGACTAGCTGCGCAGTGGCCCCATAGCCTTCCCTGAACTTGACGGAATCTGTGACACGGCAGTATGGTACCGCGAAATGGGGGCTTGTTCACTGCGCAAATATTTTGCATGACTAGCTGACTGTCAAGTACATTGCGCCTTTTTTTTGCTCCGTCTTTTCCTTCTCTTTCTCTCTCTCTCTCTCTCTATACCCCAAACCCCTGATGTCAAAGGTCGTGACGCACCCTGGGTTCATACAGGGCCCTGGGTTCGGAGCGCCCGCCCCTCTTCACTTCTTCCTCTTGCATGAGTTGAGACCAGCCCATTCACTAACATGCAAACAGACGTCAGCCTAGATGACGTAGGTAAGGCTTGCTGTTCACTAACCACATCTTGTACCAGTGTGTTATGCTTTGCATAAGTGTTGATTAACCGGGTAAAGATGCAGAGCACTCGCTTGTTACACCATGCTAGTTATTGTTAACCTGAATGTCAGTAATGATTCCTGCATACAGTGATTGTAGGTTGCTAATGTATGCTTCAATCGTGTAATCTGCTGGGCTGTGTGCTAAAATTTTGTGCCAACTTGTACATGTCCAGTTAAATGTGTTCAAGTAGTGTTGCTGGATTATTGCACAATTCCCATTGACAAATAGTTAGAACAGTTAAAAAAATGTATCTTCATCCACAAAACCATCAGAAACCAATTAGAACTAGTAGGAAATCGGACAGTAGATTAGTTCAACTGGTCAGTTAATTTCACTTTGGATAGGTTCTGTCAGCACTTGTTTGCAGCATACAAAATAAATGACGTGGCTAGTGGTGACACAGTATGGATGTTGTCAGTGTGACAAGAAGTGGATAACCTGTTGTTAGAGTCATTGGATAGCTGTGATCCTCACAACCTAATTTCCTGTGGTACTGTCCTTTAGCCACACACCTGTGCTTTGCTCTAGGAAGAGGTGCTTTGGAAATCCATGCAAATTTGCATCATTGGGTTAAGTCAAAATTCATCTCATGCAGTTTTAACAAGTTGACGCATCTTTCCTTGTGCTATGTTGTCATTCGCATTGCTCGAATTTGTGAAGATGTGTGTGATTTGCAGTTGGCAGGCACATGCTGTATTAGGCAACTGCAACGATTCTGCCCTCTGCGGAGACTCATTTGTAACATGAAAAACACTTTTTATTGTTGAATTCTCCGTTATGAAGTTGAAAATATTTGTTGCATAAAACAAAGCAATAATCAAATCTCACAAATCCTGTTTGTCTTGTTCTTAGTGTTGATTAATCACAAACACGAGAATGCGCACGATCACATACATGAAAATGTCATGTTAGCCCCGCTGTAAAGTTACGCAGATCTTGCGTCTTTAAAGTGTGCCAGAAGAAAAAAAGAAGTAGAAGTGCAAGTGATCGAAGAGCCTTCTGCTTGTGCGGGGCTGCTTCGAAAGCTTTTGCCAACTGAATGGTGTCAAGTCTTGACGTTGTCGTCTTCTACCTCCGCACGGAGCAGCGGAGGTGATAGAGCGGCACATGGCGGCCGAGCCGACTTACTTGAGCCTGGACCAGCAGGCACGGCTGCCGGTGGCCCAACCACAGCCACAGCAGCAGCCGCACGTGGTCATCCTGGAGCAGCCTGCATCGCGAGCCTTGCGGTTCCGGTACCAGTGTGAGGGCCGGTACCCGGGCACTCTCGTTGGGGTCAGTAGCACTGCCGAGAACAAGACCTACCCCACCATCAAGGTGCGCACATCTCCGCTTTTGAATGTTGCTGCTCTCTGGCTCCCAAAGGCTGAGAGATCCTGATAGAAAAAAAAAAAAAAACGATGACGCCATAGTGGATACACTCAAAAAGGGCATCAATTTAGTGTTCTTTTTGTACAGGAATGGCAGCTTGCTGATGTAAGTACAAGGAATAGATCCTCAATGGAGAATGTTGAGGAACCAAGGAAGTTAGAATTTCAGTTTTTGCAAGGCCAGCTAGAATGAGAGAGTAGCGTCCCTAAGAGGGCCAACTACAATTAAATTTTGGTTTGTGCATAAATCCCAGTTTCACATGGTGCATATGTAGAGCCGCTTTTGCTCAAAATTTTACGTTCTATATACGAGTGGATGCCCTTTGAAAAGCTAGTGAAAATAGACACTTCTGATGAAGAAGCTCAAAGACACACTGCCATTTCCGCTCATCGTAAACGATGTAGAACTCTGGAAGCAAGCTTGGTGAGGTATCCATCATGCTGAAGTTTTCAGAAGCCATGTTCTGGTACCTGTGCATAGTATCCACGAACCAGCAGGCTTCCATGTCATTTGCTTAGGGGCCACTTAAAGGCTTGAAAAAAAAAAAAAAAACTTTAGCGAATTACCAACATTGCCAAAATAACTTCAATAGCATGCACTGCTAACTTGTGACCAATTTATCAAAGGTGACATTTGGTTGCCCTCGAACTGGCTTGGATGTGTTTGTAGTCATTATTGGCAGCCGTGGGAACAGCGTCTTTTTAACACGTTTTGCCACAGATATAGGTATGATGCATGCCATCTTATGAAACAAATTGCATAGTGCGAGCGTGGTGTGCGATGTCGTTTAAACAAATGGCAGTGGCAAGTTTCCAAGACTTGTTGAGTCAGTTGTACCGGCCTATGTGCAGGTGCCTCCCCAGTGCACATGGTTCAGTATGCACGAACAAGCATTATACAGTCGAATGTATGTTATACAGTCGAATCGTATGTTATACGTGTCGCGTCATCGTAAAGGTTGCACACTGCAGTGCTTGCAATAGAACTGGGACAGTATTGTTTGTTTGTTGTGCAGGTCATTTCGTTGTAGATGCACTCAACTGTAGTGTGTTTATAAATACGTGCAGCAGGTGTGCGAGTCAGTTTATTAAAGCTATTTCACTCTTTTTCAATATGGTTCCAGTGCAAAAGGAAATGTGGAGTTCAGGAGTACTAACCGTTGGGCTTGGTTTGACGTAATGTGAAATTTCTAGTGATAATGGGCTGAAAGAAGACAAAGTGGTTTGTTTTTGCCTCCCTTGCAGTCAACTGCATCCTTTTATACTTGCAGACAATTTTCTGTGGGTACGAAGGGAAAGTTGCAAGGGCGGAGCTTCTGCAAATGTGTTAATGCTCCAACTAGTCCAACCGAGCCTGACGGTGCTTTCTCTGTTTCTTTTGTCTGAGCAGATACCGAGTTAACATAGCTTGCTACTTGTAGGGGTTTTCTGTTTGCTGAAATGTGAGTCAGCAAAGTGAAACTATAATACATTGAGCTTAACTATAACTTTGACATTTAACTATAATACATTGAACTTAACAGTGAGTGGTTTGTGTCTTAATTTAATGTAAGTGCCATTGTAAATAGGATGTTTACACTGAGAAGCGCTTCCACTTGGGCAAATTGGTGTGTCGTATTGCACGTTTAAACGGTGTGAAAAGACAGATACGAAGGCGCATGTAAACAGTGCTGGTACTGTGTATATATGTCCCTTTGTCCTCATGTTTTCGTGCTGTTTAAACTTGCAATCTATCTATACTGTTTTCTATTCCCCAGCTTGAACATGTGCGAACGAGACTGCCGGAGCTTTGCCTCTGTATCTTTCCTTTTGTTGGCACAGAAATTTGGGTGCGAGTAAGCTCAAGATAGTTCACACAAAATGGGTAGACGTGCGTTGACACCTGTTGTGCGTGCCATCCCGTCCCCGCAGGTGATGGGCATCCAAAAGCCAGCCGTGGTCGTCGTCTCCTGTGTGACGAAGGACCAGCCATATCGGGTGCACCCTCATAACCTCGTTGGCAAGGAGGGCTGCAAAAATGGTATTTGCACACAGCACCTCAAGCCAGACATGACCTGCACGTAAGCTAGACTTCTTTTCATTCCGCAGTTGCATCCATTCAGCGGTCGTTAACTGTCATAGTCTTCCCTGATATCACTTAATGCAACAAACCAACTAGCCCCAAAATCTGCATTCCCTGATATCAGTTCTAAGCAATTCTGCTACTGTGTGACATGTGCCAGGTGTTTCAGTGGCAGCCCCCTCTCTTCTTCATTTATTAAAAACCACGAATTCAAGGCGAAGTGAAGATTTCTCACGAAGACTGATAGTAAAGGTGGGCATTCGAATTTGTGATAATGGATGATAAAAGCCTCGAATGCACTTATTCACGCACTTTGACTTAAATTTAGGGCTAGCATCTTTAAGGTGTCATCAACATACAGGACTGGTGGTTCCTGCCTCCCTCAGTTCCTTGCCCTGTCCCATCTTCTGTCTTATCTTTAATAAACATCGCTGCTAACGGAAATTCGGCCATCTTATTCTGGGCAAGGTATTTGGAAGACTAGGAGCTGCACATAAAGGTAGAAGGAGGGTGCAAACACGATACGGGCGCTAACTCGCTTCTGGATTTTTATTGGGAATGCATCCAGTGTATATACATAAACAATACTCGTGTCAGGCAATGCGAGAACAAGCAAATGAAGTGTAACCTGTCAGTCATCCATCAAGGTACAAAATCAGTGTCGTGCAACAAGATTGGCGTTCTACTCATGTCTGCATGCTTTTTATGTAGTACTTGTGCTGAAATCTTGAAACAGCTGCCAGGCAGAGTTCCAAGTAAATGGTTATGCTTTGTGGACCAGCCGACTTTGGCTTCAAAATTATAATATGTCCCTCAAGGCATTGAACAAAAAAGTTAATTAGGGAAACTTTACCATAAATAATAATTCGTGAAAATTCTGTCGTCTATTTTGTGTCAGATTCATTACCAGATGTTTCAGAGACAGTCGTCACTGGCAACTGTCTCTGAAAGCTAGGTTTGTGTTTTTTTTCCTACGCTTATATTTCACATTCTGCTGTCTTTGTTGACATTTGTAGAAGTTCAAGTCGTGTTCTTCTGTTGACTTGCAGCTTTACAAGCCTTGGGATCCAATGTGTCAAAAGGCGAGATGTTGAACAGAACTTGGTACAACGGGAAAACATTCGTGTTGACCCATTTCGAAGTAAGTATGCATGGCTTGAACAGATTGTTTAGAAGCCTTACGAATTGCACATGGGTTTGTCCTACTAGAAGCTTTGCCTGTTTTAGTGAAACACACAAATTCGTTGTTGAACAGCCCTTTAATTTTGATGGTGATGATGATGTGAGCGTGGCCTTTGAAAAGAGTTGGCACATAACACTAAGCTTGCTCTTTAACGTTTCTGGTGTATCTAAATATTTCAATGCTTCCCTACGCTAAGCTGCCTTATTCAAGATGGAAAGTTATCTTCTTTGCATGTTTTCCTTTCATTTTGGGCTGCTGATTTCACAGCTGTCTTTCGCTACTACTGTCCCTTCCACTTACTGTCTCTTCAACTTATTTACTGACAGTAATGACAGTACTTAATCTCATCTGTCTCTGCAGCCCACGTTTATCGCTAGTGGATACTGCAACGTACTCATTAGACATGCTCAGTGGTTTCTGCACCTGTTACATATACTACTATGCATAAATCATCTTCATCTGAAAAGGTTCTTCTATAGCCCTGCATTCTAGGACACCATGGTCCAGCTTCAAGTAGTAGGGCACTACCCTTTGTATGATTGTAAAGTTTTCCAGGTCAAATTTCATTTCTTCGCTTTTTGATATGGCAGCAGAAGCAGTACGATGTCTAAAGGACATGTCTAATTCCCAAGTTGCTTTCAACCTAACCACAGGCTTTCCGAGCACTTTGAATTAAGTGAACAGGCTGAAACAAGTGGTGCTTTATAGGCTTTGCAAATTATGCTTCCATATTTTGAGTGCCAATGTTGTTTTTCGTTCATGCTGTTCCTACTGGAAAAAAAAAAACTAGAACATAGTGGTACAGTGATGTTGAAAACGACACCAAGCCTTGGTTTTTGTTTGCTAAAAAATTGCGATACGATGTTGCTGGAAGCTGCACCTTCTTTAATTATTTTTTGGGCTAGTGTAAAAGAACTTCAAGCTAGACTTGTGACAGCCAAATTCTGTGCTTCTGGGGCATAATTCACAAACCTTTTGGTTAGTTAGCAAGAGCTGTTTGCCGTTGGCCAGCCAACCATCTTTGCTAATGACATGTCCAACTTCACAATTGGCTGGTACTTGCTCTGTGAAACAGTTGTGGTGTAAGAACTTCTTGTGAATGCGAGCCCTGTTCTCTGGAGGGCTGCTGCTCTGGAGATGCACAGACAATGCCTGCATTGCAGATGGCTTTGCCCACAAGGACCAGGCAGCCAGTATTGACCTCAACGCGGTGCGCCTCTGCTTCCAAGTGTTCCTCGAAGGCTCGCAGCCGGGGAAGTTCACGGTTCCCCTTCATCCCGTGGTCTCGGACATCATTTACGACCGCAGTGAGTCCTCCGCCCCCCCCCCCCCCCTGGCCTCCTGGTTGCCAATAATTGCAAAATCTTAATGCAGATCAACCCTTAATGCAGATCTTAACTTAACACAGATCAAAACTGAGCCATCAGTGTTAGACCCGGATTCGTAATGCAATCTGATTTTAGAAACAGTGCAGTCAAAGGCACACCTGGGCAGACGCTGTTACTGGTGCACAATACACATGCCTGCCAGCTCTCCCGGATTTTCCGCAATATTAAACGACTCCGGAGGGTTACCTGCTTGGAGCAGGGAAGTTCCTGAAGCAGGCAAAATCAACGACTACAAAGTTGCTGAAAAAGTCACTGTGATCTAAAGATGGTGGGCTGCTTGTCAGTTTGCTGCGTGTTAAGATAAATCATCATTAATAAAGCGGATATGGATCTCACAAAAGGTGTGCGCTCAAGACAAACTTAAAAGAACAAAGTTATTTTTGTGTTTGTTGGCTGAATATCTTAGAGAAGCAAGGGAGACAGTTTGAAAGTGTGTTCTCATGTTTATGGGTCTTCCCACATGAAGTTTTTAGACGTTCCAATGTTGTACATTTGCTTAGGTACACATAACAGGTGACAAAAGCAAAGACAGCTATTGTGATTGTTTGTTACAGTCTTATCATAGCAGCGCGGCAGTGAAAAGCGATAACTAGCTCGTGTCTCTTTTCCTCACTGTTGTTGAGAGATTCAGCTATCTGAAAAAAAAAATTTTGTACATGCCAGGCACAAAGCCTCTCTTGAATTAAGACAGCATATTTTTTTTTAGCAGGTCCATCCTGTTTGTTTTAGGCTGTCTTTATACAACATCCTGTTGGATTAGGCTATCTTTATACAAGCTGTGCTGCTTATTACAGCTTTTTTTAAAAGGTCATGCACTTGTTCTTATGTATTTGCTTGGTCACACTGGTATTCACACTGTAATAAGATGATTTATTATGAGGCACTAGGCCCAGTCTAGTAGCACTGGCAGTAGACGAAAGCTGATCACGCGCACAGCCGACACAAGAGCGCCTTCTTCGTCTTCGTCTTCACCACAATGGCCCCCGGGAGAGAAGAGGAGCCATCCTGGCGACTTACGGCGTAGGTAGGATGAGGGGGTCATAGTACGGCTTAAGTCGGTTGACATGAACCGTGTCACGCCCGCGATGCCTATGGTCGGGTGAAGGTGTCACAGGTTCCACAACATAGGTGACAGCGGAGGTACGGTCTATGATGCGGTAGGGGCCATCATAGCGTGCAAGGAGTTTGGTCGAAAGGCCAGGGCTGTGAGGCGGGACCCACAACCAAACAAGGGAACCAGTCGGGAAAACTGGTGTAAGCGCGTCACTGTCACACCGCAGCTTTTGACGACCTTGAGCAGCGGTCGTAAGGGTTCGCGCGAGCTGCCTACAGTCCTCGGCGTATTTGGCGGCTTCAGACACAGTCGTGCATTCGGAAGCGTCGGGTCGGTATGGGAGCATTGTGTCCATAGTACACGAGGGCTCTCGTCCATACAGCAGAAAAAAGGGCGAAAAGCCAGTGGTAGCTTGTGTGGCCGTATTATAGGCATACGTGACGAAAGGCAAAACAGTGTCCCAGTTACTGTGATCCGAGGCGACGTACATAGTCAACATGTCACCGAGTGTGCGGTTGAACCTCTCTGTCAAGCCGTTCGTTTGCGGGTGGTAGGCTGTAGACTTGCGGTGAACGATGCTGCATGCAGCGAGAAGGGCTTGGACGACTTCGGACAAGAAGACACGTCCCCTGTCGCTGAGCAGTTCGCGTGGTGCGCCATGTCGAAGAACGAAGTTCCGCAAGATGAAGAACGCAACTTCGCGCGCAGAGGCTGCCGGGAGTGCGGCAGTCTCGGCGTAGCGCGTCAGGTGGTCGACACCTACAATTATCCATCGGTTACCCGAGGAACTGCAGGGAAGTGGCCCGTATAGGTCTATGCCGACGCGATCGAAGGGCCGAGCCGGGCAGGGCAGCGGCTGTAGCTCACCAGAAGGGCGCTGTGGAATTTTACGCCGTTGGCACGCCGTGCAAGCGCGTACGTACTGGCGCACGAAGTGATACATGCCGTGCCAGTAGAAACGCTGCCTTAGCCGAGTATACGTTTTCAGAACACCGGCGTGACCATTATGAGGAGCAGCATGAAAATAAGCGCATATGTCAGAACGCATGTGTCGTGGTATCACCAGGAGCCATTTGTGACCATCAGGCAAATAATTTCTGCGGTAAAGAACGTTGTCGCGGACAGTAAAGTGAGCGGCTTGGCGACGAAGTGTTCGAGAAGAGGGTGTGGCGGATGGGTCGTGGAGGAAATTCAGCATAGTTGAAAGCAGGGGATCCTTACGCTGCTCGTCCGGCATATCAGCGACGTTGAAGGCTGACATGGATGCGAAGAGCGGAGACACTGAAGCCACATCACAAGGTAGCGGCGATCGGGAAAGCGCATCGGCGTCAGAGTGCTTTCTGCCCGATCGGTAGACAACGCGGATATCATATTCTTGTAAGCGGAGTGCCCATCGCCCTAGGCGACCTGACGGATCCTTCAACGAGGACAGCCAGCAAAGTGAATGGTGGTCGGTGACAATGTCAAAAGGGCGACCATATAGGTATGGACGAAATTTGACGAGCGCCCAAATAATGGCCAAGCACTCCTTTTCTGTTACTGAGTAGTTGGCTTCTGCCTTCTTTAAAGTGCGGCTCGCATACGCGACGACGTACTCGTCATAGCCGTCTGTCCGTTGTGCGAGGACTGCACCAAGTCCGATACCGCTGGCGTCCGTATGTACCTCTGTAGGCGCTGTGGGATCGTAGTGTCGAAGAATCGGTGGCGAAGTAAGTAGGCGACGTAGTTGCTGGAAGGCTTCGTCACAGGAAGTTGACCACGCGGAGATGCCGTTGGTAGCGGTAAGCAAATTGGTCAGTGGTGCGATGATAGTCGCGAAATTGCGCACAAAACGCCGAAAGTAAGAGCAGAGCCCTATAAAGCTGCGGAGCGCCTTAAGAGTAGTGGGCGTCGGAAACTCTGCGACCGCGCGAAGCTTGGCTGGGTCAGGAAGCACGCCGTCCTTCGATACAACGTGACCCAATATTGTTAACTTGCGAGCAGCAAAACGGCACTTTTTGATGTTGAGTTGGAGGCCAGCAGAGGTGAGGCAGGTCAGTATCTCATGCAAGCGAACGAGGTGCGTCGGGAAATCTGGCGAAAACACCACGATATCATCAAGGTAGCACAGACATGTTTTCCACTTGTAGTTGCGAAGGATGGTGTCCATCATACGCTCGAAAGTAGCGGGCGCGTTGCAGAGCCCGAATGGCATTACGGTAAATTCGTACAAGCCATCGGGCGTGATGAAAGCTGTCTTCGCACAGTCATCATCTGCCATCGGCACTTGCCAATAGCCGGAGCGAAGATCCAAAGATGAGAAGTACTCCGCGCCTTGCAAGGAGTCGAGGGCGTCATCTATCCGAGGCAGCGGATAGACATCTTTACGAGTGATCTTATTGAGTCGACGGTAATCCACACAGAAGCGTATTGACCCGTCCTTCTTGCGTACTAATACTACAGGAGACGCCCAAGGACTGTGGGAAGGGCGAATGACGCCACGGTGCAGCATGTCGTCGACCTGCTCGTTGATGATCTTTCGCTCGGCTGCCGACACGCGGTATGGTCGCTGGCGTAAAGGAGGATGGGAACCAGTGTGGACGCTGTGAGTGACGGTTGCCGTACGCCCCAGAGATAGTTGGTCACAGTCAAACGACGAGCGAAAATTCTGAAGAAGCGCGAAGACTTGTTGGCGATATGGAGGCGGCAGATCGGCGTCTACGACAGATTCAAGAACGTCTGACGACGACAATGATGATGATGATGTGCACGGCACGGGAGAAGCGAGGGCGTCGAGTTCATAACAGGCCGTGTCGTCGGAAACATCGAGAATGTGAAGCGGGTCAAGGGGCTGAACACGACCGAGTGATTCGCCGCGCAGTAACGTCACATGGTAGTGAGACGGGTTACACACAAGCAGTGAGGATAATCCAGACTCAGTGGTGAGTACGGCAAATGGGAGAGGTAGGGCCTTGCGACGTAGAAAAATCGGCGATGGTGTAAAAAGTACTGTAGCGTCTGGCGCGGTAGAGCAAGAGACGGGCACAAGCACACACATGTCGGGTGGTATGTCCGTATCGGACACAATAGTGAGCTTGGAGGCTGTTTGTTCAGAGGGGTCAGGCAGCGGGGCATCGGCAAGTGGGAAAAGCGCTACTTCGGCCCGGGCACAGTCGATGATGGCACGATGGTGAGACAAGAAGTCCCAGCCGAGAATAATGTCATGCGAACATGATGACAACACGAGAAATTCAACAACATAGACAATGCCGTCGATGACCACCCTTGCAGTACATTGAGCGAGCGGGGCTATATGCTGCGCAGTCGCGGTGCTTAGAAGCATACCAGACAACGGCATTGTGACCTTATGGAGGCTGCGACAAAGCTTGTCGTCGATAACAGAAACTGCAGCCCCAGTATCAATAAGCGCAATTGCGGCGGTTCCTTCGACCAAAACGTCCAATAAATTGCGTGGCGACTGTGCAGGCCTTGTAGAAGTCGCGAAGCTTGCAGTTCGTGCCTGCGGAACTGCAGCAACTAGTTTCCCTCGCTAGGTGACTGGCGGCGACGTAAGGGGGAAAGTGAGCGACGACGTGGTGATGGCGAACGATGGGTGCCGACAGGGCGTCGAGGAGGCGGCGAAAACTCGTGGTCGGGAAGCATCGCATGCCCGGTGGTATCGTGGGAATAGGCATATCCAGGTGGTGCGACAGTAGCGTTAGCAGCTGGCATACGACGATGGCAGAAGCGCGCAACGTGGCCGGCGACACCGCAAGCGAAGCATATGGGTCGGTTGTCGCGTGTGCGCCAAGGGGTCTGAACTGGGCGTCGAGATGGAACGGCAGGCGACGCGGGAGGAGGTGCAGCTTGAAGTCGCATTGGCGCCGGAAACGAGAACGTCGGCGGCGCAGGTCGCGCGGCGACTTCGGCATAGGTCAGAGGTGCAGCCACGGGAGGGCAGGGTTGGGCGAAAGGTAAAGACCCAGCAAGTTCCTCGCGAATGGCCCGCCTAATGGGAGCAGCCAAAGATGTGTCAGGCTGGGGAGGTCCATCGTTGAGAGGCAGCATAGACAATTGGCGCGCCACCTCCTCACGAATGAAATCCTTAATCTCAACAGAGAGCGATGCTGCTGGCGTGGTGTGTGAGCGAAGCGTGAGGCCCGAGAGAGAGTCGCCAGGTGCGAGAGCGCTGCGCGCAAGGACCCTCTGTCGACGCAGCTCATCGAAGCTCTGGCAAAGAGTGACGACAGCTGCGACAGAAGTAGGGTTCCGCGCCAGGAGCATTTGAAATGCGTCGTCCTCGATGCCCTTGAGGATGTGCTTCACCTTGTCCTCTTCAGGCATGGTGGAATCGACGCGGGCGCAAATATCAACGACATCCTCTATGTAACTAGTATAAGTCTCGCCGGGCTGTTGAGCGCGCTGGCGGAGGCGTTGTTCAGCACGGAGTTTTCGCAAGGCTGGGCGACCGAAGACTTCCGCGAATGCAGTTTTGAAAGCGGACCAAGTGTGGAGTTCCCGTTCGTGATTGTGGAACCAGAGGTTCGCAACGTCAGCAAGATAGAAGATGACGCTACGGAGCTTCGTCGGGTCATCCCACTTGTTGTGTTCACTGACGCGCTCGTAGGTAGAGAGCCAATCCTCTACGTCAGTCTCACCTGATCCGCTATAAACAGGAGGGTCCCGCTGCCGTTGCACGGCGCCGCACATGACAGGAACGGCAGATGCGCCAAGCGGATTGTTGGGAGCGTCGTTCATAGTAGCGGCTGGAGCAGATGTTAAAGTTCGGCTGCGAAGTTCCAGGGTGAGGTCGGGGAGTGCAGCACCTTCCACCAAATGTAATAAGATGATTTATTATGAGGCACTAGGCCCAGTCTAGTAGCACTGGCAGTAGACGAAAGCTGATCACGCGCACAGCCGACACAAGAGCGCCTTCTTCGTCTTCGTCTTCACCACAACACGCATGTCTTTCTTGACAAAAACACGTTCACTTCCTTGATGCCTTCACATGCCGGCAGGATAGCGTGCCTGATAGCGTTCTTGTGTGCCTGACCAGATGTGTCGTGCATGAGATGATAATTTTGAAACTGCTTTGTCCAGCTTTATCACCTGCCGACAGTTGGTGCCCTACACTTAACATTGTATGTGGTTAGTAACCAGGAAGAGTCATGTGTGATGGTAAATGCAACAATAAGGAGGCGTGAAGTGCATTTATGTCATTTAGCATCAATTTCTTCAGTAAAAAGCCTCATCTGCCAGAATGAAAACGCTGTTTAGAAATGCAATATTGCCAATGTTGACTGATTTAGCATTGCCCTTTGGTATCCCATTGAAGTCCTCATTGTTGAAAAAGATACCTTTCTTTTTTTCTTTCCCCAGAATCATTCAAGTTTCGTGTCTTCATATGCTCGATAAGCCTTCCCCTTACGGTGCTATCTGTTTTGTGTTACCTGTGTTTCGTGAATTCATTAACCATTGCTCTACTTCTCAGTTATGAGAGTACTACTCGGGTGTCTGACAAGCTGTTTACAAATGGGTTAAGTTACAGTAAAGGCTGTCAAAGCTTGTGCTTGTTAATTACACTTTTCTTTTTTCTTTTGAAATTCTCTTTTGCAGAGGCTATGTCTGACCTAACAATCACGAAGCTTAGCCACACATGCGCTCCCATGTCTGGTGGCTTGGAGATGATTCTGCTGTGTGACAAGGTCGCGAAAGGTCAGTGCGTTCTTTCGGCACAGGTAAAAGTTGATGTAATGATTAATGGGATATAACACAATTAATCTAAAATTTGGTTGTCATGGTTTATTTCAGTGCATTTCTACTGCTACAATGAAGTTGAAAATGCAAAATTCGATGCGGTATTGGTTATAATGAAGGCAGTTTTTGTTTGCAGTGGCTCAAAATACCATGCAAGCTAGCAGGCTAGCAGCAAGAAGCCTGTAGTCTTATAAAAGTAACTTTAATGCGTTTCCCCATACACTTGTCATTCGACACAATGAAAGTGTTTTGGTCACTTTTGGCCATCGATGAACAGGAGATGGTGCTCACCTCGGGAGAAACTTGGCTTTATCTGGCTTTGTTTGTGATACAGAGGTAGCTAGTTATTGCTTTTCGTGAAGGTTTCTCTAACACTATTACTTGTTTAAACATACATTTTTGCCATTCTTATCAGATTCGTTAGTGGCAAATTTAGTTCTTTAATATGAATATCAGTTATAATAGAAAAAAAGCTTTTCTTGGTTGCAGCTTTGTTTTATTAAGGTTTGATTATATAAGGGTAATTTTGAACCTCATAATTTGCTGCCCTCTTACATTATTGTGTACAGTTACCGAAGGACAAGAGTTTTTGTTGGAAAGCTTTGTCAGGTTAAGCAAGGAATGCGTAAGAGTGTATGTTTAGGAATCTCACGTCAAGGCATCCTAAATGAAGCTATGAGTCAGGCATTTAATAGGCAGGTTATTGTATTGAAACCGCACATTTTTGTTTGATGATAAGTGATTGTTAATCTGCTGTAAAAATTGAATGCCAGAGTTGCATTCCTGAATTCTGTGCACTATCTGCAGATTGCTGAAGTGTAGTCTATGTGTACCAGACGTCATGAATGTGGTGGTGCTTTGGCGTTTCCGAGCAAAAGGTCCACAAAAGTAGCGTGGAGAGCTGCACTAAGCATAGCTAATGAATTGGGACCAGTAATACGTGCAGTGTTGGATACTTGGGGGATAACAGGCTGCAAGGGGCTTAGTGTAACACCAGCAAGCCCAAACACCATTGCAAATCAAGGTAAATTAGAACATGCTCACCATTATTTCTGGAGTACAATACCAAAAAAAAAAAAGAAAGAAAGAAAAGAAAGCAGTGGAGCGCGCTATTTTATAAAATCTGCTAAATTTTCCCCAACTGAAACCTTGCTTTAGGGTATCAAAAATGCTGCTGCAGGTTTTCATTAGGTTTGCTTAAATCTGCATTTTCAGTTAAATCTACGTTTTGAGGTTTCAAACTCAGTGTATCGGAAATGACATGTTGAGCATTGTGGGTCTAGTAATGGAGTGATTTCCCATGGAGTGATGTGTGAAGGTTGTGCTGCAGAACCTGTCCAGGCGTTCAGCGTCGTCTGCTTGTTTCTGCATGCAGACGACATTGAGGTGTGGTTCGAGGAGGAGCGGGACGGCCAGACGGTGTGGAAGGAGCGGGCCGAGCTGTTGCCGAACGGGGTGCATAAGCAGGTGGCCATCTGCTTCCGGACACCCCGCTACCGAGACCCCATCATGGCCGACATGCCCGTCGACGTGCACCTGCTCTTGCGGAGGCCCTCCGACGGGGCCCTCAGCGAGGCGCGTGCCTTCACCTTGCACCCCAACGAGCGGGGTGGGTGTCGCACCAGAACTTGGGTCTTCTATATCCCAGTAGCACGGGAAAGTTTAGTTTCATTTGCATTGAGGTAAATTCGCGTTTAATGTCATTAACTTTCTGCAACATGGCATCATTTCGCGTAATTATGAACATGACATTTGCAATGAAAATGACGATCGAGTGAGTCGGGCAACTCTTTCTAACGTGTTTCAGTATGCTTACTCCCTGTCGAAGAATATCGGGAATTGGATGCAGGGTGAGCAAGAACAATGTAGTATACAAATAGAAATTGTCTAACTAAATCTCTCATTTATAAAAAATACAAAGCAGCTATGCATTTTACCTGATCAGCGACAGACAGCTCTTCCACTCCATGCTGGTTCTGTTACTTTGGCCATGTTGCTTGTTTGGTACACATTATAGAATTCACACCCGGCTGTAGCCTATGTTCAAGTTTATCAGGACATGCAACGGCTGATTACATATGTAATTGTGATTTGAATGTTTTAAATTATTGCCATCACTGAAATACAGTTTCAATGAGGAGATACCCACTTTGGAAAATTTTGCACCTACACTGTTCCATCTCTTGTCCTTTATTGACACATCATATGTAAATTACATTATCCTTGCCACATAGTGCCACTGGAACCTAATGTCATTTGATGTATCAGGTGTCATTGCCTGCTAATGACATTAAATTTTGTTGCATGACAGGGGTATTACTTGTGCTTTTCTGTGTAACATTTAATTAGTGTTTTCAGTGCATTTCGCTAATACAAACATTCATAAAGCCCAATGTTGTGATGTTGAACAACTGTTTCCGTGTGATCTTGGAGGTGCTTAAAATAATATTGTATGTTGCAATGAAGGCTTTTAACCCCTTAAACGCAATCGATGACGATAGCTAATTTGCAGCCAATGCTAATTTAAAGAAAAAGAGTTGACGAACCTGTCTTGCCGACTATTTTTTGAGCTATTAGCAGGGTTTTTGATGAAGTAAGCCTGTAAAACAATTATGCAGTTATCATTTGATGCGACAGTTGGCAGTACACATTTATTTTGGTTGTACTTGGATTGCGCACAGAGGAACTTTTGGGAGGCATGTAGCCCAGAGCCATAAAGCACAATCATGTTTTCTCCGTCTCTCTCTTTCACTCCCCATTCCCCTCCCCACGTGTAAGGTAGCAAACTGGACTCAGTCTGGTTAACCTCCCTGCCTTTTCTTCCCTTCTCTCTCTCTCTCTCTCTCTCGGCTAAACTATTGGTTGTTCCTAGGTTAAATAACCCTTAAAAACAGTGCCCAACAGCTAAATATATTTTTGGGTGGGTGATACGTCACCTATGCGAGTGGGCATAGGAAATTGCATGGTAATCACTCATTACTGCTTTAATTAAATGAAGCACTAATAAACTATTGAAGTAATCACTTTAATGAACATGTTGCAGTTGCAGGGATGGTTGGGAAGGAACGTGGAAGCGTGACCCCGCAACTTCTTTCTCCTGCATTTTGCAGATCCCGAAGCAATAGAACGCAAGAAACGCAAGATTGGGGAAGGCTACTTTGACCGGTACTTTCAAGAGAGTGTTCTTCTGGGGGCATCTGCCGGTAAGTACCATTATTGGGGGTACCTTTAAGATCGTACTGTTAAGGTCGTACCATTCAAAGTGGTGCCATTTGTGTCCTGGGCTGCCTTAGTTTTCTGATCATTGGTGGTACCATTAAAATAGTACTGTTGAGGCAGTATCATTAAAGTGGTACCGTTTGTGGCTTGGTGTCCTACAGTATGTGGGTCTGAGCTAGAGCAGGGCTGCTGCAAGGAGGATGTAAGGGAACGAGTGCATTTTTCCACACCGGAAGCATAGCGCGGGAAACGACGATCGACAAAGACTAGACGGGACAAGCGCTCGTCCTGTCTAGTCTTTGTCGATATCGCCTTTTCCTGCGCTATGCTTGCAGTGTAACTATGTATTACCAACCAGCCCAAGCCTGTACTCTTCCGACGAGCATTTCCTTATGGCAGGTTTTGAAGACTTCGGCTACATTTGTTTAGTAGAGTAGTGCCTAATTAAGGGGAGACACTGGTGTTTGAGTTTTTCTTTAATTTTTGTCATATACAAATGAAATTTACAGGCAAGGTACACTTTAGCCTGCTAGAAGCATATATTCAATCTATTTTTTCTTATTTCAAGTCGTTTTTGAGATAATTAATACCTTCTGAAGATCAATTTGCCCAATTTTTCAACAATTTTACTACTAAATATTGGAGAAAAATTTATATGTGCGCATTTTAGAACAATCAGAAATCACAATTCGACCATCACTGTAATTTTAGCTCTATTGTTACAAAAGTTAGTGCCATTTCTAATGTGGTGGTTATGAAGCTCAAAATTCTTATCTGTTGAATTGCCACAAAAAAAATTCCAGCATAAGGTATATCGTATTTTATTAGTTTTATTGTGTGTAGAAACTCATAAGCTTTATAATGCAACAAGAATAATTGAAATCGGACTATTACATCAAAAGATACTGTGGGCAACAGCACGAGTCATAGAAGAAATGTAGCTTTTGAGAAAGCGCAAAACGAAGTTCCAAGACATGATCTAGATTTAGTCTTAGCAATTACAGCAAGAAATTGAAGTCCACTTTACACTAGAAGCCACCAGGCACATATCACCATCGCTATCTTTCATGTGCCTCTTTTTTATGGCATGCATGAAGTTTTCTGCTCTGGCGTGCTTCTTGTCAGACGCCACTAGCCGGTGCTGGTCTTTTTCAGCCTGTATTCCCACCTATTCTTGGTGAGCTCCATCCGGTGCTTATGTCGTCGCAAATGTCACAGTTCACCACTAGTTTCACGGCCACTCCATATTCCTGGTCACGGCAGAATTCACATTTCGCGCACCGAAGCAGGTGATTTATTAAAGCTGCTAAGCTTAGAATCGTAAATGCGGTCCCGCTCGCCGCCGCTTCTGGGGAATCTCCAATAAGTGACTGATTTTGGAGTGTGGCTGATAACGAAGACAGCTTCTGTCGTTCTTCCTCCGCGCGACGTTCAATTGCCACTTGTTCGGCTTCTGTGATGAGAAGCATGTCGACGCGCGTTGCTGACCGGAGGCCATTGCATGAGCGGCCGTAGCTTCGGTAGCTGCCATTCGCTCGCTGGCGCATGTTGCTGTGCTGGTTGCCGTCACTGCCGATTCATCCGACACCACTTCGGTCTCCGAAAACGTCGCTTGCGTTTTTCCCCGAAAGCATGAGCCGTCGTCGCATTGTTAGGGCGCACTAGACTGCGTCCAAACCACATCTAACATGGCGCCTCGCATTGTCGGAGAAATGAAACTCCCGGTTGTCCAGTCAGAGATCAGGATTTACCCCATGTGGTACAAAGGCGCCAACGCCGTGCCAGTATTCCCCCTTTTTCGAAAGTGTGTACCGTCATCGTAGCCAGACTTGGTGCCCCTTTCCTGCTAAAAATGGAATGTAGAAGAAACCAGCTTTCGAATGATTCCAAAATGGCCGCGCTGCGGGTAACGGTTGGCGTGGACGAAGGCATTGAATTCGCCTCTTTTCGAGGGGCTTTTGCGAGCGAAAGCGGTGATAAAGCTGACTTTAGAGCACAATAACAAAATACGTACTCATCAGAACGCGTTATTATTGCAGCAATAGCTTCTCTAGGACGTCTAGATTGTGAAAAAAATTGTCACAAAAAGTCGATTTTTAAAGATTTTTTGGGCCAGAAGACCTGTGTCTCCCCTTAATTTACCTTCAAGTAAGCCCACGAAGAAGTTTCACAGATTACTTTACAAATCCTAGTGATGGATGAAAAAAGCTGCCGATTGACATCTGCTTGGCAAAACAAGAACCTGCATAAACGTAGCAGTGCTACACTTCGACTGCAGTAATGGTTTATATGCAGGTGTAATAATTCATTTTAATGAGGAAGTCTAATTGTGTTTTGCCTTAGTTTTCAGTAGTGTAACATGCCTATATTTACTCGTATCTACTTGTATAGCTCTGATGTTTATTCTGGCGTCTAGAAGAGTTTTAGAATTGCTGCATTACCGCTGTAATGTAATGGCCGCTTTTGTGGGAGGAATGATTTACTGTATGGTCAGATGTTTTACAGTGCAGCAGCTAAGGCATGGCTGAAACTTCAGTGAATCACTGATTGTTTTGCACATTTTATATGATAATTAATGCCTGCTCTCTCTGAGATAAAAAGTATAAGATCGAAAACACTGAGACTGTTGAGCCTTGTTTTATACCAGCCATAGTATGCACTAGTGTGGACAAGTTAGGCCTAGCTATAAAACATCACAGTCAAACATCAGTGTGATGATATTTTGGACATAATGAAGTGAGTTTAAAATTTGTCTGGCCGTTATCTGTTCTACTGAATATTCAGGTATAACAAAGCTCAATATTCGAGATACAAAACAATGTCTGTTATAGTGAAATGTCAGTTATAGTGAAGCGAATATTAGCTTGCTCAGCAGTTTTGAATATCATTTGATACCAAAAATGTCACTGAGCACGAGCAACTTGAAACGGCGCATTCTGAATCTATGGGCGTTTTGGTCAACGGCATGTCTTGGCTGGCAAGCCGGAATGCCAGTCCCGTGTGGCTATTACGATTGAATGGTTGCACATTAACGAAGGTGCAAAGTGTATTTGTAATTTAGTGTTGATGTGCCTTGTACGGGCAAGGCAAGCTGTCATCGGGTCATTAAAATTGGCATCGTACCCTTTGCGGGCCCATCGGAGGCATCCGTACGCTTGCGCCTTTTTCAAAGGATGTGATCAGGATTTTATTTTTCTCGCTGATGTTGTCTACACTTATAATGAATATTGAATATAACAAAGGTATTTTTGTGTCAGCTGCAGCTTCGTTAGAACAAGGTAGCCTAGTTTGATGACAACATGACTTTGGCTCCTACACTTAGTTTAAATGTTGCACTATCTTCGGTGGCTGAAAAGTAGCAATGCAAAATCCTTACTTCCAAGTTATATATTGTAAGAGGCGCTCTACACTATATGTTTTTCTGTTCATTTTTCAATTGTCCATGATTGTACATGGTGAGTTGGCTAGAGTGCTTGAAACATAATCTTTCTCCTTCCCCTCTGTTTTTCTTTGCACATAATTTTGATTCACATTGCACGCCCGGGTGATTCATAGGTGCAGGGTAGTGATATGGGATGCTAACTGATCCTTGCATGCACCATAATTTAGTGCTTTTGGCCTTGTTTCATTATATTGAGTTGTGCGGTTATGGCTATGCCCTTGTCTGCATAGAGTTAATGAAGCTTTAGCCTTTCTGTAAACATGTTATTGTACGGAATACCAAACATCAAAGACACAGATGTGTGTAGCAACATTTGTAGCTTCACCTTGTGACACTGACGTAAATTATAACACACGAAACTGTTGTTGCAACAAGCGTGTTTGGTCTATCTGCTGCTGCAGAAGCATTGGCAGCAACAACCGTTAGCATTGCCACACTTAATTTCATTTTCTCTTCTACAGAAAAACAGTGGTGAAACAGAACATTTCCAATGTGTTGTAGTCATAGGTCGGCAGTATAAGTGAACACTCACTCATACTCGCTCACTATTGTTTTTCCAGGCTTCACACTCACTCACGTTCGCACTCACGCCTTGTACTCACTCACATCCATACTCACAACCACTCATACTCACTGACACTTGCTTACATTCACACTCATGCTCACATGTAGTCAGATTCATACGCCCATTCACACTCACCGGCATTCGCTCACGTTCACACACGCTTTTGAATTGAGTGCGAGAAAGTTTGCCAACCTATGGTAGTGGTTGAAAGAAGTGTCACAAGATGGCATTACTAGTGCTGCTATTGTAAATTGTCTGATATTCTGGTATTCCGTACTATTACTATAATTTACGGAGTACCGCAAAGCATGAGTTTACGGAGTACCGCAAAGCATGAGTTTTTGGAGTACCATAAACCACGAGTTTACGGAGTACTGTAAACCATGAGTTCACGGAGTACCGTCAAGAATGAGTTTACTGGAAGGCTAAACTCGCTAATAACAGCACCACAATTTACATTCTTTTTCCTCAGTGCCCTTGTTTCTTTTCTTTTTTTTCTTTTACACCCTTCTGCATTTATCTTCTGTCTTGCCTGCCGTTTTCGCCACCTTCCCGGTCCTTGCACGTGGGCATCTCGACTGTGCCCTCCCGTTCCTATAGTGCCAGTGGTGTCCGTGCCTAGAACAATGCGACAGGCGGTCAGAACTCAGGCCAGGCCTGAGAGCGGTGAGAGACATTTTTGTCTATTGTTTCCTTCCATATATTTTTTCCTTTTTTTTTTATTCTACCACTTGTTTGATACTTTCCTGTGTGTGTAAGTGCCAGTAAAATGCAAGAGTTTTCGCACGTGTGTGACTTTTGTCTGTCGCATGGCGACATGAACCCTTGTTGTAAGTGACTCCAGGGCAAGAACGGTGCTTGCATACGGAAACACCACAAAGCCACATGCCGCCATCGTATCGGGTAGTGCAAGTGCTTGGGCTCTAGTCACCACAGGACTGTTACCAGTAGTATCTTTGATTGCAGAGTGCAGGAGTCTAGACAGAAGTGAAGTGGTGGACACAATAAGGTGGCCTTGATTACACATTGCAGGAGACTGTGACGAAGTATGGATCAGGTGAAGTACGTCCTTGATCACACAATTCGGAAAACGACCAGTGTGTGGACTGGGCACAATCTGTCCACACTTTGTCCTGTCTTCTGCTCTTTGTTATTAAGGGCTTGTCTCCTGCACTGTGTAAGAAACGATAATGGTGAGGACTAAAGGCTCAATCACACCAGCGATTTGAGGAGGTCACGCGACCATTTGCGACTGTCAGCCAAAAAGCGATTGAAGGCGACTGATGATTGCAGCGGCAAGCACGGCCGAGCGCGACCTTCAAGTTGCAATGCCGGGGGTTATTGTCTCAGCGAGACCTCTAGGGATCTACGCAGTAAGTGCACACTTCGCTGGTTTCGAGTTCCGGCAACAGTCATGGATTTTGATTTGATCAAAGAGGAAGATGTTGTTACTGTGCTGATGTGCTCTGCC
Source organism: Dermacentor variabilis (assembly GCF_050947875.1). Classification (NCBI taxonomy): domain Eukaryota; kingdom Metazoa; phylum Arthropoda; class Arachnida; order Ixodida; family Ixodidae; genus Dermacentor; species Dermacentor variabilis. The sequence goes on along the minus strand of NC_134578.1, from coordinate 14,595,226 downwards.
GCGGTGTCAGCTGTGACAGCGCGGAAGCCTCCTAAGAAAAAGCGACGCTAGTTGGTGTGCTCGTGCCTCCATTCACAATAAGTGGCCGGCCGTGCAAGCGGCCTCCTGCCCGAACTCCGCATGCATAACGAGGAGTATTATCGGGAGTAAGTTGTAATTTCTAGTTCACGTTGGGGGGGGGGGGGGGGGTCATTGGAATCGGTGCATAATTTCTCTGCCTTCTTTTGATACTATTTAGCTCCCTGCGAATGCTACCGCACACATTTGACCCGTTGCTGGAACTGCTGTGCCCCAGCATCACAAGGCGAGACACCAATTACAGGCTGGCAGTCTGCCATGGTGGCGTGGACATTGTGTTTGGTGTGACGCATGAGGACGCTGGGTGAAAACACATGATAACATAACTTTCGGTGCACCACTTATTGGTTTAGCAGTTTTGCAACCACGGTCGTGCGAATGAAAAGTCTAGCTGTGAGCGACTGACCCAAATAATAGCTTTTCGAGAATTTGCGACCAGTCGCTTTGTAACTGACTTGGTTGTGCGACCGCTGTCAGTTGCTGGTGTGAATGAGCCTTTAGTGTAGGTAGGACAAGGTACCTTGCCCTGCCTGCCCACATTTGTCCTCGCTCCTTTTTTTTTCTTTTCTTTTTATCATTATAGTCTTGTGCAGCTTGTTCTGCAGCGTAGATCACTTGTCTTTCTGTCCTCTGTTCTGCTCTGTACATTCCACGATTCTTTAGCACCAAGTTCCCAACAGTTCCTGCTTGTCAGTAGGCTTCCATACCATGTCAGTTTTTATAAAGTATTTTGTGGTGTGGCAATTGTTTAGTTTCTTTTACATAGCTGGGGGTGGGAGGGGGTTGCATGACGTAAAAATATGGCAATTTTTGCTTGCTATGATGTGATGGCTGGAAGGCAGCTGGCGGGATTACACTGTTCTTGTCTTGTTTTTCAAGCTGCCTAAGGATAGTGGCAGTGGCACGATTGCGTGTTGATAACGAGCGATAGCGAAGATGTGGTTACATAAAGGGTATTCCATTGCACAATTCACAGGTCGTAGCCCTGTTCCCGAGGCCATGGTTGCAGCAACGGCAATGCAACAGCAGCAGCACCCCATGATGCAGCAGGCCGGTGCAGCCACGATGGCACAGCTGACACCCGTCAACCCGCAGTACCGCGGCGAAGTGGGCGCAGTGGCACCGCCCGCATTCGAGCCGGAGGTGGTCGAGACGGCCGAGAAGCTGGACAGCCTCGACCTTGGCATTGACCCCAACGACATTGCGCTGACTTCGGGCGACCTAAACATGAACCTGAGCGACCTGGCCAGCGCCCCAAATCTGTCGCTGGTCAACCTATCAGCTAGCCTGTTCGACAGTGGCAACAACATTGCGAGCGAGTCTAACCTCATGGACGATGGCCGGGGACTCCTCAACGACCTGGGCGGCTCCCGTGTCTTCAAGACGGAGCCGTCCTAATGCCGGCGGTGGTTTGCTGCATTCGTGTTTTTTCTTTTTAAGTGCCGTGAATGCTCGTGTGTGGGTCTTAGGCGGATGATGTGTGATCAGTGTACTATTGGGCATCTACTGCAAATAATGAGAGACATCATAGTGCGCTAAGCTTCAAGTCTTATTGAGGTCTTGAAGCCTGGTGACATGAATCGCTCGACACACTTTCGTATGTAACTGCGAAGCCCAGTGGCATGAAATTAGTTCACTTTACGTGCTCTTATGTGGCTGCTTGTCGCAGCTGTGGCATGCAGCCTTGAGCATGCTACTTTAGAATTGGACTAGGCGGAGTGTCCTATTCGTTGGATTCCTGCAGCAAGTGGCGCATCGAAGGCACCTGGGTGTAGATTACCAAATAAGCTCAGGCAACAATCGTGGCAATTGCTGAGAACTAGCATGCTATGGGAGGAGGCCAGTGCTTGGCAAAGGCAGTCATTCTCTTGACACTCTTTCCCATTCAGAGAGCCAGTTGACTTTTCCAGCTACAACGGCCACCTCCTTAATTACATGTTCAAGTAACAATGTAACGTTGCCATGGTTATCGGCTGGCCTGCAAACCAGCCCCTCCCTTCTACCTTTAGGATGACAACCATCCAAAATGAAGCAATGCTAGACAATAAACACTTCGCTGCTGTCCACATCATCTGCTGGTGAAAGCTCTATAAAATCAGTGGTGCGGGAAACAAGCTTGATTGTAAGGTCTTGTGAAATTTGTTGGTTGAATAGCTTGATGCAGAACACTGTCATGTCTCTCATTATGTACAGCCGGCTTAATGCAGTGTCTGAGGTCCACAGCTTTGGCCCTTTGTCCATCTTCGCTTGGCATGCCTGTCTGATTGAGGATACCTCGGAACTTTATATCGCCGGCACTTCAGCATCTCAAAACCAGATGAGATTCAGACAGGTTTATCCTGTATATTTTGTAAGGAAGGTGATTCATCTTTTTTAGGTGCACCTGGAAGCCTCTTCATACAAAAGTATGATTCACCGACTGTTATGTTGAGTGTTTGATGCTCCCTGTTCCACGTGGAACCGTCGTTTAAGTTACGTACAGAACCTTTGTTGTGAACAAGAGTTCTGCACTGAACTTCCAATATTGTAACATCAGTTCACCAATGTGGTTTAACAATTTAAAGCAATGCTTAATGAGAGACTATGTAATAGGAGCTTCCAATTAATTTTGACTGCCTGGCCATCTTTAAACATGTGTCTAAAGCACAGCACACATGTGCTATTGCATTCCACCCATGCAGCCAGTGCTCAAACCCAGAACCTTGTGTGAAGCAGAAGCATCAGGTATACAATATGACTGTCGGTAGCCAGACCTTTTCTTTAACATGCTTTTGCCTGACCAGACTTTCTGTGTTCCGTCAAACGGTTGATCATGCCTGGAGATCCTGTTACACTGTATATTTTTCAGTTGCACTCTTAAATGGACAAACTGTGTTACATTTATATTTTTGCGATCTCTTGCACGCTGATAAATGTCACTCCGTCCTATGCGTTGAGGTGAAGCGACTTTTATAGTTTGCGTGCCCTGTGACAAGAACTTCGGCGTTCCCTCGTATGTTGTTTGGTCCCTGGCCACATAGCGGCACATGTAAATGTCCATTTCTGCAAAATGGATCATCTCCAAGCCATTGCTTAATATAAGAGGCTGTGATGTAACAGCGCTGTTTATCGTGGCTTAGTGGCATTTCAAAAACATTTAAACTCTATGGCTGTCTCATCTGTTTACATGGATTTGGTCAGAATCGCACTTATTTACATACGACCTTTGGCCAAGTACCATATTTACCTGGTTCTAATATGCACCGGATCTTATAATGATGAAAAAGTGACATGCCTCCAATTCTCGCAATTGGAATGAACCTGCAGAGTTTTTACAGAATGAAAATTTATTCCCACTTAAATGATGTTTGTCGCCGCTGACAGACAGCTCTTTATAATTTTGTATGGACCGCAACATTCCATTCTCGATGAAGTGCGTTGCGTTCCATATTCCACATTTCCTGAATGACTTCTCTGCACCTCTTCATCTTGGATCAGGTCCCAAATGTGCGGGTTTGGAACTTAATATGCACGCATGTGTCTGGACTCGCTGTAGTGTATGGTGCGAGTTGTCTTCGCTTTTTGTCGCTGTATGTTCCACTCTGTCGTGGACCTTGTGGCGACTTATTAATTTGCTCTCTTTTTTTTGCTCCCTCCTCTTTAATATTTCTGAACCTATGCCATTTTTTCTTTATCTTACAATATATTATTGTTATTGTTATGTGAGAAAGACTATTCATAACCATTTATAGTGACTAACTCTTTTAATTTTATTTTTTTATTCAATTTAACCAATAACGACTCTGCAACAATTCAGAATGGTATAGTGGCCCACACCGTGACCGACCACTTTGCCAGTTCATCCTGCAAAGCCATGCAAATCTCCGGGACACCAGAAACACGTGCCGTGGCTCTTTTTAGCATGTAAAATAGCTTGCTTGAATTAGCCTTCATATGAAAGTGGCATTTCATCATTGCCGACTTACACGAAAAGTTAGTTTTGTCATTTTGTGAAGAGAATGGCATTGGCACTTGCTCCAACTTTAAGCTGCTGCCAACACCACGAACGTGGTTTTAGTTTCGTATCCGATTGTAACCAGCGGGTAATTTTCTAATTCATTTTCTTGGGAAGAAGGTGCGCATTAGAATTGGGTAAATATGGTACTTTACCCAGGTAGCAGTGGCATGTGAAGGGACTGATAATCTTCTTTTTTGATGGCACAGTCACGTGTGATGATGCTTGCGCGAAAATAAATCTACGGTTGACATTTCATCTTCGCCTTTCCTTCTGCACATTGCGAGCTTCTCATTGCATCGCTGCTCTCATTGCATATGCACAATCCCATCTTGCTCATTTGAACATCCATTGATGTCAGTAAAAACGGTGTTTCGTGCCGAGTGTTGTTTAATGTGTAAGGGTCTTTCTTCGACTTGTTAACGCAATACGACATGTTTGTGCGGGCTGGTGAATGGTGGTCCAGTTGCTGCGATGGTTTGTTGTTGAGGCTCTTGAGAACTGTAGATCGTTCCGTCTCAAGCAATGTGACTTAGAGTCCTGTTATCATGGTTGTCGATTTGCAGTGAAAACGTTGGGTATTGTATTACACTGTGTCGACAGTGACTCTTCCTTTTATTCTAAAGCGACATTGCGCGGGTACTTCACTGTCAGAGGAGCGAACTGCCACGTAAATGTGAAGTGTTTTTTCACGCTTGGTAACTGAAAGTCGAGACAAACCAGGAAAAAAACTATTTTATGTGTTTTTAATGATGTGGACCAAGAAATGCAGCCTTGCTGTGAAATATAAGCGATAACAATATGACAGTAAGCGTGAAATTTTTATCTAAAGTTGTTAAAAAAAAATACGGGTCACTGTATAAGTTTGTTACAGTGCCTGCAAAAATTTTGTGTTTATTCGGCGAAACACAATTTGGCCCAGTTCATCCGATGGTGTGGGGAAAATTGACCTACTAGTTCACTGTTTAGCTGTTGCTGAAGTTTGGATTTAGGGTTAGCATTTGCACACATGAGTAAGTCTCCATGCTCCTTGAAAAATTGAAGAATGTTGCCCAAGTTGAATTGGAATAGTCCTAGTAAGGTGCATAGGCTGATTATGGTAATGATGTTGAAGCATGCTTGCACTGTGAAGGTCCATGTCATTTGTCTGTGTGCTATATTTTGATTCATAAGCATTTTCCTAAATTTTCTGCTTCTGGGCACTTGAGCAAAGAAAACCAGACTTGTCAGTAAAACACTGAAGGCATGTTGGGCCCTTTTGTGGAAAATATGCGCCAGCTGTGCCCTTTAACTGATTCATTAGCTCTTTGGAATTCATCCAGCAAGCATTTTGTAAAGCACAGTTTTCTTTAAGTACACCATTCAGATTCCAGCCAACCTGATGTTGAGACATGGTTACTTTTCTTCGAATGGCCCTCGACACGAATGTTGCTTGATCACACCCGATAAGGGCTGAGCAGCGGAGAAATTGTAACCGCTCGATGTGGTCGTGGTTGTGGATGTGGTCACAGAGAAGTTGTATTAGTGTGCTTGGTAGTGGTGTGGCTCTAGTTGAAGCTAGAAGCACAAATTGTTGCTTGGTACCATTTCAATGTGTGTTGAGCCAAGGTCGGTTAGCCTCTGATCGTTTTTCCATAAATGTAATGACCTAAGAAGGCACATAGTCTTGGGTTTTCAAGATTGTCTTTACCGGCATTCCGCACACGTCGGAGGTTATTGTTCTTGTCGAATGTTTTGACACCACTGTATTCTTTAATAGCTGTGATATGCATGAAACATGTTTTTCATGAGTGCTTTCTATTCAGGCGCATTTATTTCCTATGGGGCTTTTTAACACTTGGTGGCGGTGCAATGCATCCTTCATTATTTACACCGAGAGGTTTGCTGTCGTTGATGTTTGACAACTAGTGGATTTGCTGGTGACTTGAAACAATGTCACTGCTGTCAGGTCTTAATTTGGGCTTTCCTGTGCGGCGTAGGGCTTCATCGCACGCTTGACTCGATGTGTTTTTTGGTGTGAGTACTTAAAAAGGTGTGCTCGGTCTAAGGTCTCACATGCTCTCATGAGCAATATTCATGTGCCTCCTACACATTTTAGTTTTATGTAAATACGTCTGCACCAATTTTCTTTTTTGTCGTTTTTATTGTATTGCAGTTCCAATTTATGGGCACAGAAGACCTGTTGTGCTTACTATACATTTGTGCCTAATTTTTATAATGCCTCCCTGAAGTTTCGCTCATGCTCATGTAATCATTATGCATTGTTTTCACTCATAGATATTTGTGTTGGGACATTCCATGTCTTTTAATTACTTTACCGGTTTTTTAATTGCTCAAGAGATTTACGCTATGTTTTTATTTTTTGTGTGTGAGATCGCGTTCGTTTATATCATTCTGTTGGTCGTTTCGCTGCGAGTTATCTGTGCTGGTACTTTTGTATCTGCCCAGTGAATGACTGTGTCGTGCTGTGACCAGTGAGAAGTTGCGTATTGCTGAATGTTTCATTCTTGTTGCTTACATTGTCTAATAGCCTGTACGGTGGTTTAGAATGTAGTGTCCACTGAACGCGCTTTACCTCGATAACAATGAGTCGTAACACGAAGTTGAAGCTACAAACATTGCAGGCACATGCTACTGATTGGTGAATGAATTTATCTTTTACAGTTCACCAGACTGCTGGTTTCCTGTGTGTTTTCCCTGTGTGCTTGTTGTGTAAGTCTGCATATATGTTTTTGAAATTCCCATTGTCAAATCTGTTGTGTGCTTGCCTAGGGCATCGTGCATGCGTGGTTTTGTGAGACTTTCTGCCACGTAGTACTTGTATGTGACTGTTATTACAAACGCATTCCACAGGATGCTGCAGTACTTGGAACTATTGTCAAGTGGAATTGTTTTAAGAGGACATCCAGGAATACTGTCGCGTTGTTACAATATGTCAACTTGCCACAAAATGTTTCCTGCGAAGCACCTATTGTGTTCCTTGCGATGGTGTTAGTAGCTGAGGACAAGAAACTTGCATGGCAGGTGTTTATTTTTCGAAGAGTATGTTCTACAAGCGACAGTTTGGGCCTGGGTTGGATGTCGCGATGGTCAACAGGCCGTTTACATCCTTATCATGCCAGTTAAGATCATCCACTGGGAACGACTGTTGCATCGGAAATGTATAGAAATCGACATAGCAGCCATTGTATTATTGCCTGTCGATGCCCTGTGGATTTTTGTTCCTTGGGTACCAACATCATCATAAGCACACAAGCTATTGTAACCAGTCCGGTTTGCAAAAGATTTGACTGCTTTCTGCGCCTAGAACACCATTGTAAGCGCATAACCATATAGTGTCAATTTGGACCAGTTTGCATGAGAAAACTGTTCATGTCTAGAGCACATTATTATTGTGCAATATGATTGCAAGGTAAATTAGGGCCTCTGATGTCCCATAGTACAGACTTCTGAATCAGTTCCAGTTGTGGACTGTTCAATACTTTGATTGTTCCATTGTGCACAATCAAGTATGTTCAAGCTTGTCCTCGTGTTCCTTTGGTCCAGGAGCGTTGCTTGCATATCTGTTTTCTGTACTTTCAATGCTTCTCATGTGCTACATTGGCCTGTAATGATTGCTATGCATCATTTGCACCATGCTTTAAGAACAGTGAGGTCCATCAGGGAAGAGTGACTTTTACCCGGTGAACACTCTTGGGACCACTAGACAAGCTCTTCTCAAGTGTATTGCTGCACAGTGATTGCAAGCAATGTGACTAGCATCGTAGATATCTTACGGTGATTGCATAAATAATCTAGATTTTTGAGATCTGTAAAGAAAGGTGCAATTTGATGCCTTTCTTTTTTCTTGCGCTTGCTGGACAGCTGACACCAGAAGTTGTTCCATGCACATTTCTTCGAGTTGTTTGTTTTAACAGTCGATAGTGATGCAGAGGGTGGATTGGACACGTAACACTTTTGAAACGGTGTTCGTTCTTTTGTGACACAGCTGTCAGGCATAAAGCTGGAGGCTGACTGCAACAAAGTTTCACTTTGACTAAGTTGGTTAAAAATGACTTGCGTATGCAATTGAAGCAATCGTTGCAAAACCTGATTGCCTAATTTTATTTTTACTAGCCTATAAATAGGAGCTAACGATATGAAACTTGCACCTTGTGGTTAGCAGATATGATACCAGTCCTAAGCCATTTCCAAGATTTTCACTACATCGCAAGTACCACCTACTTGGAACTCATGTTGAGAATCTACACTGGTTCTCAGTATTTTTGATCCTGTGTGATTTCCAGTGAGTTTTAATAGCAGCATTTCCCTTTTTTTTCTAGTTTGAGTATCAAAAGTGTCTATTTTGCTGAGTTTTTCACAACACATTCATTCACCCTTCAAACATATAGTTTTGTGTGAATGCTGCTCAATATTTGCACCTCCTGAAACTAGGCTTTTCACGTGGTCCAACATTTTGTTGCAGTTAGCCTCTAAGGCAGGTTTGATGGCTAACTGATGCTGCCACTGAAATTTTTAACACATTTAATGTGTATAATTGTAAGGTGTGTGAAAGCCTGAAGCTAGCTGAGCTATTGAGGACACTCATCACATAGCGGTGTGCACGCCTCATGTTTAGTAGTGGCAGGGCTTTATAATTTCTTATTGTCACATTCCTAAATGCACTTTACAAGGAACTGCACGCCATAGGCCAGCTCACAAAAACATGGCGCTAGAAAATGTGTCCGCTTCTTAAATTCTCTAAGTTGGGTTTTGATATTGCTGCAGCATTTTGGCATTGGAGTACAAATCAAAAGGGACAAGGAATGTACGGTGGCTTCGAAAAACTATTGAACATGTTGATTACTTGGCGCCTCTGCCCATGAGTTGACAACAGAAGTGTACAAAGATTACTGAGAAAGAAGAGAGTTTTAAGAGCTGTTCACAAAAGTGTGTTTGGAGAAAAACTGTGTTTATTCATTTTTTTCTTCATCAGAGCGTAATGTACTGTGATTGCCATGCGAGTCATCAGCCCTTTTATTTTGTGGATGTGGGTGTGTGTCACATTTTATGGAAGTTTTTCTGTTCATTTGTTACTGTGGCGCCCTCTGTCATATAAATACTTATGGTTTACATTGTTATTGCCCTATAAGGTATATGAATATGTACATAGTCTGTGCTTAATAAAAAGGCCACATGACTTGAGGCTTCTGAAAGCTTATCATGGTACTCGTTTTTCACCAGGCTTCTTTCTTTAGCAAAATGATTACTTTACAATTGAAAGATAAGCACTTAGTTCTGCATTTACATGCCGCTAACAGTTTTACAATTGCTTATGTACGAATTTCATTGCTTTTTGTCTATTCTGAGAAGAGATTGTCGGTGAATATACTCAGTAGCATACTCTTAAAACTTCTACACTGTGCAACGCTAGTTGTCGTAATATCTTTTATTGTTCTATTGGTGCTGAAGATGGAAAGCAAGGACAAGCACTGAACTAAGGGCCCAAGCCATGTTATCTGCGCCAATCCATGGTTTTAATTCCAGCAAGTTTCCTGCTTTGACAGCTTAAACTGTGTCAATGATTTTGCCAGTTGACTATCACTTCTTCGACCTGCTACCTCTTTGACCTAATTTTTATCATAGGTGCCACTTGCAAATGAAAACGCTTCATTCGTGTATTCAAAGGCCTTGTAAACAAGCGAGACAATGTAACTCGGGATTTTGGCCTCTGAAAAGAACGTACCATCCATTCAGTTGAGCCTTCTCTGAAGAAAACTACATTGGCTGCTGAACTGGGTTCAGTGTGGCAGAGCTAAACCTATGTGGGCTTTTACGACTTTCTTTAAATCACTCTTGCCTCGGAAGACTGTTAAAGATACCTTATGCCTGCCTCTGCCCGCGAACCCTCTCTCATTTTGCCTCCTTTCATTCCTTCATCCCCTTTCCCCCGTGCAGGGTAACAAACCTGGTTAACCTCCCTGCCTTCCCTCATTTTTACTGCCTCAGTCGAGCGTGGCTTCACGATTATTCGGTAGCGCTCTCTTGAAATCGGTGCATCTGCCGCAAACTCTACTGGCGTGAATTTTCCGTGCAGGCAAATACAGGCCAGTTATCAAGTTTTTTTTTTTTTCTACGCCTCTGCATTATTCCCGCATGTTTACAAACACGAAACTGCCCAGCATTCACTTTTGTGTTCAGTGTATCTTGACAGTTCTCGTAAGCTCAAAAACGCCCTGAAGCAGCGCCGATTTTGAAAACCGGGACGTGCGATTCGCGGCTCGGGCCAGGTTACTTCCGCTTCCGGCGTGACGCAAGCAGCGAGAGCGGCCGTTTCATCTCGCCGCCACCAGATGGAAGCACCGTCTAGGGCCGCGAAAACGAGCTCCCGGCGTTTCCGCCGTGGTTGGTGGTCGCCGCCTCTCCCCTTCCTCTCGCGTCTTGATATCCGGCGGCTCCTCCCCGTCCGAACGTCGGTCGCGCAGGCTTGCTTTGCCCGCCCGTCGAAATGAACGTAGCAACGGGGCCGCGGCGGCAACGTCGAAGACCGGCTAACGCCAGGATGGTGGTGTCCAGTGGATAAAAACGCTCGCTCACTCCGGGTTGCGGATATAAGCCCGCCGCGTTCCACGGCCGGATTATCGAAACCATGGACGAAGACGTCGACCACGGTACGTCTGAAAGAACCCGGGGGAGGAATCGTTTCTCGTCTTTTCTCTCTGCGCGCGCGCGCTAGCTCGCTCGCTTGCCGCTCGGCCATACTCTTTCGTTCGCTCATTCTATCTCCGGGAGAGCTTTCTTTCTTTTCCCCACGCTGTGCGGTGCAGAGAACCTGGCCGTCGCACGATGGACCGAAGAACGGAGGTATATAAAAGAAAGAGAAAAAAAGAGAACCGCTCCGAACTGGAGCTGGGATGTATAGCTAGCTTTCTTTTTTTTTTTAATCGAGGCGTGGCCGGGATAACATCGAGAGGGGTCTTTTTCTTTCCCCCTGGACTTCGCGCGTCAAAGGAAACCACGCTGATCTCGAAAGGGAGCGTTCAGTTAACCGACGAGCCCGGCACGGCGGTCAGCATCGCCGCTGTCTTCTACGCGTGCAATCGGCGCGACCGGAGAGTCGGCGCATGTCTGAATCATGCCCCACTTTTTTTGCGAGGACAGACCTGGCGCGCGCGCGTCCGAGCTCTGCGGCGTTGCGGGATGAATGGAAGCAAGCAAGCGCTCTCGGGTGCTGTGTGGCGAAGCGCGATTGCTGGGTTGGCCCTTTCGTCTTTCGGTTCTCAGAAAAAAAACTGAGCGATTGATAGCTCTAGCTCTGCGGTGCAGCCTCCTTGTCGGAGAGCGATCGGCAGGGATGGCTGCTGGGCGCTTGGGAACAGCCGCGACCACGGTCTGGAGCGTACGCTCATTCTTTTCTTTATTATTTTTTGTGTGCTTTCGTGCAATTCGGTATTAGATGCTGTAGTGCACGGGAAGTTCAAGGGGCAAATCCAACCTGATCCGTTTTCACAAGGAGTTTGTTGTGAAAGGCGTTGCGGCTAAGCATCAGACTGTGCGCGCGCGGCAGGGGCTGCCTATAGCGAAATGAGTAGCTGCACCCTTGCGGTGCCGCTTTCCTGCAAGGACTTGTGGTAGATCACCGGTATAAACAAATCGGTTGTTTTTTTAAGGAACGAGTTTTGGGTGCTTCTTTCGGTTACATGTGAGCAATGCGGAATTGATGGCAACCTGCGACAGTCTCGCTGAATTTGCGGCACCGCTGTCGTAATAAAATTTAAATACACGCATATAGGAACGAACTTTAACCATACACGCTGATGCGACCCCTGCCCCTTTATTTGTCAGGTGGGTCACCCGTACTCAGTGACTCACTGAAGTTTCCTCGTCTTGTTTTGCGGTGAAGTTCCGTGTTTTTTTGTCGCCCTAGGTGTAACGAGGCTTGGATGGAAAGTGCGATCAACCGTGACCAGCAAAGTCGCTCGTACACCCGACTGGCGCACGCATATATGTTCCGTACTTGCGTTCTTCTCCCCGGTTTGACGCCGTCTCGTCCGGAGTGCCTATTTTAGGGCGTTCCCTTGCCTCCGCCCCGGTTTCCGGGGATCATCTCCCGGAGCTAGCGCATAAAGAGGCGTTTTTCCTTTCCACCTTTCTTCTTTCCTTTTTTTTCTCTTTCTGTTCTTGCGGGGAGGAGTACGTCACGGGTTTGTCAACTCGGGGTTGATACCCACAGGTCCCACGAGCCGTATGCGGCGAGAAATGTTGGCGCTGTGCCAATTTAATTCCGTAAAAGTTGCAGCATGATGTGTGTTGGTGTGCATGTGTGTGTGTGTGTGTGTGTCTGTATACAGGCTCACCATATTTAATTTGGCAACAAAACCAGACAGATAATGAACGGAAGGAACAAGCTGGAAACTTCCACCGGAAGGGGTCGTCATACATACATACATACATACATACATACATACATACATACATACATACATACATACATACATACATACATACATACATACATACATACATACATACATTATTATCTGCAAGAGTGGTCCGACAGATTGAGGACTCGGAAAAAGGTCGCAGAATTGCATAAGCAGCGTCCCTAATAAGGCATTTATACCGAATATAAATCTTCTATTGGCTTATGGCTACGTACAGGGACTATTTCATGAGTAAATCATCTGCATAACTTGCGTAAATGACCAAGGAATTTTACGTGAACTGCAAATTCTCTTGGTGATTTTCGCCACTTTGAACACTGGAGAACAAATTAAATGTTAACCATTAAAACTAGATTAGAACCAAAATCGTTCACACAATTGCTTCGTCAGTTTCTATTTCGGAGTTCATATGTTGGAAACCCGATGTTCTATGTTTTCGAAATTTCACTTCATAAATATATTTAAAAGCAATAAAGCTTTTCTTTAATTTGGAGCTTCGGAGACTCCTCGTAGGTCTCATGCCTGGCCTGCTCTCGTCCCAAGAGCTTCCACTCTTACGATACGTCCTACCAAACTTTGAAGACTTGGTATAAATATAATTTAGCACTTTCCAGTTAGCTCGTAGTACTCAATAAAAAAAAAAGAGTTAGTAGGATACTTTCAAATTTATGGCGACACCATGGTGCTTTTGACATTTGACATGCATGTTAAATGTCAAATGCTTATACTTGGCAAAACGACTGATCCTGTGAGCGAATTTAAGGTAGTACTTGGCCTTGTGTTTTGAACTTCTTGGGGAATTGTATCTTGTATTGGGGAACTATCTTCGAAGTAACGCACCATCTTTCGAAAATATTTTACATTCAAACATTTTTCGGAATTCGGCGTTCAGTATTTTGCCCGATTCGGACGACAATCGGTGACCGAAATACAGCTCCTCAGTTTGTTTCGTGTTGCGCAGCTGAGTTTCGGAGCGAGTACTTTATTATTAATACACTGCACATTTTATTGACTATCTTATATTCATATTGCGCACATTTGAAACTCGTTCGTGTTCTGATGAAAAGAAACAAGCGCATTTCATTAAAGCTGGAAAGATGAAAATTTTCATTCAGAACTAACGCGCGTATTCGACACCTCGCGGAGAGGCGATGGTCGCATGTATTGCATCTCACACCGTGACCCCGATAAACGTCCGGGAGTGTTTCGAGCAGACGATTTGTAGCAGACGACGACGGTGACGTCTTGCCGAGCTAGCATGTGATTCTTGACGTCACAAGAGCGTGCTTCTTTTTTTTTTCAGCGCCACAGCGAGAGAAAGAGAGAGGGTACAGAAAACGAAGGCTGCATTTTTGTTGAACTTCAAGTACGCGCACGGATAAAAATGAAAAGCCGGCTCACGGTGGTGTACTTTTTGTCGTAAGAGGAACTGGAAGGTGAGGGGACTTTAAAAAAAAGATAAATAAAGGGGCCGGCGGTTTAACGAGCAGACGAATTGGGAAAAATTTTCCGTTTCAAGCAGACAGGGCAATACAGGTATTTTCCAGATACGGTCTTTCTAAGCGACGGCTTAAGTTTTCGTCTGCTGCGGAGAGGTCGTGTAGGTTCCAGAAGCTGGACGGCGCGCCGCAGCTGCGTATTTCGGTCGTCGACGCCGCATCGATTTTTTTGCTGAATGAACGACCGGCGCGCTTCCCGAAATTGCTCGTCGTCGACCGGAACCGCCACCTCGATAACGCATGCACGCTGGGTCACGCGGTGTGGGTCATCCCCGCGGAAAGCTGCTTCTTGATTAAAAGAGCACCCAGCTGTGGTATATATTTCGGCCTGCAGCTCATTCGGCGCGGACGCCAAATTAGCGCAGCTGTCGACTGACCGTTGCTGTTTTTGGCTGCGGTGGCTGCTTGTCGTATGTGTGTGCGGTATTTATATATATAAAAAAATATTTTCGCAGCATAAGTGGCGCACAAAATCGAAGAGACCACCGCGTGCGCTGAATGACGCTAGATCTCTTAATTAGCCAAAGAAAGCACATGCGTTTGTAGTCTTACAAAGTGATATATATATATATATATATATATATATATATATATATATATATATATATATATATATATATATATAGTGCGCCAGCACAGCTGGCGGCATGTCGGAAGAACATTTATCTTTTTGAGTTCTGCATGAAGGGTTCCGTGTTAATTTTGACCACCTGTAAAAACCTTTAGATGCGCCTAAATCTAAGTACCTGAGCGTTCTTGCATTTCGCGCTCGTGCAAATTCGGTAGGGAGTCGAACCCAAGACCTTGTTCTCAGTAGCAGATTGTCATATCTACTGAGCCGCCGCGTCCTTCTTTTATTATTTTTTGTACAGTATTTATTACAATGAGTAAAATGGTGTATGCACAGGGCTTTTATGTACGGTATTGTGAGCACGAGATGGTCACAACCAATAAGTACACAGAAAGAAAATTAACGTCATACAAATCAAACGCCCTTCACCGAATTAGAAACTAGAAAGGAGAAGCTAAACACCCAATAGAAAGTGGATACCAATCCGGTTGACATTAATGGTTTCCCACCGGGCACGGTATTATAGACATATAGTGAGAAACTCTGTGTTGTAGACATCAAAATGAACGTCCGAGCTACCGTGTCGGGTGGAAAACTGATTATTATAAGCTAAATTTATAGGAACACTTAACGGAAACACTACATCAGTTTAGACTTAGAAAGTATTGTTTCAAATCTCCACTTTCGATAATTTTGCGGTAATAGGCTGACTATTAGAAAAAAAAAAAAGAGTTCAAAAAATATATATTTTTTAAATTTCGCGCCGAAACCCCAGCGCCGCTAGGTCAGTGTGACGTATTAACGAAAAAGTGCGCCAATAAGATGTAGACGAGAAAAGAGAAACGACAAACACACGTCACGGATGTTGCAGTAGTTTCTCTTACTTGGGCCTTCGTAGCTCAGTAAAAGTTCTTAGAACTTGGCGAGTTTAGTCTTGGGCGCCTTTCAGATGGTGCGTCTTTTTTCAGATACAAAAGTAGTAAGATGGCCGCGAGCAGATGGCGTCAAAGTTTGTGACGTCAGGGCGAGGCTTGTGAGGGAAATTCAAGGTGACGTCACCACGCATCTCTCGCAGTTGCGCCCTGTATGGTTTATCGAGACTCTTCTAAGGATAGCAGTGACATTCTTGATACCCAGTGCAAGGTAATTTACAAATACAACTCAACTTAATTTGCTCCTCTTGGGTGTCTCGTTATTTAACCTCCTAGTAAGTTATTATTATTATTATTATTATTATTATTATTATTATTATTATTATTATACAGGAGGTCCTTCTGACAGTTTTACTACGGGACCTCCTTCTGTACTTGCATATGTTCCCATATAATCTATATAACAATGTGCTTTGATAAGATCCAAGTACAGAAGGAGGTCCCATAGTAAAGCTGTCGCAAGGACCTCCTGTTAAACAATGTATTAAAATATAAGCAAGGCTAGCAACCGAGGACTAAGCAGCGTAATAGAAGCACATAAACATAACGTATAAATAAATTGCAGAATGAGTACTTTTAGATACAATAAAGAGACAATGAACAAATGTATTAAATAATACTAAAAAAGGAAGGAGCACGAACGAGTATTCAGTAGTTGTGAAGAAAACCGTTCAAATGCATTGCAAAAGATTCACGAATGCACTTGGCAATAATATCCAACTCTATAGTGCAAAGAAAAAGAAAAGGAAAACTTCACAGGACACTATGTATAATATACGTTGTTCATGAAAATGCAAATTTATTTCAGTATATACGTTCAAACATTTACTTGGAAGTGATTTCGTAAATTACTAGCTTGCACTCAGTTGAAGTCAACTGCATACGAAAACGCACGGAGGTGGTTTAATTATTATCTTCCCATCAGTTTTCGACGTCTGTGCCCCTCTGTTGCCACAGACGGCGAAAGACAGCCCTATAAAGCGCATTTATGGAGTACCCCGAAATTACGCTTAAAAGATGTATAGATCGAGCAATGAAATGACAACCCAAGATGCCACGTTACACCTCGAGCCGTGATTTCTGCGCTTGGGCAAAAAAAGGAGATTTTAAATAACAGACGTGAGAAACAAAGCTTAACTTGTCCGGGCACATGGAAATGCTGCGTTGAGCATCCAGACGTGGCAATTGAAAAAAAGAAAACAAAAGGGTTTTCGTGTACGTAACGTATACCAGTCAGTAATTAGAACCGACTTGAAAAGCGACTATGTCTCTGATCTGTTTTCCAGGTATACATTTCTGTAGTTGCGAATCCTTCGGCCATTAGAGTAAGCTCAGACTCTTTTAACGAAGGCATAGAAGAGAAAAATCGACGCGAGGTTGTTTTTTGCACCTGGCGTCGTCTGCTCGCAATGGGCAGCTGAAAATGGCGGCGCGGCTGTGTCCGTGTTCAGAATGCGATAGGAAAGCTCGTCTGCCACCTGTGTGTAACCACCTCGGTCAAGAAGACGTGCGCAGTTGTGCGATACGAATTTGGCAGCGCCGGTTGTCCGACTGCGTGGTAACGCACTGGCTTCGAAGGACTTCAACGCTGTGGTGTTGCGTACGGCCGACTTCAAAACTTCACGACCGGGGTGCGGAATCCGATGAAAAAAAAAAGCCCGACATTTCTTGAGCGCAGCGTAGATTTGAGCTGTAATGTTTATTTTGTTAGTCAGTTTACCATCAAGGTACATAGCACATTGCAAAGCGGACATAGGATAAGGTGCGCTCATATAAAATGTATCAGACAAATCATATATTAATATCGCAACATACGGGATTAAATAAACAGTATCAAAAAAAAAATACAGAACAGTCTTCTGATTGTTTTTTTTTCCTATCACAAAAGCTGTGATTTCTAAGTTCGAACGTTCAAATTATGTGTGTGTGAGAGAGAAAGAGAGAGAGAGAGAAATGAGATACGAGAGGCAGGGAGGTTAACCGGAAGATAGATATCCAGTTTACTACTTTGTATTGGGGAAGGGGTAAGGGGACACAGAAAGATAAAAAAAATATGCGCATACATAGAAAGAAAGGGAGAATGCAGAAAAAGAAAAAAAAAAGGAAACACACACGAAAGAACTCAGGAGTGTCACAGGCGTTCAAACAGGTCGCTTGACCGGAGGAGTTCAAGTTGTTAACGCCCTTGTTTTTATACACCTAATTTAACCACCCGATTCATGGCCAATCCCCCACTGTGGGTTTGCGCCACAACTACGCAAGTCAACAGCAACAAGAACACACACACTGAAAATACAACAAGAATACAAGTACAAGAACAATGTACGCGGCCAACTTAGTGTTGTAATCTTTTACTCCATGGTTTCAAGCTAAATCTACGCTGGAGTTCGACTTTTTCGCGGAACCCGCTCATCCCGCAAAATTTCAACGCTTATTGTTCTTTTTAGGGGCTTTAGTCATACGGCGTGAGAACGCGGTCACTGCATCTAACACTGGACAAATGCGGGAAAACGTACGTGTCTTGTTTTGCCGCCAGTTCGAGCACATGCACCGCATTTTGGCCGAGTTTGATTGATTGATTGATTGATTGATTGAAAACTTTATTATTCCACCGAGCTGGGGTGCCCGCCTCTTAATCTACACGTAGGTGGGGGGGGGGGGGGACGAAGCAGTCCCCGCGCGTTGAGGACGGTGAGTCTTCACGGCCTCAACGGCCAGGCGGATTGCTCGACGCTGGTCGTCTTCAGCCTCGCTCTGGAGCAAGGCCTCCCAGGCTTCTCTACTGTCAATGTTTTCCTTGCCTCCTCACACTCCCATATTATATGGTCAAGCGTACCTTTTTTGCTTACAAATTTTGCAGAGGGCGTCGCTATAGTCCCCCGTCTGTGTTAAGTAGATCCAATGTGGTGATGTATAATTGTTTCCCTGGAGACGTCGCCAAATGCGAGCGTCCTCCAGAGAGAGAGACCGATGCGGAGGGGGAAAGATTCTTCTTTCGGCTTTGCAATGATCGACAATTTCCCTGTACGTGATCATGCTATCTTTTTTCCCTGGCCGAGTTCGTTCTCTACGTTATGTCAGCCACATGGCCTCCGAGATACGGTGGCGCGCGCACACGTCGTGCGATTTCGGAGGCCATGTTTGACTTCACGCGGAGAATGAACTCTGCAACTGGCGGCAAAACGAGACACGTACAAGCGCCCAAATCTTTAACTGGTGTGCGCGAGCGGCGACTTTTCCGTGCGTCGGCGCCGTATGACGGGGCGAGGCTGGAAACAGCTTAGCAGACGATGGGCCCAGCTGAGCGCGCTTTGTCCGCATGCGCTTAGCCTCAGACTCTTTCCAGCCGCGCCCCGTCATACGGCGCTGACGCACGGAAAAGTCGCCGCTCGCGCACACCAGTTAAAGATTTGGGCGCCTGTACGTTGTCTCGCATTTGTCCAGTGTTAGATGCAGGGACCGCGTTTTCGCGCACAAGACTCAACGCTTAATAGGCTTCGATTTCGGAGGTCACGAACCAGCACATTCTATGCGCAGGCGCTCTTTGAAATCTAGCAATAATAAAAGAAGAAAGGCTGACTCGGCTGATTTCAATTTCTTCCCGTTTTTTTTTATTTTGCGCGTTTTCTCCATACTCTGTCACCTCATATCGCGGCAGCAACAGTCAAGGGTTCACGTGCTTGCGTCGTGGTATGCGTACTTTGTGGATAGCGTCTTCGAGTGAGGCACGGAAAAAAAGGAAGAGAAAAAAAGAAAAGTGGAGAAAGGAGCCTCCTTATCACCAGTGTCGTTTTCTTCCTTTGCCGCTTGGACTCTATCCAGCCTCGTAAGGAAGGAACCTTGAAGTGGCCGTGTCGATCGGTCCAAAGGCCGCATCCACAATTTTTTTTTTCAGAAATGCGTACACAGTTAAGCAGACGACGCGCGATATTTTCCAGCTGGCGTCGTCTGCTCCGGCAGCTGAAATTTTCTGGTGCCGCAGGGCGACGCTGCATGTCTTCCAAACCACCGGCGTGCTTTGAATGCAAGTACTGCGGGCAACCTTATTACCTGTACCGCTTTGCTCACTTTTTCTTTTTCCCCCCTTTTTTTTTGCTACCTTCGGTGACTGCGCGTTCGTTATTTTTTTCTTCTTTCTTTTCTCTCTCGGCGAGCGACCGTTGACAAAAGGAGAGCCATCGTTTGCGGACCACTTGAAATTCTATCTGCGATCCGATAAGTAGTGTGCCGGCGATGCTGTCTTTGAAGAGCCTTTTTTTCTTCTTTCTCTAGCGGCAACGCACCGCGTCCCTTCACAGTCCGCTGGTCACGGATAATGGATTCCTTTTGCAGCTGTGTGCAACTATCTTTGGACAGTAATTGTCTTGACGATGCCTCGAAGGGGCTATACACAAAGCGCTTGCTTGCCTGTCCACTTCAGCCTCCCATTACAACGCAATGTTCGCTTCGTTGTACTTTCGGTTTCTTTCGGTTTCTTTCTCTTTCTTTTCTGTGTACAATGAGCAAGTAACTTTTTCGCACGCGCGCACAGTATCTTTTACGGAATGCTATCCTGGACAAATAAGAGTAAAAGCGCAAAAGCAGACCAGACGACGAGGAACACGGGCAAGCGCTATTTCTCGTAGTCCCCGTCAATTCTTTTGCGTTTTACTCGTACGGGGCTGTGGAATACCAACTGTAGCCCAAACTACCACCCTGCTAAGCCATCCTGGAGATCGTCAAATTCCGCCATATTGTCGAATTCCGCAATGGCGGCATTCCAAGCCAATGAGAGAGGCCGTAGCAGCCTTCTGCGCCAATCGGAGCTTACGAGATGGCGAAATCGACAACATGGAGGACATTTGACAATGTCCAATAAGAGCATCTTAGGGCTTTGGCAGAAAAAAAATACTGAATATTTATTTATTTATTTCATACTGCAGACCTAGAACAGGTCCGAGCAGGGTGGTTAAACACAACAATATTACAATGCGTTATTCAATCAAGTAGGGTGGTAAGACGCAACAGTAGTACAATGAGTCAAACAATTGAAACAGGCGACAACGAGTTATTCCAGTCTGTTATAGTTCGGGGAAAAAAAAGAATACTTGAATACATCCGTCCGTGCAAAATAAGGTGTTAGTGAATTCGGATGATGGTGTCGAGTAAGCCTAGACGTTGTACTGGACAGATACGATGCAGGATTAATTGATAAGTCTCCATTAATAAGCATGGTAAGAAATCGAATTCTTAAGTGTTGCCTTCGCTGCTCAAGGACTTCGATGCCATTATCACGCATTATTTGTGAGGGGGAATCATAGCGAGAGAATTCAGAATATATGAATCGTACGGCTTTTTTCTGTACCCTTTCCAGACATTTAATATTTTGTTTAGTAAACGGGTCCCATACAATACATGCATATTAAAGTTTCGGTCTAATTAATGAATAATAAGCAAGCAGTTTTACGTTAGGTGGGGAATTTCTAAGTTTATGTCGCAAAAAAATATAATTTACGCAACGCTGAAGAACAGATGTTATCAATGTGTAAATTCCATGATAACTTGTTAGTAATTGTGACGCCCAAATACTTATATTTTGTTTCTTCCTGCAAAGGTAACGAACCTAACGTGTAACTAAAGGTTAGTGCAGCTTTCTGACGAGTGAAGCGAAGAAAGACTGTCTTTTCAGCGTTAAGCCGCATTCCCCATGTTTTGAACCAATCAATAATGCCAGCTAGAGAAGCATTTAAATCAGTTTGATCATTGGTTGAAGTGATTTCCCTAAATAGCACACAGTCGTCCGCAAACAACCCAATTTGCACGCTGGGATGGATTGAAGTAGTAATATCATTTATATAGAGTAAAAAGAGCAGTGGCCCTAGGACACTTCCTTGAGGAACTCCCGAGGTGACCGGAAGACAGCCAGACTATTGCTTATTAATTTCCACGAACCGGCGGCGATCTGTTAGGTAGTTTATTATCCATGCGATTAATATTTCAGGGAGCTCAAGATGTCTAAGTTTTAGTATTAATTTGTCATGTGGAACTGTATCAAAGGCTTTGCTAAAATCAAGAAATACAGCATCAATTTGACCATTTTTATCGAGGCATGAGGCGAGTGAATGAATTACGGTGACAAGCTGCGTAACTGTTGAATAGCCTTTTCTAAATCCGTGTTGAAAATTAGACAGTATTGAATGTTTATCTAGAAATTCGTTAATCTGATTGGCAACAATATGTTCAATTAGTTTGCAACATGAGGATGTCAATGTTATTGGCCGGTAATTATCTAACAATGAACAGTTTCCCTTCTTGAATACGGGTACAACTCTGGCTACCCTCCAGTCATCCGGTAATTTTCCAACAAGCAATGAAGCATGAAATACAATAAGAAGGAACCTTGCAATAGTTTCAGCATAACGTTTCAAAAAAAAAAATGTTCGGAAAGTTGTCAGGACCGCAAGAAGATTTGGTTTTTTAAGTTAACTAGCATCGAAACTAAGCCAGGGTATGAAATAAAATTAGCTTCGGATGGGTGAAACGTTTTGTCTCTAGATGAACTAATGCCAGAGTTAGAAAATACACTATGAAAATAATAATTGAAGTGACTCGCAATTTCCCTGTGATCGGTAATGATTGAACCATCGATGCAGATTTGTGCTACTGACTTCTTTTTTTCGCTCAAGTAATTTATTCGATGGCTTGGCATGTCTAACTTGAAGCTGGATACTGCAGTTCAGACTTGGCATTGCAAACATACCATGCCAACTTGCCAGCTTTAGGTGCTCTCGTTTAGTCGCCAAGAAACACGTTATTATTATTTTTTTTAAAGCAGGACACTTAGTTCACATACCTCTGATAGCGGGTGTATGCACAAACACGCATGTATCCGTACGCACTACTGGTTGCGGCGGCTCATGTCGTAGGGCTGTTCTGCTGAGCACGAGGTCAAGGGTTCGGCTCCCTTGCGCGGCTGCAACGGCCGGGATCGAACCCACGAAATAGAAAAAGAAAGGATAGTCTTTATCGTTGAAGCAATGAGGACCTTTAGAGTCTCATTAATCTGCCTCAACACTTCTCTAGCTATACCTCGTATACCGCTATACCTATGCCTGTGACGGATCCGGTCGTATCAATCTCTTCCCTGCTTTCTTTTTGTTTTCACCAAAACCAACGTATCTTGCTTATCTCGAATGCTGGTCGACTGATGCTTCCGTCCACTTTAAATCCAAGCGCTTGTGGGCAAGAGAAAGATAGAGGTGAAATATTCGTGAAACTAAAGGGAAACCGCAGGGTCCTTCGACGGGCCCTGGGCGTGGGTGCAGTCCTGTCCAGGACCCCATGAGCCGCGGCCCCCCGGTGCCCTCCCAAGACCACATCGAGCTGGTCCCGGTATAGTTTAGGCTATATGTAGACAG
Source organism: Dermacentor variabilis (assembly GCF_050947875.1). NCBI lineage: Eukaryota > Metazoa > Arthropoda > Arachnida > Ixodida > Ixodidae > Dermacentor > Dermacentor variabilis. The sequence continues at coordinate 14,572,332 of NC_134578.1, read as the reverse complement.
AGAGGGTTCCCACTGTTGTGTGATGGGGTGTGGGATTGTATAGGGTTGGCCCTCATGAGCTGGCACGCACATGTGGCGTGGTATGGCTGCAGCATTGAAATCTGGGCATTGTTGCGGGTATGTATGCGACAGCGTTAAGGGACGCTGGTGTCCTTGGTGTCCGTGCCGCAGAAAATCCGGTATCCGTCGCCGGCGTCCCGTGAGCGAAAAATTGCCGTGCCTGTTCTGTACGGCGCTAAAGTTCTTCTATCGCTAAAGTTAGTCGCACCTTGTCTTACGTTCTTTACAAAGTTGTTCCTCGGAATTTTGAGAACGACAACCCACAAACAAATGTCGCGAGACGAAACCGCGACAGCGCATGCCTTTTATGTTAAGTCTTCTCAGAGCGAAATGTCAAAAGCGCGGAACAATAACAGAAGATCGGCCCACGCAAGGGGCCGCGTTTCTACCAGAAAGCTTAAGCGTCCTCCCAATTTTTCCCTCATCTTCTCCAACAACGAACCGATCTGAAAAAAAAAATCGGCAAGACGCTCTTTATACATAAGATCACGAAGCCAACAAACAAAGACACCAAGGAAAACGGGAAATTGCTTGTACTTACCAAGTGAGTTAAAGAAGTTATAGGGTAATGGCACTAGCATTAATTTATAATTTCTTTAATTCATTAGGTATAAGTACAAGTAATTTTCCCTGTTTTCCTTGGTGTCCTTGTTTGTTGGATTCTCATGATATGATTAATGAAAATCGGGCCCCTCGGTTAGCAACCCCCTTTCTTCTCGTTCTTTATAGATGAGGTTTCACAACTTCCAGTGTATACGTAAAATTTGCTGTGGGGTCTGGTGAGGGGCCCTTTAACGTCGACAGTCATGGCGAGATGCGTTCTAACGGAATTTCTACCATCGGCGTCAATTGAAGCACGAACAGCAGAGCGCATGGCCGAAGCATAGCTAGAACACCATAGCATAAATGGGGGGGGGGGGGGGGGCATGCATAGTGCTCCAGTCATCAGCAGCGACAGATGAGCGCATCCGGTTTTGCCGCACTGCGCGATGGTGCTCCCCCTATGCTGCAATACTTTCGTTTCTCTCTTATTTGAAAATGAGAGAGAGAGAAAAACAAGATTGCGGCGCAAACTGATGACATGCACCGTTATTCGCGTTTCACTTGACGCGGATAGCACGTATATACGATTACCCGCCGCGGTGGCTTAGCTGCTGTATGGTGTTGCGCTGCTAAGCACGAGGTCGCGGGATCGAATCCCGACCGCGTCGGCTGCATTGCGACGGGGGTAGAAATGCAAAGACGTCCTTGTCCCGTGCATGGAGGTCACGTTAAGGATCCCCTGGTGGTCAAAATTAACCCCGCGGAGTCCGCCACTACCGCGTGCCTCGTAATCAAATCGTTGTTTTGGCACGTAGAACCCCAGCATTGTATTCAATTCAGCACATGTGATTGTGCGCGTCTGTCAATGGTGATGACTGGACGGCGCACTCTATCCTTTCATATATGCTTCGGCCACGCCCTCCGCTGTTCGCGTTTCAGTCGATAGCACAGCGTATAGTTGAAGACGCCGCCGGCGTCCAAGGGCTCATGGGGCGGTATTCTGTAAGACTCCACCTAGTGGACTGTCCATTTCTGCCGCTGCTGATTGGCTAGGGCCTCTCGTCTCCTCCTCTCTCGTACAGCAGCGGCCGAAATGGACAGTCCAGTAGCTTGGAATCCTACAACATACCCCCCTGGCTGCCGTCTGAAGGGGGAAGACAGAAGGGAATCTCTCACCTCTTCCCCTTCCCTTGACTCCATTCCGACTACCCAATAAAGTCATTCTCTCTCTCTTACTTTAGACATATAGGTCTTGATTTCACAGATTTTAGATTAAAAGATGTGAAGTAGGTTTAAAAATTTTTGTTGTTAAATTATATGTTAGAGCTGCCTTCAATGTTATCAGAACCATATATGTGATGCAATGCAGAATAGCCAGAGAAAGAAGGGAGTCTTTTCAAGATGACTTATGTTACGGCGCATTGCGAATATTGGCTCCAATGGAAACGTTCGTTCGGCGCCGCGCATAATGCAGGTTGGAATTTTATGTCCCTGCTGAATGGATATGCACTGTGCATATCCCTTCCTGTGGTAGATTGCCTGTGGTAGCACAACTTTAGTCCATGAGCTGGTGTACTCGAAGTGGCGGGCATTAATTGCACAAGAAAGTAAAACGCATAGTCGACTACTTAACGAAAACTCGTTAATGAAGTATTGAACTAATTACCTTATGTCGCACATTGCAATTTACAAACTGTAGCGGTTGAGACTGCAAGACATATCCGCCTGAAATGAATTATGCGGATGACACCGTTTACGATATATGCGCCGTCAAACTTGCAGTAAAAAATGCACTGTCGTTCCACTTACTTTCTTATCATAACGTCGTTTTATTTATTAAAGCACAAAAGTAAATGGAACGCCAATGTATTCTTCCGCAAAGTACGGGAATTCATATCTCGAAACTGGTACCATCCTGAGATTTTCGTTTCAAGTGGATCCGCCTTGCGAGCCCCCCGGCTTGTAAATTGCAATATGTGTCATAAGGTCATTAGTTAAAAACTAAATTAATACATCCTTGTAGTTAGTCGATTGTGCATTTCAATTTTTTGTGGAAGTAATGTCCGCCTCTTAGCAGACGATCTCATGGATTATAATTGTGCTATCTGTGACAAGAAATTTTTAAAAAAGTGTTTGCTGAAGCACCCGGTATATAAAGTACTATGTGGCTGCAACAAAGTGCGCCGAAAAATACAACGCCTCCCGCTTTTTTCTTTGTTAGAAGGTTTAAACGATATATCCTCATGTTTTAAGTAGGAATCACACAAGGTGGGAAACGTCCATTCTGAACAAGTTACCATGAAACCCCGGTGGCGAATACTGAGTGGTTAACTCAAAGAAAATAATGTAACTAAAAGAATCCGCTAAACATAATTCGACATTTCATTAAAAGGTCGGTCGGGTTGCTTCAGAGATGTCTGTGCGCCGAATAATATATTCGAGTTTTATGTAGGGAGCTATTTTCTTTTGTTACGCAGTGCAGATCTGCACGTATACGTTGTCAGCATGCATAACTTACAAAGTCCACGTCATGGTTACCTCTCTAGACATTGTTTCTATATGTACATATCCACAAAGTACCCCATATATACAAAAAAAAGAGAAAGAAAATCCGGTTTTCACACTCGTAACACGCACCGTCGGCAATCGGGTAACGTGTCCTGTGCCAAGACTGATGTCAGCCCGTTTAAGCGCTGCACCTCGTTACTGATGCTGCATACATAAAAGGTGACACAGTGTTCGGCTTCACAGAGGCGCATAAAAGATGGATTGTTTGCAACCGATCAAGATCAACCGACGCGGAAAGTGCTTCTAACCGGCTTTATTTGCTGCGCCGAGTTATAACACCCCCTTTCTTTTTCACCATCTTTCTACACATCGGGAGTCGTCTGCCCACAACCGGAACGCTGACTAAAATCTCGTGACGACGTCGGTCGTCACCGACGAAACGACGTTACGCTGGAAAAGAGAGATCTCGCAACGTAGGCGCGTGTCAGCATCGAGAATGCAGGACAGGAAGCAATAAAAAAGAAAAAAAGAAAGACAAAAATAGAAATAACGGATGTCGCGCGCCCGGAGACATGTACTGACAACACCACTGTAGTGCCGGTTGCACTGGGCTTCCTTTTTCGTGGAAAAAGGAGTGGAACGTGGCGGCACACCGCGGCGGAAATGGAGCTGCGGCACAACTTTTGTTTGTTTCCTTTTGCTTTGCTTTTGCTTTGTTTTTGTCCGGAAACGACGAGTACCGTACTGCTGCCAACGATGTGTGTGTGTGTGTCTGTGTGTGTAGGTCGTGAGCAGCAGGCATTTTTTTTCTGCTCCTCCTTGCAGACGAACATCACCGGATCTGTGTTTGTCGTCTTGTCGTCTGCTTGATGGTGTGTGTGGTCGCGCACTTGGGCGCGTGCTTCATTTGCTTTTCCCCCGCGTTTCCCCTCACCGCCCTCTTGATGCCGTACATTTTATTTTTTTTTATTCTTTTATCGGCGTCTTCGTGGGCGGTCGGAGAAACAACCTGATAAGAGGCTGCGCAAATTGGTGCGTCAACGACGATTTCATTTCCCTTTTGGTGGCTTGCCTCGGGCATATTGTTGGACCGGCGTGCAGTTGTGTCTAAATAAAGCGGTACATTGGGGTTATTATTTCCTTCAATTACCGTTGACGCTATGTATGTTTCACATAAACGAGAAAAGAAAATTGATGCTTTATCGAGTTTAGACGAAGAAAATTGAGGCTTAAAGAATCTCCCCAGTTTATTGGCATCGAAGAGCTGCTTGAGCAGATAGCGTTTCAGTAGTATCAATACTGTGAGACATCTAGCGTACGCATTGCGGGCAGACAATTTCGGGCGACAATTAACCCACGGTGGTTCACTCGTAGTACTCATTCGCACTATCATTAGTGTAAGTAATAACGAGTAATCATTAATACTATGATAGGGCTCACTGACACTATCGGTACTAGAGCACCCAATGGCGTCACTTGGCTTCCCGTGGCACCTGGTAAGCCTGCTAGGGGTGTCACCTCTCCACACCTGCCCTCTCCTTTCCTCTGTCTATTGCCACTCCGTCCTATTTCTCAACTCACATATTGTATTGCGAATGTGAAATAATATAAAAGGGCCACGCCCCTCGTTTTGCCTGTAGTTAGGAATTTATGCTTGTAACAATAAAAAAAGACAATATTGTGGCACTTTGACATGTCACGTGACATGCCTGCAGTTAGCACTTACAATATTACACATTGTCGTAAGTAGTGCCCTGCAGAAACACTGCTCACATCAAAGTATAATTACCATTCCTTATAGCCGGAAAGAGTTACTTTTCTATATAATCAGGGGAAAATTTAAAAAAAATGTATATACATATTTAGTGGGCACTTTGAACGGACCTTAATACACATCGGGTATAACGAACAAAATTAAGGCATAACGAGCAAAATTAGGCTGACGCGAAAACACATTGAAAACACATTGACCACGCACGCTGTTCCTTCAGCACTTCTCTGCTTCAGCCCATTCTCTTGATTGGTTTATTTAGCTGCCGTGTACGCGTTAACTGCGTTCTTCTGCGAGCTGCGGAGAACACGAAGGCTCGATCAAGTGGAGACCGCCGCAACCCCCCACCCCCCCAGCAAGCTGCACCTTGGGCGACCCCCTCGTCTTCCTCTTAGTGACGCCGCTGAGAGTTAATGATTATTAATGAACACTATGAGGTGCTCCACCTTGAGCGTAATGAGTATGCTCTGTGGGTTCCCCATCTTGAAAGGGCTGCTATCACGATTGAGTGGTACAGATGACCCTCCTTTTCCTTGCCTATGTCTGCCGATTCGTACAGTACTCACAGAACTGACAGGGTATGTTCAATTTGCCGTCCCGAACTGCCCAAAGCTACCGAGGACGCTGCTCTCACCCAATGAGCGTTGGCGTACGCAGCTCCTCGGACAGTCCCGAGCCATCCAGGATGAATCAAAGAGGCCAACTTAGGCTAAGTGCTCATAGAATGGTTACTATGACAATCCCACCTCGAGAGCGAATGAGTACTAGCTGAGTCATTTAGTACTACACTGCCGCACCTTTACCTCGCCTTTATGTTCGCTAATAATCGTCCAAGGTTTTCTGCCCACGATGCGTACACTGGATGGTGTCAGGTACGTGTCTCGTCTCTCGAATGTTCTCTATCGTTCACGTCTTAGCCGCGTCGTAGCCGTCGCAGTTGGGAGTACGCTTAAAAAAAAAGAAATGAGCGCACGTTGGGCCGTGCCAAGAACAGTCACGTGACGCCCGACGGGCGGCAATTAAGAGAGACGCGCTGGGAACCGTAAACTCCCCGGGTAGCACCACAAGGACGGGGAATTATCGGAAAGGCCGAAGGAGACACGGGCGCTTCCAACATACACCGCTCGCTTCGTTGTTCTGGCCGTTTCCGCCGTTAGTTCGGCCGATATTTACGACGCTTGGCGACGCTATAATACGCGACGCCGTCGCCCCCTGCCCCCTGCAGCGCCATTGCGCGTCGCGTATCGAGACGCGGCTGCTAACTGTCGTCTGCTTGAGCCGTCGTGGTCGTAGTGGGAGAAGAACAGCACCGGCCTCTGACGGCCCAGAATCGGCCCGTTTCACATCGCCATCGGCTGTTTGTCTTTCTAATCCTCGGCCAGTCCCTTAGTTTACGTCTTCCGGCTCGCATCATCGGCGGGGGAACGTTGCACCCGTTTCCATGGCAACGGTCAAGCTAGCTGCCTTTCGCCCCGATGTCGTTTGTTCTTGGTCACCCGTCTCCCCCATCCTACATTCATGTTTTTTTTTTTGGTTCATCCAGTCTTGCGTATACGTACTGAATCACATGTATGCGGTGTATGGTAGTATGCGTCGTAGTATGCGTAGTAGTATGCGTAGTATAGTATGCGGTGTATTGTTCTCTACAAAAATTACTACACAGAAGGAAATGTGGCGTCATTTACCATGCTTGGGATTGATATGGCTAGTTCGTGTATACTTAAGCCCGCCGCGGGGTCTCAGTCGCTACATGGCGTAATGGTGGCATTATTACGGTGCTGGATACGAGGTCGTGGGTTCGAACAGCCCCGCTGCGCCGGCCGCATTTCGATGGAGGTGAAATGCAAAAACGCTCACGGGTACCGCAGGTGGTCAAAATTATTCCGAAGTCCCCCCTTCTCTGTGGCGTCCCATGATCCAACCGTGCAGTTTCGGGACATTAAAACACATAATTGAATTTGCACGGATTTGTCTATTAGGCTTCGTGCTTCACTGTTTGAGACGTTCCTTTAGGGAATTATGTAATATGCGCCTTTCATCTTTCGAAATTTCCGAGAAATCGTACGTTTCTCAACACACTTAGCGAGGCAATAAATAGCTCTTGCGCGCTTGCATACTTCGAAACGTTGTGTTCGTAGAGCAACATTTTGTTAAAAATGATCAATTTGCAGAGTCACAAAGCCGTTTGAAGCAGTCAGAAGGGCGACGAAGCCTTTGGGCAAAGCCGTGTACCGGCCATCGTTCCTGCAGGTTTTTAGCACGGTCTATACTCACGCTGCAGCCCAACAGCCACATACTTGCAGCTGCCGTAGACGCTGCCGCCAGAGTTCCATGTGATAGTTTACAACTCGAAACGTCTTTAAAAACGGCCACAGAGGGGGTCGCCTGCAGAAACCGATGTAAAGAACGCATGTTATAGCACTATCTCGCATATATTTGCAAACACACTACTAATGCAGCTTACTGTGGCGTCATCCTGTGCCGAGGAAAAAAGCTATGCACGCGACGCGTGGGCAGGTGGCGCTGCTGTCGCGTCATGCATGACGTAACTGAAGCTAAAATTAGCCTCGCGCGCGGTCTTCGGAGAGGCGTAGGCTGGCAGTACGTCTGTCCATTCGAGCAGAAACAGTCGCATTTGATAAAGGTCACTGTGCCATAATATAGGCGTAAATTATCAAACTCATACTGGGGATAATGAGAAGTTATGAGGCCTACAAGTGTGCGATTTCTTTCGCAGAAATTTCACTCTCGCTATAGCGTCCAGCGCTCTGTGCTGTCGCCTCCTTTCTGTTCCATTAGAAAAATTTTCGGCTAGAAACAATTCAACAGAAAAAAGGTACTTAATCTGGCTCGCGCAAAACAACCCATCTTTTTAATTTGAAATACTCGCCGCGCCTTAGCTGGATAACGTGTACGTCTGCTAGGCAGGCAAATGTGACGAGCAGACGACGTGAATGGAGCTCGCGTGGTGCCCTGACCTTGCGTCCGGCTGTGACTTCCCGGAACCCACGCACGAAGCCAAGCCGCGTCGGTCGTCGCGCCGAACCAGCTGTCGCGTGCAATTAAGCCTCTGATGCAACGCGCGCGACGCGCGCTCGCCCGCTTCTGTGTAGCGTAATGGCGGCGACGATTCCCAGGCTGGGTCGAGCCGCACCCGCGACTCTGCTCCGCGTCAGACTGTGTAGGGTCTCCGGGAAGCTGCAGACGGAGAGCAGACGGAGGCCGCTTTTTCGCGTGCCAGCATCCTTATGCCCTCGGAACGCTATCTGTGATGAACCCTTGCACATTGTAATGCACGTTGCCTTTAATCTTTGTCGAGATTATGTACGAAGCGATTGCGTAAAGCATTCATGCCACGCATGTGAAGTCGGATGCGTGCGTAACTGTACGGGAGTGGGTTTAATCGTAAAAGTCTGGGAGTGTTGCTACTGGTGCACCTTTAAATAAAGGCGCTTAAAACGTATGTATGTATGTATGTATGTATGTATGTATGTATGTATGTATGTATGTATGTATGTATGTATGTATGTATGTATGTATGTATGTATGTATGTATGTATGTATGTATGTATGTATGTGTGTGTATGTATGTATGTATGCACTTTATCTGTGTCTTCGATTTTTCTTTCTGTAAATGTTCGGTTGTAGTCGGCGCATGTGACTTCCCTTCGATTTGTTCCGTGTTTGAAGCTTCTTAATTTTCCTTAAAGATTGAGTGGTTTAAAGAAACGCTAAAGAGAATCCGCGATATCTGCTCACTCACTCACTCACTCACTCACTCACTCACTCACTCACTCACTCACTCACTCACTCACTCACTCACTCACTCACTCACTCACTCACTCACTCACTCACTCACTCACTCACTCACTCACTCACTCACTCACTCACTCACTCACACTGCTTCATCTGACTGACATTGCTGCTGCGTATCGCAACTTCATTCCGTTGTAGCCATCCAAAAGCTGTTTAAACGCTTGCCGCTCTCAGTACTGCTCATCACATCCCTTTATACGTTGTTCAAACAGCGTAAGACTGCATTTATCTTCCTGTGCCGAAGCCGTGCACCGCTCTTCCAGTCGCGCATCTTGGAAGTCAGCCACTGAAGATACTATCCACTAGAAATGCCCACCCCTTGCGTAATTCACCCAAATGTGACATTCAACTAACTAACTAACTAACTAACTAACTAACTAACTAACTAACTAACCAACTAACTAACTAACTAACTAACTAACTAACTAACTAACTAACTAAATAAATAAATAAATAAATAAATTGAGCGCACAGTCGTTAGTTTCCATGCCACATGAGGGCCTTCGGTAGTTGTTTTAGCGTTGACTAGGGCATTGCTGGTCTACCAGATGTGCTTCGCTTATACATGCACTTGTCATAATATAAGCGGTGTTTTGCTTTTAAATAGGCGAGGGAAGTATGTGTAGGCACTATAGGACCTTTACTCAGATTGTTCGTGTGTGTTAGTAATCAGAGTTATTAAAGCACAACGCAAGATTTTTGTGGACGTTGTTTTCCATTTCTAAGAAATGGTAACTTTTTGAATGTCTTCGTTATGTAAGGAGGGTTCCGAAATAACCGTACACATTAATGGATTCTCGGCAATGAACACCTTGCGTTTTTCTTTTTGCATAAAAAGGCAAAGCTGCTATAATTTCTTCGTAGCGTTTTTTGAATCATAGCGCCTGGTTGTAGGTCGTTTCAAGTGGACGATATACGGAATGATAACTTTGAGTTTTACGGAATATTTAATAGAATCGCCTGTAACAGACAACATAATCATTGTCCTTGCACTAGATTATCCGAAGTGGCGGATATTAATAGCACGGAAAATCGAAACACATGTTCAACTAATTAACAAAAGTTCACTAATTACCTTCCTTATTTATTACTCTGTGGCACATATTGCAATTTACGAATCGTAGCCGGTGAGTTTGCAGGACGTATCCACTTGAAATGAATTTCCAGGATGACATCACTTTCGAGATATTATTTCCCAATGTGTCCAGTTACTTTTGGGCTTTACTGCATAAAAGAGCGCCTTGTAAAAAAAAAATGAAGCGACACTGCATTTTTACGGCGAGGTTGATGGCAGATACCTCCAAACAGATGTCATTCTGGAAATCAATTCCAAGTGGATACGCCTTGGAAACTCCACAATTCGTAAATAGCAGTATGTGCCATAAAGTAATTCATTAATGAGTTAATTAGTGATTTTCATTAGTTAGTTTAATATGTGTTTTGATTCCTTGATCCAGCTGAAGGATTAGAATCGCGTTATCTTCAACAGGCGATTTTTTAAAGAAAGTTTCTAAAACTTAAAGATGATCACTCCCTATAGGGTGTCCCAGCTAACGTTAGGCAAGCCGTTCAACGAAAAAAAAATTATTAGTAATGAATACGATGCAGGGTACGACCTTCAGACTTACGGCGTACGGTCGTCAGACCTCCGACGACCGAACAAGTCCCAAGGTCGTATATTTGGCCTTAATTTTCTAATCTTGTTTTCTTCTTCTTTGGACAGCTTGACTAACGCTAGCTGGTACCACAGTACACAATGCGTAACAGTCTAGAGTATACTGCGATGTAGAATTGTGATGAGCGGTTATTGAATAAACAAGAAATATTCTAATCTATGGTGCTTTTCACTTTCTCGTTGAATGTCCGCGAAATGTCCCCAGGGTGGATAACAGGCGATAAAGAAAGTTGTTTAGGAAGGAGGGAGGGGTGGGGACCGGAGCTGCAAGATAGTTTGGCTTCGTTCCGAAGGGAAACCCTGCGCATGCCCCATGCTTAAAATAAACAAAAAGACAAAGGTGTACGAAGCATTTCCGACGTGTCCCCCGGGAGGTCCATCGACCACTTATTCGTCGCTGACGCAGCATTCTGCTCAAACCAGACGACACAAAGTCTGTCCAAAGTATTTCCGCTTTGGCGGCTATTCACGTGATGTAGTACGACGGCCACTCAGATGCGTCAGCGCTGACGCAGCGGTCCGTAAGCTGTCGACCGATTTTCGACTTGGCCGATGAGTCTGGCGCGGGCGAAATGTGCCCGTGGGTCGAAGCATATATTAGCTTGTACATTCTATGCCCACTACGTGGTAGCGGTCATAAAGAGAGCCGCTTAGGAAACCGCGGAGGAGGCCATGACGCGAGAGCGCTGGCGGTCTGGGAAGTGGAGGGGAGGGGGGTGGGGGTAGCTCTACACCACCCGCGAGGCAGAGACAGCAGTTACGTGTGGCCGATAGCGGTGTGCATCTACCTGGGCGCTTGGCGAACAAAGTGTGCGCCTTGTCTATGTTGCGGAGAAACGGGCACTGCCATCTCCGTTGGAATGCAGTACGCCCCGCCCCGCCGACGGATGTCGATGGAGCGTGACTAATCCGAGTTCGTGGAACAGCGGTCACTCACTGACTTCGACTTTCTGCGCAGAAGAAACCTGTGAACAGCGCGCATTCCTGTGTAACACTCGCGATCGTAGACGCGCCGGGATTGCTGTGTGTGTGTTTGGTTGTGAGTGTGGGTAGGCGATTTTGTTTGTTTTGGGAATCTAGGGGGGGCGCGAACGACCGCAAGCGCCATCCTCCAGCCTGTTCGTGTGGCTTGCGTGTGCTCTACAAATGTAATCTGTGGGACGGTTGCATATGTCGTTTGTGCTTTGCGTGCCGGAATGGTGCGCGTGTGTGTCGCCGCTAACGGTCGTCTGCTTCCTCCCACTCTTGTCGTCTGCTGCTTGCGGGATCACCGTATCGTCGTACGTCAGTCCCACTCGGCAGCTTCTGGAGGGACAGACGACAGAACAGCGTCTGTGCATTGCTCGGGGAGACAGACGACGCAGGAACGTCGTCTGCCCTGATGCGGAGGTTGCGAGGCGTTCGACTAACCTTCAACAGAATAAAAATAGACAAAAAGTTATTGAGAAAGGAACAAGGGAACGTTCAGAGCGTGAATCTGTTGCAACGGGAGAAGACACACGCAATGCAAACCATCATGCGATGTCCCTCTCGAACCATTCCGTAGATTCAAGGAAGGAACTAGCTGAAAAGTACAGTCGTGACAAACACGAGAAGAAAGACTGAATTCGTTCCTAAGCAATAATTACTTGTGATTTGAATCGGACGTGGGGGTACGTAATACTTTTATTTCCCATTGAGTGTTTTTGTTTCATCGAACAGTATTGTATGGCGCTTGAGATTTTATTCGTTGCGGCATTTTTAAGGCAATTTGAGTGCTCCCTCTCGTATTTCGTATTGAGCCACATTTAGCTTTCTGTTTTGCGTAAAACTCTACATGTCAGGGCCAGCTGCAATTTTTCTATTCAAAGTACACGTGAAACGCAGAAATGCTTTCATAAGATAACCGGTGGACAGTCGTGACAAAAAATTTCTTACATTTGAAAGAGGTAGTTAAATTCCAGCCACTATAGGAAGCAGAATTTTGAATTAGGTCCTCATACTTTTTTCTTAAAGATTGCCGAAAATTGGTAAGTCGGAAAGAACAGATTAAAGAAAATTAACACATGAAGTTTACAAGTCCCCAACGATGCACCAAAATATATATACCGCAGTTCTGTAAACAGCATTCGTTAGAGCATCTCAAGTGGACGAATGCGATATATGAATTTACAGCTTATATAAAATTGTTACAGTGTTTACACGGGCTTCTGCAAAAGTCCTATTCGGGGCAAGCGCTATTACGCACAAACACTCAAACACCGTGAGCTTAACTGATTTGAATAAACTTATTGCATTTATGGGAGAAATCCGCATTCTACAGACTTAAGAAGCGGTATTTTGATTAAGGTCTTCAAATTCGGCGAGAATTGTCAACATTTCTAAAAGAAGGCAGAAAACGACGTGCAAAGTTTACAAATACGTGGCTGCGCACCAAAAGCAGATATCGAAGTTCTGTGAACTATACCTGCTAGCGAATTTGAAGCGAACAAGTGGGATATACAAGTTTGGGGCTTACACTTAAAATCCTTACAACATTTACGAGGGTTTCGCAAAAGTACTATTCACAAATTAGTAACGTTGTCCGCTTTAGATGTCTCAATAGGTGCATATAGAGAATTGGGATATCGTACTTTATTGCTGAGTTCCGGAGTCGGCAAACTTGATACTCGCCTGTTTATTTTTTTAATTGTGTTGTTTTCAGGTTTTAAGAAAAAAAAACATTTAATGCTTAACTAAAGCTCTATTTCCTACAGTCGATAGATCGTAACTTTTTTGTTCTTTTAAATGTGAAAAATATCATCAAGTTAGGTGCAGCGAATTCCGAGCCAGGATCTGTTCTCGTGCATGTATTTCAATAGGACCTCCGGAGGCAAAGCGCGCTCTTAACGCACTAATGTGTTCAACCCTCGAGCCCAATTAAACGGTAAGTTATCGACGGTGGGGGCTCAAGTACGATCGACTTCGTCGTTGTACAAGCAGTGGCGTCTGTCGTATTGACCGGAATCACGAGAAAAAGCGCTCATTAAACTGTTGATTTCTTTTACTGCGTCTCTTGCTTCATCTCCGTGTCGTCGTTGTTTGAGAGGCGTTCGAATCGCGGAAGAGTTCTCGCTGCGGTTAGCCCGTGAATTCTGCTGGTCGGAGCTCCAATGAACCTCGAGAAGAAACGAAACTTACGAATAATAATAATAATAATAATAATAATAATAATAATAATAATAATAATAATAATAATAATAATAATAATAATAATAATAACGTCACCTTTATTGCTCGCCGGAAATTACGCAGAACCGAGGACGTTGAGAACCAGCGCAGTTTCCTGGCACGGCTTCCGAGATCACAGGGCGTGCGCGGCGCGCTGAAAATCTCGGGGGCCACGGTCTGGTATTTGTGACATACGCAGGGTGGCCACTCTAGTCATACCCACTAACCAAGCAGGGACACGCGTCGTTTGCTTAGAAGCTATTTAGAGTCTGTTAATATATATATTAAAAATACCGGAATGAAGATTTGCGAATATTGCTTCAATTGCATCTAGTATTCAGTTATAACGAATTTAGCCATACTGAAGTTTAAATTTCGTTGCGGTTGGCATTTATGACCTGCTGAAAAATGCGCGTCAAACGCGGCTTCATACCTGAGGAAACAGGGTATACTCACGCCACCGCAAGCGGAGGTGGAGGTCACGTGGTATCTCAAACAGCTCAAGAGCTGGTGTGGCCGTACTAGCCATATACACGGACCCGTGTTGCCGAAAGCTGCCAAATTGGCCCTTCCGATTGCTCGCTTCTCTTGGAAACACACTCGCTATCCCTTCTCGACCCGCAGATTGCTTGCTGGACTCAGCTTTTTTACAGCATGGCCATAGTGCGTGCGTGCGTGCGTGTGTGTGTGTGTGTGTGTGTGTGTGTGTGTGTGTGTGTGTGTGTGTGTGTGTGTGTGTGTGTGTGTGTGTGTGTGTGTGTGTGTGTGTGTGTGTGTGTGTGTGTGTGTGTGTGTGTGTGTGTGTGTGTGTGTGTGTGTGTGTGTGTGTGTGTGTGTGTGTGTGTGTGTGTGTGTGTTTAAGCGTCAGGTGTATTTGGTACCACGAAACAGCCACGACAGGTTTCGATGACGTCAGGATGCTCCTTTTTAGAACTGATTTTAAACAGTGCGAATAAAACAAGGCCACGAGGAAACAAACATCGCATACTAGCGCTGACTGCCAACTGGAAGTTTATTTGAAATTGTCCAGCCATTTTATACCTTTTCTAGCATAGGCATTCGTGCACCAGTGGCAAACACATCAGCAAAATCAACTACATCATAATCTTTCATGCAGAAAAGCTATTTCTTTTTTCCGACAAGGCAGGAGAGGGAAAGCTTACACATTTACCTCCTTCCTCTGCGACTGGTGTACGTATGCCAACGCTGGAAACGGTATAAAATGGCTGGACAATTTCAAATAAACTTCCATTTGGCAGTCAACGCTAGTACGTGGTATTTGTTGCGTCGTGGCCTTGTTTTATTCGCGCTGATCAACATCGGTTCTTAATATGAACCAACTAGCCCTCATCACGATCTTACTGGTGCTCCTTTCCCATGTCTGAAGTCGCGCTGTACTTGGCGTCTCCGCATCGAAAAAAAAGGACATATTTTCCATAACCAGCATTCGAAAATCCCATTTGAAACATACGGTATACTACATGAAAACCCGGATGTTTCCGCATATTTTATCATTGGATAGGGAAATGCTACAGAGCGTATGGCCTTCTTTTTTTCAGCTTTTTTCTTTTAATTTTGTCATAATGCAGTTACCTGAAATGTTTAATATGTATATTTTCTTTTAATTGTTTTCCCTCTTTATGTGAATCATATCTTCTTGTCTCCATAATGTATAACTGCATGCAATTACCGAAACATATGTATCGATTATATCTATCCGCCTAAGCTGCTGACTAAATGGGTGTCGAGGCTTGCAAACCAGTGCTACAGCACTGCTTTTCTCTTGGCACACGCAGTTTTTTTTTGTACAAACTGGAAATAAATTGAAATTGAATTGAATTACCTTGGGTCGGGTTTCTATAAGCTGTAATAGCGCTCACGTAGGACGGTATCACGGCTACGTACGTAAAACGAAGCAAAAGAAAAGCCACTCGCACTTAAACGCGTGTTAAGCAGGAGCCGCCACAGAGAGCCGTTTGTTCAGATCTGAGCCGCCCCAACATTGCTTGTCTTGCAAATGGTTTCCTAATGGCCCCTTTTTTAGTTTTTTTTGCCACATCGTGCCCCCTCGATAAACGATGTGGAAACACCGCCCATTCGGGTGGGGCGCAATTTTCATTTCTGTTACGTTTTTTTTTTTTTTTTTTTGTAACAATGCGTTCTGCGGTCTCTTTCCAGTGTCCGTCTTGCCTTCCATTTGAGCCGTTGTAAATGGGGGCGTTCGTCCTGAGAGCTGACGCTATGCGTTTCAGCCTTTGTATATATAGCTTTTGCTTGAAGTGCTTGAAGCACGTATTGTCGGCAATGTACCGTATCGACGATCATATAACGCGAATGCCTTGGGTTTCCGATAGTTGGCGTCGACGTCGGGGCCCCGAAACCCACTACAGCAGGACTCAGGCGGTGCTGCAGACTGTTCTTCTTCTTCTTCACACAGTGTCCTACAGTAATTACTAGATGAAACTTTGACGCTAGTGTCTACGGGAGTTGCAGTCATGGCGGTTCAGTCGGCATAGGAACGATGACTAGCAGGTGAATTGGCACAAGCCTCGTTCTTCTCGCTTTAAACGGCTCTGCGACATTGCGTAACGGATCGTTCTGAAAGAAAAAAGAGTAATGCGTTACAAACGGAACAATTCGTGGTGATTACGCATGTACGCAGTCTCATATTGCTTTCTGCATTTAGAAAAAGATAAGAGTGATTCGAAATATGGGGGGCCAATAAAGGGAGATACATAGTAGTTAACAAAGTTACAAGAACGTGTTAGCCGTTGGGCTGTAGTTGGTGCGAAATTTCAAGGTAGACGAGCGATGAATTGCCGATGAAAATAACACAGATGCAAAGAACACGGATACGGACAGGAAAGACGCTTCCCTGTCTGTATCTGCGTCCTTTCCCTCTGTGTTATTTTCATCGGCAATTCAGCGCTCGTCTGCCTTCACGAGAACGTCTTGAGCCACAAGCATGAAGATCGGACAAGTCCGTGTATTAAGCATCGTTCCCCCGGTAGCTGCTATACGCACGTGTGCTCTAGCGCCGGCGTAGGCGTGTGTACGAAGGCAAGCTGCACGATCACAGCGCCAGACGATCTCCTCTAATAAATTTTTTGCGGAAATCTCTACGTTTTTTTTACCATGGAATCCGAGATCTGGTGGCGCGGAGGCAGCTCGCGCCTTCGGATCTCGGAGGCCGTGCTCCTCCTTTCCACTGTGAACGACGGCACTGAAGCTGTCCGGCTCTTGCGACACGCATCAGTCAATGGTCGCAGAGCGTTTGGCTCGTGACGAAGCCAAGTGGCTATGGAAAGAATGATAGGTGTAACGTTAAGGGATAAGAAAAGAGCAGATTGGGTGAGGGAACAAACGCGAGTTAATGATATCTTAGTTGAAATCAAGAAAAAGAAATGGGCATGGGCAGGACACGTAATGAGGAGGGAAGATAACCGATGGTCATAACCGAAGGGAAGGGAAGCGTAGCAGAGGGCGGCCGAAAGTTAGATGGGCGGATGAGATTAAGAAGTTTGCAGGGACAACATGGCCACAATTAGTACATGACCGGGGTAGTTGGAGAAGTATGGGAGATGCTTTTTCCCTGCAGTGGGCGTAACCAGGCTGATGATGATGATGATGATGATGATGATGAAGCCAAGTATACGTGACGGACGCTGTGCTCCGCTCAGCCGATCGGCTCGGGAAGGAAAAGAGTTTAGGAGGAAGTATCGGCGCAACGCAATCGAAGCCAAACCTAGTCGGTCCAACACGTGATCGCACGTCAAAGTGCGCGGTTGGTTTCATAGTGTTCCCGCTCTGCAGGCAAAACCACCTGCAGGGCAGCCGAACAAGCGCGCACGAATAAAAAAAAAAGAACTACTGTCATAAGTATACTGGGAACGAAACGTCTCATCAAATCTCGGTTCGTGTTCCGTGGTCTCGACCAAGAGGTCACGTGTTGGGCCGCCACTGAGCAAAAGGGACTGGCTTCACGGAGCGTTTGCTTGCCAAGGCCGGCTGAGTGACGCAACGCTCTCTCCTATCTTTTTTTCCTTCCTCCATGATCGGCTCCACCGAACCCAGGGTCGAGGGTCCCGGCTTCCGCTGCTGGCACGAGAGGCGTACACGCGCGCACGCGTTGGCGTTTCTGCCGAGCTCAGCAGCTGTGTGTTCATCACACGACGCGCTGCATAAAAGTGTACGTCCTCGCTTGCGGAAATAAGCGCGCGCAAGGCGGCGCGCTTATTTCGGCAGCGCTTGTGGTGTCGTCTTCGCGTGTCCCCGTCTACGTTTCGCGCAGTTGACACCAGGATGGAAAACCAACAAGCCCAAGCTGCTATTCTAGAGAATTCTTGCCGCGAAAGCCCCTTTCGCGGCGCGCGTTTTCAAGCGTGTGGCTTTGCGCGCGCTTATTTCCGCAATTGAGGCCGTGCCTTAAAGCACCGTGGCCTGAACGGAACGCGCGGCAAACGTGAAATTGAACAAGCGCTGACGGGTTTTTTTTTTTTTCGGCGACGTACGCGCATCGCGCGACCCGGTTGCGGCACAGCACGTGTCCGAAGCTGAAAAAAAAAGTTCTCTTCAGAAGGGAAGAAAGCAAAGAAGTCGATTCGGTTTATTAAAGGCTGACTAACTTACTGTACACTGCTTAATTTCATTTAATTTCGCTTTCTTTCTCATCCTCGATTATTCATTTACGTTCTTTTTTTTTTTCAAAATCATTTTACCACCCGGTTCGTGGCCTATCCACCGCAGTCGGCTTGTGCCATCGAATAAGGCATCATCATCATCATCATCATCATCATCATCATCATCATCATCATCATCATCATCATCATCACAGAATGACACGCCTTATCTCGTCCACGTCGAGGTGCTACAACCGCAGCGCCCCCGGCGGTGCTCCTGATCACGCTATAGCGTTCTGAGAGACATTCAGCGAAGCGCTAACCCTTTCAGTGCTTCGCCTTCGAGCAAAAAATTAGTGCCCATTTTTTATGATTATACTGTGCCCACGCAGACTACGTTCAGCCCCGTATAACACGCGGGTTTTCGCGGTATCTCTTACGGTGACGTCTCCGGGCATAAAAGGTGACGTCTCCGCGCATAGGAGGACGCCTCTTGAGGGCCGTACGTGAGAAAAGATTGTTTCCGCAGCCATCAGCATTTGAAGGTTCGCACTCTGTGTGGCTGTGAGCGCCACACTGAGCATTTTCTTTTTATACACCCTGGACGTTTCTTTCAGTCATCAAGCATTTCGATCTGTATTACAGTCCTTTTATCGCGAGGACCATCGGCGGGATGAAACAGACGCTTTTTCCAACGCATATTTCCTGGTCACCGTGACCTGGCCTTCGCTGAATAGATTAGCGGCGGTCCGCGCGCTTGCCTTTGCCAGCCGCGAGCGGCGCGACATCTTGAGCTCGCTTACGTCAATGGCCGAGCTGTGTGCTTATCGCGTCCCCGCGGTTGACCCACGGTGGAGAGGAGAGGCAAGAGGAGACGGGGAGAGATGGCGAAGACCGATAGAATAGACCAGTCGCGGCGAGGATGAGTTTCCAAATGCACGCCTGGGCGGCGCCCTGTGGATTTTAAAGGTGGACTCTATAAAGGGTGTGCTTTTGCTGGGTGAATCGGCGGAAGTCATTTTAGAAGTCGGAAACACGTCATAGCCGTGAGGGGGGGGGGGGGATTGGACACCACTTGTCGCCATTACGGTTCTTTCCAGTGCGACCCTCCAGGCTCCAGTAAAAGAAGCGCCTGGCTGTCGGTCAGTGCACACGCCACGGTGGATCAATTCAGCTCACGGTCGCGGGTCCCAAATTACTATTTGTGGGAAATTAAAAAAAAAACTGTGATCTCGTACTTAGGTTTAGGAGCACCTTGAAGAACCTCAGGTAGTTTAACTTGATCGCCGGCCCTTCTGTGTCCCTTATAGATCTTAGCGGTTGCTTCGGGACGTCAAATCCACGGGAGCAAGAAATAAACTGGGATGGAGCATCGCTTCACGCAGCCAGCCTTGGCTAACCGACTTTCCGTGTTTTAATGCGAAGGGCATTCTTTGCCTACTTCGGCCGTTTTGGATCTATCTATCTATCTATCTATCTATCTATCTATCTATCTATCTATCTATCTATCTATCTATCTATCTATCTGTCTGTCTGTCTGTCTGTCTGTCTTTTTACGTCGACCCAGTGACCCAAGTTGTCTACCTGTTTGGCCCACTAAGTATGTGCTCCTAGTAGTGATGTCATTGTAGTCGTCCCATTCTGGTCATTTCAGCTCGTGGCATCTTACTCTCCCCATGCCGTCGCCATTAGGTCTTCAGCCCCGACGAAGCTTGGGCCACATTGTACGTGCGGGCTCGTGGTCGTGATGGCATTGTGGTCGCTGCATCGCCGTTATTCCAGCTTTGTCATCCCACGCTCATCGTGCGCTCTTCGTCGTATACAATCGTCATGCATTTGTTGTCACACCGCCGTTGGGATGCCGTCGTGCTCGTTCAATGGTCGTTAGTACAGCTTCGCGATGTGACTCTCGTCTTCTTGTCGTCACTGAGCTCGTGCTGGTGGGCGAGTAGGTTATGCATGATTGCAACGAAGGCGCCAAATCAAATAACGGACGTAGGAAGGAGACACGAGACAACCACGTAGGCCTATACATGGTTGTCTCGTGTCTCCTTCCTACGTCCGTTGGTTTATTTGGCGCCTTCGTTGTAATTTTGCTGTCGTCTTCGTGCCTTCTGCTCCAACCCAATGGTCAACGTTGTCTAATAGCTCTTGTCACAAGGTACGTGTTCGGGGTCGTGATGGCGTCGTGATCGTTACATCGCCGTCATTCCAGCTTTGTCTTCCGACTGCCGTCGTGCCGTCGTCGTCACCCCAGGGTTGTCACATGCTCGTCGTCGTTCCGTCGTTGCGCTGTCGTTTTGTTACTGTCGTCGCTTCAGTAACGGCATCGTATTGCCGCGCCGTCGTCGTCATGCCGCCTTCGTCGTTTCATCGACGTCAGTCTTCGTCGTTGTAACCGTGCTGCCGTCATTCAATCGTTATTACGTCACCCTTGTCATGTCGTCATCGCCAGCCAGTCGCTATCGTACCTCCATTGTGTGGCCGTCGTCGTAATGCCGTCGTGTTCGTGCCAGCATCGTCACTGCAGCTTCGTCGTCCGACTCTCGTCGTGCCGCCGTCGCCATACAGGTTTTGAGGTACAGTCATCGTCACGCCATTGTCGTGACACACTCGTCTTCATCCACTTGTGCTCGTGCCGTTGTCGTGCCACCATCGACATGCGTTCGTTGTCACACCGTCGTCATACAGCGGCGATCATTCCATCGCCATGATTGTAACTTCGATATCTGACTGTCGTCAGGCCGTCGTGGTCGTACCGTTGTCTTCGTGCCGTCGTCGTCACGCTGCCGTTTCGCCATGGTCTGTCGCTACATTGCTCGATTGCCATTGGCATTGCCGACGGCAGTCGTCGTGAGATGAATTCTGCCGTAATTTTTTTCCCTCTCAATGTCGGTGACCTCCGACATTGCACGTG
Source organism: Dermacentor variabilis (assembly GCF_050947875.1). Lineage (NCBI taxonomy): Eukaryota > Metazoa > Arthropoda > Arachnida > Ixodida > Ixodidae > Dermacentor > Dermacentor variabilis. Next base: position 14,551,234 of record NC_134578.1, on the reverse strand, counting down.
ACCTCCCGCATGCACGTGACCTACGAGAGTAGGCGTATTAAGAGTAAATGTTAAATTAGGGGGACGCAAGGCGTTAGGGCTCCCTAGCGCTTGGGGCTACGGTAATTTAAAGCTCTATATTGACCGATAACGTTTGGTCGCTGTTAGCTTTTCATCGATGCGCACTTGGCCGGCTGTCCCGATGCCTTCTGTTGCGTTTCGCCTGCGACACGTGGTTTTGCCGGCGCGACTGCGGCGGGGCGGCAGACATTTTGGCCCGATCGTCGTCGCCGCAACACTCATCGGCAGGTGTTTCCAGGCGCGACTGCGGCGATGCGACCGCAAAGGATCACCCTCTCATTCCAGTCATTGTGCCCGAAACAGGCGATGCCAAAGCAGGGATCATCCTCTCATTCCAGTCATTGTGCCCGAAACAGGCGATGCCAAAGCAGGGATCATCCTCTCATTCCAGTCATTGTGCCCGAAACAGGCGATGCCAAAGCAGGGATCATCCTCTCATTACAGTCATTGTGCCCGACCGGCAGCGCTACAACAGGGTGCTACGAGATCGTGCTCGACAGGGTGCTACGAGATCGTGCTCGTCATGGTGCTACGGCATCGCTACGACAGTGTGCGTCACCATTAGCCCATTGTACATTCACGTGCTCGTCTTTTGAGGGGTTCCTTCTTGCCCTCAACTGCGAGAGTATAAAAACAGCTTCCCCCGGACGCCAAAACGAGGGCTCCGATTTCTTCTGTTGAGTGAAGTGCTCTCCCGTCTCTCTACTTCGGTCAACCTGACCGCCAACTCTTTGCGATGTTAAAATAAACAAGTTGTTTTGTTGTTACCAGTCGACTCATGCTTTGCCGGGACCTTCGGATGCTTCCAGTTGTACCCCAGGCCGCCAGGCCAACGCTACCCTTGGGGCTTGCGACCCAGGTACAACCACGGGCGTCAGCGCCGAGTTCCCAACCGATCGCGCCAGCGGTGAGTTCCAAACATCTGGTTGGCAGCGGTGAGATCGCCTCCGACTTCAAACAACTGTCTGCCAGCGGTGAGATCGCGACAACGGAGGCCAGCAGCGAAGAGATGCAGTTGACTGTATGCTGAGCAGCTCAACGACGATCCGGGAGCAGTGCAACGAGCCCTGTGTGACGACTGGTTGCCTGCAGCGGAACGACTGCGCGGAATTCCTGCCTGCGAGGTTTGGTGAGTGCGGGACTTTCTTCTTCTGAGCTTTGCCAGGCTTTTGTTAGTGTTAGAAACAGAGCTGGTAATTGTGGTTGTCGTTGCTGCCGGGTTAGTTTGCGGCAAGACAATAGTAAGCAGTAGAGAAAGCAGCATTCAGAGCAGCCATGGATTTGAAGTCGTTGCGCAAACCGAAATTGTTGGAGCTTGCAAGAGAGTTGGGTCTGGATGTCTCAGACAAACTCAGAAAACCAGAACTGCTAAAGGCTATTCTTGAGTTAGAGGCTGAGGATGACGAGCTGTCGGAATGCCTTGAGACCATTGAAGAGAGGGAGACTGCAAAAGAAAAAGAAGAGCGTGAACGTAAAGAACAGAAAGAGCGAGAGCAACAAGAGCGTGACCGTCAACACGCTTTGGAAATGAAGCGTCTTGAGGTAGAAATGGAACGCGCTCGTAATGGAAGTCAGGCACACGGTGCAGGAGAACGCGTATTGTTCAAAATGACTGACCTGATGCGGCCGTTTAAGCTTGGAGAGGACATTGGTTTGTTCCTGGTTAACTTTGAGCGAACGTGCGAGAAGCAGGGGTTCTCTCGGGAAACGTGGCCACAGCGCTTGCTCACTTTGTTACCCGGCGAGGCGGCCGACGTAGTCGCTCGCTTGGATAGAGAGGAGGCAGAGGATTTCGACACAGTGAAATCGAGTCTTCTAAAAAAGTACCGGCTGTCTGCGGAGGCGTTCCGTCGGAAGTTTCGGGAGAGTGAGAAAGGCAAGAGTGAGTCATATACAGAGTTTGCCTACAAGCTTATGTCAAACATGCAGGAGTGGCTCAAAGAAGAGAAAGCGTTCGGTGACCACGATAAAGTTCTGCAGTGTTTCGGGCTAGAACAGTTTTATAGTCGGTTACCGGAGAACGTGCGGTACTGGGTCTTGGATAGGCCAGACGTGAGTACGGTGGCTAGAGCCGCTGAGCTAGCCGAGGAGTTTGTGACGCGTCGAGCTCGCGGAGCTAAGGACGGTCAAAAGGGTGAATTTGGCTCGAAGTTTGAGAGGCCGAAGTTCACACCCATGAGATTAAAGGGGGACACGCGTAGTGCGGATGCGAGTGAAAGCAGTCCGACCAAACGTAAAGAGACGGCGGCAGCCAAACGCAGAAAGCGGTTCGAGATGAGGCGAGCGCGCTTGTGTTATACGTGCCAGAAGCCGGGTCACTTTTCGGCGCAGTGTCCGGAAACAACACCAAAAGTTGTGTTTTTTTCAATAGGCAGCACTGACGAGAACATGAAGCTTCTCGAGCCTTACATGCGAGACCTCCTCGTGAACGGGAAAGAGTGCCGAGTGCTTCGCGATTCCGCAGCTACGATGGATGTAGTTCACCCGTCTTACGTAGAACCCCATATGTTCACGGGCGAGTGCGCGTGGATCAAGCAAGCCGTGGAAGCTCATAGCGTGTGTCTGCCAGTAGCAAAGGTGCTTATTGAAGGACCTTTCGGAGCGCTTGAGACGGAAGCGGCAGTGTCATCTATGCTGCCACCCCAGTACCCGTACCTATTTTCAAACAGGTCCGATCACCTCCTGCGCGAGAAGGGGCTTTTGTTTGGTGAAGCTAGTGTTCAGGCCTTAACCAGATCGAAGGTTCGGGAGCTCGCTGCAAAGGCGGTAGTTGCGGGGCCGACGTTATCAAACAACGAAAAAGGGTCAGAGGCGCAGCAAGCTGATATTCCGAGCACGCCCGAACTGAATAAACTTGAGTCTGTAACGTTAAAGGCGCCAGATACTGGAGAGGAAACGCCCGACACGGGAAAGTTAGAAGAGCTATCTACTGATTTGCTCATCGCGCCTACGTCAGACGGACTTGATAGGTTGCTAAAAGTCAGCCGGTCGGCTTTGATAGCCGAGCAAAAGAAGGATGGTAGCCTAGAAAACATACGCTGCAATGTCAAAGAAGGTATCGCCAGGAAAACTGCGCGTTTTGTGGAAAGAGGTGGAGTCCTGTACCGGAAGTATCTAGACCGCAGAGGAGTGGAGTTCGATCAGCTGATCGTGCCTCAATGCTATCGTCAGGATCTGTTGCGCTTGTCACACGGGGGTTCGTGGTCCGGACACCTTGGAGTTAAGAAAACTAAGGACCGTCTCTTGCAAGAGTACTATTGGCCAGGGTGTTTTCGGGACGCAGACCATTTCGTGAGGACATGTGACACTTGTCAGCGGGTGGGCAAACCAGGGGACAAATCGAGGGCGCCGTTGAAATTGGTACCTATCATTACGGAGCCTTTTAGACGGCTCGTTATTGATACTGTGGGACCTCTGCCGGTAACAGCCACGGGGTACAGACACATTTTGACTGTGATCTGCCCAGCGACAAAGTTCCCTGAAGCAGTGCCGCTTAAAGAACTCAGCTCAGTTGAGATAGTTAATGCACTACTGTCCATATTTGCGCGAGTTGGTTTTCCTGCAGAAATTCAATCAGATCAGGGCACAGTGTTTACTAGCGCTTTGACGACAACTTTTCTCGAAAGGTGTGGGGTAAAGCTGCTACACAGCTCAGTGTACCACCCACAGTCGAATTCCGTTGAGAAGCTCCACTCCGTCATGAAGCGCGTGTTGAGAGCGTTGTGTTTTGAACATCGAACTGACTGGGAGCTGTGTCTGCCTGGGGTGATGTTTGCTTTAAGGACCGCGCCGCATGCGGCTACGGGGTTTTCGCCAGCTGAACTGGTGTACGGTCGCTCGCTTCGGTCTCCGCTTCGCATGCTTCGAGAATCATGGGAAGGTAGGGGCGACGACCCAGTCGTGGTGGAGTACGTACTTAAGCTCCTCGAACGCTTAAGAAGGGCACAGGAGTTGTCAGGTGAAGCAATGACAAAGGCCCAGCAGAGGGCCAAGGTTTATTATGATCGGACAGCCAGGGCCCGTCGTTTTGAGGTTGGCGATGAGGTCATGATATTACGCACCTCGCTAAACAACAAACTAGACGTGCAGTGGGAGGGCCCAGCACGAATTGTTCAGAAACTGTCGGACGTTAACTACGTGGTAAGTCTGCCAGGAAAGCGGAAAGCACAGCAAGTTTACCACTGTAATCTGCTCAAACCTTATAGACAACGGGAAGCAGTGGTGTGCATGATGGTAAACGTTCCTGAAGAGCTTCCAGTCGAGCTTCCGGGACTAGGCTCAGTGACGAACAGGGAAGACACCGGTCAAGTCATTAGTGACCTTATCAGTAAAGCACCGCTGTCGCCCGAGCAGAAAACCGAACTACACCAGCTATTACAAGAGTTTCAAGGTCTGTTCTCTGAGAGGCCTGGTAGGACTTCGGTACTTACTCATGATATAGAACTTACCTCCCCAGAGCCAGTACGATCCAAGGCGTATCGGGTGTCACCCCGCCAGAGCGATATTATGGAGGCTGAGGTAAAGAAAATGCTACAGCTCGGTGTTATTGAGGCAGGTGAGAGTGATTATACCTCCCCTTTGATTTTAGTTGAGGTACCGGGCAAGGAACCTCGTCCTTGCGTCGACTACCGCAGGCTTAATTCCATCACTAAGGATCAAATTTATCCGATCCCTAACATCGAGGAGCGCCTTGAGAAAGTTAGTAGCGCTCAGTTTATTTCCACCCTAGATCTTGTCAGGGGTTATTGGCAGGTTCCACTTACAGAAGAGGCTAGTAGGTATGCGGCGTTCATTTCACCAATGGGAACATTCTGTCCTAAAGTGTTGAGTTTTGGTTTGAAGAACGCGCCATACTGTTTTTCAAGCCTCATGGATAAAGTGTTGCGGGGACAGCAAGAATTCGCTTTACCGTATCTAGACGACGTAGCGATATTCTCCGCATCCTGGTCTGAGCATATGACACACTTGCGGGCAGTGCTAACCCGCCTGCGCGAAGCGGGCTTGACAGTCAAGGCTCCTAAGTGCCAGTTAGCACAGGCCGAGGTTGTCTACCTCGGTCACGTGATTGGTCAGGGTCGTCGCCGCCCCTCTGAAATAAAAGTGGCCGCTGTGCGAGACTTTCCGCAACCGCGCACCAAGACCGATATTCGGTCGTTCTTGGGTGTCGCCGGCTACTATCAGAGGTACATCCCTAGGTACTCTGATATCGCGGCTCCCCTGACGGATGCTCTAAGAAAGACAGAGCCTCAAACAGTCGTCTGGGACGAGACCAAGGAAAGAGCTTTTAGCGCCCTAAAGAGTGCCCTAACAAGCCAGCCTGTGCTACGATCGCCAGACTATACAAAAGGGTTCATTGTTCAGTGCGATGCTAGTGAGCGAGGCATGGGCGTTGTACTGTGCCAACGGGAAAATGGAGAAGTAGAACACCCCGTCCTGTATGCTAGTCGTAAGCTGTCCAGTCGTGAGCAGGCGTATAGCGCCACCGAGAAAGAGTGTGCGTGTCTCGTGTGGGCCGTTCAGAAATTGTCATGCTATCTAGCCGGCTCGAGGTTTATCATTGAGACGGATCACTGCCCTCTCCAATGGCTGCAGACCATCTCTCCCAAAAATGGCCGCCTCCTGCGCTGGAGCCTCGCTTTACAACAATATTCCTTTGAGGTGCGTTACAAAAAGGGGAGTCTCAACGGTAACGCCGATGGCTTAAGTCGAAGCCCCTAACGTAGGAATCAGCCTCAAAATTGTTTGTTACTGATGTTTTTCTTCCTGAGGCAGGATTTTTTTTAACATATTGCTTTTGTTTAGTGTTTCAAAGTGATGATATGCTTTCTAGTGCAATTTTTCAATTTGTGGACGCGTTCTGAGTGATGCTAGACTACTGTAAGGAACTAGGCAGTGGTATAAAAAGGGGAAAGAGCCTGGCAGGGCTTAGTGAGGGTTGTGCCGTGCTTGCTGACTGAGCGGTTGAGTTTCAGCGTAGTTCTAACGCTTGCCGGGAACGAGAACAAAAATGTGAACTCTCCCGAAGTCACTTTGCAGTGTCCCGTGCGAACCTGAACGAGAGAACGAGGCCTTCTCTGTGCGCTGCGCTCAAGAAACGTCGAGGGACGCCCGACTTCGGTTATGAGCATCATCGAGCGACATCCCTCCGGACAGCGGATGCAGTCCCCTGTCCATCGGGATCTCCTTCCCCCGGCGGGGCGGTCTGTTGCGTTTCGCCTGCGACACGTGGTTTTGCCGGCGCGACTGCGGCGGGGCGGCAGACATTTTGGCCCGATCGTCGTCGCCGCAACACTCATCGGCAGGTGTTTCCAGGCGCGACTGCGGCGATGCGACCGCAAAGGATCACCCTCTCATTCCAGTCATTGTGCCCGAAACAGGCGATGCCAAAGCAGGGATCATCCTCTCATTCCAGTCATTGTGCCCGAAACAGGCGATGCCAAAGCAGGGATCATCCTCTCATTCCAGTCATTGTGCCCGAAACAGGCGATGCCAAAGCAGGGATCATCCTCTCATTACAGTCATTGTGCCCGACCGGCAGCGCTACAACAGGGTGCTACGAGATCGTGCTCGACAGGGTGCTACGAGATCGTGCTCGTCATGGTGCTACGGCATCGCTACGACAGTGTGCGTCACCATTAGCCCATTGTACATTCACGTGCTCGTCTTTTGAGGGGTTCCTTCTTGCCCTCAACTGCGAGAGTATAAAAACAGCTTCCCCCGGACGCCAAAACGAGGGCTCCGATTTCTTCTGTTGAGTGAAGTGCTCTCCCGTCTCTCTACTTCGGTCAACCTGACCGCCAACTCTTTGCGATGTTAAAATAAACAAGTTGTTTTGTTGTTACCAGTCGACTCATGCTTTGCCGGGACCTTCGGATGCTTCCAGTTGTACCCCAGGCCGCCAGGCCAACGCTACCCTTGGGGCTTGCGACCCAGGTACAACCACGGGCGTCAGCGCCGAGTTCCCAACCGATCGCGCCAGCGGTGCGATCCAAACACTTCCTTGGCTTCAGTGTCTGTTGGCTGTATATATATATATATATATATATATGTGTGTGTGTGTGTGTGTGTGTGTGTGTGTGTGCATACTGCAGCGTAATAAGCGCTATAGCAGGAGTGAGTTAACAGAGCAGAATACCATACAGCGATAAGGGTGATGTCCTAAGACACCCTGGATGCCAGAAACAAAACTTCGGTATGGGCGCGAGCGAAAGATATATGTCTTTATATACGTGTATATCATGACTATATAGATATGTGTCAGTGAACGCCGAAGAAACGCTGAACACGCGTGTTACAGCGTTACAGTGGCAGTCAGGGTCGTTCGTGCGTCTTTTTTCTTCTTTTTTTTTATTTGTGTATTTTTTTCGGAAGGGGAGACCGTTCGCTGTCCCGATGATTGCGTGCGAATGACGGCGGCTTCACCGAGGCGTATCGAGTGCAGAAATCTCGCTCGACTGCGCGTGTTGCGTTTCGCCTGCGACACGTGGTTTTGCCGGCGCGACGGCGGCGGGGCGGCGGACATTTTGGCCCGATCGTCGTCACCGCAACACTCATCGCCAGGTGTTTCCAGGCGCGTCTGCGGCGATGCGACCGCCTAGGGATTTCGTTCCAGTCATTGTGCCCGAAACAGGCGATGCCAAAGCAGGGATCTCATTCCAGTTATTGGGCCCGAAACAGGCGATGCCAAAGCAGGGATCTCGTTCCAGTCATTGTGCCCGAAACAGGCGATGCCAAAGCAGGGACCATCTTCTCGTTACAGTCATTGTGTCCGACCGGCAGCGCCACGACAGTGTGCTGCGCAGCGCCACGACAGTGTGCTGCGCAGCGCCACGACCAGGTGCTACGAGATCGTGCGCAGCGCCACGACATGGTGCTACGGCATCGCTACGACAGTGTGCGTCACCATTAGCCCATTGTACATTCACGTGCTCGTCTTTTGAGGGGTTCCTTCTTGCCCTCAACTGCGAGAGTATAAAAACAGCTGCCCCCGGACGCCAGAGGAGGGCTCCGATTTCTTCCGTTGAGTGAAGTGCTCTCCCGTCTCTCTACTTCGGTCAAACCTGACCGCCAACTCTTTGCGATGTTAAAATAAACAAGTTGTTTCGTTGTTACCTGTCGACTCATGCTTTGCCGGGACCTTCGGATGCTTGCAGTTGTACCCCAGGCCGCCAGGCCAACGCTACCCTTGGGGCTTGCGACCCAGGTACAACCACGGGCGTCAGCGCCGAGTTCCCAACAGATCGTACCAGCAGTCGGATCCAAATATCTGGTTGCCAGCGGTGAGATCGCCTACGACTTCAAACAACTGTCTGCCAGCGGCGAGATCGCGACAACGGAGGCCAGCAGCGAAGAGATGCAGTTGACTGTATGCTGAGCAGCTCAACGACGATCCGGGAGCAGTGCAACGAGCCCTGTGTGACGACTGGTTGCCTGCAGCGGAACGACTGCGCGGAATTCCTGCCTGCGAGGTTTGGTGAGTGCGGGACTTTCTTCTACTGAGCTTTGCCAGGCTTTTTGTTAGTGTCAGAAACAGAGCTGGTAATTGTGGTTGTCGTTGCTGCCGGGTTAGTTTGCGGCAAGACAATAGTAAGCAGTAGAGAAAGCAGCATTCAGAGCAGCCATGGATTTGAAGTCGTTGCGCAAACCGAAATTGTTGGAGCTTGCAAGAGAGTTGGGTCTGGATGTCTCAGACAAACTAAGAAAACCGGAACTGATAACGGCTATTCTTGAGTTAGAGGCTGAGGATGACGAGCTGTCGGAATGCCTTGAGACTATTGAGGAGAGGTCAAAAAGACAGGAGCGCGAACTTAAAGAGCAGAAAGAAAAAGAAGAGCGCGAACACGCTTTGGAAATGAAGCGTCTCGAGGTAGAGATGGAACGCGCTCGTAATGGAAGTCAGGCACACGGTGCAGGAGAACGCGTATTGTTCAAAATGACTGACCTGATGCGGCCGTTTAAGCTTGGAGAGGACATTGGTTTGTTCCTGGTTAACTTTGAGCGAACGTGCGAGAAGCAGGGGTTCTCTCGGGAAACGTGACCACAGCGCTTGCTCACTTTGTTACCCGGCGAGGCGGCCGACGTAGTCGCTCGCTTGGATAGAGAGGAAGCAGAGGATTTCGACAAAGTAAAATCGAGTCTGCTAAAAAAGTACCGGCTGTCTGCGGAAGCGTTCCGTCGGAAGTTTCGGGAAAATGAGAAAGGCAAAAGTGAGTCATATACAGAGTTTGCGTATAGGCTTATGTCGAACATGCAGGAGTGGCTCAAAGAAGAGAAAGCGTTTGGTGACCACGATAAAGTTCTGCAGTGTTTCGGGCTAGAACAGTTTTATAGTCGGTTACCGGAGAACGTGCGATACTGGGTCTTGGATAGGCCAGACGTGAGTACGGTGGCTAGAGCCGCTGAGCTAGCCGAGGAGTTTGTGACGCGTCGAGCTCGCGGAGCTAAGGACGGTCAAAAGGGTGAATTTGGCTCCAAGTCTGAGAGGCCAAGGTTCACGCCCATGAGATTTAAGGGGGACACGCGTAGTGAGGATGCGAGTGAAAGCAATCCGACCAAACGTAAAGAGACGGCAGCCGAAGCCGAACGCAGAAAGCGGTTCGAGATGAGGCGAGCGGGCGTTTGTTATACGTGCCAGAAGCCGGGTCACTTTTCGGCGCAGTGTCCGGAAACAACACCAAAAGTTGTGTTTTTTTCAATAGGCAGCACGGACGAGAACATGAAGCTTCTCGAGCCTTACATGCGAGACCTCCTCGTAAACGGGAAAGAGTGCCGAGTGCTTCGCGATTCCGCAGCTACGATGGATGTAGTTCACCCGTCTTACGTAGAACCCCATATGTTCACGGGCGAGTGCGCGTGGATCAAGCAAGCCGTGGAAGCTCATAGCGTGTGTCTGCCGGTAGCAAAAGTGCTTATTGAAGGACCTTTCGGAGCGCTTGAGACGGAGGCGGCAGTGTCATCTATGCTGCCACCCCAGTACCCGTACCTATTTTCAAACAGGTCCGATCACCTCCTGCGCGAGAAGGGGCTTTTGTTTGGTGAAGCTAGTGTTCAGGCCTTAACCAGATCGAAGGTTCGGGAGCTCGCTGCAAAGGCGGTAGTTGCGGGGCCGACGTTATCAAACAACGAAAAAGGGTCAGAGGCGCAGCAAGCTGATATTCAGAGCACGCCCGAACAGAATAGAATTGAGTCTGTAGCGTTGAAGGCGCCAGATACTGGAGAGGAAAATCCCGACGCGGGAAAGTTAGAAGAGCTATCTACTGATTTGCTCATCGCGCCTACGTCAGACGGACTTGATAGGTTGCTAAAAGTCAGCCGGACGGCTTTGATAGCCGAGCAAAAAAAGGATGGCAGCCTGGAAAACGTGCGCTGCAATGTCAAAGAAGGTATCGCCAGGAAAACTGCGCGTTTTGTGGAAAGAGGTGGAGTCCTGTACCGGAAGTATCTAGACCGCCGAGGAGTGGAGTTCGATCAGCTGGTCGTGCCTCAATGCTATCGTCAGGATCTGTTGCGCTTGTCACATGGGGGTTCGTGGTCCGGACACCTAGGAGTTAAGAAAACTAAGGACCGTCTCTTGCAAGAGTACTATTGGCCAGGGTGTTTTCGGGACGCAGACCATTTCGTGAGGACATGTGACACTTGTCAGCGGGTGGGCAAACCAGGGGACAAATCGAGGGCGCCGTTGAAATTGGTACCTATCATTACGGAGCCTTTTAGACGGCTCGTTATTGATACAGTGGGACCTCTGCCGGTAACAGCCACGGGGTACAGACACATTTTGACTGTGATCTGCCCAGCGACAAAGTTCCCTGAAGCAGTGCCGCTTAAAGAACTCAGCTCAGTTGAGATAGTTAATGCACTACTGTCCATATTTGCGCGAGTTGGTTTTCCTGCAGAAATTCAATCAGATCAGGGCACAGTGTTTACTAGCGCTTTGACGACAACTTTTCTCGAAAGGTGTGGGGTAAAGCTGCTACACAGCTCAGTGTACCACCCACAGTCGAATTCCGTTGAGAAGCTCCACTCCGTCATGAAGCGCGTGTTGAGAGCCTTGTGTTTTGAACATCAAACTGACTGGGAGCTGTGTCTGCCTGGGGTGATGTTTGCTTTAAGGACCGCGCCGCATGCGGCTACGGGGTTTTCGCCAGCTGAACTGGTGTACGGTCGCTCGCTTCGATCTCCGCTTCGCATGCTTCGAGAATCATGGGAAGGTAGGGGCGACGACCCAGTCGTGGTGGAGTACGTGCTTAAGCTCCTCGAACGCTTAAGAAGGGCACAGGAGTTGTCAGGTGAAGCAATGACAAAGGCCCAGCAGAGGGCCAAGGTTTATTATGATCGGACAGCCAGGGCCCGTCGTTTTGAGGTTGGCGATGAGGTCATGATATTGCGCACATCGCTAAACAACAAACTAGACGTGCAGTGGGAGGGCCCAGCGCGAATTGTTCAGAAACTGTCGGACGTTAACTACGTGGTAAGTCTGCCAGGAAAGCGGAAAGCACAGCAAGTTTACCACTGTAATCTGCTCAAACCTTATAGACAAAGGGAAGCAGTGGTGTGCATGATGGTAAACGTTCCTGAAGAGCTTCCGGTCGAGCTTCCGGGACTAGGCTCAGTGACGAACAGGGAAGACACCGGTCAAGTCATTAGTGACCTTATCAGTAAAGCACCGCTGTCGCCTGAGCAGAAAACCGAACTACACCAGCTATTACAAGAGTTTCAAGGTCTGTTCTCTGAGAGGCCTGGTAGGACTTCTGTACTTACTCATGATATAGAACTTACCTCCACAGAGCCAGTACGATCCAAGGCGTATCGGGTGTCACCCCGCCAGAGCGATATTATGGAGGCTGAGGTAAAGAAAATGCTACAGCTCGGTGTTATTGAGGCAGGTGAGAGTGATTATACCTCCCCTTTGATTTTAGTTGAGGTACCGGGCAAGGAACCTCGTCCTTGCGTCGACTACCGCAGGCTTAATTCCATCACTAAGGATCAAATTTATCCGATCCCTAACATCGAGGAGCGCCTTGAGAAAGTTAGTAGCGCTCAGTTTATTTCCACCCTAGATCTTGTCAGGGGTTATTGGCAGGTTCCACTTACAGAAGAGGCTAGTAGGTATGCGGCGTTCATTTCACCAATGGGAACATTCCGTCCTAAAGTGTTGAGTTTTGGTTTGAAGAACGCGCCATACTGTTTTTCAAGTCTCATGGATAAAGTGTTGCGGGGACAGCAAGAATTCGCTTTACCGTATCTAGACGACGTAGCGATATTCTCCGCATCCTGGTCTGAGCATATGACACACTTGCGGGCAGTGCTAACCCGCCTGCGCGAAGCAGGCTTGACAGTAAAGGCTCCTAAGTGCCAGTTAGCACAGGCCGAGGTTGTCTACCTCGGTCACGTGATTGGTCAGGGTCGTCGCCGCCCCTCTGAAATAAAAGTGGCCGCTGTGCGAGACTTTCCGCAACCGCGCACAAAGACCGATATTCGGTCGTTCTTAGGTGTCGCCGGCTACTATCAGAGGTACATCCCTAGGTACTCTGATATCGCGGCTCCCCTGACGGATGCTCTAAGAAAGACAGAGCCTCAAACAGTCGTCTGGGACGAGACCAAGGAAAGAGCTTTTAGCGCCCTAAAGAGTGCCCTAACAAGCCAGCCTGTGCTACGATCGCCAGACTATACAAAAGGGTTCATTGTTCAGTGCGATGCTAGTGAGCGAGGCATGGGCGTTGTACTGTGCCAACGGGAAAATGGAGAAGTAGAACACCCCGTCCTGTATGCTAGTCGTAAGCTGTCCAGTCGTGAGCAGGCGTATAGCGCCACCGAGAAAGAGTGTGCGTGTCTCGTGTGGGCCGTTCAGAAATTGTCATGCTATCTAGCCGGCTCGAGGTTTATCATTGAGACGGATCACTGCCCTCTCCAATGGCTGCAGACCATCTCTCCCAAAAATGGCCGCCTCCTGCGCTGGAGCCTCGCTTTACAACAATATTCCTTTGAGGTGCGTTACAAAAAGGGGAGTCTCAACGGTAACGCCGATGGCTTAAGTCGAAGCCCCTAACGTAGGAATCAGCCTCAAAATTGTTTGTTACTGATGTTTTTCTTCCTGAGGCAGGATTTTTTTTAACATATTGCTTTTGTTTAGTGTTTCAAAGTGATGATATGCTTTCTAGTGCAATTTTTCAATTTGTGGACGCGTTCTGAGTGATGCTAGACTACTGTAAGGAACTAGGCAGTGGTATAAAAAGGGGAAAGAGCCTGGCAGGGCTTAGTGAGGGTTGTGCCGTGCTTGCTGACTGAGCGGTTGAGTTTTCAGCGTAGTTCTAACGCTTGCCGGGAACGAGAACAAAAATGTGAACTCTCCCGAAGTCACTTTGCAGTGTCCCGTGCGAACCTGAACGAGAGAACGAGGCCTTCTCTGTGCGCTGCGCTCAAGAAACGTCAAGGGACGCCCGACTTCGGTTATGCGCATCATCGAGCGACATCCCTCCGGACAGCGGATGCAGTCCCCTGTCCATCGGGATCTCCTTTCCCAGGCGGGGCGGTCTGTTGCGTTTCGCCTGCGACACGTGGTTTTGCCGGCGCGACGGCGGCGGGGCGGCGGACATTTTGGCCCGATCGTCGTCACCGCAACACTCATCGCCAGGTGTTTCCAGGCGCGTCTGCGGCGATGCGACCGCCTAGGGATTTCGTTCCAGTCATTGTGCCCGAAACAGGCGATGCCAAAGCAGGGATCTCATTCCAGTTATTGGGCCCGAAACAGGCGATGCCAAAGCAGGGATCTCGTTCCAGTCATTGTGCCCGAAACAGGCGATGCCAAAGCAGGGACCATCTTCTCGTTACAGTCATTGTGTCCGACCGGCAGCGCCACGACAGTGTGCTGCGCAGCGCCACGACAGTGTGCTGCGCAGCGCCACGACCAGGTGCTACGAGATCGTGCGCAGCGCCACGACATGGTGCTACGGCATCGCTACGACAGTGTGCGTCACCATTAGCCCATTGTACATTCACGTGCTCGTCTTTTGAGGGGTTCCTTCTTGCCCTCAACTGCGAGAGTATAAAAACAGCTGCCCCCGGACGCCAGAGGAGGGCTCCGATTTCTTCCGTTGAGTGAAGTGCTCTCCCGTCTCTCTACTTCGGTCAAACCTGACCGCCAACTCTTTGCGATGTTAAAATAAACAAGTTGTTTCGTTGTTACCTGTGGACTCATGCTTTGCCGGGACCTTCGGATGCTTGCAGTTGTACCCCAGGCCGCCAGGCCAACGCTACCCTTGGGGCTTGCGACCCAGGTACAACCACGGGCGTCAGCGCCGAGTTCCCAACAGATCGTACCAGCAGTCGGATCCAAATACGCGCGACCTTAGGAGGGGGGTGGGCGGTGGGGTATGTGCGCGGAATTTCTCGTCCGGATTAACTTAATGCGGGCGTACGTTCAGTGATTCACCGTAAGATTTCTTTCTCGATCAACCCCGAGCGAGGACTTATGCTTTAAATAACCGCGCGGTGTTCGGAGTGGGAGTAAGTTTCTTTTTTTCTTTTTTGTCTCCAGTGACTTTCGAGCAAACTTTCAAGTACTGACTCACACACAAGTTGTTGCAGCTCCACAATACGATTCTCGCTCGTGACGTTATTTTCGGCTTTTCACATTACGCGTTAAACGAAGGTCCTCCACCTTGTGCCACTAAAGAAAACACTATAGAGGGCCCTTCAAAATACTCAGCATAACTTACTCTAATAAAAGCTTTTCTGCGAGCGCCTTCGGTTTCGCTTTCCGGGAGTTGTATACGTGTCATGACGTGATCGCACAGAAGGTGCACACGTGGGAGCGGGACATTGCGACATCATGGCACTCACTCCTGCTCGCTCCGTGGTGTGCTGCTACGTGCTGCTGCGCTAATGAAAAGAATCACTGGCGAAATTTGCAATGCTCAAGCGGGCAAAACGCTAAAGTCTTTTTCTCTCTGTTGAAAATCGGTGACAGAACAGAAAAAGATGAATGCTCGACAGAGATTCGAGAAGTTGATCGAGGCTTCTTTCTTCTTAACGTTAAGACTTCGTGATCTGACTGTACTACTAGATTTTACGAGCACCGTACGAGCGCACACGTCAAGGCAGCTCCGTTCCACGATTGGTTGCCGGCTTAGGAGAGAGCGAAGAGTGAGATGACCCATGGAGAGCGTACGCGGAATGAGGCGCGCCGCTGTTTTCTCGTCGAAGGAATTCCCGCCTCCCCGGGGCGCACTCGTCCCGGTACCCGAACGAAAACAAACTGACTCATCTACATCTTGAGCTTCCTCGTTTCGCGACAAAAGAAACACGAAATAGAGGCTGGGAAAGAACAGCGAACGCGTGGCAATCCAAAACGAATGCGAAACGGCGTCGGTCGAAGCAGACGGCTTACAGACTTGAGAGTGAACGTCGGTAGAGCAGCATGGCGGCGCCCGCCGTTTTATTATCGTCTGCTCGCCGCGTTCTCGTCGTCTACTTGATGTTCGTGCCCGTTTTTATTTTCTTTTATTCTCGTTTTGGTTTGTTTCCTGTTCCGTTCTCTTGAGCTCTTACCGCGCGTCGTCTGCTCGAAGTGAATCCACTATAGCTGCGAGGAATGCAGATGTAGGCGGTGCTTCGTCTTCTTTCTGTATAGTTTGTTGCCCGTACAATTTTTCTGTTGGCGCAAGCTCCTCTGACACGTCTCTTTTCTCTCCCTGAGCGACAAAATGTCCCCCGACGTGTCTGAGACGTATGAGCGATGGGTTTTCCCCTCCGGGACTGGCCGCGGCTCTGTCTTCTTGCATCGTTTATTTTCTTTGGTGTTTTCATGTTGGCAAAGGCGAGGTGGGTTTTCTCCACGATAACGTAGAAATGCGTGTAGTATATTTGATGCGTCTCCCTGGGCGCAGTGACGAAGCGATGATCACCGTGATCATAAACGACAAGCGTGTGCACCGCTCACACGTAAATGTCACTGCGTTCGCTGCTGCCTGAGTATTACTAATTTTACTTACTTTTCGTTTTCTTTCATCGACAAGAGCTTTCTTTTGTCATCTACCCGTGGCAAAGCAAACATCTCTGTACTATGATCATCTTCATCAAATTGTTTGTATATATGTATGTTGCATATATGTGTAACATATATAAGAAAAATTGTCTTGCTGTTCATACGCTGTAGTGCGATTTTAGTTTGGTACGTCAGCAGCAAAGCGGTCATGTGCTCATTGAAGCTGGACTATTTCTTGTTCACTCCATAATTTTATTGCACTCAGAATGGTGTGCGAGTTTTTTGTTCCTAGCATAACACAGCTGTTGTTTGTTCGCTAGTAACTATTCCTTGTTCTCTGCACAGTGTACTTTCGATAGGCTCGGAGAGGCATGCATGCAGGCGTTATATAGAGAGCAAGAAACAGTTGCGTCAAAATAGAACAACATATAGCTACGCCGGCTTCGTTTACATGCACTCGACGCGTGTGAGTCGAGTCAGATGTCGAGCTTATCGAGCACGAATCGATCACGTTTACGTGAACCTTGACGAGAGGGTTTGTCGAGTCAGCCCAGCCCAAGCTTGTAGTCGGATTGAAAGAACGCGACTCTTCGCTTCGCGACCTTACCTGAAAACGTTTATACATGAGCACGACGGTCGTGTGTTCTTTTTTCGGCCGGACAAGCCGACACTTTGTCGGGTTCATGTAGCCGCAGCTACTATGCAGTTGCGTTGAATAGGTTTCTATTTCTCTCCACACGTGTAAACTTGGCTCGCGCATTTGTACCTTCTGTCTATAGTCGATCGCTTTGAGGTTATTCGTTTTGCGCGCGACTGCTTCAATGTACACTTCTTGGACACCGGAAATGTTTGTATTGCGCGAACAAAATATTTGCAAGCCAGCAAAGACGCACAAAAAACGTTGTCAGTTTCACCCGAAGGACGATGCAGTGAAACGGATAGCAATGTTCAGCGTTTCTCTCGAGCTTCTCGGACGGTGTTCTAAGAGTATACACCGCACGGTGCTGCACGCGACGCAACTGCTGCGGCGCAGCAGAAACAGCGCACTGGTAGCTATACCAGGCGTCTCACAACGGTGGTTTAGGGAGCCTATATGCAGTCAAACGCCGATATAGAATTTGCATGCGTAGGGTCCCTGACTTGATGAGAAGCGCCGCCATCGACGTTGCGGGCTTAACACCTCGATTGGGCACGAGACGAGACCGACGCAAAACCGCGGGGAATTTGTCAACCCGACGACGGGATTCAAAATCGAGAAGCGGGCTGGCAGATGGAGTAGCACACCGCGGCATGGAAGTCACGTACATGAACGTTTCGATATAGTGGCCCGATCTTCGTCGAAGACCTTTGACAAGGATAGGTCCGCTTATCAAAACGTTGGCTTGCCTTTCTGAGGCGCTTCATCGCCTGTTTAGGTAACTCTAATGACGAGGTTAGGTAGTTCTGATTTTATGTTTAGAGACTAGTGCATGCACCGTGATGGGGTTTGCACACAGCTTCTCAGCGGGAACGCTATTAGACCTGTTCATCGGGCGTTGAGGGAAGGACATGCGGCGAGGCGGTCCTCCTCTCTTGCTTGTGCGGGCCCGGGCGGCGCTGCTATTCGGAGATGATTTAGCTCGTTCACCGTGGAACTTAGGTGGTGTCAGTTCATACAACGTCGTCGAAAACCACCGTGTAGCTTTTCGGTGCAGCGGTAACTACAGTAAGCGGAAATTTATCTTGGCTGCGCCAGCATGTATACGTGCATTATAAGCTTCGGTGCGTGTACGTGTTGCGAACTGTCTTGGCTGTGTATCGTTTTCGGTTAGACGAAGAGCAGCGTCGTCTGTGAATCGCCAGTGTGAAGGGGAACTCCTTCTTACTATCTGATCGCTTGGCGTGGGAACTAAAACGCAAGAGTGCACCCCATGTACGGTCGACCCAATGGAACCCCGAAACATCTATGTGCCAGTCGTTATAAAGTATTTGCGTCAGCTGGCGGCATCGTTCTCGTGCATTTCAAGTATAGTAGATCTGAAATAACTACGTTATCTATAGCCTTCTGTATGCGACCGATGGCGTTGCTTAACACAGGCTATCACTGCGGTCGGTAAACCAGCACGATACGTATAAGCTTTGTGCTCCGGTACTGCCTTTTTTTCCCTGTAAATAAAGCAGCAATATCCAAAGGGGATCGCATAAAAAAGTATCCGACGGCTGTTCGAACTTCCGTGCTTGCAGCTCTCGTTAGGCACTAGCATCAGATTCCCCCTAGTAGTTTCCATAGGAAGCTCAATGACGCTAGTAGAGTTTCAACTATATGTATACGTATACATGTCAATTTCTGCAACTTGTCTATGTTACCGATAAACCACGTGTAACCTCTCTAGAAATCACGTGGGAAGCTATATATTCCAATTCTCAACCCCCCCCTCCCTCTACTATGCTGTGCACAGGGCGGTGCCTGGAGCTCGGGATGCCGGACATGACGGCGCTCAGCCGCATCGACGAGGACACCATCAACAACAACCTCAGGACACGCTACAGGAAGGACAAGATATACGTATCCTTTCGATTCCTTCCTGGCACTCAACCGTTCTTCGGGTAAGAGGATAACGCCCGTTCCCTTTCGAGCAACTGTGGAATGCTCGGTGTGTGTCGCACGAGCAACGGTGCTTTTCAGTGGCCCAAAGAAGCAACGTTCTTTTAGCGGGCCACGTCTTGTGGGGACGTTGGAGGTTGTCGCCGAGACCTGCAGCTCTGCAAAAGTGTCGGTGTTACGCTAATAGTGCTATGTACACCCATTCTTTAAAATTATTCACGTTATTACTTGCATATCACTGGCCAGCGCAGAGTACAAGTTCCTGCGTCCTTGTTCTAGAAAAATACTGGAAAGTTAGTAACGGTAATATTTTTCTGCAGCTTACTTTAATTAAAGTGACGTCTTCTTTTTTTTTTACCGCAGACTTAGGTTTTACGGAAACTACGTCACAGCCCGACACGGCTCAACATAACACTATAAAATGAATAACGCCGCATATGTCGATCATTTGGCGCGTATACGTTCAAGTATAACTGTACTATACCGTCACACATGTGCCGGTTACGAGGTCCATTTCCTACGTAATAACGCAGCGAAACAACGAACGCTGCCTAAATATCCTCACCACAACAAACATGCACCGTCAGGCGCACCATTCCTTTAATGAACCGAATTGATTTGGCCGTTTTCTGTCGTTCTAAAGCGACTTTATTTGGCTCTTTCCCCGTTTCCGTATACTCAAACTCGTACGTTTAAAAAAAATTAGATTGTGGGATTTGACGTGCCAAAACCACTTTCTCATTGTGAGGCACGCCGTAGTGGGAGACTCCGGAAATTTCGACCTCCTGGGGTTCTTTAACGTGCATCTAAATCACGGGTGTTTTCGCCCCCACCGAAATGCGGCCGCCGTGGCCGGGATTCGATCCCGCGACCTCGCGCTCAGCAGCCCAACACCATAGCCATTGAGCAACCACGGCGGGTATTGTACGTTTTGTGGCTGCTGCGAGACATTTCAGCACCTTGTATTTGTGTCCCGCTTTCAGTGCGCAGCGCATGTCCCTAGTGAGAGACTATCACCTCCTTGGCCTGCGGTGTACGACACTCGAAGGATTTTAGTACCGCAGTGGTTGTGCGTCGAAACGTGATCAGACTCATCGCACTCTACTTACTTTTCTAGAGTTAACTAACTTAGGTTTACGTTTGTAGCGTCGAAGCCATTCTGTTAACATTCTGTATTAGCGTGACCTTCAGTGACCGGCCCTACTGTGCGTGATCTGTGCTGCGTTCTACTCTATTCTTTAGATTTGTCCCGTTGCTCCTTCCTTTCCTCTTTCCTTCCCTCCTTCCTATCTTCCATTTCTGTGTTGCTGTCACCTCCCTTCTGAAGAGTAGGCAGGCATTGTGCTCCTTCCGGTGGCAGTTGCCAGCTTGCTCCTCGCTTTCTCTTTCCTGTTAATTGTATATATCCTCCTGAGTTCCGAGGTGTATTAAAGTTCACATATTTTTGTGAGCTTTTCAGAAATTGATGTTTACGTTACAGAGACGTAAAGCGAACTTTAGTATTTCACAATTATCGGCTGTTTTAGCACAGCATGATGTCCAATATATTGGACACTGGAACTCTACCCGGTCATTTTTGGGTTAGTGGATATGCAGTAGCAAAGGGCAAACATAATATTAAAAATGGCTTTAAAAGTGCAAAATCTGTTTATAAATGAAAATTTCATCACAGAAAGAGAACGAGCGATAAAGTATAAGACATAGAACTTACATTTTCGGCGGTCGCCGTAGAAAGTCGTGCTGCTGAATGCCGCCATTGCAAACACCTCTGGTGTCCAAACTACTAAAGCATTTTCAACAAATCTTCATAGGTGGCGCTAGTAGGCGTCTAAAATATTGGACAGTTCGATTTTACGGGCTAAAACATGCTGCGGCCTGTGTAGTGGCGGAGTACTTGATGTCCGATATATTGGATAAATGCCCCATAGCCGGAACTCAGGAGGATAAGTGTTCAAAACAAATAATAATAAGATACTCGGACTTGCTCTCCTAAGGGCATTTGGAGCAACTCGGTTGCAGGGTGCGACGATCGAAGGCCAGCTGTTAAAGGCCGGGGTACATGGAGCGCTTTTACGGCGACAAGTCTGCGATTTTTCGCCCGGCGTCGAGAAAAACGCCCGCCGCCGCCGATCAGGACCCGCCGCACATTTGACGCGCGTCGGCGGACGCTGTCGGAACCGGCCAGCAAGGGCAGCCAATCACGGCTCACTGGCCCACACCTCCGTCACTTCCGTCTTGCTCGCCGGCGCTTGTCTTTCGCGCGCACGCATCCCTGTTCGCGGGCTTGGCACCTTATGTTAGCGACAAGTGGCCACGACTTCAAAGGCAGCTCGCGTGCAATTTAACGATAAGCTTATCTGCGCGGTACAGAAGCGTCCCGTATTGCGGCATAATGGGAGGGTCGAACGTAATGATTATAGAGGCGGAGACACGTATGGTAACAAAACAGTCTTTTCCGATTACGCACAGCGTGGCCACATCGCTCATTTCCAACGCAATCTATCCGCTAGACAAGCACAAAGTAAAAATTATGGGGTTTCACGTGCCAAAACCACTTTCTGATTATGATGCACGCCGTAGTGGAGGACTCCGGGAACTTTGGCCACCTGGGGTTCTTTAACGTGCACCTAAATCTAAGTACACGGGTGTTTTCGCATTTCGCCCCCATCGAAATGCGGCCGCCGTGGCCGGGATTCGATCCCACGACCTCGTGCTCAGCAACCCAACACCATATAGCCACTGAGCAACCACGGCGGGTAGGCACAAAAGATACTGATACATTACACCCTAAAGCTTTACACAAAGTTTTAGGGTTATTCATGCGTTCTTTGTTGTTGTAAAGAAGGACCATATCTGAGCGTTTCATGTTGACTATAGCAGTTTTGCTTCGTCTGGCCACATTGAGGCGGCAAGCGCCGCATTTTCACTCCACATTTTCCTTTTGTTTCCTGATCGAAGACAATGATCGGACTCGCGCCGCCGCAGCGTTTCCTGCTGTGCGGGATTCATCGAGAAAAACGCTCCATGTATCCCGGCCTTTAAGGTTTCTTACAACTGTAATATATATTACAGTTATAACATATATTATATTTTATAGAGGTAATTAGCTCTTTGAGACGTTTTCGCAGGAGACCTTTATGCTTATGAAGGTTTAGATGGTGTGGTCGGTGGCGCATAGCGCTGTGTCGCGTTTGATCCGCCGCCCGGGTTGGCGGTTCCAGACCGCGTTGGTCGCACAAATCCGCTGCGCTTCTAATTGTCGAGTTGCACCGAAATGTACATACTCTTCTTCCGTGGATATATATACGCATTTCAATGCCATATAATTAGAAGCATATATTCTTGACTACTTTCTCTGTTCTTATATATGGCACTCAGCGACCGCTGCTTCTTCGGCGCCCTATAGTTTGGTTTAGAAATCAAATAGCCCTGATTTTCTGTTCATCATTCTGGGTGTCGACCTTTGAGCGACTGTTTCCGCGCATGCCGTCCGGTTGACACACTGCCCAAGATAACGGCGAAGAAGAAAAACATTCCAACTTCTTTTGAAGAGCAGCTTATCTGCGCGCTGCCTTATTTTTCTTAAGCGTTTTTTATCTTTGTGTTCGTGTGGCTCCACCACGGAGGGCATGCTTCCTCGTTCAAGCCCCCTTTTGCATTTCCGGCCTCGCAGTCTGATTTGTTCTGCCGCGCTTCCGGCGTCGCACCCTGCGCGGGAACTTCCGGCCCCCGCCGGAAGTGACGTGCCGCGCCCTCTTACGGTCACTGCCGCAAGTGATGTGCTGCAGCGCTGTCGTAATTTTCCATCGAGCGGAAGTGTACGCAACCCCGGCATTCATTGCTCTCTGTGCGGCGCTCTCGACACCTACGTGCACGTACCTCGTTTCGGGGACGTGCGAGTTCGAACTTAAAGAGACCGTTTCGGCCAGCGGGGCCGAATTTCTGCGCGACTCCTGCAACCGCGACGATACGATCGAATATGGCGGTGCGCTGAGTTTACACCTTTTGGTCGGTTGGTTGGTCAGTCTGTATATCAGTCACATACATACATACATACATACATACATACATACATACATACATACATACATACATACATACATACATACATACATACATACATAGCAGATAGATAGATAGATAGATAGATAGATAGATAGATAGATAGATAGATAGATAGAAAGATAGAGAGATAGATAGATAGATAGATAGATAGATAGATAGATAGATAGATAGATAGATAGATAGATAGATACGTCATCTTCGACTGAAATGGGCACTGCGCTTCAACAGCGCTTTTTAGAAGCGGTTACACTCTAAACCCTTCGAGTGGGTGCTTGTTTATATACTCGTAAATACCTAACTCAGAAATCGCCGAGGAGATTTCCCGAAGCACAACATAAGCCTCGTCAGTCGAATGAGAGCGCGCGAGTGGCGTGCCCTCCGCTTCGATTTGCACATTTCTGAACACGAGGGTATATATACAGCAGGGACCGGAATGCCACCGTTCCTGTAACGGCTGCACTATATCGAACGCGTGTGACCGTGCCTGTGTACGTGTCGCAGTGTACGCGACGTGTGCGTATACTTGCCGAATTATTTTTTAACACTTATGCGAAGTTCTTCGTTCCGCACACCAGATATCGCCACGCGAGCGTCTTCCTGCGCGTAGGAGGACCACGCCCTGTTCACGTGACGGCCCGCCGAAGGCGTCAATAATATACCTGGCGTGCTTCTGCTCCGGACGTGCCTGTTTGATGCGACTCGTCCACGTGCCTCGGAAGTCGATGCGGGAGCGGAGCGTTATTTTTGGTCAGCGTCCGATCGTTATGGCGGGCTGCTCTCTCTCTCTCTCTCTCTCTCTCGCTCAATGACTCCTGATGACGGTAGCAGCCGGTCCCGCGTCGCTTCCTCCAGCCTTTTACGGCGGGGGAGCCGTTAAAGAAGTGCCGAGACGGCATTGACGACTTGTCGCTTTTTTTTTTTCATTTCGGTTAAATGAAGGGACAAAGCGCACATACTTCAGGTTATAGTTCCGCCCAAACCCGGTAGCTGGCGAGAAGTAATTAATGAAGGGAAAATGAGACATCCACCCAAACGCAGCTAAGTGCTACAAAGGAAACTCATAGGGTTTCCTCGAAAGAAAAGCTTCACATTTGAAGAAAAATTCGTCCCGGAACAGGACGAATTCCTTTAATTATATAATTTCCCTTTATTACGCACATACTTCAACACGAAGGTTCAAACCCCGCAAACCCTTAAAACAGGAAAAATTCGGGCAAGTCCCAGAACTGCTCAAACCATTTATATACACAGCGCTCGTTTCTAATACGAACCAGTTTCGGTTTCGTTTTCGGTGTACACGTCAGGACGCAGAAGGCGTGGGAACACCGCAGCATTTTTGGCACCTGCAGCACCGGCTCGCTCGTTCGCCTGCGGCCCACATCGAAAACGTGGCCGTCACGGTCGGGATCGAACCCGAGGCCTTGAGCTCAGCAGCGCGACGCCGTAGCGACGGGACTACCGCGGCGTCTAGCCCGGCAGCATATGTATGCAGATAGGATAATGCCGCATATACTCGAATAGGGGTGCTTCGTTCTGAAGAGCTCCGAAGAGCTGTGCTTTTATCAAGCTTCCTAATTCTGGCAGGAAAAGCGATTCGTTGTGCACTGGTACAATACTTGAAGCGCACCGGCTTAAGAGACCCTTTATAGTGTGCCTGTGCATCCTCCCACACTCACTCAGTGCTTACTCTCTCCCTTCTTTTCTCTTTGTATTCCCTTTCCCCCACCCCAGTGTAGGGTAGCAAACCAGGTGCTCGTCTGGTTGACCGCTCTACGTTTCCTATCCTTGCTCTCTCTCTCTCTCTCTCTCTCTCCCACTCACACACACACACACACACACACACACACACACACAATGCTATTGTCCGAGGAGTGACGTGGGAATTGGAATTGTAAAGGTGCCCGAGACGCAGTCAGCCGTTCCTGCATTCTTGTCAGCCTCCCACGGACAATACCGCATTTTTCAAAGCGGAGTGAACGCGCTCGAATAATAGACGGCTGTCCTTTTTTTTTTTCCAATGCCCTTCGCGTCGTACTTAATTCTGCCAGCGTACATATCTGTCCTCGCCGCCATTTCTTTCCCTCGACAAACGTCGCCTTCGAACCTCGTGACGTCAGAGCGTCGACGTCTCTGCGCGGTGTGCACTGGCGTGAGCCGCTATTTGCATTTCGTCACGGCCCGTGTGCGGTGTATCACATAAACACTGCGCGACATTAAAGTTGACCTGTGCGCTGCGTGAAGCATGCATGAGATTGCGCATTGGTTAGGGTGACAATAAGGCGAACTTGTACGCGTCACATTCAGTTTTATAGCATTTAACAGAGCGCTTCGCAAAAGCTTCGCTTCAAATAGAACGCGGCATGAGCGTTGGATTTGCATAATATTCTTATTGCTTCCTGTAGAACGAACGAACGAACGAACGAACGAACGAACGAACGAACGAACGAACGAACGAATGAATGAATGAATGAATGAATGAATGAATGAATGAATGAATGAAATAACTTGGAAGTTCATTTCGTGCCCTCCCACATCCTATGCCACTGGCTCTCTTTGAAAGTTTCCTAAAGGGGCGTGGCAGCTTGCGTCAGATGGCCTGCCTGCGATAGGCTTCGCGCCCTATCCGCGGGCAGTACGACTTTGGAGGCCTTGTGAGGTAGCACTGAGGAGGGAGGAACAGCTACTTCCCTATACACCTAAAACTTATCGGCTCCCTGTCGCGAAACATTAGTTAGGCGTACGCCTCGATCCGCATTAGTCACGGTGCCGGGCAGGAGATTCCCTTACATCATCATCATCAGCCTGTTTTATGTCCTCTGCAGGGCGAAGGCCTCTCCCTGCGATCTCTAATTACCCCTGTCGTGCGCCAACCAATTCCAACTAGTGCCCGATAATTTCCTAATTTCGTAGCTCCACCTAGTCTTCTGCCTTCCTCGACTGCGTTTCCCTTCTCTTGGTAACCATTCTGTAACCCTAATGGTCCAACAGTTATCTAACCGGCGCATTATATGACCTGGACAGCTCCACTTTTTTTCTCTTGATGTCAATTAGAATATCGGCTATACCCGTTTGCTCTCTGATCCAAATCGCTCTTTTTCTGTCTCTTAACGTTATGCATAGCAGTCTTCGTTCCTTACACATTTAGCCACAACTTTCTATACTTGTGTTCACTTCTACGTACACGCGTCTATATGCTGGTCGTAAACGATTCATACCTTGCGGACCGCTCTGACACACTTACCTGCGGGTGCTTCATGTTTAATGTCCGCTTCCGGAAGGAAAACGTACCCACATATGCGAGCCCGAACAAAATGAGCAGAACGTCGAAGAACGCGCATAATATAAAAGAAATGAAGGCACTGTAACGGGAATGTTTTCTGCGGTACCGAATGGGAGGTCACGTTCCATATAAGAGACGAAACGAGTGCGTCGTGAATCATGAAACAAGATTAATTAACGTGCATGATGCCGCACTGGGGCCGCCAGACGGCGCTGCAGCTATCGCGTATTTCTAGGGTCCCTATGTGTAGGAACCTAAAAGGCATAGAGTTTCTCACTATATTACCTAGAGGGAAATCTGGCGCTGCTGTGCTGTGGTATGCATGGGAATGCCGGTACCTTATGACTTCGGATTGGGATCGTTCTCGGAAAGCCAGAAGAGCACCGATCCGTCTGTCACAATGATTAATTTTTTTACTAAAACAGCACATAAAAAGCCAGTTTTAGCTTTATTATTACCCAAAACCATGTTTTGTTTGGCTATTAGAACTTCTTCAGGGTGTCTACCAACCGGGAAAACCGGGAATACCGGGAATTCTCAGGGAATTTGAATAGTCTGGAAAACTCAGGGGAATTTCAGGGAATTTGTGCTTCTGTCAGGGAAAATTAGCTGTAACTTTATTGAAATTGAACGAAAGCCGTGTTAATGCTGGCTCCAGTAACAGAGGAATCTCAACGAATCGTCATTTCGCCATTGACGCCGTGTCATCGGCACGATTTATTGCCAGAGTATTAGCGACCGATTTTCCAGACGCCTGATTTTTCGGACATGCCCGATAATTCGCACGGCATTGCGGCACCACCACGTACTCCATATAGTCAATGTATATTGCCCTGACTGCAGGTCTGAAATGGCGTTAATCAAAGCCGCCGCCACCGCCGCCATTTTGATAACCTCGCCGCCTCGAACCGGCACTCTCGCACACAGATCCGCTGGCAGCCGTAGCCACCACAGCGGCAACGTTAGGCCTAGCTGCTTCTACGTTCGCTATTAAGCTTCTTGCCTTGCGGTGCCGTGTTTTTCATTGAAAGAATTCGCCGCTATCAGCAATGGCACCGACTCCGCCGTGGTAATCCTCGCGATTGGCTTCGAAGCTCGCAGAGCACAGCGCGTTGCGTAATGCCAGTCTCCGAAAGATAGCTTCGCCTCGGTACAGCAATGTTAGGCGGTGAAGCATAACAAGCGTGGGAAGGGGCAATTGTCACGGCATACAGTATGTATTTTATACACGCGTGCACCCCCGTCTCCTGTCACAGTACGAGCGCCGATATGCCTAATAAGTGTACTGGCAGGCCTTCAGAGCTTTTTCGGACGTGCCTGTGGCAATTTTAGCCCTTAAGGGCAGTTAAAGACATGCATTCATTTTTTTTCGAACTGCCCGATTTTTTGTAGTCCCTAGGAGCCGCGAAAACATCCAAGAAATCGGGCAGTTCGAAAAAAATGAATGCATGTCTTTAACTTTTTGGATTTTTTGGATGTTTTCGCGGCCCCTAGGGACTCCGAAAAATCGGACGTTGACTGTACAACTGACCAAGAGAATGCTTCAAATAATCCATGGGGTAAAAGCATGGCAGAAGGAGGATGAGAAAAGAAAGGACCGACGCACTGAGGAGTTAACGGTAAAGGAAGCATGCCGCCGCCGCTTTGAAGGAGCTTGAGCTAAAAAAAAAAACAGTGTTGGCTGACGCTGAGATGCAGGTGTCCCTCATCCAAACTAAAATAAACTCTTTAAAGCAGTGAAAGGCAACACTAAAATGTTGTGTACGGGCTGAGAGTATGTCAGGACAGTTGAGGTTGACTTCCCAGCTGCTGAGAGAGAATCTTAGTTGTGACAAAGTTCAGGCCTCATACCGATGAGCTTGCATGCTATCAGTTGATAGAAATAGCTCATATTCAGAAATATTTTCTTATTTATGCATTTCATTTTCATTCGTATTTGAAAATGTTCGACTTAATTTGGAATGGGTTTTACCATTTTTTAGCTGTACATTTTACTAACACCTTCCTTCTGTTTTTTTTTTCAAATAAAATAGATATTACTCCTTACTATTCAAACTGGATTAAGTCATTTTTTTGTTTGAACATGCTTACTAGAGAGTGACAGCATCGGGCAACACTGTGTCAGCCTGTCTTGACATAAAACAAAGTTCTGGCTCATTTAGGAAATTTTGCAACGGTGCTCAGGGAAAACCTGTAAAACTCAGGGAATTTGGAAATGTCAACTTGGTAGACACCCTGTTCTTATTGCATGTACAGTTATATGATACGTAAAAAGTATCAGCGGGCCGCTAAAGCTGAAGGACAGACGACAAGATTCGCGCGCGCTTTGAAAAAGTTTGCCGTTGCTTTTCTTCGGTTGGTCATGCATTATAGGGGGATAAAGATGTAATATGCGTGAATGGAAACATCTTATGAAGGTTTTACTTTAAGAACGCGTTATTTGTGTAGCCATACTCACGTTTTAGACGAAGCTTCTTACAACACCAGTCAATTAACACAAGCCTCGCACACACACATACCGGCATTCCCATGACGGCACAGCGCGCCTTAGGAAACTCCCATAGACGGCGGCGCCAGATTCCCCTCTTAAGTGTTATAGTGAGAAACTCTATGCTAAAAGTTATTTCGCAGTAAGTGTAAGAGGCGCCTCCTGGCGGAGTGTTCGTTAGTACAGATTGTTAGAGGCGAATGAGGATTTAATATTTTATTCGTTTATTGATTTCCGCGAGCTTTGTGCTGGACTTCTGCTCCACGTTTCTGTTCGCGCTTCTTTCGGCGTCGCAGTTTCGCAACGTTCGTCTGTCAAGCGTATAGCAGACGGCGTCTCGCCTTTAACCTCAGGGTCTTGTTCGTGTAGGGAGCGCACGTGCGATTTATTTCCGGCCGAGCGTTGCGTTAGTTGCGCCGAGGCACTCGGGAAATCGCAACAGAATATCTCGCTTTGATTCTCTTTTTTTACTTATCTTTCGTCGTGTGGCGCCGCCGAATTTTCCAGAATGTCGGATTTCAACATCCTTTCATAGCTTTGCTTTTTTTTTTTTTTTTTTGCTCGTACGTTCCGCTTAGCAGGCGACAGGTTACGAAACTGCGGCGCGCCTCCGAAAGGCACAGCCGCCGCTCGTAATGGGGAAGAGTGGTTGCGAAACGGTGATCTCTATTCGCTAGGCGGCAGTATCCTCTTATTTGGGTTTCCTTTCTTTCTTTCTTTTCTTTTTCGCGTTTCCACGGTTACGTAACATTGCGGATCTAACCTGCGGGGAACACCGCTACGAGTCTCTTCGCCTCACTAATTACGTGCAGTGTTGTGGAAGCTACGCACAGGCCTGCGGCCGTCCGCCAATCAAGCGCAGCGCTCATGGAAAAAGAAAAC
The DNA here is from genome assembly GCF_050947875.1 of Dermacentor variabilis. Classification (NCBI taxonomy): domain Eukaryota; kingdom Metazoa; phylum Arthropoda; class Arachnida; order Ixodida; family Ixodidae; genus Dermacentor; species Dermacentor variabilis. The sequence continues at coordinate 14,521,893 of NC_134578.1, read as the reverse complement.
AAGAAAGGACACCTTAGCAGATATGTGCAAATCAGAGCAACCCATGCGTCAAAGACAGCAAGGCTTGTACAAGGGAGTTTTCACTCCTTTCGGAAGGAAACTCTGCAGGAGTCTGGTTCGACGTTGCTCGAAAACTACCTAAGACTTTGCAAGTGCTCCGCTACATTCGGGGCAACTCCTTCGCTGTACCCGAGTCTTTCCAAACGATTCGCTGTATCCGGACGTAGTGCTTCCGCTGTGTCCACTGCATCTGACGCGTATTGGTCTGTACTGCGTCGGTTCTGTTTTTTACGACGCGCCTATGCTTCCTCGATACCCATCAAGCCTCCGCCGCACAAAAAGAGATGGGTAACTCCCATATTCGGCTTCGCTGTAAAAATGCAGATATCATTGGCACGAATTTCTTTTTTTTTTTTTACTGTATGGAGGTTACTGATATTGGCCAGGATAGCCGTGCCCCACACTAAGTGGCAGCACCTTATATATGTGACGCAAGCAAGCTGGCTGTTGTAAATAAGAAGCGTAATATGTTTTGGCAAGTAAAATTTGCATTTAGGTATACCACAGACCCGTGTGACATTTCCTACAAGTCCGCCGATGATTATCAATGTGAGCGAATAGCCCGAAAGAACGAACGAATGAACCAGCGAACGAACGTACTAGTGAACGAACGAACGAACGAACGAACGAACGAACGAACGAACGAACGAACGAACGAACGAACGAACGAACGAACGAACGAACGAACGAACGAACGAACGAACGAAAGAGAGAACGAAAGGACGAACAAATGAATAAGAGAAGGACCCAATGTTTTTTCTTGCTGTTTCCGCCTACCGACCAACCACGAAAAGAGGTCGAAAGAGCCAAGGAAATGTGCCACCAGTGTATCGAATGCATGGACACACACGTGCGTGGTTCGTTGAATGTGCGCAGACAGTTTTTATAAGCAACGTATCGTTGTTGCGGAATGGTAGATGCCAATTCCTGTCCCTTTCCATTTCATGGAACATGGAGTAGTTGACTGTGGCGCAATCCCATTCCTTACAATTCTACGGATTTTCGAGCCGTTTCCCATACCGGGCCTTGACAGCGTAGTTTTTCCTGTTCTGAAGAGCGTGACAGGAATTGTTATCCTGAATGATTTTGGTGCATGTCCACTGTGAGGGATTGGCCACGAGTCAGGTGGTTCCTGGACCCGTGTGTGAACGCGGTACTTGCAACGTAAAAGAATTACTCCATGTAGACGGAGCTGTTATCTTTCCATTCAATACCGTTTAAAATCGGCACAATTTCACCCCATCTTCTTTTTTTTTTTTGTTCACCAAAGACGTCCCTGAAGAAATACATTATGTAGATCCAGTGCGTATATGTTTGAATCTGTGCAGCGAGGTTTTCTTGTCATCGTATATTCAACGTTTAACACGCAATATTCATGTCTATGCACTTCACAGGTCACGACTATAATGCCACGCAATGTTCATGTACATAAGCTACGCCGAAATGCAAACGGCAGTTTATGCGAATGAACCCGCACTGAGACATCGACACAGTGCCATCACTGTGTCGACGTCTCAGTATACAAACAGTTGAGTACGCATTAGGCGCCTTCGTTGTAATCAGTACAAACAGTGAGAACGAAGCGACATTTGAAGTTCGTCGAGGGAGGAATGGTGGGGAGGGCCGTATGGCGGAGAGAAGTGCATCGCGAAGGACCGTTGATAAGTTTGCCTATATATTCGTGACGCACGTCTATAGTCTACCATTATAGATGGGCAATATTGCATCGCCACCCGCTCTCACTTTTTCTGCGTTTCCCCACGCCCTTATGTTAACACCGGGGACGAATATCAGGCCAGATGCGTGTGCTACTAATCAAATGAACCTCTCCTGCTTACCGGTCATTACCCTCCTACCTTTCTCCCTGTGAACAACGTTTAACAAACGTCTGTTTGGCTGTCGATCAGGGCTATGGGTGTGCGAATTTTCGAAGCTTTCGAATAACCAATCGAATAGCGTGCTGTTCGATTAGGTATTCGAATGAAATGGTCACTATTTCCCTGACGAAGGCCCTGATGAAGGCCGGACCCCGGCCGAAAGGTAGGAAATAAAGCATAGTTGTTTTCCTACGTGCGTCCTCAACCTACAAGTGCCTGTTCAACTGCCGAATCCCGGCAGACTTTCACGTTATATTTACATACATAGATACACACATACAGATACAAACATGTATGTATGTATGTATGTATGTATGTATGTATGTATGTATGTATGTATGTATGTATGTATGTATGTATGTATGTATGTATGTATGTATGTATGTATGTATGTATGTATGTATGTATGTATGTATGTATGTATAATAATATTTGGGGTTTTACGTGCCAAAACCACTTTCTGATTATGAGGCACGCCGTATAGTGGAGGACTCCGGAAATTTTGACCACCTGGGGTTCTTTAACGTGCACCTAAATCTAAGCACACGGGTGTTTTCGCATTTCGCCCCCATCGAAATGCGGCCGCCGTGGCCGGGATTCGATCCCGCGACCTCGTGCTGTATGTATGTATGTATGTATGTATGTATGTATGTATGTATGTATGTATGTATGTATGTATGTATGTATGTATGTATGTATGTATGTATGTATGTATGTATGTATGTATGTATGTATGTATGTATGTATGTATGTATGTATGTGTTTGTGTATAGTTCACGCAAATGTGTATAAATAAATGTCTGTGCGTACCATTCGTCACGATGGCCACCGATCAATACAATAAATGTGTTCGGACCTTTGCTCAAAATTTCGTGTCACCTCTGTGTCGTGCGCTAAACAGTTTCGCCGGTCATCCACCTTCACAGAGTGGAGTGGCTCGTGATTTTTTTATTGTTATTTTCCAAATACCCTGGTGTTTGCATTCGCAAAGGAGAAGCACTTGAGCGCTGCGCTGGTTTCACCTCTGCTGGTAAGCAGAAGCGAGCGCTGCCATTCCAGATTGTCCTTTTCTAAAACCTCCTCGAGCGGAACGGCAGAGACGGTGGCGCCCTCATAACATGGCAGCGAACATGAGTGCCTTTTTTAGTTGTGCGCGCTGCCCCTAGTTCTATGGTTTTCCTGCGAGAAATGACATCTGTGAAACGACATCGACTTATTGTGCCAGCCTTACGTTAATAGACACTACAAGCATACATCTTGCCGCCCCTCACTAATTACGGTGTGCCATCGCTATCGCGATCACCCAATCACTGTTTCCAGCATGTTCCCAGCGTGCAACTTCATGATAGCGATCGCGACTGCAGATCGAAAAAATGATGATACAAAATGTTCCACGGTGCTTTTCCGCTTTACCACGACAAGATTGGACACTCCGACCGGTAAATTTTCTATATGGCACTAAAAAAGAAGTGCCGCAAAGATTGGTTGTCGGTCGCTTTAGTAACAATATAGAAAGGCTCCATTATAATTAGACAGCATGAAGCGTCCACGACAGTTCTGGATGCACTCCAGGCTTAGTGCAAGGGCTCCAAACAGAAATAATGCAACGTGTGCTTTTTACCGAAGCGATCGAAACGCATCGTCCACAACTGTTGCAGCGAGGCACGCAGACATGGTGGCGTAGCTTGCCGGTTTTTGTTATATATATATATATATATATATATATATATATATATATATATATATATATATATATATATATATATATATATATATATATATATATATATATATATATAGCATGTCTTGCTTCTGTTATGTAGTCTGTGCGTCTGGTTAACTATCCTGCCTTTCCTCTCTTTCCTTTCTGTCTGCAATTGTTGCGGGGCTTATCAAGATGTCTGAGTCGATGTTGCAACTGTGCGCTAGATGTGTACGACACGTGGCTCCAACCATCTTTTGGGAGGTTTCGCAAGGCTGGCTCGACGCTTCTTCCTCCGATACACATCTCCGTTATCGCACTCTTGCCGACGAAGCAGCCTGCAGCTTTGGGGGGACTCGCCGTTTGTAGTCGACCGATCGGCATGCATTCCGACGACATATAGGCGGGAAATCGGGATGACGCAATGGTGGCGTAATCTTTGCCCGATGCAGTGACTACTACCGCCGCTTTGGCCCGCGGACGACGAGACAGAAGTCGGGCGTCTTTGTCGTTAGGCGCACGAGTCAATGTCAGTGCGTTTGCGACACCGGGCCGACCTAATGCGGCTTCCGTTTGCCTCATTGTGATGCATATTTGCAACGTTTTATGGTGGTCCCGATGTGTGAAAACTGTGCTTGAGGGTGCTTTACAATGACTTTCGCGTGTTTACCGTTTCTGTGCGGGACTTATTGCGCCAGCAGTGAACGGTGTCTCTATACTGTCTTCACCAACAAAACTCGGATAAAATATCATTTACAGCTGCCGCTGGGAAGGACAGAATGTGAGCGCGGATTTGCTGCGTGTAGAATTGCAAATATGCACAGACCAACGACAAGAGCAAAATATATATATTTTTCAGGAAATTTTAATAGCAATTACAGAGTGCGATCACCGTTGAGCAACTTCGCAATTTTGCGCAATGTTCCGCTGCGGTTGGTTGTCAGCGTAGAACAGGCGTTATTCTCCGAGCGACACCTTAATTCGCTGCTGGCACTCTCTTGCCCGCCACTTCTCCGCCGATTGGTCAGTCGGTATCGCGAGATTTTATAGTCCACTGCCGATTAAAGATAGCACGTGTGGTGGCGTACAGGGAGTCCAGTTGGGATTCCGTTGCAATTGAGCATCAAGACGATCACGTTTTTTTCGATTCACTCCCAAGAATCAGTGACACGTTCTCGTTTTGGCGCGGAAAGGTTCGTTCAGCAGAATGAAAGAGTTGTGGCCTCGGACATTGTATTTTTACCTCCGCCAGGAGCAGGATGACCACGACGGTCGCATCTTCGTTCGGCGTTCGCAAGCAGTGACACTTCTCTAGTTTTGTAACGCAGGGCTTCTTCCGCCGAGCTTGTTTATAAGATTCTGGGGAACGTGTGCTTCACACCCCCCGGCGTGGCGTGTCCGTCATTCCTGATCTTCCTCGTCGATGGTGGGCATCATGGCGCGGACGGCGACGGTCTTCTTGGTCGACCCCGGGTAGACCTCGTTGAATCCGCCCACCTCGGCCGTCTCTTCGCTCGCCGTCGACGCGAAGTCGAAGAGCCGCACGGATCCGTCGAACTCGTCCGTAGCCGAGGGCGCGTTGCAGGGCACGGGAGGCCAGGCCACGACGCCGGCAGCGGGGAGCGGTGCCAGCAGCGCGGCCTGCGACTCGTCGGGACCCAGGTCATCGTCCTCGTAAACGCGGAATGTGGCCTTGTGGAGACTCCCATGCTGCGGTGGGGGCGGCGCGGAAGCCACCGTGGCGGTCGACGTCCTCGCCGAGTCTTCGACGTCCTCGCTGGCGTCGAGCGATGTGGCGGTGCAGGAATCCTTGTTGTCGTCGCCGCTGGACGAGGTGCCGAAGGGTCCCGGGGGGTCCGAGTCGCTTCCGTCGCCGGAACTCGATTCCGTCGTCGCCAGCTGCTGACGCATCGGGATTCGAGACTCCAGGAGCAGCGGCGTGAGTATGGCCGTGTCCTCTCGCAGGCCCGAGACGATGTCCTCAGTGTTCACCTCGTCGTCGGTGAGGCAGCTGGGCGCGTTGGACGGTAGGCAAAGGTTCTTGGCCCAGCCAAGGCTGCCGTCCATTGAGTGCCTAGCTGCTGCGGTATCGCCGTCCGTCCAGTCGTCAAGCTGTCGGTGCTGTGGCCCGACAAACACGGGCTTCAGCGGAGGTGGCTTCTGGGGTTGCCGCTGTTCCCTGACGAACATGGGCCTCAGAGGAGCGAACCGCCTCATCCAGTCCTTGTCCCTGATGAACGCCGGCTTGAGGGGCCAGGACGTGAGCTGGGGCCTGTCCGAAACTTGTTCTTGGTGCTTCGCTTGGCCGCCGCTAATGGCGTCGCCGAGAACGTTGCCGTCGGAGAAGAAATTGCGTCCGTTTCGACGTCGGAACTTGAGCGCCTCTTCGGCTACTGGAATCATACCCGCCGCCGGTGTGAGGGTGTTGGCGTCGGAGAACGGTGTCCTCGCCTTGGCCCACGAGCAGCGCTCGGGCGAAGACTTGAGCAGGTCGTAGTTGCGTTCGGGTTCGGTCGAAAGGACGTCACAGATCCTCGATGGCAGAGGAAAGACGTGTCCCTTCTCGGCGTTCACGTCATCATTCTTATCTTGCAGCGACTGGAGGAACTCTGGCGCCATGTTGGAAAGCTCGACTTGAAACACCTGGGTCGCCGTCATGTGAACTTCCGCTTCGAATGTTGGCTGATAGTTCCGGGGTGAATCCAGAGTGTCGCTGGCACGGCCCATCTCCGTCGAAGTAGCGAGAGTCGAGTTCTCGGTGGGTTCGGAAAACTGGCGCATCGTAGAGGCAACCTGCATTTCGCCAGAAACCTCGGCCTGTCTCTCCGTTTCGTCGATGGTGGCCAGTTCGTGGTAACAGGGTATGCTGTTGTGGAAACCGAAGACGTTATTGTTGTAGTCGGCGAGGACGGCGGGAGTGACGTGGTTGTTGAAAGCGTCCGCGTTTTCGTTCAGGAAGCTCACGTTGGAGTTGATCTGGAACAGGTCCAGCTGTCCGGCCCTGCCTTCGACGTCATCGTTGGACATGGTGGAGAAAAGGAAATTGATGAAGGATTTCTCGTCCACGCTGGGTATCATCGAGCTGCCGCTCGTACCGTCGGATTGTTGAACGGCAGCCTGCAGTTCCGCGTTCAGGGGCACCTGCTGGAACTGCGGAACGGCGTGCGGCGACTGGAAGTGGCAGTCGTCACCGCACAGGCGGCCCGGCACCCGCGGCATTGTCTGCTGTTGGGCGTCGACGTCGCTCTGGCGACTCGAAGAGATGAATCGCTCGAACGCGCCTCCCGGAAGCCTGCTGTGGTGTTCGAGGTACTCATGGTTCGTGAAGTCGTAGCAGGCCGAGCGGCTGTCGGCCGGCTGCTTCGGGTTCTCGTCCATGAACTGCGGTACTCCTCCGTCGACCTGCGCAGAGCCGAACACCGTGTCGTAGGCTTGCGCGATGTTCTGGTACACGTTCCTCATGGTGTACAAAGGCTCCACGTGGTCCACCACCGGATCGAGGCAGGACACGACTGAGGAGAGGAGGTCGTAGCTGGCCACCGCTGGGAAGGCGGCGCACGAGTCCTTGGCGCTGTCTGCCGACTGTTCCTTGGAGGCGGTCTCGGCGTCCAGTTGCTCTGTCGCCTCCGTGGTTTCTGCGCTGGTGGAGTCGCCGCCCTCGTGTCCTGTGTTTTCCTGGGACGATGACGTGTCCTCGGACGTGGTCGCGAGCGAGCTGCCCTCCATGAGCTCTTCAAGCTCGCTAGGACCGGCCGTCTCTTCCGACGACTCCCGAGGAGGGGACGGGTCGAGGCGCCGTCGAATGTCCTTCAGCGCTTCGGCAATCACGGCCCTCTCGTGGACGCCCTCGGAACTCGGGTGCGAGCGAAGCCGGAAGCGACGCAGCGCGTTCTCGGCGGAGCGCCGGCGTTGGTCCAGCTGCCAGGAGCCGTTCGAGTTGGCGACCGCCGTGTCGCTGGCGCCCCTCGGACTCACCACCAGCGGCAGCAGCACGGGCACCGGGTCGCAGTTGAGGTCCTCCAGGGACGCGTCCAGGATGTGCTTGCCTTCGTGGCGGTGCTGCGCCGCCTGCGGGCGACGTTTAGTCAATGTGTGGCGGCGCAGGGAAAAGCAAATTAAGCGCACGTCACACCTAAACCCTGCCTCGATCGTGTATGCAAACCTCCGGGCTTCTTCGACGCTGACAACATTGAGAAATGCCGGCTCTTTCGCGCTGGCGATTTTAAGCGAGCAGCGAGCCTCCTCCCCTTTATGTCTGCATGCTTTGACAAGCCCCTCTTCGCCTTCCCGCCTCACTTCGATTCGCACCCCGGACCCTAACACCCGTTTCACATTGCGAGCGTGTCTAGGAAAACGGTAGTTGGGCAAGATGTGTGCCTTACACCCGTTATTCGGAAACGAGCTTCGACTAGAACCTCGTAATAATAATAATAATAATAATAATAATAATAATAATAATAATAATAATAATAATAATAATAATAATAATAATAATAATAATAATAACGACGTCGGTTTTCATGTTCCTGCGCTGAACGCCTGACTATACGTAAACCACGCGCGCGCCATACAACGCGATTATACTATGTACACACGGTGGGCGACGCACGGAGGTCGGTCAATTCACTCGCCTCTGCCGGCGGATGCCCGCCGGGCGACGCGCCGCGCTCCTTGAAGTCGTCGCCCTGCAGCTCGGTGATGCTGCGCACGAACTCGAGCACGACCTCCGGCGCGAAGGCGTCTCCGCGCCGCGTCCTGGGCAGCTGCTCGCGGAGGCACTCGAGCAGCTCCTGGTGGAGCAGCGACGGCGGCGGCGGCTGGCGGTCTCGTTCGTCCCCGCCCCGGGGCGGGGACCCCGGGCCGGCGGGCCCGTGGCCCGCGGGGAGGAACAGTGCCCGACGACTCATGGCCGCTGCGGGGATGCTCGACCGTCAGCGAGCCTGCTGGCGGCGGTCAGCGACGGCGGCCTCGAAGGCGGCTCGAGGGCGCATCGCGGCTCTTCGCTGTGGCTGCGCGGCCGGCGGCAGCCTCTACCCTAGCAGGCGCCCGCCGCCACCCCCTGTTTGCCGTCCTTCTCCTCTTCTTTGAAACGCGGCTGCTAGTGGCATTTACGATGACGATGACAATGCGGTAGTCAGATGCCGCAGCCGATGTGAATTCACTGCGACACTTTTGACATGCGCCGCCGTTTCGTTATTCAACGGAGAAGAGAGAGAGACAGACGAAAGGGGAAAGGCAGGGAGGTCAACCAGAGGGCAATATCCGATTTGCTACCCTACGCTGGGGAGAGAGGGGAGGTAAAGTGATAACAAAGTAGAGATAAACAAAGAAAGGAGCATAGACATACAATCACAGTCGGTCGCTGTCGCCGCATACTGTCACAGCGCAGCACAGTAGCACAGTAACGGAGAAGGCTTTTAGAAGAGCCCTTGCAGAAGCTTTGCTTGAATTTGACTCCCTCTTCTTTGAAACGCGGCTCCTATAGTGGCACTCGTGATGAAGATGACGGTGCGGCTGTGATACCACAGCTGGCATGAATTCACTACGACACTTCTGTTTTGACGTGCCGCCGTTTCGTTATTGAACGGAAAAATATTTTTTAGAAGAACCCTTCCGAAAGCTTTGGCTTGAATTTGAATATTCCTGTAATTCCTTTCCTCTGGGGATATACCGACTAGTTTACAGCCGCAGGAACGTTTGTGAAGCCCTCTGCGCGTCTTTCTGCGTGCATGAGGCAAAAGGGATAGCATGCTAGAATTCTTCGTAATACTTAGTATGGTCACAAAATTATTTTTATATAATACTTAGATAATTGATTTTTCATATCTGTAACAGTAGACACTTTAAATCCCATTTCCAAGATACTTGTTTCATTTCACCCTAATTTTTTTTAATTCATGACAGTTTGTTCACTCCGCCCAGCGACAAGCTGGACAGGGCGCAGGTGGCGGCCCTCAAACAACTGCAGACGCTAAGGTACCCTAACCCGGCACAATACCACAGGCTTGTGGATTTCCTTGTGGATTTCGATGGGCGTTCGTCCTTTGCTCCATAAAAAACGAATCCCACTTCGCTGCTCGTACGCCGTGGACGTGCGAAGCACGACCGCCATCTTCAACAGCTGACAGCAGCGCCGTGCCGCGGAGCTACCGGCAGATAGGGCCGGTCCAGTCCGAGAAATGTCCACCACTGTGAAACGGATATGTTCACTTCGCATTTACAGCCGTAATTTGGCTAAAAAAAGCAGGGGCGAAGACTTTCTGAATCGCCCTCGTATCTACGAACGCTCGAAGCTCTTTCGCGCCGTCGGCGCCGGCGCCGTAGTGCTGTCTCGGTATCGGCGGCGCATGCGCCACCCGCGCCATGGAGCGTTCCAGACAAGTCCTCCGGCGACGCGCGCTACGTTTGGCTGTGCAAACGACGGAGCCAATCGTACGCGCTTCTGTCACGGTCTGCACAACTGGCTTTGCAGCGGAGCCTGCTGGCAGCTGCGTTCTTCAGTCGAGCGAGTCTATACAACGAAACGACCTGTATAACGAAGGAGTTATAATTTTTTTTACCCCAGTTCTGTTGCGAGCTGTGCGGGGCGTGACCGTTACGTGCGTGTAGGTCTTATCCGCGTCAGGCCTATAATTATCGGTCGCATTCACCGAGACGTCGTGCTTTCGCAACTCACGTGCTCATCCCTATAGCCGACGGCACTGCATGGCAATGCCAGTGGTTGCTGCCATGAAAGCCTGAAATGCCCAAGTGACTCTTTGAAAACGAAGAGCTTCCTTTTCGCATTATTACGACCTGCGCCTAACTGCAGACGACACACACGAGTGAGCAGGCGCTGTGTCTCTTCACGTATACGGTTCTTAAAACGCTGAAACAGCTCGTCCAAAGCCACACATTCATTCTTTCCGAGCTGTCCGCATCCAGCTATGGGTGAAATTAGCTTTTCTCTGGGAGCAAGATGGCAAGGGATCACGTATGGCATCGCAACATGGAGGCTGCGGATTAATGCCGCAGGAGCACTTTCGCAGACTATATGACAGAGAAAGAGACTGGTGGCGACGAGTCTTTCACAGTGGAGTTCTTTAGATCGAGTACAGGCCGTCCAGAAGGTCCTCGATACGGCGGTAAGGTTAAACCTTACTGTCCTGACGTGGGAGCCGCCTGCGTCAACCGAAAGGTTGATTTTCAGGATCTGAATAAAGTTCATCATGCGATACTACTGAGGCTTTTATGTTAATACGAAACTGATTCACAGTATACGAGGCGCAGAAGATTCCATGCATGTTTGTCTCCATGAGTGTATCAGTGCACGAACCCTCAGGTACTATATTCGCTTTATCGTTTTCTCACATTTATCTCCCGTATAGTGTGCAACGTAGCCAACCGCGGGCTCAGTCCTGGGGATGGCATATTGTTACTGAACAAAAATTCGAGTCTCTTGATCCCGCTGGTTCTTTCCTCTATCTCGCTGTGTTTCATTGCGTCGTGCGAAGCCTTGACCAAACTGGTTTCAGACTTACACGGGCACCATCCTGATCGCCGTCAACCCTTACAAGGAGCTCAGCATTTATGACACGGTGAGTGATCTCACGCTTACTGAGGACATATCTTATCGCTATCCTTGAGAAGAAATGTGCATATCCATTGAGTTTTACCGGTACTAACGTACGAGGCAGAAACTTGGAGGTTAGCCAAGCCAAATGTTAGGTGCGTAACATTAAGAGACAGGCAGACAGCGGTGTTAATTAGAGAGCAAACGGAGGTAGTCGGTATTCTAGCCGACATTAAGAGCAGGGAATGTAGTTGGGTAGTGCATGTAATGCGTGGGGCAGGCAACCGGTGGTCCGTCACAGTTACGGGACGGGTGCAAACGGAAGGGAACGAAACCAGGAAGTTTGCGGGCAGGAGATGGGGGTCAGCTAGCGCGAGACCGGGGATATTCGAGACCACTGGGATGGGGCTTTAGTCTTGCCGTGGACGTAAATAAGCTGGCGATGGCGATGATTGGCACGCGTTGTGCAGGGAAAGCGCACGCGGGGGCTTCAAGGGGAGAGTGTGCGCACTGTTCTCTCTGTTTCAGGACTGGGTGCTCCGGTACAGCGGCCGAAAGATCGGCCACTGCGAGCCGCACGTGTTCGCCATCGCCGAGTCTGCGTACGACAGCCTGCAGAACATGACCGCCAACCAGGCGTGCGTCATCAGTGGGGAGAGCGGTGCCGGAAAGGTAATTAAGCGCGCGAGGAAAGGGGGCGACTGGCGTCGATTTCGAAAGTCCGTAACTATGTGCGGAGTCCTTCAACAACTTTTAGTTATCAAGGGACTCTGCTATATGTCACTGTGTGGAGCCCGACTATACAGCTTTGCCGGTCATGCAGTTTCCACTATCAATCATTAACTTGTAGCGCACTAAGACAAACACGAACTGCAAAGGAAATGTGTGAGAGAGAGACAGACAGAGAGATAGAGAGTTTATTGGTATCCGGAGAGGTTAGCGTATAGATAGCGACAGGCTTGGCGTAATACTCCAGATGAGGTATGAAAGGAAGGGACTCAGATAAAAACAAAGCGGACGCACACACCCGCACTCACTCACTCACTCACTCACTCACTCACTCACTCACTCACTCTCTCTCTCTCTCTCTCTCTCTCTCTCTCTCTCTCTCTCTATATATATATATATATATATATATATATATATATATATATATATATATATATATATATATATATATTTCTAACGCGTACATGCGTTGAAACTATATTCAGACGAAAGTTACTTGCAGAGTCTCATTGGGGCCTGCGTCCCGCAGGAATGAAGCGCTAAAAGCGTGCAAGTCGAAACCGACTCCAGTGCATCGGCCGCGTTTGCATTTCTCTGGCACCGCACCCGTGCAAATGGCGGTGATGCGCTACCAAAGGCGAATCGCATTATTATTGCGTAAGGAGAGTATACATAATACAGTACACAATAATACAAAATAACAAATAATACAAAAGCGAAGGCCAGAGTCTGCTCTCCACCACTCATAGACGAAACGCGCTCACTCGCGCGATATAACAGAGGTTCCGGCTTGTTGTCGGACCAATGGGGAGACGCCATGCGTGTACGCTGTCGCACAGTGCTGACTGCCATAGCCGCGTTTACCTGAATGCGACAGTGTAGCGTATACCGCACTTCTCAGTGCATCAGGGCAATACTGTGATAATTATGCGAGGTAATAATAGAAGGAACTAATTTGCCAAATCGATCGCCGACAAGAAAGTGATACGGCGCAGTCGTCGCAACGCCATTAGAGACTCGAAAATATCGAAAACTCTCCAAGCAGACTGAGGGTCCGTTTCTTTTTCACCAACTTTATGAACCGCGAACACGTGTCGACATTTGTTGAAGTCGTATGGCTCATTTATTTTTGCCTCTACCGTCTTCTTTCTAATCTTATATTCTTGTTGAATAGTGTTCACTTAAAGTAAATACGAACCGCAAAATTATACTAGCATACCTACTCTCTGTTAGAATGCATATTTTCGAAACAAACTAACAGGGGCCAATCAATATGTGGGCGCGAGCATTCCCACCATGCTATACTGTTGAGTTACGGAACATTCGGAATGCCGCTTTTCAAATATAAGAAACCTCGCGGGGTTGACCTAACTCCGACAAAGTGGGGGTGAGAGTGGCGACTGCTAGTAATTCTGCGAAAGAGGCCAACAGCACTGAGCTTAGCCTCGCGTATGAATATGGTGTCGAGTGAGCGGAAATGCTCGCCGAGCGGAGAAATTGTGAGGTAAAAGCTTTCCAAAGCTGCTCATGGTGCATACCTCATCTTCCTGCGTTATTGGGCGAGCGGCGTTTAACAGACGCACTTTCGCTCAGGATCATTTACATCTCTACATTTCGATGTGGTTTCCTCAAACAGTGCACACTTTGGCATAGCATGTTTTGCACCTGAAACCTCCCGATGAACAACTGCTTTCACAGGAAGGATATTCGCTTCATCGTGGCTTTGAAGTGCGGGAACAAGGAGGGGAAAAAAAGCATTACGAGATGTTCGCGTAGATTTATTCGGGGGAAACACATACGTCAAAATAGACTCGACGTTGGGGACACAACCTAAACTCAAGAAATTAGGTTTGTAGCCTGACTTCGGCCATAAAAATGAGGTTGAGAGAAGGTGGACGCGAGGTCTCTGGCAGCCGTTGAAAGTTAAGCTGATGTCTCCTGAAGTCACCTCGAGCTATGTTATAAGGACGAGTTATGTCGTGAAATCTTATTTGAGATTTGAAGTAGAACCCTGTGGAATTGGCGATGGGTAAAGTCAAAACAAAATACACTATACTGATGGGCGACTTCAATGCCAGGGTAGGCAAGAAGCAGGCTGGAGACAAGTCAGTGGGGGAATATGGCATAGGCTCTAGGAATAGCAGAGGAGAATTATTAGTAGAGTTTGCAGAACAGAATAATATGCGGATAATGAACACCTTTTTCCGCAAGCGCGTTAGTCGAAAGTGGACGTGGAGGAGCCCGAATGGTGAGACTAGAAATGAAATCGACTTCATACTCTGCGCGAACCCTGGCATCATACAAGATGTAGACGTGCTCGGCAAGGTACGCTGCAGTGACCATAGGATGGTAAGAACTCGAATTAGCCTAGACTTGAGGAGGGAACGGAAGAAACCGGTACACAAGAAGCCAATCAATGAGTTAGCGGTAAGAGGGAAACTACAGGAATTCCGGATCAAGCTACAGAACAGGTATTCGGCTTTAACTCAGGAAGAGCACCTTAGTGTTGAAGCAATGAACGACTATCTCATGGGCATCATTAAGGAGTGCGCAATAGAAGTCGGTGGTAACGCCGTTAGACAGGAAACCAGTAAGCTATCGCAGGAGACGAAAGATCTGATCAAGAAACGCCAATGTATGAAAGCCTCTAACCCTACAGCTAGAATAGAACTGGCAGAACTTTCTAAGTTAATCAACAAGCGTAAGACAGCGGACATCAGGAACTATAATATGGATAGAATTGAACAGGCTCTCAGGAACGGAGGAAGCCTAAAAACAGTGAAGAAGAAACTAGGAATAGGCAAGAATCAGATGTGTGCGTTAAGAGACAAAGCCGGCAATATCGTTACTAATATGGATGAGATAGTTCAAGTGGCTGAGGAGTTCTATAGAGATTTATACAGTACCAGTGGCACCCACGACGATAGTGGAAGAGAGAATAGCCTAGAGGAATTCGAAATACCACAGGTAACGCCAGAAGAAGTAAAGAAAGCCTTAGGAGCTATGCAAAGGGGGAAGGCAGCTGGGGAGGATCAGGTAACAGCAGATTTGTTGAAGGATGGTGGTCAGATTGTTCTAGAGAAACTGGCCACCCTGTATACGCAATGCCTCATAACCTCGAGCGTACCGGAATCTTGGAAGAACGCTAACATAATCCTAATCGATAAGAAAGGGGACGCCAAAGACTTGAAAAATTATAGACCGATCAGCTTACTGTCCGTTGCCTACAAAGTATTTACTAAGGTAATCGCAAATAGAATCAGGAACACCTTAGACTTCTGTCAACCAAAGGACCAGGCAGGATTCCGGAAAGGCTACTCAACAATAGACCATATTCACACTATCAATCAAGTGATAGAGAAATGTGCTGAATATAACCAAGCCTTATATATAGCTTTCATTGATTACGAGAAAGCGTTTGATTCAGTCGAAACCTCAGCAGTCATGGAGGCATTACGCAATCAGGGTGTAGATGAGCCATATGTAAAGATACTGGAAGATATCTATAGCGGCTCCACAGCCACCGTAGTCCTCCACAAAGAAAGCAACAAAATCCCTATAAAGAAAGGCGTCAGACAGGGAGATACGATATCTCCAATGCTATTCACAGCATGTTTACAGGAGGTATTCAGAGGCCTGGAGTGGGAAGAATTGGGGATAAAAGTTGATGGAGAATACCTTAGCAACTTGCGATTCGCTGATGATATTGCCTTGCTTAGTAACTCAGGAGACCAATTGCAATGCATGCTCACTGACCTGGAGAGGCAAAGCAGAAGGGTGGGTCTGAAAATTAATCTGCAGAAAACTAAAGTAATGTTTAACAGTCTCGGAAGAGAACAGCAGTTTACGATAGGTAGCGAAGCACTGGAAGTGGTAAGGGAATACATCTACTTAGGGCAGGTAGTGACCACGGATCCGGATCATGAGACTGAAATAACCAGAAGAATAAGAATGGGCTGGGGTGCGTTTGGCAGGCATTCTCAAATAATGAACAGCAGGTTGCCACTATCCCTCAAAAGGAAAGTGTATAACAGCTGTGTGTTACCAGTACTCACATATGGGGCAGAAACCTGGAGGCTTACGAAAAGGGTTCTGCTGAAATTGAGGACGACGCAACGAGCTATGGAAAGAAGAATGATGGGTGTGACGTTAAGGGATAAGAAAAGAGCAGATTGGGTGAGGCAACAAACGCGGGTAAACGACATCTTAGTTGAAATAAAGAAAAAGAAATGGGCATGGGCCGGACATGTAATGAGGAGGGAAGATAACCGATGGTCACTAAGGGTTACGGACTGGATTCCAAGGGAAGGGATGCGTAGCAGGGGGCGGCAGAAAGTTAGGTGGGCGGATGACATTAAGACGTTTGCAGGGACAACATGGCCACAATTAGTACATGACCGGGGTAGTTGGAGAAGTATGGGAGAGGCCTTTGCCCTGCAGTGGGCGTAACTAGGCTGCTGCTGCTGCTGATGATGATGATGATGATGATGATGATGATGATGATGATGATGATGTCGTGAAATCTTATTTGAGATTTGAAGTAGAACCCTGTGAGGTCGTTTTGCTCAAGAGTTCCGCGCGACAGTGAAGTTCTGATGGACGGTGGCAGACAGTGCGCCTGCTATAGCAGGGGCTCCAAAGGTTCTTTCAAATGCCAAATAGTGCCGCATATTCTTGTGTCGAAGTCCTTTGTCGTTGTCTTTCATTTTTTGGTGGGCCGAGCAAGTTATGCACCCCTCTTTTTTTTTTTCAGACGGAAACGACAAAGTTCATACTGCAGTACCTTTGCACCGTCACCACAAACGTGTCCACGTGGATCGAACAGCAGATCCTGGAGGCCAACACCATCCTCGAAGCATTCGGTGAGTGAGTAGGTGACGCCGCGCTGCCTTCAAGAAGACACGCGTTCCTCCACAATGCTGTCACATTCATCTTCGCGCAAGTTGCCTGAGAAATATGAAAATTCTGGAAACAGTTCTTGGCTGCCTCTGCGCGTCGGCTGTTTGTTGGATAGGTGGACGAGAATGAGATTCAGTAGACATCGAAAACAATCGCAGTGCGCATTAACTCGAACACCAAGAATCAACTCCCTTCTGACGGGCGAAGCACTTTCCGTTGTCGCTGCGGGGTGGTACCGCCAATCCTTTCATTGTCCTTTGGTCAGAGGTGCGAAACATTTCTAGCTTCTCCATTTGTATTACTACTTGTTGCTCGACTAGTTGGTTCACATTTCTTGCCATGGACAATACGCGAAAACACGTGAGGAAACGCGACCGGATGGTCTTTGCTGTCCGGTCGTTTCCTTACTTGTTTCCGAGTCTTTCCACCGCAAGAATGATCCACTTGCATCTACCGCGGCATATCTGTTTCTTATCTTAGAACTGCAGATAAGTTTCCTAGAGCATGTAGCTGGCCAGCGGCTCTTTTTTTTAACGCTTACCGCCGTCTGGAGAGGTTAGGAGTGCCACAGGCTGTGTGGTTCGCCTGATCTGTCTTCGGAAGCATGCAGCACTTACGAAAAGGCCCTAGTTACTTAAATCTAATCACCTCGGAACGCGAGAGATTTATCTGCACGCTGCATGAAGAACATCCGCCGGGTCACAAGAACTGATCCGGAAGAATCCACGTCCTCTCTCGTATAGCCTCGAGTTTCCTCCAGGGCGTTAAGCCTTTGCGAACGTGTCTGTCTCGACCACCCCGCAGGCAACGCCAAGACGGTCCGCAACGACAACTCGAGCCGGTTCGGCAAGTTCATCCAGGTGTGCTTCGACGGCCGCTTCCAGATCAAGGGCTGCATGATCCAGGACTACCTGCTGGAGCAGTCGCGCATCACGTTCCAGTCGAGCGGCGAGCGCAACTACCACATCTTCTACCAGCTGGTGGCTGCCGCCCGGAGGAGCGCCGAGCTCCGCGACCAGTTCGCCATCGGCCCCGTCGAGCGGTACACCTACCTCAGCCAGAGCGGCTGCCTCTCCATCGACGGCGTCGACGACGCCCTGATGTTCGACTCGCTCAGGCTCGCCATCTCCGTGCTCAACATACCGCAGGTATGCGTGTGCGCACTCTTGAAAAAAAGTTTACACCCCTTGGCGCGTATATTTGCCACACAACTATAATCGTCATCTGCCTTGCTTGCGCTTCGATCCTTTCTTGAAAGAAATGGCGCCACCGTCTGGAAGACGTTGAAGTAACGAGCGTGGCCTCTTGCTCGATTGTATCTATTCGTACCATGTGTTGTGCCCTCCTCAAGCACCTTACACTGCGAATTTCAGCCCCGTCCGGCTTCTGCTGCCTAATTTCGTGCTGCATACCCCGACTACCACGCATTAAGCTGGAGTGGACGTTACACAATAAGCATTAGCGTAAGCAATAAGCATAAGCAATAAGCATGCAATGTTACGACACGATGACAAAGTGAACGTAACAGCAGGAAAGAAACCAAGTTGTATATTATAGGCGATCCGCGCATCGTCGTATAATCAATAAACCAGTACAAAAAAAAAGTGCTTGCGGCCAAGTCCTCAACGCATTTATGTATGTATTTATATATGACAACTGCGGGGCGTTCTACACTTTGTGCATGGTAAATGATTCCAGCGACAGACTGTCCCAGGGAGGAACGACTCGTTGAACATGTTAGTGGAATTTATGGAAGTCGGCAACGGTTTCAGAGTGATGTGACTGCATAATATGACGCTAAGAGGCCTTCCGTGACCTACATAGATCTGCTTTTATTTGTACTATACTGTACTGTACTGTACTGCACTATACTGCACAATACTGTTCTGTGCTGTACTGCACTGTACTCGTCAGAGTCGGTGGGAGTCGGTGCCTTCGCCGCAAGCGCGCCGGTGGCTTCAACCCGTACGAGAATAAGCCAGCATCGAGACCGCCCTAACTCCCCCCCCCCCCTCATTTTAAAAATTTTTCTCATCGCAGGAAATGGTGGACGGCATCTTCAGCGTGCTGAGCGCCATCCTGTGGCTGGGCAACCTGCAGTTCGCCGACTGCGAGGAGGAACGCAGCTCGCTCACCCCCGGCGACGAGGAGATCCTGATGACGGTGGCCACCCTGCTCGGGTTCCAGCCGGAGGAGCTCACCTACGTCGCGCTGCACCGGCAGATCATCGTGCGCGGCAACGTGACCGAGATACCGCTCAAGTACCACGAGGTGTGCGCGCCTTACGGCACTCGGTCGCCTGCGTACGGTCGATGTCGAAAGTCTGCAGGGACCGCGGAGAAGAAAGGGGGTTAACCGAGGGGCCCGGTTTTTTATTAATCATATCATGAGGAGCCAACAAAGACACCAAGGAAAACATAGAGGATTTTACTCGTACTTACCAATTGAATTAAAGAAGTGATAAATTAATGGCAATGGAAGTGGATGAAAAAGCAACTTGCCGCAGGTGGGGAACGATTACACGTCTACGCATTACGCATCGAGAGCATCGCACGCGTAATGCGAAGACGTGGGATCGTTCCCCACCTGCGGCAAGTTGCTTTTTCATCCGTTTTCATTGCCATTAATTTATCACTTCTTTAATTCAATTGGTAAGTACGAGTAAAATCCTCTATGTTTTCCTTGGTGTCTTTGTTGGCTCCTCATGATACAGGGACCACAGCAGCATACAGGAATTTTTTTTGTTCTAGCACGGCCATGCGACATGGAATTGGGTCGACGCATTGCATTGGTTGAACAGGCGCACGCATAGGCTGTGCCACTTGATTTCAGCCTGAGCTCCTATACTGCGAATAGAAGTAGTTTAATGACTGGAAAATGTAGAGAGGCTGCGAATAATTTTACTTTTTTACAGCGAAGCTGTTAGCCTCTAGTTGGTCGAGACTTTTCTGTCTGTGCTTCCCCCCCTCCCCCCCTCCCCCTATACAGACCTCGAACGGCAGCTGCAAAAGGGGTTTGCGTTTGAGTGTCCGCGCTACAGAATTATGTTTTCTTGTGTATTCAAATTACAGTCTGGTGCTATCGTATATTCAGGTTGTGTGCAAGCCGTGCTTTAAGAATCTTCGGACGCATTTTGCTTTGAGAAATTCAATTAGCTCAATAACGCACTTGCGCTTGGCGGAGGGCCTACAGCAATGAGGACGTATGCTGCACTTCCGCACACGTGCGTGAGAGCGCGACGTACAAGTCGCTTGTGGTGGTGGTGCTTGTGTAACGTTTTGTAACGTCGGCAACAGCTTCGCTGTGCATCCACTTTCGCAGGGTGAAATGGAGGAGGAATGTTTTGCAGAACCCGTGATCCTCAGACTTTTGTTGTGCGAGTGGATGTTTTATGCATAAAGATGAACGCGAGAACCTCTTGGGGGTAGTTGCATGTGACTGCCGTCAGTGCGCTCTTAGACGCGCATAATTGGCGACAGCCGGTGACCGCAAATATCTTCAGAGGGGCGGCCGTGGCAATCGCCAGGGCATCCCGAATTTGGCATAACTAGCGCGCTAGTGTTTGTTACGCCTGTTCGTGTACGCGCAGAAGATGATCGCCGAGACCTTTTGGTGGGCGGTCGTGGTTGCAACAAACTTATTCTGAAATATGCGTAATTACACCAACTCAGAAATCTAATATCGAACAAAAAATACCAAAGTTATGACGGGACCTGTATTTCTGTGGTCCTTATTGCGTCGCAGTGGCTCACTGGCTGTGGCGCTCTGCATCTGAGCACGAAGTCGCGGGTTCGATACCCAGCCGCACTTCGGTGACGGCCAACGCAAGAACCCCTTGGTATTGCGCTTGCGATGCTGGTTAGTTAAAGAACTCCAGATGGTCAAAATTGATCTGGAGTCCTCCACTCCGCCATGTCGTCTTTGGTAGCTTCCGTGTTGCTTTGATAAGTTAAACCCCCGAAATCAATCAATCAATCAATCAGTCGACTAATCAATCGACTGATCCAAGGATCGATCTCTCTCTTCTGTGTTCTTTTCTGTGCTGCTGTAATTATTAACTATTACCTACTTGTTCGGTATGCCACTTAGAACGCGTAGGATATCTGTGCGCGAATTGTTGGTCTGCTTTCGCGCAGTTATGGACCATTACCAACTGCTTCAGTTTACCTTTCGAGAACGCGCGGAAAATATATATCCGCGAGTTGACCGGTTTGCTTCCCCGAAGAGAGCAGTGCCTGTTAACGCATGAGTGCTTAGTCAACTTGATCAAGCGAGTCTGGCGGCGTAGTTTTACAACCTTCAATTACGAGGAGCTGGTAGAACTTGACGGTGACTTACAGTGAAAAAAAAAAGGAGAAAAATACTCGGCATGCGGAATAAGTGGGTGACCCTCCTAGCGAAATAACTCATCCGCGAACCTCCCAAAGTGGACGCGTAATTTCGCCCATTTCTCGCCCAGCTCTATAAGACGCCGCGTCCCTTTATACATGGGAGGTCCCCTCTCGCACTGCACAATAGAGATCCTCGCCCCGCGTGTTATAAGGCGCGCATTCTCGTCCAGGCCCAACAAAACCGGCACGCCATGGCCAAGGCGTTGTACTCGAGGACGTTCGCCTGGATCGTGAACTACATCAACATGTGCACCAGCCCAGGAAGAGACAGCAACAGGTTTCTCGGCGTCCTCGACATCTTTGGCTTCGAGAACTTCGGGGTGAGTTTTCCGCTTAGTCGATATTTATTTATTTATTTATTTATTTATTTATTTATTTATTTATTTATTTATTTATTTCATGGAAGAGCGTGCCGCCCAGCTCGCCATTCACCGCCGCGCTCATCACGCGCGAACTGTGCATGCAAAGTGCGCGATTTACCTACACGTCAAATCTCTGATGAATGCAAGGTGTTGTCACACTTAAGTCCTATATTGAGGGAGAACAGAAGAGATTTTAGAAATTCTTTGTTTGCTCGAAGACATTACGCGCGGTAGTCCATTTTGTGGGGTCAGTATTTAGGTTATCGTCTCCCGCCGTGGTTGCTCAGTGGCTATGGTGTTGGGCTGCTGAGCACGAGGTCGCGGGATCGAATCCCGGCCACCGCGGCCGCATTTCGATGGGGGCAAAATGCGAAAACACCCGCGTACTTAGATTTAGGTGCACGTTAAGGAACCCCAGGTGGTCGAAACTTCCGGAGTCCTTCGCTACGACGTGCTTCATAATCAGAAAGTGGTAGTGGCACATAAAACCCCATAAAGAAATTTAGATTATCGATCCTGTGACCTGCCACTATATGTAGGCGCTGTAAAATCATACCAGTCGGTACTGCGAATGAATCTGCACGAGGCATATCACTGCGGTGGATGAGGCACTTGAAGAGTTCGTAATAAACCTTGAACTGTCTCCGTGCGACGAGGCTTGTGACCGTTTTCCTTTGTTCTCCTGTCCCGCGTTTTGTAATTCTCTAGGTGAACAGCTTCGAGCAGCTGTGCATCAACTACACGAACGAAAAGCTCCACAAGTTCTTCAATCACTACGTCTTCGCCCTGGAGCAAGAAATGGCAAGTGCACTTGTGGCACATGCGGGCCCTTTCCACTCTGGCGTTGGCGTCTTGCGACGAAAGCAGTGCTCTCATCTCTCCATTTTCTTTTCTGTTTGCAGTACCGCCAAGAGGACATCCAGTATTCTCACATCCATTTCACTGACAACACTGCCTGTCTAGAATTGATCGAAAAGGTGACGTGCGAACTGCTTTTCTTTTTGTATGCTTTAGGAAATTTGTGATGTTGTTTTCGTCGCCTCCATTGCAAGAAACAGATCAGCGTATTACATGACTTTGGATGCAAAATAAAGGCGGAAACGTAACGCCATCTTTTTTTACGCGTGCAAATCTGATTTGTCGCCTTTTTCTTTACAGCCTCCAAAGTGCATTCTGAAGCTCCTCGTAGAAGAATGTCGCATGCCTAAGGTAAAATTGGAATTGATTATTTTTTTTTCATTTTTGATTAGCCGATTTCCTGATTTTCACACCACGGTACCTTAAGAAGTCCGTCGCGAATAGCTATAGAGCACTGGTCTTACGCGCACGTTTTCGATATTTGTCATGTCAGCCCCTCTGCGGGATATTTATTGCGCCGCGTGTGACTTGGCTTTCCAAAACAGTTCGACGTCTTTGATGAGAGGGACACGGGCCACTTCTTAATTAGGCGGGGCACAGTGGGCAAATTTTAATAATCTAAGCATGACTTTTGGTGCTAGATGGGACATAGAAACACGCACACACACACACACGCATACAGTGCCTTGTGTGTGTGTTTCCTGTTGTATGCCCCATCTAGCGCCGAAAAACCATGAGGAAATCCTCTTCTCTTCAGTTAGTGAAATAGTTTCGTCCTCCCTAACTACCGCGAGGGCGCATGTTCAACAAATAAAGTGCACGGGCATTGTGTTTTCCGACGTCCAGACAATACACGTGGCGTTGTGTCAGCCTCAGGTCCTAGGGGAGTGTACTGTGTATTTGACGCGTCGTTGTTCGTTTCTCTCGCCCTCCCCCTTCCTCCCTCCCTCCTACACACACACACACACACGTAAACACGCAGGGCACGGACATCAGCTTCGTGAGCAAGCTCCACCAGGAGCTCGAAGGGCACGCGTACTACGTGCGCGGCGACGACCGTCGGCGCTGGGAGCAGGAGTTCGGCATCCGCCACTACGCGGGCACCGTCGTCTACACCACGCAGGGCTTCCTCGAGAAGAACAAGGACGCCCAGCAGGACCAGCTGTTCGAGCTCATGCGCAAGTCCACGAACGCCTTTGTCAAGGACCTCGTCAAGTTCCAGGTGCTCTCTATTTCCATAGTCACCGATGGCTTTTCTTTTTTTTGTTAGCTCTCGTCCCCGCATCTCCTCCCCCTCAGACAAGACCAACAGCACGCGTGTCACGTAAAACTCTTGCTTGTGCTAGTTGGTCCATGCTTGAATGAGTAAAGGCAAGGCGCGAATTAAGACCAGGACTGAAGAAGGACACAAACGACAGGACTGGCGCCGGTCCTGCTGTTTGTGTCCTTCTTCAGTCCTGGTCTTCGCGCCTTGCCTTTACTCCTTCAAACGTGTGTCACGTCGCGTGGTTTCTTTGTTGGTTTCTTTTTTTCCGCTTCACTTTCTTTTTACCCAACTTCTCCGAGTGTCATCTATTTCCTGTCTCCCTTGCGAGCGCACCGCGTAAGCGATACGTCGTCGTTCAACCTCTCTCTCTCTCTCCTGTGCTTTGGTGCCGTAGGACCTTCTGGAAGTGACACTGACGCGGCTGGCGGCCGGAGGCACTACGATGACCAAGACGATGAACAAGAGCAAGCCCACCGTCGCTGACGCCTTCCGCTACCAGCTGACGGCGCTCGTTGAACTTCTGCACTCGACTGTTCCATGGTACATGCACACTCCGATCGTCAGGCGCATTCGCGTTGTCGCATGTTCACCTAAGTTCCTCTTTAATTTGTGCCGTTCCTCGTACTGTGCCGTACTCTGCCTCGCGAGTACGCCAAGGTAACGGTAGGATCTACTGCACGGATGAGAATGTGCTTTCTCGTGCCAGTAGGCTGCGTCCAACTCGAGGCACGGAGAATGTTGCTGCATTCAATGACTGTCACGTGAATCGTATGAATATTATTAGCACTTCACCTTGGGTGGAAGTTCAGTGGGCAGGGGGTAATGATGCGATCAGATGCGCGTTGTAAGTGACCTGATTTTAGTGAATCATGGGTTTTGTGAAGTAAAGATCGATTTCGCGAACAGCTCGCACTCAGGCACATGGTTTTGTCTCGCTGCAGGTATGTTCGGTGTATCAAGCCGAACACTCAGAAAACGGCAAACAACTACGACGACGACCAAGTTTTGACGCAACTTCGGTACCTTGGCATGCTGGACATCATCCGCATCAGACAGCAGGTAACCTAATCGATGTCATCACTTGCGTGGTCAGAACTTGAATTGTGTTCCTTTAGTGAGCCAATAAAGCGCGTAACCACTAGTCTGATTACGAATCTATTAATATATGCCCAGAAAGCCAGGCAAACACCTGGAGGTACCTGAAGGCAACGGGCTTGAATGCCCGATTCAACATGGCACGTCAAGCCTTGTCAAGTGCACGTCATGAGTCTGAATCTCGTTCGTTCTTTTCCCTCCTCCATCCCTCTTCCCACCTGTATAGGCTCGCCAACAGGACAAAGCCTAATTAAGCTGTCTGCCTATATTCTTCCTTACTTACTTCCTTATCTCTCTTAATGCCTGTTGGACGAATTAAAGCGCCTTTCGAGAGATGTGCGTTTATTACTGCGCTACGCTCTTGTATGATATAGTAATGTCACGCTCACATTAGTGCGTCAACTTGTGGTAACTCGTTAAATAAGATCTGATTTTCCCCAGTAACGGCTCCGGCCGTGGAACTCTCGCCCAAACCTCGTCAGTTTCTTGGCGTACCTGTCCTCAGCACTGTGCGCCGCAATCTCCTGTCCGTATCCAGGGCTACCCCATCCACAGCACGATCGACGACTTCCTCCGGAGGTACCGGTGCCTGGTGAGGCATATGGGCACGCTACCGACGGATCACCTCAAGGCGTGTCGGTTCATCCTCGAGAAGCTCAACATGCCCAAGATGGAGTGGCAGATCGGAAAGACCAAGGTATACCGCCCCGCCTGCGTCAAAGCAGTCCACGTGTGGCGACCAACCCTTTGATCAGAATCAGAACGATATTATTAGAAGTTGGGTCCCATTACAAGTATTTAGTATACAGAAGGAGCTCCCATAAAGACTGTAGCGGGACCTCCTGTACAAGAACAGTTATGATAGCTAACATCTGAAAGCAACAGTAGCATATAATAAGGTAGTACACAAACAACAAGAAAAGAACGGTCACAGAAAAAAATACAGAATTGATTACAAATAATAACTAGGTTTAGCTTATCTCATAGTAGCAGGAAAAATTGTGTGGAAAGAAAATACCAACAGTTTATTTACAACAGCAAAAGAAAAAATAGAAAAAGAAAAAGCGCGGAAAAAAGAAGCGAACAACGATCTAACAAAGCCATCAACGGCATGTTGCATATGCCGTGACGAAAAGCGCCGGGCGTTTTTGTAAACTCGCAGTGACGCTTCGCATTAGCCTGAAAGCGTCAAATTCTGTCGAAATCGTTTAGCTTCCCATATACGTGCACCGTGCACAAAACAAACCTCGCGTTGGATGAGATGAACACTCGGTGAACGTGCTCGCGAAAGCGCTATTCTGTCGTCGGGAGCTTAGCGAAAGGTAGTTGGCGACTCAAGGGTGTCGGGTGGTAGCCAGTGGCAGTGCCGTCATCAATAAAATAAAAGCCCATTGTCTGTTTCCCAGCCACTGACTGATTTATTCTCCCGAATAAATGAAAAAAATAAAGTAATATCAGCATAGATCAGAGAAAAGTTGCAGGTGTAGCTGCTATTCTAACTGAAATTAACAGAAAGAAACGAGGTATGGCAAGTCACGTAATGCATGGAGCAGATAACCGGTCGTCTGCTCTAGTAACAGAATGGCTGTCAATGCAATACGTGTGCTGTCGATGACGGCAGTGGATTAGGTGTTGCGATGAGATTGTGAAATTACAGGTGTAGGATGGAGTATTCTTATTAAAAACAAGGGTTATTCTATACATGTCTGGTTGAGGTCTTTGTCCTGCAGTGGACATAAGCTAAGCCGATGACGATCAACGTGCATCATCATCAGCAGCAGCAGAGGGCGCTGTTTTTTCTCTAAGCTCGCCACTTATTGCTCCCATCCGTAGTCTGTTTGGAAAAGCGTAGCTCACTCAGGATAATACTGGAAGCGGGCTTGAGGCGTTGTGGCAAATGCGGCTGGTATCACTGGCCTGCTTTTTAGAGCGTATAAGACGCCACACCCTCTAGACATTCTGCTGTGTATACCGCAGCTGGCCAATGGCAACGACTGCAGCGATACCACAAGCATGCCACCAGGCGTGGTTCTGTCGTGGTTGCTTTGCGCTTGACATGTTTTTTTTTGGAAGCGACTGTGTGGGACTTTCTCAACATATCTGTCAAAATCTCGTTCCTTTGTGGCTACACCACAGTCCACAATGGGCCACAGCGCCAACCATCTTGTTCCGTTCCTCATGTTCCGTTCGACCAGAGTACCTTATGGTTGCTTTTCTTTTTGTTCTTTGTAATTCCCGGCAGGTGTTTCTCAGGACGTCCGTGTTTGACCCACTCGAGGACTCCAGGCGAAAACTCCTTCGCGAGATGGCCACAGTCGTGCAGAAGATCTGGCGGGGCTGGCGGCTACGGAGAGGTAAGCTGTGCGACGACGTGCACGCGTAGTGATTCCGAGTGCATGCACGGTTGCACTGTTTTGTACAAGGAAAGAAGAAAACAACAACGGAACTATACCGATTCAAAGTCTTAAAGTTCAACTTGGGGCCCTTACGCAAAATCAGGCAGTGCTTGCTAAAAGACATGTTTTTGCCGCAATTGAACACTCACAACAGGAAGACTTTTAGCAAGCACCAACTAGGCCAACAAGCAGTTCAGGCAGTGCTTCTTGGAACTAATGAGCAGACTTGTTTAGAAGTTTTCATTCCTAGTAGCCGTGGCGTTGCGTTGCTGACCACGAGGTCGCGGGATCGAATCCCGGCCACGGCGACCGCATTTCGATGGGAACGAAATTTTGACGAAAACGCATGTGTATACCTTGCTTTGGTTGCACGTCATAGAACCCCAGGTGGTCGAAATTAATCCCGTCCCTGCCCACTACGGCTTGCACCATAATCGCATCGTGGTTTTTGCCACCTAAAACCCCAGAATTTAATTTTTGAGTTTTCATTGAGTTTTTCTTTATTGAAATAAAAATAAAGAAAGAGACGTATAGTCACCTTACAATGGTGACGGCTACTCCTTTTCTCACAGCGTAAACAACAACATAAAAAGATATGTAGGAAAATGAAAAGAAACCACTTCATACGGTCAGAAATCCACAGCACAGTCCAATACGCCCATGAACATAACAGTGTAAAAGTCAAATGCAAGTTGCACGACTGAGTGTTTCAGTTGTCGAAAACCTTGGAGCCGTTTGTGGAACTTAAGGTGTCGTAACCTTAGAGCGAACTCGTAAGCACATCACCGTTTTGTTTTCTTTCCATCGCGTCTCTTTAGTACGTGCGTTCTCGCTGTCAAACATGATGCTTAGGAATAACACTTAAGCGCGTTTTTCGCAAAACGCCATAAGAAGCTCGCGTTTGCGTGCTGTATCGGCTTGGTGGATACAGCTGCCCCGGACCTTAGTGTGGAAGGATATGCAGATGCGTTCCGTTGTTTTTTCCCCGTATTGCAGCGTTCCTTCAACAAAGAGTCGCGGCCATCCGCATCCAACAGCACTTCAGGGGTCACCGCCAGATGATCCACTTCCTGCAGATGCGGCGAGCAGCCATAACCATCCAGGTGCGGGTTTCGTTTCGTTCGGTGGAACGCAAGAGGTGCATACTGCGACATCTTAACCCCACAAAACTTAACGTATCACTTTTTATATACGCTGAATTTAATGCTGTAAAACTTGGATTTAGCGTTGTAAACCTATTGTACAGCCCATACTAGCGTTTTTGATATTCTAGAGGGAGCGCTCAGCTGTGAATAGTTCACCAGATGAATTACTACTTAAGTAATTAGCACACTCATTAACTTTTACTCAATTAGCGTTTCCTAGTTTTCTTCATACCAATATACTCTCCGTGGCCACAAATACGCGTGAGTTGTTTTGATTTCCCTTGACGTACGGAATGGTGTCCGCGGGCTTCGTGGGGTTAAACTGGCCGTTTCAGCGTTAAACGTCCAAATGTCATCCAGGTGCACAACATGCGACATTCGTAATTCAATCGTTTTTGTGGTTGTTCGTTTATTCTTCCGCAAACATATACACGTATGAAAATGAGGTCATGAAGAAAGTTGCGTTAAAAAGGCTTAAATAGACGTTAAAAAAAGCTATTGCTTTATGAAGCAATAGCCTTTTGCATTTCTGCAATCCTTGCCCAACCGCTCCGAAATGCTTTGGAGCAAGTAGTTTATTTTAGCCCCGTTGTTGTTAGAGCGTAGCAGAATTTTATGATGGGCTAGCTGGTGAACAGAGATGACAAAAGTTGCGTGAAAATTCGTAACTTTTTATTCTTCCGAATTTTCAGCGCTGTATACTTCCGTCATGCTTTGTTAGAGGTTGAAAAAACTTCTCCTTTGCCATGCGCTGCCGCTCCTCTTCCGGTTTCGCGCGACCCGCGCTAGAACAAGTTTTTGCCGATCCTGACCCTACCATTGTAACACGTGACCGACTGCTGGAACAGTGGCGTCCTCTAAAACGACTCCCGATTTTGGCGTCACTGGGTGGGTGGGTTTCGAAAATAAAGAGTTTTAGCTTAGGGGACGCAAACGGTTAGCGTACGGAAGAACTAGGGGCGACGGTACTGCTCATGCACAGACTCTGACGTCAGGGTCTGCGCATGCGCAGTACCGTTGCCCCTATTTCTTGCGTAAGCAAGCCGCTTGCGTCCCCTAACCTAAAACTCTCTAATATGTACTCTAAGGAAAGTTTGCGCCCTTTGGGGGTTATGTTTGTCCCCGAGCAATGATCGTCGTCGTCTGTCTTACGTGTTGACGCTGCGCATCCGGTACTTCCAGGCCACCGTGAACGACATTGCGCATTGTCAGCGTGACGCGGCATTCTTGACGGGAATGTATAGCGAGCGCAGAGTTTTTCAAGGAAAGAAACGCAAGTAAGGCGCAGCTGATGGTCATTATTTGTGCTGGTGTAAACTTACACCAAATGGTGTGTACTTGTTTTTAGAGCGTGAGACTCGTGTTTTTAACGTCGCTTATCATGGTGTCGGGATCCAATTAAGAACGCGTCAGCTTTTGTCAAAACGTGGATGCCTTGAACGGCCGTGCGTGAACAATCGATCGCGGTGTCCAGGAATCTGTGGATGCGGCACGCGACTTCTTTGGCAGCATTAATTATACCTGATAAGTGACTCGATTGCGTCACATCTAACTGTGGGGATGTTTATCTTCATATAAATTAAGAGGAGACGTTCGGGCGAAGCAATTCCCGGCATGCCCGTGCAACACTACAGATCCCATTGATCGCAGTGACTTGCCGCGGATATCCTGTGGACATTCCCTGCCAGGACGTAGGTGTCTCGGAGGTGTGCTTGAAGACGTCCTGCGGACGTCGTTCAAAGAATAGTTTGGCCGCACTTTGCGTGTCCTGCGGACATCCGTTGCGTGCGCGCGAGGGGACATCGTGGATATAGAGACAAGCTGCGCATACATTGCGTGGACATTGCAGGGGCTTTTGCGCAGCGTTTGTTATAATGAGCGTTTCGTTTGCACCAGACGTCGCGTGACAGATGCAACGGGCAGAACGTTCCAAGATCACCAAGATCAGCGACATGTGCGCGAACACGAGAGAACGCACGCTGAACTGCCTGTGTAAAATCCTCATTTTTACAGGCCTTGCGCCAAGTGCAAGAGGCACATGTTGAACTAGCTGAGGTTTTCAGAGTAAAAGACGTGAGAAAATGCGCGAGCACGATGTACCAGGGCTGTAACCAGGAACAGGGTTAGGGGTTCCTGACGCCCCCCGGAATTGCAGCTGCGCGGCGATAAACTGCCAAGCACAACTTGCGTATGTACGTAATTATATTACGTTACGATGCATCATGTGTCTATGTGATTACACATCGGCGATGGGCTTGATCCACGCGTAAAAGTAAGGGAATATTTCGAAGTGTTCGCAGCTGTGCCCGCAATTATACCCCTCCCGAAAATAATCCCTGGTATAGGGCCACTGCAATGTATACGTGAGGTGCATGCATGACGGCTTCGGCTTGTAAACCGAACGCAGAAAACGTAATTCTTTCGGGAGGAAAACTGAAATGCACGAAGCCTCTGAGAGGACACCTATATTCACACGTGGGCCGAAAAATCGTTCCATATACAATATTCCTGCGACGCCTCGAGATATATATATATATATATATATATATATATATATATATATATATATATATATATATATATATATATATATGCGATATCCGAACTTAAACTTCTCGGATACCCAATTTCTTTTCCAGAACACTGCGCGAATATTGGGAAGACGATCTGCAGGTGTCTCAACGGGGGAAGTGTTTTCACTGGGGTCTCTGCTGTAAGCAAACATCACCCGACTCCTTCTAATTACTGCGATTTTTAACCCTTTCGTCGTGCGCTGCAGAGAAGTTGCGCTTGCACCTATCGTTCTTTTTTTTTAATTCGCTAGGATTGACACGCGGAATAACGTCCATATCAAACTAAACATAAGAATGCAGGTCCGTTTCGTAGAGATACTGAAGCAGCGACTTATGAAATGTGTCGTCCATAATCCATTGTTCGTATAGTCCTCGGCTTGATCATGTATGCATTGTTCAATCCGCACCCTTCGATTTGATTTATTTATTTCCTGAGATGGTCTCTTGTCGAGAAATTACTCGAAGGGGTGGGTGGTTAATGACAAACAAAGATACTACAAGTTACTGTGAGATGATTTCGATGAGCCGCTTGAATGCAAGTGGGTTGATGATAGTGGCAACTTCGCTGGGCGGGCCATTCCAGGCTCGTGTTGTGCTCGAAAAAAAAAACGATTGTTGAAAAGTCATGTAATGGGCTTGTGGAGGATATACAAGAGAGTTTTAGATTAGAGGACGCAAGCGGCTTCCGTACGCAGAAACTAGGGGCCATGGTAGTGCGCATGCGCGGACCCCCTACGTCGGTGTCTGCGCATGCGCAGTACCGCCGCCCCTCGTTCTTGCGTACGCAAGCCGCTTCCGTCCCTTAACCTGAAGCTCTCCACTGTGTTAGAGTGACTGGTGTTAGGGCAACTGTCGAATTGAGAGCCCGCCCGGGGGGTTCCTTCGTCGACGACGACGCAGGCCTACGTGCGGGGCATGTTTGCCCGCGAGGTGGCGGCGGCGCTTCGCGAGATGCGTCGAGTCGAGGCCGAGATACGGCGCCGCGAGGAGCAGGAGCTCGAGCGGCGGCGCATCGAGGCCGAGCGCGCCGAGGCGCAGCTCGCCGAGGACGAGGCCCAGCTGGCCTCCGCCGAGGACATGATGCGGTGAGCGCCGCTTTTTCCTTTTTTCTTTTTTCCTTGAGAGCTTGGGTGTTGTGTACCACGCGGGGGTATTGTCGTTCCGTATATATATATATATATATATATATATATATATATATATATATATATATATATATATATATGCTACTAATCTACTATGTAGTTCCATTATAAGTGAGGAAAACAAAATTTTTGCAAATATTTCCCGCTTACGTAAATGTTGCACTGGTGTAGGTCGCCCGTGTCGGTATACTGTAACTTGGAAAGAAACATTGTCAGCGCCACTGTACGAGGACGGAAGTGAGACGTTGGCAACGCAATGCGCAAACACAATGCGAACGCGAACCTAACCTAACCTTACCTTACCTAAGCTACCCCAACCTGAGCTAACCTAACCTAACCTAACCTAACCTGAGCTAACCTTACCTAGCGTAACCTAAATGGAACAGTGTTCCAGATAAAAGCGCAAAACATATGAAACGGTGTTCTATACGTTGAGTTTTTTTTTTTAACTTGTTAAATGCACGTGACAATAAACATCTGAAACTCTGCTCCAGTGACGTAGCCACCGGTATCTAGAACAAGTTCCACGTACCTCTAACTTTTTATCCGGAACATCGTTTCGCACATTTCCATCTGGTAAGCACGTTTACCTATGGGGGACGATGTTCTGCGAGGAGAGCAAGTTCGAAATTCTCGCGCTAATAAATCGTAAAGCTCACACTCACGCCGACTAACCAATAATCGATTACCTACAAGGCTACAACTTCACTTACCCCGCCGTGTCAAGAAGGCGGCACGACCCACTGTCACGGTCACATTTCTTGTTACGAGCCTCGAATCAATTCAGTCGTCGGACATAGCGCTAGGACCTATAGTGTAAACTCGTGCGAAGGTGCCCCTGTGCAACTCGTTACGTGTGCAATCAACAGAATGTTCTTACCAGCTTCCTGTATGTTATCTCTTTGCCTATAGTGTTCAAACGAGGCAGGAATACGGGTAAGTCGGCGGGTGCTTGCTCGACATAGCACGTGTCTGCATGCGCACATAGATCCCATGCCCACGGCGTAGTTTGCTTGCTGCACCCACACGCACGTAGCAGTGCACACCCTGCCACCTGCTCCTCGCTTACATGTGTGAACATCTTGCAGCGAAGTTGCATACGGGAGTCCCATAGAGTTTCCAACAATAATCACTAGAGGGAACTCTGGCGCTGCGATCGTTCAGCTACCGTGCGGAGGATGGCTGGTGCGTGAATTTGTCTTGTCTTCGTTCTTGTGGCTTCAGACGTGCTTGTGGCTCTGCGAACGCGCATAATCGCTGCTAATTGCAGTGTTTCCGCTTGTCCGTGAGTGCGTGGTGTAATTGTTTCAATATCGGGCTTCTCTGCTAGAGGCCCTGTGTTCGAATCCTTCTTTCGGACAATTTTAATTATGTTTATCTAATTATTTATAACGCAGTATGTACCTTCTTGCAAACGATCAGTTTTCTAACTTACGAAGCCGTTTCAAGCCAGAAGGAGGAAGTTTAGCCGAAGCCATGTGCTAAGCATCGTTCCCATGCTGGCTTGGGAATCGAAGTGGCATGGTTTACGCGTTCGAACTAACCGAGTTTTACTTTCAATGTGCCGTTCCTCGCCGGGACATTCCAGTGCCCTCGAATTAAGCAGAAATTCAAATTAACGGAAGTCGACCGTAATGCTGAAGGCTGGGCTACATTGCTACTGGCGTCATGAATCAAACGCCTCTTGTGGACCTGCCCTGGCTTTAATCAGATGCGGCGACGCAACCTGCAAACAGTGGGCCCTCATCCCACGAGACCACCTGACTACTGTTCTTGAGCCCAACCACCGAGTCCCATATTGATGTATATCGCCGAAACCAACCTGAATTTGTATATGCAGTCATTTTCCAACCAACTAGCCCACCAGTGTCTCCTCATCCGGGACTTAACTTTGCTTCGCTTCGCTTCCCTCAAAACCTTACTGACAGCATGCTGTGCCCTGTAGCCTTCGTTGTGGTTCCCGAAACACCGTTCCCTTCCTGCAGCCGTCTCATTGTCTCCACGTTGCCTCGCCACGTTTGTTTCCGTGGATGTGGGAAGAACTGGAATGGAGCGTAACGCAACGCAATCGAAGCCGAAAATAGTCGGCCCAACACGTGATTGTGTCGCAGCACGTTTTAGCGTCTTCCACCGCCAGCGCACGCGCTCCTCGCGGAAAGGCAACGTGCGCGACAGCTGCACGTAGCTGCCGCACCCGTTGTGTCTTTTCTGACGTTGCACAGAAGATAATAAATGTATACGTTGCAATATAAACGACTAATGTTGCGCTCGCACATCAGGTGAAAATGTGCACACAGCTGTTGGCAAGGCTGCCGGCCCGCGTGCGCGTCGAGTGAAACATGCCGTGAACCACAACAGACTAGGCCGAGTCCGCAGAGCGCGGGGTCACGTGTTGGGCCGACTTTTTAAAGAGAAAGTGTGAAGGCGATGGGGGCTTCACGGAGAGCCGGCTTGCCTTCCCTCCTAGCATGGGAGAAGGAGCTAAACTAGGAGGATGCATCGCTTCACGCTGCCAGCATTGGCAGGCCAACTCTCTGTGAAGTCATTCCCCTCGCCTTATCACTCGAAAAGTTGGCCCAACACGTAACCCGTGAGGCACCGGTAGTTTTTTTTAATGGATTCTTACGTGTCTGGCATGGGAGCACTAAAACCTACCGCTCGCCCTGACGTGACGACCACGTGTTGGGCCGACCCCTCTGGCTCCAGTCGCGTTGCGCAAATGCTTGCTCGTGGTCGTTACCGTCCTCCGCGTCTCCTCGTCCGTTTCCTTCCCCCGTGCCCGTTTCGTTCGAAACTTGAGCTGAGGCGAACGTGTCACGTGGTTCGGCGCTGCAGCGCCGCCAAGGAGGAGCTGGCGGCCATCTCCAACCTGGTGGAGAAGAACGTGCTGCGGCGCGGCGGCGGCCCGGACTCGTCCTCGCAGCACCAGCAGTCCGAGTGCGTCGACCTGGACGAGATGTTCTCGTTCCTCAGCGAGGTGCACGACCCGCACGCGCAGGCGCAGGAGTACGTCAGCGGCATCACGCACGAGGTCGACATCATGCTCCAGGAGGCCGAGGCACACGAGGTACGCACACATACGCTCCACTATCGGGCCGCTATACACGCTATAGAGAGGAGGACCACACCCCCATATATGATGAAGGGGTACGGACACATCTTTCCGTCCCCCTTTCCCTTTCCCCAGTGTAGGGTAGCAAACCGGGCTCAGCCCTGGTTAACCTCCCTACCTTTCATTTATCATTTGCTCTCTCTCTCTCTCTCTCTGACAAATATTTGACGAGTTGTCGAAACTCTACTACACGCCGGTATCGCAAGTCGAAGGATCGCATTTAGCAAGCATGCAGGTTGAGAAACACTTCCAGGATGCCATAGTTTGGTACTAAAGTTGGTCTCTAAATGTCGATCTCCCGGCGTCATCGACATCACCGTGCCGTCATGACGCAGGGCAAAATTTTGCTGACGTTGCGTAGAGAGAAGGCGAAAACAGCCGTGTACTTAGATTTAAGCGCACGTTAAAGAACCCCATGGGTGGTCGGAATTTCCGGAGTCGCCCACTACGACGTGCCTCATAATCGGAAAGTGGTTTTGGCACGTAAAACCCCTTAATTTAATTTTTTATTTTATATTAAGGCCTGTTCGCTGGCTTCCACCGACCTGTCGGCCTCTACCGGGGACCTGCAGCACCAGGGCGACGTGGCCGTCACTCCCAGCCCCGTCGTGTCCCCCTCGCCGCCTCCTCCGCCGTCGCCCAGTTTCCTCCAGGAGCGCAGACCTGCCAGCCTGCCGCAGTCTCCGAGCACGCCCAGGGAACTCAACGGTCCCTGCACGATGGTTCCTCCGGAGGTCAGTGACCTCGGTCCCAACGACCGGAATGGTTTGGCGAGGTTACGCGCTCAAGCCGCACTCTGCGTGAAGAACTGAACGACACGACATTAAGAGGAAGCTTTAGCTCGGGTCCAACTCCGACGCCGCCTATTCAAATACACGTAAAACGCAAAAACGTTTTTCTGAGATAACCTCTGGACCGAGTGTAATGAAATGCGTTGCATTTGAGAGAGAAAGTTAAATTAGTTAAAGTTAAAGTTAAAAGTTAAAGTTAAGGAAAGAAAGACTGTTGGAAGCGGAATTTCGATTTAGATCTTAAATTTTGTTACAAGGAGTTTAAAAAATTTCAAAAGTTTGAAAAAAAAATAGGGGCACGAAGTTTACAAATTAATAGCTCTGCATCAAGAACAGATATTGCGGTTCTGTAAACGGCACCCATGAGATCTTTCAAAACGGACAAATTCAATATCTCAATTTGTATCTTACGTGAATTCGTTACGTTGTGTACAAGGGTTCTGAAAAAGATGCATTTCCATATTGCTAAATTTTTTCAGATTCATGAGCAACATATCGATTTTGTCCGCTTTAGATGTACTATTAGATGCAATTGACAGAATTATATTATCATTTTTTTGCTGAATTACAGAGTTGTAAACTTGATAGTTTCGTCTTATGAAAATTTTCTTACTTTTACCTTCTTTAAATAAAAAAAACGAGGACCTAAATTGAAAATTCGAAATCAACAGTCACTATACTTTAAGTGTGTCTTTTAGATGCAACAAACCTCGTCAGATTTGGTGCAGTGGTTGCCGAGAAAAGCTAATTCTCCTTTTTCATGTATTTAGATAGGAGCACCCGAGCTAAAGCTTCCTTTTAAAGTGGAAAGTTGGGCGAGTTGGCATATACATTCAGAATGGTAACAGCGTGAACAAAACGACGACGGAGTGAAATGACATAGGACGAGCTCTGACTCACAACTAAGTTTACTGAAACACACATCAGGAGTGTAAGCGATCTCGGCAGAAATTAATTTACCTCGATAGCTCGACACGGTAACAGATGCCCTGTATCCACGTGGCCCGGTTGTGCGTTCCTCGATTGACCATGTGATTGCCTGTGTCGCTTTTATTCCTTGATGTGTGTGTTTCAGCAAACTTAGTCTTGAGTGGGCGCTCGTCCCTTGTCCCTTTCACTCCGTCGTCGTTTTGCTCGCGCTGTTACCATTACGAATGAACGACACGATATCCTCGCGCTCGAGATGGACTGAAGCGGCGGCGGCCTGTAGCGAGCCATTCGCATTCCCTCTGGCAAATGCGCCAGCGCAACTTCTTCGCAACGCGATGATGCGATTTACAATGTGGTGGCAGTCACATTGCGGCGTGTAGGGAGACTGCTCGTTCGCTGGCATTCATCCTTGAAGAAACGCCAGCAAAGTTCGTCGAATTTTCAAACATATATTTTTTTATATGGATGGAATGTGACGGCAGCACCGCCGTATCGCCATGAAGTCACGCTCCGTAGTTTGTAGATTCCCGATAGTATGCATTCAGTTATATCTTACGGGAATGCCCGTCAAGACAGTGTGTGTACCCGACAGGGATATCTGACAGCACCTTGCGTTCCATTTCTAAGCAATGGTTTTTAGTGACGCGCTCGTATAGGTAATTCATACTTTCAATAAGCACATAAGTTGTGCGGAAACTAGCAAGTTGGAGGGAGTTTTCACGAAAGGGAAGATTGTCATCCACACGACAGTAGCATGAAGCTACAAGGGAAACTGGTTTCTCTGAAATTAAGCTTCGCATGCAGTTGAAGAAAAACTCGTCTTTGTCGGATCCGACCGAACCCCGAAACCAATGTCATTTCAGGACATTGGTAACGGGTATTCCTTCAATTGTGGAGCTGTATTTAAAAAGAAACGTAAGTGTTTCAATCAATCAATCAATCAATCAATCAATCAATCAATCAATCAATCAATCAATCAATCAATCAATCAATCAATCAATCAATGAACAAAGCAAGTTTTTCTCATTTGTAGCTTCGTCCTACATGCTTTCTGCTCGTACTTACCGGTGGATGACAATTTTTCCCTGTCGCACTCGTACATAGCAAGCGAAAACGCGCAAAGTAGCCTCCAGAGTACAAATAGTACGGCATTCGGCTTGGATGATTCCAACAGTACTCCTGCTTTCGTGAATGCCGCCGTTTGACCCGCACACGTACCTTGACGTTTTTTTTCCCCAACCTCAGTTGAAATTAAAAATAAGCGCAACGTGCTTGTCTTCCTTTTCAGGAGCCTCCTGTACGACTAAGACACCCGAACAATGAGAGGAGACGAATGACGAACCATGTGGATGCCGATGATACCGACAGAGACATCAGGTACGTTCCCCTCGTCCGTTAGTGCAGAAACAGACACGTAAAACACGTTTCGGCATGTAACAACCCCGGAATTCATTCCTTAATTCTGCAACGATTCGTTCTCTCGACAACATTTGGGTGGCGGTCTCCAAAATCCTTCCGCACAGGGCGCCAGACGACGCGCGATTTCAGCTTTTCAATTCAATTCAATTCAATTCACTCTTTAGGATAGGATAGGAATAACTTTAATAAAGTGCCGGCAAAGGACGATTATTTTCTCTTAGACAGAGAAGGAGACAGAACTAAAAGCTCGCAAGCTTGACAGAGGCCCTGCACCCTTTACCAACACTTGGCAGTACAGTAGAACAGGCAGAGATTTTCATTTTTCCAAATAAACACTGAAACAAGATAACATATATAACACGCATAACATGTCCAGGGAAAACACGCGAAGGCGGGATATGGAAACAGGCTGAAAGCAGGAGCCATCGTTTCGTCAAGTGGATTTGTCTTCTTCAAGGCGACATATGCTTTCTATATATATATGCATAAGCATACGCCGTCTTGAAGAAGACAAGTCCACTTGTCGAAACGATGGCTCCTGCTTTCACCTCGCTCTCGTTTTGCTCGTCGTATAACATGCGTGTCACGTGGTGCAACGCGACGGCCTCGAACTCTCCGCAGGCGGCGACAGCGCGTCGAGAAGCAGCTGATCGCCATGGAGGAAGCGGCGGCGGACGGCGACGAGGAGCACCACGACATGATCGAGTTCGCCGAGAGGCACTTCAACGCCCACCTGCGCGACTTCGGCGGCGGCCCGGTGATACGGACGCTGTCCCGCCGCCGCAAGTCGTCCGGCGAGATCCTGCCCAAGTACGAGATGGTCACCTACAGCCGGAGCAGCGCCATCCCGACGTCGCACCTGCACATCTACGACCCAGAGAACGTGGCCATCGCCTGTTCCATATTCAAGGTATGCGTGGGGCCTATTCCTTAATTCGCTGCTTGGCTGTGGTCCCAATGGCCCCGGTGCTTCGTGCAACGGGACCGAGGTTATGTGCAGCAGTATAACGCTACATATCGTCTTGCATCCAAACATTTGAGTGTTTCAGTGAGGCCGACGAAAGCACATCTACCTTCAGTGCCCGCTGTCGGATGCCCTAGTAACGACGACCGTAGGATGTACGCCGAATAAAATTTATCGGATGTGTTCTTAACGATCGAAAACGCGACGTCCCTTGTTTGTCGGCAGAGCTTTTTGTATTACCCGCTGTGGTTGCTCAGTGGCTATGGTGTTGGGCTGCTGAGCATGAGTTCGCGGGATCGAATCCCAACCACGGCGGCCGCATTTCGATGGGGGCGAAATGCGAAAACACCGGTGTGCTTAGATTTAGGTGCACGTTAAAGAATCCCAGGTGGTCGAAATTTCCGGAGTCTCCCCACTACGGCGTGCCTCATAACCAGAAGGTAGTTTTGGCACGTAAGACCCCATAATTTAATTTTTTTAACTTTCTGTATTGGGTCTTGGATATATGTTCAGATGTCATCTGAACGTCCACCGGATATCCGTTGTGCAGGATTTGGACGTTCGGATTTAATCCGGATTTCCGTCGGATATTCGCGGCCCATTGGGGAGTGTGACTTTTCAACCTGTCGGTGAGCAATTAAAGTTTGAGGACTACCGGAGTCAGGGAGCGTTGGAGGCACCTTTTTGTGACGCTGAGTTCCAGCTGTAGAGCGCACCAAACTAGAATTGCAAAGACAAATGTTAGTCGCAACGCAAAAAAAAGAACGCTTCTAACACGTTGTTGTTGAATAAAGCTTCGCGAGATGCTACCGTCATGCACTGCGGCTGCTTGGTACATGTTCTGGTATTTAGTTTTGTCAGTGTACTATTCATAATCACCATCAGCCTGGTTACGCCCACTGCAGGGCAAAGGCCTCTCCCATACTTCTCCAACTTCTCCGGTCACGTGCTAATTGTGGCCATGTCGTCCCTGCAAACTTCTTAATCCCATCCGCCCACCTAACTTTCCGC
This sequence comes from Dermacentor variabilis, assembly GCF_050947875.1. NCBI lineage: Eukaryota > Metazoa > Arthropoda > Arachnida > Ixodida > Ixodidae > Dermacentor > Dermacentor variabilis. The sequence goes on along the minus strand of NC_134578.1, from coordinate 14,481,615 downwards.
CGCCCCCTGCTACGCTTCCATTCCCTTGGAATCCAGTCCGTAACCCCTAATGACCATCGGTTATCTTCCCTCCTCATTAGATGCCCGGCCCATGCCCATTTCTTTTTCTTGATTTCGACTAAGACGTCATTAACTCGCGTTTGTTCCCTAACCCAACCTGTTCTCTTCTTATCCCAGTGCACTATTACCGTTTCGAAATACGGGAGTCGCGGAGTGGCGTAATACTGGGCTGCCGAGTTCACAAAACTAGAATTGCAAGGACAACTTTAGTTGCAACACAAAATGGCTTTTAGGAGCGAGAAGTAAAAAAAAGGCGTCAGGACAGGCGGGAGAGTGCCTAAATGCATGAGGTTGCAGGAGCACAATCAGAAAGTGCAAAAAGGGAGAGAGAGTTTCCTCGGAATACATTGCTCTCAATGCGAATGTCGTCCACTCTTTGACAAAACAGAAATACTAGCAAGAAATGCGCACGAAAACACAAGACTTATTACTGAGGCAACGGCTGTTGCCGGAGGCAAGTGCGTTAGTAAATCGTCTATAGCGTTTATTGATAAAGAGTTTGCTTACTTGGGGTTCGTACGGTGGGGGGGGGGGGCGCCTTAGACCTTGGCGCGCTCTTGTTGATTTGTGGTGCTCATGTTAACTGATACATTTATATCTGGTTGTGATCAAGTGCGCGAGGTTATATTTCATGCATATTTGTAATAAACGCCAGTGGAAAGTCAGCGCTGGTCCTTGTCGCCTTTCTTGTGTTCTGTGTCCCCTCTTGCGCTGGTTACATCATCATGGAATGCCAACTAGCCCACTCTCACACCTTGCTTCAGTTAGGAGCAGATGTCTTTGTCAGGCTGTATAGCCTTTAGCCTTTGCTCCCGCTCCTGTAAACATGCAGGACAAATAAACTGAAACTAAACGCCTTTGCGCCAGCTTACGTGTAGAACGTGGTCGTCGCCATTTTACTTCTGCGTTTCACTAGCTGACGTCGGCGTCACTAGATGACGCCACTAGCGCTTATGCACGCGTCTGTACCTCCGGTTTTCGACATTCAGTAAAGAGTAATACGTTTACAGAGAGCCTAAAACTGGTATCCGCACCATTCACAGCCTGTTGAGTTCAATAGTTCTTGCTTGTTTGAGAAAAAAAATAAAGAGCGTTGTCTCTACTTATACGGTCGACTCCCGTTAATTTTACTCGGTTAATACGACTTTGCGTTTAATTCGAACGTACCGAAAAATACCGGCGAGAAACCACACATTGCTATAGAAGGAAAACTCTTTCAGTTCGAACTCTAAAGTAGGCCGCTTCGGTTGATTCGACCCCCAAAGATCCCCAGCGAAGCTCCCTCATGCGCTCTGGCGTTACAGAAAGCTTGAAAACAAGAGAAATTCAACAGGTGGTGCTACTCTTTTCTATAGATGGGAAGCTGTTTTATTTAAATTATTTTTATCTATTAGTTGCTGGCACTTCTTCCGCCTGTGAACATATCCGTCGCCCCTGGTTTTGTGTCGTGTCACCCTGAGGCAGCGTTGAAACAAGTCGGCGCTTGCCTCACGCTGGCTGAGTCGTATTTCAAGAGCAAGAATAAAAAATATATTCCGCACTACCTTAAGCAATAAAAAAAGATTTGAATGCGTTCGTTTTGCCGCCGTCTTGTTAATTCGACCTCTCGGATAATTCGACCAAATCTTGCGGTCCCGCAGGGGTCAAATTAGCGGGAGTCGACTCCACACGTGTTCACCTTGGGCTTACTTCCGTACGAAAATCGTTATTGAGAATTGTAGCTTTTCTGTTGAGATCGCGACGCCCGCAGTAGACGTTATGTTAAAGTGCAATTGAACGTCGCGTTCGATTTCTGCGAGGGAATTCGTTAATTCGACCTCTCGGATACCGAATCTTGCGGTCCCGCAGGGGTCGAATTAGCGGGAGTCGACTCCACACGTGTTCACCCTGGGCTTACTTCCGTACGAAAATCGTTACAGAGCATTGTAGCTTTTCCGTTGCGATCGTAAAGCCCGCAGTATAGACGTTATGTTGAAGTGCAATCGAACGTCGCGTTCGATTTCTGCGAGGGAACTCGTTGTCTCCTCGTCCTTGCGCAGGACCTGTGCAAGTACCTCCGTGCCGATGGGAAACCCGAGGGCGATGTGCACACAATCCAGAGCATAATCGGCTACGGCATCGAGCGCGAAGAGCTTCGCGACGAGATCCTGGTGCAGCTGGTGCGCCAGTCGACCAACAACCCGAGCCACGAGGCCACCGTTCGGGCCTGGTTGCTCATCGCGCTCAGCGTGGTCTCCTTCAGGCCGTCCAAGGCGTTCTCGAAGGTGAGCTCTCTCTCGCAATTTATTTATTTACTTATTTATTTGTGAAATAACTTACAAGGCCCCTACATGGGGATTGAGTAAGGGGGGCATAGAATCAAGTACATACAATCTAGTAACAATAATAATAAAGAAAAACACCAGCCAAGTGCACAGCCTAAAAGTCAAAGAAACATATTAGCTACATAAAGCTGCATATGAATAAAATAAAAAGGAACTACATGAGTTTGTAACAAACGTATAACAGTGCAAGAAAAATGTAGAAATAAATAACACAGAACAGTGAGTGTGATATTAATGGTTAACAAGGGTTAAGCGAATTGAAGTGGTAACAAAATTAGCGCGGTAAAGAAACCACAGAGACAAGAAAGGCGTGGAAAGACAAGCGCTTGTCTTTCTCCACCTTTCATGCCTCTGTGTTTTTTTTTATCGCGCTAAGTTACTAACTACTTCAGTTATGGAAAACCCAACTAGCCCAACAGTCAACTCTTCTAGACCTTTCTCGCAATACGAACGAGTAGGAAGGACGTTAAAAGGGATGCTTGTTCCCAGTCGAAAAAAAATGGCGACTTCTTGCCGTATTTCGCGACGCGCAACTGCCAAGCGGAAAATTATGTGGTCGTGTCACCGCAGCAAAAAGTCAATTTTATCATGCACGACAATAATGGCTGTTGTAAGCTCAGCGTCTTTGTCTTACCACAAGGCCTGTTTTGTAGGGAGGACAGATAACTGTGCCATCGCTACAAAATAGCAGGGTATCTTTGTGTGTTCTGGGATATTGTGCCTTCAACGGGTATTTATTTTTTCGTCGTTCAAACTACAAAGACACTATGGCGTAGACTCTTCAACAGCTGGGAAGCATGCAGCAAGGCGTGAACCCACTTCTATTCTACCTACACTCCTTCAATGATGCTTGAAGTCCGATAATGTTACTTTCAATTTTCCTCTACCCCGTATATCAAGCAGATCAGCGTTTCTAGTGTATACTATGAATCACAAAAGACCTCCTTATTGCACCATTCCATAATATTTTTTTCTATATATTACCTAGCTGTTAGCTGCATGCCTTAGTCCTACTCAGTTGTGATGAAGTCGTTGGTCCTATTTCTCAGTGAATGCAACAGAAGTAGCGAGAGACCAGCTTTAATGCCACATCATTAAGCAGGACGCTCACCGGCCTTCGTTTTTGGTATTGGTCCAAAATTTCCGGCGGGCGCCGATCCTGAAGGCAGTGCAATCAAAGGCGTAGGTGAGCCGATCCTGACGTCCTCACACAATGCGCGCCTTCGCAATATTTTTAATGCACTAGCATTATACCGATAAATACTTGCCTTCGGAGATGTAAAAAGTCACTGCCGCGATGAGCCAACGCCACCTGGTTGGGAGCGACGAAACACGCAAGGAGGAGCAGCGCGGGGTGGTGTGACGTCGACAGGCACGTGAGAGTACTAGCGGCGGTCGCGCTGGATGGCGCAATGCTCTCCACCACACTGCACTGTATAGAGGTGGTGGCTCTGATAAAATGACGTTAATTATTAGTCTTCGAATCATGAAACGTTGAGTGCTATCGCAATTAGCTCAGGTGTAGCCGGGAGAGCTGCGAGTACTTTTTTTTTCACATTCCAAGAGCGTAATGGAGGGGGGGGGAGGAATAACACATGTGCATTATATCTTTCACCATAAAATATACGACTGCTACAACAGCTTCTGACTGCTTGCTTGTCTGCATGTCGATAAAGTTTATTGCAGAGCGTGTGTGTTGACAAAGCACAACGGAAAATACTACAAGGTACATGACAGCACGCCGATATGTACGACAACGTCGTATTGAACGACAGACCTTTCTTTCTATGTCCAATTAAAATGCCGGAATGACTGCTGGGGAGGTATTCTGCTAAGTGTCCACGTAGAGGACGTGTCCATTTCGTCTGCTGTTGAAGGGCTGATTGGCTGGGGACGCCGGTCTCCGTCTGGCACGTGTCCCAGCCCAGCCAATCAGCAAAATAACTTCAGACTCAAAAATAACTCAATATACTTCAGCGGCAGACGAAATGGACATGTCCAGTAGGTGGACACTTACCAGAATACCACAGCCCCTGGTGTCAAATTCGAGTACCGCAGTAACTCCGGCGGTTTCGCAGTAAATGAGTTCCGAGCAGAAGGGAAACGCTGAAATAGGCTTTAATCATTTTCTTTTCTTTCTCCTTTTTTTTCTTTTTCAGTACATCTATTCCTACCTGAAGAAAAGCGTTATGGAGGATTCTGAGATCGCCGCCTACGCGCAGTACTGCCTCGACAACTTAAGCACGGCGAACGCCATCAATCGCAAGATGCCACCGTCTACTCTGGAGATAAACGTGAGTACGGTGGTTCCGCGCGTTGCCTTGCTCGTCAACATTTGCAAGCGTGACTTGAAGGCCGAGCCCTTCTGGAGTTGGCAGGTGCTGTCATAGTTTTATGTAGATCAGCAAGCAGAAAACAAATAATTTGTCTGATGTATATGGGCGAGATATAGCGCAAATAACCTAACCTGAATTATAGACGCAGCTAGAGTGATGTTATCCAATGCATATCATGAGAAGCCAACAAACACTGACACCAAGGACAACGTAAGGGAAATTACTTGTGCTTAATAAATGGAATGAAGAAACGATAAATTAATGGAAATTAAAGTGGATGAAAAAACAACTTGCCGCATGTGGGAACCGAACCCACAACCTTCGCATTTCGCGTGCTATGCTCTACCAATTGAGCTACCGCGGCGCTGTTTCCCCATCCACTTTCTTGGGTATTTATGTGTACTAGTAAACCCTGGGAGTGTTAGCCAGCGCCACCACTCACAGACCTTGGCGGCGGACGTGGAACGTCCTTGTTGCCGCAGGCGTCACGAGAACGTGATCTTTTTGGGTGAAGGCACCTGGTCAGTAAACCCACATATGCTACCTGAAGGCATCAATGTTGTCGGATTCGAGACCCTCTTTATGTAATAAACGAGAAGAAATGGGGTTAACCCAGGGGCCCGATATTTATTAGTCATATCATGAGAAGCCAACAAACACTGACACCAAGGACAACATAGGGGAAATTACTTGTGCTTAATAAATGGAATGAAGAAACGATAAATTAATGGAAATTAAAGTGGATGAAGAAACAACTTGCCGCAGGTGGGAAGCGACTAAGATGACTAATAAAAATCGGGCCCCACGGTTAACCCCCTTTTTTCTCTGTTATCCAATGCAGTAATTCTAGCCTCACGGACATGTGATGTCATGATGGCGAGTCAGTATACAATTGAATATAAGTTTGCCTCGTTGTTTTTGTAGTAACAAAGGTGCTTTATTGTTCTCGCAAGTTTTGGCGTCACAAGAACAACTGAAAGGAAAGTAAGAATGAAAGACAAGGGACCAATTGATAAAGTACAAACTTCCTTCAATAACTAATGCGAGTATGTTGCATGGTTTTTTAACTGTTTCTGAGCATTTCCAAGTCTGGCAAGCATTGAAGGCAGTGTACTTTGTTTGACTGCTAAGAGCTTCGAACCCAAGTAATGGAATGCATTTGGAATACTGGTCTTCGACGCGATGCCACCTTGCGTCGTCAAGAAAAAGCTAAGGAAAGCACATATTATCTCTGTGCTTAAAAGCGTTGTGTGTGGGAACCCATGAAAAACACCATATAGCTCATATTAAGCACATAAAAAACAGTGACTACGTTATCTTGTGCGCAGACGAGCTTTCCTTAGTATTCCCAAGCATTTGGCTAATCCGCTTTGTGGTTGGGACAGCAAAGTAGCTCGCATGGCTTTTTTATTTTACGTTGATGCAGTCTTCGCGATGGTGTCTTATTTTGCTGGCCTTCGTCAGAACTGGAACGAGCCTTCAGATGCCCGCTATACGCTTGGCTGTCTATTTAGCTGTCTTCGGCGAGTATTAGAACACAATCTTTGGCTCACAATTTGATGTGAGCTACACGGGACAGACGGCAGACGTTCTGATTTCTCTGCCTTTTCCTTAATACATTATTGCTCGCTCGACACAGAACTGCAGACGAAATGTGCGTACGCTCTTACTCTGTCGTCTGTCGCGCTGTTCAGTTACAACGACCGCTCACGCTAGCACAGGGTGAGTCAATGTAAGTTTTTCCCCTGCGTGTCGTGCAGGCCGTTCGACTGCGAGAGAACCTGGTGTGCCGCTTTTACTTCATGGACGGCCGTACCAAGGCCATCGACATTCACCCGTCCATCACGGCCGAGGACGCCATCAAGACGCTGGCAACCAAGATCGGACTGCGCTCTCTCGACGGCTGGGCGCTGTACGAGGTTCGTCTGGGACACGGCCTCCGACACTTCTTCCATGGCGCTTGGACCTTGTCCTACGAGATTGCCGGCACGAGCCATAGTTCTCGGGGGCCATGATGTAGGCCGAATTTTGCGAAGACGCAGCCCGAGGGCTGCTTCTGTACTCGGTGTCAGGCAGTGATTCGCCCGTGTAACAGTCAGGTGGTAGAGACGGGATGAATATGGTTTTAGCTTTAGGTGCCGGTACGTTAAGAGAATTTATAGGAAATTTGCAGTAAGATGTGATCAGCTAGCGCAAGACAGGGGTAATTCGAGATCGCTGGGAGATGGCTTCATCTTGCAGTAGACGTTAGATGTAGGCTGATGACGATGATGACGGTCAAGACGAAAGTTAGCGTCATAGAGCAAACATATAATTACCTAAGACGCCTAGGTGTTCCAGATCCATCAGCTAACTATATAAATATGTTAGTGTTGCTGCAGATTAAGCAGTGTGTCCGGAGTGTCCTTGGTAGTCACCACAAATCATACGCATGGTTATATTCGAGCACATTAAATGAAAACTGAAAATAACAGTAATTAATTAAGCATAGTTAAGTGTCAGATTTTCTTTCGAGTACCTGGTGGATACCATTGTGAGGATTGTTGACAACCTTGCCTTCTATGCATATGCGGATTACATATGATAATTATTCTCTGTTATGGAAGTATGTCATGCTGTCTTCTCAAATGTACAAATTCTCGACCCGAAATGCGTATCTTCTGTATCGAAAATTTATTTTGCTAGCGCTTTCCTGATGTGTGTTGCACGTAACTTACCCAAATCATTACGCTTACCTGTATCTATTTGTCCTTTGTGTTTGTGCTTTATTATTCCATACCCTCACTGCACACTAGCCCTTTTCCATTTCCAGTATGCGTGAGGCATTAGAAAGGGACCTCTGGTTTATGCTTTGTTAGTGAACGTTCTTAACTGTAACATAGCCAACCTCGGATTGAAAAGTGAATGACGGGGGAAGGAAAGTGGCGCGCTTTACCTTGTAACGCTACTGCTGTACAGGGAAGTCACGTTAGGGTGTGTGTGTGTGAAATGACTTGTCTTGTACGTTTTGTTGCAGTGCACTCCTGACCACGAACACGTCATCAAAGGATTCGAATACCTCGCCGACATTATCTACCAGTGGGAAACGTAAGTGCCACGCGGACTGCATACAATATCTGGCAACGTCTGAATATAATTTGTTTATCAGTGCGCACGGCTGTTTAGTGTAGGCCGCCCCGACTTTCGCAGCATGCAGACATTGGTGGTAACGAGCAGTTATGCGAAAAATATCACGAAGTGCGGGCTATAGCCGGTGATAACCTACGAACAAAAAGGTTATATGTGGTACGCTGTCCAGCTCCAACACAATTTGCATAGATCACAAGAAAATGAATTCACCCGTAGGCACGCGCGCAATCGTGGTCTGAACATCCAGTATAAGATGGCGCATCGCACATGCAATACCTCGTGCTTGATACAAACGAATGAGCAAACAAAAGAGCAAATGGTGTCCGCTTGACACTGCACTTCCACATCAAGAGCATTGCTACAGTGCACATGCGTGCAAGAACATTATTGTCAGCCTCGAATTCACGGATGACACCCAGGGCACTGACGTGTGCAGAGTCTCTACTCTGGCCAACAGAATTTGGGCTGCGCCAGCCAATAAGGTTCGCGTATTTCCGTGGTACCAAGCGGTTTTCCATATTCAAAGACCTCTGTTCTCTCAGAGAGATATGCACCTTTGGGTCGCTGGTGTTAGGATGCAATCTGAAAAGTCTCGACAAACTTGAAGAGGGATCCTGTTATCAGCGCTCAGCCAAAGATAACATTTTGGCTTGAAACAACGACCTTTTACTTTTCCGATTGCCCTAGCCTTTACGTTGGCAGGGCACGGTCATTAAGCTGCGATTGGACTCCGACTGGCTCGGCTCTCTCTCAGAGGTGAAGGACGGGTCCACTGCATTTTCGTGCAAGCCTGTGCGAACACTAAGCGGGAGGTTACTATCGGAATTAAAACGGGAGTTGAATTGTGCTCAGCCCGAGTTACCCCGCAACGTAAGAATGCTCTTACGTTATGCATAGTTTCGTGTTTAAAAAAATGCGAGCGCGCTTGACGCCATGGCAGGGCTTTACTACAGTATAGGGGGGGTTCCAGCAATACCGATGCGAGCCCAAGAAACAGCACAGCTCGCGTCGGTGCTTGCTGGAAACCCCTATACGGTCATCGTGCACCAACTGGCCCTGCAAACCACACTAATTTACTACAGTGTACGTGTTTCGCTGTTGTCAGTTGAACGAAGCTATCTATCTATCTAACTAATCTTTCTATCTATCTACTATCTATCTATCTATCTATCTATCTATCTATCTATCTATCTATCTATCTATCTATCATCTATCTATTTAATCTATCTATCTGTCTAACCTGTGTTTATCTATCTATTTATCTAATCTGTCTAATCTGTGTTTATCTATCTATATATGTAATGTGTCTATCTATCTAATCTGTGTTTATCTATCTATTTATCTCATGTGTCTGTCTATCTAATCCGTCTAATCTATCTAAATCGTAACCGCCTCCAGGTGTCGGCGCACGTCGGCGACGCTGACCAAGTACACGACCATCTCGAAGAAGGGGCCGACCAAGGCCCTCGGGGGCGGCGAGTGCCGCTTCGTGTTCCGCAAGCGACTCTTCAAGGCGGTGCGCGAGATCCCCCAGGACCCGGTCGAAGTGAGCCTCCTGTACGCACAGGCGGTGCACGACGTTGTCAAGGTGCGTCGAAAAAAAAAGAAAGGGGTCGTCTCGATTGTTCCAGGTTGTTTGGAGGGATGATGTAACCAGCGCAAGAGGGGTCACAGAACACGAGAAAGGCGACGAGGAATCCCCCTACCTTGTATTCTGTGTCCCCTCTTGCGCTGGTTACATCATCATGGAATGACACCTAGCCCGGTCTCACACCTTGTTTAGAGGGACACTAGACAACTACGGCCTGTAGTCTCGCGAAATGTCTCTTATTTCATCTTGATTTGAGCTCATTTGCCAAAAAAAAAAGACACCGTTCAATATTAGAGGATAAATTGAAGGGAAAAGTTATCCCTTAGGATTTAGCACCAGAACCGCAGTCGTTGCGTTAGTCAGGTGGTAATTTTAAATGTGTTCCCGCGTGTTGGGGCTGTTTTTTTTTTCTTTATAGAAAGATTCCTCAAAAGTCGCTAAATTGAGTGAGTTATTTCAGAGCGTGAAGTAATCATTGTAACTACTAAGCCACACGAGACGCTGTCTTGATTCATTTGTAGATTGACTGATTAATTTAGACGTTATTGGAGATTTAGGCAACTCTTTCGTCTCCGCCTTCTCCGCAAGAACAGAAATTTTTTAACTGATTAAAGTATGATGAAATCGGGTAAAATAAGAGGTTGCTGACAATGACGCAGTTTTCGAATATCTGTGTCAGCAGTCAGTTGAATGTATGTAAAAAAAAAGAACGCAGCAACAAAAATGACACGTTCTGCAGCTCTGAAATTGTACACGGGCAAAGCACCGCCTATAGAAATCATCAAGAATCAGCAAAAAAAATAAGATTAAATAAGTCTCAAGGATATCAGCTGTTGCATTTCGCGTGCAAGCTGTATAAATCTCCTGACGTTACGAGGAGCCATAGCACGGGAATTTCAAAACCGGCCATCGCTAAATTTGCAGTTTAGTTGTGTGACTTGGCAAGAATCTTCTCACGACAGGATGAAAGGTTATGGTCATTTCTAAAGTTAAATTTACGAATTCAGGTTTGACGTATTCCTCTTTCGTGTCCCTTTGAAGGTGCGTGGGTGTTCGATCTCTTCGAGTACTGACGCTTATCCCCCGTCCCCCGCGCATGCGCACTTGTCGTTCCAGGCGGACAGCTTCCCTGTGGTGGAGAGAGTAGCTCTACAGCTAGCTGGCCTGCAAGCTCAGGTCTCTGTTGGCGAGCCGTCAGAAATCGAGGAGCTTGACAGGTAAACTCTTTGTTTCTTATTAGCGCAGTTAACTAGTCGTGGCAGTGATATACCAGTAGTAGTGACAGCAGTAGTAGTAGCAGTAGCAGTACGTCGCTCTGCATACAGACTCGCACTATAAGGTAGGGTAGGTGGGGGTAAGTAAGGGTAAGCTTGTATCTATGTAAAAAAATATATGCCGTCTGGTGTATCTTGAAAAGTGAAGCGAAGTGCTGTATGCTTAGAAATTGTTTTCCTATTAGAAAACGCGTTTCTGCTGCGTTTCTTTTTTTTTTTTTTTGATCTGTGCTTTTTTTCTGTTTAATTCCGGTCTGCACCCTCTCTGTGAAGTTTGTTCGCGGTCACCGAGCGGCAAAACTATGAGCCCGCGAGTTCAAGCGCGTATACTCTCGTCCTTCCAGGTATCGGGACGTGGAAAGCTACATCGCCGAGCGCATCAGGGACACGCGTCCCGAGAACGAGTGGATCCAGGCTCTGTGCACCGCCCATAGAGTGAGCCACGCATATCTTGCTAAACCTGTTGCGCGCTGAACCAATCGCTTACTCTACAGGCAGGATGCTTACCCATAGCTTACCCTATCCACAGCTCTGTCTACTTTGCTATGCCCAAAGCTCACATATGTGTAGCTTAGCCTACTAATAACTTGTAATACCTATGCTCTACTTTACCAATCACTTAGTCTACCAGTATCATATTTCCAATGGCTTAGTGTACCCACAGCTTGATATGCACACAGTTGACCTAATATAGCTCCATTCTACCCAATTACTTACTTTAATCATAGCTTATGCTGCATGTAGCATCCTGAACTATAGTAGCTTACTCTGCCCAGAGCTTCCTATGCCCACAAATTTACCCATATAACTTAACCTATCCATAACTTGCTATACTCACAGTTTACCGGCATGTAGCTTATTCACAGTTATAAGAAATAGCAATCCTTTGCCGAGGCGCTCATTACCGTTTTATGCCTTGAATACACACACGCACGTGCATTTCTAATAGCCAAGAATCGCTTAGTTGAAGGCAGTCGGTGGTAAAGCAGTCATTCCACATCACTTATTCTATAGACCGTTACGCATAACAATAGCACGCAGTAAATAGCACAGAAAGGGGAAACTGGACAACCGCTCTCGGACAAGTGAAACTTTGTCGCAAAGTAAATGTGACACAAATAGTGACGTGACGAAAACAAAAAAAAATAGCGGTAATGCTTCCGATAAGGTTTCAGCTGTGGGACAGCGTTTGTCTCGTCTTCTCTTACTGTGTTGTTTACTGCGCGCTGATGTCACCGATAAGTTACAAGTCGCCCGGCTCACCGTCCTGGTACGTTTCATTGGCAGTTATGTTCGTTGAACGAACGAAAACGTTAGGCTTAGAAAACGAAACTATGCCTTTTTTTTGTTCGCCGCGGCGTGTAATCGTGCCCGCACTCTCCTCCTCCTTCTCACCCAGACGTACGGAAGCGGAAAGTCCGAGCTGGTGTGCAAGGTGTGGTACCTGTCCATCGTCATGCAGTACCCGCTGTACGGAACCGCCCTGTTCCCGGTCACCTGCCGGGGCTACCTCACTTACGGTGCGCCCTCCCGCCATTTCCTCGCTCCGTCGATCACGTCGTAGAGTTTGTTTCCGAGCTGTACACCTTAGCGCAGTGTTTCTCTAACGGCGGGCCCACGACCCCCGAATGAGTCACGAAACTTTCTTCTGGGGGTCATAGAGAGTACAACTGTCACTATCACCAATGACGTCGGTGCCTCTTGTCAACATTTGACGTCAAGCTTTAAACTATCCGCTTACATCTTCGCACTCCTTCGTTTATCGGTGCGAGACGATTAAGTTTCACCTGAGAGGTAGCCAAAGAAATGGTGTCGCATTTAATGTCGGGCCCTGGAGGGCTAAACTACATTATTCTCATTAAAATACGTGATTAAATCATTCCTTGTCGAATAACATTAACAAGCATTTTGGTAACTCTATCTGCCGTGGCTAAAGTATTTATAATAAATTAAAATGTGAATGTATCCACGTCGTTGAAGAAAGTACATTTTCAGAAGTCTTATAAAGGTGGCGACTCATGGCTGGTTAGGCAATAAGAAAAGCGGTCACATATAGGAAATTTTTAGAAATATTACCTTAGCGAAAGTACAGACAAATACCTGGACAAACAAAATGATAGGACGCGTGCTTACCTGCATTTTAGCGATGTGTTAGAACGCGAATTGGGAAGTACGACAGGCGCAGGAAAGAGCGTATGTTTAGAGCGTATGAGTGTCTTTTATTGTGTGTTTAAATAGGCATGTCTTTTTTTTGCAATTTCATCTTCGTTGTCCGTTTGCGATGGGTGAATGTATCAACGCACTTTGGCTCCTTTCATATAAAAGTGAACCGGTCTCCTTCAAATAGACGCTCTTTCCTCCGTCTGTCGTTTTTTTTTTTTTTTCACCTTTAGTTCGCGTCCTGACGCGTCGCTAAATGCGTGAACCAACTATCCCAGCAACAAGCAGTGATTTCTTACGTGCAGTTCCACGACCACGCGCAACTAAGCGTGCTGCGTCTTTACTTTCGCGATGACCAACCTACAATGATCTGTTCGCTTTGTTCTTTTTGTATTGTACTTCGGAGTAACGACTACTAGTATAAACTCATTTTGTTTTTACAACCTTCTTATGTCTTTGTCGTCGGAAACGTCACAGGCACGTCGTCTTTGTGAATTTCTTGATGCTAAAGATTATATTGACCGTTACTTAAGTGGATGATTCGGGAAACCTGGCATGGTGGCCCAGTGACGACGGCGTGCTGCTGCTACTGAGCACGAGGTCCGGGGTTCGACTCCCGGTCGCGGAGGCACAATTTATATGCGTCGGAGGAACGCGAAACGCGTTTGTGCGTGTGTAAATTCAGGCACACGTTTTAAAAGCCACGGATGGTGAGAACTATAGTACGGATCTCTCCGCTACGTAGGGCCTCTTGTACAACTTGCGTACGCCTCCAGAGGCGTGTGCAAGCCGTCCTTTGCGGTGTCCAGCCACGGGACAGGTCTTACGCCCTCTGCTCACCGTCGTCGTCAGTTGCGAGAACAGCGGGGGCGCAGATTTGGTGAACGCAAGCTTAAGCTCACGATCCACCTTTTCAAGACATACAGTAATTCTGCGGTTTGTGCTTAAGACACATGCGATCTTCTTAGTTCGTTTACGGAGTACCCGAGTAGACTTCGCGCCAGCATGAGAACGCAGCTGTTCTTCTTTTGTGCGGACCAACGATGCACCCGCATAGCAATAGACGGTCGGTGAATACAACGTGGCCTGATCACTACACGCTGGCCCGTACAATCGTGCAAAGGGGCGATCGACTGATGGAAAAAAATTATGGGGTTTTACGTGCCAAAGCGACTTTCTGATTATGAGGCACGCCGTAGTGGAGGACTATGGAAATTCCGACCACCCGGGGTTCTTTAACGTGCACCTAAATCTAAGTACACGGGTGTTTTCGCATTTCGCCTCCATCTAAATATGGCCGCCGTGGCCGGGATTCGATCCCGCGACCTCGTGCTCAGCAGCCCAACACCATAGCCACTGAGCAACCGCGGCGGGTAGCTGTTCTTTTGTGCGGACCAGCGATGTACCGACATCACTATAGACGGTCGGTTAATACAACGGGGCCTGTTCACTACACGTTGGCCTGTACAATCGTGGAAAGGGGCGGTCGACTGACGAGCTAATGCCACCTCCTCTATGTGTGTGGAATGCCGCGCGCAGACCACCAGTTGCTGCTGGGCATCAGCTGCGAGGGCGTGCTGCTGGTGAACGCGGACAGCAAGGCCATCCTGAACGCGTACCGCTACTCGGACCTCGAGTCCGTGCTGGTCAACGAGGAGGACCGCCTGGTCACCGTCACGCTGTCCAAGAGCGTGCCGGACCTGCACAAGTGCTACCTGTTCGAGACGCCGCAGCACCAGGAGGTGGCGTCGCTGGTGGCCAGCTACTGGCCGCCCCTGGCCGCCCGCATGAAGCCCTCGTACGAGCTCAACGTCAAGGTGGGCGCAACGCGTACGCACGTGCGGCTGTTTGAAATCGGTTTCCTCCTTGAAACGGAGACGACACGGAGACCGTCAGAAAATATCGGCGTATATCGCAGGATAATATGAGAGTCGGTATTAGGCGAATCTTTCGTGTATGTTCACGTGAATGGTAAAGTGGATGTTATGCAAGCGTAAAGCTAACGACCGTAATGCCTGCAGAAAATGACGTGGAAGTGAAACCGTAAATGGGGGTGGCTCGAGGCACGCTGTTCATGTTCAAAGATCCCATACGTGTGGAGCAGACCAACAATGTCTAAATGGGCTTAATTTTTGTTAATACGTAAATGCATACGTGAGACGGTGGCGCCTCGTAGAGGCGCCAGCTACTACTTTGTTGCCACGTGCGATAAAAAGACGAATGCTGTGTGAACAGCAGCGCCATAGAAATGCAAAAGCGCTCAAAAAACGAAGTGGGGGCACAAACACACTAGTTCACAATCACTAGTTCACTAGTTCACAAGGTACACCAGCTAGAAATGAATCCCAACGCAGACCATGGAAAAAAAGAAATTCACCGACGATTACGATACTCCCTAATGCAAAATTTGAGCGTAGCTCTATACGTGTGTTCATTTCGCGATATATTGGCTGGCGCGGTCAATCTGTCTCGTGCGGCACGTTGCAAACGGAGTGAATTCGTTCAGCCGCCGCAGACAGACCTCCCCGACGACGCGTGCTACTATGACGCCATCTCGTAGCCGTCGTGGCCGCAGAGCCCGTCTTGCGCGGTACTACGCTTTCCTTCTCACGCTTTCGCCATGCTCTCCTCCTCCGCTTTCCTCCTCGCGCTCTCTTCGCTATCGACGTCTTTTATCTGCCGCTGCGCTCCGCGTTCACTCTTTCATGCTTCGCTGGGCTCCTTCGCTCCGTTACGAAGGATGCCGACGCTCGCCGCAGGAACGGGCGTCGCGCGAGGGCTGCGTGTAGTGCCTGAAGTTGACCTGATGACCTGGTGGTAACAACTTTATTTCGTCAACAGAAAGGATTTGGTTGACTTTAGTGGGCTTCCAGGGTGAAGATCACGTAGGTCGGTGGTGGCGGTTCGTCCCGCTTCACAGCGGCCAGGGCTGACATATACGAGTTCGTTCGGTGACGGCAAGTTCGTCGCCGCCGAAGTCCGCGGTGCGTCTCGTATCGAGATGCGCCGTTTTCGTCTTGCCGGTTCAGCGCACAGCTTCGCTTAGACCGACTGACCGCAGGGCGCCGGATTCGCGCGATCTTGAAGCGGATCGACGGTCGGGGCACAGCTTGGCCTACGTGTAGTAAACGAGCGACGAAAGAAGCGCAAGCGCACGACCGTTGTCGTGCCGTCGTCGTCATTCCGCCGTCGTCGTCGTGCTGCCGTCGTTCTACCAAGACACGTGGGCGGTAATTTGTGCCACCGCGTTATTGATGTCAGTAGTGTACTTGCAGGAAGCATTGCCAGTGTATCCGCTTGACCTCAGGGCATCAGCTATTCGATTATTTCGTGGCAATATTCTTCGATGGCTTCTGCAAACAGTTTTCTTTTTCCCTTTCTCTCGATTTTCGATGGTCACGTATTATAGGGCCGCCTGGCTTTCGAAGACCGGGTGAAGCTGCACCAGGAAGTGATGAACTGCCGGCGCACCCTGGTGGATAGCGGCCTGCTCAACAAGCCCGAGGTGGCCACGCTTGGACTCTTCAGGAGCACCCTGAGGAGGTGAGCCTATGTCGCAAACGGAGGACATTGACTGCAGGGCACTCCTAAAGTGACAGTAATTCCGCAAGTGTAGACTAAATAGTGAGAGTTGTTTTCACATATGTGTGCAGAAGGACACGGGACCTTTTCGTTCGAAAAGTAAAATGTTATTATGAGAATAGTATACATATACCAACAACAAATGGCTCTTCAGATGTGTCAGTAGTTTGTGATATGACGTTGATGGTGCTGATGAGTGGATGCTCATTTGGAACGCGATGGCGACATGTGCCACTATACTCAAGCGTAGTATTCAAATTCTTATGTGACTTTAAAACATCCACTCCTAATTGTCTATGTTAAGCTCGTGGTTGCATTTAACAGTCACGAATTTAACTTTCCCGCGAACAAAAAAATTCGTTAGCCAATATACCACGTCTCCCTCTGTAAATTTTCTTCGAAAATTGCGTTGTGCTACTGTGTATACATTTATAATTGAATTCGCGGGATCGAATCCCGGCCACGGCGGCCGTATTTCGATGGGGACGAAATGCGACAACACCCGTGTACTTACATTGCACACCCCGCGTGGTCCAAAATTTCCGGAGTCCCTCACTACGGCGTGCCTCACAATCAGGTCGTGGTTTTGGCACGTAATACCCCATAATTTAATTTAAATTTAATCATGATTGAATTCTTACTGTTCCTGTTACGTTTGGATCACACACGTCGGTCTTTTGAATAACGACGTAACTTGACACGCGCTACATGACCGCTCACGTTTATGTTTGTCAATAGACATATGACGGCTGTCAAAGTATACGTGGCCCAGAACTTGTGTGGCAGGAGCTCACCTAGCATTGCGCGGCAGTGCTGCGGTGGTGATCCGAATATGTCGAAGGTTGAGGACAAAGGCGCTGCCCTTTATCCAGAGCATTGTTGGCGGGGGCAATAGTGGCCCCACTTGCGCATTGGCTGAAATGAACTGCGGTCGCGAGAGCGTTCAGGTCGCTATATTTTATACAAAGCTTTGGCTTGGTATGATAATCGTTGACTCTGCAGTAAATACGGGGAATACCAATGGCAATATAACTCGGCACTCCGTGCATCGCCGTTGCCGTATACGCCTTCCTGCTGAATGACCATGGTCCGGACCAAGCTCGACGAAGCAATGGCCGACAACCGCGTGTACACTGCAAAGCATTACGCTTGCAAGCGTTCCTTTTTTTTTCTTTTTTGCAACTAGTGCACCGAGCAGGCCAGCTGAGAAGCTCCTCGAAGGGAATGAGATAAGGGCGTGCGTCCATGGAGTTTGCCGCGGCGAAACGGGGCTAATCGCGTGCGAGAACACGGGAACTTTTCCCGTTCGGAAGAGTTCCCCCATCCTCAACTTGCCGGCCGTAGTGGTTGTCGCGATCGGACCACCAGACGCCGTTTTGGGTGGCAGTACTCGAGGCTTTTTCTTTGAGATGCCCCGTACGCGTTTCCGAATGCAGGTTGAACAGGAATCGATTGGACAAGCTCCGCCAGGAGTACAGCTCGGAAGGCTACAAGTCGTACCAGCACACCTACTGGGCCTTCAGTAAGACACCCATTGGGCAGAGCTTCCTGGTCATGGCCGAAGCACAGGGGGAGAGCACAGCCATCAAGGTCTTCACGTCCATACTCATCTTCTCCGGACTTCTCGAAGAAGGTGAGGGGCGTGGCTTCTGCCCTTCTCGTTTATTTTTTCTTTTCCTTCGCGGAATGATGACACTCCAGTCCGTCCGCGATCGGCCTCACCATCCGGCGAGTCTTGTCTACTGTGCAGAGGACACCGAGTGGCACGGCCAGCGGGATCTGATCCAGCTGGCGCAGTCCATCATCGAGTGCTGCATGGCGCGGGAAGTTCTACTCAACGAACTCTTCATACAGCTGATCAAGCAGACCACCGACCACCCAGGTGAGCAGGCCGGGCTGACTATCGGTGAAGCGCATGCGTAAATCCCGTTCAAGAGACAGTGATCGGAGCAGCGAACGCTGTCGTCTGCTGCCGTCCGTGCAGATCCCAACAGCCGCGTGAACGTGCGCCACTGGCAGCTGCTGTCGCTGCTGTGCAGCGTGGCCGCGCCGACGGACCGACGCATTCTGGGATACCTGCACGCGCATCTGCGGCACTGCGCCATGGACGTCGTTACCGAGGAGGGCCAGTTCGCGCAGTTCGCGCTGAAGGTACGCGGGCCCGGTTGACGCTTTGAGCTTGGGCTGGCGATCGAGGGTTGGCTGCAAAGGCGTACGACCTTCGGGGGTATGGCGTGAAATTTCTGCAGCGTTAAGCACTGAAGCGCGGAAAGAAAGGTCAAAAAAGGACGAAGGAAAAATGATTGCAAGAGGACAACAGGAGGTGCTGTCCTTTTGCAATCCTTCCTTCTTCCTTTTCTGACAGTTCTTTCTGCACTTCAGTGCTTAGCGCTGCAGAAATTTTGCACCATGGACCTAAACCAACTCGCCCACATTGCTATTCTTATTCAGGACCTTCGGGGAAACGCGCATTCGCTTAGTGAGAAATGCCCTCGGGCTCTGGCACTCGACCACGTATGCGCACTAGACGTCACGTCTCTTCTGCGCATTTTTTGCACGCTCCTTTTTGAGACACGTTGCTCCCCTTCCGAAGGCAAACCGCGGCTAGGAAGTTATACAAACATCTTTCCAACTCATATCGGACGACGTGCGAGACAGGTGGCTGCTCGAATTGTCAGAATTTGCAGGTGACTCGGACGTATATTGTTGGACGTCCGCCTGGTACTTTACGGCAGCTCTACGATCGGATGTTGTCTTTTCTCTACGCACGCGTTTCTCGCTCTGTTGCTGCCAGTCCCTGATCGTCCGTTCCCTTGCTCTCGTGCGCATGCGCAGTGCCTGATGCGCACCCTGGAGACCCGCGGCCGGCGGTGGCCCCCGTCCCGAGACGAGGTCTCGTGCACCACGCGGCGACACCCCTGCCGATCCAAGGTGCACTTCCTCGACGGCCAGGTGCAGAACGTCGACTTCGACCCCTGCGTGTCGGCTGGAGAGGTGAGCGAGCGGGCCCGCTGGTATATATGTGTGTGAGAATTCATTCGATCCGTACGTGCACCAGAAATATTATTCTTGGTAGAACCAGCGAAATCGTGCACGCAACGCAAGTACTACTACTACTACTACGACTACTACTACTACTAGTAGTAGTAGTAGTAGTAGTACAGAGGGCGCACCTCTTCTACCTCTTCTTTTACATACTCTTAGTGGGACACGTTTGCAAGACATCTTCGAGCTCACGCAACAAGCAGCAGCCCTTACATCTTTCTCGGCCGTTCAGGATCTGTTGATCGGCTTCATTCCGCTCTCTCTTGGCAAAAACGATGTACACCGTGGAAAAATTAAGGCACTAGAACACCACAAGATACGTCGAACACATGCAAGCACAGCGCCATGTACATATATTCGATGTGTAGGGTAGCAAACCGGTTGAGCTAAACTCGTTAACCTCCCTGCCTTTCCTTCTCCACTTTTTTCTTCCTTCCTTCCTTCCTTGTCGTGGTGTTCTTGTGCCCTTTACACGCTCTAGATTACTTTTCGCAAGATGAACAAAATTTCCCAACTCCCGTCGGCTTCTGTTCCGTCAAGGTCATCATCTATCAGTGATCCGTAAAGAATTTCAACCAAGATTTTCCAGGTTTCGCCACCATTCCCCGTCAGTTGGAAGCATTTTGTATGCAGTAGACTGCAGTCAGTAACTCAGTACACGTTGTCAAGAATTGGAGGGCCCTTTTATGCCAACTCATCAACCTTTGGTACGCAGAACCAACTTTGTTCGATCTGGTTATACACTTGCGCAGATGCTGACCATGCTCAAAGCACGCATCAACCTGAGGCCGACAGCCGAAGGATATGCGATCTACGAGGTCATCGGACCGACCGGTACGTTGCTTCATTTATCTGTGTCTTAACTGCCAAAGCACTAAAGCCCAAGGGGACCAAGTAACGTGCATGCTGCATGTTCAACGCTCAGTGTACAATTTCAATCGTTCTTGCCAGCAGGCCAAGAGGAATATATCGAAATGATATGGCATTTATATATTTGAAGAACTGAGATCAAATATGCAATGTTTCGTGGTCGTGGGATAATTAGCGTAATCGTAGTTGAAGGTAAAAAATATTGTCAAATTCAAGGAAGAGTGAAGCGCGGTTGTTCCATAACCAACAATGTGTCGCCGCCATCCCATATATATCGTCGCCGTCAAATTCCTTGAAAGAAACAGCTTAGCTAGAAATTGGGTTTTGATCCTGCTAGGTCGCACATATCTGCTGTCTTTTTATCACATAAAGTGAACGCATAATAAAAATATTGTTACCGCATATAATTGTGCTTGAAGCAATGTACTCCCCCTTCAAGCAACCCAGCTGATGCGCTGAAATTGGGCAATCTGCAATACAAAATTTTAATAGTGCTCTTTCCACAAAAAAAGTTACCTGACATTTAACCTGGAAGTTGTGACTTGAAAAGTACATCCAGCACCTGCCGTTCTCACATTTTCTTTTTTTGATTTCTTAGAGCGAGCCATGCTGCCTGAGGAGAAGATGGCCGACGCAATGTCCAAGTGGGAACGCTGGGCTCAAAGCCAGCAGGGCACTGCGAAAGCCAACAAGCAACAGTACTTCCTTTTCAAGGTATGCTGCGACTGCAACTGACCTCGCATGCCTTAATACCTTCTTCTTAGTTGCCTGTATAGACACGATGCGGGGAGGTTTTGCAAACGCAAACATTGTACTGATCATCGCATTCCGTGCTCCTGCACTCTCACAGAAACACCTACTGCTTGACGCCTACATAGACTTGAGTGATCCCGTGGAGGAAGAGCTGCTATTCCATCAGCTTGTCTACAACATCCGCCTGGACAGGTTCCCGGTGACGGAACATGAAGCCGTGAGTGCACATTTTTGAAATAACTTTCGCATCCGCGTATTGGAATTTCATCCTAAGATAATGGAAACTCGCCCACTGCTGGTGGCTCGACTCTGGCACAGATGCCTGGAATATAAAGTCCGAGCTTGAGGCAGCACTTCTTTCATGTCGTGGTTGGGGAGGTGGGAGGGGGGGGGGGGAGTGCATGCTACGTCAGCTGCTGCTTTGTACAATCAGTCGATCACAACTTTACTAAACTGTATAGAGAGTTTACAGTGAAGGGAGAATTTTGTAGAGGAAAATATGGCAAATCCCTGTCATGGCTCTGATTCTGAACCGAGGAGTTAAAGCACCATAAAGTGACGACTTGAACGAATCAACTCACCCACTATCAAGGCAACGTCAAGCCTACGACTATATTTGTACGTTCAATCAACCGGCTGCCTTTCAAACTCTGGATATCGTTATTATTCGAGTCTACGTCATTTATGCATGAAGCCAGATGACGATTTAGACTCAAACGTTCGCCATGTAACGGCGTTTCCAAGGACCCGACAAAAGCAGGTCGAGTCGGCTTGTCGGGCTGGAATTGGCTTGTCGAGTTCGTGAAAACGCTAGCCGCTCGGGCTGAACGAGCGTCAAGTCGGGCTGAGTCAGCGCTACTGCATGGGGTATGGGTTGACCCAGCCCGACCCGATTGAAGCGTGCGCGTAAACGCGGACTGGTCGGACCCGCCAGTGCTGAAACTTGCGCGGGACCCCTGTGACGTCGCAATTTATGCGCCGGCAGCGGGGTATGGTATCAGGACGCGGCTACGACAAGGCACCGTGCAGTGCAGCCTAATCGTAACGATGAAAGCCAATAGAGTTGAGCCGTTGCAGACGGCATACGTGAGCCGGAAGCCCGGTGCGAACGTGTTGTCTCGGCTCGACGCTGCGTGTCGCCGTTGTCCAGACTCGTCGGAACCGAGTTCGTGTAAACGCGGCCACGTCGCGCCCGGTCATTCCGATTTCTGACTCGACCTACTCGTGTCGCGTTCTTGTAAACCTAGCCAGTGAAATCAAAGTGTCGAGTCGTGTATCGTTGCTTAGTTTCGTTTTCTTCGGCCCTTCTCCTTCTATGGAATTTCTCCTTTCCCCCTTACTTTCCCGGGCAAAATGTGAGTGAATACTTTTGCGATATCAGACCTCTTTCCTTTTGGATGAAGAGCTCGCCTTACTTGTAGAAGTCCAGGCACGTTTAAAATTGTTATGTGCAGGTCCGTCGTGACCCTTTCACACGTTATTTGACCGTCCAGATAGCGTAAGGGGACAAATAATCAAAGTGAGCGAAAATTGTACACTTCAACCTTAAAGTCGTATGCAAGTTGTTCAAACACGAAACGTCATCTTTTGGCGAGCGCTGCAGAGTCTCGCCCGTTGTCCTAACTGGAGCAGCTGTTTGTTGCTAACGCTGCCCTCTGTTCTTCGCGTGGCTTTGGTTGGGGTGGCCACCGAATGATTTTAAACGTTTGTCTGTGTTGTCGGTGCTTCTAGGTCACCCTATGCGCCCTCAAGGCTCAACTGGACTACGGGGACTTCCGGGAGGCAATTGTTGACTATAGGCAAGTCACCTCTGCATTTGGGTCTTTCACTTCTGCTCGGCAAATACATTTTGTCTGCGCGGTTCGTAGTCGTTCTTCAATTACTGCTGTTGCCT
Source organism: Dermacentor variabilis (assembly GCF_050947875.1). Lineage (NCBI taxonomy): Eukaryota > Metazoa > Arthropoda > Arachnida > Ixodida > Ixodidae > Dermacentor > Dermacentor variabilis. The sequence continues at coordinate 14,458,597 of NC_134578.1, read as the reverse complement.
CCGAGATTTTAATGCTCACTTTGACCTCTTCTTCCGCCTAATTTTTGGTTTTACCTTATTGGACACGACACACAACGGTTTCAGACATGATGGCACGAATGAGTGCGAAGACAATGTATAATTTCCCATCCACGTAAACTGTTGCATGATTACACATTTCAGGAGCTCATATGACTGACAATATAGGCTTCATACAAGAGGTTTCACGAACCATGGCAAGCGCTAATTATAATTTGCGACCGCTAACGAATTCGCGACTTAGACGAGAGCCATAACAATAGTAATCTGCAAAGCAACCAGCAAAATGTAAACATACCCGTGACGCTATTCTGACACGTTTACGTAACGGCGGAACAGACGGTCGTGAGACGGGAAAGTTTCGCTCGAACTTCCGGTTGCGACTGTTGTTGCGAAGTGAAAGATTTAACGCCTGTACCCAGTGACCTGACGGACAATGAGAAGTGCAGATTTTCATTATAACGTGGAATCACGGAGCGCGGAGCGCTGGCGAGATTTCACGACCACTGAGACCGAAGCGGTGGCAACGCCCAGACGTGCGGATGTGAATCTATCTCGCTCTCTCTCTGCTTGCAGAAAAGTGATGGCCCAGTGTCTTCCGATGCGGCTGCTCAAAATGATATCGGCCGACCACGTGGTGACGCAGCACCAGGCTTTGGCCGGCATGAATGTGCAGGAGAGCAAACGCGCTTTCCTCGCCTTGCTCCAGTCGTGGCCCCTGCACCGGGCCACCATCTTCGAGGTCACGGTCAGTGTCACATGGGCATCTTCTGTTATAGTCTGTTTAGTCTTGATGCGGATAGTCAAAGGGTCGCCAGAACAGCACCCAGTCGCAAATCTCGTGATCAAACGCTGTCACGTGGTCTCTCCCCGGATCGCCTTACAAGGGCGTCAGTCAGAATTGCTTCCCAGCAGAAGGCGCTAACGGCCTTCTAGTCCGGACAGGCCGCCATTGGAAGCCGACCCCTGCAGCAGCGTTCGACGCTACAATCCTAGCGAGTGTAGCTAGCTCAGGGGGGCTCTCTACAGTTGGCGACAACCTAGCAAGGCCGAGGCAGACCTATAAATTTAGAGAAAGGAGTGTACGACGGAGGAACAAAGGCAAGAAGGCACGTGTCCTGTTTTACTTTTTTGCCTCGTCGCTCGTTGCACGCGCCTTTTTTGTAAAACAAACTGATACCAACTCGCCCAGTTCGCTACTGTTCGGCAAAGATGTACGTTGCTGTCCAACCCTAGGAGAACTATTACAGATGTGCCATCTGTGACGTCACGGTAGAGGCGAACTTTCAATATCCCGCGTGCTACCGTGTGGGCGTTTCTGGGAAACTACGTTTTCGAGCGCAGAGGCACAGGGGTCACTTTCAGTGCGGTTTTGTGGGCGGAGCTCGTGCTGAACTCTTTACATTTCACCTAAAATAGTTTATAATTGATGCCAATTGCAACAAAATTTCACTTTTGGCTAAATTTGCTATAAATGAGTAGTGTAATACCATCGAAGTAATCTAGACAAAGCAGCGGGACTTGTAGTTGCGTAGTTTTCCTGTTAACCGCCTTTAAGATGAAGCTCTAGCTCGGCGGCTTGTATCTAAATACGTGAAAAAGGGGGAAATCGTTTTTCTCGGCAACAACTGCACTGAATTTGACGAGACTCTTAAACTAGGGTTTTAACGCGATCCAATGTTTCGTTGAAGTATTTCTTTAAGAGGCAGATGACCAGAGGTCTGTATTACTAACGGAATAGGTTCCTTAACTATCTCAAGCTAGGCGTTCTTTACGCGATCCAAAATGTCGTTGCAGTATGACTTTAAGATGACTATAGATCACCAGCGGCCTATTAATAACGGAATAAGTATGGAGCGATGCCAAATACACTGCAGGAAAGCAAAATATTCGGTGGATTCACGGGATCGAAAAAGTTTTGCAGGGGCACAGTGGTTTCAGTTGATGCAAAGCTGGGTAGTTGAAAACATCTCGAGGCCGAGGGCCTTTGTTCTGCGGCGTATATTGATTGCGTCGTGGATGGTGGTGGTGGCGAATCGTAGGTTGCGAGAACCTCTTCCATCTAGCTTTGGCAATCATAGCTTCAGTGATGAAATTCATGGGCGTCCGTAACTCGCAAGTGCATGCCCGTGCACCTGTCAGTGTTCGTTTAGTTTAGAGGCCGCTTCACTCGGCCGTTTCTGTTTATAACCTCGGCGGCTTCACGCGCGTGCGCGCTGTTTCGATCTCAGCGGATGAACCATGGACCACCGAGCTCGTGGTTCTATATCTGTCTCATTTTTTGTTTATTTTCACTTACTTGCAGCAATCCTACACATCGTCCTGGCCCAAGACACTGTGGTTCGCTGTGGACCAGGCAGGCGTACACTTGCTCGAGCTGCGCACCAGGGTGAGAACGACATCTCCGCGCTGGTTCATTGTTGTTAACAGCATCTGTCTGCATCTGTTGTTAAGTATAAATAATCCTGTTCAATTCAGAGATGCGTTATTTAACTACGGCTAAACCACGAAACTTGCGGTTATTATATCCTGTGACTCTTTTGTTGTATAAATACGATATCTGCAAGTTAACTGTGTATGTATTGATCTGTCATTCCTAACTTGTGTATTGAAAAGTGCATCATCGGATTTCTATGTTGAACTACCACTATTTCTTTCTTTATTATGATGTGTAAATTAGCAAGCTAGCATAATTTTTCATTGTTACTTATACTGTGCCTTTTCTGTATAATCTCATATTACCCTCCTTTATGTAGCACCTCCCCTACTGTAAATAAATAAACTGGATAACGTTTCTCAAACGAACACTGAAAAGCAGTACTGCATTTATATAAACTGATTCATTCATTCATTCATTCATTCATTCATGATAGCCCAAACGTCCCGAGAATCGGTGTATCACATGAGGGGTGGGCCGCAAAGAAAATAAAATGGCGGGTCGGGGTGAGGGTGGCGTGACTTTGTTTCGAAACGAGAAATGTCTGTGACGAGGGCTATGTTAGAAGGAACGTTATTCCAATCTCGGGCTATGCGCAAATAAAGAGAGAGAGAGAGAGAGAATGTTGATATGTAGCGGAATGGGCTCGTACTGAATATACATCAGTGGGATGTGGAAAAAAGTGCGCTGAATTGATGGATTGGTTACCTGGGTGCAGCGAACGAGAAAAAAGCACTTTCTTAAATAAAGTACAGTTTCGAAACCCTAGTTTTGTTAATTTGATGTGGAAATTTATAAATTACGCCTGCGAAGTGAAGGCCGAGCAGTTTTACATATTGAGATTCGCGTCCAAAACCTCGGCACCTGTTCGTCACTGTGACGTCACAGATTTCAAGGTATTTTCTTCTCGTACTTGAGCCGTTTTGTTGTTTGGGCTCCAGGTACAGTTCTCGGAACGTTCTAGGCCAAGTCCTTGGTTCCTTTAGAATGCAGTGTAACCTCTTTTATCGCTAAAGAGAGCGCATGGCTGCTGTCGAAAGCCGTATGACGTCACAACGAGCTGGTTCGAGAACTTCAGCACGACGTCGCCACCTGTCTTTTGTATTTTTTTTATATTTTCTGATTTGCCAAGGCTATGGACGTTTTGCTATTGCGCAAGCGCACTTTGCCAATACAGCTGAACTTAATATTCGTATTTAGGTTCCATGTCATATGTATAAGCACTATGCGAGTAGTGTTAAAATAGTGATAACCATTTCAGCATGAATATGATACTTTATCGTGTAAGTATCCGAGAGACTTCGAACAGTTTTAAGTCTCTTAGAGACGCTCTTTCCGTGTCCTGTCCTAAGGTCTCGACTCTTTTTTGTCTTTCAGAATGTATTGTGTGCCTGTGAATACGAGAGCATCATAAACTACAGCCCATCCCTGAACAGTCTCATGATTGTCACTGGAGGTGGCAAGAAGGGTGCCAAGTACATATTCACTACCAATCAGGTATGCACCCTGTCAAACTTCCCTTGTGACACTGTCACACGTCGTGTGTTCGCCACGAATGGCTTGATTCTCGGCTTATAAATTTGAGACGGGGCCATCTTTATAACGGAGGTATGTGAAATGCGGAAATTCTGTCATTACGACAGCTGCACTGGATCGATTCCAATTAAGTTTGTTGCATCTGAGTGAGAAAGCAAAATTTGATATTGTTTGTAGCAAGTTGAATAATACCTCAAACTCTCTTACATATACTACCCGAAAATTAACGAATTTCAATGAAATTGATGCGCAGCTCAAAATTTCGTCATTCTGCCAATAACAGGTATCCCAATACTCCTGCATGTGTGTCTTACGTCATCTAAAGCGTATGAAGTGTCGCCAAGACGGCGGAAAGTGAAAGAGGTGGAGTTCTAGGCCATGGCCTATACTCTTACAATGGCTGCCCAGTAAATCCGGAAAGCTTGTGAGCCAGTGGCCCACTGCGACAGTACCATGCATTTTATCTCTCTCATTGCTAGAGCGTAGATAACTTTCGCCGTGCACTGGCTCCGCCTTTTTCCTGCCGTCATAAAGTTTCCTGCAGAATTCACTAGAGGGAGCTCTGGCGCTAGTGTCTACTGCGTAGACACACTAGCGCCAGAGCACACTAGCGTCTACTGGCGCTAGTGTGCTTGCTGCGGTAAAGCTAGGGAGACTATGGAACATGTTTTATTAGAATGTGAGGACGTCTACCCAGCGGTTGATTTAGGCCCCACTGGCCTCCTTGAAGCACTTGGGTTCAGCGAGAGTAGTGGAAAAGTAAACATGTCCGCAATAGGCATTAGTAAGAGGCGATTAGAGGATTGTTGGAAGAAAAGTAGGGAAACGACAGAAAACAGACACGTACAAAAGCAAAGTTCGTAATAGGTGGTCAGAAAATTTCGTTGTCGGAGTTCATATTAGGTTTTTTTTTCTTTACTTCTTTTTAACCTAGGTAGGACATTAGGCAGTATACTAATAGCAGGAGCTTGGTGGGGCAACCCACCGCCCCGTTCCAAAGGCGACGCTCACAACATCCACTCATCCATCCATCCTACGCTAGCGTCTGGCGCTAGTGAAGGTCGATTTAGGCACCACTGACCTCCTTGAAGCCCTTGGGTTCAGCGAGAGCAGCGGAAAAGCAAACATGTCCGCAACAGAGATTAGTAAGAGGTGATTGGAAGATTGGTGGAAGAAAAGTAAGGAAACGACAGAAAACAGACACGTACAAAAGCAAAGTTCGTAATAGGTGGTCAGAAAATTTCGTTGTCGGAGTTCATATTAGGTTTTTTTCTTTACTTCTTTTTTAACCTTGGTAGGACATTAGGCAGTATAATAGCAAGAGCTCGGTGGCGCAACCCACCGCCCCGTTCCAAAGGCGACGCTCATAAAATCCATCCATCCATCCTACGAGACGGTTGAGCCAGCATGGGAATGTTGTGCAGTACACGAATTTTGCCTAAACTTCGTCTTTGTGGTTTCACACAGCTCTGCGACTTGGTTAAATTGACCATTTTCGGAAAATCGTCGCATTATATATACAGCAGTTCGCTTTTGGGTGAACTGCGCGAGGGCGGGACAAGAAAGTAAACAAACACGATCGCCATAATTCGCATTCATTGCGAATGCATTCATGCGTATAGAAAGAGAAAAACACATGGTTGCTTGGAAATTTAGAAGGCTAAAGCGCATTAAATAACGTGACAAGAACATCTGAATCCACAAACAGAAATATTAGACAAATCCATCTATTATTCCCGTAATTCCCATAATAACTGAGTGATCACAGCGCCACAGCTCCCTCCGGTGATTTTAATAGCAAACCCTATGCTGTTAGGCTATACCTATCGGTGGCAAGGGGTGCTATTCCGAACATTGTCGAATTCCGCCAGATTGGTAAGTTCTGTAGCGGTGGCATCTTGAGCCAATCAGAGAAGCCGTAGCAGCCTTCTGGGCCAATCAGAGCTCACAAATCGGTGAATTCGACAACGTCCAGAATCGCACCCAAGCTTTTGTCGTTATACCCTGCCCCAAATGAGCTTATTCTCGCCCCGCATGAGTGACGCCCTCAGAGACTACAGCAGTGTGTGTTTGATGCGGCAGGCACATCAGTGCTACACAGGAGTACATGGTCCCCCCTCCCCCCTTATACATCAACATGTCTTGGACTCGCGTGTAATCGACTTTCTCTTTGCAGGCGTTGCAGATCGCCGGCCTCATCAAAGACTACACGAACGTGCTCCAGATGAAGCGAAAGCCCACGGAGAGAATGTGGCACACGCCGCATATCAGCGCCGATGCGAGCGCCGCCACCCAGGAAGTGCCGGGCGCTACCAGCCAGCAGGACGCGACTCCGCAGGGGTCGGAGCCGCCACCACCGCCGCCGCCGCCGCCGCCTCCGCCGCCCGTGGCTACCCGGCCAGTCAGCATCCTCTACAAACCGCCTCCGCCATTGCTAGTCGGCGAGGATTTTGTCTAAGCAATTTCAGAGGCACGAGCAAGCAGTTCGGCGTATATACATATATATGTACTATTCCGCGCAAAACTGCTCAGTTTCCAACGAATTCAGTTGGCTACGATTCCAAAGACGCCGATTTCGATGTCGTTGCGGTGCTGTGTAAAGAAAAAAACCCCGGTCAGTCGCCGACTTCGGGTCGTTGGAGGGGGGCTCCGATTTACGGAAACACCTCAAGCACAAGCCACCGTGGCTGGCTCGCAAAAATCGCGAATCGGGCATACCCTGTGGGCTGACCTATGGGAGTACCTATGGGTACCTAGGACCTAAAGGGGATACGACACACCCTGCGAGATGTGTAAATAGGGGTAATCGTGGGGTTAGTCTAGGTAAGAAGCGGGGGAAAAAGCGAAATAGCTTTCTGTCGCTGAGCGAAGAAGCGAAAGAAAGAAAACTCCCAGGACATAACCGCGAGGGATTCGAACCACGTACTTATCTTCTCGTCGGCGGTAACATGCCTTTCAGTGGAGCCGTAGCAGACGGAATGCGCAGCGGCTTCTGGCGTGGGAGAAAATTTGTAAGCGCGCTCCTCTGAGATCCAGCAGAGGACTGCAGGTGTCCGCGATCTGGAAGGTCATGGCACAGTACAGGATATAGACCTGTAAATGAAATCTGATATGCCATATATACCGCATCTCCAGTAATCTCGCTTGACCAACCATATGTGTTCAGTATATGCCATCTCATACGATCATACGAGATCATTGGTTATGAGGATATGTGGCATAGTCATTTGTCACTACTTTTCTTGCTCTGGCGGCGCTGCATCCTCTCGTTTCAGTTTGAGTGTGTGTCCAAATATGCCGTCGAGGGTATGGCGCATGTCTTGACTAAAGGGAAATGATGTTCAAATTCCACTCGAACGACTTCAATGGTTCACGTTGAGAGTTTTGGTTTGACGTGCTGCTGCTGTCCTCATGCCGATATGTTACTGCCGAATTCTGCAGTGTTTGCGTTTGAGCCACTAAGAAAGGGCGTAGTTAGACCCCCCTTATGTCCAGTCACAGCAGGAAAGTAAGAGTCTGCTACCTGGTGGAATTCGAGTCTTCTGAGTACTACTTTTGGTGACGTCATAGGACGGTAGCGCACGCACATAAATCGATGTTCGACTGTTTTCTGCTTACTTCATGGCCTAAAAACTTGTGGCAGTGATGAAATACTAATACGATGAATGTCATGCTCGTAATTTTCTTCGAGAAGAGTCGTATAACGACACTATGTACACTGGCAAGTAAAAGTTTGGAGTCGACAGAATCGGTAAAGCATTTTTTTCCAAATATTACTCTGCAACCTGACATTCCTGAAAGACAGTGCATAGCTCTAATGCGGACATTTAGGCTGTACCACTTGATTTTAGTCAATGTAGCCAGGCTACGAAACAAAAATATTTTTTTCCTGGCACTGTTGGTCTGCAAACGTTTGCTTGCGAGTGCACATGCTATGTTGCAAACAACTTTCGTTTTAAACACATCAGAAGATGACATCGGAGCTACTATTCCTAACCACGTTTTGGCACTGCACGTAAGGTAACTAGCACATACATTAGGCCTAAGTTTCGAGTGACAACTGTTTTATCTCAAGTGAGTCGAGCCCCGAACAGATACGTTACACGTCCCGTACAGCGCTTGCGCAGTACAGTAATCGGTCGATCCCAGCACTGACATCCAGTTAGATGTAAGTGCTGGTCCACCCCACCGCTGCCACCAGTTATGAGCCGTTGGTCGATTCCACTGCTGCCATCCAGTTGTAAAGGGTCTCGAGGACCATCCCCACAGGACGTATGCGGAGGTCACAACTTCACAATCGGAACTCCAAGATAACGAGACTATATAAATATACCTGCTGAAAAAAACGTATGGTACTGAGTTTCTGTGATCAGAAATAAGTCAGCGTTCTTGATCATCGTGGGCGAGGGGAAGCTGCTAAGTGTATCAGCTGCACACGTGATCAGAGGTAACGGCGATTAATTGCGAGTTAAATGCGCGCGTCTACAGCGTCTGTAAAAGAAACACCGCTGAAGTCGAGCAGCGGGAAAGTTACCCTTGTGTACAGAGTCATTCGAATATCAACGAGCCTTTTACTAAAGGTACCGTAGGCGCATGTCACACCAGCATGACGTTTCAAATGGTCGACCTGATAGAAGGCGCAGAAAACTTTCACTGCCCTACTAAATGAACTTCCACACATGTGAAAAAAAATTTCTGTTGCACAGCATCGTCTAAGATATCTTAGTTTAGCTCGTGTTGAGATGACGTTATATTGTTCGTGGCTCACGCATTATAAACGCTTTGCTTTGCGCTTTGCCGCTTGGAGCGTGTCAACTCTCAAGTCATTAGAATTGAGTGGGGCCAGAAATCCGTATCGCGTACTTCCAAATGAAAGGGGAATTGAATTATTTTTTAATCTTGTAGGACAATATCAACTAAAAATACTCCAGATAAAATGACCCGACCTTCCGATCTTCCTCAAGCTACACACACAACGTCGACGAATAATTTTGTGCCACAAGACCGAAAAGTTGTCCTTCTAAAGTTTCTCTTTCACGTTGTGGTTTCCATAGCAACAGCTCACTAGAGGAACGTTCTATTCAAAAAAATATTTCTTCTAGATTCGTTTTTTTTTTCAGATGTGCCCCGTCCTGCAAAATTATTTTTCATCTCAAGCCTTCTCACACTCTTCCTTTCTTGTGCGTCCTTAGGTAAACATAGTTCACAACAACGCAAAACTCGAGGTCCCACTGTTTATATGTATCTTTCTTTTTTCCGACACTGACTAATTCCGCAGCCGTATTTAGCCTCGAATAATTGTTTCTTCTTTCAACTAGCACGTGACTGCCACTGCAAATTTTATGCTCAAGAAGCATCCTTGTAGAAGTCTGGAATGCATATACACATAGGTTTTAATATATAGGGACGCTGCCCGAACGGAGAAAGGCCAAACGGCTTACTTTCTCCTTGCACTAACCTTAAGGTATTTCCTACGTTCCTGGGACGAAAGTGCTCTTCGGCACTGAAATTTGTGAGCGCAGTGCTATCTCTTGGTGGCTCAACTTTCTCGGCAAGTGCTTCTCAACCAAGGTGTGTCGAAATGTAAATAGTACGCTCATTGCGAGTAAGTGCTTTTTTTTTACTTTTATGAATGATAAAAATGGCAACGTGCCCTGCGGTTAGAGCCTTTCGCGAAAAGGCATGTTCAATGTGACAGAGAACACGTCATGTACGTAACAAAAATAGAAGGCAAGAAAAATCTTTATTTAGCAGTTGGTTGCTGAATGCAATAGCGTATTGCTTAATTGTCGTCTGTGGGGTGAGTCGCAAATTGGCTACAAGTTATGGCTAATGCAACTTTTTTTTAGGTTTTATTCGTAGCGCTGTAAAAGTTGGCGCCCGAACAATCCCCCTGCTTGGAGTTACTGCGTACATTAAGTACGCCACTGGTCCCTGTGTCAAGATTTCAATGTGGCTCTGAGTAGAAAATTATCAGATTGCTGCTGACGTGTAAAGCAGTTGACCTGCTAAAACGACCAGAAAGCTGTCAGGTCCGCAGAGTACAATTTTCGGGTAACATTACTTTCTTCAGCCTTACCACTGAAAGACAGACTCGTGCCATATGCCCGTGACCACGTCTTTATGGCGTAATGAACAAAGTTGTCGCGTAGTGATGATCGTAAAAGCCATTAAACAGTGCACAATTTTCAAAAGTCGGGAGAAGGTATAGTTGAAGTCGCCATTTTTTTTGTATTCGAATTTGAATAGATGGGCTTTGTTTCCGGTAGGTGCAATACTCGGTGTAATGTTACATGTCAAAGAAGTAGCTCTACTGCTGACTCACCCCGCAAGTGTAGCCGGAATTCGCGCGAGTATTTCCCCGCCGGAACGCCAAGTGTTACCTGCCGTATTGAACCCAACCGTAGCCGAGACTTGCGTGCAGGGTTGCTCGAACAAACTATAGCCAGCACAACGTTTGAAACGTAGATAATGTCTTGGTCTAATTTCATGCAACGTTGGTCTTTGTGAAAGCAAACTGAACTGAAACAGCGCGCCCGTTGGCGTCACCGTCTGCTGGTAGCACGTTCGATCATTCGCCTGCAGGAATGTTTGTTCCTTCCGAGCAAGATTCGAAGTTGCGACATTTCTTGAGGCTGTCCGCTGGTGCCAGTTCGTTCAAGCAGTCGCACCCAATTCTTGTACGCGGCGTATTCAATCTTTAGCGGTGTCTCGCTGGCTTAAAGTAATAAACGATGAGATAGAAGTGGGAGAATTAGATTTTCATATCCGTACACTACTTAGCACACGGCAGTGACTCACAAAGCGCAAACGGTGACGGCTCTCGAGAGCACCTTGGAAAAGTCTTCAGCGTGCACATTCAGTAGAGTTTCTAAATGTCTGAATCAGTAGGATAACTTATGGAACGCCGTCGAACGTAAGCGTACAGCTACGTGAGTTGTGGTTTCTTTTTGTATACGACGCCATTGCAGTACCGGCTAGTAGGAGTGAGGAACAGCGTCGCGCAGGCCTGTCCTTGGACACGCGATGCGCTGGTTTCGTTAGAAGTTCCAGGGCGTTTCTCCAGCTGTAACACTCTAGCTTCACGTTCAAATTTTTGACTTTGGGCGGAGTCGTAGCGAAGGTCGTGAATTATTTCGCAGTTTACGGTTGTGCAAGCGCGGTCGAGGGGAGGGGAGATTACATTTCATTTTGTAGGGCAGTCGTCTTACGGTGTTCCGGTAGATTGTTTTCTGCACGAAGTATACTCGTCTTCATGTGAGTAGCCCTTAGCTATATATAGTTTAGTTGTATAGTCTTATGCATGCGGTAGGTTTGATGCATTTTTTCATGACGGACTTAGCGGTGTCACATCGTCGTAGCATAATTTCATTACGCGTCATCTTGCAATTACTCAAGGACGGCGGAGATTTAAACCTTCGAATCAATAACTGTGCCAAAAAAAGAAATCTTTCATCGACATTGCGCCAAATTGCGGGACACGCGAACTTGAAAAGTGGAAACTGAACACAACTCGGAAACTGCACACACGTATGGACCCATGAGCAGAAGCTCGTAGACAAAGTGTCCATTTACTCGTACACGTCTTCATTTGCTCGACATCGCACCAGTCTCCAGCAAGGCTAACCGTGATGTGTCTACATCGCCCTTGGGGCTGAGCGTACAGCACTGGCAAGCACCAAAACTATAACCTGCTGCAATTCCTCTTGGTTCAGCTTTGTGCAACTAGGTGGCGCACCTTGTATGTCTGTATATACTTATGTCCGTTATTTTCCCGGTGTCCACGTGGTTACGAACAGCTTGATGTAACCAGGCACGTTGGTACGCAGTATTTTCGATCATTCTGTCATAAGAAGTTATACCTCACACTGCACCTAACTCGGACATTTACGGTCACACTTCTCTTTTTGGGTGGCGATATGAGAACTCGTCACACAAGTTCCAACAGCTTTGCTCTGTACCTTTTATCTCCTCAAGTCGGTCTTACAACGCTTTACGCTTAGCTATTGAAAGTAACGATGGAAAACATTTTCAAAATAATTGTTTACCTTTCTTTGTCATTTCGTTCCTCCAAGTCTACGTAGTGTAGGTATTTAGGGGCGTATAAATGCGATGTACTTAAATATGTTACATTTTAGTTGACTGTCAATTCACAAGATTTAGGATGCGTTTGTCTTTCTTACGTTCGTTAAATGGACATTGGGTTCATACCAAACACGTGGAACTCGCCGAATGATATCTGCTGATGAATTTTACGTGGAGCCATTTGAGATATCTCGCAGCATATGGAAGGTATGGAAGGTCATACGATTCCAATTATACTCACGTGTATGTAAGATACAGATAAACTGCAGTATAATTTCTACTGACCTCACGTTGCCATGTTGTATATCTTCAATTATTGTTTCCAAATTTTAGATAGTATGAAAAGTACCGTTCAAATGCGAAAAGCTTTGCTTTTTGGCATCTGTCCTAAAAGCGACAAAGCCTGCATTTCAGTGAACATGAAGTGGGTCAGCAGTGTTCGTAGGCCTTTGTGCAACGATTTGTCAAACATCCCTGAAACTGAAATACTCGGAACGAACATCCCTAAGCGCATGTCATTTTTCGGTATTAAGATTATTCATCTGCATCTTTGCGAGCATTATCGTTATTTTAAGTGCAGCGATCAACTTTGCAAGGTAGACTTCTTTTTCTGTCTTCACCACGATATATACTCGTAGCTTGCGCTGCAGTCTTTCCGACGGTGGGGAGATCAGCTTTTGGGAGGCCGAAGCCATTAACGAATGATTTATTGCTCAAGTCTTACAGGAGGTGCTGCGCGAATAACAACCTGTGTAGTATCCATCTTTTTTCCCTTCCAAGCATATCAACACGACATTTACTCACAAAGAAATTTAAAAAAAAACGACATATGCCAAGTATTTATCCGCGATGTTTGATGTTTGAACCGTAACAGGATTATATACATTCCAGTGCCACAGCTTCTGTGTCGAAAGGTTGTGAGACTGAAATCTTTTTGTCTTCGGTTTTAATATAAATGCACTTATTCTAGCTTTGTCATTAGATGGCTCGAAGGAAAAACTCCCGAGAAATTTAGACGGCGTTTTATTCTTCTTGGTTTTGATGGAACAGATGTGATATTTCTTGCCGCTATTCGATTGAAATTCAGTTACCCCGTACGCCCATTTCCTGCATGACACAACCAAGAAACTGCTTCTAGAAAAGTTTAACTATTGAAGCGAATGCGTACATAAAGGCTTCCAGGTGGAATGTGCAGTATATACTCGCAGATATAACTTTACACTAACCGCGCCGTTTAATTTATGCGAAGGTCTACGTCTGGGTGTTTCGTTATAGTCCACAGATTCGTTGTAGGAGTAAATCTCTTCCGTTGCAGAATGCCGGAATTTATTTTCGTGATAGATGTATCCACGAGAGTTGCTTCACTCCTGTTTCATGCTCGATCCAACGTTCATCCTCTCCAGTTACCCCGCGGAATTTTAGAATATTCGTGTAGCATCGCGAGTGTATCGTTATCTCGAGTGTTTTTTTTTCTTCAAATCCGCAGTATTTTCTTATCAGGACTGTTGTGAGTGTGTCGCTTCGGCGGAGAGAGCTAACGCGTAGCTCCCACACGAAGCACCTGTGTGACGTCACTGTCACCCGACACTTATCGCGCTACCTGTCGTCGTATATCGTTGTGTGCGCTATCGGAACCGTACGCTAGATAAAAAAATGATAAGAAAATGCTTTCAGTGTGCGTGTGTTCTGTATGCCTCCGATATGCATTTCTTATCAGAGTTAATTATTGGTTAATGTCCTCTCTGTGTGGCGTAAGCTGCTGAAGAGACCACGGAGCGTCACAATCAGGGAGATCACAGAAATACATTTTGAAGTGTTTTAATTGTGAGACTATAGAGTCGTGCTCGATGAGTTGAAACGACTCGTTTGTACTGAAGCTCCCATAGACGCTAAATTTTTCATTGACTAAATTGTTTCATTGAAACAGGCGCCATATTGGCAACATTTTTCATTTGAAAAGAAATACTGAACATACCTGACAGAATGTCAAGATGCTTCTTCTATGTGTATTTTCCATATATTTCTGTCTGCGCGGCTTGTGTGGTAGCCTCTTGAATTAATGTTTCACTAAAACTGACCTTACGTTGGCCACTTTTTTTCCTGTAAAGTAAAAGAAATATTGAAACTATATTGGGACCAGCAATTCAGCCTTTTCCTGTGTGTTTTTCTGTGTATTCTTGTGGGTGTTTAATTTTGCTATTGTTTATTCCGCTATATTTGCATATTCATTAGGCCGTGCTTGCACATAGCTATAAGTCGCCTTTTTATTTTTTATTTGGCTGGCGGCCCCTAATCAGACGTTCATTCAAACCTTTTGTCTGGCCTTCTCTGATGCATGGGGAACCAGTATACTATTAATTAAATGTAGATGATCCGGTACATCCTTGCTTTAGCGGCTGTGTTGATTTTGACCATACTGGGGGCTTTTCTTTAAATCAAATTGCTTTGTTTTCTTGTTTACCCAGTTTTTTAATTCTTTATTTGAGGATCGTCAACTACGGTAATTAGAACATTTTTTTTCTGTCGTAGGGTGTGAACGCAACACTGGTTTAAGTATCGAGTTTGATGTTCTTTTCATTCGTCTTACGTTCCACACGTACTTGTCTTGACGTCATCTGGTGCCTGATTAAAAACGCGAAGTTAATGCGCCCTGCAATTACAAACACTTCGATTACCCTGTGCTGCTTGGGTTCTGTGACTGCTACTGGCCTCTTTGGCAGCTAACTACCCCCTACTAACCCGTAATTTGCCATAACTATTACTGTGCGCAGTGTAGTATCTCAGTTTCATCAACTTCCAGTTTCGGTGGTAACGACGCCTGCTGTACCAGTCTCTTTTTAAAAAAATGGGATCTAGAGGAAACACATGTAAAAATCCTGTGTTAGTTGTTGTACATATATTTATTCTATCCTCTTTCACTGAGCACACGAGCAAAAAAAAAAACATTCGTCGTGCGGTGTTTTGCGAGTTGGGAAAACCGGGTCTAGAACAGCACGAATGCTCGACTACGTCTCTGCAAATCAGCTCTGGTTTGCTGTCACAGAAAAGTTCGGTGTCACAGATAAGTTCCGTGTCGTGTTTTTGCAAACGACGGAATACGAGAGAAATACTCACGCTTTTTATTGCAAAAAAAAAAAAAGAAAGCACCACTTTCGTCAAAGTGCGACGGGGGGAAGGGTACGGGAAAGTGTCGAGAGTTGAACTGGTGTCGGATGCTGCAGTATATATTTGACAAAAGCCTGCTCACTTTGGTCTGGTGAAAGAAACAAAATGTGTTCACGACTTTTTACGAAGAGCTTTGACATGGTTGTTGATGTTTTTTTTTTCTTCTCATTCTTCTGTAAATAACTACTAGTATTGAAACGACGACGATACACGACAATATAATGATACACCTAAACTTCGATATCATATTTATTGTCGCGTTGTCTATGGAGACCCCGCTCCCGACGTAGATGAAGTTGAATGTATTCGAAACGGCCACAGATGCACTGATACTCACGTGTAGGCATTTCATTTTTTCGTGCAACGCAAACTTTAGCTCTTTAGCAGCTGTCAGCAGGGTTTTATGCGCAGTTCTTAAAGAACGAAAACTTCACGCGTATTTGTGCTTAGGTGCAATATGTATTTGATTTTGTTCGTAACACTGCAATACTTTAGCGCCGTCACATTGAACTATAACCGCACAGAGCATGCGGTCGCCATATTTGAAAGCGTGATTGGCTGCACCTTTTCAAAGAAACATAAAGGGTTACTGGTTAGTTCCGTGTACCTAAAATTGAAACAGTGCCGAAATGGAACAGAAGGTTAAAAAGGGACGACACACAGTACAGACGACACAGTGCAGACGACATTTGTTGCAAGCCTCGTAATGTGAACAACACACTGTGCTGTTTGTCGTCTGCTTCTTCGTTCCCTCCTGTTACTCCGCTGTTGAAACCAACGCAAACGATTGGCACCAAAATTTCGCGCGATGCGGCACGTTACGTCACCTGACAGCGGGAGCGCTCTGAGTAGTTTCGGGTAGGAGGCTGCTTGAAGACTATTTCTTTGAGAACGCCATCTTGGAAACCCAAATGATCTGCATTTTGCCTCGAGACCAGATATGGCGGTGCTGCTGTCGAGTTTGGTGTGTTCCGTTCTTCACGCTCCGATCTTCAATTTGTGGCTAGAAAATGCGCGAGACGTTTTGCTCGTTGATCAAAGAAAAACTTGACTGCGCATAACAAACCTGACGACGGACGCTAGAGTCATGCCACCGGTATATTTCTTCAACGGTGTTAGAAGGGTTGCACCTAAGCGACAACAGCTCAAACTGCGTCGTTCCGCTCTGGATGTGCAAAATGTTCGTGACGCACTGTGCTTGCTATGGCATCGTCACCAAACCGTTGTTTACTGTTTACTGTGTGTTTTATCACTGTGCGCGCAATGACAAATGCGGTAGGGGGCGCTTATGTCGAACGCTTGTGCGAGGGTCACGCTTCGTTCGTGGCTGTACGTATTATCAGCATAAATTCAAACGTGAATGATTCCGAAACTACTATTAATGCGGTGTTCCGTTTCCACGTTCACCTGCATTTGTAACAGTCGCCTAATTCTGGCACTTAAACGTACAAGAGTTGGAACTACTTTATGCTAAGGAAAAGTCTACAGAGCGGTTACACCTAACATGCGTTCTGATCAGTTATTCTCCGTTCGCGTTTCAATTTATGCCTATGGTACGTGGATACTAACAAGCTGCGTTCTTCGGGACCGGTCTGAACGAGTGAAGCCTCTCCCGGAAGACTTTATGCAATCTTGCTCAGTGTGCGGCTGTGGGTGTACTTGCAGTTGGCTTTGTTTGTAGGAGGAGTGTTTATCATCCAATGAAAAGCTGTTGGCCAACGATCTTATTATGCAGGTTTATCCTTTGTTCGATTGTCCTTGTGTCTCCTACGCCAGTTTTACGTACAGTCGGCGTCAGAATTTTGCGGACGCAAGATCAGAGAAAACGAATTCCAGTGCATTTTGGGACCGTTCAATATCATGATGTTGGCATATGCTAGTACAGGCTCGAGTTCCGAATAACAGGTCACGTGCCCAGGCTGCTGAAATATCCAGCTTTTCTTTTCTCGGATCACGTGATCCGTAAACTTTTGACGCCGTTTGTAAATTCGCAACTATACCTTAAGTTATTGCGCCATAGATACTTAATGTATTTTTGACAACTTGACGCTGTTTATTATGATTTCGAATTTTTCTTTTTTGTCTTTTCAATCTTCTTTAGGCTTTTGTGCGTAGTAGTGTCTCTTTATTATTATTTCGTTGTATTATGTTTGTAGCTTGGTCACAGAGAAAAAAAAAGTGTCGCCGAAGCTCATTGATAGACGGTCACGTGTAGCATCTGGGAACGTTTTGGCATTGCATTGCTAATAGCTCAGATTTTCTTGTTTGTTTTTCTTTTGCGATGTTGTACTGTAGGCATACCGCGCATTGTGGTGTCCCTAGAGTTCTAGAAATGTGACGTAGTGCGCTATCTACGCTTGCTCTTATCGTGTAGGCGCAGAACAGTGCATCGAAGTGTTACGTCTGCGCATGCTTACTGCGCAGAAAAGGCGTCAATCATGATGGCCTCGTCAGTGCCCACAGCAGAGCCGCAGCGCTGTAGATCGGCCGCACGTCGATCTTGGCGATACTGACGCAAAGTTCAGTAACAGGCGGTAATATTTTTAGTGGGAACAGACCCGCTAAGTATTTCCTATGCTAGATAGCGCATTTACATCACAGAAGCCGGATTGCTTCAACGGGCGGACATTACTTATTGCAGGGCGAGGTTATCTGGTTGGCAAAGCTTCACTGAACAACTTTGCTATTCGTATTCACTTTAGTGAAAACGTTCCACTTACGCAAAATTGATATCGATAAGGGATGAAGTAGCATCCTTTTAGCAGAAAGCATGTGCTTATCACCAATTTCGAGAAACACGTCCTAAATTTATCTGGTTATATGCATTGATATTCCAGATAGCACTCACTATCAGTGAATTTTCAGCAGCGATGCTGAAAGGAAAGGATGCTGTCGAAAGGAACGTAAGGGCTCGAGTGTTTCTCATTCTCGGTCGCGTCTTCGATTCGCACTCATGAAATTCATGGCGCTTGAAAGTTTCGAAGGATGAGGAAAAAAGATGTTCTGCACTTCCTTGCAAAACACTCTGATCCAACAGGACGTTTACCAGACGTCCCGAAATTGGCTACGTCCATGGGTACAGTGGCTTCGCTTCGTTTAACAAGGACAGCACCTATTCCCCGTAAATTAACTGGTCGAACTAGATGGTCGAGTGAAGGCAGTAACACGAGACGCAGCCACCGTAATTCCGTGTCCACCCTGAGCGAAAACACATTTCTACGAAGGCTTGTTTGCGAAATCGCAGATGCCTTCCGTGTAGTTGCGAATCGGCTCCCTATACGCTGGCTGTCAGCCTGCATCGACGTGTATGTCTGTCACGTTGCTCTGTTTTCATAGATGTCTCGCCTAGCTGCCAACCGAATCATATCTGTCCTAATCGCCGAGGAGAGAGATTTGATAATTTCCGTACTGTTCTGCGCCTGCGCGCAACTGCAGAGCGCCCGGACTCTGGGCCGTCTTGCGGGAAAACGAAACTATGGCCCCCATCTTCAAGACAGACGCGCGACGCGGAGGTGGCCTTATCTCTACAGCCTGTTGCAAAGTGTTGGCTAATACCAGCCGCCAGTCGTAAAGCTATGTTATGCGCATCGACGAGCGTTTGCGGGAGAACTTATTCCGTCGGGCTAGCTGGTTATAAGCATTCGTATTACTCGCATTAGAGCGAAGAAACTAAAACTCGCATAAACACCCACAGTTAAGCGCAAAACACAAACTTTCATCGGCCAACTGTTTTATTCCAGCGAACCACAAGATGCCACTGCCGTAATTACTACCAAGTTGCCACAGCCAAAGGACACATCTAATGAATTGATCCTGATATTTTTTTCTCGTGCACAGGATATTTTATGACATGACATATCTTGGTGTTCGGAATGAGCTCTCTTTGTGGCATCATCGCCAGGAACAGAAGCAGGAAGAGGAGATTACCATTATTAAACGTCTTTGTTATCGAGTAAAACAATGTACGCAAGACCGCGACATGCTGCATAGCTAGTACGGCAGTGACGTCTTGTGATTTACGCATGCGCAGAGTGGTCCACGCATGCGCAGAAGTCATTACTTGTGGCTTTAAGTTACCCTTTCACCGCAATAAAACAGCTGGTAGTGTGCGCTTGAGCAGTGTAATTCACCGTGTTCATTTATGTGCTCTATCTTTAACGCTCCGATGGCAGTAATTCCGAGAGGTTAATTCACTTGCTCGCACGGAGACTGGGGCGACCTCCGGCGCAACATTTCGCGCTTGCAGCAACAAATGGCGTTTTCAACCGCGCCTCGTAAAGCCCCTTAAACTTCGTAAAGTAGCGACACTCTCCGCCTTCACTCCTCCTCGTTTCTCCTCTCTTTCATGCTCCCTCCTCGACCGTGGCGCCGCCTACACCGCTCGAGCGTAGCAACGGCGCCAACATGCGCTCCTCGTCACTACGTAGACGCTTCTCGAGCAAACATGGCGCTGATGCACGGCGCGAGGGCCCACGTGATGCTATTAGGCCAATAGCGACGCGGCGTCGGCCTTAGCCAGGCGCGCGAGGAGGAGGCGGCATTCTTCAAAACGTGGCACTACGTTACGAAGTATAAGGGGCTTTACGCCTCGAAGAGGAGGCTATAGTGCAACCGTTTCTCTACACGGCGGCCCCGCTTTGGTTTGAATGTTTGCTCACAAATAATAGGTGGTGCTGCTATACTGTCGAACTTTTTTTTGTCGCTGCTCGCTCGTACTGGTGCTGTGTAGTCGCGTTCGCTCGGCGAATGCCTGCTGCGAGCAGGACTGGCTCACTTTCGGAATGCGTGTCAGAGAGTAGCAAGGTAACATACCGAACCGGAAAAACAACAAACCGGAAATTCAATGGGAAGGAGGAGAACACCGCGTTAGCATTCAGCCAACGGGTACTTCCGGGGTCGGAGTTAGAACCTGGCATCCTTAATACATATACCAAATATATCTTTCTTTTTTTTCGTCTTGAACGGTAGGCCTCGTCAAACATCTCTTCTATAACGTTTGACATAAATGCAAGGTCAGTTTTGTTTCTTGAACGGGAAATTGTAATATTGGAGTGTCACTTATGAGGAAGCATGCTCCCCTTTTACTGCACAGCCTTGTACGCGCGCAAAAGAAAGGGGAAAAAAGGGAGGGAACATTCGGAGTTGGCATAGAGTAACTGCGCACGAACTCGAAGTTTAAGCTAGCTGGCGCACCAGGTTTGCAAACAGGGATAATTGGGCAAGGGTTATAGACAGGGATGGGGTGTGGCTCGAGGACGTTTCCTGTACGTCTCGTTCCCCAATAATTTGCGCTGCTTCCTAACACTCTGAACAGGCAGAGCCTGGCTTCTTGCACACTTGTGTGCGCAAACTGCAGTAACGCCCAAGCCAACGCCAAATTCTTGGTCAACGCGAAGAAAGCAGTCTGACGCATTCTCCCATTTAGTGAAGACGAAAGGAATCTGAATTGCCGTACATCACACGGATGTTGACAAATAATGTGTCCCTGCTGTAAGGCTAGCAGTTATTTACATCGCCGCATTAAGGAGCAAATATTGTGTCTCTCTGCTGTGGCGGCTGCAATGTGGTTTACGTGGCGTATAAACGCTTTTACGTCGCTGGTGTCGATCACGTGGCCGTTCGTAAGTGTGAAATTGTACAGTATATTGCGCAGTTTTCTCCTCTTTTTTTCCAAGGAAGCTGCGTATGTTTCTTTCGAATTGTTTTTGTTTGTTTGTTCAGTGTCTATTTTTCTCCCAACTGAAGGAACAACAAGAAACATGCTACAAAAATGCAAGGACGAGCGCGAAACAATTGTACACTGCATGCCAAACATTGTCACATGTACTTGCGGGAACCGTGGAAGAAAAAAAATGACTGTGTACAAGACCTGTGGTTTGGTGAACAGTTCAACCTAGTCAAGTGAAGATTTGCACCGTTATGGAAGAAAATGGTGTTTTGATAATTATATATATATAAATATATACTTAATAAACAGCTTGTGAAATTTATTTACTGGTGTACTTTTATCTGCCTCTTTCATAAAAGGAAGCTTGGCCATGTATGGAGGTACGTTCGTACAAAAAATACAATTAAGATTTTCTAACTTAATTGAGGTGTACAGTAATTATCCTAATTGGTCGTTGGTTTGCTGAGCTATGCGCGCTAGAAACTTCGTACCAGCAGGTCAATGAACCAATTACAGACTCAAAGGTAAGTTTCCCACCCTGAAACCAGGTATCAAACTATGCTTATAAAAAGTTATACGTTGGGCTTTGTAAGGTTAAATAGTTTTCGTGGTAACTTCTTAAGATAAAATGAGCTATCACGGTAACTATCACAATATATAGTTACTTTGCTGAGTTATCCCCAAAGCCTAAGTTTCACATGCTGACATCAGCTGTATGAAAGTATGAAACTCAGCTTATAAAAAAATTGACTTTGTGAGTTTAAATACCTTTTAGAGTGACTTCACTTCTCTCGAACTAGTACTTTCGGCTGATTATCGTTTGCTACTCCAATTGTATCTCGCACTCATTTCGTAACACTCAGAAAAAAAGAATTCTCGAGTTTTACGTGCAAGAACCACGATCTGATCATGAGGCACGCCGTAGTGGGGGGCTCCCGATTAATTTTGACCACCTGGGGTTTTTTAACGTGTACTTAAATCTGTACACGGGTGTTTTTACGTCTCGCCTCCATCGAAACGCGGGCGACGTTGATATGAGTGAACCAGTGAAGCTCAGCATCTCGCAGTAATATTCTTTCAAATAATGCTTTCGAATATATTGCGAGGCTATACGTTGAACTTTAGCGGATTACTTTGAGAAGCAGCTGATTCTGCGAGGCGCTGAAGCTTTTACAATGTTACCAGTTAAGAGGACGCCAACGAGTATTGAAACAAAATTTTCAACCTTTCAATTCTGTTTTTGCGTAAAATGAAGTTCCTAAAAACTAAAAAAAAAATTCTGGCACGACTCAGAGAGCCCCGAATGTTGTCATAGCTCTTCTACAGCCAGTTTTGGTTTCGTTTCCGGTGGGGGTGACTGTGCCTTGACGTCGTGAAGCAGAAGTTGATCACGTGTTATGGGAGCGCCTTGGCATCCACGGCCTTGACGGTTCTTTGTATATATAAGCTATCTGACAACGCTGTCTCGAAGGTAAGCTCGGCAGTACGTTTGTTGATCCGAGCAGGAGTGGTCGCTTTTGAGAGAGCTCAGTCTGCCCTAGTAGGCATGATCCATACCACTCACACCATTGCTCATAGGGAGTTATAAGGACTTTACAAGCTCGTAATTTGTTGCAGGAGTTTGACGGTTGCTCGGATACATGGCGCCCCCGCGTTCCACCCGTAGGGTGCAGAAATGGTCTGAAAAAGTTCGGGCAGCAAGACAGAAGAATCCTCGCCCACCCCCTCTGAGCACGAGGGAACGCGTCCGTCTCCATAGGGCGCGCAAGAGATTGAGGCAGAAGCACCGACCATCTGCGAGAGCGGCGGGCTTGAGCGGTGCAGGGTAGACTCGGGTGGTGCCGCCAGCAGGGGCGTCTGCGACTACAATTGGAGCAGACGACACGACCAGCATACGAACATCCACCCGAGCCACCTCACCCGTCCAAGCCGGCGCTGCGCAGCCCACCCCCATCACCTTGGAGTACATCGTAGCGTTCGAAACGAAGGGGCGCCACTACGAATGTGCAGCGAGGGCGATTGCAAGAATAGACCGTGGGACAGCAACTAAAGCTTCGTAGCGCGTGAGCAAATGCGAGTTTTGTATTTGGTTACGTCATTTCTGTACACGCTCCTAGTGACCACACATCACAAGACGACGGTCCACTACCCCAGGGCTACGGGGTCTTCGAACACTCTACCCAATCAAAAAATAACGTCTGCTCTCGTCCGTGGAATAGCAAATAAAGCTTCGTAGTGCGTGAACAAATCCGAGTTTTGTATTTCGTTACGTCATTTCTGTACCCGCTCTTATCTATGACCACACACCACAAGACGGATCCACTTACCCCAGGGCTACTGAGCCTTCGTACTGTCTACCCGGCCAAAATATAACGTCTGCTCTGGTTTCTTGTTCACCGATGAAAGTCCGTTGTAAGCCCTAGCGAGTCTTCACGTATTTTGTTGCACAACCCGCTCTAAATTACGTACGAAGCATCCACACAAGCGTCTGCAGAAAAACTGCCGTTGTCGTTCGAACGGTGAACTATGGCTCTACCATACATTTCAGATTATCCAAATTCTATCTTTGGAATTGCTTAAAAATGTACCCGGCCACTCAGACTGGGTCTCCGCCCTCCCATCGGCCACAAGAACCGGTGGGAACGGTCATCAATGGCAGGAACCCGGGTCGGAACCCTGAGTTCCGATGCCGGCTTCGCGCTCAGGCGGAGACCCTCGACTCCTCATCGTGGTCGAGTGTGTTCCGAGTTCGCGGATGCGTCTCGGCGATCGCACTATAGCAATGATCCTATGAAGCACGATCTTAACACAAGCCGCTCAGTCGACAGCAGGTGACCTAAACCGTGCAACCAGGTTGCACAAGTTTCGACTCTTTTTCTTTTCAAGAAAAGTGTAATTTTTCGCAAAACATGCGTAAATCTTTCCAAACGTCGCATTACCCCGCCACCTGTAGCATATGTCTTTTATTTTAAATAATGCTTTTACTAAAAGTTACCTAAAATATTTAGCAAATGGTGAAACCAAGCTTGCGCACAACGCTTTCTACCAGTCGAGATTGAAATTGCGGTCGGATATCGCCGAAGCAACGAGGGTCGTAAACAAAAACTCTTCCGTCTAAAGTCCGAGAGTTGTTGGGATACTTCGTTTTCGCCTATTTTTTTCCAACCATGAAGTGAAAATCCGGCACGGAGAGCTGAGAACGCAGTCTTACTAACTTCGGTTTCGTTGGCGGGTATATCGATGCCCGTCGCAGCAGTCGGTGTCAAGCGACGACGTTTGGACGCAAGCTGCGGTTCGTCGAAACGTTTGCCCACCTAATTATGTTGCACGACGCTTGAAGCATAGTTATTGCGAACGTGCCGCAAAAAACGAACTCACAAAATGTTGCAGCAGGCAGCGATGCGACTACGCGAATTCCATGGCCTGTTAACTCGGCATGGACGTCCTGCCTCCGTGGCGCAATCGGCTAGCGCGTTCGGCTGTTAACCGAAAGGTTGGAGGTTCGAGCCCTCCCGGGGGCGGCAGAGTTTTCTTTTGTTTTCTAAAGTAATTTTAATATTTTTACTTAAACATTATCTGCAGCTCGGACTTTTGCTGTTTATCATCGACGTTCTTTTACAAGTGAGCCTTGTGTTCTGTTCGAGCTTTGTGGGAATGGAAGAAAGGTTTTGTACTCTCCGTTCCTTCTTCAGCACTGTCTTTTTTTTATTTCTCATTTTTGACGTGTCTGCAACAGCACATACCGCTGTTGCGCAAACTATTAAAGAAGTATTGAAGCTTAAAAAAGCATGTAAGAACCTAAACGGGTGGCTGTACGCCACGCCTGACGTACGTCCCCATATTCAGTCGGCTGATATGCGTCAGCTGAATGTTTAGTTTCTCAGCGATGCCTTTGCGCGATAGAACACGTGTAGTAGTTGAAAATGAAGCAGGTCACTGACCAATACCAAAATAAAAAAAAAATGACGCTTCGGGATCCGTATGCGGATCCCTTGTTCACAATGGAATGTCGGCTATGTACAAGGTTATTAAATAGCGTTCAACGCACGACGCAAAGTTCGGGAGTACACGTGTTTTAAGAGTTCCGGACGATCTATTGATCCTCTTATTTGTCGTTTGAATTATTAGTGATTCGAGATTGGGCCTCGTTGTCTAGTCGGTGGCCACGATACGCGGGTTGTCCCAGTTCATCTCGTGACATGTCCCAGTTTACCTCGTGACATTTAGACCTTGGTCAGTGACCTGCTTCATTTTCTATCAATGCTTTTACCTGACCAGACGGCATTCCGTCGAACTATTCACAACATGTCAGGGTCCGGCATATTTCGCTGCGCCTGCTTGAAAAAAGATTTTGCGCTCACCGCTGCACTGTCCTTGCTCAAATTTTGCAGAAAGATCGCATTTTGGAGTCTAGATTGTTTAGTGCAGCACTTGGCACAGCTATTTGCCTGGTTTCTAAGAAAAAAGTGCGAATTGGCCTGCATTTATGGGAATGAGAGCTTAAACTTGTGTTGCCACCTGCCGACAGCTGCAGAAAGCAGCGCTTCAGGGATGGCTGCCACGTGTTGCCCATAGAGTTTCCTACACTGCCCGCTCCGGAACCATGCCTGGAACGCGCTGAAGCTCTTCCTGAAATGCTACTTTCTGCAACTGCCGGCAGGCGGCGATACAAGTTTGAGCTTGCGCCGTCGGTACAGCAATTAACTCGCATTCCCGTAAGTGCCCGTTAATTTGCACTTTTGCCTTAAAAATCAGGCGATTAACTGTGCCAAGTGTTATGCTAAATGACGTAGACTCCAAAATGCGATATTTCTGCAAATTTTGAGCAAGGAGACTGGAGCGTTGAGCGTAAAATGTTTTTTCGAACAGGCGCAGCGAAATATGCAGGACCCTGCAGAGTACATGCTGCGAAGCTGACACCTGTTCGTGGACGCGCGTATATCCACCAACACGCGTGGATCCATTATTGGTCGTCATGTACGTTGCAGAACAGAACCTCAATATACCGGTGCTCTTTTTGTTTATCGCATGAGCGTGAATTACGACTTCTCTGTAGCGTACCCATTACATATATCCCGCACTGCGCGACATTTCAACATTTAAATGTATGTATCGCTACAAGACGTTTATTCGGGATCGTTGCGCGCGACCCAGTGGTCCCATCTGTTGCTGGGACGGAAAGATCGCTCCTCAACCCAACCTCCTCGTGGCCGCTGTTTGGTCCCATAGGATGTAGGTAGCAGCACGTTAGCATACAGGTTCACTTAATTCAATTCACAGAATATCTTCGACCTCCGGCATCGCTGCAAACAGTCGTGCGATTCCTTTTCCTTTAGAAGAGAGACCGCTGATCTAGTTGTTCAGGCCACCGTGGTTCAGACTTAATAGGAGAAACAACTAAATACTGTAGTATCACTCAGAGCTAGTACGTACGCACTCACACCTACACCTGAAATATACGTGTTTCTGCGTTTCTAGTGCAGTAGCAATGGTTTTAGTAAACAAAATAAACTGCCCAGAGCTCTATGCATTATGAAGTATGCACATAAAAAAAGAGTGCGTAACTGTCTGCACTAGCTGCCAGTGCCACGCAAGAACACGTATAACCTAGGAAGTTATGAATGCATATATACTGTGAATAATCACTTTTCAGTATTTTCTCGTAATTAAGTCTGAAACTCGGTGGTCTGAACATAACGTTTCTGAATTGAACTACAGAACCGACATACATTTTTAAACATTACGGGAAGCCGACAACTCGCCCAGTCTGCCGTCCTTCTTCAGAACCGAGATGTCGACTGAGACTCGTAAGTGAAAGAAAAAAAAGATGCACTGCTACTTTCTCCCATAGTGCCGTTGTCAGATAGTAATGTAGTTAGTCTCGCGCAGCTGCAAAAGGAAACGCCCAGAAGGTGGAATCGAACCACTCTGACGTCAATCAGCTACGGGTTTGAAGCCCGCACCCCGGACCACCGAGGCTCGTCTGGGCGAATATCATTAGTTTGATCCGTCTTATATACCCATAATACACAAACGCACCAATGGTACTGGTGGTTCTCTCGGTTACTACAAAATTTGAAACTAAGCCCAAGATTTGACGTAAATCAAGACAAACCACCATGCGTAAAACTGTATGCTGCACGCATCTGTATATTTAAATTCAATTAATGACACCATATTGTTGGTTAATTACGTATAATGTCTCGAGGCGCGAATTCGTTAATCGCTGACAGCGCCCCCTGCCGCGCCAAGTTGGCGCTCGGGTCGTTTCGTGAAGAACGAACGGCGCAGCAACTGCGTCATGGCGGATGTTCGCGCTGACCTCGGTAAAATAGCAGAACGCGTACGGTTTTCGGCATCGACTCCCAGGACCCGTTTCTCCGTGCCGGCGGCCCGCAAGATAAGTGCGCTTCATTAATTGGCGCAACGAGCGGCGAGCGCGACAGTTTTACAAACGATATAGGTGTCATACGAGTCAGGCGCCCGTCGGAGCGCCAAGATGGCGGACGCAGACCTACAACAACAAAACCTCATGGTAGTTGGCGCGAGCGCGGGCGAAGGCGAAAGCTCCGTGGTCGCCGACGGCAAATTGGACGGCGACGCGGTCCCGGCGGTGTCGGCCGACGTTTCGACCGCTGACATCCTGCAGCAGGCGTTCCAGGAGGCGTCGGCGGGAGGCGAGTACGATGATCAGGTGTCGTACGCGCCCGACGACAGCGTCGCCGTGGGGCTGCAGCACGGCGGCGACGAAGAGGAGCTGCCGGACGGCATCCTGCGCCAGGAGGTCGGCGAAGACGCCCAGATCTCCGACAAGGCGGCGCTCCTCGGCGTCGTCGACGGGGAGGCGGCCGCCGAGGCCCACGATCCCGCCACCGTCAACAGCTCGGCGGGAGGCGACGTGTCTCCCGCCGCCGTGCTCGCGGCGCAGGACCTGGCGGCGGATGCCGCGGAAGACGCCGAAGGAGCCGCGCCCGTCGAAGCCGCCGAGAACGGAGAGCTGCCCGAGAACGGCGGCGGGGTCGGCGGCGGCGAGCAAGTCGCCGAGGCCGAGGAAGCGACACCGATGGCGGTTGACGCCGAGCCGTCGACCGCTCCGCAGCAGCAGCAGCAGCAGCAGGACGAGGACATGGTGGCTGCGGCGGACGAGCAGTCGCCCGCCACCGCCGCCGCGGAGGACGAGAACGACGCCTCGGCCGCGCCCAGTGTCGCAGACGACGAAGAGAGCGCCGATGCCCCCGTCACGATCCAGCCGGCCGCCTCGGCCACTTCGCAGAAGCAGAGCTCCGCGCCGCTGGGATCGTCGGAGAACCCGATACAGATCATCCAGCAGGGCAACACGTACCACTCGACCCAGGTGCTGTCCCCGGAGCAGCTTCAGCAGATCGCCCACGTGCTGCAGCAACAGCAGGTGAATACGGGGTCCCGTGCGGTGGTGCTTCGTTTTTCCCGCGCTGGCCGTGTTGTGTGGGAGGCTGCCTTGCGGTGGCCCTCTGGGCAGCCGAGTTGGAAGAAAAGGACGTCCGTGCGCGTCTGTGTGCACTGTTCTTGCGTGTTCTACCGCGGCGTTAGAATTTGGGATGCGCCGCGCTTGGTTTGAGCGCTCGCATACGTGCAGGTTCATTCATTCGCCTGCGTTGTACGTGCTTGGTTCACCATTGCTGTCGTGCACACGTTACTACTCCACGTGTCAAAACGGAGGTGTTCAGGGGAGGAGGGGATAGGGAGGCTGTGGTCCTCTGAAATGAGCCGAAGGATCAAGTCAGCACAGTTGCCATTCATTGTGGCAGTGTGAACACGAACTGAAACAAACTGGGAGCCGCAGCAGCACACATAGCCAGCTGGTGCCATTGAAATGCTATTGACTGAGCCCGCTAACATTCTAATGTCACACTGAATCATCACGTTTTTCTTTAGGCATCTGTGGTGACCTTTAGGCATTCTTTTACGTCAGCACTACGAAAAGGTCTTGCGGTTCATGCTGCAAGCGTTAGTTATCTGCACATCTGGGTATTTAACAATTTATAAATCTATCGTTGACACTAGTGCTATGCAAAGCGATGTCACCAAAGTTGACAAAACTGCTTACCTAAGCCATTTCATCGTACATGATCAGCAGAGCATATTGAATATTATTGTAGGCACATCTGCTGACCAAGAAGTACGGTTTGTACTGCTGCTGTGGTCAGCATGATTTTTTAAAATTTTCGATCGAGTGTTTCTAATTTCTGCTTCTTTTGCGATCATCAGCCTTTGTAAGGCTGTTGTCGTGGTGACTGCCTCTAGGACGCCTGCTGTGTTAACCAAGCGCGTTCTGTACTTGCACATTTCTCCATCTGGCACTAGTCAAATCCTCTGCCACTCCAGACTTCATTCCTCTTATTTTGGCGTTCATTCGCTTGCTTTGATAAACCACTGGTAATCTTTTCTACACACCTCAGCACTTTCCTTGTTCCAGTTCTTTCTGTTCATCAGAATCGCACATTTCTCCTAGCTGTCTGTGTGACCTGCGCTGTTTCGATGCACTGCATATACATATATACATGTGCACTGCGGATGAATTGCAAAAAGGATTTGGGACCTTAACTGAGAAACTATAAGAGTAAGATTGAAGATTAATACACTTACGACCAAGCTTATGTTCAATAGCCTCACAAGGGAACACGAATTCATGATAGCCAATCAGCCTCTAGAGTCTGTGCAGGAGCGCTTTTATCTAGGTCAACTGTTCACAGGGGACCCTGATCATGAGACAGAAATTTACATAAGAATGACAATAAATGGTTTGAAGTGCATGTGGCAGGCATTACCAAATCCTACTGGGATCATACCACTGTCGTCGGTAAAGAAAATCATACAATCATTGCATTATACAGGTGCTAACGTATCGGACAGAAAATTTGAGGTTAACAGTGAAGCTCAAGAACGAGTTAAGGACCACGCAAAGTGCAATGGGACAAGAAATATTGGGCGTAGTTTTAAAAGACGGGAAGAGAGTGGCGTGGACCAGTGAGCAAACGGGGATAGCTGACATTCTAGTTGACATTAAGTGGAAAAAAAAATATAGAGCTGCACAAGCAATGTAATGCGTAGGGCAGATAACCGGTGGACCATTAGAGTGACAGAATGGGCGCCAAAAGAGGGGAAGTGTGTTCGAGGATGGCAGGAAATTAGGAAATTTGTAGGTGCAAGTTGGCATTAGGTAGCACAAGAAAGGGTAACTGGAGATCATTGGGAGAGGCCTTCATGATGCAGTGCATATAAAATATTAGCTGATAGTTATGATGATAATGATATACACATTAGAACATATGACGCTACTATTCTTTCCAATGAGTAAAACTCCGTCTGCTACCTCTGCTGATGTGTAATGTTGATTTATTGCTGGTGAAATGGGGCATGCACTGAATCCAGTCATGGTACTAGACAAAACTCTCTGCAAAAGTTTACTTCTACAAGAAAACTTTACAATTATCGACCCTTTATTGCAGTTCCGCCTTACTGATGCATTGTTCAGTGCTGGGTGACAAGTTTCCTTAGTATTCCTGCCAGCATACGTTATTTGAAGCTGCAGACAGTGAAAAGATGCTGAGAGTCTGTATGTTATCTGCGTTTTTATCTGACATACCGGCTTATCCCTGTCTAGGTGTTTTTTTTTTTTTCCCCCTACTGTACATGGCATTGTCTCCTTTCTTTATTAGCATATGGCTTATAGCTTGTCGATGGCACTTCCTCCTGTGAGCTTGCATCCTGAGCCATATAGCTCAGTCTAATGTTTTTGCCTGGCTGTTCTTCAATGTGCCTTGCATTAGTGTGTTCGCGCGATCGTCCCCAATATTCACAGGCTAGGTTTCAATGTTGGATGGTGGTTGCACCAAAATTAACAATGACAACTGTTCGTTAAGCACTCCAGTTGGCAAGAACGCATGCCCTTATCAATTTGAAGTGCAGAAGTTCTGGAGAGTTGCATCTTGCGTGAAGAATTGATAAGCTGTAGCTGAGGTGAAGCAAGTGACATGTTGACAGACTGCACATTTGAGAGTATGGACGGAGAGAAAGGAAAGAAAATACTGCGTGAGGCGATCCCTGGACTTTGTTGTCTCCTCGAGTGGATAGTGAGCCTAAAGGGAAAGTGCGTACGACTACACTCGCGGACAACCTTCTGTGACAATGAAGGAAAAGCTACGGAGGCAAAATGTGCACAAGTAAAAGCCCGTCTGAAAAATTTTTCCCCCATTTTAATTTGCGATATTTTAAGCTGGACAAGAGAAAGCATAAACACCTTATTTTTAACAGCAAAATAAGACAAACAACACCACCGAATGTCAAATTTGACTTATCTTTCTGGTTTTCCATTTTTCGTTGGGCCAAGTGCGAAACCCAAAGCGCTGTCAAACTCTGCTGGATTACTTAGTGTGGTAACACTTGCGGAAGCTCCGTCCCCCGTAACTTTCACTCGATTGCCCTGTCCATGAGTACTAAGGGAGCAGATTGATCGAGTAAAATAACATGATCAGAAAATTTGTACACTATTGATATAGAGCAGAAGAAATTTGGAAACATCAGGAGGTGGTTTCTCTTCATGATGGTGCTGGCAATGTGGTTGTTTAAAAATGAAACTTAACTGACGCTGTTTGAATAGTAGCTACACCATCTGCACGATTCCTACACTACTGCAGACACATTGCATTATGGAACCACTGGAGCTCCATGACCTGACTCGACTGTTACGCACTATCTTGTCACAGGATTCACAATAGTAATAGATCCTGTATGTTACTGCATTTTAGTGCAGTCTGGATTTTTCCTGTGGCTCTCAGTGCCCAAGCGCTGTATTTTGTTTGACCACAAAGTGAAGTTGGCAAGCCGGTCTGATTCTGGTTGGCATGCATTGTTTTAGCTCAGCACAGAAAATGACTGATCGGGAAAGCGCGTGGCCGCAAATGCTGACACATCCTTTCCTTTCTTTATCTTTTTTTTTCTTGTCTTGTGCTTGAGCATAGAATTGCTCTTGTTCATTGGGCAGGAGTACATCGAGCATTTCTACCACAGTGGCAGTTCCAGAGGCATTTGGTCCGGTTTTTAGCTTGAATGTGCTCATGTTCCAGAGTTATGGGACGCTGGTTAGCATTACGACAAATTCAGGCAAACGGTTGTCAGTTCAGACACCGATTCGTAGCAATTGCTATGAACGGGTGGATGTCTCACTTTCCCTTTATTAAGTGTGTCAGTTCTGCAGAGTGTTTTTGAGGCTGGCCGTCAGTTTGTGTAAAACAACATAACACACAAGCAAAAGCTGACTACTGCGAGCTTATTGCTCATATTCATGGAACCATTTCTTATGCATGAGCAGGGGTCTGACAGATACCTTGCGTGTGTGTTTTCTACACATTTGACTTCATATGTATACAGAATGTCAGTTTTACCTAAATAGGTAAATGAAAATTGGATTGCAATGTAGAGCACTTCCAGGGCCTAATGTGAAAGGAGCTCAGGACAACAGCTCGTGGCTAGATGTCACACGATGTAGCTGTGTCATGGGTCATTACTAAAGGAGAACTGCGGGGCATTGAGACGTTTGTTGAGATTGTGAGTTGAATTCGCAACTCTCGATTCATTGGTACTGTGGTCACGCATCTATAAAATTGGCACTCCTGGGTGCCAGTTGTTCGGTCCGCTGGGTTGTCTTCGGTTTTTGCCATGGCTTGGTCTTCTTATACAGGTTCACTGGGGTTGAGGATAAGGGCGAGTTGGTATTGCATCCTAAAACTGGTACAGCAGAACATAGAAAGGAAGAAACAAGTTGGAAGTCAGTGCTCTGTTCTTTCACCTGGCCGGCTTGGCTTGTTTCTTCCTATGTTGCGCTGTACCAGTTGTAGACTTCTTATACAGGGTGTTAATATAGCAGGCAAAGAGAGAACAGAAAGGATTGGAGGGTAAAGATGTGTTACCGATGGCTGCAGCTGAAATTAAAATGCCAAATCGAAGTGCCCTGCAGACGTGATGAACGTGTAGCTTCAGGTGTTTTACAGTAGTGAAGTGGATATCAATGAAAAGCAAGCTGTTAATTAGTATATCAGACAATGAGGGTGATGTGTGCAATTTACTGTCAAATAGCAGTCAAGCACTGAGCAGGTATCATTCAGAGACTTGGACAGGCGTTTCTCGGTCAGCCTAGTTCAGGTCATGGCATGGGGTTTGATTTTAATTGTTTACTTCCGTGCCCCAAAACACTGCACTCACCTTCTGATTTACTGCATTATTTACTGCACAGAGTGGCTGGTCTGTCGTGACAATATTTATGAGACGCCACTTGGACGGACAATTGATACATAACGAAAGTCAACTTGGAACAGAGTGGTAACGAATTCAGCATTGAATTCTCCCTGATCGCTTCACGCAGGTGAATAGAGCCATCCAGAATGGCGGCTCGGCTGTGGTGTTCAACCCGCAGACCAACACCCGCATCATCTATCGGGTCATCTACCCATCGGAACTGGGCTCCAAGCAGACGACTTCGAGGCCTACAGCGACCAGGGGTCGGGGCTCATACTCGGGCCGGGGAAGGGGTCGGCCGCGTGGCCGGGGCCTCGCCAGGCGGGTCGTGGAAGAAGACGACCCGCGTAGCGACGGGCCTGAGCTCTCGCGCGAGGAGAAGGAGGAGAAGAAGAAGCATCGGCCACGCACACGCTCGGGCAGAATCTCCAAGCCGCCCTCATACATGGTGAAGGACTACAAGCGCATCCACCATCTGGATTTCGACGATGAGCCGTACGACGACTCAGACGGTGGCTACTCTGACTACCAGGTCAGCGACGACGAGGATCGCAGCCGGCGTTCCTTCACCGGTGAGTCGTTGGCTGGCGTTGTCGAAAGGATCTCCACGGGATTGGAGACATCATTTTGCAGCGGTGCCATAATTAGTGCTACTTGGGGAATCCCATTCTGGGACAGGCGTTATTGTGCACATCAACTTTGGCAAGCATTCAGCGCCTGAACCAGCCAAACTGTACTTAACAAAAAGGAATCGTCATGCCAGCTACTTGATCTACAGCGGTCACAATGAGTGCTACTCATGAGCTTGTTCTAGGACAGGCGTCATTAGGGGCATCAGTTATTGCGAGTGCCCAGTGTTCTAAAGAAGTCGGAGAGGATACAGCAGAATGAATTGTCAGTTGTCTTCAGCTCTTCATAGCAAAGCAGTTTAATGTGAGAGGCAGCAGATTGTACATGTCTACCACACGCTTTGGTCTAGTGTTGCAACAGTCACCGTATGTTGGCAAATCTTATGCAGGTTATTGCAAACCTACGCCAGCAAGCAAGTCTTGCGCTAGATTAGATGCTTGCAAATGCAGAAACCAGAGCTGCTACAGTCGGTGAAAATGGGAGTGGGAATTCTGTATGTGCAAGTACTGCATTTATGAAAAAGCGTGGCTTGAAATCACCATGTGAAACAGGCTTACATCAGAATAACAGAATTGAATGGACCTGTTGCATTTTTGTACCGGACAGCTAAACATCGCCTGCAGTAGTGGTATTTATTGTTGCATCATAATCGGTTTGTGGTTTATATGCAAGCACTGTCATATATACTGCCGGGCACTGTTGTATATTCACTCGGCATCCTCACTCACTGCATCTGTCAAGCTTAAGCACTGACCAGTTACCGTTATGGCCACTGACTAGGTATTACTATAGAGCATTGTGGGCTATATTATTTGATGCTTTGCTGTTTATATAAAGTAGTCTTCATTTATTTTCTTTATTCTAGGCATTTTTGCCTTATTCCAGCTATTTGAGCACATCATTTACAGTGAAATAGTCAAATACCTTGATTCGATCGGATTCTTCACACCCTCGCAGCATGGTTTTAGAAATGGATGCTCATGTATTACGCAGCTAGTCAAATTTCAACATTACATTTCACATTCTTTAGACAGTAATTCCCAAGTAGAAGCAGTGTTCCTTTATTTCCACCATGCTACATAACCTATTAGAATTTGCAATGATTTCAGTAAACATAAACATTAAAGTTATTAAATGGATAAAAAGTTACTTTACTTTAACGGTCGCCAACAAAGTGTAGTTCTTAACGGCTCAAAATCATTGAAGTAATCGTGACGTCTGGTGCACCACAAGGGAGTGTATTAAGGCTGCTGTTCTTAATTTATATTAATAGCATCGTTTAAGATATCACCTCTGCCATTAAGTTATTTGCAGATGACTGCGTAGTGCTTACGATAATCAAATCACGGAGAGGTGCCAATACTTTGTAGAGAGACTTTCGCACAGTATCGCTGTGGTGTCAACAGTGGAAAATGGGCCTAAATGTCTGGAAATGTTGCTGTGTATCATTCACCAACCACATCTATAAATTAGAAACAAGCTACACCATTAACAATTCAATAATTAGCAGCGAGTTTGACTATAAGTATCATGGTGTCTACTTTTCTGACAGCCTTAAGTGGAATAAGCACATAGAAGTTACAGTGACAAGGGTGAGTATGATGTTATATTTTGTACGAAGGAATTTCAAGCAGGCTTCACCAACCATAAAACAAACACTTTACTTTTTGTATGTAAGATCCATTCTATATTATGCTTATGTAATTCGGGACCCTCATCAGCAGTACCTAATCAATAGACTGGATAAAGGGCAAAATCAAGCAGTTAGATTTGTAAAAATTAATTATAATTAATTTTCAAGTATTTCTGAAATAAAAAGTATGTTTGGATGGGAGCCATTAACAATAAGAAGGCAGAAACTTCAGCTTAAATTTTTTCATGATATTTATTATAATAATAATGCTATTAATCCCCACGAATACCTCTCAGAACTGACCTCGCTTCATCGAGATAATTCACGAAAAATATTTGAATACCCGTTCAAAACGCACCCTTTTGGTAGTTCGTTCTTCGTAAGAACTATACAAGAATTGAACCGGCTCCCAGACAATATCGTTAACAAAACTAATACTGAACTCTTTTTCTCTGGCCTACAATAAGATCGACACCAATAATGTTGACATGAATAGAATTATTCTTCCGAAGTGTCTGTATTGTTTAAGATGTATGTTTGTCGTAATGCTTGCATATTTGTATATGTTGCATAATTTGCATGTTTCTGTTCTTTTATTACGTATCTTGTGCAACAATCTATTACTATAATTGTGTTGTGATACATGTCCCCCCCCTGCCCTACGCAATGCCTTGTGGTGATGTAGGTTAAGTGTAAATAAATCAACATCATGAAAAACAGCTCTAGCTACAAGACCACATGAATACAGACAACACAGGTGCTACCAACTCTCTTTTTATTTTAAAAAAATAAACGTTACACGAATAAGGCGGGAAATTTTTAGATGGATGCTAAAGAGAAAGATTAACTCCATTACGACGTAGAAGGTAATGTTTAAATACTGTATTTGCATTAGTTTTGCAGTCAATGTTTTGTCTACTACAGAAGAGAATGTGAGAGCCAAGCTTACGTTTCTTGAATTTCAGGCCAAACCTAACCTACGCCAGTCGCGACATCAGGAATTTCAAAAGTGTTCTCGTATTGAGGCCGCTGTGGCATAGCAGTAGTTCTAGAAACTTGCAGAGTTCCGTCTCTGATTCGTTTAAAATGCAGTAGTCAACATTTATTGATAAATAATTAACTAGGCCTGAGCAGACAGCCTCAAAATCTATGCCATCACAGCGCACTCATGCGGGAAACCGTCACGGCTAGTCTTTTGTTTCTGCATCTTTTCTGGCTTAAACCACCTCTCACAGTCGTAGCGCCTTTATTTTTTTTTTTCTTCAGTATTAGGGTTATTAAAGTTTACCAGTACAGCTCAACTTAATTTTCTCTTTAGTGTCCTTCTAAAGATGGCCAATGACTGTAACTCTGTATATATTTATTTTCCTTCAATCAGTCAAAAGTTGATAGTCAGCATCTGTGTTGTCCATTAGCCTGTGCTTCAACAGCTGGCAACTGTTTGTTGTAATGTTAATGCTCAAGTCAACTAGCCCAACTTTCTGCTCTCAATCTGGGCATCTGTAGGCTGCAGTTTTAAGAATTAGTTAACTCTTTGCTTGCGAGCACAGCATGATAACATGGACTCTCCTGTCGCAGGTTATGGCGGGAGGCCGCGAAACTTCAAATGTCCAACCTGTTCCAAGTCCTACATAGGCCGTGGTGGGCTCTGCAGGCATCTCAGGCTGTACCCGGACCACGGAAACCCTTCAGATGTTGACGAAATGGTCGCCCAAGGTAAAGCAGTGATTTCACTCCCATCAGATGCAGCAGCAGCTGGACACTGAAGCTTCTTTCGCACTTGAAAGCAACACTCGTATTGCATTCTTTTGGGCACTATAAAAAGTCGTCAGGTATGTAGAATGGGGCAAACAGACCAGATGACGGCAGAAAAAGCCGACAGGGTCCAGATGGGAGCTCTTTGATTCAACCCCTCATGATTGAACATCTTTTTTAAATCAAAAACTTTCTTTGCCTCTTTTCCCACTTCTTGGCAGGTGGTGGATGCTGCCTTACACAGCAGGCCAGTCCTGGAGGTAATGGGAACTGTGGCTCGGGCCAATCAAGGTCATTAGACTCAAGAGTGGAGATGCGAATTCTAATTCATACAAAATAATAAATCAGTCCTACGAAAGCCCGCTAGATCGAGGAAGGCTCATGGAAAGAAAAAATTGTCATTCGCCCGACTAGCGTAAAGCTACAGTGGAACCTGTATTTGTGGGCATCCACAGAACTCATTTGCTATATTCAACGTCCCTGTGCTTCAAGTTATTAATTCGACCTCTAGAGACTAGCCTCCTTGTCCGCTCGGGACGGTAGAGCAACTGCCCCTGATAGGCGTCAGTTCCAGATTCGACCCCTGGACCAGGAGAAATGTTTTTTCTTCATCTGCCAAGCTTTCTTTCTGATAAACCCGTACGACTTTTCCTTTGTAGCTTTGCACTACGGTCAGGTGGATGGCAGTTTTTCCTTTTCGCATACGAAGTGCAACTGAAGTGAGCACTGAATGTGGAGGAGGCAGAGGGTCGAAAGAAGGCGTCGAATGAAGCAGGAATGCCTTCGATTTAGCGGCAAAGTGGGGTTTAGAACACGTGCGCAAGTTGGTTCGCAGACGCAGTCTAGTGACAGTGGATGAGCCCCAAGGAGTGCGGGGGACATTTTCCCCAAAATACGAAGCAAAGTTGTGTTTATGCATGGTGAGAATGGCTTGGAAAGCAAATGCGCACATGCTCATGTAAATGCAAAGCCAGGCAGCGGTGATATGCAGTCGCGAAACAGCATTGGTGCGTGCCCATATTGTTCACGGGTGGAAACAAACTTCTACAAGCAACACTTCGTTCAGGATGAGGTTTGCTCGGTGTATAAGCGTGTGCAATAGGCTGGTTTCTGTCGGGACATATTTGCGGTGTAAAATATTTCTGCGGCATGAGTTTACATTGCTCTAGGCATTTTTTGGCGAAGATATGCCCATCTTTGTTCGCGCACTGTACTTGGGAATGGTTGCTAAAAGAGAACTGCGTTTCTCGCAGACACCCACAGGGAACTTTGCTTAAAACCAGTTCCCACCGACCTTTTAGATTTTTTTCTCGAAGGCACGTGGTGCACACTTTGGTTGATGCTAAAAACACTGGCTTAGCAGGGAAAATTATTTTTAAAGACGCGGGGCTTCTTTTTTTTTTTTTAAGGTTTTCAGTAGGCCATTGCAAATACGTATCGTGTGAGCAGACGAGGGGGAACTGAGAACAAGACATCCAAGACCACTCCTGTCGTCTTCCTCTCATGTTGTGCGTACAGTGCAGTTGACTGTGAAAGGCAACACATGAATGTGGAGCATGCGTGAATTTTTTGCCTCTCTCGAGTCTACATTTTTGAAGCACAAGTCGCATGCTTTTGCAGCGCGCTACTTGTGCTGCTTTCCATACCTCCGTGCAGTGCATTGACATAGCTTCAGTCAGCACTTGCGACTGTAGCACCAGCACAGTGAACACCGTGCATTAGAGTGTGTTCCCTTTAACTATGGGCCGCGCCGTTAATGCCGACCAACCAGCCCCGTGAACCGTGCTAGCAACGTGTTTCGGTGAGCACCGCTAATGCTGAGACGTCTTTTTCTGACGAAATTGCAGCAGGGGAGAGCACCACTACCACGGACACACCTCCGACGAGCGGCACCAACAACCCGGCCATGTACATGGCGGCACCACAGCGGGGCCGGTACGCCGACCTGGCCTCCATGCGGCGGAAAGCTCGGCTCAGAGAGGTGGGCGGGGCTTGCTTAGGGCGCAGAGCAGTATGTGCGCAGCTGGTCCAAATCAGACCAGAATAAGTGGGGGAAAAAAAAAATGTATATATATATATATATATATATATATATATATATATATATATATATATATATATATAATTTTTTTGTAGCCATCATCATCATCATCATCATCATCAGCCTAGTTACGCCCACTGCAGGGCAAAGGCCTCTCCCATACTTCTCCAACTACCCCGGTCATGTACTAATTGTGGCCATGTTGTCCCTGCTAACGTCTTAATGTCATCCGCCCACCTAACTTTCTGCCGCCCCCTGCTACGCATCCCTTCCCTTGGAATCCAGTCCGTAACCCTTAGTGACCATCGGTTATCTTCCCTCCTCATTACATGTCCGGCCCATGCCCATTTCTTTTTCTTGATTTCAACTAAGATGTCGTTTACCCGCGTTTGTTGCCTCACCCAATCTGCTCTTTTCTTATCCCTTAACGTCACACCCATCATTCTTCTTTCCATAGCTCGTTGCGTCGTCCTCAATTTCAGCAGAACCCTTTTCGTAAGTCTCCAGGTTTCTGCCCCATATGTGAGTACTGGTAACACACAGCTGTTATACACTTTCCTTTTGAGGGATAGTGGCAACCTGCTGTTCATGATTTGAGAATGCCTGCCAAACGCACCCCAGCCCATTCTTATTCTTCTGGTTATTTCAGTCTCATGATCCGGATCCGTGGTCACTACCTGCCCTAAGTAGATGTAGTCCCTTACCCCTTCCAGTGCTTCGCTACCTATCGTAAACTGCTGTTCTCTTCCGAGCCTGTTAAACATTACTTTAGTTTTCTGCAGATTAATTTTCAGACCCACCCTTCTGCTTTGCCTCTCCAGGTCAGTGAGCATGCATTGCAATTGGTCTCCTGAGTTACTAAGCAAGGCAATATCATCAGCGAATCGCAAGTTGCTAAGGTATTCTCCATCAACTTTTATCCCCAATTCTTCCCACTCCAGGCCTCTGAATACCTCCTGTAAACATGCTGTGAATAGCATTGGAGATATCGTATCTCCCTGTCTGACGCCTTTCTTTATAGGGATTTTGTTGCTTTCTTTGTGGAGGACTACGGTGGCTGTGGAGCCGCTATAGATATCTTCCAGTATCTTTACATATGGCTCATCTACACCCTGATTCCGTAATGCCTCCATGACTGCTGAGGTTTCGACTGAATCAAACGCTTTCTCGTAACCAATGAAAGCTATATATAACGGTTGGTTATATTCTGCACATTTCTCTATCACTTGATTGATAGTGTGAATATGGTCTATTGTTGAGTAGCCTTTACGGAATCCTGCCTGGTCCTTTGGTTGACAGAAGTCTAAGGTGTACCTGATTCTATTTGCGATTACCTTAGTAAATACTTTGTAGGCAACGGACAGTAAGCTGATCGGTCTATAATTTTTCAAGTCTTTGGCGTCCCCTTTCTTATGGATTAGGATTATGTTAGCGTTCTTCCAAGATTCCGGTACGCTCGAGGTTATGAGGCATTGCGTATACAGGGTGGCCAGTTTCTCTAGAACAATCTGACCACCATCCTTCAACAAATCTGCTGTTACCTGATCCTCCCCGGCTGCCTTCCCCCTTTGCATAGCTCCTAAGGCTTTCTTTACTTCTTCTGGCGTTACCTGTGGGATTTCGAATTCCTCTAGGCTATTCTCTCTTCCACTATCGTCGTGGGTGCCACTGGTACTGTATAAATCTCTATAGAACTCCTCAGCCACTTGAACTATCTCATCCATATTAGTAACGATATTGCCGGCTTTGTCTCTTAACGCACACATCTGATTCTTGCCTATTCCTAGTTTCTTCTTCACTGTTTTTAGGCTTCCTCCGTTCCTGAGAGCCTGTTCAATTCTATCCATATTATAGTTCCTGATGTCCGCTGTCTTACGCTTGTTGATTAACTTAGAAAGTTCTGCCAGTTCTATTCTAGCTGTAGGGTTAGAGGCTTTCATACATTGGCGTTTCTTGATCAGATCTTTCGTCTCCTGCGATAGCTTACTGGTTTCCTGTCTAACGGAGTTACCACCGACTTCTATTGCGCACTCCTTAATGGTTCCCATGAGATAGTCGTTCATTGCTTCAACACTAAGGCCCTCTTCCTGAGTTAAAGCCGAATACCTGTTCTGTAACTTGATCCGGAATTCCTCTAGTTTCCCTCTTACCGCTAATTCATTGATTGGCTTCTTGTGTACCAGTTTCTTCCGTTCCCTCCTCAAGTCTAGGCTAATTCGAGTTCTTACCATCCTATGGTCACTGCAGCGTACCTTGCCGAGTACGTCTACATCT
Organism: Dermacentor variabilis; assembly: GCF_050947875.1. Lineage (NCBI taxonomy): Eukaryota > Metazoa > Arthropoda > Arachnida > Ixodida > Ixodidae > Dermacentor > Dermacentor variabilis. The sequence continues at coordinate 14,417,082 of NC_134578.1, read as the reverse complement.
TGTATGATGCCAGGGTTCGCGCAGAGTATGAAGTCGATTTCATTTCTAGTCTCGCCATTCGGGCTCCTCCACGTCCACTTTCGACTAACCCGCTTGCGGAAAAAGGTGTTCATTATCCGCATATTATTCTGTTCTGCAAACTCTACTAATAATTCTCCTCTGCTATTCCTAGAGCCTATGCCGTATTCCCCCACTGACTTGTCTCCAGCCTGCTTCTTGCCTACCCTGGCATTGAAGTCGCCCATCAGTATAGTGTATTTTGTTTTGACTTTACCCATCGCCGATTCCACGTCTTCATAAAAGCTTTCGACTTCCTGGTCATCATGACTGCATGTAGGGGCATAGACTTGTACTACCTTCAATTGGTACCTCTTATTAAGTTTCACAACAAGACCTGCCACCCTCTCGTTAATGCTATAGAATTCCTGTATGTTACCAGCTATTTCCTTATTAATCAGGAATCCGACTCCTAGTTCTCGCCTCTCCGTTAAGCCCCGGTAACACAGTACATGCCCGCTTTTTAGCACTGTATATGCTTCTTTTGTCCTCCTAACCTCACTGAGCCCTATTATATCCCATTTACTACCCTCTAATTCCTCCAATAATACTGCTAGACTCGCCTCACCAGATAGCGTTCTAACGTTAAACGTTGCCAGGTTCAGATTCCAATGGCGGCCTGTCCGGAGCCAGGTATTCTTAGCACCCTCTGCAGCGTTACAGATCTGACCGCCGCCGTGGTCAGTTGCTTCGCGGCTGCTGGGGACTGAGGGCCGGGGTTTGATTGAGTATTAGTAAATAAACCTTGTACGATACCAAGAAATCTTGGCTTATCTCTCAAGGTAAGCCAGAAAAGACGCAAGAACAAAAGCCAGGTGGGGATGTCGCACCACATGTTTGAGCTTCCAGACGTATCCCGCAACAAGATGGTAAAAATTTACATTCATTTGGTGCAGTAGAAGATGTGCATTTGAATTTTTTACCTTGCAATTGAACCGTACAGCAGTCTGGCAATGATGACAAAATGAAATGCAATTGCGTTGTCATTGTGCACAGTGTACATGATTCTATTATCGCTTGTGCATCTCAGAGGTCAGCCCAAGTTAATATCTGCAGGAATTTTTTTCGTTTGTGCTAGTTTTGTCGCATGAATAAAAAATTGTGGGCACAATGCAGTGGTGACATTCTTGCTGCAGCATTGTGTGCCAGAGCATACGCACTAGAGAGAGACGATCGTTGTTCTTTGCAAATTTTTGAAAGAGCACACGAAATGTCATGTGTGGGAGGAAAGGACTGGCAGGCTTACGAACTCTGCAATGTTCTGCTGCATACATTTCCCAAGCTAAGCTGTGGGTGCACGCTTGGTTCTGGAGCAGACGACACGGCAGCGATCCTAAAGTCCCGCACGTCTTGACGTCACACTAGCCATTAGGGTGCTTAGAGGCAGCAGTTTCAAGTTGAAATTTTGGAATTTTATGTGCACCAAAAGTGCAGTTTTCTTGTGCTTAAAACCATACCGGTGCTTCAACCCTCAGTTATGATGATAAGCTCAGAATAACTGGACAACTATGTCGCGGCTCCCTTTAAGACATGGGACTTGCATCATCCTTCAATGTGTTCACATGAGTCGTGCCTCTGCACTAAGGCCCTGTGATGAGAGAAGCGCGACAGAAGTTTTACTTGTGCACTGTAAGGCAGCAGCAGTGAAAAATACCAGCTGGACTGATCTTGCACATTGTTACGGCCCGGTTCTCACCTGTGGCTTCCTTGTGCTGCAGGTGACCAAAGCTTGTCGAGAGGAGGAGCTGATGGAAGTGGTCCTACCACGGCTTGCGGACTCTGTGTCTCTCTGGGAGTTCCTGCTCACCAAGTGCGAAAAGGGAGACCCACCTCAGCTACAGGTAAGCGATGACTTGGCACCACGATGGTTGAAAGAGCCCCCACGGCACTCCATAAACGTGGTCAAGAAACTTTCTCGGTCACGAGACAACGGGGCAAATGTTTGCGTGTGAGGTGGTTCCAGTGCAGCACAGGACCTACAGTTTCATTAAGAACATCACCCGCCCTTTTATTTGACTTCCAGAGATCTGTAATACTTTGCATGTATTGCCATACATACTGGCGTAATGAACACACTTTCTTCAAAAAATAAACTAAGCAAAGTTGGAGGGTGCATTTGTTATGCGGGGACAAGTTTCTGTTTCAGAAGATTGAAAAGTAAGATGGTATGGATTTGAAAAATGCATTAGCTAACTTATCTTTGTGGTAAAAGTACACGTATATTATTTGCAAACCATAACAGCGTTTTTATTGCACTCAACTCCGCATTGAAACCACCAGACCTGTCATCCTGGTCGCTGGCCTCTTCATCCACATCATGGATCCACAACACCTCGTCCTTGCAGCCGCTTTCGGCGACTTGCCATTATCGCAAGCGTCACATTGAAGCATTGCTTTTTGACACCTGTTGTTTTGACAAGCACGCTGCGTGCTCTCTTTCCTCAACTGCCCTGCTTATCGGCACGTCAAAGTTTATGGGTGTCTGATCAGCGTTTCCGCTTTGTGCGCAGATAAACTCTCTGTGCCGTAGCAGGCATGTAACTCGACTTGGGGCCCATCGCACACAGCGAAGCCAGAGATGGGCAGAAAAACGGGCAACAGTCACGCGAGTTTGACACTACGCCCAAGTGTGCTCACTATACCGACCAAGGGCCGGTTGCCCCTTCTTCCCTTGTACTCTCCCGTGCGCCGCACCTGGCCGCGCCATTTGACAGTGCATGTCAGAGTGAAGTCAGAGCAAAGTCGGTAAACTGCACAAAGGGGCTGTTGCAGAGTCCCAGTTGCATTTCTCTCTCTCTCTCTCTCTCTCTCTCTCTCTCTCTCTCTCTCTCTCTCTCTCTCTCGTCTGCGAGGTGCCTTTGCACCGGCACTGGCGGTCAGCATGCAGTAACAGGCTTAGCTTTATCACGGTCTCTCCGTCGGGCGCCCAAGCCACCGGGGGAAAACAAAAATTTGTAATATTCAAGAGCAAAGTTGGGGGCACATTTATTATACAGGTGTGTTCATTATGAGGGTATATAAGGGATACCCCAGTCACACTGCGCCTTCTGATTTGCAGTCCAGACCGATCCGGATGGAATTTTTTGGTTGCAATTTGCTCCCTTTGTCAGCCTGTGCAAAAGAGCCAATCGCACTCGTGAAATTCAATCCCAATTGAGCTCGACTGCGATCTAAAGTCGCCCACATGACGGCTGTATCATTCGTACGGGCACCCGAGTGCAAAGAAAGCCTAACTTTTAAAAAGCTTGCCTGTGGGGAATTTCCTTTGGCCCATGTGGTGAAGTTGGGTTGCTGAATGTGTGGCATCTTCATGTAAATGCCGGTCTTGACAGTGCGTCTGGCAGTCATAACTCATCTGAGTTTTAATGTGTCTCTCCACAGATTCCAGAAATGCTGATCCAGCTGGAAGAGGTCCTCCGGGAGATGCGGGCATTGAGCCAGGAGAGCCTGGTGCCTGTCGAGCCTGGTGAGGAGGCTGCTCACGCAGGCAACCAACTCATGAAGGTGTGCCCCCCGCTTGCTTGCTACCAAAAAATATATATATATATTACTGTGACCACAGTTGAAAACATGAAAATGAGTTTGCTGTGGCAGAATCAAGAAATCGGCAATGGGGAAGAAGATTCGTGAAAGAGAACATTTTAGGGGTGTGCGAATATCGGTGAATTGAATCAAATGGAGAACATTCAAGTAATTCAATTTGCAAATCAGGTATCTACAATTAGATTTTTCGGATATTTGATACATTTGGTGTGGAGATACGTGCAATGCTGCCCTTTCGTTCTGGCACGTACAGATCGAGGACGAGAGCGTGGCCCAGGCGATCGGCATCTCCACCGGCCTGTATGCAATCCGCGAGGAGGAGGTGGTCACGAAGGTGGTGCCCGTTGCCCGCAAGCGGCCGCGCGCTGAGAGCGAGAGCAGCCTGAGCCAGCCGGCCAGCACCACAGACACCGCGGTCGCCGGTGCAGGTGGGGGCGTGGAGTTTGTCACGCCCGAGGAGATGGTGGCCGCGCTGCACGGCGAGCCTCTGCCGCCGAACAAGCGGATACGACTGGACGACGAAGACGCCTTCGTTGTGCTCACGTTAGTAACTCGTACCTGCCAACTCTGCAGAATTTTTCTTCGTGTTTACGAATTCCGGCTTGCCCTAGATTTTACTAATGTTGCGTCAAGTTTTACGAAAAATAAACTCGGTTTGAGGAAATGTTTTAGAAATGGTGAAAGGCGAGGGTGGCCTATGATTGCAAAAGGATGCATGCAAAAGAGAAGTACCTGCACTGCCATCTTGTTGCAGCACAAAGTGCCACATGTCGGAAGGGTACCTTCTTTGAGTAGGTTTATTTAGACAAACTCCCGAAGCAGGCAAAATTGGCAGCAACAAACTCTCTGATAAATTCACTGATCTGGAAACAATGTTGTTAGGTCTCTGCTGTTTCAAGTTTGTCGCTGCTTGCGCGCTGCGTCTAAAGTTATACCATTGTTAATAAAGTGGGTGTGTATCCAAGAAGAGGTGTGTGTTCAGAGCAAACTTAGGTACGTCCTTACAACAGTTGAAAGTCCAGCAAGTTTCCTGGCTGCCTGATTTCATCCTTAAACTTTATTTATTTTTTACTGCTGGAAATTGTGGAACCTTGTCCGACGTGTAGCAATGTTGGAAAATGTGTACATGACGGACCACTAACCGCACAGCGGCAGCGGGGTGGAGAGCGAGGCGGCCAAGGTGGACGGCATCATTGAGGCGACGCTGAACAGCGACAGCCTCTCCGAAAACATGCTCGAAAACCTCGAGTTTGCCGGCCTGCCCGTGTCGGACGAGGCCGTGACGAACGGTAACGACGAGGATGCCCAGTCTGCGGCCCCCGCGTCCGTCACGGCGGTCACCGCCGCAGCCACGGCGACGCCTGTGACGACCGCGGTCAGGGCAACGATGAGCGGCCACACGGAGACCTTTCAGTTCGTCCAGCAGGCTGGCAAGTCGCAGCTGCACAAGGTGAACTTTTGGGGACTCCTGCCTGCCAACTCTTGGGGTTCTGTCTAAAGTGCTCTGTACCATTAGAGCGTATTTACATGTGTAGTCTACTCCTGTTAATTTGACTTTGGTTAATTCGACTAGCCACTTGATTGGAACGCAGTGGGAAGTCCTGGCGAGAAACCATACATGGGGCGCTATCGAAGGAAAACTCGTTTAGTTCGAACGCAAAAGCTTGCGGCTTCAATCAATTCCACCCCCACCGGCACCTCCTCGTACGAGCAGTGGTTACTAAAAGACTGAAAACACAGATTCATGAGACGGCACTACTGCTTACGTAGGCGTGAGAACGTAAGGATATTTCGGCCACCCACATGGGATTCAGTTTCTTGGTTCCCCGTACGGGGGCCTTGTTCACAAACTGCGAGGAAAGCTTCCATATGGGTAGCCGAAACGTCATTACATTTTCAGTTATCTTGGTCGGTGTATCTTTTTGCGCTTCTTCAACATTTATGTGTATTGGTTTTTTAATACTGTTTGAATTCGTCTGCCAGGAGCTCGTTAGACAGAGCATCTGCCAGTGTTGTAGCCTTAGATGGGCAGGGAAATCGTCATGAAATTCATTATACCATTGGGTAAAGGTTTCTTCCCCTTGTGCAAGTGATCCTATGCATATCATGGCAAATATTATGTACAGTAGTAATTGACTTAGCCCAATAAGCGTGTTTGTTTCTTGAAATTTTCTCATGTGGTGTTGTCACTTGCATCGAGCAGTTTGCCCTTACCATGACACTGCTCTTTGTCGAGGGCTGTTACACGTGGTATGTTAATGAAGTGAACAAACAAACAAATAATTCAAGAATGAACTTATTGTGGTAATTTTTCTAGAGGAAGAAGGCATGCGAACCAAGGGTAAGTCTCAAAGTAAGTTGACTTTTGGCGACACCTTTGCTTTCGTTTTAAGAGACTCTGCGATAAACTCTTCTCATCCAAGAGGATGGCGCTTTGCAAGTGGTTTGGGATCACTTTATAAGATATTTTGAAGGAGTACCGGTGTAATATTTTTGACTATTCATTTTCCGCATTGACCTCTTCCGTGCACACTCTATCGTCCTGAATTCTCGCCAAAAAAATGGCAAAATTTCTTAGAATGTTTTTACGAAAAGTATGCAGACAGTGTTTAAGGGTTTATGTGTTCAAGTTCTTAACCATTATTGCAAATCAGAAGCTTAACAGCAGTATGCCGTATACCATGCGATGCTCACTCCTGGAAGGCGATCTCAGTGCATAGAAAATATTGACGTCTTCTTCACTCAATGAGGAGCACACCTCCATCTTTGGAAGTTCTTGACTCATTGCTGAAATCAGCGTTTCTTTTTTTTTTCTGAAGAAGCTCTAACTGCCAGAACAAACTCGCTCCTGCTTGCAATGTCCCACAAATTCTGTGCTGCCATCTGCCAGGAGCACGACAAAGCATTGAGACGAACCAGCTCGTTTGTGGCATTGCTGGAAAATGAAGAAGTACCGTCGGCAAGCTGGGCTGGTCCTTGGCAGTTTCTTACCAGAAATGTGTGGACGAACCCAGCTCGTCCAAGGCACTGGAGGGGTTAGATAATGGCCCAGGACCTCTAAACCGCAGAAGAATACTGGCAAGCAGCAGATCACCCTAAATAATTTAATATGATAGCTTTTCTACAGCCAGTTTTGGTTTTGTTTACCGGGAGGTTACTGTGCCGTGATGTCACGGTATAGAAGGCGGTTAGGTGGAAGCAGCACATTGCAATGTTTTAACACTCCCTCCGGCTCACACGGTTGCCTGCTATGCTGCTACATCGACCGTCACAATGAGTAACAGCATAGGAGGCGACCGAACGAACCAGGGTGAGTGTCAAAGCATCGCAGTCATAATGTCCTGCTCCAACGTGATCACCTTCTACGTAGACACGTAATGAACTGTCGAGTTTGTCACAAATGGGTTCGACGGCACATGAACTTTATTGTAGGACACTTGTATTGTGTCAGCATTCATATTTATTTTGTTGTCACTGCTCTTGCCATAGTACTGTCGGTACATTTGAGTGACTACAAAGGCAGTGCCTCTTGTAGGGGGCACCGTCCTTTGTCAAGCCTTCCTTCAAGCTTTCAGTCGATTCTCCCAACGTCATCCCAATGTCTGTGTTGAATGAATTTCTTCTGATTAATTCGTGCAAGCATGCATCAATTCAATCTCCAAATCTTCAGGTGCAGATCCTGCCCGGCCAGTCGCTGCTAAACCGCAACTTTGTCCGTGTGGTGACCTCGTCCGAGAGCTCCCCGCCGCCACCAGCGGCAGAGGTGTCACCAGCTGCAGCAGCACCGGTCACCATTGCCAAACAGGAGTCGGCGACTCCCCCCGAAGCTACAGAAGCAGCCGATGCCATGCTTCCAGCCGAGCCAGAAGAGGAGCCGCAAGCCACAGCAATAAGCCAAAAGCAGGCGGATGTGCAGGTCGTCGAGAGCCATGGCAACGATGACTCTCAGCACGAGATCACCCAGGTCAGCCACGGTTGTCTTAATGGAGTTGGGACTTGGCTGGACGGTGCGAGAACTGTCACCAGATGCGAATGACTGGTGATGGAAAATAATGGATTTGCCAGAAAATAAGTGCGCAGCAAGTGTAAAAAAAAACACCTTGCCAATGTGTTGTTGAATGCACGTATGCTGCATGTGGCCTGTACTTCAACCACTGTCATGTTGTAGCTACACTTAGACAAGTGCATGCACTAAATGTCTGTCATCTGTCTTGATAAACAGGCATTGACCATGCTCCGACAGTCGAATGATGACAGGTTTTTTTTTTGCTAAAGTCGTTATTTAGCCCTTTGCTAAATTGATTGGTGCCCTCGGTACACACATTGAACGTGGAGTTGGCGCCATTTAAACCTGCTTGATGATGTTGAGTGACAAAAATTTTTAACAACAACCAGATAAGCTGTTCGAGAACGTGTCACTATTTTTGAAGAAGTTCTGGACATGCGAGGTACACATACGTTTCTGAAATTCTGGACGGGCCAAACATCCAAATGCAGCCTTAACAATTCAGCAGCTTGGCTTAGCTTGTCGTGTGGCTTGGCTTGTCCCATGGCTTGGGCACGGTTGGTAGCATCTTTCACTACTTTTGGTTTTGAGGTGGTGCTGGCAACGTGTCAAAGCAGAAGCATCGCACTCTGCTCATCTCAGTAGCCAAAGTAGCATATCGCCATGCAGAAGGAGTCTGGAATACCAGTTGTCCTTGTACATTATCTTTACAGGGTGAGCAACAGTGCTGCAAAGCTGTCCGAATTAATCAAGCATGTCCGAATTATTGATCGGTGGCTGCACTCTTCCCTTCCTGCCTTCTGCACTGCTTTACGCTGTGGTTGCTGCATGCCTCAACGTGCAGGTGGTCTGTGCGGAAGACGGGGAGGCCGTCAACGGCACCGCCATGGCAACGCAGCCCGTCATACGGCAATACATGCTCCCCGACGGCCAGATCGTGAGCGCCTACGAGGACGCTGAGGGCAGCCTGGTGCAGCTGGAGACGCCAGAGGAAGAGCAGACGACGGCGCTGGGCAACGTGGTCATCGTGCAGAACCCCGACGGGACCACCACACTCCAAGTGGGTCGTCTCGGCAATTCGTTATAACTCGTTTTGGGAGCTAGAGTGAAATCTCAATGGTCGCAGCTGATGTGAATTTCGTGTTGCAGCTAAAATGCAAGGGAGCTTGTTAATTTTACTGGTTACAATGCTGAAAACTTGTAGAAAGGCATTCCGAGCGTCGATTTCAAGTTCCTGCAAGTCTTGTTCTAGGATAGACAGAGCAATAAACTTGGTCTTGCAAGATTCGTTGGGTCAGTCTGAAGAACTGGCGATATTTCACAAAATTTTCCTGAAACCTAAGTAAAGGAAATGCATAAAATTAGAACCAAATCAGAGTAACAAAAATGGACCTCATATTTGAAGTAAGTGCATAATTTACACGTGAAAGATTTCAACAATATAACTGTGATTTTAAAAAATGAGAAGTAAAAGATGTCATGATTTACAACTTTACAGCGCACTTGAAAAAAAAGCATGAAAAAGATTACATAAATGAAGCATTGATATGTATATGTCAGCGCTTTGTGTGTGTCCTCTTTCTTTTCTTTTTTTTTCAAGTGCACTGCTAAATCATGAATTACCAACCAGCTTATCAGTACCTGTTGCTGAAACACTGATTATTGAAATGCTTCTCTACTCTCTTCGGGGGTCATCAAATCTGTGTGTCGCCAGAAGTGACCTATTGCACCCGACTCGGTACACCGTAAACAGCGATTCCGTTTGCCCCTCTTCCCAGGTGCCCAGCGATGGCAGCATCCCCATCGAAACAGTGCAGGCACTGTTAGCCATGGACCAGTCGGCCATGGTGGTTCACACACAAGACGAAGGCATCGAGACGGCTTGAGTTGGATTGGCTTTGGACTGAGGCTGTAGGTGCCATGCAGGTGCGAAACGGAACTTGCCCAACACCAGATCTGTGCCCCGAGAAGTGCGAGCAGGCCATTATTTCGAAGTTGCACCAGCCGACGGCGGGCTTGCAGTCCGGGGGAAGGAGGTGTTTTCGGCGCAAACTGCTCATCGCACCATGTTGCCGTGGTTACAGTGCCGTGCAATGAACTGCGCATACGACACTGGTGTTGCGTTGCCGCATTGAACATTCGAGTGCACAGTGGCTACTATGCGTCAGGGTGATGCACATCTTGTTATATCCTTTTCTTTCCCCCCCTCCTTTTTAGTGCTTCCCTATGAAAGCAGTGGCTATTGTTACTGCTGGCCAAAACATTTGTGACCGAGAAGAGAAGTTATTTTTTGGTTAACATAATTTTTGAGTTATTTTTAAAGTGACTATTTTTCTTGTGTGTGTTTATATACAAAAGCACTCGTTGGGTCTTGTTTCGGTCAGTGTAAATGGCTGGCAAGTGATCACCGGCTGCAAGGACTAAAATGTAATTTAATGCTTGTTGTCAAGGGAAGTGTAGCAGTGCATTACATAAGGCAATGGCTGTAGATACTAGCCAGGCTCGCGTTTTTTTTTTCCTTCTTTTTCTCTCTGCTACATTGCACCTTTACAAAGACAGCGAACGCACGCCTGTACAAAGGTTTCGTCAGCTTTGCGTGTTTTTTGTGTGTTCTGCCAGAGTGTTGGCCAGGTACGGCCCCGAAGAAAAAAAAAGGGTTTTTGCCCAGTCTTCTTGTGGCTTGTGGATTGATTTCTCCCCCCGACTGTCACGCGTCTCCATATTCACATGTACAGTCCACTCATTAATCAGCATGGTTTACTACGATGACGTTGCAGACCGAGCAAATTCGTAGCCGGTCCACCGAGCCTGTCGAAGCACACACGTCGACTGCCTCCTTATATATTCATTTGCTTTTTCTTTTTTTTTTCTCTCTCTCTCTCTTGTGGACATAGTTTGCATAAGTTTGATGTATATAACCAGTTCAGCACTACTACTGCGGCGCTTCAAACTGCTGTAGCGAAGTACGACAGCGCCGTCGGAATGCAGGGAGCGGCAAGTCGCAGAAGCAGTAGTTCTACGACAACGCGATTTTTTTTTCTCTGCCCTGGCAAGTACAATTTGAGTGTCTAGTGCGTTGCGAAGCAAAAAAAAAAAGCGCGAATGGCATGGACAGGACGTTGTAAAACCTTGCGAGTTTCGAGTTTGGCGGCGCGACGCATGTGCGCAAGTGGACGAAGTCGGCAATGCCAAGATACGCGCAGTGGGCGGCTCGATCGGCGCGGTTGGCTCCAGTTTTTTTTTTTCTAGAATAAAGCCGTCATGCGGAGCTTGTACATAAGCCCAGTGCTTTGAGCACTTTTCATTTACTCCTCTCTACACATATTGCCTGGTCTTGCCCGACAAATGGGCAGGCCTCGCCCGGCTCTTATGTTATACACTGTGGTACTTGTGCTTTGCCACGGAGCGCATGGAGCAAGTAGTGGCCCCTTTCATTGTCAGGCTTGAAGTGAAAAAGCGGTCTGTACACTTGACATTGTCTTCTTTTTTTTTATGTCAAGGCTCTGTGGGACCTGCACTATTATATCGGTCTTGTAGATACCAGAGAAAAATTTAAGCCGAGTCACCTTCTTTGCTCTGTGGTTTTGTCTCTGAAAGTGATGTCTTTTGGATAGAATGAATAAAATGTTCTTTGGACCAGATAACGTGATGTTGTATGTCGTCTCCCAGGTGTGCTTATTTCTTTTTTTAGTGGTGTTACATGCTCATCTCGGACTTGAAATGGTGTACAACATTGCAAACAGAACCAACATCAGCAGCAGGCTTTTGAAAAGTAAGAAAAACATCAGACACTTGGCATTTATTTCGTGTCTACTGTGATGGCAGCTTGATATGAAATGCCCCAATTGAGTGCAATGTTGTACAAACCTTTCGTGATCTCCCTTAACATTTCATAATTTTCCGCATGCCTCCCGTAAGCGACCTCCTCTTCCGTAGCAGTGTTCTACTCCACTAGTAAAAATGCGTAGCGTTGGCTTGTATATTCTGCAACCCTCACATTGTATGGGTGCCCCTCTCCCTTCTTCAGCTACACTGAACTGGCCTGAATTTTTCTTGCCTTTGGCATTGGCAGCCCACATTAAAGAAGGCTGACCTGCCTACTTTTGCCTTCAAGCAAGTCACTTCACCTACTTTGAGTTCACATGTCTGCCGATGGTTTGGCGAACCTGACCAGCTCCAGCGGTTCAGTTTTTATCCTGTCAAGATCGGGCGACATTTAACACAAAATTCCTCGCGTCATAACGTCAAATTATTTGGAGCTTGTTGCGCACCGAAATGCCAGTGATTATATTTAATCAACAACCTTCTGCGACTCATTATCGTTCTTGTGAGCAACTCGTATTGGATGGGAGAGTGCATCATGATGTGATTGCAAAAGGACACATCTGTTTTTCAATGGCTGCTGGGTCACTTGGGTATATGGGGCACCTAACTTGCTGACTCAGTTCATGAAGCAGCACATCTTAATACACTTGACATTCTTTGTGAACTTCACCCAGTGAACACATTGTCTACCAGCTATGTGACGGCTGCTGTCTTGCCGAACAGACAACTTTGGCACTATGTGTGCGATATTGGTGTGCGTGCATTCTTGGCCCATCCAGCCTTTAAATACAGTAACCCTTCGTTAACTCGATCGCTGATATCTCGAAATATCGGTTCAGTCGAAGTTTTTTGCCAGTCGTGGCGACTACCCATGGTTTTCTTTTTTTACCTCTTATACCAAAAAGTTTTTTACGCCGGACCCTGGATATCTCGACTTCGAAAATACCAGGAGAAATGCAACGACGGCAGCAATGTTGCACTACCTTTCTCACCCGACGGCGGCTAGCTAGCTAGCCGAGCCAGAGGCTGGACCGCGCTTCCTGCTTATACTTCCCCTTTCTTCTGTGGCTTGCACACACTTTGTGTGGTGTGGCCTCGTGCATGAAATGGTGAGCTGGTCTTTTACTCTAATGCGTAGTGGGAATAAGCATGTATGTGAAGCCGGTCAGACGGTGCAAGTAGAAAGGGATTGTGGAGCTTGCAAGAGCATGGGCGGTCAGGAGCCACTCGGAGCAGGGAAGGAGGGGGGAGAACAGTGTAGCTATCTGTGCATGGGCGCTCGAGAGAGGGAAACGGCAGCGGCGCTGGAGCAGGCCGTGGGGCCGTCGCCTCGGTGTGCTCGGTACCACGGTCAGTTGCACTTAACTCCTCGACAAGGCAGGACGTGTGTCAATTGAGCTAAAATGATCTGCAAAGCGGAGGAGGTGCGACATAATGCGAATGCATTTCTCTCGTATTTACTGCTAAGTCACTACTGACTTCTTTTCCTTCTCATTTAGGACGCTGCCATTGATGCGTATCAATGTGGTCACAGTGTACTCACCTTGAGCAAGATGATCGGCACTTTTGAACAGGTGCATTAAGCTCGCGCACTGCATGAAAAAGAAGCCAGCATGCGAGTCCACAGCGTTTCGGTGAGCTTGTGACTCGACAAGGACACTCGTTTCATGGTCGCGCGACGGCAAGGCGTCCCATTGCACCCTTCCGTGGTTTCGGGTTTTAGAATTTGAACTGTCCGGAATTCACTACGATGCAGAAAGTAATGAATAAAGGGAAAATGAGACATCCACCCGTTCGTAGCAATTGCTAGTTCTGCGGGTTTCCGCAGAACTACTACGTCGATGCAGAAAGTAGCGCCACGTCGTCTTTTGTTGGCTGTCCGGAACCGGTTATGCTCGGATAGTTGGCTTCAAATATTGCATTATGATCGATCACATCCACTCTGTCCCAAGCACGTATGCTGTCTTGGCATAGTAACACCGTTGCTCGTAGATGCCAACATGTCCAGCGCTGATGCACGCAGAATGACTGAGAATATTACTGGCGGCATTTCGGAGTGGTTCCTTGTGCACACTATACGTGGCCAGCGGGCTTCTATTTTCGTGATTTCGTTTATCTCGAAACTCCGCACATTTCAATTTTTTTATTCTGGCTTTTCCATCTTCGAATTAATGGGGCTTACTGAAGCGATAGCACCCCGTCCGCAGCAGACACCTCTGCGTCACGCGTGGCTGCACCTGATGAAGAGCCTTTGCAATGAAGTTGCAGCCAGGACATAATACGGAATTTCAACTGCGGTGCAGTGATTACAACAAGGTACATTCGGTAATGTGGCATCATGTAGCATTGCGGTTGGCAGTGAGACTGACATTTCGTGTGCCTGCACTAGCAACCTGGTGTCTCGCCACCTTGCTTCAACACTAATCGCATTAACGTCGGCATTCGTCGTGGGATGGCTTCTGCTGGAGCATTTATTTCTATAATTTTACCGAGAACTAACGTTCAATAATGCAGCTGTTTGGAGGGTGTTGGTAAGAAGTGACAAAAACCTTTTAAGTGCACGACCAGACGAGGATGGTGAAAGAACACTGTAGTGCTCCTGTGTCTCCCGTCTTCATTCACCGTCCTCGTCTGGCTGTGTGCTTGAAAGGTTTTTCTGTCCAGAACTGCCCTGGCCCAGCACCTAAGCTAGCACATGCATTTTAATGCATTTTGGGACTAAGTCAAACAGTGCTCTCGATTCATGTTTGAACCTCTTCTGCTTTTCAGTGCAAACTCGCATGGCCATGATGACCACTGGGAGGACATTGACCACACGAGATATTCAGGCTGCTGTGTATGTTGATAGGAGCCGCAAAGATAGTGCCACCAGTTTCGGTACGCTAGAGCTACCGTATATGTTGCACAGGAACTCTATTCAACACATTCAGGCCGCCCAGTGGTGCTGCATTCCGGACACTGTCAAGTTCCATCTTGCTGTCAAATTCACCACCTTGTCGGGTCAGATTGGCCAACAGGGCTACCATGGCGTCACTGATTAGCTTGAAACGCTAACGTACGGAAATTGGTTATTTGCAAAAATGGTGCTGTACGCGTGCGAGAGAGCTATTTCCTCTACTCTACCAGAGTTCGGTGGTGGTAAAGCCTATGGAACGGCAGCATACAAGTTCCCCGGTGACCAGCACTTATAGGGTGTGGGGCAACTACAAGGACGTGGAATTTTCTCTATAATTTTTGAAAAATTTTTGTGCTTGCACTTCCTGCCTGGAAAGGCTTTGGGCGGCTTGCACTTACAGGGCAGTTGCAAAGTGTAAATTTGACAGGCCATCCGTTTCCATCTACCACTTTGGTTCTACTAAGTGTGTTTGGATGTTAACGGGCATGTGTACCTCTTCGTGTAACAACACATAAAAGTGTATTGGGACATAATTTGTTCAACTTTGAATTATCCAAACTGGAATTCTTAGTTTCTGGGAATTTGCATTCAACCATGCTGCCTGGACCTCTGAATTTGATCTTGGTCATTTTACCATGCCTTTCGCAAGTCACATGGCCACTGCACATACACCACGACCAATGAAGTTAATGGAATAAAGTTCTGTGCAGGCTACCTTGGTCACATGGTACATACTGCCCTAGCAAAATGGCAGCATGCAAAGACCTGAAAAAAAAAGGCCTTTAAGGAGACACTATAAAGAGAAACACTAAACCAGCTCAAACTGATATTCTGTCAAAACTTATATAAATTTTGATAATTCATGCAGTAACATGATTAACATGTTGGAGTGACGTCACAGATTTCAAAATATGGTATCTTATTTCGGACATTGTGGCTTAGTGAAAGCTCTTGAAACTTGCCAGGTTCGTTCTCTGGATCTCTTAGAAAACATATGTATAGTCCATCTTTACTGATTAGGTGATAAAGAATTACCTAGGCCCGAGCAGATGCCGTCACAACTTGTAACGCTACGGCAAATGGGTGGGGCAACTTCAAGGCGGGGTCGCCACTCATGATTTGTTGCTGCATCTTTCCTGGCTTGCTAGGCCTTCTACGATAGTCACTACTTGGCTATCGCAGACTCCTAATTCTTTAATGTGCCTCATCATTTCTCATTAAAATCCCCTTAAAGGGGCACTGAATGGGAACCTTAAGTCAAGCTAGATTGAAAGGTTAGGCTTGTTAACCCTGTAAAACTTCTGAATTGTAGTTTCCAGAAGTAGAGAGTGATCGAAAACTTATGAACACAGGAAAAATTTATTGCAAACAATACTTAGGCTCAAAAACACTTTACATGCACAAACAATCTACACAGTGAGAGATCGAGAAACATTTCTACAGCAAAATTCGTGGTCAACAACATGTTGCCACAAAAGTGTGCTTCACGTATGGAGAGTATGAGAGTACAGGCAGAAATGTCTGCTACTGTGCGAGATGTAGAAAAATATGTCTAGTTTTTCTTTACAGTATGGTACTCTGGAAGCAGGGCTCAGTGCGCCTTGTTGCATGAATCACGTGTCCTCTTTTTGCTTCGGGCGCTGGCTACACCTGCGCTGTGTGTGGCTGCCTTGGGCAAATGGAAAGCTACTGGAAACACAATAGCGGTGGTCGTAAAAGACGATCCCATCACCTCCATGCACGCCTTGAATGCAGCCAAAGCGCGGGCGGCCACATGAGTGAGCACCCGGAGGTTAGCAAGCCAAGTTTTGCACACTCGTGAGTGGAGATGCAATTTCAAATAAGGTCGTGCGACTTCATAGAGATGGCGGCACCTCTCAACAATCAGTGGTGTTAAACATGCGCGAAATATTAAACATAAGGTCGCCCCACCCCTACAGCATCGTACATGTACAGCAGAAACCAAGCGGGACAGATCAGCACACTTGTACATGTATTGCAAAAACCCCTCAAAGGGTTTCTAACATATTTGTCGATTGTAACGAGAACAGAGCTTTTGTAGGCAGAAAAAAGAAAGGCAAAGTGGCACCACCTGTGTTAGACTAGGGTACCTCTCGTGACGTCAGCACAGTCTGATTCACAGAGGGGTCACCTGAAGATTACGTCACTCTGACCATATTGGGATGGGCTTTTCAAATTGAGTAGCATCAGCACCTATGGCGGCAATTGTCTGCGCAACGAAGTGATGTATTGACACCCAGAAAACAATTTTTCGAAATGAGACAATGATCTGGTAGCAATTTTCAAATAAGGTTGTGCGACTTTACAGAGATAGCAACAACTCTCAGCAACCAGTAGTGTTAAACACACGTGAAATATTAAAACATAAGGTCGCCCATTAATCTATCTATCTAGCCTGAATTGAGGGCTTCATTGCAGCAAATTCAAAGGTGCACTTGAACTACAAGGCACACACATTTTTCTCTTTCGGCACACTGATTTATATGCGCGCATACACAAACTGCCATCCTGCAGGTATCCCAATCGGTAGGTACAAACTCCTACAGCAGGCTCTCTGGGATGTCGGCACGCTGGGGGTAACTAAGCTGGGTGCCGGGCGACTGGACCGTGATGCTGGCAACGTCGCATGCCTTCTTGATGGTGTCCGCCAGGGGCACGTCACGGTGTCGCACATAGTGATACGCAAACGCCCCGTTGAATGCGTCGCCGGCTCCCTGTGCAAGCAGACAGAAAGAGGGTTGATTAATTCATCAATGATCGATTGATCAACGATCAAATCAATTGGCACAGTGCTCCAAAGCAACGCAAAGACTACGAGACACTGTAGAGGAGGGGGCTACAATTAATTTTGACAACGTGGAGTTCTTTTTTAGCATGCATGAAGACATCATGACATGACCGCCTTTGCATTCTGTTCCCACTGAAATAATGCTGCATTCGAAATCAAACCTGCAACCTTCTGCTCAACAGCAGCCATAGCTGCAGAGCCGCTACGGCAAGTCCAAGGTGCAGTCGACCACAAAAGTTGACGGGACAAGGGATTAACAGAAAAGCTTAATTCCTAAAAAGCTTGGATGCATAGCTTTGAATTTAAAGTTTTAATCTAAAGCAATTTATTGCGACTCACATGGCGATTCACTAGAAGCAACGTGCCTTAACGAAGCAGAAATTCACACTTGTCGTGGAACCCAACTTTCATGGCCAACAGCAAAAGCAACTTGTCTAAACTCGCATGAGTAATGTACTAACCGTTGTATCCTCCACATCAACCTTCTCGGCTGGGATGTGAGTGAGCAGGCGGTTGGCACTGGTGCAAAAGTAGGCGCCCTGTTCACCGACAGTAATTATCACCGTGTGGCATCCCTTGGCCAGCAGAGCGTCCGCGGCAACCTGACACTCGGCCTTGGTGTGCACCTTCAGGCCGGTGAGTTTGCTGGCCTGGATCGAGATGAGGACTTATCAGTGCTTCATTTCAAGCCGCACCAACGATAGTTCATGGGAGTATTGATGCATTTTGCCACGGATATCGAGGACATATTGCTCAAGAGTGGTGCCACGCACAGCATTTCTGCTTTACTGCTCAGCTTTAAATCCACCATCAGGACATTCTCTAAAGTGATTAATTAGAAAGTTAATTAGTGGGATTTCCTTAACTAACATCACTCAGCAATTTGTCTGACAAGTAGCATCCACTTCCGAGTAACACAGCTTAATGCGACACAACTGCGACATCTACCGCAGGACATATTTAATAAATGAGTCTCTTTCCATTTTTCCATTAGAGGAATAACACAGCACAGAGCTCGGACGACATTGCACGTACCTCAGTCTCGTTAACGCAGAGGATGTCGGTCAACTTGTAAATGTCGTCCGTCATTGTAGGATCGTACGGAGCAGCGTTTACAAATGTCGTCACTGCAGTGAAAAGAAAAAAGGAAAATATAAATTAAAGCTGAGGTAGAATAAATGCGCCGCAAATAACCAAACCAATTGGCCCTGCCATAGCCAGAGCAGCACTCTGACTTCCCCTGCTGGCACGAGAGCTGTTGCCCGCGCCCATTATCGTTCCTGCCGAGCAGATGTGTGCAAACCACACCATTATTTGCATGCGCTGGTTCGAGTGCAACGAGCAGCAGTGGTTAAATTCATCTAGTCCTTTCTTTTGGCCGATGACAAATGCCAATGGTTTTCCTTTGCTGACATCTCGAGCGCCATCGAGATGCGACGCCTGCATCGTCGATGGCGGTGCTTTTCGTCACGCCAGCAATGCTAAAGCTTGCCGTTCCTTTCATTGCGTCACCTTCGAGTGAAACTGCTTAATTCATTTTTTTTTTTGCGAACAGGAACAATAACATCATGGTAAAGCAAGCGTTGTGCACAGTCAACATATCGATTGCAGTGGTTAATGCTGCACCTGTTCTTTTTCCCTGACCGTGCTGTACAATTAAAGGCTAACTGCAAGCGAATTTTTGACCATGTCAAAAGAAGTCTAGTTTACGCTAATGTAAATAACGAGGAGCCGCCGTGCAAAATTTGACGTTTGATATACGAATGAAAGCCCCCTTGCAAAAAATAGCAGCGTTTTTCATACCAAATCTGCAGGCAAAAAAATGCGCCGTTACTGCTAGTCGGAAGCAATGCATAACCTAAAATGTGCAGCACCTCAGCATAACCTCCGAGATAAGGGGGCGCCCATGGCGTACTGAAAAATCCCGGAGGTGATGTGCTGGCACTTATGTCACAGCGACAACTACTGCATCATCTGCTTAGGTGCTGTTTAAAGGCTGCTAACAAAAAAAACAACACATTACCACCATTCCAGCTTTGCAAAGACCGCTCCAGTGGCAGGTGTACTATTCATTTATAACAAATTTAGCCAATGTGGAATTTCGTTACGGTATAGGTGCCCGAATGGAATGTCATTAGGCTAGCATGCCCTTCATGTACCATTATACTTTCGAGCAATCTTCAGGGCCTCCGTCATTGTCTGTCTGGAGCATTCGAAGACGGCCACCAGAATCTTTGCGTTCTTGATCACTTGCTCGGCGTCTTGCACGTCTTGCGGCAGGAGCAATGCCGCAGCTCCGGGGACGTAGACGATGCAGTTATGACCTGCAATGAAAGTACAATTTAAAAGTTATTAATTTCCGTCGTCTGCACTCGTCACTCTTAGAAAAAGGATGTGGGCGCTAAAATTGATGGATGTCACGAGAAGCCGGTGAGGAAATTTCTAGCTGCCATCATCCACATCATTTCTTCACATATTCTGTTTTACCAAGCCTCATGTACCATAAAACACAAACAAAATGGGATGTAATGAATTTTGGATTTATCAAAGTTTAAAAATCTTTTTGGTGATATGAGCACGTAACGGATATGTGCTTATAATTAATATTGATGTTACCGAAGGCATTCCGACTATTCTTGTCTCGGATGCAACACCCCTATTAGGCGAGAAACCCCCTGCAAACCCTGGGGAGGTAGGCAAAAGAAGCGTTAATTGAATGAATGAATGAATGATATACATGTACTGCACATCATTGCATAGACACTAGCACTAGCTATCACAGTACAGTACTTATAGTGTAAAATTGTATGATTGCTTGTTCATATCACGAATACTGGATTCCTATGGAAAGGACCATGCACTCATTTATTCAAGCAAACACTGCTGAAGACTCTTAGCGGACTATAAACTGTCAGGAGTTACAAAAAGAAGCTGCTGTCAGTCCCACCTTTCTTTGTTACAATGATGTTGGCCGTGGCATTGTTTGCCCTTGTGTCTGCTGGCCTGACGTGATCTAAAAGACAACAGATCGACATGCAGATGGCATGAACATCCTTTGACAGAAGTAAGTTCTAGAATAGGAGCAGACGACAGCACACACCTGTGTTAACTTTAATATCACGAAGGTACTGCAAGTAGTCCTTTCCAATCTTGTCACTGCCAACCTGAGCAAACAAGAAAAAAATGCTGATATACAGTATAAGCAGTCTTACATATTTCGCAATTGGGATTGTTTTACTCTTGAGGCAAGCAGTGTGCAAAAACATCACGAAGGAAAGGAAAGATAGGCACAGCTTGTCTTTTCTTTCTGTGTCTATTGTTGGTTTTTTTATGGGCAGGCAAATGATATGCAGTAACATCAAGATATATAGGAAGGTGGCTGTTTGAATTAAGAGATCAAAAGCAGCACATTGATACTGTAGTTGAGAAAGAACTGCAGAAGGGGAGGGAATCAGTTATAACAATATAGCATCTGACACGAATATACCTTCATTAAACTCAATATTCATTATGCATTCGTTACATGCTGATACTGGCAAGAAAATTTTGGATTTGCTTCGTTATATCCACTAATTTGTTGATGTTTGACTGTAATGAATGCACAGAATTGATTATTAATGTTCTGTTAAAGTAACGGAATGGGTGCCAAGGTAAAAGAAACACATTACAGGGGGCCGTATGTATCACAAGATGAAGTTTGAGTTTAAGAAATATGCATGCTTAGGATCGGTTCGACCTCCACAGATTCTTCGATATTTCTGGGAGAGGCCTTTGTCCAACTCAGACTTCTGCTGCTGCAGACGATGATGACGCAGATCAACAAACCAGGATCTTGAAAATAATCCTACTCCCAATTCCATTTCACGCATGCTTCAACTTGATCGGTGCACCCACAATCAATAGGCAGCGAGTGGAAGCTGATGACTGAAAGGAATCATTACATTATGCTGGCCTGCTGTTAATCATTCCCCTCACTGTTTGATCGACTCAACCACGTGCATAACCTGGGGTGCACACACTTGGAAAAGTGATACCGCTGTTTTTTGAAGCAGATTGATTGTCTGCATGCAGGTCATCAACGCCCCTATTTTTAAGGGCGACTGAAGGCATTCCATAGTGCTGGCAGAGCTGAGCAAGGTGTAAGTGAATCAGTTTATCGTGCGGCTTAATTTTGTTGCGCTAATGACTGTAAAGCAGCCCGCCAACATATGACAATTAAAGCATTGCTTTTTGATTAAGCTGCCTTGCCATTTTGGTGCAACAAGGCAGCAGTCTTAAAGCACTGTGTGATGGATCGAATAAAAGTGCAAATCAGCGATACGCGAGTAGGCAGGATGTGAAACTTAGGTAAACTCTGGTGTTACACACAATTTTATGATGCCACAGAAGGGACCAACGTCAGCTCTTCTATAAAGTACAATTTCTTCCATGGTCATTACCTGTATGATAAGCACCAATAAAGCAAAGTTCCGTTTATGCAAATTTTGAGAAAGGTGCAAACTCACTTTTGCGATCATGCCGCATGCCAATCCCATGCGAGCGGCCATAACACAGGAATTGGCTCCCTTGCCACCATGACCCATGACAAAGTCATTACCAATCAGCGTCTCCCCAGGTGCCGGGAAGCGATCAGCATAGCTGTGAAAGTAAAAAACAAGGATAAATTCACTATATGTGAGCATTGAATTACACAGGCGTTTTCATTAGTTTGAGTTAAATGTTGCCATGGATCATGTCCTTTCATTCAACCATAAACACTTAATGGCTGATTCTCTCTTGTTCTCAAATTAATACTATCCATTATCCCTTATACACCTGCTGGAAGATATATATTTCAGGGGTGTAGCCAGATGTGGGGGGGGGGGGGGCGCACACGCGAGCACGTCCCCCCTCTCCTCCTCCCCGAAATGCTGGGCCGCAAGCCCAGTCTCTCCCTCACTCTCTCTCCCTTTTCCCTTTCCAGAAAAAGTTCCTGGGGGCACTGATCGAGTTATTTTGGTAGCATGCAAGAATCGATATGTATAACTCTGGGGGTTGACATATGTGCCACTTGTGCAGCCGTTACCTGACCAGATCGACCACGCAGGCTCCAAGAAATACAGCTTCGATAGTCTTCACATCCGTCTGCTTGACCTCGGCGTATTTCTCCTGTTTGGGGTTGTCGCGCTTGACATCCCCGTTTTTGCTGGACGGCTTCGGTTCATTCATGTCGCGATCACGTCAGGCCGTGAGGTAGTTGCTCGATTCCTAGTGGAGTGCCAGCTACAAGCCCAGCTGCGCGTGGAAGCGCGCATCGACGATTGAGATGATAACGCTTATCTTCTTTTTTTCTTTTTTTTTTTTCTGAGATCCTAAGCTGTTTAAACACGACCTTCGCTAGCGAGGCAATAAGCGTTGAGCAACCACTTACAACGTACGAAGCTAACATTATGCACGGGTTTCAACACTCCTTATTTCGTCTTAAGGCGCCTTCAAGACAGCTGGTTGTGAATTGCCGCACAAAATTAACACAATGGAAGCAAGATCGCAAGATGATCTCAAGGATCAGTGAGGATTAACGTACCGTATTAATCGTCCTTTAACAAGTGAATATAAGGTACCACCGTCCCAGCAGCAGTTGCCACGCGCCGCAAGATAAAGCAGATTTAATCATAAAAAAACAAAAGTCGCGCAAAAGAGTAATTCAGTTGCTTTATAGATGTCTTTACAGGTGTAGACACACTTGCCTAATATGACTTATTTTTGGCAGTCCACAATGTGCACTACATCATGGATACCAGCACACCTCCGCGAGTATGCGCAGACGTCAGCGGTGAGTTTTAGTTTTGCAATTTGAAAACAAATGCCATGTGCGTACTACAATGGACACTCCTACTTCCTCCAAAGCTGTCACATTTTCTCCCGTTTCAGGTAGGGGCGCATGCGTTTACTTCCTGTCACTACACTTTTCAGGTGCGAATGTTAACAAACTAAGCAAAGACGGGAGTTGTTTTATCGGACGTATGTGCTTGTTTCGCGTACAGATCGCAGCGCTACCAGCTCTGCCAAGGGCAACTTGACCGGTATCGCCCGAAAGATAAAAGACAGTTGCGCTGACATTTACAACTTGTCGCAGAGATGGGACACCCTCCGAGCCAACGGAGCCGTGCTGCTGAATAGGATAGCCGGCGCGAAGCTGAAAAGGCAAGTGTGGGCGAGGACCTTTTCAGCGCTCAGACGGTCACGTGTGAACAAAGCGAAGGCGCCCGCCTCTGTTTCACATGGTGCGATTTCGCACTTACGAATTCGCAGATGCGGCAAAACGGCCCGTCTGTGTGTGCGATTTTTGTGTGTTCGGAGGCGCCGTACTTGTGTATAGCTTCCTCTGCACAAGTGCCTCATTAAAGGATGGTCCAAGAAGTGGGCAGTTACCAGAAAATTAATAAAAGAATGCGCAAGATAAAGACTGCCGGGAAAGACGTGTTCAATGTAAAGCAGTCACTGGAGTAAATCGAAAAATGCTTTAAAACATAACACGAGACAGTTTCTGTTCTTTCTTTAACGTTGTTTTCATATGCAAAAAAAATTTAAAAAAAGTATATGCACATGTTGGATTCTGTGAAACAGCCTTGGTGGAGTTTACAGCTATGTTTGACTTCGTCCTCTGCAACCTAGCTCTGATCTCATGCAACTTTTATGTTTATTCACTACACCGCTCGCAAGAAATGCAAGCACCAAATCAAGTGGCTGGAGAGTGCGATGTCATAAAAGCAGAAATGTCACTAGGACAAAGGCAATGCATGGTGCTTGTCGAGGAAAGAATGGCAGTGACTCGTGTCCGCACAGAGAAGTATGACACATATCTAGCTACATTTAAGGATTCTGTACCTGGTGTGTCGTAGTGGAACACACCCATTCTGGAGGATGGGCCAAGATTGGACATGCTCCCAGTAGCACATACCGAATGGCAAAATTAAAGAAAATCATGACATTCAAGTAGCTCGGTGACTACATTGTGCTATTACACAAAGAGTTCTAGCTGTGTACTTTAGAGATAGTTATGAGCCGACATCATATGTTCAGGTTTTGTGTACGAATTTAGGTTGTTTAATTTACTGGTGCTACCTTGTCTGTCAGCGTACAGCGGCTATATAGGCTTGTTTGCTGGTCTTGCATTCAGCGGACATACAATCCACAAACATATCTGACGAGAAATATGGAAATTAATATTGTGGGATAGCTGCTTGAAACACAGTATAAGTTCATGAAATTCATTTCAGTAGGTTTACTGTTTTTCTGGTCACCATGACAGTAGGAGTTTTACATCGCCTGTATTACATGCCGCGTACTTGCACTGTGCTTCGCACAGCTGCGATTTCTGCAAATGAGAACTTTGCATTGCCATTCACGGTGGCTGAAATTTTTTCATTTGTGAGAAATTCAGTTTTCCAGTGAGCTCTCACAAATGAAAAAATTGCAGCCACCATGGACAGCAGTACGAAGTTCTAATTTACAGAAATCGCAGCTGCAAGAAGCACAGTGCAAGTTCGCAGCATGTGATACAGGCGACGTGAAAAATCCTACTGTCGTGGTGACCAATAAAACAGTGTTGACATGAACTTCATGAAACTGTACCATATTTCGAGCAGCTATCCCACAACAGTAGCTCTCAGCTGTGAAAATCGCTGTTATCTTGGTAATGGTGTGCTTCAGAATTTTAGAACTGTACATTATGCGAGGTACCTGGGTACATTTGTAACTCATATGGTGGATAGTTTTGAATCTCAGTATGTATTTTAAATTGCTCTCTAGAACACACTGTTGTACAGAGGGCTCTTGGGAACAAAGCAGGCTATGCACATTCTTATAGAAGAGCACTCGGTGATGATCCAAGAGTGTGGGTATCACGTGGTCCCCACTGCTGATTTAATTAAATTAGTGACTTGTTTCATCAAATCTTGTCCCTGCTTTATGCTTATGTATTTTATCAGTTGACTGGTCAAGATGTTTTAACTCTGGCTTTAGGTTCTTAAATGAATATGTATATGCCTGTCTTGCATGTGAAACTATAGTGTGGTGGCCCTGACTGTTCTCTTATATTTGTCGTACAGCCTGCAGGCTAAAGAGGATGAAGCTTCAGATGAAACAGAAGCCAGTGATGAGAAGCTCTTGGAGCTTTGTTCCTTGCTTCTTGACGTGTGGACTGAGATGGTAAAAGTGGATTCCCTCAATTACTTTCATAATGTGCAGTCAACCAATTCTAAATGTCGACTGGCCGGTCGGTCAGCGCCTTCTAACGGTGCGAAGCAACAAGAGAGATAGGCTTGAGATTGGCAAGATCCAGCCAGTCGACGCTTGCACAGTATTGTTAAAGAATCGGCCCCCCATACATAATAGTAGACCCGCCACGTATATACCTCCCTCTCCCCTCTCTCCCCAGCGTAGGGTAGCAGACCGGATCTTCCCATCTGGTTAACCTCCCTGCCTTTCCCTTTTCTTCTGTCTCTCTCTCTCTGCCATGTATATTCATACCTGTCAACTTTTACAAAATGATTTCGAGTATTGACACCAATAACTTTATCATCTTTTTCATTTGGTGTCTATCTTTGGGCAAAACTTGTTCTGAAAGAACACAATCGCTGTCTGATTTTTCATGGAGTCATTATTGAGACAAGTAGAATATTCACGCCTAACCATGCAGCAGAGACACCAACTTGCTGGGCAAATGGATAACAGAAACTGAGATTTCAGCTACTACTTTGCAGATATCTCATGGATATTGTAAACATTGCTCTTTGTCTGTGGTTCTGATCAATCTTGCTATAAGTACAGAGAAGAGTGTCTGCTTGTAGCTTATGTACATACCAAAGTCTGAGAATTGTTTAATAAACAGTCAATGTCTTCAGTATTGAAACCTTTCCTTGGCATTTTTCACCAACCTTTAGTATTTTTCTGGCTTTGACTGTAATATATTTCAGATTCCAAAGTTGGCAAGTATGTATATGTACCAGCTGTTTTCAGGAAGGCTTACATTGTTAATAAACACAGTGTAGCAAATATTGAGAAAAAAAAATTTTTTTTCTTGCACGTGTGCGTGTGTGTGCGAGTAATCCATTTGGACGAAATGGGAAATGTTGGGAACTGTTGTTTCACCGGCTTCTCCACAAACGGTAAATCTTTTGGTAACATATCGTCTGTGATGGTAGACATTCGGACAACAGTAAATCTTTTGGTAACAAATCATCTGTGATGGTAGACATTCGAACACATGTCACAATCACTGGATGGATTACCTGTCTGGTCAAGCAGTCTTTATCTCCATCTACAATTGTTCGGGGGTTTCACAGGCAAAAAGCAGTCCTAGACCACTTGAAAATGCCTGCAATGTCACTTGCGAATTAAGAATGTTAAAAAGTGTGAACTAAACACAAATGAGAAAGGCACATATACACACAAACACAGGTGCTACTTCTAACAATTCATTTTTGCAATCCTATTGCTGCTGTTGGGCAAACCGACTGTTGCCTGAACGATTGGTTGTGAGAGCACTCTTACAAAGTTAAAAACAATGCTGGTGGGTTTCTTGCAATGCATTGTAAGACGTGGCTGTCGTCCATTGATTGACAGCTGCAGAATTTTTGGCCGAAGCAAGTTTCAGCTTGCAAGAGAGATTATCGAAGCAGAAGAGATCGGAAGGCTATGTGAAATGTGTGTAAGCATGCCATGCATAGCGCTAACAGCAAAATAAATTGATTTTCTGGATGGGCCAATGTAGATTACTTAGAACTGATAGAAGCCTTTGTGCATTTTTTTCAGTTCTTCACACTCATTCGCTCAAGCTATGTTGCTCTCGATTGTATGCAAAGTAGCAACAGAATCGCAAGAATAAATTGTTGGAAGTAGCGCTTGTGTGTGTGTGTGCGTGTATGTGTGCCCTTTTTTGTCCATGCCCAGTTTGCACCTTTCAACGTTATGGATTGCCGACGTGTCCAAACCGCCACTCTGGTTGCTAATGAACTTTTCCTTTAGACATCAACTCAAGTGACATTTCACAATCAAGTTTTTAATTAAGATTAGGGGGAATGTTGTAGCTGTAACATTGAAGCCAGCTGTGATATGCAGAGCATACCAATTTGCTCGGAATTCTTAGTCCAGACTCTAGGGTACTAGTCTTTAGAAATTCGTGTTAGAAATGTGCAGCAAAATGCATTGATGTTCCACTTTATATTTTGCTAGACTGCAGTAAAAGATAAGTGGAGCTTGAAGAAATTTTAACTAGGACTAATATCCAGCTCCAGACAAATTTTTTTTTGCAGCTAAGGGTTTCACAGCTGTAAAAGTTGAAACTTGCAAAAGAAGGGGGCGGGGGCTTGTCAATATTGTAAAAATTTCATTTGCCCTCAGTTATCCCCAGGAAACTCTTTTCACGGAAGGCTGCAGTGTAACATGATGGGTTTGGATAAAAAAATAAAATGTGTTGCAACTTTCAGGAGCAGCAAGTCACCAAGATGACTGCGATTGTCAACAACTTGTCAGCTGTGGTGGACCTCCACAACACCTCATCTTCATTGCGGGTCGACGAAGTCCCCTTCACCACGTGGCCAGTCGAACGTTTCTGTAAGCCACCGCTGATGAAAGTAGCACCTGACAACTTCGTTAACTTGAGTGGCTTAAACTTTCTTTTTGACAGCGTGTGGATGCACGTGGCGACATCTGATGTGCCTTTTTATGTTGCACTCGTTCATATAAGCAAGCTGCAAACATTTTGACCAGAGGCAGCGCTCTTGTCATCAAGGATGCAGCGTGCAGACGTCAGGTGCAGACGACAGGTGCAGATGCATACACCATCTATTTTTTAAAAATTGTTCGAACAATTTATTTTCACAATTGTTTCCAGCGGTGGTCTTTCACTGGCGGTCTTGTGTGCTCTGCAATGAATGACTTACTGAAGTCACATGCCATTATCAGTGACATTGCAGGCAGCGAATGTGATGTAAAAGTGTTTATGAGTGTGACCCTGACTCTGGCTAGAAGCCCCCTCCCTCCAGAGGAAGGGCATACAGGCTTGCATTTTAAATTTCAGCTGTTTTTGCATCATGCCATGGTTGGGTACGTGATGCATGTACGGTGCTCGTTTGTTTGCAATGCCTAAATCTGGTGAGGGGCCCCTTAAGAGAAACCTTTACTTCTGCAGCTTCTGTATAAATACACTGGAACGGGTGGAATCGTTGTGCTCAGCGTCCACTGCACCGATTTGATGAGGTTCGTTGCATTTAAAAGGAAGTAACAATCTACCCACTGGAGAAAGTATATTTTCAAAAACCTACATCCTCTAATTCTAAAAAATCACAAAGTTCTGCAAATTTTAAGTGGTTTGCAAGTTTGTAACGTTGTAAGTGGGCAATAAAAAGTGATACCACAATTCTGTAAACTGCCTCTGCCGAGAAATCCAATGCAGACGAAATTAATACAATAGATATTGCTTCCCTTCATAATGTACCACTAATTTGCAAGTTGCAGTTTTTCAACATCCTCGTAAGCATTGTAAGAATTTCATATTTCATGCGAGCCATAAACTCGGTGTATTGCATATTTCCACTCCAGATCCTTTAACAGGTAGAGTTAACAGAACTGCTATAGTATCTGTTCTTGGTGCAGAGTTATGGATTTGTAAACATTGTGCTTCTATGTATTTTTCAAACTTGCCTATTGTTGGCAATTTTTGTTCAAATATTTCTCAGCCTCAGGTCTCACTTTTGTTTTTATGCTTCTTTTCTCCACTTTCTACAGTTAGCACAACTCAGCTTTATTTTATTTTTTTTAATGCAGTGAGCTTTATTCAAATTGGTTCTGCCATTCTCCAGTGAGAGCATGGCAGCATTTCACATGTATTTTGATGGGGAAATCGGAGTTGACCCCGCGGTAGACTTAAACAAAATTAAATTGTGTTTAATACATTTAATCCTCTTATTAATACAGCTTCTCTGAGCAATTCACCAACTTTGATTTTTGAAAAAATCCTTCTCTTATATTTTCTTTTTGCAGATGATACGGCCTGCGAGATTGCTGTAGCATTCGCAAAGGAATTGGGGATTAAAAAATGCATCGTGGAAGAGGTCGCCATGCAGGGTGATGAGAAGACCTTGTCGTTTTACGTGACAGCGTGGACTTACCAGGTCTACATAGACGCGGAAACTGAATTGTCCCTCGAAGCACTGGTGCGCGAAGTTGGCCTCAAGTGAACGCATCTCACGCGCGGGTGTTTGTGACCTGTGAGCTTGTTTACTTTGAGAAATCACTGCGATGGTAGACTTTTATCAGTGGCGGCATTATTTGGAGTCGACATTATCGACTTGTTGATAAATTTCCTTGGCAACAAAGAGAATACTACAGAGGTGGAGTATTTTCGCAATGCCGTACTGCACCAAATAGTCCGACAGCGCTTTCTCTTTTGGTTTTTCAGAGCACACTGAATCAGCGTAGCTTGTGACTTGCACCCGATTCACATTTGCAAGAATGTGAAAGAGTAAATGAAAACAAAAATTGAAATATAACACAGAGTAGTGCATCTTGCATGTTATTTTAGTACAAGAAAGGGAAGAATTGTCACCCAACTGAGCATACTCTAGAATTTATTGTTAGGCTATTTGGTTTTTCATGACTGATCAACTTAGTGCAATAAAGACCAATAAAGACAAGTGCTATTCACAGTTGTTTAATGGAAGGGAAGAATTGTACATAGATGTCCTCTTATACATACCCAACTGTAGCATGAAAGTACATACCTTGTAGCTTCGTGCTACATTCACATTGATGAACATTTTTTTCCTTCCTCCCCCTTGCGGGGTCCCACAGAACTGATTTGCCATATTTTAATACAACTGCTGCAGTAAATAAGATTTATATGTCTTCTGTTCCCCCATATTAAACTCGAATGAGACTGTGGGACTATTTCATAGAGTGCTGTGATGCTGTCTCTAGAACAGCAGCCACGGTCGGGGAAGTCCGGGAGAGTTGGCAAAGAAAAAGTTTTCCTTTAAAACTTCACTAGCGAGTGCCGGAGCACCTAAATGGTTTACCATGATACTTGTTTATATGAATCAGTTTCAGTTTCTCTACACCAGAGGAGACTGTGTCACGACTTCGGCACACCGGCTCACTTTGTTCCTGTGGTCGCCTTGGCTGCCACGTGCGGTCAGAAGAAAGAAGCGCCACACTTCTGCTTGCTTTCTACCGCACAAGCGTTTTTTTTTTCTTTTTTCAGGTCTCCCACAGACTTTTATTTCACGGAAACTACGCCATCTCTTGACATGGCTCAACACATGACAGCATGCACATACATAGTTGGCATACACGTACAGTCATCTGTACTATTGTTGCAGATATGCTGTTAGTCACCTGTTTTCTAAGGGATTAAGCTATAAAGCAACAAATGCTACCTAAATATCCCCTCTGCAACAAATACATACATCAGTTCCTTAACAAACCAGATCCATTTCCTTGACTCTTGCATTGCAAAGCAAATATTGATGGGGGCGAAATGCGAAAACACCCGTGTACTTGAATTTAGGTGCATGTTAAAGAACCCCAGGTGGTCGAAATTTCCGGAGCCCTCCACTACGGCGTGCCTCATAATCAGAAAGTGGTTTTGGCACGTAAAACCCCATAATTCTATTCAATTGCAAAGCAAATAACTTTATTTGGTTCTTGATGTCCCAAAATGTTGACACAAAGTTCAGCATTTCAGAACTTCACCATTTAACAAATGATCCTACAAGTGTTTTCAAACTGTTATACTTGCTAAGTGTGATCCTTTCATGTGAAAGAACTGTGTGGCATTTCTCAAACTTTGAAGAAATGTGTTACCAGTTCTTTAAGGAGGCATAGTTGCTGCCTGTTCATCGGGGGATAGAAAGGGTATGGAGAAGGATACATAAAGAGCTGAAGACATCACAAAGACAGAAGCAAAACGACACCAAAGAATGCGCCACAACAGCTCAAAATTTAATGCATGTTAGTTGAATGTCACTTGAAACTATTTATTGGGCACTGTACAAATGAAGCAAGATATCTGGATGACTTCTGGTTACTTTATACTTTTCACCTTCTTGATTTCCTTGTATATGCTGTACTTCTGGACTGGAAAAAGAATAAGAGAGAGACTGTTGAGCATGCTTGCCTGGTTAAACACACCTTCGATTGCAGTTTTACACTTGGACAAACATGCCACTGTGCATGGCTAACCTCACAAGGATGCATAACTGCGAATGACGGAAAAAAACACTGGACAACAAGGAAGACCGGACACACAAGTGCATTGCACATTGGAACCAATGTGCACATTTCTCTTTACCATAATGATGCCGTCTGAAATGGCTGGTATAGTGTTGGTATTGGTTTACTCCGAGAATGTCATAATGATCATCATCAGCCTATTTTTATGTCCACTGCAGAACAAAGGCCCCTCCCAGTCATGTCTGATTACCGTCTTGCGCTAGTTGATTGTCAGTTTTCTGCCGTCTTTGATTGTGCTTCCCTTCCCTCGGTACACATTCTGTATATATAATGGCCCACCAGTTATCTGCCTTACGCATCACGTGGCCTACAGAGCTCCATATTTTTCTCTTAATATCAACTGAGAATGTACACTTTTCATTACCGGAATACTGGAGTGTATCGCAGACATCCAATCAATACAGTTTTTCAATTTTAAAGAAAGCGTAATAAACAAGATATGAATAAATGAACACTGCATGCAAGAGATACTGAATGTTAATAATTTTGATGATAACCTATACAGTGTCGCTTAACTTGTTCGGATACTTGCCTACATTACAATGACTACCTTTATATACAAAGTGGTAGCTAAGCATGAAATAGAATTGGGAAAAAAGAATAAATTGCAATTATACTGGCACAGTGCACACGCATGAAACAAGAAATTATTTAAATATGTGTTGAAATTCCGGTCCATCATCACCAGCCTATTTTATACGTTCACTGCAGGACAAAGGCCTCTCTCAGCAATATCCAAATGCCCCTGCATTGTACCAGCTGACCCCACCTTATGCCTGTAAATTCACATTACCCAATTCTCTGCGATCCTCAACTGCGCTTCTCTTTTCTTGGAACCCATCTCGTAACTCTACAGACTCTGAAGACCAGACCTTAAAACGGGCACACAAGGTAAAAATAAGTTGAACTGCAGAGCAGCACAGTGTGTGGCCTCACGTGATTGGTTCTACCCAAAGGACTCCCATAGGCACATCTCGTTTAGCTGCGACTTTGTTTTGATACACTACACTGCATTTCGTAGGTGGCAGACAACGCTGCGGAAGCTATGTGATTAGCATGATCATAGAAGTTTCACTCCACGTATTTCGCTGCGCTGTTCTTGATCTGCGATGCTTTTTAGAAAATGACTACTTCCATACTACAGCTACAGCTTGTGGGTGCACGGTTACATAAAATGACATATTTGCATGCCTTCATGCTTCCAGCATGCAACATACTAACTTTTGGTCGTGAGCACAAGTAGTGTGCTGTGGATGCTGATAGCAGAGATGTGCCACTCTGCTCGTTCAATGGTGCACAGGTTCATATCTGCAATGCCTTCTGTGTAGTAATTGTCACATTTTTTTCTGCATAAAGTAACACAGCGTTACATTAAATTATATGACGCATACCTATATCTTACTTTCATTGTGACCCACCATATTTTGACCACAAATGGGAGCAGTTCTCTAGCCTATGTAGTGAGAGTTGCCTGCTGTGAAGGCAAGCTTTGTGCTCTGTTAATGGATGTAGGTGGCACAAGTACTTAGAAGCTGCATTTTGAGGGGGACGGCTCAAGCATAGAAAGGAGTGTGTTTGAGCTGCTCTTGCATATGTTTAGCTTCTTGCTGCTAGCGTACATATCTGCTGCGTGAAACGCCAAACGTGTGCTACAACTGATGTTCCATTTGGGTCCTGCATATTGGCGCCTCTGTACAGCCGTATAGCTCTCAATATATGCATTTCGTTGTATCCGACATTCTTTACATCAACGAGGTTCCGCTACATCGTACAAGTTGAGGGGTCACCGAATCCTAAGCGACACAATTCACACATCAGAAACGAAGCTTGGCCTGCAACGAAAACTTCGCCCCGGGGTGTCCTATCGGCGCAAGTGGCTGCACAGGCTTGGCGACGTTCAAAGACTGACGCTTACTGTAGGGGTCAAACCTCCAGAGCTCGAGCTTGTCGTCTAAGCGTGCTCGTGCCTGGACGAACTTGTGCTTCGAGACTATGCTTTCCAAGAGCACCAGGATGAACCTACGAAAGAAACAAGCAACAACAGGCGATGCTAGTTTCAGTATTCGCAGTTCTTTCAGGCCCGTGCGCCAGTGATCGCCCAAAATCGCAGCGAAAGAAGAGTAAACGAGGTGCTACCCACTTGGACTTAGCCTTGGCCATATTGCTTTAGCACCGGCACACCTAAAGCTCCTTGAGATGTGCGAATCCGCAGACGACAGAGCGAAAGTGAGCGCTCAAACCACAGCTCTTTTCGCAGGTAGATCTCGGATCTAACCGCAGCACTATTTCATCTTTCTATGGGCGCCATGTTGGCCATGTGAGTATCGATGAGTTGATTCGGCCTTGTCTACCGTACCAAAAGGCAGTGGTTTCGCTTCTATACAAGATTGTGTCCAAACCTTTCTGCAAATTCTAGCGAAATTCTTGGATAATCAAAAAAGCTTTCCGTATTATGTTAATTTGTGCGAGGCACAGGGAGTTCGTATCTCTTGCGTTTAGTCTTGTTTCTAACGCCACCGCACACAGATTAGTTGCGATACTTCCGGTAACTTGAGCATCAAAAACTTGACTCGTTATTGCGGAAAATGTTTGTATATAGAGATTGTTGCGTCACCTATTGGTGTTTAAAAAAACTAACAATGCGTTAAATTGTAACATGGTATGTTAATTTGTTTTTCTTCATAGGGAACGCACCCGTCTGCTACTCGCCGTTCGTGCCCGAAAATTGTGAGCGGTAAATGGCTAGACAGTTTCGCGACTGCAAAGCTCGACAAACTCGGGCGTGTACGAACTTCCGGGCTCCGGCTGCAATTACGGGTCCGTGCTTTGTTTGTGTGCTGGCTGTTGGTGGTGGTGAGATCGCTCGCGCTGTGCTTATTTGTCGTGTATCCTGTGCGCTCTGAAGCGTGCTGTGTTGGACTCGCTCGAAGAGCCAGTGCGGGGGCCCGCAGGACCGCTTCGTGTCTCAGTTGCACCAAGCCGTCGGTTCGCGGGCCTGTCACGAATAGGCGCCGTTAGCCTCCCAGGCGAGAGCTATAAAAAAGGGAGCCCGATAGCTGCGGGACGACCGTGAACTGCGAGCAGCCTCCGTCCGCCATGTGTGACTAACGCCAGCACCCTCAGCCAGCCTAGGTAGATCATTTTTTTTCTCCTCTACCTGGCGCCTTAGGGGTTGTACTTGGTGCTAGCACGCATTTGCGGGACCCGTTTGATTTTCTCCTGTCCTGAGTCCGAGCAGGAACTTGGATGTATGCCCGTTTAGACCAGTGTTTTCGCTTTGATCGGATCGAGTACGGTGCAGCGGTCGTAGATGTCGAGCGCACATTCAACCTGCTGGGAGAGCTCGTCGGATCGTGCGCATTTGGATCCGCCCTGTCCCTGAGGCGAAGCGGCGTGCGCACTGGGCAAATACCGTATTAAACCGCTTGGAATCGGCCAGCTGTTATGCTAAGCGAACCATCGTTTTCTTTCTCTCTCACGCTTCGCAGGGATCCGAAGCGGCCGCTGGGTATGGCACTTGGATCTCCGCAGAACAGCAGCAGACCAGCGTGCAACGCGAGTGCCGTGACGTCACCGCCGACGGGCAGCCTCAACCAGCTGACTGCTGTTGTCCTCGTCGTTGACTCGGGCTGCAGCGTACCGTCGTTGTGGCTTGTTGGGCGTCAGTGCTAGCGACGACGACCCTCGCTTCTTGTTCGTCCGGCTGGTGCTCCAGCTCGCTGGGGTCGGGGCTGGGGACGTAAACGTTTCTCCTGCGCCGTGTGCGCCCTGCGTCGTGGTTTCGCATACAGCACTGCGCTGCCCAGGCACGCCGAGGTCTCAGCGGACGGGCCCGTTCGCGAGATCGCGCCGTCGTCCCGAAACTTGCGCGTCTGCTCGAGCGCGCGCGCGCGTGTGTGTGTGTGCATGTGTGTGGTCTCCGTGTGCTGAACGTCGTCGTGTTCGCACTTGGAAGGGGCTGCCGAGACTGACGCAAATCGGAGTTGAGGGAAGCGTGAAGGCAGCGTGAGAGTCGAGGTTGAAAAAAAAAAAAAAAAAGTCCTCAACGAGCCAACGAGAAGCGGTCGAGGCGAGGAGGACGGTAGAGAAAGAGAGAGAGTGTGTGCTTGGGAAATTTCGACGTGCGCTTTCCCAACGAAGCGCTTTTTTGCTCGCTTGCCTAGCGTTTCCGCGCCCGTCGGGGGGAAGGGGGTCGGAGGACCCGGGGCGTGGGTCGGAGGCGTTGGTGAGCGAAAGCAACGAACGGAGCCAAAAAGGAAAACAAAAACAAACAAAAGACAGGGGCCTCCTCGCACAAGCAAAGCAACCAAACAACGAAAACACTTTCACCAAAACAAAGGGGCAAGCCCGTTCAGCGAGCATCAAGGCTGGCATCGTGCGCGAAGACGCAGGAGGACGGCGAAGGATCGTCTCCGCCGCGCAAGAAGCAGCGGGTTGCGCCGGCAGTGATGCAAGCGACGAACGGCTGCTACACTCTGCAAAATGGAGACGAGACCAGCGCGTCCTCAACCGTGGCCGAGAAGGCGGCGACCGTCGCCGCCTCGGCCACCGCCGTCAACAAGAACATCATCGGCTCGCGCACCGAGCAGGACATCATCCGCCTCATCGGCCAGCACCTCCGGGGGCTCGGGCTCAAGTGAGTTCTCTCGATCTCCCACTTCTGCCTGTGGCCACCCAACGCGCGCGCCAGTCTGTTCTTTTCGGAAGGGTGTCGAACCCGAGACCTTCTTTTCTGCCCCGGAAGTGCCCGTGGTCGTAGCTCGGCCAGTGTACTAAACTGTTCCGGTATTCGCCCCGAGTCGTCAATCTGTGGTGGATGTGCCAAGGCGCGACTATTTCATGCTCTAGGTCACGACAAGATAATGTTGCCCCTCAAGTGGAGTTGTAGATACTTTTTGATTGCTGTAGGAAGAAGTTCATTGGTGGCTGTGCGTAGTAAGCGTCGGTCAGCTGTTGCATTGGTGTGGGGCTGTAGTGTACTTCTGTGCCTACTCCGCACCGTTGATTCTTTAAGCGCGTCGCAACCGTTCTAATAGCAGTTGCGACATAAAGAAACAATGTTTCTACCGTTGAACATGATCCTAGTGTTTGGCAGCATGTGTTGAATATAACCTCTTCGGGACGGGTGTATGCTATTTACGCGATCAACCGAGAAAGAACACCTGCTGCCTTGCATTGTGCGTCGGTAACATCGTCTGCATTGATCCAAAATCGCACAGTCACGCGCCAGTCCTACGCAAGGTCTAGTGGGTTCGCGCGCCGTCACACCACGGAGAACGACTTGGGACATGTGTAGTACTACATGCATTAGCAATGCAAAGTTACGTCGCGTGAGTTCACGGCGATATCGTAACTTATACACCGTTAAACGCGACAGCACGCTGCTTCGTCAGCTGTGCGCCAGACGTTTGTTTCGCGAGAATCGCTTGTAGACAGCTGCTGTTGTGCGTGCTGTGGTGATACGATGTTGTTTTTTCTTCCGACTTGTGAAATAGCGCGACGATGACGCGTACTGCTGTTTCCGTACGAATTGCCGTCACATTGCGATCATGCGTTGCTGTATAATCGCCAGTGCGGTTACCGCGCGAACTGAGGCGTTTGCCATTCGCGCTAGTGGATCGTCTGTTGCAGACGGACGCGTTGTTAGGTTAGGCAAACGATCGAAACCTTATCGTCCGAGCACCGACTTTGCGTTACATTAGTTTTTCGCGTAGTAGCTGAATTCGGCGTTTTATTAGCGTTCTTACTTTTTTTTTTTTTTTCGTTATGAACTTGAGGTCGGCAGTGGTTGAGGGTTGGCCAATGTTTACAGTACTGCCAGCACTCTTCCGCTAACTTTGACAATGGCAGTGCTGCAGTAGATAACAAGCCGCGGCTATCGGGGAGGCTTTTTCCTTCTCTCTTTTTTTTTTTTTTAGACCTCCTGGGTGGCTGCAGTGCGGACACGTGATAAAGTGACAAACGCCGTCTGCTTTGTGGTAGTATGTGGCGCGAGCTCTTTCATCATGAGCGGATATCCGGAAGTGAGCAGGGCGACGCGTGTTAAAAAAAGAAATGGACCGAGCACATTGGCCTTGTGATGTTGCCCCTGAACGTTGCTGATAAGGTGCCAAGGTGCGCTGATGGGTGCCTCGCCAGGAACGCGAGGCACCCATCATGCGAAACTGTTTCTAGGAAGCTAAAGTCATCAGCATAATGTTTAATTATAATTTGCCGTTTTTGCTAAAGCAGATGCAGTTTTAGAACCAGCATACACAGGCATTGGGTTCTTGTGCGATAGCGCACCCTGACTTAGGGACCTCTTCTTCTAGCAATTTATTTTAGAGAGTTACCTGAAGCCTCGTAGTACTCCAGCGCCAATTGCAGAGTTATTATGTGCCCTTTTTTCGGGGTTCTTTAATTTATATGACCATTTGACAGCATCTCTAACTTTGAGTCCTAAAGCTTTTCCAATTCCAAAAGTTTGCGGATTGGCTGTTCAGTCTTAACCACAGTGGTCAGTGTTCCAACATCTACGTGACATGTTAAAAGATAGTCAATAGTTTTGGGAATTCGAATTTTCGCAGTGTGGAAGAATCACAGATTTAGTACAACTCTGGAGTTCTGGAGCATAAAAATTTTGCTCAAATGTTTTACTGCAAGTGATGAAATAATGACGCTTATGGAAGCCGAAACCCGTTGTGATTGTTTAGTGGCTATGATGTTGGGCTGCTAAGCATGAGGTCGCGGGATCTAATCCTGGCCACGGCGGCCGCATTTCTATGCTGGTGAAATACGAAAATGCCTGTGTACTTAGATTGTGTAGTCGTAATCAAATCATGCTTTTGGCACGTAAAACCCCATAACTTTTTTATGAAAGCCAAAGGTACTTTCCCATAAAGACTACAGTGACTGTCTGCAAAAACTTCAGTGACTCATATTCTGTTGTGGTCGTTACTGTAGTTAACATATCACTGCTTGTCACTTCAAGATTGTAACATTGTGTTCAAGTGCACAAACTTTAGTTTCATGATTAGTAAATATCATGACTTATCTTTGATAATGTCGTTGCCCTAACAAAGCATCCCAAGTGTATAAACCGCAATTCTGAGCTAATAAATCAAGCAGGCAGTGGTGTTATATTCTGCTGTCTAGGTATAAGAAAGAAAGCTGGCAGACTGGCATGTTAACAATTGAAAAAAACAAGCTGGAGAACTTTTTAGATAGTCACACCCCCTGCAAAAGAAAGATACACATATATATTGATAAAAGTATCTTTATCTTTTGAAAGATCAAGGTGAAAACACTCAGCTCTGGGAGCAGCATTTCAATGGTTTTGGATGATCTGTCATCAGGAGATGAGATTAAACACAAGTAATCATGGCAGCTTGTCTTTTCTACAGAGGCCAGGAGACATTCAAGATAAGGATAGCACAAGGAAATAATTTTTTTGTGATGATTTCATTCATTCATAACAATTATCAAGCAGCTCACATCCATGATTCATTGCACAGCTTGCCAGTTCTGGCTTTTGAAAGTCTTTCTAGATTGCCCCACTGTACATGTGCATTACAGCAATGAGTAGAACCCATCTTCATTTACAAGGTGTTCTTAGGTCAGCATTCTCCACAGTACCACTGTTGAGAGAGACAAAAATTGGCACTTGTCGATCTTGGTTTAGTACTTCATCATTTCACGGTCATGATCACTAAACCTTGATATAATGAGCTCATCTAAGTTTATCAGTTAATTGCATTCTTTATATATTAAGATATACTGGGTGATCCAAAACTAACAGAAAAAAGGAATTTTTTGGGAAGCATAGAGTGTACATGGCGGTGAGAGCAACCATTAAAACCTATCACTATAGTCAAGATTCTGATGAAGATGCAAGCCAGCATACATTGGAATACCACACTATCAGTGAGTGGCAGATTTGTCCACATGCGAGTTAAAACATCCTGTGAACATTGACGAGGATCGTGAGCACTAACGAGCGTAGACGTGAATGAGAATGGTGCACGAAGTCTGACCCATGCATGAGCAGCCCCGAGACAACTTTTGAATATTGCAGCCGCTGGGAAAGTTGCAGGACACCTGCTGCTTGCTCAAGCCCACTGCTACGACTGACCTAAATTTCAGAGATTGCATCGTGGACATTGCAATGCTGCCCGCTCACGCACTGCTGTTAAAAAAGAAGCCTTCTTTGCGGGCCCTCCCATACCCTGCTTACTGTGGCTTCTGCTGCGGCTGTACTGCCTAATGCTCGCACACAAAACAGCCATACCTACATATGTGCCCATGGGTGGCTCTATTCCATATGAAATTATGCAGGTAAACAACGCAGTACCTAAATATCCTTACTGCAATGAATACATGACTCTAAGTGCATCATGTCTTTATTTGAATGAAGCTTTCTGTGCTCGGTTGGTTTGTCGTCTAGGGAAGTGGGGAAATTCTGAAGCTAGTGCACTAGTAAACTGTGCTGACAGCAGCGATGATGCAATGGAAACTTGACCGAGACAGTGTAATCCACATTTGCCGTGGTGGTGTAGTGGTTTCGGCAATGCACTGATAAGCCCGAGGGCGGTGGATCAAATCCCCACCGTGGTGGCCGCATTTCGATGGGGGGGAAATGCAAAAGCGCCCTTGCACTGTGCAATAGGTGCATGTTGAAGTAGCCCAGGTCGTTAAGATTAGTTCGGAGTCGCCCACTACTGGCATGCCTCGCAATCATATTGTGGTCTTGGCACATCAAGTTCTAGAATTTCATATTGTTTAATCTGCAGTTGTGTTTTGTTTTCTTTCCCTGTGTATATTGAGGACATTTCAAATAAAACGAAGCTGTTGCTTTTGTTAAAATGTTTCGCAATATGATGTCAGAGTCAGTTATCCTACAATCTAGATTTGAACGTTTGTGGAAGGAAGGCCTTTGTACTGAAATTGTTTTGGCAAAAAAATATGCCAATGGGACAGGGACACCAGGGACAATGACGCAAGTGTTTACCCACAGTTTGCTCTTACGGAGACACAAAGCATTAGAACTCAAGAAAAAAATATAGAAAATAGTCACGTGTAAGCGCAGCATTGATCAACAAACAACTCGGGGTACACAGCACAGGGTTGTAAAGGTATCTAACTCTTTATCACTAAGTGAAATGAAACTCATCACTAATCACTTGTGTTCTTGTCCTTTGCTTATGTCCCATTCCTATTCACCATTTTTTTTTTCACAATGATGCCTTATCAATTCACCGAGTTGACACTCCTTCTGAGTTGGGTTAATTACAGAACAGTGGATACAGTAGGGTAAAGCTGCCCAGGGTCAGTGTTTGTGATGGTTGATATTTCTGATAAAGGAGACTGGAAAAGCAGAAGGCACTGCTAAATCTGTATTTCAATAGATTACACGCCTATCACTTGAGTGACAAATAGGAGGACATCTTCTCAGCCCTATTCCTAGTACCTAGTATTAATATTTTATTTCCCTCTCCTAACCTTGTCATACTTCTCTAGTTTATCCACCACAGTTCATTGGCTATAGTGTTCTGCTGTTAACCGTGAGGTCGTGGGTTTGAATCCCAACCACGATGGCAGCATTTCAATGGGGACAGAAAGTAGCTATAGTGCCTGTGTATCAAGATTCGGGTGAATGTTAAACTCGGAATAATTCTGGAGTCATCCACTGTTATCTCTCGTAGCCCTTCTGTTGACTTATAATGTTTGAACCAATCAATCAATCCCTTCTAGTTTCCTTATCCTCGTTCACAAAGGGCTAACCGATATGATAACAGAAAGAAAAATGCATAGAATTGTGCACTTCCAGCTATAGCTGACAATCAGCCAGCAGAGGAGTACTATAACTGATATCCTTTTTGACAACTATGGCGTTGAGAAACTCCATTTTATTGTCCGCTTAACTAAGTGTGGTTTTGCCAAGATCTACTGAACACTGGACTACTGGACATTCTATAAATATGTGATGTGTAGGATGTTCTAGCAAGTTGCGTCGGATGAAAAACCAGTGACACCCTGCCCTGTGGCTTGCTTGTCTTTTACTTGCAGCCGGACGGCAGAACAGCTCATCCAGGAGTCTGGCTGTGGCTTGGACCATCCCGCTGCCGCGAAGTTCCAGACGCACGTCCTGGAGGGAGACTGGGCGAAGGTGGGAGCTCTTTCGAGCTTCTGTTGCACAGAAATGTCCACGCTTTAGTTGGACATAATACAGTGTGCAAGGAGTGCATATCAGCTAGAAAAAAATGAATTGTTCTTTTTTTAATTTGGATTGGTTGGGCATTGTACTTATATTGTCAGCATTTGTAAATCTCTATGGTCAGGATAAAGTGACGGTTTCTATTCTGCGGCTAGAATAAATGCAAATTCTGTATTCACTGACCATGTCAAAGGTTAATTGGCGTTTCGGAACCCATAGAGGTTCCTTGTTCGCAGTGCAGTGGTATACACTAGGTAGACACGACGATCAGGAATAAACTCGGGGCAAGGTGCTATTCGTCCGGTTCAGTTTGTGGTATTGGGTGTCACTTGCATCGGTAATGATTCGAGTATTTACCTATTCATCATGTTTCTTTCTTTAGTGATCACTGATACATTGTCCCAGTCAGACATAATTGCACTTGTGTGCACGCATGGGCAAGTGCGGGGGACAGGTGATGGTTTTGTTATCGTCACGCCTGTATTGTTTCAGTTGTCTTGAGATCTTGCCAGTTTCATTGATCTAGGCATAGTTGTAGTCCTGACCAGATGAGTTTCCATCGAACGCTTGCAATATTCCACTGCTTTTCCTTTTCATGCTTTGTCAATAGCCTTAGCATTGCCCCACTTAATGTTGGCACTGAGATTGGCTGTTTACAAACGCTCAATGGTAAGAAAGAAATAAGAGTGAAGGGAATTTTTTCGTTATACCGACCTTGGCATGGTTTGTATTGAACAAAAAGATATCATTTAGTTCAGGAGAATTTACTATTGGTTGAATTGTTCACTCTTAACATAGCTTCTAAAGCATGAAGAAATATGATGAAAGAACGAAGAATAAAGAAAGGACCACCAAGGGTGCCTTGTCTGTTGTGCCTTTATACTTGCTTTTTGAAGTATAGTTCTTTGCAGCTTGAGAACCATGTGAAATGGTTTCATTTAAAATGAAACCAATCATTTAACAAGCTATCACTTGCTCGTTTCTCTCTGTACTCTCGCACATGATGTGTCCGCTTTTCGCACGTCCCATCATTTTGCCG
Source organism: Dermacentor variabilis (assembly GCF_050947875.1). Taxonomy (NCBI): domain Eukaryota; kingdom Metazoa; phylum Arthropoda; class Arachnida; order Ixodida; family Ixodidae; genus Dermacentor; species Dermacentor variabilis. Next base: position 14,374,441 of record NC_134578.1, on the reverse strand, counting down.
TTTTGTCGTAATGTGCATGCACCATTTCTTTTTTTTTTTCAAAGAGGCAGTTGGATGCTTCTTCAGGTGCAGTTAGCCACCTAGTAAGGCATGCGCAGCTTATTGCGGGGAGCATTGTATTAATATTGCCATTTGGCGTTTTTAGCCAGCAAACGGTCATCATTGCGTGCCCAGCAAAAACGGTGAAGGAGACGACGAAGTCAAAGATCCCACGCCAGCTGGAGAAACCGTCTCTTTGTGTCTGGCATTTTTCGTGTCTGGCTGCTGGTACTGCTGCTTGCCTTGGCACGTGACAATATATGATAGGCTTATGTGTATGTTTATTAAATTTTTATGGTAAATGCTTTCACTCTTTACTGGGTGCATCATAAGCTTAGTGAAAAGAGGTACTGCAGTGAATTTTCATGGTGCTCACAATAGCAGTGTTTTGACCCCCTTGACAAAATCGAGTCCAGAAGTGCGTCACTGATTTGCGGCTTTGTGAAAGACAACTCCTTTGCGTGTTTCAGGCGGAGGCCGATCTCAGTGAGCTGAAGGTGCTACTTGAATCACCCCAAGCATATGTGGTGAGTACGAGGGCAGTTGTTCTTAGCAGTTTCTCGTAGGTTCTACACATGTGTTTGTCTCATGTATTTTGTGTTGGTACTCTCCTGAACAGTTTCCTATAGGTTCTACACATGTGTTTGTCTTGTGTATTTTGTGCTGCTACTCTCCTGAATTGGTAAAAAGTGTGACTGTAGCTGCCTGAAAGTATCTGAGACAGCGAGCTAGTTGTGCAAGAGCAGTCAAAGTGCACTGTTGTCTTGTGGCTTCAAGCTGTGGTAGCTCTTGCTTGTGAAATATGCACTAGAAGGCGACGAGTTTAAGCTCGTTAGTGCATTGTTCTTGAAAACCGAGTATTTACACTGCAGTGGAACAGGACATGAAGGATGTTTGTGTGCCTTTCATCTCCTTTGACTTGCATGGCAAATACTCGGTTTTTTGTCTTCTTGCGTTCCGGCATCACACCAGCATCGTAGCCCAGCATCGCGCACTCCGATGTGTTCATGTGTGTTCTTCCTATGTATTTGTGCTCATGCTAACCTGCTTAAGAGCTGCACTTAAGCCCTCCCACAACAGTACTTGTGCAATCTCACCATCAACAGCCTTTGAACACTGGTTGTTCACTGACCTGTGATTTTGTAATCCTCATGTAGTGTCACCTCCATTGCCAGTTAAACTTGATTCTGCATCACCATTTTCTCAGCGCACGCATTTAGGCACCGTAGTGTTGTAAAGAAAGGACACGCATAAATCAAAGGTACCAGGGCCGGAATAACATAGCGATTCTATGCCAATGCCATTCCTTTTTGGGCTCTCAGTTGTCAGAATGGCATTCCACTTGCCTTATCGACGCGGTCATCCAGCTGTGAAGAGTGGATGATAAAATTGCCAAATAATCGTGTGGAAGGAACCTCTACATTATACCGACCCTTTACATGACGAAAGTATAACAATAAAGCAAATTAACCCTTCCACCTGCTTTCTTGGCTTAAAGCTTGCAAGTGCTTAATGAAATATGTCCAGCATCGTAAATACTTGCATCTCGTAAGACAACCAACTGCACTAGTTCAGATTGGCAGATCAGTCTTTAGCTATATGTGCAAGGTGGTGGTAATAGTATTATGAAAGAGGAAATTTTCATTCACTCGAGAGCAGCAAAAAACTACAAACAAAACCCAATGTAGGTTTCTCAGAAAAAGCTTTGCACAGTACTATTATTGCTGCAGAATTATCTGTTAACTTAACCATTGTTAGTGTGGAGTCATTCTTCTGTACTCACTAGTGGCCCGAGGCAGAGACAAGGAATGTGCAAAATTCTGTAACGAAATTATGTCACTCATCTAGCTTGCCTTAACTGATATGGCCAGCCTCCCACTCCCAGCACTGTTGAAACCACAAAGGAAGGAGATGGACTAGGAGGGACTGTCACATGACAACTTTGAAGTCTACTCACAAAAGGATGTAAAGGAGAGGCTCATTGGAAATAGGTCCTGAGCGTGTGACAGATAAGTTGTAATTGCTAGCCACCGGGTGTGCGGAAAGTATAGCGAAGGGTAGAGCAGGGAGGTGAATGGCAAGGGTCGATCTCGGCGAGGGCGTTGTGAAGAGCTGCGTGAACCAAATGATGCCTTGAAAGGTCTGGCAACCGTATAGGGTCCATTTCCCAAGAGCCAATGTGCAGATGGGCTTTGAAGGAAAGAGGGAACAGAGTTAGGGGAGCGAGGCTAGCTGCTTGACATTTTGCTCCCTTTTTCCTTCCTCCATGGTCCAAACACCCGTATGCTTAGATTTAGGTGTATGCTAAAGAACCCCAGATGGTCCAAGTTATTCTGGAGTTCCTCACTACACGTGCCTCATAATCAGATTGTAGTTTTGGCACCTAAAACCCCATAATTTAATTTTAATTTTATTCGGAGACGAGGCAAGACTCACCTCAAAAGCGTGATGTTCCAAGGAACAGATGGTGGTTTCTTCTTTACTTTGTCTCGCCGACACCGTGCGATGCAGGGAGAGGCATAGGTTGCATAAGCCAACCAGAAACGAGAACCAAAAGATGACGGGCTCCTCCATTGTCTGCCTCTGACTGGCCGCCACGCAACGCCGACTGAATGCAAGTTTCATTGAAGGATTGGTGGTGTACAGTGGGCTCCTCTCTTATCTGGAACACAAGTCGGCTGTCATTACCGATTGGCTGACACGTGCCCTAGTTTTCACTGCACTGCACGGACTTGGTGAGACAGAGTGTAGTTATAGTCCGAGGTCTGCTATCTTAGTTTGGCATTAATAAATAATTCATTCATTGTTTCTACATTCACCCTGAGGGCATTATTGTAGAAGAGTATTTTACAGATGTACACCTTCATTATCACAAGAAATCACTAAATATTCTACATTAAAAAGAATGAAACAAGTTGAGAAATGCGTGCTTGCGAAAGGATGCAAAAAATTGTAGCAAGGATGACAAAAACACAAGCTCCTCTCATATGCTACATGACCAGATGAGCTCTTGTAGAGCTCTTGACTATGCAGCAAAGATAAGAAAGGTGGCATGAATAATGATGCAAATGCAATAAATAAAAGTTCAGCAGCATGCTACACTCCTGTAACACACGAAGGCAAAAGCCTGCTGCACACTTGGTAATGCATTAAGTTATACAGTGGAACCCCGTTCATACGTTTTTCACCGGACCGGGGAAAAAAAACGTAACAGCCGGGAAAACGCAACAGTGAGGAAAGCTCCGAAAATGAATGAAAAAAAGTGCAGCTTCAACTATAGACAATTTATTTCCACAGAGTGCGCTTAGGACCTAAAAAAAAGTCCAGAATTGTGGCTTGCCGTTTCTTTCGCTCGCTAGAAATCACCACACGTTTCTCAATAGCCTGGAAGGCCGCATTGCTGTCAGCGTCGCTGTGAGGTGCGACGTACCTGCGGAGGAGGTCCAGAGCCGCAACGGCTTTTCGAAAGCTACGATTTGGCAACTCCCCGGCATCATGCGGCTCGTGCATCGCAGTCTGCGACTTCACTCGCGACCGAGATCCCAACGATCTCGGCGATGCTCTGACACTCTGACGTCCCGACAACAACATCCACGGCGACGTAGTCGTCGTATGTGACCGCCATTTTGGCTTTTGGCGAGTTTTGGCCGGGCTTGGCTATGGAGCTGGCTGCAAGAAGCCGCACGCCAATTCGATGGCGGCCTCTCGAACACCTTCTCGAACTGGCGTGCGGCTTCTTGCAGCCAGTTCCATAGCCAAGCCCGGCCAAAACTCGTCAAAAGCCAAAATGGCGGTTGGAGCGCGTTGCCTACTTTAGCCCAGGCGGGTTCGGGGGGCTAAGTTGCGACGTATCATGCAGGAACGTTTTCACAGCTACGACGTAACAGCGGGGTTCCTTATACATTGGATCCTATGGAAGCTATGCCGGGACCGGATGAAAACGACGTAGCAGCCGGGAAAACGCAGCAGTGAGGAACGTAACAGCGGGGTTCTACTGTACTATCAGAGGGGTGAGACTTCTTGCAGGGCATGACGAGCCGCAGTGTGAAGTACATGTGTGCCGCTTTAGGTCGACCTCCTCAACGACACATGCGAGCATTTAATGCACTACCTGAAGGTGCAGCATGCTTGTCGCCAGTAAATGTTACATATGTGTAACACAAGCCTAACACAATTATCTTGCCTCCTCTCAGCAGGGCAAAGCTGCACTCGCGGTCACACGCCTTGCTCTCGCCACTTTGCATGTCGCACCTGGTTTCCTGCTTGGCGAGCACTCACGGCTGTAGCATACTTCCGGGGCCTTATCGCGCAATTTGCTATACCCCAGGCGAGCGTCCCCCATCGTCGTCTCTCTCGCTTCGCAGTCAGCTGTTGGCACAGCCGCTGGTGCCGCGTGATGTCAGCGATGCAACACCCGATTTTTATTCTGTCTACATGCACCGCTTGTTCCCCTCTCCACCCGCCATGCGTTCGAAGAATATCATGTTTTTTTTTTGTTTTTTTTACCACTTGAGTAGACGCCGCATTTATTTCAAGGCCATCGCGCACTAGCCACTTAGAGCTTTTGCCTTAAAACTCCACACAGCATGTTTAACATGTAAAGAAATATCAGAAAAGAAAAAAAAAACAGAAAACGCAGGAGAAAGGCAAAAGCTTAGTCACAACAAAAGTTGACAGGCATTGCGTACATGCCATTCTACAGTGCCATGCTACAACACCATTCAATAACTAATTTTATTGGAAAATAGTGTGTGAAGCTGGAATATTGCTCGTTGCCTACTGCATGCAGACAGTGCTTAACAAACCAAAGTGAAAAATCTCGTTGCCTTTGTTAACCCTCTCTTGTCCAATGATCCTTGTAGAAATCGTAACGTTTTATAAGAATTATTGGGCACAGAGAAACACCAATGGAAAGAGAAATCTCCTAAACCTTATTGTTAGCATATATAATCAGATAATTTTTTTTACTTTGTGCTACTGATAAACACGGGTCTTCATATTTTGAGAATGCCCATGTGTCACGTCATGTGAACCTAGTGCTTCGGCATCATATTATTGGAGCCTACCGCCATATCTGCTGCCTTAAGTCGCACAATAACGGTCTCTTCTAATAATTTGTAGCCATACGTCATACCGTCATGATTGTGAATTAAGGATTCTGAAGAACCATATGCTGCCTTCTCCAGTGTCCAGTGTTGTTGGCAATTCACGAGAAAAATCTTCAGTATATTGCCAAGAAAATTCACCGATGATTACGATACTTCCTAACGCGAAATTTGTGCGCAGCTCTGTACGTGTTTTCATTTCGCAATATATTGGGTGGCACGGACAACCTGTTTCGTGCGGCACATTCCAAACGGAGCGAAGTGTGGAGCGACTGCCTCGCTAATTGGGAGATTTCGAGAGGCAGTGGGTGGCTGACGCGTGGTCACGATTCACAGCAGTCACTGCCGATAGACTTCTGCTCATGCAGTGCTTTGGTGAACAGACGACGTGTAGAATGCCTTGATGCATGTGCCCCCACGAATGGAGGGGATGCAATTGAGCTCATCGAGGCACCTGAATGACACGCGCAACTCTGGCGCCATCTTGTAGCCATTGTCGCCATAGTCCGTCTTTTGCGCGCCACTGTGCTTTTCTTCTCACGCTCTCGCCTTACTCTCCTCCTCCGATTTCCTCCTCGTACTATCTTTGCTTTCGCCGTATTTCACCCCCTGCTGCACTCTGCGTTCGCTCTCATCTTTTGCTGTGCTCGTTCACTTGGCTGCAAGGTACGATGCTCACCACAGAAACAGGCACTAAAGAGCCGCACTCTTAAATGTTGCCTTTTTTATTGGCATTCAGTTTTTCATTTTCACTCCAGTTACAAGATGTAACCGGAAAGGGCTTAACCGTCTGCTCGCCCTCTCAATGCTGTCGCAGGAGATGCTGTTCCTGGTGCTGGAGCAGAAGTACTTGGAGTACCTGGAGGAAGGACGGTTGCTCGAGGCGCTCCAGTGCCTCCGCCACGGACTCTCCCCACTCCGGCACAACACGGAGCGAGTCCATGAGCTCTCCAGGTGAAAAACCAAGCAAGGACGGGCGGTTTCATTTTTTTGCATGTGCTCAACCAGTTCTGCTTACAAGCAGCAGACAGCCCTGTGTGTGGTCAAAACGCTCATCCTCTAGGCCAGTGCTGCGAAATTTGGTACACTTTACAGCTAATTACTTTTGTGGCCCCTCAGCGACAAGAATTTTGGCTTCACAATTGCTTGGGGACTACTTTTTATGGCCTTCTCATGCTATCTGTGTCAAGTGCCATAACAAAGGGCGTGCAGAGGGCAATAGAGGTTACGCAGGATAGTTTTTGATAAGTGGTGCTTTGCGCATGACACGTGGCATTACACCATTTGTCTGCGGATGTCTTTCTTTCGTTCTTCATACTTTCCGTATTTAGTACCCATTTCTAATGCACCCCCAAGTCTTAACGTGCAGCTAATCTTCGCGGGCTCACTATAAGTAAATAAAAGTACACCTGAATGTGACATGCCGACAATTCATAAAAGAAAAATAAGGCATGCATCCCATGTTTGCGATCGGAAAAAAAGGAGGCAGGGTTTACCTTTGTAGACGAATTTTCTTTAATGTGCTTTCGTAATTAAAGCGATGTGTCATCGCCACTTGCACTTCATTGGCAACAGGTACCTAGCACACAGGGGCGGTAATTTTGAGTGATAACTTTTAGAGTTACTGCTATCACTTTTGGTAGGCTCTGGGTAGGACTCGTCGACCTATGCATCCGACAGTGTTCCTGGCACTGCACAGATAGCGAGCTTGGCACAGCACCTGAAATGATGAGGCCAATAATGCCGACGTATCTGGTGCTGAGTTGTGCGAAATCTTGCAAAAATGGAAAGTTATTGGCCGAAAAGACTGCTCAAGGTCGTAGTTGAGCGCAGGGTGAAGCAACAGCAACCTCTACAGAAAAAAAAAGAAGAAGAAGTCGCAGTTTCGACTCAAAGGCAAAGCATCGATTGTGACAGCAAATTAGTAGACCGCTATGCGACATACGGATATTAGTTTCGTCGGCTTTATAAACCTGTAAACATTTTCATACTAACTAAATTAACAAGCATGGTGTCACGTGCGCACAAGCAAACATGGAACACATCTCACTCGATGACCACGCGAACTTCCTGTCAAAACGCTGAAGTGAGGAAGCGTGGCAGCAGTAGCGTGCGAATTTACCTTCGTGCTGCCTCCCGCTTCAACGCTAACAAAGCGGTGAGAACGGAGAGCACATGAAGCTATTAGCCCTCGGTGCATCTAGACTCTAAACTCACTGCATATCGCTTCAACATAGGGCCTGGGCAGCCATGCCATATGCAGCCACCACCGTTGCAGTAAAACTTCTACAATAAATGCTTCTAAAATAAATGCAGTAAATAACACACAGGAATTTTGTTCATTTGTGTAATTGTTGCTCTGCCTCTGTGCGCAGCTACATGATGTGTGGCAGCGCGGAAGAGCTTCGGTCCATGTCCAACTGGGAAGGCAAGACCCACACGTCGCGGCAGAAGCTCATGGAGAAACTCCAGAGTGAGTTTAAATCCCTTCTTTTGCGTTTTTGTGCACTGCAGCTATGCTTTCTTGTTTCGCACAGCAATCTTGTAATTATGAAAAGCCGTGGATTTGTTGCAGGTACTGAAGAACTGGTAAACATATGTCAGTGATCAGTTTTTTGATATTTCTAATATTCTGCTGTCCGTAAACTTTTGATGCCAGCTGTACAGAGGCCATGCTTGAAAATCAATGTGGAGTTTCTTGACATGCAGCCAGCGACACTACCTTCATAATTTTTCTGACTTTTGACTACGCATTCTACGTCACAGCAGTCGATTCTCTACGAAGGGCAACCTCGAGCTACAGTCACCCGTATTCTAGGATAACTTTGTGCACGTTCAAGCTACACCTGCAGAATACTTTCTGTGGCATTGAAGGAGAAGCTACAGGGGCAGAGCCTCCGCAAATGTTCTACTATGCCAAGTAGTCCGGCAGAGTCCTGACAGCACTTTTCAGTGTCTGTTTCTAGGAGCACGTACAGACTCGGCGTGGCTTGCTACTTGCGATGGTTTTGAATTGGCCAAAGCACGGAGGAGCGCAGCGTGGAAATAAAATTCAAAATGACTCATGGAGCAGCATATTTTATCTGTTATGTTAAGATAAGTGCTGTAGTAAAAAGACAGTCTGTTTCTCATGACTCAGTTTAAAGGTCAGCTGCAATGAAATTTAACTTTGGCTGAATTGGTTATGAGTGAGTACTGTATATACTGTTGAAGCAATCTTGGCAAAGCTGCAGGGCTGGTAAGTGTCTAATTTTCTTATTAGCAGCCTTTTTAAATAGCACCTAGGCAGATGATGCTTGCACCTGGGAGTTGGTGGATATGACGCAAGTCCCAGCGCACTGTGGCAAGCTACAGGCAGAGGCTTATCTCCGAATTCGTGCCGAGGAGCTGTTTATTCTTAGTTGCGTGTTGCTTTTATTGGGGGGGGGGGGGTGTAGCGGCAGCATTTTTAGTTTCAGTATCGGAAACGTCTGCATTTACGAGCCTTTTGGTCACGTATCCACTCGTATTTCAAACAAGGCTTTTTCATGTAGGATGCTCGATTTCGTTGCACTTGGCTTAAATGCCAATGAGAGCATGGGACTATTTTTCACGGGGCGCCGTCGCAAGTGCGCTTTGGCTCCGTAGCTTCGTCTCCGACGCCACAGAAAGTCGTCTGCCAGTCCAGCCCGCCGGCTGCAGACTTGCGTGCCTGTCTCGCCTCAAAAGTCCTTTCCCGTGCGGGTGTGTGCGCAGGTTTTCTGCCGGCGAACGTGATGCTCCCTCCGCGGCGCCTGCGGGCGCTGTTGGGCCAGGCGGTGGAGCTGCAGCGGGACCGCTGCACGTACCACAACGAGCCCACGCACCTCCGAAGCGACCCGTCCTTCATCTTGGACGACAACTGCTGCCTCCTCACCGACCACGTCTGCTCCCGGGAGCAGTTTCCCTGCCGCACCATTCAGGTAACGGCAGGCGTTGGCGTTGCGGTCGTTTGAGGCCTGCTGCATTGAGATTTCACTTTGCCCAAGCTGTCTGTAAGCGAGTACTCTCGAAGCAATCTGGGCGCAAAGCTGCAGGGTCGGTAATAAGTAGACCTTTTACGTGATTGTGAGGCTAGCTTCCCTGCGAGGAAGTTTGCCCAGCCCATGGTGGCATGGTCATTTTTTGCGAACAGTGTGTACAAGCAGAGCTTCCTTGCATTGTTGCATGAAAAATATAGACGTGGCTCAAGTGGTGAAACCCTGAGCAAGAGACAAGACCTAGCATGTGCAGCGAGCACTTCGCCTTCATTTGGATGATGGACCGGTGCTGCCGTCTGTTCGGCAAATGTGCACTGTAGAGCACTGTAAGCGCACTTGAAAATTATGAAAAAGCTCTGCGGTGGTCATGTGACAGCCTTTAGCAATAGCTCTGAAGTGCAATAGAAGCCAACTTTGAAAGCTGTTCTTTTGCATACTGCAAGCACCAGAAGTGATTGCAAGAGCCGAAAGTGTGTTATGGCTGTCACATTGTGAACACCACCTGTTGTCTAATTGTTTTAGTTAACAGCCTTTAAATATCACCTTAGCAAACAAACCCTCATGTAAAAGCCCCTTTGAGGTTCCTCAAACACAATCTGCTGAACTGAGATGAGTACCTGGTGCTCAGTGTAAATTACTCAGGTCTCAGAATACAGCCTCCGAGACATTCGGTGTGTGACGTGCACCTACTGATCTCTGAGGTCATGCTGGATCTTGAAATTTCAGGTTCCGCATCATTTTCAAGGAGCAGTAATGGTACCGATCTTTTGTTTAGTTTTATTATAAAAAAAACATCAGCTTTTGTGGGCTTTTCTTGAAGCATTCACTTTTAAAGGTGACATTTTGCACAGAGGCTTACTCAATATCAACATAATCTAACACTAGGTATTTCACGCTTTTCGAAATTGTGTCACGAAGTGTGTTTAACGATTGTCATTTGGGAACTATTTCTCGCATGAAAATGTGGGCCACTGTTAAAATGTTTACTTCAGCAGTCTTCACCCAGAGTTTTCAGAATACAGTTGAACTGTCGTATCCTGTTTCCTCTGAAAATCTACTGTAGTCATTTGTAATTTTCTCCTACTTGTGTACTGCTTGGCTTAGGATAAGTTCTGAGAGGTTCTAAGACCTCTACTATATTGTACTCGGCACTGACGTACTAGGCACAGCGATAACCTCCTGGGACTTGTCCTTCAGAATGATCCCAGGTGCCTCAAGCATCAAGGCAGCCAGTTGTGGTTCATTCAAAGCTTGAAAGCCAGATGGTTATTTCTTTCGCTTTTGCTCATGAATGTAGAAATTGGTGTGTGTGTAGACGAAAGCGTTTTATGGTAATGGAGAGCTTTACGGGAATATCCAGCTTATATAACATTGGAAAAAGTTTGTTGAGCTGTTTTTTTAACGGAAGCACAGGACCATGTTTGCGGTTGAAAGATTTTAAACAAGCAGACAAAAAATAAGTTATATTGCCTGGACTGCTCTTGGCGTGCTGTGCAGATTCTCAATGACCACTGTGATGAGGTGTGGTACTGCCGATTCTCCCATTCCGGCGAACTTCTCGCTACGGGATCCAAGGACTCCACTGTCAAGATCTGGGAGGTCAATCCGGTGAGTTCATTGCACACCCACTGCTCTGATTTGACTGTGTAGATCGGCAAGCTGGCTGAGCTCAAGCCGACCAATCACAGACTGCAAGAAATGTCACTTAGAAGGCGCCACTTTCCCGCTTGTCGGTCACAGCTTGTGCGTTACGGTTAGGGTCGTATCAAAAAACATCATTGTATTGTATTATAAGACGAAATAAAATGCAACTTATTCAGTTCTGTTTCATTTTTAGAAGAAACTAGTTGAAATTACCCTTGGCAAAGATGCGGGCGGTCGCTAGGTTTGGTTTTCATTCGACTCTGCGCCGTCCACGCTTCCGCGTTTCAGCACTTTCATTATCGCATAGTGCTGCGCTGGTTTTGCTGGCTCGCACAAACTGCAAGTAGCAGAGAATTCAACTTCCACGTGATGTTGCGGGATGCCTGAAGGGTCTATGCCACTTGACCAAAAAAGCAGCTGCAGCGCCGAATCCACTGCTCTGTCTTGGCTCAGTGCCACCGTCTGTTGGGCGCTGCTTTACTCACCAATGGCAGCAAAAAGTGGTGGTGGCATATGCAACATCACCACTCCCCCTGTAGGGTGGTGGGAGATTTGAATTTCGAAAAAGGTATTCGGACCCTTGAGATGAAATTTTCTCGTAAAATAAGTCCTTTCTTGACACGAAACAAGAGTTGCTAGGTTTCTGGAATGGTATTTAAACAGTCCATGTCAACTTATTATTTGCCTCTAGTGTCCCTTTAAGAGCGTACCGTATTGTACCTGGCCTTGAAATCTTATTCATGAGCACGCAGTGTATTTTATTATCGTGTTTGTGCCAAAAGGGTCTGGATTAGAGCTACCATTTCCAAACGAGTTATGCAGCAGGTGTCTTAAGTGCTACTGTTTATTGAGACGCTCATAATGCCTAGGAGCATGGCTTTGTAGTGTAACAAAAAGCAGGTTTTAAGCAACCATGTGATGTGCACATTGCCATGTCTGCATCACCTTGTTGTCAACCCATCCTTTGTTACACTGCAAAGCAGCACGTCTGATGTTCCACCAACTAGTAGTCCCCATCAAGTCATTACTAGCGTGTTGTCTTCCTCTCTCACCCACGTGTGTGTAGACGACGCTGACTCTCTCCCTGAAGCGAACATTGGAAGGCCATCCATACGGTGCTTCCTATGCCGCCTGGAGTCCCGACGACACAATGCTGCTGGTTTGTGGGCCAGAGGACGGTGCGGATGTGTGGCTGTGGAACGTTCAGGTGGGTGCCTTCTGCTTTGCCCGGTTGACAGGGTGACCAGTTCCACTGCTGGGTTAAACTGCGCTTTGCTTTGCTTCACCAGTTGAACGTTGCAGCAACTACATGCCGCTATTCATTACAACACGGGACAACCCGACAGCCTCGGAGCATGAGGCTGTCATTTCTGAAAAGTGGAGGTTTGTGGAACTCCTTTATTTTTTTTTCAGTCGGGCGAGCTGCGAGTGAAGATGACCAACCAACCTGAAGACAGCATCACGTCATGCGCGTGGCACCGCGACGGAAAGAAGTTTGTCTCGGGCGGTATCCGTGGACAGTTTTACCAATGTGTGAGTGGCACCTCTTTGGTATACGCTGGCATGTTTGCCAACGAAAAGAAGCTATGGGGGATCATTTCTCACCTCAATTTTTTTTTCTCTATCAGCATTGACATGAAGGCAATTACCTGTCGGGCCAATAGCCAAAGACTAGCGATTGTCCGATCTGGAGATGAAACAAGCGAGCTCTGCCACTGCGGCCGTACTGTTATAGACACCTGTTGGTCATTAACTCGGCTACAAATAAGTCATTGGCAAGATGAGTTTGTACAGTTTTTAAAGACTAACTGTGATATGAACATTGTGTAATGTGAAGTCTATAAAAACAGACGTGACAAACAGATCTAGTACAAGCTAACTACTGCAAACGAAGTCCCGAAGGGGCAGCCTGGTTCTGAAAGCAATCTTTTTAACATTTCTCGAGATACTCACAAATTGCATGCCATTGTTTCAGGCCTGTATTGTCAGAAAACGGCAAAATTGAAATTTAGCTTTAATGCGTGGGCCAATAACTCAAAAGGCAGAGAATGCAATTATGCAAGCATTCTTTTTGAAAGGGGTCAATATAAGTGCCGCTATAATAAATTGAACTTCACTTTTGTGATGTGGGAACAAATTGGCAAGAAGAAGTCAAAAAATTAAATGTTGAAGCCAACATTTGACGATCTGCTAGCATTATTCCACTTATGATAGACACAACTTTCACTGAAAAAGCAAATAAACATTTTTATTCTGCCTGCTCTGGGTGCCGAGATACCAAGGCAGGCAGTCAAAAAAATTCATTGTGCCAAAATTGAAATTGGCTCCGATTCACCACTGAGGCATGCTGCATGGTCGAATGCTTGTATAGCAGAGTGGCTGGGGTCTCCGAAATCATTTATTATACAGGTCACTTTGTTGCAAAGGTCGTGAACTGCACTGCTAACAGTAGCACTGGGACATAATTATTCCTTCATCGTATAGGTCATTTAATTTAGAGGCATTTGACTGTAAATTGGGTCCATGAAATGAGAAACTTCACACATTAATGCGAAATGAATTGTAGATATTGAAAATGACTCAAATATGACTCAAATGATTAAAAAATATTTGTTCTTGCAATTTTGGCCTTCTAATGGTCTCATCTACCTACCTAAAGCAAACTAAGCCAACTTGGAGGTGCTCTTTAGTGCCTTATGAACCCTTTTAGACGAGTGTTGCTCACAGGCAACATACCAAAAAAAATGATTTTTTCTTTGCCAAGTTTTAGTAATGAGCATGAAGCTCCTTGCTAGATGTCCTCGGCCAGCATGGAATGACAGGCATTAAGTGTCGTTTGTTGGTTTAGAGCAGGAACAAAGGACGAGGAAGACGGAAGTTTATGGCTACGCTGGTATCACACATGATATAAAGCAAATAAAATATGCACGTATGGCTTACAGATAACAAGTGCTGTCTGTACAAATTCTTAACGAAGCCATAGATGGGTTGGGGTGAAGTCTACTTCCAGTTTTCTGCTTGGTGTTTCTCCCACTATTGCTGAGAAAGCTTCCACCAAATATTTTTTCTGTTCGTTGATTATGCTTATTCACCGTGTGTTTCGCACATTTAGATGGGAAAAAAATAATTCCGGTCTTTCTGTGTTCCGTCAATAAAGGGTCAAGTAGGTACAAGGGGAGCAAGTTTCCACACTGTGTCGTGGTGACTTCAATGTACAATAACATACTGCTATGCTTATACATACTGCATCTTTGAAATCCAGCTGTGATTCTTGTCTCTTAGCCTGCGATGGCTTGCTTGATTCTGTGTATTGCTTTGATTTCTCACCAGAAACCTTGTAGCGGCTATTTTTATACCTGGACAATCAAATCCAGATGTAACAAACCTGGATAAGGTTAATTATATTCTATATCGAGCATGCAAGGCTTACTGACTGATGCTCGTGTAAAGTAACTACCATGCAACAAACTAGATATTGTACATATGGAACTCAGGGCGTCCACTGCCCAGGTGGATGTGTTGTGCCAGTACTGTAAAAGCATTGAGAGAAGTAGACTGGGGCAGGTGTACACAATTTTGTGTATTTAGAATGTTTAGAATGCCATTTTTATTGATTCTGAGGAACACGTTAGGACACGGGCAAAAAAATACAACCTTGCTACGCCTAGTTCAGTTTTCATTAAGCGGATAGCACCTTCCTGGCTTCTTTTCTCCATTGGATATAACAAATCCGTGCTAATGAATGCATCGCAAAAGTTCATTTAAGTTTGTTATAGGTGAGTTTGGCATGTTGTACTACCTGACGTGTTACCATTATTGCACAAAACCTGGTTACGATCGGGTTTGTCTGTATGTAGCACTTTCTCAATTTTCAGAGTAGTGCCTCAACAGAGTACTGCTAATAAACCGTTAAACTTTGTGTCTTCCTTCATTCTTTCATTTTCATTCAACTCGTACGCCTCTCGTACGGCAAGCCTCTCGTACGACAGCCTCTTGTACGATAAGCCTCTCGTACGACAAGAGTTGATTGAATGGCATGTCTGTCGCCTGTGGTGCAGGACCTGGACGGCAACGTCCTGGACTCGTGGGAAGGTGTTCGGGTACAGGGCCTCCACTGCCGCAAGGACGGGCGCACGGTGTTGGCCGCCGACTCCCACCACCGAATCCGGGGATACGTCTTTGATGATCTCACCGATTTCAATGTGTACGCACGCACTGCTTCCTTCTCCACTGCAACACGCTGCACATTGAGTTAGCTGCGTTAAGAATTTCTTATCGTTGAACTGTAGGAAGAATCGGCGCGCTGTGCTGGCAGTGTAAGCGTGTGAATTCAGGGAAGTGGGGTTCTCGGATTGGCACCTTTCTCGCGGTGCTAGGACACCTTTAACAGTTGTCTGGCAAGCAGCATTCCCTCTGTTGCAACAGTTGAATCTCTGCTAAAAAGTGTTAAGTACGTTTTTCTTTAGTGTTATGTAAAACACTTCTTACTAAGACATAAGAACTTGTGCTTGGCTCTGCAATCACATAAAACACGGAACAGTCCCATAGGGCTGCTAAGGCTAGAGGAAGAAACCATGAGGTCGGCACTTTCGGTGCATCAGTTTCAGTCGTCTGTTTCAATGTTATTTCGCTTGCTTGTACCATGTGTGAATAAACTTTATTGAAAAACGTTGTGCGAGTGAACCAAAACTTTTCTATCCAGATTTCATTCCAAGAAAGCTTCTTTAGTGCAGCCACAGCCACGTTTTAGCCGAGCCATGTTTGAGACAATCCGGACACACCCGTATCCTGACAATCCCACTGCGGCCCAGTGCCCATTGGAAAACTCGCATAGATGGTGTCACCAGACAGATCTCTCCCTCTAAGTAAGATTCTGAGAAACAACTCTCGGGTTGCGTTATTCTGCAAAATGCCAGGCTGCAAGTCGATACAGCATGGTGTACCCACAGAGTTGGGCAGTGGTTACGTTAGATTATCAACAAATTACTTTTCTATTAGTGGCTGACTCACAGATGTTAAAAGCATTGTTTTTCATTCAAATATAGCAACAGCAGGGATAATATACTTGAGCTTGCTTTGAGGAACACAGTAGGGTGTCATTCTATTGATCTTGCTGTTTTAATGCTGTTGTGTTTTCAAATTTCTGTTTGCGAACCAGACCAAGTGTGCGTCATTTTGAATCACTGCACTTTCCGCATAGTTTGATTGCAATAAAAGGTAACCCCTCCAAGTGCCAAAAAGTTTGTACATTGAAGATGGATGTTTGCATTTCTTGCGTCTTCAGAATCATTAAAATCGAACTGCAGTAGAACTGCTTAAGAGTTTTGAATGATTTGGCGAGTTATTTTCTAGGTTACAAAATGTGGACAGCGTGCATTAATTCTCTGCAGGGGCATCAGATATGAGGACACCAACTATTTAATGTCTGGCATACTTGAAGAGCAGCTAGGTGGCCAGTGGAAGAATATGCTGGATGTAAACCGTTCTTAAAAAACGACAGAAGTGAGCCTCTACATGTTTCGAGTTATTGGCACCCACAGCAAACACTCCAAGTGCCTGTCTTCCAACTCCTTTCACTAAACCAATTATTCACATTTGCAGCCAAGGTGTGACCAGAAGTGTGTCAAGATGTGTGCAACAAGTGTGCCTACTGGTTCCTATCTTGTGCAGGGTCCAGGAGGAACATCCCATTATATCATTTACGGTTGACGACACGGGGCGGCTTGCTTTGCTCAACCTTTCCTCACAGGTGAGCACGGCAGGGACATGGGACGGTTTGTTTGATGTTTCGCAATGAACGCTTCCTCTGTTGGCAGTTTGCAAGCAAGAAGTGTGAGGTGGCGAGGGAGAATGAAGGAGGGCCACGTCATTGGTTGGCCAACTATTACAAGTTCTTTTTTTGGAACTTGGAGTGGTGGGACCAATATGCTTGTTCTAACAATCGGTGTCAACACAGCAGAAGCTCTTGCAAGACTACTTTTATTTCGTGAAGTACATTTGCTTGAATAGGCACTGTGGGTTGCTTATTGGCACGCGCGTGACGGGCTGAAAGATCACGGCGAATGCACTGTGTGGCCCATTCATGCAGTCATCAGTTGCACGCTTGCACAAACTGGGCTCTCCGTGCAGATTTTGGCTCGAAATTTTAATTTGAAATCTTTCACTTTTAAGTCGTTCCCACCAACACAGACTGCCACTTTGGCATGGCATGTGTGATGTAACGAGTTGCGGGTTTGTTGATTGCAGGGTCATCTGCTCCAAAAATTGTAAACCGCCTGTGCCGTGCCGAAAAAGTGCATTGCTGGCAAGGGTGCCACCAATGCATTGTGCCTTCCAATTCTTTCATTCTTGACGTTGAGAACAGGGCAAATTGTAGATACCAGAAGTACATGTTACTGGGCTAGTCGGTTCATATTGCCGAGTAGACCATAAATTTGATCGCTATAGCGCAAGCAAGGAAGGACAGAAGGGAACAAAGGGACTGCTCCCCTTGTTCCCTTCCTCCTTTCCTTGTTTGCGCCATAGCGTTCAAATTTATGGTCTACTCGGCAAATTGTAGATGGCCTGTATGAACAATCTCGGGCTGATCACCAATGGCCGAGATGTATAACCACACAGAATGTGACTTGTGACATCGCACATTAGTATTTCCATAAAGTAATTAACTTGTAAATTGTGTGAAGGCTCTCAAATTTTGCCACTTTGCTAGCTATGGAGTGCATACAGATTAGCGTGCAATGTACTGTCCAGGTTTGAAAATTTGGGGTCATGGTCCCTCGAAGTAACATTTATTATGGTAATTTTGTTCCTGCAGCACTTGCAAGCATATAAAAATTTGTCTCGGGCAAGATTTCTTTGGCTTAAATCTCAAAAGTGCTCTGCATTGCTGCAAACTGAATCTGAGCACGATATGAACCACTCAAGTGTACTACAAGAGGGGTCTTTGTCCTGCATTGGACGGGAAATAGGTTCGCCGTCAAGAAATGCTCCCTCCTGTGCAGGGTGTACACATGTGGGACCTGGACGACAAAGTGCTGGTGCGGAAATTCCAGGGTGTCACGCAGGGTTACTACACCATCCGGTCGTGCTTTGGCGGCGTCAACCAGACCTTTGTTGCCAGCGGGAGTGAGGGTACGTGGACTGTGGCCAGTCTCCAGTGTGTTGCTATTAGCGTATCTGCATGACGGACGGCTCCGTGGATTACTGTTCCGCAGACTGTAAATCTGCAATTCATCCGGCTGTGAAGAGCATCCACATTGAAGTTGAGGCTAGCAAACAACAAAGCTATAAAAAATATTACTACTCTATTTCTAGTGGAAGACTTGTTTGAGAGTAGCGTGAAGGTGGAGGTTGCGAGGAAAGGACAGTTGAATGCGATTGCTGTTGTTTTGTTCAAATTGGAAAATTATGAATATTTGCTTCTTTGAAAATGGTCTTCTTGGCCAAAGGACAGTGCTTGTTGCCAGACTTTCAAAGCAATTTAGGCTAAATCCGTGGTATTCGACCACCGAAATTCAGAGAATTAGCACGTCATTTTCCAACCCTGTGCATCACAGATGAGGTGCTACCAACAGCAGTCCATGATGTGTAGTTGTGCGATGTTTCATCCGGCATGGGCGTCTGGCACGGGCAGCAGGCATAACGAACCACTGACACGACAGTTGCTCTTCACGGTTTTGTTGTGTTTAGTGCGCGTGCGAAAGTGAAAGCGTAATGAAAAGATGCTGTTCCTGCGACATAGCCTTGTTGTCTCGCTCTTTTTGACAGAGTGCATGATCACGTGCTTTCCTCGCCATGTCCTCCACATGCAGACAACAAGGTGTACATCTGGCACGTCAAGTGGGAGAAGCCAATCGCCGTGCTGCAGGGCCACTCGCGGTCGGTGAACTGCGTCAGCTGGAACCCGGCCTGCCCGTCGATGCTGGTCAGCGTGTCGGACGACTGCACTATCCGCGTCTGGGGCCCCGCAGCTGCCGTACCTACCAACCTGCCCAATGCATCGCCCAGCTCCCAGTCGGGTTGGCATCCGTTTGTTTTACACCCTCTTGTGTTGTAATTTGAACTAGGGTTGCCAACTGTCGAGCGGACAGAGTCTGGACGGGAAGTGGGGGGGCGGGGATGGCGATGATCGACTCAGTTAGTACCAGAGGCAGTCTGTATGTGCAACAATGTCGGACAAGTTTTCTTAGTCGCACCATGTTGTGGTTTACAACAAGAAACCGTCCTTATTTATTTGTTTACCAGAGTACCCACACAGTGCCTCCAATAGGCATTACAGTGGAGGTGAACTGCATAGAATAAAAAATAAAATATGAACTTGATAAAGGCAACTGTGAACCTCTTTCTTCCTTCTCCTCTTTCAATCCCCTTTCCCCTTCCCCAACGCCACAAGATGATCATGTCTTTACTATTACATTACATCATGCAGGCGCTGTACGAACACATCATTTGAAGTTATTTTTACAACGTCACTTGGTAGCCGATTGCAGACTTTATTTGTATGGGCCAGACTCCAGACTTCAGATGCATTGTCACAAACATTACATTTGTGACAATGCAACCGAAGACAAAAGAAAAGAATGTGCAACCAAGCTGTTGGGCATTATAAAAAGGCAATGTGGTTTGTTGATTGTTACTCGGTAGAAAAAGAAGAGAGCTAAAATCGGGACATTTGGTTGTCCCAACTGAGTCAAAGCAAGACTCAAGACATTCACTCCTCAAAAGTCGGAACTGTCCTGCTAAATTCTGGACAGTTTGCAGCCTTACCTTTAACGGTGCCTCAGATGACCGCATCACTCGGGCACGAAGGAGTACTGACTTACATTTTCTAATTTCCATAAACTTTACAGTACACTTCTTACACATAAAAGGATGGCACTTTGCATGTTTGAAGGTTGGGGAACCGTAAGATATGTTTCAAATTTGATACTGCAGTTGGTCTCGAAATGTTAGTCCCGGTGTTATCCACATTATTATGAGGTTATGACACGGAGCAACATTTGCTGACGTGTTGCAAAATGGTTCAAGTAGAATAATGTTGCTAAAAGAAACAAGTGAATGCTACAGACATTCACTGCGACTGCACTAGCTCTTCACTGCTGCAGCCACAGTTGCTAGCCAATCGCATCATGAGGCCATGACGCATCAACTTCCTAAATACAAAAACTGAAACTGACTCGTAGGAACGAATATTATGGTAATTTATTTAGGGCACTCTGGCCCTTTCCAGTGTTTCTTCTACCATTTAGAAAGTTTGGACCGTCATTGAATAGAAAAATATGGGTCGAAAATTCACATCAATATTTCTTTGAGACCTGTAGAAGGGCAGATTTTCTCGTATAGTGTCAATTCTCATTACCGATCCTATGCAGCAAACCCGAGAATCCCATTGTTTGCTCATATCTCATGGTCATTCATTTATTTGGTCACTCATATTGCCAGAGGAGCAAAGTGTTGAATTTCAATACCTTTTTTCAGCAGTGATTCCACTGAATATACCGTAAGTATGACAGTATTTTTCTTCTTATGTGCACAGTTTGCTTCTCTGTAATTGGTCTTGCGTTGTAGACACTGGCAGTTCGCAAGGGGGTGGGGGGGGTTATAGCATTTGCATGCCACTTACCTAAGAGAATGTGGCATATCCCACCCAACTTTCAACTTGCCGATGACAAGTTGTTGTCACTTCCTTTCTGGCTAATCGCCCTGTGTTCCAATTTAAGAGAGTTCCCAATTTTCTTTGTGACCTTGAATCCTTAAGACATTATGTTCCCAATTTTCTTTGTGACCTTGAATCCTTAAGACATTATGGTCAAGAATTTTCTCGGGTGAGAGCACAAGTCTGAGCCTCTTTGATGTCTGAGCAATGTGCCTGTGTCATAGCTTTATCTCGAGGAGGAATGCTTACTGTGGATGCGAAGCTATCATTATATTGACTTTTGAAAGTGTCGATATTTTTTTGAGGCAATCGACAGTGCTATTGATAGTATTACAATAGATTGCTATGAAACTATCAGTAGTGTAAAAAAGCTATAGTATTGCTGTCAATAGTATTTTGATGGTAGGACTAGTGTGAACTGCCAGATCATACCAAACAACACCAAATTAGTATGCCAGCGCTCATTATAGCTGAATTACATTGAAGCCCTGAAAAATGCATTTTATTGACACTCTACCTAGTGCTTCAGATCAAGTGCTTTGTTTTCGGCTGGAAGTCGTGTTGCCTTGAAAATGAATTTAAAGCTGTGGTGAGCTATTTCATTTCACCAACTTTAACCTGCTTTACTAACGAGACATTAATTTTTTTCTTTCGTGCAGGTGAGATGGGTGAAGGGTCTCCCTACTCCAACGGCAGCAGCAATGGTGTCTGTGACGGCGATGGCAACTCGGTCGTCTAGCGCCACGCCACCTTTTCTTATCTTCTAAGGGACTTTAATCAATCCATGTTTCATAGCATTGTGCGGAGAGGGAGGAAGAGAGATGGGAGTGTGAGAAAAGCCTGTCTGGATCGCGCTGCCGCACAGTGTGTCGACGGTTACGCCCATGCGCTTTGTCAGCCAGGCGCAAGTGGGCTGGGAATCTCCGAAGACATCCAGCCTGCAGATCGCCGACAAGTGCGCCGAGGGGTGACGGCACGCGCTGTCTGTTTCTGGCTCGACTCGGCTCCGAAGCTGTCCAGGCAGCGGAATGCGCACACGACGTCTGTCGCTTAATATGCACGCGGCTTTAGTTTTGAGGCTCGACCTGGCTGCAGATGTCTAGGCTCTTAGACATCTGGGAAGTGTTGCCGAGCTTAGCAGACGACGTCGGGTGCGCTGTTAGAGGCCCGGTCGGCTGGTTGCATAGCGTTGGCTAGTGAATGCCGTGCGTGTGATTTCGAAGGCTCGTCTTTTTTTTCTTTTTTTTTTCTCCTGCAAGGTTTTGCACGTGGGGAGAGTGAGAGAGTTCTGTTCGATGTGTTGTAAAACCGATTTTTAAAATTTCATGGTCGATTTGCGATTGCGGATGCCATGTGCTTCCTATTGGAAATTGCTGTTCTGTCGCGCGCTCGTGTTGGGGGTGCACTTTAAACCGTCAGTTGTTAAAACTGAAAATTTTTTTTATTGGCTGGCAGTACAGTTTTCGTCGATGTCATTGTACGTTCTCAACGTGTGTAGACAGCTGTCGCGCCGTAAGGTAGACTTGTACCTTGCGGAGGTGTATTCAGTGTTGTGATATTGCGCTGAAAACCCGCACTGCCACTGCGTTTACATGCTGTAACCTTGTGCTGTATTGAGCAATGGTTGAGCATGTTTGACAGTTCTTCAAAAAAAAAAAAAACTATGCCTAAATCGGAGCGACTAGGTTTCAAACGTTGAAAATTATAACAGTGCCCATCTGGGCATCGTATGTTACATTGGTACGTCTGGCTTTAATGTTTGTCGTTCCTGTTCAGATGGGCGTATTAACGTAAGAGACTTGACGTTGCAAAGAACGCACTGAAACAGCTGTTTACGGGCTATAGCGTGCTCAGACGTGTAGCGGATTGCATGAATGTACGAGTTTTGACCTTCGTCATAGAGAAACCGGCAGCGAAATACACATCGCAGTGAGCAATGTAGTCGTTACGATGGGGACGCCCAAAGGATTTAAGGCTGTTTTTGAGCAAATAAAGTGTTGGAGATGGAACTGCATGCATTTTTTTTTCTTGCTTGGTGGCGTTAATGAGGTTTGAAATGAGGTAGTTATCTCTAGCGTAGGAAGCTCAGTCTGCAGTTTATATTGAAAGTGACCTGCGTGCCGCGTACAACAATGTAAATACCGACTGCAAGAGTGTTTTGAGAGCATGAATGCCTCGATCACCTGGAAAACACACGGGGGAAAGAAATTACACTGTGACCCAAGATGCAAGTCTCGACATGGCGGGACCCTTAAAAGAAAAATAATTGTGTGCATGACTTAGACTCGAATACAGGAAATGTAACAAATTAGAATTCCTTCTTTCTGTGTGTGTGTGTGTGTTAAGTGCGTATGTTGTGAGCGTGCCGTAATAACATTTCCAGCATTAACCTGTTTTTGTTTTTTTTTTCACTCCCACTGTTGCCAACCCAATAGAAGACGCATATTCTCTAGAGAGCAGATATGGGGCAAAAAAAAATTTTTTTTTAGAGTTCACATGTTTTGTTTAAGCTTTTGGCATTACGTTCTCACATGGTCATCTAACCTTGAGTAAAAGCCTTTCAAAAGTTGGGCACTTCTTTTTTTTTTATTTGGAACATTTTGCCCTGAACATGCAGTGGTGGTCATGTTGACGATTATGGCCACACTTTGCCCGTTGCCCCCTTTCACTTGTTTGTTTGCTGTGTTGTGCTGTTTCTACTGTTGCTTTTGTTGTTAAACAGTGTCCTGCTTGCCACCATTAATGAAATACAGTCGAACTTCAATATAACGAAGACAGATATAACTAAGTAATTATATTAAGCATGTAGCGAATACATGCCTATGACAAATATTGGACATAACGAAGGTATTTTCATGCTGGATGGAACTTTGTTGTACTGAGGCTTGGCTGTTACACCAATGCATCACCTTGTCAAGCTTGGCTTGCGCACTTTTGCATGCACAAACAAGTGATAATTGGTTTAGCCACGCTTGGCAATCAGATATATTTTTTTTAAAGGACAGGTACATTTACAATTGGTGTGTACAGTTTGCTCGCAGTAATTCAAACTCTTCAGCAACGCACCAACTTGTGTACAGTTTGATTCTAAAAACTGAGCCGTTTGGTTGCTTAGCTTATATAACCTGACGTATTCGTACTACAGATAACAAACTGGGAACAAGAAGCGAACAGGATACAGTTGTGAACATAAGCTGATGAAAATGTATTGCTGGGATACTAGTTTGTTTGTCATGGCTGCAAGCAGTGCCAGGGAACACGAAGGACAAGCGAGGCCAAGGACAAGCAGGGATTTACAGTAGTCTCGGTCTCCTTGCTTGTCCTCTGTGTTCTGTGGTTCCATTTGCGAACGTAGGCTGGTTCATTGCACAAACTGTTCACTGCACTGCGACGGCAGCCTTGGCCACAAAATCAAAAGATGTCAAACCACTCGTGGCTTGCACTTGATGTGTGGCCGCTGGTATTAAAAAAAAAAAAATGTGGATGAACAATAGAAGAGGCGCGCAAACAACTTCTCAAGTTACTTTTGACTGCAGGAACTATTACAGTCTTAATTTTTCTGGTTATGTTGCGATGACACATGTTGCTTCAAAAAGTAGCAATAATGCTGGGCTCAGCAGAATCATCAGAATTGTTACACTTCTCTCAGGAAAGTCGTTTGACGCACGAAAAAGAATTTCGCTTTATTATGCAGAGCCTTCAAATAAATGTGCACACAGACCAGTGAAAAGATGTTTATTGGGCAGCAGCTCTTGTATGTTTTGAAATGGTTACCACTTCTGTCAACAAAAAATTTTGAGACAGCTGCATCCACGACCCATACCTTGATTATCCAGTGGTATTCATTTTTCAAAGTGCTTTAGAAGCCTTTTGCTCCGATGGGGTTTGACTGGGAAAGATAAAATTTTCCATAAAAAAGTGTAGTTTGTATTTGAAACAACCCAATAGCGTGTTGAGGAGGTATTGGGCCAAGAAACTAGCGATGATTCCTCTAATTTCCATAATTCTTTTAGTTAACTGTGATAACAGGTTGAGTTATTGCGAGTTCTCTGTATGTCACTTGTTGTTTGACTGCAATAGCCGGCAACCACGTGCCTGTCAGCTTTGTGTACGCTTTTGTTGACGAGTCCCCGATTTGGACCATTTATTTTTGTCTGCCTGCTTGATTATTGCCAGCTCTCTGTGAGAGCAGATAAGCAAATTTGACTGCTGATTTTCTCGTTTGTGCAAATATATTTTAATGCTTTTAGAAGAAAAAAAAAAGAAACGACTGTGTTGTGTGTTGTCTTGCTTGCCTTTTCCCACACTGACATGCTCAATAAAGCTCATCATCATCGCGATGTGCAAAAATGAATTAAGAGGAAGCTTTAGCTCGGGGCCAGAGCAAAAATTCACAAAGATGAAACGCAGAAATACCCTTGTGCAATAAATGCAGAACCGGATTGGATGAAACCTGTTGCATTTGAGAGAGCTTAATTCTGCCGACTCTAGGAAGCACAGTTTTGATTTGGGGCATCTTGGTTTTTCACAAGAGAGGTCGAGAAATGTTGTTTTAGAGGAAGTTTAAGCACAGTGTTTACGAATCCGTAACTCTGTACGAAAGACATTAGTACTTCTGTAAGCTGCGTGTGCTGCAGAATTTTGAGCGGACAAATGCGACATACGAGTTTAGGGTGACATGAGACAGTTACATTGCCTGCAGGGCATTTGAAGGTGTCAAACTTGCAAATTCCTAGTAGTGGTATATTGCAGGGCACTGATTAAAATCCATCAATTTTATTCACATTAGGTGTCTCTCGGCAGGTGCAACCTAAATTGTAATCTTCTCGTGCTTACATTGTCTTGCCATGTGACGGTCACTGTCATTGCACCAGATTTGTTGGCATTGGCCCAATAACGATCACATTATTGACTCTCTGTTCAACAGTGCTTGGTTTCTTCGGCCATCGCTACAATGGGAAAGTATTATTTCAGAGTTCTAGTTGTAAACTTGAAACTTCTATTAAATATATATATATATATATATATATATATATATATATATATATATATATATATATATATATATATATATATATATATGCTTATTTTCAATTGTCTTTGTTGAAATTTTGACAACCTTAACCCATTTGTAATGCCCAAACACAGTTTCATGTCAAAAAAATTGGAACAAATTGTGGACATTTTTTTCTGACCACAGAGAGTATGTGTATATGTAAAAAAAATTTTTTTTAGTTACAACTTAGTTACTGTAGGAATTATTAATTGGTTTGTTAAGCTATCCACTGCTGAGAAGTTATTCCAGCATATCATTAGCGCAACTATTGGCTTTGCATTAACTTTACCACGCTTCAATTGGCATTTTCAGGCATCAAACTCACGCATTGTAGGGAAATATCTACTATACACACTCAATAGATTTTAAGCTTTTCCTTTAAGTGCAACAAATCTTGTCAAATTCGGTGCAGAAGATGCTGAAAAATATTTATCCAGTCCCGTGAATTTAGTGAGAAGCTCTCGCAGTTTAGCTTCCTTATGAAGACAACACTTTTATTGTAGTCGAAGGTTAAAAGAACAGTATACCTATTACTATGTTAACATTACTTCTAACCAGGACTCGTCTTTTGACATTTCCAGAGAGAAGATTACAAGTCTAATCACACTTGATATGCACCATTGCCAGTTGGTCACCGCAAAATTTAAAGTAAAAGAAGAAAGGTGTGTGTATATTTGTTGTAAAGAACAACTAAATGTTTAACAACTCGCTGGAGCTGGAACAGGGTGTCTACTAAGTTGACATTTCCAAATTCCTCCGAGTTTTCCAGGTTTTCCCCGAGTGCCTTTGCAATATTCCCCGAGTGACACAGAACTTTGTTTTATGTCACGACTGGCTGACACCATGTTGCCACATACTGTCGCTCTCTAGTAAGCATGCTAAAAAAATTAAAAAACCCGACTTAATTCAGTTTGAATAATAAGGCATACATATTATTCAAGAAGAAATCGGAAGGGAAGGGTTATAAAATGCACAGCAAGTAAAATACCTTTGAAAAAAAAAATGGTAAAACTCATTGCAAATTGAGTCGAACATTTTCAAATATGAATAAAAAGAAGCTGCATACAGAAAGAAATGGTTTTGAACATCCCCTTCAGTTGCAAATTATGATCGACTGTTGGTATATGTGTGAAACATAGATGGCGCTTGAGACTCCACTGAGAGCAAATCAAGGTCGTAGAATGACTTTGAGCATTTTGTAATGAGGCGTCATAATTACAGAGTAACTAAATATTTTAGTATTGTGTAAAGTCGGTCATGCTACGTTTCTTCCTAAAAAGGATTAAATCCCCAGCTCAAGTTGCATTCACAAGCTATTCACTGGCCTCGAGAATTTCAAGAAAGAAGAAAAAAAACATATTTCGAGGTTGCTACCCACATGCCCCACGTCAAACGTCGCAAAAAATGCGGCAGTGCCTTCACCAAAGTGATGTCAAAACAGTGGCAGTGGTGGCTTTAATTAATGCCGTGTCAGACCTGCGGTCACGGAAACAACGTTCTGCAAATTGGACAGCAAAGGGTTCTTGCGTCCGAAATTTCATACGTTCTTATACATTAACTCTATGGGGCACGTGGTGGTGCCGTGAAGCCATCCAAATTATAGGGAATCCGGAAAGTCTGTTGTTGACTTTACACTGGCAACTCCTCCAGCCAATGGCACAGTATCAAAGACGATTCATTATGATCCCTCTCTGTTACTCGAGCCAGCATTACCGCGACTGTCATTCCCTCTCAATAAAATTAGAGCAAATTTTCCCTGATAGAAGCAAAAATTCCTTGAGTTTTCCATGCGTATTTCCAGACTTCAACATCCCTGAGAATTCCCAGCTTTTGCAGTGATTGGCAGCGTAACTTTTTGCAGATGCGCCTCAGTGATATTTTTTTGATAATGTAAAATTTAATGCAACTTTAAAAAACATCTTCTCAAAACATTTTCTTTTTCCCTGAAAGAAGTTGTTAAAAATCACTAAATGGTGGATGTCCATTTGCCAACTGGTGGCACCCATTCTGTAACCACTGGTTACAGAATGGGTGCCACGAGAAGGGAAATGCAGTTGAGGAAGGCAAAAGACTAAGTGGGGTGATGAAATTAAGAAACTTGCAGGTGCTAGTTGGAATTGCTTGGCACAGAACAAGGGTAATTGGAGATCGGAGGGAGAGCCCTTCATCTTGCAGTGGACATAAAACAGGCCGATTGCTGGAACATTGCTTGCATGGCAAAATGAAATACGCAATTGACTGAAAGTTTGGCTTTTTAACGAATTAACTTCGGGTAGGTGCTGCAGTGCACGAACTGAAACCAGCAAGCTAGCACGGCAAGGCACACACACTTGAAAAAAATTTTTGAACTTGTAACACCAGTTTTGAAATTGAGAAAAAAAGTTATTGTAAGCCATAGATCTCCAAAGTTGTGTTGTCGATGTCAATTCTTTGTGCTTCAAGTGGAACAGCCCGCAAACTTTTTCTTTAGTGCATGTGAAATTAGAACGACAATGAAAAACCACTTCCATCAACAGACGTTTATTTTTTAGTACAACATTCGTGCTAAAACTTTCGAAACATAACGACAAACACATCTAAAGTTTGAGAAGGGTGCTCTACTAAACTAACCGTACGCGATATTGCAGCCCGGGTCACACGCCCCGCATGAAACGCACATTTATTGCTGCTGGTAATGGCGTTACTGACGCAAATAAATCTGAAGTTGTTCGCTTACAATGCAAGTTTTCCGCTTTACAATTTTGTACAAGCCCGCTAGCGCTCTCAGTAACTAGAAAGGTAGGAGATCGCAGAGTATTGGAATGTTCGCCGCCGTTACTCGAGTGTACGGGGAACAGTCGAGAACGGCAATATCGGTGTTGTCATCTCGAGCTGAATGGCCGTGTTGAGGCAGTCAGTGGCGGAGTCGAAGTCGCCCGTCTCCTGAAGCACCTTGCCCATGTTGAACCTGTAATCGTTCAACAAGCAAATCATATTTATAGAAACCCGCAGGGCAAAGGAAAAGCTGGAAAGTTGCCATCCATCCGAGAGCAGCGCAAAGCTACAAAGGAAACCTGTACGGGTTTCTCGGACGGGAGGCTTTGCAGTTAAGAAAAATTGTTCTCCTGTTGGAGAGTCGCGCTTGTGTAGCTTTTCCTCTTTACAAGCACACGTAGGGAGGATTACCATCTTTGAACACAAATCCAGTGTTTCAATTTCATACTGTTGTGTGTACCATCAGCACATGTTAAAATGCGAACAGGAAATGCCTAATCAGAATGCCAGTGTAACTACATGCAAGTGTGAAGTGAAATCGCCCTGTAGCCAGTTTCTAAGCACGCAGTAGTATTCCCAAATGTGTTTTTGAGGTCTGATATAAGCCAATGTTACAAATGCAGGTGAACCTGGGGACGGAAGAACGTATTGGAATAGTTTTGGAACTTTTTGACCATAAATGTCGCAGTGTTTCACGGTTCACACCAACTGCAGCTATTGTATTGTCTCGCTATCCGTCTTGGATTGGATTAGTGCAATTGCTATGCAAGAACTGACCAGGACTGGTGGCACATGGGATCAATGGCCACCGCATCTCTCAGCGTCTTCTCGGCAAGTTGACTGCTGCCCAAGTAGTGGTAGACCAGGCCCTGGAATGAGCGACAAGGACCGAGGGGCGTGATTTTTCTTGTTTGCGACAGCCATATCAATCAATCGCCATTTATCTATGTTGCACAAGATATGCAGGAGTGTGAAATAAAAGCAACTGTACGGGCAGCTTGACGGGTTCTCAGCCCTGTAACCTGAGCAGCAGTTACAGACGGTAACATTTTCATGTTACCATCCGTAAGTAAGGCAGTGAACACAGTTTCAGAAATCAGTTCATCAATCAATCAATTGATCGGCCAGTCATTTCCGCCACTGGAGCACACCTGGCTAGAATTGTGCCTCATTAGTGCACCGCACATTCCAAAGCACTCGTGCAGTACTTTTACGCATTTTTGCAGGCTTTCTTGTGAGTATGGGAGAAAATATGTAACATATTAAACAGCAGACAGCTAGTCAGACTTTTTTCACGATTGTCCACGACTTCCTCATTAGTACTTTTTCTCCAAATATATTAGTGCAATTGCTTAATTAATGTTAACTGATGTAATTAAATAAAGTAATATGACTTGCTCCAAATGAAGAAAGACATCACCTTGGTTCTGTCTGGCTATAAAGCAATACTAGAGTACAAGTGACTTAGTTACAAGATACTTAGTACAAGTTACTTGGGACACCCCCCCCCCCTCTCTCTCTCTCTTCCTGTGTGTGCATGTGTCCAAGGAAAACATAGTTGAAATAGTTACTGTATCTTAATTGAAAATTTTGAAATAAAGAAAATGACAAATGAAAGTGGAAGATGAGAACTTTCCACTGGCAAGAGCTGAACCCACAACCTCCGCACGACGTGTGCGACGCTCTACCAATTTACTTGCAGCAAAGGCCATGCCCTCATCTACTGCGCATGTTGGCATAGCGTTGTACGTGTCATGCTAAGGTTGTGCGTTTTGGTCCCGCTGACGGCGAGTTGTCTTCCACTTTCATTCCCTTTTCCTTACTATTTCAACATTTACAACTAAGAATAGTTCATTGCCCCTATGCTTGGCTTCATTGTATGTTGGGTTCATATTGTTATCAGGCCCTGGATAATGGACAAACAAGTTTCGCTGCACTTGCTGACAAAGACTATGGCTAACATTTTTTACAGCGATTGTTCAATGATTTTAAACAAGAAAAAAAAGAAGGAAAAGAAACACCGGTGAAGCTATACTGCATGCTAAGTCTTGCTTGTTAGCCACGTCAGATCTTATAAATCGCACATTAAAGTAATGCAGTAGTAGCCACAGTCACAGAAATGCATAAAGATCAGAGAGCTATAACTTAGACAGAAGGGTGCATACACAAGTTAAAAGACAAGACTATGTAATAGTTCTACAGCCTAAGGAGTAAACACAGCTAACACAGATTTAAGCATCAAAGCACAAAGCTATAATCAATCAATCAATCAATCAGTTGTACCAGGTGCTGAAGAGCAGTGACGTGCAGTGGATTGATGGAGACTGCATTTTGAAAGCACGTCTTCGCGTCGTAGTACTCCTTCCGCAGCTCGTGCAGCAAGCCCTTCTGCGAGGCGAAAGAGGAGAATGACTTGCAACACTTTTTTTATGGTTCCTGAAGCAATCCCACACCAATATTCGTGCTCGAGAGAACACGAAACTGAACAAATATATGATGTGTTAGTTTACACCTTACAGTGAAATCGTGAAAACGTCGGTTTCGCAAAACACCTTATTGGCAAATTATCGGTACGTTTTAGAGTGGTGTGCAATGTGTCAATTTCTTCTGACCCGGATGTCCCAACAGATGTAGTTTAGAGAATTCCAACATTGTCTCTTGCTGTCAAGTTGGAGTTGTAAACTGATTGCTTTACTTTATTGTGTTTAATTTTCGATTTTTTGCAATTCGTGTAAAATAACTGATGGCCCAAATTATAAACTTCTTCCAGACAGTCAGTTTATACAATTTCTTTTAAACAAAACAAGCATCCTCGTAATCGGTTCAGTGGATGTAGAACAATCTCTCCACTCCCAGATATATAAAGAGGAGCCCACAAGATAATGCTGAAATTAAAAAAAAAATGCAGGAAGGCTTATCAATTTAGGCGCAGTGGATTTTGATAAGCTTTGCTCCATTTAGAAAAAAGAATAGGCAGTTCCTTCGCCCGAATGGTGAAACATTAGATGCGCAAAATTTATCATTTTGTTGAAGCTCCTCAGACAATGTTGCAAGAATACGTGGGGACTACATGCTGGTGCGACACAGCAGGCGATGCAGCACCCTGGCAGCTACCGGGCATCTCGTAATGCTGGCATGATAAGGAGTGCCACCAGAGGGGCTAGTCTGTAAGTGTTCACCTAGTGGACTGTTCATTTTGGCTGCTGCTGAAGTGCTGACTGGGGTCGAGAAGAGGCTGGTGACCCCCCAGCCTGCCTTCTCCTCCTTCTCACTCGTACAGCTCCATCCAATTAGTGGCGGTCGAAATGGAGAGTCCACAAGGTGGACACAGGCAAAATAACCCCCCAGTTGTCAAAAGCGTGGCAGTTTGGGCGAGTTGGTATGTTCACTCTGTTTGTTCGCTCTGTTCTCCATTCCTTTTCGTTACCCCTTCCACTTTCCTTTTTGCTCTTTCTGAGCTGCGCTACAAGCGTGAAAAAGCCCCCAGCTGTGTTACAGATGTCGCCACGTCTATGGTGCACAAGACGAGACCGAAGGAAAACCATCGGTGCTCGTAGCTTGCAAAGGTTACTGTCTGTTCTGCTCTAACCACCGTATGCACACAGCTGCTGAACGGGAAGTAGGGATGCTATTGTGTGCACAAAGCTTATGCCAGCGGCAGAAGGCAAAATGCTGCCCTGGCTCTAATGTATAGCCGATCAAGATAGGCGAGACAGCTATGACGGCATGTCCACCTGGCTTTGGCATTTTCGCAGCTAAATGCACTGTGCGTTTCTGAAGACCTTCTAACCCTCCGCGTGTGCGCCACACACATGCCGTCAGTACCGTGACAGCATGACCGGCTGTGGAAGCAACGGTGGGAATGCGCCTCGAGTGCCTACGTAATTGCTATCGGTGTGAAAGTTCAAATCTACCGACTGTAGGGAGTACATCTTTTTTATTTTGGCCATGAAATATTTTACTGAAGTTATTGAAACTCACAAAATATAAAGAGATCTGAAGCATCAAGTCTGCGATTCAATTGTTGAAGACTATATAATTTCAACATGTAGGTATCAGCCTAATATGCTTTGTCAGCCATTTCTTTCGCTTACGTAATGCCTCACATGGAAACGTTTTTGACATATAATAATAGATAAATAAGTAGAAGTGTTCTAGTTATACTGGCTTTATGAGAATGGGCTTTTGCTTTAGGTATAGTCAAAGTTTCTTGCACACCAATCAGTGACACGCACCATGACCATGAGTTGGTGCGACAGGGGGTAGATGTTGGATGCCTCGAGAATGCAGGCCTCGGCTTCAGAAAGCTGCTCCATCTTGAGGTACAGCTCAGCTATCAGGAGCCACACCTGCAGTTGCAGTAGCCAGAGGGTCTGGGAGCCGCGCTTCTCGCGAAGGGCTGCCATTGACCCACCACCCGCGCCGCCGCCACCCGCCTGGGTCGGCGGGTGCACCATGGGTCCCGCGCCCGTCTGCAGTGCCTCGGACAGTGCCTGCTCCACACGTGCAGCTGCGGCAATCGACTGGCCTGCACATGTTACGGTGACAACTGTTGCAAAAACTCTCCAGCTGCATTCCCGCAGCTGCACCGTCATGACATGTGCTTATCACATTGGTAGTAACATCTTGGTGAGGGCTAGTTGGTCTGGCTTTTGAACTAAGCTTAAACAGGCTGACTAAAACAGGTACACACAGATAAACAGTTGCGGTTCTCCAAAGGGCATTGTGCAAGTGCCAGTGCAATTGTTTTCTACAGCTTTACAAAACAGTAAGAGTCTTATTGCACATAATGTTGCGCTAGCTATTGCTGTCACCGCTTCCCATGTCAGGCAAAAATGCAATCTTTTTTTGCCAACAACTGTTATCAATTTGCACAACTTGCAAATTTTGCAATTGCAATTTGCACACATCACTGTGTCACTAGTCTTTAATCTGCCTATCAACGACCAACCTACACAAATCTTTTGTGGCTGTAACCCACACAATAGACTTTTAAGATGCAGGGGTGTGGGTTAGATATGAATTCCCCTGACAAGTGTGGTTCCACAGGCTTCACAGCAGTGAATTATGCATCGCCACATACAGGTTGATGGTTGCGTACAAGCACTCGGTATGCGATTCCCAGCTCATACTACGCAACATGCCTAGGCACTTCTATCATAGAGCCTCGTTCCAATTGCTTGTGCCACGCATGTTGTGCTTGGTCACGAAAAGGGCTTTTCTTCACTCTTTTTTTTCTTGGAGCTCTCAATGTGCACTTACCTGACTCCCGGTCTGAGAAGTCACCTGATCGCACGTGGAACGAGCCACGATTGCAGCTGGTCACCCTTTGCAGACCGGTCTGGGCATAGTCGCTGCAAACACAAAACCGACTGCTGAGTTCACTAATTCCTAACAGTTAAACTATCATTGAGGTACTATTAGGTACCCTGAGCCAATGTTATTAGGTACACTGATACTATTCCTTTCTTTTCTCTTTAGCTTTCTCCAAAGTTATATATGTATATGACACATAAGGGGCTCCAGAAAATATGACACAGACCAGTGCAAACAGTAAGTAAAACTTTCTGTCACAAGTAAAATTCTGCGTGATTAGGCATCCCGGAGACAGATGTTGCAGAAGAGGCTTCGAACAAGAGGCTTCACAAACTAGTGCAGAGGTATAAAGTACAACTTGTTATTGAAACTTTCTACACACTAAATGGACAAAATATTTCACTTGCTTTGGGCTACTTTCGACAAATTTTGCTGGTTATATGAACTTCCTTTTAACCTTTTCATGCACTGTGTACACAATTGTGCACGCCGAAATAGTGCATCAACAGCAAAAGCATTGATGAAAATAATGATGATTAATACGGGTCCCATACATCTTGAAACTCTGCTGTTTGGAATCGTGCAGCAAGTTTAAGTAACAGGTGCACAATGTTTTGGTAAAACAAGCGGGAATGTAAACAGTTGCGTGTCTTGTGCTCGGTGCGAGCATGTCGTATGTAGTGGATTCACTTTTTTTATTGCTTTTCACAGTGTGTTGCACCAGGCATAACTTTCGAGTGCCTGGATTGGTGCTTTTAAGGCTTGCTTTACACAAAATAGCAGATGCTCTCATATCCGAGGTTTCTGCAGTGAGTTCTCGCGTGGAGTCCACGTTCTGCAAACTTGACAAAACTCGCGGAAAAAATTAAAAGATTCTTAACCTGCTCTGCAACTGTACATGTTTTTGTGATTCTGAAGATGCCGGAAATGTTGTGAAAATAAGTTTTCACTTAACAGAATTAGTTGCCGCCTGAAAGGGTTAAAACGTACTACCCTCACGAAATGAAGTCTGTCAATTCAGGCCTAATACAAGTACTTTTGTGAGCCCGCTATGTTATGTTACGTTACGTCAGCATAGACTTGGCTCTCGTGCTTAGGTCAGAGTTCATGCCACCTTTAGCAACATGTATAGTGGCGTAACATTGGACACTTGAATAATTGTGCCTATTTGGTATTCTACAGCAAAATTTTTCTGTCACGTAGAGTAGTTTTTCTACAGTAAATTTTCCTGCAAGCATAGCGCGCGCACTCGTTGCTCCAGTCTCGTCTACCTGGCCAGCCCACTGACCTCTTAAGCTCGGACTCATAGAACGTCTTCCACTGCAACAGCATCTGCTTGCTCGTCAGCAAGGCCTCTTCTGGCCCGAGGCAGTAGTCCTCGAGGTGTGCCTTGGTGTACATTAGGCTGAAAAAGAAATTTAAAAAAGAGAAGAGGAAAATAAATATAAGGCATTTCAAAGAAATTGGAATGTCAGGACCAACGCCAAATACGGGTAGGCCATGATGACATAAAAGCATCATGAGGTTTGCTATAAGACGCATCTAATACCGTGACTGAATTAATGACTAATAAACAAAAGAAAATGTGCTAGCAGAGGATAGTAGTGATTCTTTCACTTGGGCATGTTACAAGATGAGTTGTAGCCAGATGCAAGGGTGAGCTACCTTGTCTTGTTTAACTAGTGGTAAGCTAGCTTCGCCATGATGTTAGGAGCAAGATGAAAAAAAAAAAAGCGGGACAGTAAAAATGCAGCGCATTAAGATGTTGTGTCCTGCAACACAACAGAATGGAGAATGTGTTTTTTTTTCTCTGACATCCATTGCACCAAGTATTACGAGGTTTGTTGCATTTAAAGGAAGAAGCTTGAGAAGAGGCCAAGTGCTATGCAATGAGCACTGGAATGAAACGTGTTGGGCGTAATGTCAAGAGACGGGGAGACCAAGCGGTGTAAATTGGAGAGCAAGTGGTGGCAAACAATGTTCTAGCTGAGATTGAGAAGGTGAAGTGGAGTTGGGCAGGACGTATAATGAGTGGTCTACAAGAACTGCGGTCTACAACATGGGCACCGAGGGCAGGGAAGCGCAGTAGAGAACAGCAGAGAACTGGGCGGTGCGAGGAAATGGGGAAGATGGCAGGCATAAGACAGGGTCAGCTGGCGCAAGACGGGTGTAAATGGAGATCGCTGGGGGAGACCTTCATCCCGCAGTGGACACAGAATGGGCTAATGATGATAATGATTCTTTATTTAGACCACCGATGACAGAAAAATTGCTGTAAGTCGGAATATTAAAAAGAAAGCAAAAGTGTCAAGTTTGCGTCTCTGTAACTCGTCAATGAGAAATGATATTATGATTCTGTACACTGCATGCATTGAGACATCTAATGTGGATAAAAGTGATATATTACACACCACTTTAAACTACTATACTGATAATTTCTGAACGGGACTTTTGCAAAACTCATGTAGACAATGTGACGACTTCCCATAAGCTGTAAATGAATAAATCATATTTGTTTGCTTTTAGTTGACCTAACAGATGCAGTTTACAAATTTCTGATTTCTGTTTTTCTTACGTAGTTAATGAGTTGTAAGCTTTGTACTTTAGTTTCTTTTGTTTGCTGCTTTGGGGCAATTTTTTGAGAAAGTGAGGCCTTAAATTAAAATTCAGCTTCTTGCAGTCAAGATACTAGCTTTCTTGCTTAAATACAAGTTTAGCTTGAATCAGCTAAGCTATTGTTGAAAGAGTATTTATGTATTCCATATGTATCTAAATATTTTCTATTTCTTATTAACTTACAGGAACTGCTTTGTTTATGCAAAATGTAGAAGGAGTGGATAGAAATAACTACAATCTTGCGCAGGATTGGTAGAAATGAAGCAGATCACTGAAACCAAAATGAAAATTTCGAGATGCACACTCTTGTTACATTGCTTGTGAACAAGAAACTCCTTGTACGGATCTTGAAACGTCATTTTGTTTCAACTAATGATCAGTGACATGCTTCAGTCTTATTAATGGTTTTACCTGACTAGATGGTACTTCATAAAAGTTTGAGTTTCAGTTTATTATTCACTCAATAGTGCATTACAGATGATATACAGTCATGGCTGTCAAAGTCGGAAAGAGCAACGGGACCCTTGGTTAATATATCAATGGGAGAACATATGAAGAAGAAGAAAAAAAAAAGATGTCAAACATAATGCTATACATACATAAAATAAAGACTAACACAATAAGTATGTATACATATCACCAAGCAACATAACAAGGAACATAAACATAGTTATATCACTGGTAATAAAGCTTCAACTTGAATGATAAAAGAAAGAAATCTTAATTTGCAATCTAGCTACATAATTCCATTTAGAATACTCTCAGATGGCAGATTATGCTGTGACCCCACGTGGACAACAGTGCGGGCTCACTTGAGGTAGTTTGGGTACTCCTCGAGGGTGGCATTGATGAGCTGAAGCGCCTCGCCGTGCTGCTTCTGCGCAGACAGCAGAAGCGCCAGCAGGTGCAGCGTGTGAACATGCTCGGGGTTGAGCTCGAGCGCTCGCTTTGCGTGCGACACGGCCTTGTTCAGCTGCAAGTGAAAAAAAACAACAACAAAGAAATGGAAAGCTCTTCCCAACAGCGCAACTGGCAAGAAGCCCTGTGCAAACTGCAGCAACATCACGTGGTAGTTTAGTTGTCTGGGCAGGCCACACAAACCCTTCGGCTGCTGTTGCAATGTTGACGCATGCAACCACCTTGCTCAACCACTCAATTCTAGTTCTGTGTTGTGTGGAAACTAGAAGGAGATTATTTAAAATCAAGCTTTACTGCAGACATGTTGACAGCTGCACATGTTCAACTTGACTCGCAGAATTGGTAGTGATCAGATGTGATTCAATTCAATATACAGAGTGATCCAAATTAATATAAACAGGAAAAAATTAACACTGTGAAAGGTAATGGCCATAGCGAAATGGGATTTCACAGATATGCACTAAAAAACATGGAATTTTTCAAATTAAACGTCTTGTAGCCACAGTAGTTATACGAGTCCTGGCAAGTGGTGCTTCAACTGTATTCCAAATTCAGATGCACAACAAAAGTGCCAGCGCCACGTGACAAACGTAACCATACTCGCTATCTGTAAAATTTTTTATATTAAAGAAACGCATATCTTTAGGCCCATTTATACGAAAACTACATCTTTGTATAGTGCATACTTTTCAAATTATTATTAAATTTAGATTTTCTTGTTGCTTTTGGATCAGCTTGTATGCTTATGCAAAGAAACTGTTGCCAGCTGTGTAGTGTAGAACCCCCTTCTGATCGGCCAGCAAAAAGCCAATGCCTCTATTTGAGGTAGTTCGTAAATGAGCAAGATTTACAAATTTAAGTGAATAGCAACCGCTATGCAGCCGGTGAACTTTTGACCTTCTTCCCTTGCACTGCAAAAGTTAGCTTACCTGCCGAACTTCCGCGTAATGCAGGGCTAGGTGGTATTCGGGGAGGTGGTGGTACGGGTCTGCGCTCTGCGCCCTGCAATTTTTGAGACATAGGCTGAAGTTGCCAATGGGAAAAGCCCACAGCCGGCGTAGTGTCACGGCATACATACAACAGAAAGGTCTCTTTGATAATTAAAGATTTACAAGCGGCAGCAATATCACATCTCAACTTTGACTCGTTGCAAGACAAGTGTAAAGGCTAACGTATAACACATGTCCCAGCTAACATGGACCATGTTTAAAAAAAAAGTGAGGCATATGTGCAGATAAAACTAACACTATATTGTTAGCAACCTCCTGGAGAAGTATCCAGTACTGTTAAATTAACAGGCTTATTAATTACTAACCTCCAAATAATCGAGCATGTCTGAAATATCTGGCTTAGAAAATTGGTCGGCAACTGCATCTCTATCTTTTTTAAATAGATTCTGCCCTAAATTGGACGTAAATGAAAAAAAAAAATCGTTAAGTCAGTGGTGTCTGTACGATAATCATAAACAAACTCTAAAAATCGGGCACATTAAGATAAAAATTGTAAGCATTGGCAGCGGTGGTAGCAGGTCGTGGTCAGCGAAGTTACAACTTGTATGGAACTGCTGTTTGAAACCCAGACTGAAGGTGTTGCATTGCATATTGGCACGCTGGGTGAACTCGCTCACGAGTGCACTGACCCACACTCGTTTCACAGGCGTACCTAACCTAACCTAACCGTTTAAAACGAACATGCCGAGGATGATGCGGCCGCCTTTGATGAAGATAGGTCCTCCGCTGTTGGGGATTAGGAGGGAAAGGTATGTGGGTTCTTGGACTGGTGGCTGAAGCACATCTTCATCTCAGTCTACTTTACATATTACAATACAACTTGTGGACATAAGGTTACATAAAATCTAGTAAACTTCACAATCACATTATTTGTGCTTACAATACGTGATGTGAAATGCTTTTTGTTGCGAGCATAAGCAGTACGCTGGGCCACTGCACACTGGAACGTGTAATTCTGCCCATTCAGTGGTAAACAGGTTCAGATTGATGACGCCTTATATTCAACACATTATATATTGCGACATAAATGTACAAGACGTAATGTGAAGTCAAATTATATAATGCACACTTACATGTTCTTTTTTTTTTTCTCATATGTGACACGCTATTTTATGGCCACGAATGCAAGCAGCAAAAGAAGTTGCCTCCTATGTATGAGATGGGGTACAGACGCTCCTCAGGCGTAACCATACACTGGATTCACATAACCGCAACTGGGTTAACTGACGTAACGTAAGGACAATGCAAACCAAGATCAACTGTCCGCCACCTGAGAAAACACTGGAATGCAGATGCCTTGAACTCCGCCCGTTTGCTCTGAGGCCTCCTCTGCTCCGCCATCAGCGCGAATCCCACACCGAGCACCAGGTGGCACTGCGCGAGAAGGCTCTGCGGGTTCCGCTTCTCGCGGTTGAGTGCCTCTTCCGCAAATTCCACGCCTTGCTCAACATTCCCGAGGTTCTCCAGGCATACCTAAGAGGATTTTACGAAAAAAAAATGCAAATCCAACATACATCCAAATAGCTATGTGAAGCCAAGCTTTCATGAAGAGGTTAATTAAATGCTATAAAAGTGTTTGTGTTCTGCACAGAGTTTTTCAGCAATGCAATTACATGCCCGCTTGGCAAGAGACAGAGATCCTCACCACATGGCTCACGCAAGTGCTGATTACACTACCTCCAGAATTAGCCCAGTTTACTATTGCACTGCCAACGAAAAATTGGCCCCCACTCAAGTTGTCGACAAACCGACTTAGCAGATGCGCCAATCCCGGGAAGGAAGGAATAGAAAGGTTTGCTTTAATAAAGGAATTATTGACTTGGAAGCGTATATTTTTTCTGGCGAGGATAGCTGAGTACCGTCTGTTGCTTCACCGCGTAATTCCACAGAGAACAGAGTTAGTCACCGGCACATCTGCAGGGCCTGCACAGCATAGCTTAACATAGCACTCTGCTGATCGATTGAGCCATCCATTCTTGCCGAAAGATATTGCGATGACCATACCACAAAAAAGTGAGAAGCAGGTACACACAAAAAACAGCATTACCGAGTTTATTTCCTTCATTCATAAATTTTTAAAAATGCGCGATAACCTTGGGCAGCTTCTGTTTTTCTTTTACAGACTGAGCTGGCTCACCTTAGCAGCCAGGAGGCAGGGGAAGCTGTTGTGTGGCTGAAGCCGTGCGCACTCCTTGAGCATTAGGGTAGCTCTGAGGTGCTGCAGTAAAAAAACACTCCTGGTCAGTGCACTGCAGACAAAGGGAACTAAAGGGCAAAGCGTTGTTCCACATGACAGTGTTCACCGTCTTCTTATAAGAAATATTACAAGACTTGCATCCTTGCATTGTTGTACCATACCTTTGCATTTATGACCAGCTCCAACCTATCACTTACATCCCAACTTACAACACTTGGGAGAGGCAGGAAGAAAAATTAATAAACACATAAATAAATTAAAAAAGAAAGAGGCTGCGAGTATAACCTGGCCAAACAGCCACACACAACAATGTTCAGGTACATGGTTGCCAATAGGAAACAAACCTTCGAAAACAGTTTTATTTTACAAATTGTCACAGTTTTCGCTGTCTGCTGTACCTCGAGGAAAATGTTGAGCAAAACACACATTTACACTTCATAGTTGGGGAAAGAGTTGGGCGTTAGAGCAAACATTTTTAAAAAGCAAGTACCAAAATTTCACAAACTTCTGCTCCCAAGTGACCACCTTCTGCGTCCTGACATCACAACAAGAACACCTCTCGGGACACAAAACCAAAATTGGTTTGTAGAAAGGCTATTACAGTAAATTACTTAGGGCGCTGCGAGTCTTGCAAGTATGTTTTCTAGTGTCTCGAGGCCCAGTACCTTCATTTGACACAGAAAATGAAAAGCCGAAAAATGTCATGCCAGCATTTCCTTCAAAGGAGTCTTGCAGTGGTTAGATTCCTAACGTAACACAGTGCTGGCCAGGGTAGGCCTAAGCGGCCAGATGCCACTACAGACCCAAGCAGTAACGTGGATAGGGAGATGGTGTGTGAGAAAGAACTAAGGGACTCTATTTGGTTATTTTTATACTCTGCAGCACCAATCGGGGGATGGCACACGCATGGAAACAATGCAAGGCTAGTTGTACAAATTCCTGCTAAATTTAGCAGATTAACTTTTTAAAGGCTCCACCAGAGGTCACTGCACAACACTCACCTTCCCGTACGAGAGCAAGGAGAGGGAGAACTGCATCCAGACGTGGTACTCCTCGAACGAGAACTTCATAGCTCGCTCGAATGACTGCCAAATGAAGTGTACAACAGAAAAAAAGAAAGACAACGAGGAGGGAAAGTGAGGGTGTGTGAGTACAAGCAAAACCGGTGGCTCTAAATACAGAACAGACGAGAAACACAATTTTTCATTTCATTACTTCGTCACCTTCCAACCTACTTCGTTGGTCCTGGTTACTAAAGCAGACCTGACAGCCTTAAGGTTTGAAAAATAATATTCGAAGGTCAAAAAAATTCATTTTAGTTAGAAATACTAAAAATTCTTTTAGTACTAAACATACTGACTGTTTGTTAAGATAGTTTACAGCCATTCTTCTCTAGGAATGCTGTGAACAGGTACCATATTCGTAGCTAGAATGATGCACACTACCACTGATATGCATTTAGTTAGCCTCTTCCCATACACAGCTTATCACCCCACAACAACAGGGCGTTTAGAAATAGCAAACAAGCGTGCCTTCCTTAGACATGTGGGATGTTCGCGGTCTGAACATGCAATCTTTACGCGAGCTCCATGTCTATGTATTGCTTGCTCACACCCACAAAACCCAACATAATCCTGTATCATGGAAAATTAGGACCACTTTTTCCCCTTTATTTTCGGCCATGGAGAGTACATTCATGCAAACAAAAGAGAATGAAATGTTATTTAATGGGAACATAACTAGCGTAGTAATCAATTAACTAGAGGCTGGTTTTGGTAACTATCCACAAATGAAACTTCACACCAGCTTGCCAAAAGCACAGTTCCTGCATGATGCAGAGTTATAAGGTCATATTTGATTTTATTTTATTCCCTGCATGCCTTGTGGCAAAGCCTCGTAAAATTAAAATTTAAGAAAATTACTACAATGGATGGCAACATTATGGCAGCTTGGGCTAGCCAGTACATACTCAACAAGGAAACAGCACGAAAAGACGAAGAACAAGAAGCAGTACACACACCAGCGCTGGTGAGCCTGCTAAAATGGACTTTACGTTAAATCTCCCACACTTAAATAAAAATTCTGAGGCATAAATTCAGCGTATTAATAACGACACATTGGACTGTTCTACAATGACAAGCACAGTAAGTATAAATTGATTAAAAGAAAAATAGGAAATATTAAAGGGGAAACTTATCACACCTCACACAGGATCTGAAATTGGCCCAACCGGGCGAGGACGAAAACGAGTAAGTCGTACACGGCGACGACGTTGTTGTACGAATGAACCCGGGCATCCTGGAACTCGGGGGACCGGTCTAGGACTGCATTGCGGACTGCCTGTAAAGAAAATGCATACTTAGAATTCTAGTCTAGGCTTTTTCGTGCTTACATGAAAGATTTCCCTCTAGCCCT
The DNA here is from genome assembly GCF_050947875.1 of Dermacentor variabilis. Lineage (NCBI taxonomy): Eukaryota > Metazoa > Arthropoda > Arachnida > Ixodida > Ixodidae > Dermacentor > Dermacentor variabilis. Next base: position 14,331,718 of record NC_134578.1, on the reverse strand, counting down.
CACTATACTTATTAAGCTGTTTCAAAGAGTAAGGTAACAAGCCCTATCAAAGGCAAACTTTATGCAAGGGTACAGCGGTACGCGTTACTTGGCAAGGCACTGCTAAACACTATTTCAAATAGTCCCTATGGTGGTCCAAACATTTGCTTCACATGTGCACCAAAGCATCAATGCCATCATAAAACAAATCGGTGTCAAGTTCATGAAGCCACATTGAGATGGCTTGCTGGACATCGGTATCGGCGGATAAATGCTGACCACCCAAAGGATTTTCCAAAGTTTAATCTGTACACTCCAATAACATGATGAATTATTTCTACTCGAAAGTTTGGCTACAAGTACAAAAAACTTGTTGCATTCTTCACTTTACTTTTGACTGCATTTCTGCGAGTGAAGCCCCCTCAAAACTGGCACTGTGCTGGCATAATGCCGGCCCCATCTACTGGCGGCATTGACAAGCTGTGGTTGTTTGTTGCTCCACGGGTAGCAAGCACAAGCTAACCGAGAGATTATTCCACCTATGAGAGATCTGTTTACCTTGCGTTTCGAGCCACCACAGCATATGTACAGGTAAAATTCAGCACTGCTCTGTCTGACAATTTTCTAAACTGATCTGAATACAGTAGACCCTTTTTTATAATGAGCTCACATACAACAAGAATGTAGCTGTGAAATACTCGACATTCATTATAAGCATACTTCATTACATGCTGACATTGTGAAGAAACATTTCATGTTTACTTTGTTCTGTCCGGTAAATCTTTACATCTGTGTTCATTATATCGATGTTCAACTGCACCTGAATAACACTGCATTTAAAAGAAGGAAAAAAGAAAAGCAATTAACAAGCCACATTTCAGTGACTGTTCAGCACAAATTTTTTATTTAGGTCTTCAATGTTTTTTTTAAGATACTGCCTAAAACATGAAATAGTGACAGTACCAAACTGAAGCATCAGGTTGATAACTTAAAATCTACAATGAAAACAGATACTTATGTGGCCCTTTTCGCCATCTTTTGTCCAAATTCGCTCTGTCAAATGTCATGGATTGACACCAACTAGCCCAGTTGCATACCTTACTACATATTACAATACTGTAACTTTAATCTGCACATAATGTGTGCAAATGACTAATCTCCATCCTAAATGTCACAAGGAGCGGTGTGAAGCCAGCAGACGGTGAAGCTAAGTTCTGGGATGCTCCTAATTCATTCCATAGTGACGAGCCTCAAATATGGCTGCCTTGGTGCTATGATGGTAGCATAGGTGGGTTTACTGGCTAGTCAGATGCTCCTAAGCTCATACGCCACCTGAAGCTGAAAGGAGGTTCCACATCCACTGCTGGCACGGTTGTGATCTAGGGGCACTGGCTCTTTCACTACTGGATCTAGCAACTGCACACAACACAGTAAACAGGGTGACAGCTAACACTGTAGCGCACCCGTCACGTGGAGGTCGAGGTTCCAACCACTACCGTTAGCAAGTTGCCTTTTCCCCTTTCCCTTGATTAGGGATTTGAAGCTTATCAAAACTCAACCACCATTCATTGCACAGTATCAGCATTGTTGCTGAGATGGTTCATACTCACAATGGTATGGTATGGTATGATGAACTTTATTTAATGTCCTGAAAATCAACCCTTAGGTTGACGCAGCCGGCTCCCACATCGGGACAGTAAGGTTAATGGTGTAATATAATGAATAATGCGAAGTTTACTGTCCTGTTTTTACTTAACACTTTTTTTGGGGGGTATCGTTACCCCATAATAATTGCATAGTTCTATAAAAAAAAGACAGAGTTAATTCCCCTGCACTTTCCATGGCTTCATTCCCGGTGTCAGTTTGACTGCTGTCATTGTCATCACGGTTTGTTTGTCGTCATTGTCAGCAAGGTGTCACAAAAAGTATTTATGCTGAACTCTCTGCAGAACTGAAAAACATTCTGAGACCAAAATGGCATACGCTTGTGGAGCAGTCAATGGACAAGCGGATGTGCCTACCATAGCTTCACTGATGAACAGCAATAGAAGAATTTCCTCATATTCTGTCCTCGGCATGAACAATCTGAAACAAACAGCAATGTGTCAGCATTTGAGAAACTCTATCAAGAAATCACGCCGAGACATGGTCTATTGTAAGCATATTTTGCCAGTACGAAGAGACATTTTTCCAGCACCAAATGCATTTTCAAGAAAGTTAATTCAGAATAGCAAGGAAAATAAACAGGGATTGGTCAAAGTAGAGCATAAGTCAAATCTTAAAAAAATAAAAGGCAATGGCTTATTGATTTAGTTTAGCCTTACCGACAACCAAGAAAGTTATGAGAGCACAGAATCCGAGAAACAAAATAAAATTTAATTTCAAATAAAAATAAGATCAAATAGAAATGTGCAGTGGACGCTTTCCCATCTAACCATCACATCACTTACCTAAATTCTAGGCTGAACTGTGAAGTCACCAGGAAATTTAACTTTTTTGTGAAATCTGTGCCTTGAAAACTTTTGCGGTCGGTAGTAACATCACTTTACAAGATGTCACAAACATTATCTACCGAAAAAGGGGGCAATAGTGGTTGCAGAGGTAGGTACAAAAGGCTGCATAGCTTAATTCCCTTTCTTTTTTGTATAATTTACAAAGCAAGAAAGTGACTATGCAAATGATTTTTTTTTTACAACTGCAATAAAAGGCCAAGAAGCAGAACACTTACGACTGCCCCGAATATTTGTTGGGCCGCCAGTGCTTTCCCTGCTTCTTAATTTCGATGCGAGGCTCGTAGTCGATGTAGTTGGTCTCGCAGACGCCGCGTAAAAGCACCTCGGCCAGCTGCCGGGACATCGTCTATGTCGGGGCACAAGCAAGCTCACCATAAACTGAAGCCCGGAAATGGCACAGAAGCATAGCTGCCTGCTTCTGTGGCAATTGTGGCAGGCACAAACAATAGCAATGTAATGAGCTGAAGCTGAGAAGTATAAATGTGATTGCGTTGGGAGTTTGGCATGTAACATGCCATGCAAGTAAACACATCTGCACCCTGTAGATGCGATGTGCTGCACGAAGATGAATGCAGTGTTTAAATATGAGCTCTGTACATATGAAGCATCCTTCGTGGAAGCTTACCAAGCTATACTATATGATAAAATATATTGTCCGTTATACAATGTTTAGCGATGTAGAGTAGTATAATGATGATAATACCTCTGAAGACCACATTTCAGTAACTTGAAGCTTGTAAGGGCTTATAATTGACTCAGTCAGCATATAAAAAAAAGGAAAAAAAAAGAAGGAAAGGTAGGTAGCTTTTACCATACATTGTAAAGATGCTAATCTTTTACTTTAGAACATGAGATAGACAATCTTTCATTTTATATGATCACATGCTACAGGGATACCTAAAGACATATACTTCAAGGAAAATCACAGGCACACACAAACACAAATGCAATATCTTTGTTAGAACAGGTAACTGAATGAGTTAGTTGAGCACCGGAAAACTCGCACGCGCAGGCAGGTAACAGAAGCTGGTAAACAGATGATGCACAAGAGTACAACACGAGCATGGACACACATGACACACCAAAGCACTATTGTGAGTTGCCTATGTTCTTGCTTTGTGCATTTGAGTTTGAAAATGTAACATCTTTCTGTAGTGAAACAACAAAATGTCATCACAGAAGGTTCAACGAGAAAACTTCATGAACAGTTGATACTGGCTATTTGTAACACAGACCTGACGAAGCGATTGCGTGGAACTCGTCTCTTCCGCACGCAGAACGTTTCGGTACTGGTCGATGGCTTGCCGCAGTTTTCTGAAAGATCACGTCATCGTTGTGAGTGAGCTAAAATTCATGTAGTTCAGGCACATGAGGCAAAGGGTTCAATGAAGTACGACAAATACCACTCAGATTGTTTCACCGGCTTCCAAACGATAGCTTATCCTCATTTCACATGCATTTGAAATTTGATTACAGAAAAATCAGAGTTGACTTTGAGCTAAAGCTTCCTCTCAAGGAGGAAATCAGCCTTGTGGATGGCAGTTTTACTAAAAGAATGAGTGATGGGGAGCTAGTGTATCTGCCTTAACCACGTCCTTGTCTTGTGGTCAGAGTTTGAAAATGTTAATTACATGTTGGATGCAGCACTGCTTTATCTGCCCACATTCTGACGGTTGCATTGTTTTCTTCAGCAATAACCAGGCATTCACCAAAAATTGGACTATTATAGATGGGCTCAAATGTGCATGGTGCACTAATGTTCGAAAGGAAGGGGCTGGGTTGCATTCCAGACTGTTAAACATCCTTGCTCTTTAAAGCGGCATGAAAGCATACCACACAACACTTCCTCAAATGCCCAATCTACTTAGTGCACATCAGGAAGTGAAGTAGGCACCTGCACTTCAACAGCTATCATTCTTTGATTACGGATCTTGTGTTCTTTCCTCTCCTCCTTTTTTTTTTTTTTTGGTACTGGCGTCCCATTAGACTGTTTTCCTCATTCACAACTACGCTTCTCTGCATTGCACATTTGCCAAACTAATGGTCGCACCAGTCATGGTTCAAATCTCGATGAATGCTAGCTGCACATGCTGGGGCTTGTCCCTTTCACATGGTTTGATATCACAAGAGCTTTGCCTACATTTCTTATGTCATGAGACAAGCAAACTGTGGCTGTATGCACCGATTGCAAAAATGACTGTGCTGCTGTTAGCTTGGCACACTGCATCGCAGAAAAGCTAGCTTTACAGTTGCGAAAAGGGCCCATTATGCTGAAGAAACGTGCTCATCTTAGGAAGCCAGGAAATAGCGAAAAAAATGTAGGCAGCCAAGATACGTAGAGAAACAACACGAAACCAGTCTCTTCTCAATCCACAAATTTACCAAGACGTTTCTCCACTTCCCAGGATGAATTGAATAACACTCTTTTGCAAACCATGCTCAGTTATGGCCTCAAAAGCTGTCCTCACCCGCCCTTGATCATAAGAAGCGGTGCCCTCTGCAGCACGCTCTCGAGGACAGTTCCAATGCGGTACTCCGTGTTGGGTGGAAGTGGCGATGAGGAAGCAGCCACTGTAGCTGCTGTGCCACCGGCCGCTCCCGTGGCGACCACACCCCCCACGGTGCCTTGCGACTTCTCCACCTCCTGGAGGTACTTCAGCGCCAGGTCACTGGCCTGAAATTCAGTAACCATAGTGTTTCACACAATTGCCTACCAGCGGCAAAGTGGGTGAGGGCAGTGGCAAATACCCGGTGACCCAAGTTGTCTACTAGGCCAGACAGCAGCCAATAGCAAGTTGTCTATTAAGGCGCATAACTAGTGGCCCAAGCTAGTAGACGACTCGGGTTGCTGGGTATGTGCTACTGTTTATTGTGCGAGATCATCCAGCTATCCGAAGAGGCTGAAGCAGCTAAAGAAAGCTGTCACTTCAAAAGAGAGTTCCCATCTGGAAGCTAACCTGCCTATCGACTTATTTCAACAGCTTGTTTGCTCTTGGAACGAAAAATCAAACGGTGTTTCTCTACATCTGGGTTCTGCACACCCCACTGACGTGGGAGCAGAACATTGTGACATTTTGGCAGTTTCTGTGGCTCACTTGGTCGTGTGCTATGAACCAGCCAAGCAGACAACTGAGTGATCCGAAGCAAGTGCCAAGACATCACAATGTGCTGATCAATCAATCAATCAATCAATCAATCACTTGATACTTGCCTGCACGAAGTAGGCAACGATCTGGTCCTCCCTGTTGGCAGCCTTGGTCTTGCTCGTCGTCTTGAGGGGCACCTTCTCAAGGCACAGGCCTGTTGGGAATTGGTCCACATCCAAGATAAGCATTCAAAACTTCGAGACTGCTTGCTTAGGGCTGCAACCTTAGGGTCTTTACTTCTCTAAATCCATTTATCTTTCTTTGTTTTTACTGCTTTCTATCACCTTCTAGTAGTATGGCATTCAACGAAAACTTGGTGACCACCATATTTAGCAAGCAAGGGAGACCCTGTCAAAAGATAAGTTCAACAGTTTTAGTTGGTTCATGCTCCATGAAGATATTTGCTTAGTTCTTTCTCAACCGGTTTCAACAGATTTTTGCCGTAACCAAATCAATAGGACTAATATATGCTTTTGGCTGGGTTGTGCTTTCATAAGAGAAAGGCACCGATGGACAGGACTGCAACACAGACCGAATCTGGAGTCTGAAGAAAATGGCACCTCAGAAGAAGGCGAGATGACATCTCAACATCAAGAGTGATCTTAAGATATTGATCTTGAGATATTAAGTTGAAAATTGAGTCGACAAGTGACGAGGCAACGCAAAGAAAAAAGCAAGAACAGTGAAGCATAAAAATGGGAAACTAACTTAATATGAAGGAAGCAGTTTATTAAATTTCATAATTCACCCAGCGTTTGCTTGACAATGACAGTAGAAGTAGTAGTGAAAACAGTGTAAAGTTCATCATTTGCTCTCACAGTGAATAAGTTAATCAATTTGATTAAGAGGGTGCACAACCATATAGTGCTTCACCGTTATGCACCTTTCTCAGTAAATGAAGCTCCCGTTAATGAAGTGGAAGATATCTGTCTGTTCCTTGAAATTTTATTTATCTGTAGTCCTCAGTTTCACCAGTAAAGACTTGTGAGAACAGTACCTTTGATGGCGAATGACTCGGCGAGAATTTTGAGAATGCGGTTCGAGAGGGATTTCTCCTCGAGACGGTCAATGCCGCCGCTGTCCAGGTGGGTAATGGCTTCCTCATAAAAACCTTGCGCGTAGAGCAGTTTGGCGAGCAGGAAGTGGCCGTCAGTCGTGACACCAGCCTGCAGAAGTGATTTTGTTAGATCCTTTTTTCCCAGAGCGATCCCCCCCCCCCCCCCTTTTTTTTCTACAGACCGCAAGGAGCTACCATAAAGAGTGCAGAAGGCCTACTCTGACTTCTACAACATTCTGGTACAAGTAGATCACAGACGAGACGCAATTAAAAAGTCAGGCTAGCTTGAGTGCTTACTGTTTGAACATCACAAACAGGATTGCCCTCCTTCCTTAGTCTATCATACGGTTTCTGAAAATAATTATGAATACGCACCAGCAGTTGTTTCCTTTTCAATTAAATCCCCAGCAGACAATCCTACACCTAATGGTGGTTGTAGCGAAGACAAGAGCTTAACTGCCACATAAGTTGCAAGTCTGTGCATCCCAAGCGAGATTAATCAGTCGCTATTATAAAAAAAAAGCTTTTTTTTTTGTCCAGTGGTTGGTGTAGGTACAGCTGTAGGCAAAAGTATATGGACCACAGGCTTGTCAAAAGAAGTGAATTTTTCAAAATTCCAACAGACAAGTTGAAACTGGTGAGTGCACTGGAACGCTTGCAATGCCAAGTTTGGACAGCAGTTCTCAATTTGAAGTTACATACATAGGCAAAGAAGATCAGCTTTACCATAGAATCCCTAATCTGTATGCTTTTTTTGCTCAGATGAGTACATCCACGGGGTGATCCAATAGTAACAGCAAAGTAAAGATTTAATTATTCGAAAAGCATAGACCATAGCTGGATGCAGTTTAGGCAGAAATGCACACAAAAACATGGGATGTCTTTTAGAGTAACAAAATCCTATAGCCAGAGTAGTTACAATTGTCAGTGAGAAGTGGCACAGTTTAGAGTCAGTGAAAAAAATTTTTACATAGGCTCTAGCTGGATGGATGGACAAGGCTGAACCCTTCAAATAGGGCAGCAGCACACGCCACCTAGCTGTGACTAACAATATATTTTGTGCTCAGTGGAGGGTGAAATTTCACTCTTGCCTTGTTTTTAGCCACCAAGCAAATAACTCCCATTTGGTTATTTCTACCCACTTAAAATATATTTTTTCTCCGCCGTCCCTAAACCCCAATGCTTTGAAAGAGTCTGCCTCATTGTTGTGAACTGTAGGGTGAAGCCCTTTACAGAAGATATCAGGTGTTCAGACGTTTCCCTTTTCTCTCCATTGCAACTTAAGCACCACCTGTTGGTGATGAATGTAACTACTCTCACTATAACAATTTTTCTTTTAAAGTTTCCATGACGTTATTGTGCATTTCTGTGAAAACATCTGTACTTTCAGAATTATTAGATTTTTAACCTTCGTTACTTTTGGATCCCCCTTTAGCTTGCTCATGTGGTCACATGTGACCATAAATCAACAATGTATGGAGCATGAGAAGCGTAAGGACAGAAGCTTACTAATAAGTAAAATGAAGGAAGTATGAGAAAAAGATATTAGCAAAAAAAAAGTGTCTGTGTGTGTAGTTCAAAGAATAGAAGCACATAGCAAAAATAACAGGACTTTACTCACGTTTCAGCCAGGGTCCAGCCTTCATCAAGAATGAAGGCATCTTGATGAAGGCCGGACCCCGGCCAATATGTCAGTAAAGTCCTGTTATTTTTCCTATGTGCTTCTATTCTTTGAACTATTTCTGTGCCTGATCCTGTGATTCTATGCTTCACTGATATACATACATACACACACATTATGACATTGCTTCAGAGTGGAGAGTATACAGACTTGAATGTACACCCCAACATTCTGTAGACAAAAGAAGAGCCATCTACGTCTGGACTAAAGGCTACGACACTTACAACAGGAACGATGAAAGCGCCACGACGCTTTTGCTTCACAGTGAGAAGTCGGGTTCTGTACCACCGGTACTTCGTGTACCCAACCGTTACAGATTGTGTCTCGGTGATTTCCTTACAAGAAAAAAAAAATGTTCTTTGATTAGACCTCGTCAATCCCCTGAGCTATAGCTATCTATCCCTTGGGTGCGACCATGGCATGCTTGAGGCCATGCGTTGAAGGTGATGCACAGGAGACTACTTGCTGCCACCACCACTACCACCACTGTGCCGACCTGCTGTCGAGACAAAACATATGAAGTCTTATACTACGAACTTTCTAACTATGCCATTGTGAATGGAGTAGTTACAACATTTCTTGCAGTCACCCACATGAACTGTGCAAGAGCCAAGACACGAGGGAGTTTTAGAAATAGAAAGTGCAAGTGACTTTGCACTACAAGCATCGCTACGCCATCCATCTTGAGTGGAGCACTTAATCATATATATTGTAGTCATTCACATTCCTATTCAAAGCTCATTATACTTAAAGCTTGTCAGTGAGCCATACCTCATATCTTGCAAGCTCCAGAGTGGCGCATCATAACTCACTTGTACGCAGGGCCAATTGTAATCACTGGCTTTCCTTTATTTTCTAGAACTCCCTGACTCACTATTTCTAGATCTCCCCATTCAACCAACTCTTGTAAGCGACAATCTCTCGAGTGGCCTGTTCTACCCCCATGAATTCTTGCATCTTCATGCAAGCGCCAGTCTGGATTTTACATCTACACCTGTACAAACATGTAGTGTACACTGGTATGAACACATGTAGAAATGGAAACAGCCTGATCTGTTGTGTTAGCTGCACTCTTATTCTATTGTGTATTGCAGAAACAGGTTATTATGCTTCCCTCAGAAACAAAGCAATTACTGAAGTTTATTGCACATTGTTCCTGTTGTACGTGCAACAAGCAAATTTGGTCACTTGTACATTTTTGACAAGTAAGTGCTCACCACTACAGCAAATCTGGCCATTTGATTTGGAAGTGCCCTTTTCTTACGTTTCAGGTGAGAATGCATGTTTTTTTTGGTTACACAAGCACAAGAAAGTGTGTTTTGTCAGTAGGCTCAGGGCAACTTACTTCAGCGATATATATAGTATAGTTTTGATTGACAAAATAAACCTGTCTGTGTGCAAATAAAATTCTTATTTTGCAAGTAAAGTACACTTGTTCCTCAACGGTAGCCTCAAGAAATAGATATATATTTATGAGCACTGAATCATATGGGAATGCATTAACTACATGTGCAGCATATGTATCCTCGTCACATACGCACAAAGAAATATATGTAGCATGTTTTGACCGGTGTGCATGTGTATGCAATGCTTTTATTAGCTGCCTTCATGTACATAGTTATTAGAAATAAACTGCTGGTTGGTAGTCTAGTGTTTGTTCTGTCCCTGTTCATTCTGATAGAAGAATGCATTCTCACAACCTTATTCTTACTTGGCCAGATAAACTTCCAGAATTTTAATAACGGAAACCAGATTCAATGCTTTGGCTGTGTCTGAGTGCTGTTGACTGCCTATGTCGGTGGTGTTGTAATGCATGCAAGATGTGCCACCACCTAACTCTACTTTAAACCACTAAAAACGCGTTTGTCTTCAGTGGCCTGTGATGCCCAGTTAAACATGCGTCAGGTGCGAGACAATGCTAGCATGCCTTAATTCCATGTTCGGTGAAGCAGTTGTTGAGGTATCGCTTAGCCTCTGTCAGGCCGGTCTTAGCCTTGTTGATGTTGGCCTCCGTCGGGGGGTGTTCTTCCAGAAACTGTTCCAGCTTGCTCTCGCCGATGAAGAAACTGGCCATGGCCTCTGCACGACAGCAGTTTGCAGGTTAGGAGCGCAGGCTACCCAGGATCGAGTCAATGTCTTGAGCGTGTTTCTCTCGTTAGCAATTAACTCATCAACACATATGGCTCCTTCAAGAATGAACTGCAGTACAGCTGCGTGCAGGACGTGTTGTTAATGTTTTCATCAGTGGCAACCTAAGGATGCAGTGGAAAATGCACTGCTGTTCAACCCAAAGTGAATTTGTATAGATGAACTCAAATTATATTGAACTATTCCGTGGGAACATGAAGGGGGCGTGGCCTCAAGCGCCCTTAATTAGGATAAGGAATCGCCGGAACAGGTGTCATTTTAATCATTTCATGTTAGATCACCTTACACATGTCATCTATTCAAAACGTCGCTACGCACAACAGTGTGCGGTAATTGTTCCTTATCTTTTACGGTATTTTAACAACATCTAAAGCGCAAAAGCGCTGAGCAAATTGACGTTACAGGAAACTAGAGCCTAAGTTTCGTTTTGCGTCGCCGTTGAGAAAACGAAGGTCGATCCAAGTCCTCACACCTTGTACGCACCGGATTTAAACAGGTTCGTGCGGCATGCAATAAAACTGTGCACAAATCGCAGCGCACGCGTAGGAGGAAACGCTGCGATCATCGCAAAATATTCGAATTTGTCATCCAGCGGACAAGCGGTCGGTAAGGCGCGATCTGTTTTTTTTTTTTTTTTTTTGTACCGACAGCTCAGATCACAAACTAACCTGACTGGGGCCCCGTGCCTCGCTGCATAAGCTGCTCTGCGAGTTCCTGTATTTTCTTCCAGTTGGACTCATCGCGGCACTTAAAGATGTCATTTTCGAGCCTGTTCGTTCCCTTCGCTGCCTTGCCGGCCATTTTGCGGCGCGGCCATGCGCGGCTGTGCGAACTTGCCGAAAGAGCAGGCCAGAAAATTTTTGATAAAACTCAGAAACGTGCACAAATAATTTCTAACAGAGGTTAAACTATTAAAATTTTGTTTCTGACGTGTTTATAATATTTTTAATTGTTTATCTAAAGTTAGCAATGTCATTTTATTTCGCCTTTTTTTTTACAGTCCCTGCGATCACATTTTTGTCCCCGCGTGTCGCAGTCTTTTCTATTCAATGGCGGTGTGACGCAAAGGCGGATTGTAAGTTTCTCCGTGTATTTTTCTCAAAATGTTTCGTTTCTCCTGAACTTGAACCTTTACTAACATTTGCGATTATACAATTTATTTAAAGCTGATTGCCTCGCTCTTAGCAAGCTAGCCTGCGTTGTAGTTAATTTTGTGACGCTTGTTAAAACTACGTGGAACGCTAGGACTAGTGCCGTGGAAGCCTCGCCTCGTGTTTGTCACTGTGCTCCCACTTTGAACAGTTCTAATAGTAAATGTAAGTTCACGAAACTGGTTAGGTAATTCCTGCGCGTTGATAAATGCGTGTTAGTTGAAGTTAATGATAACGTGTGTTGTGTGCGAACGCGTGATGTGTCCAACGTGGTCTTGTTGCGCGTGCCGGCCTTTGAAGCATGTCTGCGATCGTCGTATGTTAACATTTGCTAGTTTGGGCTCCACTTGAGTGTTCTTGTTTGTTCGTGTGCACTTTCATTGTCTGGATCGTTATTTTGGTAGATTGAGCGCGCCGCTTTGCTGCCAAGTTTTGGGACTGTTCCGTCAGACCTTGTCCTGCGTTCTGAAAAACCCGGGAATTCGCCGTCACGCATTTATTGAGTCCTCGACGTGCCTTACTTTAGGACGAGGTTAACTGACCTGACTTTTCCGGCGATTTGTCAGCGATTGCTACGGCACCGTTGTCAGATTAGTATTGCCGAAATACTCGGTTGTGCTTCGAATGTGAACACATCACAAAACGATTGCATCGTTTTAACCGCTGTCTTGTTGGAGATTCGCGCGAACGTGGCATTACGTCGAGGTATCGCCGGTGTCTTTCGTTGACAAGCTGAAAGTGCGTCTTGTGCCTGCGGCTAGGTTTAACGTGTGTAGGATTTAGCACTTGTCTGTGCGCCATCTGTCAATAGTCAGGGCTTCTTGACCCGAAACGATCGTTGTGACGTAAGTTACAACGCTACCTCTTATTTTACACTCTTCAGCGAATTCCGTCGGGTCCTCTGTCTGGAAGCGGCATATTTAGAGCAGATTTTAAGCCTTGAAAGTGGTCGTAACCCAGCACGATCTTCTGTTTAAAAAAAAAAAAAAACGCCGCCTAATGTTAACTGTGTGCTTGGGTTGGGTAAAACGAGCAACTGTTGTAGGCAGCCGACGCGTTCATCCATGACCTCGAAACAGTTGCGCAGCGCAGGCAAATTTCCGAGCACGGCCAGCTTCAAACGCGTGGCAATGGGGGGGGGGGGGTGCGCTGCCGAAAAAAGCGCTTAGCTTAGCAGTGCACTGCAAAGGAGCCTGAGGGAACACCTGTTGTCCCTTCGCAGGTGACTCGAGATTTCGGAAACGCAGAGTACACCGCGGCCAGCCGCAACCCCAAAACTTGGCAGCAAAAGAGGGATTGTTAGGAGGAGTGTCGCTGCTGCGTTGAGCAGACACCGCCAACAGCATGCCGCAGAACGAGCACATTGAGCTTCACCGTAAACGGTATGGCTACCGGCTCGACCACCACGAGCGGCTTCGCAAGCGGCTCGGCCGAAAGCCGCACGAGGATGCCGTTAAGGCCAAGACCACTCGGGGCCTCAAGGCCAAGATGCTCACCAAGCAGCGCTACTCGGAGAAGGTCCAGATGAAGAAGACGCTGAAGATGCACGAGGAAAAGCTGACCAAACAGCGAGGACCCGAGGCAGCGGCACAGGGCGCAGTTCCAGTCTACCTGCTGGATCGTGAGAACCAATCAAGGGCCAAGGTCCTGTCGAACATGATCAAGCAGAAAAGGAAAGAGAAGGCCGGCAAGTGGGACGTGCCCATTCCGAAAGTCCGTGGCGTAGGAGACTCCGAGGCGTTCCGTGTGATCAAGACAGGCAAGCGGAAAAAGAAGGCATGGAAGCGCATGGTGACCAAGGTGACGTTTGTCGGGGAGGGATTCACGCGCAAGCCCCCGAAGTTTGAGCGGTTCATCAGACCAATGGCGCTTCGTTTCAAGAAGGCTCACGTGACTCACCCGGAGCTGAAGGCCACCTTCTGCCTGCCGATCATCGGTGTGAAGAAGAACCCAAGCTCGCCGCTCTACTCCCAGCTGGGGGTGATCACGAAGGGAACTGTGATCGAAGTGAATGTCAGTGAACTGGGTCTCGTTACACAGGGTGGCAAAGTGGTCTGGGGAAAGTATGCGCAGGTGACCAACAACCCCGAGAACGACGGTTGCATCAATGCTGTTCTTCTCGTGTGAATAAAATAAAGGAGTTTTTCTTGTCAATTGGTACTCTTTCTTAGCTTGAAGCCATCCGGTTGTTCCTTTTGTAGGACTTCCACCGTTTTTCGTAACGCACCCAGCCTCGTTGTTTCAAGGCCTCTGTGTGCATGACCAGAGCTCATTCAAGGCTGTACAGAAATGTTGCTTGAGAGCTCTGCCAGCTGGAGATGTTTGTCCTCCAAAGCATTGAAGCATAGGGAATTTTAGACATCTGGTGATCTGCAGTGACCCGACAACATTGAAGGTTGCTATTGGATCTTTTGACTATAAACTGTCTGATCATATTTTTTTCCTTGTCGCAGGTCGCCATGCAGATCTTTGTGAAAACTCTCACTGGCAAGACCATCACACTAGAGGTGCGTGTACCTGCCATTGCTTCCTGCAAGTGCTCTAACGATCCTGTCTATGATGAATCATGTACCACACATACGCACTTACCTGGTGATAAACGCTAAACACCGAATCACTACATGCAACTTCTGATGACTTGACAATGGTGTTCCATAACCTGTAGAAGCCTGTGCAGTCTTGTGAGCCCTGTCTTTTTTTTTTCTATCCTCATTCCTAGGTCGAGCCAAGTGATACCATCGAAAATGTCAAGGCGAAAATCCAGGACAAAGAGGGTGAGTTCTGCACATAAAGCAGTTGACACGCTACTTTTACAGCGAGGCTGTTAATGAGACTAGAGGTGCTGACGACTGTTATGACAGTTGCGATTTTCTGAAAAGAGCATATCATTGACCATGCCCGTATCTTTAAGGGAATGTGGGGTAAGTTAAGGGCATTGTGCAGACAAGTTTTGAACTTGTGTATGTATCGTTTGCGGGTTTAGTGAAAATTGCTAAGGCCTGTTTAAATATGAGAAAAAGCTTAAGAAGTTGTCCTGTATTCCTGGGAGGCCCCATGACCTCAAACATTTAATATTTTCAGCTGATGGGCCACTGTATAGGATGTGTGCTGAAAGCTGGAAGTATTTTGCGCATGTTTCGAAATATTTGCCCAATACTGGTCTTCATTAATTTGAAGCCTTGTAAATATTTTCTGAACCCTTGGTATTCCCCTATTTTCATGCGGTGTGAGGGGTTCATAGGTGGTTTCTCCAATGCCCTTGGCTAATTGAACAAGGCACCTTGTTTGTTTTCTGAATGTAAAGATCAGGTGATGGGGGACGTGTAAGCAAAATTTGAAATGTGTTGGTTAATTTGCGGCCGTTGCAGTGAATTACATATGCAAGTAGACTGATTAGTCAGGAGTGTCTTAGGAGCTGCACAGAATTTAGCTGTTTGCCCTGGCAGAACGACAAATGCCACCAAGATCAAATTTAATGAAAATGAGGGGAATGCTACCGCAAAGTCTCTGCACGAAGTTAGATATGTGTGCATCAAGTGCAGCTTTTGCAAAAAAATCTGAATCAAGTGTTCAGAAGTGTTAGCAGTTTTCAGTTCGGCTTGCCCATGCCCCACCTGTTGCTCCCAAGTTGATATTTTGTGAAAATGGGTGTAATGTTCATTGCGTGATGAAACATTAGCGTTCCTGGTGTAATTAAAAGCATTGCGAGTAATTACTGAACCCCTCCCACTTTTTTTCTTAACGCAGTATATGAGGTTCATATTTGGTTTCTGTGAGGTCATTGGTGAACTAAACCAAGCACCTTTTCTATACTTCTTTAATTAGAGCCATGTTTGGGATAATGTGCAAGCCACGTTCAAAATGTGTTGACTAATTACAGCTTACGCAGTAAATTCATGCGTGCAAATGATCCGGACTGTTCCAGCTGTGTTTTACGAGCTGTACAAAATTGATCCTGCTGACCTGGTTGAAGTGCAATTGCAACAGACCAAATTTGGCAAGAAGGGAGGAGGTGTGAGCCTTATAACCAGTTTTCTGGTGTATGGACAAATTACTGCTTTTGTTCAAATCATTAATTTCTCGTATGTTGTACTCTACGCAACTACAGTTTCCAATTGACCATTCATATAAGGGCTATATTTAAATTGTGATTTAATTGCAGGTAGCTCAAGTTTTTATTGGAAGCGTACAAAAGAAACAGCTTCGCTGCTGGAAATGTGGTTGAGCAATGTTACACAAGTCGTGCTTTGTTTAGCGAGAAGTTGCCTGTGCACTGGATGTGGATAGTTGTTGGGCAGTGGTCGACTAAAGCAAAGGCAAATGAACTCCCTGCATTCTACCAGTAATTTGGAATGCTGAGGACACAATATAAATCCAAATAGTCTATGCTCTGCTCTGGTCATTATGCTGTGGCCTTGCAAACACATAGGCAATTAACAAATGCATCTAGTTGTGTACAGGATGAAAGAGCCCCGATTTAATGTTATACTCGTCTCGGAGAATGTGATTTGTTCTAATGTAAAATATGTGCTTGAAGAGCAACCAGTATGTCTGCAATGCTGTGGTGCAGTTCTTGAGGCTTGGCCACTTTTCTAGGCATTTGCCAACATTGCATTGCAAATTGTTTTAAATGTTCCCCGAAACAGCTTGATGGTTCTTATGAGCTGAATTGCACACTTAAGCATGTTAGTGTGCGGGTTCACGCATGACCACCATCTTTTAGGGCCTGTTTTTCTTGAGGTATGATAAAACTTTACAGGACAGGCATTGGTGTTTCACTGGTGGCATATTATCCTTGTGTTGAAACCTTCCAGTAGTGTCACAGGTTTAAAGCAGTCCTTGGAGAAGGAACTTCAGCCGTTGGTTTTTGGTTCCGCTTTGTAGTTCCTTTTGTCACAGCAGTAGGGATGATGCCCGAATCGTGACGCATGGGACTTGAGATGTGAAGTCTGCGGCCCATCTGATATTGCGCAGGTATCCCGCCCGACCAGCAGCGTCTGATCTTCGCTGGCAAGCAGCTTGAGGATGGCCGCACACTGTCGGACTACAACATCCAGAAAGAGTCGACTCTGCACCTGGTGCTGCGGCTGCGTGGTGGAGCCAAGAAGCGCAAGAAGAAGAACTACACCACACCCAAGAAGAACAAGCACAAGAAGAAGAAGGTCAAGCTGGCTGTGCTGAAATTCTACAAGGTGAGCATGTCGCAGCATCTTGTGTGAATGTTTCGTTTGTGCAGTCTTCTCAAGGGCCCATTGAGGTATGTGGGGGTGGAGAAACGATTCTGCTTTACATTCACTAATTCCAGAGTGGCTTGTTGACTTCCAAAGGAAAAGCTAAAGTCTGCCAACTTTTGGGATGAGTCCGTTGGTTTATGTATTTACGTGTGTTCGAAAACTTTGAAAGGCCATAAAGGAGAGAGGGTACCTGCATAGAAATGCTAGAACCTTAACGGGAACCATATTCTCGGTAAACTACTTCCATAGGACACTGATTAGCTGAGTCTAGTTTGCATAACACTCATCGCTTCAGATGGCACATGGTGCAAAAGGTGAAAGTATCCCTTGAAGTGAGTTTTGGGGTTGCAGTCTTTCGGTTGTAAGGCCCTCGTTCACACATCTCCCCGTCTGTGCAACTTAGATGGCATCCGCAGGCGAAAGGAATCTCGTGCAGGCCACATTTGTACTCCTGCCACCTTGTAGGCACCTATCTGCATTCACACACACCCGGTCTAACTTGTTTCTTCACTGAAAAAAGAACCAGACTTCAGTGTCGTACTACCTTAGTATCTTGAATCCACAGCTTTGGGCTGCCTCATTTCTCATTCTACTTTCATGTCTTAGAAGCTACTGTGAGTTGGTCACTATTACCCAATAGGGATACCCTGCTTGCTTGAGCCTCAGTACCTGATCCACCACGCTTTATTTCATCTGTTGCATGCACAACTTGGTCAAAGCAGCTCGAAGGCACGAGCTATCTATGCTGTTTTTCACGAGGTTGGTGTGCGCAGGACGGCAGTATGAGTGTTTCCTTTGATCTGGGCTGGCACCGCCAGCAAACATGCTTTTGGTCAGTGATGGCTGGGTGGTCATCGGTGTGCCTGAATGTCTTTTCGATGACTCCGTTGGGGAGCATTCAATGCCTCATGTCTACTGCTGCTGAGGACAGGTGTGACCCTAGGGCCTATGCAGACTCCTGACTGCTGTACAATTTGTGGTTCCATCCTGCAGTTGTAGATTGAAAATAGCACTCTGGAATTTCCACAAGCCTTCATTGAAGTACAGAATTTACTTGCAAAGCTGTGCTTTTTTTTCTCTCTTTGCATGAGCTTTGAGCCAACCTACTGCAGGTGTTGAGCTGAGAATAGTGAATGGATCATAAATGTTCAAAGATTCAAGATGCTCCGCAAATAACTGGTCGTGATCCTTTGCCACTTCTTATGCTATGAGACTATCGTATGAAATGGCATAGATGGGTTAAGTAAAACTCTTGCTTGGGCTAGTTGGTTCATGCTTGAAGTAGTAAAGGCAAGGCGCAGAAGACCAGGACTCGAGAAGAAGAATACAAACGACAGGACCGGCGCCACTCGAGTCTGGCAAGCTGAGACGGCGATCAGGTTGACGCAGAAAATGGCAGGATCGGTGTGAAAGCTTTGTTGAAAGAAATGGCCCAATGTAGAAGAAATATGCTCAAGTAAAACTCTTGCTTGGGCAAGTTGGTTCATGCTTGAAGTAGTAAAGGCAAGGCACAGAAGACCAGGACTCGGGAAGAACACAAACGACAGGACCGGCGCCCCCGCCTATTTCCATGGAGATATCTCAACGGAACGGGCACAAAAACGTTGGGCAAACAGTGCTTACACAGATGGAGCGCCGCTCAGACTGCTGAGGAAGCTTGAAAAGGAGCATCAGAAACCGGTACCACCGCGAAATCATTGCCTATATCGATCCAGTCGGACCAACATTCGAGAGATGAGTCAACAAGGTCTCCACTGATGTGCTAGGTTGCAGGTTCATACTCTATCCAATAGAAGCAACTGGCAACTCCGGGAGTATGGCATGCCTTGCCACACTATGCATTCTATAGTTGCCTTTGTTCCTTGCCAAACACATCAGTTGTCTTGAGCCAATCTGAAGAGATTTGGGCAGCGAAAGGAAGTTGATCAGTCAACCAATGTGAAACAAGTGGCTGAATGAACATAAAACAGCATAGCAATTACGCAGATGCCAAGGAGCTCGGCTGGAAGCGCGAGAGCCAAGAAAAACAAAGGTGCGCTGGGCCAGTATGAAGCGAGTGTGCGTTCTGGTCGCTCAGCTGCTTGAAAATGACCTTCAGAAAAGGCGTGACAGCATCTGTCCATCTCCATGGCAAAGTACACACATACAGAAAACAGCATTCACAGCTTTTACATGTTGCGAGTGTGTGAATGTCAATCACACTGGCCAATTTTCAATCATTTTGTGCATCCCATTATTAGTTTCAGCTGTGCAGCAGTAGTGCCTTGAGAACCATGTTCGTTTCAAAAGGTACATGGTTGGTTCATGCTTTCAGTGTTCGCTTGGTGCAGATGTACAGTCAAAAGCAAAAGTCTAGAGATCACAGCATCGACGAAAATGGTAATTTCATCTAGGGCAGCTGTGCAGCGTGAAATTGTCGTAATACATTGCACTCTGCAAACAGGTACGCATAGGCAGTACTACTTGATTTCAGCCTTTATGCCTAGGTGGCAGACAAAAAATATATATATTTAGGGGCACTTCTGGTCCCCAAACTTTT
This sequence comes from Dermacentor variabilis, assembly GCF_050947875.1. Taxonomy (NCBI): domain Eukaryota; kingdom Metazoa; phylum Arthropoda; class Arachnida; order Ixodida; family Ixodidae; genus Dermacentor; species Dermacentor variabilis. The sequence goes on along the minus strand of NC_134578.1, from coordinate 14,312,270 downwards.
GTTCTCAACTGTACAAGATTGTATCTGCAGGTGCAGAACACATGCACAAGTGCCGTTGAAGTGTGCCTGCTGTGCCTAAGCAAGCGAGGGACATTTGTGCCTCGAACGCCGATCATACCTGCGATTGGGGAACTCTGAATCTTTGGCATCTGTTTTTGTCTGTCACATGGTGCCAGCACCACTGAAATCAAGCTGCGGTAATTCTTAACTTCTCCTCCACTGCTTAGAACTCCTCGCATAGTGCAGGTGAATTCATGTACCTAGTGTGGTTTAAAAAAACAGTACATTGTTGTTGTGTAGACAAGAAAGAAAGGAATTGTAGGTACGTACATTTCTTTAAAAATGTGAGAAACAATTATTTCAGAAGAGTATGCATTTGGGCTGGTTGGTTCATGATTACGAGCAATAAAAACAGCGCTAAACAACAGGACAAGTTGTTCAGCGCTGTTGTCTGTGTCCCTTCACTCGTCCTGTTGTTTAGCGCTGTTTTTATTGCTCGTAATTATTTCAGGTTGCGGCAGTGTATGTATGTCATTGCTCTCTATTGCTTTGTCCTTTGGAAGGTGTAACCAACATTCTTTTTTTTTTTTTTCATTGGCAATTTTCCAGGTCGATGAGAATGGCAAGATCACTCGCCTGAGGCGAGAGTGCCCCAGCGAGGACTGTGGAGCGGGTGTATTCATGGCCGCACACTTTGACAGGCAGTACTGCGGCAAGTGCTGCCTGACCTACGTCTACAACAAGCCCGACGAAAAGTAGACGGTGTTTGCGGCCACCCATTGCTGCTGCGTGTAAAATAAAAACCCACGCCAAAAACCTGCTGTCAAGTTTTTCTGGGCAGTGGCATTCCGTAAGCCATTGTAGGGGCGATTTGCAACGAGTGAGCATTCTCCAACACTCCCAGGGGTTAGTTCTAGTAGTAACACGTATATATGCCCCAGAAAGTGGATGGGAAATGGGCGCTTCAGTAGCTTAATTAGTACATCATCGCACGTGTAATGTGAATAGTTCCCCACCTGTGGCAAGTTTTTTCATCCACTTTCAATTCCATTGATTTATTCATCTTTACAATTTTCCTTGTGCTGTCCTGCAGCACAGCAGAGGCAAGTCCAACAACACGGGTCATAATTGTAGTTGCATTCTCTTGGCAATTGTACTTTTGTGTGTAAGCTGTTAATGTATTTTTTTTATTTGCCCATCATTCATTTACTGTGCATAGCTTGTGCAGGAGTTTCACTTTCCTGTATTGTAATAAATCTGTGGGAAGCACCTTGCTTGTGTGAACCCTGCAGTGCTGGATTCTGTCAATTGCACGTACTGTGCCATACCTGCAAGAATTGATAGCTTAAGTGCAAAGTGTGGCATCATGTTAAAGCACTGTTCCTTGTATACACTTTTCATCTTGTGTTTGATTCCCTTCATCATGCGAATGCAGCAAGTATACTCAACTGAGCTTCTGGGTCTTCCCTTTGTAAGGGTGAGTTTGAATATCCAGGCAGAAGGGGAAAAGTTTTTTTAATACAGGAAGAAATAAAGCCGTCCTCCACTTGTAAAGGCATCTTCCCCTGGCAGCAAACGTCTTCGAGGGGCTTGTCTCCTGTAGTAACAGCAGCCACCCGACCTACAGTGGCATTGAAGAGAACATACACAATGATCGTGCAAGGTAGATTGAGCATTAACCTGTCGGCAGTAGAGGTAAGCAAGATATGTTTAGGGTATTGGTGAAAAAAAAACAAGCGGAGAACAGATAAGACCTGACACGTTACAGACATAGGTAGTGGTGCACGGTAGATGCCCGTAAGCCATTGTGTTGAGAGAAAAGGAGAATAATGAAGCAAAATCCTAGACTGAAAGCACGTATGGAATGCCTGATTAGCCCAAGCAGGACATAACTGCACGAACCGCACTGTTTCAAAGGGGATGCCAATAAATCTCGTCAACAATGGCTCTGTTCACTCTTTGCTCGTGCTTGAGAAGTCGTCGGTGGGAGATAGCGAGCCGCAAATTTTCGGTTTATTCGATTCACGCGCGATTCGATGCACTTGCCGACTAGGTGCCATGCAGACGAGGCTCGTAGCTCTGGGCGATGTTTGCCGACATAGCGGGCGTTTTTAGTGAACGTGGAAGCGCTCACTAACCTCTTCGACAAGGTTTCAACACAGCAGGAATAGGGTGGCACATTTTTTTTTCTCGCCTCTCTTGCCGCATTTCCTCGATTGTCCGCGCAGCCAGACGTGACCTTTCATAAGGCCCTGGCATCTTAACTAGAATGGGCCTCTTGCATAAATAACAAGTTACACGCAATAAAACTCCTGCTAGGAGAGTGGAAGTCGTGCAGTCACCAGCAATGCTTCTGTGAGGTGATCTTATGTCGACTTCGAATTGGGCATACACGCCTGACACACAATTTTTTACTACAAAACGAAAACCCGCCAACTTGCGAGAAGTGCCATGAACCACTTACAGTAATGCGCATTATTGACATCTCCACGTACTGAAACACCGAGACGGAAGCTTTTACAGAATCTCTATAACCTACATATAACTTTACACCCCGCCTCAATACTGAGAGATGATCCGGTAGTGCCCTTCACTGACTTGTTGAGCTTTTTAGAAGAAACCGGTTTTTCGCACAGACTATAACGTAACTCAGCTTTCGCCGCTTTAATATTTGATTGCTTAATATCTTGTGGCAGGCGCAGAATGGCCTTTTGCGCCATTAAACCGGATTATGTTCACCTTCCAAAAGACGACCTGGAAGCGTTCAGTGAAACGCAAAATAAACGCTTGCGGAGTCGGTCGGCCCCGTGCCTGGCATACAATCGTTGGTATTTCTGGCAGTGGACGCGCATAAACCCACTGCGAGACGAAGAGCTGAGTCCACGAAACAGGCGCCGGTAGGTTGAAACGTTCGATTGCATCGACAACGGTGCATAAACCATTCCTTCCTATAGTTGCCGTTCAGCCGCCATGCTCAGCCCAGTGCGATGTTGGCTGCCTGAGGTATACTGAAAGTTCCGATTCACTCTTTCTCGTTGAAAACAAATTACGACCCTGTGTTCGGCAAACGAAAACCGTACCTAGGAATTTTGTAACATTGCCCCTGCGGTTATCTGCCGACCTTCGCCGCAGTGTACCGGAGCATCGCAGTGCAGCAGCGTAAACTCAATGGGCAGCATTTCAAAACATGATATTTCAAAAAACCACCCGAATCTCCATAACTTTCAGTTAGCAACGTCGAGTGATTACGCACTTCTAATAATATGCCTACTTACTGCACTTATTCGAAGCTTCCCTGCTGCGTTATAGCGGTGTTTTAATCCTGACCAAAACACTGCTGTAATGCAGCAAAGACGTTGCGCCTAAGTGCCGTAAGTACGCTTGTTAATAAAAGGGGCGCACCCTCTCGACCTTGCTAACTGAAAGTTGTAGTAATTCAGGCGGCCTTCTGATATATCATGTTTTGAAATGTTGCCCATTGAGTTACGCTGCTTCACTGCGGTGTTCCAGTGCATTGCGGTGAAGTTCGATTAGTGGCCGCAGGGGCAATGTTCGAAATTCCTGCACATGTGTTTTCGTCAGGGCCGTAACGTAGAAGGGGGGGGGGGGTTATGGAGTGCGAATATATGTCTTCATAGTAGTGACCACCAGTTGCCAAAATTTTTCGCCCACTGTAACTTTCCTGAGATTACTTCTCTCTTCTGCCTTTGCTCTAGCCTTTCCTTTTACAAGACCAGTACCTCAGCGCTCCCGCCTGCCCACTTTGTCGGTCGCAAGACCTTGTTGCGAATGATTGCAAATAACACGTTTACGATCAAACGCTAACCTCCCGGCCACAATCAGGCCCTCAATAATCCGCGCCGTCCTTACCAGGTGAATACGCGGCGTGCATCAGCTATGACGTACGGCAGACAGCACGAAAGATCGCTGCTCTGAAGGTTCGATAAGAGAGTATCACAAGCTACAGTGCCACCTACGAGCTAGCCTGCGTGCGTGCTTGTCAATCTTCTAGACACGCGCAAACGATCGCAGATGGCCGGGCGCCATGATGCCATTATATGTGTGTCATGCCTCACAGTCGACAGAACAACGCGCGCGGCCAATAATCGAGTCGGGACTCTGGGTAGACAGAAAATGAAACCGGCTTTTCAGCATTCGTTCGCGAAGCGGCAACGGCGATCGACTCATGCTCAAACAAGAGCGTTGAGTGCTTACGTTGGGTAAATTATTTTCACTCCTTCGGGTTAGTGACAACGAGTAACCGAGTCTCACCAAAAGTAACCTAGAGGTGCATGCATTGAAGACGGTTGCGCTCGCTCCGAAACAACGCTTGCAAGAGATGACTGTGTGACTGAGCGAACGACTAAGCAAGCGTCAACGAAACGAGCCAGCGAACGAGCGGGCGATCGCTCGTTTTTCTTTGTGAGTGCCCCAGTGCCGCATCTACGTCTAAACCTATAAAGCACACGCGAATTAGCAAGTACGCCTCAAAGAACTATGACGCTGTCGTTCGGCTAAGTACGCGCCCCGTAACTTGCCTTCGTGAGAGTAGGCAAGCTTTGTCATCGGTGGTTTTGTATCGCAAATCCACCGGCCGATCCCCAGCGACGAACACTAGCGCAAGAGGCAAACAAAGTTATTCGCTGTCAAGAAGGCTGTAGCAAGTAACCGCAAAGAGGCAGAGAGTTGCTTCAAGACCCGTTATCAAGAGCAAGCGCTCCAAACCATGTGACAATCACCCCATGGTTCTGTCACCGTACGTATGCACAGATTTCGTGGTTCCTGTCCAGGAACGCGCCGATCGAGCGTTATCAGCCCGAAGGTTTTTCTATTTTGTAAGTCCGCGCTTTGCGAACCGTCCTGGAGCATTTTCGTGTTGCTAAAGGAATGGACCCTGCAACCACGAGCGCGCACAGAACCCATATAACGCGCGTTCCAGCTAACGTGAGCCACGCTGTTCAAATAAATAAAAAAAAAGTACAGAAAAGAGAAAGAAAACAGAGGCGCGCATTCGCGGGTGGAAAAATTCCACTCCCGGAGGAGCGCCCAGAAGAAACAGGGACTTGTTAGCCATCTTGAGGACGCCTAATCGTCATAGGGACGCTTCGTCGTCGGGTCGTTCACCTCCTCAAGCCTTCGTAGATATCAGAGCAGAGGGTTCTGGGATATCAAAGAATCACGCCACCTCGGATTGCCGGGCTCCGTAAACAACTCGTCTAGGGATAATTGGGTCAATCGTTTGAACTGCGGGAGGCCGTGGCGGCCATGGGTGCCATTTTCAAACCGTTGTCACGACTGCGACTATAACATGTGGAGCTGTATCGCGCGGAACTTGATCGCGCTCGTCGCCCGAAATTGTCCGAATGGTGCGTTTGAAGACGTTCAGGCGGCGAAGTGGCCGAGGCTGACCGCGCCGTGATAACAGAGAAGTTACGTAGGAACTTCGGCGCGCCTGAGACTCCTCGAGCTTGTAATTCAACTGAGTCGGTCCGCCGTCTGCTGATCGAGGAGAGCTCGGTGGATCTCAAGAACCCGGAATTGTTACCGATGGTGGGTCACGATAACCTTTCCCGATCGACGGCGGACGCAGTGAAGGTGAGATCGGGCTGCGAGGGCGAGAGACCCGAAATCGCAAGAAAAAAAGAAAAGAAAAACGGCTGGTTTCTTTTGGCGGGAAAGGCAGGTGCGCCGGGCAACCGAATTCATCACGATCGGAGATGTAGCGCGTCGTTTTGGAAATCGAGCGGCCTTTTCGCTATCGTTCTTTTTGTTTTTTTTGATGAACTTGGACTCGTGAACAAGGACAGACGCGAAGACGTGGGCCCAGCTGTGCGAGCTACGAGTCTCGACGCAGCCTTAACGCAGGTGAGAGTTGCTTTCAAAACGTAACGCAGCTGGTGTTTTACTCGGTATCGTAAGGACACTTGCTCGCACACTGCACGTGCCTACAATGTGCGTGTCGAGTTGATTGCGTGCTAATGCGACACTTCGCAGGGCGCGCAAAAAAAAAAAAAAAAAGAATGCACAATGTCTAGCCCGCGACAGAAGCGAGGGGAGTCGCGAGAATATTCATCATTAATAACGGTGCAGTGGTTCGGATTATCGCGTTATTATTTGCCGTTGTCAGCTGTTATGTTCAGTCGCGATCAAATGTTTGGGGACCAAAGGTAACTGTGCACAAGGTCTGGCCTGTGACAAATAGCGACGAGATAATTAATAGCGGTGCAGTGGTTGGGATAAGCGCGTTATTGTTTGCCGTGATCAGCTGTTATGTACAGTCGCGATCAAAAGTTGGGGGACCGAAGGTGCCGCGATTCTTTCTTTTTTCTTCGCAGCCTGGGCTGAAATCAAGAGCGCGCGCGTACGCGCGCGTGTTTGACTAAATGCGATGTGTTAAACGAATTCCAGGCCGCGGAGCTTCGCTTGAATATATTCAAATTTTTTGCTGATGCAGTGGTGCCCAAAGTTTTGATCGCGCCAGTACGTGTACTTATTACGCATTGATTGTCGTCTGCGCTGGTGCGGTCTGTTTGTCGTCTGTTCCGCGTCAGTGCTTCGCGAGTTCGGCTGCATTGTGCGTTCGGCGGCCAAGATGGCGGACCTCCGCCGACGGCTCGCGCGCACAATGGCGGCCGCTGTGTCCGCGCGGAGGTTTTCCGGACATGGCGCGTCTTCCTAACTTGCACTTTCTGACATGGCCGCGCCGGAACGCGAGCGCTGGGGTTCGAATGGCACTCGTCGGCGAGTGAAATTGTGCGCACCTGTCTCGTCGTCTGTAATGTCTGAACATTTCGAGCCGTTTTTGCAATTATGTTTACCGCGACTTCAATTAAGGCATGGTGGTCGGCCTACTCTTCGGCCCTCTCTGCTTTCGCCATCTTGGTTTCTCCGCCGAGGATCCGCTCGTTCGCGGTCGACGTAACCTCGCCGCGTCTGTCTGCGTGAAATGCAATCGGTTGCTGGCGTAAAAAAGAAAAAAAAAATTGCGCCGCTGCTTTGGGTCCAAACATGCGGGAAAATTTGTTCTTCGTTCGCGATCAGTCACGAGCGCTTGTCGTTTATTAAATGAACGAATAATGTCTTTTCACCCGCAACAACTGCAAATCTGCATCAACCTCACGAAATCGCCCTCCCTTCCCGCTAAGGAGACCGTCGGCCCGAATCCAGGAGAGCTTGCCGTCGCGCAAACTCCGCGAGAGAGTTTATTTCATTCGATGGCTCGGAAAATTTCGCCGCCCGGCTAATCACTAACGGACGTGTTTCCCGCCTAGGGATTAGTCGGGCGTCAAAGGTCATTGTTCTGGGCACAAGCGCGCCCCAGGCTTCGCGACTGCTATACGCTCCTGGGCCTTGCGGTTCAAATGCTGCGGTACCTATAACGGTCTGCCCTAGGGAGACCTGTATATAAACCCGGGCCCCCGGTGGCATCGGCACCCCAGTCGACCGTTGGCCTCAGAGGTGTGCAGACGTCGAGATCGCTGCAGGACCCACCGAACTTTTGGCGGGAAGAGCTGGCCCCGGCCAACGGTCTTTGTTGAAGACGCCTTGATCGCGTGCGTGTCGTGTGGAACTCTTGATGGCCCGTTCGCTGTCGACGTGGGAGAGGGTCTTGCGGTCAAGGACCGACCTCGAGATGCGACTACGAGCGGCTTCGACGCGGCGCAACGAAGGTGAGTTGGCTATTTGCGTTCGGGGAAGCGGTTTATTTAAAATTGTAGCTGCACTTGGGCATTTTATTCGTCATCTTCTAAGGCTATGTTAGCGGAGCTCTTGTTTCAGCTGTTAGGTGAGCGAAGCGATGAGAGGTTTGTTGCGCGTATTAGCTGAAGGGTTTTTTTTTTTTTTTTTTAGGGGAAAAGTTGTTTCTGCGGCGCGCATAACGAGAACGGACGGGCTGAGATGGCAGGTGGCTTCGTCGGCGCTTTGTTCTCTCCGTGTAACGTTTAGGCTGCACGACTCGGTAGCGTTCCGCTGCCGGCGATCTCTATCCTAGCGGCGCGTTTCGAGTGTGCAGTGGTCATCGAGGGAGGTGTTCGTTGGTTGCAGTGCGGGCGCGCGACACCGTGCTTGTTTAATTTAATTGGTAAGCGAACGTTTACTGCAATCTGTATAGCTATTACGGAATTTTTGCGAGTGCTTACGGAAATTATAGAATTAGGAATTATATCGTTATCGATGTTTCCCGGCCGTCCCTGCTTTTAAAATGCGTGACCATTACCCGGCGAAGACAGCTTTCGTATTCTTTATGTCGAAAATTTTTATGAATTTATTTAAATTAGCTTAGTCCATTTAAATTTAATTAATTTAATTTGTTTTTATTGTGCAGCTCGCGGTGTGACGTTGCCGTTAGAGTTCAAGTGCTTGTGGGTCGATTACAAAAAAAAATTGACGTGCTTATCAATCCTGATGTTTAATGCACGTATGGAAAAAAATCCATATCTAGAAAATAGACGCATCGCTCATTTCATGACGAGGTACAAAAACAAGCGTACATCCAAGGAACGTGTTAACGTGGATTAATAAAACGAAATTCTTTGTCGTGCAGAAATAATCATGGCTGACTTGCAAACGTGCGGCGTTCCTGGTGATACGATAGGCTTCTCGCGTGGTTTTGGTTAGGGTGACGGAACAAAATGACCGTGTTTCCGAAGACGGACACGAATTTACAATGCACGATGATAACATGGCGCGCCGTTTAGCGAATTCCTGCGCTCTCTTGAGGCGTGCGCTGACACGTAGGCCTGTCTGGCCAATGTTAACACGTACGGTGCCTTGGATGTGTGCTTGTTGTCGTATTTGTCTATTTCTGTGTTGTGCATCATAACATCCGTACAGTCTCGCTGGTTGGCCATCCACCTTCACGGAGGGGGACGTCTGGCGAAATATTTTGGGGTCATTATTTTTATTACCCCCCCCCCCCCCCCCAGCACAGCAATTTACGCCGTTTTTGTAGTAGCTTCCTACAGCTGCAGCTTGTATTGCGTCTTTCCAGAGTGCCGCGATTTTACCGCTCGCTGATGGCTCGGCCCGACTGCTCGAACGCGCCCGCGTTTTCCACGACGTTGGTGGTGGTTGCGTATCTCGTTAGGGCAGATGGGGCAGGTTATGGTGGAGTGTTGCTAATTTCCGAATGTATAGGAACTAATTATGCCCGTAAGATTAATTCGGTCCACTCGGCAACTAATTCTCGTTTCTGGTGGGAACTGGTGAAAAACCGCCTCCCGTAATCGCGCCGATGGAGCCCTGCTTAGTCCCAAGTGAACTTTGATTTTCCAAATGTATGCCGTACGATGGCTTTGCCGCATCGTACATCAACCTGCGGTTGGGCATCCTTTACAGGCACATTGCACTATACGGTTAGAGGGGCCCCTCACCTGGCCTGGCCATTTTGAGCTGACAAGCGCAGATCGTACAATTCGCGATAACGATTGTGTCTGCAAAGTATTACACCGCTACGCGCCGCGGAAAGCTCTGAAATTTAGAACAGAACGCCGTTTTTCCTTCGCGGCCGCCGCGCTCCAAGCTGGAGATGACGTACACGTTCTAGTGCGCCTGCGTACACGTATTCGCACTGTGACGTCACTCGTGACACGTCATTCGAAAATTATTCGAGCCAACATCTGTTATTCGTGTAATTTGCAGCTGTAATAGAAAAACTAAAGCTTAGAGGAATAATGAAACACAAACCGAATGTCTGCGTGTTGTTTTACTTCGCACCGCAGCAAGAGAGATGCACTTCCGTTTCGTCTGCTTGTTCCCACTTCGTGCTGTTGTGCGCGCAGACACCGAAACTGTCATTTTCTACCGTGTTCCAGCGCGCGATCATGCTGTGCGATCCGTTTGTGTCTGCCTCAGTATTCGTGTAGTACTGACTTATGCCGCCAGTCAGGTGTCCTCGTGCACAGCGCGCGAAATCGTGCGCTGTGCGAAACGAGACAATCGCAACAGCTCGCACGCGACGCCGTCAGCGGAAGTGCGCCTCGCCGCAAAAAAAAAAAAAATGAAAGCGGGGTCCGTGACGTTGCGTCACGTGATCCTCGAGCTCCGGTATGGGAGAATGCAGGGAGGGAATTTCGCTTGCGGAGGCTAGTCGGGGCCACGGAGCAAGAAATATTTAGGAGTGGAAACTCCGCTGTTTGCGGCGACCAGTAAAGGTCACAAGCCCGCGGATATGTTTTCATGCTGGCGGCATGGGAAGAAATTACCGCCGTTTCGGTTGCCAGGGCAACCGGTTGAGCGTGTTGCCCCCGTTCGGCCCCGCGCGCCTGACTTCTACCACGGAGTGGCCGGAGCCGCCGAGCCGCCTGCCGGCGCTGCTTTTCTTTTTTTCCGCTGCAGCTTCTGCGACGCGCCGCATGGTGTCGCCACTGTATACGGTAGCGTCGGCGCGTGCAACATTTGTGACTTTATCTGGTCGCCCGCGCTCGCTCGCGCTGACGGGAGTTTCACCTCCTATATGTCTTACTCCGTGGTCGGGGCGAATGGAGTGTCGCGCTATGCAGTGAAGCTCGCCTTCTGAAATCATGGGTTCACGGCACTGAAATATTTCCATCTCGGCTATTGTAACCGAAGTTTGCTGTGTGGCCTGCTGAGGAGTCCTGTAAGTCTTGATTTGCTTATGCATAATGATTATGATAGCTACGTTCTGTTTGATAGAAGTTCTCGTTTTGATTGTTGCGACTTTCTGCGTGCAGCGCATCTTACATTCATTATTGAGGCCTCCGTAGCTCTCGCGCTCTGTTCTTTTGTTTGTTTCTGGTGGAACGTGCTTTTCAGAAGTACTCGCGATATCTAGATAACAGATATCGTCGTTGATGTTTAAAGGGCCCCTCCCCAGGCTCCATGTCAAATTTTGGGTATACGCTGGAAGCTGTTACGTATTCCCTCTAGGGAGCGTTTTGCGGCGAAAATGTTTCAAATCAGCTCATTAATATAGAACGACAGAAAGCTGAGCTAGTTGGTAAGGATTCATTATGCAAAATAGAAGTGAGGCGTGCAGACAGGACACAAGAGTAGAGAAAGACAACACGAACGCCAACTATCAACTGAAGGGAGCACTGAGGCGAATAAAGAAAGAAGACACAAAACTCATCTGCGCATGCTCAGGAATGGTAACACCACGTGTCAATCGGGTACACGTGCCGGTCTACGTGAGAGATAACTGTTAAGGCACTTAATCTCTTCCTTATGTAAAGTAATCGAAGGCTGACTCACGCACGCACTTCCACCATTGTAGATATGCCATGCCTCTACCATAAGACGCATGATAACTGTTAAGGCACTTAATCTCTTCCTTATGTAAAGTAATCGAAGGCTGACTCACGCACGCACTTCCACCATTGTAGATATGCCATGCCTCTACCATAAGACGCGTCTTATGGTAGAGGCATGGCATATCTACAATGGTGGAAGTGCGTGCGTGAGTCAGCCTTCGATTACTTTACATAACTGTTAAGGCACTTAATCTCTTCCTTATCTCTCGCGTAGACCGGCACGTGTACCCGATTGACACGTGGTGTTACCATTCCTGAGCATGCGCAGATGAGTTTTGTGTCGTCTTTCTTTATTCGCCTCAGTGTTCCCTTCAGTTGATAGTTGGCGTTCGCGTTGTCTTTCTCTACTCTTGTGTCCTGTCTGCACGCCTCACTTCTATTTTGCGTAATGAATCATTAATACAGCCGAGCTAGAAATATTTCAGTGCCGCGAACTCATGGTTTCAGGAGGCGGGCTTCACCGCAAACTTAGACCCTCTATCCACTTGCCCCGTCGAGCCTCCGCAAGGGAAATTACATGGCGAAATATCGACCACCAAGGCCTCAGCACGATAACATAGTGAGTGACGTCATCGCACGTGTACTTTTGACACAAATGAAAAAAACTATAGCGAAGGAGCGCCTACAGGTTCTTGTTATATTGGGCGCTTTGTTCTCGCCGTGTAACCTAGAGGCAGCACCGCTGCCGGCGATCTCGATCCTACCGGCGTGTTTTGAGAGTGCGCAGTGGTCATCGAGCGGGTTGTTCGTTGGTTGCAGTGTGGGCGCGCGACACAGTGCTTGCTTAATTTAATTGGTAAGCGAACGTTTACCGGAATTTATGCGACCGTTACCGAATTTTTGTCAGTGCTTACTGAAATTATAGAATTACGAACCTTCGTGTCATTGTCGACTTTTACATGGTTATCGATGTTTGCCTTTAAAATGCGTGACATTTACCGGGCGAAGACAGCTTTCGTATTTTTTATTTGTCAAAAATTTTAACGAATTTATTCAAATTATTTCAGTTTAAGTTTTATGTACTTTTTTAGTTCTTCAGCTCGCGGTGTGATGTTGCCGTTATAGAGCTTCAAGTGCTTGTGGGTCGTTTACAAAAAAAAAATGACGTGCTTACTCATTCCTGATGTTTAATGCACGTATGGGAAAAATCCATATATAGAAAATAGACGCATCGCTCATTTCATGACGAGGTACAAAAACAAGCGTACATCCAAGGCACGTGTTAACCGGGACTAATAAAACGGAATTCTTTGTCGTGCAGTAATAATCATGGCTGACTTGCACAGTGCGGCGTTCCTGGTGATATGATAGGCTTCTCGCGTGGTTTTGGTTAGGGTGACGGAACAAAATGACCGTGTTTCCGAAGACGGACACGAATTTACAATGTCAGGCACGATGATAACATGGCGCGCCGTTTAGCGAATTCCTGCGCTCTCTTGAGGCGTGCGCTGACACGGAGGCCTGTCTGGCCAATGTTAACACGAACGGTGCCTTGGATGTGTGCTTGTTCTCGTGTTTGCGTATTTCTGTGTTGTGTACATCCGTACAGTCTCGCTGGTTGGCCATCCACCTTCACGGAGTGGAACGTCTGGCGAAATCTTTTGGGGTGATTATTTTTTATTTTTTCCTCCCAGTAAAGCAATTAACGCCGTTTTTGTACTAGCTTCGTGGAGCTACAGCGTGTATTGCACCTTTCCAGAGTTCCGCGATTTTTACCGCTCACTGATGGCTCGGCCCGTCTGCTCGAACGCGCCGGCGACGTTTGGTGGTGGTTGCATATTGTTGCTCTGGCGGTATTCGAGCAGGGATTTTCCTGTACGATCGCTCTCAAATTTTCCTTACTTAGTTCTTCCATTTGTTTTAGCCCGCGGTAGTGTGCGCGTTGTGTTTCCGCCCGCACTTTTTCGGTACGATGTCACTGTCCTCTGACCTTATGTTCTGTATGGCCTTCTTCCGAGTCTTCCGATTACAGTGATTAGCATTTTGTCACCTAATTTACCCGTTTTGAGCCTCTCTAATCTCTCGGTTATTGTGATTAATTTCTTTGCCTAATTAGGGTCAGCGTTCTTTAGTATCGACATTCCAGGTGAGCCGATGCCGCAGATAGGGCAGGTTATGGTGCAGTGTTGCTAATTTTCGAATCTAGTGGAACTAATGCCCGTAAGATTAATTCGGTCTACTCAGTAACTAATTCTCGTTTCTGGTGGGAACTGGTGAAAAACCGCCTCCCGTAATCGCGCCGATGGAGCCCTGCTTAGTCCCAAGTGAACTTGCTTAATTTCGCAACTGTATGCCGTACGGCGGCTTTGCCGCATCGTGCCTCTACCTGCGGTTGGGCATCCTTTACAGGCACATTGCGCTTCGCGGTGTTCCTGGCCATATTGAGCTGATAAGCGCAGAGCGTAGAATGCGCGATAACGATCACGTCTGCAAAGTGTTACATCGCTACGCGCCGCGGAAAGGTCTGAAATTTCACACGGAACACCGTTTTTCCTCCTCGCGGTCCAAGCCGGAGGATGACGTAAATGTGCTAGTGCGCCTACGTACACGTGTCCGCACTGTGAAGTCGCTCGTTTTGGCACGTCACTTGTGTTATCTGTTATTTGTGTACTTTGTTGCTAGAATAGACAAATTAGAGTTTGGAGAAATAATAAAACAAAAACGGAATGTCCGCGTGTTCTTGTTTTCACTTCGCACCGCAGCGGGAGAGATGTACTTTCGTTTCGTTTGCTTGTTCCCACGTCGTGCTGTTGTGCGCGCAGACACCGAAACTACGTCATTTCCTACTGTGTTCCAGCGCGCGATCATGCTCTGTGATCCGCTTGTGTCTGCCTCAGTATTCGTGTAGTACTGACTTATGCCGCCAGTCGGGAGTCCTCGTGCACAGCGCGCAAAATCGTGCGCTGCTGGAAACGAGACAATCGACAGTTTGTTTAGCGAAAGCTATAAGATAGCGGGTCGACACTGGGCATGCGCAGAACGTTAAACGACCCATAGCGTGTAGCCTACGCACGCTATTTCTCAGATTTAACGTCAACGTCTTTGCGGGGTTTGCGGAGTTTGCGTGAAACATGGCGGCGGTCGCGGCTGCCCACTTCGAATTGAACTTGGCGTTGCTTTTGTAAAATGCGCTTCGTTTGTAGCAAATGACCGTGTAAACGGCTTTCGCTCAGTCTCGGCCGATTCGACGACAGAGTATTATGGAGAACCTTGTGGTGTTTTCGATATCACCTCTCGTTTCGAACGAGTCGAAGCCTAACGAAAGAAATATTAGAGATGTCAGCGACACCTATCGCTACAGTCGGGAGATAGCCGCAACGACGGCATACGGCTTCTGGGATTCGGAACCAGATATTGGTCAAGCGCACCATTAATGGTATCGCCACGTCGACTTGCGCATTTTTCAAAACAAGGAATCAGGACGCAGAGATTACAGGACCGATAATATGCCCCCCACTAGCTCGCCGCCTGTCGCAATGTAGATCAATGCATTAAGCATGCCTCTGAAATGCTGTCATTCCTTGCCTGCGTGCAACTAGCTTCCTATTAGGGCTTCCACCAACATTGAGCCACTTTCTATTGCATTGTGATTAAACACTAACAAGCATCATGCTTTCTCTTCCTTCCGCCTGCTTGCATCTAGTGTAAGGCATGGTGTTGCACGCTTGCTGCTCTCTTGGTGCCATGCCGCTAGTAAGCTACTCTCTGCTTCCTAGCTGCTTGCTTGCTGCTTGCCGCCAAGCGTGCCGCCTGTCACTGCCTAGATGCCGCCATGGTGCTTTTCTCTGGCCAGCCACTAGTTTCTTGCCTGCCTGTAACTAGGTTTCCACTGGTGATTCCAGCATCTTTGAACCACTTTCTATTGCATTGTGATTAAACACTAACACGCATCATGCTTTCTCTTCCTTCCGCCTACTTGCATCTAGTGTAAGGCATGGTGTTGCACGCTTGCTGCTCTCTTGGTGCCATGCCGCTAGTAAGCTACTCCGTGCTTCCTAGCTGCTTGCTTGCTGCTTGCCGCCAAGCGTGCCGCCTGTCACTGCCTAGATGCCGGCATGGTGCTTTTCTCTGGCCAGCCACTAGTTTCTTGCCTGCCTGTAACTAGGTTTCCACTGGTGATTCCACCATCTTTGAACCACTTTCTATTGCATTGTGATTAAACACTAACACGCATCATGCTTTCTCTTCCTTCCGCCTGCTTGCATCTAGTGTAAGGCACGGTGTTCCACGCTTGCTGCTCTCTTGGTGCCATGCCGCTAGTAAGCTACTCCCTGCTTCCTAGCTGCTTGCTTGCTGCTTGCCGCCAAGCGTGCCGCCTGTCACTGCCTAGATGCCGGCATGGTGCTTTTCTCTGGCCAGCCACTAGTTTCTTGCCTGCCTGTAACTAGGTTTCCACTGGTGATTCCACCATATTTGAACCACTTTCTATTGCATTGTGATTAAACACTAACACGCATCATGCTTTCTCTTCCTTCCGCCTGCTTGCATCTAGTGTAAGGCATGGTGTTCCACGCTTGCTGCTCTCTTGGTGCCATGCCGCTAGTAAGCTACTCCGTGCTTCCTAGCTGCTTGCTTGCTGCTTGCCGCCAAGCGTGCCGCCTGTCACTGCCTAGATGCCGGCATGGTGCTTTTCTCTGGCCAGCCACTAGTTTCTTGCCTGCCTGTAACTAGGTTTCCACTGGTGATTCCACCATCTTTGAACCACTTTCTATTGCATTGTGATTAAACACTAACACGCATCATGCTTTCTCTTCCTTCCGCCTGCTTGCATCTAGTGTAAGGCATGGTGTTCCACGCTTGCTGCTCTCTTGGTGCCATGCCGCTAGTAAGCTACTCCGTGCTTCCTAGCTGCTTGCTTGCTGCTTGCCGCCAAGCATGCTGCCTGTCACTGCCTAGATGCCGGCATGGTGCTTTTCTCTGGCCAGCCACTAATTTCTTGCCTGCCTACAAGTGCCTTGCCATCGGTACTTTCACCATCTTTCTCCCTCTTCCTATATATGTGATGGTGCTCAAACACTCACATGCATCTTGCTTTGTCTTTGTTCTTTGATATGTGTTTGTTTCCTTCTTGCACCTAGCATTGATCTTTCTTAATTCACTGCTGTTGTCCTGGTGCTAACAGAAACTGTGCTCCTCGGAGTTCCCTAATTGCTTGCTTGCTGTTTGTGCTAGTTTATTGCCTGTAATTCTCTTGATGCGTGAATGCTGTCTACTTTAGGCAGGTGGCTGCACTGTGTACAAGTATAACAAATACCAAGTGCAGGGAAGCTATTGAAACAGGTGGTGCAGAAGTATATTTTGCAGCTGTGATCGGGTCATTTGGTTTATAACAAGTCTTCAAGTGAGCTGAAAGTCAGTTTTGTCCGCTTCTTGTGAATGAAAATAGTACAAGGCTTTTATGCAACCTGGAAGTAATTGAAGAACCATTCCTTTGCCGTAATAACCGCTTTCTGATGTCTCTTGACAAGGCCATATAGAGAAAAAGCACAACGAACTCTGCAACAACTTTACCGCTTGGATGGGCCAGAGTGCCCAGAACGCTGGTCGGAAGATGTTGTATACGCAAACAAATTGAACTTCACTTCTGGATGATTTGGACCAAGCATATTTTTCTTTGCTGACAGTGCTGAGAGTTCTGCAATATCCGTCATTCCTCAAAGTATGCTGCTGACAATCCAATTTCACAGGACGACAACCTGACCAAAGGAACCTCCGGAAAGATTTTCCGTTTGAGAATTGATGCAGATTTGACCACTCATGTCGGAACCTGGGATATCTGAGCCCGACTATCCGCCTCTTGGAGCAGCAGTTGGGCCTAAGCTGTGGCTGCCGGGCACATCGTCTCTTGGGCCAAAGGGCCACGAAAAGCGGCGTTGCGGTAAGGGCCTTTGTGACGAGGGTCTTCAGTGGCCTCAACTGGCAGTTCTCATCGAGACGTACACGAGTGAAGGTGAGCTGCAAGACAATTTATTTATTCTTCTCCTGATTAAGGAGAGATCCTTTATGAGAATGAGACGGCACGCTGGGAGACACAGTATAGGGCATACAAAGTGAATGAAAATCACGTGAGAGATTGGTAGCTGTAATATCGGTCATTCCTCAAAGTATGCTGCCGACAACCCAATTTCACATGACGCAACCTGTCCACAGCAACCTCCGGACAAACGTTCCCCTTTGAGAACTGATGCAGATTTGACTGCTCATGTTTGAACCTGGGATTTCCGAGCCTGACTACCGACCTCTTGGAGCTGCAGCAAGGCCTAAGCTGCGGCTGCCGGGAGTGTCGTCTTTTGGAACAAGCGAATACATCGCCACAAGGAGCGGCGTGCGGTGAGGGCCTTCGTGACGAGGGTCTTCAGTGGCCTCAATTGGCTGTTCTCATCGACGTCAACAAGTGAAGGTGAGCTGCAAGACTATAATAATTCTTCTGATTAAGAGGCATCCTTTATGAGAATTAGACGGCACGCTGGAGGAAACGGTATAAGGTGTACACAGTGAATGGAAAGTTAAAGATTGGTAGCTATCAAGTGTCTGCTTGTTAGGGGAAGTCTGAAGCTACCAGGGATGCAGACGATATGCAACAGGCAGTTGGTGCCACTCAAGTGCTTAGGTTGTGAAGGGCAGAGGTTGCATATGAACAATACAGCGGAAGGCTGACCTAGTGCCCAGCCTTCAAAACTGAAGGCGAGGAAATTTATTGCAAGTGCTTAAAAGTTGTGCACCTTTTGGGATGTATACAAGTGCTCTGAAAACACACGATGGAAACCTGGCCATGCATGGCCTCCCGCAGGGGCGTCTGCGCAGGCAGGCGTTTGGTGTGTTGCGACACCACGGACCCGAGCACGTGGGGGATTGACCACATCGCGAATGACTGTGTGGTGCTTAGCCGTGTACGGGGAAAAAGGGATGGTGAAGGTTGAGCTGATGCTCAGTTTTTGGACACAGGCAGATGCAATGAATCCCTTTGACCTCGCCTTTACATACTGGGACTCTCTGCAGTGACCCATCAAGGGGATGTCGGTTGTTTCTTGCTGTCCTCCTGTTTGCCTTTTGTCTTACTGACTTTCAATCTCTCCGGTCTTTTACTCACCTTTGGGTCACTTCCATTCTTTCGGGCAGTGAGAATTATTTGACTCTAATTG
This sequence comes from Dermacentor variabilis, assembly GCF_050947875.1. Classification (NCBI taxonomy): domain Eukaryota; kingdom Metazoa; phylum Arthropoda; class Arachnida; order Ixodida; family Ixodidae; genus Dermacentor; species Dermacentor variabilis. The sequence goes on along the minus strand of NC_134578.1, from coordinate 14,293,855 downwards.
CCAACCAAGCTAAACGTATTTTGGGCTGCAGTGGCTGTGGCACAGTTGGCATTGGAAGGCTTTGAAATCCAGAAATCTCGTGTCTGATTGTTCGGCGTTGTGTTGGTAGGTACCCACCTGCCGAAATCGCACAGACCTTTTTCACTTAAGTCCAAATCCTTAGACTTGATGGAGCAGCAGTTTGCTACGCAAGAAGGAGTCTCCCTCCCTGTCACCGTCAAAAGCGCACTGTTCTGTTTCAAGAAGTACTGCTACAACTTTCCTGAGTGACGTGCCTGATGGCTCTCTTTCCAAAAGTGGGTGCACCGATGACTTTGTGTTTCTTCGCCTGACCACAGAAACACTTGCATGTGTTCAAGTCAGCCACAGTGCAATGACCGAAACGACCGTCGGAAGTCTACCATCCTGACCTGACCTGAAATTCCTGACCAACACCATGCGTCCTCGATATGAAGTTACGAAAAAGTCAGTGGTGACTTCCGTGCTGAAATCCCTGTCTAAGTGAAAGTTGAAAAACTCAACTTGTTTCATTTGAATACTCCCTTATATTGGCATACTGGCATTGCTCCACGAACAATATATGTACAGTTGTAGAAGTAACACACCTCGAGAAATTGACTGATCCAAGTCGACCGGCTGAGTGGCAGCACCGTCCTTCCGAACAACCCAGCCAATTACTCGCGTGCGGCATTAAAAAGAAGACTCTTGGAGATCATGACTTCTTGGTGGAAAGAACCTGACTGTTTCAAGGAACCTGATATTGGTCAAGCGCACCATTAATGGAATCGCCACGTGGACTTGCGCTTTTTTGAAAACAACGAATCAGGACGCAGAGATTACAGCACCGATAACTTGCCCCCCACTAGCTCGCGGCCTGTCACCCTGTAGATCAATGCATTCAGCATGCCTCTGAAATGCTGTCATTCCTTGCCTGCGTGTAACTAGGTTTCCACTGGTGATTCCACCATCTTTGAAGCACTTTCTATTGCATTGTGATTAAACACTAACACGCATCATGCTCTCTCTTCCTTCCGCCTGCTTGCATCTAGTGTAAGGCATGGTGTTGCACGCTTGCTGCTCTCTTGGTGCCATGCTGCTAGTAAGCTACTCTCTGCTTCCTAGCTGCTTGCTTGCTGCTTGCCGCCAAGCGTGCCGCCTGTCACTGCCTAGATGCCGGCATGGTGCTTTTCTCTGGCCAGCCACTAGTTTCTTGCCTGCCTGTAACTAGGTTTCCACTGGTGATTCCACCATCTTTGAACCACTTTCTATTGCATTGTGATTAAACACTAACACGCATCATGCTTTCTCTTCCTTCCGCCTGCTTGCATCTAGTGTAAGGCATGGTGTTGCACGCTTGCTGCTCTCTTGGTGCCATGCCGCTAGTAAGCTACTCTCTGCTTCCTAGCTGCTTGCTTGCTGCTTGCCGCCAAGCGTGCCGCCTGTCACTGCCTAGATGCCGGCATGGTGCTTTTCTCTGGCCAGCCACTAATTTCTTGCCTGCCTGTAACTAGGTTTCCACTGGTGATTCCACCATCTTTGAACCACTTTCTATTGCATTGTGATTAAACACTAACAAGCATCATGCTTTATCTTCCTTCCTCCTGCTTGCATCTAGTGTAAGGCATGGTGTTCCACGCTTGCTGCTCTCTTGGTGCCATGCCGCTAGTAAGCTACTCCGTGCTTCCTAGCTGCTTGCTTGCTTCTTGCTGCCAAGCGTGCCGCCTGTCACTGCCTAGATGCTGGCATGGTGCTTTTCTCTGGCCAGCCACTAATTTCTTGCCTGACTATAAGTGCCTTGCCATCGGTACTTTCACCATCTTTCTCCCTCTTCCTATATATGTGATGGTGCTCAAACACTCACATGCATCTTGCTTTGTCTTTGTTCTTTGATGTGTGTTTGTTTCCTTCTTGAACCTAGCATTGATCCTTCTTAATTTACTACTGTTGTCCTGGTGCTAACAGCAACTGTGCTCCTCGGAGTTTCCTAATTGCTTGCTTGCTGTTTGTGCTAGTTCATTGCCTGTAATTCTTTTGATGCGTGAATGCTGTCTACTTTAGGCAGGTGGCTGCAGTGTGTACAAGTATAACAAATACCAAGTGCAGTGAAGCTATGAAACAGGTGGTGCAGAAGTATATTTTGCAGCTGTGATCGGGTCATTTGGTTTATAACACGTCTTCAAGTGAGCTGAAAGTCGGTTTTGTCCTGCTTCTTGTGAATGAGAATAGTACAAGGCTTTTGTGGAACCTGGAAGTAATTGAAGAACCATTCCTTTGCCGTAATAACCGCTTTCTGATGTCTCTTGACAAGGCCATATAGAGCAAAAGCACAACGAACTCTGCAACAACTTTACCGCTTGGATGGGCCAGAGTGCCCAGAACGCTGGTCGGAAGATGTTGTATACGCAAACAAATTGAACTTCACTTCTGAATGATTTGGACCAAGCATATTTTTCTTTGCTGACAGTGCTGAGAGTTCTGCAATATCCGTCATTCCTCAAAGTATGCTGCTGACAATCCAATTTCACAGGACAACAACCTGACCAAGGGAACCTCCGGAAAGATTTTCCGTATGAGAATTGATGCAGATTTGACCACTCATGTCGGAACCTGGGATATCCGAGCCCGACTATCCGCCCCTTAGAGCACTCTTGGAGCAGCAGTTGGGCCTAAGCTGAGGCTGCCGGGCACATCGTCTTTTGGGCCAAGGGGCCACGAAAAGCGGCGTTGCGGTAAGGGCCTTTGTGACGAGGGTCTTCAGCGGCCTCAACTGGCAGTTCTCATCGAGACGTAGACGAGTGAAGGTGAGCTGCAAGACAATTTATTTATTCTTCTCCTGATTAAGGAGAGATCCTTTATGAGAATGAGACGGCACGCTGGAGGAAACGGTATAAGGTGTACACAGTGAATGGAAAGTGAAAGATTGGAAACTATCAAGTGTCTGCTTGTTAGGTGAAGTCTGAAGCTACCAGGGATGCAGACGAAATGCAACAGGCAGTTGGTGCCACTCAAGTGCTTAGGTTGTGAAGGGCAGAGGTTGTATATGAACAATACAGCGAAAGGCTGACCTAGTGCCCAGCCTTCAAAACTGAAGGCGAGGAAATTTATTGCAAGTGCTCAAAAGTTGTGCACTTTTTGGGATGTACACAAGTGCTCTGAAAACAACGATGGAAACCTGGCCATGCATGGCCTCCCGCAGGGGCGTCTGCGCAGGCAGGCGTTTGGTGTGTTGCGACACCACGGACCCGAGCACGTGGGGGATTGACCACATCGCGAATGACTGTGTGGTGCTTAGCCGTGTACGGGGAAAAAGGGATGGTGAAGGTTGAGCTGATGCTCAGTTTTGAATCCCTTTGACCTCGCCTTCACATACTGGGACTCTCTGCAGTGACCCATCAAGGGGATGACGGTTGTTTCTTCCTGTCCTCCTGTTTGCCTTTTGTCTTACTGACTTTCAATCTCTCCGGTCTTTTACTCACCTTTGGGTCACTTCCATTCTTTCGGGCAGTGAGAATTAATTTGACTCTAATTGCCAACCAAGCTAAACGTATTTTGGGCTGCAGTGGCTGTGGCACAGTTGGCATTGGAAGGCTTTGAAATCCAGAAATCTCGTGTCTGATTGTTCGGCATAGTGTTGGTAGGTACCCAGCTGCCGAAATCACACAGACCTTTTTTACTTAAGTCCAAATCCTTAGACTTGATGGAGCAGCAGTTTGATACGCAAGAAGGAGTCTCCCTCCCTGTCACCGTCAAAAGCGCACTGTTCTGTTTCGAGAAGGACTGCTACAACTTTCCTGAGTGACGTGCCTGATGGCTCTCTTTCCAAAAGTGGGTGCACCGATGACTTTGTGTTTCTTCGCCTGACCACAGAAACACTTGCATGTGTTCAAGTCAGCCACAGTGCAATGACCGAAACGACCGTCGGAAGTCTACCATCCTGACCTGACCTGAAATTCCTGACCAACACCATGCGTCCTCGATATGAAGTTACGAAAAAGTCAGTGGTGACTTCCGTGCTGAAATCCCTGTCTAAGTGAAAGTTGAAAAACTCAACTTGTTTCATTTGAATACTCCCTTATATTGGCATACTGGCATTGCTCCACGAACAATATATGTACAGTTGTAGAAGTAACACACCTCGAGAAATTGACTGATCCAAGTCGACCGGCTGAGTGGCAGCACCGTCCTTCAGAACAACCCAGCCAATTACTCACGTGCGGCATTAAAAAGAAGACTCTTGGAGATTGTGATGATATTGGTCAAGCGCACCATTAATGGAATCGCCACGTGGACTTGCGCTTTTTTGAAAACAACGAATCAGGACGCAGAGATTACAGCACCGATAACTTGCCCCCCACTAGCTCGCCGCCTGTCACCCTGTAGATCAATGCATTCAGCATGCCTCTGAAATGCTGTCATTCCTTGCCTGCGTGTAACTAGGTTTCCACTGGTGATTCCACCATCTTTGAAGCACTTTCTATTGCATTGTGATTAAACACTAACACGCATCATGCTTTCTCTTCCTTCCGCCTGCTTGCATCTAGTGTAAGGCATGGTGTTGCACGCTTGCTGCTCTCTTGGTGCCATGCCGCTGGTAAGCTACTCCCTGCTTCCTAGCTGCTTGCTTGCTGCTTGCCGCCAAGCGTGCCGCCTGTCACTGCCTAGATGCCGGCATGGTGCTTTTCTCTGGCCAGCCACTAATTTCTTGCCTGCCTGTAACTAGGTTTCCACTGGTGATTCCACCATCTTTGAAGCACTTTCTATTGCATTGTGATTAAACACTAACACGCATCATGCTTTCTCTTCCTTCCGCCTGCTTGCATCTAGTGTAAGGCATGGTGTTGCACGCTTGCTGCTCTCTTGGTGCCATGCCGCTAGTAAGCTACTCCCTGCTTCCTAGCTGCTTGCTTGCGGCTTGCCGCCAAGCGTGCCGCCTGTCACTGCCTAGATGCCGGCATGGTGCTTTTCTCTGGCCAGCCACTAATTTCTTGCCTGCCTGTAACTAGGTTTCCACTGGTGATTCCACCATCTTTGAACCACTTTCTATTGCATTGTGATTAAACACTAACACGCATCATGCTTTCTCTTCCTTCCGCCTGCTTGCATCTAGTGTAAGGCATGGTGTTGCACGCTTGCTGCTCTCTTGGTGCCATGCCGCTAGTAAGCTACTCCCTGCTTCCTAGCTGCTTGCTTGCTGCTTGCCGCCAAGCGTGCCGCCTGTCACTGCCTAGATGCCGGCATGGTGCTTTTCTCTGGCCAGCCACTAATTTCTTGCCTGCCTGTAAGTAGGTTTCCACTTGTGATTCCACCATCTTTGAACCACTTTCTATTGCATTGTGATTAAACACTAACAAGCATCATGCTTTCTCTTCCTTCCGCCTGCTTGCATCTAGTGTAAGGCATGGTGTTCCACGCTTGCTGCTCTCTTGGTGCCATGCCGCTAGTAAGCTACTCCGTGCTTCCTAGCTGCTTGCTTGCTGCTTGCCGCCAAGCGTGCCGCCTGTCACTGCCTAGATGCCGGCATGGTGCTTTTCTCTGGCCAGCCACTAATTTCTTGCCTGCCAACAAGTGCCTTGCCATCGGTACTTTCACCATCTTTCTCACTCTTCCTATATATGTGATGGTGCTCAAACACTCACATGCATCTTGCTTGGTCTTTGTTCTTTGATATGTGTTTGTTTCCTTCTTGCACCTAGCATTGATCTTTCTTAATTTACTACTGTTGTCCTGGTGCTAACAGCAACTGTGCTCCTCGGAGTTCCCTAATTGCTTGCTTGCTGTTTGTGCTAGTTCATTGCCTGTAATTCTTTTGATGCGTGAATGCTGTCTACTTTAGGCAGGTGGCTGCAGTGTGTACAAGTATAACAAATACCAAGTGCAGAGAAGCTATTGAAACAGGTGGTGCAGAAGTATATTTTGCAGCTGTGATCGGGTCGTTTGGTTTATAACACGTCTTCAAGTGAGCTGAAAGTCGGTTTTGTCCACTTCTTGTGAATGAAAATGTACAAGGCTTTTATGGAACCTGGAAGTAATTGAAGAACCATTCCTTTGCTGTAATAACCGCTTTCTGATGTCTCTTGACAAGGCCATATAGAGAAAAAGCACAACGAACTCTGCAACGACTTTACCGCTTGGATGGGCCAGAGTGCCCAGAACGCTGGTCGGAAGATGTTGTATACGCAAACAAATTGAACTTCACTTCTGAATGATTTGGACCAAGCATATTTTTCTTTGCTGACAGTGCTGAGAGTTCTGCAATATCCGTCATTCCTCAAAGTATGCTGCTGACAATCCAATTTCACAGGACGACAACCTGACCAAAGGAACCTCCGGAAAGATTTTCCGTTTGAGAATTGATGCAGATTTGACCAGTCATGTCGGCACCTGGGATATCCGAGCCCGACTATCTGCATCTTGGAGCAGCAGTTGGGCCTAAGCTGTGGCTGCCGGGCACATCGTCTTTTGGGCCAAGGGGCCACGACAAGCGGCGTTGCGGTAAGGGCCTTTGTGACGAGGGTCTTCAGCGGCCTCAACTGGCAGTTCTCATCGAGACGTAGACGAGTGAAGGTGAGCTGCAAGACAATTTATTTATTCTTCTCCTGATTAAGGAGAGATCCTCTATGAGAATGAGACGGCACGCTGGGAGACACAGTATAGGGCATACAAAGTGAATGAAAATCACGTGAGAGATTGGTAGCTGTAATATCGGTCATTCCTCAAAGTATGCTGCCGACAACCCAATTTCACATGACGACAACCTGTCCACAGCAACCTCCGGACAAACGTTCCCCTTTGAGAACTGATGCAGATTTGACTGCTCATGTCTGAACCTGGGATTTCCGAGCCTGAATACCGACCTCTTGGAGCTGCAGTAAGGCCTAAGCTGCGGCTGCCGGGAGTGTCGTCTTTTGGAACAAGCGAATGCATCGCCACAAGGAGCGGCGTGCGCCTTCGTGACGAGGGTCTTCAGTGGCCTCAATTGGCTGTTCTCATCGACGTCAACGAGTGAAGGTGAGCTGCAAGACTATAATAATTCTTCTGATTAAGAGGCATCCTTTATGAGAATTAGACGGCACGCTGGAGGAAACGGTATAAGGTGTACACAGTGAATGGAAAGTGAAAGATTGGAAACTATCAAGTGTCTGCTTGTTAGGGGAAGTCTGAAGCTACCAGGGATGCAGACGAAATGCAACAGGCAGTTGGTGCCACTCAAGTGCTTAGGTTATGAAGGGCAGAGGTTGCATATGAACAATACAGCGAAAGGCTGACCTAGTGCCCAGCCTTCAAAACTGAAGGCGAGGAAATTTATTGCAAGTGCTCAAAAGTTGTGCACTTTTTGGGATGTATACAAGTGCTCTGAAAACGCACGATGGAAACCTGGCCATGCATGGCCTCCCGCAGGGGCGTCTGCGCAGGCAGGCGTTTGGTGTGTTGCGACACCACGGACCCGAGCACGTGGGGCATTGACCACATCGCGAATGACTGTGTGGTGCTTAGCCATGTACGGGGAAAACGGGATGGTGAAGGTTGAGCTGATGCTCAGTTTTTGGACACAGGCAGATGCAATGAATCCCTTTGACCTCGCCTTCACATACTGGGACTCTCTGCAGTGACCCATCAAGGGGATGTCGGTTGTTTCTTCCTGTCCTCCTGTTTGCCTTTTGTCATACTGACTTTCAATCTCTCCGGTCTTTTACTCACCTTTGGGTCACTTCTATTCTTTCGGGCAGTGAGAATTGATTTGACTCTAATTGCCAACCAAGCTAAACGTATTTTGGGCTGCAGTGGCTGTGGCACAGTTGGCATTGGAAGGCTTTGAAATCCAGAAATCTCGTGTCTGATTGTTCGGCATAGCGTTGGTAGGTACCCACCTGCCGAAATCGCACAGACCTTTTTTACTCAAGTCCAAATCCTTAGACTTGATGGAGCAGCAGTTTGCTACGCAAGAAGGAGTCTCCCTCCCTGTCACCGTCAAAAGAGCACTGTTCTGTTTCGAGAAGGACTGCTACAACTTTCCTGAGTGACGTGCCTGATGGCTCTCTTTCCAAAAGTGGGTGCACCGATGACTTTGTATTTCTTCGCCTGACCACAGAAACACTTGCATGTGTTCAAGTCAGCCACAGTGCAATGACCGAAACGACCGTCGGAAGTCTACCATCCTGACCTGACCTGAAATTCCTGACCAACACCAGGCGTCCTCGATATGAAGTTACGAAAAAGTCAGTGGTGACTTCCGTGCTGAAATCCCTGTCTAAGTGAAAGTTGAAAAACTCAACTTGTTTCATTTGAATACTCCCTTATATTGGCATACTGGCGTTGCTCCACGAACAATATATGTACAGTTGTAGAAGTAACACACCTCGAGAAATCGACTGATCCAAGTCGACCGGCTGAGTGGCAGCACCGTCCTTCAGAACAACCCAGCCAATTACTCACGTGCGGCATTAAAAAGAAGACTCTTGGAGATCGTGACTTCTTGGTGGAAAGAACCTGACTGTTTCAAGGAACCTGATATTGGTCAAGCGCACCGTTAATGGAACCGCCACGTGGACTTGCGCTTTTTTGAAAACAACGAATCAGGACGCAGAGATTACAGGACCGATAACTTGCCCCCCACTAGCTCGCCGCCTGTCAGCCTGTAGATCAATGCATTCAGCATGCCTCTGAAATGCTGTCATTCCTTGCCTGCCTGTAACTAGGTTTCCACTGGTGATTCCAGCATCTTTGAACCACTTTCTATTGCATTGTGATTAAACACTAACACGCATCTTGCTTTCTCTTCCTTCCGCCTGCTTGCATCTAGTGTAAGGCATGGTGTTGCACGCTTGCTGCTCTCTTGGTGCCATGCCGCTAGTAAGCTACTCCCTGCTTCCTAGCTGCTTGCTTGCTGCTTGCCGCCAAGCGTGCCGCCTGTCACTGCCTAGGTACCGGCATGGTGCTTTTCTCTGGCCAGCCACTAATTTCTTGCCTGCCTGTAACTAGGTTTCCACTGGTGATTCCACCATCTTTGAAGCACTTTCTATTGCATTGTGATTAAACACTAACACGCATCATGCTTTCTCTTCCTTCCGCCTGCTTGCATCTAGTGTAAGGCATGGTGTTGCACGCTTGCTGCTCTCTTGGTGCCATGCCGCTAGTAAGCTACTCCCTGCTTCCTAGCTGCTTGCTTGCGGCTTGCCGCCAAGCGTGCCGCCTGTCACTGCCTAGATGCCGGCATGGTGCTTTTCTCTGGCCAGCCACTAATTTCTTGCCTGCCTGTAACTAGGTTTCCACTGGTGATTCCACCATCTTTGAACCACTTTCTATTGCATTGTGATTAAACACTAACACGCATCATGCTTTCTCTTCCTTCCGCCTGCTTGCATCTAGTGTAAGGCATGGTGTTCCACGCTTGCTGCTCTCTTGGTGCCATGCCGCTAGTAAGCTATTCCGTGCTTCCTAGCTGCTTGCTTGCTGCTTGCCGCCAAGCGTGCCGCCTGTCACTGCCTAGATGCCGGCATGGTGCTTTTCTCTGGCCAGCCACTAATTTCTTGCCTGCCAACAAGTGCCTTGCCATCGGTACTTTCACCATCTTTCTCCCTCTTCCTATATATGTGATGGTGCTCAAACACTCACATGCATCTTGCTTTGTCTTTGTTCTTTGATATGTGTTTGTTTCCTTCTTGCACCTAGCATTGATCTTTCTTAATTTACTACTGTTGTCCTGGTGCTAACAGCAACTGTGCTCCTCGGAGTTCCCTAATTGCTTGCTTGCTGTTTGTGCTAGTTCATTGCCTGTAATTCTTTTGATGCGTGAATGCTGTCTACTTTAGGCAGGTGGCTGCAGTGTGTACAAGTATAACAAATACCAAGTGCAGTGAAGCTATGAAACAGGTGGTGCAGAAGTATATTTTGCAGCTGTGATCGGGTCATTTGGTTTATAACACGTCTTCAAGTGAGCTGAAAGTCGGTTTTGTCCTGCTTCTTGTGAATGAGAATAGTACAAGGCTTTTGTGGAACCTGGAAGTAATTGAAGAACCATTCCTTTGCCGTAATAACCGCTTTCTGATGTCTCTTGACAAGGCCATATAGAGCAAAAGCACAACGAACTCTGCAACAACTTTACCGCTTGGATGGGCCAGAGTGCCCAGAACGCTGGTCGGAAGATGTTGTATACGCAAACAAATTGAACTTCACTTCTGAATGATTTGGACCAAGCATATTTTTCTTTGCTGACAGTGCTGAGAGTTCTGCAATATCCGTCATTCCTCAAAGTATGCTGCTGACAATCCAATTTCACAGGACAACAACCTGACCAAGGGAACCTCCGGAAAGATTTTCCGTATGAGAATTGATGCAGATTTGACCACTCATGTCGGAACCTGGGATATCCGAGCCCGACTATCCGCCCCTTAGAGCACTCTTGGAGCAGCAGTTGGGCCTAAGCTGAGGCTGCCGGGCACATCGTCTTTTGGGCCAAGGGGCCACGAAAAGCGGCGTTGCGGTAAGGGCCTTTGTGACGAGGGTCTTCAGCGGCCTCAACTGGCAGTTCTCATCGAGACGTAGACGAGTGAAGGTGAGCTGCAAGACAATTTATTTATTCTTCTCCTGATTAAGGAGAGATCCTTTATGAGAATGAGACGGCACGCTGGAGGAAACGGTATAAGGTGTACACAGTGAATGGAAAGTGAAAGATTGGAAACTATCAAGTGTCTGCTTGTTAGGTGAAGTCTGAAGCTACCAGGGATGCAGACGAAATGCAACAGGCAGTTGGTGCCACTCAAGTGCTTAGGTTGTGAAGGGCAGAGGTTGTATATGAACAATACAGCGAAAGGCTGACCTAGTGCCCAGCCTTCAAAACTGAAGGCGAGGAAATTTATTGCAAGTGCTCAAAAGTTGTGCACTTTTTGGGATGTACACAAGTGCTCTGAAAACAACGATGGAAACCTGGCCATGCATGGCCTCCCGCAGGGGCGTCTGCGCAGGCAGGCGTTTGGTGTGTTGCGACACCACGGACCCGAGCACGTGGGGGATTGACCACATCGCGAATGACTGTGTGGTGCTTAGCCGTGTACGGGGAAAAAGGGATGGTGAAGGTTGAGCTGATGCTCAGTTTTGAATCCCTTTGACCTCGCCTTCACATACTGGGACTCTCTGCAGTGACCCATCAAGGGGATGACGGTTGTTTCTTCCTGTCCTCCTGTTTGCCTTTTGTCTTACTGACTTTCAATCTCTCCGGTCTTTTACTCACCTTTGGGTCACTTCCATTCTTTCGGGCAGTGAGAATTAATTTGACTCTAATTGCCAACCAAGCTAAACGTATTTTGGGCTGCAGTGGCTGTGGCACAGTTGGCATTGGAAGGCTTTGAAATCCAGAAATCTCGTGTCTGATTGTTCGGCATAGTGTTGGTAGGTACCCAGCTGCCGAAATCACACAGACCTTTTTTACTTAAGTCCAAATCCTTAGACTTGATGGAGCAGCAGTTTGATACGCAAGAAGGAGTCTCCCTCCCTGTCACCGTCAAAAGCGCACTGTTCTGTTTCGAGAAGGACTGCTACAACTTTCCTGAGTGACGTGCCTGATGGCTCTCTTTCCAAAAGTGGGTGCACCGATGACTTTGTGTTTCTTCGCCTGACCACAGAAACACTTGCATGTGTTCAAGTCAGCCACAGTGCAATGACCGAAACGACCGTCGGAAGTCTACCATCCTGACCTGACCTGAAATTCCTGACCAACACCATGCGTCCTCGATATGAAGTTACGAAAAAGTCAGTGGTGACTTCCGTGCTGAAATCCCTGTCTAAGTGAAAGTTGAAAAACTCAACTTGTTTCATTTGAATACTCCCTTATATTGGCATACTGGCATTGCTCCACGAACAATATATGTACAGTTGTAGAAGTAACACACCTCGAGAAATTGACTGATCCAAGTCGACCGGCTGAGTGGCAGCACCGTCCTTCAGAACAACCCAGCCAATTACTCACGTGCGGCATTAAAAAGAAGACTCTTGGAGATTGTGATGATATTGGTCAAGCGCACCATTAATGGAATCGCCAGGTGGACTTGCGCTTTTTTGAAAACAACGAATCAGGACGCAGAGATTACAGCACCGATAACTTGCCCCCCACTAGCTCGCCGCCTGTCACCCTGTAGATCAATGCATTCAGCATGCCTCTGAAATGCTGTCATTCCTTGCCTGCGTGTAACTAGGTTTCCACTGGTGATTCCACCATCTTTGAAGCACTTTCTATTGCATTGTGATTAAACACTAACACGCATCATGCTTTCTCTTCCTTCCGCCTGCTTGCATCTAGTGTAAGGCATGGTGTTGCACGCTTGCTGCTCTCTTGGTGCCATGCCGCTGGTAAGCTACTCCCTGCTTCCTAGCTGCTTGCTTGCTGCTTGCCGCCAAGCGTGCCGCCTGTCACTGCCTAGATGCCGGCATGGTGCTTTTCTCTGGCCAGCCACTAATTTCTTGCCTGCCTGTAACTAGGTTTCCACTGGTGATTCCACCATCTTTGAAGCACTTTCTATTGCATTGTGATTAAACACTAACACGCATCATGCTTTCTCTTCCTTCCGCCTGCTTGCATCTAGTGTAAGGCATGGTGTTGCACGCTTGCTGCTCTCTTGGTGCCATGCCGCTAGTAAGCTACTCCCTGCTTCCTAGCTGCTTGCTTGCGGCTTGCCGCCAAGCGTGCCGCCTGTCACTGCCTAGATGCCGGCATGGTGCTTTTCTCTGGCCAGCCACTAATTTCTTGCCTGCCTGTAACTAGGTTTCCACTGGTGATTCCACCATCTTTGAACCACTTTCTATTGCATTGTGATTAAACACTAACACGCATCATGCTTTCTCTTCCTTCCGCCTGCTTGCATCTAGTGTAAGGCATGGTGTTGCACGCTTGCTGCTCTCTTGGTGCCATGCCGCTAGTAAGCTACTCCCTGCTTCCTAGCTGCTTGCTTGCTGCTTGCCGCCAAGCGTGCCGCCTGTCACTGCCTAGATGCCGGCATGGTGCTTTTCTCTGGCCAGCCACTAATTTCTTGCCTGCCTGTAAGTAGGTTTCCACTTGTGATTCCACCATCTTTGAACCACTTTCTATTGCATTGTGATTAAACACTAACAAGCATCATGCTTTCTCTTCCTTCCGCCTGCTTGCATCTAGTGTAAGGCATGGTGTTCCACGCTTGCTGCTCTCTTGGTGCCATGCCGCTAGTAAGCTACTCCGTGCTTCCTAGCTGCTTGCTTGCTGCTTGCCGCCAAGCGTGCCGCCTGTCACTGCCTAGATGCCGGCATGGTGCTTTTCTCTGGCCAGCCACTAATTTCTTGCCTGCCAACAAGTGCCTTGCCATCGGTACTTTCACCATCTTTCTCACTCTTCCTATATATGTGATGGTGCTCAAACACTCACATGCATCTTGCTTGGTCTTTGTTCTTTGATATGTGTTTGTTTCCTTCTTGCACCTAGCATTGATCTTTCTTAATTTACTACTGTTGTCCTGGTGCTAACAGCAACTGTGCTCCTCGGAGTTCCCTAATTGCTTGCTTGCTGTTTGTGCTAGTTCATTGCCTGTAATTCTTTTGATGCGTGAATGCTGTCTACTTTAGGCAGGTGGCTGCAGTGTGTACAAGTATAACAAATACCAAGTGCAGAGAAGCTATTGAAACAGGTGGTGCAGAAGTATATTTTGCAGCTGTGATCGGGTCGTTTGGTTTATAACACGTCTTCAAGTGAGCTGAAAGTCGGTTTTGTCCACTTCTTGTGAATGAAAATGTACAAGGCTTTTATGGAACCTGGAAGTAATTGAAGAACCATTCCTTTGCTGTAATAACCGCTTTCTGATGTCTCTTGACAAGGCCATATAGAGAAAAAGCACAACGAACTCTGCAACGACTTTACCGCTTGGATGGGCCAGAGTGCCCAGAACGCTGGTCGGAAGATGTTGTATACGCAAACAAATTGAACTTCACTTCTGAATGATTTGGACCAAGCATATTTTTCTTTGCTGACAGTGCTGAGAGTTCTGCAATATCCGTCATTCCTCAAAGTATGCTGCTGACAATCCAATTTCACAGGACGACAACCTGACCAAAGGAACCTCCGGAAAGATTTTCCGTTTGAGAATTGATGCAGATTTGACCAGTCATGTCGGCACCTGGGATATCCGAGCCCGACTATCTGCATCTTGGAGCAGCAGTTGGGCCTAAGCTGTGGCTGCCGGGCACATCGTCTTTTGGGCCAAGGGGCCACGACAAGCGGCGTTGCGGTAAGGGCCTTTGTGACGAGGGTCTTCAGCGGCCTCAACTGGCAGTTCTCATCGAGACGTAGACGAGTGAAGGTGAGCTGCAAGACAATTTATTTATTCTTCTCCTGATTAAGGAGAGATCCTCTATGAGAATGAGACGGCACGCTGGGAGACACAGTATAGGGCATACAAAGTGAATGAAAATCACGTGAGAGATTGGTAGCTGTAATATCGGTCATTCCTCAAAGTATGCTGCCGACAACCCAATTTCACATGACGACAACCTGTCCACAGCAACCTCCGGACAAACGTTCCCCTTTGAGAACTGATGCAGATTTGACTGCTCATGTCTGAACCTGGGATTTCCGAGCCTGAATACCGACCTCTTGGAGCTGCAGTAAGGCCTAAGCTGCGGCTGCCGGGAGTGTCGTCTTTTGGAACAAGCGAATGCATCGCCACAAGGAGCGGCGTGCGCCTTCGTGACGAGGGTCTTCAGTGGCCTCAATTGGCTGTTCTCATCGACGTCAACGAGTGAAGGTGAGCTGCAAGACTATAATAATTCTTCTGATTAAGAGGCATCCTTTATGAGAATTAGACGGCACGCTGGAGGAAACGGTATAAGGTGTACACAGTGAATGGAAAGTGAAAGATTGGAAACTATCAAGTGTCTGCTTGTTAGGGGAAGTCTGAAGCTACCAGGGATGCAGACGAAATGCAACAGGCAGTTGGTGCCACTCAAGTGCTTAGGTTATGAAGGGCAGAGGTTGCATATGAACAATACAGCGAAAGGCTGACCTAGTGCCCAGCCTTCAAAACTGAAGGCGAGGAAATTTATTGCAAGTGCTCAAAAGTTGTGCACTTTTTGGGATGTATACAAGTGCTCTGAAAACGCACGATGGAAACCTGGCCATGCATGGCCTCCCGCAGGGGCGTCTGCGCAGGCAGGCGTTTGGTGTGTTGCGACACCACGGACCCGAGCACGTGGGGCATTGACCACATCGCGAATGACTGTGTGGTGCTTAGCCATGTACGGGGAAAACGGGATGGTGAAGGTTGAGCTGATGCTCAGTTTTTGGACACAGGCAGATGCAATGAATCCCTTTGACCTCGCCTTCACATACTGGGACTCTCTGCAGTGACCCATCAAGGGGATGTCGGTTGTTTCTTCCTGTCCTCCTGTTTGCCTTTTGTCATACTGACTTTCAATCTCTCCGGTCTTTTACTCACCTTTGGGTCACTTCTATTCTTTCGGGCAGTGAGAATTGATTTGACTCTAATTGCCAACCAAGCTAAACGTATTTTGGGCTGCAGTGGCTGTGGCACAGTTGGCATTGGAAGGCTTTGAAATCCAGAAATCTCGTGTCTGATTGTTCGGCATAGCGTTGGTAGGTACCCACCTGCCGAAATCGCACAGACCTTTTTTACTCAAGTCCAAATCCTTAGACTTGATGGAGCAGCAGTTTGCTACGCAAGAAGGAGTCTCCCTCCCTGTCACCGTCAAAAGAGCACTGTTCTGTTTCGAGAAGGACTGCTACAACTTTCCTGAGTGACGTGCCTGATGGCTCTCTTTCCAAAAGTGGGTGCACCGATGACTTTGTATTTCTTCGCCTGACCACAGAAACACTTGCATGTGTTCAAGTCAGCCACAGTGCAATGACCGAAACGACCGTCGGAAGTCTACCATCCTGACCTGACCTGAAATTCCTGACCAACACCAGGCGTCCTCGATATGAAGTTACGAAAAAGTCAGTGGTGACTTCCGTGCTGAAATCCCTGTCTAAGTGAAAGTTGAAAAACTCAACTTGTTTCATTTGAATACTCCCTTATATTGGCATACTGGCGTTGCTCCACGAACAATATATGTACAGTTGTAGAAGTAACACACCTCGAGAAATCGACTGATCCAAGTCGACCGGCTGAGTGGCAGCACCGTCCTTCAGAACAACCCAGCCAATTACTCACGTGCGGCATTAAAAAGAAGACTCTTGGAGATCGTGACTTCTTGGTGGAAAGAACCTGACTGTTTCAAGGAACCTGATATTGGTCAAGCGCACCGTTAATGGAACCGCCACGTGGACTTGCGCTTTTTTGAAAACAACGAATCAGGACGCAGAGATTACAGGACCGATAACTTGCCCCCCACTAGCTCGCCGCCTGTCAGCCTGTAGATCAATGCATTCAGCATGCCTCTGAAATGCTGTCATTCCTTGCCTGCCTGTAACTAGGTTTCCACTGGTGATTCCAGCATCTTTGAACCACTTTCTATTGCATTGTGATTAAACACTAACACGCATCTTGCTTTCTCTTCCTTCCGCCTGCTTGCATCTAGTGTAAGGCATGGTGTTGCACGCTTGCTGCTCTCTTGGTGCCATGCCGCTAGTAAGCTACTCCCTGCTTCCTAGCTGCTTGCTTGCTGCTTGCCGCCAAGCGTGCCGCCTGTCACTGCCTAGGTACCGGCATGGTGCTTTTCTCTGGCCAGCCACTAATTTCTTGCCTGCCTGTAACTAGGTTTCCACTGGTGATTCCACCATCTTTGAAGCACTTTCTATTGCATTGTGATTAAACACTAACACGCATCATGCTTTCTCTTCCTTCCGCCTGCTTGCATCTAGTGTAAGGCATGGTGTTGCACGCTTGCTGCTCTCTTGGTGCCATGCCGCTAGTAAGCTACTCCCTGCTTCCTAGCTGCTTGCTTGCGGCTTGCCGCCAAGCGTGCCGCCTGTCACTGCCTAGATGCCGGCATGGTGCTTTTCTCTGGCCAGCCACTAATTTCTTGCCTGCCTGTAACTAGGTTTCCACTGGTGATTCCACCATCTTTGAACCACTTTCTATTGCATTGTGATTAAACACTAACACGCATCATGCTTTCTCTTCCTTCCGCCTGCTTGCATCTAGTGTAAGGCATGGTGTTCCACGCTTGCTGCTCTCTTGGTGCCATGCCGCTAGTAAGCTATTCCGTGCTTCCTAGCTGCTTGCTTGCTGCTTGCCGCCAAGCGTGCCGCCTGTCACTGCCTAGATGCCGGCATGGTGCTTTTCTCTGGCCAGCCACTAATTTCTTGCCTGCCAACAAGTGCCTTGCCATCGGTACTTTCACCATCTTTCTCCCTCTTCCTATATATGTGATGGTGCTCAAACACTCACATGCATCTTGCTTTGTCTTTGTTCTTTGATATGTGTTTGTTTCCTTCTTGCACCTAGCATTGATCTTTCTTAATTTACTACTGTTGTCCTGGTGCTAACAGCAACTGTGCTCCTCGGAGTTCCCTAATTGCTTGCTTGCTGTTTGTGCTAGTTCATTGCCTGTAATTCTTTTGATGCGTGAATGCTGTCTACTTTAGGCAGGTGGCTGCAGTGTGTACAAGTATAACAAATACCAAGTGCAGTGAAGCTATGAAACAGGTGGTGCAGAAGTATATTTTGCAGCTGTGATCGGGTCATTTGGTTTATAACACGTCTTCAAGTGAGCTGAAAGTCGGTTTTGTCCTGCTTCTTGTGAATGAGAATAGTACAAGGCTTTTGTGGAACCTGGAAGTAATTGAAGAACCATTCCTTTGCCGTAATAACCGCTTTCTGATGTCTCTTGACAAGGCCATATAGAGCAAAAGCACAACGAACTCTGCAACAACTTTACCGCTTGGATGGGCCAGAGTGCCCAGAACGCTGGTCGGAAGATGTTGTATACGCAAACAAATTGAACTTCACTTCTGAATGATTTGGACCAAGCATATTTTTCTTTGCTGACAGTGCTGAGAGTTCTGCAATATCCGTCATTCCTCAAAGTATGCTGCTGACAATCCAATTTCACAGGACAACAACCTGACCAAGGGAACCTCCGGAAAGATTTTCCGTATGAGAATTGATGCAGATTTGACCACTCATGTCGGAACCTGGGATATCCGAGCCCGACTATCCGCCCCTTAGAGCACTCTTGGAGCAGCAGTTGGGCCTAAGCTGAGGCTGCCGGGCACATCGTCTTTTGGGCCAAGGGGCCACGAAAAGCGGCGTTGCGGTAAGGGCCTTTGTGACGAGGGTCTTCAGCGGCCTCAACTGGCAGTTCTCATCGAGACGTAGACGAGTGAAGGTGAGCTGCAAGACAATTTATTTATTCTTCTCCTGATTAAGGAGAGATCCTTTATGAGAATGAGACGGCACGCTGGAGGAAACGGTATAAGGTGTACACAGTGAATGGAAAGTGAAAGATTGGAAACTATCAAGTGTCTGCTTGTTAGGTGAAGTCTGAAGCTACCAGGGATGCAGACGAAATGCAACAGGCAGTTGGTGCCACTCAAGTGCTTAGGTTGTGAAGGGCAGAGGTTGTATATGAACAATACAGCGAAAGGCTGACCTAGTGCCCAGCCTTCAAAACTGAAGGCGAGGAAATTTATTGCAAGTGCTCAAAAGTTGTGCACTTTTTGGGATGTACACAAGTGCTCTGAAAACAACGATGGAAACCTGGCCATGCATGGCCTCCCGCAGGGGCGTCTGCGCAGGCAGGCGTTTGGTGTGTTGCGACACCACGGACCCGAGCACGTGGGGGATTGACCACATCGCGAATGACTGTGTGGTGCTTAGCCGTGTACGGGGAAAAAGGGATGGTGAAGGTTGAGCTGATGCTCAGTTTTGAATCCCTTTGACCTCGCCTTCACATACTGGGACTCTCTGCAGTGACCCATCAAGGGGATGACGGTTGTTTCTTCCTGTCCTCCTGTTTGCCTTTTGTCTTACTGACTTTCAATCTCTCCGGTCTTTTACTCACCTTTGGGTCACTTCCATTCTTTCGGGCAGTGAGAATTAATTTGACTCTAATTGCCAACCAAGCTAAACGTATTTTGGGCTGCAGTGGCTGTGGCACAGTTGGCATTGGAAGGCTTTGAAATCCAGAAATCTCGTGTCTGATTGTTCGGCATAGTGTTGGTAGGTACCCAGCTGCCGAAATCACACAGACCTTTTTTACTTAAGTCCAAATCCTTAGACTTGATGGAGCAGCAGTTTGATACGCAAGAAGGAGTCTCCCTCCCTGTCACCGTCAAAAGCGCACTGTTCTGTTTCGAGAAGGACTGCTACAACTTTCCTGAGTGACGTGCCTGATGGCTCTCTTTCCAAAAGTGGGTGCACCGATGACTTTGTGTTTCTTCGCCTGACCACAGAAACACTTGCATGTGTTCAAGTCAGCCACAGTGCAATGACCGAAACGACCGTCGGAAGTCTACCATCCTGACCTGACCTGAAATTCCTGACCAACACCATGCGTCCTCGATATGAAGTTACGAAAAAGTCAGTGGTGACTTCCGTGCTGAAATCCCTGTCTAAGTGAAAGTTGAAAAACTCAACTTGTTTCATTTGAATACTCCCTTATATTGGCATACTGGCATTGCTCCACGAACAATATATGTACAGTTGTAGAAGTAACACACCTCGAGAAATTGACTGATCCAAGTCGACCGGCTGAGTGGCAGCACCGTCCTTCAGAACAACCCAGCCAATTACTCACGTGCGGCATTAAAAAGAAGACTCTTGGAGATTGTGATGATATTGGTCAAGCGCACCATTAATGGAATCGCCAGGTGGACTTGCGCTTTTTTGAAAACAACGAATCAGGACGCAGAGATTACAGCACCGATAACTTGCCCCCCACTAGCTCGCCGCCTGTCACCCTGTAGATCAATGCATTCAGCATGCCTCTGAAATGCTGTCATTCCTTGCCTGCGTGTAACTAGGTTTCCACTGGTGATTCCACCATCTTTGAAGCACTTTCTATTGCATTGTGATTAAACACTAACACGCATCATGCTTTCTCTTCCTTCCGCCTGCTTGCATCTAGTGTAAGGCATGGTGTTGCACGCTTGCTGCTCTCTTGGTGCCATGCCGCTGGTAAGCTACTCCCTGCTTCCTAGCTGCTTGCTTGCTGCTTGCCGCCAAGCGTGCCGCCTGTCACTGCCTAGATGCCGGCATGGTGCTTTTCTCTGGCCAGCCACTAATTTCTTGCCTGCCTGTAACTAGGTTTCCACTGGTGATTCCACCATCTTTGAACCACTTTCTATTGCATTGTGATTAAACACTAACACGCATCATGCTTTCTCTTCCTTCCGCCTGCTTGCATCTAGTGTAAGGCATGGTGTTGCACGCTTGCTGCTCTCTTGGTGCCATGCCGCTAGTAAGCTACTCCCTGCTTCCTAGCTGCTTGCTTGCGGCTTGCCGCCAAGCGTGCCGCCTGTCACTGCCTAGATGCCGGCATGGTGCTTTTCTCTGGCCAGCCACTAATTTCTTGCCTGCCTGTAACTAGGTTTCCACTGGTGATTCCACCATCTTTGAACCACTTTCTATTGCATTGTGATTAAACACTAACACGCATCATGCTTTCTCTTCCTTCCGCCTGCTTGCATCTAGTGTAAGGCATGGTGTTGCACGCTTGCTGCTCTCTTGGTGCCATGCCGCTAGTAAGCTACTCCCTGCTTCCTAGCTGCTTGCTTGCTGCTTGCCGCCAAGCGTGCCGCCTGTCACTGCCTAGATGCCGGCATGGTGCTTTTCTCTGGCCAGCCACTAATTTCTTGCCTGCCTGTAAGTAGGTTTCCACTTGTGATTCCACCATCTTTGAACCACTTTCTATTGCATTGTGATTAAACACTAACAAGCATCATGCTTTCTCTTCCTTCCGCCTGCTTGCATCTAGTGTAAGGCATGGTGTTCCACGCTTGCTGCTCTCTTGGTGCCATGCCGCTAGTAAGCTACTCCGTGCTTCCTAGCTGCTTGCTTGCTGCTTGCCGCCAAGCGTGCCGCCTGTCACTGCCTAGATGCCGGCATGGTGCTTTTCTCTGGCCAGCCACTAATTTCTTGCCTGCCAACAAGTGCCTTGCCATCGGTACTTTCACCATCTTTCTCACTCTTCCTATATATGTGATGGTGCTCAAACACTCACATGCATCTTGCTTGGTCTTTGTTCTTTGATATGTGTTTGTTTCCTTCTTGCACCTAGCATTGATCTTTCTTAATTTACTACTGTTGTCCTGGTGCTAACAGCAACTGTGCTCCTCGGAGTTCCCTAATTGCTTGCTTGCTGTTTGTGCTAGTTCATTGCCTGTAATTCTTTTGATGCGTGAATGCTGTCTACTTTAGGCAGGTGGCTGCAGTGTGTACAAGTATAACAAATACCAAGTGCAGAGAAGCTATTGAAACAGGTGGTGCAGAAGTATATTTTGCAGCTGTGATCGGGTCGTTTGGTTTATAACACGTCTTCAAGTGAGCTGAAAGTCGGTTTTGTCCACTTCTTGTGAATGAAAATGTACAAGGCTTTTATGGAACCTGGAAGTAATTGAAGAACCATTCCTTTGCTGTAATAACCGCTTTCTGATGTCTCTTGACAAGGCCATATAGAGAAAAAGCACAACGAACTCTGCAACGACTTTACCGCTTGGATGGGCCAGAGTGCCCAGAACGCTGGTCGGAAGATGTTGTATACGCAAACAAATTGAACTTCACTTCTGAATGATTTGGACCAAGCATATTTTTCTTTGCTGACAGTGCTGAGAGTTCTGCAATATCCGTCATTCCTCAAAGTATGCTGCTGACAATCCAATTTCACAGGACGACAACCTGACCAAAGGAACCTCCGGAAAGATTTTCCGTTTGAGAATTGATGCAGATTTGACCAGTCATGTCGGCACCTGGGATATCCGAGCCCGACTATCTGCATCTTGGAGCAGCAGTTGGGCCTAAGCTGTGGCTGCCGGGCACATCGTCTTTTGGGCCAAGGGGCCACGACAAGCGGCGTTGCGGTAAGGGCCTTTGTGACGAGGGTCTTCAGCGGCCTCAACTGGCAGTTCTCATCGAGACGTAGACGAGTGAAGGTGAGCTGCAAGACAATTTATTTATTCTTCTCCTGATTAAGGAGAGATCCTCTATGAGAATGAGACGGCACGCTGGGAGACACAGTATAGGGCATACAAAGTGAATGAAAATCACGTGAGAGATTGGTAGCTGTAATATCGGTCATTCCTCAAAGTATGCTGCCGACAACCCAATTTCACATGACGACAACCTGTCCACAGCAACCTCCGGACAAACGTTCCCCTTTGAGAACTGATGCAGATTTGACTGCTCATGTCTGAACCTGGGATTTCCGAGCCTGAATACCGACCTCTTGGAGCTGCAGTAAGGCCTAAGCTGCGGCTGCCGGGAGTGTCGTCTTTTGGAACAAGCGAATGCATCGCCACAAGGAGCGGCGTGCGCCTTCGTGACGAGGGTCTTCAGTGGCCTCAATTGGCTGTTCTCATCGACGTCAACGAGTGAAGGTGAGCTGCAAGACTATAATAATTCTTCTGATTAAGAGGCATCCTTTATGAGAATTAGACGGCACGCTGGAGGAAACGGTATAAGGTGTACACAGTGAATGGAAAGTGAAAGATTGGAAACTATCAAGTGTCTGCTTGTTAGGGGAAGTCTGAAGCTACCAGGGATGCAGACGAAATGCAACAGGCAGTTGGTGCCACTCAAGTGCTTAGGTTATGAAGGGCAGAGGTTGCATATGAACAATACAGCGAAAGGCTGACCTAGTGCCCAGCCTTCAAAACTGAAGGCGAGGAAATTTATTGCAAGTGCTCAAAAGTTGTGCACTTTTTGGGATGTATACAAGTGCTCTGAAAACGCACGATGGAAACCTGGCCATGCATGGCCTCCCGCAGGGGCGTCTGCGCAGGCAGGCGTTTGGTGTGTTGCGACACCACGGACCCGAGCACGTGGGGCATTGACCACATCGCGAATGACTGTGTGGTGCTTAGCCATGTACGGGGAAAACGGGATGGTGAAGGTTGAGCTGATGCTCAGTTTTTGGACACAGGCAGATGCAATGAATCCCTTTGACCTCGCCTTCACATACTGGGACTCTCTGCAGTGACCCATCAAGGGGATGTCGGTTGTTTCTTCCTGTCCTCCTGTTTGCCTTTTGTCATACTGACTTTCAATCTCTCCGGTCTTTTACTCACCTTTGGGTCACTTCTATTCTTTCGGGCAGTGAGAATTGATTTGACTCTAATTGCCAACCAAGCTAAACGTATTTTGGGCTGCAGTGGCTGTGGCACAGTTGGCATTGGAAGGCTTTGAAATCCAGAAATCTCGTGTCTGATTGTTCGGCATAGCGTTGGTAGGTACCCACCTGCCGAAATCGCACAGACCTTTTTTACTCAAGTCCAAATCCTTAGACTTGATGGAGCAGCAGTTTGCTACGCAAGAAGGAGTCTCCCTCCCTGTCACCGTCAAAAGAGCACTGTTCTGTTTCGAGAAGGACTGCTACAACTTTCCTGAGTGACGTGCCTGATGGCTCTCTTTCCAAAAGTGGGTGCACCGATGACTTTGTATTTCTTCGCCTGACCACAGAAACACTTGCATGTGTTCAAGTCAGCCACAGTGCAATGACCGAAACGACCGTCGGAAGTCTACCATCCTGACCTGACCTGAAATTCCTGACCAACACCAGGCGTCCTCGATATGAAGTTACGAAAAAGTCAGTGGTGACTTCCGTGCTGAAATCCCTGTCTAAGTGAAAGTTGAAAAACTCAACTTGTTTCATTTGAATACTCCCTTATATTGGCATACTGGCGTTGCTCCACGAACAATATATGTACAGTTGTAGAAGTAACACACCTCGAGAAATCGACTGATCCAAGTCGACCGGCTGAGTGGCAGCACCGTCCTTCAGAACAACCCAGCCAATTACTCACGTGCGGCATTAAAAAGAAGACTCTTGGAGATCGTGACTTCTTGGTGGAAAGAACCTGACTGTTTCAAGGAACCTGATATTGGTCAAGCGCACCGTTAATGGAACCGCCACGTGGACTTGCGCTTTTTTGAAAACAACGAATCAGGACGCAGAGATTACAGGACCGATAACTTGCCCCCCACTAGCTCGCCGCCTGTCAGCCTGTAGATCAATGCATTCAGCATGCCTCTGAAATGCTGTCATTCCTTGCCTGCCTGTAACTAGGTTTCCACTGGTGATTCCAGCATCTTTGAACCACTTTCTATTGCATTGTGATTAAACACTAACACGCATCTTGCTTTCTCTTCCTTCCGCCTGCTTGCATCTAGTGTAAGGCATGGTGTTGCACGCTTGCTGCTCTCTTGGTGCCATGCCGCTAGTAAGCTACTCCCTGCTTCCTAGCTGCTTGCTTGCTGCTTGCCGCCAAGCGTGCCGCCTGTCACTGCCTAGGTACCGGCATGGTGCTTTTCTCTGGCCAGCCACTAATTTCTTGCCTGCCTGTAACTAGGTTTCCACTGGTGATTCCACCATCTTTGAAGCACTTTCTATTGCATTGTGATTAAACACTAACACGCATCATGCTTTCTCTTCCTTCCGCCTGCTTGCATCTAGTGTAAGGCATGGTGTTGCACGCTTGCTGCTCTCTTGGTGCCATGCCGCTAGTAAGCTACTCCCTGCTTCCTAGCTGCTTGCTTGCGGCTTGCCGCCAAGCGTGCCGCCTGTCACTGCCTAGATGCCGGCATGGTGCTTTTCTCTGGCCAGCCACTAATTTCTTGCCTGCCTGTAACTAGGTTTCCACTGGTGATTCCACCATCTTTGAACCACTTTCTATTGCATTGTGATTAAACACTAACACGCATCATGCTTTCTCTTCCTTCCGCCTGCTTGCATCTAGTGTAAGGCATGGTGTTCCACGCTTGCTGCTCTCTTGGTGCCATGCCGCTAGTAAGCTATTCCGTGCTTCCTAGCTGCTTGCTTGCTGCTTGCCGCCAAGCGTGCCGCCTGTCACTGCCTAGATGCCGGCATGGTGCTTTTCTCTGGCCAGCCACTAATTTCTTGCCTGCCAACAAGTGCCTTGCCATCGGTACTTTCACCATCTTTCTCCCTCTTCCTATATATGTGATGGTGCTCAAACACTCACATGCATCTTGCTTTGTCTTTGTTCTTTGATATGTGTTTGTTTCCTTCTTGCACCTAGCATTGATCTTTCTTAATTTACTACTGTTGTCCTGGTGCTAACAGCAACTGTGCTCCTCGGAGTTCCCTAATTGCTTGCTTGCTGTTTGTGCTAGTTCATTGCCTGTAATTCTTTTGATGCGTGAATGCTGTCTACTTTAGGCAGGTGGCTGCAGTGTGTACAAGTATAACAAATACCAAGTGCAGTGAAGCTATGAAACAGGTGGTGCAGAAGTATATTTTGCAGCTGTGATCGGGTCATTTGGTTTATAACACGTCTTCAAGTGAGCTGAAAGTCGGTTTTGTCCTGCTTCTTGTGAATGAGAATAGTACAAGGCTTTTGTGGAACCTGGAAGTAATTGAAGAACCATTCCTTTGCCGTAATAACCGCTTTCTGATGTCTCTTGACAAGGCCATATAGAGCAAAAGCACAACGAACTCTGCAACAACTTTACCGCTTGGATGGGCCAGAGTGCCCAGAACGCTGGTCGGAAGATGTTGTATACGCAAACAAATTGAACTTCACTTCTGAATGATTTGGACCAAGCATATTTTTCTTTGCTGACAGTGCTGAGAGTTCTGCAATATCCGTCATTCCTCAAAGTATGCTGCTGACAATCCAATTTCACAGGACAACAACCTGACCAAGGGAACCTCCGGAAAGATTTTCCGTATGAGAATTGATGCAGATTTGACCACTCATGTCGGAACCTGGGATATCCGAGCCCGACTATCCGCCCCTTAGAGCACTCTTGGAGCAGCAGTTGGGCCTAAGCTGAGGCTGCCGGGCACATCGTCTTTTGGGCCAAGGGGCCACGAAAAGCGGCGTTGCGGTAAGGGCCTTTGTGACGAGGGTCTTCAGCGGCCTCAACTGGCAGTTCTCATCGAGACGTAGACGAGTGAAGGTGAGCTGCAAGACAATTTATTTATTCTTCTCCTGATTAAGGAGAGATCCTTTATGAGAATGAGACGGCACGCTGGAGGAAACGGTATAAGGTGTACACAGTGAATGGAAAGTGAAAGATTGGAAACTATCAAGTGTCTGCTTGTTAGGTGAAGTCTGAAGCTACCAGGGATGCAGACGAAATGCAACAGGCAGTTGGTGCCACTCAAGTGCTTAGGTTGTGAAGGGCAGAGGTTGTATATGAACAATACAGCGAAAGGCTGACCTAGTGCCCAGCCTTCAAAACTGAAGGCGAGGAAATTTATTGCAAGTGCTCAAAAGTTGTGCACTTTTTGGGATGTACACAAGTGCTCTGAAAACAACGATGGAAACCTGGCCATGCATGGCCTCCCGCAGGGGCGTCTGCGCAGGCAGGCGTTTGGTGTGTTGCGACACCACGGACCCGAGCACGTGGGGGATTGACCACATCGCGAATGACTGTGTGGTGCTTAGCCGTGTACGGGGAAAAAGGGATGGTGAAGGTTGAGCTGATGCTCAGTTTTGAATCCCTTTGACCTCGCCTTCACATACTGGGACTCTCTGCAGTGACCCATCAAGGGGATGACGGTTGTTTCTTCCTGTCCTCCTGTTTGCCTTTTGTCTTACTGACTTTCAATCTCTCCGGTCTTTTACTCACCTTTGGGTCACTTCCATTCTTTCGGGCAGTGAGAATTAATTTGACTCTAATTGCCAACCAAGCTAAACGTATTTTGGGCTGCAGTGGCTGTGGCACAGTTGGCATTGGAAGGCTTTGAAATCCAGAAATCTCGTGTCTGATTGTTCGGCATAGTGTTGGTAGGTACCCAGCTGCCGAAATCACACAGACCTTTTTTACTTAAGTCCAAATCCTTAGACTTGATGGAGCAGCAGTTTGATACGCAAGAAGGAGTCTCCCTCCCTGTCACCGTCAAAAGCGCACTGTTCTGTTTCGAGAAGGACTGCTACAACTTTCCTGAGTGACGTGCCTGATGGCTCTCTTTCCAAAAGTGGGTGCACCGATGACTTTGTGTTTCTTCGCCTGACCACAGAAACACTTGCATGTGTTCAAGTCAGCCACAGTGCAATGACCGAAACGACCGTCGGAAGTCTACCATCCTGACCTGACCTGAAATTCCTGACCAACACCATGCGTCCTCGATATGAAGTTACGAAAAAGTCAGTGGTGACTTCCGTGCTGAAATCCCTGTCTAAGTGAAAGTTGAAAAACTCAACTTGTTTCATTTGAATACTCCCTTATATTGGCATACTGGCATTGCTCCACGAACAATATATGTACAGTTGTAGAAGTAACACACCTCGAGAAATTGACTGATCCAAGTCGACCGGCTGAGTGGCAGCACCGTCCTTCAGAACAACCCAGCCAATTACTCACGTGCGGCATTAAAAAGAAGACTCTTGGAGATTGTGATGATATTGGTCAAGCGCACCATTAATGGAATCGCCAGGTGGACTTGCGCTTTTTTGAAAACAACGAATCAGGACGCAGAGATTACAGCACCGATAACTTGCCCCCCACTAGCTCGCCGCCTGTCACCCTGTAGATCAATGCATTCAGCATGCCTCTGAAATGCTGTCATTCCTTGCCTGCGTGTAACTAGGTTTCCACTGGTGATTCCACCATCTTTGAAGCACTTTCTATTGCATTGTGATTAAACACTAACACGCATCATGCTTTCTCTTCCTTCCGCCTGCTTGCATCTAGTGTAAGGCATGGTGTTGCACGCTTGCTGCTCTCTTGGTGCCATGCCGCTGGTAAGCTACTCCCTGCTTCCTAGCTGCTTGCTTGCTGCTTGCCGCCAAGCGTGCCGCCTGTCACTGCCTAGATGCCGGCATGGTGCTTTTCTCTGGCCAGCCACTAATTTCTTGCCTGCCTGTAACTAGGTTTCCACTGGTGATTCCACCATCTTTGAAGCACTTTCTATTGCATTGTGATTAAACACTAACACGCATCATGCTTTCTCTTCCTTCCGCCTGCTTGCATCTAGTGTAAGGCATGGTGTTGCACGCTTGCTGCTCTCTTGGTGCCATGCCGCTAGTAAGCTACTCCCTGCTTCCTAGCTGCTTGCTTGCGGCTTGCCGCCAAGCGTGCCGCCTGTCACTGCCTAGATGCCGGCATGGTGCTTTTCTCTGGCCAGCCACTAATTTCTTGCCTGCCTGTAACTAGGTTTCCACTGGTGATTCCACCATCTTTGAACCACTTTCTATTGCATTGTGATTAAACACTAACACGCATCATGCTTTCTCTTCCTTCCGCCTGCTTGCATCTAGTGTAAGGCATGGTGTTGCACGCTTGCTGCTCTCTTGGTGCCATGCCGCTAGTAAGCTACTCCCTGCTTCCTAGCTGCTTGCTTGCTGCTTGCCGCCAAGCGTGCCGCCTGTCACTGCCTAGATGCCGGCATGGTGCTTTTCTCTGGCCAGCCACTAATTTCTTGCCTGCCTGTAAGTAGGTTTCCACTTGTGATTCCACCATCTTTGAACCACTTTCTATTGCATTGTGATTAAACACTAACAAGCATCATGCTTTCTCTTCCTTCCGCCTGCTTGCATCTAGTGTAAGGCATGGTGTTCCACGCTTGCTGCTCTCTTGGTGCCATGCCGCTAGTAAGCTACTCCGTGCTTCCTAGCTGCTTGCTTGCTGCTTGCCGCCAAGCGTGCCGCCTGTCACTGCCTAGATGCCGGCATGGTGCTTTTCTCTGGCCAGCCACTAATTTCTTGCCTGCCAACAAGTGCCTTGCCATCGGTACTTTCACCATCTTTCTCACTCTTCCTATATATGTGATGGTGCTCAAACACTCACATGCATCTTGCTTGGTCTTTGTTCTTTGATATGTGTTTGTTTCCTTCTTGCACCTAGCATTGATCTTTCTTAATTTACTACTGTTGTCCTGGTGCTAACAGCAACTGTGCTCCTCGGAGTTCCCTAATTGCTTGCTTGCTGTTTGTGCTAGTTCATTGCCTGTAATTCTTTTGATGCGTGAATGCTGTCTACTTTAGGCAGGTGGCTGCAGTGTGTACAAGTATAACAAATACCAAGTGCAGAGAAGCTATTGAAACAGGTGGTGCAGAAGTATATTTTGCAGCTGTGATCGGGTCGTTTGGTTTATAACACGTCTTCAAGTGAGCTGAAAGTCGGTTTTGTCCACTTCTTGTGAATGAAAATGTACAAGGCTTTTATGGAACCTGGAAGTAATTGAAGAACCATTCCTTTGCTGTAATAACCGCTTTCTGATGTCTCTTGACAAGGCCATATAGAGAAAAAGCACAACGAACTCTGCAACGACTTTACCGCTTGGATGGGCCAGAGTGCCCAGAACGCTGGTCGGAAGATGTTGTATACGCAAACAAATTGAACTTCACTTCTGAATGATTTGGACCAAGCATATTTTTCTTTGCTGACAGTGCTGAGAGTTCTGCAATATCCGTCATTCCTCAAAGTATGCTGCTGACAATCCAATTTCACAGGACGACAACCTGACCAAAGGAACCTCCGGAAAGATTTTCCGTTTGAGAATTGATGCAGATTTGACCAGTCATGTCGGCACCTGGGATATCCGAGCCCGACTATCTGCATCTTGGAGCAGCAGTTGGGCCTAAGCTGTGGCTGCCGGGCACATCGTCTTTTGGGCCAAGGGGCCACGACAAGCGGCGTTGCGGTAAGGGCCTTTGTGACGAGGGTCTTCAGCGGCCTCAACTGGCAGTTCTCATCGAGACGTAGACGAGTGAAGGTGAGCTGCAAGACAATTTATTTATTCTTCTCCTGATTAAGGAGAGATCCTCTATGAGAATGAGACGGCACGCTGGGAGACACAGTATAGGGCATACAAAGTGAATGAAAATCACGTGAGAGATTGGTAGCTGTAATATCGGTCATTCCTCAAAGTATGCTGCCGACAACCCAATTTCACATGACGACAACCTGTCCACAGCAACCTCCGGACAAACGTTCCCCTTTGAGAACTGATGCAGATTTGACTGCTCATGTCTGAACCTGGGATTTCCGAGCCTGAATACCGACCTCTTGGAGCTGCAGTAAGGCCTAAGCTGCGGCTGCCGGGAGTGTCGTCTTTTGGAACAAGCGAATGCATCGCCACAAGGAGCGGCGTGCGCCTTCGTGACGAGGGTCTTCAGTGGCCTCAATTGGCTGTTCTCATCGACGTCAACGAGTGAAGGTGAGCTGCAAGACTATAATAATTCTTCTGATTAAGAGGCATCCTTTATGAGAATTAGACGGCACGCTGGAGGAAACGGTATAAGGTGTACACAGTGAATGGAAAGTGAAAGATTGGAAACTATCAAGTGTCTGCTTGTTAGGGGAAGTCTGAAGCTACCAGGGATGCAGACGAAATGCAACAGGCAGTTGGTGCCACTCAAGTGCTTAGGTTATGAAGGGCAGAGGTTGCATATGAACAATACAGCGAAAGGCTGACCTAGTGCCCAGCCTTCAAAACTGAAGGCGAGGAAATTTATTGCAAGTGCTCAAAAGTTGTGCACTTTTTGGGATGTATACAAGTGCTCTGAAAACGCACGATGGAAACCTGGCCATGCATGGCCTCCCGCAGGGGCGTCTGCGCAGGCAGGCGTTTGGTGTGTTGCGACACCACGGACCCGAGCACGTGGGGCATTGACCACATCGCGAATGACTGTGTGGTGCTTAGCCATGTACGGGGAAAACGGGATGGTGAAGGTTGAGCTGATGCTCAGTTTTTGGACACAGGCAGATGCAATGAATCCCTTTGACCTCGCCTTCACATACTGGGACTCTCTGCAGTGACCCATCAAGGGGATGTCGGTTGTTTCTTCCTGTCCTCCTGTTTGCCTTTTGTCATACTGACTTTCAATCTCTCCGGTCTTTTACTCACCTTTGGGTCACTTCTATTCTTTCGGGCAGTGAGAATTGATTTGACTCTAATTGCCAACCAAGCTAAACGTATTTTGGGCTGCAGTGGCTGTGGCACAGTTGGCATTGGAAGGCTTTGAAATCCAGAAATCTCGTGTCTGATTGTTCGGCATAGCGTTGGTAGGTACCCACCTGCCGAAATCGCACAGACCTTTTTTACTCAAGTCCAAATCCTTAGACTTGATGGAGCAGCAGTTTGCTACGCAAGAAGGAGTCTCCCTCCCTGTCACCGTCAAAAGAGCACTGTTCTGTTTCGAGAAGGACTGCTACAACTTTCCTGAGTGACGTGCCTGATGGCTCTCTTTCCAAAAGTGGGTGCACCGATGACTTTGTATTTCTTCGCCTGACCACAGAAACACTTGCATGTGTTCAAGTCAGCCACAGTGCAATGACCGAAACGACCGTCGGAAGTCTACCATCCTGACCTGACCTGAAATTCCTGACCAACACCAGGCGTCCTCGATATGAAGTTACGAAAAAGTCAGTGGTGACTTCCGTGCTGAAATCCCTGTCTAAGTGAAAGTTGAAAAACTCAACTTGTTTCATTTGAATACTCCCTTATATTGGCATACTGGCGTTGCTCCACGAACAATATATGTACAGTTGTAGAAGTAACACACCTCGAGAAATCGACTGATCCAAGTCGACCGGCTGAGTGGCAGCACCGTCCTTCAGAACAACCCAGCCAATTACTCACGTGCGGCATTAAAAAGAAGACTCTTGGAGATCGTGACTTCTTGGTGGAAAGAACCTGACTGTTTCAAGGAACCTGATATTGGTCAAGCGCACCGTTAATGGAACCGCCACGTGGACTTGCGCTTTTTTGAAAACAACGAATCAGGACGCAGAGATTACAGGACCGATAACTTGCCCCCCACTAGCTCGCCGCCTGTCAGCCTGTAGATCAATGCATTCAGCATGCCTCTGAAATGCTGTCATTCCTTGCCTGCCTGTAACTAGGTTTCCACTGGTGATTCCAGCATCTTTGAACCACTTTCTATTGCATTGTGATTAAACACTAACACGCATCTTGCTTTCTCTTCCTTCCGCCTGCTTGCATCTAGTGTAAGGCATGGTGTTGCACGCTTGCTGCTCTCTTGGTGCCATGCCGCTAGTAAGCTACTCCCTGCTTCCTAGCTGCTTGCTTGCTGCTTGCCGCCAAGCGTGCCGCCTGTCACTGCCTAGGTACCGGCATGGTGCTTTTCTCTGGCCAGCCACTAATTTCTTGCCTGCCTGTAACTAGGTTTCCACTGGTGATTCCACCATCTTTGAAGCACTTTCTATTGCATTGTGATTAAACACTAACACGCATCATGCTTTCTCTTCCTTCCGCCTGCTTGCATCTAGTGTAAGGCATGGTGTTGCACGCTTGCTGCTCTCTTGGTGCCATGCCGCTAGTAAGCTACTCCCTGCTTCCTAGCTGCTTGCTTGCGGCTTGCCGCCAAGCGTGCCGCCTGTCACTGCCTAGATGCCGGCATGGTGCTTTTCTCTGGCCAGCCACTAATTTCTTGCCTGCCTGTAACTAGGTTTCCACTGGTGATTCCACCATCTTTGAACCACTTTCTATTGCATTGTGATTAAACACTAACACGCATCATGCTTTCTCTTCCTTCCGCCTGCTTGCATCTAGTGTAAGGCATGGTGTTGCACGCTTGCTGCTCTCTTGGTGCCATGCCGCTAGTAAGCTACTCCCTGCTTCCTAGCTGCTTGCTTGCTGCTTGCCGCCAAGCGTGCCGCCTGTCACTGCCTAGATGCCGGCATGGTGCTTTTCTCTGGCCAGCCACTAATTTCTTGCCTGCCTGTAAGTAGGTTTCCACTGGTGATTCCACCATCTTTGAACCACTTTCTATTGCATTGTGATTAAACACTAACAAGCATCATGCTTTCTCTTCCTTCCGCCTGCTTGCATCTAGTGTAAGGCATGGTGTTCCACGCTTGCTGCTCTCTTGGTGCCATGCCGCTAGTAAGCTACTCCGTGCTTCCTAGCTGCTTGCTTGCTGCTTGCCGCCAAGCGTGCCGCCTGTCACTGCCTAGATGCCGGCATGGTGCTTTTCTCTGGCCAGCCACTAATTTCTTGCCTGCCAACAAGTGCCTTGCCATCGGTACTTTCACCATCTTTCTCCCTCTTCCTATATATGTGATGGTGCTCAAACACTCACATGCATCTTGCTTTGTCTTTGTTCTTTGATATGTGTTTGTTTCCTTCTTGCACCTAGCATTGATCTTTCTTAATTTACTACTGTTGTCCTGGTGCTAACAGCAACTGTGCTCCTCGGAGTTCCCTAATTGCTTGCTTGCTGTTTGTGCTAGTTCATTGCCTGTAATTCTTTTGATGCGTGAATGCTTTCTACTTTAGGCAGGTGGCTGCAGTGTGTACAAGTATAACAAATACCAAGTGCAGTGAAGCTATGAAACAGGTGGTGCAGAAGTATATTTTGAAGCTGTGATCGGGTCATTTGGTTTATAACACGTCTTCAAGTGAGCTGAAAGTCTGTTTTGTCCTGCTTCTTGTGAATGAGAATAGTACAAGGCTTTTGTGGAACCTGGAAGTAATTGAAGAACCATTCCTTTGCCGTAATAACCGCTTTCTGATGTCTCTTGACAAGGCCATATAGAGAAAAAGCACAACGAACTCTGCAACAACTTTACCGCTTGGATGGGCCAGAGTGCCCAGAACGCTGGTCGGAAGATGTTGTATACGCAAACAAATTGAACTTCACTTCTGAATGATTTGGACCAAGCATATTTTTCTTTGCTGACAGTGCTGAGAGTTCTGCAATATCCGTCATTCCTCAAAGTATGTTGCTGACAATCCAATTTCACAGGACGACAACCTGAAAGGAACCTCCGGACAGATTTTCCCTTTGAGAATTGATGCAGATTTGACCAGTCATGTCGGCACCTGGGATATCCGAGCCCGACTATCTGCATCTTGGAGCAGCAGTTGGGCCTAAGCTGTGGCTGCCGGGGACATAGTCTTTTGGGCCAAGGGGCCACGACAAGCGGCGTTGCGGTAAGGGCCTTTGTGACGAGGGTCTTCAGCGGCCTCAACTGGCAGTTCTCATCGAGACGTAGACGAGTGAAGGTGAGCTGCAAGACAATTTATTTATTCTTCTCCTGATTAAGGAGAGATCCTTTATGAGAATGAGACGGCACGCTGGGAGACACAGTATAGGGCATACAAAGTGAATGAAAATCACGTGAGAGATTGGTAGCTGTAATATCGGTCATTCCTCAAAGTATGCTGCCGACAACCCAATTTCACATGACGACAACCTGTCCACAGCAACCTCCGGACAAATGTTCCCCTTTGAGAACTGATGCAGATTTGACTGCTCATGCATGAACCTGGGATTTCCGAGCCTGAATACCGACCTCTTGGAGCTGCAGTAAGGCCTAAGCTGCGGCTGCCGGGAGTGTCGTCTTTTGGAACAAGCGAATGCATCGCCACAAGGAGCGGCGTGCGGTGAGGGCCTTCGTGACGAGGGTCTTCAGTGGCCTCAATTGGCTGTTCTCATCGACGTCAACGAGTGAAGGTGAGCTGCAAGACTATAATAATTCTTCTGATTAAGAGGCATCCTTTATGAGAATTAGACGGCACGCTGGAGGAAACGGTATAAGGTGTACACAGTGAATGGAAAGTGAAAGATTGGAAACTATCAAGTGTCTGCTTGTTAGGGGAAGTCTGAAGCTACCAGGGATGCAGACGAAATGCAACAGGCAGTTGGTGCCACTCAAGTGCTTAGGTTATGAAGGGCAGAGGTTGCATATGAACAATACAGCGAAAGGCTGACCTAGTGCCCAGCCTTCAAAACTGAAGGCGAGGAAATTTATTGCAAGTGCTCAAAAGTTGTGCACTTTTTGGGATGTATACAAGTGCTCTGAAAACGCACGATGGAAACCTGGCCATGCATGGCCTCCCGCAGGGGCGTCTGCGCAGGCAGGCGTTTGGTGTGTTGCGACACCACGGACCCGAGCACGTGGGGCATTGACCACATCGCGAATGACTGTGTGGTGCTTAGCCATGTACGGGGAAAACGGGATGGTGAAGGTTGAGCTGATGCTCAGTTTTTGGACACAGGCAGATGCAATGAATCCCTTTGACCTCGCCTTCACATACTGGGACTCTCTGCAGTGACCCATCAAGGGGATGTCGGTTGTTTCTTCCTGTCCTCCTGTTTGCCTTTTGTCATACTGACTTTCAATCTCTCCGGTCTTTTACTCACCTTTGGGTCACTTCTATTCTTTCGGGCAGTGAGAATTAATTTGACTCTAATTGCCAACCAAGCTAAACGTATTTTGGGCTGCAGTGGCTGTGGCACAGTTGGCATTGGAAGGCTTTGAAATCCAGAAATCTCGTGTCTGATTGTTCGGTATAGCGTTGGTAGGTACCCACCTGCCGAAATCGCACAGACCTTTTTTACTCAAGTCCAAATCCTTAGACTTGATGGAGCAGCAGTTTGCTACGCAAGAAGGAGTCTCCCTCCCTGTCACCGTCAAAAGCGCACTGTTCTGTTTCGAGAAGGACTGCTACAACTTTCCTGAGTGACGTGCCTGATGGCTCTCTTTCCAAAAGTGGGTGCACCGATGACTTTGTATTTCTTCGCCTGACCACAGAAACACTTGCATGTGTTCAAGTCAGCCACAGTGCAATGACCGAAACGACCGTCGGAAGTCTACCATCCTGACCTGACCTGAAATTCCTGACCAACACCAGGCGTCCTCGATATGAAGTTACGAAAAAGTCAGTGGTGACTTCCGTGCTGAAATCCCTGTCTAAGTGAAAGTTGAAAAACTCAACTTGTTTCATTTGAATACTCCCTTATATTGGCATACTGGCGTTGCTCCACGAACAATATATGTACAGTTGTAGAAGTAACACACCTCGAGAAATCGACTGATCCAAGTCGACCGGCTGAGTGGCAGCACCGTCCTTCAGAACAACCCAGCCAATTACTCACGTGCGGCATTAAAAAGAAGACTCTTGGAGATCGTGACTTCTTGGTGGAAAGAACCTGACTGTTTCAAGGAACCTGATATTGGTCAAGCGCACCGTTAATGGAACCGCCACGTGGACTTGCGCTTTTTTGAAAACAACGAATCAGGACGCAGAGATTACAGGACCGATAACTTGCCCCCCACTAGCTCGCCGCCTGTCAGCCTGTTGATCAATGCATTCAGCATGCCTCTGAAATGCTGTCATTCCTTGCCTGCCTGTAACTAGGTTTCCACTGGTGATTCCACCATCTTTGAACCACTTTCTATTGCATTGTGATTAAACACTAACACGCATCATGCTTTCTCTTCCTTCCGCCTGCTTGCATCTAGTGTAAGGCATGGTGTTGCACGCTTGCTGCTCTCTTGGTGCCATGCCGCTAGTAAGCTACTCCCTGCTTCCTAGCTGCTTGCTGGCTGCTTGCCGCCAAGCGTGCCGCCTGTCACTGCCTAGGTACCGGCATGGTGCTTTTCTCTGGCCAGCCACTAATTTCTTGCCTGCCTATAAGTGCCTTGCCATCGGTACTTTCACCATCTTTCTCCCTCTTCCTATATATGTGATGGTGCTCAAACACTCACATGCATCTTGCTTTGTCTTTGTTCTTTGATATGTGTTTGTTTCCTTGTTGCACCTAGCATTGATCTTTCTTAATTTACTACTGTTGTCCTGGTGCTAACAGCAACTGTGCTCCTCGGAGTTCCCTAATTGCTTGCTTGCTGTTTGTGCTAGTTCATTGCCTGTAATTCTTTTGATGCGTGAATGCTGTCTACTTTAGGCAGGTGGCTGCAGTGTGTACAAGTATAACAAATACCAAGTGCAGTGAAGCTATGAAACAGGTGGTGCAGAAGTATATTTTGCAGCTGTGATCGGGTCATTTGGTTTATAACACGTCTTCAAGTGAGCTGAAAGTCGGTTTTGTCCTGCTTCTTGTGAATGAGAGTAGTACAAGGCTTTTGTGGAACCTGGAAGTAATTCAAGAACCATTCCTTTGCCGTAATAACCGCTTTCTGATGTCTCTTGAGAAGGCCATATAGAGAAAAAGCACAACGAACTCTGCAACAACTTTACCGCTTGGATGGGCCAGAGTGCCCAGAACGCTGGTCGGAAGATGTTGTATACGCAAACAAATTGAACTTCACTTCTGAATGATTTGGACCAAGCATATTTTTCTTTGCTGACAGTGCTGAGAGTTCTGCAATATCCGTCATTCCTCAAAGTATGCTGCTGACAATCCAATTTCACAGGACGACAACCTGACCAAAGGAACCTCCGGAAAGATTTTCCGTTTGAGAATTGATGCAGATTTGACCACTCATGTCGGAACCTGGGATATCCGAGCCCGACTATCCGCCTCTTGGAGCAGCAGTTGGGCCTAAGCTGTGGCTGCCGGGCACATCGTCTTTTGGGCCAAGGGGCCACGAAAAGCGGCGTTGCGGTGAGGGCCTTTGTGACGAGGGTCTTCAGCGGCCTCAACTGGCAGTTCTCATCGAGACGTAGACGAGTGAAGGTGAGCTGCAAGACAATTTATTTATTCTTCTCCTGATTAAGGAGAGATCCTCTATGAGAATGAGACGGCACGCTGGGAGACACAGTATAGGGCATACAAAGTGAATGAAAATCACGTGAGAGATTGGTAGCTGTAATATCGGTCATTCCTCAAAGTATGCTGCCGACAACCCATCTTCGCATGACGACAACCTGTCCACAGCAACCTCCTGACAAACGTTCCCCTTTGAGAACTGATGCAGATTTGACTGCTCATGTCTGAACCTGGGATTTCCGAGCCTGACTACCGACCTCTTGGAGCTGCAGTAAGGCCTAAGCTGCGGCTGCCGGGAGTGTCGTCTTTTGGAGCAAGCGAATACATCGCCACAAGGAGCAGCGTGCGCCTTCGTGACGAGGGTCTTCAGTGGCCTCAATTGGCTGTTCTCATCGACCTCAACGAGTGAAGGTGAGCTGCAAGACTATAATAATTCTTCTGATTAAGAGGCATCCTTTATGAGAATTAGACGGCACGCTGGAGGAAACGGTATAAGGTGTACACAGTGAATGGAAAGTGAAAGATTGGAAACTATCAAGTGTCTGCTTGTTAGGGGAAGTCTGAAGCTACCAGGGATGCAGACGAAATGCAACAGGCAGTTGGTGCCACTCAAGTGCTTAGGTTATGAAGGGCAGAGGTTGCATATGAACAATACAGCGAAAGGCTGACCTAGTGCCCAGCCTTCAAAACTGAAGGCGAGGAAATTTATTGCAAGTGCTCAAAAGTTGTGCACTTTTTGGGATGTATACAAGTGCTTTGAAAACACACGATGGAAACCTGGCCATGGATGGCCTCCCGCAGGGGCGTCTGCGCAGGCGGGCGTTTGGTGTGTTGCGACACCACGGACCCGAGCACGTGGGGGATTGACCACATCGCGAATGACTGTGTGGTGCTTAGCCGTGTACGGGGAAAAAGGGATGGTGAAGGTTGAGCTGATGCTCAGTTTTTGGACACAGGCAGATGCAATGAATCCCTTTGACCTCGCCTTCACATACTGGGACTCTCTGCAGTGACCCATCAAGGGGATGTCGGTTGTTTGTTCCTGTCCTCCTGTTTGCCTTTTGTCTTACTGACTTTCAATCTCTCCGGTCTTTTACTCACCTTTGGGTCACTTCCATTCTTTTGGGCAGTGAGAATTAATTTGACTCTAATTGCCAACCAAGCTAAACGTATTTTGGGCTGCAGTGGCTGTGGCACAGTTGGCATTGGAAGGCTTTGAAATCCAGAAATCTCGTGTCTGATTGTTCGGCATAGTGTTGGTAGGTACCCACCTGCCGAAATCGCACAGACCTTTTTTACTTAAGTCCAAATCCTTAGACTTGATGGAGCAGCAGTTTGATACGCAAGAAGGAGTCTCCGTCCCTGTCACCGTCAAAAGAGCACTGTTCTGTTTCAAGAAGGACTGCTACAACTTTCCTGAGTGACGTGCCTGATGGCTCTCTTTCCAGAAGTGGGTGCACCGATGACTTTGTGTTTCTTCGCCTGACCACAGAAACACTTGCATGTGTTCAAGTCAGCCACAGTGCAATGACCGAAACGACCGTCGGAAGTCTACCATCCTGACCTGACCTGAAATTCCTGACCAACACCATGCGTCCTCGATATGAAGTTACGAAAAAGTCAGTGGTGACTTCCGTGCTGAAATCCCTGTCTAAGTGAAAGTTGAAAAACTCAACTTGTTTCATTTGAATACTCCCTTATATTGGCATACTGGCATTGCTCCACGAACAATATATGTACAGTTGTAGAAGTAACACACCTCGAGAAATCGACTGATCCAAGTCGACCGGCTGAGTCGCAGCACCGTCCTTAAGAACAACCCAGCCAATTACTCACGTGCGGCATTAAAAAGAAGACTCTTGGAGATCGTGACTTCTTGGTGGAAAGAACCTGACTGTTTCAAGGAACCTGATATTGGTCAAGCGCACCGTTAATGGAACCGCCACGTGGACTTGCGCTTTTTTGAAAACAACGAATCAGGACGCAGAGATTACAGGACCGATAACTTGCCCCCCACTAGCTCGCCGCCTGTCAGCCTGTAGATCAATGCATTCAGCATGCCTCTGAAATGCTGTCATTCCTTGCCTGCCTGTAACTAGGTTTCCACTGGTGATTCCAGCATCTTTGAACCACTTTCTATTGCATTGTGATTAAACACTAACACGCATCTTGCTTTCTCTTCCTTCCGCCTGCTTGCATCTAGTGTAAGGCATGGTGTTGCACGCTTGCTGCTCTCTTGGTGCCATGCCGCTAGTAAGCTACTCCCTGCTTCCTAGCTGCTTGCTTGCTGCTTGCCGCCAAGCGTGCCGCCTGTCACTGCCTAGGTACCGGCATGGTGCTTTTCTCTGGCCAGCCACTAATTTCTTGCCTGCCTGTAACTAGGTTTCCACTGGTGATTCCACCATCTTTGAAGCACTTTCTATTGCATTGTGATTAAACACTAACACGCATCATGCTTTCTCTTCCTTCCGCCTGCTTGCATCTAGTGTAAGGCATGGTGTTGCACGCTTGCTGCTCTCTTGGTGCCATGCCGCTAGTAAGCTACTCCCTGCTTCCTAGCTGCTTGCTTGCGGCTTGCCGCCAAGCGTGCCGCCTGTCACTGCCTAGATGCCGGCATGGTGCTTTTCTCTGGCCAGCCACTAATTTCTTGCCTGCCTGTAACTAGGTTTCCACTGGTGATTCCACCATCTTTGAACCACTTTCTATTGCATTGTGATTAAACACTAACACGCATCATGCTTTCTCTTCCTTCCGCCTGCTTGCATCTAGTGTAAGGCATGGTGTTGCACGCTTGCTGCTCTCTTGGTGCCATGCCGCTAGTAAGCTACTCCCTGCTTCCTAGCTGCTTGCTTGCTGCTTGCCGCCAAGCGTGCCGCCTGTCACTGCCTAGATGCCGGCATGGTGCTTTTCTCTGGCCAGCCACTAATTTCTTGCCTGCCTGTAAGTAGGTTTCCACTGGTGATTCCACCATCTTTGAACCACTTTCTATTGCATTGTGATTAAACACTAACAAGCATCATGCTTTCTCTTCCTTCCGCCTGCTTGCATCTAGTGTAAGGCATGGTGTTCCACGCTTGCTGCTCTCTTGGTGCCATGCCGCTAGTAAGCTACTCCGTGCTTCCTAGCTGCTTGCTTGCTGCTTGCCGCCAAGCGTGCCGCCTGTCACTGCCTAGATGCCGGCATGGTGCTTTTCTCTGGCCAGCCACTAATTTCTTGCCTGCCAACAAGTGCCTTGCCATCGGTACTTTCACCATCTTTCTCCCTCTTCCTATATATGTGATGGTGCTCAAACACTCACATGCATCTTGCTTTGTCTTTGTTCTTTGATATGTGTTTGTTTCCTTCTTGCACCTAGCATTGATCTTTCTTAATTTACTACTGTTGTCCTGGTGCTAACAGCAACTGTGCTCCTCGGAGTTCCCTAATTGCTTGCTTGCTGTTTGTGCTAGTTCATTGCCTGTAATTCTTTTGATGCGTGAATGCTTTCTACTTTAGGCAGGTGGCTGCAGTGTGTACAAGTATAACAAATACCAAGTGCAGTGAAGCTATGAAACAGGTGGTGCAGAAGTATATTTTGAAGCTGTGATCGGGTCATTTGGTTTATAACACGTCTTCAAGTGAGCTGAAAGTCTGTTTTGTCCTGCTTCTTGTGAATGAGAATAGTACAAGGCTTTTGTGGAACCTGGAAGTAATTGAAGAACCATTCCTTTGCCGTAATAACCGCTTTCTGATGTCTCTTGACAAGGCCATATAGAGAAAAAGCACAACGAACTCTGCAACAACTTTACCGCTTGGATGGGCCAGAGTGCCCAGAACGCTGGTCGGAAGATGTTGTATACGCAAACAAATTGAACTTCACTTCTGAATGATTTGGACCAAGCATATTTTTCTTTGCTGACAGTGCTGAGAGTTCTGCAATATCCGTCATTCCTCAAAGTATGCTGCTGACAATCCAATTTCACAGGACGACAACCTGACCAAAGGAACCTCCGGAAAGATGTTCCGTTTGAGAATTGATGCAGATTTGACCAGTCATGTCGGCACCTGGGATATCCGAGCCCGACTATCTGCATCTTGGAGCAGCAGTTGGGCCTAAGCTGTGGCTGCCGGGGACATAGTCTTTTGGGCCAAGGGGCCACGACAAGCGGCGTTGCGGTAAGGGCCTTTGTGACGAGGGTCTTCAGCGGCCTCAACTGGCAGTTCTCATCGAGACGTAGACGAGTGAAGGTGAGCTGCAAGACAATTTATTTATTCTTCTCCTGATTAAGGAGAGATCCTTTATGAGAATGAGACGGCACGCTGGGAGACACAGTATAGGGCATACAAAGTGAATGAAAATCACGTGAGAGATTGGTAGCTGTAATATCGGTCATTCGTCAAAGTATGCTGCCGACAACCCAATTTCACATGACGACAACCTGTCCACAGCAACCTCCGGACAAACGTTCCCCTTTGAGAACTGATGCAGATTTGACTGCTCATGCATGAACCTGGGATTTCCGAGCCTGACTACCGACCTCTTGGAGCTGCAGCAAGGCCTAAGCTGCGGCTGCCGGGAGTGTCGTCTTTTGGAACAAGCGAATGCATCGCCACAAGGAGCGGCGTGCGGTGAGGGCCTTCGTGACGAGGGTCTTCAGTGGCCTCAATTGGCTGTTCTCATCGACGTCAACGAGTGAAGGTGAGCTGCAAGACTATAATAATTCTTCTGATTAAGAGGCATCCTTTATGAGAATTAGACGGCACGCTGGAGGAAACGGTATAAGGTGTACACAGTGAATGGAAAGTGAAAGATTGGAAACTATCAAGTGTCTGCTTGTTAGGGGAAGTCTGAAGCTACCAGGGATGCAGACGAAATGCAACAGGCAGTTGGTGCCACTCAAGTGCTTAGGTTATGAAGGGCAGAGGTTGCATATGAACAATACAGCGAAAGGCTGACCTAGTGCCCAGCCTTCAAAACTGAAGGCGAGGAAATTTATTGCAAGTGCTCAAAAGTTGTGCACTTTTTGGGATGTATACAAGTGCTCTGAAAACGCACGATGGAAAC
Source organism: Dermacentor variabilis (assembly GCF_050947875.1). Taxonomy (NCBI): domain Eukaryota; kingdom Metazoa; phylum Arthropoda; class Arachnida; order Ixodida; family Ixodidae; genus Dermacentor; species Dermacentor variabilis. The sequence continues at coordinate 14,251,286 of NC_134578.1, read as the reverse complement.
CTGGCCATGCATGGCCTCCCGCAGGGGCGTCTGCGCAGGCAGGCGTTTGGTGTGTTGCGACACCACGGACCCGAGCACGTGGGGCATTGACCACATCGCGAATGACTGTGTGGTGCTTAGCCATGTACGGGGAAAACGGCATGGTGAAGGTTGAGCTGATGCTCAGTTTTTGGACACAGGCAGATGCAATGAATCCCTTTGACCTCGCCTTCACATACTGGGACTCTCTGCAGTGACCCATCAAGGGGATGTCGGTTGTTTCTTCCTGTCCTCCTGTTTGCCTTTTGTCATACTGACTTTCAATCTCTCCGGTCTTTTACTCACCTTTGGGTCACTTCTATTCTTTCGGGCAGTGAGAATTAATTTGACTCTAATTGCCAACCAAGCTAAACGTATTTTGGGCTGCAGTGGCTGTGGCACAGTTGGCATTGGAAGGCTTTGAAATCCAGAAATCTCGTGTCTGATTGTTCGGTATAGCGTTGGTAGGTACCCACCTGCCGAAATCGCACAGACCTTTTTTACTCAAGTCCAAATCCTTAGACTTGATGGAGCAGCAGTTTGCTACGCAAGAAGGAGTCTCCCTCCCTGTCACCGTCAAAAGCGCACTGTTCTGTTTCGAGAAGGACTGCTACAACTTTCCTGAGTGACGTGCCTGATGGCTCTCTTTCCAAAAGTGGGTGCACCGATGACTTTGTATTTCTTCGCCTGACCACAGAAACACTTGCATGTGTTCAAGTCAGCCACAGTGCAATGACCGAAACGACCGTCGGAAGTCTACCATCCTGACCTGACCTGAAATTCCTGACCAACACCAGGCGTCCTCGATATGAAGTTACGAAAAAGTCAGTGGTGACTTCCGTGCTGAAATCCCTGTCTAAGTGAAAGTTGAAAAACTCAACTTGTTTCATTTGAATACTCCCTTATATTGGCATACTGGCGTTGCTCCACGAACAATATATGTACAGTTGTAGAAGTAACACACCTCGAGAAATCGACTGATCCAAGTCGACCGGCTGAGTGGCAGCACCGTCCTTCAGAACAACCCAGCCAATTACTCACGTGCGGCATTAAAAAGAAGACTCTTGGAGATCGTGACTTCTTGGTGGAAAGAACCTGACTGTTTCAAGGAACCTGATATTGGTCAAGCGCACCGTTAATGGAACCGCCACGTGGACTTGCGCTTTTTTGAAAACAACGAATCAGGACGCAGAGATTACAGGACCGATAACTTGCCCCCCACTAGCTCGCCGCCTGTCAGCCTGTTGATCAATGCATTCAGCATGCCTCTGAAATGCTGTCATTCCTTGCCTGCCTGTAACTAGGTTTCCACTGGTGATTCCACCATCTTTGAACCACTTTCTATTGCATTGTGATTAAACACTAACACGCATCATGCTTTCTCTTCCTTCCGCCTGCTTGCATCTAGTGTAAGGCATGGTGTTGCACGCTTGCTGCTCTCTTGGTGCCATGCCGCTAGTAAGCTACTCCCTGCTTCCTAGCTGCTTGCTTGCTGCTTGCCGCCAAGCGTGCCGCCTGTCACTGCCTAGGTACCGGCATGGTGCTTTTCTCTGGCCAGCCACTAATTTCTTGCCTGCCTATAAGTGCCTTGCCATCGGTACTTTCACCATCTTTCTCCCTCTTCCTATATATGTGATGGTGCTCAAACACTCACATGCATCTTGCTTTGTCTTTGTTCTTTGATATGTGTTTGTTTCCTTGTTGCACCTAGCATTGATCTTTCTTAATTTACTACTGTTGTCCTGGTGCTAACAGCAACTGTGCTCCTCGGAGTTCCCTAATTGCTTGCTTGCTGTTTGTGCTAGTTCATTGCCTGTAATTCTTTTGATGCGTGAATGCTGTCTACTTTAGGCAGGTGGCTGCAGTGTGTACAAGTATAACAAATACCAAGTGCAGTGAAGCTATGAAACAGGTGGTGCAGAAGTATATTTTGCAGCTGTGATCGGGTCATTTGGTTTATAACACGTCTTCAAGTGAGCTGAAAGTCGGTTTTGTCCTGCTTCTTGTGAATGAGAATAGTACAAGGCTTTTGTGGAACCTGGAAGTAATTCAAGAACCATTCCTTTGCCGTAATAACCGCTTTCTGATGTCTCTTGAGAAGGCCATATAGAGAAAAAGCACAACGAACTCTGCAACAACTTTACCGCTTGGATGGGCCAGAGTGCCCAGAACGCTGGTCGGAAGATGTTGTATACGCAAACAAATTGAACTTCACTTCTGAATGATTTGGACCAAGCATATTTTTCTTTGCTGACAGTGCTGAGAGTTCTGCAATATCCGTCATTCCTCAAAGTATGCTGCTGACAATCCAATTTCACAGGACGACAACCTGACCAAAGGAACCTCCGGAAAGATTTTCCGTTTGAGAATTGATGCAGATTTGACCACTCATGTCGGAACCTGGGATATCCGAGCCCGACTATCCGCCTCTTGGAGCAGCAGTTGGGCCTAAGCTGTGGCTGCCGGGCACATCGTCTTTTGGGCCAAGGGGCCACGAAAAGCGGCGTTGCGGTGAGGGCCTTTGTGACGAGGGTCTTCAGCGGCCTCAACTGGCAGTTCTCATCGAGACGTAGACGAGTGAAGGTGAGCTGCAAGACAATTTATTTATTCTTCTCCTGATTAAGGAGAGATCCTCTATGAGAATGAGACGGCACGCTGGGAGACACAGTATAGGGCATACAAAGTGAATGAAAATCACGTGAGAGATTGGTAGCTGTAATATCGGTCATTCCTCAAAGTATGCTGCCGACAACCCAATTTCGCATGACGACAACCTGTCCACAGCAACCTCCTGACAAACGTTCCCCTTTGAGAACTGATGCAGATTTGACTGCTCATGTCTGAACCTGGGATTTCCGAGCCTGACTACCGACCTCTTGGAGCTGCAGTAAGGCCTAAGCTGCGGCTGCCGGGAGTGTCGTCTTTTGGAGCAAGCGAATACATCGCCACAAGGAGCAGCGTGCGCCTTCGTGACGAGGGTCTTCAGTGGCCTCAATTGGCTGTTCTCATCGACCTCAACGAGTGAAGGTGAGCTGCAAGACTATAATAATTCTTCTGATTAAGAGGCATCCTTTATGAGAATTAGACGGCACGCTGGAGGAAACGGTATAAGGTGTACACAGTGAATGGAAAGTGAAAGATTGGAAACTATCAAGTGTCTGCTTGTTAGGGGAAGTCTGAAGCTACCAGGGATGCAGACGAAATGCAACAGGCAGTTGGTGCCACTCAAGTGCTTAGGTTATGAAGGGCAGAGGTTGCATATGAACAATACAGCGAAAGGCTGACCTAGTGCCCAGCCTTCAAAACTGAAGGCGAGGAAATTTATTGCAAGTGCTCAAAAGTTGTGCACTTTTTGGGATGTATACAAGTGCTTTGAAAACACACGATGGAAACCTGGCCATGGATGGCCTCCCGCAGGGGCGTCTGCGCAGGCGGGCGTTTGGTGTGTTGCGACACCACGGACCCGAGCACGTGGGGGATTGACCACATCGCGAATGACTGTGTGGTGCTTAGCCGTGTACGGGGAAAAAGGGATGGTGAAGGTTGAGCTGATGCTCAGTTTTTGGACACAGGCAGATGCAATGAATCCCTTTGACCTCGCCTTCACATACTGGGACTCTCTGCAGTGACCCATCAAGGGGATGTCGGTTGTTTGTTCCTGTCCTCCTGTTTGCCTTTTGTCTTACTGACTTTCAATCTCTCCGGTCTTTTACTCACCTTTGGGTCACTTCCATTCTTTTGGGCAGTGAGAATTAATTTGACTCTAATTGCCAACCAAGCTAAACGTATTTTGGGCTGCAGTGGCTGTGGCACAGTTGGCATTGGAAGGCTTTGAAATCCAGAAATCTCGTGTCTGATTGTTCGGCATAGTGTTGGTAGGTACCCACCTGCCGAAATCGCACAGACCTTTTTTACTTAAGTCCAAATCCTTAGACTTGATGGAGCAGCAGTTTGATACGCAAGAAGGAGTCTCCGTCCCTGTCACCGTCAAAAGAGCACTGTTCTGTTTCAAGAAGGACTGCTACAACTTTCCTGAGTGACGTGCCTGATGGCTCTCTTTCCAGAAGTGGGTGCACCGATGACTTTGTGTTTCTTCGCCTGACCACAGAAACACTTGCATGTGTTCAAGTCAGCCACAGTGCAATGACCGAAACGACCGTCGGAAGTCTACCATCCTGACCTGACCTGAAATTCCTGACCAACACCATGCGTCCTCGATATGAAGTTACGAAAAAGTCAGTGGTGACTTCCGTGCTGAAATCCCTGTCTAAGTGAAAGTTGAAAAACTCAACTTGTTTCATTTGAATACTCCCTTATATTGGCATACTGGCATTGCTCCACGAACAATATATGTACAGTTGTAGAAGTAACACACCTCGAGAAATCGACTGATCCAAGTCGACCGGCTGAGTCGCAGCACCGTCCTTAAGAACAACCCAGCCAATTACTCACGTGCGGCATTAAAAAGAAGACTCTTGGAGATCGTGACTTCTTGGTGGAAAGAACCTGACTGTTTCAAGGAACCTGATATTGGTCAAGCGCACCTTTAATGGAATCGCCACGTGGACTTGCGCTTTTTTGAAAACAACGAATCAGGACGCAGAGATTACAGGACCGATAACTTGCCCCCCACTAGCTCGCCGCCTGTCAGCCTGTAGATCAATGCATTCAGCATGCCTCTGAAATGCTGTCATTCCTTGCATGCCTGTAACTAGGTTTCCACTGGTGATTCCACCATCTTTGAAGCACTTTCTATTGCATTGTGATTAAACACTAACACGCATCATGCTTTCTCTTCCTTCCGCCTGCTTGCATCTAGTGTAAGGCATGGTGTTGCACGCTTGCTGCTCTCTTGGTGCCATGCCGCTAGTAAGCTACTCCCTGCTTCCTAGCTGCTTGCTTGCTGCTTGCCGCCAAGCGTGCCGCCTGTCACTGCCTAGATGCCGGCATGGTGCTTTTCTCTGGCCAGCCACTAATTTCTTGCCTGCCTATAAGTGCCTTGCCATCGGTACTTTCACCATCTTTCTCCCTCTTCCTATATATGTGATGGTGCTCAAACACTCACATGCATCTTGCTTTGTCTTTGTTCTTTGATATGTGTTTGTTTCCTTGTTGCACCTAGCATTGATCTTTCTTAATTGACTACTGTTGTCCTGGTGCTAACAGCAACTGTGCTCCTCGGAGTTCCCTAATTGCTTGCTTGCTGTTTGTGCTAGTTCATTGCCTGTAATTCTTTTGATGCGTGAATGCTGTCTACTTTAGGCAGGTGGCTGCAGTGTGTACAAGTATAACAAATACCAAGTGCAGTGAAGCTATGAAACAGGTGGTGCAGAAGTATATTTTGCAGCTGTGATCGGGTCATTTGGTTTATAACGCGTCTTCAAGTGAGCTGAAAGTCGGTTTTGTCCTGCTTCTTGTGAATGGAAATAGTACAAGGCTTTTGTGGAACCTGGAAGTAATTGAGGAACCATTCTTTTGCCGTAATAACCGCTTTCTGATGTCTCTTGACAAGGCCATATAGAGAAAAAGCACAACGAACTTTGCAACAACTTTACCGCCTGGATGGGCCAGAGTGCCCAGAACGCTGGTCGGAAGATGTTGTATACGCAAACAAATTGAACTTCACTTCTGAATGATTTGGACCAAGCATATTTTTCTTTGCTGACAGTGCTGAGAGTTCTGCAATATCTGTCCTTCCTCAAAGTATGTTGCTGACAATCCAATTTCACAGGACGACAACCTGAAAGGAACCTCCGGACAGATTTTCCCTTTGAGAATTGATGCAGATTTGACCACTCATGTCGGAACCTGGGATATCCGAGCCCGACTATCCGCCTCTTGGAGCAGCAGTTAGGCCTAAGCTGTGGCTGCCGGGCACATCGTCTTTTGGGCCAAGCGGCCACGAAAAGCGGCGTTGCGGTTAGGGCCTTTGTGACGAGGGTCTTCAGTGGCCTCAACTGGCAGTTCTCATCGAGACGTAGACGAGTGAAGGTGAGCTGCAAGACAATTTATTTATTCTTCTCCTGATTAAGGAGAGATCCTTTATGAGAATGAGACGGCTCGCTGGGAGACACAGTATAGGACATACAAAGTGAATGAAAATCACGTGAGAGATTGGTAGCTGTAATATCGGTCATTCCTCAAAGTATGCTGCCGACAACCCAATTTCACATGACGACAACCTGTCCACAGCAACCTCCGGACAAACGTCCCCCTTTGAGAACTGATGCAGATTTGACTGCTCATGTCTGAACCTGGGATTTCCGAGCCTGACTACGGACCTCTTGGAGCTGCAGTAAGGCCTAAGCTGCGGCTGCCGGGAGTGTCGTCTTTTGGAACAAGCGAATACATCGCCACAAGGAGCGGCGTGCGCCTTCGTGACGAGGATCTTCAGTGGCCTCAATTGGCTGTTCTCATCGACGTCAACGAGTGAAGGCGAGCTGCAAGACTATAATAATTCTTCTGATTAAGAGGCATCCTTTATGAGAATTAGACGGCACGGTGGAGGAAACGGTAAAAGGTGTACACAGTGAATGCAAAGTTAAAGATTGGTAGCTATCAAGTGTCTGCTTGTTAGGGGAAGTCTGAAGCTACCAGGGACGCAGACGAAATGCAACAGGCAGTTGGTGTCACTCAAGTGCTTAGGTTGTGAAGGGCAGAGGTTGCATATTAACAATACAGCGGAAGGCTGACCTAGTGCCCAGCCTTCAAAACTGAAGGCGAGGAAATTTATTGCAAGTGCTCCAAAGTTGTTCCCTTTTTGGGTTCTATACGACTGTTCTAAAAACAACGATAGCAACCGACCCAACATGGCCTCTCCCGCAGGGGCGTCTGTGTAAGTAGGCGTTTGGTGTGTTGCGACACCACGGACCCGAGCACGTGGGGAATTGACCACATCGCGAATGACTGTGTGGTGCTTAGCCGTGTACGGGGAAAAAGGGATGGTCAAGGTTGAGTTGATGCTCAGTTTTTGGACACAGGCAGATGCAAAGAATCCATTTGACATCGCCTTCACATACAGGGACTCTCTGTAGTGACCCATCATGGGGATGTCGGTTGTTTCTTCCTTTCCTCCTGTTTGCCTTTTGTCTTACTGGCTTTTATTCTCTCCGGTGTTTTACTCACCTTTGGGTCAGTTCCATTCTTTCAAGCAGTGAGAATTAATTTGACTCTAATTGCCAACCAAGCTAAAGTTATTTTAAGCTGCAGTGGCTGTGGCACAGTTAGCATTGGGACGCTTTGAAATAGAGAAATCTCGTGTCACATTGTTCGGCATAGATTTGGTAGGTACCCACCTGCTGAAACAGCACACTCCTTTATTTTTTTTTTGAATCCGACGCCTTAGAGTTGATGGAGCTGCAGTTTGATATGAGGACGTAACAAAATGAACAAGGAATGCTGGAAATTGCCTGGGAGACGTGCGTCATGGCTCTGTTTCGAAAAGTGGGAAAGAGGTGGCGCTTGTCGTCGTGCGTAAGGCACCCAATGTTTTTAGGCACCGGGGGAGGGGCGGCAGTGTTTTGATGTGGGTGCAACTGCATACGGGACGGCTGTGTGCGGCCGTACCTTGAGATCGATCTGCATTGCGGGTAGTTGAGGGGTGCCGATGCATTGTAGCTCTGTTTGCCGTGTGTTCATGACAGAGTTTGTGTTGCAGCAATAGACAGCACATGGTTACTTCTTGCTGCTGCTGCTGCCGTGTTTCCTGATGGCAGCATTTTGACAGCGCCTGTGGTCATTGAATGTGATGTGTTCAGATTTTGCTGTGCGCACTGATGCCATGTTTGTTAATTTAATTAGTATGCCTTTGTTTACAAGTTCATACGGCCGATAAAACTACTATCCCTATTTCATGTAGCTGTCTAGAATTTGCAATCGCAATCATTGCTCCACTTTTAAGGCGCAAATACGACTTTATGTGATGCTCATTGCTTATCTGAAGTGAACAGAAATGACTTTAACTACATGTTTGTCTATGTATGAAGCTGCATAAGACACTATGATGTGATAACGTGGGGGCAAATAACGAGTTCTAATGCATTTTTATGTATGGGTTCAACTCCGCACACACGCACTCCAATCTACCTGGTTGCGCATGAACAACTGCATTCATGCTACAAGGCAAACACAAGGGTGCCTTCAGCAATGCTTTGTATGTGTACATGGCTTCCGTTACACGGTAAACACAGCTTCGGGCTTTGCAGGTGGCTGTATATGCAATCATCCTTGCAAGAATCGCATGACCGCTGCTTTCGCGGTACTCACGAGCAGCCACCGAAAAAAAGTGTCACGACACAGAACCCGGACATGGGAGGCCATGCAAGGTGGCAAACTTGTGAGTCGTGAGTCTGTAGTTGCATAATTCTTTTGCGCATGGTAATACCTCAAAGCGCGTGGTACACCCTTCGACGGTGTCATGCATTTACGGCTGTTGGCAAACTAATACGGCGCTCGTCGTTAAAGTCACGCCTGCACGACATGCACTCCCGGCAGATTTTACTTCATCGACAAACGTCGGCGAACAGGTTCGCTTGCATTTCATAATTTCATGCTACAAGAAATGCACTTGTGTTTGTGCTCATTTCTGTGACCGCAGCAGCATGCTACTTGATGTTGTCCCACCTTCCCCTCTTCACTGCATCTCCACATACTGCAGTGTGCGCAACTGCAGTAGGGAATGCTTCTAACGATGTCTTCACAAAACTATGCATCTTTCTTGGATTCGCCATGCCATGTTAACCATGAAATAACGCCTAACATTACAAAGGTTGCGCACATAATGAATGCCCTGTGTTGTAACCCAGCCTTTGCGTTTGCTATCGCGCTACCTTTCAGGCGGCCGTTATCGCTAGCGAACGTTTAACAACACTTCGATCTTCAGGCTTACATTTTATCTTTACACAAAACGCACCGTCCTGGAATTTGTGTGTGTTTCACACTTCCGCCTTTCAAAAATCGCGTAACTGCCTAGGCACCAAATGGGTCGCAAATGCACGATCGAAATCGGCCCCCCTTATATACCAAGAGCCGCCACTGTGTCTATCGCCCATAGATCACCTTTCATTGGAGTGCTCCCGCATCTTCGTTACTGTCGTGGCATGAAGGTCTTCTCTGTAAAACCTACCCATCTATGCCAGTGTTACCTCACTCATACTAGTCGCAGTAGTAGCGGCCAGTTGGCCAGTGTTTCTTAAGCGTAGCAGTGCGTTCATTCCATGCTGCTTCATGCTGTTGTGTGACCCCACGTATCGACAAAACAGCCGCCAAAGATCTTGAAAGAAGCGCTAGTCACGCTGAAGAAGGGCGGGCTCACATACGTGCCCAAACGCAGGGACAAACGCGCCTCTGGGCATGCGAAGCACGCTGTAGTTCAGCAACAAGGGCACCAAGACGAGGGCCTGCAGAAAAACGATGCTCAGGCGAAGCGACAACGCCGACAGGATCTTGAAGTTCAGGAGAAGGAAGCAGAAGCACATCGCTATAGCCGTTAGGCTGCTGCAGCCTGGAAGCTCAATCTGACGCGAATCGACAATGCCGGCAGGATGGTACAGTTCTCGAGGACGAAGCGGCGCGCATAATAAGTACCGTGAGCCGACGCTAGGGGACAGCACAGACAAGAACCCACACTACAGGAGCAGGAATTGCCAGCGCATCGTGCCTCGCATGACAATACAGCAGTGCTAGATCAGAAACACAACACAAGTGACAGTGGCGCTTGCCACAAGTGACCATGTCCTGCCTACACGCACAGGTTGCGACGGCTACCGCGCATATTGAAAGGCAGTTCTTCAATAAACCAGTTGGACATGCATGCAATGTTTGCAATCGTCTTTGGTTTAAAGCTGAGCTTTCGCCTATCCGTGTTGCTGACATGCCCCTGATAGCTGCAGAGTTTCCAAACGAGAGCTGCATTCCTTTCTTGTCTGCTCAACATTATGCGGCACACTACAAAAGTGTACGATACCACCCTCTCCGAAATAGATGCTTACGTTTACCCGGCTATTCCTATTGGGTTAACTCTATTTGGTGAGCCAGTGTTTAATTGCTCCCCATCTACCATTAATGTAAATTCAACTCCTTATGCAGGTCAGAGGACAGTATGGCGTCGTAGGACTTATCGCTAGTTTCCCTGTCGAAGTGAAAATTTTGTTAAATCATTAGCACGAAACATTCACGAACACCACGTCGTCAATGTTCACATTAAATTAAAGCTTCTCAACAAGTGACCATGCCTCTCTCACATGGTCGAAAATTTTCAGTTGAAACCCCGACTCGATGTGTCTGAGTAGGTACTTTGGTATCACTCTTGACGCACTTTCTTTAGACGGTCTTCCCAACAACAACGCATTCCAATTGCGTGAGGATTCTCCTCACAACTCTACCCCAGTGTCCCGACGTCCACATTCATGTTGATGCATGTGTGGCACTGAACGCATTCCAACTGTCCCTGGCGTGGGACGAAGAGCGCTACCAGGCCTTAGCTCCCGCTCAACACAAGCAACCTCTCGGCATAATATATGACGAAGAAGCGGAAGGGTTGCCCTTCTTTCAGATGCACCATAGGTTGCCCCCAGTGCGTTAAACCAGAATGTCATCCCACATCCTTTATTTATGCCGCCAGTGAGATAAGTCGCAGAGACTGCCGAGGTGTCTCGTCTCACAACATCTTGTTCGTAGCGATGAAAGTGCTCCAATATGGAGTTGGTTGTGGCCCGGCCATCTTGTTTCTCGTCAACGACGACACCGATAAATTCACACGCCAAACACTTGAAGATGAACGCTTCGTGCGAGATATCAATGACCAAGACATGGGCTTTACAAAGGGCGTTCCCATTGCGGTCCACTATTAGCTTCGCTATGATATGGCAGCTTGGCAAGTCAACTGTGTTGCTCACCCTGTCGGCGTCAGAGAGGCATTGGCCACGATTACTAACACCATATGAGCGGTTGTGTCATCATGATCCTGGCCTACAAGTGCACGTTTTGGAAATTGCATCCATCTATGAAGAACAGCTTGTCATCGGTGACCCCGTGGTGTGTGCCATTTATTTTAACAAGTTCCTATGCATCCCCCTAAGCGTCCTGTGTAGCCGCACTCGCTCGACTTTCGAACCTTGCTGTTTCATCGATTACTCAAAGTACATTGAATTCGAGCACTTGCCCTTGGTGAAAGTTTCCTCGAACATGCCAGAAACGATCCCCCTTGCAACAAACCTTCTGGCCCTTGATACCTCTCTTGCCGCGCCTGTGCACTCTGGTTCTCCAACACACCAAAACCTGCTATGAGTGCGGCAACTGTCGCCATTTTGGCGCTCATTTGTGACCCACTTTAGTGCCATGTGGCATATGGCACTAAAGGAACGCTTCTTGCAGATGCACGCCGCTCTAGAAGGCAGACTACGACAACATTGGCCAATTCCTCCATGACCATGCAGTCACTTCCCAGGAAAACTACATCTGCGTGTTTCACGCTGGCATGATGCACCCAATCTTATTTACCGAACGAACAATGCAGCAAAAGTGCATCAACATATTGAATCCATAAGTAGCCTCCATGCTCGATTCGAACTTGGACCTCCAGATCTTCTAAGGCGCCTACTCGTGTGCTGCGTATGTCGTGAATAAGTCAAGTCGCGGAGTGATAAAACCTCCACAGAGATGTCTCAGATATTTTGGTGGACACCTCAAAGAGACATGACGGCCAGGAGCTTTGGTTACTCGGCGTTCAGATGCTCTAGGCTATTGAGACGAGTGGCCAAGAAGCTGCTTGGACATTCCTCTGACAGGATATGTGCGAGACCAGTATATTTATCATCTACATTGCCACATGCCTTCCGCAAGAGCGATCGCACATTCCCAAAACGCGTGCACATGGAAGCAATTGGTCTCGATGCGACGTCCATGGACGTATGGAAATTGGCATTGTTGAGAAAATATGAAAGCCGTCCAGACAATTTGCAAGACACGTGCGCGACAGACTTTGTTGTTCATTACAATCTCCGCACCTGCCAACCAGCAATCCAGAAGTAAACCAGCAAACTAGCAGCCATTTGTTTCCCCTCCGACACTATCGACTTGTAACTCAACTATAAATGAGAAGCGTTCCCACGGTTCCTTCCTTCCCGTCAGGAAGTAGATATTTTGACTGGCAACGCTTTGAGCTTATGTACGCTGACAACATGGACGCCTTCCTGCTCGATAGGACCGAGTACGACAGCAAGTTCGACATCCGCCAGTTGCATCACATCTGTCTCCAGATGTGCACGGATAAAGGCCACGAGAGGGAATTGCACACTGCAACTCGGCCATGCCACGTTGCTTTTGTTGACAAGTAAACAGACGCAGATTTGCTCAGAGCCCCTGATAATAACTGTAGCGGCAAGAGGTCATTGCCCAGCCGTCTGCACGCGTCAATACGTCATGACTGGTGACACCTACAAAGAATTGAAATGACTCTCCAACCAGGAACTGGTCGAAGTTGCTTGCGAAGTCATTCAACGCCTAACGACATAGACTTTCGACCCACTGAAAACTTGCTGACTGGTATTGCCCGTTGTGGCAAGATCTTTGTTCTGCGCCTTATTACAGATGTGTACAACTGCTGCACTAATACTGCCTGCACGTGCATACGTCGTGGGCGCCTCTACAGGCAAGGCTGCGGTAGCGATCGGTGGACTCACTGTGCTCACCGATCTCAAGCTCGCTATGTCTGCTGGTGGGGGTTTGCGAGACAGAGATCTAAACTCCTTCCGTACAGCATTCACCGTCAAGTGCATCATTGTGGATGAATGCAACATGATGAGCAGTAACACTCTCGCACGTGTCGACGACCGCCTGCGACAGATCACAGGCAATTGACGACCCTTTCGGTGGCTTGGGATTCCATCGTGTGTGGTTACTTCTGCCAGCTGCCCCACGTCCGCACCAGCGAGGTGTAGAAACGCAGTAAAACATGCCGCTTCTTCAACATCCTCGTCACTTGGCTTTTCAACTTGCGCAAGTTCTCCGCCCGAGCCACGCCGTATTCTCCACCTCACCGCCAAAGATCCGCGAAAGTCGTGTGCTCGAAAAGATGTTGAGATGCTTCAGGCGTGCTTTGTTTCAAAATACGACGCAAAATGCTGCTGTCCTCGAGATGTCAGTCTATTCCGCTCCAACAAGGATGCCAGGGCTGTGATACACACTGGGGTTCGTGTGCCCAGCCCTCAACACACAGCGAGAAAGGCATGGATAGCAGACATTGTCTATATCACTTCTATGCCAGAGTGTGTGACCCCACGTATCGACAAAGCAGCCGCCAGAACACACGAGAATACACGCAGAACACAAGAGTACTTGCAACACAAAAGCCTAGGGCAGGCTTCGTGGTTCTATTCTAGTCATCCGTGTCTACGTGGCAAAACTCGTTGTGGCGAGTGTGCGCTCTCCCCCGACTGATGAGTAACTCACGCGCAGAACCACGGTAGTGTCCTCACGGTACTCCAAATGCCCGCAGCCATGTCTAGTGGGGCTGCCACGCCCCAGCTCCGGGAGCGAGAGCGAAGAAGACGCTCACCGCTTTGGGCTTGAGGAACATGACAGGCCCGTTTGCGGCGAGCTCTGCTGGTTCCTGCCAGCGTAGCAGGGCCGGAAGCACTGGCGGCGGCCACGCGTAATGCAGCACTGTTCGGTTTCGGCGGCAGCTCTGCGGCGGGACCACAGGCACGACCACCGTTGTGGACCGCTAGCCGCCGGAATCGTTCCCTGGAGCCCGTGAGCCTCAAACGGTTGCCCGAACGGACCGTTAGTTGCGTATGCAAGGGCATACTCGTCACTAAGGCTTACCCTAAACACAACGCCGCCCAAGACCTGGATGCTATTCACGAGGCTAATGAAGGTGACACCATCATCGGCTGTCGCAGTGATGTTGACTGTGTGGCACATCGTACTATCCTTAGGGAAGTTGTACGGGCTTACTCAACATTTAAATGTCTGAAGGATTGGTCAATAGAACGGTGGCCGATGTCAAGCACATGCAGTTTGCCAAAATGTGCAGCCGCAAAAGTCGTTATTTCCACTTTCACTCTCGAGTAACTGGTATTGTTGCTAGCCTCAAGTTCCAAGTATATTTCTCAAGTTGCTTGTCCTTTCCTTTCCGTTTCCATCGAACTTCGCTCCACCACTGTCACCTTGGAAAGAAAAAACGTGTCTGACCTGCCGTCGCGATCTGTTCCCCATGATGCAAGCAACTGCTGTCACTATACATAAACCGCTGGGTGGAACATGCAGCGAAGTAGTCTACAATTACCACAAGCACCATCCACTGAAACTCGTCTACGTAGCTTGAAGTCGAGCCACCACTCGAGGGGAGAGGCCTCGAGTTCCCGACTGCTTCGACTTCTGTAAGCACAATCGTCAGTTCTTCAAAGTTAGGTCGAGCTTTGCCGAGAACCCTTCTCAGTGGAAGCTTGATCATCCCGACCAGACGCTCCCACCAGCTGCCCCACCACATTGCGCTGGGAATAGATTTCCAAGTGATACTCTTCTGGCTCAAGTATGCTGTTACGGCCTTTTGGGAAAGCAACTTGAAAAGCTGCTCTGTCTTTTGACGTCTTCTTAAATGTTCTTGCGTTGTCTGAATAAATCATGCGAGGTAGACCCTTTCGCATTACAAACTGTCGTAAGGACATGAGGAATGCTTCTGAGGTCATGCTGGACACTAGTTCTAGGTGCACTGCTCGTGATGTGGCACATGCGAAGAGCTATTTTGTTTCTCCGGCTTGAGTCGCTACAATTAGTGGTCCGGCGAAGCCAACGCCAGTGACTTCGAATGGGTTCGTCGGCCTTACGCCATGACGTGCTATAGGAGCTGCTGGAGCATTGCCAGGGCCGATTCTGAAACGTCTGGACGTATGGCTTCACTAATTTTCTTGCCCGGCAGATCCAATAGTGCTCTCGCAACTGTCACGGGGTGTCCCTCGCGCTTCCGTGTGGTATTTCGCAGTGTGCTCGCATTGTCAATGATGTAGAAAAGTGATGATTGTGGAGGAGGATGACTGTGTTTTGTGCCTCCTAAGATGCATCAAGGTGCATTAGGCGCGCCCGCCCATCCCCAGGATGCTGTCGGCATACAAGAATGCGCTGAGGTCTTTGATGCGAGATGTTTTCTTTGCTGCTGTACCTGTTGAAATTGAACTTATATCTTTGCTGAAGGCTTGCTGCTGTACATGTCTGATCCAATATTTTTCAGCTTCAGTGATCTCTTTGGCTGCTAGAAAACCAGTGTGAGCTCTGTTTTTGAATCGGTAGTATTCGATAAATCTCAACATGCATGCTGTGACCCTGGGCAGCTTATCGATTCTGCTGTAGCTGTCCATGTCCAGAATCGATGTCGACTTCGTCGCACTGGAGATTGCAACGTGAACGGCAGTCATTTCACAGATTATCCTATCGTCTGTGCTGACAGGCACTAGTTTCTTGCTTGCCTTTAACTAGGTTTCCACTGGTGGTTCCACCATCTTTGAACCACTTCCTATTGCATTGTGATTAAACACTAACACGCATCATGCTTTCTCTTCCTTCCGCCTGCTTGCATCTAGTGTAAGGCATGGTGTTCCACGCTTGCTGCTCTCTTGGTGCCATGCCGCTAGTAAGCTACTCCGTGCTTCCTAGCTGCTTGCTTGCTGCTTGCCGCCAAGCGTGCCGCCTGTCACTGCCTAGATGCCGGCATGGTGCTTTTCTCTGGCCAGCCACTAATTCCTTGCCTGCCTATAAGTGCCTTGCCATCGGTACTTTCACCATCTTTCTCCCTCTTCCTATATATGTGATGGTGCTCAAACACTCACATGCATCTTGCTTGGTCTTTGTTCTTTGATATGTGTTTGTTTCCTTCTTGCACCTAGCATTGATCTTTCTTAATTTACTACTGTTGTCCTGGTGCTAACAGCAACTGTGCTCCTCGGAGTTCCCTAATTGCTTGCTTGCTGTTTGTGCTAGTTCATTGCCTGTAATTCTTTTGATGCGTGAATGCTGTCTACTTTAGGCAGGTGGCTGCAGTGTGTACAAGTATAACAAATACCAAGTGCAGTGAAGCTATGAAACAGGTGGTGCAGAAGTATATTTTGCAGCTGTGATCGGGTCATTTGGTTTATAACACGTCTTCAAGTGAGCTGAAAGTCGGTTTTGTCCTGCTTCTTGTGAATAAGAATAGTACAAGGCTTTTGTGGAACCTGGAAGTAATTGAAGAACCATTCCTTTGCCGTAATAACCGCTTTCTGATGTCTCGTGACGAGGCCATATAGAGAAAAAGAGCAACGAACTCTGCAACAACTTTACCGCCTGGAGGGGCCAGAGTGCCCAGAACGCTGGTCGGAAGATGTTGTATACGCAAACAAATTGAACTTCGCTTCTGAATGATTTGGACCAAGCATATTTTTCTTTGCTGACAGTGCTGAGAGTTCTGCAATATCCGTCATTCCTCAAAGTATGTTGCTGACAATCCAATTTCACAGGACGACAACCTGACCAAAGGAACCTCCGGAAAGATTTTCCGTTTGAGAATTGATGCAGATTTGACCACTCATGTCGGAACCTGGGATATCCGAGCCCGACTGTCCGCCTCTTGGAGCAGCAGTTGGGCCTAAGCTGTGGCTGCCGGGCACATCGCCTTTTGGGCCAAGGGGCCACGAAAAGCGGCGTTGCGGTAAGGGCCTTTGTGACGAGGGTCTTCAGCGGCCTCAACTGGCAGTTCTCATCGAGACGTAGACGAGTGAAGGTGAGCTGCAAGACAATTTATTTATTCTTCTCCTGATTAAGGAGAGATCCTTTATGAGAATGAGACGGCACGCTGGGAGACACAGTATAGGGCATACAAAGTGAATGAAAATCACGTGAGAGATTGGTAGCTGTAATATCGGTCATTCCTCAAAGTATGCTGCCGACAACCCAATTTCACATGACGACAACCTGTCCACAGCAACCTCCGGACAAACGTTCCCCTTTGAGAACTGATGCAGATTTGACTGCTCATGTCTGAACCTGGGATTTCCGAGCCTGACTACCGACCTCTTGGAGCTGCAGTAAGGCCTAAGCTGCGGCTTCCGGGAGTGTCGTCTTTTGGAACAAGCGAATACATCGTCACAAGGAGCGGCGTGAGGTGAGGGCGTTCGTGACGAGGGTCTTCAGTGGCCTCAATTGGCTGTTCTCATCGACGTCAACGAGTGAAGGTGAGCTGCAAGACTATAATTCTTCTGATTAAGAGGCATCCTTTATGAGAATTAGACGGCACGCTGGAGGAAACGGTATAAGGTGTACACAGTGAATGGAAAGTGAAAGATTGGAAAGTATCAAGTGTCTGCTTGTTAGGGGAAGTCTGAAGCTACCAGGGGTGCAGACGAAATGCAACAGGCAGTTGGTGCCACTCAAGTGCTTAGGTTATGAAGGGCAGAGGTTGCATATGAACAATACAGCGAAAGGCTGACCTAGTGCCCAGCCTTCAAAACTGAAGGCGAGGAAATTTATTGCAAGTGCTCAAAAGTTGTGCACTTTTTGGGATGTATACAAGTGCTCTGAAAACGCACGATGGAAACCTGGCCATGCATGGCCTCCCGCAGGGGCGTCTGCGCAGGCAGGCGTTTGGTGTGTTGCGACACCACGGACCCGAGCACGTGGGGGATTGACCACATCGCGAATGACTGTGTGGTGCTTAGCCGTGTACGGGGAAAAAGGGATGGTGAAGGTTGAGCTGATGCTCAGTTTTTGGACACAGGCAGATGCAATGAATCCCTTTGACCTCGCCTTCACATACCGGGACTCTCTGCAGTGACCCATCAAGGGGATGTCGGTTGTTTCTTCCTGTCCTGCTGTTTGCCTTTTGTCTTACTGACTTTCAATCTCTCCGGTCTTTTACTCACCTTTGGGTCACTTCCATTCTTTTGGGGCAGTGAGAATTAATTTGACTCTAATTGCCAACCAAGCTAAACGTATTTTGGGCTGCAGTGGCTGTGGCACTGTTGGCATTGGAAGGCTTTGAAATCCAGAAATCTCGTGTCTGATTGTTCGGCATAGTGTTGGTAGGTACCCATCTGCCGAAATCGCACAGACCTTTTTCACTTAAGTCCAAATCCTTAGACTTGATGGAGCAGCAGTTTGCTACGCAAGAAGGAGTCTCCCTCCCTGTCACCGTCAAAAGCGCACTGTTCTGTTTCAAGAAGGACTGCTACAACTTTCCTGAGTGACGTGCCTGATGGCTCTCTTTCCAAAAGTGGGTGCACCGATGACTTTGTGTTTCTTCGCCTGACCACAGAAACACTTGCATGTGTTTAAGTCAGCCACAGTGCAATGACCGAAACGACCGTCGGAAGTCTACCATCCTGACCTGACCTGAAATTCCTGACCAACACCATGCGTCCTCGATATGAAGTTACGAAAAAGTCAGTGGTGACTTCCGTGCTGAAATCCCTGTCTAAGTGAAAGTTGAAAAACTCAACTTGTTTCAATTGAATACTCCCTTATATTGGCATACTGGCATTGCTCCACGAACAATATATGTACAGTTGTAGAAGTAACACACCTCGAGAAATTGACTGATCCAAGTCGACCGGCTGAGTGGCAGCACCGTCCTTCAGAACAACCCAGCCAATTACTCACGTGCGGCATTAAAAAGAAGACTCTTGGAGATCGTGACTTCTTGGTGGAAAGAACCTGACTGTTTCAAGGAACCTGATATTGGACAAGCGCACCTTTAATGGAATCGCCACGTGGACTTGCGCTTTTTTGAAAACAGCGAATCAGGACGCAGAGATTACAGGACAGATAACTTGCCCCCCACTAGCTCGCCGCGTGTCAGCCTGTAGATCAATGCATTCAGCATGCCTCTGAAATGCTGTCATTCCTTGCCTGCCTGTAACTAGCTTTCCACTGGTGATTCCACCATCTTAGAACCACTTTCTATTGCATTGTGATTAAACACTAACACGCATCATGCTTTCTCTTCCTTCCGCCTGCTTGCATCTAGTGTAAGGCGTGGTGTTGCACGCTTGCTGCTCTTTTGGTGCCAAGCTGCTAGTAAGCTACTCCCTGCTTCCTAGCTGCTTGCTTGCTGCTTGCCGCCAAGCGTGCCGCCTGTCACTGCCTAGATGCCGACATGGTGCTTTTCTCTGGCCAGCCACTAGTTTCTTGCCTGCCTGTAACTAGGTTTCCACTGGTGGTTCCACCATCTTTGAACCACTTTCTATTGCATTGTGATTAAACACTAACACGCATCATGCTTTCTCTTCCTTCCGCCTGCTTGCATCTAGTGTAAGGCATGGTGTTGCACGCTTGCTGCTCTTTTGGTGCCAAGCTGCTAGTAAGCTACTCTCTGCTTCCTAGCTGCTTGCTTGCTGTTTGCCGCCAAGCGTGCCGCCTGTCACTGCCTAGATGCCGGCATGGTGCTTTTCTCTGGCCAGCCACTAGTTTCTTGCCTGCCTGTAACTAGGTTTCCACTGGTGATTCCACCATCTTTGAACCACTTTCTATTGCATTGTGATTAAACACTAACACGCATCATGCTTTCTCTTCCTTCCGTCTGCTTGCATCTAGTGTAAGGCATGGTGTTCCACGCTTGCTGCTCTCTTGGTGCCATGCTGCTAGTAAGCTACTCCCTGCTTCCTAGCTGCTTGCTTGCTGCTTGCCGCCAAGCGTGCCGCCTGTCACTGCCTAGATGCCGGCATGGTGCTTTTCTCTGGCCAGCCACTAGTTTCTTGCCTGCCTGTAACTAGGTTTCCACTGGTGATTGCACCATCTTTGAAGCACTTTCTATTGCATTGTGATTAAACACTAACACGCATCATGCTTTCTCTTCCTTCCGTCTGCTTGCCTCTAGTGTAAGGCATGGTGTTCCACGCTTGCTGCTCTCTTGGTGCCATGCCGCTAGTAAGCTACTTCCTGCTTCCTAGCTGCTTGCTTGCTGCTTGCTGCCAAGCGTGCCGCCTGTCACTGCCTAGATGCTGGCATGGTGCTTTTCTCTGGCCAGCCACTAATTTCTTGCCTGCCTATAAGTGCCTTGCCATCGGTACTTTCACCATCTTTCTCCCTCTTCCTATATATGTGATAGTGCTCAAACACTCACATGCATCTTGCTTTGTCTTTGTTCTTTGATATGTGTTTGTTTCCTTCTTGCACCTAGCATTGATCTTTCTTAATTTACTACTGTTGTCCTGGTGCTAACAGCAACTGTGCTCCTCGGAGTTCCCTAATTGCTTGCTTGCTGTTTGTGCTAGTTCATTGCCTGTAATTCTTTTGATGCGTGAATGCTGTCTACTTTAGGCAGGTGGCTGCAGTGTGTACAAGTATAACAAATACCAAGTGCAGTGAAGCTATGAAACAGGTGGTGCAGAAGTATATTTTGCAGCTGTGATCGGGTCATTTGGTTTATAACACGTCTTCAAGTGAGCTGAAAGTCGGTTTTGTCCGGCTTCTTGTGAATGAGAATAGTACAAGGCTTTTGTGGAACCTGGAAGTAATTGAAGAACCATTCCTTTGCCGTAATAACCGCTTTCTGATGTCTCTTGAGAAGGCCATATAGAGAAAAAGCACAACGAAGTCTGCAACAACTTTACCGCTTGGATGGGCCAGAGTGCCCAGAACGCTTGTCGGAAGATGTTGTATACGCAAACAAATTGAACTTCGCTTCTGAATGATTTGGACCAAGCATATTTTTCTTTGCTGACAGTGCTGAGAGTTCTGCAATATCCGTCATTCCTCAAAGTATGCTGCTGACAATCCAATTTCACAGGACGACAACCTGACCAAAGGAACCTCCGGAAAGATTTTCCGTTTGAGAATTGATGCAGATTTGACCACTCATGTCGGAACCTGGGATATCCGAGCCCGACTGTCCGCCTCTTGGAGCAGCAGTTGGGCCTAAGCTGTGGCTGCCGGGCACATCGTCTTTTGGGCCAAGGGGCCAAAGGGCCTTTGTGACGAGGGTCTTCAGTGGCCTCAACTGGCAGTTCTCATCGAGACACAGACGAGTGAAGGTGAGCTGCAAGACAATTTATTTATTCTTCCCCTGATTAAGGAGAGATCCTTTATGAGAATGAGACGGCACACTGGGAGACACAGTATAGGGCATACAAAGTGAATGAAAATCACGTGAGAGATTGGTAGCTGTAATATCGGTCATTCCTCAAAGTATGCTGCCGAGAACCCAACTTCACATGATGACAACCTGTCCACAGCAA
The DNA here is from genome assembly GCF_050947875.1 of Dermacentor variabilis. Classification (NCBI taxonomy): domain Eukaryota; kingdom Metazoa; phylum Arthropoda; class Arachnida; order Ixodida; family Ixodidae; genus Dermacentor; species Dermacentor variabilis. Next base: position 14,230,065 of record NC_134578.1, on the reverse strand, counting down.
CCTCCGGACAAACGTTCCCCTTTGAGAACTGATGCAGATTTGACTGCTCATGTCTGAACCTGGGATTTCCGAGCCTGACTACCGACCTCTTGGAGCTGCAGTAAGGCCTAAGCTGCGGCTGCTGGGAGTATCGTCTTTTGGAACAAGCGCATACATCGCCACAAGACGCGGCGTGCGGTGAGGGCCTTCGTGACGAGGGTCTTCAGTGGCCTCAATTGGCTGTTCTCATCGACGTCAACGAGTGAAGGTGAGCTGCAAGACTATAATAATTCTTCTGATTAAGAGACATCCTTTATGAGAATTAGACGGCACGCTGGAGGAAACAGTATAAGGTGTACACAGTGAATGGAAAGTGAAAGATTGGAAACTATCAAGTGTCTGCTTGTTAGGGGAAGTCTGAAGCTACCAGGGATGCAGACGAAATGCAACAGGCAGTTGGTGCCACTCAAGTGCTTAGGTTATGAAGGGCAGAGGTTGCATATGAACAATACAGCGGGAGGCGGACCAAGTGCCCAGCCTTCAAAACTGAAAGCGAGGAAATTTATTGCAAGTGCTCAAAAGTTGTGCACCTTTTGGGATGTATACAAGTGCTCTGAAAACAACGATGGAAACCTGGCCATGCATGGCCTCCCGCAGGGGCGTCTGCGCAGGCAGGCGTTTGGTGTGTTGCGACACCACGGACCCGAGCTAGTCGGGTATTGACCACATCGCGAATGACTGTGTGGTGCTTAGCCGTGTACGGGGAAAAAGGGATGGTGAAGGTTGAGCTGATGCTCAGTTTTTGGACACAGGCAGATGCAATGAATCCCTTTGACCTCGCCTTCACATACTGGGACTCTCTGCAGTGACCCATCAAGGGGATGTCGGTTGTTTCTTGCTGTCCTCCTGTTTGCCTTTTGTCTTACTGACTTTCAATCTGTCCGGTCTTTTACTCACCTTTGGGTCACTTCCATTCTTTCGGGCAGTGAGAATTAATTTGACTCTAATTGCCAACCAAGCTAAACGTATTTTGGGCTGCAGTGGCTGTGGCACAGTTGGCATTGGAAGGCTTTGAAATCCAGAAATCTCGTGTCTGATTGTTCGGCATAGCGTTGGTAGGTACCCACCTGCCGAAATCACACAGACCTTTTTTACTTAAGTCCAAATCCTTAGACTTGATGGAGCAGCAGTTTGATACGCAAGAAGGAGTCTCCCTCCCTGTCACCGTCAAAAGCGCACTGTTCTGTTTCAAGAAGGACTGCTACAACTTTCCTGAGTGACGTGCCTGATGGCTCTCTTTCCAAAAGTGGGTGCACCGATGACTTTGTGTTTCTTCGCCTGACCACAGAAACACTTGCATGTGTTCAAGTCAGCCACAGTGCAATGATCGAAACGACCGTCGGAAGTCTACCATCCTGACCTGACCTGAAATTCCTGACCAACACCATGCGTCCTCGATATGAAGTTACGAAAAAGTCAGTGGTGACTTCCGTGCTGAAATCCCTGTCTAAGTGAAAGTTGAAAAACTCAACTTGTTTCATTTGAATACTCCCTTATATTGGCATACTGGCATTGCTCCACGAACAATATATGTACAGTTGTAGAAGTAACACACCTCGAGAAATCGACTGATCCAAGTCGACCGGCTGAGTCGCAGCACCGTCCTTAAGAACAACCCAGCCAATTACTCACGTGCGGCATTAAAAAGAAGACTCTTGGAGATCGTGACTTCTTGGTGGAAAGAACCTGACTGTTTCAAGGAACCTGATATTGGTCAAGTGCACCGTTAATGGAATCGCCACGTGGACTTGCGCTTTTTTGAAAACAACGAATCAGGACGCAGAGATTACAGGACCGATAACTTGCCCCCCACTAGCTTGTCAGCCTGTAGATCAATGCATTCAGCATGCCTCTGAAATGCTGTCATTCCTTGCCTGCCTGTAGCTAGGTTTCCACTGGTGATTCCACCATCTTTGAAGGACTTTCTATTGCATTGTGATTAAACACTAACACGCATCATGCTTTCTCTTCCTTCCGCCTGCTTGCATCTAGTGTAAGGCATGGTGTTGCACGCTTGCTGCTCTCTTGGTTCCATGCCGCTAGTAAGCTACTCTCTGCTTCCTAGCTGCTTGCTTGCTGCTTGCCGCCAAGCGTGCCGCCTGTCACTGCCTAGAGGCCGGCATGGTGCTTTTCTCTGGCCAGCCACTAATTTCTTGCCTGCCTGTAACTAGGTTTCCACTGGTGATTCCACCATCTTTGAACCACTTTCTATTGCATTGTGATTAAACACTAACACGCATCATGCTTTCTCTTCCTTCCGCCTGCTTGCATCTAGTGTAAGGCATGGTGTTGCACGCTTGCTGCTCTCTTGGTGCCATGCTGCTAGTAAGCTACTCTCTGCTTCCTAGCTGCTTGCTTGCTGCTTGCCGCCAAGCGTGCCGCCTGTCACTGCCTAGATGCTGGCATGGTGCTTTTCTCTGGCCAGCCACTAATTTCTTGCCTGCCTATAAGTGCCTTGCCATCGGTACTTTCACCATCTTTCTCCCTCTTCCTATATATGTGATGGTGCTCAAACACTCACATGCATCTTGCTTTGTCTTTGTTCTTTGATATGTGTTTGTTTCCTTCTTGCACCTACCATTGATCTTTCTTAATTTACTACTGTTGTCCTGGTGCTAACAGCAACTGTGCTCCTCGGAGTTCCCTAATTGCTTGCTTGCTGTTTGTGCTAGTTCATTGCCTGTAATTCTTTTGATGCATGAATGCTGTCTACTTTAGGCAGGTGGCTGCAGTGTGTACAAGTATAACAAATACCCAAGTGCAGTGAAGCTATGAAACAGGTGGTGCAGAAGTATATTTTGCAGCTGTGATCGGGTCATTTGGTTTATAACACGTCTTCAAGTGAGCTGAAAGTCTGTTTTGTCCTGCTTCTTGTGAATGAGAATAGTACAAGGCTTTTGTTGAACCTGGAAGTAATTGAAGAACCATTCCTTTGCCGTATTAACCGCTTTCTGATGTCTCTTGACAAGGCCATATAGAGAAAAAGCACAACGAACTCTGCAACAACTTTACCGCTTGGATGGGCCAGAGTGCCCAGAACGCTGGTCGGAAGATGTTGTATACGCAAACAAATTGAACTTCACTTCTGAATGATTTGGACCAAGCATATTTTTCTTTGCTGACAGTGCTGAGAGTTCTGCAATATCCGTCATTCCTCAAAGTATGCTGCTGACAATCCAATTTCACAGGACGACAACCTGACCAAAGGAACCTCCGGAAAGATGTTCCGTTTGAGAATTGATGCAGATTTGACCACTCATGTCGGAACCTGGGATATCCGAGCCCGACTATCCGCCTCTTGGAGCAGCAGTTGGGCCTAAGCTGTGGCTGCCGGGCAGATCGTCTTTTGGGCCAAGGGGCCACGAAAAGCGGCGTTGCGGTAAGGGCCTTTGTGACGAGGGTCTTCAGCGGCCTCAACTGGCAGTTCTCATCGAGACGTAGACGAGTGAAGGTGAGCTGCAAGACAATTTATTTATTCTTCTCCTGATTAAGGAGAGATCCTTTATGAGAATGAGACGGCACGCTGGGAGACACAGTATAGGGCATACAAAGTGAATGAAAATCACGTGAGAGATTGGTAGCTGTAATATCAGTCATTCCTCAAAGTATGCTGCCGACAACCCAATTTCACATGACGACAACCTGTCCACAGCAACCTCCGGACAAACATTCCCCTTTGAGAACTGATGCAGATTTGACTGCTCATGTCTGAACCTGGGATTTCCGAGGCTGACTGCCGACCTCTTGGAGCTGCAGTAAGGCCTAAGCTGCGGCTGCCGGGAGTGTCGTCTTTTGGAACAAGCGAATACATCGCCACAAGAAGCGGCGTGCGGTGAGGGCCTTCGTGACGAGGGTCTTCAGTGGCCTCAATTGGCTGTTCTCATCGACGTCAACGAGTGAAGGTGAGCTGCAAGACTATAATAATTCTTCTGATTAAGAGGCATCCTTTATGAGAATTAGACGGCACGCTGGAGGAAACGGTATAAGGTGTACACAGTGAATGGAAAGTGAAAGATTGGAAACTATCAAGTGTCTGCTTGTTAGGGGAAGTCTGAAGCTGCCAGGGACGCAGACGAAATGCAACAGGCAGTTGGTGTCACTCAAGTGCTTAGGTTGTGAAGGGCAGACGTTGCATATGAACAATGCCATATGAAGAATGAAGGCTGACCTAGTGCCCAGCCTTCAAAACTGAAGGCGAGGAAATTTATTGCAAGTGCTCCAAAGTTGTTCCCTTTTTGGGTTCTATACGACTGTTCTAAAAACAACGATGGGAACTGACCCAACATGGCCTCCCGCAGGGGCGTCTGTGTAAGCAGGCGTTTGGTGTGTTGCGACACCACGGACCCGAGCACGTGGGGGATTGACCACATCGCGAATGACTGTGTGGTGCTTAGCCGTGTACGGGGAAAAAGGGATGGTCAAGGTTGAGTTGATGCTCAGTTTTTGGACACAGGCAGATGCAAAGAATCCCTTTGACCTCGCCTTCACATACAGGGACTCTCTGTAGTGACCCATCAAGGGGATGTCGGTTGTTTCTTCCTGTCCTCCTGTTTGCCTTTTGTCTTACTGGCTTTTATTCTCTCCGGTGTTTTACTCACCTTTGGGTCAGTTCCATTCTTTCAAGCAGTGAGAATTAATTTGACTCTAATTGCCAACCAAGCTAAAATTATTTTAAGCTGCAGTGGCTGTGGCACAGTTAGCATTGGCACGCTTTGAAATAGAGAAATCTCTTGTCACATTGTTCGGCATAGATTTGGTAGGTACCCACCTGCCGAAACAGCACACTCCTTTATTTTTTTTTGAATCCGACGCCTTAGAGTTGATGGAGCAGCAGTTTGATATGAGGACGTAACAAAATGAACAAGGAATGCTGGAAATTGCCTGGGAGAAGTGCGTCATGGCTCTGTTTCGTAAAGTGGGAAAGAGGTGGCGCTTGTCGTCGTGCGTAAGGCACCCAATGTTTTTAGGCACCGGGGGAGGGGCGGCAGTGTTTTGATGTGGGTGCAACTGCATACGGGACGGCTGTGTGCGGCCGTACCTTGAGATCGATCTGCATTGCGGGTAGTTGAGGGGTGCCGATGCATTGTAACTCTGTTTGCCGTGTGTTCATGACAGAGTTTGTGTTGCAGCAATAGACAGCACATGGTTACTTCTTGCTGCTGCTGCTGCCGTGTTTCCTGATGGCAGCATTTTGACAGCGCCTGTGGTCATTGAATGTGATGTGTTCATTTTTTGCTGTGGGCACTGATGCCATGTTTGTTAATTTAATTAGTATGCCTTTGTTTACAAGTTCATACGGCCGATAAAACTACTATCCCTATTTCATGTAGCTGTCTAGAATTTGCAATCGCAATCATTGCTCCACTTTTAGGGCGCAAATACGACTTTATGTGATGCTCATTGCTTATCTGAAGTGAACAGAAATGACTTTAACTACATGTTTGTCTATGTATGAAGCTGCATAAGACACTATGATGTGATAACGTGGTGGAAATAACGAGTTCTAATGCATTTTTATGTATGGGTTCAACTCCGCACACACGCACTCCAATCTACCTGGTTGCGCATGAACAACTGCATTCATGCTACAAGGCAAACACAAGGGTGCCTTCAGCAATGCTTTATATGTGTACACGGCTTCCGTTACACGGTAAACACAGCTTCGGGCTTTGCAGGTGGCTGTATATGCAATCATCCTAGCAACAATCGCATGACCGCTGCTTTCGCGGTACTCACGAGCAGCCACCGAAAAAAAGTGTCACGACACAGAACCCGGACATGGGAGGCCATGCAAGGTGGCAAACTTGTGAGTAGTGAGTCTGTAGTTGCATAATTCTTTTGCGCATGGTAATACCTCAAAGCGCGTGGTACACCCTTCGACGGTGTCATGCATTTACGGCTGTTGGCAAACTAATACGGCGCTCGTCGTTAAAGTCACGCCTGCACGACATGCACTCCCGGCAGATTTTACTTCATCGACAAACGTCGGCGAACAGGTTCGCTTGCATTTCATAATTTCATGCTACGAGAAATGCACTTGTTTGTGCTCATTTCTGTGACCGCAGCAGCACGCTACTTGATGTTGTCCCACCTTCCCCTCTTCACTGCATCTCCACATACTGCAGTGTGCGCAACTGCAGTAGGGAATGCTTCTAACGATGTCTTCACAAAACTATGCATCTTTCTTGGATTCGCCATGCCATGTTAACCATGAAATAACACCTAACATTACAAAGGTTGCGCACATAATGAATGCCCTGTGTTGTAACCCAGCCTTCGCGTTTGCTATCGCGCTACCTTTCAGGCGGCCGTTATCGCTAGCGAACGTTTAACAACACTTCGATCTTCAGGCTTACATTTTATCTTTACACAAAACGCACCGTCCTGGGATTTGTGTGTTTCACACTTCCGCCTTTCAAAAATCGCGTAACTGCCTAGGCACCAAATGGGTCGCAAATGCACGATCGAAATCGGCCCCCCTTATATACCAAGAGCCGCCACTGTGTCTATTGCCCATAGATCACCTTTCATTGGAGTGCTCCCGCATCTTCGTTACTGTCGTGGCATGAAGGTCTTCTGTGTAAAACCTACCCATCTATGCCAGTGTTACCTCACTCATACTAGTCGCAGTAGTAGCGGCCAGTTGGCCAGTGTTTCTGCAGCATAGGAGTGCGTTCATTCCATGCTGCTTCATGCTGTTGTGTGACCCCACGTATCGACAAAACAGCCGCCAAAGATCTTGAAAGAAGCGCTAGTCACGCTGAAGAAGGGCGGGCTCACATACGTGCCCAAACGCAGGGACAAACTCGCCTCTGGGCATGCGAAGCACGCTGTAGTTCTGCAACGGGGGCACCAAGACGAGGGCCTGCAGAAAAACGATGCTCAGGCGAGGCGACAATGCCGACAGCATCTTGAAGTTCAGGAGAAGGAAGCAGAAGCACATCGCTATAGCCGTTAGGCTGCTGCAGCGTGGAAGCTCAAGCTGACTCGAATCGCCAATGCCGGCAGGATGGTACAGTTCTCGAGGACGAAGCGGCGCGCATCATAAGTACCGTGAGCCGACGCTAGGGGACAGCACAGACAAGAACCCACACTACAGGAGCAGGAATTGCCAGCGCATCGTGCCTCGCATGACAATACAGCAGTGCGAGATCAGAAACACAACACAAGTGACAGTGGCGCTTGCCACAAGTGACCATGTCCTGCCTACACGCACAGGTTGCGACGGCTACCGCGCATATTGAAAGGCAGTTCTTCAATAAACCAGTTGGACATGCATGCAATGTTTGCAATCGTCTTTGGTTATAAGCCGAGCTTTCGCCTATCCGTGTTGCTGACATGCCCCTGATAGCTGCAGAGTTTCCAAACGAGAGCTGCATTCCTTTCTTGTCTGCTCAACATTATGCGGCACACTACAAAGGTGTACGATACCACCCTCTCCGAAATAGATGCTTACGTTTACCCGGCTATTCCTATTGGGTTAACTCTATTTGGTGAGCCAGTGTTTAATTGCTCCCCATCTACCATTAATGTAAATTCAACTCCTTATGCAGGTCAGAGGACAGTATGGCGTCGTAGGACTTATCGCTAGTTTCCCTGTTGAAGTGAAAATTTTGTTAAATCATTACCACGAAACATTCACGAACACCACGTCGTCAATGTTTACATTAAATTAAAGCTTCTCAACAAGTGACCATGCCTCTCTCGCATGGTCGAAAATTTTCAGTTGAAACCCCGTCTCGATGTGTCTGAGTAGGTACTTTGGTATCACTCTTGACGCACTTTCTTTAGACGGTCTTCCCAACAACAACGCATTCCAATTGCTCGAGGATTCTCCTCACAACTCTACCCCAGTGTCCCGACGTCCACATTCATGTTGATGCATGTGTGGCACTGAACGCATTCCAACTGTCCCTGGCGTGGGACGAAGAGCGCTACCAGGCCTTAGCTCCCGCTCAACACAAGCAACCTCTCGGCATAATATATGACGAAGAAGCGGAAGGGTTGCCCTTCTTTCAGATGCACCATAGGTTGCCCCAGTGCGTTAAACCAGAATGTCATCCCACATCCTTTATTTATGCCGCCAGTGAGATAAGTCCCAGAGACTGCCGAGGTGTCTCGTCTCACAACATCTTGTTCGTAGCGATGAAAGTGCTCCAATATGGAGTTGGTTGTGGCCTGGCCATCTTGTTTCTCGTCAACGACGACACCGATAAATTCACACGCCAAACACTTGAAGATGAACGCTTCGTGCGAGATATCAATGACCAAGACATGGGCTTTACAAAGGGCGTTCCCATTGCGGTCCACTATTAGCTTCGCTATGATATGGCAGCTTGGCAAGTCGACTGTGTTGCTCACCCTGTCGGCGTCAGAGAGGCATTGGCCACGATTACTAACACCATATGAGCGGTTGTGTCATCATGATCCTGGCCTACAAGTGCACGTTTTGGAAATTGCATCCATCTATGAAGAAGAGCTTGTCATCGGTGACCCCGTGGTGTGTGCCATTTATTTTAACAAGTTCCTATGCATCCCCCTAAGCGTCCTGTGTAGCCGCACTCACTCGACTTTCGAACCTTGCTGTTTCATCGATTACTCAAAGTACATTGAATTCGAGCACTTGCCCTTGGTGAAAGTTTCCTCGAACATGCCAGAAACGATCCCCCTTGCAACAAACCTTCTGGCCCTTGGTACCTCTCTTGCCGCGCCTGTGCACTCTGGTTCTCCAACACACCAAAACCTGCTATGAGTGCGGCAACTGTCGCCATTTTGGCGCTCATTTCTGACCCACTTTAGTGCCATGTGGCATATGGCACTAAAGGAACACTTCTTGCAGATGCACGTCGCTCTAGAAGGCAGACTACGACAACATTGGCCAATTCCTCCATGACCATGCAGTCACTTCCCAGGAAAACTACATCTGCGTGTTTCACGCTGGCATGATGCACCCAATCTTATTTACCGAACGAACAATGCAGCAAAAGTGCATCAACATATTGAATCCGTACGTAGCCTCCATGCTCGATTCGAGTTTGGACCTCCAGATCTTCTAAGGCGCCTACTCGTGTGCTGCGTATGTCGTGAATAAGTCAAGTCGCGGAGTTTCAAACCTCCGCAAAGATGTCTCAGATATTTTGGTGGACCCCTCAAAGAGACATGACGGCCAGGAGCTTTGGTTACTCGGCGTTCAGATGCTCTAGGCTATTGAGACGAGTGGCCAAGAAGCTGCTTGGACATTCCTCTGACAGGATATGTGCGAGACCAGTATATTTATCATCTACATTGCCACATGCCTTCCGCAAGAGCGATCGCACATTCCCAAAACGCGTGCACATGGAAGCAATTGGTCTCGATGCGACGTCCACGGACGTATGGAAATTGGCATTGTTGAGAAAATATGAAAGCCGTCCAGACAATTTGCAAGACACGTGCGCGACAGACTTTGTTGTTCATTACAATCTCCGCACCTGCCAACCAGCAATCCAGAAGTAAACCAGCAAACTAGCAGCCATTTGTTTCCCCTCCGACACTATTGACTTGTAACTCAACTATAAATGAGAAGCGTTCCCACGGTTCCTTCCTTCCCGCCAGTAAGTAGATATTTTGACTGGCAACGCTTTGAGCTTATGTACGCTGACAATATGGACGCCTTCCTGCTCGATAGGACCGAGTACGACAGCAAGTTCGACATCCGCCAGTTGCATCACATCTGTCTCCAGATGTGCACGGATAAAGGCCACGAGAGGGAATTGCACACTGCAACTCGGCCATGCCACGTTGCTTTTGTTGACAAGTAAACAGACGCAGATTTGCTCAGAGCCCCTGATAATAACTGTAGCGGCAAGAGGTCATTGCCCAGCCGTCTGCACGCGTCAATACGTCATGACTGGTGACACCTACAAAGAATTGAAATGACTCTCCAACCAGGAACTGGTCGAAGTTGCTTGCGAAGTCATTCAACGCCTAACGACATAGACTTTCGACCCACTGAAAACTTGCTGACTGGTATTGCCCGTTGTGGCAAGATCTTTGTTCTGCGCCTTATTACAGATGTGTACAACTGCTGCACTAATACTGCCTGCACGTGCATACGTCGTGGGCGCCTCTACAGGCAAGGCTGCGGTAGCGATCGGTGGACTCACTGTGCTCACCGATCTCAAGCTCGCTATGTCTGCTGGTGGGGGTTTGCGAGACAGAGATCTAAACTCCTTCCGTACAGCATTCACCGTCAAGTGCATCATTGTGGATGAATGCAACATGATGAGCAGTAACACTCTCGCACGTGTCGACGACCGCCTGCGACAGATCACAGGCAATTGACGACCCTTTCGGTGGCTTGGGATTCCATCGTGTGTGGTTACTTCTGCCAGCTGCCCCACGTCCGCACCAGCGAGGTGTAGAAACGCAGTAAAACATGCCGCTTCTTCAACATCCTCGTCACTTGGCTTTTCAACTTGCGCAAGTTCTCCGCCCGAGCCACGCCGTATTCTCCACCTCACCGCCAAAGATCCGCGAAAGTCGTGTGCTCGAAAAGATGTTGAGATGCTTCAGGCGTGCTTTGTTTCAAAATACGACGCAAAATGCTGCTGTCCTCGAGATGTCAGTCTATTCCGCTCCAACAAGGATGCCAGGGCTGTGATACACACTGGGGTTCGTGTGCCCAGCCCTCAACACACAGCGAGAAAGGCATGGATAGCAGACATTGTCTATATCACTTCTATGCCAGAGTGTGTGACCCCACGTATCGACAAAGCAGCCGCCAGAACACACGAGAATACACGCAGAACACAAGAGTACTTGCAACACAAAAGCCTAGGGCAGGCTTCGTGGTTCTATTCTAGTCATCCGTGTCTACGTGGCAAAACTCGTTGTGGCGAGTGTGCGCTCTCCCCCGACTGATGAGTAACTCACGCGCAGAACCACGGTAGTGTCCTCACGGTACTCCAAATGCCCGCAGCCATGTCTAGTGGGGCTGCCACGCCCCAGCTCCGGGAGCGAGAGCGAAGAAGACGCTCACCGCTTTGGGCTTGAGGAACATGACAGGCCCGTTTGCGGCGAGCTCTGCTGGTTCCTGCCAGCGTAGCAGGGCCGGAAGCACTGGCGGCGGCCACGCGTAATGCAGCACTGTTCGGTTTCGGCGGCAGCTCTGCGGCGGGACCACAGGCACGACCACCGTTGTGGACCGCTAGCCGCCGGAATCGTTCCCTGGAGCCCGTGAGCCTCAAACGGTTGCCCGAACGGACCGTTAGTTGCGTATGCAAGGGCATACTCGTCACTAAGGCTTACCCTAAACACAACGCCGCCCAAGACCTGGATGCTATTCACGAGGCTAATGAAGGTGACACCATCATCGGCTGTCGCAGTGATGTTGACTGTGTGGCACATCGTACTATCCTTAGGGAAGTTGTACGGGCTTACTCAACATTTAAATGTCTGAAGGATTGGTCAATAGAACGGTGGCCGATGTCAAGCACATGCAGTTTGCCAAAATGTGCAGCCGCAAAAGTCGTTATTTCCACTTTCACTCTCGAGTAACTGGTATTGTTGCTAGCCTCAAGTTCCAAGTATATTTCTCAAGTTGCTTGTCCTTTCCTTTCCGTTTCCATCGAACTTCGCTCCACCACTGTCACCTTGGAAAGAAAAAACGTGTCTGACCTGCCGTCGCGATCTGTTCCCCATGATGCAAGCAACTGCTGTCACTATACATAAACCGCTGGGTGGAACATGCAGCGAAGTAGTCTACAATTACCACAAGCACCATCCACTGAAACTCGTCTACGTAGCTTGAAGTCGAGCCACCACTCGAGGGGAGAGGCCTCGAGTTCCCGACTGCTTCGACTTCTGTAAGCACAATCGTCAGTTCTTCAAAGTTAGGTCGAGCTTTGCCGAGAACCCTTCTCAGTGGAAGCTTGATCATCCCGACCAGACGCTCCCACCAGCTGCCCCACCACATTGCGCTGGGAATAGATTTCCAAGTGATACTCTTCTGGCTCAAGTATGCTGTTACGGCCTTTTGGGAAAGCAACTTGAAAAGCTGCTCTGTCTTTTGACGTCTTCTTAAATGTTCTTGCGTTGTCTGAATAAATCATGCGAGGTAGACCCTTTCGCATTACAAACTGTCGTAAGGACATGAGGAATGCTTCTGAGGTCATGCTGGACACTAGTTCTAGGTGCACTGCTCGTGATGTGGCACATGCGAAGAGCTATATTTAACATTTTGTTTCTCCGGCTTGAGTCGCTACAATTAGTGGTCCGGCGAAGCCAACGCCAGTGACTTCGAATGGGTTCGTCGGCCTTACGCCATGACGTGCTATAGGAGCTGCTGGAGCATTGCCAGGGCCGATTCTGAAACGTCTGGACGTATGGCTTCACTAATTTTCTTGCCCGGCAGATCCAATAGTGCTCTCGCAACTGTCACGGGGTGTCCCTCGCGCTTCCGTGTGGTATTTCGCAGTGTGCTCGCATTGTCAATGATGTAGAAAAGTGATGATTGTGGAGGAGGATGACTGTGTTTTGTGCCTCCTAAGATGCATCAAGGTGCATTAGGCGCCCGCCCATCCCCAGGATGCTGTCGGCATACAAGAATGCGCTGAGGTCTTTGATGCGAGATGTTTTCTTTGCTGCTGTACCTGTTGAAATTGAACTTATATCTTTGCTGAAGGCTTGCTGCTGTACATGTCTGATCCAATATTTTTCAGCTTCAGTGATCTCTTTGGCTGCTAGAAAACCAGTGTGAGCTCTGTTTTTGAATCGGTAGTATTCGATAAATCTCAACATGCATGCTGTGACCCTGGGCAGCTTATCGATTCTGCTGTAGCTGTCCATGTCCAGAATCGATGTCGACTTCGTCGCACTGGAGATTGCAACGTGAACGGCAGTCATTTCACAGATTATCCTATCGTCGGTGCTGACAGGTTCTGGGGGTTGCAGTGGCCATCTATCTTCTGACTCGCCTAGTCGGTCTGGTCTATGTAGCCACGTACGGTTATACAATACCTTATCCATTGAAACTCCACGTGTCAGTAGGTCAGCAGGATTTGCCTGTCCTGGACAACACTTACACAAAGAAGGATCGGTTTCCTTCCCTGATCTCTTTCTCTCCGTTCGACACAAATTGCTTCCACTTCGTTGCGTCGCCTTTTGTGCCATGAGAACGTAATTGTGGAATCCGACCACACTGTACCTTGGATCTCAAAAGTCTGTTAGGGACTTGAGACGTAATTAAGTAGCCTTTCTCCGATCAAGGCTCCTAGAAGCTCCAGCCGTGGCAGTGTCACTGTATTGATAGGTGCCACACGTGCTTTTGCGATCAACAACTCTGGCCTCGCTGAGCAGCTCGGTACGATGCAGAACGCTGCACTGTATGCCGAAGGGCTTGCGTTGCAAAATATGTGAGCCTGCAGCACTCGAGGTGATTTGGTTCCGCTGCCAAGATAACGTGGTATGAAAATATTCTGCAAGACTGGTAGCTGGCTCCCCCATTCATGCCATTTTTTTTTAAGATCCTGAGGTAGCTGCTCATACCAGCCTATTCCACGTGTCCACAATTTTTTGAATATCTTGACGGCAATGGTGAATGGCGCAACAAATCCTGTTGGGTCGAATATCCATGAAGCTGCTTGAAGAACAAACTGCTCGGTATCATCTTTTTCTTTCATAAATTCGAGAAGGCCCCTCAAAGACAAAATGAAAGTATCCGTGGACGGATTTCATGTGATTCCAAGTACCTTCACGCTTGTCCTGTGGAGGGCAGCCAGTTCTTTGCCTGCCAACTGTTCCTCATGCTCCAATGCGTTAATCAGACAATCTGAGTTGGTCGTCCATTTCCTTAGCGTCATTCCTGCCTCCTGTATAATCTCTTTGGCTTCCCGGCAGATTTAAAGCACTTCATCTGACTCTGCTCAGACCACTAAATAATCTACGTAGAATGACTTGCTGAGAAGTTTCAGGGTACTGGCTTTTCTTGAAGGCATACTCTTTGGTGATGGAGTATAGTTGCTGTCAGTAGGAAGGGGCTACATGTTGCTCCGAATGGCACTCGCGTCATCCTCCACTCTTGAATCTCCTCTCCGGAGAAACGCAGTGCTTCTTTTTTCAAACCAGAGGATTTGAAAGGCATCTCTGTCCTCTGCTATTGAGATTTGAAGGAATGCTTTCTCAATGTCGGCTAGCAGAGGTATATGGTGCGTTCTGAAGCGTAATAGTACCTTCACCAGATCCTGGTAAAGGTTTTCACCCTTTTCGAGGCATTCATTTATTGAGAAGCACACTTTGGCGTGCGAAGAAGCGTCGAAAACTATTCTGATTTTTGTGGTTAGTGCGTGCTCTCGGATCACTTTCCTGTGCGGCATGTAATAAACCTTTGTTGGATCCAGCGGTGTCCCTTCAACAATCTCCGTATGTCCAGTCCGCAGTTACTCCCGTATGGTGTTGTCATAAGCCTCTAAAAGTCCTTGCTTGCTCGACAGTCGGGAGACAAGTTTCAAAAGTCTCATTATTGCGACTAGCTTGTTGTCCGAGAGCTCGACCTCCAGGGCAATATTACTTTGTATCTTCTGTCCCTAAAAGTGATGGTTTCTTTTAATTTCATCAATGCAGGACTGAGCCTGCTCATTGTCAACGGCATCTGATATTCACATGCTCTCAAGTTCCCAAAATGAGCGGAGAAATTTGTACTCATCTTCAGTACGCATGCCGAAGCTGTTGTATCTGATGCCATGCAGTTCGTGTTGCCTTGAAACATCCACCCTAACTTAGAGTTGATAGCAATCAGTGTCTCATTGTTCTCGCATCGAGTGACTTCACCCGTGATCACATTCCACATTTGGTCAGAACCGATCAGAACGCTTATGCCTGCTTCCCCGACAACAGATTCTGTGACGAACAGTCAGCTGGTTGTACGTGGCTTGATATCTTGGCACACGTGTGGAATTTCTATTGCTTGCAAGGCAACTTCCATATCTGAGAACTTGCTCCCCAGACGGAGCTGCACAACATGCAGCTTCTGCACTGTTCGATTCGAGTTGCTTGGAAACATATTGCGCGCAATGATGGTAGAGCCCACACACTGCAACTTCAGTTGTCGTGATAGCCGTTCTGTGAGAAATGTGCGCTGGCTGCTTCCATCTATGACACCTCTGATATATCGACAGGTGACGTCTGCTACTGCCCAAGCTTGGAATGTCTGCAGGAGGACGCTCGTCGATGAATCCTCGATGGTATGCCGGTCTTTCCCTAAAGATGCGCACACAGTCGTGTTTGTGCTTGGATTCCTTGTTAGTATTCTGGCAGTTGTTCTGCCGTTTTACCGTGTCTTCTGGCGTAATTTTTGTTCAGAAGTCGTTCAATCAAAACAAATCACCAGAAAATGGGGCGATGTTAAGCTTGGGTAGCTTGGCTCCAGAGAATGACTGTCGATGAAGTCCGGAGCTCCTGTGTTTATGACGTAACATGGTCTTGCTTGCTAAGCAGCTCGCTCATGACGTTGGTAGTGTTGTCCTCGTATTCCACAACGGTGTTGCATTCCTGCTCAAGCTCTTTATCAACTATGTGGCTCTCTAGATCCTCGTTGGTCTTGTTCAGCTCATCGTTATTCACCGTGAGACGCCCGTAAATAGTGTTGAGCTGATCTATGGTGGCTGTTTCATCGCTGAGAATAGCCCTTGCCTCGTTGATGAGCGTGGTGTTCAGTGATCATCTCGACGTCCACTTCGATTGCAGCCTCTCCATTATGGTCGGTTCACTCGTAGCTTTCCGTGGTCTCCGGTAGGAGATCCCGGATCTTCCGCACCACAACCATTAAGATGGCGTAAGATTTACTGACAAGAAGCGAGGGTCAAAGCATCAGGCATTCTTTTTATTCCGTGCCGTTCAGGTAGCCCCTGGCTGCACGTGCTCGTGAGCACGGGCTCCCTCCAGGAAGGAGGCGATTCTTCTTCGATCCAAGACTGTGCTGAGATTAATTCAAAAGTTCACTATTCATATTGCTCCTGAAGCTGCTAGCCTTACTTTGTATACCATTCCAATATGTTACTATTGCATTCCTTGCTTTGCCCTTCTGGCGAAACTGTATCTTCTTTTTCTAATGCCAGTGGTGTTGCCTATGCATTCACTGTTTATGCACAAACAAATGTACACCGACCAGAACTGCCACAATGTTCATGATTGCGAAGTGAGGAGTTGCAGCACTGAAATGACTAATGGTTCATGGAGTAGAATTGTTAGCTCTATTGCCTGCATAAATAATACTCACTGTGCAGAGAGAGACATCAAGGGGTTATGGAAAAACTGTCCTGGTCTTATAGAACAGCTCTCTTTGGCTTTCAAAATGCAGGCCCAAAATTTTAAGCCTTACAAAGCGAACATGGTAAAAACTTACACATTCCCGTAAGATCAAGTCAATGGCCATCCTGTACATTGGAACAACCCAAGGATGTTATGCACGGCATTACAAAGACTATTAACAATGAACTCTGGAACATCTTTTCTGCTCACAGGTGCCAATGTGACCACAGTGCTCGTCGGTAGATACAGAAGTTCATTTCTGAATAATGTTCGCCAACTATATTTTTCTGTGGTGTCCTTTTCAGTTGTGAAAAAAAAAAAACCGGTACACAATCGAAACACGTCTGCAGCTTCAGTCATTCCTCAAAGTATGGTGCAGGCAGGCTGATTTCCCACAAGGACAATCTGACCACAGATACCTCAGAAAAAAATCTGCGCCTTTGGTGATTGACGCAAATATGTGCGTTTATATTAACATTGGATTTCTGAGGCTGACTACTCGCCTATTGAAGCAGTAGTTAGGCCGAAGCAGTGCCTGCACTGCATATTTTATTCTGTGCCCGCCGAAGAATACATTTCCATAAAAAGGGTGTGCAATAAGGGCCTTCACGACGAGGGTCTTCGATGACCTCAACTGGCTGTTCTCATCGACGTCAACGACAGAAGGTGAGCTTCGAGACAATTTAATTTATTCTTCTCCTGATTAAGGAGGCGCCCTTTATTAGAATTGATGGCACGTTGGAAGAAATGGTATAGCGCATACACAGTGAATGGAAAGTGAGAGAATGGTAGCTATCGAGTACCTCTTGTTAGAGGAACACTAAATTTACCAGAGACGTAGACGAAATGCTACAGGCAATTGGTGCCACTCAGGTGCTTATACTGAGAAGGGTAGAGGTTGCATATGAACCATACAGCGTAAGGCTGACCTAGTGTCCCGTTTCCCAAATGGAGGACGAGGAAATTTACTGGAAGTGTTCAAAAGTTCTTTTTTTGGGCTCTATGAGAGTGTTCTAAAAACAATGATGGGAACCTACCTGCCCAACATGGCCTCCCACAGAGGCGTCTGCATCGGCAGGCATTTGATGTGTTGCGACACCACAGACCTGAGCTGATGGGGGATCGACCCTCATGGAAGAAACTGTCTGCGGCTTAGCCATGTACAGTGAAAAGGGGAACGTAAATGTTGAGCAGATGTTCAGATTGTGGACATTTGGGTGTCCACGGCGAGCACAACGAATTCCTGTAGCCTCGGTTTCACATCCACGGCATGCCTGCAGTGACGCGTTGACGGAAAATCGGTCGTTCTTTCCGGTCCTCAGGTTTGCCTTTCCTTTTACTAGCTTTCAGTGGCTCAGGTCTTGTGCTCACCTTAGTGTCACTTGCTATCTTTCAGGGAATGAGAGTTAACTGTGTGTTAAATTGGCAAACAAGCTAACTTTGTATTTGGTTATGTTGGCTGGGCACAGTTGGCATTGGCCGGCTTTGAAGTATAGAAACCTCATGTCCCATTGTTCGGCCTAGTGGTAATTGGTTGAGACCTACGGAAATCATGTACACCTTTATTCCTTGAACCAGGCTGAACTTTGATTCGAATATGGCAGTGCACTTTGATACAACAATGTAACACACAGTGAAGAAGCACGAGAGCTGTTACTTGCCTGACAAGCTTGCCTGGTGGCTGTCTCTGAAAAAGTGGGTGCACCGATGACTCCATGTTTCTTCACCTAGAACAAGAGAACATTTGCAAGTATTCATGTTAGTCACAGTCAAATGACCGACACTATCATAGGAAGTCTACGACATTTAGCAGTTGCAAAACACGTAACCAAGACCCTCAGTCCTTAATATGAAGTTGCAAAAAAGAAAAAAAAATTAGTGTTGACCTTAGTGTTGAAATCCGTGACAAATTTCATGCAAAAGAAACTGAATACTTGTTTGATTTGAATACTCCTGTATAATCGTATTCTTGCATCGTTCCATAAACAGTGCTCATACTGTGGTACAACTACCGCGGTGAAAAAAATTTGCTGATGTAGAATTCGTAGAATTCGTATTGATGTATAAGGAATGAGTGTGATTGCAACATATTGGAATTGTATGCAAAGTAAGGCTAGCAGATTTAAGAGTAAGATACAGATGTGCTGCAGTGTAGCCAGACCGATATGAAGAGAAAGACTGGACGACCACGACGAGGCTTGGCGCAAAGTTGGCATTGAGAAGCAGCTCCCGTGAACCGCATGTGCAGATGCGAAGGGCCGTATAGGAACTGCATTGCAGATCCGTGCAGCATTGCTGGTGCGCTGCACATAAAAAAACTGAGCAGATGAGATAGCTGTGACTACGGCACAAAGGAAAACCCCACACATGTAGGTAGGACTGTAGCAGTGGTCTTGGCTTGACCGCCTGGTGTGGCCGCTGTTGGGCACACAACGGACGGGACTGGGAGCGCGGGCCATGTGCGCAATGGGGCACCCACTCAACGACCATGCTTAGAATTGTAGTAATGCAATAATCAGATGACGAACAGTAAGGGGGATATTTTTTGATGTATGGAAATGAGTTGCATGAAATATAGTATTATGATGTGAACACGTGAATGTAAGTGGAACACAGTTGACTCGAGAACCGCGACAAAAGCCTTGTGGTTGGTAGGTAGTCCGTTCGGGATGACGTCTATAGTGTGACGTCTATAGTGTGACTACAGTAGGCAGTGTAGTAGGCAGTGTGACTTGTTTGCAGTAGGCAGTGTGACCAAATAACATGCGAAGCCACTAAGTTTCACGCCGAAGCATATTTTTGTATTTTTGTCTCCAGTAATGACAGCCGGTGCACACAGCACGGAGGTTTTGGAGCAGGAAGTTAGTGACGTCGTTCGGCAAGGTTCCTGGTGAGAAGTAGACTGATTAAGCCCTGATATTTTTAACGCTACAGACGTTTTCACAACTCAACTGGGGCAGCGAGTTGTGTCAGTAGGTTCCGTTAAAGCATAGTTCCGTTAAAGCTGTCATGAAAAGCAACTCCAGGAACTCGGCGATTTTGTGTGTTGTTGAGGCTAACGCACTTCCAACCCGTCAAGTCGATGACAGTGTCTGTGCCCGCTTCCGAAAACGGTAGCAGTGTTACCTCGTGGATGACATCAAAGGCGGAAGCAGGCAACGAGCGTACGTTGATGTTGCATAGCGCTAAGGTGTGCGCTGACCGCAGGATGGCAGAGCATTCGGTGATTATTGTACTGAGTGCATGGTTTTGTAATCGATAAATATCGTCTGACAACGGCCGATAGTGGTTTTCCCTTCCGCGGTAGAAGGGGCTGTCATGTTCTGTGTTCATTAACTATAGTCCATATTGGCAGTGGTGCCTCGACTTCAAGCTACGTAGACGAGTTTCATTGGATGGTGCTTGTGGTAATTGTAGACTACCTCGCTGTATGTTCCACCCTGTGGTTTATGTACAGTGACGGCAGTCGCTTGTGTCATGGGGAACGGCTTGCGACGGCAGGTCGGACGTGTTTTTTCTTTCCAAGGTGACAGTGGCGGAGCGAAGTTTGATGGAAATGGAGAAGAAAGGACAAGGGACTTGAGAAATATCTTTGGAACTTGAGGTGAGCAACAATACCAGTTGCTTGGGAGTGAAAGTGGAGGTAATGACTTTTGCGGCTGCACATTTTGGTGAACTGCACGTGCTTGACATCAGCCACCGCTCTATTAACCAAGCCGTCAGACACGTAAATGTTGAGAGTGAGCAGGTACGACTTTCCTAAGGATGGTAGGACGTTGCACACAGTCAGCATCACTGCGACATCCGATGATGGTGTCATCTTCATTAGCATCGTGAATAGCATCCAGGTTTTGGGCGGTGTTGTGTTTAGTGTACGCCTTTGTGACGAGTGGACTGGAATTAATACAATGCAAGGCAGCAGTGCGACAAAGAAAAAGAGTTCGTGGTGGTGCGCGGCAGGTGGCACACGAGGAGAGAGCGCGCGCTGTGGTTTGGAATTAGACGGCTCGACAGAACAATCATGTGACGGTGACGACCTGGTGGGGTCTGTTCCAGAAGCAATTGAGACGGCTACCAGTCCGACATGATCGCACAGCCATGCAGCCCATGGACACGCGGCTAACGGTCCGTTCGGGCAACCGTCCGAGGCTCACGGGGACCAGGGAACGATTCCGTTGGCTAGCGGTCCGCACCGGTGGTCGTGCCTGTGGTCCCGCCGCATAGCTGCCTCCATAAACGAACAGTGCCGCAGTACGTGTGGCCGCTGCCAGTGCTTCCGGCCCTGCTATGCTGGCGGGAACCAGCAGAGCTCGCCGCAAACGGGCCTGTCACGTTCCTCGAGCCCAAAGCGGTGAGCGTCTTCTTCGCTCTCGCTGCCGGAGCTGGGGCGTCGCAGCCCCACTAGACATGGCTGTGGGCATTCGGAGTACCGTGAGGACACCGCCGTGGTTCTGCGCGTGAGTTAGTCATCAGTCGGGGGAGGGCACACATTCACCACAACGAGTTTTGTCACATAGACACGGATGACTAGAATAGAACCACAAAGCCTGCCCTAGGCTTACGTGTTGTAAGTACTCTTGTGTTCTGCGTGTATGCAAATGCTCTGTGCACTCTGGCATAGAAGTGATATAGACAATGTCGGTTATCCATGCCTTTCTCGCTGTGTGTTGAGGGCTGGGCACACGAACCCCAGTGTGTATCACAGCCCTGGCGTCCTTGTTGGAGCGGAATAGACTGACATCTCGAGGACAGCAGCACTTTGGGTCGTATTTTGAAACAAAGCACGCCTGAAGCATCTCAACATCTTTTCGAGCACACGACTTTCACGGATCTTTGACGGTGAGGTGGAGAATACGGCTTGGCTCGAGCGGAGAACTTGTGCAAGTTGAAAAGCCAAGTGACGAGGATGTTGAAGATGCTGCGTGTTTTACTGCATTTCTACGCCTCGCTGGTGCGGACGTGGGGCAGCTGGCAGAAGTAACCACACACGATGAAGCCCAAGCCACCGAAAAGGTCGTCAATTGCCTGTGATCTGTCACAGGTGGACGTCGACACGTGCGAAAATGTTGCTGCTCATCATGTTGCATTCATCCACAATGACGCACTTGACGGTGAATGCTGTACGGAAGGAGTTTAGATCTCTGTCACGCATACCCCCATCAGCACACATAGCAAGCTTGAGATCGGTGAGTACAGTGAGTCCACCGATCGCTACCGCAGCCTTGCCTTTAGCCTTGTAGCAGCAGCCTTGCCCATGACATATGCACGTGCAGGCAGTATTAGTGCAGCAGTTGTACACATCTGTAATAATGCGCAGAACAAACATCTTGCCACAACGGGCAATACCAGTCAGCAAGCTTTCAGTGGGTCGAAAGTATATGGTCGTTAGGCGTTGAATGACTTCGCAAGCAACTTCGACCAGTTCCTTTTTGGCGAGTCATTTCAATTCCTTGTAGGTGTCGCCAGTCATGACGTATTGACGCGTGCAGACGGCTGGGTAATGACCTCTTGGCGCTACAGAGTTCTTATCAGGGGCTCTGAGCAAATCTGTGTCTGTTTACTTGTCAACAAAAGGAACGTGGCATCGCTGAGTTGCAGTGTGCAATTCTCTATCCCGGCCTTTATCCGTGCACATCTGGAGACAGATGTGATGCAACTGGCGGATGTCGAACTTGCTGTCGTACTCGGTCCTATTGAGCAGGAAGGCGTCTATGTTGTCAGCGTACATAAGCTCAAAGCGTTGCCAGTCAAAATATCTACTTACTGGCGGGAAGGAAGGAACCGTGGGAACGCTTCTCATTTATAGTTGAGTTACAAGTCGATAGTGTCGGAGGGGAAACAAATGGCTGCTAGTTTGCTGGTTTACTTCTGGATTGCTGGTTGGCAGGTGCGGAGATTGTAATGAACAACAAATTCTGTCGCGCACATGTCTTGCAAATTGTCTGGACGGCTTTCATATTTTCTCAACAATGCCAATTTCCATACGTCCGTGGACGTCGCATCGAGACCAATTGCTTCCATGTGCACGCATTTTGGGAATGTGCGATCGCTCTTGCGGAAGGCATGTGGCAATGTAGATGATAAATATACTGGTCTCGCACATATCCTGTCAGAGGAATGTCCAAGCAGCTTCTTGGCCACTCGTCTCAATAGCCTAGAGCATCTGAACGCCGAGTAACCAAAGCTCCTGGCCGTCATGTCTCTTTGAGGTGTCCACCAAAATATCTGAGACATCTTTGCGGAGGTTTGAAACTCCGCGACTTGACTTATTCACGACATACGCAGCACACGAGTAGGCGCCTTAGAAGATCTGGAGGTCCAAGTTCGAATCGAGCATGGAGGCTACGTACGGATTCAATATGTTGATGCACTTTTGCTGCATTGTTCGTTCGTTAAATAAGATTGGGTGCATCATGCCAGCGTGGAACACGCAGATGTAGTTTTCCTGGGAAGTGACTGCATGGTCATGGAGGAATTGGCCAATGTTGTCGTAGTCTGCCTTCTAGAGCGGCGTGCATCTGCAAGAAGCGTTCCTTTAGTGCCATATGCCACATGGCACTAAAGTGGGTCAGAAATGAGCGTCAAAATGGCGACAGTTGCCGCACTCATAGCAGGTTTTGGTGTGTTGGAGAACCAGAGTGCACAGGCGCGGCAAGAGAGGTATCAAGGGCCAGAAGGTTTGTTGCAAGGGGGATTGTTTCTGGCATGTTCGAGGAAACTTTCACCAAGGGCAAGTGCTCGAATTCAATGTACTTTGAGTAATCGATGAAACAGCAAGGTTCGAAAGTCGAGTGAGTGCGGCTACACAGGACGCTTAGGGGGATGCATAGGAACTTGTTAAAATAAATGGCACACACCACGGGGTCACCGATGACAAGCTGTTCTTCATAGATAGATGCAATTTCCAAAACGTGCACTTGTAGGCCAGGATCATGATGACACAACCGCTCATATGGTGTTAGTAATCGTGGCCAATGCCTCTCTGACGCCGACAGGGTGAGCAACACAGTCGACTTGCCAAGCTGCCATATCATAGCGAAGCTAATAGTGGACCGCAATGGGAACGCCCTTTGTAAAGCCCATGTCTTGGTCATTGATATCTCGCACGAAGCGTTCATCTTCAAGTGTTTGGCGTGTGAATTTATCGGTGTCGTCGTTGACGAGAAACAAGATGGCCAGGCCACAACCAACTCCATATTGGAGCACTTTCATCGCTACGAACAAGATGTTGTGAGACGAGACACCTCGGCAGTCTCTGGGACTTATCTCACTGGCGGCATAAATAAAGGATGTGGGATGACATTCTGGTTTAACGCACTGGGGCAACCTATGGTGCATCTGAAAGAAGGGCAACCCTTCCGCTTCTTCGTCATATATTATGCCGAGAGGTTGCTTGTGTTGAGCGGGAGCTAAGGCCTGGTAGCGCTCTTCGTCCCACGCCAGGGACAGTTGGAATGCGTTCAGTGCCACACATGCATCAACATGAATGTGGACGTCGGGACACTGGGGTAGAGTTGTGAGGAGAATCCTCGAGCAATTGGAATGCGTTGTTGTTGGGAAGACCGTCTAAAGAAAGTGCGTCAAGAGTGATACCAAAGTACCTACTCAGACACATCGAGACGGGGTTTCAACTGAAAATTTTCGACCATGCGAGAGAGGCATGGTCACTTGTTGAGAAGCTTTAATTTAATGTAAACATTGACGACGTGGTGTTCGTGAATGTTTCGTGGTAATGATTTAACAAAATTTTCACTTCAACAGGGAAACTAGCGATAAGTCCTACGACGCCATACTGTCCTCTGACCTGCATAAGGAGTTGAATTTACATTAATGGTAGATGGGGAGCAATTAAACACTGGCTCACCAAATAGAGTTAACCCAATAGGAATAGCCGGGTAAACGTAAGCATCTATTTCGGAGAGGGTGGTATCGTACACCTTTGTAGTGTGCCGCATAATGTTGAGCAGACAAGAAAGGAATGCAGCTCTCGTTTGGAAACTCTGCAGCTATCAGGGGCATGTCAGCAACACGGATAGGCGAAAGCTCGGCTTATAACCAAAGACGATTGCAAACATTGCATGCATGTCCAACTGGTTTATTGAAGAACTGCCTTTCAATATGCGCGGTAGCCGTCGCAACCTGTGCGTGTAGGCAGGACATGGTCACTTGTGGCAAGCGCCACTGTCACTTGTGTTGTGTTTCTGATCTCGCACTGCTGTATTGTCATGCGAGGCACGATGTGCTGGCAATTCCTGCTCCTGTAGTGTGGGTTCTTGTCTGTGCTGTCCCCTAGCGTCGGCTCACGGTACTTATGATGCGCGCCGCTTCGTCCTCGAGAACTGTACCATCCTGCCGGCATTGGCGATTCGAGTCAGCTTGAGCTTCCACGCTGCAGCAGCCTAACGGCTATAGCGATGTGCTTCTGCTTCCTTCTCCTGAACTTCAAGATGCTGTCGGCATTGTCGCCTCGCCTGAGCATCGTTTTTCTGCAGGCCCTCGTCTTGGTGCCCCCGTTGCAGAACTACAGCGTGCTTCGCATGCCCAGAGGCGAGTTTGTCCCTGCGTTTGGGCACGTATGTGAGCCCGCCCTTCTTCAGCGTGACTAGCGCTTCTTTCAAGATCTTTGGCGGCTGTTTTGTCGATACGTGGGGTCACACAACAGCATGAAGCAGCATGGAATGAACGCACTGCTATGCTGCAGAAACACTGGCCAACTGGCCGCTACTACTGCGACTAGTATGAGTGAGGTAACACTGGCATAGATGGGTAGGTTTTACACAGAAGACCTTCATGCCACGACAGTAACGAAGATGCGGGAGCACTCCAATGAAAGGTGATCTATGGGCGATAGACACAGTGGCGGCTCTTGGTATATAAGGGGGGCCGATTTCGATCGTGCATTTGCGACCCATTTGGTGCCTAGGCAGTTACGCGATTTTTGAAAGGCGGAAGTGTGAAACACACAAATTCCAGGACGGTGCGTTTTGTGTAAAGATAAAATGTAAGCCTGAAGATCGAAGTGTTGTCAAACGTTCGCTAGCGATAACGGCTGCCTGCCAAGTAGCGCGATAATAAGCGCGAAGTCTGGGTGACAACGCAGGGCATTCATTATGTGTGTAACATTTGTAATGTTAGGCATTATTTCATGTTAAACATGGTATGGCAAATCCAAGAAAGATGCATAGTTTCGTGAAGACATGGTTAGTAGCATTTCCTACTGCAATACGTCACACTGCCATCAGAGGAGATGCACTTTTAACTGCATCCTAAGGGACAACCAAGGTAGCAGACTCGGCAGTCATGCAGCTGCCCCTGCAGCTGGGATAATTTAAAGCAGTGCACTGCTGCGGGCGCAGAAACGAGCGATCCCAAGCTGCTTGTTGCAGTGTGAAAGCAGTAAGTGCGAACACACCTGCTCACCGATGTCTATGCGCGAAGAAAAATGTGCCAGGTATGTATGTCACGCAAGCGCGACTGTAAAGGCGAGTGTGGTATTGATTGGTCTGCCAATGTCTAAATAGATGACACCATCATAGGGAGTACCACACACTTTGAGGTATTACCATGAGCGTAAGACTTATGTAACCACAGACTAACAGTACTAAAGTTTGCCACAGTGCGTGGCCTGTCATTTTGAGCGGTGTGTCGTAGCGCTTTTCGGTGGCTGCTCGTGAGTACGGCGACCGCTGCAGTCATGCGATTGTTGCAGGGATGATTGCATATTCAGCCAGGGGCAAAGCACAAAACTGTTTACAGTGCAATTGCAGGCTTGTGCCCATATAATGTGTCGCTGAAGGTACGCTTGTTTTTGCCTTGTCAGTGCAGTGGTTCATGTGTTGCCAGGTAGGTTTGAGTGCGTGTGTGGAGTTGATCGCGCACAAAAAAAGGTATTAAATGTCGTTATTTGCCCAGCATGTCACGTCATAGTGTCTGAGGCATTTAGATGTATAGATAAGAGATGTAGTAAAAGGAATGGCGAAAGGTAATTTTCGTTATTTTGCAGTAAACTAGTGAGTATGACAGAAAGTTGCAGTTATGCCCGGAAGACGAAGCATTGATTGCGATAGCAAATTAGACAACAGTTACACGAAGGAAGCTTGAGCGGCGCTACATACATGGTAAACATAGGCATACTAAATTAACAAGCATGGTGTCAGCGCACACAGCAAACATAAAGACACCAAATTCAATGACCACGAACACTGTCAAAGGCTGTTCAGTGGAAACGACAGCAGCAGCTGATACTGTGCTGTCTCTCATTGGAGCATAAACTGAGCGCGGTAGCACAACATAGCATGCACAAACGATTGCGCCCTTTAATGGCATCACAGCGCGGACTTACTCTTTATTCAACAGAAATAATCTGGACACAAAAATAACAGGATCAACAACGATGTGCCCGGCAGCTGTGGCTACCCGGCACATCGTCTTTTGGGCCAAGCGGCCACGAAAAGCGGCGTTGCGGTAAGGGCCTTTGTGACGAGGGTCTTCAGCGGCCTCAACTGGCAGTTCTCATCGAGACGTAGACGAGTGAAGGTGAGCTGCAAGACAATTTATTTATTCTTCTCCTGATTAAGGAGAGATCCTTTATGAGAATGAGATGGCACGCTGGGAGAAACAGTATAGGGCATACAAAGTGAATGAAAATCACGTGAGAGATTGGTAGCTGTAATATCGGTCATTCCTCAAAGTATGCTGCCGACAACCCAATTTCACATGACGACAACCTGTCCACAGCAACCTCCGGACAAACGTTCCCCTTTGAGAACTGATGCAGATTTGACTGCTCATGTCTGGACCTGGGATTTCCGAGCCTGACTACCGACCTCTTGGAGCTGCAGTAAGGCCTAAGCTGCGGCTGCCGGGAGTGTCGTCTTTTGGAGCAAGCGAATACATCGCCACAAGGAGCGGCGTGCGCCTTCGTGACGAGGGTCTTCAGTGGCCTCAATTGGCTGTTCTCATCGACCTCATCGAGTGAAGGTGAGCTGCAAGACTATAATAATTCTTCTGATTAAGAGGCATCCTTCATGAGAATTAGACGGCACGCTGGAGGAAACGGTATAAGGTGTACACAGTGAATGGAAAGTGAAATATTGGAAACTATCAAGTGTCTGCTTGTTAGGGGAAGTCTGAAGCTACCAGGGATGCCGACGAAATGCAACAGGCAGTTGGTGCCACTCAAGTGCTTAGGTTATGAAGGGCAGAGGTTGCATATGAACAATACAGCGAACGGCTGACCTAGTGCCCAGCCTTCAAAACTGAAGGCGAGGAAATTTATTGCAAGTGCTCAAAAGTTCTGCACTTTTTGGGATGTATACAAGTGCTCCGAAAACACACGATGGAAACCTGGCCATGCATAGCCTCCCGCAGGGGCGTCTGCGCAGGCAGGCGTTTGGTGTGTTGCGACACCACGGACCCGAGCAAGTCGGGTATTGACCACATCGCGAATGACTGTGTGGTGCTTAGCCGTGTACGGGCAAAAAGGGATGGTGAAGGTAGAGCTGATGCTCAGTTTTTGGACACAGGCAGATGCAATGAATCCCTTTGACCTCGCCTTCACATACCGGGACTCTCTGCAGTGACCCATCAAAGGGATGTCGGTTGTTTCTTCCTGTCCTCCTGTTTGCCTTTTGTCTTACTGACTTTCAATCTCTCCGGTCTTTTACTCACCTTTGGGTCACTTCCATTCTTTCGGGCAGTGAGAATTAATTTGACTCTAATTGCCAACCAAGCTAAACGTATTTTGGGCTGCAGTGGCTGTGGCACAGTTGGCATTGGAAGGCTTTGAAATCCAGAAATCTTGTCTGATTGTTCGGCATAGCGTTGATAGGTACCCACCTGCCGAAATCACACAAACCTTTTTCACTTAAGTCCAAATCCTTAGACTTGATGGAGCAGCAGTTTGCTACGCAAAAAGGAGTCTCCCTCCCAGTCACCGTCAAAAGCGCACTGTTCTGTTTCAAGAAGGGCTGCTACAACTTTCCTCAGTGACGTGCCTGATGGCTCTCTTTCCAAAAGTGGGTGCACCGATGACTTTGTGTTTCTTCGCCTGACCACAGAAACACTTGCATGTGTTCAAGTCAGCCACAGTGCAATGACCGAAACGACCGTCGGAAGTCTACCATCCTGACCTGACCTGAAATTCCTGACCAACACCATGCGTCCTCGATATGAAGTTACGAAAAAGTCAGTGGTGACTTCCGTGCTGAAAACCCTGTCTAAGTGAAAGTTGAAAAACTCAACTTGTTTCATTTGAGTACTCCCTTATATTGGCATACTGGCATTGCTCCACGAACAATATATGTACAGTTGTAGAAGTAACACACCTCGATAAATTGACTGATCCAAGTCTACCGGCTGAGTGGCAGCACCGTCCTTCAGAACAACCCAGCCAATTACTCACGTGCGGCATTAAAAAGAAGACTCTTGCAGATCGTGACTTCTTGGTGGAAAGAACCTGACTGTTTCAAGGAACCTGATATTGGTCAAGCCTACCGTTAATGGAATCGCCACGTGGACTTGCGCTTTTTTGAAAACAACGAATCAGGACGCAGAGATTACAGGACCGACAACTTGCCCCCCACTAGCTCGCCGCCTGTCAGCCTGTAGATCAATGCATTCAGCATGCCTCTGAAATGCTGTCATTCCTTGCCTGCCTGTAACTAGGTTTCCACTGGTGATTCCACCATCTTTGAAGCACTTTCTATTGCATTGTGATTAAACACTAACACGCATCATGCTCTCTCTTCCTTCCGCCTGCTTGCATCTAGTGTAAGGCATGGTGTTGCACGCTTGCTGCTCTCTTGGTGCCATGCCGCTAGTAAGCTACTCCCTGCTTCCTAGCTGCTTGCTTGCTGCTTGCCGCCAAGCGTGCCGCCTGTCACTGCCTAGATGCCGGCATGGTGCTTTTCTCTGGCCAGCCACTAGTTTCTTGCCTGCCTGTAACTAGGTTTCCACTGGTGATTCCACCATCTTTGAAGCACTTTCTATTGCATTGTGATTAAACACTAACACGCATCATGCTCTCTCTTCCTTCCGCCTGCTTGCATCTAGTGTAAGGCATGGTGTTGCACGCTTGCTGCTCTCTTGGTGCCATGCCGCTAGTAAGCTACTCCCTGCTTCCTAGCTGCTTGCTTGCTGCTTGCCGCCAAGCGTGCCGCCTGTCACTGCCTAGATGCCGGCATGGTGCTTTTCTCTGGCCAGCCACTAGTTTCTTGCCTGCCTGTAACTAGGTTTCCACTGGTGATTCCACCATCTTTGAAGCACTTTCTATTGCATTGTGATTAAACACTAACACGCATCATGCTCTCTCTTCCTTCCGCCTGCTTGCATCTAGTGTAAGGCATGGTGTTGCACGCTTGCTGCTCTCTTGGTGCCATGCCGCTAGTAAGCTACTCTCTGCTTCCTAGCTGCTTGCTTGCTGCTTGCCGCCAAGCGTGCCGCCTGTCACTGCCTAGATGCCGGCATGGTGCTTTTCTCTGGCCAGCCACTAGTTTCTTGCCTGCCTGTAACTAGGTTTCCATTGGTGATTCCACCATCTTTGAACCACTTTCTATTGCATTGTGATTAAACACTAACACGCATCATGCTTTCTCTTCCTTCCGCCTGCTTGCATCTAGTGTAAGGCATGGTGTTGCACGCTTGCTGCTCTCTTGGTGCCATGCCGCTAGTAAGCTACTCTCTGCTTCCTAGCTGCTTGCTTGCTGCTTGCCGCCAAGCGTGCCGCCTGTCACTGCCTAGATGCCGGCATGGTGCTTTTCTCTGGCCAGCCACTAATTTCTTGCCTGCCTACAAGTGCCTTGCCATCGGTACTTTCACCATCTTTCTCCCTCTTCCTATATATGTGATGGTGCTCAAACACTCACATGCATCTTGCTTTGTCTTTGTTCTTTGATATGTGTTTGTTTCCTTCTTGCACCTAGCATTGATCTTTCTTAATTCACTACTGTTGTCCTGGTGCTAACAGCAACTGTGCTCCTCGGAGTTCCCTAATTGCTTGCTTGCTGTTTGTGCTAGTTTATTGCCTGTAATTCTCTTGATGCGCGAATGCTGTCTACTTTAGGCAGGTGGCTGCAGTGTGTACAAGTATAACAAATACCAAGTGCAGAGAAGCTATTGAAACAGGTGGTGCAGAAGTATATTTTGCAGCTGTGATCGGGTCGTTTGGTTTATAACACGTCTTCAAGTGAGCTGAAAGTCGGTTTTGTCCACTTCTTGTGAATGAAAATGTACAAGGCTTTTATGGAACCTGGAAGTAATTGAAGAACCATTCCTTTGCTGTAATAACCGCTTTCTGATGTCTCTTGACAAGGCCATATAGAGAAAAAGCACAACGAACTCTGCAACAACTTTACCGCTTGGATGGGCCAGAGTGCCCAGAACGCTGGTCGGAAGATGTTGTATACGCAAACAAATTGAACTTCACTTCTGAATGATTTGGACCAAGCATATTTTTCTTTGCTGACAGTGCTGAGAGTTCTGCAATATCCGTCATTCCTCAAAGTATGCTGCTGACAATCCAATTTCACAGGACGACAACCTGACCAAAGGAACCTCCGGAAAGATTTTCCGTTTGAGAATTGATGCAGATTTGACCACTCATGTCGGAACCTGGGATATCCGAGCCCGACTATCCGCCTCTTGGAGCAGCAGTTGGGCCTAAGCTGTGGCTGCCGGGCACATCGTCTTTTGGGCCGAGGGGCCAAAGGGCCTTTGTCACGAGGGTCTTCAGTGGCCTCAACTGGCAGTTCTCATCGAGACGCAGACGAGTGAAGGTGAGCTGCAAGACAATTTATTTATTCTTCTCCTGATTAAGGAGAGATCCTTTATGAGAATGAGACGGCACACTGGGAGACACAGTATAGGGCATACAAAGTGAATGAAAATCACGTGAGAGATTGGTAGCTGTAATATCGGTCATTCCTCAAAGTATGCTGCCGAGAACCCAACTTCACATGACGACAACCTGTCCACAGCAACCTCCGGACAAACGTTCCCCTTTGAGAACTGATGCAGATTTGACTGCTCATGTCTGAACCTGGGATTTCCGAGCCTGACTACCGACCTCTTGGAGCTGCAGTAAGGCCTAAGCTGCGGCTGCCGGGAGTATCGTCTTTTGGAACAAGCGAATACATCGCCACAAGACGCGGCGTGCGGTGAGGGCCTTCGTGACGAGGGTCTTCAGTGGCCTCAATTGGCTGTTCTCATCGACGTCAACGAGTGAAGGTGAGCTGCAAGACTATAATAATTCTTCTGATTAAGAGACATCCTTTATGAGAATTAGACGGCACGCTGGAGGAAACGGTATAAGGTGTACACAGTGAATGGAAAGTGAAAGATTGGAAACTATCAAGTGTCTGCTTGTTAGGGGAAGTCTGAAGCTACCAGGGATGCAGACGAAATGCAACAGGCAGTTGGTGCCACTCAAGTGCTTAGGTTATGAAGGGCAGAGGTTGCATATGAACAATACAGCGGGAGGCTGACCAAGTGCCCAGCCTTCAAAACTGAAAGCGAGGAAATTTATTGCAAGTGCTCAAAAGTTGTGCACCTTTTGGGATGTATACAAGTGCTCTGAAAACAACGATGGAAACCTGGCCATGCATGGCCTCCCGCAGGGGCGTCTGCGCAGGCAGGCGTTTGGTGTGTTGCGACACCACGGACCCGAGCAAGTCGGGTATTGACCACATCGCGAATGACTGTGTGGTGCTTAGCCGTGTACGGGGAAAAAGGGATGGTGAAGGTTGAGCTGGTGCTCAGTTTTTGGACACTGGCAGATGCAATGAATCCCTTTGACCTCGCCTTCACATACTGGGACTCTCTGCAGTGACCCATCAAGGGGATGTCGGTTGTTTCTTGCTGTCCTCCTGTTTGCCTTTTGTCTTACTGACTTTCAATCTGTCCGGTCTTTTACTCACCTTTGGGTCACTTCCATTCTTTCGGGCAGTGAGAATTAATTTGACTCTAATTGCCAACCAAGCTAAACGTATTTTGGGCTGCAGTGGCTGTGGCACAGTTGGCATTGGAAGGCTTTGAAATCCAGAAATCTCGTGTCTGATTGTTCGGCATAGCGTTGGTAGGTACCCACTTGCCGAAATCGCACAGACCTTTTTCACTTAAGTCCAAATCCTTAGACTTGATGGAGCAGCAGTTTGATACGCAAGAAGGAGTCTCCCTCCCTGTCACCGTCAAAAGCGCACTGTTCTGTTTCGAGAAGGACTGCTACAACTTTCCTGAGTGACGTGCCTGATGGCTCTCTTTACAAAAGTGGGTGCACCGATGACTTTGTGTTTCTTCGCCTGACCACAGAAACACTTGCATGTGTTCAAGTCAGCCACAGTGCAATGACCGAAACGACCGTCGGAAGTCTACCATCCTGACCTGACCTGAAATTCCTGACCAACACCATGCGTCCTCGATATGAAGTTACGAAAAAGTCAGTGGTGACTTCCGTGCTGAAATCCCTGTCTAAGTGAAAGTTGAAAAACTCAACTTGTTTCATTTGAATACTCCCTTATATTGGCATACTGGCATTGCTCCACGAACAATATATGTACAGTTGTAGAAGTAACACACCTCGAGAAATTGACTGATCCAAGTCGACCGGCTGAGTGGCAGCACCGTCCTTCAGAACAGCCCAGCCAATTACTCACGTGCGGCATTAAAAAGAAGACTCTTGGAGATCGTGACTTCTTGGTAGAAAGAACCTGACTGTTTCAAGGAACCTGATATTGGTCAAGCGCACCATTAATGGAATCGCCACGTGGACTTGCGCTTTTTTGAAAACAACGAATCAGGACGCAGAGATTACAGCACCGACAACTTGCCCCCCACTAGCTCGCCGCCTGTCAGCCTGTAGATCAATGCATTCAGCATGCCTCTGAAATGCTGTCATTCCTTGCCTGCCTGTAACTAGGTTTCCACTGGTGATTCCACCATCTTTGGAGCACTTTCTATTGCATTGTGATTAAACACTAACACGCATCATGCTCTCTCTTCCTTCCGCCTGCTTGCATCTAGTGTAAGGCATGGTGTTGCACGCTTGCTGCTCTCTTGGTGCCATGCCGCTAGTAAGCTACTCCCTGCTTCCTAGCTGCTTGCTTGCTGCTTGCCGCCAAGCGTGCCGCCTGTCACTGCCTAGATGCCGGCATGGTGCTTTCCTCTGGCCAGCCACTAGTTTCTTGCCTGCCTGTAACTAGGTTTCCACTGGTGATTCCACCATCTTTGAAGCACTTTCTATTGCATTGTGATTAAACACTAACACGCATCATGCTCTCTCTTCCTTCCGCCTGCTTGCATCTAGTGTAAGGCATGGTGTTGCACGCTTGCTGCTCTCTTGGTGCCATGCCGCTAGTAAGCTACTCTCTGCTTCCTAGCTGCTTGCTTGCTGCTTGCCGCCAAGCGTGCCGCCTGTCACTGCCTAGATGCCGCCATGGTGCTTTTCTCTGGCCAGCCACTAATTTCTTGCCTGCCTGTAACTAGATTTCCACTGGTGATTCCACCATCTGGGAACCACTTTCTATTGCATTGTGATTAAACACTAACACGCATCATGCTTTCTCTTCCTTCCGCCTGCTTGCATCTAGTGTAAGGCATGGTGTTGCACGCTTGCTGCTCTCTTGGTGCCATGCCGCTAGTAAGCTACTCCCTGCTTCCTAGCTGCTTGCTTGCTGCTTGCCGCCAAGCGTGCCGCCTGTCACTGCCTAGATGCCGCCATGGTGCTTTTCTCTGGCCAGCCACTAGTTTCTTGCCTGCCTGTAACTAGGTTTCCACTGGTGATACCACCATCTTTGAACCACTTTCTATTGCATTGTGATTAAACACTAACACGCATCATGCTTTCTCTTCCTTCCGCCTGCTTGCATCTAGTGTAAGGCATGGTGTTCCACGCTTGCTGCTCTCTTGGTGCCATGCCGCTAGTAAGCTACTCCGTGCTTCCTAGCTGCTTGCTTGCTGCTTGCCGCCAAGCGTGCTGCCTGTCACTGCCTAGATGCTGGCATGGTGCTTTTCTCTGGCCAGCCACTAGTTTCTTGCCTGCCTGTAACTAGGTTTCCACTGGTGATTCCACCATCTTTGAACCACTTTCTATTGCATTGTGATTAAACACTAACACGCATCATGCTTTCTCTTCCTTCCGCCTGCTTGCATCAAGTGTAAGGCATGGTGTTCCATGCTTGCTGCTCTCTTGGTGCCATGCCGCTAGTAAGCTACTCCGTGCTTCCTAGCTGCTTGCTTGCTGCTTGCCGCCAAGCGTGCCGCCTGTCACTGCCTAGATGCTGGCATGGTGCTTTTCTCTGGCCAGCCACTAATTTCTTGCCTGCCTATAAGTGCCTTGCCATCGGTACTTTTCACTATCTTTCTCCCTCCTCCTATATATGTGATGGTGCTCAAACACTCACATGCATCTTGCTTTGTCTTTGTTCTTTGATATGTGTTTGTTTCCTTCTTGCACCTAGCATGATCTTTCTTAATTCACTACTGTTGTCCTGGTGCTAACAGCAACTGTGCTCCTCGGAGTTCCCTAATTGCTTCCTTGCTGTTTGTGCTAGTTTATTGCCTGTAATTCTCTTGATGCGTGAATGCTGTCTACTTTAGGCAGGTGGCTGCAGTGTGTACAAATATAACAAATACCAAGTGCAGAGAAGCTATTGAAACAGGTGGTGCAGAAGTATATTTTGCAGCTGTGATCGGGTCATTTGATTTATAACACGTCTTCAAGTGAGCTGAAAGTCGGTTTTGTCCGCTTCTTGTGAATGAAAATAGTACAAGGCTTTTATGGAAGCTGGAAGTAATTGAAGAACCATTCCTTTGCCGTAATAACCGCTTTCTGATGTCTCTTGACAAGGCCATATAGAGAAAAAGCACAACGAACTCTGCAACAACTTTACCGCTTGGATGGGCCAGAGTGCCCAGAACGCTGGTCGGAAGATGTTGTATACGCAAACAAATTGAAACTTCACTTCTGAATGATTTGGACCAAGCATATTTTTCTTTGCTGACAGTGCTGAGAGTTCTGCAATATCCGTCATTATTCAAAGTATGCTGCTGACAATCCAATTTCACAGGACGACAACCTGACCAAAGGAACCTCCGGAATGATTTTCCGTTTGAGAATTGATGCAGATTTGACCACTCATGTCGGAACCTGGGATATCCGAGCCCGACTATCCGCCTCTTGGAGCAGCAGTTGGGCCTAAGCTGTGGCTGCCGGGCACATCGTCTTTTGGGCCAAGGGGCGAAAGGGCCTTTGTGACGAGGGTCTTCAGTGGCCTCAACTGGCAGTTCTCATCGAGACGTAGACGAGTGAAGGTGAGCTGCAAGACAATTTATTTATTCTTCTCCTGATTAAGGAGAGATCCTTTATGAGAATGAGACGGCACGCTGGGAGACACAGTATAGGGCATACAAAGTGAATGAAAATCACGTGACAGATTGGTAGCTGTAATATCGGTCATTCCTCAAAGTATGCTGCCGAGAACCCAACTTCACATGACGACAACCTGTCCACAGCAACCTCCGGACAAACGTTCCCCTTTGAGAACTGATGCAGATTTGACTGCTCATGTCTGAACCTGGGATTTCCGAGCCTGACTACCGACCTCTTGGAGCTGCAGTAAGGCCTAAGCTGCGGCTGCCGGGAGTGTCGTCTTTTGGAACAAGCGAATACATCGCCACAAGACGCGGCGTGCGGTGAGGGCCTTGTGTGACGAGGGTCTTCAGTGGCCTCAATTGGCTGTTCTCATCGACGTCAACGAGTGAAGGTGAGCTGCAAGACTATAATAATTCTTCTGATTAAGAGGCATCCTTTATGAGAATTAGACGGCACGCTGGAGGAAACGGTATAAGGTGTACACAGTGAATGGAAAGTGAAAGATTGGAAACTATCAAGTGTCTGCTTGTTAGGGGAAGTCTGAAGCTACCAGGGATGCAGACGAAATGCAACAGGCAGTTGGTGCCACTCAAGTGCTTAGGTTATGAAGGGCAGAGGTTGCATATGAACAATACAGCGAAAGGCTGACCTAGTGCCCAGCCTTCAAAACTGAAGGCGAGGAAATTTATTGCAAGTGCTCAAAAGTTGTGCACTTTTTGGGATGTATACAAGTGCTCCGAAAACACACGATGGAAACCTGGCCATGCATGGCCTCTCCCGCAGGGGCGTCTGCGCAGGCAGGCGTTTGGTGTGTTGCGACACCACGGACCCGAGCACGTGGGGGATTGACCACATCGCGAATGACTGTGTGGTGCTTAGCCGTGTACGGGGAAAAAGGGATGGTGAAGGTTGAGCTGATGCTCAGCTTTTGGACACAGGCAGATGCAATGAATCCCTTTGACCTCGCCTTCACATACTGGGACTCTCTGCAGTGACCCATCAAGGGGATGTCGGTTGTTTCTTCCTGTTTGCCTTTTGTCTTACTGACTTTCAATCTCTCCGGTCTTTTACTCACGTTTGGGTCACTTCCATTCTTTCGGGCAGTGAGAATTAATTTGACTCTAATTGCCAACCAAGCTAAACGTATTTTGGGCTGCAGTGGCTGTGGCACAGTTGGCATTGGAAGGCTTTGAAATCCAGAAATCTCGTGTCTGATTGTTCGGCATAGCGTTGGTAGGTACCCACTTGCCGAAATCGCACAGACCTTTTTCACTTAAGTCCAAATCCTTAGACTTGATGGAGCAGCAGTTTGATACGCAAGAAGGAGTCTCCCTCCCTGTCACCGTCAAAAGCGCACTGTTCTGTTTCGAGAAGGACTGCTACAACTTTCCTGAGTGACGTGCCTGATGGCTCTCTTTACAAAAGTGGGTGCACCGATGACTTTGTGTTTCTTCGCCTGACCACAGAAACACTTGCATGTGTTCAAGTCAGACACAGTGCAATGACCGAAACGACCGTCGGAAGTCTACCATCCTGACCTGACCTGAAATTCCTGACCAACACCACGCATCCTCGATATGAAGTTACGAAAAAGTCAGTGGTGACTTCCGTGCTGAAATCCCTGTCTAAGTGAAAGTTGAAAAACTCAACTTGTTTCATTTGAATACTCCCTTATGTTGGCATACTGGCGTTGCTCCACGAACAATATATGTACAGTTGTAGAAGTTACACACCTCGAGAAATTGACTGATCCAAGTCGACCGGCTGAGTGGCAGCACCGTCCTTCAGAACAACCCAGCCAATTACTCACGTGCGGCATTAAAAAGAAGACTCTTGGAGATCGTGACTTCTTGGTGGAAAGAACCTGACTGTTTCAAGGAACCTGATATTGGTCAAGCGCACCTTTGTTGGAATCGCCACGTGGACTTGCGCTTTTTTGAAAACAACGAATCAGGACGCAGAGATTACAGGACCGATAACTTGCCCCCCACTAGCTCGCCGCCTGTCAGCCTGTAGATCAATGCATTCAGCATGCCTCTGAAATGCTGTCATTCCTTGCCTGCCTGTAACTAGGTTTCCACTGGTGATTCCACCATCTTTGAAGCACTTTCTATTGCATTGTGATTAAACACTAACACGCATCATGCTTTCTCTTCCTTCCGCCTGCTTGCATCTAGTGTAAGGAATGGTGTTGCACGCTTGCTGCTCTCTTGGTGCCATGCCGCTAGTAAGCTACTCTCTGCTTCCTAGCTGCTTGCTTGCTGCTTGCCGCCAAGCGTGCCGCCTGTCACTGCCTAGATGCCGGCATGGTGCTTTTCTCTGGCCAGCCACTAATTTCTTGCCTGCCTGTAACTAGGTTTCCACTGGTGATTCCACCATCTTTGAACCACTTTCTATTGCATTGTGATTAAACACTAACTCGCATCATGCTTTCTCTTCCTTCCGCCTGCTTGCATCTAGTGTAAGGCATGGTGTTGCACGCTTGCTGCTCTCTTGGTGCCATGCCGCTAGTAAGCTACTCTCTGCTTCCTAGCTGCTTGCTTGCTGCTTGCCGCCAAGCGTGCCGCCTGTCACTGCCTAGATGCCGGCATGGTGCTTTTCTCTGGCCAGCCACTAGTTTCTTGCCTGCCTGTAACTAGGTTTCCACTGGTGATTCCACCATCTTTGAACCACTTTCTATTGCATTGTGATTAAACACTAACACGCATCATGCTTTCTCTTCCTTCCGCCTGCTTGCATCTAGTGTAAGGCATCGTGTTGCACGCTTGCTGCTCTCTTGGTGCCTTGCCGCTAGTAAGCTACTCTCTGCTTCCTAGCTGCTTGCTTGCTGCTTGCCGCCAAGCGTGCCGCCTGTCACTGCCTAGATGCCGGCATGGTGCTCTTCTCTGGCCAGCCACTAATTTCTTGCCTGCCTGTAACTAGGTTTCCACTGGTGATTCCACCATCTTTGAACCACTTTCTTTTGCATTGTGATTAAACACTAACACGCATCATGCTTTCTCTTCCTTCCGCCAGCTTGCATCTAGTGTAAGGCATGGTGTTGCACGCTTGCTGCTCTCTTGGTGCCATGCCGCTAGTAAGCTACTCTCTGCTTCCTAGCTGCTTGCTTGCTGCTTGCCGCCAAGCGTGCCGCCTTTCACTGCCTAGATGCTGGCATGGTGCGTTTCTCTGGCCAGCCACTAATTTCTTGCCTGCCTATAAGTGCCTTGCCATCGGTACTTTCACCATCTTTCTCCCTCTTCCTGTATATGTGATGGTGCTCAAACACTCACATGCATCTTGCTTTGTCTTTGTTCTTTGATATGTGTTTGTTTCCTTCTTGCACCTAGCACTGATCTTTCTTAATTTACTACTGTTGTCCTGGTGCTAACAGGAACTGTGCTCCTCGGAGTTCCCTAATTGCTTGCTTGCTGTTTGTGCTAGTTCATTGCCTGTAATTCTTTTGATGCGTGAATGCTGTCTACTTTAGGCAGGTGGCTGCAGTGTGTACAAGTATAACAAATACCAAGTGCAGTGAAGCTATGAAACAGGTGGTGCAGAAGTATATTTTGCAGCTGTGATCGGGTCATTTGGTTTATAACACGTCTTCAAGTGAGCGGAGAGTCGGTTTTGTCCGGCTTCTTGTGAATGAAAATAGTACAAGGCTTTTGTGGAACCTGGAAGTAATTGAGGAACCATTCCTTTGCCTTAATGACCGCTTTCTGATGTCTCTTGACAAGGCCATATAGAGAAAAAGCACAACGAACTCTGCAACAACTTTACCGCTTGGATGGGCCAGAGTGCCCAGAAAGCTGGTCGGAAGATGTTGTATTCGCAAACAAATTGAACTTCACTTCTGAATGATTTGGACCAAGCATATTTTTCTTTGCTGACAGTGCTGAGAGTTCTGCAATGTCCGTCATTCCTCAAAGTATGCTGCTGACAATCCAATTTCACAGGACGACAACCTGACCAAAGGAACCTCCAGAAAGATTTTCCGTTTGAGAATTGATGCAGATTTGACCACTCATGTCGGAAGCTGGGATATCCGAGCCCGACTATCCGCCTCTTGGAGCAGCAGTTGGGCCTAAGCTGTGGCTGCCGGGCACATCGTCTTTTGGGCCAAGGGGCCAAAGGGCCTTTGTGACGAGGGTCTTCAGTGGCCTCAACTGGCAGTTCTCATCAAGACGTAGACGAGTGAAGGTGAGCTGCAAGACAATTTATTTATTCTTCTCCTGATTAAGGAGAGATCCTTTATGAGAATGAGACGGCACGCTGGGAGACACAGTATAGGGCGTACAAAGTGAATGAAAATCACGTGACAGATTGGTAGCTGTAATATCGGTCATTCCTCAAAGTATGCTGCCGACAACCCAATTTCACATGACGACAACCTGTCCACAGCAACCTCCGGACAAACGTTCCTCTTTGAGAACTGATGCAGATTTGACTGCTCACGTCTGGACCTGGGATTTCCGAGCCTGACTACCGACCTCTTGGAGCTGCAGTAAGGCCTAAGCTGCGGCTGCCGGGAGTGTCGTCTTTTGGAACAAGCGAATACATCGCCACAAGGAGCGGCGTGCGCCTTCGTGACGAGGGTCTTCAGTGGCCTCAATTGGCTGTTCTCATCGACCTCAACGAGTGAAGGTGAGCTGCAAGACTATAATAATTCTTCTGATTAAGAGGCATCCTTTATGAGAATTAGACGGCACGCTGGAGGAAACGGTATAAGGTGTACACAGTGAATGGAAAGTGAAAGATTGGAAACTATCAAGTGTCTGCTTGTTAGGGGAAGTCTGAAGCTACCAGGGACGCAGACGAAATGCAACAGGCAGTTGGTGCCACTCAAGTGCTTAGGTTATGAAGGGCAGAGGTTGCATATGAACAATACAGCGAAAGGCTGACCTAGTGCCCAGCCTTCAAAACTGAAGGCGAGGAAATTTATTGCAAGTGCTCAAAAGTTGTGCACTTTTTGGGGTGTATACAAGTGCTCTGAAAACACACGATGGAAACCTGGCCATGCATGGCCTCCCGCAGGGGCGTCTGCGCAGGCAGGCGTTTGGTGTGTTGCGACACCACGGACCCGAGCACGTGGGGGATTGACCACATCGCGAATGACTGTGTGGTGCTTAGCCGTGTACGGGGAAAAAGGGATGGTGAAGGTTGAGCTGATGCTCAGTTTTTGGACACAGGCAGATGCAAAGAATCCCTTTGACCTCGCCTTCACATACAGGGACTCTCTGCAGTGACCCATCAAGGGGATGTCGGTTGTTTCTTCCTGTCCTTCGGTTTGCCTTTTGTCTTACTGGCTTTCAATCTCTCCGGTCTTTTACTCACCTTTGGGTCACTTCCATTCTTTCGGGCAGTGAGAATTAATTTGACTCTAATTGCCAACCAAGCTAAAAGTATTTTGGGCTGCAGTGGCTGTGGCACAGTTGGCATTGGAAGGCTTTGAAATCCAGAAATCTCGTGTCTGATTGTTCGGCATAGCGTTGGTAGGTACCCACCTGCCGAAATCACACAGACCTTTTTCACTTAAGTCCAAATCCTTAGACTTGATGGAGCAGCAGTTTGCTACGCAGGAAGGAGTCTCCCTCCCTCTCACCGTCAAAAGCGCACTGTTCTGTTTCGAGAAGGACTGCTACAACTTTCCTGAGTGACGTGCCTGATGGCTCTCTTTCCAAAAGTGGGTGCACCGATGACTTTGTGTTTCTTCGCCTGACCACAGAAACACTTGCATGTGTTCAAGTCAGACACAGTGCAATGACCGAAACGACCGTCGGAAGTCTACCATCCTGACCTGACCTGAAATTCCTGACCAACACCATGCGTCCTCGATATGAAGTTACGAAAAAGTCAGTGGTGACTTCCGTGCTGAAATCCCTGTCTAAGTGAAAGTTGAAAAACTCAACTTGTTTCATTTGAATACTCCCTTATATTGGCATACTGGCATTGCTCCACGAACAATATATGTACAGTTGTAGAAGTTACACACCTCGAGAAATTGACTGATCCAAGTCGACCGGCTGAGTGGCAGCACCGTCCTTCAGAACAACCCAGCCAATTACTCACGTGCGGCATTAAAAAGAAGACTCTTGGAGATCGTGACTTCTTGGTGGAAAGAACCTGACTGTTTCAAGGAACCTGATATTGGTCAAGCGCACCGTTAATGGAATCGCCACGTGGACTTGCGCTATTTTGAAAACAACGAATCAGGACGCAGAGATTACAGGACCGATAACTTGCCCCCCACTAGCTTGCAGCCTGTCAGCCTGTAGATCAATGCATTCAGCATGCCTCTGAAATGCTGTCATTCCTTGCCTGCCTGTAACTAGGTTTCCACTGGTGATTCCACCATCTTTGAAGCACTTTCTATTGCATTGTGATTAAACACTAACACGCATCATGCTTTCTCTTCCTTCCGCCTGCTTGCATCTAGTGTAAGCCATGGTGTTGCACGCTTGCTGCTCTCTTGGTGCCATGCCGCTAGTGAGCTACTCCCTGCTTCCTAGCTGCTTGCTTGCTGCTTGCCGCCAAGCGTGCCGCCTGTCACTGCCTAGATGCCGGCATGGTGCTTTTCTCTGGCCAGCCACTAATTTCTTGCCTGCCTGTAACTAGGTTTCCACTGGTGATTCCACCATCTTTGAACCACTTTCTATTGCATTGTGATTAAACACTAACACGCATCATGCTTTCTCTTCCTTCCGCCTGCTTGCATCTAGTGTAAGGCATGGTGTTGCACGCTTGCTGCTCTCTTGGTGCCATGCCGCTAGTGAGCTACTCCCTGCTTCCTAGCTGCTTGCTTGCTGCTTGCCGCCAAGCGTGCCGCCTGTCACTGCCTAGATGCTGGCATGGTGCTTTTCTCTGGCCAGCCACTAATTTCTTGCCTGCCTATAAGTGCCTTGCCATCGGTACTTTCACATCTTTCTCCCTCTTCCTATATATGTGATGGTGCTCAAACACTCACATGCATCTTGCTTTGTCTTTGTTTTTTGATATGTGTTTGTTTCCTTCTTGCACCTAGCATTGATCTTTCTTAATTGACTACTGTTGTCCTGGTGCTAACAGCAACTGTGCTCCTTGGAGTTCCCTAATTGCTTGCTTGCTGTTTGTGCTAGTTCATTGCCTGTAATTCTTTTGATGCGTGAATGCTGTCTACTTTAGGCAGGTGGCTGCAGTGTGTACAAGTATAACAAATACCAAGTGCAGTGAAGCTATGAAACAGGTGGTGCAGAAGTATATTTTGCAGCTGTGATCGGGTCATTTGGTTTATAACGCGTCTTCAAGTGAGCGGAGAGTCGGTTTTGTCCGGCTTCTTGTGAATGAAAATAGTACAAGGCTTTTGTGGAACTTGGAAGTAATTGAGGAACCATTCCTTTGCCTTAATTACCGCTTTCTGATGTCTCTTGACAAGGCCATATAGAGAAAAAGCACAACGAACTCTGCAACAACTTTACCGCCTGGATGGGCCAGAGTGCCCAGAACGCTGGTCGGAAGATGTTGTATATGCAAACAAATTGAACTTCACTTCTGAATGATTTGGACCAAGCATATTTTTTTTTGCTGACAGTGCTGAGAGTTCTGCAATATCCGTCGTTCCTCAAAGTATGCTGCTGACAATCCAATTTCACAGGACGACAACCTGACGAAAGGAACCTCCGGAAAGATTTTCCCTTTGAGAATTGATGCAGATTTGACCACTCATGTCGGAACCTGGGATATCCGAGCCCGACTATCCGCCTCTTGGAGCAGCAGTTGGGCCTAAGCTGTGGCTGCCGGGCACATCGTCTTTTGGGCCAAGGGGCCAAAGGGCCTTTGTGACGAGGGTCTTCAGTGGCCTCAGCTGGCAGTTCTCATCGAGACGTAGACGAGTGAAGGTGAGCTGCAAGACAATTTATTTATTCTTCTCCTGATTAAGGAGAGATCCTTTATGAGAATGAGATGGCACGTTGGGAGAAACGGTATCGGGCACACAAAGTGAATGAAAATCGCGTGAGAGATTGGTA
Organism: Dermacentor variabilis; assembly: GCF_050947875.1. NCBI lineage: Eukaryota > Metazoa > Arthropoda > Arachnida > Ixodida > Ixodidae > Dermacentor > Dermacentor variabilis. The sequence goes on along the minus strand of NC_134578.1, from coordinate 14,186,388 downwards.
GCTGTAATATCGGTCATTCCTCAAAGTATGCTGCCGACAACCCAATTTCACATGACGACAACCTGTCCACAGCAACCTCCGGACAAACGTTCCCCTTTGAGAACTGATGCAGATTTGACTGCTCACGTCTGGATCTGGGATTTCCGAGCCTGACTACCGACCTCTTGGAGCTGCAGTAAGGCCTAAGCTGCGGCTGCCGGGAGTGTCGTCTTTTGGGACAACCGAATACATCGCCACAAGGAGCGGCGTGCGCCTTCGTGACGAGGGTCTTCAGTGGCCTCAATTGGCTGTTCTCATCGACATCAACGAGTGAAGGTGAGCTGCAAGACTATAATAATTCTTCTGATTAAGAGGTATCCTTTATGAGAATTAGATGGCACGTTGGAGGAAACGGTATAAGGTGTACACAGTCAATGGAAAGTGAAAGATTGGTAGCTATCAAGTGTCTGCTTGTTAGGGGAAGTCTGAACCTACCAGGGACGCAGACGAAATGCAACAGGCAGTTGGTGCCACTCAAGTGCTTAGTTTGTGAAGGGCAGAGGTTGCATATGAACAATACAGCGGAAGGCTGACCTAGTGCCCAGCCTTCAAAACTGAAGGCGAGGAAATTTATTGCAAGAGCTCAAAAGTTGTGCACTTTTTGGGATGTACACAAGTGCTCTGAAAACAACGATGGAAACCTGGCCATGCATGGCCTCCCGCAGGGGCGTCTGCGCAGGCAGGCGTTTGGTGTGTTGCGACACCACGGACCCGAGCACGTGGGGGATTGATCACATCGCGAATGACTGTGTGGTGCTTAGCCGTGTACGGGGAAAAAGGGATGGTGAAGGTTGAGCTGATGCTCAGCTTTTGGACACAGGCAGATGCAATGAATCCCTTTGACCTCGCCTTCACATACTGGGACTCTCTGCAGTGACCCATCAAGGGGATGCCGGTTGTTTCTTCCTGTTTGCCTTTTGTCTTACTGACTTTCAATCTGTCCGGTCTTTTACTCACGTTTGGGTCACTTCCATTCTTTCGGGCAGTGAGAATTAATTTGACTCTAATTGCCAACCAAGCTAAACGTATTTTGGGCTGCAGTGGCTGTGGCACAGTTGGCATTGGAAGGCTTTGAAATCCAGAAATCTCGTGTCTGATTGTTCGGCATAGCGTTGGTAGGTACCCACTTGCCGAAATCGCACAGACCTTTTTCACTTAAGTCCAAATCCTTAGACTTGATGGAGCAGCAGTTTGATACGCAAGAAGGAGTCTCCCTCCCTGTCACCGTCAAAAGCGCACTGTTCTGTTTCGAGAAGGACTGCTACAACTTTCCTGAGTGACGTGCCTGATGGCTCTCTTTACAAAAGTGGGTGCACCGATGACTTTGTGTTTCTTCGCCTGACCACAGAAACACTTGCATGTGTTCAAGTCAGCCACAGTGCAATGACCGAAACGACCGTCGGAAGTCTACCATCCTGACCTGACCTGAAATTCCTGACCAACACCACGCATCCTCGATATGAAGTTACGAAAAAGTCAGTGGTGACTTCCGTGCTGAAATCCCTGTCTAAGTGAAAGTTGAAAAACTCAACTTGTTTCATTTGAATACTCCCTTATGTTGGCATACTGGCGTTGCTCCACGAACAATATATGTACAGTTGTAGAAGTTACACACCTCGAGAAATTGACTGATCCAAGTCGACCGGCTGAGTGGCAGCACCGTCCTTCAGAACAACCCAGCCAATTACTCACGTGCGGCATTAAAAAGAAGACTCTTGGAGATCGTGACTTCTTGGTGGAAAGAACCTGACTGTTTCAAGGAACCTGATATTGGTCAAGCGCACCTTTGTTGGAATCGCCACGTGGACTTGCGCTTTTTTGAAAACAACGAATCAGGACGCAGAGATTACAGGACCGATAACTTGCCCCCCACTAGCTCGCCGCCTGTCAGCCTGTAGATCAATGCATTCAGCATGCCTCTGAAATGCTGTCATTCCTTGCCTGCCTGTAACTAGGTTTCCACTGGTGATTCCACCATCTTTGAAGCACTTTCTATTGCATTGTGATTAAACACTAACACGCATCATGCTTTCTCTTCCTTCCGCCTGCTTGCATCTAGTGTAAGGAATGGTGTTGCACGCTTGCTGCTCTCTTGGTGCCATGCCGCTAGTAAGCTACTCTCTGCTTCCTAGCTGCTTGCTTGCTGCTTGCCGCCAAGCGTGCCGCCTGTCACTGCCTAGATGCCGGCATGGTGCTTTTCTCTGGCCAGCCACTAATTTCTTGCCTGCCTGTAACTAGGTTTCCACTGGTGATTCCACCATCTTTGAACCACTTTCTTTTGCATTGTGATTAAACACTAACACGCATCATGCTTTCTCTTCCTTCCGCCAGCTTGCATCTAGTGTAAGGCATGGTGTTGCACGCTTGCTGCTCTCTTGGTGCCATGCCGCTAGTAAGCTACTCTCTGCTTCCTAGCTGCTTGCTTGCTGCTTGCCGCCAAGCATGCCGCCTGTCACTGCCTAGATGCTGGCATGGTGCGTTTCTCTGGCCAGCCACTAATTTCTTGCCTGCCTATAAGTGCCTTGCCATCGGTACTTTCACCATCTTTCTCCCTCTTCCTGTATATGTGATGGTGCTCAAACACTCACATGCATCTTGCTTTGTCTTTGTTCTTTGATATGTGTTTGTTTCCTTCTTGCACCTAGCACTGATCTTTCTTAATTTACTACTGTTGTCCTGGTGCTAACAGGAACTGTGCTCCTCGGAGTTCCCTAATTGCTTGCTTGCTGTTTGTGCTAGTTCATTGCCTGTAATTCTTTTGATGCGTGAATGCTGTCTACTTTAGGCAGGTGGCTGCAGTGTGTACAAGTATAACAAATACCAAGTGCAGTGAAGCTATGAAACAGGTGGTGCAGAAGTATATTTTGCAGCTGTGATCGGGTCATTTGGTTTATAACACGTCTTCAAGTGAGCGGAGAGTCGGTTTTGTCCGGCTTCTTGTGAATGAAAATAGTACAAGGCTTTTGTGGAACCTGGAAGTAATTGAGGAACCATTCCTTTGCCTTAATGACCGCTTTCTGATGTCTCTTGACAAGGCCATATAGAGAAAAAGCACAACGAACTCTGCAACAACTTTACCGCTTGGATGGGCCAGAGTGCCCAGAAAGCTGGTCGGAAGATGTTGTATTCGCAAACAAATTGAACTTCACTTCTGAATGATTTGGACCAAGCATATTTTTCTTTGCTGACAGTGCTGAGAGTTCTGCAATGTCCGTCATTCCTCAAAGTATGCTGCTGACAATCCAATTTCACAGGACGACAACCTGACCAAAGGAACCTCCAGAAAGATTTTCCGTTTGAGAATTGATGCAGATTTGACCACTCATGTCGGAAGCTGGGATATCCGAGCCCGACTATCCGCCTCTTGGAGCAGCAGTTGGGCCTAAGCTGTGGCTGCCGGGCACATCGTCTTTTGGGCCAAGGGGCCAAAGGGCCTTTGTGACGAGGGTCTTCAGTGGCCTCAACTGGCAGTTCTCATCAAGACGTAGACGAGTGAAGGTGAGCTGCAAGACAATTTATTTATTCTTCTCCTGATTAAGGAGAGATCCTTTATGAGAATGAGACGGCACGCTGGGAGACACAGTATAGGGCATACAAAGTGAATGAAAATCACGTGACAGATTGGTAGCTGTAATATCGGTCATTCCTCAAAGTATGCTGCCGACAACCCAATTTCACATGACGACAACCTGTCCACAGCAACCTCCGGACAAACGTTCCTCTTTGAGAACTGATGCAGATTTGACTGCTCACGTCTGGACCTGGGATTTCCGAGCCTGACTACCGACCTCTTGGAGCTGCAGTAAGGCCTAAGCTGCGGCTGCCGGGAGTGTCGTCTTTTGGAACAAGCGAATACATCGCCACAAGGAGCGGCGTGCGCCTTCGTGACGAGGGTCTTCAGTGGCCTCAATTGGCTGTTCTCATCGACCTCAACGAGTGAAGGTGAGCTGCAAGACTATAATAATTCTTCTGATTAAGAGGCATCCTTTATGAGAATTAGACGGCACGCTGGAGGAAACGGTATAAGGTGTACACAGTGAATGGAAAGTGAAAGATTGGAAACTATCAAGTGTCTGCTTGTTAGGGGAAGTCTGAAGCTACCAGGGACGCAGACGAAATGCAACAGGCAGTTGGTGCCACTCAAGTGCTTAGGTTATGAAGGGCAGAGGTTGCATATGAACAATACAGCGAAAGGCTGACCTAGTGCCCAGCCTTCAAAACTGAAGGCGAGGAAATTTATTGCAAGTGCTCAAAAGTTGTGCACTTTTTGGGGTGTATACAAGTGCTCTGAAAACACACGATGGAAACCTGGCCATGCATGGCCTCCCGCAGGGGCGTCTGCGCAGGCAGGCGTTTGGTGTGTTGCGACACCACGGACCCGAGCACGTGGGGGATTGACCACATCGCGAATGACTGTGTGGTGCTTAGCCGTGTACGGGGAAAAAGGGATGGTGAAGGTTGAGCTGATGCTCAGTTTTTGGACACAGGCAGATGCAAAGAATCCCTTTGACCTCGCCTTCACATACAGGGACTCTCTGCAGTGACCCATCAAGGGGATGTCGGTTGTTTCTTCCTGTCCTTCGGTTTGCCTTTTGTCTTACTGGCTTTCAATCTCTCCGGTCTTTTACTCACCTTTGGGTCACTTCCATTCTTTCGGGCAGTGAGAATTAATTTGACTCTAATTGCCAACCAAGCTAAAAGTATTTTGGGCTGCAGTGGCTGTGGCACAGTTGGCATTGGAAGGCTTTGAAATCCAGAAATCTCGTGTCTGATTGTTCGGCATAGCGTTGGTAGGTACCCACCTGCCGAAATCACACAGACCTTTTTCACTTAAGTCCAAATCCTTAGACTTGATGGAGCAGCAGTTTGCTACGCAGGAAGGAGTCTCCCTCCCTCTCACCGTCAAAAGCGCACTGTTCTGTTTCGAGAAGGACTGCTACAACTTTCCTGAGTGACGTGCCTGATGGCTCTCTTTCCAAAAGTGGGTGCACCGATGACTTTGTGTTTCTTCGCCTGACCACAGAAACACTTGCATGTGTTCAAGTCAGACACAGTGCAATGACCGAAACGACCGTCGGAAGTCTACCATCCTGACCTGACCTGAAATTCCTGACCAACACCATGCGTCCTCGATATGAAGTTACGAAAAAGTCAGTGGTGACTTCCGTGCTGAAATCCCTGTCTAAGTGAAAGTTGAAAAACTCAACTTGTTTCATTTGAATACTCCCTTATATTGGCATACTGGCATTGCTCCACGAACAATATATGTACAGTTGTAGAGGTTACACACCTCGAGAAATTGACTGATCCAAGTCGACCGGCTGAGTGGCAGCACCGTCCTTCAGAACAACCCAGCCAATTACTCACGTGCGGCATTAAAAAGAAGACTCTTGGAGATCGTGACTTCTTGGTGGAAAGAACCTGACTGTTTCAAGGAACCTGATATTGGTCAAGCGCACCGTTAATGGAATCGCCACGTGGACTTGCGCTATTTTGAAAACAACGAATCAGGACGCAGAGATTACAGGACCGATAACTTGCCCCCCACTAGCTCGCCGCCTGTCAGCCTGTAGATCAATGCATTCAGCATGCCTCTGAAATGCTGTCATTCCTTGCCTGCCTGTAACTAGGTTTCCACTGGTGATTCCACCATCTTTGAAGCACTTTCTATTGCATTGTGATTAAACACTAACACGCATCATGCTTTCTCTTCCTTCCGCCTGCTTGCATCTAGTGTAAGCCATGGTGTTGCACGCTTGCTGCTCTCTTGGTGCCATGCCGCTAGTGAGCTACTCCCTGCTTCCTAGCTGCTTGCTTGCTGCTTGCCGCCAAGCGTGCCGCCTGTCACTGCCTAGATGCCGGCATGGTGCTTTTCTCTGGCCAGCCACTAATTTCTTGCCTGCCTGTAACTAGGTTTCCACTGGTGATTCCACCATCTTTGAACCACTTTCTATTGCATTGTGATTAAACACTAACACGCATCATGCTTTCTCTTCCTTCCGCCTGCTTGCATCTAGTGTAAGGCATGGTGTTGCACGCTTGCTGCTCTCTTGGTGCCATGCCGCTAGTGAGCTACTCCCTGCTTCCTAGCTGCTTGCTTGCTGCTTGCCGCCAAGCGTGCCGCCTGTCACTGCCTAGATGCTGGCATGGTGCTTTTCTCTGGCCAGCCACTAATTTCTTGCCTGCCTATAAGTGCCTTGCCATCGGTACTTTCACATCTTTCTCCCTCTTCCTATATATGTGATGGTGCTCAAACACTCACATGCATCTTGCTTTGTCTTTGTTTTTTGATATGTGTTTGTTTCCTTCTTGCACCTAGCATTGATCTTTCTTAATTGACTACTGTTGTCCTGGTGCTAACAGCAACTGTGCTCCTTGGAGTTCCCTAATTGCTTGCTTGCTGTTTGTGCTAGTTCATTGCCTGTAATTCTTTTGATGCGTGAATGCTGTCTACTTTAGGCAGGTGGCTGCAGTGTGTACAAGTATAACAAATACCAAGTGCAGTGAAGCTATGAAACAGGTGGTGCAGAAGTATATTTTGCAGCTGTGATCGGGTCATTTGGTTTATAACGCGTCTTCAAGTGAGCGGAGAGTCGGTTTTGTCCGGCTTCTTGTGAATGAAAATAGTACAAGGCTTTTGTGGAACCTGGAAGTAATTGAGGAACCATTCCTTTGCCTTAATTACCGCTTTCTGATGTCTCTTGACAAGGCCATATAGAGAAAAAGCACAACGAACTCTGCAACAACTTTACCGCCTGGATGGGCCAGAGTGCCCAGAACGCTGGTCGGAAGATGTTGTATATGCAAACAAATTGAACTTCACTTCTGAATGATTTGGACCAAGCATATTTTTTTTTGCTGACAGTGCTGAGAGTTCTGCAATATCCGTCGTTCCTCAAAGTATGCTGCTGACAATCCAATTTCACAGGACGACAACCTGACGAAAGGAACCTCCGGAAAGATTTTCCCTTTGAGAATTGATGCAGATTTGACCACTCATGTCGGAACCTGGGATATCCGAGCCCGACTATCCGCCTCTTGGAGCAGCAGTTGGGCCTAAGCTGTGGCTGCCGGGCACATCGTCTTTTGGGCCAAGGGGCCAAAGGGCCTTTGTGACGAGGGTCTTCAGTGGCCTCAGCTGGCAGTTCTCATCGAGACGTAGACGAGTGAAGGTGAGCTGCAAGACAATTTATTTATTCTTCTCCTGATTAAGGAGAGATCCTTTATGAGAATGAGATGGCACGTTGGGAGAAACGGTATCGGGCACACAAAGTGAATGAAAATCGCGTGAGAGATTGGTAGCTGTAATATCGGTCATTCCTCAAAGTATGCTGCCGACAACCCAATTTCACATGACGACAACCTGTCCACAGCAACCTCCGGACAAACGTTCCCCTTTGAGAACTGATGCAGATTTGACTGCTCACGTCTGGATCTGGGATTTCCGAGCCTGACTACCGACCTCTTGGAGCTGCAGTAAGGCCTAAGCTGCGGCTGCCGGGAGTGTCGTCTTTTGGGACAACCGAATACATCGCCACAAGGAGCGGCGTGCGCCTTCGTGACGAGGGTCTTCAGTGGCCTCAATTGGCTGTTCTCATCGACATCAACGAGTGAAGGTGAGCTGCAAGACTATAATAATTCTTCTGATTAAGAGGTATCCTTTATGAGAATTAGATGGCACGTTGGAGGAAACGGTATAAGGTGTACACAGTCAATGGAAAGTGAAAGATTGGTAGCTATCAAGTGTCTGCTTGTTAGGGGAAGTCTGAACCTACCAGGGACGCAGACGAAATGCAACAGGCAGTTGGTGCCACTCAAGTGCTTAGTTTGTGAAGGGCAGAGGTTGCATATGAACAATACAGCGGAAGGCTGACCTAGTGCCCAGCCTTCAAAACTGAAGGCGAGGAAATTTATTGCAAGAGCTCAAAAGTTGTGCACTTTTTGGGATGTACACAAGTGCTCTGAAAACAACGATGGAAACCTGGCCATGCATGGCCTCCCGCAGGGGCGTCTGCGCAGGCAGGCGTTTGGTGTGTTGCGACACCACGGACCCGAGCACGTGGGGGATTGATCACATCGCGAATGACTGTGTGGTGCTTAGCCGTGTACGGGGAAAAAGGGATGGTGAAGGTTGAGCTGATGCTCAGCTTTTGGACACAGGCAGATGCAATGAATCCCTTTGACCTCGCCTTCACATACTGGGACTCTCTGCAGTGACCCATCAAGGGGATGTCGGTTGTTTCTTCCTGTTTGCCTTTTGTCTTACTGACTTTCAATCTCTCCGGTCTTTTACTCACGTTTGGGTCACTTCCATTCTTTCGGGCAGTGAGAATTAATTTGACTCTAATTGCCAACCAAGCTAAACGTATTTTGGGCTGCAGTGGCTGTGGCACAGTTGGCATTGGAAGGCTTTGAAATCCAGAAATCTCGTGTCTGATTGTTCGGCATAGCGTTGGTAGGTACCCACTTGCCGAAATCGCACAGACCTTTTTCACTTAAGTCCAAATCCTTAGACTTGATGGAGCAGCAGTTTGATACGCAAGAAGGAGTCTCCCTCCCTGTCACCGTCAAAAGCGCACTGTTCTGTTTCGAGAAGGACTGCTACAACTTTCCTGAGTGACGTGCCTGATGGCTCTCTTTACAAAAGTGGGTGCACCGATGACTTTGTGTTTCTTCGCCTGACCACAGAAACACTTGCATGTGTTCAAGTCAGCCACAGTGCAATGACCGAAACGACCGTCGGAAGTCTACCATCCTGACCTGACCTGAAATTCCTGACCAACACCACGCATCCTCGATATGAAGTTACGAAAAAGTCAGTGGTGACTTCCGTGCTGAAATCCCTGTCTAAGTGAAAGTTGAAAAACTCAACTTGTTTCATTTGAATACTCCCTTATGTTGGCATACTGGCGTTGCTCCACGAACAATATATGTACAGTTGTAGAAGTTACACACCTCGAGAAATTGACTGATCCAAGTCGACCGGCTGAGTGGCAGCACCGTCCTTCAGAACAACCCAGCCAATTACTCACGTGCGGCATTAAAAAGAAGACTCTTGGAGATCGTGACTTCTTGGTGGAAAGAACCTGACTGTTTCAAGGAACCTGATATTGGTCAAGCGCACCTTTGTTGGAATCGCCACGTGGACTTGCGCTTTTTTGAAAACAACGAATCAGGACGCAGAGATTACAGGACCGATAACTTGCCCCCCACTAGCTCGCCGCCTGTCAGCCTGTAGATCAATGCATTCAGCATGCCTCTGAAATGCTGTCATTCCTTGCCTGCCTGTAACTAGGTTTCCACTGGTGATTCCACCATCTTTGAAGCACTTTCTATTGCATTGTGATTAAACACTAACACGCATCATGCTTTCTCTTCCTTCCACCTGCTTGCATCTAGTGTAAGGAATGGTGTTGCACGCTTGCTGCTCTCTTGGTGCCATGCCGCTAGTAAGCTACTCTCTGCTTCCTAGCTGCTTGCTTGCTGCTTGCCGCCAAGCGTGCCGCCTGTCACTGCCTAGATGCCGGCATGGTGCTTTTCTCTGGCCAGCCACTAATTTCTTGCCTGCCTGTAACTAGGTTTCCACTGGTGATTCCACCATCTTTGAACCACTTTCTATTGCATTGTGATTAAACACTAACTCGCATCATGCTTTCTCTTCCTTCCGCCTGCTTGCATCTAGTGTAAGGCATGGTGTTGCACGCTTGCTGCTCTCTTGGTGCCATGCCGCTAGTAAGCTACTCTCTGCTTCCTAGCTGCTTGCTTGCTGCTTGCCGCCAAGCGTGCCGCCTGTCACTGCCTAGATGCCGGCATGGTGCTTTTCTCTGGCCAGCCACTAGTTTCTTGCCTGCCTGTAACTAGGTTTCCACTGGTGATTCCACCATCTTTGAACCACTTTCTATTGCATTGTGATTAAACACTAACACGCATCATGCTTTCTCTTCCTTCCGCCTGCTTGCATCTAGTGTAAGGCATCGTGTTGCACGCTTGCTGCTCTCTTGGTGCCTTGCCGCTAGTAAGCTACTCTCTGCTTCCTAGCTGCTTGCTTGCTGCTTGCCGCCAAGCGTGCCGCCTGTCACTGCCTAGATGCCGGCATGGTGCTCTTCTCTGGCCAGCCACTAATTTCTTGCCTGCCTGTAACTAGGTTTCCACTGGTGATTCCACCATCTTTGAACCACTTTCTTTTGCATTGTGATTAAACACTAACACGCATCATGCTTTCTCTTCCTTCCGCCAGCTTGCATCTAGTGTAAGGCATGGTGTTGCACGCTTGCTGCTCTCTTGGTGCCATGCCGCTAGTAAGCTACTCTCTGCTTCCTAGCTGCTTGCTTGCTGCTTGCCGCCAAGCGTGCCGCCTGTCACTGCCTAGATGCTGGCATGGTGCGTTTCTCTGGCCAGCCACTAATTTCTTGCCTGCCTATAAGTGCCTTGCCATCGGTACTTTCACCATCTTTCTCCCTCTTCCTGTATATGTGATGGTGCTCAAACACTCACATGCATCTTGCTTTGTCTTTGTTCTTTGATATGTGTTTGTTTCCTTCTTGCACCTAGCACTGATCTTTCTTAATTTACTACTGTTGTCCTGGTGCTAACAGGAACTGTGCTCCTCGGAGTTCCCTAATTGCTTGCTTGCTGTTTGTGCTAGTTCATTGCCTGTAATTCTTTTGATGCGTGAATGCTGTCTACTTTAGGCAGGTGGCTGCAGTGTGTACAAGTATAACAAATACCAAGTGCAGTGAAGCTATGAAACAGGTGGTGCAGAAGTATATTTTGCAGCTGTGATCGGGTCATTTGGTTTATAACACGTCTTCAAGTGAGCGGAGAGTCGGTTTTGTCCGGCTTCTTGTGAATGAAAATAGTACAAGGCTTTTGTGGAACCTGGAAGTAATTGAGGAACCATTCCTTTGCCTTAATGACCGCTTTCTGATGTCTCTTGACAAGGCCATATAGAGAAAAAGCACAACGAACTCTGCAACAACTTTACCGCTTGGATGGGCCAGAGTGCCCAGAAAGCTGGTCGGAAGATGTTGTATTCGCAAACAAATTGAACTTCACTTCTGAATGATTTGGACCAAGCATATTTTTCTTTGCTGACAGTGCTGAGAGTTCTGCAATGTCCGTCATTCCTCAAAGTATGCTGCTGACAATCCAATTTCACAGGACGACAACCTGACCAAAGGAACCTCCAGAAAGATTTTCCGTTTGAGAATTGATGCAGATTTGACCACTCATGTCGGAAGCTGGGATATCCGAGCCCGACTATCCGCCTCTTGGAGCAGCAGTTGGGCCTAAGCTGTGGCTGCCGGGCACATCGTCTTTTGGGCCAAGGGGCCAAAGGGCCTTTGTGACGAGGGTCTTCAGTGGCCTCAACTGGCAGTTCTCATCAAGACGTAGACGAGTGAAGGTGAGCTGCAAGACAATTTATTTATTCTTCTCCTGATTAAGGAGAGATCCTTTATGAGAATGAGACGGCACGCTGGGAGACACAGTATAGGGCATACAAAGTGAATGAAAATCACGTGACAGATTGGTAGCTGTAATATCGGTCATTCCTCAAAGTATGCTGCCGACAACCCAATTTCACATGACGACAACCTGTCCACAGCAACCTCCGGACAAACGTTCCTCTTTGAGAACTGATGCAGATTTGACTGCTCACGTCTGGACCTGGGATTTCCGAGCCTGACTACCGACCTCTTGGAGCTGCAGTAAGGCCTAAGCTGCGGCTGCCGGGAGTGTCGTCTTTTGGAACAAGCGAATACATCGCCACAAGGAGCGGCGTGCGCCTTCGTGACGAGGGTCTTCAGTGGCCTCAATTGGCTGTTCTCATCGACCTCAACGAGTGAAGGTGAGCTGCAAGACTATAATAATTCTTCTGATTAAGAGGCATCCTTTATGAGAATTAGACGGCACGCTGGAGGAAACGGTATAAGGTGTACACAGTGAATGGAAAGTGAAAGATTGGAAACTATCAAGTGTCTGCTTGTTAGGGGAAGTCTGAAGCTACCAGGGACGCAGACGAAATGCAACAGGCAGTTGGTGCCACTCAAGTGCTTAGGTTATGAAGGGCAGAGGTTGCATATGAACAATACAGCGAAAGGCTGACCTAGTGCCCAGCCTTCAAAACTGAAGGCGAGGAAATTTATTGCAAGTGCTCAAAAGTTGTGCACTTTTTGGGGTGTATACAAGTGCTCTGAAAACACACGATGGAAACCTGGCCATGCATGGCCTCCCGCAGGGGCGTCTGCGCAGGCAGGCGTTTGGTGTGTTGCGACACCACGGACCCGAGCACGTGGGGGATTGACCACATCGCGAATGACTGTGTGGTGCTTAGCCGTGTACGGGGAAAAAGGGATGGTGAAGGTTGAGCTGATGCTCAGTTTTTGGACACAGGCAGATGCAAAGAATCCCTTTGACCTCGCCTTCACATACAGGGACTCTCTGCAGTGACCCATCAAGGGGATGTCGGTTGTTTCTTCCTGTCCTTCGGTTTGCCTTTTGTCTTACTGGCTTTCAATCTCTCCGGTCTTTTACTCACCTTTGGGTCACTTCCATTCTTTCGGGCAGTGAGAATTAATTTGACTCTAATTGCCAACCAAGCTAAAAGTATTTTGGGCTGCAGTGGCTGTGGCACAGTTGGCATTGGAAGGCTTTGAAATCCAGAAATCTCGTGTCTGATTGTTCGGCATAGCGTTGGTAGGTACCCACCTGCCGAAATCACACAGACCTTTTTCACTTAAGTCCAAATCCTTAGACTTGATGGAGCAGCAGTTTGCTACGCAGGAAGGAGTCTCCCTCCCTCTCACCGTCAAAAGCGCACTGTTCTGTTTCGAGAAGGACTGCTACAACTTTCCTGAGTGACGTGCCTGATGGCTCTCTTTCCAAAAGTGGGTGCACCGATGACTTTGTGTTTCTTCGCCTGACCACAGAAACACTTGCATGTGTTCAAGTCAGACACAGTGCAATGACCGAAACGACCGTCGGAAGTCTACCATCCTGACCTGACCTGAAATTCCTGACCAACACCATGCGTCCTCGATATGAAGTTACGAAAAAGTCAGTGGTGACTTCCGTGCTGAAATCCCTGTCTAAGTGAAAGTTGAAAAACTCAACTTGTTTCATTTGAATACTCCCTTATATTGGCATACTGGCATTGCTCCACGAACAATATATGTACAGTTGTAGAAGTTACACACCTCGAGAAATTGACTGATCCAAGTCGACCGGCTGAGTGGCAGCACCGTCCTTCAGAACAACCCAGCCAATTACTCACGTGCGGCATTAAAAAGAAGACTCTTGGAGATCGTGACTTCTTGGTGGAAAGAACCTGACTGTTTCAAGGAACCTGATATTGGTCAAGCGCACCGTTAATGGAATCGCCACGTGGACTTGCGCTATTTTGAAAACAACGAATCAGGACGCAGAGATTACAGGACCGATAACTTGCCCCCCACTAGCTTGCAGCCTGTCAGCCTGTAGATCAATGCATTCAGCATGCCTCTGAAATGCTGTCATTCCTTGCCTGCCTGTAACTAGGTTTCCACTGGTGATTCCACCATCTTTGAAGCACTTTCTATTGCATTGTGATTAAACACTAACACGCATCATGCTTTCTCTTCCTTCCGCCTGCTTGCATCTAGTGTAAGCCATGGTGTTGCACGCTTGCTGCTCTCTTGGTGCCATGCTGCTAGTGAGCTACTCCCTGCTTCCTAGCTGCTTGCTTGCTGCTTGCCGCCAAGCGTGCCGCCTGTCACTGCCTAGATGCCGGCATGGTGCTTTTCTCTGGCCAGCCACTAATTTCTTGCCTGCCTGTAACTAGGTTTCCACTGGTGATTCCACCATCTTTGAACCACTTTCTATTGCATTGTGATTAAACACTAACACGCATCATGCTTTCTCTTCCTTCCGCCTGCTTGCATCTAGTGTAAGGCATGGTGTTGCACGCTTGCTGCTCTCTTGGTGCCATGCCGCTAGTGAGCTACTCCCTGCTTCCTAGCTGCTTGCTTGCTGCTTGCCGCCAAGCGTGCCGCCTGTCACTGCCTAGATGCTGGCATGGTGCTTTTCTCTGGCCAGCCACTAATTTCTTGCCTGCCTATAAGTGCCTTGCCATCGGTACTTTCACATCTTTCTCCCTCTTCCTATATATGTGATGGTGCTCAAACACTCACATGCATCTTGCTTTGTCTTTGTTTTTTGATATGTGTTTGTTTCCTTCTTGCACCTAGCATTGATCTTTCTTAATTGACTACTGTTGTCCTGGTGCTAACAGCAACTGTGCTCCTTGGAGTTCCCTAATTGCTTGCTTGCTGTTTGTGCTAGTTCATTGCCTGTAATTCTTTTGATGGGTGAATGCTGTCTACTTTAGGCAGGTGGCTGCAGTGTGTACAAGTATAACAAACACCAAGTGCAGAGAAGCTATTGAAACAGGTGGTGCAGAAGTATATTTTGCAGCTGTGATCAGGTCATTTGGTTTATAACACGTCAAGTGAGCTGAAAGTCGGTTTTGTCCGCTTCTTGTGAATGAAAATAGTACAAGGCTTTTATGGAAGCTGGAAGTAATTGAAGAACCATTCCTTTGCCGTAATAACCGCTTTCTGATGTCTCTTGACAAGGCCATATAGAGAAAAAGCACAACGAACTCTGCAACAACTTTACCGCTTGGATGGGCCAGAGTGCCCAGATGCTGGTCGGAAGATGTTGTATACGCAAACAAATTGAACTTCACTTCTGAATGATTTGGACCAAGCATATTTTTCTTTGCTGACAGTGCTGAGAGTTCTGCAATATCCGTCATTCCTCAAAGTATGCTGCTGACAATCCAATTTCACAGGACGACAACCTGACCAAAGGAACCTCCGGAAAGATTTTCCGTTTGAGAATTGATGCAGATTTGACCACTCATGTCGGAACCTGGGATATCCGAGCCCGACTATCCGCCTCTTGGAGCAGCAGTTGGGCCTAAGCTGTGGCTGCCGGGCACATCGTCTTTTGGGCCAAGGGGCCAAAGGGCCTTTGTGACGAGGGTCTTCAGTGGCCTCAACTGGCAGTTCTCATCGAGACGTAGACGAGTGAAGGTGAGCTGCAAGACAATTTATTTATTCTTCTCCTGATTAAGGAGAGATCCTTTATGAGAATGAGACGGCACGCTGGGAGACACAGTATAGGGCACACAAAGTGAATGAAAATCACGTGAGAGATTGGTAGCTGTAATATCGGTCATTCCTCAAAGTATGCTGCCGAGAACCCAACTTCACATGACGACAACCTGTCCACAGCAACCTCCGGACAAACGTTCTCCTTTGAGAACTGATGCAGATTTGACTGCTCATGTCTGAACCTGGGATTTCCGAGCCTGACTACCGACCTCTTGGAGCTGCAGTAAGGCCTAAGCTGCGGCTGCCGGGAGTGTCGTCTTTTGGAACAAGCGAATACATCGCCACAAGACGCGGCGTGCGGTGAGGGCCTTCGTGACGAGGGTCTTCAGTGGCCTCAATTGGCTGTTCTCATCGACGTCAACGAGTGAAGGTGAGCTGCAAGACTATAATAATTCTTCTGATTAAGAGCCATCCTTTATGAGAATTAGACGGCACGCTGGAGGAAACGGTATAAGGTGTACACAGTCAATGGAAAGTGAAAGATTGGTAGCTATCAAGTGTCTGCTTGTTAGGGGAAGTCTGAACCTACCAGGGACGCAGACGAAATGCAACAGGCAGTTGGTGCCACTCAAGTGCTTAGTTTGTGAAGGGCAGAGGTTGCATATGAACAATACAGCGGAAGGCTGACCTAGTGCCCAGCCTTCAAAACTGAAGGCGAGGAAATTTATTGCAAGAGCTCAAAAGTTGTGCACTTTTTGGGATGTACACAAGTGCTCTGAAAACAACGATGGAAACCTGGCCATGCATGGCCTCCCGCAGGGGCGTCTGCGCAGGCAGGCGTTTGGTGTGTTGCGACACCACGGACCCGAGCACGTGGGGGATTGATCACATCGCGAATGACTGTGTGGTGCTTAGCCGTGTACGGGGAAAAAGGGATGGTGAAGGTTGAGCTGATGCTCAGCTTTTGGACACAGGCAGATGCAATGAATCCCTTTGACCTCGCCTTCACATACTGGGACTCTCTGCAGTGACCCATCAAGGGGATGTCGGTTGTTTCTTCCTGTTTGCCTTTTGTCTTACTGACTTTCAATCTCTCCGGTCTTTTACTCACGTTTGGGTCACTTCCATTCTTTCGGGCAGTGAGAATTAATTTGACTCTAATTGCCAACCAAGCTAAACGTATTTTGGGCTGCAGTGGCTGTGGCACAGTTGGCATTGGAAGGCTTTGAAATCCAGAAATCTCGTGTCTGATTGTTCGGCATAGCGTTGGTAGGTACCCACTTGCCGAAATCGCACAGACCTTTTTCACTTAAGTCCAAATCCTTAGACTTGATGGAGCAGCAGTTTGATACGCAAGAAGGAGTCTCCCTCCCTGTCACCGTCAAAAGCGCACTGTTCTGTTTCGAGAAGGACTGCTACAACTTTCCTGAGTGACGTGCCTGATGGCTCTCTTTACAAAAGTGGGTGCACCGATGACTTTGTGTTTCTTCGCCTGACCACAGAAACACTTGCATGTGTTCAAGTCAGCCACAGTGCAATGACCGAAACGACCGTCGGAAGTCTACCATCCTGACCTGACCTGAAATTCCTGACCAACACCACGCATCCTCGATATGAAGTTACGAAAAAGTCAGTGGTGACTTCCGTGCTGAAATCCCTGTCTAAGTGAAAGTTGAAAAACTCAACTTGTTTCATTTGAATACTCCCTTATGTTGGCATACTGGCGTTGCTCCACGAACAATATATGTACAGTTGTAGAAGTTACACACCTCGAGAAATTGACTGATCCAAGTCGACCGGCTGAGTGGCAGCACCGTCCTTCAGAACAACCCAGCCAATTACTCACGTGCGGCATTAAAAAGAAGACTCTTGGAGATCGTGACTTCTTGGTGGAAAGAACCTGACTGTTTCAAGGAACCTGATATTGGTCAAGCGCACCTTTGTTGGAATCGCCACGTGGACTTGCGCTTTTTTGAAAACAACGAATCAGGACGCAGAGATTACAGGACCGATAACTTGCCCCCCACTAGCTCGCCGCCTGTCAGCCTGTAGATCAATGCATTCAGCATGCCTCTGAAATGCTGTCATTCCTTGCCTGCCTGTAACTAGGTTTCCACTGGTGATTCCACCATCTTTGAAGCACTTTCTATTGCATTGTGATTAAACACTAACACGCATCATGCTTTCTCTTCCTTCCACCTGCTTGCATCTAGTGTAAGGAATGGTGTTGCACGCTTGCTGCTCTCTTGGTGCCATGCCGCTAGTAAGCTACTCTCTGCTTCCTAGCTGCTTGCTTGCTGCTTGCCGCCAAGCGTGCCGCCTGTCACTGCCTAGATGCCGGCATGGTGCTTTTCTCTGGCCAGCCACTAATTTCTTGCCTGCCTGTAACTAGGTTTCCACTGGTGATTCCACCATCTTTGAACCACTTTCTATTGCATTGTGATTAAACACTAACTCGCATCATGCTTTCTCTTCCTTCCGCCTGCTTGCATCTAGTGTAAGGCATGGTGTTGCACGCTTGCTGCTCTCTTGGTGCCATGCCGCTAGTAAGCTACTCTCTGCTTCCTAGCTGCTTGCTTGCTGCTTGCCGCCAAGCGTGCCGCCTGTCACTGCCTAGATGCCGGCATGGTGCTTTTCTCTGGCCAGCCACTAGTTTCTTGCCTGCCTGTAACTAGGTTTCCACTGGTGATTCCACCATCTTTGAACCACTTTCTATTGCATTGTGATTAAACACTAACACGCATCATGCTTTCTCTTCCTTCCGCCTGCTTGCATCTAGTGTAAGGCATCGTGTTGCACGCTTGCTGCTCTCTTGGTGCCTTGCCGCTAGTAAGCTACTCTCTGCTTCCTAGCTGCTTGCTTGCTGCTTGCCGCCAAGCGTGCCGCCTGTCACTGCCTAGATGCCGGCATGGTGCTCTTCTCTGGCCAGCCACTAATTTCTTGCCTGCCTGTAACTAGGTTTCCACTGGTGATTCCACCATCTTTGAACCACTTTCTTTTGCATTGTGATTAAACACTAACACGCATCATGCTTTCTCTTCCTTCCGCCAGCTTGCATCTAGTGTAAGGCAT
Organism: Dermacentor variabilis; assembly: GCF_050947875.1. Lineage (NCBI taxonomy): Eukaryota > Metazoa > Arthropoda > Arachnida > Ixodida > Ixodidae > Dermacentor > Dermacentor variabilis. Next base: position 14,168,182 of record NC_134578.1, on the reverse strand, counting down.
GGTGTTGCACGCTTGCTGCTCTCTTGGTGCCATGCCGCTAGTAAGCTACTCTCTGCTTCCTAGCTGCTTGCTTGCTGCTTGCCGCCAAGCGTGCCGCCTGTCACTGCCTAGATGCTGGCATGGTGCGTTTCTCTGGCCAGCCACTAATTTCTTGCCTGCCTATAAGTGCCTTGCCATCGGTACTTTCACCATCTTTCTCCCTCTTCCTGTATATGTGATGGTGCTCAAACACTCACATGCATCTTGCTTTGTCTTTGTTCTTTGATATGTGTTTGTTTCCTTCTTGCACCTAGCACTGATCTTTCTTAATTTACTACTGTTGTCCTGGTGCTAACAGGAACTGTGCTCCTCGGAGTTCCCTAATTGCTTGCTTGCTGTTTGTGCTAGTTCATTGCCTGTAATTCTTTTGATGCGTGAATGCTGTCTACTTTAGGCAGGTGGCTGCAGTGTGTACAAGTATAACAAATACCAAGTGCAGTGAAGCTATGAAACAGGTGGTGCAGAAGTATATTTTGCAGCTGTGATCGGGTCATTTGGTTTATAACACGTCTTCAAGTGAGCGGAGAGTCGGTTTTGTCCGGCTTCTTGTGAATGAAAATAGTACAAGGCTTTTGTGGAACCTGGAAGTAATTGAGGAACCATTCCTTTGCCTTAATGACCGCTTTCTGATGTCTCTTGACAAGGCCATATAGAGAAAAAGCACAACGAACTCTGCAACAACTTTACCGCTTGGATGGGCCAGAGTGCCCAGAAAGCTGGTCGGAAGATGTTGTATTCGCAAACAAATTGAACTTCACTTCTGAATGATTTGGACCAAGCATATTTTTCTTTGCTGACAGTGCTGAGAGTTCTGCAATGTCCGTCATTCCTCAAAGTATGCTGCTGACAATCCAATTTCACAGGACGACAACCTGACCAAAGGAACCTCCAGAAAGATTTTCCGTTTGAGAATTGATGCAGATTTGACCACTCATGTCGGAAGCTGGGATATCCGAGCCCGACTATCCGCCTCTTGGAGCAGCAGTTGGGCCTAAGCTGTGGCTGCCGGGCACATCGTCTTTTGGGCCAAGGGGCCAAAGGGCCTTTGTGACGAGGGTCTTCAGTGGCCTCAACTGGCAGTTCTCATCAAGACGTAGACGAGTGAAGGTGAGCTGCAAGACAATTTATTTATTCTTCTCCTGATTAAGGAGAGATCCTTTATGAGAATGAGACGGCACGCTGGGAGACACAGTATAGGGCATACAAAGTGAATGAAAATCACGTGACAGATTGGTAGCTGTAATATCGGTCATTCCTCAAAGTATGCTGCCGACAACCCAATTTCACATGACGACAACCTGTCCACAGCAACCTCCGGACAAACGTTCCTCTTTGAGAACTGATGCAGATTTGACTGCTCACGTCTGGACCTGGGATTTCCGAGCCTGACTACCGACCTCTTGGAGCTGCAGTAAGGCCTAAGCTGCGGCTGCCGGGAGTGTCGTCTTTTGGAACAAGCGAATACATCGCCACAAGGAGCGGCGTGCGCCTTCGTGACGAGGGTCTTCAGTGGCCTCAATTGGCTGTTCTCATCGACCTCAACGAGTGAAGGTGAGCTGCAAGACTATAATAATTCTTCTGATTAAGAGGCATCCTTTATGAGAATTAGACGGCACGCTGGAGGAAACGGTATAAGGTGTACACAGTGAATGGAAAGTGAAAGATTGGAAACTATCAAGTGTCTGCTTGTTAGGGGAAGTCTGAAGCTACCAGGGACGCAGACGAAATGCAACAGGCAGTTGGTGCCACTCAAGTGCTTAGGTTATGAAGGGCAGAGGTTGCATATGAACAATACAGCGAAAGGCTGACCTAGTGCCCAGCCTTCAAAACTGAAGGCGAGGAAATTTATTGCAAGTGCTCAAAAGTTGTGCACTTTTTGGGGTGTATACAAGTGCTCTGAAAACACACGATGGAAACCTGGCCATGCATGGCCTCCCGCAGGGGCGTCTGCGCAGGCAGGCGTTTGGTGTGTTGCGACACCACGGACCCGAGCACGTGGGGGATTGACCACATCGCGAATGACTGTGTGGTGCTTAGCCGTGTACGGGGAAAAAGGGATGGTGAAGGTTGAGCTGATGCTCAGTTTTTGGACACAGGCAGATGCAAAGAATCCCTTTGACCTCGCCTTCACATACAGGGACTCTCTGCAGTGACCCATCAAGGGGATGTCGGTTGTTTCTTCCTGTCCTTCGGTTTGCCTTTTGTCTTACTGGCTTTCAATCTCTCCGGTCTTTTACTCACCTTTGGGTCACTTCCATTCTTTCGGGCAGTGAGAATTAATTTGACTCTAATTGCCAACCAAGCTAAAAGTATTTTGGGCTGCAGTGGCTGTGGCACAGTTGGCATTGGAAGGCTTTGAAATCCAGAAATCTCGTGTCTGATTGTTCGGCATAGCGTTGGTAGGTACCCACCTGCCGAAATCACACAGACCTTTTTCACTTAAGTCCAAATCCTTAGACTTGATGGAGCAGCAGTTTGCTACGCAGGAAGGAGTCTCCCTCCCTCTCACCGTCAAAAGCGCACTGTTCTGTTTCGAGAAGGACTGCTACAACTTTCCTGAGTGACGTGCCTGATGGCTCTCTTTCCAAAAGTGGGTGCACCGATGACTTTGTGTTTCTTCGCCTGACCACAGAAACACTTGCATGTGTTCAAGTCAGACACAGTGCAATGACCGAAACGACCGTCGGAAGTCTACCATCCTGACCTGACCTGAAATTCCTGACCAACACCATGCGTCCTCGATATGAAGTTACGAAAAAGTCAGTGGTGACTTCCGTGCTGAAATCCCTGTCTAAGTGAAAGTTGAAAAACTCAACTTGTTTCATTTGAATACTCCCTTATATTGGCATACTGGCATTGCTCCACGAACAATATATGTACAGTTGTAGAAGTTACACACCTCGAGAAATTGACTGATCCAAGTCGACCGGCTGAGTGGCAGCACCGTCCTTCAGAACAACCCAGCCAATTACTCACGTGCGGCATTAAAAAGAAGACTCTTGGAGATCGTGACTTCTTGGTGGAAAGAACCTGACTGTTTCAAGGAACCTGATATTGGTCAAGCGCACCGTTAATGGAATCGCCACGTGGACTTGCGCTATTTTGAAAACAACGAATCAGGACGCAGAGATTACAGGACCGATAACTTGCCCCCCACTAGCTTGCAGCCTGTCAGCCTGTAGATCAATGCATTCAGCATGCCTCTGAAATGCTGTCATTCCTTGCCTGCCTGTAACTAGGTTTCCACTGGTGATTCCACCATCTTTGAAGCACTTTCTATTGCATTGTGATTAAACACTAACACGCATCATGCTTTCTCTTCCTTCCGCCTGCTTGCATCTAGTGTAAGCCATGGTGTTGCACGCTTGCTGCTCTCTTGGTGCCATGCCGCTAGTGAGCTACTCCCTGCTTCCTAGCTGCTTGCTTGCTGCTTGCCGCCAAGCGTGCCGCCTGTCACTGCCTAGATGCCGGCATGGTGCTTTTCTCTGGCCAGCCACTAATTTCTTGCCTGCCTGTAACTAGGTTTCCACTGGTGATTCCACCATCTTTGAACCACTTTCTATTGCATTGTGATTAAACACTAACACGCATCATGCTTTCTCTTCCTTCCGCCTGCTTGCATCTAGTGTAAGGCATGGTGTTGCACGCTTGCTGCTCTCTTGGTGCCATGCCGCTAGTGAGCTACTCCCTGCTTCCTAGCTGCTTGCTTGCTGCTTGCCGCCAAGCGTGCCGCCTGTCACTGCCTAGATGCTGGCATGGTGCTTTTCTCTGGCCAGCCACTAATTTCTTGCCTGCCTATAAGTGCCTTGCCATCGGTACTTTCACATCTTTCTCCCTCTTCCTATATATGTGATGGTGCTCAAACACTCACATGCATCTTGCTTTGTCTTTGTTTTTTGATATGTGTTTGTTTCCTTCTTGCACCTAGCATTGATCTTTCTTAATTGACTACTGTTGTCCTGGTGCTAACAGCAACTGTGCTCCTTGGAGTTCCCTAATTGCTTGCTTGCTGTTTGTGCTAGTTCATTGCCTGTAATTCTTTTGATGCGTGAATGCTGTCTACTTTAGGCAGGTGGCTGCAGTGTGTACAAGTATAACAAACACCAAGTGCAGAGAAGCTATTGAAACAGGTGGTGCAGAAGTATATTTTGCAGCTGTGATCAGGTCATTTGGTTTATAACACGTCAAGTGAGCTGAAAGTCGGTTTTGTCCGCTTCTTGTGAATGAAAATAGTACAAGGCTTTTATGGAAGCTGGAAGTAATTGAAGAACCATTCCTTTGCCGTAATAACCGCTTTCTGATGTCTCTTGACAAGGCCATATAGAGAAAAAGCACAACGAACTCTGCAACAACTTTACCGCTTGGATGGGCCAGAGTGCCCAGATGCTGGTCGGAAGATGTTGTATACGCAAACAAATTGAACTTCACTTCTGAATGATTTGGACCAAGCATATTTTTCTTTGCTGACAGTGCTGAGAGTTCTGCAATATCCGTCATTCCTCAAAGTATGCTGCTGACAATCCAATTTCACAGGACGACAACCTGACCAAAGGAACCTCCGGAAAGATTTTCCGTTTGAGAATTGATGCAGATTTGACCACTCATGTCGGAACCTGGGATATCCGAGCCCGACTATCCGCCTCTTGGAGCAGCAGTTGGGCCTAAGCTGTGGCTGCCGGGCACATCGTCTTTTGGGCCAAGGGGCCAAAGGGCCTTTGTGACGAGGGTCTTCAGTGGCCTCAACTGGCAGTTCTCATCGAGACGTAGACGAGTGAAGGTGAGCTGCAAGACAATTTATTTATTCTTCTCCTGATTAAGGAGAGATCCTTTATGAGAATGAGACGGCACGCTGGGAGACACAGTATAGGGCATACAAAGTGAATGAAAATCACGTGAGAGATTGGTAGCTGTAATATCGGTCATTCCTCAAAGTATGCTGCCGAGAACCCAACTTCACATGACGACAACCTGTCCACAGCAACCTCCGGACAAACGTTCCCCTTTGAGAACTGATGCAGATTTGACTGCTCATGTCTGAACCTGGGATTTCCGAGCCTGACTACCGACCTCTTGGAGCTGCAGTAAGGCCTAAGCTGCGGCTGCCGGGAGTGTCGTCTTTTGGAACAAGCGAATACATCGCCACAAGACGCGGCGTGCGGTGAGGGCCTTCGTGACGAGGGTCTTCAGTGGCCTCAATTGGCTGTTCTCATCGACGTCAACGAGTGAAGGTGAGCTGCAAGACTATAATAATTCTTCTGATTAAGAGCCATCCTTTATGAGAATTAGACGGCACGCTGGAGGAAACGGTATAAGGTGTACACAGTGAATGGAAAGTGAAAGATTGGAAACTATCAAGTGTCTGCTTGTTAGGGGAAGTCTGAAGCTACCAGGGATGCAGACGAAATGCAACAGGCAGTTGGTGCCACTCAAGTGCTTAGGTTATGAAGGGCAGAGGTTGTATATGAACAATACAGCGAAAGGCTGACCTAGTGCCCAGCCTTCAAAACTGAAGGCGAGGAAATTTATTGCAAGTGCTCAAAAGTTGTGCACTTTTTGGGATGTATACAAGTGCTCTGAAAACACACGATGGAAACCTGGCCATGCATGGCCTCCCGCAGGGGCGTCTACGCAGGCAGCCGTTTGGTGTGTTGCGACACCACGGACCCGAGCACGTGGGGGATTGACCACATCGCGAATGACTGTGTGGTGCTTAGCCGTGTACGGGGAAAAAGGAATGGTCAAGGTTGAGCTGATGCTCAGTTTTTGGACACAGGCAGATGCAATGAATCCCTTTGACCTCGCCTTCACATACTGGGACTCTCTGCAGTGACCCATCAAGGGGATGTCGGTTGTTTCTTCCTGTCCTCCTGTTTGCCTTTTGTCTTACTGACTTTCAATCTCTCCGGTCTTTTACTCACCTTTGGGTCACTGCCGTTCTTTCGGGCAGTGAGAATTAATTTGACTCTAATTGCCAACCAAGCTAAACGTATTTTGGGCTGCAGTGGCTGTGGCACAGTTGGCATTGGAAGGCTTTGAAATCCAGAAATCTCGTGTCTGATTGTTCGGCATAGTGTTGGTAGGTACCCACCTGCCGAAATCACACAGACCTTTTTTACTTAAGTCCAAATCCTTAGATGATGGAGCAGCAGTTTGATACGCAAGAAGGAGTCTCCCTCCCTGTCACCGTCAAAAGCGCACTGTTCTGTTTCGAGAAGGACTGCTACAACTTTCCTGAGTGACGTGCCTGATGGCTCTCTTTCCAAAAGTGGGTGCACCGATGACTTTGTGTTTCTTCGCCTGACCACAGAAACACTTGCATGTGTTCAAGTCAGCCACAGTGCAATGACCGAAACGACCGTCGGAAGTCTACCATCCTGACCTGACCTGAAATTCCTGACCAACACCATGCGTCCTCGATATGAAGTTACGAAAAAGTCAGTGGTGACTTCCGTGCTGAAATCCCTGTCTAAGTGAAAGTTGAAAAACTCAACTTGTTTCATTTGAATACTCCCTTATATTGGCATACTGGCATTGCTCCACGAACAATATATGTACAGTTGTAGAAGTAACACACCTCGAGAAATTGACTGATCCAAGTCGACCGGCTGAGTGGCAGCACCGTCCTTCAGAACAACCCAGCCAATTACTCACGTGCGGCATTAAAAAGAAGACTCTTGGAGATCGTGACTTCTTGGTGGAAAGAACCTGACTGTTTCAAGGAACCTGATATTGGTCAAGCGCACCATTAATGGAATCGCCACGTGGACTTGCGCTTTTTTGAAAACAACGAATCAGGACGCAGAGATTACAGCACCAATAACTTGCCCTCCACTAGCTCGCCGCCTGTCAGCCTGTAGATCAATGCATTCAGCATGCCTCTGAAATGCTGTCATTCCTTGCCTGCGTGTAACTAGGTTTCCACTGGTGATTCCACCATCTTTGAACCACTTTCTATTGCATTGTGATTAAACACTAACACGCATCATGCTTTCTCTTCCTTCCGCCTGCTTGCATCTAGTGTAAGGCATGGTGTTGCACGCTTGCTGCTCTCTTGGTGCCATGCCGCTAGTAAGCTACTCCCTGCTTCCTAGCTGCCTGCTTGCTGCTTGCTGCCAAGCGTGCCGCCTGTCACTGCCTAGATGCCGGCATGGTGCTTTTCTCTGGCCAGCCACTAATTTCTTGCCTGCCTGTAACTAGGTTTCCACTGGTGATTCCACCATCTTTGAACCACTTTCTATTGCATTGTGATTAAACACTAACACGCATCATGCTTTCTCTTCCTTCCGCCTGCTTGCATCTAGTGTAAGGCATGGTGTTGCACGCTTGCTGCTCTCATGGTGCCATGCCGCTAGTAAGCTACTCTCTGCTTCCTAGCTGCTTGCTTGCTGCTTGCCGCCAAGCGTGCCGCCTGTCACTGCCTAGATGCCGGCATGGTGCTTTTCACTGGCCAGCCACTAGTTTCTTGCCTGCCTGTAACTAGGTTTCCACTGGTGATTCCACCATCTTTGAACCACTTTCTATTGCATTGTGATTAAACACTAACACGCATCATGCTTTCTCTTCCTTCCGCCAGCTTGCATCTAGTGTAAGGCATGGTGTTGCACGCTTGCTGCTCTCTTGGTGCCATGCCGCTAGTAAGCTACTCCTTGCTTCCTAGCTGCTTGCCTGCTGCTTGCCGCCAAGCGTGTCGCCTGTCACTGCCTAGATGCCGGCATGGTGCTTTTCTCTGGCCAGCCACTAATTTCTTGCCTGCCTGTAACTAGGTTTCCACTGGTGATTCTACCATCTTTGAACCACTTTCTATTGCATTGTGATTAAACACTAACACGCATCATGCTTTCTCTTCCTTCCGCCTGCTTGCATCTAGTGTAAGGCATGGTGTTGCACGCTTGCTGCTCTCTTGGTGCCATGCTGCTAGTAAGCTACTCCCTGCTTCCTAGCTGCTTGCTTGCTGCTTGCCGCCAAGCGTGCCGCCTGTCACTGCCTAGATGCCGGCATGGTGCTTTTCACTGGCCAGCCACTAGTTTCTTGCCTGCCTGTAACTAGGTTTCCACTGGTGATTCCACCATCTTTGAACCACTTTCTATTGCATTGTGATTAAACACTAACACGCATCATGCTTTCTCTTCCTTCCGCCAGCTTGCATCTAGTGTAAGGCATGGTGTTGCACGCTTGCTGCTCTCTTGGTGCCATGCCGCTAGTAAGCTACTCTCTGCTTCCTAGCTGCTTGCTTGCTGCTTGCCGCCAAGCGTGCCGCCTGTCACTGCCTAGATGCCGGCATGGTGCTTTTCTCTGGCCAGCCACTAATTTCTTGCCTGCCTGTAACTAGGTTTCCACTGGTGATTCCACCATCTTTGAACCACTTTCTATTGCATTGTGATTAAACACTAACACGCATCATGCTTTCTCTTCCTTCCGCCTGCTTGCATCTAGTGTAAGGCATGGTGTTCCACGCTTGCTGCTCTCTTGGTGCCATGCCGCTAGTAAGCTACTCTCTGCTTCCTAGCTGCTTGCTTGCTGCTTGCCGCCAAGCGTGCCGCCTGTCACTGCCTAGATGCTGGCATGGTGCGTTTCTCTGGCCAGCCACTAATTTCTTGCCTGCCTATAAGTGCCTTGCCATCGGTACTTTTCACTATCTTTCTCCCTCTTCCTATATATGTGATGGTGCTCAAACACTCACATGCATCTTGCTTTGTCTTTGTTCTTTGATATGTGTTTGTTTCCTTCTTGCACCTAGCATTGATCTTTCTTAATTCACTACTGTTGTCCTGGTGCTAACAGCAACTGTGCTCCTCGGAGTTCCCTAATTGCTTCCTTGCTGTTTGTGCTAGTTTATTGCCTGTAATTCTCTTGATGCGTGAATGCTGTCTACTTTAGGCAGGTGGCTGCAGTGTGTACAAATATAACAAATACCAAGTGCAGAGAAGCTATTGAAACAGGTGGTGCAGAAGTATATTTTGCAGCTGTGATCGGGTCATTTGGTTTATAACGCGTCTTCAAGTGAGCGGAGAGTCGGTTTTGTCCGGCTTCTTGTGAATGAAAATAGTACAAGGCTTTTGTGGAACCTGGAAGTAATTGAGGAACCATTCCTTTGCCTTAATTACCGCTTTCTGATGTCTCTTGACAAGGCCATATAGAGAAAAAGCACAACGAACTCTGCAACAACTTTACCGCCTGGATGGGCCAGAGTGCCCAGAACGCTGGTCGGAAGATGTTGTATATGCAAACAAATTGAACTTCACTTCTGAATGATTTGGACCAAGCATATTTTTTTTTGCTGACAGTGCTGAGAGTTCTGCAATATCCGTCGTTCCTCAAAGTATGCTGCTGACAATCCAATTTCACAGGACGACAACCTGACGAAAGGAACCTCCGGAAAGATTTTCCCTTTGAGAATTGATGCAGATTTGACCACTCATGTCGGAACCTGGGATATCCGAGCCCGACTATCCGCCTCTTGGAGCAGCAGTTGGGCCTAAGCTGTGGCTGCCGGGCACATCGTCTTTTGGGCCAAGGGGCCAAAGGGCCTTTGTGACGAGGGTCTTCAGTGGCCTCAGCTGGCAGTTCTCATCGAGACGTAGACGAGTGAAGGTGAGCTGCAAGACAATTTATTTATTCTTCTCCTGATTAAGGAGAGATCCTTTATGAGAATGAGATGGCACGTTGGGAGAAACGGTATCGGGCACACAAAGTGAATGAAAATCGCGTGAGAGATTGGTAGCTGTAATATCGGTCATTCCTCAAAGTATGCTGCCGACAACCCAATTTCACATGACGACAACCTGTCCACAGCAACCTCCGGACAAACGTTCCTCTTTGAGAACTGATGCAGATTTGACTGCTCATGTCTGAACCTGGGATTTCCGAGCCTGACTACCGACCTCTTGCAGCTGCAGTAAGGCCTAAGCTGCGGCTGCCGGGAGTGTCGTCTTTTGGAACAAGCGAATACATCGCCACAAGACGCGGCGTGCAATGAGGGCCTTGTGTGAAGAGGGTCTTCAGTGGCCTCAATTGGCTGTTCTCATCGACGTCAACGAGTGAAGGTGAGCTGCAAGACTATAATAATTCTTCTGATTAAGAGGCATCCTTTATGAGAATTAGACGGCACGCTGGAGGAAACGGTATAAGGTGTACACAGTGAATGGAAAGTGAAAGATTGGAAACTATCAAGTGTCTGCTTGTTAGGGGAAGTCTGAAGCTACCAGGGATGCAGACGAAATGCAACAGGCAGTTGGTGCCACTCAAGTGCTTAGGTTATGAAGGGCAGAGGTTGCATATGAACAATACAGCGAAAGGCTGACCTAGTGCCCAGCCTTCAAAACTGAAGGCGAGGAAATTTATTGCAAGTGCTCAAAAGTTGTGCACTTTTTGGGATGTATACAAGTGCTCCGAAAACACACGATGGAAACCTGGCCATGCATGGCCTCTCCCGCAGGGGCGTCTGCGCAGGCAGGCGTTTGGTGTGTTGCGACACCACGGACCCGAGCAAGTCGGGTATTGACCACATCGCGAATGACTGTGTTGTGCTTAGCCGTGTACGGGGAAAAAGGGATGGTGAAGGTTGAGCTGATGCTCAGTTTTTGGACACAGGCAGATGGAATGAATCCCTTTGACCTCGCCTTCACATACTGGGACTCTCTGCAGTGACCCATCAAGGGGATGTCGGTTGTTTCTTCCTGTCCTCCTGTTTGCCTTTTGTCTTACTGACTTTCAATCTCTCTGGTCTTTTACTCACCTTTGGGTCACTTCCATTCTTTCGGGCAGTGAGAATTAATTTGACTCTAATTGCCAACCAAGCTAAACGTATTTTGGGCTGCAGTGGCTGTGGCACAGTTGGCATTGGAAGGCTTTGAAATCCAGAAATCTCGTGTCTGATTGTTCGGCATAGCGTTGGTGGGTACCCACCTGCCGAAATCGCACAGACCTTTTTCACTTAAGTCCAAATCCTTAGACTTGATGGAGCAGCAGTTTGATACGCAAGAAGGAGTCTCCCTCCCTGTCACCGTCAAAAGCGCACTGTTCTGTTTCAAGAAGGACTGCTACAACTTTCCTGAGTGACGTGCCTGATGGCTCTCTTTCCAAAAGTGGGTGCACCGATGACTTTGTGTTTCTTCGCCTGACCACAGAAACACTTGCATGTGTTCAAGTCAGCCACAGTGCAATGACCGAAACGACCGTCGGAAGTCTACCCTCCTGACCTGACCTGAAATTCCTGACCAACACCATGCGTCCTCGACATGAAGTTACGAAAAAGTCAGTGGTGACTTCCGTGCTGAAATCCCTGTCTAAGTGAAAGTTGAAAAACTCGACTTGTTTCACTTGAATACTCCCTTATATTGGCATACTGGCATTGCTCCACGAACAATATATGTACAGTTCTAGAAGTAACACACCTCGAGAAATTGACTGATCCAAGTCGACCGGCTGAGTGGCAGCACAGTCCTTCAGAACAACCCAGCCAATTACTCACGTGCGGCATTAAAAAGAAGACTCTTGGAGATCGTGACTTCTTGGTGGAAAGAACCTGACTGCTTCAAGGAACCTGATATTGGTCAAGCGCACCGTTAATGGAATAGCCACGTGGACTTGCGCTTTTTTGAAAACAACGAATCAGGACGCAGAGATTACAGGACCGATAACTTGCCCCCCACTAGCTCGCCGCCTGTCAGCCTGTAGATCAATGCATTCAGCATGCCTCTGAAATGCTGTCATTCCTTGCCTGCCTGTAACTAGGTTTCCACTGGTGATTCCACCATCTTTGAACCACTTTCTATTGCATTGTGATTGAACACTAACAAGCATCATGCTTTCTCTTCCTTCCGCCTGCTTGCATCTAGTGTAAGGCATGGTGTTGCACGCTTGCTGCTCTCTTGGTGCCATGCTGCTAGTAAGCTACTCTCTGCTTCCTAGCTGCTTGCTTGCTGCTTGCCGCCAAGCGTGCCGCCTGTCACTGCCTAGATGCCGGCATGGTGCTTTTCTCTGGCCAGCCACTAGTTTCTTGCTTGCCTGTAACTAGGTTTCCACTGGTGATTCCACCATCTTTGAACCGCTTTCTATTGCATTGTGATTGAACACTAACAAGCATCATGCTTTCTCTTCCTTCCGCCTGCTTGCATCTAGTGTAAGGCATGGTGTTGCACGCTTGCTGCTCTCTTGGTGCCATGCTGCTAGTAAGCTACTCTCTGCTTCCTAGCTGCTTGCTTGCTGCTTGCCGCCAAGCGTGCCGCCTGTCACTGCCTAGATGCCGGCATGGTGCTTTTCTCTGGCCAGCCACTAATTTCTTGCCTGCCTGTAACTAGGTTTCCACTGGTGATTCCACCATCTTTGAACCACTTTCTATTGCATTGTGATTAAACACTAACACGCATCATGCTTTCTCTTCCTTCCGCCTGCTTGCATCTAGTGTAAGGCATGGTGTTGCACGCTTGCTGCTCTCTTGGTGCCATGCTGCTAGTAAGCTACTCCCTGCTTCCTAGCTGCTTGCTTGCTGCTTGCCGCCAAGCGTGCCGCCTGTCACTGCCTAGATGCCGGCATGGTGCTTTTCTCTGGCCAGCCACTAATTTCTTGCCTGCCTGTAACTAGGTTTCCACTGGTGATTCCACCATCTTTGAACCACTTTCTATTGCATTGTGATTAAACACTAACAAGCATCATGCTTTATCTTCCTTCCGGCTGCTTGCATCTAGTGTAAGGCATGGTGTTCCACGCTTGCTGCTCTCTTGGTGCCATGCCGCTAGTAAGCTACTCTCTGCTTCCTAGCTGCTTGCTTGCTGCCAAGCGTGCCGCCTGTCACTGCCTAGATGCTGGCATGGTGCTTTTCTCTGGCCAGCCACTAATTTCTTGCCCGCCTATAAGTGCCTTGCCATCGGTACTTTCACCATCTTTCTCCCTCTTCCTATATATGTGATGGTGCTCAAACACTCACATGCATCTTGCTTTGTCTTTGTTCTTTGATATGTGTTTGTTTCCTTCTTGCACCTAGCATTGATCTTTCTTAATTTACTACTATTGTCCTGGTGCTAACAGCAACTGTGCTCCTTGGAGTTCCCTAATTGCTTGCTTGCTGCTTGTGCTAGTTCATTGCCTGTAATTCTTTTGATGCGTGAATGCTGTCTACTTTAGGCAGGTGGCTGCAGTGTGTACAAGTATAACAAATACCAAGTGCAGTGAAGCTATGAAACAGGTGGTGCAGAAGTATATTCTGCAGCTGTGATCGGGTCATTTGGTTTATAACACGTCTTCAAGTGAGCTGAAAGTCGGTTTTGTCCTGCTTCTTGTGAATGAGAATAGTACAAGGCTTTTGTGGAACCTGGAAGTAATCGAAGAACCATTCCTTTGCCGTAATAACCGCTTTCTGATGTCTCTTGACAAGGCCATATAGAGAAAAAGCACAACGAACTCTGCAACAACTTTACCGCTTGGATGGGCCAGAGTGCCCAGAACGCTGGTCGGAAGATGTTGTATACGCAAACAAATTGAACTTCACTTCTGAATGATTTGGACCAAGCATATTTTTCTTTGCTGACAGTGCTGAGAGTTCTGCAATACCCGTCATTCCTCAAGGTATGCTGCTGACAATCCAATTTCACAGGACGGCAACTTGACCAAAGGAACCTCCGGAAAGATTTTTCGTTTGAGAATAGATGCAGATTTGACCACGCATGTCGGAACCTGGGATATCCGAGCCCGACTATCCGCCTCTTGGAGCAGCAGTTGGGCCTAAGCTGTGGCTGCCGGGCACATCGTCTTTTGGGCCAAAGGGCCACGAAAAGCGGCGTTGCGGTAAGGGCCTTTGTGACGAGGGTCTTCAGCGGCCTCAACTGGCAGTTCTCATCGAGACGTAGACGAGTGAAGGTGAGCTGCAAGACAATTTATTTATTCTTCTCCTGATTAAGGAGAGATCCTTTATGAGAATGAGACGGCACGCTGGGAGAAACAGTATAGGGCATACAAAGTGAATGAAAATCACGTGAGAGATTGGTAGCTGTAATATCGGTCATTCCTCAAAGTATGCTGCCGACAACCCAATTTCACATGACGACAACCTGCCCACAGCAACCTCCGGACAAACGTTCCCCTTTGAGAACTGATGCAGATTTGACTGCTCATGTCTGGACCTGGGATTTCCGAGCCTGACTACCGACCTCTTGGAGCTGCAGTAAGGCCTAAGCTGCGGCTGCCGGGAGTGTCGTCTTTTGGAACAAGCGAATACATCGCCACAAGGAGCGGCATGCGCCTTCGTGACGAGGGTCTTCCGTGGCCTCAATTGGCTGTTCTCATCGACGTCAACGAGTGAAGGTGAGCTGCAAGACTATAATAATTCTTCTGATTAAGAGGCATCCTTTAGGAGAATTAGACGGCTCTCTGGAGGAAACGGTATAAGGTGTACACAGTGAATGGAAAGTGAAAGATTGGAAACTATCAAGTGTCTGCTTGTTAGGGGAAGTCTGAAGCTGCCAGGGATGCAGACGAAATGCAACAGGCAGTTGGTGCCACTCAAGTGCTTAGGTTATGAAGGGCAGAGGTTGCATATGAACAATACAGCGAAAGGCTGCCCTAGTGCCCAGCCTTCAAAACTGAAGGCGAGGAAATTTATTGCAAGTGCTCAAAAGGTGTGCACTTTTTGGGATGTATACAAGTGCTCTGAAAACACACGATGGAAACCTGGCCATGCATGGCCTCCCGCAGGGGCGTCTGCGCAGGCAGGCATTTGGTGTGTTGCGACACCACGGACCCGAGCACGTGGGGGATTGACCACATCGCGGATGACTGTGTGGTGCTTAGCCGTGTACGGGGAAAAAGGGATGGTGAAGGTTGAGCTGATGCTCAGTTTTTGGACACAGGCAGATGCAATGAATCCCTTTGACCTCGCCTTCACATACTGGGACTCTCTGCAGTGACCCATCAAGGGGATGTCGGTTGTTTCTTCCTGTCCTCCTGTTTGCCTTTTGTCTTACTGACTTTCAATCTCTCTGGTCTTTTACTCACCTTTGGGTCACTTCCATTCTTTCGGGCAGTGAGAATTAATTTGACTCTAATTGCCAACCAAGCTAAACGTATTTTGGGCTGCAGTGGCTGTGGCACAGTTGGCATTGGAAGGCTTTGAAATCCAGAAATCTCGTGTCTGATTGTTCGGCATAGCGTTGGTGGGTACCCACCTGCCGAAATCGCACAGACCTTTTTCACTTAAGTCCAAATCCTTAGACTTGATGGAGCAGCAGTTTGATACGCAAGAAGGAGTCTCCCTCCCTGTCACCGTCAAAAGCGCACTGTTCTGTTTCAAGAAGGACTGCTACAACTTTCCTGAGTGACGTGCCTGATGGCTCTCTTTCCAAAAGTGGGTGCACCGATGACTTTGTGTTTCTTCGCCTGACCACAGAAACACTTGCATGTGTTCAAGTCAGCCACAGTGCAATGACCGAAACGACCGTCGGAAGTCTACCCTCCTGACCTGACCTGAAATTCCTGACCAACACCATGCGTCCTCGACATGAAGTTACGAAAAAGTCAGTGGTGACTTCCGTGCTGAAATCCCTGTCTAAGTGAAAGTTGAAAAACTCAACTTGTTTCATTTGAATACTCCCTTATATTGGCATACTGGCATTGCTCCACGAACAATATATGTACAGTTCTAGAAGTAACACACCTCGAGAAATTGACTGATCCAAGTCGACCGGCTGAGTGGCAGCACAGTCCTTCAGAACAACCCAGCCAATTACTCACGTGCGGCATTAAAAAGAAGACTCTTGGAGATCGTGACTTCTTGGTGGAAAGAACCTGACTGCTTCAAGGAACCTGATATTGGTCAAGCGCACCGTTAATGGAATAGCCACGTGGACTTGCGCTTTTTTGAAAACAACGAATCAGGACGCAGAGATTACAGGACCGATAACTTGCCCCCCACTAGCTCGCCGCCTGTCAGCCTGTAGATCAATGCATTCAGCATGCCTCTGAAATGCTGTCATTCCTTGCCTGCCTGTAACTAGGTTTCCACTGGTGATTCCACCATCTTTGAACCACTTTCTATTGCATTGTGATTGAACACTAACAAGCATCATGCTTTCTCTTCCTTCCGCCTGCTTGCATCTAGTGTAAGGCATGGTGTTGCACGCTTGCTGCTCTCTTGGTGCCATGCTGCTAGTAAGCTACTCTCTGCTTCCTAGCTGCTTGCTTGCTGCTTGCCGCCAAGCGTGCCGCCTGTCACTGCCTAGATGCCGGCATGGTGCTTTTCTCTGGCCAGCCACTAGTTTCTTGCTTGCCTGTAACTAGGTTTCCACTGGTGATTCCACCATCTTTGAACCGCTTTCTATTGCATTGTGATTGAACACTAACAAGCATCATGCTTTCTCTTCCTTCCGCCTGCTTGCATCTAGTGTAAGGCATGGTGTTGCACGCTTGCTGCTCTCTTGGTGCCATGCTGCTAGTAAGCTACTCTCTGCTTCCTAGCTGCTTGCTTGCTGCTTGCCGCCAAGCGTGCCGCCTGTCACTGCCTAGATGCCGGCATGGTGCTTTTCTCTGGCCAGCCACTAATTTCTTGCCTGCCTGTAACTAGGTTTCCACTGGTGATTCCACCATCTTTGAACCACTTTCTATTGCATTGTGATTAAACACTAACACGCATCATGCTTTCTCTTCCTTCCGCCTGCTTGCATCTAGTGTAAGGCATGGTGTTGCACGCTTGCTGCTCTCTTGGTGCCATGCTGCTAGTAAGCTACTCCCTGCTTCCTAGCTGCTTGCTTGCTGCTTGCCGCCAAGCGTGCCGCCTGTCACTGCCTAGATGCCGGCATGGTGCTTTTCTCTGGCCAGCCACTAATTTCTTGCCTGCCTGTAACTAGGTTTCCACTGGTGATTCCACCATCTTTGAACCACTTTCTATTGCATTGTGATTAAACACTAACAAGCATCATGCTTTATCTTCCTTCCGGCTGCTTGCATCTAGTGTAAGGCATGGTGTTCCACGCTTGCTGCTCTCTTGGTGCCATGCCGCTAGTAAGCTACTCTCTGCTTCCTAGCTGCTTGCTTGCTGCCAAGCGTGCCGCCTGTCACTGCCTAGATGCTGGCATGGTGCTTTTCTCTGGCCAGCCACTAATTTCTTGCCCGCCTATAAGTGCCTTGCCATCGGTACTTTCACCATCTTTCTCCCTCTTCCTATATATGTGATGGTGCTCAAACACTCACATGCATCTTGCTTTGTCTTTGTTCTTTGATATGTGTTTGTTTCCTTCTTGCACCTAGCATTGATCTTTCTTAATTTACTACTATTGTCCTGGTGCTAACAGCAACTGTGCTCCTTGGAGTTCCCTAATTGCTTGCTTGCTGCTTGTGCTAGTTCATTGCCTGTAATTCTTTTGATGCGTGAATGCTGTCTACTTTAGGCAGGTGGCTGCAGTGTGTACAAGTATAACAAATACCAAGTGCAGTGAAGCTATGAAACAGGTGGTGCAGAAGTATATTCTGCAGCTGTGATCGGGTCATTTGGTTTATAACACGTCTTCAAGTGAGCTGAAAGTCGGTTTTGTCCTGCTTCTTGTGAATGAGAATAGTACAAGGCTTTTGTGGAACCTGGAAGTAATCGAAGAACCATTCCTTTGCCGTAATAACCGCTTTCTGATGTCTCTTGACAAGGCCATATAGAGAAAAAGCACAACGAACTCTGCAACAACTTTACCGCTTGGATGGGCCAGAGTGCCCAGAACGCTGGTCGGAAGATGTTGTATACGCAAACAAATTGAACTTCACTTCTGAATGATTTGGACCAAGCATATTTTTCTTTGCTGACAGTGCTGAGAGTTCTGCAATACCCGTCATTCCTCAAGGTATGCTGCTGACAATCCAATTTCACAGGACGGCAACTTGACCAAAGGAACCTCCGGAAAGATTTTTCGTTTGAGAATAGATGCAGATTTGACCACGCATGTCGGAACCTGGGATATCCGAGCCCGACTATCCGCCTCTTGGAGCAGCAGTTGGGCCTAAGCTGTGGCTGCCGGGCACATCGTCTTTTGGGCCAAAGGGCCACGAAAAGCGGCGTTGCGGTAAGGGCCTTTGTGACGAGGGTCTTCAGCGGCCTCAACTGGCAGTTCTCATCGAGACGTAGACGAGTGAAGGTGAGCTGCAAGACAATTTATTTATTCTTCTCCTGATTAAGGAGAGATCCTTTATGAGAATGAGACGGCACGCTGGGAGAAACAGTATAGGGCATACAAAGTGAATGAAAATCACGTGAGAGATTGGTAGCTGTAATATCGGTCATTCCTCAAAGTATGCTGCCGACAACCCAATTTCACATGACGACAACCTGCCCACAGCAACCTCCGGACAAACGTTCCCCTTTGAGAACTGATGCAGATTTGACTGCTCATGTCTGGACCTGGGATTTCCGAGCCTGACTACCGACCTCTTGGAGCTGCAGTAAGGCCTAAGCTGCGGCTGCCGGGAGTGTCGTCTTTTGGAACAAGCGAATACATCGCCACAAGGAGCGGCATGCGCCTTCGTGACGAGGGTCTTCCGTGGCCTCAATTGGCTGTTCTCATCGACGTCAACGAGTGAAGGTGAGCTGCAAGACTATAATAATTCTTCTGATTAAGAGGCATCCTTTAGGAGAATTAGACGGCTCTCTGGAGGAAACGGTATAAGGTGTACACAGTGAATGGAAAGTGAAAGATTGGAAACTATCAAGTGTCTGCTTGTTAGGGGAAGTCTGAAGCTGCCAGGGATGCAGACGAAATGCAACAGGCAGTTGGTGCCACTCAAGTGCTTAGGTTATGAAGGGCAGAGGTTGCATATGAACAATACAGCGAAAGGCTGCCCTAGTGCCCAGCCTTCAAAACTGAAGGCGAGGAAATTTATTGCAAGTGCTCAAAAGGTGTGCACTTTTTGGGATGTATACAAGTGCTCTGAAAACACACGATGGAAACCTGGCCATGCATGGCCTCCCGCAGGGGCGTCTGCGCAGGCAGGCATTTGGTGTGTTGCGACACCACGGACCCGAGCACGTGGGGGATTGACCACATCGCGGATGACTGTGTGGTGCTTAGCCGTGTACGGGGAAAAAGGGATGGTGAAGGTTGAGCTGATGCTCAGTTTTTGGACACAGGCAGATGCAATGAATCCCTTTGACCTCGCCTTCACATACTGGGACTCTCTGCAGTGACCCATCAAGGGGATGTCGGTTGTTTCTTCCTGTCCTCCTGTTTGCCTTTTGTCTTACTGACTTTCAATCTCTCTGGTCTTTTACTCACCTTTGGGTCACTTCCATTCTTTTGGGGCAGTGAGAATTAATTTGACTCTAATTGCCAACCAAGCTAAACATATTTTGGGCTGCAGTGGCTGTGGCACAGTTGGCATTGGAAGGCTTTGAAATCCAGAAATCTCGTTTCTGATTGTTCGGCATAGTGTTGGTAGGTACCCGCCTGCCGAAATCGCACAGACCTTTTTTACTTAAGTCCAAATCCTTAGACTTGATGGAGCAGCAGTTTGATACGCAAGAAGGAGTCTCCCTCCCTGTCACCGTCAAAAGCGCACTGTTCTGTTTCAAGAAGGACTGCTACAACTTTCCTGAGTGACGTGCCTGATGGCTCTCTTTCCAAAAGTGGGTGCACCGATGACTTTGTGTTTCTTCGCCTGACCACAGAAACACTTGCATGTGTTCAAGTCAGCCACAGTGCAATGACCGAAACGACCGTCGGAAGTCTACCATCCTGACCTGACCTGAAATTCCTGACCAACACCATGCGTCCTCGATATGAAGTTACGAAAAAGTCAGTGGTGACTTCCGTGCTGAAATCCCTGTCTAAGTGAAAGTTGAAAAACTCGACTTGTTTCACTTGAATACTCCCTTATATTGGCATACTGGCATTGCTCCACGAACAATATATGTACAGTTCTAGAAGTAACACACCTCGAGAAATTGACTGATCCAAGTCGACCGGCTGAGTGGCAGCACAGTCCTTCAGAACAACCCAGCCAATTACTCACGTGCGGCATTAAAAAGAAGACTCTTGGAGATCGTGACTTCTTGGTGGAAAGAACCTGACTGCTTCAAGGAACCTGATATTGGTCAAGCGCACCGTTAATGGAATAGCCACGTGGACTTGCGCTTTTTTGAAAACAACGAATCAGGACGCAGAGATTACAGGACCGATAACTTGCCCCCCACTAGCTCGCCGCCTGTCAGCCTGTAGATCAATGCATTCAGCATGCCTCTGAAATGCTGTCATTCCTTGCCTGCCTGTAACTAGGTTTCCACTGGTGATTCCACCATCTTTGAACCACTTTCTATTGCATTGTGATTGAACACTAACAAGCATCATGCTTTCTCTTCCTTCCGCCTGCTTGCATCTAGTGTAAGGCATGGTGTTGCACGCTTGCTGCTCTCTTGGTGCCATGCTGCTAGTAAGCTACTCTCTGCTTCCTAGCTGCTTGCTTGCTGCTTGCCGCCAAGCGTGCCGCCTGTCACTGCCTAGATGCCGGCATGGTGCTTTTCTCTGGCCAGCCACTAGTTTCTTGCTTGCCTGTAACTAGGTTTCCACTGGTGATTCCACCATCTTTGAACCGCTTTCTATTGCATTGTGATTGAACACTAACAAGCATCATGCTTTCTCTTCCTTCCGCCTGCTTGCATCTAGTGTAAGGCATGGTGTTGCACGCTTGCTGCTCTCTTGGTGCCATGCTGCTAGTAAGCTACTCTCTGCTTCCTAGCTGCTTGCTTGCTGCTTGCCGCCAAGCGTGCCGCCTGTCACTGCCTAGATGCCGGCATGGTGCTTTTCTCTGGCCAGCCACTAATTTCTTGCCTGCCTGTAACTAGGTTTCCACTGGTGATTCCACCATCTTTGAACCACTTTCTATTGCATTGTGATTAAACACTAACACGCATCATGCTTTCTCTTCCTTCCGCCTGCTTGCATCTAGTGTAAGGCATGGTGTTGCACGCTTGCTGCTCTCTTGGTGCCATGCTGCTAGTAAGCTACTCCCTGCTTCCTAGCTGCTTGCTTGCTGCTTGCCGCCAAGCGTGCCGCCTGTCACTGCCTAGATGCCGGCATGGTGCTTTTCTCTGGCCAGCCACTAATTTCTTGCCTGCCTGTAACTAGGTTTCCACTGGTGATTCCACCATCTTTGAACCACTTTCTATTGCATTGTGATTAAACACTAACAAGCATCATGCTTTATCTTCCTTCCGGCTGCTTGCATCTAGTGTAAGGCATGGTGTTCCACGCTTGCTGCTCTCTTGGTGCCATGCCGCTAGTAAGCTACTCTCTGCTTCCTAGCTGCTTGCTTGCTGCCAAGCGTGCCGCCTGTCACTGCCTAGATGCTGGCATGGTGCTTTTCTCTGGCCAGCCACTAATTTCTTGCCCGCCTATAAGTGCCTTGCCATCGGTACTTTCACCATCTTTCTCCCTCTTCCTATATATGTGATGGTGCTCAAACACTCACATGCATCTTGCTTTGTCTTTGTTCTTTGATATGTGTTTGTTTCCTTCTTGCACCTAGCATTGATCTTTCTTAATTTACTACTATTGTCCTGGTGCTAACAGCAACTGTGCTCCTTGGAGTTCCCTAATTGCTTGCTTGCTGCTTGTGCTAGTTCATTGCCTGTAATTCTTTTGATGCGTGAATGCTGTCTACTTTAGGCAGGTGGCTGCAGTGTGTACAAGTATAACAAATACCAAGTGCAGTGAAGCTATGAAACAGGTGGTGCAGAAGTATATTCTGCAGCTGTGATCGGGTCATTTGGTTTATAACACGTCTTCAAGTGAGCTGAAAGTCGGTTTTGTCCTGCTTCTTGTGAATGAGAATAGTACAAGGCTTTTGTGGAACCTGGAAGTAATCGAAGAACCATTCCTTTGCCGTAATAACCGCTTTCTGATGTCTCTTGACAAGGCCATATAGAGAAAAAGCACAACGAACTCTGCAACAACTTTACCGCTTGGATGGGCCAGAGTGCCCAGAACGCTGGTCGGAAGATGTTGTATACGCAAACAAATTGAACTTCACTTCTGAATGATTTGGACCAAGCATATTTTTCTTTGCTGACAGTGCTGAGAGTTCTGCAATACCCGTCATTCCTCAAGGTATGCTGCTGACAATCCAATTTCACAGGACGGCAACTTGACCAAAGGAACCTCCGGAAAGATTTTTCGTTTGAGAATAGATGCAGATTTGACCACGCATGTCGGAACCTGGGATATCCGAGCCCGACTATCCGCCTCTTGGAGCAGCAGTTGGGCCTAAGCTGTGGCTGCCGGGCACATCGTCTTTTGGGCCAAAGGGCCACGAAAAGCGGCGTTGCGGTAAGGGCCTTTGTGACGAGGGTCTTCAGCGGCCTCAACTGGCAGTTCTCATCGAGACGTAGACGAGTGAAGGTGAGCTGCAAGACAATTTATTTATTCTTCTCCTGATTAAGGAGAGATCCTTTATGAGAATGAGACGGCACGCTGGGAGAAACAGTATAGGGCATACAAAGTGAATGAAAATCACGTGAGAGATTGGTAGCTGTAATATCGGTCATTCCTCAAAGTATGCTGCCGACAACCCAATTTCACATGACGACAACCTGCCCACAGCAACCTCCGGACAAACGTTCCCCTTTGAGAACTGATGCAGATTTGACTGCTCATGTCTGGACCTGGGATTTCCGAGCCTGACTACCGACCTCTTGGAGCTGCAGTAAGGCCTAAGCTGCGGCTGCCGGGAGTGTCGTCTTTTGGAACAAGCGAATACATCGCCACAAGGAGCGGCATGCGCCTTCGTGACGAGGGTCTTCCGTGGCCTCAATTGGCTGTTCTCATCGACGTCAACGAGTGAAGGTGAGCTGCAAGACTATAATAATTCTTCTGATTAAGAGGCATCCTTTAGGAGAATTAGACGGCTCTCTGGAGGAAACGGTATAAGGTGTACACAGTGAATGGAAAGTGAAAGATTGGAAACTATCAAGTGTCTGCTTGTTAGGGGAAGTCTGAAGCTGCCAGGGATGCAGACGAAATGCAACAGGCAGTTGGTGCCACTCAAGTGCTTAGGTTATGAAGGGCAGAGGTTGCATATGAACAATACAGCGAAAGGCTGCCCTAGTGCCCAGCCTTCAAAACTGAAGGCGAGGAAATTTATTGCAAGTGCTCAAAAGGTGTGCACTTTTTGGGATGTATACAAGTGCTCTGAAAACACACGATGGAAACCTGGCCATGCATGGCCTCCCGCAGGGGCGTCTGCGCAGGCAGGCATTTGGTGTGTTGCGACACCACGGACCCGAGCACGTGGGGGATTGACCACATCGCGGATGACTGTGTGGTGCTTAGCCGTGTACGGGGAAAAAGGGATGGTGAAGGTTGAGCTGATGCTCAGTTTTTGGACACAGGCAGATGCAATGAATCCCTTTGACCTCGCCTTCACATACTGGGACTCTCTGCAGTGACCCATCAAGGGGATGTCGGTTGTTTCTTCCTGTCCTCCTGTTTGCCTTTTGTCTTACTGACTTTCAATCTCTCTGGTCTTTTACTCACCTTTGGGTCACTTCCATTCTTTTGGGGCAGTGAGAATTAATTTGACTCTAATTGCCAACCAAGCTAAACATATTTTGGGCTGCAGTGGCTGTGGCACAGTTGGCATTGGAAGGCTTTGAAATCCAGAAATCTCGTTTCTGATTGTTCGGCATAGTGTTGGTAGGTACCCGCCTGCCGAAATCGCACAGACCTTTTTTACTTAAGTCCAAATCCTTAGACTTGATGGAGCAGCAGTTTGATACGCAAGAAGGAGTCTCCCTCCCTGTCACCGTCAAAAGCGCACTGTTCTGTTTCAAGAAGGACTGCTACAACTTTCCTGAGTGACGTGCCTGATGGCTCTCTTTCCAAAAGTGGGTGCACCGATGACTTTGTGTTTCTTCGCCTGACCACAGAAACACTTGCATGTGTTCAAGTCAGCCACAGTGCAATGACCGAAACGACCGTCGGAAGTCTACCATCCTGACCTGACCTGAAATTCCTGACCAACACCATGCGTCCTCGATATGAAGTTACGAAAAAGTCAGTGGTGACTTCCGTGCTGAAATCCCTGTCTAAGTGAAAGTTGAAAAACTCGACTTGTTTCACTTGAATACTCCCTTATATTGGCATACTGGCATTGCTCCACGAACAATATATGTACAGTTGTAGAAGTAACACACCTCGAGAAATTGACTGATCCAAGTCGACCGGCTGAGTGGCAGCACAGTCCTTCAGAACAACCCAGCCAATTACTCACGTGCGGCATTAAAAAGAAGACTCTTGGAGATCGTGACTTCTTGGTGGAAAGAACCTGACTGCTTCAAGGAACCTGATATTGGTCAAGCGCACCGTTAATGGAATCGCCACGTGGACTTGCGCTTTTTTGCAAACAACGAATCAGGACGCAGAGATTACAGGACCGATAACTTGCCCCCCACTAGCTCGCCGCCTGTCAGCCTGTAGATCAATGCATTCAGCATGCCTCTGAAATGCTGTCATTCCTTGCCTGCCTGTAACTAGGTTTCCACTGGTGATTCCACCATCTTTGAAGCACTTTCTATTGCATTGTGATTAAACACTAACACGCATCATACTTTCTCTTTCTTCCGCCTGCTTGCATCTAGTGTAAGGCATGGTCAAAACTAACTAACCGTTGTGACAGATGGCAGATGGAAATGAACATAGCCAAAACTAAACACGTAAAATTTGCTTCGATAACTCGACCTACCGCTGACCTATATACAATACGCGGTATTACTGTTGACTCAGTATCTTCAATCAAGTACTTGGGTGTCCTGTTTACCTCCAATTTAGCTGGAATGCTCACATTGAACACATCACCACAAAAGCATCCAAACAACTTGTTACCTGAAACGGCACTTACACCTTGCGAACACAGATACCAGACTTCGCGCATGCAGTTCTTATCAGGCCCTCTTTAGAATGTGCGTCCATAATTTGGCACCCCGATCTCGCAAACCTACCCGAATCAGTTCAAAATAAAGTTGTGTGGTTCATCTTAACTTCATACTCGCGATAGCAAAGTGTGTCCGCCTTAAAAAAAATTACTCAATCTCCCTTCACTTGACATGCACAGGAAATTATCGCTGTTGTCCTTCCATAGCTTTTACCACAGCAACATTGCATTAACTCTAAGCCATATTCTACCCCCTCCCCACATCTCGACCTGCACAGACCATGTTCATCAAGTAAAATCTGTATTTGCCAGGACTATCGCTTATGTGAATTCGCCTCTAGCTTTATCTATCGCCGAATGGATCTCGCTTACGGAATCATCATTTCATGCAGCACTGCAACCCTTTTTAGAGCCTGTCCAACCCACAAACCTGTCCAAACCCACATTTGCTTGAATGTTTACTTAAATAGTTCCGTTTCATCCGATATGTATCTGTCTAGGTTGTTTACCTAAATCATCATTTGATTGTATCCTAAAGCTCATGTTGTGATGGGTGCTGGTTATCTAAATGGCATTTTAGGTTCTTATGCGTTTGCACGCTACCAAATATTCTATAAACTCCATTTCTCCTTTCTTTTTTCTTTCATTTTTCTGTTTCTTTCTGCTCAATGTTGAGATAATTTTTTATTGATCCTAAATTCCTTCATATATTATTTGCATTGTACACATTCCACTTAACTTTTTCATCCCCCCGTCCTCCCTATGTAATGCCCTAACGGGCTCTTAGGGTACTCAAATAAATAAATAAATGGGCATGCATGCATACATGCACCATGTTTCCTCTTCGTTCTGCTTGCTTGCATCCAGTCAAAGGCATATTGTTTACGTGCCACTTTTTTGCGGCATGTGCTAGTGAGCTCCTCGCAGCTCCCTAGCTGCTTGTTTGTTTGCCACAAGCATGTGCTGCCCGTCTCTGTCTAGATGCTGCCATGCTGGTTACATCTGGCCATCCACTAATTCCTTGCCTGCTTGTAACTACGTTTCCGTTGGTGCTTGTGCCATCTCAGAACCATTTTCTATTTTATTGTGATTAAACACTAACATGAATCATGCTTCTTTCTTCTGCCTGCTTCCATCCAGTATAAAGAGCATTGCTTGTTTGCTGCTTTTTTGGTGCATGACGCTTGTGAGCTCTTCGCAGCTCCCTAGCTGCTTGTTTGTTTGCTGCCAGCGTGTGCTGCCCGTCTCTGTCTAGATGCTGCCATGCTGGTTACATCTGGCCGTCCACTAATTCCTTGCCTGCCTGTAACTACGTTTCCATTGGTGCTTGTGCCATCTCAGAACCATTTTCTATTTTATTGTGATTAAACACTAACATGAATCATGCTTCTTCTTTCTTCTGCCCGCTTCCATCCAGTATAAAGAGCATTGCTTGTTTGCTGCTTTTTTGGTGCATGACGCTTGTGAGCTCTTCGCAGCTCTCTAGCTGCTTGTTTGTTTGCCGCCAGCGTGTGCTGCCCGTCTTTGTCTAGATGCTGTCATGCTGCTTACATCTGGCCGTCCACTAATGCCTTGCCTGCCTGTAACTACGTTTCCGTTGGTGCTTGTGCCATCTCAGAACCGTTTTCTATTTTATTGTGACTAAACACTAACATGAATCATGCTTCTTTCTTCTGCCTGCTTCCATCCAGTATAAAGAGCATTGCTTGTTTGCTGCTTTTTTGGTGCATGACGCTTGTGAGCTCTTCGCAGCTCCCTAGCTGCTTGTTTGTTTGCCGCCAGCACGTGCTGCCCGTCTCTGTCTAGATGCTGCCATGCTGGTTACATCTGGCCGTCCACTAATTCCTTGCCTGCCTGTAACTACGTTTCCATTGGTGCTTGTGCCATCTCAGAACCATTTTCTATTTTATTGTGATTAAACACTAACATGAATCATGCTTCTTCTTTCTTCTGCCCGCTTCCATCCAGTATAAAGAGCATTGCTTGTTTGCTGCTTTTTTGGTGCATGACGCTTGTGAGCTCTTCGCAGCTCTCTAGCTGCTTGTTTGTTTGCCGCCAGCGTGTGCTGCCCGTCTTTGTCTAGATGCTGTCATGCTGCTTACATCTGGCCGTCCACTAATGCCTTGCCTGCCTGTAACTACGTTTCCGTTGGTGCTTGTGCCATCTCAGAACCGTTTTCTATTTTATTGTGACTAAACACTAACATGAATCATGCTTCTTTCTTCTGCCTGCTTCCATCCAGTATAAAGAGCATTGCTTGTTTGCTGCTTTTTTGGTGCATGACGCTTGTGAGCTCTTCGCAGCTCCCTAGCTGCTTGTTTGTTTGCCGCCAGCACGTGCTGCCCGTCTCTGTCTAGATGCTGCCATGCTGCTTACATCTGGCTGGCCACTAATTCCTTGCCTGCCAGTAACTACGTTTCTGTTGGTGCTTGTGCCATCTTGGAACCATTTTTGATTGATTTTATTCTAATTAAACACTAACATGAATCGTGCTTCTTTTTTCTTCTGCCTCTTCCATCTAGTGCAAAGAGCATTGTTGCTTGTTTGCTGCTTTTTTGGTGCATGGCGCCTGTGAGCAACTTGCTAGCTGTAAGCATGCGACTACACTACTGTCCAACTTTGCGCTCTTTTTCATGTCTTTACAGTGTGAGCTGCAATTATTTCATTAAAATCTCAGGAGCTGTTTTAGCATGTAGATGTGCAGTCTGGTGTTAGTGGGTGGAGGTGGCACTAAATTTTTTGTTCGCCACCGAGTGCTGAGGGAAATGCTTGGCATGAAGCGAGCCTTGATGTGCCAAAACTATCCCAAGTGTTGTCAACAGTTCTGTAGCGAAAGAATCTTGTCCAACCAGGTTGCACGCATAACACAAATAATGCTGTGGATTTTGTAACGCATGTGGGCACCAGCAATTATGCTCGAATACAAGGTGAATTATGTATAAATAGCCAACGAGCTTGATCTATAAACCAGATTTCGAAGACTGTGCTCGTCTCTATTGTGCTTTGAGTGTCACTTGTTCTTTTGTACATAATATGTTTAATAAAGTGTAAAATTCTTCAGTGTCACTACAATCTGATGATATTGCCTATTGTAGCAGTTTGATGCTCAAAAGGTGCACTTGCGTAGAGATAACAATAATAAATCACTGGTGTTTGCTATCTCTACTTCTGCAAAGCAGCCAATTCTTACTGTGAGCCGAAACTTTGGCAAGCCAGGAAAGATATAAATATGAAGTACGGCCGGCAACATTGCCATGATGTTCCCACACCAGTTTACTTTAGCTATCTGCTGGCCAGCATTACAAAATTATATATTGCATTCCAAACAAACCAAGCACAATGTGACAACCAACACATAGAGAAGAGCGACTCGCGGATAACACATTAAGTCGCTGGTTATGTCGCACGAGAATGTGTTTTAAAACTAAGTGAAGTTTGCAAGCAAAGTGACAATCCCAGCCAAGGAGCCAGTGAGCTTGAGAACTTGTTCCCGGAATGCTTTAGCAAAAGGAAACTGCACTATGCAAGGATCCTGGATGAACAGAGTTTGGCAAAGTCCAAGTGCACAATGCAATTGGTTGCAACGAACGCACGGCTGAACTAACAACGAAGGGGGTCAGTTTCCACCTAACTACTAAGCTGCACTTCGTGAAAGGAGATTACAGAGAAGCGATGCAACAAGGAGTGAATGAAACTCCGAAAGATGAGTAGGTGCGCCTAAGCTAAATATGCAACAAGGGGGCGGAAATGGGCGTTTGGGATGCTGCTTGGCTTCTGCTGCAAGCTGTTCTACTATGTTTTTGCAAGATGCGCCTGACCAATGTGTTGTATTTATTACTGTAAATAAAGTGTTTGTACATGCTCTGTAAAATTCACTCACGCTTTGTATTGTAAGGAAATGGCCTTGTGAAGGCGAGCACGCATTTGAGATTGCATATGCATAATTGCTGAACAAATTGGTCTCGAGTCTATGCGAGCCTATGGGAAGTTCACTTTTCTGCAGCCGTGTAATATACCCTGGTAGTTCTAACAATCAAAGTCGATGTGCTTGGAGCAAACGGCATGACGAAGGTAACGGGTCAACCCTTTGCGTATGATTAGGTTGTGGCAGTGATATAGGTAAATTAAACTTTTCACGCGATTGTAAGAACAAATTGGGCAAACATTTAACATCGTCGTGGGAACGATGTGTCATATTCCCTGAGCCGTCTGCAGTGGTCCGGAGAATTGCAGTTGCCAAAGTGTCGGGGTACCCTACAAATAATTGCCCCGTCAGCGCAGAAACCAGCAGTCTACTTCAAAGCGAAATAACGCTGCCCGCTAGGCAGCTGCCGTGTCCCGGAGCTACCGAAGCGAAGCTTCAGGAGGTGGCTGTGTTTTGGCTTGGTCAGCAGCATATCATCGAGATCAGCCGCCACGAAGCCAGTGAGAGGCCCTTACCCATGCCCTACCCCCTCTGCGCGCTATGAGAAAAGTGTCCTTTGGCTTATTAGAAAAAAAAATTCTTTTGCATTAGCGGCCATGCTTTCGGGCCGCAATTGCGGATTTGTTATGGTTCTGTGCGCTCACATGTGTTACTCCATAAGTTTCGTACCATGGCAAAGGCGCCATGAGGGCAGCTTTGCGTTAGTCCGTGTTTTTTTTTGTGCTGTGTTATATGGACCGTGCTCTCCCGTATGTTGCTGTGGGACAGGAGGAACCAAAGCTCATGAAATGAATGCACATGCAACACTACGTAATGTACTGCTCCACGGCAATGGCAAGGGACAAAGAAATATCGGCGTGAAATTTTGCCCTCCTTCGACAGAATCATGCTATCGTGCCATCGCAGGCCGAAACCAATGCGTTTCAGAATATGTATAATGAATGCCTTGCAGGTCCGGGATTCTTGCTTTTGACAGTGCATGGCGCATTTGTGGCATGTAGAACATCCATTATGCAAGAATGCATAGTCCTGGTTTTAGAACATTCGTGTTTACTGACAACTTGCTTTTATGCATATAAAAACACATTGCCTAACTGCTGTTGAGAGCACAAAGAATTTTAAGCAGAGCATGTTAGAGGTTCCTGCACACCTGCACCGGTGTACCATAATACACGTGCTCTTAGAGCGTTGCACAGAATGTGGGGGTTTGCTGCCCTCAGCACTGAGCGCCGACCAGTCAGCGCATCATCTGGGAAGATGGGGAAGAAGCAGCTGCTTTGGCTTAAGGAACGAATCCTTCCTACCGCAGGTGTATCTTACCTGTGTGCGCAAGAAGCACAGGGACGTGAAAGTTAGCAAATGTGCTGCAAGCGTGAGCAAGGCTCCACAGAATGTACGCCTGCGATCGCAACAAACGGCTGTTCCTTGGTCACACGTAGGCAGGCTCTACGCTTGGACTGTTCTGGACCGTGTGCCGGCTATAGCAAAACTTTGGTTCCGTGAAGCTTCACTTGCCGAGGGAAGAAGGCACCTCAAGCCGAAGTCAACGAACCTAAACGCGGAGTCAGAAATGACATTCAGCCTCCTCAATGGTGCGCTGTCGTAGTGATGCGCGGCCACCCGAAATTTGTTCAATAAAGCACGATGTTCCTTAAGCTACAGCTAGAATAAGTTAATGGGTCTGTGTGTCGTACGTGTCTCCAGTTCATTCTTGCAGTGCAGTGAGAATGCATACATTTCTTCATAGCGCCAGAAGTCTGCCTGAGAGTCCCAGGAAGCCAAAGCAGAGAAAAGCAAGTAGAAGGCAGCGATAAAGGTGATGTTTTTTTAAAGATACAGAAGAACTGAACAGAGGCCAGTACCTGCGGTTGATGGGAACAGTTAAGTTGGCTGGCCTTGTAAAGCATTTATGTCTTGTTAAAAAAGGAAAAAGCAACCGATTTCACCTTATGGCCCAATTTGCGAAGTTCATTATAAAGTTCTTTCAACATGACTTCGGCAACCATAATGCTATGAAACGTTGCAATTACGTCCTGTTTAGAATTGCTGCAGAGCGTACACCTCCGAGCTAATGCCCCTTGATAATTTGAAAGTACCGACACACTCCTCGTTGCAGCACTTTCTACCTCTATTCTACTTGCTAGCCGGCTGCGCACGGCGCGCTTTTTTTGCTTGGGCTCCTGCAGACGTGCCGGAGCATTCTATAGAGGTGTGTTATTTGGACCAGTTGTGCGCTCCAGTGTTCAAAATTTTTGAGTAGTGCTGATAACAGCGTTGTATTGACAACAGTAACAGTGTTGCTTGTGGCAGAAAATATCTATTGAAGGAAGGTTGGAAGCGAACAAGAGATGATTACCAATTAGTGGTGAAGTAATTATTAGTTACTAGACAGGTGAATTAAGGGCAATAAAGGTATATTAAGGGTAATGGTGCATTAAAGTTGAAGATGTTTTGGAATGAAGGTGGGTTAAGAATTTTGGATTAAGGTCCATGGACGATTAGGGTTGATTGGAGTAGATGGATTATGGTGCATTAGGAATGATCAATTAAGGTCAATCAAGGATGATTAGGGTGGATTAATGATGAAGGTGAGTGGTGAATTAAGGAGGATTGAGGCTGATTAACGTGGATTATGGGTTGGTGTGGATTAAGGTTCGTTAGAGTAGGCTTTAAAACTTTTATCCACCTTAATCGTTAATACGTTCACCCTCATCCGCTCTATTCGGTCTTAATACGCCTGTGTCAAGCCTAATTCACCTGAATCCACCCCAGTCGTCTTTCACCTTGATCCTCATTCATGACCTTAATCGTGCTTCATCATCAGCCTGGCTACGCCCACTGCAGCGCAAAGGCCTGCCATACTTCTCCAACCCGGTCATATACCAATTGTGGTTATGTTGTCCCTGCAAACTTCTCAATTTCATCCTTCCCTTCTCTTAGAGTCCAGTCAGTAACCCTTAACTACTATAGGTTGCCTTCTGTCATATATGCCCTGCCCATTTCTTTTGATTTTGACCAAGATGTCAATAACTCTCATTTGTTCCCTTACCTAATCTGCTTTCTTATCCCTTAACGTTACACCCTCACTCTTTCCATAGCTTGTTGTGTCGTCCTCAATTTAAGTAGAACCTTTTTCGTGAGCCTCCAAGTTTCTGCCCCGTAGGTGAGTACTGGTAAGACGCAGCTGTTATGCACTTTTCTCTTGAGGTATAATGGCAACGTGCTGTTCAAGATCTGAGAATGCCTGCCACACACACCCTAGCCCATTCTTATTCTTCTGGTTATTTCAGTCTCATGATCTGGATCAGCAGTCACTACCTGCCTTAAGTAGATGTATTCCAGACAGACAGGTGACATAGCAAAAAATGAAAGCAATATGCGCATGAAGCTCGTGGCTATTGCAGCTCGGCGAATCTCAAGTTACTAAGGTATTCTCCATTAGCTCTCCTCCCCAATTCACCCTATTCCACCTTATTCTTATCCCCGATTTACCCTACTCCACCTCCATCAATGCCATTCCACGTTAATCTACCATAATCCATCGATCAGTCAATCCACCTCCATGAACCCTAGTTCACCTTAGTATACGTACCCTAATGGACCCTGCATCCACATCAATGCTCCCTAAAACTTCATGTAGCCTAATCGGTCTTAGTACTTCAGCACTAATCCCACCTAATCCTTATTCGTGCACCTTAATCCTCCTTGATGTGGTCTGATCCACCTCAATCTTTATCGTTGGTTTCGCTAATCATTCTCTCATACAGGGGTGGACATTCTTTGGGTCGCCTCTGGCCTTCCTTAGTTCACGTGATATTTCCTATTCAGAACGCCACCTTGAGGCTTTCGCCTTAAAACTTAAAAAAAAAACGCAATATACGTGGACAAGCTAGCGCTCATCACCTGCAATACCACAGTTACACTATAAGAACAGTTTACACCCTTTGGCGTGCCCCTTCTGTCACAACGATAACTTGCCAGTAACGAACGGCACGCGCGTTATCTGCATACAATAGTTTACACCCTTTGGAGTGCTCCTGCTAACGCGCGTGCCGTTCGTTACTGGAAAGTTCCGGGCTCGCAGCGATTAAGACAGGAAACTCATCAAGGCAGATGACGATTATCGTTTTGTGACAGACTGGGCGCGCCAAAAGGTGTAAACCGTTCTTAAAGCGCATATTTGCCGCCAATTTTTTCAGGGATTGCATGATAGTATCTTTCACGCACAGATCGACGTCAGCTAGAATTATTAGCGCCTCTGCAAGCCGCTATTTCCAATCTTGAGTAAAACAGGCAACGGATCGTAACAATCGCGAAAAGTGCTATCGAGAGGCTGTCTCTTCGCAAATAACAGATGGCGACGTGCCGGATGATGGAGCCGCCGCACAATAATGAGCATACTGAGGAGAACCGCATTTTTATGCAACGTACAAATTGCCACAACAAAAATGCTGCTGAGCAAGCCGGAAGAATGAAAAATGCAGCATTATGGGATGCTTTGAGACTCCTCACCTTGCTAACAACGCTGTTCTTTGTTGGAACAAAGTTCTTTCGGCCAACGTTATGCAACCACTGCTTCCTGCGCAAGCCATCACGCTTTCCTTGTGGTAAAAAACTTATAATTACTGCAGTTATGTACGTAAGAGCACGGTGGCAAGAGCGCGTTGGCACATGGCGGAGCAGAGGAGAAAAATGGCGCGAACGAGAAAGAGAGAACAAGCAAAACGCAAGATCCGCGTGTTGCCAAGGGCAACGGCAGGGAGACCAATCGTCGTTCAGAAAAATGGGGGCAAAATGGCGCGGAGGAGAGCGAGGAGGTTGCGCGGCGGCGGCAGAGTTCAATGAGGCAGCGCTTTCAAATCGTCAAGGTATTTTACTCCAAGCAGCCCTCTTGCGCACAGCGCGGAGTGGTTTCGCGAAAAAAAAGTAAACAAAAGAGAACTGACCCGCTCCTCAGTTTTCAGTCCTCCGTGCCCCCAACGCAAGTTGCGCCCCCGAGCAAAAGTTCCAACAGCGGCTACTATTTACTGCTTCGCTAATAATTCGGCAAGCGGAAGTACACTGCTGCTCTTTTATTTATGCGTATTTCTTTTCTGTGAGTGGCGAGCACCGCAAACGTAAAAGTATGCTCGAGAACACCCTACGTAAGTGGCGCCACCGCCATTGATTGTGGTTCCAACCATAGTGTTATAGTGAGAAACTGGTTCAAACCATAGAGTTTATGGTGAGAAACTCTACGACTCCAACCATTGAGGAACGAAGTAATGGTTCCAATCATAGAGTTTCATACGATAATTGTTGTATAAAACTCTGGTTCAAACGACAGCCGCTTCTCATTAGTTCGCCGATCATCCAGCCGGCACAAAGAGGCTATGGCTATAGCTTCATCCATCCACTCGACCAATAAAAATGGCGGCCTCCATAGTCGTCGAAGTGTTCTCAAAATCGAAGTCACTAAAGCAATTTTCCAAGCCGGTCGACGCTCCATCCGACGCAAAAACGCACTTAGAACGACTCAGTGACAGAGTGGCCGTCGTTCAGAAGGAAGTGAACGCCTACCTCACCGAACTCGTGGACGCTCAGCGCAAGTCTGGTGCTGGCGACTTGGATGCCGACAACGGTAACGTACCGAAAAACTGCAAAAAAATAAATAAAAAGCGGAAGGGAAAGGGGGTGGGGTAGCGTAGCGAGGAAAACTTAACCGATTCTTTCCTACGTCCATTCATTTCACCTTTAGTCGCTTTAGACACCCGCTATGTCGAGGCTGTAGTGTTGCATAACACGCCTCCAAGTAGCGCCAGTTCAGGCTATGGTTCACTTTGGACGGAAGGTGCTAACATGTAGTTGCAACACAGAGTGCAGGAATGATATAGGATGTCGTAGCATTGCATTGTCCCATCCACCACATCGAACGCATGTAAACGATGGTGGCATAAAGGTAAGTGGCGCACCATAATTATAGTTCTGTCGTGCGATAACTCGTCAAGCATCAAAGCAGGTTTGCCGAAGAAGATTACCCGTGCGTACGTTGCATGAAAAAAAAAAAGGACTTCGGAGATAGTTCCGTACATGTCGTGAAAATGTCGGAATGTACATTACAAAGTAGATACGAATGTGGTCATTCCCTTTGAACATCTATCGGGGAAAGCATGTTCGCAGTAAACAAGCGAGAATACGTCTCCAGTATTGGCGGCTCTAAGTAGACAATCACAGCGGTGTTGAAGGAAAGTTGGTGCATGGCCTCGGTGATGTAACCATGCCCTTTCCTTTTTAGAGACTGCAAGGAGTTTGAGCAAGATGATATTGAATCACACAAATTGTATTGTGGAGTGTGGTTGCTGGTGCCACCATCCAATTTCAAAGGCCAATTCACCCGCACTCATGTCGATGTGATATTGTGCAGGATGGTTATCAATACGTAGGCCATTATTAGCTGAGTCCCTGTATGGTCAATGGTCATCTGTCATGGTCATCTGTCATCTGCCATGGTCATTGTATGGTCACTGGTCATTGTAGCGGCAACCATGCAATCGCCGCTTAACCCTTTTTGCTTCCTCATGCAGTTTATCGTGCTTCTTGGAGTATGGCTGTGTCCCTCTACCTGCGCATGTGCGGTTTCACCAGTGCTCATCGATAATGACTCACCGACACCGTTGCCAGTCCTGCTATCTGACGCAAGTCAAGATCTTTGGTGCCAGCATCTTCATACCTTTGCACACGGATTCACAGCCGCCAGGAGCGACATCTCCCTTCTGGCTCTACTTAAGCTGCTGCCTTCGTCCGGCCACTTTCAGTGGGCACGGGATAGCGGCAAGCATGCAGTCACCGCTAAACCCTTTTTGTTTCTTCATGCAGGTCTGTGAAGCTCCGTCTCTCTACTCTAAACGTACGAGTAACGTCTGTCTGCTGCTTTTCCCGTGCCCAAGTGTATTTTTTGCCTCACTGTGTGAATGTGCGTTTGTTGCAAGTCTACTTATCTTATATGGTGACGTT
Organism: Dermacentor variabilis; assembly: GCF_050947875.1. Classification (NCBI taxonomy): domain Eukaryota; kingdom Metazoa; phylum Arthropoda; class Arachnida; order Ixodida; family Ixodidae; genus Dermacentor; species Dermacentor variabilis. The sequence goes on along the minus strand of NC_134578.1, from coordinate 14,132,334 downwards.
GAACTTAATCTGGGACCCGCAACTGACACGCAGTACAAAGAACTTCTCGCAGCCATTTCTGCCCTTTTAGCAAAAATAGATTCACGACACACAGAGGTAATGAGTGGTCTCGCCGAATTAAAAGAAAAGCAAGCTCAATTAACTAATCAAGTGCCTGATTTAACCACTGGATTAACGACAGTTGAACCGCTTGTTGAATCACTTGAGCTTAACCCGTCATCAGCTGACATACCTGCAGTTGTAGCTCATGCCGTTAAAACTGAGAATGCCTCCCTCCTGGCACGTCTCGATAATCTAGAAGATCGCTCCTGCCGGGATAACTTGATGTTTTATGGTATTTCAGACACTTTGTCAGAAACATGGGCGCAGTCCGAAAAATTAGTATGTGAATTTTTATCTCATCATCTTAAGTGTGAGGTCCCCGAGAATATGGTATGTAGAGCCCACCGACTTGGCTCGTATACTGCTAATAAGACTCGCCCGATTATAATGAAATTTTCTCGCTCAAAACTAAAGGATAAAATTCTGGCACTAAAATCTAATCTGAAATACACCGGGGTATCTGCAGGGGAAGATTTTTGCCGAGCAACATGCTAGTCTAGGAAAAAGCTGCTTGATTTTGCTAAGGCGTCGGGCCAGACATACTCAATACGGCTAAATAAGTTATTTTTGAACAAGAAGTGCTACGTTTACTGTTCTACCACTGACAATGTTGCGAAGTCAACATGCAACGTGCAGCACGCTCTTCAGTTCGGTCGCGTCAAGCTATCGAAGGAAATGGTTCGACATAGCTAGCACATGCGCAATCTAATAACACCATATCTGTTTTTTTCACTAACATGCGAAGTCTACTAAATAAAGGTGCTGCAGTGTCCTCACTGATTGATTCATGCACTGCTGACATAGTATGTCTCACTGAAACATGGCTCTCTGCTCGGATAAAAAATAGCGAAATTTTTGATTGTGAGAAACTGTATTCATGTTATTGCTGCGATTGTGGTGTGCGATCAGGTGGAGGTGTTTTGATTGCAGTTAACTGAAACGCTCACGTCGAGCTCAGTTTCCATAGAAACGCCACTTGAACTTGTTTGCGTGCGCATTGTACTCGACAACAGAGATGTTATTTTTTTCACATGCTATCGCCCTCCAGCTGCTTCGACATCATTTTGCGATGACCTTCGTGACGCATTGAACAAATTAGTTGTCAGATACCCTAAAGCGCTCCTCTTTCTTCTTGGTGACTTCAACTTTCCCGATATCATTTGGCGTAACAACACGGCAACGTCCCAGTCTTCTCAGAGTACCCAGTTTTTTAACACTTGTTTGGATTTCCACTTCACCCAGCTTGTACTGAAAGCAACGCGCGTGTCTGCCTCTTCATCTAACATACTAGATCTGATTCTCACTACGAACCCCGACACAGTTTCCCCAATTCTTTACATAAAAGGCTTAAGTGATCACCTTGCACTCACTTTTCATATCAACACACGGGCTCCTGTTAAGAAAACTACGAAGGTGATCCGCGATTACAGCAAAGCCGTCTTGGCTTCCATTACCGCTGAAATGGAAAATTTCGCAGCTTCTTGCATCGCTAATTGCGATCAACACTGTGTTGAAGAAAACTGGTGCATTTTCAAAAATAAATTGTTGTCACTAATCGAACGTTTTGTACCGCAAAGAACAGTCGCTTGCAAGCCACGGTCCCCTTGGTTCAACCCCTTTTTGAAGCAACTACGTAACAAAAAAAAAGCGGTTTCGTCGCGCAAAAGCTTCATGCAGTGACGTTGCTTGGTCCGCTTACTACCGCACTGAAAGTGACTACAACGCAGCCGCCGCTAGTGCGAAACAGCATTTTTATTCTGTTACCCTTCCGTCCATCTTGCAAACTAATCCTCGTCAATTGTGGACCATAGTTAACGGTACTCCAAGCAAAATAATCCAATTAACATACCCAAATGATGAACCTGTTGCTCCTCAAGAATGGTGTAATGTATTTAATGATGTGTTCTCTTCCCATGTTACCACAATGCCACGTAGATTATGCTTGTATCCAATTCTGGTTTTTTGCCCATGGATTCAATCTCTATTGACTGGGTTGGTGTTAGCTGCCTAATTAACAATAAAAAATGTCCTCTGCCGGCCCAGACTGCCTGAACTCAAAAATTTTGAAATGTACTAATGTATTTTCTGCTGTTATTTTGTCGCACATTTTCACTCGGTCATTACTGCAGTCTGTTCTTCCACATGACTGGTGCGTGGGAAAAGTGATTCCAGTTCATAAATCAGGTAACACACACTTACCCAGCAATTACAGGCCTATCTTACTAACAAGCATTTCAGGCAAAATTCTTGAGCATATACTATATTCACATTTGGCTGAGTTTTTAGAATCAAACGCCTTTTTCAACCCCTGTCAACATGGTTTCCGTCAGTTCTTTTCCTGTGAAACGCAGCTCTTAACATTCACTAACGATCTCTTTGCAATTTCTGATCTAGGTACCGACCAGAGTCCTTCCATGTTTTTCTGGTCACGAAACTCCGCCGTCACGCTATGGGAGAGGTTCATATGCTGCCCAAAGGTGCCGCGACGCGGCGCCACTGTGCCACAGAGGGCATCGTTCGCGTACCGAAATGCGTGCGCAGTGCGAGGCGAGCTGACTTTTCGGGTACATTCTGTGCATGTGCTGTGCTATTTTTCGAGTGTTGGGCTGTTTGGTTGAAGTGGTGGGGTGGGACAACGATGCCGAACACGTGTTGCGTGCCTGGGTGCCGTTCCGGCTACAAGGGCACGACCGAAAAGGTGTCGTTGTTCTGTTTACCTAATAACAAGGAGCAGCGCGAGAAATGGAAGCGGGCCATACCGCGGCAGGAAAGTGGCGGTTTTAATTTCGAATCGAAGTATACATGTGTGTGCGCGAAACACTTTGACGCCTCGGACATCGTCACTGCGTACAATTTCAACATCAACGGCGACGACGTGTCCCTGGAGCGTGAGAAGCCGACGCTGAACACATTTGCTTTATGCCTTGTTGCAACCTCAATTTGTGTTATACCAGGATAGAGTAGTTCACAGCAATAGCGCCCTTACCCCGACCATCTATGAAAGGTATAGCCTTAGAATTCCTTTAAATGCAAGTGTTAAAACAGAATAATATGCATTGTTTTATTTTCCATTGTCCTTTAGTCTTGGCTAATGATGGGCTACAATCCTTCAATTGCACGTACTTTTAAGTCTATAAGCTGCTATGAGTAAGAAGGTTATTAGCACACTGTTAGCTACATTTGTATTGTGATTTGCTGAGCAAGTTTTGTCTGCATGTTTAAGTAACAGCTGAAGAAGTAGAAAGGTGGTATCTCTAACAAGCCATTTAAAAAAAATTGCTGTATTTGTGATGTGGCTACTTGTGTTCGTTTGAGAGTTCTTTAGCTGTGTGTTATGAAATGCTTATGCTTTACACTTTCTTGTTTATAGAAACAATCGACTATGCATTCTGTACTTATTGCCATTCGTTTGCTGGTGTTTGTTTCCTGCCTCCCAATGCATACCTCTCACGTTTGATCTTATTTCTTTATGCGTATTATATCAGTGTCATGCTTTTAACAAACTTCTTGCATTGTGAATGGTGGACCATTTGTGACCGGACGCCTCCGTGCTATCTGTATTTCGCTCCGCTTATTTTACATGATAAATAAATGATCGTGCTTGTATTTTGTTTTTGCACCAACACGTTTTATTTATTTTCTTAGTCGAACTATAAAGTCTTTTTTTTCATTTTTCGACCATGATAAGAATATCAGGACCGGTGATTGCAACATTTTAACATATTGTAAATAGTTGCGAATTAAGAACCAAAATACCTAGTCTCGTCGTTTCTGCGTCGAAACCACGAGCAGTGAAGTGCTGGGCTTACTGACGCTTCTAAACGACTGCTTGCTAAGGCAATTGCCTAATTACAGCTAGTTTCAACTGTGCAGGTCCTAACACTTCAGGTTCGCCTTAATCCGTTGTTAAAAGCCGCACCGAAGGCATTTAGCAGGATGCGTTGTTGGGCAAGTTGGTTCATTGTAATAGGAAACATTGGTTGCGCTTTCTAGACAATCACATGTAAGAAGACAGGACAGGTCTGTCTGTCTGTCCTGTCTTCTTACATGTGATTGTCTAGGAAGACATTTAGTAGCGAAGTTCGTCTTGCATTAATTCTACCTAAATCTTATTCAGAAATGACATCGCTTTGCAAGAAATCTTAAGCGCATGGAGCAGCTCAGTTCCCTTTTCTTTGTCATTAAGTATTCTACGGTAGCAGCCCTTTGCAATAGCAATTTCATTCTTTTGATCTCGTTATAAGATACTGCCCACAGAGTCCTTCTATGCCACAGTTTAACAGAAACTGAACAGCTGTGCTCGGCGAACAATCTGGCGCTATGCGCAACGGAGAATTGGCGCTTACTCCTCTGGTGATAAGTGGGACCACTGGCGTTTTGTTGCGAATGCGCGGTGTTTAATCTAAGGCAAATATTAAAAAGCGGAGCCCACCGAAGCGTTGAGGCGAACGGCGATGACGAAGAAATCCGGACCGGGACCGCCCGGCCGTGTACAGCGGACGCACTTCGACGGGGGCGAAATGCAAAGCACCCGTTTATTTAAATTTAGGTGCATTTTAAAGGATCCCAGGTGGTCAAAACTAATCCCGAGTCCCCCACTACGGCGTGCCTCATAATCGTATCGCGGTTCTGGCTCTTAAAATTCCAGATCTTTCTTCTTTTTGGTCTGAGACCGCCGCAAGCTCCATGTTATGAGCGGCTTTTTTTTTCGTCCCGTGCGCTCATATCATCGCAGAAGACACGCTCAGGCAGTAATTTAATTATATTCAATGTTAAAAATAGTTGCGTGAAACTAAAGCGATCGTTGAGGAAGTTGAGAAAGCTAGAATACCGAGGCTGCCCCACACACAACCACAGCGGTAGCGGCGTTCGCATGCCCTCTCATGCACGGTTGCGCCTCTAGCGGCGGGCGCTGGCGCTATATGAAACTGAGGCGGCAGTTTCGTGACCAGAAAAAACATGGAAGGACTCTGGTACCGACATTGACTGCGTATTTCTTCATTTTGCCAAAGCCTTTGACTCTGTGACCCATGGTTTACTTCTGCTTACCCCTTTAAAGGTTTTTGCCGTACAGGTACGGCAGCGGTTTTCTGTCCCGCAAGGTCTTTGCCGTACGGGTACGGTTTCGACCCTCTGTTTGAAATTTCGTGCCATAATGACGATGCGTGCTCTCTGAGAGGTGCTGCCACCTCTTAGAACTTATAAGAAGCGTTTGAAATGTGTGCTGCCTTCTTGGGGAGATAAACAAAACTTGTTTCTAGCTTCAGCGCGTCGTGCACACTGTGGCAACATCCCTTTTGCGGTTTCGGTTTCGCCGCGTGATTGCAATGGAGGCATGCGAAATGTCATTTTTATTTTTGTCGGCACTCTCTTGCCGAGGCGGTGGAAGTTGATTTCTATCTTGATTGGCGCTGCTCTTAGCTTGTGTATAACCGCCGCTCGCGAGGTATTCTCGCTCTTAGCATTAACGCGGTTTCGGTTCCTCCGCGTGATCGCAACAGTGCCGCGCGAAACGTGATTTTTCTCTTTGTCATCACGCTATCACAGAGGCGGCGGAAGTTGGCTTCTATCTTGATTGGCGCTGCTCTTAGCTTGTTTATCACCGGCAACGCACATACGTGAGAGGGTGCCTCAGACCTCTTCCCAAGGCAGCCGCACGCAGAGAAGATGTCATGTGTGCGCCAACACAACTCGTCGCTCCAAGAGAAGAACATACACGCATTTTAGGTGTGCAGACTGCGATAAGGCGCTGTGCAGAGACCTGTGTTTCAAGGAGTACCACACTCTGAAATACTATTGAACATTTTGCAGTTCTGAGTGATGCCGACACCAAAATACTGTTCCTAATTTTTTTTTACTATTTATTCCCAACTTTATATCTTGTACATGCAAGATCCACAATAAAGTAATTTGACCACCTGGGAAAGCTTTCTTCAAAATAATTTGACCCTCAAAGGGTTAAGCTGACTCAACTTAACTTGAACGTAAATGTACTCGAGTGGATAAAAAACTTTCTTTCTAACAGGACGCAGTTTGTAAACACTAATAACTGTAATTCTCGGTTTTCTAACGTACCAGCAGGTGTTCCTCAAGGGTCAGTCCTGGGTCCACTTATCTTTCTAATCTTTACCGTAATCTTTACCGTAATCTAATCTTTACCGTTCTTTACCGTAAGATTACTAATCCTTCAGATTCCCAAGAGCTGCAGGACGACCTTAACCGCGTAATTGAGTGGTGTTCTAATTGGTGCATGCAACTAAATTCAAATAAATGCAAGGCCATGCGTATATCTCGTAACACTGCCACGCACACATACTTTATTAATGGTGCACCTGTGATGTGAGTTACCTCTTACAAGTATCTTGGCCTTCACATATCAAATAACCTTTCTTGGCACTCGCATATTGACTATGTTACTAAAAACGCTAATCGCATGCTTGGTTACTTGCGCCGTAATTTTAGCCCTGCCCCTTCTTCCCTGAAGCTGTTTATAAAGCTTTAGTTTGCTCCAAATTGGAGTATGCTTCAGCCATTTGTGATCCGACTCAGTCTTCATTAGTTTCTACTCTTGAAAGTATTCAAAACCACGGTGCACGCTTTGTCTTATCTAATTATTCTCGCTGTGCAAGTATTTCTTCAATGAAACGAACTCTTAACTTACCTGATCTTTCGTCACGCCGCAAATCTTCCTGTCTCTTTTTTTCACAAAGTTTTTCACTTGAACCCCCTTTTAAAGGAAACCCTTCTTGCCCCTCCGCTTTATATTTCAGCCCGCACTGACCACAGCCTTAAAATCGAGGTGCCATTGTGCCGTACAAACAGGTACAGTGACTCGTTCATCCCTAGGATAAGCACGGACTGGAATCGCCTTCCTGTCTCAATCGCACTCATCACCGACCCTGCTAACTTCAAGACCGCCGTTCAGAATGCCTTTTGTTAATATTTTTTGTTAATACATTTTCTTTGTATTTTTACTGCATTACTTCTTGCTTTGACTCCACTCCTTTCTGCAACGCCTTCGGTCCTTGAAAGTACGTGAAATGAATAAAAAAAAAAGCCATTGCACAGTTAGCAACATTAATTTCACAGGCAATCCTGTATAGTCTCGTGTACAGTCTCCTGAAATGTATGACGAAGTGGTATACACTGCCAGATCTGAATAAGATGGGTGAGTGTTGATTGGCGATAACGAAAGGTCATCATTGTTAAATATCAATGGGGCCGAAAAGCAAAGTGCAGATTATGATGCTTCTAGGACTGCAAAAAATGAAAAATGCTTGTAAAAAAATGTGATTTCTTTTGCATGCAAATGATTCTGATGAACATAATGCAAGAGCACCGAAGAAATTTAGCAGAAAGATGAATTTTATTCGGAAAAACATTTGTTTTTTTGCATTGGCAAAGGCAGGCTTCACTGCACACAAATTTCTATATTCTCCCAGCATCACGTGGGAATGATTCTGATCATCTAAAGCAAGAATTGTCAAAAATGAGAAGTTCAGTTGGAAGAAAAATTTTTGCTCTAATTAAAGTGGGCTTAACTAGCATTCAAGCAGTTCCGTGCTCCCAACTACACTGCAACAGGTCCTTGCACCATTTGATATTTTGCACAAGCACAAAATAAAACGCCATCTGGAAGAAGCACGTAAGAAATCAGCTTCAGGCTTTCATGAAAACTATAGTGCTGGATGAGCTGGGGGCTCGTCACCCCGTCTTCTTTGCAAGTTTATGCTTGACTAGCTGAGCCGATGATCCATCCTTAAGAGTTCAGGTGGTCAAATGGTCAAAGTTTATAGAAAACCATACAGTGTGTTGTCCCCCATAACCCTATGGGCAGTTTTGGGATGTTATCACAACCTCTCGCAATGAAAACCTGTTATGGTTGAAACACAAAAGACTACGTCTTCGAAGCACCTACATAATGAGGGTTCCCCGCAGGGGCATCTGCATCAGCAGGCGTTTGGTATGTTACGATACCGCATACCTAAGCACTCGATAGTTGGACCCTCCTGTGCGCACGAATGTAGCCGCGTGCGGCTTAACCGTGTCCTGGGAAAGAAGCATCTTAGGGGTTGAGCCGATGCTGCATGTTCAGACCGCTAAGGCCCCCTGGCAGAGGGAACACACCCCTTTGACCTCTGCTTCACGTAGGCGACTTACCCAAACTTACCCACCCTGGGGAAATTGGTAGTTGCCTTTTCCGGTCCCCCTCTCCAATCTTCCTTATTCTCTCTCCTTCAACCTTTCCTGTCATCTACTTTTTTTCTTATGGTTTTCCAGGCATGAAGGGTTAACTGTGTGTACCTGAATATCCAGTCTTGGGTACATGTATTAGGTTATAGCGATGTTGCATAGCTGGCATCTACAGGTATTTTCCTAACGTAGTGCGTCCGCTTGTTAGGCTCAGTAGTGGGTGGCTATCGTCGCCACCGAACATTCCAAGAATGTCACGGCAAATGCATTCTCCCCCACTTCCATATCACCTTAACAAAAGAGGGTGTACCAAAACAATTTTTTATTTTCACTTTTTAAAGGAACTTGGAAACATTCACGTTACCACGTGACGCACAGTGAAGGAACCAAACCAATAAGTAAGGTATATCCCTTCTTAGTGGCGAAATACTACGTAGAAAAAACGGGAAAACAATGCAGTGTCTGAGATGTCAATTGTGGACCTCCTCAAATTCAAAACCAAAGACCAAGTCCAGGCTGATTTCACCAGTATCGGTAATATCAAAGTCACAATCTCAGTACACCGTTCTCTAAAGAGAAGCAGGGGTGTGATATCAGATTTCTTAAACCTGAGTGAAGAACTTCTTGAAGGGTTCCAAGAACAAAATGTAATCATGGTTCAAAGAATAACTCTCCAAAGAAATTGCAAATCCCGACCAAACACGTACTTACCTTTGGCACCAGTATTCTGCCTAATTCACTGGATGCAGGGTATGTGGAAATCAATGAGACCATACATCCCAAACCCAAGGCGGTGTTTCATCATGCATCACAATCACACAATGACGTGCAAAGTGTCGTGGCCATAAGAATCTGTCGGGCAACTGTAGTGCTGCGCCAGACTACCAACTGCAAAGGAGATCATCCAGTGTATTCATGATCTTGCTCTTGTGGGAAAAAAGAAAATGAATTGCATTCACGGTGAAAGAGATCTATGAAGCAGCAACAAAAAAAACCAACACTTATGTCAAACAACTATGCCATTGTGGCATGGTAGGTGGTTGCGCCACAGTGGTCTCGGGGGGTCTACAGGGATTAGTCAGTAGGCCAGTAGTTACTCCACCTTGGTGTTGCAGCAGCCAGTGATGTTCAATCATCATCAAAGACACGCCTGCAGACACCAGTTTCGCAGGGCCCTAAGCTAAATCGAACTCCAAGGCATGAGAGGCATGTCTCGGCGCCTGGTTTTCAATCATCCAGCACCTCGGAGAACGCTATGGAGGTCGATCCAAAAACTGCAGCATCATCGATGCCGAAAGGTCAGCGCTTTCTGGAGTGCACTGAGAAAGACAAGCTCTTAGTAACTGCGCCAAAAAAAAGGGACCAGTAACCTCAATGGCTACCACTCTTGCAATAGTACAATCCCTTTAACACGTCACCTACAAGTTCATGCACTTAACCTACAAGTTCATGCACATAAATTAACGTTCTCAATTCTGCCATTATGGCTTTTATCACACACTGGAATTGTAGAGGACTGATTCACAATTTAGGTCTACAGGAAATGAATTTAGGTGCTAAGCACAGTGAACTGCTTGGGGGTACGGTAGGGTGCATCAGCCATCTTGGTTTTAGCTTCATATCTCAACAACTCTTCTATATATTAGCGTGAAATCCTGCATGCTCAATAGGAATAGCATTGGCCTTAACTGGTGTAATTTTTTCACTGCAGCCATATTTTGTTTTTTGTGTAGTGGAGAACCAAATTTTAAGCTATGATGGAAAATAAAATGTACCTTTTCTCAGAAACAAAAAACGGCATGACCATGAAATTTTGCACAATAATTCTGTATAATAGTGGGTTTAACTGGAACCTTTAAAAAATGCTTTTCCGCATTTACTTCACAAGAAAAAAAAAATATATTGCCATCACATGTCTCGTACCGTGGAGGGTCTTTTTAATAATCTTTTTTTTTAAATTATAACTTATATTTTTCACACATTTAGGTTCAGATTACTTGCAAGGGATGTGAGTATTATCTGGGAAAATTTCAGCGTAATCGGCTGTATAGTTTTCCAGAAAAGGTACATCAAGTTCCGAAAAATTTGAAAAAAGTGATTTTGAGAAAAACGCATTTTTATGTTTGCACCTGCACTACAGCCATTCAAAATGCACCAGCAGAGTACACAAACTTTCTGGCTTTTTTGGTGTCTTCCCCAAAGCCTTTCTTCATGTTTACGTAAACGTAAACATGAAGTAAACATGATTATATAAACACTGAAAAAAATGGTGGAAGACAACATGTAAACAAACCCTCGCATCTGTCATTTTTAAATACCAGGAGGTGCGCTTTTTGGCGCCATTTTTTGGCTTAGAGCGCTCCTATGCGTTCGCTGCTGCACTGTTTTGCTCCCCACAGTGTGTATTATTTTTATTGAAATCAAAAAATCAGTTTTTTGGTAGGTTTGCCCTACTATATCCCCTTAAAGGTTTCACCGTTGTGTCCGCGAGCACCCCAGCTGTTTGTCAGGAGTTGCTATGGTCGTGGAAGGTGGCATTCCTACCCGAAATGTTAAATACCTCTTTCTATACTGTAGCCATCACTGTTCTATGAAATAAAACTGTTACCCTCTGTTCAGTTTACAGTCCATCTCATACCCACGTTACACCCGCCGTGGTTGCTCAGTGGCTATGGTGTTAGGCTGCTGAGCACGAGGTCGCGGGATCGAATCCCGGCCACGGCGGCCGCATTTCGATGGGGGCGAAATGCGAAAACACCCGTGTACTTAGATTTAGGCGCACGTTAAAGAACCCCAGGTGGTCGAAATTTCCGGAGTCCTCCACTACGGCGTGCCTCATAATCAGAAAGTGGTTTTGGCACGTAAAACCCCAAATATTATTATTATACCCACGTTACATTAGAGAACTGGAAAGCCTAATAAAACAGTTGCCTAAGCCTAAGTAGGAGATTTTAATGCTTGTTCTACTCTTTGGGGCAGCGATAAAACTGACCAAAGAGGGCAGCTTATTGAAGATTTCATTTTATCGAAACATTTGCCTTTTAAACTCGGGTGCGCCAAGCTCTTTCTCATCTACTTCACAGAGTTTTAGTAGCATGGATTTAGACTTGCTCACCGTGTGTTTTACTGAGTTCAAATGGGAAGTCCTGAACGCCTCATATGGCAACAACCATTTATCTGCTATCATCTAACTCGCATCATCACTATGCATTATAAATTTCAAACAGTGTTGGTGGAAAATACATCTTGCTGACTGGCTGCTTTTCATGAAGCATTCAAAACTCGGACTTTTCAAGTGAACTAAGTGTAAATGAAAATAGTGAAAAGTTCTCTGTGGTTTTAAATGCAGTGGCAGAAAAACCAGTACCTCAAGGATCTAGCCTTGTGTGCAAAAAACTATCCCTGGTGGACTCCTGAGTGCACAGAAGCCAAAAATGATCAAAATAGCGCCTGTGGAATCTTGCGAAGATACCTGACCTATACCAACCTTTTATGCTTTCAACAGGCCAAAGCCGAAGCACAATTTATTCAAGGGCATGTGGAAAAATCATCGTGGAAGAAATACATATCGTCAATAAATAGTTCAGTCGTATATAAAGGAATGTGGGAACAGGTGGGAAATTGTCGGGGAGATTACTCATCTTGCACAATATCATTACTTACAGGTCTAGGCACACAAACAACACCACAAGAACAGGCTGACATAACTGGCGAACACTTTTGCATTACCTCCAGCTCAATGAATTCTTCAACGAAATTTTGAAAGTACAAACAATATGCTGAAAAACAAGCTGCCCACTACTGGTGCGTCAAATGAACTGTAATTCCTGTAAGAACAGGAATTAAACAGTTCATTCTGCCGAAAAAGCAGTACCAGGTCATGACCGTATTCACTACATGCTGGCACATCTATCCCAAATATCTGCAGATTCTCCTTGAATTTTTCAACATAATTGAGGAATCTGGTACAATTACAAAAGAGTGGAAAAAGGCAATAGTAGTTCCATTTCTAAAAGCTGGTGAACCCCCCAGGTTCTGCAAGCAGCTACAGACCCATTGCCCTCACAAGCTGTTTGGCAAAGTCATTTATTTTAGAATCAAGAAACCTAATAGACCCTCACCAGTGTAGATATAAAAAGGTTTCTTCAACCATTGACCATCGTGCCCAACTAAAATAGGAAATTCTATATGCACTTTTATACGATCAGAATTCTCTTGCAATTTTATTTTATTTAGAAAAAGCCTATGATACTACGTGAATATATGGAATTTTAGGAGACCTGGCTGACTTCGGGATCCATGGTAAAATGCTGACCTGCCTAGCTGATTTTATGTCTGGTAGAATGTTCAGGTCAGGTATGTCTCGGCTCAGTGCACTCTCATACCTTTACACAGGAAAATTTCATTCCGCAAGGCTGTGTTCTCAGCATGACACTGTTCATAGTCAAAATGAACTCAGTTAATGAGATTACGCCGTCATCTCTTATGCACTCTTATGCTATCTCTTATGCACTCTTTATACATAGACAATCTCCAAGTGGCCTGCCGTGCCTCAAATTTGTCAACGTGTGAGAGGCAGCTTCAAATCACAATAAATAAACTTGCACAATGGGCTTTTCTCAACACAGAAAACGGTTAATATTTTGTTTTCTCAGAAACGAGGGCTACATGGCGATCCAGTCTTGCAATTGAATGATGCCATACTGCTGGTCAAACAAGATTATAAGTTTTTAGGAGTAATCTTTGACACCAAACAGCTTCCTAGCCCACATAAAAATACTAAAGATAAATGCAAATAAAGCATTTAATATCCCCAAAGTGTCATCTCATAAGCACGGGTTCCGACCAAATGTGTCTTTTAAGTAGTTACCGGTCTCTTGTGAGTAGCCTTTACACTACAGCTGCATGCTTTATGGCTCAGCCAGACAGTCTTACATTGACTTGATCCAGCACATAACCTTGGACTGACTTCCGAGTGGTGCCTACAGAACATCACCTGTCCCAAGTTTATGCATTGAGTGTAATGAGTCTTCCTTACAGCAGCCCGGAGCATTACTCACTTTTTGTTACTAAGAATTCAATCATCACCACAGTGCACATATATTACAACATCATCACACAATACAACTTGCACTTACACTACACGAATAAACCGAACATGATTAGGTTGCTTGTCTTGCGATATGAAGTATTGTCGGGATTATGACATTCCTCGTGAAGTCCTTCCTCCAGGTTGCCAGAAAGCCACAACAATTGCCCCCGTGGTATGATTTTACACAGTTATGCAACTGGGCATTAACACATCTACACATGAACACACTATACAGGGATTCTGTACCCTGTAGAGCAAATATCAAAATTACATGGAATTTTACACTGATGGGTATAAAGCAAAACATGTGGGTGTGGGGACCATAACAGAAAACTGGGAAACAAGTGTCGGATTAACAAAACATGGCTCCGTTTTCACTGCTGAAGTTTATGCTATACGGGCTGTAGTTAAAAAGGTTATCACTGAAAAACACAAAAGTGCAGTCATGTACACTGTTGAGTACACTAAAGGCCCTACATCTGAAATCTGAGTGTGAACCCCACCCCCCCTGTGGATATTTTAAACATGGTGGCACTTAACAAATACGAGAGATCAATTTGCTTCTGCTGGGTCCCAAGCCATGTTGCAATACCAGGCAATCAATCAGCTAATAGATGTACATCAATGGCAGCATACAAAGGCATGACAAATGCAACACTTCCACATAAAGATAGTATCCATGCGATTAGGAAAGCCCCGACATCAAAATGGCAACACGAATGGGACCATTGTGCAGTCAAGCTACATGTTACTAAACTTGTATGTGGTGAGTGGAAGTCATAACCACCAGGAGTGGTTCTTTGAAGTACTTTTATGCTGACTATGCATTGGGCACACACACCTCGCATACAAATATTTACTTAAAAAAGAAGTCGCACCAACATGCGAGAAATGCCAAGAACCGCTGACAGTCTTGCACATATTACTGATGTGTACACATATTGAAGTACATAGACGAAAGCTTTTGCACAATTTATATAAAGTAGGCCACCTTTATACCGCATACCTTTACACCACCCGGTCATCCACTAGTTCCATCATCTGACGTGCATAAATTTCTCGATTACATTGACTTCTTACACAAAATATAGATCAACAAAGCCTTTTTCTTTTTAAATTGGAGGAGGTCCTAGTTACCGCACCTGCCAACTCTCCTGAACTTCTCGTTATGTGCAGCTTTGCACTCTTTTATAGTTTTATGAATGATGTGTCAAGTTTTATGAAAAATGCCATTCGTGAAAAAGTTTTTAAAGTCGCGCGGTCGGGCAGCGCAGTGTTGTAAAGAATGCGTGCAAAAAGGCAATTGTGATGGTACCTGTGGCACCACGTTATACCACTTCAATACTTTTGTTTCAAAGTATCTTGGTTAAAACATGTTAGCGTACTAGTTGGTTAGAATTCATGATAGTGTTATCCACGAGAAGCACCGTCTCTGTGTATCTGTTTCTTTCTACGTCCTCGTTCAGTTGCGTTTATACACTCTATCCAAAGTATTTTCGTGGTAACACTGGGTTCCCCGTCAGTGCCTGACAGTAATGTAGAATGTGGAGAGATATTAACGGGATAGCGTTAAGCGCCCCGTGTCGCAGAAAATCCGGCATTCTGCATCCAGAATTGACTGTCGTTTCGGTAAAAAATCATTCCAAACCATGCAAACCCAACCACGCAGACCTTCCGTGTAGCGCAAGGAAGTTACTAAACTAAGTGAATTCCTTAAAGTACATTAAAAAAGTAGTAAAGTACGAGTGACAACCTACAGCATGATAGCGTTGGATTGTAATTTGAATGTATGAGAAAATAATTCTGTTACTCGGAAACTCAAACACGAACCCCTTTTCGAGCGTTTCTACCATTCATAGATTGGCCTTGGTATTCGAGATTTGCGCGTGCAAATCTCAGAGGCCACAGAGTGGCATGCCCGCTTTCTTGCAGTGCCTCCAGATGGCGCTGGCCTCCACTGCATCGCAGCCCATGCTACAGGCAGTGTCTCTACCACAAAGCTCGCCTTCGCGCATAGCGTTCATCGCCAGCGTTTCACAGTAAATGTTATAGCTACATAAGCTGCAGTTGCTGGAAGCAGTCAGGAATCTTTGAATGCTATTGCGCTCCACTCTTAAAGGTGAAGCTTAAGCGTTCTTCAAATTATTTAGTAATGCAAGCAAAACCCGAATAGAGCTTTACTTGTTCGCCTCTGACCACGACCTCGGTAGTTTTCTGATGGTGAATAGACAATATCGAGGTACTTGCTTGCCTATGCTACATGCTTGCACTGCCCCGCAGATTGTGTGTTGCCATCTTACAGCAGGACAAAGTACCAAGATGAAATCATCTCATCCATGGCCTTGCTAGAAAGTGAAAAGTACCTTTGACGAGCATAACTTGTGCTAGGCCGTATTTAGTGTAAATGTGTGCATGAACTTGGCTTGTCTAAGTATGGGCTGGGTTAACTGTCGCACCGTCATTGTTGGAGCACTCCATAAACAAGCCTGCCCAAAAGACTTGCCTCTCCAACTGGTTCAGGCATCAAATAGTAATCCTGCTTTCGTGTCCTCTTTCAGGTGAAGATGACACTGATGATGCACCAGCGAAGAAGAAATCGAAAAAGTCCTGACACCAAGAAAGCGGTGTTGTCACGTCATGTGAATGCCTGTTTCTCTGTAAGTTGCTGCATAATAAAACATTGCTTCATTGTTCTTCTAATGTTAATCGTGCAAACTCTTGCAATTAGCCAGTTTATAAATGATTGCACAGCTGAAAAAGATGCCAAGAAACGCTACTCACATGATAAGGGAATGACGGTTCTCTTTTTTGCTTTACGAAGGGTTCTTTTAACCCACACAAAATTTTTTAAAGTGACCTGCGGCAGTTAGCATAATTTTAGTTCTTGAGCTGATTACTCAAAGAGGCAGACATTACAGCCATAGAAAATTGAAATGCATAATCAAAGAACTTCAGCTAGTTAAGCTTATAACTTACTTTATAGCACATATAGTAATTTGTGAGTTGTAGCTGGCGAGCTTGCAAGGCTAATCTGCATAGAACAAATTCTCTGAACGGAACCATTTTTAGGATATTCATTCCCAACATGTGCAACAATGCACTTAGTCATTTCAGTTATTTTTATGCATCAGTGGATAAAATGGTGCTTTGCTAAAAAAAGTAAGTGCAAGGTTACTGCAAGTGCAAAGTTCTTGCAAGGTTGGCGGTGCATATCACGAAACCAGCACTAACCTCAGCATTCATTCTTTTAAGTGAACACACCTTGGAAACTCCCTGGCTACACTTAGTAAATTGCAATTAGTTATTAGCTTAACTAGTAGAATTTCATTACTTTGTCGATTATGCATTTTGATTTCTCAGCAAGTAATGTATGTGCTAGTTGCCTCAGGCGATGTTTAAAAATTCTGTATGTTCTAAAAAAACTGGTATGTATGAAGAACACTCAAGTGAACTCGTTACAGTCCCACTTTGAATGCTTGTAGCAAGCCCTTTAGAAGCCTCATCCCCCTCACTCATGAATTAAAATCTACTGTTGATAAATGTGTGAAATTTGCACAATCTTATGCCAAGGTGATGGAGACAAAATTGAAAGCAAGTCAAGGTGGTAAAATGACTTTGTGCATGCTATAGTGAGTCATCATAATTTGATCAATTCAATAATTATCAGTACTGCTAGTCAGGCTAGTTGCAATGTTGGATTCATGGTTATGAAAAATTCACCGCAAACAAGAAAGAAATGCACAGAATTTTTCATGACCATGAATTCAATAATTTTTGTATGATGAGTCCCCCCCCCATGCTATGTTTATTTATAAATAAAGTAATTGAATCATGCTGGAATTACATGCAGAGGTTAAGATGTAGATACTTTAGGTAAGTAGAATGTTCCATTTACCACAACTTTAATGTTCATGGTCTATTCCTTCATACCACTGCACAGAAACAGCGAAAATAAGTCATACACAAATGTGTATGCCATGACTGAAGGGATTATGCAGATTCTCTTTTTATATTGAACTGAGCTGGGAATAATGTAGCGATTTCACTCTATTTCCTTTTCAAGCTTTGTTAGTGGTCCAAGCTTTGCTGAGTCTGTTATCGCAAGGGCAGGCTTGTCAAAAGCACCAGTTGACGGGAACTAGAAGTTTATTTTATGTACCATGCGTGACACGAGAAGTGAAAAAAAAAAAAAAGCTTCCTTTAGGCAACTTTATGAAGCTGTCACACCTCTAACTTGGGCAGGGATAAGCATTACATACCAAAGCCACAATTTAATTATGAGGCACACTGTAGTGGAGGACTCTGGATTAAGGTTGACTACCTGGAGTTCTTTCACATGCAACTAAATGTAAGTGCATGAATGTTTCTTCATTCCGTCCCCATTGGAATGTAGCCAGGATCAAACCCACGACATTGAACTCAGCAGTGCAATGCTTTAGTTGCTAAGGTACTGGTACGAACACAGATTTTACCAATACCTGTCACAACACCTGTCATGGATTCTGGAAGACTAGAGAGACAAGGAGTCATTGTGTGAACAACACATTTATAATTAGTATAGAGCAAAAACAATACAGAACAACCATAAACAAATAACACTGCCATACGCATTACGAACACCATACAAGATATATGTAGTCTTATTCATTTAGGAAGGCGTAAACATTGTGTGATGTCAGTGCTAACAAGGTGTGGTATCTGAAACTCCGCCATGGAACAGGATAGGTTTGATTTTTAAGTGGCTGTCATAGTGTCGGGCAGAGCCTGATGAATGGGTGACGTAGCACAAGATGGCACAAGGAGGGTGGGTGACCACCATTGCACACGACGGGGCCCGTCGAGGAGTGGTGGCGAGTCAAAGGTGGGACTGGCAGTGGAAACCATGCCGGGTACAGTGGTGAGTTGTCGCTGTACTCTTAAGGGGACACCAGGCATTGCCGGTAGGCCTTGCGCACCACCCGCTGCTGTCTCCAGAATGCAGTTGTAAGATACGTCTGCTCTTGCCGAAGGCCACGTCACGCGCTGATCTTCTTCATTCTCAGTTTTTTTCCAATTCTTCAACACGCGTGTTTGTAGTACATCCTGTTTACTCGGTCTTTCACACAGCAGAGATGTTCTTGTACTTTTCCTTTGGAACTCGCTCGAGCGGTGTCCCTGTTCTCCTTTACTCGTAACATTACTTCGCAGGCAAAATGACATGCAGTTCGCTGAGATTGACAAAAGTGAAAGATTATATAACCACAACGGAAACAGGAACGAGGAATGAGATTTACACTGAATATCTGATACATGCTGTTCATACAAGTCATTCCGTGGTGTACAAATGGAAAAAGTGAACACAGTTTACCGAGACATAAGTGAAGCACACAGGAAAGGATGGATTAGAGTGTAAAAGCCACACTATGTTGAATATAAAATTCCATACACGTAAATCATGTTCATAGAAATTATTTGGAATTGTAGGGATGATCCAAGATAACCTACCTTCAGCACTGTTTGCTGGCAGCACCAGTGCTAAAAGACAGATTGATGACTTGTCTTTCAGCACCGCCATAATTTATATGTAGGCTTCTCATAATGAACTGGTCATTGTGTTAGGTTAGAATAGAACAAACATTGGCATGGTGGCAACTGTTTGACATGCAGAACCAGTTTTTAGTTGTGCACAACTAGATACATGCAGAAGAACATCGCTTGAGGTATGGGGAGGCACCCACTATGGCATGTACGGCTGTTTAAAGGAGCACTGATGTGAGTTTGTGTCCTACTTTTGTGTTAAGTGAAGGTTCACACCATCGAAGCCGTAGAAATATATTGGGAAGTGTTGAGTGGCTTAATAACTTACTATCCCCTTCAGGCATGATTTTTGATGAACCGTCTCTAAATTTGTTTTTTGACAAAACAATTTTGAATGGCGTGACACTTCACTGCAAGAAAGACAAGGTTGTAGTATGGTAAGTAGCGGATTTTCTGTGGAGTCATCATAGCTAGAGTAAATAAATATTTGTTCACTGTGCCGTCAGTAATGCTTGTTTTCACAACAAAATTCAATCACAAGCTTGAAGCATATGTGCAATTATTGACTGCATGCCTTAAAGAATATATTTTTCTCAACATTGCTACAGGAAAGTGGCATGTCAAACATCCTGTCAAACAGAGTAGCACCTTCAGCAATGTGGTCATCTATCATAATGCCACAAGATATGCAGTGGCAGGCCTGGGGCTTCACGATTGATAGAGTATTAATCTAGAAGTCAGCTTTTTGTATATCACTCTGCTGCATAGAAAATTGTTGAAGGTCCCACTGCTGCAGCTCAAGCTGAATCACCTGTGCCAAAACAGACCTGTTGATGTAACCTCCCCATGCCTCCCTCTATGTAGCTGTTAACGTCTTTAACCTCTTTACTTAGCTCTGTGTAGGAAGCCTACTGCTTGATGGCTCTGCTTGAGGTCATGCTGCACGGCTGAAGGATCCAAATGCTTGAGTCTCTTTGGGAGTTGCAGATGTGGCAGCTGCTCTCCATGAATTAGGCAATGTTGACGTCACGATTACCATAGTCCACAACAGGTGGCACCACTAGGACTCTCGATTTTCATCATTTTTCTCATGCACAAAAGCTTCGTTTTCGTTACAAATCATGAATTCATTATTTGAGAAGCTCAATCTTTATGCACAGTTCGACTTAATACTTTCCTTTAGTGTCACTTCAATATTGCATATTAGCATGTATTGTGCTTCCCAGCTGCCCCACTCACCAAGTGTAATCCTTTTATATGAGGAGCATGTGATAGTGGTTCTACAATTTTGAATATGAGTGTATAGCTCATTTAATGTTGCAAATCTCTTGCACCCGATGTTTTGGGAAAACTGAAACGCATGCACTAAGACCACTTAGCCACCTTGCACTCGTAGTTTCCTGTAAAAATTTATTGCCAGAGAAATCTTATGCGCTACTATTATTCAGCTATCATGGTATTTGTAGTTAGTGCATGAAGTTGTTCAATATTCAGGCTTGTGACTTCAGACATTCTTCTTGCATGCCATTATTTATTCTGATTTATTTCTCCTAAATTTCCAAGCAATCATATTTATAAATGCATGAAGGCACTAAGTTCCTTTGCACTTGGATAGTTGTTCCAGACAGGCATGCACCCATGATTTCTTTCCGAAGGGGGGGGGGCAGCCCCCAAGGTAACAATTCTTCGCAAACCAGGGGCGGGTCTACTTTCACTAGTACAAACGTTAATTCCCACTGCTCGTTACAAAGGCCCGTAAACCCGCAAAACGGAAATGAAATAAAGTGTATCTGACAAGTACGCCTGTGATATACACCTCTGCTTTACTTGGCGAACCAGGAACGACATCTTATTGACTTGCGAAGGAAAGGGGCGCAGGAAGGACACAGCCAAGAACAAGTAAACAAATGAAAGCATAAAATTGGGATTCCTACTAATGTTTTTCTAATGAGCTCTGGACGAATCATCGTGAAATATACATTGCAGAACAACCACAGTTCTTTTGCGTCCCTTGTTTACTGCTCGACCAAATGAAGCACCAAAGCCCATAGAGTTTCATACAGTAATTACTAGAGGGAACTCCAGCGGTGGTGTCTAAGGGAGCTGCAATGGGAGCGGTTGAGCCAGCCTGGGAATTATGGGAAGTACATGGATTTGCCTAAACTTCGTTCTTCCGGCTTCATACGGCTTTGCAAAGTTGTAATTTTCAACAATGTACTGTGCAGTAAATAATTAAATAAACATTACTAAAATTGTCCAACCGCACAATTCGAACACAGGACTCCTGGGCACAGACGCCCGATATTGATACCATTATACCACGGTCGCATGCATCGACAAGTGACAACGCCCTTATGAATTTATCGCAGGCACGCCGGTACCTTGAGACGCTACTGTTGCAATTAGTAGCAATTTTTTGTGTTCGCAGCATATTCTACACTAAGAAAAGTATACATTGCTCTAAAATTTATGACAATGAACGCATACAAAGCATAATAAACGAATCCACAAGCACGAAAATTGCACAAACCCTTGTACTTCCCATCATTCCCATGGTGGCTCGATGAGTGAAGCGCCAGAGTTCTCTTTTGTACATTGTAGGAAACTCTATGCTGAAACCGACTCATATTGTCATTTGGGAAGTTGCATAATGATGCGTGGCCACCAGTCCCATACAACCGCATAGAGCGTAGGACACTGGTTCTAGACGTACTGCGCCCACCACAGAAGTTTAGAAAAACACCCATATAAGCACAGCAAATAAGTGCCTACGTCGGGCGGCTTGACTGATAACTGTAGAAGCGCCATTCAAAAGACACGGAATCATTCTCCCCTTGTGGTGGCGTTTTCTCTACTTTTTCAATGAAAAGATTTTTAACCATACATATTTTCACAAACAGCTAAATTTGCACATTTGATTTTCCTCCCTGTATGGCTGTTGCCTCGGCTCTCTCCCTTAGTAGATTGCTTAATTTTAAAATTTCTTGCGACTCTTGTTTCCCGTTGCCAGTTTTCCACGAAAAGTACTCTACAATTATGGGAAAAGCCAGATGAGTTAATGGGCGACATTCATATTGCTTAGGAATTCAACAGTTATTGCAAGGTTTGGTTGAAATTTTGAAGTTTCTGGGGATGGGATTATGAAGCTTAGATCATTGAAAAGATAACAGTGGGGCCGTTCTAGCGGCAGCACCTTCAGATTTCGAAACAGACGTTGAAATAATGAGAAAGGCAAAAAATTCCAACATTTTTTAGCTGGGAGAATATCAATCTATTTCACGCCCTCAGTTCTCGTGTCCTTTTCTTTAGCCCGATCAGCGATCGCTTCTATGCTTCAGCCATAATGATACTGTAACAGCAGCCCAGTGTTGACCGCCGAATAGCTGTCAAGTCTCAAGATTGCTTTGGCGGCACTTTAGGAGTGGTGGCGCGGCCAGGGGTAGGAGGGGGGGGGGGGAGTATGTTGCTCAATTTCCGGAGGGGTCGCCCCCTACCCCCGGGCACCTCCGAACGCGTGCCTGGTTCACAATTTGTTGCAGATGGTCAAATTTATAAAGTTGCAAAGAAGGAAATTTAAGAAATTTAAGAAATCACGAGAAGGAAGTTTAAGAATAAAAATGGGTTAGAAAGCATACGGCAGGGGTTAACTAACCTCGACTGGGAACTTGCCACTGTCATTGTAATGTGTACAATCATTGCATTCTACCAGTGCTAACATATGGGGCAGAAACTTGGAGGTTAACAAAGAAGCTCTAGGACAAGAACCGTGCAAAGAGTAATGGAACAAAAAAAGTTTGAGGCATAATGTTGAGAGAGAGGAAGAGAGTGGTGGGGGGGGGGGGTGGATCAAGAGCAAACAGGCATGGTCGATGTTCTAGTTCACATTAAGAGAATATTGAATCAGCTGTTCACACCATAGTCCAGCTTCTCTGCCATTGCTGTAGCTCCTTGATGAACTGGTCAATGGCAATTTGTGACATTACTGTTCAAGATGCTCATTGAACGATTGTGGCCGGAATATTCGCATTCGTCAATTTTTCATTGTTGCAACTGGCATTCTTCTATGCCATTGAGCTGGCATTTTATGCTTATAATGGTAGTTGCTGGAGCATCACTGTAATTTCTAATTGTGGCTTCATGCTGACATACATCAGGGTCAGTCACCAAGGCAACTTGCGCTGGGAGTGCTCCCAGAGTGAACTCTGAGAGTTCTGGGTATTTCTCTGCTGTGACGTGTTCAGCTCTCTGTGGGTACTACCCCACTCACTGGTGCAAGGTTGTGGCTCGGTGATTATCTGATCCAATCTCTCATTCCTGCTAAAAAATTCCTGCTAAAAAATTAAAAATAGCCTGTGTTTCTGTATTCAGCAATATTTTTCTTTTAAAAAGATTTCCATGCCTTGCATGTGAAGCCTTCAATTATTCTTTTCAAGGTTTCGGCACACCAAACAGCTCCCTGCACTAGCTCTGCTGTTAGTGTTGCTCCTAGTTAAACCTTGGATGGCTTCCACCACTATGCTGGATAGAGGCCTATGATTCCAGACCATGGCTAGTCTGTCTGTGTACTGCTACGTGCTTGCGCTGTCATGCTCCTCGTATGGACCTGGTAGGTATTGTGGGGTAAGCTGCAGTGCGAAACGTTTGTCGTTGCAAAGTCTGAAAGGGATGTTGCTGCCTTGCCTGTGCTTTGAACGGCCGTCATTCCTCAGACATTCGCCTCGAATCGTGTTAATCGAGGTATCACTAGTCACCCTCAGCAAAGAAATTCACTCTTCGTGTTTGCTGCAGGTCAAGCCTGTGAACAGAATCTAGAAGTGCACATTGCTGGGCCAGTCGGTTCGTGTTAGCGCTCCCCTCGTTCCGTCCCGTCCTTCCTTGTTTGTGCCAAGCAACCATATTTGTGGTCTACTCAGCTGTGAGCAGAAGCTTGGCACAGAGCACACACCGTATTTACCCAATTCTGGGAACCCCCCCCCCCCCCTTTTTTTTTACCCTAATTGTGGTGCTCAAAGTGAGAGGGTGCTTAGATTTTTAAGAAATCTTATATGACCCCCCCCCTTATTTTCATGGAGATATCTCAACGGGACGGGCACAAAAACGTTTGGCAAACAGTGCTTACACAGATGGAGCGCCGCTCAGACTGCTGACGAAGCTTGAAAAGGAGCATCAGAAACCGGTACCACCGCGAAATCATTGCCCATATCGATCCAGTCCGACCAACACTCGAGAGATGGGTCGACAAGGTCTCCTCACTGATGTGCTAGGTTGCAGGTCCATACTCTGTCCAGTAGAAGCAACTGGCAACTCCGGGAGTATGGCATGCCTTGCCACGCTATGCATTCTATGGTTGCCTTTGTTCCTTGCCAAACACATGAGTTGTCTTGAGCCAATCTGAAGAGATTTGGGCAGCGAAAGGAAGTTGATCAGTCAAACAATGTGAAGCAAGTGGCTGAAGAACATAAAACAGCATAGCAATTAAGCAGATGCCAAGGAGCTCGGCTGGAAGCGCGAGAGCCAAGAAAAACAAAGGCGCGCCGGGCCAGTATGAAGCGAGTGTGCGTTCTGGTCGATCAGCTGCTTGAAAATGACCTTCAGAAAAGGCGTGACAGCATCTGTTCATCTCCATGGCAAAGTACACACATACAGAAAACAGCATCAAAACAAGACAAAGATGGTGGCTGCCATTCACAGCTCTTACATGTTGCGAGTGTGTGAAAGTCAATCACACTGGCCAATTTTCAATCATTTTGTGCATCCCATTATTAGTTTCAGCTGTGCAGCAGTAGTGCCTTGAGAACCATGTTCGTTTCAAAAGGTACATGGTTGGTTCATGCTTTCAGTGTTCGCTTAGTGCAGATGTACAGTCAAAAGCAAAAGTCTAGAGATCACAGCATCGACGAAAATTGCCGTAATACATTGCACTCTGCAAACAGGTATGCATAGGCAGTACTACTTGATTTCAGCCTTTATGCCTAGGTGGCAGACAAAAAATATATATATTTAGGGGCACTTCTGGTCCCCAAACTTTTGTTCCCAACTGTACAAGATTGTATCTGCAGGTGCAGAACATGTGCGCAAGTGCCGTTGAAGTGTGCCTGCTGTGCCTAAGCAAGCGAGGGACATTTGTGCCTCGAACGCCGATCATACCTGCGATTGGGGAACTCTGAATCTTTGGCATCTGTTTTTGTCTGTTACATGGTGCCAGCACCACTGAAATCAAGCTGCGCTAATTCTTAACTTCTCCTCCACTGCTTTGAACTCCTCGCATAATGCAGGTGAATTCATGTACCTAGTGTGGTTTTAGAAAAAAAAGCAGTACATTGGTGTTGTGTAGACAAGAAAGAAAGGAATCGTAGGTACGTACATTTCTTTAAAAATGTGAGAAACAATTATTTCAGAAGAGTACGCATTTGGGCTGGTTGGTTCATGATTACGAGCAATAAAAACAGCGCTAAACAACAGGACAGCTTGTTCAACGCTGTTGTCTGTGTCCCTTCACTCGTCCTGTTGTTTAGCGCTGTTTTTATTGCTCGTAATTATTTCAGGTTGCGGCAGTGTATGTATGTCATTGCTCTCTATTGCTTTGTCTTTTGGAGGGTGTAACCAACGGTTTTTTTTTTTTCATTGGCAATTTTCCAGGTTGACGAGAATGGCAAGATCACTCGCCTGAGGCGAGAGTGCCCCAGCGAGGACTGTGGAGCGGGTGTCTTCATGGCTGCGCACTTTGACAGGCAGTACTGTGGCAAGTGCTGCCTGACCTACGTCTACAACAAGCCCGACGAGAAGTAGACGACGTTTACGGCCACCCGTTGCTGCTGCGTGTAAAATAAAAACCCACGCCAAAAACCTGCTGTCAAGTTTTTCTGGGCAGTGGCATTCCGTAAGCCATTGTAGGGGCGATTTGCAATGAGTGAGCATTCTCCAACGCTCCCAGGGGTTAGTTCTAGTAGTAACACGTATATATGCCCCAGAAAGTGGATGGGAAATTGGCACTGCAGTAGATGAATTAGTGCAGCATCCCACGTGTAATGTGAATTGTTCCCCGCCTGTGGCAAGTTTTTTCATCCACTTTCAATTCCATTGATTTATTCATCTTTACAATTTTCCTTGTGCTGTCCTTTGCATCTTCGTTTGTTGGCTTTTTATATATGATTAAAAATTCCGTCCCTCACATTCTCGTAACCCACTCCTAAGGCTTGCATTGGGGCTAGATTGAATAGCATAATTGGAATGCAGCACAGCAGAGGCAAGTCCAACACGGGGTATAATTGTAGTTGCATTCTCTTGACAATTGTACTTCTGTGTGTAAGCTGTTAATGTATTTTTTATTTGCCCATCATTCATTTACTGTGCATAGCTTGTGCAGGAGTTTCACTTTCCTGTGTTGTAATAAATCTGTGGGAAGAACCTTGCTTGTGTGAACCCTGCAGTGCTGGATTCTGTCAATTGCACGTACTGTGCCATACCTGCAAGAATTGATAGCTTAAGTGCAAAGTGTGGCAGCATGTTAAAGCACTGTTCCTTGTATACACTTTTCATCTTGTGTTGGATTCCCTTCATCATGCGAATGCAGCAAGTATACTCAACTGAGCTTCTGGGTCTTCCCTTTGTAAGGGGGGAGTTTGAATATCCAGGCAGAAGGGGAAAAGTTTTTTTAATACAGGAAGAAATAAAGCCGTCCTCCACTTGTAAAGGCATCTTCCCCTGGCAGCAAACGTCTTCGAGGGGCTTGTCTCCTGTAGTAACAGCAGCCACCCGACCTACAGTGGCACTGAAGAGAACATACACAATGATCGTGCAAGGTAGATTGAGCATTAACCTGTCAGCAGTAGAGGTAAGCAAGATATGTTTAGGGTATTGGCGAAAAAAAAAAGGCGGAGAACAGGTTGATAAGACCTAACGCGTTACAGACATAGGTAACGGTGCAAGGTAGATGCCCGTAAGCCATTGTGCTGAGAGAAAAGCAGAATAATTAGGCAAAATCCTAGACTGAAAGCACGTATGGGATGCCTGATTAGCCCAAGCAGGACATAACTGCACGAACCGCACTGTTTCAAAGGGGATGCCAATAAATCTCGTCAACAATGGCTCTATTCACTCTGCTCGTGCTTGAGAAGTCGTCGGTGGGAGATAGCGAGCCGCAAATTTTCGGTTCATTCGATTCACGCGCGATTCGATGCACTTGCCGATTAGGTGCCATGCAGACGAGGCTCGTAGCTCTGGGCGATGTTTGCCGACATAGCGGGCGTTTTTAGTGAACGTGGAAGCGCTCACTAACCTCTTCGACAAGGTTTCAACACAGCCGGAATAGGGTGGCACATTTTTTTTTCTCGCCTCTCTTGTCGCGCTTGCTCGATTGTCCGCGCAGCCAGACGTGACCTTTCATAAGGCCCTGGCATCTTAACTAGAATGGGCCTCTTGCATAAATAACAAGTTACACGCAATAAAACTCCTGCTAGGAGAGTGGAAGTCGTGCAGTCACCAGCAACGCTTCTGTGAGGTGATCTTATGTCGACTTCGAATTGGGCATACACGCCTGACACACAATTTTTTACTACAAAACGAAAACCCGCCAACTTGCGAGAAGTGCCATGAACCACTTACAGTAATGCGCATTATTGAGATGTCCACGTACTGAAACACCAAGACGGAAGCTTTTACAGAATCTCTATAACCGACATATAACTTTACACCCCGCCTCAATACTGAGAGATGATCCGGTAGTGCCCTTCACTGACTTGTTGAGCTTTTTAGAAGAAACCGGTTTTTCGCACAGACTATAACGTAACTCAGCTTTTGCCGCTTTAATATTTGATTGCTTAATATCTTGTGGCAGGCGCAGAATGGCCTTTTGCGCCATTAAACCAGATTATGTTCACCTTCCAAAAGACGACCTGGAAGCGTTCAGTGAAACGCAAAATAAACGCTTGCGGAGTCGGTCGGCCCCGTACCTGGAATACAATCGTTGGTATTTCTGGCAGTGGACGCGCATAAACCCACTGCGAGACGAAGAGCTGAGTCCACGAAACAGGCGCCTGTAGGTTGAAACGTTCGATTGCATCGACAACGGTGCATAAACCATTCCTTCCTATAGTTGCCGTTCAGCCACCATGCTCAGCCCAGTGCGACGTTGGCTGCCTGAGGTATACTGAAAGTTCCGCTTCACTCTTTCTCGTTGAAAACAAATTGCGACTCTGTGTTCGGCAAACGAAAGCCGTACCCAGGAATTTTGTAACATTGCCCCTGCGGTTATCTGCCGAACTTTGCCGCAGTGCACCGGAGCATCGCAGTGCAGCAGCGTAAACTCTTTGGGCAGCATTTGAAAACATGATATTTCAAAAAACCACCCGAATCTCAATAACTTTCAGTTAGCAACATCGAGTGATTACGCACTTCAAATAATATGCCTACTTACTGCACTTATTCGAAGCTTCCCTGCTGCGTTATAGCGGTGTTTTAATCCTGACCAAAACACTGCTGTAATGCAGCAAAGACGTTGCGCCTAAGTGCCGTAAATACGCTTGTTAATAAAAGGGGCGCACCCTCTCGACCTTGCTAACTGAAAGTTGTAGTAATTCGGGCGCCCTTCTGATATATCATGTTTTGAAATGTTGCCCATTAAGTTACGCTGCTTCACTGCGGTGTTCCAGTGCACTGCGGTGAAGTTCGATTAGTGGCCGCAGGGGCAATGTTCGAAATTCCTGCACATGTGTTTTCGTCAGGGCTGTAACGTAGGGGGGGGGGGGGGGGTTATGGAGTGCGAATATATGTCTTCATAGTAGTGACCATCAGTTGCCAAAATTTTTCGCCCACTGTAACTTTCCTGAGATTACTTCTCTCTTCTGCCTTTGCTCTAGCCTTTCCTTTTACAAGACCAGTACCTCAGCGCTCCCGCCTGCCCACTTTGTCGGTCACAAGACCTTGTTGCGAATGGTTGCAAATAGCACGTTTACGATCAAGCGCTAACCTCCCGGCCACAATCAGGCCCTCAATAATCCGCGCTGTCCTTACCAGGTGAATACGCGGCGTGCATCAGCTATGACGTACGGCAGACAGCACGAAAGATCGCTGCTCTGAAGGTTCGATAAGAGAGTATCACAAGCTACAGTGCCACCTACGAGCTAGCCTGCGTGCGTGCTTGTCAATCTTCTAGGCACGCGCAAACGATCGCAGATGGCCGGGCGCCATGATGCCATTACATGTGTGTCATGCCTCACAGTCGACAGAACAACGCGCGCGGCCAATAATCGAGTCGGGACTCTGAGTAGACAGAAAATGAAACCGGCTTTTCAGCATTCGTTCGCGAAGCGGCAACGGCGATCGACTCATGCTCAAACAAGAGCGCTGAGTGCTTACGTTGGATAAATTATTTTTACTCCTTCGGGTTAGTGACAACGAGTAAACGAGTCTCACCAAAAGTAATCTAGAGGTGCATGCATTGAAGACGGTTGCGCTCGCTCCGAAACAACGCTTGCAAGAGATGACTGTGTGACCGAGCGAACGACTAAGCAAGCGTCAACGAAACGAGCCAGCGAACGAGCGGGCGATCGCTCGTTTTTCTTTGAGTGCCCCAGTGCCGCATCTACGTCTAAACCTATAAAGCACACGCGAATTAGCAAGTACGCCTCAAAGAGCTATGACGCTGTCGTTCGGCTAAGAACGCGCCCCGTAACTTGCTGTCGTGAGAGTACGCAAGCTTTGTCATCGGCGGTTTTGCATCGCAAATCCACCGGCCGATCCCCAGCGACGAACACTAGCGCAAGAGGCAAACAAAGTTATTCGCTGTCAAGAAGGCTGTAGCAAGTAACCGCAAAGAGGCAGAGAGTTGCTTCAAGACCCGTTATCAAGAGCAAGCGCTCCAAACCATGTGACAATCACCCCATGGTTCTGTCACCGTACGTATGCACAGATTTCGTGGTTCCTGTCCAGGAACGCGCCGATCGAGCGTTATCAGCCCGAAAGTTTTTCTATTTTGTAAGTCCGCGCTTAGCGAACCGTCCTGGAGCATTTTCGTGTTGCTAAAGGAAGGGACCCTGCAACCACGAGCGCGCACAGAACCCATATAACGCGCGTTCCAGCTAACGTGAGCCACGCTGTTCAAATAAATAAAAAAGAAAGTACAGAAAAGAGAAAGAAAACAGAGGCGCACATTCGCGGGTGGAAAAATTCCACTCCCGGAGGAGCGCCCAGAAGAAACAGGGACTTGTTAGCCATCTTGAGGACGCCTAATCGTCATAGGGACGCTACGTCGTCGGGTCGTTCACCTCCTCAAGCCTTCGTAGATATCAGAGCAGAGGGTTCTGGGATATCAAAGAATCACGCCACCTCGGATTGCCGGGCTCCGTAAACAACACGTCTAGGGATAATTGGGTCAATCGTCTGAACTGCGGGAGGCCGTGGCGGCCATGGGTGCCATTTTCAAACCGTTGTCACGACTGCGACTATAACATGTGGAGCTGTATCGCGCGGAACTTGATCGCGCTCGTCGCCCGAAATTGTCCGAATGGTGCGTTTGAAGACGTTCAGGCGGCGAAGTGGCCGAGACTGACCGCGCCGTGATAACAGAGAAGTTACGTAGGAACTTCGGCGCGCCTGAGACTCCTCGAGCTTGTAATTCAACTGAGTCGGTCCGCCGTCTGCTGATCGAGGAGAGCTCGGTGGATCTCAAGAACCCGGAATTGTTACCGATGGTGGGTCACGATAACCTTTCCCGATCGAAGGCGGACGCAGTGAAGGTGAGATCGGGCTGCGAGCGCGAGAGACCCGAAATCGCAAGAAAAAAAGAAAAGAAAAACGGCTGGTTTCTTTTGGCGGGAAAGGCAGGTGCGCCGGGGCAACCGAATTCATCACCATCCGAGATGTAGCGCGTCGTTTTGGAAGTCGAGCGGCCTTTTCTCTATCGTTCTTTTTGTTTTTTTGATGAACTTGGACTCGTGAACAAGGACAGACCCGAAGACGTGGGCCCAGCTGTGCGAGCTACGAGTCTCGACGCAGCCTTAACGCAGGTGAGAGTTGCTTTCAAAACGTAACGCAGCTGGTGTTTTACTCGGTATCGTAAGGACACTTGCTCGCACACTGCACGTGCCTACAATGTGCGTGTCGAGTTGATTGCGTGCTAATGCGACACTTCGCAGGGCGCGCAAAAAAAAAAAAAAAAAAAGAATGCACAATGTCTAGCCCGTGACAGAAGCGAGGGGAGTCGCGAGAATATTCATCATTAATAACGGTGCAGTGGTTCGGATTATCGCGTTATTATTTGCCGTTGTCAGCTGTTATGTTCAGTCGCGATCAAATGTTTGGGGACCAAAGGTAACTGTGCACAAGGTCTGGCCTGTGACAAATAGCGACGAGATAATTAATAGCGGTGCAGTGGTTGGGATAAGCGCGTTATTGTTTGCCGTTATCAGCTGTTATGTACAGTCGCGATCAAAAGTTGGGGGACCGAAGGTGCCGCGATTCTTTCTTTTTTCTTCGCAGCCTGGGCTGAAATCAAGAGCGCGCGCGTACGCGCGCGTGTTTGACTAAATGCGATGTGTTAAACGAATTCCAGGCCGCGGAGCTTCGCTTGAATATATTCAAATTTTTTGCTGATGCAGTGGTGCCCAAAGTTTTGATCGCGCCAGTACGTGTACGTATTACGCATTGATTGTCGTCTGCGCTGGTGCGGTCTGTTTGTCGTCTGTTCCGCGTCAGTGCTTCGTGAGTTCGGCTGCATTGTGCGTTCGGCGGCCAAGATGGCGGACCTCCGCCGACGGCTCGCCCGCACAATGGCGGCCGCTGTGTCCGCGCGGAGGTTTTCCGGACATGGCGCGTCCTCCTAACTTGCACTTTCTGACATGGCTGCGCCGGCACGCGAGCGCTGGGGTTCGAATGGCACTCGTCGGCGAGTGAAATTGTGCGCACCTGTCTCGTCGCCTGTAATGTCTGAACATTTCGAGCCGTTTTTGCAATTACGTTTACCGCGATTTCAATTAAGGCATGGTGGTCGGCCTCTTCGGCCCTCTCGGCTTTCGCCATCTTGGTTTCTCCGCCGAGGATTCTGCTCGTTCGCGGTCGACGTAACCTCGCCGCGTCTGTCTGCGTGAAATGCAATCGGTTGCTGGCGTAAAAAAGAAAAAAAAAATTGCGCCGCTGCTTTGGGTCCAAACATGCGGGAAAATTTGTTCTTCGCTCGCGATCAGTCACGAGCGCTTGTCGTTTATTAAATGAACGAATAATGTCTTTTCACCCGCAACAACTGCAAATCTGCATCAACCTCACGAAATCGCCCTCCCTTCCCGCTAAGGAGACCGTCGGCCCGAATCCAGGAGAGCTTGCCGTCGCGCAAACTCCGCGAGAGAGTTTATTTCATTCGATGGCGCGGAAAATTTCGCCGCCCGGCTAATCACTAACGGACGTGTTTCCCGCCTAGGGATTTGTCGGGCGTCAAAGGTCATTGTTCTGGGCACAAGCGCGCCCCAGGCTTCGCGACTGCTATACGCTCCTGGGCCTTGCGGTTCAAATGCTGCGGTACCTATAACGGTCTGCCCTAGGGAGACCTGTATATAAACCCGGGCCCCCGGTGGCATCGGCACCCCAGTCGACCGTTGGCCTCCGAGGTGTGCAGACGTCGAGATCGCTGCAGGACCCACCGAACTTTTGGCGGGAAGAGCTGGCACCGGCCAACGGTCTTTGTTGGAGACACCTTGATCGCGTGCGTGTCGTGTGGAACTCTTGATGGCCCGTTCGCTGTCGACGTGGGAGAGGGTCTTGCGGACAAGGACCGACCTCGAGATGCGACTACGAGCGGCTTCGACGCGGCGCAACGAAGGTGAGTTGGCTATTTGCGTTCGGGGAAGCGGTTTATTTAAAATTGTAGCTGCACTTGGGCATTTTATTCCTCATCTTCTAAGGCTATGTTAGCGGAGCTCTTGTTTCAGCTGTTAGGTGACCGAAGCGATGAGGGGTTTGTTGCGCGTATTAGCTGAAGGGTTTTTATTTATTTTTTTAGGAGAAAAGTTGTTTCTGCGGCGCGCATAACGAGAACGGACGGGCTGAGATGGCAGGTGGCTTCGTCGGCGCTTTGTTCTCTCCGTGTAACGTTTAGGCTGCACGACTCGGTAGCGTTCCGCTGCCGGCGATCTCGACCCTAACGGCGCGTTTCGAGTGTGCAGTGGTCATCGAGGCAAGTGTTCGTTGGTTGCAGTGCGGGCGCGCGACACCGTGCTTGTTTAATTTAATTGGTAAGCGAACGTTTACTGCAATTTGTATAGCTATTACGGAATTTTTGCGAGTGCTTACGGAAATTATAGAATTAGGAATTATATCGTTATCGATGTTTCCCGGCCGTCCCTGCTTTTAAAATGCGTAACAATTACCGGGCGAAGAGAGCTTTCGTATTTTCGATGTCGAAAATTTTTATGAATTTTTAAATTAGCTGTCTATCTAAATTTCATTAATTTAATTTGTTTTTATTGTGCAGCTCGCGGTGTGACGTTGCCGTTAGAGTTCAAGTGCTTGTGGGTCGATTACAAAAAAAAAAAATTGACGTGCTTATCAATCCTGATGTTTAATGCACGTATGGAAAAAAAAGTCCATATCTAGAAAATAGACGCATCGCTCATTTCATGACGAGGTACAAAAACAAGCGTACATCCAAGGAACGTGTTAACGTGGATTAATAAAACGAAATTCTTTGTCGTGCAGTAATAATCATGGCTGACTTGCAAACGTGCGGCGTTCCTGGTGATACAATAGGCTTCTTGTGTGGTTTTGGTTAGGGTGACGGAACAAAATGACCGTGTTTCCGAAGACGGACACGAATTTACAATGCGCCTTGCTCTCTTGAGGCGTGCGCTGACACGTAGGCCTGTCTGGCCAATGTTAACACGTACGGTGCCTTGGATGTGTGCTTGTTGTCGTATTTGTCTATTTCTGTGTTGTGTACATCCGTACAGTCTCGCTGGTTGGCCATCTTCACGGAGGGGGACGTCTGGCGAAATATTTTGGGGTCATTATTTTTATCCCCCCCCCCCAGCACAGCAGTTTACGCCGTTTTTGTAGTAGCTTCCTACAGCTGCAGCTTGTATTGCGTCTTTCCAGAGTGCCGCGATTTTACCGCTCACTGCTGGCTCGGCCCGACTCGACTCGAACGCGCCCGCGTTTTCCACGACGTTGGTGGTGGTTGCGTATCTCGTTAGGGCAGATGGGGCAGGTTATGGTGGAGTGTTGCTAATTTCCGAATGTATAGGAACTAATTATGCCCGTAAGATTAATTCGGTCCACTCAGCAACTAATTCTCGTTTCTGGTGGGAACTGGTGAAAAACCGCCTCCCGTAATCGCGCCGATGGAGCCCTGCTTAGTCCCAAGTGAACTTTGATTTTCCAAATGTATGCCGTACGATGGCTTTGCCGCATCGTACATCTACCTGCGGTTGGGCATCCTTTACAGGCACATTGCACTATACGGTTAGAGGGGCCCCTCACCTGGCCTGGCCATTTTGAGCTGACAAGCGCAGATCGTACAATTCGCGATAACGATTGTGTCTGCAAAGTATTACACCGCTACGCGCCGCGGAAAGCTCTGAAATTTAGAACAGAACGCCGTTTTTCCTTCGCGGCCGCCGCGCTCCAAGCTGGAGATGCCGTACACGTGCTAGTGCACCTGCGTACACGTGTTCGCACTGTGACGTCACTCGTGACACGTCATTCGAAAATTATTCGAGCCAACATCTGTTATTCGTGTAGTTTGCAGCTGTAATAGAAAAACTAAAGCTTAGGGGAATAATGAAACACAAACCGAATGTCTGCGTGTTGTTTTACTTCGCACCGCAGTAAGAGAGATGCACTTCCGTTTCGTCTGCTTGTTCCCACTTCGTGCTGTTGTGCGCGCAGACACCGAAACTGTCATTTTCTACCGTGTTCCAGCGCGCGATCATGCTGTGCGATCCGTTTGTGTCTGCCTCAGTATTCGTGTAGTACTTACTTATGCCGCCAGTCAGGTGTCCTCGTGCACAGCGCGCGAAATCGTGCGCTGTGCGAAACGAGACAATCGCAACAGCTCGCACGCGACGCCGTCAGCGGAAGTGCGCCTCGCCGCAAAAAAAAAAAAGAGAAAGCGGGGCCCGTGACGTTGCGTCACGTGATCCTCGAGCTCCGGTATGGGAGAATGCAGGGAGGGAATTTCGCTGGCGGAGGCTAGTCGGGGCCACGAAGCAAGAAATATTTAGGAGTGGAAACTCCGCTGTTTGCGGCGACCAGTAAAGGTCACAAGCCCGCGGATATGTTTTCATGCTGGCGGCATGGGAAGAAATTACCGCCGTTTCGGTTGCCAGGGCAACCGGTTGAGCGTGTTGCCCCCGTTCGGCCGCGCGCGCCTGACTTCTACCACGGAGTGGGCGGAGCCGCCGAGCCGCCTGCCGGCGCTGCTTTTTTTTTTTTCCGCTGCGGCTTCTGCGACGCGCCGCATGGTGCCGCCACAGCATACGGTAGCGTCGGCGCGTGCGACATTTGTGACTTTATCTGGTCGCCCGCGCTCGCTCGCGCTGACGGGAGTTTCACCTCCTACATGTCTTACTCCGTGGTCGGGGCGAATGGAGTGTCGCGCTATGCAGTGAAGCTCGCCTTCTGAAATCATGGGTTCACGGCACTGAAATATTTCCATCTCAGCTATTGTAACCGAAGTTTGCTGTGTGGCCTGCTGAGGAGTCCTGTAAGTCTTGATTTGGTTATGCGTAATGATTATGATAGCTACGTTCTGTTTGATAGAAGTTCTCGTTTTGATTGTTGCGACTTTCTGCGTACAGCGCATCTTACATTCATTATTGAGGCCTGTAGCTCTCGCGCTCTGTTCTTTTGTTTGTTACTGGTGGAACGTGCTTTTCAGAAGTAGTCGCGATATCTAGATAACAGATATCGTCGTTGATGTTTAAAGGGCCCCTCCCCAGGCTCCATGTCAAATTTTGGGTATATGCTGGAAGCTGTTACGTATTCCCTCTAGGGAGCGTTCTGCGACAAAAATGTTTCAAATCAGCTCATTAATATAGAACGACAGAAAGCTGAGCTAGTTGGTAAGGATTCATCATGCAAAATAGAAGTGAGGCGTGCAGACAGGACACAAGAGTAGAGAAAGACAACACGAACGCCAACTATCAACTGAAGGGAGCACTGAGGCGAATAAAGAAAGAAGACACAAAACTCATCTGCGCATGCTCAGGAATGGTAACACCACGTGTCAATCGGGTACACGTGCCGGTCTACGTGAGAGATAACTGTTAAGGCACTTAATCTCTTCCTTATGTAAAGTAATCGAAGGCTGACTCACGCACGCACTTCCACCATTGTAGATATGCCATGCCTCTACCATAAGACGCGTCTTATGGTAGAGGCATGGTATATCTACAATGGTGCTTATGGTAGAGGCATGGCATATCTACAATGGTGGAAGTGCGTGCGTGAGTCAGCCTTCGATTACATAAGGAAGAGATTAAGTGCCTTAACAGTTATCTCTCACGTAGACCGGCACGTGTACCCGATTGACACGTGGTGTTACCATTCCTGAGCATGCGCAGATGAGTTTTGTGTCTTCTTTCTTTATTCGCCTCAGTGCTCCCTTCAGTTGATAGTTGGCGTTCGCGTTGTCTTTCTCTACTCTTGTGTCCTGTCTGCACGCCTCACTTCTATTTTGCGTAATGAATCATTAATACAGCCGAGCTAGAAATATTTCAGTGCCGCGAACTCATGGTTTCAGGAGGCGGGCTTCACCGCAATCTTAGACCCTCTATCCACTTTCCCCGTCGAGCCTCCGCAAGGGAAATTCCATGGCGAAATATCGACCACCAAGGCCTCAGCACGATAACATAGTGAGTGACGTCATCGCACGTGCACTTTTGACACAAATGAAAAAAATTATAGCGAAGGAGCGCCTACAGGTTCTTGTTATATTGGGCGCTTTGTTCTCGCCGTGTAACCTAGAGGCAGCACCGCTGCCGGCGATCTCGATCCTACCGGCGTGTTTTGAGAGTGCGCAGTGGTCATCGAGCGGGTTGTTCGTTGGTTGCAGTGCGGGCGCGCGACACAGTGCTTGCTTAATTTAATTGGTAAGCGAACGTTTACCGGAATTTATGCGACCGTTACCGAATTTTTGTGAGTGCTTACTGAAATTATAGAATTACGAACCTTCGTGTAATTGTCGACTTTTACATGGTTATCGATGTTTGCCTTTAAAATGCGTAACATTTACCGGGCGAAGACAGCTTTCCTATTTTTTATTTGTCAAAAATTTTAACGAATTTATTCAAATTATTTCAGTTTAAGTTTTATGTACTTTTTTAGTTTCTTCTTCAGCTCGCGGTGTGATGTTGCCGTTATAGAGCTTCAAGTGCTTGTGGGTCGTTTACAAAAAAAAAAAAAAAAAGATGACGTGCTTACTCATTCCTGATGTTTAATGCACGTATGGGAAAAATCAATATATAGAAAATAGACGCATCGCTCATTTCATGACGAGGTACAAAAACAAGCGTACATCCAAGGCACGTGTTAACGTGGATTAATAAAACGAAATTCTTTGTCGTGCAGTAATAATCATGGCTGACTTGCAAACGTGCGGCGTTCCTGGTGATATGATAGGCTTCTCGCGTGGTTTTGGTTAGGGTGACGGAACAAAATGACCGTGTTTCCGAAGACGGACACGAATTTACAGTGTCAGGCACGATGATAACATGTCGCGCCGTTTAGCGAATTCCTGCGCTCTCGTGAGGCGTGCGCTGACACGGAGGCCTGTCTGGCCAATGTTAACACGTACGGTGCCTTGGATGTGTGCTTGTTCTCGTGTTCGCGTATTTCTGTGTTGTGTACATCCGTACAGTCTCGCTGGTTGGCCATCCACCTTCACGGAGTGGAACGTCTGGCGAAATCTTTTGGGGTGATTATTTTTTATTTTTTCCTCCCAGTACAGCAATTAACGCCGTTTTTGTACTAGCTTCGTGGAGCTACGGCGTGTATTGCACCTTTCCAGAGTTCCGCGATTTTTACCGCTCACTGATGGCTCTGCCCGTCTGCTCGAACGCGCCGGCGACGTTTGGTGGTGGTTGCATATTGTTGCTCTGGCGGTATTCGAGCAGGGATTTTCCTGTACGATCGCTCTCAAATTTTCCTTACTTAGTTCTTCCATTTGTTTTAGCCCGCGGTAGTGTGCGCGTTGTGTTTCCGCCCGCACTTTTTCGGTACGATGTCACTGTCCTCTGACCTTATGTTCTGTATGGCCTTCTTCCGAGTCTTCCGATTACAGTGATTAGCATTTTGTCACCTAATTTACCCGTTTTGAGCCTCTCTAATCTCTCGGTTATTGTGATTAATTTCTTTGCCTAATTAGGGTCAGCGTTCTTTAGTATCGACATTCCAGGTGAGCCGATGCCGCAGATAGGGCAGGTTATGGTGCAGTGTTGCTAATTTTCGAATCTAGTGGAACTAATGCCCGTAAGATTAATTCGGTCTACTCAGTAACTAATTCTCGTTTCTGGTGGGAACTGGTGAAAAACCGCCTCCCGTAATCGCGCCGATGGAGCCCTGCTTAGTCCCAAGTGAACTTGCTTAATTTCGCAACTGTATGCCGTACGGCGGCTTTGCCGCATTGTGCCTCTACCTGCGGTTGGGCATCCTTTACAGGCACATTGCGCTTCGCGGTGTTCCCGGCCATATTGAGTTGATAAGCGCAGAGCGTAGAATGCGCGATAACGATCACGTCTGCAAAGTGTTACATCGCTACGCGCCGCGGAAAGGTCTGAAATTTCACACGGAACACCGTTTTTCCTCCTCGCGGTCCAAGCCGGAGGATGACGTAAATGTGCTAGTGCGCCTACGTACACGTGTTCGCACTGTGAAGTCGCTCGTTTTGGCACGTCACTTGTCTGTTATTTGTGTACTTTGTTGCTAGAATAGACAAATTAGAGCTTGGAGAAATAATAAAACACAAACGGAATGTCCGCGTGTTCTTGTTTTCACTTCGCACCGCAGCGGGAGAGATGTACTTTCGTTTCGTTTGCTTGTTCCCACGTCGTGCTGTTGTGCGCGCAGACACCGAAACTGCGTCATTTCCTACTGTGTTCCAGCGCGCGATCATGCTCTGTGATCCGCTTGTCTGCCTCAGTATTCGTGTAGTACTGACTTATGCCGCCAGTCAGGAGTCCTCGTGCACAGCGCGCAAAATCGTGCGCTGCTGGAAACGAGACAATCGACAGTTTGTTTAGCGAAGGCTATAAGATAGCGGGTCGACACTGGGCATGCGCAGAACGCTAAACGACCCATAGCGTGTAGCCTACGCACGCTATTTGTCAGATTTAACGTCGTCTTTGCGTGGTTTGCGGAGTTTGCGTGAAACATGGCGGCGGTCGCGGCTGCCCACTTCGAATTGAACTTGGCGTTGCTTTTGTAAAATGCGCTTCGTTTGTAGCAAATGACCGTGTAAACGGCTTTCGCTCAGTCTCGGCCGATTCGACGACAGAGTATTATGGATAACCTTGTGGTGTTTTCGATATCACCTCTCGTTTCGAACGAGTCGAAGCCTAACGAAAGAAATATTCGAGATGTCAGCGACACCTATCGCTACAGTCGGGAGATAGCAGCAACGACGGCATACGGCTTCTGGGATTCGGAACCAGATATTGGTCAAGCGCACCATTAATGGTATCGCCACGTGGACTTGCGCATTTTTCAAAACAAGGAATCAGGACGCAGAGATTACAGGACCGATAACATGCCCTCCACTAGCTCGCCGCCTGTCACAATGTAGATCAATGCATTAAGCATGCCTCTGAAATGCTGTCATTCCTTGCCTGCGTGCAACTAGCTTCCTATTAGGGCTTCCACCAACATTGAGCCACTTTCTATTGCATTGTGATTAAACACTAACACGCATCATGCTTTCTCTTCCTTCCGCCTGCTTGCATCTAGTGTAAGGCATGGTGTTGCACGCTTGCTGCTCTCTTGGTGCCATGCCGCTAGTAAGCTACTCCCTGCTTCCTAGCTGCTTGCTTGCTGCTTGCCGCCAAGCGTGTGCCGCCTGTCACTGCCTAGATGCCGGCATGGTGCTTTTCTCTGGCCAGCCACTAATTTCTTGCCTGCCTGTAACTAGGTTTCCACTGGTGATTCCACCATCTTTGAACCACTTTCTATTGCATTGTGATTAAACACTAACACGCATCATGCTTTCTCTTCCTTCCGCCTGCTTGCATCTAGTGTAAGGCATGGTGTTGCACGCTTGCTGCTCTCTTGGTGCCATGCCGCTAGTAAGCTACTCCCTGCTTCCTAGCTGCTTGCTTGCTGCTTGCCGCCAAGCGTGTGCCGCCTGTCACTGCCTAGATGCCGGCATGGTGCTTTTCTCTGGCCAGCCACTAATTTCT
The DNA here is from genome assembly GCF_050947875.1 of Dermacentor variabilis. NCBI lineage: Eukaryota > Metazoa > Arthropoda > Arachnida > Ixodida > Ixodidae > Dermacentor > Dermacentor variabilis. The sequence goes on along the minus strand of NC_134578.1, from coordinate 14,092,053 downwards.
TGCCTGCCTGTAACTAGGTTTCCACTGGTGATTCCACCATCTTTGAACCACTTTCTATTGCACTGTGATTAAACACTAACACGCATCATGCTTTCTCTTCCTTCCGCCTGCTTGCATCTAGTGTAAGGCATGGTGTTGCACGCTTGCTGCTCTCTTGTTGCCATGCTGCTAGTAAGCTACTCTCTGCTTCCTAGCTGCTTGCTTGCTGCTTGCCGCCAAGCGTGCCGCCTGTCACTGCCTAGATGCCGGCATGGTGCTTTTCTCTGGCCAGCCACTAGTTTCTCGCCTGCCTGTAACTAGGTTTCCACTGGTGATTCCACCATCTTTGAACCACTTTCTATTGCATTGTGATTAAACACTAACACGCATCATGCTTTCTCTTCCTTCCGCCTGCTTGCATCTAGTGTAAGGCATGGTGTTGCACGCTTGCTGCTCTCTTGGTGCCATGCTGCTAGTAAGCTACTCTCTGCTTCCTAGCTGCTTGCTTGCTGCTTGCCGCCAAGCGTGCCGCCTGTCACTGCCTAGATGCCGGCATGGTGCTTTTCTCTGGCCAGCCACTAGTTTCTTGCCTGCCTGTAACTAGGTTTCCACTGGTGATTCCACCATCTTTGAACCACTTTCTATTGCATTGTGATTAAACACTAACACGCATCATGCTTTCTCTTCCTTCCGCCTGCTTGCATCTAGTGTAAGGCATGGTGTTCCACGCTTGCTGCTCTCTTGGTGCCATGCCGCTAGTAAGCTACTCCGTGCTTCCTAGCTGCTTGCTTGCTGCTTGCTGCCAAGCGTGCCGCCTGTCACTGCCTAGATGCTGGCATGGTGCTTTTCTCTGGCCAGCCACTAATTTCTTGCCTGCCTATAAGTGCCTGCCATCGGTACTTTCACCATCTATCTCCCTCTTCCTATATATGTGATGGTGCTCAAACACTCACATGCATCTTGCTTTGTCTTTGTTCTTTGATATGTGTTTGTTTCCTTCTTGCACCTAGCATGATCTTTCTTAATTCACTACTGTTGTCCTGGTGCTAACAGCAACTGTGCTCCTCGGAGTTCCCTAATTGCTTGCTTGCTGTTTGTGCTAGTTCATTGCCTGTAATTCTTTTGATGCGTGAATGCTGTCTACTTTAGGCAGGTGGCTGCAGTGTGTACAAGTATAACAAATACCAAGTGCAGTGAAGCTATGAAACAGGTGGTGCAGAAGTATATTTTGCAGCTGTGATCGGGTCATTTGGTTTATAACACGTCTTGAAGTGAGCTGAAAGTCGGTTTTGTCCTGCTTCTTGTGAATGAGAATAGTACAAGGCTTTTGTGGAACCTGGAAGTAATTGAAGAACCATTCCTTTGCCGTAATAACCGCTTTCTGATGTCTCTTGACAAGGCCATAAGAGAAAAAGCACAACGAACTCTGCAACAACTTTACCGCTTGGATGGGCCAGAGTGCCCAGAACGCTGGTCGGAAGATGTTGTATACGCAAACAAATTGAACTTCACTTCTGAATGATTTGGACCAAGCATATTTTTCTTTGCTGACAGTGCTGAGAGTTCTGCAATATCCGTCATTTCTCAAAGTATGCTGCTGACAATCCAATTTCACAGGACGACAACCTGACCAAAGGAACCTCCGGAAAGATCTTCCGTTTGAGAATTGATGCAGATTTGACCACTCATGTCGGAACCTGGGATATCCGAGCCCGACTATCCGCCTCTTGGAGCAGCAGTTGGGCCTAAGCTGTGGCTGCCGGGCACATCGTCTTTTGGGCCAAGGGGCCACGAAAAGCGGCGTTGCGGTAAGGGCCTTTGTGACGAGGGTCTTCAGCGGCCTCAACTGGCAGTTCTCATCGAGACGTAGACGAGTGAAGGTGAGCTGCAAGACAATTTATTTATTCTTCTCCTGATTAAGGAGAGATCCTTTATGAGAATGAGATGGCACGCTGGGAGAAACAGTATAGGGCATACAAAGTGAATGAAAATCACGTGAGAGATTGGTAGCTGTAATATCGGTCATTCCTCAAAGTATGCTGCCGACAACCCAATTTCACATGACGACAACCTGTCCACAGCAACCTCCGGACAAACGTTCCCCTTTGAGAACTGATGCAGATTTGACTGCTCATGTCTGGACCTGGGATTTCCGAGCCTGACTACCGACCTCTTGGAGCTGCAGTAAGGCCTAAGCTGCGGCTGCCGGGAGTGTCGTCTTTTGGAACAAGCGAATACATCGCCACAAAGAGCGGCGTGCGGTGAGGGCCTTCCTGACGAGGGTCTTCAGTGGCCTCAATTGGCTGTTCTCATCGACGCCAACGAGTGAAGGTGAGCTGCAAGACTATAATAATTCTTCTGATTAAGAGGCATCCTTTATGAGAATTAGACGGCACGCTGGAGGAAACGGTATAAGGTGTACACAGTGAATGGAAAGTGAAAGATTGGAAACTATCAAGTGTCTGCTTGTTAGGGGAAGTCTGAAGCTACCAGGGATGCAGACGAAATGCAACAGGCAGTTGGTGCCACTCAAGTGCTTAGTTTGTGAAGGGCAGAGGTTGCATATGAACAATACAGCGGAAGGCTGACCTAGTGCCCAGCCTTCAAAACTGAAGGCGAGGAAATTTATTGCAAGTGCTCAAAAGTTGTGCACTTTTTGGGATGTATACAAGTGCTCTGAAAACAACGATGGAAACCTGGCCATCCATGGCCTCCCGCAGGGGCGTCTGCGCAGGCAGGCGTTTGGTGTGTTGCGACACCACGGACCCGAGCACGTGGGTTATTGACCACATCGCGAATGAATGTGTGGTGCTTAGCCGTGTACGGGGAAAAAGGGATGGTCAAGGTTGAGCTGATGCTCAGTTTTTGGACACAGGCAGATGCAATGAATCCCTTTGACCTCTCCTTCACATACTGGGACTCTCTGCAGTGACCCATCAAGGGGATGTCAGTTGTTTCTTCCTGTCCTCCTGTTTGCCTTTTGTCTTACTGACTTTCAATCTCTCCAGTCTTTTACTCACCTTTGGGTCACTTCCATTCTTTTGGGGCAGTGAGAATTAATTTGACTCTAATTGCCAACCAAGCTAAACGTATTTTGGTCTGCAGTGGCTGTGGCACAGTTGGCATTGGAAGGCTTTGAAATCCAGAAATCTCGTGTCTGATTGTTCGGCATAGTGTTGGTAGGTACCCACCTGCCGAAATCGCACAGACCTTTTTTACTTAAGTCCAAATCCTTAGACTTGATGGAGCAGCAGTTTGATACGCAAGAAGGAGTCTCCCTCCCTGTCACCGTCAAAAGCGCACTGTTCTGTTTCGAGAAGGACTGCTACAACTTTCCTGAGTGACGTGCCTGATGGCTATCTTTCCAAAAGTAGGTGCACCGATGACTTTGTGTTTCTTCGCCTGACCACAGAAACACTTGCATGTGTTCAAGTCAGCCACAGTGCAATGACCGAAACGACCGTCGGAAGTCTACCATCCTGACCTGACCTGAAATTCCTGACCCACACCATGCGTCCTCGATATGAAGTTACGAAAAAGTCAGTGGTGACTTCCGTGCTGAAATCCCTGTCTAAGTGAAAGTTGAAAAACTCAACTTGTTTCATTTGAATACTCCCTTATATTGGCATACTGGCATTGCTCCACGAACAATATATGTACAGTTGTAGAAGTAACACACCTCGAGAAATTGACTGATCCAAGTCGACCGGCTGAGTGGCAGCACCGTCCTTCAGAACAACTCAGCCAATTACTCACGTGCGGCATTAAAAAGAAGACTCTTGGAGATCGTGACTTCTTGGTGGAAAGAACCTAACTGTTTCAAGGAACCTGATATTGGTCAAGTGCACCGTTAATGGAATCGCCACGTGGACTTGCGCTTTTTTGAAAACAACGAATCAGGACGCAGAGATTACAGGACCGATAACTTGCCCCCCACTAGCTCGCCGCCTGTCAGCCTGTAGATCAATGCATTCAGCATGCCTCTGAAATGCTGTCATTCCTTGCCTGCCTGTAACTAGGTTTCCACTGGCGATTCCACCATCTTTGAAGCACTTTCTATTGCATTGTGATTAAACACTAACACGCATCATGCTTTTTCTTCCTTCCGCCTGCTTACATCTAGTGTAAGGCATGGTGTTGCACGCTTGCTGCTCTCTTGGTGCCATGCCGCTAGTAAGCTACTCCCTGCTTCCTAGCTGCTTGCTTGCTGCTTGCCGCCAAGCGTGCCGCCTGTCACTGCCTAGATGCCGGCATGGTGCTTTTCTCTGGCCAGCCACTAATTTCTTTCTTGCCTGTAACTAGGTTTCCACTGGTGATTCCACCATCTTTGAACCACTTTCTATTGCATTGTGATTAATCACTAACCGCATCATGCTTTCTCTTCCTTCCGCCTGCTTGCATCTAGTGTAAGGCATGGTGTTGCACGCTTGCTGCTCTCTTGGTGCCATGCCGCTAGTAAGCTACTCTCTGCTTCCTAGCTGCTTGCTTGCTGCTTGCCGCCAAGCGTGCCGCCTGTCACTGCCTAGATGCCAGCATGGTGCTTTTCTCTGGCCAGCCACTAATTTCTTGCCTGCCTATAAGTGCCTTGCCATCGGTACTTTCACCATCTTTCTCCCTCTTCCTATATATGTGATGGTGCTCAAACACTCACATGCATCTTGCTTTGTCTTTGTTTCCTTCTTGCACCTAGCATTGATCTTTCTTAATTTACTACTGTTGTCCTGGTGCTAACAGCAAGTGTGCTCCTCGGAGTTCCCTAATTGCTTGCTTGCTGTTTGTGCTAGTTCATTGCCTGTAATTCTTTTGATGCGTGAATGCTGTCTACTTTAGGCAGGTGGCTGCAGTGTGTACAAGTATAACAAATACCAAGTGCAGTGAAGCTATGAAACAGTTGGTGCAGAAGTATATTTTGCAGCTGTGTTCGGGTCATTTGGTTTATAACACGTCTTCAAGTGAGCTGAAAGTCTGTTTTGTCCTGCTTCTTGTGAATGAGAATAGTACAAGGCTTTTGTGGAACCTGGAAGTAATTGAAGAACCATTCCTTTGCCGTAATAACCGCTTTCTGATGTCTCTTGACAAGGCCATATAGAGAAAAAGCACAACGAACTCTGCAACAACTTTCTGCTTGGATGTGCCAGAGTGCCCAGAACGCTGGTCGGAAGATGTTGTATACGCAAACAAATTGAACTTCACTTCTGAATGATTTGGACCAAGCATATTTTTCTTTGCTGACAGTGCTGAGAGTTCTGCAATATCCGTCATTCCTCAAAGTATGCTGCTGACAATCCAATTTGACAGGACGACAACCTGACCAAGGGAACCTCCGGAAAGATCTTCCGTTTGAGAATTGATGCAGATTTGACCACTCATGTCGGAACCTGGGATATCCGAGCCCGACTATCCGCCTCTTGAAGCAGCAGTTGGGCCTAAGCTGTGGCTGCCGGGCACATCGTCTTTTGGGCCAAGGGGCCACGAAAAGCGGCGTTGCGGTAAGGGCCTTTGTGACGAGGGTCTTCAGCGGCCTCAACTGGCAGTTCTCATCGAGACGTAGACGAGTGAAGGTGAGCTGCAAGACAATTTATTTATTCTTCTCCTGATTAAGGAGAGATCCTTTATGAGAATGAGATGGCACGCTGGGAGAAACAGTATAGGGCATACAAAGTGAATGAAAATCACGTGAGAGATTGGTAGCTGTAATATCGGTCATTCCTCAAAGTATGCTGCCGACAACCCAATTTCACATGACGACAGCCTGCCCACAGCAACCTCCGGACAAACGTTCCCCTTTGAGAACTGATGCAGATTTGACTGCTGATGTCTGGCCCTGGGATTTCCGAGCCTGACTACCGACCTCTTGGAGCTGCAGTAAGGCCTAAGCTGCGGCTGCCGGGAGTGTCGTCTTTTGGAACAAGCGAATACATCGCCACAAGGAGCGGCGTGCAGTGAGGGCCTTCGTGACGAGGGTCTTCAGTGGCCTCAATTGGCTGTTCTCATCGACGCCAACGAGTGAAGGTGAGCTGCAAGACTATAATAATTCTTCTGATTAAGAGGCATCCTTTATGAGAATTAGACGGCACGCTGGAAGAAACGGTATAAGGTGTACACAGTGAATGGAAAGTGAAAGATTGGAAACTATGAAGTGTCTGCTTGTTAGGGGAAGTCTGAAGCAACCAGGGATGCAGACGAAATGCAACAGGCAGTTGGTGCCACTCAAGTGCTTAGGTTTTGAAGGGCAGAGGTTGCATATGAACAATACAGCGAAAGGCTGACCTAGTGCCCAGCCTTCAAAACTGAAGGCGAGGAAATTTATTGCAAGTGCTCAAAAGTTGTGCACTTTTTGGGATGTATACAAGTGCTCTGAAAACAACGATGGAAACCTGGCCATGCATGGCCTCCCGCAGGGGCGTCTGCGCAGGCAGGCGTTTGGTGTGTTGCGACACCACGGACCCGAGCACGTGGGGGATTGACCACATCGCGAATGACTGTGTGGTGCTTAGCCGTGTACGGCGAAAAAGGGATGGTGAAGGTTGAGCTGATGCTCTGTTTTTGGACACAGGCAGATGCAATGAATCCCTTTGACCTCGCCTTCACATACTGGGACTCTCTGCAGTGACCCATCAAGGGGATGTCGGTTGTTTCTTCCTGTCCTCCTGTTTGCCTTTTGTCTTACTGACTTTCAATCTCTCCGGTCTTTTACTCACCTTTGGGTCACTTCCATTCTTTCGGGCAGTGAGAATTAATTTGACTCTAATTGCCAACCAAGCTAAACGTATTTTGGGCTGCAGTGGCTGTGGCACAGTTGGCATTGGAAGGCTTTGAAATCCAGAAATCTCGTGTCTGATTGTTCGGCATAGTGTTGGTAGGTACCCACCTGCCGAAATCGCACAGACCTTTTTTACTTAAGTCCAAATCCTTAGACTTGATGGAGCAGCAGTTTGATATGCAAGAAGGAGTCTCCCTCCCTGTCACCGTCAAAAGCGCACTGTTCTGTTTCCAGAAGGACTGCTACAACTTTCGTGAGTGACGTGCCTGATGGCTCTCTTTCCAAAAGTGGGTGCACCGTTGACTTTGTGTTTCTTCGCCTGACCACAGAAACACTTGCATGTGTTCAAGTCAGCCACAGTGCAATGACCGAAACGACCGTCGGAAGTCTACCATCCTGACCTGACCTAAAATTCCTGACCCACACATGCGTCCTCGATATGAAGTTACGAAAAAGTCAGTGGTGACTTCCGTGCTGAAATCCCTGTCTAAGTGAAAGTTGAAAAACTCAACTTGTTTCATTTGAATACTCCCTTATATTGGCATACTGGCATTGCTCAACGAACAATATATGTACAGTTGTAGAAGTAACACACCTCGAGAAATTGACTGATCCAAGTCGACCGGCTGAGTGGCAGCACCGTCCTTCAGAACAACCCAGCCAATTACTCACGTGCGGCATTAAAAAGAAGACTCTTGGAGATCGTGACTTCTTGGTGGAAAGAACCTAACTGTTTCAAGGAACCTGATATTGGTCAAGTGCACCGTTAGTGGAATCGCCACGTGGACTTGCGCTTTTTTGAAAACAACGAATCAGGACGCAGAGATTACAGGACCGATAACTTGCCCCCCACTAGCTCGCCGCCTGTCAGCCTGTAGATCAATGCATTCAGCATGCCTCTGAAATGCTGTCATTCCTTGCCTGCCTGTAACTAGGTTTCCACTGGTGATTCCACCATCTTTGAAGCACTTTCTATTGCATTGTGATTAAACACTAACACGCATCATGCTTTCTCTTCCTTCCGCCTGCTTGCATCTAGTGTAAGGCATGGTGTTGCACGCTTGCTGCTCTCTTGGTGCCATGCTGCTAGTAAGCTACTCTCTGCTTCCTAGCTGCTTGCTTGCTGCTTGCTGCCAAGCGTGCCGCCTGTCACTGCCTAGATGCTGGCATGGTGCTTTTCTCTGGCCAGCCACTAGTTTCTTGCCTGCCTGTAACTAGGTTTCCACTGGTGATTCCACCATATTTGAACCACTTTCTATTGCATTGTGATTAAACACTAACACGCATCATGCTTTCTCTTCCTTCCGCCTGCTTGCATCTAGTGTAAGGCATGGTGTTGCACGCTTGCTGCTCTCTTGGTGCCATGCTGCTAGTAAGCTACTCTCTGCTTCCTAGCTGCTTGCTTGCTGCTTGCCGCCAAGCGTGCCGCCTGTCACTGCCTAGATGCGGGCATGGTGCTTTTCTCTGGCCAGCCACTAGTTTCTTGCGTGCCTGTAACTAGGTTTCCACTGGTGATTCCACCATATTTGAACCACTTTCTATTGCATTGTGATTAAACACTAACACGCATCATGCTTTCTCTTCCTTCCGCCTGCTTGCATCTAGTGTAAGGCATGGTGTTCCACGCTTGCTGCTCTCTTGGTGCCATGCCGCTAGTAAGCTACTCCGTGCTTCCTAGCTGCTTGCTTGCTGCTTGCTGCCAAGCGTGCCGCCTGTCACTGCCTAGATGCTGGCATGGTGCTTTTCTCTGGCCAGCCACTAATTTCTTGCCTGCCTATAAGTGCCTTGCCATCGGTACTTTCACCATCTATCTCCCTCTTCCTATATATGTGATGGTGCTCAAACACTCACATGCATCTTGCTTTGTCTTTGTTTTTTGATATGTGTTTGTTTCCTTCTTGCACCTAGCATTGATCTTTCTTAATTTCCTACTGTTGTCCTGGTGCTAACAGCAACTGTGCTCCTCGGAGTTCCCTAATTGCTTGCTTGCTGTTTGTGCTAGTTCATTGCCTGTAATTCTTTTGATGCGTGAATGCTGTCTACTTTAGGCAGGTGGCTGCAGTGTGTACAAGTATAACAAATACCAAGTGCAGTGAAGCTATGAAACAGGTGGTGCAGAAGTATATTTTGCAGCTGTGATCGGGTCATTTGGTTTATAACACGTCTTCAAGTGAGCTGAAAGTCTGTTTTGTCCTGCTTCTTGTGAATGAGAATAGTACAAGGCTTTTGTGGAACCTGGAAGTAATTGAAGAACCATTCCTTTGCCGTAATAACAGCTTTCTGATGTCTCTTGACAAGGCCATAAGAGAAAAAGCACAACGAACTCTGCAACAACTTTACCGCTTGGATGGGCCAGAGTGCCCAGAACGCTGGTCGGAAGATGCTGTATATGCAAACAAATTGAACTTCACTTCTGAATGATTTGGACCAAGCATATTTTTCTTTGCTGACAGTGCTGAGAGTTCTGCAATATCCGTCATTTCTCAAAGTATGCTGCTGACAATCCAATTTCACAGGACGACAACCTGACCAAAGGAACTTCCGGAAAGATCTTCCGTTTGAGAATTGATGCAGATTTGACCACTCATGTTGGAACCTGGGATATCCGAGCCCGACTATCCGCCTCTTGGAGCAGCAGTTGGGCCTAAGCTGTGGCTGCCGGGCACATCGTCTTTTGGGCCAAGGGGCCACGAAAAGCGGCGTTGCGGTAAGGGCCTTTGTGACGAGGGTCTTCAGCGGCCTCAACTGGCAGTTCTCATCGAGACGTAGACGAGTGAAGGTGAGCTGCAAGACAATTTATTTATTCTTCTCCTGATTAAGGAGAGATCCTTTATGAGAATGAGATGGCACGCTGGGAGAAACAGTATAGGGCATACAAAGTGAATGAAAATCACGTGAGAGATTGGTAGCTGTAATATCGGTCATTCCTCAAAGTATGCTGCCGACAACCCAATTTCACATGACGACAACCTGCCCACAGCAACCTCCGGACAAACGTTCCCCTTTGAGAACTGATGCAGATTTGACTGCTCATGTCTGGACCTGGGATTTCCGAGCCTGACTACCGACCTCTTGGAGCTGCAGTAAGGCCTAAGCTGCGGCTGCCGGGAGTGTCGTCTTTTGGAACAAGCGAATACATCGCCACAAGGAGCGGCGTGCGGTGAGGGCCTTCGTGACGAGGGTCTTCAGTGGCCTCAATTGGCTGTTCTCATCGACGCCAACGAGTGAAGGTGAGCTGCAAGACTATAATAATTCTTCTGATTAAGAGGCATCCTTTATGAGAATTAGACGGCACGCTGGAGGAAACGGTATAAGGTGTACACAGTGAATGGAAAGTGAAAGATTGGAAACTATCAAGTGTCTGCTTGTTAGGGGAAGTCTGAAGCAACCAGGGATGCAGACGAAATGCAACAGGCAGTTGGTGCCACTCAAGTGCTTAGGTTTTGAAGGGCAGAGGTTGCATATGAACAATACAGCGAAAGGCTGACCTAGTGCCCAGCCTTCAAAACTGAAGGCGAGGAAATTTATTGCAAGTGCTCAAAAGTTGTGCACTTTTTGGGATGTATACAAGTGCTCTGAAAACAACGATGGAAACCTGGCCATGCATGGCCTCCCGCAGGGGCGTCTGCGCAGGCAGGCGTTTGGTGTGTTGCGACACCACGGACCCGAGCACGTGGGGGATTGACCACATCGCGAATGACTGTGTGGTGCTTAGCCGTGTACGGCGAAAAAGGGATGGTGAAGGTTGAGCTGATGCTCAGTTTTTGGACACAGGCAGATGCAATGAATCCCTTTGACCTCGCCTTCACATACTGGGACTCTCTGCAGTGACCCATCAAGGGGATGTCGGTTGTTTCTTCCTGTCCCCCTGTTTGCCTTTTGTCTTACTGACTTTCAATCTCTCCGGTCTTTTACTCACCTTTGGGTCACTTCCATTCTTTCGGGCAGTGAGAATTAATTTGACTCTAATTGCCAACCAAGCTAAACGTATTTTGGGCTGCAGTGGCTGTGGCACAGTTGGCATTGGAAGGCTTTGAAATCCAGAAATCTCGTGTCTGATTGTTCGGCATAGTGTTGGTAGGTACCCACCTGCCGAAATCGCACAGACCTTTTTTACTTAAGTCCAAATCTTTAGACTTGATGGAGCAGCAGTTTGATACGCAAGAAGGAGTCTCCCTCCCTGTCACCGTCAAAAGCGCACTGTTCTGTTTCCAGAAGGACTGCTACAACTTTCGTGAGTGACGTGCCTGATGGCTCTCTTTCCAAAAGTGGGTGCACCGATGACTTTGTGTTTCTTCGCCTGACCACAGAAACACTTGCATGTGTTCAAGTCAGCCACAGTGCAATGACCGAAACGACCGTCGGAAGTCTACCATCCTGACCTGACCTGAAATTCCTGACCCACACCATGCGTCCTCGATATGAAGTTACGAAAAAGTCAGTGGTGACTTCCGTGCTGAAATCCCTGTCTAAGTGAAAGTTGAAAAACTCAACTTGTTTCATTTGAATACTCCCTTATATTGGCATACTGGCATTGCTCCACGAACAATATATGTACAGTTGTAGAAGTAACACACCTCGAGAAATTGACTGATCCAAGTCGACCGGCTGAGTGGCAGCACCGTCCTTCAGAACAACCCAGCCAATTACTCACGTGCGGCATTAAAAAGAAGACTCTTGGAGATCGTGACTTCTTGGTGGAAAGAACCTAACTGTTTCAAGGAACCTGATATTGGTCAAGTGCACCGTTAATGGAATCGCCACGTGGACTTGCGCTTTTTTGAAAACAACGAATCAGGACGCAGAGATTACAGGACCGATAACTTGCCCCCCACTAGCTCGCCGCCTGTCAGCCTGTAGATCAATGCATTCAGCATGCCTCTGAAATGCTGTCATTCCTTGCCTGCCTGTAACTAGGTTTCCACTGGTGATTCCACCATCTTTGAAGCACTTTCTATTGCATTGTGATTAAACACTAACACGCATCATGCTTTCTCTTCCTTCCGCCTGCTTGCATCTAGTGTAAGGCATGGTGTTGCACGCTTGCTGCTCTCTTGGTGCCATGCCGCTAGTAAGCTACTCCCTGCTTCCTAGCTGCTTGCTTGCTGCTTGCCGCCAAGCGTGCCGCCTGTCACTGCCTAGATGCCGGCATGGTGCTTTTCTCTGGCCAGCCACTAATTTCTTGCCTGCCTGTAACTAGGTTTCCACTGGTGATTCCACCATCTTTGAACCACTTTCTATTGCATTGTGATTAAACACTAACACGCATCATGCTTTCTCTTCCTTCCGCCTGCTTGCATCTAGTGTAAGGCATGGTGTTGCACGCTTGCTGCTCTCTTGGTGCCATGCTGCTAGTAAGCTACTCTCTGCTTCCTAGCTGCTTGCTTGCTGCTTGCCGCCAAGCGTGCCGCCTGTCACTGCCTATATGCCGGCATGGTGCTTTTCTCTGGCCAGCCACTAGTTTCTTGCCTGCCTGTAACTAGGTTTCCACTGGTGATTCCACCATCTTTGAACCACTTTCTATTGCATTGTGATTAAACACTAACAAGCATCATGCTTTCTCTTCCTTCCGCCTGCTTGCATCTAGTGTAAGGCATGGTGTTCCACGCTTGCTGCTCTCTTGGTGCCATGCCGCTAGTAAGCTACTCCGTGCTTCCTAGCTGCTTGCTTGCTGCTTGCTGCCATGCGTGCCGCCTGTCACTGCCTAGATGCTGGCATGGTGCTTTTCTCTGGCCAGCCACTAATTTCTTGCCTGCCTATAAGTGCCTGCCATCGGTACTTTCACCCTCTTTCTCCCTCTTTCTATATATGTGATGGTGCTCAAACACTCACATGCATCTTGCTTTGTCTTTGTTCTTTGATATGTGTTTGTTTCCTTCTTGCACCTAGCATTGATCTTTCTTAATTTACTACTGTTGTCCTTGTGCTAACAGCAACTGTGCTCCTCGGAGTTCCCTAATTGCTTGCTTGCTGTTTGTGCTAGTTCATTGCCTGTAGTTCTTTTGATGCGTGAATGCTGTCTACTTTAGGCAGGTGGCTGCAGTGTGTACAAGTATAACAAATACCAAGTGCAGTGAAGCTATGAAACAGGTGGTGCAGAAGTATATTTTGCAGCTGTGATCGGGTAATTTGGTTTATAACACGTCTTCAAGTGAGCTGAAAGTCGGTTTTGTCCTGCTTCTTGTGAATGAGAATAGTACAAGGCTTTTGTGGAACCTGGAAGTAATTGAAGAACCATTCCTTTGCCGTAATAACCGCTTTCTGATGTCTCTTGACAAGGCCATAAGAGAAAAAGCACAACGAACTCTGCAACAACTTTACCGCTTGGATGGGCCAGAGTGCCCAGAACGCTGGTCGGAAGATGTTGTATACGCAAACAAATTGAACTTCACTTCTGAATGATTTGGACCAAGCATATTTTTCTTTGCTGACAGTGCTGAGAGTTCTGCAATATCCGTCATTTCTCAAAGTATGCTGCTGACAATCCAATTTCACAGGACGACAACCTGACCAAAGGAACCTCCGGAAAGATCTTCCGTTTGAGAATTGATGCAGATTTGACCACTCATGTCGGAACCTGGGATATCCGAGCCCGACTATCCGCCTCTTGGAGCAGCAGTTGGGCCTAAGCTGTGGCTGCCGGGCACATCGTCTTTTGGGCCAAGGGGCCACGAAAAGCGGCGTTGCGGTAAGGGCCTTTGTGACGAGGGTCTTCAGCGGCCTCAACTGGCAGTTCTCATCGAGACGTAGACGAGTGAAGGTGAGCTGCAAGACAATTTATTTATTCTTCTCCTGATTAAGGAGAGATCCTTTATGAGAATGAGATGGCACGCTGGGAGAAACAGTATAGGGCATACAAAGTGAATGAAAATCACGTGAGAGATTGGTAGCTGTAATATCGGTCATTCCTCAAAGTATGCTGCCGACAACCCAATTTCACATGACGACAACCTGTCCACAGCAACCTCCGGACAAACGTTCCCCTTTGAGAACTGATGCAGATTTGACTGCTCATGTCTGGACCTGGGATTTCCGAGCCTGACTACCGACCTCTTGGAGCTGCAGTAAGGCCTAAGCTGCGGCTGCCGGGAGTGTCGTCTTTTGGAACAAGCGAATACATCGCCACAAGGAGCGGCGTGCGGTGAGGGCCTTCCTGACGAGGGTCTTCAGTGGCCTCAATTGGCTGTTCTCATCGACGCCAACGAGTGAAGGTGAGCTGCAAGACTATAATAATTCTTCTGATTAAGAGGCATCCTTTATGAGAATTAGACGGCACGCTGGAGGAAACGGTATAAGGTGTACACAGTGAATGGAAAGTGAAAGATTGGAAACTATCAAGTGTCTGCTTGTTAGGGGAAGTCTGAAGCTACCAGGGATGCAGACGAAATGCAACAGGCAGTTGGTGCCACTCAAGTGCTTAGTTTGTGAAGGGCAGAGGTTGCATATGAACAATACAGCGGAAGGCTGACCTAGTGCCCAGCCTTCAAAACTGAAGGCGAGGAAATTTATTGCAAGTGCTCAAAAGTTGTGCACTTTTTGGGATGTATACAAGTGCTCTGAAAACAACGATGGAAACCTGGCCATCCATGGCCTCCCGCAGGGGCGTCTGCGCAGGCAGGCGTTTGGTGTGTTGCGACACCACGGACCCGAGCACGTGGGGGATTGACCACATCGCGTATGACTGTGTGGTGCTTAGCCGTGTACGGGGAAAAAGGGATGGTCAAGGTTGAGTTGATGCTCAGTTTTTGGACACAGGCAGATGCAAAGAATCCCTTTGACCTCGCCTTCACATACAGGGACTCTCTGTAGTGACCCATCAAGGGGATGTCGGTTGTTTTTTCCTGTCCTCCTGTTTGCCTTTTGTCTTACTGGCTTTTATTCTCTCCGGTGTTTTACTCACCTTTGGGTCAGTTCCATTCTTTCAAGCAGTGAGAATTAATTTGACTCTAATTGCCAACCAAGCTAAAATTATGTTAAGCTGCAGTGGCTGTGGCACAGTTAGCATTGGCACGCTTTGAAATAGAGAAATCTTGTGTCACATTGTTCGGCATAGATTTGGGAGGTACCCACCTGCCGAAACAGCACACTCCTTTATTTTTTTTTTGAATCCGACGCCTTAGAGTTGATGGAGCAGCAGTTTGATATGAGAACGTAACAAAATGAACAAGGAATGCTGGAAATTGCCTGGGAGACGTGCGTCATGGCTCTGTTTCGAAAAGTGCTTGTCGTCGTGCGTAAGGCACCCAATGTTTTTAGGCACCGGGGGAGGGGCGGCAGTGTTTTGATGTGGGTGCAACTGCATACGGGACGGCTGTGTGCGGCCGTACCTTGAGATCGATCTGCATTGCGGGTAGTTGAGGGGTGCCGATGCATTGTAGCTCTGTTTGCCGTGTGTTCATGACAGAGTTTGTGTTGCAGCAATAGACAGCACATGGTTACTTCTTGCTGCTGCTGCCGTGTTTCCTGATGGCAGCATTTTGACAGCGCCTGTGGTCATTGAATGTGATGTGTTCATTTTTTGCTGTGCGCACTGATGCCATGTTTGTTAATTTAATTAGTATGCCTTTGTTTACAAGTTTATACGGCCGATAAAACTACTATCTTTATTTCATGTAGCTGTCTAGAATTTGCAATCGCAATCATTGCTCCACTTTTAGGGCGCAAATACGACTTTATGTGATGCTCATTGCTTATCTGAAGTGAACAAAAATGACTTTAACTACATGTTTGTCTATGTATGAAGCTGCATAAGACACTATGATGTGATAACGTGGGGGCAAATAACGAGTTCTAATGCATTTTTATGTATGGGTTCAACTCTGCACACACGCACTCCAATCTACCTGGTTGCGCATGAACAACTGCATTCATGCTACAAGGCAAAGGCAAACACAAGGGTGCCTTCAGCAATGCTTTATATGTGTACACGGCTTCCGTTACACGGTAAACACAGCGTCGGGCTTTGCAGGTGGCTGTATATGCAATCATCCTTGCGACAATCGCATGACCGCTGCTTTCGCGGTACTCACGAGTAGCCACCAAAAAAAAGTGTCACGACACAGAGCCCAGACATGGGAGGCCATGCAAGGTGGCAAACTTGTGAGTCGCGAGTCTGTAGTTGCATAATTCTTTTGCGCATGGTAATACCTCAAAGCGCGTGGTACACCCTTCGACGGTGTCATGCATTTACGGCTGTTTTCAAACTAATACGGCGCTCGTCGTTACAGTCATGCCTGCACGACATGCACTCCCGGCAGATTTTACTTCATCGACAAACGTCGGCGAACAGGTTCGCTTGCATTTCATAATTTCATGCTACAAGAAATGCACTTGTGTTTGTGCTCATTTCTGTGACCGCAGTAGCACGCTACTTGATGTTGTCCCACCTTCCCCTCTTCACTGCATCTCCACATACTGCAGTGTGCGCAACTGCAGTAGGGAATGCTTCTAACGATGTCTTCACAAAACTATGCATCTTTCTTGGATTCGCCATGCCATGTTAACCATGAAATAACGCCTAACATTACAAAGGTTGCGCACATAATGAAGGCCCTGTGTTGTAACCCAGCCTTCGCGTTTGCTATCGCGCTACCTTTCAGGCGGCCGTTATCGCTAGCGAACGTTTAACAACACTTCAATCTTCAGGCTTACATTTTATCTTTACACAAAACGCACCGTCCTGGAATTTGTGTGTGTTTCACACTTCCGCCTTTCAAAAATCGCGTAACTGCCTAGGCACCAAATGGGTCGCAAATGCACGATCGAAATCGGCCCCCCCTTATATACCAAGAGCCGCCACTGTGTCTATGGCCCATAGATCACCCTTCATTGGAGTGCTCCCGCATCTTCGTTACTGTCGTGGCATGAAGGTCTTCTGTGTAAAACCTACCCATCTATGCCAGTGTTACCTCACTCATACTAGTCGCAGTAGTAGCGGCCAGTTGGCCAGTGTTTCTGCAGCGTAGCAGTCATGCTGCTTCATGCTGTTGTGTGACCCCACGTATCGACAAAACAGCCGCCAAAGATCTTGAAAGAAGCGCTAGTCACGCTGAAGAAGGGCGGGCTCACATACGTGCCCAAACGCAGGGACAAACGCGCCTCTGGGCATGCGAAGCACGCTGTAGTTCAGCAACGGGGGCACCAAGACCAAGCCTGCAGAAAAACGATGCTCAGGCGAGGCGACAATGCCGACAGCATCTTGAAGTTCAGGAGAAGGAAGCAGAAGCACATCACTATAGCCGTTAGGCTGCTGCAGCGTGGAAGCTCAAGCTGACGCGAATCGCCAATGCCATACCAGGATGGTACAGTTCTCGAGGACGAAGCGGCGCGCATCATAAGTACCGTGAGCCGACGCTAGGGGACAGCACAGACAAGAACCCACACTACAGGAGCAGGAATTGTCAGCGCATCGTGCCTCGCATCACAATACAGCAGTGCGAGATCAGAAACACAACACAAGTGACAGTGGCGCTTGCCACAAGTGACCATGTCCTGCCTACACGCACAGGTTGCGACGGCTACCGCGCATATTGAAAGGCAGTTCTTCAATAAACCAGTTGGACATGCATGCAATGTTTGCAATCGTCTTTGGTTTAAAGCCGAGCTTTCGCCTATCCGTGTTGCTGACATGCCCCTGATAGCTGCAGAGTTTCCAAACGAGAGCTGCATTCCTTTCTTGTCTGCTCAACATTATGCGGCACACTACAAAGGTGTACGATACCACCCTCTCCGAAATAGATGCTTACGTTTACCCGGCTATTCCTATTGGGTTAACTCTATTTGGCGAGCCAGTGTTTAATTGCTCCCCATCTACCATTAATGTAAATTCAACTCCTTATGCAGGTCAGAGGACAGTATGGCGTCATAGGACCTATCGCTAATTGTCCTGTCGAAGTCAATACTTTGGTTAAATCATTACCGCGAAACATTCACGAACACCATGTCGTGAATGCTCACATTAAATGACAGCTTCTCAACAAGTCACCATGCCTCTCTCGCATGGTCGAAAATTTTCAGTTGAAACCCCGACTCGATGTGTCTGAGTAGGTACTTTGGTATCACTCTTGACGCACTTTCTTTAGACGGTCTTCCGAACAACAACGCATTCCAATTGCTCGAGGATTCTCCTCACAACTCTACCCCAGTGTCCCGACGTCCACATTCATGTTGATGCATGTGTGGCACTGAACGCATTCCAACTGTCCCTGGCGTGGGACGAAGAGCGCTACCAGGCCTTAGCTCCCGCTCAACACAAGCAACCTCTCGGCATAATATATGACGAAGAAGCGGAAGGGTTGCCCTTCTTTCAGATGCACCATAGGTTGCCCCAGTGCGTTAAACCAGAATGTCATCCCACATCCTTTATTTATGCCGCCAGTGAGATAAGTCGCAGAGACTGCCGAGGTGTCTCGTCTCACAACATCTTGTTCGTAGCGATGAAAGTGCTCCAATATGGAGTTGGTTGTGGCCCGGATATCTTGTTTCTCGTCAACGACGACACCGATAAATTCACACGCCAAACACTTGAAGATGAACGCTTCGTGCGAGATATCAATGACCAAGACATGGGCTTTACAAAGGGCGTTCCCATTGCGGTCCACTATTAGCTTCGCTATGATATGGCAGCTTGGCAAGTCGACTGTGTTGCTCACCCTGTCGGCGTCAGAGAGGCATTGGCCACGATTACTAACACCATATGAGCGGTTGTGTCATCATGATCCTGGCCTACAAGTGCACGTTTTGGAAATTGCATCCATCTATGAAGAACAGCTTGTCATCGGTGACCCCGTGGTGTGTGCCATTTATTTTAACAAGTTCCTATGCATCCCCCTAAG
Source organism: Dermacentor variabilis (assembly GCF_050947875.1). Classification (NCBI taxonomy): domain Eukaryota; kingdom Metazoa; phylum Arthropoda; class Arachnida; order Ixodida; family Ixodidae; genus Dermacentor; species Dermacentor variabilis. The sequence goes on along the minus strand of NC_134578.1, from coordinate 14,073,477 downwards.
CGTCCTGTGTAGCCGCACTCACTCGACTTTCGAACCTTGCTGTTTCATCGATTACTCAAAGTACATTGAATTCGAGCACTTGCCCTTGGTGAAAGTTTCCTCGAACATGCCAGAAACGATCCCCCTTGCAACAAACCTTCTGGCCCTTGGTACCTCTCTTGCCGCGCCTGTGCACTCTGGTTCTCCAACACACCAAAACCTGCTATGAGTGCGGCAACTGTCGCCATTTTGGCGCTCATTTCTGACCCACTTTAGTGCCATGTGGCATATGGCACTAAAGGAACACTTCTTGCAGATGCACGTCGCTCTAGAAGGCAGACTACGACAACATTGGCCAATTCCTCCATGACCATGCAGTCACTTCCCAGGAAAACTACATCTGCGTGTTTCACGCTGGCATGATGCACCCAATCTTATTTACCGAACGAACAATGCAGCAAAAGTGCATCAACATATTGAATCCGTACGTAGCCTCCATGCTCGATTCGAGTTTGGACCTCCAGATCTTCTAAGGCGCCTACTCGTGTGCTGCGTATGTCGTGAATAAGTCAAGTCGCGGAGTTTCAAACCTCCGCAAAGATGTCTCAGATATTTTGGTGGACACCTCAAAGAGACATGACGGCCAGGAGCTTTGGTTACTCGGCGTTCAGATGCTCTAGGCTATTGAGACGAGTGGCCAAGAAGCTGCTTGGACATTCCTCCGACAGGATATGTGCGATACCAGTATATTTATCATCTACATTGCCACATGCCTTCCGCAAGAGCGATCGCACATTCCCAAAACGCGTGCACATGGAAGCAATTGGTCTCGATGCGACGTCCATGGACGTATGGAAATTGGCATTGTTGAGAAAATATGAAAGCCGTCCAGACAATTTGCAAGACACGTGCGCGACAGACTTTGTTGTTCATTACAATCTCCGCACCTGCCAACCAGCAATCCAGAAGTAAACCAGCAAACTAGCAGCCATTTGTTTCCCCTCCGACACTATCGACTTGTAACTCAACTATAAATGAGAAGCGTTCCCACGGTTCCTTCCTTCCCGCCAGGAAGTAGATATTTTGACTGGCAACGCTTTGAGCTTATGTACGCTGACAACATGGACGCCTTCCTGCTCAAAAGGACCGAGTACGACAGCAAGTTCGACATCCGCCAGTTGCATCACATCTGTCTCCAGATGTGCACGGATAAAGGCCGGGATAGAGAATTGCACACTGCAACTCAGCGATTCGACGTTCCTTTTGTTGACAAGTAAACAGACACAGATTTGCTCAGAGCCCCTGATAATAACTGTAGCGGCAAGAGGTCATTGCCCAGCCGTCTGCACGCGTCAATACGTCATGACTGGTGACACCTACAAGGAATTGAAATGACTCACCAAAAAGGAACTGGTCAAAGTTGCTTGCGAAGTCATTCAACGCCTAACGACCATATACTTTCGACCCACTGAAAGCTTGCTGACTGGTATTGCCCGTTGTGGCAAGATCTTTGTTCTGCGCCTTATTACAGATGTGTACAACTGCTGCACTAATACTGCCTGCACGTGCATACGTCGTGGGCGCCTCTACAGGCAAGGCTGCGGTAGCGATCGGTGGACTCACTGTGCTCACCGATCTCAAGCTCGCTATGTGTGCTGGTGGGGGTTTGCGAGACAGAGATCTAAACTCCTTCCGTACAGCATTCACCGTCAAGTGCGTCATTGTGGATGAATGCAACATGATGAGCAGTAACACTCTCGCACGTGTCGACGACCGCCTGCGACAGATCACAGGCAAGTGACGACCCTTTCGGTGGCTTGGGCTTCCATCGTGTGTGGTTACTTCTGCCAGCTGCCCCACGTCCGCACCAGCGAGGCGTAGAAACGCAGTAAAACATGCCGCATCTTCAACATCCTCGTCACTTGGCTTTTCAACTTGCGCAAGTTCTCCGCCCGACCCACGCCGTATTCTCCACCTCATCGCCAAAGATCCGCGAAAGTCGTGTGCTCGAAAAGATGTTGAGATGCTTCAGGCGTGCTTTGTTTCAAAATACGACGCAAAGTACTGCTGTCCTCGAGATGTCAGTCTATTCCGCTCCAACAAGGACGCCAGGGCTGTGATACACACTGGGGTTCGTGTGCCCAGCCCTCAACACACAGCGAGAAAGGCATGGATAGCAGACATTGTCTATATCACTTCTATGCCAGAGTGTGTGACCCCACGTATCGACAAAGCAGCCGCCAGGACACACTAGAATACACGCAGAACACAAGAGTACTTGCAACACAAAAGCCTAGGGCAGGCTTCGTGGTTCTATTCTAGTCATCCGTGTCTACGTGGCAAAACTCGTTGTGGCGAGTGTGCGCTCTCCCCGACTGATGAGTAACTCACGCGCAGAACCACGGTAGTGTCCTCACGGTACTCCAAATGCCCGCAGCCATGTCTAGTGGGGCTGCCACGCCCCAGCTCCGGGAGCGAGAGCGAAGAAGACGCTCACCGCTTTGGGCTCGAGGAACACGACAGGCCCGTTTGCGGCGAGCTCTGCTGGTTCCTGCCAGCGTAGCAGGGCCGGAAGCACTGGCGGCGGCCACGCGTAATGCAGCACTGTTCGGTTTCGGCGGCAGCTCTGCGGCGGGACCACAGGCACGACCACCGTTGCGGACCGCTAGCCGCCGGAATCGTTCCCTGGAGCCCGTGAGCCTCGGACGGTTGCCCGAACGGACCGTTAGTTGCGTATGCAAGGGCATACTCGTCACTAAGGCTTACCCTAAACACAACGCCGCCCAAGACCTGGATGCTATTCACGAGGCTAATGAAGGTGACACCATCATCGGCTGTCGCAGTGATGTTGACTGTGTGGCACGTCGTACTATCCTTAGGGAAGTTGTACGGGCTTACTCAACATTTAAATGTCTGAAGGATTGGTCAATAGAACGGTGGCTGATGTCAAGCACATGCAGTTTGCCAAAATGTGCAGCCGCAAAAGTCGTTATTTCCACTTTCACTCTCGAGTAACTGGTATTGTTGCTAGCCTCAAGTTCCAAGTATATTTCTCAAGTTGCTTGTCTTTTCCTTTCCGTTTCCATCGAACTTCGCTCCACCACTGTCACCTTGGAAAGAAAAAACGTGTCTGACCTGCCGTCGCGATCTGTTCCCCATGATGCAAGCAACTGCTGTCACTATACATAAACCGCTGGGTGGAACATGCAGCGAAGTAGTCTACAATTACCACAAGCACCATCCACTGAAACTCGTCTACGTAGCTTGAAGTCGAGCCACCACTCGAGGGGAGAGGCCTCGAGTTCCCGACCGCTTCGACTTCTGTAAGCACAATCGTCAGTTCTTCAAAGTTAGGTCGAGCTTTGCCGAGAACCCTTCTCAGTGGAAGCTTGATCATCCTGACCAGGCGCTCCCACCAGCTGCCCCACCACATTGCGCTGGGAATAGATTTCCAAGTGATACTCTTCTGGCTCAAGTATGCTGTTACGGCCTTTTGGGAAAGCAACTTGATAAGCTGCTCTGTATTTTGACGTCTTCTTAAATCTTCTTGCGTTGTCTGAATAAATCATGCGAGGTAGACCCTTTCGCATTACAAACCGTCGTAAGGACATGAGGAATGCTTCTGAGGTCATGCTGGACACTAGTTCTAGGTGCACTGCTCGTGATGTGGCTCATGCGAAGAGCTATATTTAACATTTTGTTTCTCTGGCTTGAGTCGCTACAATTAGTGGTCCGGCGAAGCCAGCGCCAGTGACTTCGAATGGGTTCGTCGGCCTTACGCCATGACGTGCTATAGGAGCTGCTGGAGCATTGCCAGGGCCGATTCTGAAACGTCTGGACGTATGGCTTCACTAATGTTCTTGCCCGGCAGATCCAATAGTGCTCTCGCAACTGTCACGGGGTGTCCCTCGCGCTTCCGTGTGGTATTTCGCAGTGTGCTCGCATTGTCAATGATGTAGAAAAGTGATGATTGTGGAGGAGGATGACTGTGTTTTTTGCCTCCTAAGATGCATCAAGGTGCATTAGGCGCCCGCCCATCCCCAGGATGCTGTCGGCATCCAAGAATGCGTTGAGGTCTTTGATGCGAGATGTTTTCTTTGCTGCTGTACCTGTTGAAATCGAACTTATATCTTTGCTGAAGGCTTGCTGCTGTACATGTCTGATCCAATATTTTTCAGCTTCAGTGATCTCTTTGGCTGCTAGAAAACCAATGTGCGCTCTGTTTTTGAATCGGTAGTATTCGATAAATCTCAACATGCATGCCGTGACCCTGGGCAGCTTATCGATTCTGCTGTAGCTGTCAATGTCCAGAATCGATGTTGACTTCGTCGCACTGGAGATCGCAACGTGAACGGCAGTCATCTCACAGATTATCCTATCGTCGGTGCTGACAGGTTCTGGGGGTTGCAGTGGCCATCTATCTTCTGACTCGCCTAGTCGGTCTGGTCTATGTAGCCACGTACGGTTATACAATAACTTATCCATTGAAACTCCACGTGTCAGTAGGTCAGCAGGATTTGCCTGTCCTGGACAACACTTACACAAAGAAGGATCGGTTTCCTTCCCTGATCTCTTTCTCTCTGTTCGACACAAATTGCTTCCACTTCGTTGCGTCACCTTTTGTGCCATGAGAACGTAATTGTGGAATCCGACCACATTGTACCTTGGATCTCAAAAGTCGGTTAGGGACTTGAGACGTAATTAAGTAGCCTTGCTCCGATCAAGGCTCCTAGAAGCTCCAGCCGTGGCAGTGTCACTGTATTGATAGGTGCCACACGTGCTTTTGCGATCAACAACTCTGGCCTCGCTGAGCAGCTCGGTACGATGCAGAACGCTGCACTGTATGCCGAAGGGCTTGCGTTGCAAAATATGTGAGCCTGCAGCACTCGAGGTGATTTGGTTCCGCTGCCAAGATAACGTGGTATGGAATTATTCTGCAAGACTGGTAGCTGGCTCCCCCATTCATGCCATTTTTTTTTGAAGATCCTGAGGTAGCTGCTCATCCCAGCCTATTCCACGTGTCCACAATTTTTTGAATATCTTGATGGCAATGGTGAATGGCGCAACAAATCCTGTTGGGTCGAATATCCATGAAGCTGCTTGAAGAACAAACTGCTTGGTATCATCTTTTTCTTTCATAAATTCGAGAAGGCCCCTGAAAGACAAAATGAAAGTGTCCGTGGACGGATTTCATGTGATTCCAAGTACCTTCATGCTTGTCCTGTGGAGGGCAGCCAGTTCTTTGCCTGCCAACTGTTCCTCATGCTCCAATGCGTTAATCAGACAATCTGAGTTGGTCGTCCATTTCCTTAGCGTCATTCCTGCCTCCTGTATAATCTCTTTGGCTTCCCGGCAGATTTAAAGCACTTCATCTGACTCTGCTCAGGCCACTAAATAATCTACGTAGAATGACTTGCTGAGAAGTTTCAGGGTACTGGCTTTTCTTGAAGGCATACTCTTTGGTGATGGAGTGTAGTTGCTGTCAGTAGGAAGGGGCTACATGTTGCTCCGAATGGCACTCGCGTCATCCTCCACTCTTGAATCTCCTCTCCGGAGAAACGCAGTGCTTCTTTTTTCAAACCAGAGGAAACGAAAGGCATCTCTGTCCTCTGCTATTGAGATTTGAAGGAATGCTTTCTCAATGTCGGCTAGCAGAGGTATATGGTGCGTTCTGAAGCGTAATAGTACCTTCACCAGATCCTGGTAAAGGTTTTCACCCTTTTCGAGGCATTCATTTATTGAGAAGCACCCTTTGGCGTGCGAAGAAGCGTCGAAAACTATTCTGATTTTTGTGGTTAGTGCGTGCTCTCGGATCACTTACCTGTGCGGCATGTAATAAACCTTTGTCGGATCCAGCGGTGTCCCTTCAACAATCTCCGTATGTCCAGTCCGCAGTTACTCCCGTATGGTGTTGTCATAAGCCTCTAAAAGTCCTTGCTTGCTCGACAGTCGGGAGACAAGTTTCAAAAGTCTCATTATTGCCACTAGCTTGTTGTCCGAGAGCTCGACCTCCAGGGCAATATTACTTTGTATCTTCTGTCCCTAAAAGTGATGGTTTCTTTTAATTTCATCAATACAGGACTGAGCCTGCTCATTGTCAACGGCATCTGATATTCGCATGCTCTCAAGTTCCCAAAATGAGTGGAGGAATTTGTACTCATCTTCAGTACGCATGCCGAAGCTGTTATATCTGATGCCATGCAGTTGGTGTTGCCTTGAAACATCCACCCTAACTTAGAGTTGATAGCAATCAGTGTCTCATTGTTCTCGCATCGAGTGACTTCACCCGTGATCACATTCCACATTTGGTCGGAACCGATGAGAACGCTTATGCCTGCTTCCCCGACAACAGATTCTGTGACGAACAGTCAGCTGGTTGTACGTGGCTTGATATCTTGGCACACGTGTGGAATTTCTATCGCTTGCAAGGCAACTTCCATATCTGAGAACTTGCTCCCCAGACGGAGCTGCACAACATGCAGCTTCTGCACTGTTCGATTCGAGTTGCTTGGAAACATATTGCGCGCAATGATGGTAGAGCCCACACACTGCAACTTCAGTTGTCGTGATAGCCGTTCTGTGAGGAATGTGCGCTGGCTGCTTCCATCTATGACACCTCTGATATATCGACAGGTGACGTCTGCTACTGCCCAAGCTTGGAATGTCTGCAGGAGGACGCTCGTCGATGAATCCTCGATGGTACGCCGGTCTTTCCCTAAAGATGCGCACACAGTCGGGTGTGTGCTTGGATTCCTTGTTAGTATTCTGGCAGTTGTTCTGCCGTTTTACCGTGTCTTCTGGCGTAATTTTTGTTCAGAAGTCGTTCAATCAACACAGATCACCAGCAGATGGGGCGATGGTAAGCTTGGGTAGCTTGGCTCCAGAGAATGACTGTCGATGAAGTCCGGAGCTCCTGTGTTTATGACGTAACATGGTCTTGCTTGCTAAGCAGCTCGCTCATGACGTTGGTCGTGTTGTCCTCGTATTCCACAACGGTGTTGCATTCCTGCTCAAGCTCTTCATCAACTATGTGGCTCTCTAGATCCTCGTTGGTCTTGTTCAGCTCATCGTTATTCACCGTGAGACGCCCGTAAATAGTGTTGAGCTGATCTATGGTGGCTGTTTCATCGCTGAGAATAGCCCTTGCCTCGTTGATGAGCGTGGTGTTCAGTGATCGTCTCGACGTCCACTTCGATTGCAGCCTCTCCATTATGGTCAGTTTACTCGTAGCTTTCCGTGGTCTCCGGTAGGAGATCCCGGATCTTCCGCACCACAACCATTAAGATGGCGTAAGATTTACTGACAAGAAGCGAGGGTCAAAGCATCAGGCATTCTTTTTATTCGGTGCCGCTCAGGTAGCCCCTGGCTGCACGTGCTCGTGAGCACGGGCTCCCTCCAGGAAGGAGGCGATTCTTCTTCGATCCAAGACTGTGCTGAGATTAATTCAAAAGTTCACTATTCATATTGCTCCTGAAGCTGCTAGCCTTACTTTGTATACCATTCCAATATGTTACTATTGCATTCCTTGCTTTGCGAAACTGTATCTTCTTTTTCTAATGCCAGTGGTGTTGCCTATGCATTCACTGTTTATGCACAAACAAACGTACACCGACCAGAACTGCCACAATGTTCATGATTGCGAAGTGAGGAGTTGCAGCACTGAAATGACTAATGGTTCACGGAGTAGAATTGTTAGCTCTATTGCCTGCATAACTAATACTCACTGTGCAGAGAGAGACATCAAGGGGTTATGGAAAAACTGTCCTGGTCTTATAGAACAGCTCTCTTTGGCTTTCAAAATGCAGGCCCAAAATTTTAAGCCTTACAAAGCGAACATGGTAAAAACGTACACATTCTCGTAAGATCAAGTCAATGGCCATCCTGTACATCGGAACAACCCAAGGATGTTATGCACGGCATTACAAAGACTATTAACAATGAACTCTGGAACATCTTTTCTGCTCACAGGTGCCAATGTGACCACAGTGCTCGTCGGTAGATACAGAAGTTCATTTCTGAATAATGTTCGCCAACTATATTTTTCTGTGGTGTCCTTTTCAGTTGTAAAAAAAAAAAAAAAAAAAAAACCGGTACACAATCGAAACACGTCTGCAGCTTCAGTCATTCCTCAAAGTATGGTGCAGGCAGGCTGATTTCCCACGAGGACAATCTGGCCACAGATACCTCAGAAAAAAATCTGCGCCTTTGGTGATTGACGCAAATATGTGCGTTTATATTAACATTGGATTTCTGAGGCTGACTACTCGCCTATTGAAGCAGTAGTTAGGCCGAAGCAGTGCCTGCACTGCATATTTTATTCTGTGCCCGCCGAAGAATACATTTCCATAAAAAGGGTGTGCAATAAGGGCCTTCACGATGAGGGTCTTCGATGACCTCAACTGGCTGCTCTCATCGAAGTCAACGACAGAAGGTGAGCTTCGAGACAATTTATTCTTCTCCTGATTAAGGAGGTGCCCTTTATGAGAATTGATGGCACGTTGGAAGAAATGGTATAGGGCATACACAGTGAATGGAAAGTGAAAGAATGGTAGCTATCGAGTACCTCTTGTTAGAGGAACACTGAATTTACCAGGGACGTAGACGAAATGCTACAGGCAATTGGTGCCACTCAGGTGCTTATACTGAGAAGGGTAGAGGTTGCATATGAACCATACAGCGTAAAGCTGACCTAGTGTCCCGTTTCCCAAATGGAGGACGAGGAAATTTACTGGAAGTGCTCAAAAGTTCTTTTTTTGGGCTCTATGAGAGTGTTCTAAAAACAATGATGGGAACCTACCTGCCCAACATGGCCTCCCACAGAGGCGTCTGCATCGGCAGGCATTTGATGTGTTGCGACACCACAGACCTGAGCTGATGGGGGATCGACCCTCATGGAAGAAACTGTCTGCGGCTTAGCCATGTACAGTGAAAAGGGGAACGTAAAGGTTGAGCAGATGTTCAGATTGTGGACATTTGGGTGTCCACGGCGAGCACAACGAATTCCTGCAGCCTCGGTTTCACATCCACGGCATGCCTGCAGTGACGCGTTGACGGAAAATCGGTCGTTTTTTCCGGTCCTCAGGTTTGCCTTTCCTTTTACTAGCTTTCAGTGGCTCAGGTCTTGTGCTCACCTTAGTGTCACTTGCTATCTTTCAGGGAATGAGAGTTAACTGTGTGTTAAATTGGCAAACAAGCTAACTTTGTATTTGGTTATGTTCGCTGGGCACAGTTGGCATTGGCCGGCTTTGAAGTATAGAAACCTCATGTCCCATTGTTCGGCCAAGTGGTAATTGGTTGAGACCTACGGAAATCATGTACACCTTTTTTCCTTGAACCGGGCTGAACTTTGGTTCGAATATGGCAGTGCACTTTGACAAAACAATGTAACACACAGTGAAGAAGCACGAGAGCTGTTACTTGCCTGACAAGCTTGCCTGCTGGCTCTCTCTGAAAAAGTGGGTGCACCGATGACTCCATGTTTCTTCACCTAGAACAAGGGAACATTTGCAAGTATTCATGTTAGTCACAGTCAAATGACCGACACTATCATCGGAAATCTACGACATTTAGCAGTTGCAAAACACGTAACCAAGACCCTCAGTCCTTAATATGAAGTTGCAAAAAAGAAAAAAAATTAGTGTTGACCTTAGTGTTGAAATCCGTGACAAATTTCATGCAAAAGAAACTGAATACTTGTTTGATTTGAATACTCCTGTATATTCGTATTCTTGCATCGTTCCATGAACAGTGATCATACAGTGGTACAACTACCGCGGTGAAAAAAATTTGCTGATGTAGAATTCGTAGAACTCGTATTGATGTATAAGGAATGAGTGTGATAGCAACATATTGGAATGGTATGCAAAGTAAGGCTAGCAGATTTAAGCGTAAGATACAGATGTGCTGCAGTGTAGCCAGACCGATATGAAGAGAAAGACTGGAGGACCACGACGAGGCTTGGCGCAAAGTTGGCATTGAGAAGCAGCTCCCGTGGACCGCATGTGCAGATGCGAAGGGCCGTATAGGAACTGCATTGCAGATCCGTGCAGCATTGCTGGTGCGCTGCACATAAAAAAACTGAGCAGATGAGATAGCTGTGACTACGGCACAAAAGAAAACCCCACACATGTAGGTAGGACTGTAGCAGTGGTCTTGGCTTGACCGCCTGGTGTGGCCGCTGTTGGGCACACAGCGGATGGGACTGGGAGCGCGGGCCATGTGCGCAATGGGGCACCCACTCAACGACCATGCTTAGAATAGTAGTAATGCAATAATCAGATGACGAACAGTAAGTGGGATATTTTTTGATGTATGGAAATGAGTTGCATGAAATATAGTATTATGATGTGAACACACGTGAACGTAAGTGGAACACAGTTGACTCGAGAACCGCGACAAACGCCTTGTGGTTGGTAGGTAGTGCGTTCGGGATGACGTCTATAGTGTGACGTCTATAGTGTGACTACAGTAGGCAGTGTAGTAGGCAGTGTGACTTGTTTGCAGTAGGCAGTGTGACCAAAGAACATGCGAAGCCACTAAGTTTCACGCCGAAGCATATTTTTGTATTTTTGTCTCCAGTAATGACAGCCGGTGCACACAGCACGGAGGTTTTGGAGCAGGAAGTTAGTGACGTCGTTCGGCAAGGTTCCTGGTGAGAAGTAGACTGCTGGAACGATTAAGCCCTGATATTTTTAACGCTACAGACGTTTTCACAACTCAACTGGGGCAGCGAGTTGTGTCAGTAGGTTCCGTTAAAGCATAGTTCCGTTAAAGCTGTCATGAAAAGCAACTCCAGGAACTCTGCGATTTTGTGTGTTGTTGAGGCTAACGCACTTACAACCCGTCAAGTCGATGACAGTGTCTGTGCCCGCTTCCGAAAACGGTAGCAGTGTTACCTCGTGGATGACATGGTCATGCGAGACATCAAAGGCGGAAGCAGGCAACGAGCGTACGTTGATGTTGCATAGCGCTAAGGTGTGCGCTGACCGCAGGATGGCAGAGCATTCGGTGATTATTGTACTGAGTGCATGGTTTTGTAATCGATAAATATCGTCTGACAACGGCCGATAGTGGTTTTCCCTTCCGCAGTAGAAGGTGCTGTCATGTTCTGTGTTCATTAACTATAGTCCATATTGGCAGTGGTGCCTCGACTTCAAGCTACGTAGACGAGTTTCATTGGATGGTGCTTGTGGTAATTGTAGACTACCTCGCTGTATGTTCCACCCTGTGGTTTATGTACAGTGACGGCAGTCGCTTGCGTCATGGGGAACAGCTTGCGACGGCAGGTCGGACGTGTTTTTTCTTTCCAAGGTGACAGTGGCGGAGCGAAGTTTGATGGAAATGGAGAGGAAAGGACAAGGGACTTGAGAAATATCTTTGGAACTTGAGGTGAGCAACAATACCAGTTGCTTGGGAGTGAAAGTGGAGGTAATGACTTTTGCGGCTGCACATTTTGGTGAACTGCACGTGCTTGACATCAGCCACCGCTCTATTAACCAAGCCGTCAGACACGTAAATGTTGAGAGGGAGCAGGTACGACTTTCCTAAGGATTGTAGGACGTGCCACACAGTCAGCATCACTGCGACATCCGATGATGGTGTCATCTTCATTAGCATCGTGAATAGCATCCAGGTTTTGGGCGGTGTTGTGTTTAGTGTACGCCTTTGTGACGAGTGGACTGGAATTAATACAATGCAAGGCAGCAGTGCGACAAAGAAAAAGAGTTCGTGGTGGTGCGCGGCAGGTGGCACACGAGGAGAGAGCGCGCGCTGTGGTTTGGAATTAGACGGCTCGACAGAACAATCATGTGACGGCGACGACCTGGTGGGGCCTGTTCCAGAAGCAATTGAGACGCCTACCAGTCCGACATGATCGCACAGCCATGCAGTCCATGGACACGCGGCTAACGGTCCGTTCGGGAAACCGTCCGAGGCTCACGGGGACCAGGGAACGATTCCGGTGGCTAGCGGTCCGCACCGGTGGTCGTGCCTGTGGTCCCGCCGCAGAGCTGCCTCCATAAACGAACAGTGCTGCAGTACGTGTGGCCGCCGCCAGTGCTTCCGGCCCTGCTATGCTGGCGGGAACCAGCAGAGCGCGCCGCAAACGGGCCTGTCACGGTCCTCAAGCCCAAAGCGGTGAGCGTCTTCTTCGCTCTCGCTCCCAGAGCTGGGGCGTGGCAGCCCCACTAGACATGGCTGTGGGCATTCGGAGTACCGTGAGGACACCGCCGTGGTTCTGCGCGTGAGTTAGTCATCAGTCGGGGGAGGGCGCACATTCACCACAACGAGTTTTGTCACGTAGACACGGATGACTAGAATAGAACCACGAAGCCTGCCCTAGGCTTACGTGTTGTAAGTACTCTTGTGTTCTGCGTGTATGCAAATGCTCTGTGCACTCTGGCATAGAAGTGATATAGACAATGTCGGTTATCCATGCCTTTCTCGCTGTGTGTTGAGGGCTGGGCACACGAACCCCAGTGTGTATCACAGCCCTGGTGTCCTTGTTGGAGCGGAATAGACTGACATCTCGAGGACAGCAGTACTTTGCGTCGCATTTTGAAACAAAGCACGCCTGAAGCATCTCAACATCTTTTCGAGCACACGACTTTCACGGATCTTTGACGGTGAGGTGGAGAATACGGCTTGGCTCGAGCGGAGAACTTGTGCAAGTTGAAAAGCCAAGTGACGAGGATGTTGAAGATGCTGCGTGTTTTACTGCATTTCTACGCCTCGCTGGTGCGCACGTGGGGCAGCTGGCAGAAGTAACCACACACGATGAAGCCCAAGCCACCGAAAGGGTCGTCAATTGCCTGTGATCTGTCACAGGTGGTCGTCGACACGTGCGAAAATGTTGCTGCTCATCATGTTGCATTCATCCACAATGACGCACTTGACGGTGAATGCTGTACGGAAGGAATTTAGATCTCTGTCTCGCAAACCCCCATCAGCACACATAGCGAGCTTGAGATCGGTGAGCACAGTGAGTCCACCGATCGCTACCGCAGCCTTGCCTGTAGAGGCGCCCACGACGTATGCACGTGCAGGCAGTATTAGTGCAGCAGTTGTACACATCTGTAATAAGGCGCAGAACAAAGATCTTGCCACAACGGGCAATACCAGTCAGCAAGCTTTCAGTGGGTCGAAAGTATATGGTCGTTAGGCGTTGAATGACTTCGCAAGCAACTTCGACCAGTTCCTTTTTGGCGAGTCGTTTCAATTCCTTGTAGGTGTCACCAGTCATGACGTATTGACGCGTGCAGACGGCTGGGCAATGACCTCTTGCCGCTACAGTTATTATCAGGGGCTCTGAGCAAATCTGCGTCTGTTTACTTGTCAACAAAAGCAACGTGGCATGGCCGAGTTGCAGTGTGCAATTCTCTATCCTGGCCTTTATCTTTGAACGTCTGGAGACAGATGTGATGCAACTGGCGGATGTCGAACTTGCTGTCGTACTCGGTCCTTTTGAGCAGGAAGGCGTCCATGTTGTCAGCGTACATAAGCTCAAAGCGTTGCCAGTCAAAATATCTACTTCCTGGCGGGAAGGAAGGAACCGTGGGAACGCTTCTCATTTATAGTTGAGTTACAAGTCGATAGTGTCGGAGGGGAAACAAATGGCTGCTAGTTTGCTGGTTTACTTCTGGATTGCTGGTTGGCAGTTGCGGAGATTGTAATGAACAACAAAGTCTGTCGCGCACATGTCTTGCAAATTGTCTGGACGGCTTTCATATTTTCTCAACAATGCCAATTTCCATACGTCCGTGGACGTCGCATCGAGACCAATTGCTTCCATGTGCACGCGTTTTGGGAATGTGCGATCGCTCTTGCGGAAGGCATGTGGCAATGTAGATGATAAATATACTGGTCTCGCACATATCCTGTCAGAGGAATGTCCAAGCAGCTTCTTGGCCACTCGTCTCAATAGCCTAGAGCATCTGAACGCCGAGTAACCAAAGCTCCTGGCCGTCATGTCTCTTTGAGGTGTCCACCAAGATATCTGAGACATCTTTGCGGAGGTTTGAAACTCCGCGACTTGACTTATTCAAGACATACGCAGCACACGAGTAGGCGCCTTAGAAGATCTGGAGGTCCAAGTTCGAATCGAGCATGGAGGCTACTTATGGATTCAATATGTTGATGCACTTTTGCTGCATTGTTCGTTCGTTAAATAAGATTGGGTGCATCATGCCAGCGTGAAACACGCAGATGTAGTTTTCCTGGGAAGTGACTGCATGGTCATGGAGGAATTGGCCAATGTTGTCGTAGTCTGCCTTATAGAGCGGCCTGCATCTGCAAGAAGCGTTCCTTTAGTGCCATATGCCACATGGCACTAAAGTGGGTCAGAAATGAGATCCAGAATGGCGACAGTTGCCGCACTCATAGCAGGTTTTGGTGTGTTGGAGAACCAGAGTGCACAGGCGCGGCAAGAGAGGTATCAAGGGCCAGAAGGTTTGTTGCAAGGGGGATCGTTTCTGGCATGTTCGAGGAAACTTTCACCAAGGGCAAGTGCTCGAATTCAATGTACTTTGAGTAATCGATGAAACAGCAAGGTTCGAAAGTCGAGTGAGTGCGGCTACACAGGACGCTTAGGGGGATGCATAGGAACTTGTTGAAATAAATGGCACACACCACGGGGTCACCGATGACAAGCTGTTCTTCATAGATGGATGCAATTTCCAAAACGTGCACTTGTAGGCCAGGATCATGATGACACAACCGCTCATATGGTGTTAGTAATCGTGGCCAATGCCTCTCTGACGCCGACAGGGTGAGCAACACAGTCGACTTGCCAAGCTGCCATATCATAGCGAAGCTAATAGTGGACCGCAATGGGAACGCCCTTTGTAAAGCCCATGTCTTGGTCATTGATATCTCGCACGAAGCGTTCATCTTCAAGTGTTTGGCGTGTGAATTTATCGGTGTCGTCGTTGACGAGAAACAAGATATCCGGGCCACAACCAACTCCATATTGGAGCACTTTCATCGCTACGAACAAGATGTTGTGAGACGAGACACCTCGGCAGTCTCTGCGACGTATCTCACTGGCGGCATAAATAAAGGATGTGGGATGACATTCTGGTTTAACGCACTGGGGCAACCTATGGTGCATCTGAAAGAAGGGCAACCCTTCCGCTTCTTCGTCATATATTATGC
This sequence comes from Dermacentor variabilis, assembly GCF_050947875.1. Taxonomy (NCBI): domain Eukaryota; kingdom Metazoa; phylum Arthropoda; class Arachnida; order Ixodida; family Ixodidae; genus Dermacentor; species Dermacentor variabilis. The sequence goes on along the minus strand of NC_134578.1, from coordinate 14,058,348 downwards.
CGAGAGGTTGCTTGTGTTGAGCGGGAGCTAAGGCCTGGTAGCGCTCTTCGTCCCACGCCAGGGACAGTTGGAATGCGTTCAGTGCCACACATGCATCAACATGAATGTGGACGTCGGGACACTGGGGTAGAGTTGTGAGGAGAATCCTCGAGCAATTGGAATGCGTTGTTGTTCGGAAGACCGTCTAAAGAAAGTGCGTCAAGAGTGATACCAAAGTACCTACTCAGACACATCGAGTCGGGGTTTCAACTGAAAATTTTCGACCATGCGAGAGGCATGGTCACTTGTTGAGAAGCTTTAATTTAATGTGAACATTGACGACGTGGTGTTCGTGAATGTTTCATGGTAATGATTTAACAAAATTTTCACTTCGACAGGGAAACTAGCGATAAGTCCTACGACGCCATACTGTCCTCTGACCTGCATGAGGAGTTGAATTTACATTAATGGTAGATGGGGAGCAATTAAACACTGGCTCACCAAATAGAGTTAACCCAATAGGAATAGCCGGGTAAACGTAAGCATCTATTTCGGAGAGGGTGGTATCGTACACCTTTGTAGTGTGCCGCATAATGTTGAGCAGACAAGAAAGGAATGCAGCTCTCGTTTGGAAACTCTGCAGCTATCAGGGGCATGTCAGCAACACGGATAGGCAAAAGCTCAGCTTTAAACCAAAGACGATTGCAAACATTGCATGCATGTCCAACTGGTTTATTGAAGAACTGCCTTTCAATATGCGCGGTAGTCGTCGCAACCTGTGCGTGTAGGCAGGACATGGTCACTTGTGGCAAGCGCCACTGTCACTTGTGTTGTGTTTCTGATCTCGCACTGCTGTATTGTCATGCGAGGCACGATGCGCTGGCAATTCCTGCTCCTGTAGTGTGGGTTCTTGTCTGTGCTGTCCCCTAGCGTCGGCTCACGGTACTTATGATGCGCGCCGCTTCGTCCTCGAGAACTGTACCATCCTGCCGGCATTGGCGATTCGCGTCAGCTTGAGCTTCCACGCTGCAGCAGCCTAACGGCTATAGCGATGTGCTTCTGCTTCCTTCTCCTGAACTTCAAGATGCTGTCGGCATTGTCGCCTCGCCTGAGCATCGTTTTTCTGCAGGCCCTCGTCTTGGTGCCCCCGTTGCTGAACTACAGCGTGCTTCGCATGCCCAGAGGCGCGTTTGTCCCTGCGTTTGGGCACTTATGTGAGCCCGCCCTTCTTCAGCGTGACTAGCGCTTCTTTCAAGATCTTTGGCGGCTGTTTTGTCGATACGTGGGGTCACACAACAGCATGAAGCAGCATGGAATGAACGCACTGCTACGCTGCAGAAACACTGGCCAACTGGCCGCTACTACTGCGACTAGTATGAGTGAGGTAACACTGGCATAGATGGGTAGGTTTTACACAGAAGACCTTCATGCCACGACAGTAACGAAGATGCTGGAGCACTCCAATGAAAGGTGATCTATGGGCGATAGACACAGTGGCGGCTCTTGGTATATAAGGGGGGCCGATTTCGATCGTGCATTTGCGACCCATTTGGTGCCTAGGCAGTTACGAGATTTTTGAAAGGCGGAAGTGTGAAACACACACAAATTCCAGTTCGGTGCGTTTTGTGTAAAGATAAAATGTAAGCCTGAAGATCGAAGTGTTGTTAAACGTTCGCTAGCGATAACGGCCGCCTGAAAGGTAGCGCGATAGCAAACGCGAAGGCTGGGTTACAACACAGGGCATTCATTATGTGCGCAACCTTTGTAATGTTAGGCGTTATTTCATGTTAAACATGGTATGGCAAATCCAAGAAAGATGCATAGTTTCGTGAAGACATGGTTAGTAGCATTTCCTACTGCAATACGTCACACTGCCATCAGAGGAGATGCACTTTTAACTGCATCCTAAGGGACAACCTAAGGTAGCAGACTCGGCAGTCATGCAGCTGCCCCTGCAGCTGGGATAATTTAAAGCAGTGCACTGCTGCGGGCGCAGAAACGAGCGATCACAAATGTTTGTTGCAGTGTGAAAGCAGTAAGTGCGAACACACCTGCTCACCGATGTCTATGCGCGAAGTAAAATGTGCCAGGTATGTATGTCACGCAAGCGCGACTGTAAAGGCGAGTGTGGTATTGATTGGTTTGCCAATGTCTAAGTCGATGACACCATCATAGGGAGTACCACACACTTTGAGGTATTACCATGAGCGTAAGACTTATGTGACCACAGACTAACAGTACTAAAGCTTGCCACAGTGCGTGGCCTGTCATTTTGAGCGCTGTGTCGTAGCGCTTTTCGGTGGCTGCTCGTGAGTACGGCGACCGCTGCAGTCATGCGATTGTTGCAGGGATGATTGCATATTCAGCCAGGGGCAAAGCACAAAACTGTTTACAGTGCAATTGCAGGCTTGTGCACATATAATGTGTCGCTGAAGGTACGCTTGTTTTTGCCTTGTCAGTGCAGTGGTTCATGTGTTGCCAGGTAGGTTTGAGTGCGTGTGTGGAGTTGAACGTGCACAAAAAGTATTAAATGTCGTTATTTGCCCAGCACGTCGCGTCATAGTGTCTGAGGCATTTAGATGTATAGATAAGAGATGTAGTAAAAGGAATGGCGAAAGGTAATTTTCGTTATTTTGCAGTTAACTAGTGAGTATGACAGAAAGTTGTTTTGCCCGGAAGACGAAGCATTGATTGCGATAGCAAATTAGACAACAGTTACACGAAGGAAGCTTGAGCGGCGCTACATACATGGTAAACATAGGCATACTAAATTAACAAGCATGGTGTCAGCGCACACAGTGAACATAAAGACACCAAATTCAATGACCACGAACACTGTCAAAGGCTGTCCAGTGGAAACGACAGCAGCAGCAGCAGCTGATACTGTGCTGTCTCTCATTGGAGCACAAACTGAGCGCGGTAGCACAACATAGCATGCACAAACGATTGCGCCCTTTAATGGCATCACAGCGGGGACTTACTCTTTATTCAACAGAAATAATCTGGACACAAAAATAACAGGATCGACAACGCTGTGTCCGGCAGCTGTGGCTACCCGGCACATCATCTTTTGGGCCAAGCGGCACGAAAAGCGGCGTTGCGGTAAGGGCCTTTGTGACGAGGGTCTTCAGTGGTCTCAACTGGCAGTTCTCATCGAGATGTAGACGAGTGAAGGTGAGCTGCAAGACAATTTATTTATTCTTCTCCTGATTAAGGAGAGATCCTTTATGAGAATGAGGTGGCACGCTGGGAGAAACAGTATAGGGCATACAAAGTGAATGAAAATCACGTGAGAGATTGGTAGCTGTAATATCACTCATTCCTCAAAATATGCTGCCGACAACCCAATTTCACAGGACGACAACCTGTCCACAGCAAACTCCGGACAAATGTTCCCCTTTGAGAACTGATCCAGATTTGACTGCTCATGCCTGAACCTGGGATTTCCGAGCCTAAATACCGACCTCTTGGAGCTGCAGTAAGGCCTAAGCTGCGGCTGCAGGGAGTGTCGTCTTTTGGAGCAAGCGAATACATCGCCACAAGGAGCGGCGTGCGCCTTCGTGACGAGGGTCTTCAGTGGCCTCAATTGGCTGTTCTCATCGACGTCAACGAGTGAAGGTGAGCTGCAAGACTATAATAATTCTTCTGATTAAGAGGCATCCTTTATGAGAATTAGACGGCACGCTGAAGGAAACGGTATAAGGTGTACACAGTGAATGGAAAGTGAAAGATTGGTAGCTATCAAGTGTCTGCTTGTTAGGGGAAGTCTGAAGCTACCAGGGACTGTTTGCCTTTTGTCTTACTGACTTTCAATCTCTCCGGTCTTTTACTCACCTTTGGGTCACTTCCATTCTTTTGGGGCAGTGAGAATTAATTTGACTCTAATTGCCAACCAAGCTAAACGTATTTTGGGCTGCAGTGGCTGTGGCACAGTTGGCATTGGAAGGCTTTGAAATCCAGAAATCTCGTGTCTGATTGTTCGGCATAGTGTTGGTAGGTACCCACCTGCCGAAATCGCACAGACCTTTTTTACTTAAGTCCAAATCCTTAGACTTGATGGAGCAGCAGTTTGATACGCAAGAAGGAGTCTCCCTCCCTGTCACCGTCAAAAGCGCACTGTTCTGTTTCGAGAAGGACTGCTACAACTTTCCTGAGTGACGTGCCTGATGGCTCTCTTTCCAAAAGTGGGTGCACCGATGACTTTGCGTTTCTTCGCCTGACCACAGAAACACTTGCATGTGTTCAAGTCAGCCACAGTGCAATGACCGAAACGACCGTCGGAAGTCTACCATCCTGACCTGACCTGAAATTCCTGACCAACACCATGCGTCCTCGATATGAAGTTACGAAAAAGTCAGTGGTGACTTCCGTGCTGAAATCCCTGTCTAAGTGAAAGTTGAAAAACTCAACTTGTTTCATTTGAATACTCCCTTATATTGGCATACTGGCATTGCTCCACGAACAATATATGTACAGTTGTAGAAGTAACACACCTCGAGAAATTGACTGATCCAAGTCGACCGGCTGAGTGGCAGCACCGTCCTTCAGAACAACCCAGCCAATTACTCACGTGCGGCATTAAAAAGAAGACTCTTGGAGATCGTGACTTCTCGGTGGAAAGAACCTAACTGTTTCAAAGAACCTGATATTGGTCAAGCGCATCGTTAATGGAATCGCCACGTGGACTTGCGCTTTTTTGAAAACAACGAATCAGGACGCAGAGATTACAGGACCGATAACTTGCCCCCCACTAGCTCGCCGCCTGTCAGCCTGTAGATCAATGCATTCAGCATGCCTCTGAAATGCTGTCATTCCTTGCCTGCCTGTAACTAGGTTTCCACTGGTGATTCCACCATCTTTGAAGCACTTTCTATTGCATTGTGATTAAACACTAACACGCATCATGCTTTCTCTTCCTTCCGCCTGCTTGCATCTAGTGTAAGGCATGGTGTTGCACGCTTGCTGCTCTCTTGGTGCCATGCCGCTAGTAAGCTACTCTCTGCTTCCTAGCTGCTTGCTTGCTGCTTGCCGCCAAGCGTGCCGCCTGTCACTGCCTAGATGCCGGCATGGTGCTTTTCTCTGGCCAGCCACTAATTTCTTGCCTGCCTGTAACTAGGTTTCCACTGGTGATTCCACCATCTTTGAACCACTTTCTATTGCATTGTGATTAAACACTAACACGCATCATGCTTTCTCTTCCTTCCGCCTGCTTGCATCTAGTGTAAGGCATGGTGTTGCACGCTTGCTGCTCTCTTGGTGCCATGCTGCTAGTAAGCTACTCTCTGTGTCCTAGCTGCTTGCTTGCTGCTTGCCGCCAAGCGTGCCGCCTGTCACTGCCTAGATGCCGGCATGGTGCTTTTCTCTGGCCAGCCACTAGTTTCTTGCCTGCCTGTAACTACGTTTCCACTGGTGATTCCACCATCTTTGAACCACTTTCTATTGCATTGTGATTAAACACTAACACGCATTATGCTTTCTCTTCCTTCCGCCTGCTTGCATCTAGTGTAAGGCATGGTGTTGCACGCTTGCTGCTCTCTTGGTGCCATACTGCTAGTAAGCTACTCTCTGCTTCCTAGCTGCTTGCTTGCTGCTTGCCGCCAAGCGTGCCGCCTGTCACTGCCTAGATGCCGGCATGGTGCTTTTCTCTGGCCAGCCACTAGTTTCTTGCTTGCCTGTAACTAGGTTTCCACTGGTGATTCCACCATCTTTGAACCACTTTCTATTGCATTGTGATTAAACACTGACCGCATCATGCTTTCTCTTCCTTCCGCCTGCTTGCATCTAGTGTAAGGCATGGTGTTGCACGCTTGCTGCTCTCTTGGTGCCATGCCGCTAGTAAGCTACTCTCTGCTTCCTAGCTGCTTGCTTGCTGCTTGCCGCCAAGCGTGCCGCCTGTCACTGCCTAGATGCCGGCATGGTGCTTTTCTCTGGCCAGCCACTAATTTCTTGCCTGCCTGTAACTAGGTTTCCACTGGTGATTCCACCATCTTTGAACCACTTTCTATTGCATTGTGATTAAACACTAACACGCATCATGCTTTCTCTTCCTTCCGCCTGCTTGCATCTAGTGTAAGGCATGGTGTTGCACGCTTGCTGCTCTCTTGGTGCCATGCCGCTAGTAAGCTACTCTCTGCTTCCTAGCTGCTTGCTTGCTGCTTGCCGCCAAGCGTGCCGCCTGCCACTGCCTAGATGCCGGCATGGTGCTTTTCTCTGGCCAGCCACTAGTTTCTTGCCTGCCTGTAACTAGGTTTCCACTGGTGATTCCACCATCTTTGAACCACTTTTTATTGCATTGTGATTAAACACTAACACGCATCATGCTTTCTCTTCCTTCCGCCTGCTTGCATCTAGTGTAAGGCATGGTGTTGCACGCTTGCTGCTCTCTTGGTGCCATGCTGCTAGTAAGCTACTCTCTGCTTCCTAGCTGCTTGCTTGCTGCTTGCCGCCAAGCGTGCCGCCTGTCACTGCCTAGATGCCGGCATGGTGCTTTTCTCTGGCCAGCCACTAGTTTCTTGCCTGCCTGTAACTAGGTTTCCACTGGCGATTCCACCATCTTTGAACCACTTTCTATTGCATTGTGATTAATCACTAACCGCATCATGCTTTCTCTTCCTTCCGCCTGCTTGCATCTAGTGTAAGGCATGGTGTTGCACGCTTGCTGCTCTCTTGGTGCCATGCTGCTAGTAAGCTACTCTCTGCTTCCTAGCTGCTTGCTTGCTGCTTGCCGCCAAGCGTGCCGCCTGTCACTGCCTAGATGCCGGCATGGTGCTTTTCTCTGGCCAGCCACTAATTTCTTGCCTGCCTGTAACTAGGTTTCCACTGGTGATTCCACCATCTTTGAACCACTTTCTATTGCATTGTGATTAAACACTAACAAGCATCATGCTTTCTCTTCCTTCCGCCTGCTTCCATCTAGTGTAAGGCATGGTGTTCCACGCTTGCTGCTCTCTTGGTGCCATGCCGCTAGTAAGCTACTCCGTGCTTCCTAGCTGCTTGCTTGCTGCTTGCTGCCAAGCGTGCCGCCCGTCACTGCCTAGATGCTGGCATGGTGCTTTTCTCTGGCCAGCCACTAATTTCTTGCCTGCCTATAAGTGCCTTGCCATCGGTACTTTCACCCTCTTTCTCCCTCTTTCTATATATGTGATGGTGCTCAAACACTCACATGCATCTTGCTTTGTCTTTGTTCTTTGATATGTGTTAGTTTCCTTCTTGCACCTAGCATTGATCTTTCTTAATTTACTACTGTTGTCCTGGTGCTAACAGCAACTGTGCTCCTCGGAGTTCCCTAATTGCTTGCTTGCTGTTTGTGCTAGTTCATTGCCTGTAATTCTTTTGATGCGTGAATGCTGTCTACTTTAGGCAGGTGGCTGCAGTGTGTACAAGTATAACAAATACCAAGTGCAGTGAAGCTATGAAACAGGTGGTGCAGAAGTATATTTTGCAGCTGTGATCGGGTAATTTGGTTTATAACACGTCTTCAAGTGAGCTGAAAGTCTGTTTTGTCCTGCTTCTTGTGAATGAGAATAGTACAAGGCTTTTGTGGAACCTGGAAGTAATTGAAGAACCATTCCTTTGCCGTAATAACCGCTTTCTGATGTCTCTTGACAAGGCCATATAGAGAAAAAGCACAACGAACTCTGCAACAACTTTACCGCTTGGATGGGCCAGAGTGCCCAGAACGCTGGTCGGAAGATGTTGTATACGCAAACAAATTGAACTTGACTTCTGAATGATTTGGACCAAGCATATTTTTCTTTGCTGACAGTGCTGAGAGTTCTGCAATATCCGTCATTCCTCAAAGTATGCTGCTGACAATCCAATTTCACAGGACGACAACCTGACCAAAGGAACCTCCGGAAAGATCTTCCGTTTGAGGATTGATGCAGATTTGACCACTCATGTCGGAACCTGGGATATCCGAGCCCGACTATCCGCCTCTTGGAGCAGCAGTTGGGCCTAAGCTGTGGCTGCCGGGCACATCGTCTTTTGGGCCAAGGGGCCACGAAAAGCGGCGTTGCGGTAAGGGCCTTTGTGACGAGGGTCTTCAGCGGCCTCAACTGGCAGTTCTCATCGAGACGTAGACGAGTGAAGGTGAGCTGCAAGACAATTTATTTATTCTTCTCCTGATTAAGGAGAGATCCTTTATGAGAATGAGATGGCACGCTGGGAGAAACAGTATAGGGCATACAAAGTGAATGAAAATCACGTGAGAGATTGGTAGCTGTAATATCGGTCATTCCTCAAAGTATGCTGCCGACAACCCAATTTCACATGACGACAACCTGCCCACAGCAACCTCCGGACAAACGTTCCCCTTTGAGAACTGATGCAGATTTGACTGCTCATGTCTGGACCTGGGATTTCCGAGCCTGACTACCGACCTCTTGGAGCTGCAGTAAGGCCTAAGCTGCGGCTGCCGGGAGTGTCGTCTTTTGGAACAAGCGAATACATCGCCACAAAGAGCGGCGTGCGCCTTCGTGACGAGGGTCTTCAGTGGCCTCAATTGGCTGTTCTCATCGACGTCAACGAGTGAAGGTGAGCTGCAAGACTATAATAATTCTTCTGATTAAGAGGCATCCTTTATGAGAATTAGACGGCACGCTGGAGGAAACGGTATAAGGCGTACACAGTGAATGGAAAGTGAAAGATTGGAAACTATCAAGTGTCTGCTTGTTAGGGGAAGTCTGAAGCTACCAGGGATGCAGACGAAATGCAACAGGCAGTTGGTGCCACTCAAGTGCTTAGGTTATGAAGGGCAGAGGTTGCATATGAACAATACAGCGAAAGGCTGACCTAGTGCCCAGCCTTCAAAACTGAAGGCGAGGAAATTTATTGCAAGTGCTCAAAAGTTGTGCACTTTTTGGGATGTATACAAGTGCTCCGAAAACACACGATGGAAACCTGGCCATGCATGGCCTCCCGCAGGGGCGTCTGCGCAGGCAGGCGTTTGGTGTGTTGCGACACCACGGACCCGAGCAAGTCTGGTATTGACCACATCGCGAATGACTGTGTGGTGCTTAGCCGTGTACGGGGAAAAAGGGATGGTGAAGGTTTATGCTGATGCTCAGTTTTTGGACACAGGCAGATGCAATGAATCCCTTTGACCTCGCCTTCACATACTGGGACTCTCTGCAGTGACCCATCAAGGGGATGTCGGTTGTTTCTTCCTGTCCTCCTGTTTGCCTTTTGTCTTACTGACTTTCAATCTCTCCGGTCTTTTACTCACCTTTGGGTCACTTCCATTCTTTCGGGCAGTGAGAATTGATTTGACTGTAATTGCCAACCAAGCTAAACGTATTTTGGGCTGCAGTGGCTGTGGCACAGTTGGCATTGGAAGGCTTTGAAATCCAGAAATCTCGTGCCTGATTGTTCGGCATAGCGTTGGTAGGTACCCACCTGCCGAAATCACACAGACCTTTTTTACTTAAGTCCAAATCCTTAGACTTGATGGAGCAGCAGTTTGATACGCAAGAAGGAGTCTCCCTCCCTGTCACCGTCAAAAGCGCACTGTTCTGTTTCAAGAAGGACTGCCACAACTTTCCTGAGTGACGTGCCTGATGGCTCTCTTTCCAAAAGTGGGTGCACCGATGACTTTGTGTTTCTTCGCCTGACCACAGAAACACTTGCATGTGTTCAAGTCAGCCACAGTGCAATGACCGAAACGACCGTCGGAAGTCTACCATCCTGAGCTGACCTGAAATTCCTGACCAACACCATGCGTCCTCGATATAAAGTTACGAAAAAGTCAGTGGTGACTTCCGTGCTGAAATCCCTGTCTAAGTGAAAGTTGAAAAACTCAACTTGTTTCATTTGAATACTCCCTTATATTGGCATACTGGCGTTGCTCCACGAACAATATATGTACAGTTGTAGAAGTAACACACCTCGAGAAATTGACTGATCCAAGTCGACCGGCTGAGTGGCAGCACCGTCCTTCAGAACAACCCAGCCAATTACTCACGTGCGGCATTAAAAAGAAGACTCTTGGAAATCGTGACTTCTTGGTGGAAAGAACCTGACTGTTTCAAGGAACCTGATATTGGTCAAGTGCACCGTTAATGGAATCGCCACGTGGACTTGCGCTTTTTTGAAAACAACGAATCAGGACGCAGAGATTACAGGACCGATAACTTGCCCCCCACTAGCTTGTCAGCCTGTAGATCAATGCATTCAGCATGCCTCTGAAATGCTGTCATTCCTTGCCTGCCTGTAACCAGGTTTCCTCTGGTGATTCCACCATCTTTGAAGCACTTTCTATTGCATTGTAATTAAACACTAACACGCATCATGCTTTCTCTTCCTTCCGCCTGCTTGCATCTAGTGTAAGGCATGGTGTTGCACGCTTGCTGCTCTCTTGGTGCCATGCCGCTAGTAAGCTACTCCTTGCTTCCTAGCTGCTTGCTTGCTGCTTGCCGCCAAGCGTGCCGCCTGTCACTGCCTAGATGCCGGCATGGTGCTTTTCTCTGGCCAGCCACTAATTTCTTGCCTGCCTGTAACTAGGTTTCCACTGGTGATTCCACCATCTTTGAACCACTTTCTATTGCATTGTGATTAAACACTGACCGCATCATGCTTTCTCTTCCTTCCGCCTGCTTGCATCTAGTGTAAGGCATGGTGTTCCACGCTTGCTGCTCTCTTGGTGCCATGCCGCTAGTAAGCTACTCCGTGCTTCCTAGCTGCTTGCTTGCTGCTCGCTGCCAAGCGTGCCGCCTGTCACTGCCTAGATGCTGGCATGGTGCTTTTCTCTGGCCAGCCCCTAATTTCTTGCCTGCCTATAAGTGCCTTGCCATCGGTACTTTCACCATCTTTTTCCCTCTTCCTATATATGTGATGGTGCTCAAACACTCACATGCATCTTGCTTTGTCTTTGTTCTTTGATATGTGTTTGTTTCCTTCTTGCACCTAGCATTGATCTTTTTTAATTTACTACTGTTGTCCTGGTGCTAACAGCAAGTGTGCTCCTCGGAGTTCCCTAATTGCTTGCTTGCTGTTTGTGCTAGTTCATTGCCTGTAATTCTTTTGATGCGTGAATGCTGTCTACTTTAGGCAGGTGGCTGCAGTGTGTACAAGTATAACAAATACCAAGTGCAGTGAAGCTATGAAACAGGTGGTGCAGAAGTATATTTTGCAGTTGTGATCGGGTCATTTGGTTTATAACACGTCTTCAAGTGAGCTGAAAGTCTGTTTTGTCCTGCTTCTTGTGAATGAGAATAGTACAAGGCTTTTGTGGAACCTGGGAGTAATTGAAGAACCATTCCTTTGCCGTAATAACCGCTTTCTGATGTCTCTTGACAAGGCCATATAGAGAAAAAGCACAACGAACTCTGCAACAACTTTACCGCTTGGATGGGCCAGATTGCTCAGAACGCTGGTCGGAAGATGTTGTATACGCAAACAAATTGAACTTCACTTCTGAATGATTTGGACCAAGCATATTTTTCTTTGCTGACAGTGCTGAGAGTTCTGCAATATCCGTCATTCCTCAAGGTATGCTGCTGACAATCCAATTTCACAGGACGACAACCTGACCAAAGGAACCTCCGGAAAGATTTTCCGTTTGAGAATTGATGCAGATTTGACCACTCATGTCGGAACCTGGGATATCCGAGCCCGACTATCCGCCTCTTAGAGCACTCTTGGAGCTGCAGTTGGGCCTAAGCTGTGGCTGCCGGGCACATCGTCTTTTGGGCCAAGGGGCCACGAAAAGCGGCGTTACGGTAAGGGCCTTTGTGACGAGGGTCTTCAGCGGCCTCAACTGGCAGTTCTCATCGAGACGTAGACGAGTGAAGGTGAGCTGCAAGACAATTTATTTATTCTTCTCCTGATTAAGGAGAGATCCTTTATGAGAATGAGATGGCACGCTGGGAGACACAGTATAGGGCATACAAAGTGAATGAAAATCACGTGAGAGATTGGTAGCTGTAATATCGGTCATTCCTCAAAGTATGCTGCCGACAACCCAATTTCACATGACGACAACCTGTCCACAGGAACCTCCGGACAAACGTTCCCCTTTGAGAACTGATGCAGATTTGACTGCTCATGTCTGAACCTGGGATTTCCGAGCCTGACTACCGACCTCTTGGAGCTGCAGTAAGGCCTAAGCTGCGGCTGCCGGGAGTGTCGTCTTTTGGAACAAGCGAATACATCGCCACAAGGAGCGGCGTGCGGTGAGGGCCTTCGTGACGAGGGTCTTCAGTGGCCTCAATTGGCTGTTCTCATCGACGTCAACGAGTGAAGGTGAGCTGCAAGACTATAATAATTCTTCTGATTAAGAGGCATCCTTTATGAGAATTAGACGGCACGCTGGAGGAAACGGTATAAGGTGTACACAGTGAATGGAAAGTGAAAGATTGGTAGCTATCAAGTGTCTGCTTGTTAGGGGAAGTCTGAAGCTACGAGGGATGCAGACGAAATGAAACAGGCAGTTGGTGCCACTCAAGTGCTTAGGTTGTGAAGGGCAGAGGTTGCATATGAACAATACAGCGAAAGGCTGACCTAGTGCCCAGCCTTCAAAACTGAAGGCGAGGAAATTTATTGCAAGTGCTCAAAAGTTGTGCACTTTTTGGGATGTATACAAGTGCTCTGAAAACACACGATGGAAACCTGGCCATGCATGGCCTCCCGCAGGGGCGTCTGCGCAAGCAGGCGTTTGGTGTGTTGCGACACCACGGACCCGAGCACGTGGGGGATTGACCACATCGCGAATGACTGTGTGGTGCTTAGCCGTGTACGGGGAAAAAGGGATGGTGAAGGTTGCGCTGATGCTCAGTTTTTGGACACAGGCAGATGCAATGAATCCCTTTGACCTCGCCTTCACATACTGGGACTCTCTGCAGTGACCCATCAAGGGGATGTCGGTTGTTTCTTCCTGTCCTCCTGTTTGCCTTTTGTCTTACTGACTTTCAATCTCTCCGGTCTTTTACTCACCTTTGGGTCACTTCCATTCTTTTGGGGCAGTGAGAATTAATTTGACTCTAATTGCCAACCAAGCTAAACGTATTTTGGGCTGCAGTGGCTGTGGCACAGTTGGCATTGGAAGGCTTTGAAATCCAGAAATCTCGTGTCTGATTGTTCGGCATAGTGTTGGTAGGTACCCACCTGCCGAAATCGCACAGACCTTTTTTACTTAAGTCCAAATCCTTAGACTTGATGGAGCAGCAGTTTGATACGCAAGAAGGAGTCTCCCTCCCTGTCACCGTCAAAAGCGCACTGTTCTGTTTCGAGAAGGACTGCTACAACTTTCCTGAGTGACGTGCCTGATGGCTCTCTTTCCAAAAGTGGGTGCACCGATGACTTTGCGTTTCTTCGCCTGACCACAGAAACACTTGCATGTGTTCAAGTCAGCCACAGTGCAATGACCGAAACGACCGTCGGAAGTCTACCATCCTGACCTGACCTGAAATTCCTGACCAACACCATGCGTCCTCGATATGAAGTTACGAAAAAGTCAGTGGTGACTTCCGTGCTGAAATCCCTGTCTAAGTGAAAGTTGAAAAACTCAACTTGTTTCATTTGAATACTCCCTTATATTGGCATACTGGCATTGCTCCACGAACAATATATGTACAGTTGTAGAAGTAACACACCTCGAGAAATTGACTGATCCAAGTCGACCGGCTGAGTGGCAGCACCGTCCTTCAGAACAACCCAGCCAATTACTCACGTGCGGCATTAAAAAGAAGACTCTTGGAGATCGTGACTTCTCGGTGGAAAGAACCTAACTGTTTCAAGGAACCTGATATTGGTCAAGCGCATCGTTAATGGAATCGCCACGTGGACTTGCGCTTTTTTGAAAACAACGAATCAGGACGCAGAGATTACAGGACCGATAACTTGCCCCCCACTAGCTCGCCGCCTGTCAGCCTGTAGATCAATGCATTCAGCATGCCTCTGAAATGCTGTCATTCCTTGCCTGCCTGTAACTAGGTTTCCACTGGTGATTCCACCATCTTTGAAGCACTTTCTATTGCATTGTGATTAATCACTAACCGCATCATGCTTTCTCTTCCTTCCGCCTGCTTGCATCTAGTGTAAGGCATGGTGTTGCACGCTTGCTGCTCTCTTGGTGCCATGCTGCTAGTAAGCTACTCTCTGTGTCCTAGCTGCTTGCTTGCTGCTTGCCGCCAAGCGTGCCGCCTGTCACTGTCTAGATGCCGGCGTGGTGCTTTTCTCTGGCCAGCCACTAGTTTCTTGCCTGCCTGTAACTAGGTTTCCACTGGCGATTCCACCATCTTTGAACCACTTTCTATTGCATTGTGATTAATCACTAAGCGCATCATGCTTTCTCTTCCTTCCGCCTGCTTGCGTCTAGTGTAAGGCATGGTGTTGCACGCTTGCTGCTCTCTTGGTGCCATGCTGCTAGTAAGCTACTCTCTGCTTCCTAGCTGCTTGCTTGCTGCTTGCCGCCAAGCGTGCCGCCTGTCACTGCCTAGATGCCGGCATGGTGCTTTTCTCTGGCCAGCCACTAGTTTCTTGCCTGCCTGTAACTACGTTTCCACTGGTGATTCCACCATCTTTGAACCACTTTCTATTGCATTGTGATTAAACACTAACACGCATCATGCTTTCTCTTCCTTCCGCCTGCTTGCATCTAGTGTAAGGCATGGTGTTGCACGCTTGCTGCTCTCTTGGTGCCATGCTGCTAGTAAGCTACTCTCTGCTTCCTAGCTGCTTGCTTGCTGCTTGCCGCCAAGCGTGCCGCCTGTCACTGCCTAGATGCCGGCATGGTGCTTTTCTCTGGCCAGCCACTAGTTTCTTGCTTGCCTGTAACTAGGTTTCCACTGGTGATTCCACCATCTTTGAACCACTTTCTATTGCATTGTGATTAAACACTGACCGCATCATGCTTTCTCTTCCTTCCGCCTGCTTGCATCTAGTGTAAGGCATGGTGTTCCACGCTTGCTGCTCTCTTGGTGCCATGCCGCTAGTAAGCTACTCCGTGCTTCCTAGCTGCTTGCTTGCTGCTCGCTGCCAAGCGTGCCGCCTGTCACTGCCTAGATGCTGGCATGGTGCTTTTCTCTGGCCAGCCCCTAATTTCTTGCCTGCCTATAAGTGCCTTGCCATCGGTACTTTCACCATCTTTTTCCCTCTTCCTATATATGTGATGGTGCTCAAACACTCACATGCATCTTGCTTTGTCTTTGTTCTTTGATATGTGTTTGTTTCCTTCTTGCACCTAGCATTGATCTTTTTTAATTTACTTCTGTTGTCCTGGTGCTAACAGCAAGTGTGCTCCTCGGAGTTCCCTAATTGCTTGCTTGCTGTTTGTGCTAGTTCATTGCCTGTAATTCTTTTGATGCGTGAATGCTGTCTACTTTAGGCAGGTGGCTGCAGTGTGTACAAGTATAACAAATACCAAGTGCAGTGAAGCTATGAAACAGGTGGTGCAGAAGTATATTTTGCAGTTGTGATCGGGTCATTTGGTTTATAACACGTCTTCAAGTGAGCTGAAAGTCGGTTTTGTCCTGCTTCTTGTGAATGAGAATAGTACAAGGCTTTTGTGGAACCTGGGAGTAATTGAAGAACCATTCCTTTGCCGTAATAACCGCTTTCTGATGTCTCTTGACAAGGCCATATAGAGAAAAAGCACAACGAACTCTGCAACAACTTTACCGCTTGGATGGGCCAGATTGCCCAGAACGCTGGTCGGAAGATGTTGTATACGCAAACAAATTGAACTTCACTTCTGAATGATTTGGACCAAGCATATTTTTCTTTGCTGACAGTGCTGAGAGTTCTGCAATATCCGTCATTCCTCAAGGTATGCTGCTGACAATCCAATTTCACAGGACGACAACCTGACCAAAGGAACCTCCGGAAAGATTTTCCGTTTGAGAATTGATGCAGATTTGACCACTCATGTCGGAACCTGGGATATCCGAGCCCGACTATCCGCCTCTTAGAGCACTCTTGGAGCAGCAGTTGGGCCTAAGCTGTGGCTGCCGGGCACATCGTCTTTTGGGCCAAGGGGCCACGAAAAGCGGCGTTACGGTAAGGGCCTTTGTGACGAGGGTCTTCAGCGGCCTCAACTGGCAGTTCTCATCGAGACGTAGACGAGTGAAGGTGAGCTGCAAGACAATTTATATATTCTTCTCCTGATTAAGGAGAGATCCTTTATGAGAATGAGATGGCACGCTGGGAGACACAGTATAGGGCATACAAAGTGAATGAAAATCACGTGAGAGATTGGTAGCTGTAATATCGGTCATTCCTCAAAGTATGCTGCCGACAACCCAATTTCACATGACGACAACCTGTCCACAGCAACCTCCGGACAAACATTCCCCTTTGAGAACTGATGCAGATTTGACTGCTCATGTCTGAACCTGGGATTTCCGAGCCTGACTACCGACCTCTTGGAGCTGCAGTAAGGCCTAAGCTGCGGCTGCCGGGAGTGTCGTCTTTTGGAACAAGCGAATACATCGCCACAAGGAGCGGCGTGCGGTGAGGGCCTTCGTGACGAGGGTCTTCAGTGGCCTCAATTGGCTGTTCTCATCGACGTCAACGAGTGAAGGTGAGCTGCAAGACTATAATAATTCTTCTGATTAAGAGGCATCCTTTATGAGAATTAGACGGCACGCTGGAGGAAACGGTATAAGGTGTACACAGTGAATGGAAAGTGAAAGATTGGAAACTATCAAGTGTCTGCTTGTTAGCGGAAGTCTGAAGCTACCAGGGATGCAGACGAAATGCAACAGGCAGTTGGTGCCACTCAAGTGCTTAGGTTATGAAGGGCAGAGGTTGCATATGAACAATACAGCGAAAGGCTGACCTAGTGCCCAGCCTTCAAAACTGAAGGCGAGGAAATTTATTGCAAGTGCTCAAAAGTTGTGCACTTTTTGGGATGTATACAAGTGCTCTGAAAACACACGATGGAAACCTGGCCATGCATGGCCTCCCGCAGGGGCGTCTGCGCAAGCAGGCGTTTGGTGTGTTGCGACACCACGGACCCGAGCACGTGGGGGATTGACCACATCGCGAATGACTGTGTGGTGCTTAGCCGTGTACGGGGAAAAAGGGATGGTCAAGGTTGAGCTGATGCTCAGTTTTTGGACACAGGCAGATGCAATGAATCCCTTTGACCTCTCCTTCACATACTGGGACTCTCTGCAGTGACCCATCAAGGGGATGTCGGTTGTTTCTTCCTGTCCTCCTGTTTGCCTTTTGTCTTACTGACTTTCAATCTCTCCGGTCTTTTACTCACCTTTGGGTCACTTCCATTCTTTTGGGGCAGTGAGAATTAATTTGACTCTAATTGCCAACCAAGCTAAACGTATTTTGGGCTGCAGTGGCTGTGGCACAGTTGGCATTGGAAGGCTTTGAAATCCAGAAATCTCGTGTCTGATTGTTCGGCATAGTGTTGGTAGGTACCCACCTGCCGAAATCGCACAGACCTTTTTTACTTAAGTCCAAATCCTTAGACTTGATGGAGCAGCAGTTTGATACGCAAGAAGGAGTCTCCCTCCCTGTCACCGTCAAAAGCGCACGTTCTGTTTCCAGAAGGACTGCTACAACTTTCGTGAGTGACGTGCCTGATGGCTCTCTTTCCAAAAGTGGGTGCACCGATGACTTTGTGTTTCTTCGCCTGACCACAGAAACACTTGCATGTGTTCAAGTCAGCCACAGTGCAATGACCGAAACGACCGTCGGAAGTCTACCATCCTGACCTGACCTGAAATTCCTCACCAACACATGCGTCCTCGATATGAAGTTACGAAAAAGTCAGTGGTGATTTCCGTGCTGAAATCCCTGTCTAAGTGAAAGTTGAAAAACTCAACTTGTTTCATTTGAATACTCCCTTATATTAGCATACTGGCGTTGCTCCACGAACAATATATGTACAGTTGTAGAAGTAACACACCTCGAGAAATTGACTGATCCAAGTCGACCGGCTGAGTGGCAGCACCGTCCTTCAGAACAACCCAGCCAATTACTCACGTGCGGCATTAAAAAGAAGACTCTTGGAGATCGTGACTTCTTGGTGGAAAGAACCTAACTGTTTCAAGGAACCTGATATTGGTCAAGTGCATCGTTAATGGAATCGCCACGTGGACTTGCGCTTTTTTGAAAACAACGAATCAGGACGCAGAGATTACAGGACCGATAACTTGCCCCCCACTAGCTCGCCGCCTGTCAGCCTGTAGATCAATGCATTCAGCATGCCTCTGAAATGCTGTCATTCCTTGCCTGCCTGTAACTAGGTTTCCACTGGTGATTCCACCATCTTCGAAGCACTTTCTATTGCATTGTGATTAAACACTAACACGCATCATGCTTTCTCTTCCTTCCGCCTGCTTGCATCTAGTGTAAGGCATGGTGTTGCATGCTTGCTGCTCTCTTGGTGCCATGCCGCTAGTAAGCTACTCTCTGCTTCCTAGCTGCTTGCTTGCTGCTTGCCGCCAAGCGTGCCGCCTGTCACTGCCTAGATGCCGGCATGGTGCTTTTCTCTGGCCAGCCACTAATTTCTTGCCTGCCTGTAACTAGGTTTCCACTGGTGATTCCACCATCTTTGAACCACTTTCTATTGCATTGTGATTAAACACTAACACGCATCATGCTTTCTCTTCCTTCCGCCTGCTTGCATCTAGTGTAAGGCATGGTGTTGCACGCTTGCTGCTCTCTTGGTGCCATGCTGCTAGTAAGCTACTCTCTGCTTCCTAGCTGCTTGCTTGCTGCTTGCCGCCAAGCGTGCCGCCTGTCACTGCCTAGATGCCGGCATGGTGCTTTTCTCTGGCCAGCCACTAGTTTCTTGCCTGCCTGTAACTAGGTTTCCACTGGCGATTCCACCATCTTTGAACCACTTTCTATTGCATTGTGATTAATCACTAACCGCATCATGCTTTCTCTTCCTTCCGCCTGCTTGCATCTAGTGTAAGGCATGGTGTTGCACGCTTGCTGCTCTCTTGGTGCCATGCTGCTAGTAAGCTACTCTCTGCTTCCTAGCTGCTTGCTTGCTGCTTGCCGCCAAGCGTGCCGCCTGTCACTGCCTAGATGCCGGCATGGTGCTTTTCTCTGGCCAGCCACTAATTTCTTGCCTGCCTGTAACTAGGTTTCCACTGGTGATTCCACCATCTTTGAACCACTTTCTATTGCATTGTGATTAAACACTAACAAGCATCATGCTTTCTCTTCCTTCCGCCTGCTTCCATCTAGTGTAAGGCATGGTGTTCCACGCTTGCTGCTCTCTTGGTGCCATGCCGCTAGTAAGCTACTCCGTGCTTCCTAGCTGCTTGCTTGCTGCTTGCTGCCAAGCGTGCCGCCCGTCACTGCCTAGATGCTGGCATGGTGCTTTTCTCTGGCCAGCCACTAATTTCTTGCCTGCCTATAAGTGCCTTGCCATCGGTACTTTCACCCTCTTTCTCCCTCTTTCTATATATGTGATGGTGCTCAAACACTCACATGCATCTTGCTTTGTCTTTGTTCTTTGATATGTGTTTGTTTCCTTCTTGCACCTAGCATTGATCTTTCTTAATTTACTACTGTTGTCCTGGTGCTAACAGCAACTGTGCTCCTCGGAGTTCCCTAATTGCTTGCTTGCTGTTTGTGCTAGTTCATTGCCTGTAATTCTTTTGATGCGTGAATGCTGTCTACTTTAGGCAGGTGGCTGCAGTGTGTACAAGTATAACAAATACCAAGTGCAGTGAAGCTATGAAACGGGTGGTGCAGAAGTATATTTTGCAGCTGTGATCGGGTCATTTGGTCGGGTCATAACGTGTCTTCAAGTGAGCTGAAAGTGGTTTTGTCCTGCTTCTTGTGAATGAGAATAGTACAAGGCTTTTGTGGAACCTGGAAGTAATTGAAGAACCATTCCTTTGCCGTAATAACCGCTTTCTGATGTCTCTTGACAAGGCCATATAGAGAAAAAGCACAACGAACTCTGCAACAACTTTACCGCTTGGATGGGCCAGAGTGCCCAGAACGCTGGTTGGAAGATGTTGTATACGGAAACAAATTGAACTTCACTTCTGAATGATTTGGACCAAGCATATTTTTCTTTGCTGACAGTGCTGAGAGTTCTGCAATATCCGTCATTCCTCAAAGTATGCTGCTGGCAATCCAATTTCACAGGACGACAACCTGACCAAAGGAACCTCCGGAAAGATTTTCCGTTTGAGAATTGATGCAGATTTGACCACTCATGTCGGAACCTGGGATATCCGAGCCCGACTGTCCGCCTCTTGGAGCAGCAGTTGGGCCTAAGCTGTGGCTGCCGGGCACATCGTCTTTTGGGCCAAGGGGCCAAAGGGCCTTTGTGACGAGGGTCTTCAGTGGCCTCAACTGGCAGTTCTCATCGAGACGTAGACGAGTAAAGGTGAGCTGCAAGACAATTTATTTATTCTTCTCCTGATTAAGGAGAGATCCTTTATGAGAATGAGACGGCACGCTGGGAGACACAGTATAGAGCATACAAAGTGAATGAAAATCACGTGAGAGATTGGTAGCTGTAATATCGGTCATTCCTCAAAGTATGCTGCCGACAACCCAATTTCACATGACGACAACCTGTCCACAGCAACCTCCGGACAAACATTGCCCTTTGAGAACTGATGCAGATTTGACTGCTCATGTCTGAACCTGGGATTTCCGAGCCTGACTACCGACCTCTTGGAGCTGCAGTAAGGCCTAAGCTGCGGCTGCCGGGAGTGTCGTCTTTTGGAACAAGCGAATACATCGCCACAAGGAGCGGCGTGCGGTGAGGGCCTTCGTGACGAGGGTCTTCAGTGGCCTCAATTGGCTGTTCTCATCGACGTCAACGAGTGAAGGTGAGCTGCAAGACTATAATAATTCTTCTGATTAAGAGGCATCCTTTATGAGAATTAGACGGCACGCTGGAGGAAACGGTATAAGGTGTACACAGTGAATGGAAAGTTAGATTGGTAGCTATCAAGTGTCTGCTTGTTAGGGGAAGTCTGAAGCTACCAGGGACGCAGACGAAATGCAACAGGCAGTTGGTGTCACTCAAGTGCTTACGTTGTGAAGGGCAGGGGTTGCATATGAACAATACAGCGGAAGGCTGACCTAGTGCCCAGCCTTCAAAACTGAAGGCGAGGAAATTTATTGCAAGTGCTCCAAAGTTGTTCCCTTTTTGGATTCTATACGACTGTTCTAAAAACAACGATGGGAACCGACCCAACATGGCCTCCCGCAGGGGCGTCTGTGTAAGCAGGCGTTTGGTGTGTTGCGACACCACGGACCCGAGCACGTGGGGGATTGACCACATCGCGAATGACTGTGTGGTGCTTAGCCGTGTACGGGGAAAAAGGGATGGTCAAGGTTGAGTTGATGCTCAGTTTTTGGACACAGGCAGATGCAAAGAATCCCTTTGACCTCGCCTTCACATACAGGGACTCTCTGTAGTGACCCATCAAGGGGATGTCGGTTGTTTCTTCCTGTCCTCCTGTTTGCCTTTTGTCTTACTGGCTTTTATTCTCTCCGGTGTTTTACTCACCTTTGGGTCAGTTCCATTCTTTCAAGCAGTGAGAATTAATTTGACTCTAATTGCCAACCAAGCTAAAATTATTTTAAGCTGCAGTGGCTGTGGCACAGTTAGCATTGGCACGCTTTGAAGTAGAGAAATCTCGTGTCACATTGTTCGGCATAGATTTGGTAGGTACCCACCTGCCGAAACAGCACACTCCTTTATATTTTTTTGAATCCGACGCCTTAGAGTTGATGGAGCAGCAGTTTGATATGAGGATGTAACAAAATGAACAAGGAATGCTGGAAATTGCCTGGGAGACGTGCGTCATGGCTCTGTTTCGAAAAGTGGGAAAGAGGTGGCGCTTGTCGTCGTGCGTAAGGCACCCAATGTTTTTAGGCACCGGGGCAGGGGCGGCAGTGTTTTGATGTGGGTGCAACTGCATACGGGACGGCTGTGTGCGGCCGTACCTTGAGATCGATCTGCATTGCGGGTAGTTGAGGGGTGCCGATGCATTGTAGCTCTGTTTGCCGTGTGTTCATGACAGAGTTTGTGTTGCAGCAATAGAGAGCACATGGTTACTTCTTGCTGCTGCTGCCGTGTTTCCTGATGGCAACATTTTGACAGCGCCTGTGGTCATTGAATGTGATGTGTTCATTTTTTGCTGTGCGCACTGATGCCATGTTTGTTAATTTAATTAGTATGCCTTTGTTTACAAGTTCATACGGCCGATAAAACTACTATCCCTATTTCATGTAGCTGTCTAGAATTTGCAATCGCAATCATTGCTCCACTTTTAGGGCGCAAATCCGACTTTATGTGATGCTCATTGCTTATCTGAAGTGAACAGAAATGACTTTAACTACTTTAACTACATACTTTAACTACATGTTTGTCTATGTATGAAGCTGCATAAGACACTATGATGTGATAACGTGGGGGCAAATAACGAGTTCTAATGCATTTTTATGTATGGGTTCAACTCTGCACACACGCACTCCAATCTACCTGGTTGCGCATGAACAACTGCATTCATGCTACAAGGCATGCTTAGGGTGCCTTCAGCAATGCTTTATATGTGTACACGGCTTCCGTTACACGGTAAACACAGTTTCGGGCTTTGCAGGTGGCTGTATATGCAATCATCCTTGCAACAATCGCATGACCGCTGCTTTCGCGGTACTCACGAGCAGCCACCGAAAAAGTGTCACGACACAGAGCCCGGATATGGGAGGCCATGCAAGGTGGCAAACTTGTTGAGTCGTGAGTCTGTAGTTGCATAATTCTTTTGCGCATGGTAATACCTCAAAGCGCGTGGTACACCCTTCGACGGTGTCATGCATTTACGGCTGTTGGCAAACTAATACGGCGCTCGTCGTTACAGTCACGCCTGCACGACATGCACTCCCGGCAGATTTTACTTCATCGACAAACGTCGGCGAACAGGTTCGCTTGCATTTCATAATTTCATGCTACAAGAAATGCACTTGTGTTGGTGCTCATTTCTGTGACCGCAGCAGCATGCTACTTGATGTTGTCCCACCTTCCCCTCTTCACTGCATCTCCACATACTGCAGTGTGCGCAACTGCAGTAGGGAATGCTTCTAACGATGTCTTCACAAAACTATGCATCTTTCTTGGATTCGCCATGCCATGTTAACCATGAAATAACGGCTAACATTACAAAGGTTGCGCACCTAATGAATTCCCTGTGTTGTAACCTAGCCTTCGCGTTTGCTATCGCGCTACCTTTCAGGCGGCCGTTATCGCTAGCGAACGTTTAACAACACTTCGATCTTCAGGCTTACATTTTATCTTTACACAAAATGCACCGTCCTGGAATTTGTGTGTGTTTCACACTTCCGCCTTTCAAAAATCGCGTAACTGCCTAGGCACCAAATGGGTCGCAAATGCACGATCGAAATCGGCCCCCCTTATATACCAAGAGCCGCCACTGTGTCTATCGCCCATAGATCACCTTTCATTGAAGTGCTCTCGCATCTTCGTTACTGTCGTGGCATGAAGGTCTTCTGTGTAAAACCTACCCATCTATGCCAGTGTTACCTCACTCATACTAGTCGCAGTAGTAGCGGCCAGTTGGCCAGTGTTTCTGCAGCGTAGCAGTGCGTTCATTCCATGCTGCTTCATGCTGTTGTGTGACCCCACGTATCGACAAAACAGCCGCCAAAGATCTTGAAAGAAGCGCTAGTCACGCTGAAGAAGGGCGGGCTCACATACGTGCCCAAACGCAGGGACAAACGCGCCTCTGGGCATGCGAAGCACGCTGTAGTTCAGCAACGGGGGCACCAAGACGAGAACCTGCAGAAAAACGATGCTCAGGCGAGGCGACAATGCCGACAGCATCTTTAAGTTCAGGAGAAGGAAGCAGAAGCACATCGCTATAGCCGTTAGGCTGCTGCAGCGTGGAAGCTCAAGCTGACGTGAATCGCCAATGCCGGCAGGATGGTACAGTTCTCGAGGACGAAGCGGCGCGTATCATAAGTACCGTGAGCCGACGCTAGGGGACAGCACAGACAAGAACCCACACTACAGGAGCAGGAATTGCCAGCGCATCGTGCCTCGCATGACAATACAGCAGTGCGAGATCAGAAACACAACACAAGTGACAGTGGCGCTTGCCACAAGTGACCATGTCCTGCCTACACGCACAGGTTGCGACGGCTACCGCGCATATTGAAAGGAAGTTCTTCAATAAACCAGAGTGATATGCATGCAATGTTTGCAATCGTCTTTGGTTTAAAGCTGAGCTTTCGCCTATCCGTGTTGCTGACATGCCCCTGATAGCTGCAGAGTTTCCAAACGAGAGCTGCATTCCTTTCTTGTCTGCTCAACATTATGCGGCACACTACAAAGGTGTACGATACCACCCTCTCCGAAATAGATGCTTACGTTTACCCGGCTATTCCTATTGGGTTAACTCTATTTGGTGAGCCAGTGTTTAATTGCTCCCCATCTACCATTAATGTAAATTCAACTCCTTATGCAGGTCAGAGGACAGTATGGCATCGTAGGACTTATCTCTAGTTTCCCTGTCGAAGTGAAAATTTTGTTAAATCATTACCACGAAACATTCACGAACACCACGTCGTCAATGTTCACATTAAATGAAAGCTTCACAACAAGTGACCATGCCTCTCTCGCATGGTCGAAAATTTTCAGTTGAAACCCCGACTCGATCTGTCTGAGTAGGTACTTTGGTATCACTCTTCACGCACTTTCTTTAGACGGTCTTCCCGACAACAACGCATTCCAATTGCTCGAGGATTCTCCTCACAACTCTAACCCAGTGTCCCGACGTCCACATTCATGTTGATGCATGTGTGGCACTGAACGCATTCCAACTGTCCCTGGCATGGGACGAAGAGTGCTACCAGGCCTTAGCTCCCGCTCAACACAAGCAACCTCTCGGCATAATATATGACGAAGAAGCGGAAGGGTTGCCCTTCTTTCAGATGCACCATAGTTTGCCTCAGTGCGTTAAACCAGAATGTCATCCCACATCCTTCATTTATGCCGCCAGTGAGATAAGTCGCAGAGACTGCCGAGGTGTCTCGTCTCACAACATCTTGTTCGTAGCGATGAAAGTGCTCCAATATGGAGTTGGTTGTGGCCCGGCCATCTTGTTTCTCGTCAACGACGACACCGATAAATTCACACGCCAAACACTTGAAGATGAACGCTTCGTGCGAGATATCAATGACCAAGACATGGGTTTACAAAGGGCGTTCCCATTGCGGTCCACTATTAGCTTCGCTATGATATGGCAGCTTGGCAAGTCGACTGTGTTGCTCACCCTGTCAGCGTCAGAGAGGCATTGGCCACGATTACTAACACCATATGAGCGGTTGTGTCATCATGATACTGGCCTACAAGTGCACGTTTTGGAAATTGCATCCATCTATGAAGAGCAGCTTGTCATCGGTGACCCCGTGGTGTGTGCCATTTATTTTAACAAGTTCCTATGCATCCCCCTAAGCGTCCTGTGTAGCCGCACTCACTCGACTTTCGAACCTTGCTGTTTCATCGATTACTCAAAGTACATTGAATTCGAGCACTTGCCCTTGGTGAAAGTTTCCTCGAACATGCCAGAAACGATCCCCCTTGCAACAAACCTTCTGGCCCTTGATACCTCTCTTGCCGCGCCTGTGCACTCTGGTTCTCCAACACACCAAAACCTGCTATGAGTGCGGCAACTGTCGCCATTTTGGCGCTCATTTCTGACCCACTTTAGTGCCATGTGGCATATGGCACTAAAGGAACGCTTCTTGCAGAAGGCAGACTACGACAACATTGGCCAATTCCTCCATGACCATGCAGTCACTTCCCAGGAAAACTACATCTGCGTGTTTCACGCTGGCATGATGCACCCAATCTTATTTAACGAACGAACAATGCAGCAAAAGTACATCAACATATTGAATCCATAAGTAGCCTCCATGCTCGATTCGAACTTGGACCTCCAGATCTTCTAAGGCGCCTACTCGTGTGCTGCGTATGTCGTGAATAAGTCAAGTCGCGGAGTTTCAAACCTCCGCAAAGATGTCTCAGATATTTTGGTGGACACCTCAGAGACATGACGGCCAGGAGCTTTGGTTACTCGGCGTTCAGATGCTCTAGGCTATTGAGACGAGTGGCCAAGAAGCTGCTTGGACATTCCTCTGACAGGATATGTGCGAGACCAGTATATTTATCATCTACATTGCCACATGCCTTCCGCAAGAGCGATCGCACATTCCCGAAACACGTGCACATGGAAGCAATTGGTCTCGATGCGACGTCCACGGACGTATGGAAATTGGCATTGTTGAGAAAATATGAAAGCCGTCCAGACAACTTGCAAGACATGTGCGCGACTGACTTAGTTGTTCATTACAATCTCCGCACCTGCCAACGAGCAATCCAGGAGTAAACCAGCAAACCATTTGTTTCCCCTCCGACACTATCGACTTGTAACTCAACTATAAATGAGAAGCGTTCCCACGGTTTCTTCCTTCCCGCCAGGAAGTAGATATTTTGACTGGCAACGCTTTGAGCTTATGTACGCTGACAACATGGACGCCTTCCTGCTCAAAAGGACCGAGTACGACAGCAAGTTCGACATCTGCCAGTTGCATCACATCTGTCTCCAGATGTGCACAGATAAAGGCCAGGATAGAGAATTGCACACTGCAACTCGGCCATGCCACGTTGCTTTTGTTGACAAGTAAACAGACGCAGATTTGCTCAGAGCCCCTGATAATAACTGTAGCGGCAAGTGGTCATTGCCCAGCCGTCTGCACGCGTCAATACGTCATGACTGGTGACACCTACAAGGAATTGAAATACCTCGCCAAAAAGGAACTGGTCGAAGTTGCTTGCGAAGTCATTCAACGCCTAACGACCATATACTTTCGACCCACTGAAAGCTTGCTGACTGGTATTGCCCGTTGTGGCAAGATCTTTGTTCTGCGCCTTATTACAGATGTGTACAACTGCTGCACTAATACTGCCTGCACGTGCATACGTCGTGGGCGCCTCTACAGGCAAGGCTGCGGTAGCGATCGGTGGACTCACTGTGCTCACCGATCTCAAGCTCGCTATGTGTGCTGGTGGGGGTTTGCGAGACAGAGATCTAAACTCCTTCTGTACAGCATTCACTGTCAAGTGCGTCATTGTGGATGAATGCAACATGATGAGCAGTAACACTCTCGCACGTGTCGACGACCGCCTGCGACAGATCACAGGCAATTGACGACCCTTTCGGTGGCTTGGGCTTCCATCCTGTGTGGTTACTTCTGCCAGCTGCCCCACGTCCGCACCAGCGAGGCGTAGAAACGCAGTAAAACATGCCGCATCTTCAACATCCTCGTCACTTGGCTTTTCAACTTGCGCAAGTTCTCCGCCCAAGCCACGCCGTATTCTCCACCTCACCGCCAAAGATCCGCGAAAGTCGTGTGCTCGAAAAGACGTTGAGATGATTCAGGCGTGCTTTGTTTGAAAATACGATGCAAAGTGCTGCTGTCCTCGAGATGTCAGTCTATTCTACTCCAACAAGGACGCCAGAGCTGTGATACACACTGGGGTTCGTGTGCCCAGCCCTCAACAAGCAGCGAGAAAGGCATGGATAGCAGACATTGTCTATATCACTTCTATGCCAGAGTGTGTGACCCCACGTATCGACAAAGCAGCCGCCAGAGCACAAGAGAATACACGCAGAACACAAGAGTACTTACAACACGTAAGCCTAGGGCAGGCTTCGTGGTTCTATTCTAGTCATCCGTGTCTACGTGGCAAAACTCGTTGTGGCGAGTGTGCGCTCTCGCCCGACTGATGAGTAACTCACTCGCAGAACCACGGTGGTGTCCTCGCGGTACTCCAAATGCCCGCAGCCATGTCTAGTGGGGCTGCCACGCCCCAGCTCCGGGAGCGAGAGCGAAGAAGACGCTCACCGCTTTGGGCTCGAGGAACATGACAGGCCCGTTTGCGGCGAGCTCTGCTGGTTCCTGCCAGCGTAGCAGGGCCGGAAGCACTGGCGGCGGCCACGCGTAATGCAGCACTGTTCGGTTTCGGCGGCAGCTCTGCGGCGGGACCACAGGCACGACCACCGTTGCGGACCGCTAGCCGCCGGAATCGTTCCCTGGAGCCCGTGAGCCTCGGACGGTTGCCCGAACGGACCGTTAGTTGCGTATGCAAGGGCATACTCGTCACTAAGGCTTACCCTAAACACAACGCCGCCCAAGACCTGGATGCTATTCACGAGGCTAATGAAGGTGACACCATCATCGGCAGTCGCAGTGATGTTGACTGTGTGGCACGTCGTACTATCCTTAGGGAAGTTGTACGGGCTTACTCAACATTTAAATGTCTGAAGGATTGGTCAATAGAACGGTGGCTGATGTCAAGCACATGCAGCTCGCCAAAATGTGCAGCCGCAAAAGTCGTTGCCTCCACTTTCACTCTCGAGTAACTGGTATTGTTGCTAGCCTCGAGTTCCAAGTATATTTCTCAAGTTGCCTGTCTTTTCCTTTCCGTTTCCATCGAACTTCGCTCCACCACTGTCACCTTGGAAAGAAAAAATGTGTCTGACCTGCCTTCGCGATCTGTTCCCCATGATGCAAGCAACTGCTGTCACTATACATAAACCGCTGGGTGGAACATGCAGCGAAGTAGTCTACAATTACCACAAGCACCATCCACTGAAACTCGTCTACGTAGCTTGAAGTCGAGCCACCACTCGAGGGGAGAGGCCTCGAGTTCCCGACCGCTTCAACTTCTGTAAGCACAATCGTCAGTTCTTCAAAGTTAGGTCGAGCTTTGCCGAGAACCCTTCTCAGTGGAAGCTTGATCATCCTGACCAGACGCTCCCACCAGCTGCCCCACCACATTGCGCTGGGAATAGATTTCCAAGTGATACTCTTCTGGCTCAAGTAGGCTGTTACGGCCTTTTGGGAAAGCAACTTGAAAAGCTGCTCTGTCTTTTGACGTCTTCTTAAATGTTCTTGCGTTGTCTGAATAAATCATGCGAGGTAGACCCTTTCGCATTACAAAGCGTCGTAAGGACATGAGGAATGCTTCTGAGGTCATGCTGGACACTAGTTCTAGGTGCACTGCTCGTGATGTGGCACATGCGAAGAGCTATATTTAACATTTTGTTTCTCTGGCTTGAGTCGCTACAATTAGTGGTCCGGCGAAGCCAACGCCAGTGACTTTGAATGGGTTCGTCGGCCTTACGCCATGACGTGCTATAGGAGCTGCTGGAGCATTGCCAGGGCCGATTCTGAAACGTCTGGACGTATGGCTTCACTAATGTTCTTGCCCGGCAGATCCAATAGTGCTCATGCAACTGTCACGGGGTGTTGCTCGTGCTTTCGTGTGGTATTTCGCAGTGTGCTCGCATTGTCAATGATGTAGAAAAGTGATGATTGTGGAGGAGGATGACTGTGTTTTTTGCCTCCTAAGATGCATCAAGGTGCATTAGGCGCCCGCCCATCCCCAGGATGCTGTCGGCATCCAAGAATGCGTTGAGGTCTTTGATGCGAGATGTTTTCTTTGCTGCTGTACCTGTTGAAATCGAACTTATATCTTTGCTGAAGGCTTGCTGCTGTAC
The DNA here is from genome assembly GCF_050947875.1 of Dermacentor variabilis. Classification (NCBI taxonomy): domain Eukaryota; kingdom Metazoa; phylum Arthropoda; class Arachnida; order Ixodida; family Ixodidae; genus Dermacentor; species Dermacentor variabilis. The sequence continues at coordinate 14,028,841 of NC_134578.1, read as the reverse complement.
ATGTCTGATCCAATATTTTTCAGCTTCAGTGATCTCTTTGGCTGCTAGAAAACCAATGTGCGCTCTGTTTTTGAATCGGTAGTATTCGATAAATCTCAACATGCATGCCGTGACCCTGGGCAGCTTATCGATTCTGCTGTAGCTGTCAATGTCCAGAATCGATGTTGACTTCTTCGCACTGGAGATCGCAACGTGAACGGCAGTCATCTCACAGATTATCCTATCGTCGGTGCTGACAGGTTCTGGGGGTTGCAGTGGCCATCTATCTTCTGACTCGCCTAGTCGGTCTGGTCTATGTAGCCACGTACGGTTATACAATACCTTATCCATTGAAACTCCACGTGTCAGTAGGTCAGCAGGATTTGCCTGTCCTGGACAACACTTACACAAAGAAGGATCGGTTTCCTTCCCTGATCTCTTTCTCTCTGTTCGACACAAATTGCTTCCACTTCGTTGCGTCGCCTTTTGTGCCATGAGAACGTAATTGTGGAATCCGACCACACTGTACCTTGGATCTCAAAAGTCGGTTAGGGACTTGAGACGTAATTAAGTAGCCTTGCTCCGATCAAGGCTCCTAGAAGCTCCAGCCGTGGCAGTGTCACTGTATTGATAGGTGCCACACGTGCTTTTGCGATCAACAACTCTGGCCTCGCTGAGCAGCTCGGTACGATGCAGAACGCCGCACTGTATGCCGAAGGGCTTGCGTTGCAAAATATGTGAGCCTGCAGCACTCGAGGTGATTTGGTTCCGCTGCCAAGATAACGTGGTATGGAAATATTCTGCAAGACTGGTAGCTGGCTCCCCCATTCATGCCATTTATTTTTTTGAAGATCCTGAGGTAGCTGCTCATCCCAGCCTATTCCACGTGTCCACAATTTTTTGAATATCTTGATGGCAATGGTGAATGGCGCAACAAATCCTGTTGGGTCGAATATCCATGAAGCTGCTTGAAGAACAAACTGCTTGGTATCATCTTTTTCTTTCATAAATTCGAGAAGGCCCCTCAAAGACAAAATGAAAGTATCCGTGGACGGATTTCATGTTATTCCAAGTACCTTCACGCTGGTCCCGTGGAGGGCTGCCAGTTCTTTGCCTGCCAACTGTTCCTCATGCTCCAATGCGTTAATCAGACAATCTGAGTTGGTCGTCCATTTCCTTAGCGTCATTCCTGCCTCCTGTATAATCTCTTTGGCTTCCCGGTAGATTTAAAGCACTTCATCTGACTCTGCTCAGACCACTAAATAATCTACGTAGAATGACTTGCTGAGAAGTTTCAGGGTACTGGCTTTTCTTGAAGGCATACTCTTTGGTGATGGAGTATAGTTGCTGTCAGTAGGAAGGGGCTACATGTTGCTCCGAATGGCACTCGCGTCCTCCTCCACTCTTGAATCTCCTCTCCGGAGAAACGCAGTGCTTCTTTTTTCAAACCAGAGGAATCGAAAGGCATCTCTGTCCTCTGCTATTGAGATTTGAAAGAATGCTTTCTCAATGTCGGCTAGCAGAGGTATATGGTGCGTTCTGAAGTGTAATAGTACCTTCACCAGATCCTGGTAAAGGTTTTCACCCTTTTCGAGGCATTCATTTATTGAGAAGCACCCTTTGGCGTGCGAAGAAGCGTCGAAAACTATTCTGATTTTTGTGGTTAGTGCGTGCTCTCGGATCACTTTCCTGTGCTGCATGTAAGAAACCTTTGTCGGATCCAGCGGTGTCCCTTCAACAATCTCCGTATGTCCAGTCCGCAGTTACTCCCGTACGGTGTTGTCATAAGCCTCTAAAAGTCCTTGCTTGCTCGACAGTCGGGAGACAAGTTTCAAAAGTCTCCTTATTGTGACTAGCTTGTTGTCCGAGAGCTCGACCTCCGGGGCAATATTACTTTGTATCTTCTGTCCCTAAAAGTGATGGTTTCTTTTAATTTCATCAATACAGGACTGAGCCTGCTCATTGTCAACGGCATCTGATATTCGCATGCTCTCAAGTTCCCAAAATGAGTGGAGGAATTTGTACTCGTCTTCAGTACGCATGCCGAAGCTGTTACATCTGATGCCATGCAGTCGGTGTTGCCTTGAAACATCCACCCTAACTTAGAGTTGATAGCAATCAGTGTCTCATTGTTCTCGCATCGAGTGACTTCACCCGTGATCACATTCCACATTTGGTCAGAACCGATGAGAACGCTTATGCCTGCTTCCCCGACAACAGATTCTGTGACGAACAGTCAGCTGGTTGTACGTGGCTTGATATCTTGGCACACGTGTGGAATTTCTATCGCTTGCATGGCAACTTCCATATCTGAGAACTTGCTCCCCAGACAGGGCTGCACAACATGCAGCTTCTGCACTGTTCGATTCGAGTTGCTTGGAAACATATTGCGCGCAATGATGGTAGAGCCCACACACTGCAACTTCAGTTGTCGTGATAGCCGTTCTGTGAGGAATGTGCGCTGGCTGCTTCCATCTACGACACCTCTGATATATCGACAGGTGACGTCTGCTACTGCCCAAGCTTGGAATGTCTGCAGGAGGACGCTCGTCGATGAATCCTCGATGGTACGCCGGTCTTTCCCTAAAGATGCGCACACAGTCGTGTTTGTGCTTGGATTCCTTGTTAGTATTCTGGCAGTTGTTCTGCCGTTTTACCGTGTCTTCTGGCGTAATTTTTGTTCAGAAGTCGTTCAATCAACACAAATCACCAGCAAATGGGGCGATGGTAAGCTTGGGTAGCTTGGCTCCAGAGAATGACTGTCGATGAAGTCCGGAGCTCCTGTTTTTATGACGTAACATGGTCTGGCTTGCTAAGCAGCTCGCTCATGACGTTGGTAGTGTTGTCCTCGTATTCCACAACTGTGTTGCATTCCTGCTCAAGCTCTTCATCAACTATGTGGCTCTCTAGATCCTCGTTGGTCTTGTTCAGCTCATCGTTATTCACCGTGAGACGCCCATAAATAGTGTTGAGCTGATCTATGGTGGCTGTTTCATCGCTGAGAATAGCCCTTGCCTCGTTGATGAGCGTGGTGTTCAGTGATCGTCTCGACGTCCACTTCGATTGCAGCCTCTCCATTATGGTCAGTTCACTCGTAGCTTTCCGTGGTCTCCGGTAGGAGATCCCGGATCTTCCGCACCACAACCATTAAGATGGCATAAGATTTACTGACAAGAAGCGAGGGTCAAAGCATCAGGCATTCTTTTTATTCCGTGCCGTTCAGGTAGCCCCTGGCTGCACGTGCTCGTGAGCACGGGCTCCCTCCAGGAAGGAGGCGATTCTTCTTCGATCCAAGACTGTGCTGAGATTAATTCAAAAGTTCACTATTCATATTGCTCCTGAAGCTGCTAGCCTTACTTTGTATACCATTCCAATATGTTACTATTGCATTCCTTGCTCTGCGAAACTGTATCTTCTTTTTCTAATGCCAGTGGTGTTGCCTATGCATTCACTGTTTATGCACAAACAAACGTACACCGACCAGACCTGCCACAATGTTCATGATTGCGAAGTGAGGAGTTGCAGCACTGAAATGACTAATGGTTCATGGAGTAGAATTGTTAGCTCTATTGCCTGCATAAATAATACTCACTGTGCAGAGAGAGACATCAAGGGGTTATGGAAAAACTGTCCTGGTCTTATAGAACAGCTCTCTTTGGCTTTCAAAATGCAGGCCCAAAATTTTAAGCCTTACAAAGCGAACATGGTAAAAACGTACACATTCTCGTAAGATCAAGTCAATGGCCATCCTGTACATTGGAACAACCCAAGGATGTTATGCACGGCATTACAAAGACTATTAACAATGAACTCTGGAACATCTTTTCTGATCACAGGTGCCAATGTGACCACAGTGCTCGTCGGTAGATACAGAAGTTCATTTCTGAATAATGTTCGCCAACTATATTTTTCTGTGGTGTCCTTTTCAGTTGTAAAAAAAAAAAACCGGTACACAATCGAAACACGTCTGCAGCTTCAGTCATTCCTCAAAGTATGGTGCAGGCAGGCTGATTTCCCACAGGGACAATCTGACCACAGATACCTCAGAAAAAAATCTCCGCCTTTGGTGATTGACGCAAATATGTGCGTTTATATTAACATTGGATTTCTGAGGCTGACTACTCACCTATTGAAGCAGTAGTTAGGCCGAAGCAGTGCCTGCACTGCATATTTTATTCTGTGCCCGCCGAAGAATACATTTCCATAAAAAGGGTGTGCAATAAGGGCCTTCACGACGAGGGTCTTCGATGACCTCAACTGGCTGTTCTCATCGACGTCAACGACAGAAGGTGAGCTTCGAGACAATTTAATTTATTCTTCTCCTGATTAAGGAGGCGCCCTTTATGAGAATTGATGGCACGTTGGAAGAAATGGTATAGGGCATACACAGTGAATGGAAAGTGAAAGAATGGTAGCTATCGAGGAACACTGAATTTACCAGGGACGTAGGCGAAATGCAACAGGCAATTGGTGCCACTCAGGTGCTTATACTGAGAAGGGTAGAGGTTGCATATGAACCATACAGCGTAAGGCTGACCTAGTGTCCCGTTTCCCAAATGGAGGACGAGGAAATTTACTGGAAGTGTTCAAAAGTTCTTTTTTTGGGCTCTATGAGAGTGTTCTAAAAACAATGATGGGAACCTACCTGCCCAACATGGCCTCCCACAGAGGCGTCTGCATCGGCAGGCATTTGATGTGTTGCGACACCACAGACCTGAGCTGATGGGGGATCGACCCTCATGGAAGAAACTGTCTGCGGCTTAGCCATGTACAGTGAAAAGGGGAACGTAAAGGTTGAGCAGATGTTCAGATTGTGGACATTTGGGTGTCCACGGCGAGCACAACGAATTCCTGTAGCCTCGGTTTCACATCCACGGCATGCCTGCAGTGACGCGTTGACAGAAAATCTCGTTTTTTCCGGTCCTCAGGTTTGCCTTTCCTTTTACTAGCTTTCAGTGGCTCAGGTCTTGTGCTCACCTTAGTGTCACTTGCTATCTTTCAGGGAATGAGAGTTAACTGTGTGTTAAATTGGCAAACAAGCTAACTTTGTATTTGGTTATGTTGGCTGGGCACAGTTGGCATTGGCCGGCTTTGAAGTATAGAAACCTCATGTCCCATTGTTTGGCCTAGTGGTAATTGGTTGAGACCTACGGAAATCATGTACACCTTTATTCCTTGAACCAGGCTGAACTTTGATTCGAATATGGCAGTGCACTTTGATACAACAATGTAACACACAGTGAAGAAGCACGAGAGCTGTTACTTGCCTGACAAGCTTGCCTGGTGGCTCTCTCTGAAAAAGTGGGTGCACCGATGACTCCATGTTTCTTCACCTAGAACAAGGGAACATTTGCAAGTATTCATGTTAGTCACAGTCAAATGACCGACACTATCATCGGAAGTCTACGACATTTAGCAGTTGCAAAACACGTAACCAAGACCCTCAGTCCTTAATATGAAGTTGCAAAAAAGAAAAAAAAAATTAGTGTTGACCTTAGTGTTGAAATCCGTGACAAATTTCATGCAAAAGAAACTGAATACTTGTTTGATTTGAATACTCCTGTATAATCGTATTCTTGCATCGTTCCATGAACAGTGATCATACAGTGGTACAACTACCGTGGTGAAAAAAATTTGCTGATGTAGAATTCGTAGAATTCGTATTGATGTATAAGGAATGAGTGTGATTGCAACATATTGGAATGGTATGCAAAGTAAGGCTAGCAGATTTAAGAGTAAGATACAGATGTGCTGCAGTGTAGCCAGACCGATATGAAGAGAAAGACTGGACGACCACGACGAGGCTTGGCGCAAAGTTGGCATTGAGAAGCAGCTCCCGTGGACCGCATGTGCAGATGCGAAGGGCCGTATAGGAACTGCATTGCAGATCCGTGCAGCATTGCTGGTGCGCTGCACATACAAAAACTGAGCAGATGAGATAGCTGTGACTACGGCACAAAGGAAAACCCCACACATGTAGGTAGGACTGTAGCAGTGGTCTTGGCTTGACCGCCTGGTGTGGCCGCTGTTGGGCACACAGCGGATTGGACTGGGAGCGTGGGCCATGTGCGCAATGGGGTGCCCACGCAACGACCATGCTTAGAATTGTAGTAATGCAATTATCAGATGACGAACAGTAAGCGGGATATTTTTTGATGTATGGAAATGAGTTGCATGAAATATAGTATTATGATGTGAACACACGTGAATGTAAGTGGAACACAGTTGACTTGAGAACCGCGACAAACGCCTTGTGGTTGGTAGGTAGTCCGTTCGGGATGACGTCTATAGTGTGACGTCTATAGTGTGACTACAGTAGGCAGTGTAGTAGGCAGTGTGACTTGTTTGCAGTAGGCAGTGTGACCAAAGAACATGCGAAGCCACTAAGTTTCACGCCGAAGCATATTTTTGTATTTTTGTCTCCAGTAATGACAGCCGGTGCACACAGCACGGAGGTTTTGGAGCAGGAAGTTAGTGACGTCGTTCGGCAAGGTTCCTGGTGAGAAGTAGACTGATTAAGCCCTGATATTTTTAACGCTACAGACGTTTTCACAACTCAACTGGGGCAGCGAGTTGTGTCAGTAGGTTCCGTTAAAGCATAGTTCCGTTACAGCTGTCATGAAAAGCAACTCCAGGAACTCGGCGATTTTGTGTGTTGTTGAGGCTAACGCACTTCCAACCCGTCAAGTCGATGACAGTGTCTGTGCCCGCTTCCGAAAACGGTAGCAGTGTTACCTCGTGGATGACATGGTCATGCGAGACATCAAAGGCGGAAGCAGGCAACGAGCGTACATTGATGTTGCATAGCACTAAGGTGTGCGCTGACCGCAGGATGGTAGAGCATTCGGTGATTATTGTACTGAGTGCATGGTTTTGTAATCGATAAATATCGTCTGACAACGGCCGATAGTGGTTTTCCCTTCCGCGGTAGAAGGTGCTGTCATGTTCTGTGTTCATTAACTATAGTCCATATTGGCAGTGGTGCCTCGACTTCAAGCTACGTAGACGAGTTTCATTGGATGGTGCTTGTGGTAATTGTAGACTACCTCGCTGTATGTTCCACCCTGTGGTTTATGTACAGTGACGGCAGTCGCTTGCGTCATGGGGAACAGCTTGCGACGGCAGGTCGGACGTGTTTTTTCTTTCCAAGGTGACAGTGGCGGAGTGAAGTTTGATGGAAATGGAGAAGAAAGGACAAGGGACTTGAGAAATATCTTTGGAACTTGAGGTGAGCAACAATACCAGTTGCTTGGGAGTGAAAGTGGAGGTAATGACTTTTGCGGCTGCACATTTTGGTGAACTGCACGTGCTTGACATCAGCCACCGCTCTATTAACCAAGCCGTCAGACACGTAAATGTTGAGAGGGAGCAGGTACGACTTTCCTAAGGATTGTAGGACGTGCCACACAGTCAGCATCACTGCGACATCCGATGATGGTGTCATCTTCATTAGCATCGTGAATAGCATCCAGGACTTGGGCGGTGTTGTGTTTAGTGTACGCCTTTGTGACGAGTGGACTGGAATTAATACAATGCAAGGCAGCAGTGCGACAAACAAAAAGAGTTCGTGGTGGTGCACGGCAGGTGGCACACGAGGAGAGAGCGCGCGCTGTGGTTTGGAATTGGACGGCTCGACAGAACAATCATGTGACGGCGATGACCTGGTGGGGCCTGTTCCAGAAGCAATTGAGACGGCTACCAGTCCGACATGATCGCACAGCCATGCAGCCCATGGACACGCGGCTAACGGTCCGTTCGGGCAACCGTCCGAGGCTCACGGGGACCAGGGAACGATTCCGGTGGCTAGCGGTCCGCACCGGTGGTCGTGCCTGTGGTCCTGCCGCAGAGCTGCCTCCGTACCCGAACAGTGCTGCAGTATGTGTGGCCGCCGCAAATGCTTCCGGCCCTGCTACGCTGGCGGGAACCAGCAGAGCTCGCCGCAAACGGGCCTGTCACGTTCCTCGAGCCCAAAGCGGTGAGCGTCTTCTTCGCTCTCGCTCCCGGAGCTGGGGCGTGGCAGCCCCACTAGACATGGCTGTGGGCATTCGGAGTACTGTGAGGACACCGCCGTGGTTCAGCGCGTGAGTCATCAGTCGGGGGAGGGCGCACATTCACCGCAACGAGTTTTGTCACGTAGACACGGATGACTAGAATAGAACCACGAAGCCTGCCCTAGGCTTACGTGTTGTAAGTACTCTTGTGTTCTGCGTGTATGCAAATGCTCTGCGCACTCTGGCATAGAAGTGATATAGACAATGTCGGTTATCCATGCCTTTCTCGCCATGTGTTGAGGGCTGGGCACACGAACCCCAGTGTGTATCACAGCCCTGGCGTCCTTGTTGGAGTAGAATAGACTGACATCTCGAGGACAGCAGCACTTTGCGTCGTATTTTGAAACAAAGCACGCCTGAAGCATCTCAACATCTTTTCGAGCACACGACTTTCGCGGATCTTTGACGGTGAGGTGGAGAATACGGCGTGGCTCGGGCGGAGAACTTGCGCAAGTTGAAAAGCCAAGTGACGAGGATGTTGAAGATGCGGCATGTTTTACTGCGTTTCTACGCCTCGCTGGTGCGGACGTGGGGCAGCTGGCAGAAGTAACCACACACGATGGAAGCCCAAGCCACCGAAAGGGTCGTCAATTGCCTGTGATCTGTCACAGGTGGTCGTCGACACGTGCGAAAATGTTGCTGTTCATCATGTTGCATTCATCCACAATGACGCACTTGACGGTGAATGCTGTACGGAAGGAATTTAGATCTCTGTCTCGCATACCCCCATCAGCACACATAGCAAGCTTGAGATCGGTGAGTACAGTGAGTCCATCGATCGCTACCGCAGCCTTGCCTTTAGCCTTGTAGCAGCAGCCTTGCCCATGACGTATGCACGTGCAGGCAGTATTAGTGCAGCAGTTGTACACATCTATAATAAGGCGCAGAACAAAGATCTTGCCACAACGGGCAATACCAGTCAGCAAGCTTTCAGTGGGTCGAAAGTATATGGTCGTTAGGCGTTGAATGACTTCGCAAGCAACTTTGACCAGTTCCTTTTTGGCGAGTCATTTCAATTCCTTGTAGGTGTCACCAGTCATGACGTATTGACGCGTGCAGACGGCTGGGCAATGACCTCTTGCCGCTACAGTTATTATCAGGGGCTCTGAGCAAATCTGTGTCTGTTTACTTGTCAACAAAAGGAACGTGGCATCGCTGAGTTGCAGTGTGCAATTCTCTATCCCGGCCTTTATCCGTGCACATCTGGAGACAGATGTGATGCAACTGGCGGATGTCGAACTTGCTGTCGTACTCGGTCCTTTTGAGCAGGAAGGCGTCCATGTTGTCAGCGTACATAAGCTCAAAGCGTTGCCAGTCAAAATATCTACTTCCTGGCGGGAAGGAAGGAACCGTGGGAACGCTTCTCATTTATAGTTGAGTTACAAGTCGATAGTGTCGGAGGGGAAACAAATGGCTGCTAGTTTGCTGGTTTACTTCTGGATTGCTGGTTGGCAGGTGCGGAGATTGTAATGAACAACAAAGTCTGTCGCGCACGTGTCTTGCAAATTGTCTGGACGGCTTTCATATTTTCTCAACAATGCCAATTTCCATACGTCCGTGGACGTCGCATCGAGACCAATTGCTTCCATGTGCACGCGTTTTGGGAATGTGCGATCGCTCTTGCGGAAGGCATGTGGCAATGTAGATGATAAATATACTGGTCTCGCACATATCCTGTCAGAGGAATGTCCAAGCAGCTTCTTGGCCACTCGTCTCAATAGCCTAGAGCATCTGAACGCCGAGTAACCAAAGCTCCGTCATGTCTCTTTGAGGTGTCCACCAAAATATCTGAGACATCTTTGCGGAGGTTTGAAACTCCGCGACGACTTATTCACGACATACGCAGCACACGAGTAGGCGCCTTAGAAGATCTGGAGATCCAAGTTCGAATCGAGCATGGAGGCTACTTATGGATTCAATATGTTTATGCACTTTTGCTGCATTGTTCGTTCGTTAAATAAGATTGGGTGCATCATGCCAGCGTGAAACACGCAGATGTAGTTTTCCTGGGAAGTGACTGCATGGTCATGGAGGAGTTGGCCAATGTTGTCGTAGTCTGCCTTCTAGAGCGGCGTGCATCTGCAAGAAGCGTTCCTTTAGTGCCATATGCCACATGGCACTAAAGTGGGTCAGAAATGAGTGCCAAAATGGCGACAGTTGCCGCACTCATAGCAGGTTTTGGTGTGTTGGAGAACCAGAGTGCACAGGCGCGGCAAGAGAGGTATCAAGGGCCAGAAGGTTTGTTGCAAGGGGGATCGTTTCTGGCATGTTCGAGGAAACTTTCACCAAGGGCAAGTGCTCGAAATCAATGTACTTTGAGTAATCGATGAAACAGCAAGGTTCAAAAGTCGAGTGAGTGCGGCTACACAGGACGCTTAGGGGGATGCATAGGAACTTGTTAAAATAAATGGCACACACCACGGGGTCACCGATGACAAGCTGTTCTTCATAGATGGATGCAATTTCCAAAACGTGCACTTGTAGGCCAGTATCATGATGACACAACCGCTCATATGGTGTTAGTAATCGTGGCCAATGCCTCTCTGACGCTGACAGGGTGAGCAACACAGTCGACTTGCCAAGCTGCCATATCATAGCGAAGCTAATAGTGGACCGCAATGGGAACGCCCTTTGTAAACCCATGTCTTGGTCATTGATATCTCGCACGAAGCGTTCATCTTCAAGTGTTTGGCGTGTGAATTTATCGGTGTCGTCTTTGACGAGAAACAAGATAGCCGGGCCACAACCAACTCCATATTGGAGCACTTTCATCGCTACGAACAAGATGTTGTGAGACGAGACACCTCGGCAGTCTCTGCGACTTATCTCACTGGCGGCATAAATGAAGGATGTGGGATGACATTCTGGTTTAACGCACTGATGCAAACTATGGTGCATCTGAAAGAAGGGCAACCCTTCCGCTTCTTCGTCATATATTATGCCGAGAGGTTGCTTGTGTTGAGCGGGAGCTAAGGCCTGGTAGCGCTCTTCGTCCCACGCCAGGGACAGTTGGAATGCGTTCAGTGCCACACATGCATCAACATGAATGTGGACGTCGGGACACTGGGGTTGAGTTGTGAGGAGAATCCTCGAGCAATTGGAATGCGTTGTTGTTGGGAAGACCGTCTAAAGAAAGTGTGTCAAGAGTGATACCAAAGTACCTACTCGGACACTTCGAGTCGGGGTTTCAACTGAAAATTTTCGACCATGCGAGAGAGGCATGGTCACTTGTTGAGAAGCTTTCATTTAATGTGAACATTTACGACGTGGTGTTCGTGAATGTTTCGTGGTAATGATTTAACAAAATTTTCACTTCGACAGGGAAACTAGCGATAAGTCCTACGACGCCATACTGTCCTCTGACCTGCATAAGGAGTTGAATTTACATTAATGGTAGATGGGGAGCAATTAAACACTGGCTCACCAAATAGAGTTAACCCAATAGGAATAGCCGGGTAAACGTAAGCATCTATTTCGGAGAGGGTGGTATCGTACACCTTTGTAGTGTGCCGCATAATGTTGAGCAGACAAGAAAGTAATGCAGCTCTCGTTTGGAAACTCTGCAGCTATCAGGGGCATGTCAGCAACACGGATAGGCGAAAGCTCGGCTTTAAACCAAAGACGATTGCAAACATTGCATGCATGTCCAATTGGTTTATTGAAGAACTGCCTTTCAATATGCGCGGTAGCCGTCGCAACCTGTGCGTGTAGGCAGGACATGGTCACTTGTGGCAAGGGCCACTGTCACTTGTGTTGTGTTTCTGATCTCGCACTGCTGTATTGTCATGCGAGGCACGATGCGCTGGCAATTCCTGCTCCTGTAGTGTGGGTTCTTGTCTGTGCTGACCCCTAGCGTCGGCTCATGGTACTTATGATGCGCGCCGCTTCGTCCTCGAGAACTGTACCATCCTGCCGGCATAGGCGATTCGCGTCAGCTTGAGCTTCCACGCTGCAGCAGCCTAACGGCTATAGCGATGTGCTTCTGCTTTTCTTCTCCCGAACTTTAAGATGCTGTCGGCATTGTCGCCTCGCCTGAGCATCGTTTTTCTGCAGGCCCTCGTCTTGGTGCCCCCGTTGCTGAACTACAGCGTGCTTCGCATGCCCAGAGGCGCGTTTGTCCCTGCGTTTGGGCACGTATGTGAGCCCGCCCTTCTTCAGCGTGACTAGCGCTTCTTTCAAGATCTTCGGCGGCTGTTTTGTCGATACGTGGGGTCACACAACAGCATGAAGCAGCATGGAATGAACGCAATGCTACGCTGCAGAAACACTGGCCAACTGGCCGCTACCCCTGTGACTAGTATTAGTGGGGTAACACTGGCATAGATAGGTAGGCTCTGGATAGAAGACCTTCATGCCGAGACCGTGATGAAGATGCGTGGGCATTGCCATGAAAGGCGATTTATGAGCGATAGACACAGTGGCAGCTCTTAAAATGTCGGGCGATTTCGATCGTGCATTTGCGACCCATTTCGTGCTTGGGCAGTTATGCGATTTAGAAAGGTGGAAGTGCGAAACACAGACAAATTCCGGGCCGGTGCATTGTGTGTAATGTAAAAGGTAACCCTGAAGATCGAAGTGTTGTTACACGTACGCTAGCGATAACGGCTGCCTGCCAAGTAGCGCGATAATAAGCGCGAAGTCTGGGTGACAACGCAGGGCATTCATTATGTGTGTAACATTTGTAATGTTAGGCATTATTTCATGTTAAACATGGTATGGCGAATCCAAGAAAGATGCATAGTTTCGTGAAGACATGGTTAGTAGCATTTCCTACTGCAATACGTCACACTGCCATCAGAGGAGATGCACTTTTAACTGCATCCTAAGGGACAACCTAAGGTAGCAGACTCGGCAGTCATGCAGCTGCCCCTGCAGCTGGGATAATTTAAAGCAGTGCACTGCTGCGGGCGCAGAAACGAGCGATCACAAATGTGTTTGTTGCAGTGTGAAAGCAGTAAGTGCGAACACACCTGCTCACCGATGTCTATGCGCGAAGTAAGATGTGCCAGGTATGTATGTCACGCAAGCGCGACTGTAAAGGCGAGTGTGGTATTGATTGGTCTGCCAATGTCTAAATAGATGACACCATCATAGGGAGTACCACACACTTTGAGGTATTACCATGAGCGTAAGACTTATGTAACCACAGACTAACAGTACTAAAGTTTGCCACAGTGCGTGGCCTGTCATTTTGAGCGCTGTGTCGTAGCGCTTTTCGGTGGCTGCTCGTGAGTACGGCGACCGCTGCAGTCATGCGATTGTTGCAGGGATGATTGCATATTCAGCCAGGGGCAAAGCACAAAACTGTTTACAGTGCAATTGCAGGCTTGTGCACATATAATGTGTCGCTGAAGGTACGCTTGTTTTTGCCTTGTCAGTGCAGTGGTTCATGTGTTGCCAGGTAGGTTTGAGTGCGTGTGTGGAGTTGAACGAGCACAAAAAAAGGTATTAAATGTCGTTATTTGCCCAGCACGTCACGTCATAGTGTCTGAGGCATCTAGATGTATAGATAAGAGATGTAGTAAAAGGAATGGCGAAAGGTAATTTTCGTTATTTTGCAGTAAACTAGTGAGTATGACAGAAAGTTGCAGTTTTGCCCGGAAGACGAAGCATTGATTGCAATAGCAAATTAGACAACAGTTACACGAAGGAAGCTTGAGCGGCGCTAGATACATGGTAAACATAGGCATACTAAATTAACAAGCATGGTGTCAGCGCACACAGCAAACATAAAGACACCAAATTCAATGACCACGAACACTGTCAAAGGCTGTTCAGTGGAAACGACAGCAGCAGCAGCAGCAGCTGATACTGTGCTGTCTCTCATTGGAGCACAAACTGAGCGCGGTAGCACAACATAGCATGCACAAACAATTGCGCCCTTTAATGGCATCACAGCGCGGACTTACTCTTTATTCAACAGAAATAATCTGGACACAAAAATAACAGGATCGACAACGATGTGCCCGGCAGCTGTGGCTACCCGGCACATCGTCTTTTGGGCCAAGCGGCCACGAAAAGCGGCGTTGCGGTAAGGGCCTTTGTGACGAGGGTCTTCAGTGGTCTCAACTGGCAGTTCTCATCGAGACGTAGACGAGTGAAGGTGAGCTGCAAGACAATTTATTTATTCTGTGTGGTGCTGTGTGGACTGTGTGGTGCTTAGCCGTGTACGGGGAAAAAGGGATGGTGAAGGTTGTGCTGATGCTCAGTTTTTGGACACAGGCAGATGCAATGAATCCCTTTGACCTCGCCTTCACATACTGGGACTCTCTGCAGTGACCCATCAAGGGGATGTCGGTTGTTTCTTCCTGTCCTCCTGTTTGCCTTTTGTCTTACTGACTTTCAATCTCTCCGGTCTTTTACTCACCTTTGGGTCACTTCCATTCTTTCGGGTAGTGAGAATTAATTTGACTCTAATTGCCAACCAAGCTAAACGTATTTTGGGCTGCAGTGGCTGTGGCACAGTTGGCATTGGAAGGCTTTGAAATCCAGAAATCTCGTGTCTGATTGTTCGGCGTAGTGTTGGTAGGTACCCACCTGCCGAAATCACACAGACCTTTTTCACTTAAGTCCAAATCCTTAGACTTGATGGAGCAGCAGTTTGCTACGCAAGAAGGAGTCTCCCTCCGTGTCACCGTCAAAAGCGCACTGTTCTGTTTCAAGAAGGACTGCTACAACTTTCCTGAGTGACGTGCCTGATGGCTCTCTTTCCAAAAGTGGGTGCACCGATGACTTTGTGTTTCTTCGCCTGACCACAGAAACACTTGCATGTGTTCAAGTCAGCCACAGTGCAATGACCGAAACGACCGTCGGAAGTCTACCATCCTGACCTGACCTGAAATTCCTGACCAACACCATGCGTCCTCGATATGAAGTTACGAAAAAGTCAGTGGTGACTTCCCTGCTGAAATCCCTGTCTAAGTGAAAGTTGAAAAACTCAACTTGTTTCATTTGAATACTCCCTTATATTGGCATACTGGCATTGCTCCACGAACAATATATGTACAGTTGTAGAAGTAACACACCTCGAGAAATTGACTGATCCAAGTCGACCGGCTGAGTGGCAGCAGCGTCCTTCAGAACAACCCAGCCAATTACTCACGTGCGGCATTAAAAAGAAGACTCTTTGGATATCGTGATTTCTTGATGAAAAGAACCCGACTGTTTCAAGGAACCTGATATTGGTCAAGCGCACCGTTAATGGAATCGCCACGTGGACTTGCGCTTTTTTGAAAACAACGAATCAGGACGCAGAGATTACAGGACCGATAACTTGCCCCCCACTAGCTCGCCACCTGTCACCCTGTAGATCAATGCATTCAGCATGCCTCTGAAATGCTGTCATTCCTTGCCTGCCTGTAACAAGTTTTCACTGGTGATTCCACCCTAGGTTTCCACTGGTGATTCCACCATCTTTGAAGCACTTTCTATTGCATTGTGATTAAACACTAACACGCATCATGCTTTCTCTTCCTTCCGCCTGCTTGCATCTAGTGTAAGGCATGGTGTTGCACGCTTGCTGCTCTCTTGGTGCCATGCCGCTAGTAAGCTACTCCCTGCTTCCTAGCTGCTTGCTTGCTGCTTGCCGCCAAGCGTGCCGCCTGTCACTGCCTAGATGCCGGCATGGTGCTTTTCTCTGGCCAGCCACTAGTTTCTTGCCTGCCTGTAACTAGGTTTCCACTGGTGATTCCACCATCTTTGAACCACTTTCTATTGCATTGTGATTAAACACTAACACGCATCATGCTTTCTCTTCCTTCCGCCTGCTTGCATCTAGTGTAAGGCATGGTGTTCCACGCTTGCTGCTCTCTTGGTGCCATGCCGCTAGTAAGCTACTCTCTGCTTCCTAGCTGCTTGCTTGCTGCTTGCCGCCAAGCGTGCCGCCTGTCACTGCCTAGATGCCGGCATGGTGCTTTTCTCTGGCCAGCCACTAGTTTCTTGCCTGCCTGTAACTAGGTTTCCACTGGTGATTCCACCATCTTTGAACCACTTTCTATTGCATTGTGATTAAACACTAACACGCATCATGCTTTCTCTTCCTTCTGCCTGCTTGCATCTAGTGTAAGGCATGGTGTTGCACGCTTGCTGCTCTCTTGGTGCCATGCCGCTAGTAAGCTACTCCCTGCTTCCTAGCTGCTTGCTTGCGGCTTGCCGCCAAGCGTGCCGCCTGTCACTGCCTAGATGCCGGCATGGTGCTTTTCTCTGGCCAGCCACTAATTTCTTGCCTGCCTGTAACTAGGTTTCCACTGGTGATTCCACCATCTTTGAACCACTTTCTATTGCATTGTGATTAAACACTAACACGCATCATGCTTTCTCTTCCTTCTGCCTGCTTGCATCTAGTGTAAGGCATGGTGTTGCACGCTTGCTGCTCTCTTGGTGCCATGCCGCTAGTAAGCTACTCTCTGCTTCCTAGCTGCTTGCTTGCTGCTTGCCGCCAAGCGTGCCGCCTGTCACTGCCTAGATGCCAGCATGGTGCTTTTCTCTGGCCAGCCACTAATTTCTTGCCTGCCTATAAGTGCCTTGCCATCGGTACTTTCACCATCTTTCTCCCTCTTCCTATATATGTGATGGTGCTCAAACACTCACATGCATCTTGCTTTGTCTTTGTTTCCTTCTTGCACCTAGCATTGATCTTTCTTAATTTACTACTGTTGTCCTGGTGCTAACAGCAACTGTGCTCCTCGGAGTTCCCTAATTGCTTGCTTGCTGTTTGTGCTAGTTCATTGCCTGTAATTCTTTTGATGCGTGAATGCTGTCTACTTTAGGCAGGTGGCTGCAGTGTGTACAAGTGTAACAAATACCAAGTGCAGTGAAGCTATGAAACAGGTGGTGCAGAAGTATATTTTGCAGCTGTGATCGGGTAATTTGGTTTATAACGCGTCTTCAAGTGAGCTGAAAGTCTGTTTTGTCCGGCTTCTTGTGAATGAAAATAGTACAAGGCTTTTGTGGAACATGGAAGTAATTGAGGAACCATTCCTTTGCCGTAATAACCGCTTTCTGATGTCTCCTGACACAAGGCCATATAGAGAAAAAGCACAACGAACTCTGCAACAACTTTACCGCCTGGATGGGCCAGAGTGCCCAGAACGCTGGTCGGAAGATGTTGTATACGGAAACAAATTGAACTTCACTTCTGAATGATTTGGACCAAGCATATTTTTTTTTTGCTGACAGTGCTGAGAGTTCTGCAATATCCGTCATTCCTCAAAGTATGTTGCTGACAATCCAATTTCACAGGACAATAGCCTGACCAAAGGAACCTCCGGAAAGATTTTCCGTTTGAGAATTGATGCAGATTTGACCACTCATGTCGGAACCTGGGATATCCGAGCCCGACTATCCGCCTCTTGGAGTAGCAGTTGGGCCTAAGCTGTGGCTGCCGGGCACATCGTCTTTTGGGCCAAGGGGCCACGAAAAGCGGCGTTGCGGTAAGAACCTTTGTGACGGGGGTCTTCAGCGGCCTCAACTGGCAGTTCTCATCAAGACGTAGACGCGTGAACGTGAGCTGCAAGACAATTTATTTATTCTTCTCCTGATTAAGGAGAGATCCTTTATGAGAATGAGACGGCACGCTGGGAGACACAGTATAGGGCATACAAAGTGAATGAAAATCATGTGAGAGATTGGTAGCTGTAATATCGGTCATTCCTCAAAGTATGATGCCGACAACCCAATTTCACATGACGACAACCTGTCCACAGCAACGTCCGGACAAATGTTCCCCTTTGAGAACTGATGCAGATTTGACTGCTCATGTCTGAACCTGGGATTTCCGAGCCTGACTACCGACCTCTTGGAGCTGCAGTAAGGCCTAAGCTGCGGCTGCCGGGAGTGTCGTCTTTTGGAACAAGCGAATACATCGCCACGAGACGCGGCGTGCGGTGAGGGCCTTCGTGACGAGGGTCTTCAGTGGCCTCAATTGGCTGTTCTCATCGACGTCAACGAGTGAAGGTGAGCTGCAAGACTATAATAATTCTTCTGATTAAGAGGCATCCTTTATGAGAATTAGACGGCACGCTGGAGGAAACGGTATATGGTGTACACATTGAATGGAAAGTGAAAGATTGGAAACTATCAAGTGTCTGCTTGTTAGGGGAAGTCTGAAGCTACCAGGGATGCAGACGAAATGCAACAGGCAGTTGGTGCCACTCAAGTGCTTAGGTTATGAAGGGCAGAGGTTGCATATGAACAATACAGCGAAAGGCTGACCTAGTGCCCAGCCTTCAAAACTGAAGGCGAGGAAATTTATTGCAAGTGCTCAAAAGTTGTGCACTTTTTGGGATGTATACAAGTGCTCCGAAAACACACGATGGAAACCTGGCCATGCATGGCCTCCCGCAGGGGCGTCTGCGCAGGCAGGCGTTTGGTGTGTTGCGACACCACGGACCCGAGCACGTGGGGGATTGATCACATCGCGAATGACTGTGTGGTGCTTAGCCGTGTACGGGGAAAAAGGGATGGTGAAGGTTGAGCTGATGCTCAGTTTTTGGACACAGGCAGATGCAAAGAATCCCTTTGACCTCGCCTTCACATACTGGGACTCTCTGCAGTGACCCATCAAGGGGATGTCGGTTGTTTCTTCCTGTCCTCCTGTTTGCCTTTTGTCTTACTGGCTTTCAATCTCTCCGGTCTTTTACTCACCTTTGGGTCACTTCCATTCTTTTGGGCAGTGAGAAATAATTTGACTCTAATTGCCAACCAAGCTAAACGTATTTTGGGCTGCAGTGGCTGTGGCACAGTTGGCATTGGAAGGCTTTGAAATCCAGAAATCTCGTGTCTGATTGTTCGGCATAGTGTTGGTAGGTACCCACCTGCCGAAATCGCACAGACCTTTTTTACTTAAGTCCAAATCCTTAGACTTGATGGAGCAGCAGTTTGATACGCAAGAAGGAGTCTCCCTCCCTGTCACCGTCAAAAGCGCACTGTTCTGTTTCAAGAAGGACTGCTACAACTTTCCTGAGTGACGTGCCTGATGGCTCTCTTTCCAAAAGTGGGTGCACCGATGACTTTGTGTTTCTTCGCCTGACCACAGAAACACTTGCGTGTGTTTAAGTCAGCCACAGTGCAATGACCGAAACGACCGTCTGAAGTCTACCATCCTGACCTGACCTGAAATTCCTGACCAACACCATGCGTCCTCGATATGAAGTTACGAAAAAGTCAGTGGTGACTTCCGTGCTGAAATCCCTGCCTAAGTGAAAGTTGAAACACTCAACTTGTTTCATTTGAATACTCCCTTATATTGGCATACTGGCATTGCTCTACGAACAATATATGTACAGTTGTAGAAGTAACACACCTCGAGAAATTGACTGATCCAAGTCGACCGGCTGAGTGGCAGCACCGTCCTTCAGAACAACCCAGCCAATTACTCACGTGCGGCATTAAAAAGAAGACTCTTCTTGGTGGAAAGAACCTGACTGTTTCAAGGAACCTGATATTGGTCAAGCGCACCGTTAATGGAACCGCCACGTGGACTTGCGCTTTTTCGAAAACAACGAATCAGGACGCAGAGATTACAGGACCGATAACTTGCCCCCCAATAGCTCGCCGCCTGTCACCCTGTAGATCAATGCATTCAGCATGCCTCTGAAATGCTGTCATTCCTTGCCTGCCTGTAACTAGGTTTCCACTGGTGATTCCACCATCTTTGAAGCACTTTCTATTGCATTGTGATTAAACACTAACACGCATCATGCTTTCTCTTCCTTCCGCCTGCTTGCATCTAGTGTAAGGCATGGTGTTGCACGCTTGCTGCTCTCTTGGTGCCATGCCGCTAGTAAGCTATTCCCTGCTTCCTAGCTGCTTGCTTGCTGCTTGCCGCCAAGCGTGCCGCCTGTCACTGCCTAGATGCCGGCATGGTGCTTTTCTCTGGCCAGCCACTAATTTCTTGCCTGCCTGTAACTAGGTTTCCACTGGTGATTCCACCATCTTTGAACCACTTTCTATTGCATTGTGATTAAACTCTAACACGCATCATGCTTTCTCTTCCTTCCGCCTGCTTGCATCTAGTGTAAGGCATGGTGTTCCACGCTTGCTGCTCTCTTGGTGCCATGCCGCTAGTAAGCTACTCTCTGCTTCCTAGCTGCTTGCTTGCTGCTTGCCGCCAAGCGTGCCGCCTGTCACTGCCTATATGCCGGCATGGTGCTTTTCTCTGGCCGGCCACTAATTTCTTGCCTGCCTATAAGTGCCTTGCCATCGGTACTTTCACCATCTTTCTCGCTCTTCCTATATATGTGATGGTGCTCAAACACTCACATGCATCTTGCTTTGTCTTTGTTCTTTGATATGTGTTTGTTTCCTTCTTGCACCTAGTATTGATCTTTCTTAATTGACTACTGTTGTCCTGGTGCTAACAGCAACTGTGCTCCTCGGAGTTCCCTAATTGCTTGCTTGCTGTTTGTGCTAGTTCATTGCCTGTAATTCTTTTGATGCGTGAATGCTGTCTACTTTAGGCAGGTGGCTGCAGTGTGTACAAGTATAACAAATACCAAGTGCAGTGAAGCTATGAAACAGGTGGTGCAGAAGTATATTTTGCAGCTGTGATCGGGTAATTTGGTTTATAACGCGTCTTCAAGTGAGCTGAAAGTCTGTTTTGTCCGGCTTCTTGTGAATGAAAATAGTACAAGGCTTTTGTGGAACATGGAAGTAATTGAGGAACCATTCCTTTGCCGTAATAACCGCTTTCTGATGTCTCCTGACACAAGGCCATATAGAGAAAAAGCACAACGAACTCTGCAACAACTTTACCGCCTGGATGGGCCAGAGTGCCCAGAACGCTGGTCGGAAGATGTTGTATACGGAAACAAATTGAACTTCACTTCTGAATGATTTGGACCAAGCATATTTTTTTTTGCTGACAGTGCTGAGAGTTCTGCAATATCCGTCGTTCCTCAAAGTATGCTGCTGACAATCCAATTTCACAGGACGACAACCTGACCAAAGGAACCTCCGGAAAGATTTTCCCTTTGAGAATGATGCAGATTTGACCACTCATGTCGGAACCTGGGATATCAGAGCCCGACTATCCGCCTCTTGGAGCAGCAGTTAGGCCTAAGCTGTGGCTGCCGGGCACATCGTCTTTTGGACTGATAAGTCCAAAAGCGGCGTTGCAGTAAGGGCCTTTGTGACGAGGGTCTTCAGTGGCCTCAACTGGCAGTTCTCGAGACGTAGACGAGTGAAGGTGAGCTGCAAGACAATTTATTTATTCTTCTCCTGATTAAGGAGAGATCCTTTATGAGAATGAGATGGCACGTTGGGAGAAACGGTATCGGGCACACAAAGTGAATGAAAATCACATGAGAGATTGGTAGCTGTAATATCAGTCATTCCTCAAAGTATGCTGCCGACAACCCAATTTCACATGACGACAACCTGTCCACAGCAACCTCCGGACAAACGTTCCGCTTTGAGAACTGATGCAGATTTGACTGCTCATGTCTGAACCTGGGATTTCCGAGCCTGACTACCGACCTCTTGGAGCTGCAGTAAGGCCTAAGCTGCGGCTGCCGGGAGTGTCGTCTTTTGGAACAAGCGAATACATCGCCACAAGGAGCGGCGTGCGGTGAGGGCCTTCGTGACGAGGGTCTTCAGTGGCCTGAATTGGCTGTTCTCATCGACGTCAACGAGTGAAGGTGAGCTGCAAGACTATAATAATTCTTCTGATTAAGAGGCACCCTTTATGAGTATTAGACTGCACGCTGGAGGAAACGGTATAAGGTGTACACAGTGAATGGAAAGTTAGATTGGTAGCTATCAAGTGTCTGCTTGTTAGGGGAAGTCTGAAGCTACCAGGGACGCAGACGAAATGCAACAGGCAGTTGGTGTCACTCAAGTGCTTAGGTTGTGAAGGGCAGAGGTTGCATATGAACAATACAGCGGAAGGCTGACCTAGTGCACAGCCTTCAAAACTGAAGGCGAGGAAATTGATTGCAAGTGCTCCAAAGTTGTTCCCTTTTTGGGTTCTATACGACTGTTCTAAAAACAACGATGGGAACCGACCCAACATGGCCTCCCGCAGGGGCGCCTGTGTAAGCAGGCGTTTGGTGTGTTGCGACACCACGGGCCCGAGCACGTGGGGGATTGACCACATCGCGAATGACTGTGTGGTGCTTAGCCGTGTACGGGGAAAAAGGGATGGTCAAGGTTGAGTTGATGCTCAGTTTTTGGACACAGGCAGATGCAAAGAATCCCTTTGACCTCGCCTTCACATACAGGGACTCTCTGTAGTGACCCATCAAGGGGATGTCGGTTGTTTCTTCCTGTCCTCCTGTTTGCCTTTTGTCTTACTGGCTTTTATTCTCTCCGGTGTTTTACTCACCTTTGGGTCAGTTCCATTCTTTCAAGCAGTGAGAATTAATTTGACTCTAATTGCCAACCAAGCTAAAATTATTTTAAGCTGCAGTGGCTGTGGCACAGTTAGCATTGGCACGCTTTGAAATAGAGAAATCTCGTGTCACATTGTTCGGCATAGATTTGGTAGGTACCCACCTGCCGAAACGGCACACTCCTTTATTTTTTTTTGAATCCGACGCCTTAGAGTTGATGGAGCAGCAGTTTGATATGAGGACGTAACAAAATGAACAAGGAATGCTGGAAATTGCCTGGGAGACGTGCGTCATGGCTCTGTTTCGAAAAGTGGGAAAGAGGTGGCGCTTGTCGTCGTGCGTAAGGCACCCAATGTTTTTAGGCACCGGGGGAGGGGCGGCAGTGTTTTGATGTGGGTGCAACTGCATACGGGACGGCTGTGTGCGGCCGTACCTTGAGATCGATCTGCATTGCGGGTAGTTGAGGGGTGCCGATGCATTGTAGCTCTGTTTGCCGTGTGTTCATGACAGAGTTTGTGTTGCAGCAATAGACAGCACATGGTTACTTCTTGCTGCTGCTGCCGTGTTTCCTGATGGCAGCATTTTGACAGCGCCTGTGGTCATTGAATGTGATGTGTTCATTTTTTGCTGTGCGCACTGATGCCATGTTTGTTAATTTAATTAGTATGCCTTTGTTTACAAGTTCATACGGCCTATTTCATGTAGCTGTCTAGAATTTGCAATCGCAATCATTGCTCCACTTTTAGGGCGCAAATACGACTTTATGTGATGCTCATTGCTTATCTGAAGTGAACAGAAATGACTTTAACTACATGTTTGTCTATGTATGAAGCTGCATAAGACACTATGATGTGATAACGTGGGGGCAAATAACGAGTTCTAATGCATTTTTATGTATGGGTTCAACTCCGCACACACGCACTCCAATCTACCTGGTTGCGCATGAACAACTGCATTCATGCTACAAGGCAAACACAAGGGTGCCTTCAGCGATGCTTTATATGTGTACACGGCTTCCGTTACACGGTAAACACAGCTTCGGGCTTTGCAGGTGGCTGTATATGCAATCATCCTTGCAACAATCGCATGACCGCTGCTTTCGCGGTACTCACGAGCAGCCACCGAAAAAAAGTGTCACGACACAGAGCCCGGACATGGGAGGCCATGCAAGGTGGCAAACTTGTGAGTCGTGAGTCTGTAGTTGCATAATTCTTTCGCGCATGGTAATACCTCAAAGCGCGTGGTACACCCTTCGACGGTGTCATGCATATACGGCTGTTGGCAAACTAATACGGCGCTCGTCGTTACAGTCACGCCTGCACGACATGCACTCCCGGCAGATTTTACTTCATCGACAAACGTCGGCGAACAGGTTCGCTTGCATTTCATAATTTCATGCTACAAGAAATGCACTTGTGTTTGTGCTCATTTCTGTGACCGCAGCAGCATGCTACTTGATGTTGTCCCACCTTCCCCTCTTCACTGCATCTCCACATACTGCAGTGTGCGCAACTGCAGTAGGGAATGCTTCTAACGATGTCTTCACAAAACTATGCATCTTTCTTGGATTCGCCATGCCATGTTAACCATGAAATAACGGCTAACATTACAAAGGTTGCGCATCTAATGAATTCCCTGTGTTGTAACCCAGCCTTCGCGTTTGCTATCGCGCTACCTTTCAGGCGGCCGTTATCGCTAGCGAACGTTTAACAACACTTCGATCTTCAGGCTTACATTTTATCTTTACACAAAATGCACCGTCCTGGAATTTGTGTGTGTTTCACACTTCCGCCTTTCAAAAATCGCGTAACTGCCTAGGCACCAAATGGGTCGCAAATGCACGATCGAAATCGGCCCCCCTTATATACCAAGAGCCGCCACTGTGTCTATCGCCCATAGATCACCTTTCATTGGAGTGCTCTCGCATCTTCATTACTGTCGTGGCATGAAGGTCTTCTGTGTAAAACCTACCCATCTATGCCAGTGTTACCTCACTCATACTAGTCGCAGTAGTAGCGGCCAGTTGGCCAGTGTTTCTGCAGCGTAGCAGTGCGTTCATTCCATGCTGCTTCATGCTGTTGTGTGACCCCACGTATCGACAAAACAGCCGCCAAAGATCTTGAAAGAAGCGCTAGTCACGCTGAAGAAGGGCGGGCTCACATACGTGCCCAAACGCAGGGACAAACGCGCCTCTGGGCATGCGAAGCACGCTGTAGTTCAGCAACGGGGGCACCAAGACGAGAACCTGCAGAAAAACGATGCTCAGGCGAGGCGACAATGCCGACAGCATCTTGAAGTTCAGGAGAAGGAAGCAGAAGCACATCGCTATAGCCGTTAGGCTGCTGCAGCGTGGAAGCTCAAGCTGACGCGAATCGCCAATGCCGGCAGGATGGTACAGTTCTCGAGGACGAAGCGGCGCGCATCATAAGTACCGTGAGCCGACGCTAGGGGACAGCACAGACAAGAACCCACACTACAGGAGCAGGAATTGCCAGCGCATCGTGCCTCGCATGACAATACAGCAGTGCGAGATCAGAAACACAACACAAGTGACAGTGGCGCTTGCCACAAGTGACCATGTCCTGCCTACACGCACAGGTTGCGACGGCTACCGCGCATATTGAAAGGCAGTTCTTCAATAAACCAGTTGGACATGCATGCAATGTTTGCAATCGTCTTCGGTTTAAAGCCGAGCTTTCGCCTATCCGTGTTGCTGACATGCCCCTGATAGCTGCAGAGTTTCCAAACGAGAGCTGCATTCCTTTCTTGTCTGCTCAACATTACGTGGCACACTACAAAGGTGTACGATACCACCCTCTCCGAAATAGATGCTTACGTTTACCCGGCTATTCCTATTGGGTTAACTCTATTTGGTGAGCCAGTGTTTAATTGCTCCCCATCTACCATTAATGTAAATTCAACTCCTTATGCAGGTCAGAGGACAGTATGGCGTCGTAGGACTTATCGCTAGTTTCCCTGTCGAAGTGAAAATTTTGTTAAATCATTACCACGAAACATTCACGAACACCACGTCGTCAATGTTCACATTAAATTAAAGCTTCTCAACAAGTGACCATGCCTCTCTCGCATGGTCGAAAATTTTCAGTTGAAACCCCGACTCGATGTGTCTGAGTAGGTACTTTGGTATCACTCTTCACGCACTTTCTTTAGACTGTCTTCCCAACAACAACGCATTCCGATTGCTCGAGGATTCTCCTCACAACTCTACCCCAGTGTCCCGACGTCCACATTCATGTTGATGCATGTGTGGCACTGAACGCATTCCAACTGTCCCTGGCGTGGGACGAAGAGCGCTACCAGGCCTTAGCTCCCGCTCAACACAAGCAACCTCTCGGCATAATATATGACGAAGAAGCGGAAGGGTTGCCCTTCTTTCAGACGCACCATAGGTTGCCCCAGTGCGTTAAACCAGAATGTCATCCCACATCCTTTATTTATGCCGCCAGTGAGATAAGTCGCAGAGACTGCCGAGGTGTCTCATCTCACAACATCTTGTTCGTAGCGATGAAAGTGCTCCAATATGGAGTTGGTTGTGGCCCGGCCATCTTGTTTCTCGTCAACGACGACACCGATAAATTCACACGCCAAACACTTGAAGATGAACGCTTCGTGCGAGATATCAATGACCAAGACATGGGCTTTACAAAGGGCGTTCCCATTGCGGTCCACTATGAGCTTTGCTATGATATGGCAGCTTGGCAAGTCGACTGTGTTGCTCACCCTGTAGGCGTCGGAGAGGCATTGGCCACGATTACTAACACCATATGAGCGGTTGTGTCATCATGATCCTGGCCTACAAGTGCACGTTTTGGAAATTGCATCCATCCATGAAGAACAGCTTGTCATCGGTGACCCCGTGGTGTGTGCCATTTATTTTAACAAGTTCCTATGCATCCCCCTAAGCGTCCTGTGTAGCCGCACTCACTCGACTTTCGAACCTTGCTGTTTCATCGATTACTCAAAGTACATTGAATTCGAGCACTTGCCCTTGGTGAAAGTTTCCTCGAACATGCCAGAAACGATCCCCCTTGCAACAAACCTTCTGGCCCTTGATACCTCTCTTGCCGCGCCTGTGCACTCTGGTTCTCCAACACACCAAAACCTGCTATGAGTGCGGCAACTGTCGCCATTTTGGCGCTCATTTCTGACCCACTTTAGTGCCATGTGGCATATGGCACTAAAGGAACGCTTCTTGCAGATGCACGCCGCTCTAGAAGGCAGACTACGACAACATTGGCCAATTCCTGCATGACCATGCAGTCACTTCCCAGGAAAACTACATCTGCGTGTTTCACGCTGGCATGATGCACCCAATCTTATTTAACGAACGAACAATGCAGCAAAAGTGCATCAACATATTGAATCCATAAGTAGCCTCCATGCTCGATTCGAACTTGGACCTCCAGATCTTCTAAGGCGCCTACTCGTGTGCTGCGTATGTCGTGAATAAGTCAAGTCGCGGAGTTTCAAACCTCCGCAAAGATGTCTCAGATATTTTGGTGGACACCTCAAAGAGACATGACGGCCAGGAGCTTTGGTTACTCGGCGTTCAGATGCTCTAGGCTATTGAGACGAGTGGCCAAGAAGCTGCTTGGACGTTCCTCCGACAGGATATGTGCGAGACCAGTATATTTATCATCTACATTGCCACATGCCTTCCGCAAGAGCGATCGCACATTCCCAAAACGCGTGCACATGGAAGCAATTGGTCTCGATGCGACGTCCACGGACGTATGGAAATTGGCATTGTTGAGAAAATATGAAAGCCGTCCAGACAATTTGCAAGACACGTGCGCGACAGACCTTGTTGTTCATTACAATCTCCGCACCTGCCAACCAGCAATCCAGAAGTAAACCAGCAAACTAGCAGCCATTTGTTTCCCCTCCGACACTATCGACTTGTAACTCAACTATAAATGAGAAGCGTTCCCACGGTTCCTTCCTTCCCGCCAGGAAGTAGATATTTTGACTGGCAACGCTTTGAGCTTATGTACGCTGACAACATGGACACCTTCCTGCTCAAAAGGACCGAGTACGACAGCAAGTTCGACATCCGCCAGTTGCATCACATCTGTCTCCAGATGTGCACGGATAAAGGCCGGGATAGAGAATTGCACACTGCAACTCAGCGATGCCACGTTCCTTTTGTTGACAAGTAAACAGACACAGATTTGCTCAGAGCCCCTGATAATAACTGTAGCGGCAAGAGGTCATTGCCCAGCCGTCTGCACGCGTCAATACGTCATGACTGGTGACACCTACAAGGAATTGAAATGCCTCGCCAAAAAGGAACTGGTCAAAGTTGCTTGCGAAGTCATTCAACGCCTAACGACCATATACTTTCGACCCACTGAAAGCTTGCTGACTGGTATTGCCCGTTGTGGCAAGATCTTTGTTCTGCGCCTTATTACAGATGTGTACAACTGCTGCACTAATACTGCCTGCACGTGCATACGTCGTGGGCGCCTCTACAGGCAAGGCTGCGGTAGCGATCGGTGGACTCACTGTGCTCACCGATCTCAAGCTCGCTATGTGTGCTGGTGGGGGTTTGCGAGACAGAGATCTAAACTCCTTCCGTACAGCATTCATCGTCAAGTGCGTCATTGTGGATGAATGCAACATGATGAGCAGTAACACTCTCGCACGTGTCGACGACCGCCTGCGACAGATCACAGGCAATTGACGACCCTTTCGGTGGCTTGGGCTTCCATCGTGTGTGGTTACTTCTGCCAGCTGCCCCACGTCTGCACCAGCGAGGCGTAGAAACGCAGTAAAACATGCCGCATCTTCAACATCCTCGTCACTTGGCTTTTCAACTTGCGCAAGTTCTCCGCCCGAGCCACGCCGTATTCTCCACCTCACCGCCAAAGATCCGCGAAAGTCGTGTGCTCGAAAAGATGTTGAGATGCTTCAGGCGTGCTTTGTTCCAAAATACGACGCTAAGTGCTGCTGTCCTCGAGATGTCAGTCTATTCCGCTCCAACAAGGACGCCAGGGCTGTGATACACACTGGGGTTCGTGTGCCCAGCCCTCAACACACAGCGAGAAAGGCATGGATAGCAGACATTGTCTATATCACTTCTATGCCAGAGTGTGTGACCCCACGTATCGACAAAGCAGCCGCCAGAACACACGAGAATACACGCAGAACACAAGAGTACTTACAACACAAAAGCCTAGGGCAGGCTTCGTGGTACTATTCTAGTCATCCGTGTCTACGTGGCAAAACTCGTTGTGGCGAGTGTGCGCTCTCCCCCGACTGATGAGTAACTCACGCGCAGAACCACGGTAGTGTCCTCACGGTACTCCAAATGCCCGCAGCCATGTCTAGTGGGGCTGCCACGCCCCAGCTCCGGGAGCGAGAGCGAAGAAGACGCTCACCGCTTTGGGCTCGAGGAACATGACAGGCCCGTTTGCGGCGAGCTCTGCTGGTTCCTGCCAGCGTAGCAGGGCCGGAAGCACTGGCGGCGGCCACGCGTAATGCAGCACTGTTCGGTTTCGGCGGCAGCTCTGCGGCGGGACCACAGGCACGACCACCGTTGCGGACCGCTAGCCGCCGGAATCGTTCCCTGGAGCCCGTGAGCCTCGGACGGTTGCCCGAACGGACCGTTAGTTGCGTATGCAAGGGCATACTCGTCACTAAGGCTTACCCTAAACACAACGCCGCCCAAGACCTGGATGCTATTCACGAGGCTAATGAAGGTGACGCCATCATCGGCTGTCGCAGTGATGTTGACTGTGTGGCACATCGTACTATCCTTAGGGAAGTTGTACGGGCTTACTCAACATTTAAATGTCTGAAGGATTGGTCAATAGAACGGTGGCTGATTTCAAGCACATGCAGTTTGCCAAAATGTGCAGCCGCAAAAGTCGTTATTTCCACTTTCACTCTCGAGTAACTGGTATTGTTGCTAGCCTCAAGTTCCAAGTATATTTCTCAAGTTGCTTGTCTTTTCCTTTCCGTTTCCATCGAACTTCGCTCCACCACTGTCACCTTGGAAAGAAAAAACGTGTCTGACCTGCCGTCGCGATCTGTTCCCCATGATGCAAGCAACTGCTGTCACTATACATAAACCGCTGGGTGGAACATGCAGCGAAGTAGTCTACAATTACCACAAGCACCATCCACTGAAACTCGTCTACGTAGCTTGAAGTCGAGCCACCACTCGAGGGGAGAGGCCTCGAGTTCCCGACCGCTTCGACTTCTGTAAGCACAATCGTCAGTTCTTCAACGTTAGGTCGAGCTTTGCCGAGAACCCTTCTCAGTGGAAGCTTGATCATCCTGACCAGACGCTCCCACCAGCTGCCCCACCACATTGCGCTGGGAATAGATTTCCAAGTGATACTCTTCTGGCTCAAGTATGCTGTTACGGCCTTTTGGGAAAGCAACTTGAAAAGCTGCTCTGTCTTTTGACGTCTTCTTAAATGTTCTTGCGTTGTCTGAATAAATGATGCGAGGTAGACCCTTTCGCATTACAAACCGTCGTAAGGACATGAGGAATGCTTCTGAGGTCATGCTGGACACTAGTTCTAGGTGCACTGCTCGTGATGTGGCACATGCGAAGAGCTATATTTAACATTTTGTTTCTCCGGCTTGAGTCGCTACAATTAGTGGTCCGGCGAAGCCAACGCCAGCGACTTCGAATGGGTTCGTCGGCCTTACGCCATGACGTGCTATAGGAACTGCTGGAGCATTGCCAGGGCCGATTCTGAAACGTCCGGACGTATGGCTTCACTAATGTTCTTGCCCGGCAGATCCAATAGTGCTCTCGCAACTGTCACGGGGTGTCCCTCGCGCTTCCGTGTGGTATTTCGCAGTGTGCTCGCATTGTCAATGATGTAGAAAAGTGATGATTGTGGAGGAGGATGACTGTGTTTTTTGCCTCCTAAGATGCATCAAGGTGCATTAGGCGCCCGCCCATCCCCAGGATGCTGTCGGCACCCAAGAATGCGTTGAGGTCTTTGATGCGAGATGTTTTCTTTGCTGCTGTACCTGTTGAAATCGAACTTATATCTTTGCTGAAGGCTTGCTGCTGTACATGTCTGATCCAATATTTTTCAGCTTCAGTGATCTCTTTGGCTGCTAGAAAACCAATGTGCACTCTGTTTTTGAATCGGTAGTATTCGATAAATCTCAACATGCATGCCGTGACCCTGGGCAGCTTATCGATTCTGCTGTAGCTGTCAATGTCCAGAATCGATGTTGACTTCGTCGCACTGGAGTTCGCGACGTGAACGGCAGTCATCTCGCAGATTATCCTATCGTCAGTGCTGACAGGTTCTGGGGGTTGCAGTGGCCATCTATCTTCTGACTCGCCTAGTCGGTCTGGTCTATGCAGCCACGTACGGTTATACAATAACTTATCCATTGAAACTCCACGTGTCAGTAGGTCAGCAGGATTTGCCTGTCCTGGACAACACTTACACAAAGAAGGATCGGTTTCCTTCCCTGATCTCCTTCTCTCTGTTCGACACAAATTGCTTCCACTTCGTTGCGTCGCCTTTTGTGCCATGAGAACGTAATTGTGGAATCCGACCACACTGTACCTTGGATCTCAAAAGTCGGTTGGGGACTTGAGACGTAATTAAGTAGCCTTGCTCCGATCAAGGCTCCTAGAAGCTCCAGCCGTGGCAGTGTCACTGTATTGATAGGTGCCACACGTGCTTTTGCGATCAACAACTCTGGCCTCGCTGAGCAGCTCGGTACGATGCAGAACGCTGCACTGTATGCCGAAGGGCTTGCGTTGCAAAATATGTGAGCCTGCAGCACTCGAGGTGATTTGGTTCCGCTGCCAAGATAACGTGGTATGGAAATATTCTGCAAGACTGGTAGCTGGCTCCCCCATTCATGCCATTTTTTTTTGAAGATCCTGAGGTAGCTGCTCATCCCAGCCTATTCCACGTGTCCACAATTTTTTGAATATCTTGATGGCAATGGTGAATGGCGCAACAAATCCTGTTGGGTCGAATATCCATGAAGCTGCTTGAAGAACAAACTGCTTGGTATCATCTTTTTCTTTCATAAATTCGAGAAGGCCCCTCAAAGACAAAATGAAAGTATCCGTGGACGGATTTCATGTGATTCCAAGTACCTTCACGCTTGTCCTGTGGAGGGCAGCCAGTTCTTTGCCTGCCAACTGTTCCTCGTGCTCCAATGCGTTAATCAGACCATCTGAG
The DNA here is from genome assembly GCF_050947875.1 of Dermacentor variabilis. Lineage (NCBI taxonomy): Eukaryota > Metazoa > Arthropoda > Arachnida > Ixodida > Ixodidae > Dermacentor > Dermacentor variabilis. Next base: position 13,997,284 of record NC_134578.1, on the reverse strand, counting down.
TTGGTAGTCCATTTCCTTAGCATCATTCCTGCCTCCTGTATAATCTCTTTGGCTTCCCGGCAGATTTAAAGCACTTCATCTGACTCTGCTCAGACCACTAAATAATCTACGTAGAATGACTTGCTGAGAAGTTTCAGGGTACTGGCTTTTCTTGAAGGCATACTCTTTGGTGATGGAGTATAGTTGCTGTCAGTAGGAAGGGGCTACATGTTGCTCCGAATGGCACTCGCGTCATCCTCCACTCTTGAATCTCCTCTCCGGAGAAACGCAGTGCTTCTTTTTTCAAACCAGAGGAATCGAAAGGCATCTCTGTCCTCTGCTTTTGAAATTTGAAGGAATGCTTTCTCAATGTCGGCTAGCAGAGGTATATGGTGCGTTCTGAAGCGTAATAGTACCTTCACCAGATCCTGGTAAAGGTTTTCACCCTTTTCGAGGCATTCATTTATTGAGAAGCACCCTTTGGCGTGCGAAGAAGCGTCGAAAACTATTCTGATTATTGTGGTTAGTGCGTGCTCTCGGATCACTTTCCTGTGCGGCATGTAATAAACCTTTGTCGGATCCAGCGGTGTCCCTTCAACAATCTCCGTATGTCCAGTCCGCAGTTACTCCCGTATGGTGTTGTCATGAACCTCTAAAAGTCCTTGCTTGCTCGACAGTCGGGAGACAAGGTTCAAAAGTCTCGTTATTGCGACTAGCTTGTTGTCCGAGAGCTCGACCTCCAGGGCAATATTACTTTGTATCTTCTGTCCCTAAAAGTGATGGTTTCTTTTAATTTCATCAATACAGGACTGAGCCTGCTCATTGTCAACGGCATCTGATATTCGCATGCTCTCAAGTTCCCAAAATGAGTGGAGGAATTTGTACTCATCTTCAGTACGCATGCCGAAGCTGTTATATCTGATGCCATGCAGTTGGTGTTGCCTTGAAATATCCACCCTAACTTAGAGTTGATAGCAATCGGTGTCTCATTGTTCTCGCATCGAGTGACTTCACCCGTGATCACATTCCACATTTGGTCAGAACCGATGAGAACGCTTATGCCTGCTTCCCCGACAACAGATTCTGTGACGAACAGTCAGCTGGTTGTACGTGGCTTGATATCTTGGCACACGTGTGGAATTTCTATCGCTTGCAAGGCAACTTCCATATCTGAGAACTTGCTCCCCAGACGGAGCTGCACAACATGCAGCTTCTGCACTGTTCGATTCGAGTTGCTTGGAAACATATTGCGCGCAATGATGGTAGAGCCCACACACTGCAACTTCAGTTGTCGTGATAGCCGTTCTGTGAGGAATGTGCGCTGGCTGCTTCCATCTATGACACCTCTGATATTTCGACAGGTGACGTCTGCTACTGCCCAAGCTTGGAATGTCTGCAGGAGGACGCTCGTCGATGAATCCTCGATGGTACGCCGGTCTTTCCCTAAAGATGCGCACACAGTCGTGTTTGTGCTTGGATTCCTTGTTAGTATTCTGGCAGTTGTTCTGCCGTTTTACCGTGTCTTCTGGCGTAATTTTTGTTCAGAAGTCGTTCAATCAACACAAATCACCAGCAAATGGGGCGATGGTAAGCTTGGGTAGCTTGGCTCCAGAGAATGACTGTCGATGAAATCCGGAGCTCCTGTGTTTATGACGTAACATGGCCTCGCTTGCTAAGCAGCTCGCTCATGACGTTGGTAGTGTTGTCCTCGTATTCCACAACGGTGTTGCATTCCTGCTCAAGCTCTTCATCAACTATGTGGCTCTCTAGATCCTCGTTGGTCTTGTTCAGCTCATCGTTATTCACCGTGAGACGCCCGTAAATAGTGTTGAGCTGATCTATGGTGGCTGTTTCATCGCTGAGAATAGCCCTTGCCTCGTTGATGAGCGTGGTGTTCAGTGATCGTCTCGACGTGCACTTCGATTGCAGCCTCTCCATTATGGTCAGTTCACTCGTAGCTTTCCGTGGTCTCCGGTAGGAGATCCCGGATCTTCCGCACCACAACCATTAAGATGGCGTAAGATTTACTGACAAGAAGCGAGGGTCAAAGCATCAGGCATTCTTTTTATTCCGTGCCGTTCAGGTAGCCCCTGGCTGCACGTGCTCGTGAGCACGGGCTCCCTCCAGGAAGGAGGCGATTCTTCTTCGATCCAAGACTGTGCTGAGATTAATTCAAAAGTTCACTATTCATATTGCTCCTGAAGCTGCTAGCCTTACTTTGTATACCATTCCAATATGTTACTATTGCATTCCTTGCTTTGTGAAACTGTATCTTCTTTTTCTAATGCCAGTGGTGTTGCCTATGCATTCACTGTTTATGCACAAACAAACGTACACCGACCAGAACTGCCACAATGTTCATGATTGCGAAGTGAGGAGTTACAGCACTGAAATGACTAATGGTTCATGGAGTAGAATTGTTAGCTCTATTGCCTGCATAAATAATACTCACTGTGCAGAGAGAGACATCAAGGGGTTATGGAAAAACTGTCCTGGTCTTATAGAACAGCTCTCTTTGGCTTTCAAAATGCAGGCCCAATATTTTAAGCCTTACAAAGCGAACATGGTAAAAACGTACACATTCTCGTAAGATCAAGTCAATGGCCATCCTGTACATTGGAACAACCCAAGGATGTTATGCACGGCATTACAAAGGCTATTAACAATGAACTCTGGAACATCTTTTCTGCTCACAGGTGCCAATGTGACCACAGTGCTCGTCGGTAGATACAGAAGTTCATTTCTGAATAATGTTCGCCAACTATATTTTTCTGTGGTGTCCTTTTCAGTTGTAAAAAAAAAAAAAAAAAAAAAACGGTACACAATCGAAACACGTCTGCAGCTTCAGTCATTCCTCAAAGTATGGTGCAGGCAGGCTGATTTCCCACAAGGACAATCTGACCACAGATACCTCAGAAAAAAATCTGCGCCTTTGGTGATTGACGCAAATATGTGCGTTTATATTAACATTGGATTTCTGAGGCTGACTACTCACCTATTGAAGCAGTAGTTAGGCCGAAGCAGTGCCTGCACTGCATATTTTATTCTGTGCCCGCCGAAGAATACATTTCCATAAAAAGGGTGTGCAATAAGGGCCTTCACGACGAGGGTCTTCTATGACCTCAACTGGCTGCTCTCATCGACGTCAACGACAGAAGGTGAGCTTCGAGACAATTTAATTTATTCTTCTCCTGATTAAGGAGGCGCCCTTTATGAGAATTGATGGCACGTTGGAAGAAATGGTATAGGGCATACACAGTGAATGGAAAGTGAAAGAATGGTAGCTATCGAGTACCTCTTGTTAGAGGAACACTGAATTTACCAGGGACGTAGGCGAAATGCAACAGGCAATTGGTGCCACTCAAGTGCTTATACTGAAAAGGGTAGAGGTTGCATATGAACCATACAGCGTAAGGCTGACCTAGTGTCCCGTTTCCCAAATGGAGGACGAGGAAATTTACTGGAAGTGTTCAAAAGTTCTTTTTTTGGGCTCTATGAGAGTGTTCTAAAAACAATGATGGGAACCTACCTGCCCAACATGGCCTCCCACAGAGGCGTCTGCATCGGCAGGCATTTGATGTGTTGCGACACCACAGACCTGAGCTGATGGGGGATCGACCCTTATGGAAGAAACTGTCTGCGGCTTAGCCATGTACAGTGAAAAGGGGAACGTAAAGGTTGAGCAGATGTTCAGATTGTGGACATTTGGGTGTCCACGGCGAGCACAACGAATTCCTGTAGCCTCGGTTTCACATCCACGGCATGCCTGCAGTGACGCGTTGACGGAAAATCGGTCGTTTTTTCCGGTCCTCAGGTTTGCCTTTCCTTTTACTAGCTTTCAGTGGCTCAGGTCTTGTGCTCACCTTAGTGTCACTTGCTATCTTTCAGGGAATGAGAGTTAACTGTGTGTTAAATTGGCAAACAAGCTAACTTTGTATTTGGTTATGTTGGCTGGGCACAGTTGGCATTGGCCGGCTTTGAAGTATAGAAACCTCATGTCCCATTGTTTGGCCTAGTGGTAATTGGTTGAGACCTACGGAAATCTTGTACACCTTTATTCCTTGAACCAGGCTGAACTTTGATTCGAATATGGCAGTGCACTTTGATACAACAATGTAACACACAGTGAAGAAGCACGAGAGCTGTTACTTGCCTGACAAGCTTGCCTGGTGGCTCTCTCTGAAAAAGTGGGTGCACCGATGACTCCATGTTTCTTCACCTAGAACAAGGGAACATTTGCAAGTATTCATGTTAGTCACAGTCAAATGACCGACACTATCATCGGAAGTCTACGACATTTAGCAGTTGCAAAACACGTAACCAAGACCCTCAGTCCTTAATATGAAGTTGCAAAAAAGAAAAAAAAAATTAGTGTTGACCTTAGTGTTGAAATCCGTGACAAATTTCATGCAAAAGAAACTGAATACTTGTTTGATTTGAATACTCCTGTATAATCGTATTCTGGCATCGTTCCATGAACAGTGATCATAGAGTGGTACAACTACCGCGGTGAAAAAAATTTGCTGATGTAGAATTCGTAGAATTCGTATTGATGTATAAGGAATGAGTGTGATTGCAACATATTGGAATGGTATGCAAAGTAAGGCTAGCAGATTTAAGAGTAAGATACAGATGTGCTGCAGTTTATCCAGACCGATATGAAGAGAAAGACTGGACGACCACGACGAGGCTTGGCGCAAAGTTGGCATTGAGAAGCAGCTCCCGTGGACCGCATGTGCAGATGCGAAGGGCCGTATAGGAACTGCATTGCAGATCCGTGCAGCATTGCTGGTGCGCTGCACATAAAAAAACTGAGCAGATGAGATAGCTGTGACTACGGCACAAAAGAAAACTCCACACATGTAGGTAGGACTGTAGCAGTGGTCTTGGCTTGACCGCCTGGTGTGGCCGCTGTTGGGCACACAGCGGACGGGACTGGGAGCGCGGGCCATGTGCGCAATGGGGCGCCCACTCAACGACCATGCTTAGAATTGTAGTAATGCAATAATCAGATGACGAACAGTAAGGGGGATATTTTTTGATGTATGGAAATGAGTTGCATGAAATATAGTATTATGATGTGAACACACGTGAATGTAAGTGGAACACAGTTGACTCGAGAACCGCGACAAACGCCTTGTGGTTGGTAGGTAGTCCGTTCGGGATGACGTCTATAGTGTGACGTCTATAGTGTGACTACAGTAGGCAGTGTAGTAGGCAGTGTGACTTGTTTGCAGTAGGCAGTGTGACCAAAGAACATGTGAAGCCACTAAGTTTCACGCCGAAGCATATTTTTGTATTTTTGTCTCCAGTAATGACAGCCGGTGCACACAGCACGGAGGTTTTGGAGCAGGAAGTTAGTGACGTCGTTCGGCAAGGTTCCTGGTGAGAAGTAGACTGCTGGAACGATTAAGCCCTGATATTTTTAACGCTACAGACGTTTTCACAACTCAACTGGGGCAGCGAGTTGTGTCAGTAGGTTCCGTTAAAGCATAGTTCCGTTAAAGCTGTCATGAAAAGCAACTCCAGGTACAACCCGTCAAGTCGATGACAGTGTCTGTGCCCGCTTCCGAAAACGGTAGCAGTGTTATCTCGTGGATGACATGGTCATGCGAGACATCAAAGGCGGAAGCAGGCAACGAGCGTACGTTGATGTTGCATAGCGCCAAGGTGTGCGCTGACCGCAGGATGGCAGAGCATTCGGTGATTATTGTACTGAGTGCATGGTTTTGTAATCGATAAATGTCGTCTGACAACGGCCGATAGTGGTTTTCCCTTCCGCGGTAGAAGCTGCTGTCATGTTCTGTGTTCATTAACTATAGTCCATATTGGCAGTGGTGCCTTGACTTCAAGCTACGTAGACGAGTTTCATTGGATGGTGCTTGTGGTAATTGTAGACTACCTCGCTGTATGTTCCACCCTGTGGTTTATGTACAGTGACGGCAGTCGCTTGCGTCATGGGGAACAGCTTGCGACGGCAGGTCGGACGTGTTTTTTCTTTCCAAGGTGACAGTGGCGGAGCGAAAAATGGAGAAGAAAGGACAAGGGACTTGAGAAATATCTTTGGAACTTGAGGTGAGCAACAATACCAGTTGCTTGGGAGTGAAAGTGGAGGTAATGACTTTTGCGGCTGCACATTTTGGTGAACTGCACGTGCTTGACATCAGCCACCGCTCTATTAACCAAGCCGTCAGACACGTAAATGTTGAGAGTGAGCAGGTACGACTTTCCTAAGGATTGTAGGACGTGCCACACAGTCAGCATCACTGCGACATCCGATGATGGTGTCATCTTCATTAGCATCGTGAATAGCATCCAGGTTTTGGGCGGTGTTGTGTTTAGTGTACGCCTTTGTGACGAGTGGACTGGAATTAATACAATGCAAGGCAGCAGTGCGACAAAGAAAAAGAGTTCGTGGTGGTGCGCGGCAGGTGGCACACGAGGAGAGAGCGCGCGCTGTGGTTTGGAATTAGACGGCTCGACAGAACAATCATGTGACGGCGACGACCTGGTGGGGCCTGTTCCAGAAGCAATTGAGACGGCTACCAGTCCGACATGATCGCACAGCCATGCAGCCCATGGACACGCGGCTAACGGTCCGTTCGGGCAACCGTCCGAGGCTCACGGGGACCAGGGAACGATTTTGGTGGCTAGCGGTCCGCACCGGTGGTCGTGCCTGTGGTCCCGCCGCAGAGCTGCCTCCATAAACGAACAGTGCCGCAGTACGTGTGGCCGCCGCCAGTGCTTCCGGCCCTGCTATGCTGGCGGGAACCAGCAGAGCTCGCCGCAAACGGGCCTGTCACGTTCCTCGAGCCCAAAGCGGTGAGCGTCTTCTTCGCTCTCGCTCCCGGAGCTGGGGCGTGGCAGCCCCACTAGACATGGCTGTGGGCATTCGGAGTACCGTGAGGACACCGCCGTGGTTCTGCGCGTGAGTTAGTCATCAGTCGGGGGAGGGCGCACATTCACCACAACGAGTTTTGTCACGTAGACACGGATGACTAGAATAGAACCACGAAGCCTGCCCTAGGCTTACGTGTTGTAAGTACTCTTGTGTTCTGCGTGTATGCAAATGCTCTGTGCACTCTGGCATAGAAGTGATATAGACAATGTCGGTTATCCATGCCTTTCTCGCTGTGTGTTGAGGGCTGGGCACACGAACCCCAGTGTGTATCACAGCCCTGGCGTCCTTGTTGGAGCGGAATAGACTGACATCTCGAGGACAGCAGCACTTTGCGTCGTATTTTGAAACAAAGCACGCCTGAAGCATCTCAACATCTTTTCGAGCACACGACTTTCACGGATCTTTGACGGTGAGGTGGAGAATACGGCTTGGCTCGAGCGGAGAACTTGTGCAAGTTGAAAAGCCAAGTGACGAGGATGTTGAAGATGCTGCGTGTTTTACTGCATTTCTACGCCTCGCTGGTGCGGACGTGGGGCAGCTGGCAGAAGTAACCACACACGATGAAGCCCAAGCCACCGAAAAGGTCGTCAATTGCCTGTGATCTGTCGCAGGTGGTCGTCGACACGTGCGAAAATGTTGCTGCTCATCATGTTGCATTCATCCACAATGACGCACTTGACGGTGAATGCTGTACGGAAGGAATTTAGATCTCTGTCTCGCAAACCCCCATCAGCACACATAGCGAGCTTGAGATCGGTGAGCACAGTGAGTCCACCGATCGCTACCGCAGCCCTGCCTGTAGAGGCGCCCACGACGTATGCACGTGCAGGCAGTATTAGTGCAGCAGTTGTACTCATCTGTAATAAGGCGCAGAACAAAGATCTTGCCACAACGGGCAATACCAGTCAGCAAGCTTTCAGTGGGTCAAAAGTATATGGTCGTTAGGCGTTGAATGACTTCGCAAGCAACTTTGACCAGTTCCTTTTTGGCGAGTCATTTCAATTCCTTGTAGGTGTCACCAGTCATGACGTATTGACGCGTGCAGACGGCTGGGCAATGACCTCTTGCCGCTACAGTTATTATCAGGGGCTCTGAGCAAATCTGCGTCTGTTTACTTGTCAACAAAAGCAACGTGGCATGGCCGAGTTGCAGTGTGCAATTCTCTATCCTGGCCTTTATCTTTGCACGTCTGGAGACAGATGTGATGCAACTGGCGGATGTCGAACTTGCTGTCGTACTCGGTCCTTTTGAGCAGGAAGGCGTCCATGTTGTCAGCGTACATAAGCTCAAAGCGTTGCCAGTCAAAATATCTACTTCCTGGCGGGAAGGAAGGAACCGTGGGAACGCTTCTCATTTATAGTTGAGTTACAAGTCGATAGTGTTGGAGGGGAAACAAATGGCTGCTAGTTTGCTGGTTTACTTCTGGATTGCTGGTTGGCAGGTGCGGAGATTGTAATGAACAACAAAGTCTGTCGCGCACGTGTCTTGCAAATTGTCTGGACGGCTTTCATATTTTCTCAGCAATGCCAATTTCCATACGTCCGTGGACGTCTCATCGAGACCAATTGCTTCCATGTGCACGCGTTTTGGGAATGTGCGATCGCTCTTGCGGAAGGCATGTGGCAATGTAGATGATAAATATACTGGTCTCGCACTTATCCTGTCAGACGAATGTCCAAGCAGCTTCTTGGCCACTCGTCTCAATAGCCTAGAGCATCTGAACGCCGAGTAACCAAAGCTCCTGGCCGTCATGTCTCTTTGAGGTGTCCACCAAAATATCTGAGACATCTTTGCGGAGGTTTGGAACTCCGCGACTTGACTTATTCACGACATACGCAGCACACGAGTAGGCGCCTTAGAAGATCTGGAGGTCCAAGTTCGAATCGAGCATGGAGGCTACTTATGGATTCAATATGTTGATGCACTTTTGCTGCATTGTTCGTTCGTTAAATAAGGTTGCGTGCATCATGCCAGCGTGAAACACGCAGATGTAGTTTTCCTGGTAAGTGACTGCATGGTCATGGAGGAATTGGCCAATGTTGTCGTAGTCTGCCTTCTAGAGCGGCGTGCATCTGCAAGAAGCGTTCCTTTAGTGCCATATGCCACATGGCACTAAAGTGGGTCAGAAATGAGCGCCAAAATGGCGACAGTTGCCGCACTCATAGCAGGTTTTGGTGTGTTGGAGAACCAGAGTGCACAGGCGCGGCAAGAGAGGTACCAAGGGCCAGAAGGTTTGTTGCAAGGGGGATCGTTTCTGGCATGTTCGAGGAAACTTTCGCCAAGGGCAAGTGCTCGAATTCAATGCACTTTGAGTAATCGATGAAACAGCAAGGTTTGAAAGTCGAGTGAGTGTGGCTACACAGGACGCATAGGAGGATGCATAGGAACTCGTTAAAATAAATGGCACACACCACGGGGTCACCGATGACAAGCTGTTCTTCATGGATGGATGCAATTTCCAAAACGTGCACTTGTAGGCCAGGATCATGATGACACAACCGCTCATATGGTGTTAGTAATCGTGGCCAATGCCTCTCCGACGCCTACAGGGTGAGCAACACAGTCGACTTGCCAAGCTGCCATATCATAGCAAAGCTCATAGTGGACCGCAATGGGAACGCCCTTTGTAAAGCCCATGTCTTGGTCATTGATATCTCGCACGAAGCGTTCATCTTCAAGTGTTTGGCGTGTGAATTTATCGGTGTCGTCGTTGACGAGAAACAAGATGGCCGGGCCACAACCAACTCCATATTGGAGCACTTTCATCGCTACGAACAAGATGTTGTGAGACGAGACACCTCGGCAGTCTCTGCGACTTATCTCACTGGCGGCATAAATAAAGGATGTGGGATGACATTCTGGTTTAACGCACTGGGGCAACCTATGGTGCGTCTGAAAGAAGGGCAACCCTTCCGCTTCTTCGTCATATATTATGCCGAGAGGTTGCTTGTGTTGAGCGGGAGCTAAGGCCTGGTAGCGCTCTTCGTCCCACGCCAGGGACAGTTGGAATGCGTTCAGTGCCACACATGCATCAACATGAATGTGGACGTCGGGACACTGGGGTAGAGTTGTGAGGAGAATCTTCGAGCAATTGGAATGCGTTGCTGTTGGGGAGACCGTCTAAAGAAAGCGCCTCAAGAGTGATACCAAAGTACCTACTCAGACACATCGAGTCAGGGTTTCAATTGAAAATTTTTAACCATGCCAGAGAGGTATGGTGACTTGTTGAGAAGCTGTCATTTAATGTGAGCATTCACGACATGGTGTTCGTGAATGTTTCGCGGTAATGATTTAACCAAAGTATTGACTTCGACAGGACAACTAGCGATAGGTCCTATGACGCCATACTGTCCTCTGACCTGCATAAGGAGTTGAATTTACATTAATGGTAGACGGGGAGCAAACAAACGCTGGCTCACCAAATAGAGTTAACCCAATAGGAATAGCCGGGTAAATGTAAGCATCAATTTGGGAGAGGGTGGTATCGTACACCTTTGTAGTGTGCCGCATAATGTTGAGCAGACAAGAAAGGAATGCAGCTCTCGTTTGGAAACTCTGCAGCTATCAGGGGCATGTCAGCAACACGGATAGGCGAAAGCTCAGCTTTAAACCAAAGACGATTGCAAACATTGCATGCATGTCCAAATGGTTTATTGAAGAACTGCCTTTCAATATGCGCGGTAGCCGTCGCAACCTGTGCGTGCAGGCAGGACATGGTCACTTGTGACAAGCGCCACTGTCACTTGTGTTGTGTTTCTGATCTCGCACTGCTGTATTGTCATGCGAGGCACGATGCGCTGGCAATTCCTGCTCCTGTAGTGTGGGTTCTTGTCTGTGCTGTCCCCTAGCGTCGGCTCACGGTACTTATGATGCGCGCCGCTTCGTCCTCGAGAACTGTACCATCCTGCCGGCATTGGCGATTCGCGTCAGCTTGAGCTTCCACGCTGCAGCAGCCTAACGGCTATAGCGATGTGCTTCTGCTTCCTTCTCCTGAACTTCAAGATGCTGTCGGCATTGTCGCCTCGCCTGAGCATCGTTTCTCTGCAGGCCCTCGTCTAGGTGCCCCCGTTGCTGAGCTACAGCGTGCGTCGCATGCCCAGAGGCACGTTTGTCCCTGCGTTTGGGCACGCATGTGAGCCCGCCTTTTTTCAGCGCGACTAGCACTTCTTTCAAGATCTTTGGCTGCTGTTTTGTCGATACGTGGGGTCACACAACAGCATGAAGCAGCATGGAATGAACGCACTGCTACGCTGCAGAAACACTGGCCAACTGGCCGCTACTACTGCGACTAGTATGAGTGAGGTAACACTGGCATAGATGGGTAGGTTTTACACAAAAGACCTTCATGCCACGACAGTAACGAAGATGCGGGAGCACTCCAATGAAAGGTGATCTATGGGCGATAGACACAGTGGCGGCTTTTGGTATATAAGGGGGGCTGATTTCGAACGTGCATTTGCGACCTATTTGGTGCCTAGGCAGTTACGCGATTTAGAAAGGCGGAAGTGTGAAACACACACAAATTCCAGGACGATGCGTTTTGTGTAAAGATAAAATGTAAGCCTGAAGATCGAAGTGTTGTTACACATACGCTAGCGATAACGGCTGCCAGCCAAGTAGCGCAATAGCAAACGCGAAGGCTGGGTTACAACACAAGGCATTCATTATATGGGCAACATTTGTAATGTTAGGCGTTATTTCATGTTACACATGGTATGGCAAATCCAAAGATGCGTAGTTTCGTGAACACATGGTTAGTAGCATTTCCTACTGCAATACGTCACACTGCCATCAGAGGAGATGCACTTTTAACTGCATCCTAAGGGACAACCTAAGGTAGCGTACGCAGCAGTCATGCAGCTGCCCCTGCAGCTGGGACAAATTAAAGCAGTGCACTGCTGCGAGCGCAGAAACGAGCACGACCACAAATGCGTTTGTTGCAGTGTGAAAGCATCAAATGCGAACACACCTGCTCACCGACATCTCTGCGCGAAGTAAAATGTGCCAGGTATGTATGTCACGCAAGCGCGACTGTAAAGGCAAGTGCGGTATTGGTTTGCCTATGTCTAAAGAGATGACACCGTCATCGAGTGTACCACATGCTTTAGGTATTACCATGCACGTGAGAATTACGTAACCAGAGACTAACGGCACTAAAGTTCGCCAGAGTGCATGGCCTGTTGCGCTCACGCGCACGCGTCGGCCTACACCAAGTGCCGCAGCCCGGCGAGCCTGTCAGCGAGATAAGGTGCTGTCGCGCATGGTTCTGCTCGTGAGGAGGGTTGCGTTTTCCGCTCCCTTTGTGAAGGCGAGGCTGGTAAAAAGGACAGCGCAGCCACGCCGTAGTGCTTTTTGTACCAACCGGCAGCAGCAATGCCGGAATAAAGTAACGTCGTTCGGCGTCGTGTTCTTGCCTCGGCTCGGAGCCATGCTCGGCCGAAACGTAACAGGCCTCTCATTTGCGGGCGCCGTGTCGTAACGCTTTTTCGGTGGCTGCTCGTGAGTACGGTGACAGCTGCGGTCGTGCGATTGTTGCAGGGATGATTGCATATACAGCCATGTGCAAGGCGCGAAGCTGTGTGCCATATAATGTGTCGCTGAAGGCACGCTTGGATTTACCTTGCAGCATTGAAGCCGTGACTTATGTGCTGCCAGGTAGATTTGGGTGCACATGTGTGGAGTTGAATGAATAGGTAAGAGATTTAGTAAAAATAATGGCGCAAGGTTATTTTCATGATTTTGTAGTTCAGATGACTAGTGAGTATCACAGGAAGTTGCAGTTTTGCCCAAAAGACGAAGCATTGATTGCAATAGCAAATTAGTCGACAGCTACACAAAATGAGGAAGTTTGAGCTGCCCTATATTCTTGTAAACATAGGTATACTAACTAAATTAACAAGCATGGTTTCAGCATACAAAGCAAACATAAACACACCACGTTCGATGACCATGGATACTCTGTGAAACGCTGGTTTGAGGAAATGCGGCAGCAGCAGCGAGTGAACTGATATTGTCGTCTATGATTTGACGACAAACTGAGCATCGTGAACAAAGCGTGCACAAAGCTACGAGGTGCCTTGGTCAACTGCACCCTTTAATGTCATCGCCGCATGGACTTACGCTTCATTCGAAAGAATCTGGACGCAAAGATAACTGGATCGATAACTTGCCTCTTGCTCACCGTCTGTCACTGTCTAGATCAATGCATCTGCGTACCTCTGAAAAGCTGTGAATTCCTTGCCTGTCTGTAACTAGCTTTCTCTTGGTGCTTCTACCAACTGTCGGCCACTTCCTATGCCCTTGCATACATGCATGGGCATGGGATTTACGGCCACAAGCAGCATGTACTGACTTGTGCGTTTTCCTGCCATAGATTCACTCGTGCTTGCCGCCGTGTGCTGGCTGTCCACCCATCATCAAAAACTGAAGCTCTGCATCATCTGAAGATTATCTTGATTCCGCAGCGAACTTCACTGAGTCTGCTTAGCCGGTATCGGAGGCAGCGACACCTGGAGCTATAAAGGCACCAGCACCGCAGCAACTCGGGATATGCGGTCACAAGCTGCATGTACTGAGTTGTATGTTTTCCTGCCATAGGTAGGCCATAATTTTGAGTTGTTTGATTAGCCCTAGGTGATTTCTGTGGCCATTGATCCCCTGTGTATGTGCCTTTCTTGATGTTCAAATGGATGTGGATCTGTGCGCATACCGCGCACGCATTGGTTTGTTTGCATGCCGCAGTCACAGTAGGGTTGAGCTTTTAGATGACAGCTCGTGCTTTATTTGCGCGCATAGCCCCAGAGCCTCATTGACATTGATGTGTATTTGTCTCGCTCTGCTCTTGCTTCGAGCTGGAGACGTGGAGAGCAACCACAGGCCCAAGGTGGAGGACGTGCTGACCTTTCTGAAAGAGTTTCGTGAAGAAATTTCATCCAATCTAATACAAGTTAAAAAACAAATTGCAAGCTTAAATTCCCGCTGCACCACCATGAAAAAAAAAAAAGGTTAGTAGCGTACCGGTAATCAAAAAGCACTTTGACGCTGTCAAAAATTCTGTTCAGGAAGTTAGGACAAACACATCTAAAGCAAATGAAGAACTCGTCAATGTTGTGGACAACATAAGTAACAGAATGAGACGCAACAACCTGATAATCAAGGGTATACCAAAAGAGGGCCATGAAAGATATGCCGAATCCGAAGCCATTGCGAAGGAATTTTCTGCTCAATTGAAGGTCAGCGTTGGTGACATTGAACGTGCTCATCGTATTGTTCAGTGCCGTCACGTTTTTCACCATCCTTTTATCATTAAATTTCTCAACATTAAATCTAAAACAGAAGTTCTACATAATGCCCACAAACTGAAAAACCTCAAGTCCCCTGAAGTGTGAATAGAATAACAGTTTTTGCCTAAGGTACAGTTGGCTCGTAGCAAGTTACGCGACTTTGCTAAGAGCAATCCTGAAGAAAACGAACGTTTTTCTATTCGTTTTATGTCTCTGCATCTTAAAGGTTCTGTTTTCCGGTTTGACTTCGTCACTAATGATGTTGTACAGGTTGTTGCAAGATCCAACCTTCCAGTAATTGACGAAAAACAACCAAGAGGCAAAAGGTTACGTCCATGCATGCAATCTCATCGCTTGCTCTTGGCAAATTTCCGCAGCCTTTTTCACAAAATTGATGCACTGAAAACGCTCATACATTCTTGCACCACAGATATCGTAATAGGTACAGAAATGTGGCTTTCTGGTGACATCACTAACAGCGAACTTGCACTTTACCCATCTTTTTTAATCTTTCGAAAAGACTGGGAAGGCTTTGGAGCAGGTGAAATTATTATAGTCGTTAAAGATGACTATCAGTCGTCTCTAGTGTTAGTCGACTCTCCTCTTGAAATAGTGTGGGTCTCTGCACGTATTGGAAATGCGCAATGTGTCATTGGTGCATGCTATCGTCCACCTGATAGACCTTTGGAATGCGTTCATTTTTTTCAATGACGCTTTACGACAGGTCTTATCCCAGTTCCCAAAATGCATATTGATATTAGGGGGTGACTTTAATTACCCAGGTATCGAGTGGTCAACCTTGTCTTTAAAGGAAGGTAGCAACAGATTTGAGTGTCTTCATTTTCTAGAAACCTTGTATTTTCATAACTTAACTCAAGTCGTGCGCGAACCAACATAGGGTGACCACTTACTAGATATCATTTTAACAAATCATCCAGACCTTGCTGCGACACATGTACTAGAACCATTAGGTGATCACAGGGTACCCTAGCAAAAATTCTAATAGAAGTTTGTATTAGACTAGTACAGTTTTGTATTAGTTGTATATGTTTTGTATTAGACCAATAGATATTTTTATTAGTTGTACTGATTGACCTATAAGACCAATAGAGCCTATGTATTAAGCGTATTAGTCTTATACAAACATTGTTGCATGTCTGCTAGTTTCGTTATTAGACTGATACGTCCTATTGACTTTATACAGATTGTTGCTGGTCTGTTATGCAACATGCATTGTTGAATTCTGTTGCCCCTTTTTGCTGCTTGTTTAATGCGAGGGTGAAAGTTTATGAAAAATTAAGTCTGTATTGGGGACCATTTGCAGAGAGGTCTCTGATTATTCGCTGAATAATTAAGAATTTTGCTGTACAAAATGTGCAGCACACAGCATTCGCACGTTTGTATTAGTTTCATCGCACTAAGCTTATCTCCCAGCGATATACACGAAAGCGATGGACGCGCGCCTACATGGTCTTGCCAATTTTGTTTCACTGGCGACGTCTCATAACTAGGCCTCTGTTGAGCCTCGTCGCGATGAGTCGTGAGGAAACAGCTAGTGTTTACAACCCCCCCCCCCCCAGCAAATACTTCGCCACAAAAAAAAAAAAAGCACAACGAACAACCAGCCGTGACCTGCAAGGCAGAGTCGTGATGCCCAGTGGGTTTACGAACGATGGTGCAATCGCAGCAACCATAGTTGTTTGCCACTGAAGTTTCGTTAGTCCCGTATCTTCTGTTGAAGTTCGCATAAAGCAGTGTTAAACTTGTAACCTAAATTGATAACTTAATACCGCATATAAAAGGCCGTAATATTTATTGACATCAATGAGCAGCATCGCAGAGAAGGGAACACGGCAGGCGGGAAGATCGCAAAAGTACAGCCGTAGTCAGCCTTAGTTGCGCACAGCACGTGTGCATTGGCGGCTGCCATGTTGCAGTGTACTGTAGCCATGTCAAGGCGAGGTGTGCGCGATTTTTAGTGAATGAACGATGTGTTTTTAAGGAAACCGAGGTGCTGGCGTCTGCGCAATCTTATTCCTGCAGTATAACACTTGGATATGAGTGTTGTGTGACTTCAAAACAACGGAAGGCAACTGTTTTTACCCCTGTGCTTCGTGGATCTATCAGCGTGCATCGATGTGATGTGTTTTCGCCGGCGCCGATTCCTTTCCATTTGGAGGTAACTATTGTACTTATTTATGCTTCTATAGTAAAGTATAAAGTTGTTTCTTTTTATCCCAATGGTGGATGCACTTCAGTACAGTGTGACTGGGCCGATTGTTGTGCGCATGTGCGCATAGCAGCAGTGACATGCATGTTTCCGACAATGCTGTGCAAGATTTCTGTCTAGAGTTGTTACTTATCTGCCTACAGTTTCGATGTAACACACAGAACATCTTTGGTGCATTTTATGTGCTGTCTAATTGTTCTGTCATATCAGATGGCATCATTTTTCTTTATGATAAACATGTCGAACTAAGCATATCACACTTTGTCCTAAAATTAGTTTGGAAATTACGGGGCCATATTATTCCAATTTAGAAGCAAATATTGCCTGCTTAAACATTTAGTGGTAGAACAAGCACCCTGCTTTTAAATGTTTCTATATGTGTGTATGTTTCTACCCAGGTTTTTTTGACCACTCCAAAAGGACGTTCTCTGGTCGAAGTGGTGGAGTAAAAGCTCTGGCAATCAAGATTGCTGACCTGACGAAGATCTCGAAAGAGAAATCTGTAAAAATATTTGTGTGCTAATAAATGCTCCTAGCAATTATGCCTGTTTTTCATTCTGTAACTGGTGCATTGACACCTTTTCTTTCACACCAATAGACCTATTAGACTAATATGCCGATATACCTTTTAGACTAATACGCTGATATACCTATTAGACTAATACCCCAATAGACCTATCAGACTAATAGGCCAATACACCAATAGATCTATTAGACTAATAGACATAATAGACTGTATTAGTGTCAATAACCTCAGGCTATTAGTTTTGGTATTAGAATTTTTGCTAGGGTAGTGCAATGTTGCTTTGCATTGAAACCTCCCAAGAAATATACAGCGAAAAAAATGCATTCTCAATTAGCCTCATTTATGGCCAACTTTGCTAACGATTTTCAAAACAGAACGGTAAATTATAACTGGAGCTTGTTCCGCGATAAACTCAAAGAAGTTGAAACTGCATGTATACCAAAAATGAGCATCAGCTCAAGGCAGAACGATCCGTGGTTTTAACCGCGAAGTGAAAAAAGAGCATTCAGAAAAGCTGCCCAAACAAATGCTCCAGAAGACTGGCAAAATTACAAAACATAGCACGCCATACAGAAACTACAATTCTCAAAGCTAAAGACAAGTTGTTAATTGCAGCCTTCCGAATATGATGAAAAACTGATCCGAAAATGTTTTGGCAAGTAGTTAACCCAAAACCAAATCACACTGCTCCCTTACTAATTTCCGAAAGCGGAGCAGTGCTTAACACAAGAGATAACACAGAGCAATTTAGCAAATGCTTCTCTGCAATTTTTACTAAAAACCACCGCTTGATAGCACTCACATACTTGAACCATCTATTCAATTCCCTTGTTCATCCATCATAATATCGGAACATGGTGTCTCGTGCAATTGACAGGCTTTCTCATAAAACCAGCCCAGGTCCTGATGGTATAAGTCACTTTGCACTACTCTTCAGTTTTGTTATCTCTAATATTTCAGCAGTCATTAGACGGGTGTCTACTGGAAGATTGGAAATCAGCATTAGTAATACCGGTATTTAAATCTAGTGACAGGTTCTTGCAAATTACTGGAACACATCCTATACTCACATTATAGCCTATCTTAACATTAATAACCTGCTCCTCTATAACCAACATGGCTTTCACCAAAATCGCTCATGTCAGATGCAACTATATGAACTTGTAACAGATATTCACATTTCTTTGCACAAGTTGATTAGTACAGACGCCATTTTTATTGATTTTTCCAAAGCTTTCAACCGGGTACCTCATAATCGACTAAAGTTAGAAACCTACAGCTTGAATACAACACGATGCGATGAATTGAGGAGTTCCTAACGAACAGATTTCAACTAATCAGTCTAAACAACTGCTTTTCCAACCGCACTCACGTCAGTTCAGGAGTTCAAGGGTCCGTCCTTGGTCCACTGCTATTTTTAATATACATCAATGACATCACAACTAATATTACTTCACAAATACGTCTCTTCGCAGATGACTGCATGCTCTATAATGAAAGCTGTCCTGCTGACATCTCTGTGCTGCAGTCGGAGTTAACAAAACTAACTAACTGGTGTGAAAGATGGCAGATGGAAATTAACATAGCCAAAACTAAACATGTAAAATTTGCTTCGATAACTCGACCTACCGCTGACCTATGTACAATATGCGGTATTACTGTTGACTCAGTATCTTCAATCAAGTACTTGGGTGTCCTGTTTACCTCCAATTTAGCTGGAATGCTCAGATTGAACACATCACCACAAAAGCATGCAAACAACTTGTTACCTGAAAGAGCACTTACACCTTGCGAACACAGATACCAGACTTCGCGCATGCAGTTCTTATCAGGCCCTTTTTAGAATGTGCGTCCATAATTTGGCACACCGATCTCGCAAACCTACCCGAATCAGTTCAAAATAAAGTTGTGTGGTTCATCTTAACTTCATACTCGCTATAGCAAAGTGTGTCCGCCTTAAAAAAATTACTCAATCTCCCTTCACTTGACATGCACAGGAAATTATCGTTGTTGTCCTTCCATAGCATTTACCACAGCAACATTGCATTAACTCTAACCCATATTCTACCCACTCCCCACATCTCGACCCGCATAGACCATGTTCATCAAGTAAAATCTGTATTTGCCAGGGCTATCGCATATGTGAATTCGCCTCTAGCTTTATCTATTGCCGAATGGATCTCGCTTCCTTCGAACATTGTCTCGCTTACGGAATCATCATTTCATGCAGCACTGCTACCCTTTTTAGAGTTTATCAACCTGTCCAAACCCACATTTGCTTGAATGTTTACTTAAATAGTTCTGTTTCATCCGATATGTATCTGTCTAGGTTGTTTACCTAAATCATCATTTGATTGTATCCTAAAGCTCATGTTGTGATGGGTGCTGGTTATCTACATCGCATTTTAGGTTCTTATGCGTTTGCACGCTACCAAATATTCTATAAACTCCATTTCTCCTTTCTTTTTTCTTTCATTTTTCTGTTTGTTTCTGCTCAACGTTTAGATAATTTTTTATTGATCCTAAATTCCTTCATATATTATTTGCATTGTACACATTCCACTTACACTTGAACTTTTTCATCCCCCCGTCCTCCCTATGTAATGCCCTAACGGGCTCTTAGGGTACTCAAATAAATAAATAAATAAATGGGCATGCATGCAAACATGCACCATGTTTCCTCTTCGTTCTGCTTGCTTGCATCCAGTCAAAGCCATATTGTTTACGTGCCACTTTTTTGCGGCATGGTGCTAGTGAGCTCTTCGCTGCTCCCTTGCTGCTTGTTTGTTTGCCGCCAGCACGTGCTGCCCATCTCTGTCTAGATGCTGCCATGCTGGTTACATCTGGCCATCCACTAATTCCTTGCCTGCCTGTAACTACGTTTCCGTTGGTGCTTGTGCCATCTCAGAACCATTTTCTATTTTATTGTGACTAAACACTAACATGAATCATGCTTCTTTCTTCTGCCTGCTTCCATCCAGTATAAAGAGCATTGCTTGTTTGCTCCTTTTTTGGTGCATGACGCTTGTGAGCTCTTCGCAGCTCCCTAGCTGCTTGTTTGTTTGCTGCCAGCACGTGCTGCCTGTCTCTGTCTAGATGCTGGCATGCTGCTTACATCTGGCCGTCCACTAATTCCTTGCCTGCCTGTAACTACGTTTCCGTTGGTGCTTGTGCCATCTCGGAACCATTTTCTATTTTATTGTGATTAAACACTAACATGAATCATGCTTCTTTCTTCTGCCTGCTTCCATCCAGTATAAAGAGCATTGCTTGTTTGCTGCTTTTTTGGTGCATGACGCTTGTGAGCTCTTCGCAGCTCCCTAGCTGCTTGTTTGTTTGCCGCCAGTATGTGCTGCCCGTCTCTGTCTAGATGCTGCCATGCTGCTTACATCTGGCTGGCCACTAATTCCTTGCCTGCCAGTAACTACGTTTCTGTTGGTGCTTGTGCCATCTCGGAACCATTTTTGATTGATTTTATTCTAATTAAACACTAACATGAATCGTGCTTCCTTTTTCTTCTGCCTCTTCCATCTAGTGCAAAGAGTGTTTGCTGCTTTTTTGGTGCATGGCGCCTGTGAGCAACTTGCTAGCTGTAAGCATGCGACTACACTACTGTCTAACTTTGCGCTCTTTTTCATGTCTTTACAGTGTGAGCTCCAATTATTTCATTAAAATCTCAGGAGCTGTTTTAGCATGTAGATGTGCAGTCTGGTGTTAGTGGGTGGAGGTGGCACTAAATTTTTTGTTCGCCACCGAGTGCTGAGGGAAATGCTTGGCATGAAGCGAGCCTTCATGTGCCAAAACTATCCCAAGTGTTGTCAACAGTTCTGTAGCGAAAGAATCTTGTCCAACCAGGTTGCACGCGTAACACAAATAATGCTGTGGATTTTGTAACGCATGTGGGCACCAGCAATTATGCTGGAATATAAGGTGAATTATGTATAAATAGCCAACGAGCTTGATCTATAAACCAGATTTCGAAGACTGTGCTCGTCTCTATTGTGCTTTGAGTGTCACTTGTTCTTTTGTACATAATATGTTTAATAAAGTGTAAAATTCACGGCTCATGGTTTTGCTACTATGTGGTTTTTTTCTTCAGTGTCACTACAATCTGATGATATTGCCTATTGTAGCAGTTTGATGCTCAAAAGGTGCACTTGCGTAGAGATAACAATAATAAATCACTGGTGTTTGCTATCTCTACTTCTGCAAAGCAGCCAATTCTTACTGTGAGCCGAAACTTTGGCAAGCCAGGAAAGATATAAATATGAAGTACGGCCGGCAACATTGCCATGATGTTCCCACACCAGTTCACTGTGATGCTATAGATTTTTGCAGTCTTAAGACCAGTTTACTTTAGATATCTGCTGGCCAGCATTACAAAATTACATATTGCATTCCAAAGAAACCAAGCATAATGTGACAACCAACACATAGAGAAGAGCGACTCGCGGTTAACTGGCTGGCTGGTCGCTTAACTGGTCGCTGGCTATGTCACACGAGAATGTGTTTTAAAACTAAGTGAAGTTTGCGAGCAAAGTGACAATCCCAGCCAAGGAGCCAGTGAGCTTGAGAACTTGTTCCCAGAATGCTTTAGCAAAAGGAAACTGCACTATGCAAGGATCCTGGATGTACAGAGTTTGGCAAAGTCCAAGTGCACAATGCAATTGGTTGCAACGAACGCACGGCTGAACTAACAACGAAGGGGGTCAGTTTCCACCTAACTACTAAGCTGCACTTCGTGAAAGGAGATTACAGAGAAGCGATGCAACAAGGAGTGAATGAAACTCCGAAAGATGAGTAGGTGCGCCTAAGCTAAATATGCAACAAGGGGGCGGAAATGTGCGTTTGGGATGCTGCTTGGCTTCTGCTGCAAGCTGTTCTACTATGTTTTTGCAATATGCGCCTGACCAATGTGTTGTATTTATTACTGTAAATAAAGTGTTTGTACATGCTCTGTAAAATTCACTCACGCTTTGTATTGTAAGGAAATGGCCTTGTGAAGGCGAGCACGCATTTGAGATTGCATATGCATAATTGCTGAACAAATTGGTCTCCGAGTCTATGCGAGCGTATGGGAAGTTCACTTTTCTACAGCCGTGTAATATACCCTGGTAGTTCTAACAATCAAAGTCGATGTGCTTGGAGCAAACGGCATGACGAAGGTAACGGGTCAACCCTTTGCGTATGATTAGGTTGTGGCAGTGATATAGGTAAATTAAACTTTTCACGCGATTGTAGGAACAAATTGGGCAAACATTTAACATCGTCGTGGGAACGATGTGTCATATTCCCTGAGCCGTCTGCAGTAGTCCGGAGAATTGCAGTTGCCAAAGTGTCGGGGTACCCTACAAATAATTGCCCCGTCAGCGCAGAAACCGGCAGTCTACTTCAAAGCGAAATAACGCTGCCCGCTAGGCAGCTGCCGTGTCCCGGAGCTACCGAAGCGAAGCTTCAGGAGGTGGCTGTGTTTTGGCTTGGTCAGCAGCATATCATCGAGATCAGCCGCCACAAAGCCAGTGAGAGGCCCTTACCCATGCCCTACCCCCTCTGCGCGCTATGAGAAAAGTGTCCTTTGGCTTATTATAAAAAAAAATTCTTTTGCATTAGCGGCCATGCTTTCGGGCCGCAATTGCGGATTTGTTATGGTTCTGTGCGCTCACATGTGTTACTCCATAAGTTTCGTACCATGGCAAAGGCGCCATGAGGGCAGCTTTGCGTTAGTCCGTGTTTTTTTTTTGTGCTGTGTTATATGGACCGTGCTCTTCCGTATGTTGCTGTGGGACAGGAGGAACCAAAGCTCATGAAATGAATGCACGTGCAACACTACGTAATGTACTGCTCCACAGCAATGGCAAGGGACAAAGAAATATCGGCGTGAAATTTTGCCCTCCTTCGACAGAATCATGCTATCGTGCCATCGCAGGCCGAAACCAATGCGTTTCAGAATATGTATAATGAATGCCTTGCAGGTCCGGGATTCTTGCTTTTGACAGTGCATGGCGCATTTGCGGCATGTAGAACATCCATTATGCAAGAATGCATAGTCCTGGTTTTAGAACATTCGTGTTTACTGACAACTTGCTTTTGTGCATATAAAAACACGTTGCCTAACTGTTGCTTCTTTCTCGCAGTACTCACGAGAGCACAAAGAATTTTAAGCAGAGCATGTTAGAGGTTCCTGCACACCTGCACCGGTGTACCATAATACACGTGCTCTTAAAGCGTTGCACAGAATGTGGGGGTTTGCTGCCCTCAGCACTGAGCGCCGGCCAGTCAGCGCGTCATCTGGGAAGATGGGGAAGAAGCGGCTGCTTTGGCTTAAGGAACGAATCCTTCCTACCGCAGGTGTATCTTACCTGTGTGCGCAAGAAGCACAGGGACGTGAAAGTTAGCAGATGTGCTGCAAGGGTGAGCAAGGCTCCACAGAATGTACGCTTGCGATCGCAACAAACGGCTGTTCCTTGGTCACACGTAGGCAGGCTCTACGCTTGGACTGTTCTGGACCGTGTGCCGGCTATAGCAAAACTTGGTTTCGTGAAGCTTCACTTGCCGAGGGAAGAAGGCACCTCAAGCCGAAGTCAACGAACCTAAACGCGGAGTCAGAAATGACATTCTGCCTCCTCAATGGTGCGCTGTCGTAGTGATGCGCGGCCACCCGAAATTTGTTCAATAAAGCACGATGTTCCTTAAGCTACAGCTAGAATAAGTTAATGGGTCGGTGTGTCGTACGTGTCTCCAGTTCATTCTTGCAGTGCAGTGAGAATGCATACATTTTTTCATAGCACCAGAAGTCTGCCTGAGAGTCCCAGGAAGCCAAAGCAGAGAAAAGCAAGTAGAAGGCAGCGATAAAGGTGATGTTTTTTTAAAGATACAGAAGAACTGAACAGAGGCCGGTACCTGCGGTTGATGGGAACAGTCGAGTTGGCTGAGGTGGAAAAAGCAACCGATTTCACCTTATGGCCCAATTTGCGAAGTTCATTATAAAGTTCTTTCAACATGACTTCGGCAACCGTAATGCTATGAAACGTTGCAATTACGTCCTGTTTAGAATTGCTGCAGAGCGTACACCTCCGAGCTAATGCCCCTTGATAATTTGAAAGTACCGACACACTCCTTGTTGCAGCACTTTCGGCCTCTATTCTACTTGCCAGCCGGCTGCACACGGCGCGCTTTTTTTGCTTGGGCTCCTGCAGACTGGCCGGAGCATTCTATAGAGGTGTGTTATTTGGACCAGTTGTGCGCTCCAGTGGTGTTCAAAATTTTTGAGTAGTGCTGAGAACAGCGTTGTATTGACAACAGTAACAGTTTTGCTTGTGGCAGAAAATATCGATTGACTGAAGGAAGGTTGGAAGCGAACAAGAGATGATTACCAATTAGTGGTGGAGTAATTATTAGTCACTAGACTAAGGTGAATTAAGGGCAATAAAGGCATATTAAGGGTAATTGTGCATTAAAGTTGAAGATGTTTTGGAATGAAGGTGGGTTAAGAATTTTGGATTAAGGTCCATGGACGATTAGGGTTGATTGGAGTAGATGGATTATGGTGCATTAGGAATGATCATCAATTAAGGTCAATCAAGGATGATTAGGGTGGATTAATGATGAGGGTGAGTGTGGTGAATTAAGGAGGATTGAGGCTGATTAACGTGGATTATGGGTTGGTGTGGATTAAGGTTCGTTAGAGTAGGCTTCACAACTTTTAACCACCTTAATCGTTATTACGTACACCCTCATCCGCTCTATTCGGTCTTAATACGCCTGTGTCAAGCCTAATTCACCTGAATCCACCCCAGTCGTCTTTCACCTTGATCCTCATTCATGACCTTAATCCTGCTTCATCATCAGCCTGGCTACGCGCACTGCAGCGCAAAGGCCTCCCATACTTCTCCAACCCGGTCATATACCAATTGTGGTTATGTTGTCCCTGCAAACTTCTCAATTTCATCCTTCTCTTAGAATCCAGTCAGTAACCCTTAACTACTATAGGTCGTCTTCTGTCATATTATATGCCCTGCCCATTTCTTTTGATTTTCACTAAGATGTCAATAACTCATTTGTTCCCTTACCTAATCTGCTTTCTTATCCCTTAACGTTACACCCTCACTCTTTCCATAGCTTGTTGTGTCGTCCTCAATTTAAGTAGAACCTTTTTCGTGAGCCTCCAAGTTCCTGCCCCGTAGGTGAGCTGTTATGCACTTTTCTCTTGAGGTATAATGGCAACGTGCTGTTCAAGATCTGAGAATGCCTGCCACACACACCCTAGCCCATTCTTATTCTTCTGGTTATTTCAGTCTCATGATCTGGATCGGCAGTCACTACCTGCCTTAAGTAGATGTATTCCAGACAGACAGACGGGCTACGTAGCAAAAAATGAAAGCAATATGCACATGAAGCTCATAGCTATTGCAGCTCGACGAATCTCAAGTTACTAGGGTATTCTCCATTATCTCTTGTCCCCAATTCACCCTATTCCACCTTACTCTTATCCCCGATTTACCCTACTCCACCTCCATCAACGCCATTCCACGTTAATCTACCATAATCCATCGATCAGTCAATCCACCTCCATGAACCCTAGTTCACCTTACGTACCCTAATGGACCCTGCATCCACATCAATGCTCCCTAAAAGTTCATGTAGCCTAATCGGTCTTAGTACTCCAGCACTAATCCCACCTAATCCTTATTCGTGCACCTTAATCCTCCTTGATATGGTCTGATCCACCTCAATCTTCGTTAGTTGTTTCGTTAATCGTTGGTTTCGCTAATCATTCTCTCATACAGGGGTGGACATGCTTTGGGTCGCCTCTGGCCTTCCTTAGTTCACGTGATATTTCCTATTCAGAACGCCTCCTTGAGGCGGATCGCCTTGAGGCTTTCGCCTTAAAACTTAAAAAAAAACGCAATATACGTGGACTAGCTAGCGCTCATCACCTGCAATACCACAGTTACACTATAAGAACAGTTTACACCCTTTGGCGTGCCCCTTCTGTCACAACGATAACTTGCCAGTAACGAACGGCACGCGCGTTATCTGCATCAGTTTACACCCTTTGGAGTGCTCCTTCTGCTAACGCGCGTGCCGTTCGTTACTGGAAAGTTCCGGGCTCGCAGCGATTAAGACAGGAAACTCATCAAGGCAGATGACGATTATCGTTGTGCGACAGACTGGGCGCGCCAAAGGGTGTAAACCGTTCTTAAAGCGCATATTTGCCGCCAATTTTTTCAGGGATTGCATGATAGTATCTTTCACGCACAGATCGACGTCAGCTAGAATTATTAGCGCCTCTGCAAGCCGCTATTTCCAATCTTAAGTAAAACAGGCAACGGATCGTAACAATCGCGAAAAGTGCTATCGAGAGGCTGTCTCTTCGCAAATAACAGATGGCGACGTGCCGGATGATGGAGCCGCCGCACAATAATGAGCATACTGAGGAGAACCGCATTTTTATGCAACGTACAAATTGCCACAACAAAAATGCTGCTGAGCAAGCCGGAAGAATGAAAAATGCAGCATTATGGGATGCTTTGAGACTCCTCACCTTGCTAACAACGCTGTTCTTTGTTGGAACAAAGTTCTTTCGGCCAACGTTATGCAACCACTGCTTCCTGCGCAAGCCATCACGCTTTCCTTGTGGTAAAAACTTATAATTACTGCAGTTATGTACGTAAGAGCACGGTATAGCGTTGGCACATGGCGGAGCAGAGGAGAAAAATGGCGCGAACGAGAAAGAGAGAACAAGCAAAACGTAAGATCCGCGTGTTGCCAAGGGCAACGGCAGGGAGACCAATCGTCGTTCAGAAAAATGGGGGCAAAATGGCGCGGAGGAGAGCGAGGAGGTTGCGCGGCGGCGGCAGAGTTCAATGAGGCAGCGCTTTCAAATCTTCAAGGTATTTTACTCCAAGCAGCCCTCTTGCGCACAGCGCGAAGTGGTTTCGCGAAAAAAAAGTAAACAAAAGAGAACTGACCCGCTCCTCAGTTTTCAGTCCTCCGTGCCCCCAACGCAAGTTGCGCCCCCGAGCAAAAGTTCCAACAGCGGCTACTATTTACTGCTTCGCTAATAATTCGGCAAGCGGAAGTACACTGCTGCTCTTTTATTTATGCGTATTTCTTTTCTGTGACTGGCGAGCACCGCAAACGTAAAAGTATGCTCGAGAACACCCTACGTAAGTGGCGCCACCGCCATTGATTGTGGTTCCAACCATAGTGTTATAGTGAGAAACTGGTTCAAACCATGGAGTTTATGGTGAGAAACTCTACGACTCCAACCATTGAGGAACGAAGTAATGGTTCCAATCATAGAGTTTCATACGATAATTGTATAAAACTCTGGTTCAAACGACGGCCGCTTCTCATTAGTTCGCCGATCATCCAGCCGGCACAAAGAGGCTATGGCTATAGCTTCATCCATCCACTCGACCAATAAAAATGGCGGCCTCCATAGTCGTCGAAGTGTTCTCAAAATCGAAGTCACTAAAGCAATTTTCCAAGCCGGTCGACGCTCCATCCGACGCAAAAACGCACTTAGAACGACTCAGTGACAGAGTGGCCGTCGTTCAGAAGGAAGTGAACGCCTACCTCACCGAACTCGTGGACGCTCAGCGCAAGTCTGGTGCTGGCGACTTGGATGCCGACAACGGTAACGTACCGAAAAACTGCAAAAAAATAAATAAAAAGCGGAAGGGAAAGGGGGTGGGGTAGCGTAGCGAGGAAAACTTAACCGATTCTTTCCTACGTCCATTCATTTCACCTTTAGTCGCTTTAGACACCCGCTATGTCGAGGCTGTAGTGTTGCATAACACGCCTCCAAGTAGCGCCAGTTCAGGCTATGGTTCACTTTGGACGGAAGGTGCTAACATGTAGTTGCAACACAGAGTGCAGGAATGATATAGGATGTCGTAGCATTGCATTGTCCCATCCACCACATCGAACATGTGCATGTAAACGATGGTGGCATAAAGGTAAGTGGCGCACCATAATTATAGTTCTGTCGTGCGATAACTCGTCAAGCATCAAAGCAGGTTTGCCGAAGAAGATTACCCGTGCGTACGTTGCATGAAAAAAAAAAAAAGGACTTCGGAGATAGTTCCGTACATGTCGTGAAAATGTCGGAATGTACATTACAAAGTAGATACGAATGTGGTCATTCCCTTTGAACATCTATCGGGGAAAGCATGTTCGCAGTAAACAAGCGAGAATACGTCTCCACTATTGGCGGCTCTAAGTAGACAATCACAGCGGTGTTGAAAGAAAGTTGGTGCATGGCCTCGGTGATGTAACCATGCCCTTTCCTTTTTAGAGACTGCAAGGAGTTTGAGCAAGATGATATTGAATCACACAAATTGTATTGTGGAGTGTGGTTGCTGGTGCCACCACCCAATTTCAAAGGCCAATTCACCCACACTCATGTCAATGTGATATTGTGCAGGATGGTTATAAATACGTAGGCCATTATTAGCTGAGTCCCTGTATGGTCAATGGTCATCTGTCATGGTCATCTATCATCTGCCATGGTCATTGTATGGTCACTGGTCATTGTAGCGGCAACCATGCAATCGCCGCTTAACCCTTTTTGCTTCCTCATGCAGTTTATCGTGCTTCTTGGAGTATGGCTGTGTCCCTCTACCTGCGCATGTGCGGTTTCACCAGTGCTCATCGATAATGACTCACCGACACCGTTGCCAGTTCTGCTATCTGATGCAAGTCAAGATCTTTGGTGCCAGCAAGTAATCCAGGGCGCCATCTTCATACCTTTGCACACGGATTCACAGCCGCCAGGAGTGACATCTCCCTTCTGGCTCTACTTAAGCAGCTGCCTTCATCCGGCCACTTTCAGTGGGCACGGGATAGCGGCCACCATGCAGTCGCCGCTAAACCCTTTTTGCTTCTTCATGCAGTTTATCGTGCTTCTTGGAGTATGGCTGTGTCCCTCTACCTGCGCATGTGCGGTTTCACCAGTGTTCATCGATAATGACTCACCGACACCGTTGCCAGTTCTGCTATCTGACGCAAGTCAAGATCTTTGGTGCCAGCAAGTAATCCAGGGCGCCATCTTCATACCTTTGCACACGGATTCACAGCCGCCAGGAGTGACATCTCCCTTCTGGCTCTACTTAAGCAGCTGCCTTCATCCGGCCACTTTCAGTGGGCACGGGATAGCGGCAACCATGCAGTCGCTGCTAAACCCTTTTTGCTTCTTCATGCAGTTTATCGTGCTTCTTGGAGTATGGCTGTGTCCCTCCACCTGCGCATGTGTGGTTTCACCAGTGCTCATCGATAATGACTCACCGACACCGTTGCGAGTCCTGCTATCTGACGCAAGTCAAGATCTTTGGTGCCAGCAAGTAATCCAGGGCGCCATCTTCATACCTTTGCACACGGATTCACAGCCGCCAGGAGTGACATCTCCCTTCCGGCTCTACTTAAGCAGCTGCCTTCATCCGGCCACTTTCAGTGGGCACGGGATAGCGGCCACCATGCAGTCGCCGCTAAACCCTTTTTGCTTCTTCATGCAGTTTATCGTGCTTCTTGGAGTATGGCTGTGTCCCTCTACCTGCGCATGTGCGGTTTCACCAGTGCTCATCGATAATGACTCACAGACACCGTTGCCAGTCCTGCTATCTGACGCAAGTCAAGATCTTTGGCGCCAGCGAGTAATCCAGGGCACCATCTTCATACCTTTGCACACGGATTCACAGCCGCCAGGAGTGACATCTCCCTTCTGGCTCTACTTAAGCAGCTGCCTTCATCCGGCCACTTTCAGTGGGCACGGGATAGCGGCAACCATGCAGTCGCTGCTAAACCCTTTTTGCTTCTTCATGCAGTTTATCGTGCTTCTTGGAGTATGGCTGTGTCCCTCCACCTGCGCATGTGTGGTTTCACCAGTGCTCATCGATAATGACTCACCGACACTGTTGCGAGTCCTGCTATCTGACGCAAGTCAAGATCTTTGGTGCCAGCAAGTAATCCAGGGCGCCATCTTCATACCTTTGCACACGGATTCACAGCCGCCAGGAGCGACATCTCCCTTCTGGCTCTACTTAAGCTGCTGCCTTCGTCCGGCCACTTTCAGTGGGCACGGGATAGCGGCAAGCATGCAGTCACCGCTAAAGCCTTTTTGCTTCATGCAGGTCTGTGAAGCTCCGTCTCTCTACTCTAAATGTACGAGTAACGTCTGTCTGCTGCTTTTCCCGTGCCCAAGTGTATTCTTTGCCTCACTGTGTGAATGTGCGTTTGTTGCAAGGCTACTTGTCTTTTATGGTGACGTTGAACTTAATCCGGGACCCGCAACTGACACGCAGTACAAAGAACTTCTCGCAACCATTTCTGCCCTTTTAGCAAAAATAGATTCACGACACACAGAGGTAATGAGTGGTCTCGCCGAATTAAAAGAAAAGCAAGCTCAATTAACTAATCAAGTGCCTGATTTAACCACTGGATTAACGACAGTTGAACCGCTTGTTGAATCACTTGAGCTTAACCCGTCATCAGCTGACATACCTGCAGTTGTAGCTCACGCCGTTAAAACTGAGAATGCCTCCCTCCTGGCACGTCTCGATAATCTAGAAGATCGCTCCTGCCGGGATAACTTAATATTTTATGGTATTTCTGACACTTTGTCAGAAACATGGGCGCAGTCCGAAAAATTAGTATGTGAATTTTTATCTCATCATCTTAAGTGTGAGGTCCCCGAGAATATGGTATGTAGAGCCCACCGACTTGGCTCGTATACTGCTAATAAGACTCGCCCGATTATAATGAAATTTTCTTGCTCAAAACTAAAGGATAAAATTCTGGCACTAAAATCTAATCTGAAATCTACCGGAGTATCTGTAGGGGAAGATTTTTGCTGAGCAACATGCCAGTCTAGGAAAAAGCTGCTTGAGTTTGCTAAGGCATCGGGCCAGACATACTCAATACGGCTAAATAAGTTATTTTTGAACAAGAAGTGCTACGTTTACTGTTCTACCACTGACAATGTTACGAAGTCAACATGCAACGTGCAGCACGCTCTTCAGTTTGGTCGCGTCAAGCTATCGAAGGAAATGGTTCGACATAGCTAGCACATGCGCAATCTAATAACACCATATCTGTTTTTTCACTAACGTGCGAAGTCTACTAAATAAACGTGCTGCAGTGTCATCACTGATTGATTCATGCACTGCTGACATAGTATGTCTCACTGAAACATGGCTCTCTGCTCGGATAAAAAATAGCGAAATTTTTGATTGTGAGAAACTGTATTCATGTTATTGCTGCGATTGTGGTGTGCGATCAGGTGGAGGTGTTTTGATTGCAGTTAACTGAAACGCTCACGTCGAGCTCAGTTTCCGTAGAAACACCACTTGAACTTGTTTGCGTGTGCGTTGTACTCGACAACAGAGATGTTATTTTTTTCACATGCTATCGCCCTCCAGCTGCTTCGACATCATTTTGCGATGACCTTCGTGACGCATTGAACAAATTAGTTGTCAGATACCCTAACGCGCCCCTTTTTCTTCTTGGTGACTTCAACTTTCCCGATATCATTTGGCGTAACGACACTGCAACGTCCCAGTCTTCTCAGAGTACCCAGTTTTTAAACACTTGTTTGGATTTCCACTTCACCCAGCTTGTACTGAAAGTAACGCGCGTGTCTGCCTCTTCGTCTAACATACTAGATCTGATTCTCACTACGAACCCCGACACAGTTTCCCCAATTCTTTACATAAATGGCTTAAGTGATCACCTTGCACTGACTTTTCATATCAACACACGGGCTCCTGTTAAGAAAACTACGAAGGTGATCCGCGATTACAGCAAAGCCGTCTTGGCTTTCATTACCGCTGAAATGGAAAATTTCGCAGCTTCTTGCATCGCTAATTGCGATCAACACTGTGTTGAAGAAAACTGGTGCATTTTCAAAAATAAATTGTTGTCACTAATCGAACGTTTCGTACCGCAAAGAACAGTCGCTTGCAAGCCACGGTCCCCTTGGTTCAACCCCTTTTTGAAGCAACTACGTAACAAAAAAAAAGCGGTTTCGTCGCGCAAAAGCTTCATGCAGTGACGTTGCTTGGTCCGTTTACTACCGCACTGAAAGTGACTACAACGCAGCCGCCGCTAGTGCGAAACAGCATTTTTATTCTGTTACCCTTCCGTCCATCTTGCAAACTAATCCTCGTCAATTGTGGACCATAGTTAACGGTACTCCAAGCAAAATAATCCAATTAACATACCCAAATGATGAACCTGTTGCTCCTCAAGAATGGTGTAATGTATTTAATGATGTGTTCTCTTCCCATGTTACCACAATGCCACGTAGATTATGCTTGTATCCAATTCTGGTTTTTTGCCCATGGATTCAATCTCTATTGACTGGGTTGGTGTTAGCTGCCTAATTAACAATAAAAAAATGTCCTCTGCCGGCCCAGACTGCCTGAACTCAAAAATTTTGAAATGTACTAATGTATTTTCTGCTGTTATTTTGTCGCACATTTTCACTCAGTTATTACTGCAGTCTGTTCTTCCACATGACTGGTGCGTGGGAAAAGTGATTCCAGTTCATAAATCAGGTAACACACACTTACCCAGCAATTACAGGCCTATCTTACTAACAAGCATTTCAGGCAAAATTCTTGAGCATATAATATATTCACATTTGGCTGAGTTTTTAGAATTAAACGCCTTTTTCAACCCCTGTCAACATGGTTTCCGTAAGTTCTTTTACTGTGAAACGCAGCTCTGAACATTCACTAACGATCTCTTTGCAATTTCTGATCTAGGTACCGACATTGACTGCGTATTTCTTCATTTTGCCAAAGCCTTTGACTCTGTAACCCATGATTTACTTCTGCTTAACCCTTTAAAGGTTTTTGCCGTACAGGTACGGCAGCGGCTTTCTGTCCCGCAAGGTCTTTGCCGTACGGGTACGGTTTCGACCCTCTGTTTGAAATTTCGTGCCATAATGACGATGCGTGCTCTCTGAGAGGTGCTGCCTCCTCTTAGAACTTATAAGAAGCGTTTGAAATGTGTGCTGCCTTCCTGGGGAGATAAACAAAACTGGTTTCTAGCTTCAGCGCGTCGTGCAGACTGTGGCAACATCCCTTTTGCGGTTTCGGTTTCGCCGCGTGATCGCAATGGAGGCATGCGAAATGTCATTTTTCTTTTTGTCAGCACTCTCTTGCCGAGGCGGTGGAAGTTGATTTCTATCTTGATTGGCGCTGCTCTTAGCTTGTTTATAACCGCTGCTCGCGAGGTATTTTCGCTCTTAGCATTAACGCGGTTTCGGTTCCTCCGCGTGATCGCAACAGTGCCGCGCGAAACGTGATTTTTCTCTTTGTCATCACGCTATCGCAGGGGCGGTGGAAGTTGACTTCTATCTTGATTGGCGCTGCTCTTAGCTTGTTTATCACCGGCAACGCAGATACGTGAGAGGGTGCCTCAGACCTCTTCCCAAGGCAGCCGCACGCAGGGAAGATGTCATGTGTGCGCCAACACAACTCGTCGCTCCAAGAGAAGAACATACACGCATTTTAGGTGTGCAGACTGCGATAAGGCACTGTGCAGAGACCTGTGTTTCAAGGAGTACCACACTCTGAAATACTATTGAACATTTTGCAGTTCTGAGTGATGCCGACACCAAAATACTGTTCCTAATTGTTTTTTACTATTTATTCCCAACTTTATATCTTGTACATTCAAGATCCACAATAAAGTAATTTGACCACCTGGGAAAGCTTTTTTCAAAATAATTTGACCCTCAAAGGGTTAAGCTGACGTAAATGTACTCGAGTGGATAAAAAACTTTCTTTCTAACAGGACGCAGTTTGTAAACACTAATAACTGTAATTCTCGGTTTTCTAATGTACCAGCAGGTGTTCCTCAAGGGTCAGTCCTGGGTCCACTTATCTTTCTAATCTTTACCGTAATCTTTACCGTAATCTAATCTTTACCGTTCTTTACCGTAAGATTACTAATCCTTCAGATTCCCAAGAGCTGCAGGACGACCTTAACCGCGTAATTGAGTGGTGTTCTAATTGGTGCATGCAACTAAATTCAAATAAATGCAAGGCCATGCGTATATCTCGTAACACTGCCACGCACACATACTTTATTAATGGTGCACCTGTGATGTGAGTTACCTCTTACAAGTATCTTTGCCTTCAAATATCAAATAACCTTTCTTGGCACTCGCATATTGACTATGTTACTAAAAACGCTAATCGCATGCTTGGTTACTTGCGCCGTAATTTTAGCTCTGCCCCTTCTTCCCTGAAGCTAACTGTTTATAAAACTTTAGTTTGCTCCAAATTGGAGTATGCTTCAGCCATTTGGGATCCGACTCAGTCTTCATTAGTTTCTACTCTTGAAAGTATTCAAAACCACGGTGCACGCTTTGTCTTATCTAATTATTCTCGCTGTGCAAGTATTTCTTCAATGAAACGAACTCCTAACTTACCTGATCTTTCGTCACGCCGCAAATCTTCCCGTCTCTTTTTTTCACAAAGTTTTTCACTTGAACCCCCTTTTAAAGGAAACCCTTCTTGCCCCTCCGCTTTCTATTTCGGCCCGCACTGACCACAGCCTTAAAATCGAGGTGCCATTGTGCCGTACAAACAGGTACAGTGACTCGTTCATCCCTAGAATAAGCACGGACTGGAATCGCCTTCCTGTCTCAATCGCACTCATCACCGACCCTACTAACTTCAAGACCGCCGTTCAGAATGCCTTTTGTTAATATTTTTTGTTAATACTTTTTGTTTGTATTTTTACTGCATTACTTCTTGTTTTGACTCCGCTCCTTTTTGCAACGCCTTCGGGCCTTGAAAGTACGTGAAATGAATAAATCAAGTTCACTCCTTGAAAAAAAAAGCCATTACACAGTTAGCAACATTAATTTCACAGGCAATCCTGTATAGTCTCGTGTACAGTCTCCTGAAATGTATGACGAAGTGGTATAGACTGCCAGATCTGAATAAGCTGGGTGCGTGTTGATTGGTGATAACGAACGGTCATCATTGTTAAATATCAATGGGGCCGAAAAGCAAAGTGCACATCATGATGCTTCTAGGACTGCAAAAAATGAAAAATGCTTGTAAAAAAATGTGATTTCTTTTTCATGCAAATGATTCTGATGAACATAATGCAAGACCACCGAAGAAATTTAGCAGAAAGATGAATTTTATTCGGAAAAACATTGCCTGCCTTTGCATTGGCAAAGGCAGGCTTCACTGCACACAAATTTCTATATTCTCCCAGCATCATGTGGGAATGATTCTGATCATCTAAAGCAAGAATTGTCAAAAATGAGAAGTTCAGTAGGAAGAAAAATTTTTGCTCTAATTAAAGTGGGCTTAACTAGCATTCAGGCAGTTCCGTGCTCCCAACTACACTGCAACAGGTCCTTGCACCATTTGATATTTTGCACAAGCACAAAATAAAACGCCATCTGGAAGAAGCACGTAAGAAATCATCTTCAGGCTTTCATGAAAACTATAGTGCTAATGAGCTGGGGGCTCATCACTCCGTCTTCTTTGCAAGTTTATGCTTGACTAGCTGAGCTGATGATACATACTTAAGAGTTCAGGTGGTCAAATGGTCAAAGTTAATAGAAAACCATACAGTGTGTTGTCCCCCATAACCCTATGTGCAGTTTTGGGATGTTATCACAACCTCTCGCAATGAAAACCTGTTATGGTTGAAACACAAAAGACTACGTCTTCGAAGCACATACATAATGAGGGTTCCCCGCAGGGGCATCTGCATCAGCAGGCGTTTGGTATGTTACGATACCGCATACCTAAGCACTCGAGAGTTGGACCCTCCTGTGCGCACGAATGTAGCCGCGTGCGGCTTAACCGTGTCTTGGGAAAGAAGCATCTTAGGGGTTGAGCCGATGCTGCATGTTCAGACCGCTAAGGTGTGAGAGGCAGCTTCAAATCACAATAAATAAACTTGCACAATGGGCTTTTCTCAACACAGAAAATGGTTACTATTTTGTTTTCTCAGAAACGAGGGCTACATGGTGATCCAGTCTTGCAATTGAATGATGCCATACTGCTGGTCAAACAAGATTATAAGTTTTTAGGGGTAATCTTTGACACCAAACAGCTTCCTAGCCCACATAAAAATACTAAAGATAAAAGCAAATGAAGCATTTAATATCCCCAAAGTGTTATCTCATAAGCACGGGTTCCGACCAAATGTGTCGTTTAAGTAGTTACCAGTCTCTTGTGAGTAGCCTTTACACTACAGCTGCATGCTTTATGGCTCAGCCAGACAGTCTTACACTGACTTGATCCAGCACATAACCTTGGACTGACTTCCGAGTGGTGCCTACAGAACATCACCTGTCCCAAGTTTATGCATTGAGTGTAATGAGTCTTCCTTACAGCAGCCCAGAGCATTACTCACTTTTTGTTACTAAGAATTCAATCATCACCACAGTGCACATATATTACAACATCATCACACAATGCAACTTGCACTTACACTACACGAATAAACCGAGCATGATTAGGTTGCTTGTCTTGCGATATGAGGTATTGTCGAGATTATGACATTCCTCGTGAAGTCCTTCCTCCAGGTTGCCAGAAAGCCACAACAATTGCCCCCGTGGTATGATCTTACACAGTTATGCAACTGGACATTAACACATCTACACATGAACACACTATACAGGGATTCTGTACCCTGCAGAGCAAATATTAAAATTACATGGAATTTTACACTGATGGGTATAAAACAAAACGTGGGTGTGGGGACCATAACAGAAAACTGGGAAACAAGTGTCGGATTAACAAAACATGGCTCCGTTTTCACTGC
The DNA here is from genome assembly GCF_050947875.1 of Dermacentor variabilis. Lineage (NCBI taxonomy): Eukaryota > Metazoa > Arthropoda > Arachnida > Ixodida > Ixodidae > Dermacentor > Dermacentor variabilis. Next base: position 13,960,556 of record NC_134578.1, on the reverse strand, counting down.
TGAAGTTTATGCTATACGGGCTGTAGTTAAAAAGGTTATCAGTGAAAAACACAAAAGTGCAGTCATGTACACTGTTGAGTACACTAAAGACCCTACATCTGAAATCTGAGTGTGAACCCGACCCCCCCTGTGGATATTTTAAACATGGTGGTACTTAACAAATATAAGAGATCAATTTGCTTCTGCTGCGTCCCAAGCCATGTTGCGATACCAGGCAATCAATCAGCTAATAGATGTACATCAATGGCAGCATACAAAGGCATGACCAATGCAACACTTCCACATAAAGATAGTATCCATGCGATTAGGAAAGCCCCGACATCAAAATGGCAACACGAATGGGACCATTGTGCAGACAAGTTACATCTTACTAAACTTGCACGTGGTGAGTGGAAGTCATAACCACCAGGAGTGGTTCTTTGAAGTACTTTTATGCTGACTATGCATTGGGCACACACAGCTCTCATACAAATATTTACTTGAAAAAGAAGTCGCACCAACATGCGAGAAATGCCAAGAACCGCTGACAGTCGTGCACATATTACTGATGTGTACACATATTGAAGTACATAGACGAAAACTTTTGCACAATTTATATAAACTAGGCTACCTTTACACCGCATACCTTTACACCACCCGGTCATCCACTAGTTCCATCACCTGACGTGCATAAATTTCTCGATGACATTGACTTCTTACACAAAATATAGATCAACAAAGCCTTTTTCTTTTTAAATTGGAGGAGGTCCTAGTTACCGCACCTGCCAACTCTCCTGAACTTCTCGTTATGTGCAGCTTTGCACTCTTTTATGGTTTTATGAATGATGTGTCAAGTTTTATGAAAAATGCCATTCGTGAAAAAGTTTTAAAAGTTGTCGAGCGGTCGGGCAGCTTAGTGTTGTAAAGAATGCGAGCAAAAAGGCAGTTGTGATGGTACCTGTGGCACCACCTTATACCACTTCAATACTTTGGTTCCAAAGTATTTTGGTTAAAACATGTTAGCGGACTAGTTGGTTAGAATCCATGATAGTGTTTTCCATGAGAAGCACCGTCTCTGTGTATCTGTTTCTTTCTACGTCCTCGGTCAGTTGCGTTTATACACTATCCAAAGTATTTTCATGGTAACACTGGGTTCCCCGCCAGTGCCTGACAGTAATGCAGAATGTGCAGAGATATTAACGTGATAGCGTTAAGGGCCCCGTGTCGCAGAAAATCCGGCATTCTGCATCCAGCATTGTCTGTCGTTTCGGTAAATAATCATTCCAAACCATGCAAACCCAACCATGCAGACCCTCCGTGTAGCGCAAGGAAGTTACTAAACTAACTGAATTCCTTAAAGTACATTAAAAAAGTAGTAAAGTACGAGTGACAACCTACAGCATGACAGCGTTGGATTGTAATTTGAATGTATGAGAAAATAATTCTGTTACTCGGAAACTCAAACACGAACCCCTTTTCCAGCGTTTCTACCATTCATAGATTGGCCTTGGTATTCGAGATTTGCGCGTGCAAATCTCAGAGGCCACAGAGTGGCATGCCCGGTTTCTTGCAATGCCTCCAGATGGTGCTGGCCTCCACCGCATCGCAGCCCATGCTACAGGCAGTGTTTCTACCACAAAGCTCGCCTTCGCGCATAGCGTTCATCGCCAGCGTTTCACAGTAAATGTTATAGCTACATAAGCTGCAGTTGCTGGAAGCAGTCAGGAATCTTTGAATGCTATTGCGCTCCACTCTTAAAGGTGGAGCGTTCTTCAAATTTTTTAGTAATGCAAGCAAGACCCGAATAGAGTTTTACTTGTTCGCCTCTGACCACGACCTCGGTAGTTTTCTGATGGTGAATAGACAATATCGAGGTACTTGCTTGCCTATGCTACATGCTTGCACTGCCCCGCAGATTGTGTGTTGCCATCTTACAGCAGGACAAAGTACCAATATGAAATCATCTCATCCATGGCTTTGCTAGAAAGTGAAAAGTACCTTTGACGAGCATAGCTTGTGCTAGGCCGTATTTAGTGTAAATGTGTGGATGAATTCGACTTGTCTAAGTATGGGCTGGGTTAACTGTCGCACCGTCATTGTTGGAGCACTCCATAAACAAGCCTGCCCAAAAGACTTGCCTCTCCAACTGGTTCAGGCATCAAATAGTAATCCTGCTTTCGTGTCCTCTTTCAGGTGAAGATGACACTGATGATGCACCAGCGAAGAAGAAATCGAAAAAGTCCTGACACCAAGAAAGCGGTGTTGTCACGTCATGTGAATGCCTGTTTCTCTGTAAGTTGCTGCATAATAAAACATTGCTTCATTGTTCTTCTAATGTTAATCGTGCAAACTCTTGCAATTAGCCAGTTTATACATGATTGCACAGCTGAAAAAGATGCCAAGAAACGCTACTCACATGATAAGGGAATGACGGTTCTCTTTTTTGCTTTACGAAGGGTTCTTTTAACCCACACAAAATTTTTTAAAGTGACCTGCGGCAGTTAGCATAATTTTAGTTCTTGAGCTGATTACTCAAAGAGGCAGACATTACAGCCATAGAAAATTGAAATGCATAATCAAAGAACTTCAGCTAGTTAAGCTTATAACTTACTTTATAGCACATATAGTAATTTGTGAGTTGTAGCTGGCGAGCTTGCAAGGCTAATCTGCATAGAACAAATTCTCTGGACGGAACCATTTTTAGGATATTCATTCCCAAAATGTGCAACAATGCACTTAGTCATTTCAGTTATTTTTATGCATCAGTGGATAAAATGGTGCTTTGCTAAAAAAAGTAAGTGCAAAGTTACTGCAAGTGCAAAGTTCTTGCAAGGTTGGCGGTGCATATCACGAAACCAGCACTAACCACAGCATTCATTCTTTTAAGTGAACACACCTTGGAAACTCCCTGGCTACACTTAGTAAATTGCAATTAGTTATTAGCTTAACTAGTAGAATTTCATTTGTTTGTCGATTATGCATTTTGATTTCTCAGCAAGTAATGTATGTGCTAGTTACCTCATGCGATGTTTAAAAATTCTGTATGTTCTAAAAAAACTGGTACTACGTGTGAAGAACACTGAAGTGCACTCGTTACAGTCCTACTTTGAATGCTTGTAGCAAGCCCTTTAGAAGCCTCATCCCCCTCACTCATGAATTAAAATCTACTGTTGATAAATGTGTGAAATTTACACAATCTTATGCCAAGGTGATGGAGACAAAATTGAAAGCAAGTCAAGGTGGTAAAATGACTTTGTGCATTCTATAGTGAGTCATCATAATTTGATCAATTCAATAATTATCAGTACTGCTAGTCAGGCTAGTTGCAATGTTGGATTCATGGTTATGAAAAATTCACCGCAAACAAGAAAGAAATGCACAGAATTTTTCATGACCATGAATTCAATAATTTTTGTATGATGAGTCCCCCCCCCCCATGCTATGTTTATTTATAAATAAAGTAATTGAATCATGCTGGAATTACATGCAGAGGTTAAGATGTAGATACTTTAGGTAAGTAGAATGTTCCATTTACCACAAGTTTAATGTTCATGGTCTATTCCTCCATACCACTGCACAGAAACAGCGAAAATAAGTCATACACAAATGTGTATGCCATGACTGAAGGGATTATGCAGATTCTCTTTTTATATTGAACTGAGCTGGGAATAATGCAGCGATTTCACTCTATTTCCTTTTCAAGCTTTGTTAGTGGTCCAAGCTTTGCTCAGTCTGTTATCGCAAGGGCAGGCATGTCAAAAGCACCAGTTGACGGGAACTAGAAGTTTATTTTATGTACCATGCATGACACGAGAAGTGAAAAAAAAAAAAAGCTTCCTTTAGGCAACTTTATGAAGCTGTCACACCTCTAACTTGGGCAGGGATAAGCATTACATACCAAAGCCACAATTTAATTATGAGGCACACTGTAGTGGAGGACTCTGGATTAAGTTTGACTACCTGGAGTTCTTTCACATGCAACTAAATCTAAGTGCACGAATGTTTCTTCATTCCTTCCCCATTGGAATGTAGCCAGGATCAAACCCACGACATTGAACTCACCAGTGCAATGCTTTAGTTGCTAAGGTACTGGTACGAATACAGATTTTACCAATACCTGTCACAACACCTGTCATGGATTCTGGAAGACCAGAGAGACAAGGAGTCATTGTGTGAATAACACATTTATAATTATAGAGCGAAAACAATACAGAACAACCATAAACAAATAACACTGCCATACGCATTACGAACACCATACAAGATATATGTAGTCTTATTCATTTAGAAAGGCGTAAACATTGTGTGATGTCAGTGCTAACAAGGTGTGGTATCTGAAACTCCGCCATGGAACAGGACAGGTTTGAATGTTAGGTGCCTGTCATAGTGTCGGGCAGAGCCTGATGAATGGGTGACGTAGCACAAGATGGCACCAGGAGGGTGGGTGACCACCATTGCACATGACGGGGCCCATTGAGGAGTGGTGGCGAGTCAAAGGTGGGACTGGCAGTGGAAACCATGTCGGGTACAGTGGTGCGTTGTCACTGTACTCTTAAGGGGACGCCAGGCATTGCCGGTAGGCCTTGCGCACCACCCGCTGCTGTCTCCAGAGTGCAGTTGGGAGACGCATCTGCTCTTGCCGAAGGCCACGTCACACGCTGATCTTCTTCATTCTCAGTTTTTTTCCAATTCTTCAACACGCGTGTTTGTAGTACAACCTGTTTACTCGGTCTTTCACACAGCAGAGATGCTCTCGTACTTTTCCTTTGGAACTCGCTCGAGCGGTGTCCCTGTTCTCCTTTACTCGTAACATTACTTCGCAGGCAAAATGACATACAGTTCGCTGAGATTGACCAAAGTGAAAGATTATATAACCACAACGGAAACAGGAATGAGGAATGAGATTAACACTGAATATCTGATACATGCTGTTCATACAAGTCATTCCGTGGTGTACAAATGGAAAAAGTGAACACAGTTTACCGAGACATAAGTGAAGCACACAGGAAAGGATGGATTAGAGTGTAAAAGCCACACTATGTTTAATATAAAATTCCATACACGTAAATCATGTGCATAGAAATTATTTAGAATTGTAGGGATGATCCAAGATAACCTATCCTCAGCACTGTTTGCTGGCAGCACCAGTGCTAAAAGACAGATTGATAACCTGTCTTTCAGCACCGCCATAATTTATATGTAGGCTTCTCATAATGAACTGGTCATTGTGTTAGGTTAGAATAGAACAAACATTGGCATGATGGCAACTGTTTGACATGCAGAACCAGCTTTTAGTTGTGCACAACTAGATACATGGATACATGCAGAAAAACATCGCTTGAGGTATGGGGAGGCACCCATTATGGCATGTACGGCTGTTTAAAGGAGCACTGATATGAGTTTGTGTCCTACTTTTGTGTTAAGTGAAGGCTCACACCCTCGAAGCCGTAGAAATATATTGGCAAGTGTTGAGTGGCTAAATAATTTACTATCCCCTTCAGGCATGATTTTTGATGAACCGTCTCTAAATTTGTTTTTTGACAAAACAATTTTGAATCGCGTGACACTTCACTGCAAGAAAGACAAGGTTGTAGTATGGTAAGTAGTGGATTTTCTGTGGAGTCATCATAGCTAGAGTAAATAAACATTTGTTCACTGTGCAGTCAGTAATGCTTGTTTTCACAACAAAATTCAATCACAAGCTTGAAGCATATGTGTAATTTAATTATTGACTGCATGCCTTAAAGAATATATTTTTCTCAACATTGCTACAGGAAAGTGGCATGTCGAACATCCTGTCAAACAGAGTAGCACCTTCAGCAATGTGGTCATCTATCATAATGTCACAAGATATGCAGTGGCAGGCCTGGGGCTTCACGATTGATAGAGAAATCTAGAAGTCATCTTTTTGTATATCACTCTGCTGCATAGAAAATTGTTGAAGGTCCCACTGCTGCAGCTCAAGCTGAATCACCTGTGCCAAAACAGACCTGTTGATGTAACCTCCCCATGCCTCCCTCTATGTAGCTGTTAACGTTTTTAACCTCTTTACTTAGCTCTATATAGGAAGCCTACGGTACTGCTTGAGGTCATGCTGCATGGTTGCAGGATCCAAATACTTGAGTCTCTTTGGGAGTTGCAGATGTGGCAGCTGCTCTCCATGAATCAGGCAATGTTGACGTCACGATTGCCATAGCCCACAACAGGTGGCACCACTAGGACTCTCGATTTTCATCATTTTTCTCATGTACAAAAGCTTCGTTTTCGTTACAAATCATGAATTCATTACTTGAGAAGCCCAATCTTTATGCACAGTTCGACGTAATACTTTCCTTTAGTGTCACTTCAATATTGTATATTAGCATGTATTGTGCTTCCCAGCTGCCCCACTCACCAAGTGTAATCCTTCTACATGAGGAGCATGTGATAGTGGTTCTACAAACTTGAAAATGGGTGTATAGCTCATTTGATGTTGCAAATTTTTTGCACCCGATGTTTTGGGAAAACTGAAACGCATGCACTGGGACCACTTAGCCACCTTGCACTCGTAGAGTTTCCTGTAAAAATTTATTGCCAGAGAAATCTTATGCGCTACAATTATTCAGCTATCATGGTATTTGTAGTTAGTGCATGAATTTGTTCGATATTCAGGCTTGTGACTTCAGACATTCTTCTTGCATGCCGTTATTTATTCTGATTTATTTCTCCTAAATTTCCAAGAAATCATATTTATAAATGCATGAAGGCACTAAGTTCCTTGCACTTGCATAGTTGTTCCAGACAGGCATGCACCCATGATTTTTTTCTGGAGGGGGAGGGGGCAACCCCCAAGGTAACTTTTCTTTGCAAACCAGGGGCGGGTCTACTTTCACTAGTACAGACATTAATTCCCACTGCTTGCTATAAAGGCCCGTAAGCCCGCAAAACGGAAATGAAATAAAGTGTATCTGACAAGTATGCCTGTGATATACACCTCTGCTTTACTTGGTGAACCAGGAACGACATCGTATTGACTCGCGAAGGAAAGGGGCGCAGGAAGGACACAGCCAAGAACAAGTAAACAAATGAAAGCATAAAATTAAGATTCCTAGTAGTGTTTTTTTAATGAGCTCTGGACGAATCATCGTGAAATATACATTGCAGAACAACCACAGTTCTTTTGCGTCCCTTGTTTACTGCTAAACCAAATGAAGCACCAAAGCTCATAGAGTTTCATACAGTAATTACTAGAGGGAACTCCAGCAGTGGTGTCTAAGGGAGCTGCAATGGGAGTGGTTGAGCCAGCCTGGGAATTATGGGAAGTACATGGATTTGCCTAAACTTTGTTCTTCCGGCTTCATACGGCTTTGCAAAGTTGTAATTTTCAACAATGTACTGTGCAGTAAATAATTAAATAAACATTACTAAAATTGTCCAACCGCACAATTCGAACACAGGACTTCTGGGCACAGACGCCCGATATTGAAACCATTATACCACGGTCGCATGCATCGACAAGTGACAACGCCCTTATGAATTTATCGCTGGCATGCCGGTGCCTTGAGACGCTACTGTTGGAATTAGTAGCGATTGTTTGTGTTCGCAGCATATTCTACACTAAGAAAAGTATACATTGCTCTAAAATTTATGACAATGAACGCATACAAAGCATAATAAACGAATCCACAAGCACGAAGATCGCACAAACCCTTGTACTTCCCATCATTCCCATGGTGGCTCGATGACTGAAGCGCCAGAGTTCCTTTTAGTACATTGTAGGAAACTATGCTGAAACTGACTCATATTGTCATTTGGGAAGTTGCATAATGATGCGTGGCCACCAGTCCCATACAACTGTATAGAGCGTAGGACACTGGTTCTAGACGTACTGCGCCCACCGCAGAAGGTTAGAAAAACACCCATATAAGCACAGCAAATAAGTGCCTACGTCGGGCGGCTAGACTGATAACTGTAGAAGCGCCATTCAAAAGACACGGAATCATTCTCCCCTTGTGGTGGCGTTTTCTCTACTTTTTCAATGAAAACATTTTTAACGATACATATTTTCACAAACAGCTAAATTTGCACATTTTTATTTTCCTTCCTGTATGGCTGTTGCCTCGGCTCTCTCCCTTAGTAGATTGCTTAATTTTTCAATTTCTTGCGACTCTTGTTTCCCGTTGCCACTTTTCCACGAAAAGTACGCTACAATTATGGGAAAAGCCAGATGAGTTAACGGGCGACATTCATATTGCTTAGGGGTTCAACAGTTATTGAAAGGTTTGGCTGAAATTTTGAAGTTTCTAGGGATGGGATTATGAAGCTTAGATCATTGAAAAGATAACAGTGGGGCCTTTCTAGCGGCAGCACCTTCAGATTTCGAAACAGACATTGAAATAATGAGAAAGGCAAAAACATTCCAACATTTTTTAGCTGGGAGAATATCAATCTATTTCACGCCCTCAGTTCTCGTGTCCTTTTCCTTAGCCCAATCAGCGATCGCTTCTATGGTTCGGCCATAATGTTACTGGAACAGCAGCCCAGTGTCGACCGCCGAATAGCTGGCAAGTCTCAAGATTGATTTGGCGGCGCTTTAGGAGTGTGGGGAGTATGTTGCTCAATTTCGGGAGGGGGTGCCCCTACCCCCGGGCACCTCCAAACGCGTGCCTGGTTCACAATTTGTTGCAGGTGGTCAAATTTATAAAGTTGCAAAGGAAGAAATTTAAGAAATCACGAGAAGGAAATTTAAGAATAAAAATGGGTTAGAAAGCATATGGCAGGGGTTAACAAACCTCGACTGGGAACTTGCCACTGTCATTGTAATGTGTACAATCATTGCATTCTACCAGTGCTAACATATGGGGCAGAAACTTGGAGGTTAACAAAGAAGCTCTAGGACAAGAACCGTGCAAAGAGTAGTGGAACAAAAAAATTTGAGGCATAATGTTGAGAGAGAGGAAGAGAGTGGTGGTGGTGGTGGTGGTGGGGGGGGGGGGGTGGATCAAGAGCAAACAGGCATGGTCGATGTTCTAGGTCACATTAAGAGAAAAAAAAAATGGAGCTCGACAGGCCATGTGATCCGTAGGGTACGTAATCGGGACCATTAGAGTTACAGAGTAGGTGCCAAGGTGTAATGCAGTACTTTCTTAAAAATGATTACATTGCAAAGTCACGAAGCCATTTAAAGGCAGAAGGACAAAGTTGGCTGAACTACCTTGCTTGCAGCTCCTGTAGACATAGCTGCACAGTTCCCTCTAGTAATTGTATGAAACTATGCCCAACGCTAAGTAAGCGGAAATTGTTGCACTAAGCTACAATCAGAACATGGCTGTAAATAAAAATACACGAGTTTGAAGCATGCAAAACAATACATATAAATGAGGAGCAATGTGTAGTTTGTGAAAAATCTTTATTAGTATATCATTAGTAAAAAAAAAATCTGTACATTGTGAGCACATCAAAAACACGTCATGGTTCAGGAACACACAGAGGAAGCATCCCCTGCACCATCAGCTTTGAAACAGTGGGAAGCAGGCCAACACGACGGCAAGTCAACAATGAGATCATAAACTCTTACGAGTAGGCTTGGTACATACGCCACTGCGCTGGGGCTGTTTAATTGGCAGGCCCTTTAAGCACATCACTCTTTGCTGGAAGACGACTGTCCCTCTGTGCAGAGCTTGATGTACTTTATGATTGAGTCATCTGCAAGAGAGAAAAAGAGAAACAAAAGTAACAGCACGTCAAGTCTGGGCCAACAAAACTTTGCGAATTCTGCACAATCTGAAGCGCGAGGCTTTGGAGACTATACCTCTTACTCTGCACAGCAGTGCACACAGTGCTCAATTCTGTGGTATTCATTTAGTCTCAATGTTGCTGCATCCTCAGTGTCCAAAATGTACAAACCATGTTATAACCATTGCTCTCAAATATACTAGGGAGTTCCAAGTGACACGGGCTACGAGACGTAAAGCAATGAATGATTACTAGGGCTTAACATAAGAAAGCAACTATGCCGCTATGGGAGACACTGTGTTGGAAGGCACTGGATTAATTCAAGCTCCTGGGTTCCTGCAAAGTTCACCTTACGAGAGTTCCTTTGGTCCACCAGGCACAATCATCGCTGTGCCTCTAACTCTGGCCTAATTTGACAGTGTGAGGAAACCTCCGAACATCCACCCCACCGGTCCGTGCTCTTTCCGCGAATGCCATGTCCTGAAGAGTCATGCTACGGGGCCCTCAGATCGGGTTGTAATTGAAAAAATACAGTACTGTACTTATTGGACAGCCATGATAAGGCAAAGTTTCAGTTATGAGTTCTGAGAGAAAAAAACTTAGGTATGCACACTAATATGGCGACAGAGTAGCGGATGAATTATTCATTCTCGGCAGGGATTGCCCGCCGACTAAGTCGAAAGCCCCAGAACAACCGGTGCGGCCTTGGAACTGTGGCTTGTTTTTCTGCTTCTCTCTTCCAGTCTGCGCAAATGTGAAACTGCCACATGTGGAAGGCAAGCCGATGCACCATCTGTTCCGAGACCCAAAAGCGCTGTCAAACATTGCCAAAATACTTGGTGCAGTGACACGTACAGAAGCTCCCCCACTGGAGCTTTCCTTTCCACACTACAGAAAGTTGTAGTTATTCTCCCAAAGCACTTTGGTTCGATACGGCACTGAGGGGAATGTCAAGGTGAATTCTAATACTTGCAATGAATTTTAAGGGAAACTTTCTCAACTTTTTCCCGCGTAGAATGTTCTTACCCAGTGATATTTGAGATCTCGAATGGCTAAGTAGGTTTATCATGGTACAAAGATGACTGTGCTTCCCATAGTTGCCCTCATAGCCAACTAAGGATGGTGGAACTCGTGAAATCTATCTCTTCACATTGGAGTGTTGGTGCTTCTCTCATGGTGTCCGTTCGTTTCATGGGCATCTTTCTTGCTGCATGTTTAAAAGTTCACTCTATTTGCAGTCAGTGGCTCAAGTATCACCACCTGAGCAAGCATTGTAACTAAAATTGCGGGTAGGCCTGGGCGCTAACCTGGTTAGGACCTGCCTACAGGTTGGACAACAGCACAATGTGGAACTTCAGCAACACTCACCAGGTTTTCCCTTGCGCAGCCTGTTGGCATCATTCAGGTACTGCAATGCAAGGGAGTAGTTGCCCATTTTGTAGCAAGCAACGCCCTTGCGAAAAATGGCCTTGGCATTATTGGGCTGCATCGTCAAGACAATGTTACAGTACTGCACCACCCTGTTGTAATCCGTAGTCTGTAGTTGCAGCAGGCATGCTGAGAAAAAGTTTGAAAAAAAAATTTAACCGTGGTGTTTAAAGTCTCAAAGCAACACACGCTGACGCACCACCTGGACATCAAATGTAGCTGCTATGGCCTATAAAAGTACTTATTAAAAAGCGAACCATTACTCTCTTAAAGCTACTGCTACAGCCTATACTTTGAATTATGGAATTGTTCCTTTACTGCATTACCCTGTGCATTGTCATACACCTATATCATATTGCTACTTGTTGCTAATTAGTTCATACTTGCAGGAAAAAAGTTGCGAAAGCATGAAAAGAAACGACCAGACAGTAAAGAATGCTAGTTGCGAGTAACATTCTTTCCCGTCCGGTCATATTGTACATGTCTTGAGTCTGTTACACTGCAAGAAGGCACCCACGAGATTGCAAATAACACGCACTGAAGAGCTGTGTATAAGGACATAATTCAGCGACGCTGATGAAGGACACACAGATGTTTTCATCATAGGTGCATCTTGGAACTGCACAAATCCAACGTGTCCCAAAGTGGTACGCTAATTCAATTTTGTTGATAAAACAGATCAGTCTATTGGAACACTATTATACAGAAGGAGGTAATGTAAAAGCTGCAAGTGGGACCTCCTGTGAACTAACATTAAAATGCAAACATGACAACTAATACATTATGGAAATGAGAAAAATATGAAGCAAGAGAGGGTATGCACATAAAGAACTATTGTGAAAAGATCACCTAGAGTTACTAGATTTGTAAAAAATGTTGGTGGGCAATGCATGTGAAGTATCTTATTACATGAACGGGTCATGCAAGCAATCTATAGAATCTGTAAAGAATGAAAAAAAGAAGTGAAGAAGAGGTAGCTGAGCAAACCAAACAGAGAATGTGGAATACATACACTTAAGAGCATTAGTTTTCTTAGTTGATAATTCTAGATGGGTAAAAATTGAAAGCGATGTATATTGTTTTAAATTGGTTAGTCGGGATTTATGGAATGAAACAGCAGAAGAAGACTATTGGCCGTAATTAGCAAGCACTTCAGGAAGATTGCCAGACCTAGAAAAATGCTTACGGTTATTGTTAACTACCACATGGCAAAATTGCGAAGTAGATGCAGTTTGAGATAAAGAACCTACCAGCGAGGTTGTTGTAGCATTCAGCGTGGAGCTTTTCCACCAGTGCCTTTGTGGATTGGTCCAGTTTGGGGCTCACTGCACTCGTGATGGGCATGTCGAACCGGACCTGACAGGCCCGGAGGTACAACAGACACTCGTGGTACTTGCGGATTGCCGGCTTTATCTTGTCCTCCTTGTAGAGATCGTTGCCTGCCTGCATGCACAATAAATGTCGCTGCTATGCCATACTCTCCCCCTCAAGATTTTCACGAGTCATTCCGCAGTGCAGTCACTAGTGATTCAGAATGAACACCCATAAAGTTGCCTGAAAGAAAAAATAAACAAAGGAGTGTAAGCGAATAACTTCACAGCAACTCGGTAAGACTTGTCACTAATGGTGACACTCTCCACATGTGGCGATACGAACTGATAAAAAAAATTAAAAATTGACGGCGACCGTGGTCACCACGCCGTTTCAAAGGGCCCGTTTCTGACATTCAGGTAAACGCGGGACAGTCGCGCACCATCACTAGCATTATTTCATATTTACAGTTTAAGCAATTGTGGCTCAACACCACGGAAGGGAAAAAAATATGTTTGCTTCAGAAACACCAACTGAACGCCTTGACGAACTTCGCAACTGGTTGCACACGGCCGCGCAAGTTATGAACAGCCAACGATAAGATTCCATCTTAAACTTCCATTGCAAATGTCAACAAAACTAACAAAGAAAATACAAGTTGGAACGGACACATTTTGCGTCTTCTACTAATATGGGTGAGATAAGCTGTCAGTTATTCGAAGAACCCTAATCTAACATGAAAAGGATAAACAAAGCAAAGCCCAAGTCACTCCGGCAACCCGTTTGGTGCAACGCAGCGGAGTTTTCCTGCGCTGTGCAGACATTCAAATACCGCATCTAAATTGCAAGCAGCATTTTAAGTACTGCTATTTCCTGCTGCTATTCCAAAACGTACTACTACTACAAGCTATCCGTCAACAAAAGTACCACCCTTTTCCCCATTTGAAAACGAACCAAAATATTACACAACTGTAACATGACGAGTCAAATGTCGAATTTATCAAAGGCGCGTCGTGTGAGCGACACTGCGCCAACGCCTACGCATATTTGCGACACCAAACGCAGCGGGCTCAGAGAAAACAGACAGAAATTCAGCTGCGCCCATTACTGACCAGTTTGCAAGCTCTGGCATGGTCCACGTTCTCGGAAATGGTCAGACGGCGTTTCACCGGGTCCTCGGTGGACGCGGGCATTCCGTCAATATTTTCGGTCACCATCGGTGTCAGCAGTTCCGCGTCGGCCATCGAAGTTGATGCAGGAGGGGACAGTCGCTGGGCGGGCGAACAGCAACAATCTTTTGACAAGTCACGGGGCGCGCGACGCTGAAGTGTCAAAGTCTGTCGGTGGTGTCAACACGTGTCACCACACGGCGGGGCGCACCGCTCGCCTTTCGCTGAGCGCGATGTGACAGCGACCACCCCGAATATCCACCGGCGCGTCCTGCGCAGAAACCGCGTAACGAAACTTCTTTCACTTCAAGCGACACGTGATCAACCGGCGTGGTGAAAGACGTGGCCGTTTTCTTTCGGTAAACTACGAAATGGCGCTCACTTACCTAACGACTAAAGTACAACAATCACGCACTGCTGGATCACCAGTGGATGCAAGCTTTTGCTTGCTATATACCCATATGATATACCTTCCGAGTCGTTTGATTGGTTGACAGCGCAGAAATCAACAATCCCGGAAGACGCATGCGCGTTTCAAGTGCGAATAGAAAAGCCCATTCGCTCCTTTACTAGATGCCTGCCCCATAGAACGGAAAACCAGCTGCCAAACTCTTTTTCTTTTCTCCTCGCCACTAGTGTCGGTCGCGAGTGCCACATGGGGCTGACGGAACCAGTGGGCACTACCTTGCGTGGCTTCCGAAACCTTCATCAGCCGTGCCCCCACTCTCAAAGGCCATTAACCTTAATCATTATTCAGCGTATGTTTACAGGTATTACTGGCGACAGGTATTCTAGAGCCAGACAGTCAGCCTTTGAAAAGCGCACCCAAAGGATTGTGCGGACCGTGGTTTCATGCCCGCCGCTCGTGATGATAGATGATGATAGTGTCGGTCGCGAGCGCCACCTCGCGACACTTGTTCACAACTGAGGACATATCCGTTCTGGGAGGCCGAGCCATTCCGCAGGCATCTAGCAAAAGGAGGCAATGTTCGATGTTATTATTTATAATTGAGCATATGTTGCTGACGATGAAATTTCAGTCGCCGTGTTAAGGCTAGCGTGCTCAAGCAAGATGGGATGATCAGCTGGGAGAAACCAAGAAAGCAATCAAAACATCCGGTCGCGGCGTTGCAGTAGTTGCTGAGCGACAGCCTTTAAAAATGGCCGCACGGTTTGTTTACATTTCGAGCTGCCTGCTGCAACTCTATGGTCTGCGGACCTGTGCGTAGGCTAACGAAGGTGTAGCGACAGCTCGCGCCTTAAATTAAGGTTACGTCAGCTCAAGGGGTACACGATGTCTTTTCTAGGTGTTTGTATCTTGAATCACCGGCAAGGCTGCCTTTTTCTAGGCAGAAACGTCTTGGCGAAGATAGCGCTGTAGTGTTGTGACATGAACGACGCGCGAAAAAGATGAGCAACTCGGATGAGGATGCCTCCAAGTCCGCGTCTAGTCGTGAGGTCAGGCATCTGACACAATCCGTCGAAGAAAGTATCGTCAGCAAAGTCAACGAGCTCTCGTCTGCCCTTATCGTAAGACCTACTGTATTTCGATGTAGCACACGTCGCTTTCAGTCACGAATTGTGATTGACTGCTGGTAAATGTTCCAAAGTTATACGGGTGTCCCACGGCGCATTTTTTAGTCGCGATTGAGCTCGATGCGGATCATATTTCTCAATCATGATTGGCTTCTTTGAACAATTAAGTTGCTTGAGGGAGCCAATCGTGGTTGATAATTTCGATCCGAACCGTGCTCGAATTGCGATCAAAAGTCGTCGTGGCACTGGTATTAAAACTACACTGAAAAAAAGTAAAGGCGGTGGGAGGATTCTTTGTGCGTTATCTCTCGCGTCTTCATTAATAAACATCAATTTATTGATAAGCATACTATCCTGTCAGTCACATTATGACAGATTCTTGATAAATGTACCAAAGTTTCGTAACTTTATTCGAAGGTGTTACATAGTGCACTGAGAGAACGTCAGTGTTGTAGAAAACTATTTCGTGTATTGTGTTCTACTTAGTTATCGTAATTGCAGGGTATTCACATTGATTTGTTGTGCAGTCAGACTTGTAACATTTTCTCATAGAAATGCTTAAATCGCCAGCTCAAAGCGCGTGCATGCACAAGTTAGTTACCAGATGAAGTCGCTATGAGAAAGCAAAAAAAAAAAAATATTTTGCTATTGCTGACAGAATGTGGCACTCCGAACGTACCATACATCAAACATGGTAGTACCTTCAGCAAAGTGGTCATGTAGAGCAATACTCTGCAGCACAGTAAAGTGAAATGAATTAAGCCACATTCAGTGCGCAGGGGCTCAATTTATCCGAAGCTCTAATGTCCGTGGGCGCTTCCTTGCCGCTTCTGAACTGAACTGGCAAAAAATTTGGGTACACAATTAAATTTGTGCACCGGGACTGACTGACATACCCGGTTGTCAGGGGATGAAATTTGTGTTGTTTTTCACTCATCTTACTTGCTAGAGTGACGCATTGTTTTCAACACACTGATATAGTTTGCACTAATCCTGTTTGTGGCAGTTTTAGTAACGTTGCTTTTTATTTTGCTGCACTTTCAGGATACGAGCACCAACATCCATTGCTTGAACAGCAAGATTCAAGCGTACCGTCAAGAACAAAATGCTGCTGTCGAAGTGGTGAGTGGTTGCACAATAGAGCCAAACTTTCTCTGGCTCTTCCCTCCTCTTTGAATAGACACACGTCTGGCCAAGTAAACTGGGCCAATCTCAAAGGCAGTGTGATTAAAGATGGCAGTTTGGTGGGCCGATCCTGATACGATAGAGTTCATAATACCTTGTGCTATGTACTACTGATGCACACATTCACATCCATGGTGTGACTTTAGTTCATTCATCAAAGAAAACCCTTGGAACAGTTCACAAGGAAGGACAAAAGGCGGCAGGACAGAACACTTTGTCCTTTCGTGTGAATTGTGCACAAGAAAATGTATCTTCCTTAATGAAATAATGTTTCCCCAAGCAGCTACTGGAAATGCATGGCTGGAATAAAAAAAAAAGTAGAGAAATATATAGTGTTTGTAGGCATTACATAAGTGCAGCATAAGTGCCCACTCTCTGCACACTTTTGTGTTAAACAAATGTGTCATGTCCACAAAATTGGCTAACACATGCTGCTTGGGATAAGCTGTAATGCCATTGGTGGCATAGTTTCCTACAAAAATCACCAGAGAATCACTAGAACCCTGGTGCTACTGTCTATGGAAGCTGCAAGCGTGGTGGTTCTACCAGCGTAAGAGTGATGTGCAATATACATGGATTTGCCTCAGCTTTGTCCTTCTGGCTTCAAATGACTTTGTGGTTGTGTGAATTGGTCATATTTAATGAAGCATTGTGTTATAAATCAACAAAATTCAGAGTGATTAAGCATGTGCACAGGAGTTAATTGCCTTCATGCGTTTAGAAAAAAGCTTGATTGCGTTGAAATTACAAGAATTTGATACATAATATATAATGCAGCAAAAACATATCAAGCCACAAGCATGGTGATGAGACAAATCCATGAACCACTAATCATTCCCATGGCTGCATGAGCAATTACAATGCCAGAGTTCCCTGTAGCTATGCCTAATACCATTGCATGTTATGTATCCTTGCAAGTGCTTTAATGTGGTTTTTGATGTTGGTTCATACTGGAGATAGTAAAAATACCACAGCACCCGCATGCCTCATAGCATTAACCAATAGTACTAACCAATAAGTGTCCCCAGCGGCGTATCCTGGCAGGTCTAACTAGAAGCTGTCGCTTCACTTTGCCAATCATTCTCCAATGGTTTCCGCTCAATCTCTTTCTGTACAAGAAAGACAAGCAAGCTGCCCTAACACGAGGCATTGCATACCTTTTCTTTTTTTCAGCTCAAAGAAAATGTTGACGTCTGCCTAAGGCATATTAGCAGCCGGGAAGCTACTACAGTAAGTGATCACCATCTCTTGAGTGCGCGAGTGATCATTTACTGTTTCACTTATGTATGCTTTGTTCAGCCACTGCAGCTGTCGAGTGCGCGGGACTCCCCAACAAATCCGTGGCGCATGGTACGAGATAAAGAAGCTACCATACTGGAACTTGAGAGAAAAAATGACCACTTGAAGGCGAAGTTGGAGAGTGCTCAGGAGAGGCGAGTTGCATATGCGAATGTTTTGCTCAGTTGATTACTTGATTAATTCTTTCATTTTCTCATTAATTCATTTACAAAAATGCTACTGGATGGTTCGGTGCCAAGTGTATAGCATCGAAGCAGCTTTTTCTTCTCTACGTCTTCATCCTTCATCACATCTTTTATCCATCACCAAACATTGTGCTCACACAGGTACAGTTGCAACTATCACGATTTTTCAAAATTCTGGGATTCTACATGCAAAAACTATGATCTGATTAACATCTATCGAGATGAATACCACTGTTGTCAGGTTTTGTTGTGCAGGAATGTAGATCAAGTTCACAGATGCATTCTCCAAAGAGATGGTAAAGAATGCCTTAAGGCTGCAATAATGAGATGAATCTATCCCAATTCATTTTCAAATCGTGTTTCGGCAGTTGTGCAATCACTGCTTGGCCTACATTATCACCAGGCAATGGCAAGTCATGGGTGGTAGATAGTAAGAAGGGAATATAATCAAGCAAAGGGAACTGCTGCACTATAGCAGCTAAATATTGTGTAAAAGCACCACTTAAGTGAAACACTAAGAAGCTTGCATTCATAGTAATTTATTCCTTCAAAACCTTATTTTCATTAATTTTGCAGTAGTAGGGTGAATATTAGAAAAGAAAGTGAAGATGCAATGCTCCATTCTTAAAATTTCATGCCGAAACTCCAAAGCTGGTGACATTATGGATTTCAGAGTATTTTTCCGTATTTAGGATGCTGTGGCCCAGTAAAAGTTTTTGAAACTTGCTAAGTTCAATCTTTGGCCCTTCTTTGATACAACATAGTCCATCTTTACCGATAAATAATGAACTAGACCTAAGCAGATTTCGCCAAATTTCACGACGTGAAGACGAGCTTGTGCAAGAACTTGAAGATGGTGTCGCCACCCATCTTTAGTTTTTGCGTTGTCTTGGCTGAGCAAGCCTCTTTTCACAGCAGGAGTGGCTTTTCTGGGTATTGTAGAGAAGTGATTTACTAATGAAGGTAAGACAATTTTTCTATTTAGTGTTTCTTTAATGCTAGCGAGTGTTGTGGGCTTTGCAGTGACTGCACTGGACGTGATTCAAAGTGCTCGCAGTGTTGCGAGTAAGCAGGCTAAGAAGCTGTGCCAAGAGGAGGTGTCACACAGACTATATATCTATATTGGACAGGCGAACATAAGCAGGGAGGTACAGGTGCTGCCTAAAGTGAATGGAAAGCACCTGTGAAAAATTTGATAGTTGCATAACTTCATTGAAATTAGTGGAATCGCCAAATGGATTGTAAATATAGTTTTGGCTTATTCATACACAGAGTAACCTTTATGCTATGCATATGGGGTCACTGAAGCTGTGGATAGTAGTAGCAATGTTGGTAGCAACATTTTGTGACGACACCACTGTGCGTCGTGTCTCTCTTTTTGTGGTTCGTCTTAGGTGTTTGCGATGTAACATTAAGTTCAGAATTATGTAACAACTAGGCCCAAATGAAGCTTTACTGAGATTTTGTGACACTTTGTCCAGCTACAATGCACTTGAGGCATTTTTATGTTACATGCATTCTCATCAAATAAAGAAAAGAAGAACTTCACGGTTATGTTGCTACTGATGCATTACAACAGGAGTTAAGCACATTGTAGTAGTTCACTGCAATAATAGTTGTGTCCTCTCTGGTTGAAAACTACACAGCAAGTGAGCAGCCGCATTGGCTGCTCACTCATCATCAATAGCCCAGTACTGGCAAAGAATAATACTGCCATGATCTGTTTAGGACTAGACGTTGAGGGCAAAGATATTTGTAGTTGCTGTTGTGGAGCCATTCATTTCGACTTTACTGCTTCGCCATTTCCTCTCATGACAAAGCAGTGCAGGCAGTGAGTAAAGCTTCGTCCTATGCCCACCAGACTTTAGCCAAAAGCTAACAACAGTAGTACTTCAGGGACGGCAAGAATCCATCGAAGCAGCCACCACCTCCAAAGCCTTCCACCGCAATACGGTCCAACGGCAAGCTCCATGACAGGAATGTCAACAAGGGCAATTTAAACGAAGCAGATTCCCTCAGCTTCAGCACTGAGGATTGTCAATGCGCTTCACACACATGAACCGTTCCACGATGATGCTTTCGAAGATGTAAAAGACTGGCTGGACCATTTCGACCAGGTCGCCACATTTAGTGAGCGGAATGACTGCTGTAAGCTTAAGAATGTTTGTTTCTCCCTTGAGGGCTCGGCACAAGTGGGGTACGGGAACCACAAACTTTCATCCTTGTCATCTAGTCCTATATAGAGTGTGGCAATACATTCACAAAAAGGCTAAAATTCTCCATTCTTGGCATGATGGTGATGATAATGTGTGATGATAATCTATTTTGCCTGTCCCACTATGGGATGTTTGACGAAAAAACTTGACACCGGACTGTTTGGCTTTGTCACTTTCAATAGACTGAAAGAGAAGTCTGAAGAGCTGTTGAATTCATCGAGGCTGCTTTTGGAGAAGTCGCAAGAAGCGTTGCTTCTTCAAGATAACCTCACCACAGCAGAAAGAAGGCTAGCCGAAAACCAACGAGAAGTTGAGAGGGCAACACTGCGTCTCCGACACGTAGAAGAGGTCAGTCTCTTGCTCACCAGTTTGAATGTAGACTTTTCCACATTCACCAGAAAAAGTAAATATATGAGCTTTAAAAAAATGTCACAATGAAAAAATGGGGGAAGCGGAAGATGGAAATTCAGGACGTTGAGCCAATGTTTCGACACATGTAGTTGTCTTTTCCAAAGCCTTCAATAAGACAAGTCCACTTGTCGAAATGTTGGCTCCCGCTTTTACCCTGTTCTCGTTTTGCTCATCATCTTAATGTTACAATGCAACTCATGGGCCATAAAAGACGCTGTAGTCAGGGCTGTGCAAATAATTTTGACCATCTCCCGGCGACGAAGTTTAGCTCAGAAGCTCTTATGTACTTAAGTCCATAGGAATAGAGAAATAGTTTTGTACGGCATTCCACTGCAACGAAGTCGATGAGGATTATTGCACAGATGAGAAAGCTAAACTCTACTGGCTGTAGGGGACAGATGTTTTATTTGGGCTCTAAGTAGATTTCTGAAAATTATTGAAAATTGTAAGCACATGAGGCATCAAGTTTACAACTCTGTGATTCGGTAATAGATAGTGATATCCCAATTCTGTAAGCTACAGCTGTTGAGGTATCTGCAGCACACAAAATAGATGTATTTTACATGGCTCTGATATATATATCGCCAAATTATGCTTAGCGCCTTTACAACACCTTCATAAAAATTGTGAGACATTTACGTAAGCTGCAAGCTAATATACAGTAAAACTTTAATCAAATGGACAGAAATATAAGGAAAAAATCAGAAATAATAACGTTCCAGTTTTATCAGTTTTCCATACCACATTTCTAGAGTGCCAGAACATCGTAACTGGAACATCAATGCATTTCACTGTAGGTTTTGAGTACTTAGTTCTCAAAACTGGTGCAAGGTGCAGAGTTCCTTGATGAAGGTGATGGTTTGAGTACTACTGGCTGAGGTCAGTTATGCAATTACAACATGTCCCCTAAATTTATGACTTCACATTAGTGAACTGTTAATTAATAATTGCAAAATTTATTATTGCAAAAAAAGTTTGGTACCAACTAATATTATGAAGCTTAGTCCGCAAGAATTTCGTCTCACGTCCTCATCTTCAGTGCTCAAAAACATACATTACAGAAAGCATGTGGTATGTTGGTGCTCATATTTATGCAACGTTTGATACAAATGTTTCAATTTTCTTGTTCATAGTTGTCGCCTCTGAGCACTGATTCAGTGGTTGTGTCTCTTTAAATCATGGTATTCTGCCCTAAACAGCATGCTTCTAATATCTCACTTACACAGGCAAATTTTGTGACACTTTGAGTGAGGGCTCTTTGTCACAGTGTGTTTCAGTTTGGTAACACAGTGCTACATGGGAAAGGAATGTGTCATTTATAGATGATGGCAGTGTCAATAGGGAAGTTAACCAGAACATTATATATTTGTTATTGGCATTGAAAAATAACATAAACGATCACCACAAGCAAAGATCGCAATGCAACCAACACTCAGGTGATGCGCTGTGAGTTTGGAAATGCGAAGGCTGGTGAAGCATCATTTCCTAAAGAAAGCATGATGGCTTTTATTGGCGAAGGAACATTAACGGCTTTCATAAGTGAAGAAGTTTAGAAAATTTGATGTCACAAAAAGCTGGTGGTTATATTTATTTATTTTTGAAGCAGTGCTAATAACGCTACATACTTTGACTGAGAGAAGTAAGTGTGACAAATGCTCTCACTATCGGGTGCCTTCTGCAGTAGGTGTCACTGAACCTTTCCCTGTGACAGCCTGCAAATGACACTTACAGTGAAGTGCAACTCTCTCACAGTGACACCGAATTTTTCAATCTGACGGGATAAGATTCATTTTGAAATGTGCAAAGTAGGTTTTTTGCAGCAAATAGGTTTTGCCTGTGCGCAGGACTCTGAGAAACAGACGACGCGAATCAAGAATGAGCTCACCCGTCTGGAGCGTGAACTCCTGACCGATAGAGAAAGGCATTCATCGGTGAGTTGAAGTAAACACTTGCTTGATGCATGGCTTTTCGTGCATCTAGTTTAGTGTTATGTATGATAGAAGTAGCGTTGAAGTGAGCTTTGCTATTTCTTTTCTCCTGAAGATAAGTTGCAGAGGTTGTGGGAACCTTCGACTCTCTTGCATCCCCTTGTTTTCCCCGCATGGCTCTCACATCTCCTGCAATCTGGCTTCTCCGCAAAGCTAAGCACTGCCAGCGGTCAGTGTGGCTGCATAATTGTATGAAAAATGACGCGAGTGTTGCGCTGCTAATGTCACCTACAAGCGGGGCACCAGGATGGACAAACTTGATTGTTCCAATGCATCACCATTCACCTGACTGTACGCTTGAACGATTAGGCATTGATGTCCAGCATGGAGGTAAACATATTTGCTTGATATCCTGTCGCGGTGTGTTGGACTTCCTTGATCCATCTGCACCCATGGGCATGTTCCATTGGTAGTAATTCGGCTACCTGGCATTGTTGCATGAAAGGGGCAATAAATGCCCTTTTGAGTGTTTGCCCTATCGCATTGTTGTTCCTCTGCCCCAAGGGCACGTTTAAGATCCTGAAAAGTCAAGACACTTGTCTTGAATGCGCTCCTGATGGGCAAAGCAGTTCCCAGAGCATGAGGAGATCAGCAGGGCGAGAGAATGCAAGGTGCCTCAATGTAACCATGCATGTTCGCATCCAGCTGCTTTTGTACAAGGTGTCGCCGCTAGCTGCTACCAGCGCAATCTAAAGCATGCGGCTTGTACGTTTTTGACATGTGTCCTTACATTTGTACTAACCTGTCTGCCATCCATTGCTTTAATCTGCATGTATCCTTTACTGACTCTGTATAATTGTTTTTTTTGCTTAATGCTTTAGTGTTCCTGATAATCGATGTCTTGTTGAGTTGTTTTATAGTTAATGCTTTTTACCGTCACTGTTACAATGTATTACCTTTCTTTTCAAATTGGTACCTCCTGTACATGCGCAGGAGGTCCCAATTCAGTGTACAGGAGGTACCAATTCAGTATGCGACCCTGGGACCTCCTTTCGTGTATTCTGTTTTATAATGAGAAAATTATATTTAGTAATAAAATCTGAGTCTGACTGCTTCTTAAATACCCTTCTGCAGGGTTACTATGTAAGAAGTGGGAATGCATGAAAATGAAGAAGGCATTTTCAGTGGTGCTATCTACAAAACTAAGTTATTTCGTCCATGGAGGTGTATGAATGGGTGACAGTGGTGATGTTGTATGGAAGGCTGTCCCAGTCTGAAGTTACATGAGAAAAAGGAATGCTGTGAAATCGACAATAAATGTACAGCAGTGAGCAATGTTTAGGCGATGGCCTGTGTGCACTAATATGCATGAGGGGGGCAGTATGTAGTGCACGTGACGATGCAAGCTGGTATACAAGTTGTACGATGCAAGCTGGTATACAAGTTGTAAAATTATGGTAAACTTGTGTAGTGGAAAAGATTAATTTGCAGTTGATTTGCGGAGTTTCGACATCCTGAACCAACACATGGATTGTGTGAGGTGCCGCAGTGGACTCCTCCAGATTAATTTTTGCCACCTTGGTTTCCTCAACATATTCAAAGCATATGGTGCACTAGTGAAATGCATGAGTACCTAAACTAAGGGGCAGAATCGGAAATGAGCCGACAAGTTTAGCTGATTTGTGGTTGTTAAAGCAGAGGAATTTCACCCTAGAAAGGTAGGAATTATCCTTGGGGATATTGATACAGACTTCTAAGAATGAGCACAGCTTGGCAACTTAAGGCTCAAGAGTTAAAAAGGAGTACTGACATAAATTTTCCGAGTTTCGGAACCTCTACAGCGTGCTTATATCACGTATTGTAATAATTCTTAGCAAGTGTGAAGGTTAGGAAGTGCTTATAAAATAATTTAGTTTGATACTATAGCTGCTCTTGTAATGGTGCACCTATCATCAACATTATCATGCCATCATGATGTAAAGACTGGCCGACTTGTGTGCCATTTGGACTAACTATAACAATGTTATTCACCAAAAAAAAGAGATGTTTGTTTTGACTGCACTCGCATGCAACAGCCACAGTGATCATAAGAATGAAGCAAACCAACATATTGCAATATCATGACGCATACTCTTCCTGTGTACCAGAATTGAAACTGGTTCATGGGAACAACTATACTTATTTATTTTATGCAAACTACAGGCCGTAATCAGGTCCAAGCAGGTGTGAAGAAATAAACGTACTATAAAATGAATGGCATGTTTAATTAATTAATTAATTAATTAATTAATTTGGTATACCTACATCGCCTGCACAGCATTGTCGTAGGTGTTAGAATACAGGGGGTCACAATGGAAAAATATTCATCAACATCAAAAGAATACATCAGTAAGTGCAACATTGTTTAAGCCCTGAAATTCGCAAAAGCGGAAGAAAAACTAACAAAGTACCAAACAAAGTAACTAACAAAAAACAGTAGTGTATGTGCAGAGATGAATAACAGAACGTTCAAAGAATATGGCTCTCAATAGCATTTTCTATACTAGACACTCATGAAGGTGACGATATCACAGAGACTAGCTTTGATTAATTCCGAATTATAAATAAAGATTGTGTGACGTAGGGATGCATATCATGAGCATGTTACATACTGAAGTTGATATCTACAATAACATTATGTTAAACGGTGTAGGGTGTTCTGGAGCGTGCCAGTATTTTCGCTAAGGTTCAGAAGGCTCTGGACATACATTTGATGCAAAAGAAGTAGAAATAAAAAAATTCATGTCACTTCTTGAAATGATTGGTAATGGAACAATTTCAGACCATGAGATTTATGGCCACTGAGCACAAAATTGAAACAAAAAGGGGGAGGGAAAAAGGTAAGTGCAAGAGGAAGAGGGTGTCCCTTCCTTTCTGTTACCGTTTTGCGCCAAGTGGCTATAAACCTTATGGTTTGAAATATTTCAGTATGAACCAACTACCCCCAGCAACATGTACCACTGATTAGTAATTGCCATGCATTACATGCAACCTTAAGGCTCTGCTTGTGGTTTACCTTACAGAGTCTGCAGAGTCTCCAGCAGGAATTGAAGCAGGTGCATCTAGAGTCAAGTTCATGGCAGGTAAGCTGTTTTGACACAAATTTCATATTTCTTGGTGTTTCACTATAAAAAACAGCAATGTTATTAGAAAGCAGAGGATAGCCGCACATAATTTCACGCTGTGGTGTAAGGCTCAAAGTGTGCATTTTGAATCATTCTCGTGTGTAGGCTAAGAGAGATATCATGATGAGGTTTTGCATAGAGTGAGTCGAAGAACTCAAGATCAGATTGGCAAAATATCAAGTTCATTGGGTATTTAGCATGATCATAATTGCTGAATTTAGCATTTATGACATCACTTAGTGGTATAAATCTCAAAGTGCACACACTGAATCATTCTCATGGACAGGCCTTGACGGAGATTAGATTAGATAAAAGCGAGTCAAAGAACTGAAAGTTAGATCTACAGTGCTTCAAGCTTGTGTAATAATTAACATAGCCTTAATTAACTGAAGGCTAATTCAAGGCTCAAACAAAGTGCAGCAGCCCAGAGGAGCAGGGAGAGGATGTGGTCAGGTGGAGATACAAAAATCACATGACCGGTGACATCATAGTTGGCCGCACATGTGGAGACGGTGCCTCCCAGTCTCTTAAGGGGATGTCAGCCAAGTCAGGAGGTGGGGGCCTTCTTAGATGCACCAAGTAATGTCTTGAGCAGGATATGAATGGGTGCTCTCTGCCGATGCGCTCAGTCCACGATGCCTCCTTGTAGATGCCTGAATAGGGGCCACGTTGTTCTCATCATCTGACAAAAGCTGTAAGAGCTGAAACTTATCAGGCAGCTACATAACTTACTTTGTGTGGTAAATAACTTAATGATACCAGAAGTGTCCTAGTCTGTGTCTATTTAAATTTATAAAAATCACTATATTGAGAGGGCAGACACGGAAATGATTGATTTCAGGTAAACCTCTGTGGTGTTGTATGTCAGCTAGCTGATGGCTTCCGTATTCCTGTCTTTCCTTCCAGGAGCGTTACATGCGTGAGAAACAGAAGGCATCTCAATTGTCAGAAGAGGTAGCCCAGTCAAGAATACAGCTTCAAAGGTGGGTAGAAAAGCAGACGCGACGAGTGCCTCATTTAGGGCAGCTCATTATATGGCATGGGTGTCGTCTAGCAAGAACATTTTGTGTAGTAACGTTGAAGTTTGGGTGTGTTGGTATTGCATATTTGTCGATAGATAGTGTAATAACCAAGTAGCGCTCTCTGTGTTTATGTGTTGAAATCGTTGATCACATTGAAGATAAGTAATGACGATCGTCAGCTTTGAGTGTGTGTTTTATACTTTGACCTGGAGTTAGTCACGTACACTTGCAGCTTCTGCCGGCAAGCTTGCGCATTTTTGGTGTTGTTATTACTCATCACTGTGGCCAAATTACAGCACTGTGTTGCTTAATGCGTGGTTATAGGTTGAAACCATGGCTGCAACAGCTGCATTCTGATAGAGGCAGAAGGCAAAAATACACTTCTGTAAATGGATTTAAGGACATGTTAAAGAACTCTAGGTGGTTAAATTTAATTGGGAGCCATATGTTGCAGCACCTGTTATAGCCCTTGTGTTGCTTTGGTGTGGCAAACTTTTTCAATCAATCAATTAGTCATAAATTCATCAATCAGTCAGTCAGTCAATCTGTCAATCAATTATTTAATCAGTGAATCAATCAGCTCATGCTTCTTATTATGCATTATCATGCTAGCTTATAGCTGGATCGTATTGCACTGAAGCTGTGCTGCTAGTGGCAAATTTGCATTTAGAGGTGTTTTTGTTTTTGCTTGCATGCATTGATAGAACACATTCAGCGACTCTGCTGAAAGATCAACATTGTGGTGACTTTAATCACAAAATTTGAAATGTAATCTATTGAACTCAATTTCACTGCACTGATTATGGTGTTGACAAGTTTTTATGTGGTGATTCTGAGCTTGGTGGCGTCATATTGTGATTGCTGCCTGGCTCATTGCACGTTGCTCTTCCGTGCTTTTTCCAGGTATCAAAAATTAGGCAGCGCTAGAAGTGAAGAAGATGCTGAACATCTGGAGAAGGGAAGCAACCCAACAGTAAGCGCACATTTTAATCATAGTGTTTTTTATGATAACTGCAAAGAATGCAGCTTAACATTGCAGCTTATTCTGCTTGGTAGCTCAGTGCAGTTGCACATATTTTTACATCACCAAGGCAATGTACAGTGAAATCTCGTTGTTACGAATGCTACATTAGCGAACCTTTCAGATTAATGAACTTTTCAGAACTCCCCAGCTAACTTCTTATGTTTTCAATGTAAAAATATTTCAGTACTATGAACTTCAGAATACCGAACTTTCCGAATAACAATCGTTATTCAAGTTTCCTGTCATGTTAATGCCTCATTGCTACAAACTAATATTCCAAAATTTGGCGATTCTTAGATTTCCGTGTATCTTTCATGGCAGCTGAAGCAGTAGGCTAGCAGACTACAAGGCGCAGACAATGGACACCACGGCGCGCAGGTTTGGCAATCCTGAGACGGCGCTCTAAAAAAAAAAGCCGCAGGAGAGAATTTTTTTAAATCTTTTTTCGGATCAAAGTAATGAAAGTTAGGGCCCATAGAAGCGCATGGGTGCCGGCCGGAACTTTCGGACGGGATCGAAACTGAAAAATAGAACAGAAGTCTACCGTATGAGTTATCTATGCACGCAGCCTCTTTCTGCATTAATGCTATTTCTTTTGTGACGCCCATCATCCACTGCATCTAATCATCATTCCTTTTGTTTTACAAAGCAGAGTCCGGAGTTGGAGGACATGAGGACAAAGTACGACGCCCTGAAAAAGGAATTGATGCAGCTAAAGCGAAAAGTTGTTCAGGTATTGCAGGGATCTAGCTGTCCTCTTCAATTCTGCCTCTGTCCATGACTTGCTTTATGATCAATAGCTCTTTCAAGTTTGTGCGTTGTGCATCTCACACAGTAGATACATGAGAGGGTGGAGAGCCATAATGGAGAAGCTTTCTTTTTATGTAAGATCATACAGCTTACAGTTAGTATAGCAGGCTTTGTAGTTGTCATTGAAACCCTTGAATTGTAAAACTGCCATTTTCAAGCCCTTGAAAGCCATTAAGTTTCATGGAGTGGTCAAAAATCTTCGAATATTTATTTTAGGATAAGCTTAGTGGATTTTATGTGTGCATTCTGGCCACGAGGACTTTGCAAGTCAAGAGTTGAGCCATTCCTGTTAGCTTTTTCAAGGTAGGCAGCCATTTTGTTTCTGGCCGCTGGGGACAGATTTATGTGAAAAAGGTATAGCAAGCACTTTTTTATTGCATTTACAATAAATGCTTGCTCATTATCTTTAAGACAGTGTTTGAATTTTTTTTGTAATGGTGCTACAAACCCTGTAATTATTTGAACGGTAATTATATTTTAAAGCTCACTGTGTTGAAATAGTTTCCACCTGCTGCGGTAGCTCAGTGGCTAGGGCATTACACTGCATGGGGGCGGAATGCAAAAACCCTTGTGGACTATTCATTGGGTGCACATTGAACCCCAGGTGGTCAAAGTTAATCCAGAGTCCCCCACTATGGTGTGACTTGAACGGATGATCAGGAACAAACATTTGAATTGAAAAATGCTAAATCATGGAAAGTTCCAAAACACTCAGACATCAAAAGGTAAAAAAAGAAAATATGCCAACATCACAAAATGTCTTAAGCAGATCTAGTAGTAGTAATAGCTGAAGAACGATCCCATTTCACCAAGTTTCTGTGGAATGAAAAATATCTGCATTCAGGGAGGTTTATCGCAAATTAGTGCCTCAGAAGCCCACATGGTGGAGGAAGTTTCATTTTCACAGAACTGACTCGCTGTATTCAGTGTTTCCGTGCTGCTTCGAGTTGTTGACTAATCCGACCTCACCCTGCTTCCTGCTAGCCGCCTGGTTAGCTCAGATGGTAGACCGTCTGCCAACAAAAGTTGTGGGTCCTATTGTATGTTTGATTTCTGAATTTTTCTTTGACTGTAAAGCTTTCTTTCTGAGATACCTGTGTAGGTTTTCTTTGTACTTGATCCTACCCTCCAGTAGATGACAATGTCACTCTTTCATTAGCACAAGGTATGCGTAAAATAGCATAACTTCTGTTAAAGATTGGTGAGATCTGATTTTCAGCTGTTTAATTGTTCAGTTTCGTAAATAGCATGAATGTGTTACTGTGGCATTGCATATTTACCAAGTACCACTTCTAGTTTGTAAGAAGTGTAACACACTGTATGATAAATGCGTTTTGTGTACAGAATTAAGATGTTCCACCACTGCCTGATCACTTAAGGAGCACTGTGCTCAGAGTGAACACGAAATTTATTGTGGAATGAATAAAATAGCAAAGTGTGTTGTTCAAAAGGATTTATCATAAATAGTTGCGACTTAAAGCAGTTGTTTTAAATAAACACTCAAGCCTCACATATTCACAGCTCTATCAGCAGGAAAATTTGTTTTTTTTTACTTCTTGTCTACATTGTGTACCTGAGGCCGCTCATGGGAGGGAGTACAGTTAGCATTGAGTTGGGCTTCTTGTGTATTATAAATTTTATTTCTTGGTAAAAATTCTATGGTGTCCTGTCTCATGCAACTTGCAGAATGGAGGTGTTCAAGACTTCTCAGTGATTGCCGATCCCGAGGAGTTTAACAGGTACTCGCTTTGTTTGTTTCCTTTGGAGGCATGGTTTGGTGTTGCAGTGGCATGACGTTAAGAGGAAGCTTCACCTCAAGGACAACTCCGATTTTCCTATGCAAGTACATGTGATGTGCAGAAGTGCTGGCATTAGGCAACTGACAAATCAATTTTAATTAAATTTTGAGGTCTGGGCAGGTAGTGCTCAACGAAGGGCAAGTGCACCTCATATCCTGGCAGATGATGACGGAACCATGTACTGAAACTGTTTACTTGATTAAAAGAAGCACATAGAGGAAGAATGAAACATCCACCCGTTTTGTAGCAATTGCTACAAAGGAAACCCATACGGGTTCCTCGAAAGAAAAGCCTCATAGTTGAAGAAAAATTCGTCCTGGTCCGGGACTCGAACCCGGGACCACCGCCTTTCCGGGGCAGCCGCTCTACCATCTGAGCTAACCAGGCGGCTAGCAGATGGTAGGGCGAAGTCGAATTTGTCGACAACACGAAGCAAAGGCAAGAGTTTGACGTAGTAGTTCTGCGGAAACCCGCAAGGTGGAGAGCTTCTCTCCACCTTGCGGGTTTCCGCAGAACTACTACGTCAGAGGAAGAATTCATAGCTCACACCATAAGAAAGGCAGTGGCTTGTGACCAGCTACTGTGCTAGGTGAGTTTTGTGGGACACCCCGCCGCACCTTGGATGACGTAATGCCGAATGTTTGTAGCCACTGAAGCGTGTTATGCCCGAAGGCATCGGAGGATGCGCTTTTGTATTCGCCCGTTAGTGCATGCACAGGACAACGTTTTATCCGAGAGAGAAAGCTCAACTTCGCTCACTGTAGGAATCACCATTTTGATTCAGGGAACCATAGTTTTTACAACATACTTTAAGAAATTGGTAAGTTAGGAAAAGCTGAAGCACAAAGTTTAGAAATTTTTAATTGTGCAGCAAAACAGATGTTGCAGTTCTCCAAACTGCATTTGTTATGAACGTCTGAAGGGGACAAGTTTTATAGATGAGTTTACATCTTACATGAGCAGTTTACGAGTTTACAGTTTTTGCAAAATTGCTGCACTGTGTACAACAATTTTACAAAAGTCCCGCTCACAAATTAGCAGTATATTTCAGAACAGAGCGTAATAAATCAAGTTTGTCTGCTTTAGGTGTCTCAGCATCACAATTTACAGAACTGTTTTGTCAAAAAAAGGTAATTCAAGAAATTAAAGTTTAGTTGTCATTTCATCGAGTCAGAACCAGTTTTTTGCTTGTGAAGGTGTGCTATGAAATACATTGCCATTGCAGTTGACAGTTTCTCAATAGCATCCCTCTAGCACTTCCGGAAAACCTTTGGTAATAACACCAGCGTATTTCTTTTCTTCTCTAAACTGGTGATGACCTGTGGTTTCTGTTTAGCAAGCACTGCTCCACTACTGCTCGGCTTCAATTTCGCATTAGCGACATGTCAGCTAAAGTGACTGAGTTGAATAGCTTAGTTGCCTGGACATTACGATTTGTCTTGGATATTCACCTCTTCATGTAATATATACCTGAACAGGCTGAATTGCATTGGATGCTACGTGCAATTAAAAAAAAATGGTTTGTTTGAAATAAATAAAACACCTTGTGTATGAAAAGTGAAAAAGAAAATCCTTACTGCTTAATCTTGTTCACATGAAAGTGGCACAATATTGTTCTACTTCACCACAGGTTGATCCTGGAAAAGCGAGACATTGAAGAAGTGTGCTTGAGTTTCGATCGCAAATTTCAAAAGCAGGTGCGTTGACATTTTTGCGCCATTGTTTCCAAAAAAGTATTGTGCAGTTTGGTTGAGCATGCATTGTTGTCACAATACTTCGATGTGCGATCAGGGTCGCGATAGCATAAAACTGTTCCACTCTATTTTTACCCTGAATCCACCAATAGTCCTTGTAGAGTTGTCAAATTTGGGAAAGTCAATGGTGGATTGGGAATAAAAACATAATGAAGTAGTGTTACGTTTTTGTGACTCAGGATATATCTGTATTTGTTCCCCAGGCCTTTGCCATGCTGTCTTGACTTTTATTTTGAAAAGAGTGAATATAGCTACAGTGTGATGGTGCCAACGGTAATAGTGCAAATGTGCTTGAGTGTCTGTACACGTAACTGCTATTGTAATAAAAAAGCTTATACAAACACAATGTCAAATACACTAGCACACTAGCTCAAGAATGTTGGCAACAGCGAACAATGTGGGAAGTGCGTCTGTGCTAGTGGCTGTAAATGAGATGTTATCCTTTATTGTCCGCCTGGTGGCAAGAGTGTACATCCTCTAGGACAAAAATGAAAAAAAAGAGAGCAGTTAACTGCTATTTATGGCTAGTTAACGAAGTAATTATAGGAAAAACACAACATACTATCATTTTTCTCCCTACTGTATTTTCTTACATGAGCCTTCAAAATAGCAGCCATTGCGCAGTAGAGTTGTTCAGCAGATGTTTATGCATTACAAAAAAAGTGTTTCATGTGCTCGTCAATTTTTTTTTCAGACTCAGGTTTTGAAAAGACTGGATCAAAAGTAAGTTTCAACACCTGCCCAGAAAAAATTATTTTAGTTATGGCAAAAGGTTTCCAAGGAGTGGGACACTCTGTAAGACGACCTCGAAAACAGAATTTCTCTGACTTCAAATGCAGTTTTGTCATGGCAAGTCATCTTAAAGCAAAGCTGAAAATGCAAACCTTTATTGCATTACAGTAACTGAGGTGTAGCATAGGGATCTAGCTTCTTTGCTAGCACATTTCGCTGGATAGACTATAGCGGCGGTTTGCAAACTTTTCCAGTACGTGACCCCTTTTAGTAGTACACAACCTACTGTAACCCGTCCCCCACCTTTACAAGCCTTTAGAAAATTTACATTTTTCAATGATGCATATACATTTACCTTTTAATTTATTTAAATGACATTAACCAAAGCAGAGAGAGTTGCCAAAATGCTTGATAATATTTTTTAACAAGGATTGATTGATTCATGTATTTTATTTATTTATTTATTTTAATTAGAAGGGTGTTCGTATTTTCTTTCTTGATACAACTACATCTGCTGAACCCTACAGTTTACACTTTCGGTGAGACAAAACTGGTTATGGTCAGCCATGTTTGGTGAAGTTCTCTTTGTGGTGACCAAAGGTTTAGATTGCCATTTGTGTGACAGTTTTGCTGTCCATCTTATTGTTGCCAAAACCAATATTACACTGTTCGTAACTAACACAACTTCAGAGGCGATATTTATGTATAACTGGATTTTTCTGTGGCCCAAGTGACTGACCTTCTTCCCTTGAAGAAGGTCACTCCGCCGACTGAAACTGGTGGGTAAATAAAGCAAAAATAATTGCAAGTTTGTGCTTGTCATCTTATATACATATATATATATATATATATATAAAGAGAGAGAGACAGAGGGAGTTTTTTAGCCATGTGTGTGCTCTCTTAAGATCACACGCTACGTGACGCCATCAGGCAAAAAAGGATGCACCACTTCTGCCCACCATGCCTCTGAGGGGCGCTTGCTAACACCCCTAGGGCTAGGTCTAGTCAAACATAACTACCCAAGTTAATGGATGGATTGATGGCTATCACCATAGTACAATTGATTGTGCAGTGCACGCATAATGCATAGGTTGTGTGTTTGGCTCCCATCGGCAACAAGTTGACGTTTTTGTCCGCATTAATTTTGCTTTTCCTCATTATTTTCTACATTTAAATTCCAACCACAGCTGATCTCCGCTATGATTTCCTTCGCTTCATTATCTGTTGGCTTTATATGGTCATGATTATATATATACATTATTAAAGAAAATGGGCTCGAAATAGTATGGGCACCGAGGCTGAAAATTCATCTCTGTTCTGGCAAGGAGAGTGTACATACAGTTGTGACTTCCATGACCCCCAGAAAAGGGCTCAATACCCACAGTTTCAAAACTCTCTGGGCTAGACCATTGCACTGCTGAGGTCAGTGTCACTGGTTCAATCCCAGCAGTGGTGACCACATTTCAATGGGGGTGGAGTGCAAAAATACCCGTGGGGTACTTAGATTTAGGTGTACTCCAGGTGGTCAAAATCATTCCTTAATCCCACACTACAGCCTGCCTCATTATCAAATTGGGGTTCTGGCATGTAAAACTCCAGAATTTACTTATTTTTTTTTTGCTGCGTAGACTTAGAGGGTCATCTTTGTGGAGGTAGGGGTGATTGGTAACATGCTTTTCAAAGGTGTAGAACCCTTATAGGGCCCCTCACCGTGCCCTATAGCAATTTTGGTTATATGCTGGAAATTGGTACATGTCCTCTAGGGAGCGTTCTACCCCCCAAAATTTTCACATTGACTCATTAATAGCCGAAATAGAAATATTTCAGTGCTCCGAAACCATGATTTCAGCAGGTGGGCTCCACTGCCAAGCAAGACGCTCTCTCCACTCGCCCCGTCTAGCCTCTGCAAGTGAAATTCCTTCCCTGCGTTCTTCCATACCAGACCCCGAGGACCGCATGACGCATACGTCACAGACCCCGCCTTCACTTTTTTTAACCTCACTTTTTTTTTTTTTTTGGCGCTGTGCACTTCCGCCGGCGGCGTTGTGCGTGAGCTGTTGCTTCATTCATGCAGTGCACGATTTTGCACGCTGTGCACAAGGACACATGACTAGCCGTATAATTCAGTGCTACGCGAATACTGAGGCAGAACAAGCGGATCGCAGAGCATGATCATGTGCTGGAACACGGTAGAAAATGGCATAGCTTCGGTACTTGCACACATGACTTCACGACCGTGGCAACAAGCAGACGAAGCGGAAGTAGATCTCTCTTGCTTCGGTGCAAAGAAAAACAAAAAACATGCAGACATTCTGTTTGTGTGTTTCATTATTTCTCAAAGCCTGAATTTGTCAATTCAAGCAACAGATCACACAAATAATAGATATCGCGTTGAATTATTATCGAAGTAGTGTCACTACGAGTGACGTCACACTGCGGACATGAGCACGTAGGTGCAGGGACAGGAGGACGTCCCAGTCCGGTTTCAAGCATGGTCGCCGCGAAGGAAAGAGAAGATGGCGTTCGGATTGAAATTTCAGACATTTATGCAGCGCGTAGCGATGTAGTTCTTTGCAAACACGATCGTTAGTGCGCATTGTATGCTCTGCACTTGTCAGCTCAAAGTGGCCAGACCTGGTGAAGGGCCTTTAAGCAAGCTTCGCTGTACATACAGTTCTGCTTACAGTGCTTCTTTCACTACTCACAAGACATGCGACATCAGCCGGAGCTAGCCCTACAGCCTGCAATACCCTCTAGAGGGGTTCTATAAGGTAATCGTTAATAAAGTTAAACTTATTACTGCTTGTACATTGCATACTGTGAGGCCATGTGATCATGTGTTTGCATTTAAGGAGAAGGTGCGAACAATTCTGCAAGTTAGAAATAAGGTAAAGTTGCATGCATTGTATGTTTCTTAAAGTAGCATTCAGTTGAACCAGTTCACAAAAGCTTTACACAACGTGGATTCCAACAAGTGTGTTGGATTTGTCGTAATTCCTTTTTCTTTCGATCTCTTTGTGTTCTCAGGCTGAAGGAGTCCGAGGCAAAAGTTGAAGAACTGACTCGAGTGAAATTCGAAAAGCAGAAGAGCTACCAGGTAGGCACACTTTGCATTCGTTTGGAAAATGAGCCATCAGGGAATGGGTTGGTAGCACAGAAAGGGCCACTTCGTGCTCGGTACCTGTGATCAAGTAGCATGCCTCTTAACTCCTTCCTTGTCCCATGAGAATCTGTAAATATAGCAAGATTGAGAAAAATTAACCAAAAATTCTATTTGGAGAAATGTGACTGTCAGCAATGCTGATTTCATAATTTGTCTACTTTCTGCCACTGGTAAATGCAGCTCTCCATGAAATTTCACAAATGTCCGTGCGTCTTCACGTTACCTTGAGGTCAGGCCTTTGCGCTCTTTTTTAAAGCCTGCTTCCTAATGCATATAACCCGGTTTTGGTGGCACAAGAATGGTCTTCAAATAATCTGTGGCCATACTTCAGATCATTATAATTGTCAATTAACAGTTCTGAAGAATCACATGCTGCTCACAACGCATTGAGTTATTGGCAGCTCATGAGAAAAACCTTCGATTCATTGACAAAAACTTGAGTGAGATTTTTTTCTCTTTATTTTCCACATACTTTCGTTCATATTCATGAAGGGTTAGAGCAAGCGACCTTGACTGATGTTTGGCTAACCGGCTTTTTCTTGAGCTAAATCCAGTTATCTTGAACTTTGGTGTATATAATTACAGCTTGCTATACACCTTCACTAACTGCGAATTTTTGCTGTTTGATGCGCTGAATGTGCACAGCTTTATTTAACTTAACATTCATTGTGACGCATATGTATGAACTACAGTAGACCCCCAATAAGACGAACCTTGTTAAGCCAAATCTTTAATTATATCAAGCAGTGTAGAAGGTTTAAGTGAAATCTTCAGTTATGTCAGGCAATGTACAAATGCTTGGTTGATTTCCTACCATAGACTTTGTGCAGAAGAAAGACATTGCTTAGCACAAATTGTTCATTTGGTTCAGCCAAACTTCTGCATCCATCAGCAATGCTTGCTACTCAGTTCAGTGTGAGACCTGAAGTGGCCTCTTACTTTGACTGAAGCACAATGAAGCTTCTTGCTTTGACAAAAGTAAATATTTGGACATGAACTGTGCCAGTGTCGATGATGAGAAAACATCCAGGACTACCACCATGGTAACATTAATTGAGCCTTTGGAGGTCGATAACCGTTATCGACCTCCACAGGTCACAGCTGAGGAACCACAGCAAGTGTTGCTCACATGTGATAGAGCTGATTAATGTTCTGAATACTTTGGCACATTGCTCCAGTAGTCCAGAGCAGAAGTATCTGTTAAAGAAGACGTTTTCAAACAAATTTTAAAATGCTTGTTCGGAAATATTTCTGAGAAGGTTAGGTGGAATGACAACTTCAAGATGTCACACAAATTCACAAAGTGGCAGCAAGTGAAAATTGTTGAGTGGTCAAAATAAAAGTACATAAACCAGTGCTTTGAATTATGAAAGTGAAGTAAATGTACCTTGTTCTTTTTTTACGTGTGGCTGGGTGAACTTAGTATTGTGGATTTTTTTTCTTCAATGATTTCTTTCAAGGTGAAGTTTTGATAACAGCAACGGGTTTTCTTGGTGCTTTCGAGTTTGTCTTCACAGGGCTCAACTGTTCTAGCACAGGTTGAGTGTGGTATTTTTGTTAAAAGCAGACGACTACAGGAGAGATGGGTTTGCAAGGAGCAAGCAGCGTCAGTAAGCCATGACATGTCATCTGTGTTCCTTGCTGTAGACAGAGGTTCGCAAGGAGGTTGAGAGTTGAAGTCACCCACCCTGGTTTACTGTTGGCCGATAATAAAACGCAGCCACTGCACTGAACTTAAGGAACACTGCAAAAATGCATGGCTGTGCAATACCTTAAAATTCCGAGCAAGTGCCCCCCCCCCCTCCAGCAAGTCGAAATCACTGGCAAAGTAGGGGGGGGGGGCGATATCCCGGAACGGTGCCGAAATTCAAGATGGCGGCGACATTTTCCCACAAGAAAAGAAAAGCGCAGTGCACGTAGATTTAAAATTTTGTTTACTTCTAGGAACATGAACTTTATTGAGCGAAAGATGCACGATTGCTATGTCAATCACTTCCTAAACCATCGAGAGACTCGTCCGAGTCAGTCGCAAAAAAAAGTTCACCGCATTCCGCTTGAAGCCCACCCCAGTCATCTGGCACCACGGCTCTAACATCTGCCAGTCCGCCATGCAGGTCACCATACTCCTAGCCGTCAAGTGCGCTAGTAATGCCGCATCCCTTGATGGAGCGTGCCACAGTCTCCTCGGGTGCAGCAGCCCACACCTCAGCAACAAAATGGAGAGCATGCTGGCGCGACGGCTTCTTCAGGTTTCCTTTGGCCGTCCTCTCTTCTTTGCACATATATTCTTCCCACAAACACCGTAGGCTGGACTTGAAACGCTTGTTCCAGTAGATGTCAGCCGGCTGCAAGATGCTTGTGCACCTGCAAGCACATCAGGGCACGGCGGTGTCGCGCTCCTCGAAAGCATTCTTGGCAGCTTGCGTTTTATGAATGGGCGCCTGGCCCAGTACCAGTAAACGCCGCACGTCATTGACGTTTGGGCCCCAGATTCTTGACAGCCACTCCTGCATCTTTTCCGATGTCATCCAGCCATTTTATGTGACGGTGAGACGAACATTAGCTACGAGTGAAAAAGAAAAAAAGTCAGCATTTTGATAGAACGAACTTAGTTACATCATGTGATTCCTCACCCCATTGATAAAAAAAAACATTCTCACCTGGTATGCGAAGGCTCGCGAAGACCCTGGTTGGAATTTTCCCGATTTGTTCCTTGAAAGTAACAAATTCCGGGAGCTTGTGGCCGGTGGCACATGTGGCTAGACAAACCGTGAAGCCTCGTCGGGCACATCCGGTGTTTGTGATCTGTATGGTGCTTTCGCTGACCACGTTGTTTGTCCTGTTGGCTGGGTTGTCTATTCGGACCATCGTCTGGTCCATATTGGCGATGTTGTACAACGTGTAGTCGTTGCGCCGTCGCAGGGAGTTTGCGGCAGATCGAAAGGCACTTGCTGCCTCTGAAAACTCTTCGGGCATCTTCTGGCTCTTGTTCATAGAACGGCGCATTGACACGCCGAACCACTGCTTCCATCTACTTATGTAATGGCTGGAAGCTACGAAATTTCCCAACTGCATGTTGTTGGCTATTTCTGACAGCCTCTTCAGAGAGAAGCCGGTTACTAACAGCCCATGTCCTGCCGTTCTTTCCCACTCGAACTCGAAGAGCGCATCGTCCATGCATTCACTGACAACTGGGGCACCGTTACTCAGCTTTCTTCGAAGTTTTGCTCTCCCATAGTTTTGCTGAAGCAATTTCTCGAAATTACTGTCCCATTCCCATATCCGTTTGTGGTCAAGCTCGAAACGTTTGGTGCACGTTTCTTCCGTTTTCTCGATGCCATTGTACGACCCCAACTTTCTTCGCCACTGTGTACGAATGCATCGGCATCGCGAACTTCGCAACGCCAAAACAAGATGACAAAAGGCGTGTGCGAACAAGCATGCGAATGGCTTGAAAGGAAGGATTGGATTGGATTAGCTTCTTGGACTTGATGGGGCAGACCAGTGTTGCTCAGGCGCGGCATGTGATAAGGGCCCAGGCGGGGGGAGGGGGTGCTTTCCCGGAACGGCACAGCAATATGAAATTGACAGTCAAGTTAGGGAGGGGGGCCCCTTGCATGGGTGGGGGTGCTTGTTTGGAACTTTACGGCACATATCAGCATGCATGCAATACATTTGGAGCACGAGATGTGGTTTTGCCTTCAATGAAACCTCGCACGTATTAGTAATTTGATTGGTGTTCGAGAAAGCTTGCTGACATTTGGTCGTTTGTGACTTTGATCAGTTTCTCTTTTTGACTTGCTGTGCACTTCATGTTATATAATTAAGGGGGGCACTGAAACACTTTTTGGACTTAATAAGAAAACATTTCTGACCTGTAGACAACGGTTCCGTTAAAGTGCAAACCAAATATTATTCAGTTACGTCCAGCATTCAAACCTACCACCTTGTATAATAGATTGCTTGCTGTTTTATGTGGCTTTTGATAGCTCAGTTTTATTTTTCCTGTACTATGCAACATCAGCAATGACGTTAGGAAGGTGTGATAGCTCATACATGTGTAAGCCATTGTGTGAGCCATTGGCACCTTTGTCAGACGCCAGTCTTGGAAGGGAACGAAGAAAAAGAAATAAGTGATGAGCAGGAAACTGCTTATTGGTGCAGCATCAGCCAAGAGGAATTGATAAGTTGTGCAGCAATGAGAACAGTAAACATTGCACTCCTCATATCTCCATTCACATTAGATCTTTTAAATAGAAGTATTCATGGATATATTCCATGAAGGATATTGCTGTCATTCCAGCTTGTTACTAAGGTTTAAAAAGAAAAAGGTGTTCCAGAGCTGCTTTAAGTAGCATTCTTGTGATCTAGCTGAATTTTTTTTCCCTAGATCTTATCTCTTGGAAAGTCTGTCTGGCTCAAAAGCTTGTTTTTTATCGCCTATTGTTTTTTTCAGGATTTTGTGAAGTATGTTGGGGAAAAGTTGGACTTCCTTGTTGGATTGCTCTCTATACGTTCTGCAGATACCTTTCAGGTGAGTCATTAGTTTATGCACTGCTCCTAGAGCCTTATTATTACAGTCTTCAGTAAAAAAAAACGTTTTAGTCCTCTTTTGCTGCATTCCTATTTGATTCTCTAAGCACTGTGCGGCTTTCACAAATATGGAAATAAGAAAGATTTGATGAACAATGCTCAATCACTTCATCTTTCAGGCTTTGTTTGCATCTGAGCTCATTGGGAAGCGGCCACTGAGTTTCCAAGTGGCAGAAATTAAGGTGAGACATTTTTGGTGCTTTCCGTGTACTGGCATGCATGCCGATACATGGAAACTAATGGACTTTTGATGTTGAACTCTTTCAAGAAGGCCTAAGAAACAAATTTTAAATGTGTATACAATTTGCATCTGTTTAATGAGTACTTGCTACATTGCCAAGCAGTCAGCAATCATTATGCTGGAGGTGTTCTTTCCAGCATATTCACATTCGAAACAACATGTGTTAACCATGTTTCCTGAAGATTGCTTTGGTTGAACGAAATGCTGCTAAATGTACACATGGAATCAGTGTGAACAGGAACACTCACTTTGAATCTAAGACTATCGAAACTTTTTGTTCTGGCAGTGAACTCTAGAAAGCTTGACAAGCCACATTTTTCTAGGAGATAGGTCTTCAGTTTCTTATTGAGCACTTTGAGCCATTGAAAATGTAGATGGCACGGTTGCTTTCTAACTTTGTCAAGGTTTGTGTAGCAGTCATAGAGACCTTTAAATATTAAAATATCATTTCAAAGAGACCTTGAAAGCCTCTAAATTTGGTAATGCGCTTAAAAACATTTAAATTTTGTTTGTTGGCTAAGCATAGTGGATCTCATTTAGACACCTCATCCAAGTTTGACGGCAAGCAAACCAGACCTACGAGAACATTCTGAAGGTGGTTGTTGTGTTGGTTGGCTTGAGGCTTGTTTTTTTCTTGCGAAATATTTTTTTGGGGGTTAGTGTGGCGAAAATGTTTTTTTTCCCCTCTGTTGAAGAAGTATTTTTTTGCAAGCTGACAGACATAATGTTCCTTGAAAATGTTTTGTCAAAGCTTCGAAGATCGAAGAACAGCTGCTGTGAACTTTGTTTGCATGAGTTGTCATAGGTCATTCACTTTCCAAGAATCTTCTAATGGATGGTACATTGTGACACTATTAACTGTTACAGAGTAAGTTTCACTGGATACTGCAAGCAATCCGGTCCCTGTGCCTTGGTGAAGTTGATTCGAAAACACAATCCATTTCATACCCATCACTGCCGTAAGTGTGCTTGAAGTATATTAATCACAGTGACAGTGTATCACATCTAAAAATATGTGTTGTCACCGTTGTGTCCATACAGACCAGAAGAGGGATTTATTTTTTTGTTTTTTTCCTGCTGATTTGCCCAACTGACCTGCAGTCTTGGAATTCTGAATTTCAGGAACTTATAATTGAAAGTTGGCATTGCCATGTCGTGCCTTAAGTCTTCTCTCACCAGATCCTGCATGCACAAAATGAGCGCCAGTTTTAATGCGCAGGTCCGGCGCCTATTAGAAGCAGGTTATCCTAGTGTAGCAGTGGCCACTGTGGCTGAGTGCCTAAAGAAGTCGGTTTCGAGGGGGACGGATGTGATTACAGAAAGCATTAATAGCAAAAAAAAAAGTGTAGTGGCTATTCCGTACATTCATTCAGTGTCGCACAGGCTTAAAAAAGTTGCAAGTAGATATGATGTTAATCTTGCTTTCACTGCTCCCAATAAGCTAGGTAAGATATGCGCTGCTGTACAGAGGAAAAAGGAGCAGGTAAAAGGCAAAAAAAGAACAGATATTTGTCCTGTGAAGCACAATAAGAACAACAGTTTTACTGACTGTCATGTGGGTGTGGTTTATAAAATTTCCCTTAGCTCTGGCCAATTTTACATAGGGCAAACGAGATGGTGTATCAATCAGAGGCTAATGGAACATAAAAGGTCGTTAACCGGTGGATCGCCTTCTCATCTTTCCCTACATTGCCAAGATTGTAACTGCACGCCAGAGTTAGATGAATGCGCGATATTGTACAGGCATAAAAATGAAGATACGCGTCTTATGGTAGAGGCATGGCATATCTATAATGGTGGAAGTGCGTGTGTGAGTCAGCCTCCGATTACTTTACATAAGGTAGACCAGCGCATGTAACCGACGGACACGTGGTGATACCATTCCTGAGCTTTCACAGATGAGTTTTGTGTCTTCTTTCTTTTTTCGCCTCAGGGTTCCCTTCAGTTGATAATCGGCATTCGTGTTGTCCACTTCTCTACTCTTGTGTCCTGTCTGCACGCCTCACCTGTTTTTTGCATAATGAAATGTTCCAGCCCGCACAAGCATAGCTGGGAAGTCGCAGTGTGGTTCACAGTTGTAGGCGTTATGACAAACTAAACCAGTTAGCAAGATGGAGAACTCCTCCGAAAAAAAAGAAAACAAAGCAACTATAAAAAGTAAATAAATAGATAATTTCTTTTTTATATTGCAGTCACCCAAGTTACTGTTTTGCCTTCTGCCGGCTTTCTCTTTTGCAGGCTTATTGAGGCTATCAAGTTATCAATGAATAGGCACAAGACACGCCTACAATATCTGAAACTTTTTTAACATTGTTGCTGGTTCTATAGCAAAGGAAGCATGACTGATCATATTGTGCATGTGTCACACTCTTGAATGAGCACCAGCAGTTAACCTAGAATATATGGCGAGACACAAACAAATAGCAGAAAAGTTGGCCCGTGAGATTATATTCGATGATTGATGACTCTGCTCAATGCTATTGTTGTGATTTTAGTGTTGCTTGTCTTTTTGGGCACAAATTTACTCAGTAAAGTATGATTTTCGCCTCTGTGCTTTTGGCAGTTTAATTAATTTTCTTTGTATTGCCCATCCTGCTTGGGCTCAAAGTCCACACTATGAAACAAATAAATTAAATAAAAATTTGCTACTGCTTCTGTTGATGCTTGCATGTAGTACGCTTTGAGACATGTTAAGCTCCATTGGACATTTAATAAGTTGTAATTTGCTTTTTGGTTACAGTCACCATTGCAGCTCCAGCGGTTCTGATGTCAAGGTTCAGGCAAAAAGATCCTTCCGCTCTTGAAATTGTCACCTAATTTCTTCGCGTGTGAGTCTCTGTAGAGGTTCATAATGTGCGGCATCATGCAGACAGAGGTTTACGCAATGGACTGCTTGTTTTGTCTATCACTCGCACTTTCTCATCGTCTGTGTTACAGTGTTGCTAATTATGGATCCTTGCTGACTTTGAAGGATATTTGGTATTCTTTGGCACAAGCGTTTGATGTGATAGGTTGTTAAGGAAGTGACTAACTGCTCATGTATATTTTGGATCTGAGTCAAAGAAATCATGCGTTGTTCTGTGATGATGTGTAAACTTGGAGTTGCATTTTTTTTGTTAATGTGTGGGTATTTATGAGCTTTTGGAACTTGAGAAATTAGGAAGTT
This sequence comes from Dermacentor variabilis, assembly GCF_050947875.1. NCBI lineage: Eukaryota > Metazoa > Arthropoda > Arachnida > Ixodida > Ixodidae > Dermacentor > Dermacentor variabilis. The sequence continues at coordinate 13,916,727 of NC_134578.1, read as the reverse complement.
TCCAGGTTTCTGAAAGCATTTCTTTAAAGTATGTGAATGAAGTTAAATATTCTGACGTATGTATATTTTTCTTATGGTACAAAGCTGCTATTTACCGGTGATTAGCAACATCTGAATGTGCTCATAGAACTCCAGCATGTTGGCCATATTGTTTACTGACATCTGACTGGATTAGCGTCTGGCCAAATTCCTGTCACGACTTTGTAACGGATAGGTGTAGATTTATTCTACAAACATAATCTGAAAGTTTCACTTAATTACCACAAATATGTAAATGAATTTTAATGAAAATTCACTTAATATGCATTGCACATATACTGTGACATATATTTTGACCATTTTTTTTGCACATTGTAATTGCAATCGTATGCAAATATTGTTAATTTTGGTGTGTGCCACCTCGATAACTTAAATGTAATTTGATGCATCAAATGCCACTGCCTACAAATGATAAGTTTTTCCCTGTGACAGTGACATGGGAAAGTTGAGGTGTTCATTGTAGGCCAATGCAGTCACAGTGTGTGTGGCCTTTCAATATTTCTTATACTGATTTTTTATACAGTAAATCTTTGCACTTCCGTTATGACTGTGAGCTAAGCATCCTCTTGTGCTGATCTCAACTTTGAAGAAGGCTTGCTTTCCATTTTGTTTCTGGAAGGCACACTTTACTTTTAGTACTTATTGTGAGCTTTCTTTTTATTGTGACTTTTTTTTCCATAACCGCAGTTCTTTCATGGCAGGGCCGCCGTTTTAGTGCGCCATATATGCAGACATTTATTTTTAACTACGAGTGCTGAACTTGTGTCATACCGTATGCACTCCCTTAAAAGCCATTTTCTTTTTTTTTTTTCACAATCTTAATAAGGTACGACCATTACATTAGAGAGGGCAGTTTTGGTCCAATTTTTCTGGGCTCTCATAATCCCCACGATCTCTTTGTACTAAACGAGTGGACACTGTTGTTTTCATAACGCATTTATTTGTTCACGCGCACAAGCCTAACACCTGGCGCCTGTGTACTCCTCAACACTGTTGGTGTTGCTGCTGCTCAGGCTCTGTTCGGCGGCGTACTCATCGATACCAATGCCCTCCATGCCACCTACGGCATTACAGATGCCTTCACTTTAAAGCTTTTCATAACTACCAAAGGCGTATTGCGCTTAGAAAAAAAGGGAAAACAAGCTTTCTTTTTTTATTTCAAAGTTTGGTCTTCTAAGTTGGGCGTGTGGCTTTTTTGCATGTGTGGCCCTCACTTGAGTGGATACAGTATTTAAATGTGATAAGTGAGGCATTCCAACCTGCATTCTTCGATTAAGGTTAAACTGTGCTTTTTGTGATGTTTACTTTTTGCAGGTACGTATACTTTTGTTACAAGTACCTTATGACTTTCTTCAGTGGGGCCCATATTTTGAAATGTTGCTTTGTTTACTTCCGTAATGGTGTTTTATTGATGTAAACCTATGTAAGTCTGAATTTATAACATTCCTCGCTAGCAGCTGCTTATTGAAAACATCCTTAATGAACGTTTCAGTTGAAGCAGTGCGTTGGCTAGCTTCTGCTGTGCTCAAATTTGACTTAAAAGGGCACCTCTCATGTTGGTGTCACTCACATTACCCCACCTTTTTGTGCCCTGAAATCTGCTTGAGGCTGACAACACTCAAATGTGTTCACACACACAGTTCGCGCACACACATCTTGTAGAAATATATTTTGTAGCCTTTTTTCCAGCCTTGTCTTCATGGTTCCTTGACCATACGCAAGTTTTCATGGTTGGGTAAATGTTAAGAATGATTTTAAAGGGAGTCTGAAAAGAAACACTATCAGCTTATACTGATAACATGTTTCTTAAGAGCTCTGTTTTCGTTAATTTTGCTTTGATAGGTTGGTTATTAAATGAGAAAATGAGGCTCAAACTTACATCTTTTAAATCTTGTGCTGAAACCGTAGTGCCAGTGTGTCAGTGTGTTGTCATGGGTTTCACACTATATGTTTTCTTTATATTTAGGTGATTATGGCTCAGTGACAGCTCTTGAAAGTTAGTAAGTTCTGCATCTGGGTTGTTTAGAATGCAATGTCGTACGTTTCTACTGATGAACGATTAACTAGATCTGAGCAGACACCATCAAAAATCGCATTAAGCAAGCTGGTGCACAAACTTCAACCAGGCATTGCCATTCATTTTTGTTTTTGCATCTTTTTTGGCTTACAAGTCCTCTTGTCATGTTAAGAGTGGTTTTGTGTGTGTGCATGTGTGTGTTTGAGGGGGGGTGTATTGTTGAAAGGTAATTTACCAATACATCTGAAACTATTGTTCTGTTAAGGGTCCCATTAAAAATCTGTTGTAGCCTTAGGCCATCTCTCATGAGGATAATGTTGAGGAGAGCGTGAGTTGCACGAGGAAATGGCTTGAAACAAAAGTGCTTCAAGACATGGGGATATCATGTTGTGGAAGAAAGCGTTGGCATAGGATGTTTCTGAACTTTCGTTTCATGAGTGCTTTTTCGATGCTGTTGGAAACTTTCAGGGCACATCTTATGTAGCAGGGACTGTGGGAGATGTTGTCTTGGGCCGTGGAAGTTATTTGAGTGCTTCACCGTGATATGTGCTTGTCAGTCCTTTAATGTACAATTTAAACTGGCAGGTGTGTGCAGGCTCCTATATTTTACGAAGTCTGGTTGAGAGCTAAATTCCCAAAACAAGTGCACAACTTTTTTGTTGCAGCTCACATATTTTGTGATTCGCCTGCACATGCAGCTTACTCGAATGAACGAACAAACCATATATACACTTTGTATGTGTGTTTTGGGGATGGGAATAAAAGTGCGATGTTATTGAAATTGCGTCATTTGTCATTTTTTGTGCTGGCTCTGTTCGGCCATTGTTTTTTTTTCTTCACATATGATACAGCCAACTGCGACAGTTTTAAAAGCACGAAGTTGCAATAAAAGTTTTTTTTTTTCATTGGGACTTTAACTTATAACTTAGCCGCATGGTAGTTATACAGGGGAAGTACCCACTGCACTTTAAATTCCCGTGCTAAAGCACAGTGGCTTTAGCACTGTGCTTCACATTGGCAGTGAAGCTTGCCTCTTGGTGGCATGGCAACGCAACATTTCCAATTTCTCCCATCTCCTCTTTATATTTGCCGTGTCTTCTGTGTAGCCAGACGGCGCTGTTCCCACGCACGTCTATTCTTTCACCGCGGGAGCAACCAAGGAGTTTGTGTCTCACACCAGGGGCCTCGCCGTCTTGTTTTCCGCTTAAGTCGCGGACGCAAACTTGAATCCAATCTTGATTTGCCGCAGTTTCTAAAGCCTTTACAATGTGCGGGATAAGCTTTGTGGTACAATGTTCGTCGCCTACGCGGTGGACCTGGGTTCGAGTTAGAGGTCGGGGTTTGGATCGAACGCTTCTGTCCAAATGTCGCAGACGCCCGTAACTCTGGCTTATCCACAATGAGTTACCTTCGGAGAAGCTTGCTTTCGGTGACGCGACAAATCGGGAACAGTTGAATGTGAGCAGTTGCATAGGCTGCAATATTCCAACTGTCGCGTGTGAAAAATAAGCAATGAAAACGAACAAACAAAATCGAAGACAGTTGTAGAATAGTAAATGGCTGTGCTAGTAAAAGCTAAATTGGGTAATTGGAGAACTATAGAAGCGGGCTTCCTCACGCTACAACCCTTGCGTAGGAGAAGCCAGATTTGCAGGTATCCGGGCAGGAGCGTTTGGACACGCGTGGTTTGTCGACGTTAGCCACCTCGTTCTTATAGCTGCCGCGGCGTATGGTTCGCACACCACACATTGAACTCCGATGAATTCCTTATTGTTCCATTCAAACAAAGAATAAAAAAGTGGCACGGCAATAATAATAAAAAGATTGGCCGACGATTACGCTTCTTGGTAATGCGATCTTTGAGCGCAGCTGCTGCCTTATTTCAGCAACAGGCAGCTGCATACAGAACACGCAGTCCCGAACGGAGGCGGTTCTGCGTTTCGGATTGGGCAGCACCCACCGCGATCCGCCGTTATCGAGCCGGCGCTCTGGCGACGCGCCTTCTTATAGTGGGTCACCGCCGCGGAGAGGGGGAGATTAGCAATTATTATTTAATGTTTCTTCTGAGGTGGTATGAGGAAACGGGTGGAGACAGGGGTATTCAGTAGAGGTCGCACGCTCATTCACTCACAGACAGGGCCTCAATGTGGCCGCACAAAGTTGGAATGGGAAATAGAAGTAAGGGGACGAAACGCGATAACTGTCTTTCAAGTCAGCGCAATGGCACTGCGCCAGGTAAGGGGAGGTATAGGGCTAGAGTGGAGGCGAGAGAAGGACAGCCAGGTGCAAGCACTACCATAGGCGACAAATGTCACTGAGGAACGTGCCCCACAAACGGGGAAGCGAGAGACACTACTGAGAGCCGTACAGCCACGCGACGCGGAGACGGAGGAGCGGAGAGCCGTGGATCACCGCGAGGCGGCAAGGAGGGCCCGCCTCCGGCACCGCGGCAGTATCGCGACGGTGGGAGAAGGGACGGCTAGGGCAGAGTGGGCGGTAGCGGCGAGAGTCGCCGCAACGGCGCTGCGCGGAGGAAGGGGGCGAGAGGATAGGCGAGAGCACGCGATCCGGCTTTGGAGGACAAGGGGAGAGCAAGACTCGCGCCGAGCGCGAGAGATGGCAGCAGGAGCGCGCGCAGCTAGAGCAGCACGCGGAGGATGATCTTGGTTACGGCGAGGCCGACGGCGAGGCCGACGGCGAGGCTCAACGGCGACGCGAAACGCAGGAACGGGCGCCATAGAGCGGCGCTCTGAAAGCGGACAGCAATATCTTCGTTCCCATGAACAGCAGAGAACAGTCAGACAGCGCAATGACGATTCCAGGTTAAGTAGCTAATTGACTAGTACAACCTAAACACGTGCGTGCCTTCAATCCAAATTTGACAGACACTTCACACCCAAGCAAAGTTGGTGACGGCTGGGTGACACGTTTGTGACCGTTCTTTCTTATTTGTGATGGGGGGCAGCGCAAGGGAGCAATTCTAAGAAGGCCGAAACGACATTCTTTACCTATTACACATTTATAAATTTCTTTACATGGTGCTCATGACAGGTTCAGGTAGACTTCTTGAAGACGCGAAAATTGCGTGCGTGAGACGTCGCAATGTCCAAGCAGCTAATCAAAAACATTCAGTAATTACCTTTTCACCATATTAAAATGAGGGTACATATATGGCAACGCGAAATCTTAAAGCCGCACGGAAAAGAAGTCATGTCTGCTCAGTTGAAGTCTTAAGAGCAAATGCAGCTTTCAAGATATCAGGCCTTAATATGCGCTACAAAATGCATCGTTATTCCAGTTAACAGTTTCCCAAAAGTTTCCTTTAGAAGTTCGGGAACGCTTTATTTGGCACGCCAATGCATTTTATTGGTGCATATTTCGGGGACGAATATATCGAAAGTGGTGCTATCCCTGTTGTGTTAAGCAGGCATGATTTTACTTTACTGCCCAGCTTCAATTTCGAAATTGCGACGTGAGCTATAACGTGAATAATAAAAAATCTGAATTAGTGGATCTCCCTGCAGCATGGGCTTATAAATCTGTCGTGCACGTGATGTGCGCCTCTTCGGATAATACGTCTGGGTAAGCCGAATAGCTCTGTGTATTCAATAAGATTTTTTTTAATGTGTTCGAACTCAATAAATTGCTAAATATATTGATAAGCTTTTCAAACAGAACCTTTGGTTAGGCAAACTAGGCGTAATGGAGCCACATATGTCAGGCGGCGTCACTAGTACTTGAGAAACATTGCAGTAGCGAGTCTCACTACAACGAGATGGAGCGGTTGTCCATTAGCGACAGCACAGCATATTTTACATCACGCCATTTCGCGCTATGTGCTTCGTCAAATTGCGTGAGCACTGACTGCCTGGCGCCACGAGTTGCAGTCGATAACGATGACGCCACGACTGTGGAGGCGAACTTGTGTCGCTGTCGAAACGTGCGCTGCGAAAACAACCGAATTTGGACAAGCACCAGACGGGTGACCCACTTTCCCGAGATATTCGACGGAAGAGATGACGGACGGCATACGTGATAGGCACAGCGTAGTCTTACTCGCCCGTCACATATCTCGGCACGAGAGAACCTTCTTCCAGTGAAGGGCTAAAACTCAACGGCTCGCACCCTAACGGATGTTGTTCTAGCCCATCCGTATTATCCTTCAATGCACGGCAGTCGCCGTTGAACTAAAAAAAAAAGCAAGTGCATATATAATAATGAAGAAATGCTCAATGCGACACAAGTGTTCTTTCAGGGATCCATATGTTTGCGTGCATGTCCGTGACTTCTTGCGGGTATCCGAAAGGGACGTTAAAGTCGAGTTGTCTTAAGGTGGGAGGAAATAAAGGGTGAGAAGGCAGTGTGGTGACACCGTGAGACACGCTTTGCATAACCTATAGCCTTTGCGTATTTGCCGTTCGTTGTCATCGCAGGCAATTGATGCCGCACGCTCTGAGGCGGTTGTATGCTTAAATTTTATTTTCGGGCACAACCGGACAGGACTGTCAATAAGTTCAGCGAGTCGGTTCAACCGGTCGCTTGGCAATTTCACAGCGCGGTATTGCTCTTTGTCGGCTCTGCAGCGCATCGCTTGGGAGCGTTCTAGACAGAAGTGTCGAAGTCTGTATGCGCGCAGTATCGCAGAAGTGTCCGTATCATGAGTGCTATCGCCGAGAAGGGTTTTCTTAATTATAACTTGCATTCATAACGAGCTGTTGTTCTGTGTTTGCCATCCAGCTGGCGTCTCTCTCGAGAGAGAGCGTTCTACACAGAAGTGTCGAAGGCCGTATAGGCGCCTCTTCACAGAGCGAAGACTCCGCATCATGACTTCTTTTGCCGAACAACGCTTTCTCGCCGAGGCTAGGATAGCTCGCGCCTGCGGCTGCTTCTTCGTCCCAAACGCCTGGCGAGGCGTCGCCTTCGATCAGTGCGAAGTGGACTTCAGTAGCTGGTACAGTGCCTGCGTCGCGGTCGCTGTCATCGTGGCCGTTACGGACGAGGTATACCTGTTTGTCCGCCAAGTTTCCGTGCCGGCAGCATACGTCGAGGACTTCTTCGAGAAGATGTACTTTGCGATGCACATCCTCGTCGCGGTCAAGGTTTTGACCAACCTCAGCTTCTTTGTCGCCGGCAATCGCACCTTCGTGGAGGCCCTGAAGGACGTCAAGCGTCTGGAACGTTCCATCGGGTTCAGGTATGCCAAGCCGCAAGGCAACATGTAGGTGGCGCTGACGTCGTTAGGAAAGTGTAGAAAGTCGTTAGTAAGAGGCGATTGCAGGATTGGTGGAAGAAAATTAGGGAAACGACAAAAAACGGAGACGTACAAAAGCACAGTTCGCAAAAGGGGATCAGAAAATTTGACTGGGGGAGTTCATAGCGTTTACTTCTTTTTTTATTGTTTAACCTAGGAAGGACATTAAGCAGTATAATAGCAAGAGCTTGGTGGCGAAACCCACCGGCCCGTTCCAAAGGGGACGCTCATAACATCCATCCATCCAGCAAGCGACGAGATAAGCAAGAGATGTTTAGAGCATTGGCGGCAAACAAACAAACAAACAATATCGGGGAAGGAATAGATAGGACCGGAACTGTTACAGCCATAGTTATAGCTGTACAATGTGTTCGTTTTAGACACTACAGTTTTTTAATGGAAAGGCTATAAGCGCAGTGGACTGCAGATGAATTCTTAGGCAACACGGACATACTTTACCGCTAATTACGTCAGTTTCAGAAGACTATATAATTAACAAAAAATTCATTAACTTTTTATTTGGTGCCTTAGGGGCAGTTGTACAAATGGCGAAGTTGAAGGCAGTCACATTTTTACACACCCTCAATTAAAAAATATATATATGTTTAAATTCGCACCTAATTCGAGATCTTCATCATCGAATTTCAACGGTAAATCCAGCAAACATCGAAACCGAGCGCCGCAGGAGCTCAAGAAAGGCGACCCCACTAGCATGAGAGCAGCATTCCGGGCAAGTTGGTAGTCCATTACTCAAGTAATATGGCGCAACGAAAAAAGAACGACACGGACGTAAGAGAAGAAGACACACCGAGCGCAAACTTTCTATCACTATCATATCGGACCGAAAACACCCCGCGACGACAATTCGGAAGCAGAACGTGTCGACCAATCACAGCGGCTATACTGATACGGCACATTTTGCCAGGCAAGCACGTTCGGCTGTGTGTCGGGTCAGGATTTGCCGCTACGTGACATCATTCAAGCTTCGCCGCACTACGGGGCGTGGCGCCATCTGACGCGCTCAGTGTCGATATCGCCTCGATTGACCACTGGAATTCGATGACGAAAATATCGAATTCAGTGCGACTTCTAAGATTTAAATAAAAAGTTAGTTAAATGTCGTTTAGTGGCGTAGAGGCGGTTGGGAGGCCATGCTGCGCCAAATCCATTTTAAGAAGAAAAAAGGCTGTGTTAATCTACCGGGTGTTTCGGCCAACACTTTCAAAAATATTTAAAAGTCGCCCATGGCGGATATCACATTCCTAGTTCATGAGCTGTTCTAATCAAAGCGGCGGACCATACTTGCACAAAAAATTGAGATTCACAATCGACGAATTAATAAAAATTCGCTAATTACATTGTTAATTAATTACATTATGGCTCATATTGCAATTTACAAATTATAGCCGTGGATTTCGCAAGGCGGATCCACTTGAAACGAATTTTCAATATGACACCAGTTGGGAGATATAAATTCCCGAACTTTGCGGAGAAATGCATTGTCGTTCCAGTTAATTTGTTAACAAAACGTCGTTTCATGCACTGAAGCACACAAGTAACCGGAACGCCCAGGCATTTCTACGCGAAGTTCGGGAAATTATATCTCGAAACTCGTTTCATATTGAAAATTCGTTCCAAGTGGATCCGCCTTGCGAACTCCACGGCTAGAATTTGCAAATTGCAATATCGGTCATAAGATAATTCGCCTAAAATTAGTGAATTCTTGTTAATTAGTCGATTTTGCATTTCAATTTTTTTGGAAGTAGTGTCCGCCGCTTCGAGTGGACCGGCTCATAAACCAGAATTGAGATATCTGCCACAGGCAACCTTTAAAAAGTTTTGACCGTGTTCGCGGAAACACCCTGTATATTTTATGTAAAAGCCGGCGTCATCTAGAAATTAACTAACGTCAGGTAGCGGGACTATCGGATCATCTTCTAAAATTAAAGCAGGGTCTAAAGGTATGCGTAGTTGATATAAGATGCACAAAAGGTTTCGTCTGTGTACTTCTATATGTGTGCATGTCAGTAAATATATGCATAACTGTTAGTGGTTCTTGGCATTTCTCGCATGTTGGCGCGTCTTCTTCTGTTAAGTAAACAGTTGTGGTGCGTGCGCCCAATGCGTAGTCGGCACAAAACTAAACTACTTCGAAGAACCGCTCCTGGTGGTAACACGACTTCCACCAAGATTTAAAAAAAAAAGGTGGGCAGTAAAAATGCGACTGCCTCCGTCGTTGTTCCTGTCCTCCTTGTCTCTGTTCTGCATGCTTGGGGCAGGGAAAAAGAATCGTCAATTCACGACTTCGATTAGCGATGCTATTTCTCCAGGTTCCAAGAAGAGGGCAGCTGGGGTCGTCTAAGGCGCCGCTTGAGGGTGGTCGTGTTCGCCGCGGTTGTGCTGTGCTTCGGGTTGAGTCGGGCCTACACCGTAGTCGACATGGCCAGGGACATGCCGGCGCCTTGGTTGCTGCCCTTGGTGACCGGTGCGTTCTCGCTTTGCTACGGCGTCGTCGAGCTGATGGTCGTGATCACCGAGAGCTACTTCAGCGTCGTGCTTTCGCGATACGTCCAGTTCCAGGTGGGTGGCTGTATGGCGCACTCTGTGATGCAGCGAGTGGTAGCGATTTTTTTCTTTATTTCTACTGCACGAGGCCAGATCACAGATGGACGGTCAGCATGCACCAAATTTTATTCATTCAGGCAATACATTCACGTTTCATTAATTCATTCATTAATTGATTAATCGATTGATTCATTCATTCATTCATTCAGTCAGTCAGTCAGTCAGTCAGTCAGTCAGTCAGTCAGTCAGTCAGTTAAAATGTGCAGTTTTGTCCATACATTCAGCCAATACATGCATGTCTCAATCATTACTTTATTGACTCGATCAGTAAATGCACATTTTATTCCTTAATTCAAACCTTCAAACACGTCAAAACCTGTCCAACTCTACGAAACAAACAAACAAACAAACAAACAAACAAACAAACAAACAAACAAACAAACAAGCAAGCAAACAAACAAACAAACAAATTAAACAAACTTCGCTATGAAAAAAATTGCTGGCTCTCCCGTAATCGAGATAGGCGTAAACATGGAAGGGCAACCAGCATAGCAGATTGGTTGGAGATTATACTAGCCACAGTCTTAGAATGGGTGTAGTGCATGTTCGCAATGACACACCCCATCACACCACACCGCACCACGCCATACTGTGCACTGGTCCATATGGACGCTGCTCAGCTAGAAGAAGAAAACTGGCTGTAGGCAGCATGACAGGCAGCGGAAGACGTCAGGGAGACAGAGTGCACTGCCGAGCTAGAACAGGAAAATCGCCTGAAGGAGGCACCACCCAGCGTGGCGCCATCTCTCGGGGCGACGCGAAACCCGCGCCGTGGAACTCATGGACTGCTGGCGTTCAAAAGAGCGCAGACAATCCTGTCTCAGCGCCAAAAGATGACAATCAAGTGTATGGTGCACTGCATCTGCCTTTTGAACGTCGCTACTGTAAATGACAAGTAAATCTTCAGCGTACTACAAGTTACAGCTTGAATGATATTGTGAACAAACATTAGGAAGAACTCGGAAGCAATAATTTTTTGTTACATGTTTGGGCAATAACTAGCGCATGTAACGTGTTCCTGTACAAAGGTTTGGGAGCCAGGGACCGCATTTTCCGAAGCTTTGACTGGTTGCCCGGATGATCTCGTCTTGTTCTCGCAACTTGCCCGGACGTTCTCATTTGAGTGCCCGTATAACGGCTCTGGCTTTTGGCCCAAGGTCACGCGAAGGTCGCCGACAACGGTAGCTAAAAGCATTTCATATTTAAAATAACGCCTCCGCAGGTAGGCCGGGCCCACGAGCTTCTCGGCGGTGGTCAGACGTCCTCTGCGCTGCAGACGACGCGAGACCTGGCGGGAGCCGTGGACAGGCTCCGAGCCAGCATGGCGGCCGTGGCCAGGATAGTTCGCAAGGTGGACGACTGGTTGCGCTTCGCAGTGCTGGTCAACTTCCTCATCTCGGCGCTTTCCGCGTGCGTGGTGGCGTACGCCGTGGTCAGCACTCACATCAGCACGGAGAAGCTACTGTGCACGGCAGCCTACGCGGCACTCACGTGTCTTTCCATCGCTGACGCGTCTCTCTCTGCCGGTGACGTCAAGGAGCAGGCTCTCAAGCTCAAGGCCGTGCTCGACTCGGTGTCTGTGCTGAACCTGCCTCCGAGGGTTACCTGCCAGGTGAGTCCGGCGGCTCGCTGTAAGCAGCAGGCTCTAACCACGGGGTATAGGGAAGATTAGGAGGGAGTTCCACGTCACAATGTTGATGCCCTGCCACAAAAACAAAAGATCACCGCCCAAGCACTGCGTGCAGATGGTTAAACAGCAAAAATGAAACGTGCGGCCCCGGTGTTTATCACTGGATTAATCCCGACGGTTCATTAAACGACGACTTGGTAGGCGGCTGGATCGATCCTCGGTACGCAGTTGCTGCTTGCGCTCGGCTGCTTGAGCCTGTTCTTGTCCCCAGGCTGCAGCATCGGCACGTCGCGGACGAGCTCGTTCTCAATTTTGCTCGCGGCGTTGCTGACTGAAAGCTGCCTGCTCCTAAGGAGTCCGTATGACGCGTGGCCTAGCCATTTCAGAGCGGGAGGGACACTGATGCCCGCGCGTGCTCGGCTGCGACGGATCGCAACGACGTCACTACTGGCGCAGCGAATCCAACACCACCTGTATAGCGCAAAGCTGAATAGGCTACAGACCCCCCCCCCCCCCTCCTTGGCTCCGCCACTGCCAGCAGTGTCCGTATAGCTGCAACCTCCAATTTTTTTTTCCGGCCGGCGCCCTGCTCTGTTTTATGTCTGACACATCGCCTATGAACGAATACGCATACCCTTCGAACGTTCGCCCCAGACAAGTACAGGATGGTACACGCCTTCAAGCAGACCAAAGGTCCGTTCAAGGTAATAGTTGCATTATTATGCACCAAGCATGGGGAAACTTAACAGAATAATGGAACCTTAGCCCCCTCTACTGCTGGCTACGACTCCAGGCGCGTTGCCGCCGTTTTCGCCAACGCTGTGCTGTCCCAGATGCGACGGCGCATTCGCGGCCTCGCGGACTTATTGGAGGTCACGTGGTTTGTTGTGGGTATCGAGCAGTTCAGTTGAGAAGGCTTGAGCCTCGATGCAGCGCGCCGTTCTCTCGGCACGTCTTGGGATCGGCCGTGTTCCGTAGGAGCGGCACACTGAAGTGGCGAATGGAGCGGCAGCACGGAACGTTCGCACTGGAACAGGGATGCGCGCTCCCCGCAGCCGGTGCTTCTCGTTGCGCCGCCGTTGTGACACGACTAGTTCTCGCGGTCGTGGAGTGATTTTGGCTCGTGTGTGGCATTTGGGTGCGTGACTCAATGCATGTTTAGTCAGTAAGCGAATTTTCTAATTGCTATATATTGTTTCGGTACACAGACCCATATCGAGTGCTGCGTGCCGTGACTCCAGTTACGTACGACATCGCCCCAGTCGGTACCAGTGCCTCATCTGCCCCGAATTCCACTGACGTTATTTGTGCATGTCACACGCCTCAAACCATACTGCTCTCCTGTTATCACCGATATTTAGACGCACCGGGACGGTGCTTCTGCCGCCGGGTATAATGGTACATGCATACTGCGTGTTTCTTGTGGACGTTGCACGCGGGCGCCTCGACGGAAGTATATTTACAAAGGGTGACTGCAGCGCTGGCCAGTGCAGCCGACAGCTCGAGAGCCAGAGAGTGTTCGCCGTCTTCGTCGGGGCGCTCGCGTGCATCGTCCAAAAGAGAGAGAGAGAGAGAGAGAAAGAAAACATTTATTCGCACCATCGAGGTGGTTGCTCTTGAGGTCGAGTGGGTGGTGTCCTCATTCCAGGACTGTACTGGCCATGGCTGCTCGACGTACTTGCTTGACGAGAGCTTCTTGTGCTGCCAGGGTATCGCCGGTCAGCTGTACCTCTCATCGCTCAAATGACGTGATAGGCGTCTTTAAGTGTTGAGGTTTGCCCCCGCACCCGCACGAGATGTGAAAGAGTGTAGGGCGTGTGTCACCGCACCAGGGGCAGATGCCGCGATATGTATGTGGGAGCACTTTACAGTATCTGTGTAGGTTTGGAAATGTGTTTCTCTGAATAAGTCGGAGAGCTACTGCATCTTAAGTGCTGAGCTTTCTGTGAGGCGGTGGATAAATCCTGCGGTTGAGTCGCTGGATCTCGAGCCGGTCGCACTAATTGGACGGCAGGGGCATGAAGGTAAAGGGTGGGGATTGATGAGACCATTGGTCTTGCCCGGCTCGGTTGATTAGCGCTCGAGCTAGGGCGTTCGCCCTTTCGTTCCCCTCCAGACCCGCGTGGTCCGGCGTCCACGTGATTTCACAGAAACACGCAGTATATGCATGTATCAATATGCTTCTAATCAAATTACCAGCGTTACTAGGCACATGAGCCTTATTGGCACAGTTACTGGACCATGCTTCGGGTACTAGTGCGCGCACGGACACTGGGTGCTTGAAATTCGTGTTCGTGTGTGTGGTGTTTGTGTGTTTCTTGTTTTATTTTCCTTATTCATTGTTGCTTGAGTGCTTTATATAATTTATGGATAGCCAGTTCCAGAAAGGCCTAACTGCCCACTTTATTGTATAAAAAATGCAAAACGTTTCTCTCTTTTTAGGTGGAGCTTTTCAGCATGACCATCGACGAAAAACAGCTCTGCTTCACTGGCTCTGGATTCTTCATTGTTGACAGGCCCATGCTAACGTCGGTGGGTGAAACTCGTAGAACGATTCAAGGTTCAGCAATTTGGCTAAAGGTTTATGGTAGCGAAGGGAAGGCGGGCAAACACAAACACGAGTGAAATGAAAAGCGCTACCCTCCCTTCAGGAATGCGCGGATACGTTTTCTGTGTCCCTTCTTTTCAGCCGTCACTATGCGGCCTTTAAGTTGATACTCGGAATTGGTGTTGTCCTTATGGTGCTATCAACCTTTCAATTGATAGTCGGAATCGGTGTTGTCCTTATTGTACCAATTTATTATAATTCTTATTATTTCGAGGAGGGTGGCCTCAAGGCATAGTAAAAAAAAAAAAAAAGAAAGCACAAACGCACCCAACCCCACATCGTGCAAAACAATCAATCATGACTCGCTGCAGTCAACATGTCAGAATGCTATTGCGGGCATTGGCCAATTCCGCCATGTTGTCGAATCCGCCTTCTTCTCAGCTCTGATTGGCCGAGGGGACTTTTGCGGCCTCCCAGAATAGGTACGTGCGGTCATTACAGAGTCTGACAGTGTGGCGGAATTCGTCGATGTCCAAGTGCCGCCGGTCACTGAGGGGGCCCAACCACGGGAGAGATTGCTCCCGAATGCGCCGTGCGTCCAGGGCAAGAGCACAACAGGTGGTACATATTTATTTTCTTTAATATAGAAACTCCCCGCAGGCCTCCTCAGAGGCATTGAGTGAGAGGAGCATGTGGCACAGTTTAACACTTGATGACAATTTCGGTACAAAAGATGGGCACGTGGTAACAAACAATCACGCAAAAATGGCATGAAAAACCACACGCACAAAAAAGCAAAGACGTAATGCAGAAACAAAAGACACTGAAAAATGGAAGGTTATCGCTACCGGCATAACTAAGCTCTGTTTAAGTACACAACGCTTTCGCAAAATAAAGTGTTGGAGACATTAGCAACAAACACAAAGACTGCAATCGAAAGAGGGAAATGGCACATTACCGCCATTACAAAAGAAAAAGTCCGTGTAGGCATACACAGATTGCACAGTGCTCATAAACAAACAACAACTTAGCAACAGAAGTAAAAGCTGGAAAAGATCCAAATGACGCGTCGTCGGAATTTGATATCAGCGCATGGGCAAAATGAAGACGCAGAAACAGAAAAAGGCACATTGGCGTTTTGTGCACGAGTCGTACAGTTTCTACAGGTGATGTCGTGCGTGTCAGAGCCCTTCCACTTGCAGATGCTTGTGCGCTCACTTGCGTGCCTGTTTTTCAGTGTCATGTTGATATGATAGGTGCTTACGCACCGGTTACTTCGGCATTGGGTGCTTGTGCATCAGTCAACGAAGCTCTACGCAGCACGAGCGTTTTAGCTTTCATCAGTTTTTGCTTGGAGTAACGGAAGCAACGATATTCACCAGGGCAGGCTACATATCGACGATAGATTGATACACTCTGTCATTCTAATGCTGAAATCAAATTGGATTTATGGCAAATTGTGCTGCTGTGCTGAGTACGTAGTTATGAGTACTTAGTACTGGTATCTTTCTTTTTCTCTAATTAGTAATATTAGTAGTAGTTAGAAACAGTAACAACGAGCACATCACCCCAAACTTCTTGACACAGGCATTGTATTTCCTATCACAATTGAGGGCCGGGCGTCAGGCCGGCCCTCAATTGTGATAAGATAAATTTATTCACAGCGTGTTTACAATGTTATTCACAGCGTGTTTACAGGAGCTATTCAGAGATCTGGATTTGGAAGAATTGGGGATAAGAGTTAACGGAGAATACCTTAGTAACTTGCGATTCGCTGATGATATTGCCTTGCTTAGTAACTCAGGGGACCAATTGCAATGCATGCTCACTGACCTGGAGAGGCAAATTAGAAGAGTGGGTCTAAAATTAATCTGCAGAAAACTAAAGTAATGTTTAACAGTCTCGGAAGAGAACAGCAGTTTACGATAGGTAGTGAGGCACTGGAAGTGGTAAGGTAATAGATCTACTTAGAGTAGGTAGTGACCGCGGATCCGGATCATGAGATTGAAATAATCAGAAGAATAAGAATGGGATGGGGTGCATTTGGCAGGCATTCTCAGATCATGAACAGCAGGTTGCCATTATCCCTCAAGAGAAAAGTTTATAACTGTGTCTTACTATTACTCACCTACGGGGTAGAAACCTGGAGGCTTACGAAAAGGGTTCTACTTAAATTGAGGACGACGCAACGAGCTATGGAAAGAAGAATGATGAGTGTAACGTTAAGGGATAAGAAGAGAGCAGATTGGGTGAGGGAACTCGAGTTAATGGCATCTTAGTTCAGATCAAGAAAAAGAAATGGGGCATGGGCAGGGCATGTAGTGAGGAGGCAAGATAACCGATGATCATTAAGAGTTACGGACTGGATACCATGAGAAGGGAAGCGTAGCAGGGAGGCGGCAGAAAGTGGGCGGATGAGATTAAGAAGTTTGCAGGGACAACATGGCCATAATTAGCAGATGACCGGGGTAGTTGAAGAAGTATGGGAGAGGCCTTTGCCCTGCAGTAAACGTAGCCAAGCTGATGATGATGAAGAAGAAGAAGATGATGATGATGACCTCGAAAGTGGTTCTAGCCTTGGGAGTTCTGCTAAGCAAACATGTCTGCAGTACTGTTTGGCTTGAATTTCTTGACCAGCACATGTGCCTAAAGTGAATAATTGAAAAAAGTTAGTGACCCTTTTTCATTTGTATTTGAATGGCATGGCGATTTAATTGCCACCTAAGTAGGGCCTGCCCCTTCAGCTAAGCCACCTCAACAGACCGAACTGCACTGCATGTCACAGTAGCATAAAAAATGCGTTCGAACTAAAGGAGAAGAACGTTTGGTATACAGTAATCACGTAGCACAGTGGTTTTCTTAAAGTCGCAAGTCTAGTCCGGCGTTGCAAGCGGTCCATAATTCTCGTTGCTTTATTCGCCGAAAAGCACGAAATATGTACAAATATTCAGGGTTCCGCGAGGTCGCTCTGTTTTTATCGTTCGTTGTCCCGTCTTTTTTTTTTATTAAGCTGGTTGACATTAATAAGAATAATTATGTGCCGAGGAATCACTTTTTCTCCCATTCTCTCTCCGCAGTTCGTGGGCTTGGTGATGACGTACTCGATCATTGTGGTCCAAACTGGCCGCAAGCCCGAGGCACCCAGATGTCAGCATCACGTGGGCCTGGCCTAGCAACGCAGACTCCGCGCGATTCGACGTGTGTGTGTGTGTGTTTACCCTTCCTCACAGTTACCGTACTGAAAAATGATGATGATGATGATTTACTGACATCCCCGTCGGTGGGCAGGACGCGTCAAATAGTAACCTATCCTGCTTGAGCTAATCAAGTAATGTATAGATATTTTTCAGTCTAGCAATTTGTCGACACCTCCTCAATCTTTTTTTTTTCTTTCCCTTAAAACCTCTATCTCTTCATACCTCTATACCTTGTAGGCTTACCTGTGTAAATCCTATTTGTCTACAAATCTGTCTAAACTCGCACCCTTACACCATTCAGTTTGGAGATTGTAAAAGCGTGAATTATTAACGATTAACGCCCTTATTCACCTTTAAGTGTGCAAATTGTTTTAGAGTGGGAAGTGTGCCAGTGGCAAGCGCGATGGGTAAATGGATTTGAAATTGTCTTTGACGTACACAACTCCACCAATAAATGTTTTCATAATTTCTGCGAATCGGCGCGTTCTAGCAGTGTAGAACGTGCTGTCAGGGGGACGTCGGTGGCCTGTCTTCTTTCTTAACAACCTCTGTACAAAAAAAAAAAAAAAAAGTCTGGGCTTTCGCCAAGTCTTGCAGCACACTTTCAGAATTAACATGAATATGTTGTACGGATTGCTTCAGCCTGACGTTGAATAATCTGTCTTTAACAATGCCCCATCCTTCAGAAGCTGATTAATAGCTTGTCCCTGCTGATCACAATGCGCTATACCAGTGCTGGGGTGGTGTATAAAGTTGTCGGGGGTTATACCCCAGTACGAAATCGATGATTTCTTTGCCGTAATGCATAAACCATGGTGCTTCTTATAATGTAATTTAGAGGAGGCCTTTTAGGTTGGCGAGAATCGATTGCAGAAGTTGTTGCCAGGGGTCCCTTTTTCTCAACTGTCTATTCTGCATATCGTAATCTAATTGTTGAACGTCTTTAATACCATTACATTAGAAACTTAATAAAAGAGATCGTTGTAATACTGATGATACCATTTTGATAAACTCAGACCTGTGCCTAGCGCAGTATTTGCCAGAAAGAGGCGTTGGCCAGCGCAGAGAAAGTGCATAAGTTTTGTTGTCACAGTTGCGAAATTGCTTACTTCAGCAAGCTTCGAAGTTCAGCAGCACCGTTTTTTAAATATTTTTTCTTACTTTGAATATTAGCTCAAGGGCTATTAGGAGACGTGTGGCCAGCAAGCGGCACTGACCCTGTCTAACGAGGGCCGTACAAGTTACACAGTTCTCTAAATTTAGCCCAGAACGAGCCGAATTTGTCACGCCGGCGTGTAGTGGTATGCCACGACAGTGCGGCGGGAATCTTGGGCATTTAACCCACTACGTCGACTGCATATATCGCGTAGCCAACGATAAGCTGCACGCTCTTGTCACCTGATCGAGTCCTGAGCACGTGACAGGCTATGCGGACAGCCAAATGCGTAGCCTGTCAGGTGCTCGGCACTCGCATCGCTGTGCCATGGCATGTAGGATACGGGGAGCGTTTTTTCGGACCGTAAACAGCAGATTGTCGCGTGCGCTTTCTGATGAACTGTGTTCCGGTGAACTTTATCGTGACAAGTCGCACACTTATTTGGCGGCGACGGCTCCATGCACTGAGACCGGGCCCTTCACACGAGGTGAGTGTGACGCACTGTACTGGCGGTGTACCAATTGCTGTTCCGGAGAGTTTCGCGTCAGCCACCTTCTGCACGTTTCCTCGCGAATATGCATCAGCGGCAGCTCTGAAGACTATCCCAAGGTGATGCAGTTATCTCCAACAAAGGTAAACACCCAAGCGTCCTTTGAGTTGACTCTAGACTCGTACTTGTTTGTCCTGTGCCGATCGTGATGCGCTAGCTGCGGCTGAAACCTAAAGCAAACGGAGGGAGCGCCGTTGACTTGTCGTCTGCTTGCCTTAATTCTGCATCGCGTCACATCTGTCTCTAATGCGATTGTATTTAAGGGGTTCTTCCTGACCCATTCTCACGACCGGATTTTGTGACAAAGTGAGAGTACGAGGACCAGTGATCAGCGTATGAAACTAATCCGTAAAGAATGACAATGCCGCCTTTGATGAGATGAATCCACCTATCGAAACATCGCGGTCAGACTGTCTGATGCACTTCAGCGTGGTTGACTACTTTTCATTAGTATAAGCAATTTACAATCATTATCCGGCCCGGTAGCTCATTTGCTGTTGCATTGCATTGCTGAGCTCGAGGTCGTGGGTTCGATCCAGGCCCCGGTGGTCGCATACCGATGGGGGCGGAATGCAAAAAAAAAAGAAAAGATAACGTGTGTCGTGCATTGGGTACATGGTGAATAACTCCACGTGTTCGAAAAAAAGTAATCTCGTGTCCTCTACTACGGCGTGTCTGATCATTAAGATTGCGGTTATGGCACGCAGAATCCCCAGGATTTAATATGTACAATCTTTGCAACTACGCATTTCTTGTTGCGTTTCCTCGAATCGCCAGGCGTAAATGTCTCCCTAAATTTCGCGTGCAGAATTCGAGCACCGTGTCACCGGGCAGTGCGCAGATGCGCCATTGACCCGAGTGTTTGCGTGACGTCATCGGGGACGACAGCTTACGGGGTCACGCTGGACTTGCGAAAATATATGTCGTAGGGTTTCAATTCCTTTACCCAATATCTCTGAACAAGAAGAAACAAAAATTCTCGCTGGTCATCGTTTCTGCTGCTACTTGACGCACGAGCGAGTGCGCGTTTAACGACACTACGTAACGAGCGAAGTAGCTCCTTTCGTTGCGTAACGACTTACAGACGTTCAACTCTGACCCTGCACATGCCTCTCAAGATGAATCAATAAGGCCATGGCCGCAAATATTTAGCTGTCAACTGGAAATTACCCAACGCTGGACCGTCCCGTTTCGATAGTGACCTTCGCTCTTCTTGCTTCTCTTTTTCCGGGCTCTCATTCCTTAGACAGCGACCATCATAAGACGCAGAATGGGATCGCCGTAGAAGGGTCAGTTACTTAACTTGATCGAATCCCATGCAAAACACGATCTCACGCAACCGTCGCTTCTGGGGACAACGCTCCGTAATGTACTCCGGTCGCTGTACGGACATTCGTTTGCCGCAGCTGTTGAGTCGTGTGCCGTATTTTGTCGTCGCTTTCTATGAAATTGTCTGTTCTTTCTTTCAGATGTTTTACTTGGGTCCTGCCAGAAAGTCCTGGTTCCGCGGTGTCATTGAATCAGTTTCACAGCGTGTATTAGTTCATCGTCGTCCGCGCGACCTTCGGTTCATAAGCGTTGAGAGCAACGCGTACGAAACTGTCCTTACGAGCGGTTCTTGCACTCACTGAAACTGAAAGTGGGATACATAACAAAATGATTCGTGAGTATCGGCCGGGGTATTTGAAGGGGACTCCTCGGCATATCGGGTCCTTCGCAATGCCGTTCTCCAGCCTTTGTTGTTCCTTCGACGCTTCTGAGCTTTCTAAGATTTGCTTATCCGCTTGAAACCTGCGCCATTTTCCTCACGTTCTCGAGTGATCGCGAGCAAATGTGCGGAAAGAAAAAAGAAGGGCCGAGCAGTATCAGTTGTCATCTGTTTCGGGCGTGCAATGTTCAGTCAGCGAAACACAATGCTTTCTTTGATCCGTCTGCTTTGGTATAGCATTAGCTTCCGGTGACGTCACCGAGGCGCCGATTCAGAGCGCGGCACCAAACCATTAGCCTTATTTTTCCTGTTTTTCTTCTTTTTTTATTCCGCCGAACACGAATTCGACGCGGGTTTCCTCCACTTAACGGCTAGAATTGCCGCGTTGCGTTGTCGCTTGTGCGAAACTGGTGATCCCTCTTCTCCTGTCATTACGACATGGCTTGGTGCTGTGGCCGTAACGTTTTCTACGAACGAAAGTCGCTAGGGATAAATATGGCGCTAGTGTCTACGGAGGATTCAAATACGGAGGTTCAGCTAGCTTGATAATGATGTGTGGCAAATATATATGGACATTTATTTCGGCGCAAAGGCTGAGAGATACGTAGGCCTGCATCAAAGTTGTTATAGCTAGTCTTCTACAATAACATATAATGAACACTGGCACTGCGCTTGCTCAAATACCATGGGAGGGAGCCATTCTGAGCATTGTGGGGATCCACCATATTGCCGCATTCTGTAATGGCGACACTTTTAGCCAATCGGAGACGCCGTAGCAGCCATCTGGACCAATCAAAGCTCACAAGATGTGAATTCGACACTATGGTGGCATTAACAATGTCCAGGATGGCACTTCGAATGAGTGTTGTGCATCAATTTGTCCAGCGTCCGTGCTTTCGGCTACAGACATTCTTGCGGTGCTACTTGTTGCTCTTTATTTTGATGGGTTTCCCGGCAATCACATTTTTCTAAGCGCACTAAAGTAACCAGTGTCTGCGTGCGTGTGTAATCGTTGCGAAATGTTTCACGCATAACGCTACATTTTGCTGAAATCGATAAAAAAAAAACCTCTGAGCCACAAAGCCATTTGAACCCAAAAGCACGAAGTTTAGGCAGCTACACGTATCCATAGTTCCTCCGCCAGCTGAGCAATCGCACTGCCAGAGCAAGTTCTAGTAATATATATATATATATATATATATATATATATATATATATATATATATATATATATATATATATATATATATATATATATATATCAGAACTTTGTTAGTTCCGTGTACGTTTGCTAAAACATAGGTGATCTTTGTTTTGTCACGCTAGCTTCTGAGACATTTCGAGTGTTCTCTGACGTCATTTATACTCCGACTAGCAGTCTGTTAGGTACGCGCATGCGCATAGCGGAACTGCGTCCACCTCGTGTATCGAGTTCTGCGAGGGTCTTCGGTGGGGAGCTTTGAAGGTGCGGCTCCGATTTCAAGAGAAATGTATTGACGGCGATGAATTACGTTCTGAGGCGTTACATTTAGTCGATGATAAAAAGGAAGAAAGCGTTCGATGTTGGGCAAACACCCGAAATTACTAAAAGAAAAAAGTTGCCGTGGACAGGAAGCGCTGCTGGCTGAGTGCAGTGGGGAAGCTAAAAAACTGAACAAAAAACAAAGAAAGGAAAAACACGTACACAAACTGGGTTTATGAAATGAAAAAGAAAGGAAAACACAACGCAATAGAAATCGCAATACGCGATACGAGCGCTAGAAACATAACTTGATTGCGATAGGTTCCAGATCGTGCGAAAATACAGAGTACCGTACACGGGAAATATTTTAAGCCTTTTTTATGCATAAAAAACAAAAAAAAAAGACAGGAAACGTGTGCGCCTGCTTGTCGTAACTGCTTTTGCACAGAAAGTAGATATGGCGTCTATCGCGATAGGTCTGCTGTATTTTCCCATTCTCCTTTTTACTTTTATTCTCTGCTTTCTTTGTTCTCTTCTGTAGATGCGTGAAGTTCAAGGCTAGAAGCAATAAACTCATACGTTTACTAGCCATTGGAGTTTGTGTGTCGATCTTTTCTGTGTGATTCGCCTAAGCGCTGATACTCCAAAATTCGAACTATAATTTGAGCTGGTAAGATAAGTGCATTCATGGCTAATATCAAAAGCGAACTGAAAGCAAGATTACGGGAGGTGTAGACAGCATGCAGGCGCTGACTATCAGCTAGAAAGTTTATCGAGGGAACGAGTTTATATAAACTTCAACTGCGCGTGCAAGGCACCGAAAGACCATGGCAAGGGATCGTTGTTTGATCAGTTAACATGAAATAAATATGCGAGAGGAAAGGATTTACAAAACAAGAAAAAGCAGCGTGGCGCTAGAGTTTTACCGTTTGCATAATATTAAAGAAAGTTATTCTTCCAGTAATCACTTTTTAATTCTTTTTCGGGAACAAGAAAAATATTATGAAAGGGAAATCATGCACGCGCCTTGTAGCCCGAGGCTACAAAGAGAACCCTTACGGGTTAATTCTGAAACGGAAAGATTCGAATTTGAAGTAAAATTTGTCCAGCTTAAATTTCAATCATATATATATATATATATATATATATATATATATATATATATATATATATATATATATATATATATATATATAACAATTTAATAGCAGTCGTTCATTTGGGCTGGATGGTAACCTTGAGTGACAGCAGAATTTTGCGCAGCGCGACATTGGCCAAAAAAAAGAAAGCCAGAACAGAGCGGTAACTAACAATAAAATGCTTTCTTTACAGAAGCGACATATAAAGGCGTGAGGCAGGCTACACACACACACACACACAAAAAAAAAGATAATCAGGACAGATAGTTCGTCTTTTTGGTCTGTAGGGAGATGACCGGAGAGCTGCCGCATGCGTGTTCGTCCTCGCGTGTCAAAAGGCAATAAAGGCGCCAAAAGTTTCTCTCGTGCACAGTTCGCCGTCCTTTTTCCACCTTTTTGCAATTATAAATGATCGGGGTGCAACCGCACATGTGACAATGGGTCGCAAGATGACCGTGCGGGTCGCTCCTAAGTGAAGCCACAGACCCATGTGCGCGGTCGTTGATACGCCTTCCCGTTTGCCCGATGTAGGACCAATTTTAGACGCTTTCGGGGGGGTGGAGAAATGAAGGTATTTGCATTGACGACATAACAACCACTGTGTGACCGGATAAGACGTAAAACGAGGCAGCACAAAAGCACGCTTGCGAGCTGCTCTCACGTGCTCGGTGTTATATTCAGTTTCGTTATTCAGTTCAGTTCTTTATTCCCCAGGGGGCGCTTCTGTTCTTCATTATATATATGGTTGTAGACGTGGAACCAACGGCTTTTTACATCGAGACGGCTGGAGTCTGACTTCAATCTTCGGTCAATACCACATTGGCGGCGAAGATGTCGTGAACGTATCGCCCAGCCCCGCTGCGCCGCCCGTATCCGCCCGCCATGAGCTTCACCGGGCTTGCTCCGCCACCGTTTTTCCCTCCGACGCCCAGCCGTCCGTCATTGCTATGGGAGCAGTGGGAGCAGATGTTCAACGTGTACTTGCTGGCATCCGGAGCCACCGCATTCAAGCCGGAGCAACGCAAGGCTATTCTTTTGCATTGTTTGGGGGCGAAGGGTCAGCGTATTTATCAGACGCTACATGCAGGGACCAGCGCCGCAGCACTCGCCGATGACAAGTCTGTCGTGGCCCCTCCTGACGAATACGACTCTGCACTCGCCGCATTACGGCACCAGTTATCGACGTCGGGCAACGTTATCGTCGAGCGTCATCGCTTTCACCGCCCCAGCCAAAACACCTGCGAGTCCGTTCATGACTTTGTTGCCGCTCTACGGGAGTTACGCGTCACATTGTTCGGTTGCCTCGCAAGATGATGCTCTGCCGGATCGATTCGTTGCCGCCGTAGCTTCCAATCGCGTACGTGAGCGGTTACTGCTCGAGGGTTCCACACTTTCATTCGAGAATTCAGTCCGAATTGCACTTCAGCTTGAGCAGGCTGCTGAAGAGCTAAAGGAGCTTTCTGCTTCGGTCGAAGCAATTTCATTGCGGCAGCGTTGTCAACCATCCTCGCATTCTTCGAAAAAAAAAAAGGAATTCACAACCGGCAGCCACCTTTGAGCAGAATTTAACGAGGAGCGCGGGCGGCTCACGTGTGTCTCAGTGGAACCGCCCCCCTGAGCGGAACCGAGAACAGAGTAGCCGCTCCGGTTCGCCACATTATTGTTTCCGATGCGGCTCGCGGGTCCACATCGCCTCAGCGCCGCAGTGCCCTGCGCATGGCAAGACTTGTTCGTTTTGCGGTCGTCAGGGCCACTTTCAAAGGTTATGCAAGCGCAAACTAAGTCAAATGCAAGGCCGAGTCCGTGAAGTTGAATTTCATGAATGTTTCGTCATCTAGCAGTGCTGAGGAAGTTTTGACTGTGCTACGTTCCGCGCGTAGCGGAATTCATATTCAAGTGCAAGTCGCGAATGTCACCTTGACATTCCTTGTAGATTCAGGGTCGTCTATTTCAATCCTGTCGGAGCAAGGATTCAGTCGATATTTTCAGAGCGTACCGCTCCTGCCTGCTCCGCATGTTACTCTGTTTGACTACTCTCAACCGCCTATTCCCGTGCTAGGTTGTTTCCGGGCAGACGTTCGGTTTAAAAGCCGCAAAGCGTCGCTACGTTTTTATGTTGTTCACCGAGGAACTTGTCTGATCGGTCTTGACGGCATTAAAGCCTTGGATCTTTGCATTGAGGATTCTGCTCTCAAGTGCTTATACACGTCCGTTGCTCCGCTGTCGACTGTCGTTGACCCGCTATTTCCATTTCCATCCATTTCCACACCGTCAAGCACACAGCCCCGTATCCAAGCTCTTCCGCCAGCCTTAGCACATGAGTTCATTTCACTTTTCAGTCCCGAGTTGGGTCTTGCTAAGGGGTTCACTCATCGCATTAAGACGTGTCAAGGCGTGCAGCCTGTAACTTCGAAGCCTCGCCGTCGGCCGTGTTCTCTCCGGTCACCAGTATCAAATGAGCTTCAGAGGTTGCTGAGCCTTGACATCGAGCGCATCGATGCTTCTGAATGGGTGTCCCCCATTGTTGTTGTTAACAAGAAAGATGGTAGCATCAGGATATGTGTAGACCTTCGAGAGCCGAACAAAGCTATTGTTCCAGGCAGTTTCCCATTGCCCCACACAGAGGAGCTGCTCCACGCTTTGGTAGGCGCTACACACTTCTCCAAACTTGACTTGGCTGCCGCTTACCATCAGGTTCTCTTGCACCCTGACAGCAGGGATCTGACAGCTTTCATCACTCATGACGGCCTTTTTCGTTTTGAAAGAGTTTGCTTTGGGTTGGTTTCTGCGCCAGCGGCATTTCAGAAGATGATGGCGACGATCCTTGACCACTGCCCTGGCGTGCTCGTCTACATTGATGATGTCATCGTTTTTGGCAAGACCGCAGAAGAACACCTTTCAGACTTGAAGACCGTGCTGCAAAAGATCACGAACGCAGGTCTGAAACTGAACAACAAATGCCTCTTCGACGTTACAGAACTTGTGTTTCTAGGGCACAAGGTCACCGGACGTGGTATCTCGCCACTTCCAGAGAAATTAGACTCCATAGTTAACACACCAGTGTCAACTGATGTTGCCACGCTTCGTTCGTTCCTGGGTGTCGTAGAATACTACTCCAAGTTTGTTCCACACTTGGCACAAGTGGTTGAGCCTATATGAGAGTCTTACTTCTCAAAAATGAGCCATTCATCTGGTCTGCCGAAGCAGACAGCAGTTTCAGGAGCACCAAAGAAATGCTTTCGTCGAGTACAGTCCTCCAGATGTTCGATCCATCACTTCCAGTTATTGTGTCGATCGACGCGTCCGACTGTGGGCTGGGAGCACAGTGGCTTTGTTCTACTCGGCGAATAACTCTGTAGAACAAAGCCATTCAGCGCAGGTTGACAGGCAGATATCGTCTTGCTATCCGGTCGACGTCATGCGAAGCGGTGCTGCAGCGTTAGTCAGTGAAAAAACATTTAAAAGGCAGATCCAGTTATCACAGGCTTCAAGATCTATAGGATTTACTTTATCCCCATATATGTACAGAACGTGTGCCACAGCGTATGCAAGTCGCGGCTAAGGCTCGAGTCAAGGTAATCCTTAGCGCGCCCTAGCAAATTTAGTGGATCATGCAGGAAGAATAATTAAGAATGAAACATAAAACAGCCCTGTTTGAAGGTGCTCGTTTGTCGTTTTGTTGAATGTCGCACGCAGGTTGCGTATGAAATCCACCAGCATGCAAGCACTGTTAATTGACCACACGGGAAGTTGTGTCAACGACCGCCTGTAAACACGAGCTTCACATAAAGGCTCCCCGCACAATCGTCTTGCTGCCCGTTGAGAGAGGTGCAGATGCATTCCCACCCTTTGATAAGTGTAAAATAGCTAAACGGCACCGAGAACAGCTCACACGCGAGATTTTGCGAGACCTTCAGCATTTTGACACGTGGTGCCGTGTGCGTCGGCTCCCCCTTCCTCTCCTCGTCGACAAAAGAAGTGGGCTATCGGTCCTACTGATATTTCATTTCCATTTTTATGGGCAACCTTCCCGATGTCCTTATATGCCACTTCTGTAAATGAAGCGTTTGGTTGTTAGCCCTCTGGTCTGCAACTCCTCTACTTTTGTCCTGTGCCGCGCTTCTCAGTATTCTCCTGTTCGATAAAGTTCTGCTGATAAAACGAATTAATGAGCAGGGAGCCTCAGTCCGGGCCACATTTGTCAACTTGTTCTTTCTTTTCTTTTTACTTCTGTTCTTGAATCTCCGAGTGTTTATATCCTCTCCTTCCTGAATAGTAGGAGAAAAGGAGAGAAAACGCTGGGGGTATCGCTTCGTCCGGAGGTGCACATGGAAACTGCAGTCACTCACTGCCGTCACTCTTTACAGTCACTCTTTACAGTCAATCACTATCGTCACTCTTTACCGTCACTCACTATCGTCACTCTTTACAGTCACTCGCTGTAGCCACGCGTGTGTCGTTTTCTGAGCTTGCGAAGCATTTGACCATGGTCCTAGGACCTCTTGTAAGCGAGAATGACCATCATCGCTTAGGTTCTCTTACGTGGAACGTTAGATTAAGCTACGCGCTCAAGACACCCAGGTGGTCGACATTAACCCCAGATAACCCATCTACGGCGTCCTTCACAGCCTCGCGCGAATGTTTGGGTTGCGACACCAAATAATTTGATTTCAATTTAACGCACTGCTCATCGACGTTCGTTGTCGCCTACATACGACGTACGAAGTATCGGGCTGCGGAATCCTTTTCTCGTTTCTCCGTGGGCAGTCTATAGACGGTCGTGAGGCGTGCGTTGTCGAGCGATGCACAGAAAATTTTGGGCGTAACATTAACCAAGCGAGATAAAGATGGTGCCACCGACTAGAGACGAAGAGGCAGAGTTGAGCAGGCCGTGGGTTGCGTGGAACATTAACACGTGGTCTACTAGAAAAACCGAATGAGTGCCCCTAGTAGCAAGGCGCGGTCGAGGAGACAGCAAATGAACAAGTGGTGTTTTGAAATTTTTGAATACAGGATGATCTCGGTTCACAGTAGGGTGAGGTGCTAGAGATGACTGGGAGCTAGAACCCGTTGTCCTGCAGGAGATTTACAAGATTCCCACAATGACGACGACTGTTCCCCGTTAACATGGTAGCGTTCTATGTTGCATGCATACGTGAAATATTTGAAATATGCGAACGGTCGACTGTGAAAAGCAGATAATTACACAAGTGCGCTTCTCCTCGCAAAGAATATTACTGCGGAGAAGCCAGCTACCTGAAACATCGGGACAGAACGGTCAAAACGCGTCGACGGTCGCGCGTACGCGGCCAGTATTCGAACGAAGCTTTGATTGCCTACATTTTGCAATCTGTGGAAGGAATGTCAAAGTGAGATAACTGCAGCGTTTTGAGACGTCTTTGAGCTGCGCATCGACAGTGTCCTGTGCGCATCACATAGCTCAAACACCACTGCACGGTACTGCGCTGTCTCTAATAAAAGTGCCGCAGCACGCGTCGCGCCTTTCGTAGCGAAAAGGCAACCGGCATGTTACGACTTACGAAAACGCGGCGTCCGACATCCTTTTATTTTTTTTTTATTTCGTTCCAGACGTGTTCGCGTGCGCTCGCGATTTCATATTTGCGGGGTCTTGGCGAGCCAATTTCGTCCTTGCGGCGAGAAAGTTTGAAGAAAATAAACTTACCGACAGAAAAATGTAAGAGAGAAAGAAATAAACTATTTCACCAGTGCTGGGTTCTTATAACGTGCTATTCCGATGCGAAACTTGCAAAGGACAGGTTATTATAAGCCACAATAAGATAAGGTCACGTTCTGTCTGTCCACGCGTATGAGAATTGCGTTTTCAATCCGTGGATGCTGCATGAACTGCAGTGAGGAACACAGTCCCACGTTATGCTGCTGTGCGCTGTTATTGAGTGGATTTATGCTGTGACGGTAATGAGAATAGTGCCGATGACATTAAATCGTGAGCGAAGGTGCTGACGAAGAAACTGCATTCCAACCTCGATATGACAAACGCCACTAAAATAAAACATCGCACACAATGAAATAAATTTTAAATTTTGCTGGGCACGCCGTAAATCGTTGGGCTATCTACAGCGCGAAACAACAAGTGCGAAATCCGCTTAAATATTGTTTACGATGAAGTCAGTGCAGTGGCCTCTGGTTATGAAGAAATCGTTTTATTCTAAATATAACCTCGTTGAAAGTGTACTCTAGTCCTAAGTACTGTTTATAACAAAATACCGTTTCTGACAAAGCTTATTTCTTGTCCTAACGAATTCGCTATAACGAGAGCTTGTTGTATTGATATTGCGATGTTTTATGGTGAATTCGTGAACCGACCGCCCCAAATGCGTACGCTTCCGGATTCGCTCACGACTAAATATTGGTATCCAGGTTTAGAAAAAAAATTGTGGACTCCACAGCAATAGCAACTTGAAACGGCACTTTCCCAAGCCCTTGAATGACCTGACTCGCAAAACTGGACGTTCTGGATGTACTCGCTCGCTTTGGCCAGCGGCTTGGCTTGGCTTACCCGATGTCGGCCAGCCAACGTTCCGATGCTGCATGATCACGCCCATCACACGGTGGATCGCACCGTCGCCTTTGCCATCGCGCAGTGTCGCACGGCTGTGATGTCGATGGGGCACAACGCGCCTTCAGAATTCAGTGTTGTTGGCCTGTCATGGTATCGACAGCGCGCCCTGTGTTCCTTCCGATGTACGAGCCACGTACTGCAGCTGGGTTCCTCCCTCGCACTTTCTTATGGACGCGCTGTGCCATCTGGCGTCGCGCGCTCGAAGTCTCCCTCCTTTTGTTGCGTGGCCTCCGAGATTGCACCGCGCGTGCGTGGTACCGGTGAGGATTAATCCATTGCAGTCCAACCCGTGATCGTGGTGGAGAGGATACAGCATGGGCTGCTGTGTTTGGGGAACCAGGTTAGATGCGGGTGTCTGAAATGCGTAAGCATTTATGATTGCCCATCGATAAGTATCGTCCGTCCGTCCGCCTCGAAAGGCGATCGCTTTCATGATAGAGCGCGCAGCAGCGAGCGACTTTACCTTCGTGCTGCCTGTCGCTTCAACGCGACCGAAGCGGCGAGAGCACTGCGCTAACGAAGCGCTCAGCACACGCCGCGCCCTGACCCTTTCACAGATTGCTTTCAATATACGGGCCCGCGAATCTCTCTTAAACGCAAAGCGGCGAAAACAGAGCGCGTGGAGCTATCAGCAGTTGGCACTTCTCTGTCCGCATCGCAGATTGCTTTCAAGATATGGTCCACGCTGTCGTGCCATGTGCAGCCGCCGCCGCCACAGTACGTTTGATCACGGTTCATAGTGGTTCGACGTGGATGGATAAGCCACTAAGGAGCGATAATAATAATAATATTTGGGGTTTTACGTGCCAAAACCACTTTCTGATTATGAGGCACGCCGTAGTGGAGGACTCCGGAAATTTTGACCGCCTGGGGTTCTTTAACGTGCACCTAAATCTAAGCACACGGGTGTTTTCGCATTTCGCCCCCATCGAAATGCGGCCGCCGTGGCCGGGATTCGATTCCGCGACCTCGTGCTCAGCAGCCCAACACCATAGCCACTGAGCAACCACGGCGGGTCAAGGAGGAGTGATAGTGGCTTATTGTGAAAGGCCCATCATCAGCGTAGCGGGTGCCGCCACCTACAATACTTTGCTTGCGTTATCAACGCACCTTGCCTCACCGTCCGCGCCAGTTCGTGTCGCCGCAGCGCGGTCGTTTGTGTTGGCGGGATGAAGTTTCGTAACGGTGATAATGACACCGGCCTGCGTGGATTTGAGCAAGTGGCACAATGCTTACGTTTACTTAGACAACACCCAGAGGAGTTTCTACGTCACTTTTCTCGCCCTTCTCGTCGGCCATGTATGTGTAAATGCATGCCTGAAATAGACTCGCACTCAGATACTTACCGGTACCGGTTCTTCAAGTCCTGTTAATACAAGTAGCATTCTTGGGCTACTTCACGCAATTTCCGGGCTGTTTCCATGTATCTAACATTTTTTTCGCAAACCTTTGTCACTGCCTGGGTAGCCCACGGTGTAATGGGTAGGGCATAGGGCGGCTGTGCCGAGGGAGCCGTGTTAGAGACCAACTGTTGGGCCAACTTGGGGTATATGACGCTGGGAATGTGCCGCTGCTAAATGAGCATCTTTCGCGCCAACTTTTCGGGTTGCTTGGTATGTGTCACTAGGTATGTGTCGCTCTCCAAAGGCAAAAAAAAAATATAAATGGATATTTCTCCGGTGCTGGAGAGAATTGAACCCGTATCATACATATCCAAATCATCTCGTCTGAATATACACACGCGCACCACGCACGGACTTCGCGGCGGCACCGATAGATGGCGCAGCGTGTCCAGAGCGACAGAGGAGCCCGGCTGCAGTACAGGCCTCATACATGACGCGTTACAGCTGTGGCAGAACGGTGTGTCGCTTCATCGCTTCAGTAGTAATAGCAGTAACGCCGACGTTAATCGTGAGCTACGGGTCCTACCGGATTGTTTTATTAGAAAGAAAAACGCCGTAGTAAAAAAATGGCTAGAAACATGACATAAACCGCGAATTTGGGGAAGTAGACTAAGAATATTACTGCAAGAGAAAAGAAAACTAGAAAGAAAAAGAACCGTATGGGCGTTTCTCAGAAAGCTTCGCAGTTCTATTCTACCTCAGCCCGGGTCGGTCTAAAAGCTAAAGTGTGTGTTTTATTCCCCAAATATACTGGGACCGTGCGAAAATTAAGACTGTAGTCGCTCGTGACTTGTTTTTCTCGTGATTGTGTGGATGGATTCTTTTCACATATTCTCCTCGTGTTTTCTGCCGAGTTTTATCTTTAACTTAAATGATAGAGAATGCCCTCCCTTACAAACAGCCCTAGTGTTTGTATGCACATTCGCAACAATTCCCTCAAAAGAGGTTTGGCAGTGTCACAGCGTTGGTAAACAAATTAACGAACGTATTAACTACAGTCGACTGACCACGCCACCTCCCCCCCCCCCCCCCCCTTTATTTTTAGTTTTCAGACATGTCTCGTCCCAGAAGCACTCTACATGCTTTGCGCCTCCTGCGCGTAGCTCACGGAATCAGGGAACTTCACGAATACATCTTGCGTCAGTGTACATTTCGGCCTTCGCATCATCTCACATCTAGGGGATTGAAGATTTCGTAGTTATTTTTCTCGCGAAGCTTAGTGGACGAGGTTCTTTCTCGGTCACCACTAAAGCACTCTAGCTTCCCATACACCGCCCTAAGGCTGGACTTCCTGGGTTTCTGCTCGGAATAAGCAGCGCTCCCGAGAGTGAACCCGACTTCAAAGAATGCCGAATCCCTTCCCTCGGGCCGACTACTTGGCTTCGAAAGACTGCTTCCCGAAAGGGTGCTTTGCGTCTCGCGTGCTTATATGGGTCATTTTCCCCATGTTTTGTAGTCCGCGATCGCAGTTAACTCAATCCTGGGATACTGAGCCGGCGGCACTTAGCAACAGCCGACTCTCTAAGGCTTACCGTTTCGTAACTCTCTCATTACGTCAACGTTCTGCAGTCCTCGACCAAT
Source organism: Dermacentor variabilis (assembly GCF_050947875.1). Classification (NCBI taxonomy): domain Eukaryota; kingdom Metazoa; phylum Arthropoda; class Arachnida; order Ixodida; family Ixodidae; genus Dermacentor; species Dermacentor variabilis. The sequence continues at coordinate 13,883,820 of NC_134578.1, read as the reverse complement.
GTTACACGCGCGAAATCAAGCGTGACGCAAAAAGATGACAAAGACATCTGTGGTGTCTGCGTCTTCACTTTTTGTCTCATCTTATTCTGTACTGGTTACGTGAATCCGAAACTCAGCAATCACATGGCTTGTCTAACAGCATTACTTGAGGTCTTGCCGATAAACGGGATTATGTTGTAGTTAGGCACCAAGCGGATTGATCACCACTCCTTTTTTGTTTAATATATGAGTCTCCATGGCCGTACGAGCCGGTCTGACATGATTCGGCCATAATTGATTGATTGACTGATGGGATTCGACGTCTCAAAGCAATAAAAGAGCTACCAGAGACACCATATTAGATAGTAGTAGAACCGGCCGTTTATGAAAACGACAGCATAGCTAAGTCAGCAAGCTAGATACAAGACTTTAAAGTACACACTGAGGACAACTATAAAATTAAGGTAGATTGATAGATTAAACTTCACAAGTACCGAAATGGTTACTCTTAAATTCAGCGGAGACTAAGCATAACTTACGTACGAGGTGCACTCAATTTGTTAAGTGCCGATCGGTAACTTAAGCCGTAAGTTGAAGTTCCAAATGTGAATGAGGGTCGGAACGCACGCAAAAGCCGAGAACCCACACAGATCCAGACACATGACCTGTGCCTATCTGGAGGACACACAAACACACAAACACTCAAACACCCGCACAAACACCCGCACAAACACCCGCACAAACACCCGCACAAACACCCGCACAAACACTCGCACAAACACCCGCGAACACAAACACACGATCGCGCGACGCAGAGGCTTACGTTGTTAAGAAGGAAGGCTTGCACCTTGACGAACCGAAGAGTTGAGGAACGAAGCATCGCGCTTGAAAGGACACTTCTCGGAGAGAGAGTGACGTATACAGCTTGCAAGTGTCGCAAGCCGCCAGTCGGCAGCGAGCGATCGAAATATTCACCCCGACGACGAACTGTTCTGCGCTGAGCATTCCCCCGCTATGCATTCGAGTTACACAACTCCGCGCAGAGCACTCAACTTTGCGCGCCGAAAGTGCGAAAGAATCTACCAACAACGAAACGCCCGTTTTGGATCGCGTCCGCCCGGGAGGGAAGGCTCTTATTTATTCAAGGAAAGAGAGTCGCCTAGGCCGCGTAAGTGGGAAATGGATAAATGCGTGCGAGGTGAGGCTGGTGATGGGAGAGTGCGTCGCGGGCATCACTCCGCGGGATCTTGTTCTTTTCCCTCCTGCGCGGCCAGCAACAGCAGCAGACGCAACAACAGCGGGCTCCAGTGCCTATACCACTACACCCGCATAAACAAGGCGTCAACTTTGAGTTCCCCTCTGCTGGCTTTTGTATCGCGTTTCGACATCGACGACCCCTTTCGGGAGCAGAACCCGTACCCGTAGAGCGAGTGCTGCTGGGCGCTATCCCTTTCGGAGGCGTCACGGATTCCGTGCAGCGAGTGGAGAAGCGGGCGCGCGCGTTATGCAATGGCCGCGACATCACGTTGCTGCTGCGAAAGACGGCTGGTGTGAGTGGTAAGCGTACATTGAGGTATCATGTCTAGGGACACGCAGTAGAGGGAGTTTCGGGTACCAATCGCTACTGTGTAGTGGCAGAGCGTAGTGCCCTATCGGAGGAGGAGGAGGATAAGGAAGTAAGGAAAGGTAGGGAGGTCCACCAGACGCATGTCCGGTTTGCTACCCTACACAGTGCCTTATCGGGAAATCCAATGTGCCCCGCACCGTAACCCTAGTTTGTTCCTATATATAAATCATACATGCAGGAACATAGGATTACAGTAAAGGGCGTATAGGATTTTTCTGATAGTGTGTCACTTAGAGCCACATTATTACGTTAATGGTACCGCTATGCACCGCTCGCAGTGGTAGTACTACGCACTATATAGACTGTAATCCCTAATGTATACACTCCTACTATGCGGTGCATATGTAATCCGTAATATATACGCTGCTACTATGCGGCGCATATATGCACCACATAGTAGAATTGTATACATTTCGGATTACAGTGTATATAGCGCGTAGTACTACCACTACTACGCAACACTGTACCACTACTATGTAGTGCACTGAAGCCCAGTGGTAGGTAATACTTTTACGGGTGGTACGCTAATATGTAACAGTACTATGCAATGGTGCATAGTTGTGCTGCGTACGGCTACTATATATAGCAGTGCATATTTGTTTGGAGATTGCTGTTGCAGGTGCGACTACTATTCACGCTAGCGCGCAACGGTATACCACTATGTAAATTATACGTAGCCTTAGTACGCGCAACCGAACTGCTACTGCTACGTATTTGTGGTCTGCAGTGCTATAGTGTTAGTGATGCGCGTGACCTCAATGCAACGGTTAGTGGGGCTACTACTTTATAGTACGGGGTAGCGGTATCTGGAACCATCCCGTTGCGTTCGTTAGTACCATTCTACGAACAACTGCCTCGTCGTGGCATATTATATTTCCACTAAACACAGTACTGCTATCTTTACGGGCCTTAATTACCACACACACACACACGCGCGCGCGCGCGCCGTATGGTGTCGCACGGTGGCGTAAATCGCGCAGCCAACACCTACGTCACTGCCCTGTCGCCTTTTAAGCGGTAGCACGGTAGCATAGCCCTGCTAGATGCTATATTCGTTTGCACGAGAAACGTTTGAGAGAGCTGCAATCACGATGAGCAAGCGGGCATGTCACGTGGTGTTCTTTTTTTTGTACTTCGCGGACATCCGCAGTAAGCTGAAAAACACCAATACTTAATAAATAGAAAGACAGAAATTGTTTATTCAAACGTTTTGCGAACCCCTCTGCAACATTCTAGTCGGAATATTTTTCCCAACTTCGTTGCTTCAAAAGTTGGTTAATTATTCTTGACTAATTACACCATTAAGCAAAATAAAAAAAAATAGCGTGACACGCTACATAGAAAGTGAGCAACATGCATTTGGTCGCATCGTCTATTAGTGCACCGGCATATTTTTAAACTCTAGCTAAAGTTAGCTGAAACACCCTGTATATATGAAAGGCCGTAACAACGCTTCATTTCTGGCAGTTGCTTCATGTCACAGGCGAATTATGAAGAAGACAGCATCTCGAGCCGAACTCGCAAAGTTTTTCGTCCGTAAGAACCGTTTGCTATTGGCGTACCGTCTTCACAAATGATATGTTCATATGTTCGCTTTTATCATTGGACAACTTATGCTTTTACGGGCAGCCCTAGGGCTTCAACTGTTTGATAACAGTTCATGCCAGGGATAACAGAGTGATAACAGTTCCTTTTCTGTAGAGGTTCTCGAGACGTGATTGCCAGTCTGTCAGTATTTATACATAAACCTGCGTTCTGCAGCCGACTAGACGAAAGTTACTGAGTCCATAAAAGAGGAAGAGAAAAAAAAAAGACATCCATCTGACAATACCACGAAGCTACAAAGGAAACACCTAAGGTTTACCAGACTGGCTTCGCAGGAGTAGAACTCTTTCTGGTTTGGAGATCGAACTCGGGTTCGATTGCTCTACGACCTGAGTTACCGCGAAACCTTCCTTCCAAGGGACCCTCGTAGCTACTTTGTAGCTACGTGCTACTGTCAGGTGCATGTCAAATGTTTTTTTTTGTTTACATGCGTACTCATTTCTACGTCGAATCGCTGAGGAAAACCGTCGGTGACGCGTGACAACACTTTCACCGCGTAAAGAAAATGCTGTATTAATAAAAGTAAATCAGCGAAACGGAAAGAAATTACATGGTTTTAAATTGTAAATTAGCGACAATGAGCTTCGAACCTGCGACTTCTTCATTCAAAGTCAGGTATCCTATTCAGTTTGCCACACGTGTTTTTTTTTCTTGATTGCCGGCTTTGACACGCACAAACAGTACACAAAACATAAAACATGGACTGACGTGCTAAGTAAACTGGCAGCATTGAAAAAATTTTTTTTAATATGTCGTGCCAGAAAAACCCTTGTTGCGCTACACGCCGTTTTTTTTTCTTTCATGGTGTTAATTGCGAATATAATACGTGCTTGCGTAAGGTATTTACGTAGCGGCCAAAACAATCATAGCCGCGCCTACGAGCACAAAAGAAGAAACTTAAACGTTCTCCAAAGGATTTAAGAAAAAAAATCTTGATGTAAATCATCATGCGATATAACATGTCATGCGACATAGATGTCAAGACGTGCCTTTTTGACACGCTGTTACTTTTGGCGGTGCACAGTATATGAGCAAAAAAAAAAAACTTGCACGTTAGATCGGAATGCAGAACCAATTGTATCTTCGCAGCCACATTTCACTCAGATGATGTCACAACTGAGCACACGACAGAGCGTTCTGTCCTGTGTTCTTTACTCGCTTGTCCTGTGTTGCGCTGTTCCTGTTTTTATTCTGAAGATGAACCAACTAGCCTCATTGAACACACTGCTGAAGGACTTTTACCATCGGAGGTTCTGCGAGCTTCGCGCAGCGTCGTCTTTCACTGCACGGCGACCGGGCATCAGTCACGAGTCTCAGCGCCGAGACTGTGCTGCACCGAACTAATAACGCCGTGCGGTTATGAAGCGCAACAGAGCGTACGCGCCGACGCCACGGCGTCTCAAAATAGCACCCAGGTGGCGCCACTCGACAAAGAAAAAAAAAAGACTCCGGGCCAAGCATCGACTCCATAGCGAAGGTGGAAAGGGAGATGGCGTCGTTTATTTGTGGATGTGGGTGAAAGGGGAGGTGAATCTAGGGAGAGGCGGGGGACCCCGGCGGGACGCTGGGGGATCTGCGACCTATATAGGGGGCAGAGATGCCGCAAGAATGGCGAGGGAAATAGGGATGATGGGAGGCGGGGAAGGGAGGTCGTTTGCTGCAAACTCCCTGAGCTAAAGAGAAACAAATGGCGGACGCGTAGACGGATCTGTTTCTTTTTTTTTCGCCTTTGAGTGTACGGGTGCGTCCGGGAAAGTTATTTTCACCTTTTTTTGAATTCGTCCCGCGACGTTGTGGGGAAATAGAGAAGATTGAAGTGAAGTGGGAGACCAGGAGCCGGGAATTAAAAGAAAAATAGGCGTCGAAGATGGTAGAAGGACAGCAAGATAGAGAATAAGCGATATCAAGCTTGTTGCCACGCACTGGCTACTATTGTGGTTATCGGTATTATTACCATTACTACGTTTACTTTCTCAACCAATAACGATCAGAGAGAGAGAGAGAGAGAGAGGGAGAGGAGAAAAACTACGGAAGCGGTAGCTGGCAACTGCCACCAGGAGGAACTCGAAATTCTTGCGCGCCTGCCGCGAAAAAAAGATATGCCTATGTAGAATGCAATGAGTGAACACGAAAAAGATAAATATAAGTAAGAGAAGTATTAAAAGGGAAGTAGGGAAGCGTGGCGCGAACTACGAGATACGTCAAGCAAACTATGGCGACACCACTAGCGGCATAAGAAGAGATAAAGAAGACGCGCGAATAGATATGCACGTGTGCCTGCGCACATTTCTTCCCTACGCCCCATCCCTTCGACTGCCTTCCCCTTCTCCCCCGCCAATAGGGAATTCAAGGTCACGCAGGCATATATTGATCCGCGGCGCAAAGCCGTGGCCTTGAAACGCCGAGTTTCTCTCTATATCTCGGCTTCGGAAGTGGCCGTCTTGCTGTCTCTGGATCGGTGCGTCGAAGGGAGGTCCTCCCGAAACGGGGGAACAAAAACGGGAACAAGGAAAAGGGGAGAGAGAAAAAGGGGTGAAAGGCGCGTCCTTCCAAACGGACGACTGCGTCGACGCCGCTTCGTCGCCGATGGGTTTGGTAGGACCGTTCTGTCAACAGCTCTCCCAGTAGAGCGTTCGTTTCCGGAAACATGTTTGCTTCCGCGCAAATCACAAAAAGAGGAGCGAAAAAGTGGACGTTACAGGAGCACGTGACAGGCTCAGGGCGTGTACAAAGGCTGCTCGTCGGGCTGAGCCCAAGAAAACGAGAGAAAAAATGGTGTCGAGGTTTCCAGAAAGACGTTGTTCTGCCTGCTTTTGTCGTATTCCATCTTGCACGTGCCGTCTGTGCCACTCTGGTGGCGAGAGGTGACAGATTTGCTGCGTCTGCTCGGAACGTAAGCTGCCAGCAGCATTGCAGATAAGTTGTTTTCTGCAGGGGGGTGTTTGTCACGTGACGCACTGGAGACAATGGGGTGTCGCTGTGCGCGAAATAGCGAGTTTTTTTGTTTTATTTTTAGTCTGAAGCAAGTGGTGGGTCAAAAAGAACTTGGACGATCGTCGAATGACATATCGGCATTCAAAGAAAACGTGATTTATAGATATGTCGCTGTTGAATAGTTCGCGAAAAAAAAACTTTTTAGAATCGAGCGAATATCAGATGGCAATTGATGATGACGAATACTGAAACCAGTTAAGAGATTAAAAAAAGCAACAACACTAACAACAAAAACAACAAAATCTGCAGCCTTTCTTTGGGTCATATTCAGATGACTCTAAACGTAATTGTAACTGTTGGAGTGCGTAGTTACCTAAATGATAAATGTCATCACTACTATCATCATCGTGATCCCATTTAAACTTCACAGCACGATGAAAGGACACTGACCGCAATCGCTCTGTGGTCATGGCGTTCTGTTGCTTATCAGATCGCTGGTTCAACTCTCGCTCGCGTTTGGCAATGGGGATAAGTGGAAAAAGAGGAGAAAAAGTGCCCTTCAGAGTCAAGTGCACCTTGAAAAATCTCAGGTGGTCGAAATTAGGTCGGAGCCTTCAATTATTGTCTCTCGTAGCCCGCTTCTTTCCCGCGACGTTAAATTCCGCAATTTAAATAGGTTTAATTCGTTTTATTTACCATTTCGATATACACTGCGTGTGATATAGGTTTGTGTGTGGGTCCCCTCGCGGAGGTTCTTATGCAATTTTTCTCTGCTTTATCTTTTTGCTTTTTTCTCTCTCTTTATCTTTGTGCATGGTCAATGTTTTCCTACGCTCAATATTCGCGTACTCGAATACCTTTTATTTATGCGTGTTATTTGGCTCTCGTAAAAAAAGAAAAAACAAGCTGACGTTTATGACCCTTTTTGCTGTTTTGCTGAGCATGCTGAGCGTGTGTGCAAAGGTAAACCCAGGTGCCACACAGAAACGAGGCTGTAAAACACAACACAGAAAGAAGCTCGTCGACTGCACGGAGGGAGTGGTATATTCCATTCCACTTCAGTGCGGCAGAAAGTACATCGGACAGACTGGACGATGTTTAAACGAAAGATTATAAAGGAACATGATTATAACGTTTCAAAAACAGTCGCAGGACACCTTGGGATACACTGTAGAGATTGCGGATGTCGGCCATTCTTTAAGAATTGTAAGATTGTGGGCAAAGATGGCAGCCAAATAACGCGAGAGATAATCGAAGCCGCTGACATTGCGCGTTTGGGAAGTATGTGCGTGAGCACGCCCTCAGTCTCCCTTAGTGCAAAGGAATTAGATTTACTCACGCGCTAATCTGAAATTTCGTATCCTGGTTCCTTTTTTTGGTGATGTCGAGTGCAGCAAAAACGATCACATGACAAAGCCGGCTTGGCATTGGTAGATGGCCATGTTTGTCAAAACAATTTTTTTTTGTTTATGTGTTTTTTTGTCGCTACCGCCCTCCCCCCCCCTGAGTATCTTCCTGTATTTATTCCACTGACAAGGGAATAAAACGATAGTTGCAAGTAGCGCTCTGTGGTGGGTGTGTTTCTCTTCTGTGTGCCTCGTCAAAATGTTGCGCAATCCAACCTCTAATATGTTATACCAACACGGACAGTCGTCAACCTTGGCAAGTTTCACCTTCAAACTGTTATTTAGACGTGAATTCTTGAGTATGATTTAGGCTGATCTGCCTACTTCTTGTAGGATAAATGTATGTTACTGACTTGCGACACTGCGCATATTAATACACTCATGCTAGGTACTAGGTAATAGTCTTAGCAAATCATTTCTGCCTACTCCGTGACACAGAAACTAAAGATACCTTGAAAAAAAAACTATTATGGAGCGTCGAAGACTGGTCCCGCAATATTAAAGCAAAAACGCAACGCCGAATAACAGAACCGCCCTATCACATTCGTAAATACTGTTTCGTAAGTGATATATATTATATATATCATGTATTAGACATGTTCTTTTTTAACAGGACACTAATAACTGTAGCTACAGTTTTAACGATGCAGTAGTTCTAGGGTAATCGTTACAGTTCTGCATTGTAAAGGTTCATGGAAGCAAAATACTCGCAGACTTATTAATCTTAACCGCGCGCACGCACGCGCGCACACACACACACACACACACACACACACACACACACACACACACACACACACACACACACACACACACACACACACACACACACACACACACACACACACACACACACACACACAAACACACAAACACACACACACACACACACCGGCGGCCGCATTTCGATGGGGGCGAAATGCGAAAACACCCGTGTGCTTAGATTTAGGCGCACGTTAAAGAACCCCAGGTGGTCAAAATTTCCGGAGTCCTCCACTACGGCGTGCCTCATAATCAGAAAGTGGTTTTGGCACGTAAAACCCCAAATATTATTACACACACACACACACACACACACACACACACACACACACACACACACACACACACACACACACACACACACACACACACACACACACACACACAAAAAAAAAAAAACGAAACCAAGCTCAAACTGACTTCATCTTCACGCCATGGGCTAACTACTAGGGAAGAGTTAGCGGGAATAATGACCGTGTTTAGAACGCGTGGGTCACAGAAGCGTTGTTCAGGATGCAAGTTCGGGGAAGCTAAAGAGAAAAACAAAAATGCGACAGCGTGTTAACCATAGCCCATCAAGACGAGTTTGTCAATGACCTTATAAGGCGTTGTGTAGTGAAGAGGCACATAACGCATCCGCGTTCGTCAGTTCTTTCCGTTCCACTCTCCGCATTATTCTTGAGAAAAAGAAGAACACAATTAAAGAACAGTAAAGAACAAAACGAAGTGTCGAAATGGTTCTAGGTCATTAAGCGAGGCTTAGCTTTCATATAGTGGTTTACAGTAGGTTTCGAAACCAATCTACGTCTGGCTGTTTTTATTTTTTTCGCCATCACGAAATGGCTCAGAAGCCGATAAACAACGTAGTGAAAACTGTGGTCGCCAAATGCTTTTGGGGAGCAACTGTGAAAGATAAAGCGAAACTTTTGAAACCGCTTCCACTGTTCGCACCGACTTTCGTGGTGGCCACTTTCTTTTAAACTACGATCCCTACAAAGCACACCTCTCTGCGTAGAATGGGGCTTTGATCAACGTGGAGTAAAGTGCATAAATTTGACGCATCTGTATACGCCTCGTGCACCGCCTATAGAGGCGCCACTGATAGCCACCTAGCGGGCGTTTCCAACAGTACTTGCGGGAGCAGTAGCAGACAGCCCTTTGCAGCAAGGATGGCTGAAGTTCGCGGCTGCGATTTCTCCTTTGTTCGGGCGCCAGACTGCTTCTTCTGCGGTGATAGCTGTAGGAAAGACGCTGACCTCTGTGGGAGCAGGTATGAACACGATGATACCGGTGTTTGGGACAACATGGTCCACATACGTGCCAGGTGCGTCCCGCAGACAAGCGCCGTGAACCCCATTTACATGAAGTGGAGCTCTTCTGAACTAGCCGATAAATTTCGTTGACTAATGCGATGCCTCGATCGTGTTTTTTTTATTCTACTCTTACCGCAATGCTGCTTCTGTGCCTCAATAATAAGCACCCGTCGTTAGTGCAGACTTATATCATACAAATCCGCACGGTGCGATGTCTGCATATTCCGTTATAATTTTTCTGCCGATAAATGCATGTGACATCGCCGAATAAGTGCAGTCAAAGTCGCCTCAAGAAGAGTAATTACGAATTTATTGATGGAAACGCGTGCACTAGTCAACGAAGTCACCAATCGCGCTGGTTAATAAGAGCGCGTGTTAGCGCTGTACCGCCGATGAACTGCCGTTCCCGCTGCAGTTCTTGCAATTTTAAATTCCTCAAGGGAGCTGCTTGGAAACGTACGAAACTAAAGTCTGACTAACTTTTCAGTACTTTTTTAATGTTACTATGTGTTAGCAATGGAAACAAATAAAGAAAAGAAAAAAGAAAAGGTGCCACATGATACATTTAAAGGCAGAGCAGCGCCAGTCAGAGTAGATCATGAACGCTGGCGGCAAGGCCGGGTCTAGTCCTCTGCAGCGTAGGCATAATAAGAAAGAATTCAGTTGAGTACAAAATTCACATGCAAGAGGGACTACGTTGTGAATCAAACAAATCGCTCGACGTGTTGAGTTTGCTTAGGCAGCATCGAGGTGTGATAACTTCCCAAACGCGACGCGAACTTTTCAGCGAGAAATGGGACAAAAATACCATATGCAGCAACTATTAGCAATTCTCGCCCTAAAACACTTAAAAAAACAATATCTAAGATGCCCTCGGGCGAAAAGAATAAACCCGTTAAAGAAGCACTTCCTTGGTATCATTTCGATAAGACACAGCGTAATTTATACCCTTTGCAAACGACGCAGGGTGAAAACCTTGCAGCTCAAAAGAATCAACAAGAGTTATGCATAAAGCAACTAGCAACAGTTAAACATGTGCGAAGCCACGCATAAAATAGATGTAAAGACATGAAGTGCGCGACAGCTGGTGCGAGGATTTTCCGGGCCACATAAAACCAACAATTTCAGTTCTTGCAAACTTCAGTAGCTTTAACATATAACACAATGCACTCGTGCAGTCGTGCTGCCTAGCTAGCGCAACGCGGTAAAGAAGCGGAAAACAATATAAGCGGCAAACGGCATTCCAAACATTAGCGAAATGCCTTTAAACCGCATGCTGCACTGCAGAAGAACTTCGTCGCTTACGCGTCTAACTACGATCGAGTGGGAAAAAAAACACCGAAGTGACAAAGGAAAGGATGAGAACAAGAAATTTCCCGCCGAAGCGACGATCCATTGCTACTGTTGCTCCCACTGATGAGGCTTTCAGGGAATGATTAGAACCGTATCGCCGGCACGTTTTCGCCGGTATTTGAGCCCCCCACCGCGCAAAAATTCTTCTTCGACGTTCCTTGAAGCTTTGGCCACCCCATACATGCGAAGGGTGTTGCCTATTTTGCTCTGAAAACGTGAATAAAACGGAGCACTATCAACGACACAGCAAACTACGACGCGCGGCTGGATCCTCTCCCGTGTGTTCTGCCCAAGGGCGCCACCAGTGGCGCGTCCATCGACGCGCACTACGCGTATAGGGTCGCGCGTCGCATCGTGCTGTCTGGATTTCAATTTTTTTCTTTTTTTTGTCGTGCAGAGCTGCAATAGCCATGAGCTTGATGCGCATATTGCTTTCAATTCATTTTTTGCTCTGTCTGTCTGTCTGTCTGTCTGTCTGTTTGTCTGGAATACATCCACTTGGGGCAGTTAGTGACCGCGGATCCGGATCATGAGACTGAAATAACCAGAAGAATAAGAATGGGCTGGGGTGCGTTTGTCAGGCATTCTCAGATCATGAACAGCAGGTTGTCATTATCCCTCAAGAGAAAAGTGTATAACAGCTGCTTCTTACCAGTACTCACCTAAGGGCAGAAACCTGGAGGCTTACGAAAAGGGTTCTACTTAAATTGAGGACGACGCAACGAGCTATGGAAGGAAGAATGATCGGTGTAACGTTAAGGGATAAGAAAAGAGCAGATTAAGTGAGGGAACAAACGCGAGTTAATGACATCTTAGTTGAAATCAAGAAAAAGAAATGGGCATGGGCAGGACATGTAATGAGGAGGGAAGATAACCGATGGTCATTAAGGGTTACGGAATGGATTCCAAGGGAAGGGAAGCGTAGCAGGGGGCGGCAGAAAGTTAGGTGGGCGGATGAGATTAAGAAGTTTGCAGGGACGGCATGGCCACAATTAGTACATGACCGGGGTTGTTGGAGAAGTATGGGAGAGGCCTTTGCCCTGCAGTGGGCGTAACCAGGCTGATGATGATGATGATGATGAGGTTAGTAAGTAGGTAAGTAGTAAGTAGGTTAGTTTGGTAGGTTAGGTTAGTAAGTAGGCAAGTAGTAAGTAGATTAGTTTGGTAGGTAGGTAAATAAATAAATAAATAAATAAATAAATAAATAAATTGAATAGTCATCTAACGACGACAACGGACGGTGAGTTGCAGAAAACCTTCGAGAAAGAAAATCAGCGGGTGACCTAAAGAATGAGGAAGAGCGCAAACAAGCGCTCGATAAAAGGAACCAACGAGGCAGCGAATACGTGAAATGATCACTCATAACTGTCACGAAACAACCACCCGCAGAGACCAAGAAAAACCAACGAAACGGATAAAAAAAAAGAGACCGTTACTGCAACAAGCGACGAAAGTGGGGAGTACCCATTACCGGCAAACGGAGTTTCATTTTTCTCTTGGCCGAAACACTTCCCGTTCAAGGCTATAGCACCTCGTGTGGGCCATCAGATTGTGTCTTGGCATCGGGTACGCGCGCAGTTACACAATTTGTTACTCCACGTATACGTCACAGCAACCGAAGGTCGTACAAAGCACTGCACCGAGATTTTGAGGACCTCTACTTTCTTTCCTCTTGCCCGTCTGTTTCCTGCAGTCGCAGTGGCGCCTACGGCTGAGAATCTATCTTCTCTCTCTCTCTCTCTCTCTCTCTCCAATCGCATGCTGTGAACAGAAGCAAGCAGCCGACGCTCGTCAGCCAATCGAATCCAGATACGCTCTCTACCATGGGCCGCCGTCTTCTCACGATGTCGTCGTTTTTTTAATGCGTGGGAATTAGAAGTGTGAAAGTGGAAAAAAAGAGTACGTCTGTGAAGCGGGCGAAGTTGGTCACGTGGTAGAGAGAGGTTGGGAGGGCTTAGGAGAGCGCGCACGCACAAACAAAATTGAAAGTTTGTTTTGATTATTCTTTATTGTTATCAACGCATTAGGGAAAATTATACAGACGATAATTTTGTTTTTAATGCCTATGCAACAATTGTGGATCATGTATGATCTGCGTTTTTTTATTTTCAAGTGATAGGTCCTGCTATTAATAAGTTTAAGGTTTGAAGGACCTCGACTTCTGTTAGCTACGTTTTAATTTTCTTTTTTTCTTTGTTACTGATAATGTGTGGTATGTTCTTTCGTTTCCTTGCATTTAATTGCAATAAATGCGAAAACACCCGTGTACTTAATTTCGCTGCACGTTAAAGAACCTCGGATGGTCTAAGTCTCGGGAGTCTCCCACTACGGCGTGCGCCATAATGAGGTCGTGGTTTTGGCACGTAAAGCCCCATAATTATAATTAATTGCAATATCTGGCTTTGTTGAAATCTTATTGTGTCAGTTGTTGAACTTTAGTTGTTTGTAAGTGGTCCTAGTATTAGCCTATCGCCGTGGGGCAAGATTGTGCGCAGGCATCGAGAACGTGACTGACGTGCAATGAAGAACTTTGAAGTGAGAATTTAAGAATGTGGTAAATAAGCAGATTCTTGCACCAAATAGACAAAGCAAATACACACGTACACGGTAATGGCACAGTAAGCATATGCGTAGAGATTCCTCTCGCGGACGCGTGTTTGACGCGAGATTGTTCTTATTTATTGTCACTTATCGCATATAGCCTAGAAACGTGTTCTTCCGCACAAAAAAAAAAAAACCGTCCTGCACGCCCGAATGATACGCGGTACACGTGGGCGCACAATTTATACAGAGCTCTACGAAATATCTTACACTTCGATTTCACTCAGAATCGAGAGTAAAACAGGGTAATCACGTGAGTGGCATGTTCTCCACGCGCATTTTAAAGATCCGCTGAAAGGACAGCGCATGTGTTTGGTCCATTTCTGCTTGCTGCGCTGATCTCAATCAAAATTCAATACGGAACCGTGCGGTCTTCCCTTAAAATCGCAGAAAAAAATATCGCGCCCAAATTTTGCAGCAAGATCGCATTTTATGGCCCGAGTTAGCGATGTAGGTGCAGCAGCGCATGACAAGGGTGTACACTCGCCACCTACTCGCCGTAGTTGCATATATAGTGACGTTGCGCTACTATGCCAGAGGGCGCAGGTTCGAATCCCGGCCGCGGCGGCCGCATGTCGATGGCGGCGAAATGGAAAAAAAAAATTGCCGCCGTTGAACGCTGTTAAACCAAGTTTGTCGAGCGATAGCTCGGTTTTGCTTGCTTCGGCAAAGGACGAGACCGTTGGTTTGTAGAGATTTCGCTTTTTGCTGTAGCAGCGACTACAACATCTACAATCGCACCACAGCCCACAGCTGCTCTCGGCGCGAATGCGCAGTGAATGGATGGATGGATGTTATGAGCGTCCCCTTGAGAACGGTGCGGTGGGTTGCGCCACCAAGGTATAGTGAACTTGGGCGCAGCCAGCGCCTCTTGCGGTGGCGGCAGCAAAGAACGACCTTGAGCTGCTGTTCGTTTGCACTCCGCAACGCATTAGGCAGGCTAAGTACCAGTTTGACCTTGGCTGAGCTTGAACGTCAGATTCACGGAACCAGGGGCTTTCTGGCTTTGTACCTGGAGTAGCAGAGCAATCGCTCTAAAAACGTCTATGTACCTTGCAGTGTGTTCACGTCACAGAATTCCTGGTAGTGAAAAGGAATCTGGAGTCCCCCACTACGGCGTGCCTCGTGATCATATTGTGGTTTTGGAACGTAAAATCGCGGAATTTAATTTTAACTTCAATACTTGCCTCCTGTAGCTGTTATCTGTCGATGTAGTGCGGATGCAATGTATGATGTCTGTCGCGGGAAGAATGTTGACGAGATGTGTGTGCACAGAAACGTATGCCACGTATTTAACTACATTTAAGCCTTCACATCCCTTGTGTCATACCGGTACATCTATTCTGCGGGGATGGGCCATGAATGGTCGCATACTCAGTTGTACCTACGTACGCAATGCCAACGTTGTCTGTTGAACAAGACGGGTCGATTCTTTTTCGTTGCTCCAGAATGCATGTTCCCCTCAGACAAAGCGTTATGGATCCGTAAACTCATTTAGATATGTGTCGCAGGCATCTGCACATAGATCTCTCATCAACATTTGTTCCCGCGACAAGCATCGTACATCGTATTCGTGACGCAGACTGCTAACAGACACACGCGACAAGACTGTTCATCGTATTGTCCGATACTGTTGCCACGTCGCTAACTCAAAGAAGATTCACGTCGTTTACATTCGAACAGCGCGTTAAATTTTCATGTTTTTTCACACCAACTACAGCGGTTGCCGGTACTGTCCTAGCTTGATACAATTGCACTACCAAGCGCAAATTCTTATGGCTTAGTCAAAGAAAAAATCATAAAAGGTTTTACATGCGATGCCGAAAAGTTCGCATTTTGCACGATGTTTTAGTAAAGAATGAACCATTCTTATAGACGGAACACTGCTGTACAGAAGAAATGTATTCATGTTACTAAGACGGTGCTCCAAGCGAAGGTACGCGGAGCAGAGGGCAGAAAAATCAAGACTGAGGGCTACCTCTCAACAGCATTTCATTCCTGGCAGCAGTTATCGGCGAAACGCTTGATATTGCTGGAAACAAACCAGCCCGTTGCATGCAGGTTTGCACCATCTTATAGGAAATTCAACCTGTCTATCACTCAAAAGCACAGAGGAAGGGTGCTCACACAATCTGACCCAAGTCTTGAATCTCAGCTTCAATAACTTCGCTCGTCAACCGTAGAAACCAAATGGTATCGGAAGTCACTAGCACTCTGTCTCGGCTATTTTGTCTTCTTCTCTACAAACTTGCGTTTGGTAATGACATACCGAGACGCCCAAACTTCGCTATCCGAGAAAGACTCCTATCCGACGCCACCACAGAACGGCATTGCCGTGTGTACAACAATGGCATCGCCAGTTTCTCCCTCTCTAGCTTACCGTAAAAAAAAAAATCTCTACGCTTTCTCTCTTTCAAGCTCAAAGTGTCGCTGCTCGCTGACCCAAACTCGAATGGTTAATCGCGCATGCATGTAGCTCCCGGCCAAAAATAGCTTTGCCGTCTGCTTCCATATTCCCGGCGCTGGGTTCGTCTGGTCTTAAAGCGCACGCCGAACTGCAATCGCGTGGCACAACTTCTGCACCAGGGTGTACACTGTCCTAACCCGTGCTGCACTCCTACACTTGCCGCGCAATAAAATTTTATGTCGCACTGCAGAAGTACTGAAGAGGGCAACGTGCTACTGAGGCGAATGTTTTTCTTCGTCTTCTTTTTTTTTTTTTGGTAAAAATGTGCGCAAGTCGGCCTCCAGTCGATGACAACCGACGTTCTCCAGAGCAGTGCATGGCCAGTTCTTCATGCACCGGGCTATTGCGAAGAAAATAAATAAATAAAAGAAGCAATCGGAGTATCTTATGTAAACGAGTGATTTGTTGACAAACCACGCTTTTTAAAAATATTTACTGTAATGTTTGTTTGTTTGCTTTCTGTTAATGGCAAATACCCTATTGGAGATTCTCCGAGATTCGGATGGAATTGGAAGGTGATTATTAATTCTAAGAAAACAACTGAAATAATTATGTGGAATCAGTGGAATAGAAAATAACAGAATGAATGGAAATTTAACTGAAAAGCATTTTTGAAATCATTGTAAACTGTTCAACGCCTGAACAAGCATACTTGCAACATTAACCGAAAGAGAACGCTCCGAGAGAAGGAATTTCAGGAATTGTAAAATTCAAACCAATGTTTATAAATGTCGTTTCTAAAGTGGTTATTGCTTGCATTTGTGAATTGGCAACAGAATAAGAAAAAAGTATATAAATTATGCCATCTTGACCACAGAATGGGCACAATGAGGAAGAAGCGAGACCAGCTCTGTGTTGATAAAAGTTTAAGGAAGGTATTTGACACCGTAATCGAGTGAAATTTACCTAATTTTAGCAGTTAAAATACTTCTGTGTCAAGGGAACAGTAGATGTCTATGCTCTGCAAAATTAGCTATTGCTTCGCTTGAAAAGTCAAGCACCATAGCTTATGACCTGGATCTAGCTACAGTAACGACGTTTACGCTGCAAGTTCGGAGCGAATTGGGCCATTGAGGCCTGGTCTCGCTAGGCTCTCTGGCATTTCATTCATAAACAATCTGTGATGTCCAGGTACCTAGGCTTGTCCTATTAATTTTAAAGGACAAGGCACTAGAGAATGCATGGAATGTATAGGAAATGCGAGAATGACACTTGGCAGGGAGTGACGAGAGTGAGGATAATGAATGTATTATTACGACAACCGATGAGGTAAGTGAACTTAATTTTTTGCAGTGCTAATATTACCGCTAAGAATTCAGCCATAAGTTCTAGTGTGGCTAGAGAAATTCTGAGGGAGAGAGCCCAGTCAAGAGTAATGGGGAAGATGCCAATGCACGACTTTTCTTCACATTTTGACGAATCTGTGGCACTGACAGCATATATCGCTAGACCCACTAAATCGTCCTGTAATATCCCACTTAAAAAACTGTAGGAGAGTTTTTCAGCATTACGTGGATAGGTACAATAATAAAAAAAAGTGATTCTCGCATACAGCCAATAAATGGTATCTCACTGACGCGCATACATACGTTGAAAGGTTCAATCAGCTTCTGTAGGAAGGCAACCTGAGGCTTACGATATTTGGCTCAATGAACTCCAAAATATGACGCCGGCTGGGAAATAAAACTAGTTTCTAATTTGGTTCAAGCAATCAACTTGTTTAATACTGTTAGAGAAAGCTCTTACATATATGGTGATAGTGGGGGGGGGGGCCGGGAGAATGGGGTGAACTGTAAGATATGACAAGGCACTGACATGTCATTATGCAGTGGGCCGGAACAGTGGCGTTCACTTGCACCCGATGGCCCTGGCAAACTCGACCTCAGCTTCGACGAGCACGACGGACGGTATGCTTACTCAATTCTGTTTTTTCTTTTGCTATCGCAAGTGCATCCCATATTTCTCGTTCTGTTTTCGTTTTGGCCGTGCCAATGACTTTGGTGCTATCTAGTTGCGGGGTGCATTTACAAAGTTTGCAATGCGCAGCCATGTTGCGCTGTCACAAGCTGGCACGTCTATTTGTGCTCCCGTAATCTGTCGTTAAGACAGCGTCCGGTCTATCCAATATACCTTTTCCCGCAAGTTAGTGGGAAGCGGTAAACCACGCTACTATCGCATTCCACGTGTTTGTTCACGTGTTACGTGCTCGTTCTGACGGAGTGTAGCACTTATTTTTTCTTCGGATCCCGAGTGCACCCTCCGGTACACTCATTTTAGTTTTTGCGGAGCGGAGAACAGCACTTGAACGTCATGACGTTGGGCTGTCTTCTTGCCGCGCGACTAGCCGCTCGAGGCGCTTTGCTTCTATTCGCGGGCGTCTCTCATGCTTGGAAAAACACTTCTATCCACCACGTATTGAGCAACAGAGAGCTGTATCGGGAGTTTTTCATGTTGCTCTTAAATTTTCTCATTGAAACTTTTCATCTAAATAATATAACATAAGCTGAATAACTAAGAGTAATTATGTAATTAGGCGGAATGCAAGATACAACCTGAGTACCTCCAAGCGACGGCAAAAACATTACTTTGGTTCCGTCCAACTAAGTGACATTTGCATATCTTTAATGTTTGGTTCAAGGTAGTTGGACATCCCTTCTATATGCCATAATATTTTTTGCATCACTGCCAAAATCGTTAAATGAAAAAAAGAATTGAAGCTCGAAGTTTACATATTCGTAGCTCTGCACAGAGACAAGCTGCCGCACTTCTGTAAACCTTTAGAATTGGCACCTCTGAAACGGACAAATTTGATTTATGTTCTTACAGGTTGCTTGAGATTTTTGCATTGTTTAGGAGGGTTTTGAAAAAATGTCCTATTCAAAAATTAGTGGTATACTTCAGGGCTATTTATAAGACGTCATCCTCGTGAACTATAGATGTCTCAGGAAGAGCATTTTACAGAAGTGTGATATAGCGCTTTACTACCGACTTACAAAGTTGTAAACATCTATCTTCGGTTTCCTAAAAATTTTCTCTTTTAAAGAATTCTTAAAGGAAAAGAAGTAATTCACGTCTAATATCTCGCTGCTACAGTCAACCGCCCTTAATTTCTTTTCTTCTTTTTTAGTGCGACCAACCGCATTGGATTCGGGGCAGTGGACGCCGAGCAATACTCTATATAATTTTCTGAGTCTTAACATACGACCTGGCGAGGCAAAGCTTTTGTTTAATAGCACTTGCCTCACTTAGCGTTGCTGATGTGACAAAATGAGACGCTTAGATGAACCCACTATCAACGTGCGGACGCATACACTGCACGGAACTTCCTACTCGCCAATACGTTTTAGAGCGCAGCTCTTTGGCGTCCGTTCCTGGGTTTCGCGTCGTCGTCGGCGTCGTCGTCGTCGTCGGCCTCGTAACCAGCTCCGCCCCCCTTTCATCCCCCCAGCGCTAGCAGCGACCGACTGATACCGCTGGATGCCGCTGACGCCGCTAGAGAGTCAAGATAACGTGACTGCATAGAACACCGTCGCCGCCATGCAGAAAGAGGAGGAAAGGGTCCCCCCCCCCCCTGTTCTTGCGTGGCGGATAGCTGGGGTTGACTCACTATCGCCGTCAGCGGCATCAGTCAGTCGCTGCTATCTCTTCCCTCCTCCCTTTATCGTGTTGTCCGCTTGCTGCGCGCGCTTCTGCCCCCATCGTTTGCCGCTGGGTGTACACGCCGCCCCCCTCCGCTTCCGCTTACTGCTGGTTGCTCTCGACGGCGGCGATGAGCCTCCGCTTCGGCGGCGCGAACTGCAGGGTCTTCTCGGCGGCGGCGATGAGCTTCTGCTTCAGCCTCGCTTACTGCTGGTTGCTCTCGACGGCGGCGATGAGCCTCCGCTTCGGCGGCGCGAACGGCAGGGTCTTCTCGGCGGCGGCGCTTAGCCTCTGCTTCCCCCACGGCTGTGACAACCTCGCGAGGCACTTGTATAGATCTCGTGTTTGAGAATCAAGCATTGGTGTACCAAGTCGAACATATATCAGTCTATTTCTCCGACCACAAAGCTTCCTTCATGACTGTCAAGAACTGTTAGTGGAGTCTTTGTTAAAGGAATACGTGTGAAAAATAAAAAAAAAATTACGTGATAGCGCATACATGTGTTGCTCGATTTCTTTGCCTCAATCTATCCAAAAGGTGAAACAGCTTATTTGCTGCGCTCAAATTTCGCATTAGGAAGTAACGTAATCGTCGGTAATTTTTTTATTATTATTTTTTTGAGGGTGACATGCCCGACTGAAACCGAGACGGAAGGTATCAGTCGTGCCGAGGACGTTCCCTTTTAGGATCGCCTTCTTTCTTTCCTTCTTTCTTCCCTTCTTTCAACATATTTCTTAATTTTGCCATTCTATCATTTTTCTACTATGACTTTGTTTTTAAATTTCACTATATTTTTCTTTTTGGCTTTCTATTCGCCGCACTACAATTCTAAGCGCAGCAGACGGGCGTAGCGTAGCTCTCGCACAGCGGTGGCGACAGCAGCGCCACCTGTACGTGAACAGGAAGCGAGCGCTGCGCGATTTCTTTAGACAGGCGATATTTAAAGGGCAGGTTGATGCGAAAGGAGGCAGCTGGCTCAGAATGCTACAAACAGACACATACTCCACTCAAAACGGACTACCCCATTACATGCCTGAGCTCTACGACAAGTTTTATTGCACCAATTGCAATACATCCCTTAACGTCTATCATTTACTCTGGCGATGCTCGGAAGCTCACATAAATTCCGAGCCAGACAAGCGTAAGCTTGAAAAAAGCAATCCGGAGCGAAGAAGTCGCTCCCCAACTCTGGGCCATCCAGCAGGTCCACGCCGCCGCCAGGAAACTCAACCTTCCGGTTCCGTCGTGGGAGACGCCCACTCCATGAGAGCCCAAAGCTCTCGTGGCCTGCAGGACCTTGAATAAAGTCGGTTTCCTTCCTTCCATCATTCCCACACTGGCCGAACCACCATGACGGCAGCGCCCGTAGACACTATAATGGTAGAGTTCTTCCTAGCGATACTCGTATATATGCAACGGGCGCAAAGCTACTGCAGGGCGTTTTTTGAAAGAAGAAAAAGGCCCAGTACGAAGTAGTGTTGGCCGTAGCACTAATTGTGTTGTTAAATCAAGGCTGTTGGGAAATGAATCCGCCTTGAACGTCAAAATTTCACCATTCTTGCTGTTTTTCTTTATCAGTCCAAAAAATTGCACAAGAGAATTTGCTTTTCTCTTTGGCCGAACTTGGGCTATCGGTATGTGCCATATTTTTGCACGGTTCCGAAGAAGAACAAAAAAAAGAAGGAAAAACCGACCGTCAGCGCATGCGCCAGTGTCGCGCGGTGCACGCAACGAATGGCTGCTCGGAGAATGGATCGCTTCAGACCACGTCACCGCGCTGAGAACCAGGATGAAGGAAAGATGCCTGCGAACTGCAGGCCACCGTTCCGACCACCCAGCCGTTGCTGCGGCGGTGCTCTCCCGCCTTTGGGCGACTACGAAACGTTCCTGGGAGAGCATCCGAGCTTCTATGACTCCGTACGGAAGCAGCACCAAGTCGTCATCACGGCGTCGGCAGCAGATGGAGCGACGACGAAGCGCCACCTCAACTGCTTCGAAGCGCTCGCCAGGTCAGGTCGCCCGGAAAGGGCATCCAGCACAACGGTCAAGCCCGCTGCCAGGGAGACCGAGTCGGACAGAAAGCCGGCCGTCAGAAGACGTCTGGTCGCCCCGAATGACAAACACCCAACCGTCGACACCGTAGCCCAAGAAAAGGAGATCGAGCCACTACTGCCTCCTTCCAAGACGACGATGGATCCCTCCGCTGTACAGGAGGTCATTCGTCACGGCATGCGAGAAACAAGGGAGAATCGCAAGAGGAAAAGCACGACAGAGGGCGATCCATTCACCGGGGATCTCAGCAATGATAAGGAGGAAGAGGGGCTGCCCAAGCCCAAGACCGCTCGCCTGCAGGTTGGGGTTCCCAGGTCCGCTGTGGGGCTGTACTTTTGCGAGAGGCGTGGCAAACCACGGGTACATGCCGCAACGGCTTGGAAGTACAAACAGACTGGCTTCAGAAAACCTAGCTGAGGACGGCGCCGCGCCGTTCACAGCTGGGTTTTCTGACAGAAGCGCGGGCGGTTAACGCGATGAAAGGGCCTAGCAAAACAAATGTCTCGGCACTCGGGAACGTGACCTCGACACTGACGGCTCGGAACCGTCACCAGCGGTGTTTTGAGCCAGTACCCGAAAGCGACCTGCCACGATATCGTTCGACTGCGCTGAATACTCGTGCGAAAACGGCCTCTGCTAACGCCACCCGTGGCAAGCTTGCACGTGGAAAGCGCTGCGCCAGGGCGATTGCCTTGCGGCCAGCCGCAGGCCTCCATTCGCCGTGACGGTCTGCCGCCGTCCAAGTCTCCAGCTGGTACGACATGGCACGAAACGGAGCTTGGCGTCGAGTTCTTCAAAAGGTGGTTCTTTCTTTCTTCATTTTTCTGCTGTCACGTGCCTTTGGCTTCTTCACCCGTGCTTTATAAACAAGCGCATCAATGTGGCCCGAGGCAAGGTCTCAACGCCAGCATGGTCAGTGCAGCTTGCGTCAGGGTGACTGCGAAGATGTGAACCGTAAGAAGCACTAAGGCCGCCTGCAAGCTGACGTGACGCCAAATTGTGGTTTTGTTATGGTGCAGACAAAGTACTTGTATTCAGTGTGCAAGGAGTGTGTACTACTTTTCGTCTCGGTTCGTCGCTTGGATTGACTTAAACCATTAAACGTCTGTCTGAGAACACTGCGAGCTATCGACAAATGCCAAGCGTATAACGTCTTTGTCAACGTGTCTCTTCGTTTTCTTTTGCCCTTCCTAGTTTCACCAAGGTCAACCTTTAACTGGCGAACAAGAACCACCCCACTATTTTTAAGTATACCGGTCTTTTTTTTTTGCGGTCGATACTCGGTATTTCAATTAAGCTCATCGGATCAAAGGAGCTCTCCTGAACCAAGGAACATTTTTACCTAAACGCTACAGACTTGCCCGTGAATGCAGCCCACGGGTCTGGCGCGTATGGCCAGGTTTCCTGCAGTAGTAGAAGCTCGTATTTCACGGCACATCGGGTTTAGTGGAGTCACATGCCAACTTGGCCTGTGAGCCAGCGAAAGGTACGATTGACTTGCCGAGAGAGAGCTGTTTACCTTTGGTATAGACCTTGTACAGAAAGCCATCGCAAAATTAACATCGGAGTGTCTTAACGCCATAAATATCTGCAGCTGCATGTAGTGCCTTTTTTTAGAGAGAGATGAAGCGAGATATATAGAGAAAACATTTATTGACATGGCTCATCACGACTTGCTTACCACTAATTTTTTTCGATCATATGTTCAGGATGCAAGAATTTCTGACGATAAATACGACCCAGTCGGACAAAACTGCAGAAAGTTATTATGAGTGTGTTTTAAACCACCACCTTTCTGGTGCTGGATGTTTTTTTACGTGATTTGCTGCTACCGGATATAGTGCTAGCCGAGGCGTGCAGCGGCGTCCCGCAGCGGCTGATGATGAAAGCTGATGTTAGCTCCAACACAAAAGCGCCGTAGTTGTCATGCCAACGTTGTTATTAAGTCGTCGTCGTTGTTACGTTGTCGTCGTCATTTCGTCGCTTTAACTCCAATGTGATCATTCCTTCGTTGCCTAGCCACCGCCGTCGTTACCACGTGCTCACTCTGCTGACGTCACTGTTTCGTCAATTCGTCTTCATGCTGCCGCCGTGATCAACATTCAGTGGTCATTATTTCGTCGTTTTATTGTTATCATGCCATCCTCGTCATGCCGGTGTAATCGTGCATCGTCGCCAGCCCGTTGCCATCCCGCCGTCTTCGTCATTTTGTTGTCGTCATGTATTCCTGCTCATGCCATCGCCGTTCTGCCGTCGTCGCTGTTTCAGCTTTGTTAACCTGCTGTCGTCAAGTCACCACGCCGACTTAGCTCTCTACTACGATCTATCTATCTGTCTGTCTGTCTGTCTGTCTGTCTGTCTGTCTGTCTGTCTGTCTGTCTGTCTGTCTGTCTGTCTGTCTGTCTGTCTGTCTGTCTGTCTGTCTGTCTGTCTGTCTGTCTGTCTGTCTGTCTGTCTGTCTGTCTGTCTGTCTGTCTGTCTGTCTGTCTGTCTGTCTGTCTGTCTGTCTGCACCGAACCTTCCCCGACATGTCTCTTGTGGCCCATGCATTGCCGTGAAACAATTAACACACTCGACTAATCCATGATGCGCATGCCTGCATTAGACCTCTCACAGCTCGCGTGTCGCTTTTGGTAGGTTAAGCTACACCAATCATATAACTAAATAATTAGTCCATCATTCAGCGGCTGAATGAATCGCCCTACTGGACGAGCGCCGCTGAACCGCTAAAGTGTCCGCGTCGAAAGGACCCGAACGCTCGCGCTCGCGGGTTCGCGGGGGAGCGCGTTGCCTGCAGGGAAGACCTGCTTCCCTACTGTCCCAAAGAGGGAGCCCCCGCCGACCCGAATCCCAGTCGATTGGCGCGCAAGCCGTACTCCCGCGGAGCGGGCTCCTCCTCGCCCTCTCTCCTTTTCATCCACGCTGTTGCCTCCACACACGCCACGACCTCCTCTCTGGCTCCCCAAACTCCCTACGTCCCGTCCGCGGCTCCGCGAGAAGAACACCAGTTAGCAGGAAGACCTTGGCCTTGACCGCTCCCGTGGGACTAGAGGGAGACCGGTGGGTTTGGAACCTCGCACCGTATAGGTGTACAAGTTTCGTTAGCAAAGCAGGAAAAGAAACAACGACAACAAAAGAGAAAGCATGGTCCGCAGAACGCGTGAACGCTATCGCATGGGCATTTCGTCGTAAACCCCCCATCTCCGGCTTCCTCGAAAAGACGCGACCTTTGTAGAGGAGGCGCGAAAGTTTGTGCTCCGAGAATAGCTCGGCTGCCGTTGCTTGTTCCTGTGAAACTGGCTCGGAAGTGTTGGACTGACTGTTCGGAAGCTGTCGGGACTATAGGATTGATGATATTCCGGCATGATCGAATACTTCAATCGGTGAGTCTTTCTTTTTTTCATGAAGAAAAAATATGCGCACTCTAAATCT
The DNA here is from genome assembly GCF_050947875.1 of Dermacentor variabilis. Taxonomy (NCBI): domain Eukaryota; kingdom Metazoa; phylum Arthropoda; class Arachnida; order Ixodida; family Ixodidae; genus Dermacentor; species Dermacentor variabilis. Next base: position 13,858,649 of record NC_134578.1, on the reverse strand, counting down.
TGTTCCGTATAAGCTGTATCAAGTAAATTGAACAATTTCGCGAATGGATTCCACTTTTTGCGGGAACCTACGCGGAACGAGGTTACGATGTTCTACTTACTTAGCGAAACTTACTTGAGACAATATCATCACGTTGTTGCGACGGTGAACAAGCAAGCACTGTAAAAAACATTTTCTTATCGGTCGAGCCGTCGCCGATTGGGTCGCGGTCAAAGAGCAAAACAGTGTACACGTAATAATATTAAAGTTACGGACGTTAACAAGTGGCAAGAAGGTCGACAGGAGGAAGAGGCGATGGTCACGGACGCACCTGCCACAAATGTTCCGACGAGTAAATGGAACGCTTTTACAGAATGTGTTTCATTTACTTAGCCTTAGGGGAATCTATAGTGCAGCGAGATTATGACCAGTGGTGCCAATGAGAACGAACGCGTCTGAACGCCGGCGTTAGCATAGAGCCTGAGCAGCGTACTCTATGCGTCGGCTGTAACGCTTAGGATAGGAGTATTGCATACACTCGGATATAGCTAAGTATTTGAAAAGGCTCGCGTAAAGCGAAGGAATTTCACCAGATAAAGTGAAAAACGTTTGAAAAATCTCGTGATGTCGGCTAAAGCCAAGTAGGTAACTATATAGGACTTCGTAAGGGTGGGATCACTCACTCACGCAGCTTCGCTGTCGCTGACGTTATCGATTTACTTCGAATTTTCACACGCACACACCGACGAATGTTTTTTCTTTCTTCTGTCGTAGTTACTTGTCTCTATTAGCAACGAGATCCGAGTGGCGCCCTCTGGCGTCTATGGCGTGTGACGTCAGCTATAGGAGACTCCGCTGGCGTGCCGCTTGCTTGATTGCTACGTGAAGGCAACTTGACGCGGTCGGCCGAATGGCTCAGCTCGAGTTCTTTTTTAAAATATGAATCTGCAGGTTCGAGAAGAAAGGGGGTTAACCGAGAGGCCCGATTTTTATTAATCATATCATGAAAAGCCAACAAACAAAGACACCAAGGAAAACAAGGGGACATCACTTGTACTCACTAACTGAATTAAAGCAATGATAAATTAATGGCAATGAAAGGGGATTAAAAAAGAACTTGCCGCTGGTGGGGAAGGATACCCCGTCTTCGCATTACGCGTGCGATGCTCTAACCAATTGAGCTACCACGGCGCATTTTCCCCTTCCACTTTCTTGGGTGTTTATGAGTTACTACTAGAACTAACCTTGGGAGTGTTAGCCAACGCCACCACTCACAAACCTTGGCGGCGGATGCGGAACATCCTTTCTGCCGCAGGCGTCAGGAGTGCGTGCTCTTTGTGGGTGAAAGCACGGGATCGTTTCTGGCAGCATCGACGTGTGAGGCATCGAAGCTGCCGGATTCGAGACCTTTGCTATGTAATCAACGATAAAAACCGAGGGGTCCAATTTTTATTAGTTATATCATACGATAATCCGGCCCTGCGACTTCCTTTCTTCTCGTTCATGACATAGCCAGGGTCTCGAATCCGGGAACGTTGATGCCTTCAGGTAGCATGTGTAGGTTTATTGACCAGTTGCATTCACCCAAAATGTTCACGTACTCTTGACGCCTGCGAGAGGAAGGGTGATACGCCGCAAAGGCTGTGAGTGGTGGCGCTGGCTAACACTTCCAGGGTTAGTTATATAGTACTAAAGACATAAATACCCCAGAAAGTGGATGGGAAAACTACGCCGCGGTAGCTCAATTAGCAAGAGCATCGCAAGCGTAACGCGATGACGTGGGTTCATATCTCACCTGCGGGTAGCTGTTGTTTCTGTTCATCCACTTTCATTTGCATTTATTTATCATTTCATTAATTCAATTATGAACTGCAGGTAATATCGCCTCCATGGTTTTATTGTTTGTTCGCTTCTTATGATTATACATGTATTGAAAAAAGTGCCGGCGCGCTTAGTGAAGCAAAAACAAACGTTTAATTTGTTGGCATTCCGGCCGGAGTCCCGCCTTCATCAATAGTGTCTTGATGAAGACAGTCTCTTGTACCCCTCATGTAAAACCCCAAATGGGGTATTTGAGGTACCAATAAATAAATAAATAAATAAATGAGGGGCTTCAACAAGAGGCGTTCTTGATAAAGGCCGGACCCCGGCCTCGTTCGCTCCTCTCAAAGAAGGTCTAAGACAAGTACTGAACCATATTTTCGAAATTGTAAAAGCTGTACCCACGGTTTTGGCACGTAAACGAATGAAACGTAATAAGTTTGAAAGTCGAGAAACGCTTACAAGATATCTTAATTTAATTATAAACTCGGGCCTCTAGATTACGGATATCGTGTGATCGGCATTATCATGATGGGGGTGAGACAATGCAAAATTTGTCGGCATCGTATAGCAATATGGGTAAGGGTGACATGGGTATGACTACGTTGCTTATTAAAAAAAAAGCAATATGGGTAAGGGTGACTTGGGTATGACTACGTTGCTTATTCAAAAAAGAAAAAAGAAAGGAAGCCCAAAAAGCCCGTAACACATGCAAAACATGCAGAAGACACACAGAATACAGGGAGAACAGGGGGAAGGCGGGAAATGGAAATTCAAGACGATGAGCAAAACGAAAATAGGGTGAAATAGGAGCCAACGTTTCGACAAGTGGACTTGTCTTCTTCAAGGCAACAAATGCTTTCCTCGCCACAGTATATATAGTAAGGGTTCTTTTAAAGGGGAGAGGGCGTAAGGCGGGTGGGTGCGGCGACGAGCGAAGGCGTGTTAGCGGCGAGGGCGTCGAATTGACAATAATGGAGTGCTGTGCACAAGGCTACGGACACGGCCGTCTTTCACCTTGTTCTCGTGTTGCACACAGAATACAGGGCGCATGAAGCAAGAATGCGGAGCACGTTCCTTCAAGCTGCGCTTGTGTGTTGCAGCCGCAGCGGACGTGGGGATCGAGGGAACCAGTATATCATGACGTCACGAAGCACCCAAATTCTGTGTACCGACACCGAAACAGGCTCCTTGGAACAAGTATTCTATAAGGTGTGTTCCAATTCGGGTCAACAATAGAGACAGTCTACTCTGGCAGCTAAGAAAGCAGCATCGATCTATAATAGTCGAACGCGTCTGGAATACGTCTGGAATACGTCTTGAATACGACTCTGCGAAGTGACGCCACATTGCAACAAGAAAAAAAAACTAAGAAAAGCACACATCATAGCCGTATTTTAACGTTTTGCATCTGTGAACCTACTTGAGAAACATAACGTCGAATACGCAAAGCTCGTGAGAAGACGGGGGTGCATTTTCTCGTGAGCAGACGACCTTGCCGTCGGGTTTCCGAAACTTCTGCTCAGCTGCCATCTTGTTTGTACCGCAAAGTGGCCCACTTCGTTTTTTGACTTCGATGCAGTCTTCGCAAAGCAGTCTGTTTTGCCGACTTCGTCCAAGTTGGAACGAGTCTTAAGATGGCAGGCTGTCCGCTTAGCTGTCCATTTAGCCGTCTACAGCGAGTATTTGAACACAGCCACTGTAAATTATTTATAAGGTCCTCTGATGCTTGGCGCTATTTTTTTCTGCGGTTTTGAGTGCTTGAACTTTGCTTGCTACACATAATAAATAAACAAAAGAAGAAATCCAGTTATCGAAGAATGTGAAGCCAGTGCTCTTTGAATAAGTGAAAGCGGCCACTTGCCGATTCTTTTCTTCTCCGCTGACTGTGGTTCCCCCAAAATAGCTCGATCAAGAGATAGATGGGTGGGTGGATGATGGGATAGGTGTGGTTCGAAGCAATATCCTTAGAAATGCGAGAAGAAGAAGCAGTACAAGCGAAAAAACGAAGATGCGACAAAGAGATATAGAACGTCGGAGAGATCCTTTCAACTGATTAATATTTCTGGTTGCGCAAGCGCCCGGACCGAGCACGTAATTCGCGTACTGCGCTGCGAGATAAACGGGGCGTAAAAAATTGACCGCCATTCGACGTGCCACGGCAACAGCCTGTCAAAAATAAAAGAAAATGCGAACGGAAGTTTGCGGTTGTGTCACGATATCTTTCATCGGGCTCCGGCACTACGTAATGAAAGTAAGCAGTTGCTGCAGCTTCATCGTTTCTTGGATTCTGTACCGATCACAAAGGTATGAATTCTCTTTCTTCGAACAAAACTCAGTTGATTGCTTAAGTTCGCTGGTAACGTGTTTCTTGTTTTCTTTTTCTACTTATAACTTCGTGCTTGACCGTGCCTGCCACAGCGGAACAGAACGACGTAACTGTACAGTTAACAGCAAAAGTTTACGGGATGCGGTTTCCCCTTCAAATGTGAATTCCTGCATTGTTAAGGCAATACACTTCGCATTTAATGAATCACTGTGTAGGTGGCGAAGGCTACTACATGCTGGAACATTTAATTCGAGGCTGTGTGACCATGCTTCGCGAGAATTCAGCTTCTTAGCGGATCCTGCGTCCCGTAAACTTTTTCAGTTGACTGTACCTATGCGAGTGTGCGCGTCTGCCCCTCCAACTAACCCCACAAAGCCCGAAAACCATTTCACTTCAAAGAAAATTCGAACAGCTTGTTCACATTTGCTTCTGTCCACGGATAGTGTATTGTTACGAAGAAAACAGTGACATGATCATTGATTAAACATTAAGTATTGCGGTAATTAATTACATAATTGATTTGCTGAACTAGCCATAACTGAAAATTCCCGTCAGCATATCAAAAAAGTTACTACAGGCTCTAAATTGGGTTTCCAGCGCTTAAGTTCCAGTTCGGAGCATCACTATGAGCCTATCAGAAATGACACGTTGGGCTTTGTGGGGTTAAAAGTATAGGCTTCTCTTGGAAGTCCGCATAGAGGTGTGTTCGGGGATCAACGCAAGAGAGCGGAGTGTCGATCACTATATTACTGTAAAAATATTGCGCAGAAACCATCGACGATGATCGTCAATGTAGGCGAATAGCCGAACGTTTCTAGGTAGGAATGATGCTGTTGAAAGCGTCGTGCATTTTTTGCTGTGATGATAGTTGGCTATAACGTCTGTGGTCTCCGTTTACATTGAGTAGCTAAGTAGATAATATAAATATTAACTATAATAATATTTGGGGTTTTACGTGCCAAAACCACTTTCTGATTATGAGGCACGCCGTAGTGGAGGACTCCGGAAATTTTGACCACCTGGGGTTCTTTAACGTGCACCTAAATCTAAGCACACGGGTGTTTTCGCATTTCGCCTCCATCGAAATGCGGCCGCCGTGGCCGGGATTCGATCCCGCGACCTCGTGCTCAGCAGCCCAACACCATAGCCACTGAGCAACCACGGCGGGTAAATATTAACTATAGCGCACTTGTACATGCGCGTGCTTTACACCAGGTGTCTTTTTTTTAACTGCATCAATTTTTTTTTCAAGTTTGCCTTTGGCAGGTAGCACAATTCTAACCCTTGGGCGAAACTAGTCGATGAGGTGGCCATTACTTCTACGAGAAATGCAAGTGCTTAATTGAAACAATTACCATAACAACACTATTCAACTTTCTTTATTGATTACCTTACGGCTTATATTTCAATTTATGAATTGTAGCTGGCGAGTTCGCAAGGTGTTGCCGCTTGGAACAAGTTCTCAGGACCACCAGTTTCGAGACGACGATTTTCAGAGTGTCCGATGAAATGAATTGGCGTTCCGGATACTTTCGTGCTTGGATGGCCGCGGGGACATAGTGAGGGCGTGAAAGGGAGAAAGCTCACACCCACTCTGGTGCTTTGGCGACTAACAGAACGACTTCACTTGCCTGTAACCACTGACGAAGGTAGGTCGACCGATCGAAACTCTCAGGCAATAAAGCAAAGATTGCTGTGTAATTGCGAAATTTTCTCTCAGCTAACCTGCGCATACTTTTGTCTGTCGCATTGTACAGGTTATCGGTCACATTAGACTGTCGGTCAAAATGTTTCTGAACGCCTTTCTTTTGTTCTTGAAAATAGTTTCATTGGTTGATCGATTCATTGATTGATTGATCACGAATAGAGTGCGCGCTATCAGCGTGACAAAGTATTTTTGACTAGATAGTATCAATAATTCTTGTTGTTGGGTGAGCACGTTCGTAAGGGTTAATAGCAAGATGCTGCTCCAAAGACAGACACGCTCGAAAGGCTACCGACACGGACAGGGGCATACTTCCAACTTGCTGAAAATACTAATTTTGCGCTTGTCCATGTCGATACCCTCTCGTCTATGGGGCAGCATCTTTTCTTGAAGGAAAGTATACATCGCAGACTTTTTAAGAAAGGAAACGCAAGCACACGTCCCATACCATTTAAATAAAACAAGAACGCTATACTGCGGCTGCTGGCACAACTACGACAGCGACAACGAAACAAGAAACCCAAGTAACCGCTCATTCCTTCTTTATTTAAACGAAGCAACTCGTTAACGCAGTCCTCCTTAGGGCCGCTAATTCCAACACCTCCGACACGTCGCTTATACATTCTTTATGACTGCGCTCAGAGATCGTCGCGTACCTTTGCCGTGTCATTTATTTTAGATGCAGAAAGTCGGGAAGGTATAGATACGTCAGAACCGACTGTCTCTTTCCTTACTCCGCGTTAAATTGTCGCTCGCTAGTGACGCAGATGTTACCGAAAGCTTCCAGTCCATTTTACTTCTGTAGCCGTAGCCACCGGTTGAAGGGCGGGAGGATGATTTGTAGCGGCCTTCGCTACCTATGTGCACTGTACGCACACCGACAGATGACGTAACAACGTAACGCATCGCGCGCAGGAAGTGCAGGACCGCGTGGTACTTCCTTTCTTGAATGAATGTGTGGTGCTTAGTGGCGCAAGGGCCAGGTACGGCTAAAGAGTGCCAAGCCAGAGTTCCTTCCTTACGTAGCGAATGAACTAAGAGGCGGAGTAGCTGCAGCAGCTGCAAAAGAAAAGAGAGCAAATAAGAAAGGGGTTAAAAGAAAAACGAACGACAGCAGCATCAGCTGCAGTAGAAGTGCGGTAACAAAAGCAAACGACACGCAACGCCAAATACTCGCTGCTTTAACAGCGAGCTACATGATGGAGCTTAGGTCTTACGAAATGCGGATTTCAGCCCCGGCCCGAAATAAGTCTTTTCGGCTTTGAGGAACGAGCAGGCTTACTTACTGCGATTGCGCGGTGCATAAGGAACGCGCGGTGCCGAGGCATCTTGACGAGAGCTGAGTTGGCACCGCTGAACACTGCTTTATACGCGCGGAACCGTTATCGCAAAAAGAAAAGGGGGTCGTGAATTTGCTGAAGCTTCTACGTCCCCTTCCCATTTATCTTTTAACAAAAGTAAGCATCAACCACCGTTTGCATAAATCAGGGAGCCCGAACCGTGGGTCTGAAGAGCTCGATAAAATAACAGAGGAAATGAAGGAAAACATAGAAAGAACGAAAGAAATAAGGAAAGCAGGAAAGAAAGAAAGGCAGGAAGAAAGCATGAAAAGAGAAAGTGATCGTATGCGTCGGCATCTTAGGTCGAGCGGGTTCTAGAAATTTCGGCTGGGACGGCAGATAAAGGAAATAGCATGAACTCGCCGAACGCGTGTCGGGACTGCGCTGAACGGCTTTCAAAAGGCGTCGTCCCGCGTGTTAACATCTTGTTACTTCTTGTTTTGTGCTGCGTGGCAAATGCAATTAGGGTCAGCCGTATACCGTATTTTGCGTAATGTAACCCCCAGACCGGTAGTACGGTCCTAAGTGGCCACTTTATCCCGAAAGGAACGGAAACGGGAAGCTTTGCGCAATAGAATTTAAAAGAAAGAAAGAAGGAAAGAAAGAAAGACAAAGAAAGAAAGAAAGAAAGACAAAGAAAGATAGAAAGAAAGAGAAAGAAAGACAAACAAAGAAAGAAAAAGACAAAGAAAGAAAGAAAGACAAAGAAAGAAAGGAAGAAAGACAGACAAAGACAGAAAGACAAAGACACAGACAGAAAGAAAGACAAAGACAGAAAGACAAAGAAAGAAAGAAAGACAAATACCGAAAGACAGACAAAGACAGAAAGAAAGACAAAGACAGAAAGAAAGACAGACAGACAGACAGACAGACAAAGACAGAAAGACAGGCAAAGATAGAAAGACAAAGACAGAAAGACAGACAAAGACAGACAGACAATGATACAGACAAAGACAGACAGACAGACAGACAGACAGACAGACAGACAGACAGACAAGACAGATTCAGTTTACAGATCTGCGATACATATATTTTGGTGCAGAGTTACGGATTTGTAAACTTTCCGCTACAAATTTTCATAACATTAACCATTTCCAATAAATTTAGCAAAAAGCGCCCACAAAGCCCTAAATGAAAATTCTGCATCATCTAGTTGGTAGAATTGAGCAATTGCTCAATACAACGAGGTACAACAAATACAATAATAAATGCAATTAATTTGCATTTCTGCGTTTCGCATGTATTTTATTAGGGATAGCGAAGCTGGCCTGCTAAAAAATAGCAGCTCATGTGATGACTGCAAGTAACGCGTTATCCCGGACCTAAACAACTTTTTGTTCAACTGCGGAGCTTTCTTTCCGAGAAACCCGTGTGTATTTCCTTTATAGCTTCGCGCTACACTCTGGTAACAAAACATCTTCTCATAACAAAAATTTCATGCTATTTAAAATACAACAGAAAAAAATAAAGCACTGCCAATAACAGAAGAACGGTTCGCAAACTATATTCCGGTGAATGCGGCAATGCGGCAGAATTCGTAAGTTTCTTGCCGTCTGTTCACGTACTGTCATCTGTCAGCGCTCAGCTCTTTCTTTTCCTTATTTTTTATTACTTTCAGCGGCCTCTTCACTTTTCTCAGCGAACTAATCTCCTTGAAATATTTAGAACGTCTGCCTTTTATTGTCTCGTCCCTCACTGCGTAAGTGCCAGAGCTCTCGGCGTTTCGTTGGCAATTCGGGCGGATTAACGTGCAATTAATCTTCTCGCCATTACATTGTTGCGCTATAGTACATCCTCCTCGTCTCTCCCACTGCCAGCTCTAATTGAATAAGAAAGACTGCGTCTCTAAGTTTACCAGCGCAGTTCATTATTTCGTCTGCTAGCTTGTCGTTCAGCACACGTGTTGGTGCGTCTTGGCCGTTATGCAGACGACTCGCATTTGCAGTTCTCGACGTCTGCTTAGAATTTTCTGAAAATCCGCCTGCTTGGAATTTCGTCTTATGACTGGTGACTCGGAATTCACTGCGCTAGGAATATTGCACTTACTGCCAGCACGCGTTGTTCTAAATCGCGACTCTTTTAAGCATTCGTGGGTGCCTCCGCTTTGAGCACACTAACTGTACATTTTGACTTAAGCAAAAAAAAAAGAAAGAATCTGAGGAATATCTGTTTTAGACGATTAAGACAGGGCGCGAAAAAGTTATTGTTTTTACAGTTTAGGTTCGCATTAAATAACCACAGGTTCACAAAGGTGAGTTGTCACCGTTTGCTGGCGACAGCCAACTTCTTTTGAGTTTATTGTTAAATGAGAGAAAAATAACGATATACATAAATTCTTGCCATAGATAATATTTACATAGAGTAGGAGTATGTATTGACACTAAAGGTGGAGGAGCCCTGAAATAGTTTCAAGAACTCATACATCTAGGGCGTATAAGTCTGTTTCAGACGCACGAATGATTTTTACTTTTATTTTATTTCCTATCTTGCTTGACGGAGCAAATCTAACGTGGCACGTGGAGATTGAGACATTCTTCGAGGCAATTCATACGAGCGCCTTCTTACCTCCTTCACCGGACGCTTAATTTAACGTTTAGCTCGAGTATAAACGCACGTCACCCGCCCTTAATCTCCCTGCCTAATCCTCCAGACGGGTCACCATTCTGATTATCCGGCACGCTGCAGTCATGCTTGTCACAGACTCCATTCCTGCGACGCTCTATTAATCTCACTGTTGGTCACGTGTCGTTGGACTTCAGCGTCCAGCTTCCTCCAAGCGCACGCTTCGAGCAACGTCGTCGTCAGCAGGGCAGCAAAACAAAGTCCGCTCGTTTCGCGAACACTGCCGAGCGTCGAATAGCCGTCAGACGTAATAGGAAACAGATTAGCCGATCGCAGGGTGCGGTGGGTCGTGTAAAGCGGGGATCGAAGAGCTCGTGTATAGCGGGGGATCGAATACGCAGTCAAGAGGCTCGCTGATGGGCTCAAATTGGCCGAGAGGGAAGGAATTTGCTTGGGAGAAGTCCAATGGCAAAAATAAAATGAAACCCGGGACGATGAGACATAGTAACGAGAGAAAGAGAGAGAGAGAGAGAGAGAGAGAGAGAGAGAGAGAGAGAGAGAGAGAGAGAGAGAGAGAGAGAGATGTTGAATTAGGCATACGGTCTCTGGCAACGAAGGATTTTTCCCAAAGTGGAGATTCTTATCTCTGAAGTGTCTGGAAGCTCTTTCATGCTTCATTGGGGATGTAGGGTTTCTCCTTGTATTGCTTTGAGTATCGGGGGTGGGGGCAAGTTTTGCAAGTCTTCCTGTGTCCCGTGACCACTCCTAGCGGCAACGTAGAGACGGAGAAGCAGCTCGAAGAGGGTTACCGGTCCTTGGGCACCGCACAGAGGTTCTGTACCTGAATTCACGATAAGGACGTCCAGGCTTCGTTTTTTAGTGACTTTATCTATAGCGATGAAATTTCTCTGCGGCATCTCGTAGCCTGGACACGTGGAAAACGAGGACATCGAACATGCGTTACTTCACCAAGGTTAGAGACCACGCTAGGTGGTGTTTCGTGTTGCAGTAGTTGGTGGTGTTTCGTGTTACGTCACGCACAGAAAAGAGCGTTTAAAGCGGGGGGGGGGGGAGGGGATGGGGAGGGGGTCCGAACTTCTACACTGTCGGCCCTGCGCAACGTCATTTCCAGAAGCTTTCTCGGCTGATCAAGCACACCGCATTGCATCGTTACCGTTCGAAAAAAGGACTTAATTTCGTGGACGCGGAAAAAAAAGTTTCAGTGAGAGACCCACGCATTCTCGTTTCTGTTATGAATATGTTCCATACGTTGGCAGCATTAGAAGGGGGAATGCCCGCAGGAATGATAATTTGGTCGGGAGCGATAAGTTGTGTTCCGAAAAGGCGTAACGTTTTTGAGAACGGGCATGGCACTGCTCCTTACTTTAAAGTTGTTCATATGTAATTGTTCTCTCTTCAAATATATATAAAGGACAGCATAGGAAAAATTACATGGACTTAATAATTTTATTAAAGCAATTATATATATAGTGGAAACGAAAGTGGATTAAAAACCAACCGGCCGTAAACGGGGCACGATCCCACGTCTTCGCATTACGTGAGCGATGCTCTTGCCAATTCAGCTACCGCGGCGCCGTTTTCCCATCCACTGTCCGGGGTATTTATGTTTATCTACTAGAACTAAACCTGGGAGTGTAAGCCAGATCCAGACCTCACGGCCTTGACGGCGGATGTGGGACATCCTTTTTTGTCGCAGCCGTTACGCATTCGTGATCTTTTTGGGTGAAGGCAACTGGTCAATAAACCCACACATGCTTCCTGAAGGCATTAATGCTGCCGGATTTGAGGCATCGCTATGTAATGAACGAGAAGAAAGGAAACCGAGGGCTCGGTTTTTATTACTCATATCATAAGAAGCCAACAAAACCCGCCGTTGTTGCTCAGTGGCTATGGTGTTGGGCTGCTGAGCACGAGGTCGCGGGATCGAATCCCGGCCACGGCGGCCGCATTTCGATGGGGGCGAAATGCGAAAACACCCGTGTGCTTAGATTTAGGTGCACGTTAAAGAACCCCAGGTGATCGAAATTTCCGGAGTCCTCCACTACGGCGTGCCTCATAATCAGAAAGTGGTTTTGGCACGTAAAACCCCATAATTTAATTAATTTAAGAAGCCAACAAAGACATCTTGTTTGTTGGCGTAAACAAAGAAGCCCGCGAATGCACGTAATATTGCCGCGCGACTGGCCGCTCTGGACACTTTGCTTGTATTCGAGGGCTTCTTTCACGCTCGCAAAAACACTTTTATGTGGCGCGTATTCAGCAATGAAAAGCTGTATCGGGAGTTTTTCATGGTGTTCAACAATTTTTTCACTGACAATTTTCATGTAATTATGATATTTGAGAAGTTGATTAAAAATTTAGGACTAATTATGCAATCAGGCGGAATGCAAAAAAATAATCTGAGCATCTCCAAACGACGGCAAACAACTACACCTTTGTTCTGTCCAGCTGCGTGGCATTTGCATATTTTTAAAATCTGGCTAAAATTAGCTGGGACGCCCTGTGTATGTATATATGTTTTCTTAGTTATTTGCACTTGACAGAACTTTGATCCTTACTTTTAGTACAGCGCTGCGGATTTTGAAAGATTTACTACCTTTGCGCAAACCTTCACCTTTGCGTTCGATACTACCTAGAGTAGATTTATTTTTGAATATTCCCCGTAATAGTTGTTTGTTTTAAAGTGATTATCGTCAATATTTTTGCAAGATTCTGTGAGGCCATATATATATATATATATATATATATATATATATATATATATATATATATATATATATATATATATATGCTTGCAACAACAGTAGCGAGTTGAATTGACCTGGCTCTACTAAATGCGGCAATATTCATTCATATTCATTCAGTTGTAACACGCGAGCACTGTCGCGTTTTCCATGTATTTGAATAGAGACACCTAAGGTGACCTCGTGGCAACGTTTCTGATACGAGCAGCAAGCGCAGTGCAGATAAACTGTTGCTGTTGTTGCCTCGAAACAACAATAGCTACAACATCAGCAACAACAACAACAACAGCATCAACAGCAACGCCAACAGGAAGAACAACAACTAATTTTCTGCAGATGGCGACGGCTCCGAACATCTTTTTCAGAGTTATTGGACTTTATCATCGAATAGAGCCCAGCTGGCTTTTGCTTTCCGATGAAACGTATAAAACGGGTTGATGATAGGGAAATATTGCCAACAGGAAGAACTGACTTCGTGTTGCCGATTAATTCCTGCTTGCCTTGCAATCTTCTCGACTCTTAGATGGACTTAAGCTTGTCCGTGGAAAGATCATTGCTCCAGGGGTGAAAACTTCTTTTTTTTGTCAATATCGGCAACCCTTCTTGTCAAAACTCCGTTGTGAAAGAGCCCCCTTTTTTTCCAACCAACTGCCGTTTGTGCCAGCGCGCTGATCACTGTCCTGTAGGCTGTATGGATGCGGTGTTCTACTCAAACATTCTCCAAAGAACAGTCTTACTTCCCCTGAGTGTGTGTGTGTGTGTGTGTGTGTGTGTGTGTGCGTGTGTTACTTCCCCTCTTTTTATTACCTTAAAGACTTTTTTTGGGGCATGGTGTCACATGAGGGGTGGACCCCATCAGTACGATGTTACGTCCCTTAATTATATAGGAACACATCAATGGGCAATCAGTAAGACTCAAATATAGCGGGTCCTTCACGTATCTAGAACCAAAATTCAAGATCATAGTGGTACATCTTAGAGAAGTGAGACTCACGGTATATTGCTTGCAGTCGTGTTGAGTTACATTATTTTTGAAGTTCAATTAGCTGGTTAAGCAGTTAGGTTTAGTTCATTCTCTACTCTCTCTATGTTCAATTAAGCAACATTAGAATTGACCACGGGCGCTAAATAATAAGAGGTAGGCCGGAGCAGAACAGAGTTGCAAGCACACTCGTCAGATTTCAAAGTGCATGCAGGCTTCGTTCTTTGAAAGCCCAATTCAAAGCACACTGCAATCCAGATGTACAAAGGCGCAGTGACGAGGAGGTTTGAAAAAATGTCTTTTTAAAACCTCTTTGCGCTGTGACGGACATTTCTTCTTGTTTCGCAAACTTTCTCCAGAGCTCAGAAAAAAAGACTCAAGTAAAAGAAAACGGCATGCAAACGATCTCATTAGGTGTTTCTCAGTGCGCTCTAAGACTTCACGAACGAAACTTATGCTCTAAAGCGAATATTTAATTATTTAAATAATTAGCATAACTAACTTGCGAGCTAATCCAGCTTCAAAAAATAATCTGCCTAGCTCAAAACGATTGTAAATAATGTGCCGTGGGTTTTCTTTGTTTAAGGTGTACCACTGTGTCTTTAAAGTTTGGTTCTAGCTACGCGAATTACACAGTGTAGATGGATTCCAATGCGCACGCAGTAGTATAGTGAACGCAGATCTTGAAGAAAAGAAACGGAGTCATTACATATTACTGAAATCAACCACATCTTACCGTATTATAAATACAGATTTGAAAGTGTAAAATGAGTCATAACAGCACGTATGGATAACTCTCTGTAGCTCATGGCATGCAGCAGATGACATAATGGGGAAGGTAGTTTCAGTCCGTGGCTGCTCGGGATGATAAATAAAACGGCACAAGCTGTTGTACAGGTGCCTGGATGGCTGATGACCAACATGTGATTACGTGATGCACCGAGATGTTGCTTGAAATAGTATGCGCTCGGCTGGAGACAATATTATACTTTCTTGAAAGGCTGTCCACCTTGCGGGCTTCTGCAGAACTGAAACTGGTACAGCGCAACATAGAAAGGAAGAAAGAATCAGAGCCGGCCAGATGAAAGAACAGAGCGCTGTGAACATCTGACCACAGCGCTATGTTCTTTCAACTGACCGGCTCGGCTTGTTTCTTCCTTTCTATGTTGCGCTCTTCCTGTTTAGGAATGCATTAACCAACTCGCCCACTCCTAAACCCTAGTTCTGTAGAACTCCCTTGTCGTAAGCACTGTTTGTCGTGAAGCGCAAGTCAATTGCCTGCCACGCGCTGGTCAGCACCCCTACCATAAACTTTGCAGTAACAATTACCAGAGGACGCTATAGTGCGTCGACGGGAGCTGAAAGTATTTTCCAGCCAGCATGGGAATATGATGAGTAGTATACTTGAATTTGTCTGAACTTCGTCCTCTGGCTTCAAACGGCTTTGCGACATTAGAAATCGACAACTTCAAAAAATATATCGCATTTCAATGGCAACAATAGGTAGTGTCCAAATCCACGCCCCAGCGGCGGTTGCCTCTGATCGGCAAAGACCGATCTGGGGGGCTATGCTTTTACGGGATTCATCTGGCGGAAGTGGATGCAGAACTGCAAATACGACACGAGCGCCGAGTTTTAGACACCGGCTAATTGCAATGATCGCGTAGCTGGCAGATACCAATAAGTAGGTGTCCAAGCGCTCGCCCCAGCTTCGACTCTCCCTAGATAACAGAAACAGATCTCGAAAGCTGTGCTTTCGCTGGCTGTCTGCACCGGAACTGATTCGGAAGCCGGAAGTACGTCACGGACGCCACGTTTTGGGCACTACCATTTGTCGTGCTGTGATTATAAAACTGAGCGCTAGGAAATTTAGGAAGATGAAGCATAATCACTAACGTCACGAGAAAACGAAGTCACAAGCATCAAGGTCGGGCAAACTTATGCACTAACCATTCCCGTGGAAGCGGAAGCGCCAAAGTTCCCTGTAGTAATTTTTTTTGTAGGCAACTGTATTCTCTCACGGCTGCTCGTAGCTGCGGCAGCTGTGCGCTGTTTTAGAGGCACGGAGTCGTAACTAGCTGCCGGACGTGTTACTACATCGCGGACTTCGAGCGTTGATCGTTTCCTTCGGAAGCCACCAAAATGTGCCAGCAAGCTAAAGTTAACGAAGTCTGTTTTTCGCAGGCAGGCGACACTTTATTACTTCTTGGCGTCTTCTTCTTCTTTTGCTTGCTGTTGCTCCTGTGTCTGCGTTTCGAAACCTCGTTCTCGCCTTCCGAGAAGGAATCAAGGGGGCGATCTGGCGGTCATTAAATTAGGCAACCTTCTGCGACGATAACGTTCGAACGAAATGCTGGAACGAGACTGCCTGTCCTCCTGTGAGTTCACTATGTAGTTATTGATTTTGGCTCTTCCATTCGTGCTTGACGTGCAGTCGGCGGGAAAAGTTTGGGGACCGGGCGATGTGAGAAGAATGGTGAGAAAAGAAGCTCCAACTAACTCGAATTAAATAATTAATCTATTTATACATCATCAGGGCTAGAGGCTCAAAATAGGGGAGTGGTTACAAAATGACCACAAAATATAAAAGTGGAGTGAGTTACAATAGACAAGTAGTTACTGCTTATACAATGCTAACTAAGGTACATTGAAGACAAAAGTTACATTGATATTTAAACAATCTAACAATACAAAAAGCGACTAAGTAACAGCAAAGGCAATAATTATAAAAAATGATTGTTACCCTAAAAAGTTAGTACTTTTCGAGAAACGTGGTTATCATTAATAGAGAAACGGCTTCTGGGGGGAGGCGGTTCCCTTCTTGAGGTGTGCGAGAAATAAAAAAACGACGGGGTAAAAAAAATTTCGCACGACATGAGTTATGTGCCTTGAAGGCAAGTATTCGCTGGGATGAGGATATATGAGTAGCGTTTGTTGTTTTATTGCGTAATGCCGTTGAGAACAAAGCCGGCCAAAGGCACACTTGTGGTGCATGTATAGAGATGGCTAATATGTAAGCCGATGCATCCGCCTCGCGGCCGTTCCATCGTCTGCTCACTGGCAAAACTCACACAAAACCGCAGATGCGCTTCCCACGCGTCTCGACCAATAAGCTGTTTACGCGTTAGAAACGCCATCACCAGCCAACGATCACGGGAAGTGGCTGACGATGGCAAATGAGCTCTTGCTTAAGCGAGAATTCAAAGGGAAAGTGGACAGCTAATTTTTTTTCCTTAGTAACAAGCATACGAAGCAAACAGACGATGACGCTAAAGTAATAATCTGGGTAACTGCCTGTGTCTTAAGAGTTCAAATGGAGATGTAATAACAAGAAAGGGAAATTAAAGTACGAAAAGATAATTAATTGCCGCAGGTGGGAGCCGCGTGCAGAATCTTCTAGGGACGTGTGCGACTCTATCGATGGAGATATCGGTGGTAAATTAAAGGGTTCGTCACCAGGACCTATCGGCAATAATGGTTGGACACTGCGAATTGTCAGTTGTCGTCTGGGTAGCGATTTACCACAAGAATGTGCCAAATTGGTTCACCGTTCGGTGATGTAGGAAGAGCTGAAACGCTGCGTCGTCGTCATGCTGCCCGGAGGCGAACTTCGCTGCCGGCATGGGTACTCTTTCCCTCTGCCTCGACTATAGCACCTGCAGGCGGCGTTCCTTCCTTGCCTTCTCTCTTATCGTAGCCGAGGGATGATGGAACGTATGTGAGTGAAGCATCACGTGGTGTCTGTCTGTCTGTCTGTCTGATCTCTAATATGTGTTCTTTTCTGTGCTGCTGTGATGAACTATATTACCTGCTTGTTAAAAGATCCTCTGGCAGTAAAAGTTAATTCGGATCCCCCACTCGGTGTGTCTCATAATGAAATCTTGGTTATGGCACGTAAATCCGCAGAATTCAATTCAGTGTTACTACTACTGCCACTACTACTACTGATACTACTGTTACACTACACTATCCAACTACTTCTACTGATGCTAATACTGTTACTACTAATGTTAATAATTATGATAACAGTAATAATGGTTATATCATTTTAGAACCAAGCTAGGTGACCACAGAAGCGTAGGTTAGTGAGCGCTGAAATAAACATGAAAGTAACCGCAACAAATAAGTGTACAAATACAACGTGGTTGGCTCAGACTGCGGGACTTGCCCAGTTGACAGCGGTCCCTTGCTCGTTTGCAAGGCCGGACGCAACCTCCGGTGCTGCTACCTAACTCGGTCCGTTGCACTCCTTACCATTGATGCCACATTTTAACGCGACAGCGTTAAGGAGCTCGTGTCGCAGAAAAGCCGGTGTCGTCGGCGTCGGCGTCGTTGGCCGTGAGCGATAAATCCCAGCAGGCACTTCATGAATAAAAACAACTTGCAAGATGGGCTGGGTGGGAATCGAACCAGGGCCTCCGGAGTGTGAGACGGAGACGTTACCACTGAGCCACGAGTTTTTTTTTCTTTGTTGCCTTATCACTGAGCCACGAGTTCGATGCTTCAAAGCGGTACAAAAGCGCCTCTAGTGAACGCGGCGTTGCCTTAGAAACTAGCTGTTTCTAAGGCTCAGGCGTGCGTCGCTTGCTCAGGCGCACATTTCGTTGTCGCGCCGAACGCTGCGTTGCTCGACGCTCACCGCGTCCGATGCGGGGCGCGTAGTCGCTGCGCCGTAGCCCATTGTCTTACACCCCTTGGCGGGTCGACGGGAACGCTGTCGCGTTCCACTCTTGAAGGCGAAGCTTAAGCGTCCTCCAATTTTTCTCACAACAGATCCACGATTGATTTTCGGAAAACACGTCAATTTGCGAAGTGCCCCTCTGCGATGTAAAAACCAGAATTGGAAACTGAAACTCTAAGGTTTATCTAGTTCTCCCCCGTGATCAGGGCCGATCGACAAGGATGCGTCTAGGAGCCGAGAGGAGTTCTGCGCATTTCAATCTTCTCGACGCAATTTGTACTCGAACCCCAGACCTCGTGGTCCCCAGCAAAACGTCTTGCCTTCTGAGGCGCGTGCCGGTTTTTGAGACGCTTATTGCGTCTGGTCGCAAAAGCAGGTCAGTGTTCCTTCGCCAAGGAGGAGTGACTGTCGAAAGAGTTCATACGATATTCACGTCTGCGACGGCATTACTTGGTACCTGTATATGACAAAGTGGCTTCCACGAAAGCTCTGCGACTAAAGCCTGTTCCTGAACGTGTAAAAAAAGGCATCTCAACGGATTGGAGTGAATTCAGCATTGAAGATAGCGAGCCTACACCTTTTTTTTCGGTGTCTGTTCTCGCTTTCAGACTGTTTTGAAGACGCAGACCAAATGGCCCGAAACAAACTGGTTCCGTTTTTATAAACCCCAAGCCTTCGGAGCAGACGACACATTTGGACACACTGGCTATGACACGCAATACAGTTTTTTTTTATAGAGAAAACATTGCGCAAGCTTGTTTTCGTCGGCGAGTTAGCGTCGCTCGGAACACAAAGGCCGGTTGGGATCTGCTCTCGACATTGAACGCCTCTCCCGGTAATGCTTCCAAACTCGACGCATCCCTGAAGCCGACAATCGAACAATGAAATCCCCCGCAGGCAGCGTGCATTAGTGTACCCTCGGCTGCCCAAATTGGCAACACTTTTCATCCAGACTTCAAGTCGTCTTCGAAAATTACTGCTTCCTTTCTTTCTTTCTCTCTCTTGTTTTTTTTACTTCCGGCGGACACCGACATATCATTTACGGCACCATAAAAGAGGGGCGGATATTTTTAGATAAAGTGACGCAGTACATGACGCCGTTCCCTTCAGTGGTGCGGGGTTCCCTTGGAAAGCAAGGCTTTGACGACGAAGAGGTGTAGCGAAAAAAAAAAAAAACGGGATAGTCGAACAAAGCCAGACTTCATTTTCATCTCCTCATTTCCCTAATGCTCTTCCCTCCTGAATCGCTGAAGTGGTTTCGGCCCACTTGGCGGAGACGATCTCAAAAAATAATCGACGCCACCGCGCTGCCGCGTGCGTGCTTCCGATGGACCCGCGGAGCGGTTGTTATGCAGGCCAAGTCGAGCGCAGGCAGCTGGGGTGCCCTCGACTTTTCGGAGTCCCGCCGGATGGCCTGGGCGTTAGCCTCTTTGTGTCCAGGATTGATGACGTTTACGCCCTTTTCTGCCCTCCGCCCCTCTTCCCCGGCTTTGCGGCTTAAATTCTTTCGACTCAAAAAACAGTTCGAAATCGGAAACAATGCTCTTGCCAACGCCTCGTCACATCTGCCCCGCGGAGATTCTTGTGGTTGAGTGCGATTTTGCGAACGCGCGCTGTGAGGGATGCCGGTCTCGGCATTGTGCTACAGGGAGATGTGTTTCGGTGAACAACCAGCGAAGGCAGTAATCACGATTTCAATCACGCGTACACACACATAAAAAATGATGAGGAAAGCAACAACTACAACTACGGCAAGAACGATGGCAGCAACGACGACGACTACAATACCACCACTGCCCGATGTAGGAGGCAACAATATAACTACCACGATAACAGCGTTTCCATTTGTGTATAGTGCATGTTCATAATCTTCTTTTTTCTAGTTTTCCTTTCTTAAGCTTTGCCTAGTAACGAACTTGGGATTTTGGTGTAACCGTCTATAAGGCAGCCTATCTCCTGATGTTTCTAGATCTAAAATAAAATGAAAAAGAAGAGCAAAAGCAATAACAGCCTCACGCAGCCCCTCCTTCCTTGTGTATCCACATAATTTTGTGCTCCCTTGTGAAACGGGGCACTTAACGGCTTAATTAATTACTTCATTACTCGGTCGACAGCAGCAACGCACGCACGCACGCACGCACGCACACACACACACACACACACACACACACACACACACACACACACACACACACACACACACTATATATATATATATATATATATTGTTGACACTGTCTTGTATCTCCTATTCGTCATGTGCACAACCAAGTGTCAACGGCAGATCCTGAAGGAAACCGAGATTTCGTGAATCGCCGACAGGGAACTTCGGCTTCGTGCAATTACCGACGACGCAAGCGTTAGTCGGGTGCGTCAGATAATTACAACAGCAGCTATTACGGGCTCCTATCATCATTATTACCGTCATCGTCACCGTCATCCTAACTTAGGCGACCGGAAATCGAAGCACCGCCACCCCCCCCTCTCCCCAATCGACGATCTCCAATTACCCCCGTCTTGCGTCAGTCTGCTTCGTCGTATGACTGCAAATTTCCTCGTTTTATCACTCCCACCAAATTTTCTTGCCACCCTCGACTGCAGTTCCCTTGGGACCCATTTTTGTAACTCTGACAGACCATCACCAGCACAACTGCGCTTCTTTCTCCTAATCTCAAGTGGAATATCGGCTATACGCCCGTTTGCTCTCTGATCTACACTGCTACAAAATCGTGTCTCTTAATGTCACGCTTATCATTTCTCGGTCCATAGCTCATTGCGTGGCCCTTAGTTTCTCGTCAAGCTTCTTCCTCGGAGCTTGAGGTCCCCGGATCTAGTAGAATGCAATGATATTACACTTTTATTTTCATCAAAGTAATATGTTGACATTGCCACATATTCGACGTGGTGGCGTAGTGGCTTTGGCGTTGCGCTAACAATACGAGGTAGCGGGATCGAATCCCGGCCGCGGCGGCAGCGTGTCGATGGGGGGACGGTATACAAAAGCGCCCGTGTCCCGTGCATTAGGGGCGCGTTAAGACCCCCCCCCCGGGGGGGGGTGAAAATTAATCCGGAGTCCCCCACTGTGGCGTGCCTGATGATCGAATCGTGGTTTTGGTACGTAAAAAAAAAACAGAATTTGTGGTATTGACATACATCGTAGACCAATTTCGCCGTTTTTTTTTCTTATTCGGAAGGTTTTCCGCATTACATGTGTAGTAATTAAATTAAAGGGAAGAGCAAAGAAGGGGCATCAAATAAGTACGTGGCAGCCCTGTGTTGCGATGCCGTCGTCAATCACGATGGCCTGGCCAAACCAACTTCGTATGCAATGCCGCAACGTTGCGTATCCTGCCAACACAAGTTCAAGTGCGAACGATTCCGAAGTTAATCCAATGAGTTGTAGCGTTTCGAGGCTCACCCGCATTTGTTACAGCGGCTTATTTTAGATGGTAAAATGTATATGTGGGACCATTCCATGCTTGAAAGCAGACCACAGAGCTATTGCATGTCGCGCTTCCGTGTCATTACGCGTAAAAAGGCGCCCTGATCAGTCATTTCCTGTGCGTTTCAATTTATGCTGATGGAGCCTAATTTGTGTACGCTAATATCTTTCTCCAAGTGAGCAATCAAGTAAAGGAAGAAATAAACTTTAACCGTAGAGCGTTTTATGTTACAATGCGGCTTGAACGAGACCAGAGTTCGTAGTGCTTTCCAGGGGTCAGCCGTCTTTTGCCGGAGACTGCGGGAACTGGTCAACCGCGACAACGCTCAACCTGCCGTGAACCCTGATAAAAATAGTTCGTCACGTTCAATTGATCTTCAACAGACATTTCATAGAACGCATCACAAATTCAATATAAACACATCATTATGTTCAATTGAGCTTCAACAAACATTTAATAGAAGGCAGCATAAAGTCAATGTGAAGACAACATTATCTCAATGATTATTTTTATAAGCGAATGCTTGGTCGCCACGGCTTTGTCGTCTGCTGCCCCATCGTCGAATTTGAATGGCAGCTCAGTTTGCGCAAGCAGCTGGCACAAAATATAAGTGCGCTTGCTCTAACGGGTGCGTGGCAGTCGTAGATTCCGGTCTATAATTAACATGGTCTATATAGGACCACAGAGTTTCCTACAATCACTAGTGGGAACTCGGGCGCTGCGATGGTTCAGTCACCATGAGAATGGTAGGTAGTAATTGGGCCTGTCTTATCTTGGTGCTTGGGGGCTTCAGACATTCTTGTGGCTTCGTTTATTATTCGCATCATCTGGGCCTAAATTAGCCTGAATTTCAGAGCAATTTATGGTTTTCTTTATGAAGAGGGTAACAAGACTATGCAACCACGCATAATCGCTGCTAATTAATTGTAGTGGTTCCGCTTGTACACGTGTCCGAGGCGTAATGGTTTCAGTATAGGGCTTCTGTGCTAGAGGTCCCGCGTTCGAATTTTGCCCGAGGACAGTTTCAATGTCACTTTAATTGTTTATACCGCAGTACTTTCTTAAGAATGTGATCGCTCTGCAAAGTCACGAAGCCGTTTAAAGCCAGAAGGGCGAAGTTTAGGCAAATTCGTGCATTCCCGTGTTGGCTGAACTGCACAACCTGCAGCTCCTGTAGACACTAGCGTCACAGCTCCCTCTAGTAATAAATGTATGAAACTATATGAATCCTTTCACCATGCCGGCATAAGTATAGACAAATGAGATAGATAAGATACAGTGCAAGTAACATAGCCACAGCGCTATAGAAATCACTTAAGATGCAGCTTTAACTGGGGCCCAACCCCGATGCCACCTATTCAAATATGTGTAAATCGCGGAAATGATTTTCTGAGGTAACTCCTAGGACGATTTAAATTAAATTTGTTGCATTTGCGAGAGAAAGCTAAATCCCGGTGACTGAAGTAATAGTTCTGCGAAAACCTGCAATGTGGAGAGAAGTAATTAAAAAGTGACTGCTCGAAACGGAATTTTGATTTAAAGAGTGGATGTTCTTACAAAGCTTGCCGAAAATCGTTAAGCCTGAAAGAAATATAAGCATTAATCTAGCAAATACGTAACTCTGCACCAGGAACTGATACCGCAGTTCTGTAAATGACATCCGTTAAAATATCAAAAGCGATGAAGTGCCGCATAATAATTTATATCTTACGTGAATTTGTTACAATGTTTACAAGGGTTTTGCAAAAAGTCCTACTCACTTATTGGTGCACTTGACAGCCATGTATGATGCATTAGTTTTGTGCATTTTAGATGTACTCTTAGATGCAGTTCACAGAATAGTGATGTCATTTCTCATTGCTGAGTTGCAGAGTCGTAGACCTGATAGTTGCATTTTCTGACAATTTGTCATTTTAAACAATATTTATAAAAAAATCGACGGCCTAAATAAAACATCCGCTTACAACAGTCACTAGATTTTAACTTTTTTTTCTTTTAAATGCATCAAACCTCCTCAAGTTTACTGCAGTGGTTGCCGAAAAAGAAAGCAATTTATTCTTTTCTATGTATTTAAATAGGAGCCCCTGAGCTAAAGCTTCCTTCTCTTACGGAGTAGTTTTTGCGGACAATTCGCAACTTGTGACGCATCCACCCGGTCAGTTCAATTCAATATTGTCCGAGTAAAATAAATGAAAGCTTAGACC
The DNA here is from genome assembly GCF_050947875.1 of Dermacentor variabilis. Classification (NCBI taxonomy): domain Eukaryota; kingdom Metazoa; phylum Arthropoda; class Arachnida; order Ixodida; family Ixodidae; genus Dermacentor; species Dermacentor variabilis. The sequence continues at coordinate 13,834,838 of NC_134578.1, read as the reverse complement.
ACCGCAATATTACACACGCACCCAGCCACGTCGTGGGGTCTCCAATAGTTTTCCGAGATCCTGGTTTCTTCGAGAAATATCGCTCAAGGGACTCTTTCTTTCGGGGAGCTACCAGTCACCATATTAACATTGTGCTTGCAAACCACTGCTGATATTGTGTAAATACAACATCGATGCTGTAATTTTCATATTCAGCATTGTACGGGCTAATTGATGCTGTACTTACACAACCGTTTTGTAATGGATCCTCAACTAGCCATATCGGCTATGGATTCAGATGCTGTCACAGTCATTTTGCATATCTTTTAGTGCAATAAAGCATTCTTCTTCTTCTACCAGAGCCCGGAGTATCCGCATGTGAGACTTTTCTGATGGCCACCCGCCGTGGTTGCTCAGTGGCTATGGTGTTGGGCTGCTGAGCACGAGGTCGCGGGATCGAATCCCGGCCATGGCGGCCGCATTTCGATGGGGGCGAAATGCGAAAACACCCGTGTGCTTAGATTTAGGTGCACGTTAAAGAACCCCAGGTGGTCAAAATTTCCGGAGTCCTCCACTACGGCGTGCCTCATAATCAGAAAGTGGTTTTGGCACGTAAAACCCCAAATATTATTATTTTCTGTTGGCCACGCACCTGCGAGCTTCTCGAAAAACAGCGGTATTCCGTCAAGGATCGGCGGTGTTATTGACAGCTTTTCGCAACAGCTTGAATACTTATCGCGTGGCAGTTTTTTGTTAAAACGGCATTAAAAAAACCCGAATGCGGCGCCTAGCAGTTTTGTTCAGAAGAGTGTTCTTTATTTGCACTATTGCTGTATATGATGTGTGATATCATGGTTCACATTTTTGCTTTGAGAGTTGCTTTATGAGGGTGCAGTGTTTTCTTTTACTGCTATACGATAACGCCACTGCTTCTGCGTTAACTGGTATTCTACTCTGGTCCCCAGAAAATTGTGAAAGGGAAAATTATATGCAAATGTTTACAAGACTATGCGTGCCGTTGCACCAGCTGTTCAAGAGCCAAGGAGTATAGGAGGTGCCGTACTTTTGCGGCAACATCTCTTTTTTTATCGTGTCAATAAAATTAAAAAGCGCGACCCCGAACCGCGATCGTCCTGCAAGGGCGGTTCCTCGTGCCTGTATATCCGCTTTCCTGGAAAGCTCCACGTGAACACCCCCCCCCCCCTCCAGTGGTTGACATTGACCCCCCCCCCCCTCCTCTGTCGCCTGTGCCGCTAACGATGTCCGCAGGATCAACGACACTTCGGTCGCCGGGGACTACGCGGGTTAAACGATCCCCTCCTGGTCACGTGATGCCGCCTTCGAGGGTGACGCGCCGCTGACGGACGATCCAAGCACAACGGGGAGCTATCGTTTAATAATGAACGCCCGCCTCCTTTCGCTGAACGCTGTAACGCAGTTAACGTCCGTTAGCGCGTCCGCCACGTCTCCACGTCATCTTCTCGCGCTCAGCGCGGCGGGGTCGTTAGCACGTCGTGTAGGAGGCGGGAAAGCTGGAGGTGTAGACTTCGAGCGAGCAGCCACGACTTGTCAGTCGTTCAGCCTGGGACCTCGTGGGTGGACGAAGCACGCGCGTATTCACTCATTTGTCGCGACAGCAATAAACTAAGGAAAGTCCTTATCTGAGCATGCGTTCGCGTTTGCATGCTGTCAATAGACAGATGACAGTTAGCTGGGAAGGTTGTTCTAAAGAGTTTATTCAATCAGCGAAGCCATCAAACACACAAGACTTAAGCTTTCATGCGCACTGGTTCTTTTCGCTGTGCTTCAAAAGGTTCTCGAGATAAATAATCTGATTACTCCTTAGGGTCTACACTCCTCTTCGCTTTTGATGGTGATCATCTCCATTTAAGAGGAAGATTTAGCTCCGGGCGAACCTATCTAAATAAATGGGAAAGGAGAAATAGTTTTTCTCGGCAGCTACTGCACGTGAATTGATTTTTGATAAACTTGTTGAAAGTCTCAAATTTTCAGAAAACGAAACTATGAAGTGTACAACGCTGACCTCAGCATTTAAAAATGATATAACAATTCTGTAAATTACATCCAATAGTGCATCTAAAACGCACAAAATTCGTGTAGTGTACATGGCCCTCAAGCAGACCACTAATAAGTGAATAGAAGTTTTGCAATACCCTTGTAGACAATACAACTAATTCACGTGAGATATAAGTGTATATATAAGAATTCTCTACAGGGGATGCTTTAAGGGATACAGCTTACATAACTGCGATATCTGCTCTTAGTGCATTGCTAGAAATTTGTAAACTCCGTGCTTCCATTTTTTTCGAATACCAAATTTCAAAGTTTTCTTCTAAAAGAAAGGGATCCTAAATCAAAATTGTGCTTCCAGCGGTCATTAGTATTTAACTTTCTCTATCGAATTCAACAAATTTAATTAAACTCGGCCCAGCGGTTATCTCATCAAAGCGTTTCTGCGTTTTACATACATCTGAATAGGCGGCACCGCAGCTGGGCCCGAGCTAAAGCTTCCTATTAAAGGTGCAGGCACATTGGAGTAGGACAAATCTTGCTACAGTTCTATACCTCTTGCCACAACCGCGCATACCGAATGACTAAAAAGAAAATCTCGTTAATCAAATATTTTATTGAATGTAATGTGCTATTCCATTAAGACGACTGTGTGCATTACAGATCCCCATGAGCCGACCTACAGGGTGATCAGTCTCAAGTATTACCTAATTTTTAAAAATAGCCTGTTGCAGATAACATAATTCTAGTCCTTGAGCTTGATTTTTCAGGGATGCGGGCTTTACATGCACGAGAAAGCAGAACACATATTCAGCTAATTAATATAATTCCCTGATTAACTTCTCAATTAATTACTTTAGGACACGAATTGCAATTTATGAACTGTAGCCGGTGAGCTTGCAAGACCTATGTACTTGAAATGAATTTCCAGAATGACGCCAGTTTGGAGATATGCGCGATCAAACTTGCCCTAAGAATGCACTGTTGTTCCACTTACTTCTTTAGCGAAACCCCCTTTTATGCACTGGAGCGCGAAGGTGACTGGAACGACCACGTGTTTCGTTTCAAACTTTGGGAAATAATGCCTCAACGCTGGTGTCATCCTGTAAATTCATTTTAAGTGGATACGTCTCGCAAGCTCACCGGCTACAACTCTTAACTTGCAACACGTGTCGTAACGTAATTAATTGAGGAGGTAATTAGTGATATCTGGTTAATTCGTTGGACACGTGTTTCGATTTCTCGTGCTAGTGATGTCCGCCTATTCGAATAATCCAGCGGAAGGGCAAAGATTGTAGTATGCACCACAAAACTTAAATATCGTCACGCTGTATGTGCAGGCTTTATGTGACATTTTTCGTTTAGTTATACAGATCAGAGGAGTGCTTACTCGCAATACTTTGGCGGTCACCACTGTTTGTTTATATAAGTCCTTTCGCTGGTACTTCTTTAAAAGAATATACAAGTACCTGTAAGCTTTGTCTATATATATCCGCAAATATATCTGGCGAAGAAATAACGGTGAGCGTGAAACCGTGGAGAAGAGGAAAAGGAATTTTCACGTTAAAGCAGTCGGCGACGTGTAATGTTAAACTAATGTATCGACCCATGGTCTCCGTGATTGAAGTTGTTATTTAGCAAACAATAGTGCGCTACGATTTCGGAGGCCATGAAGTCATAGCTCATCACAATACATGGCCACATAATGTCCCACGGGGATATTGAGAGTTTAGATAGCATTGACTTGAACGAGAGAGAGAGAAAAGGGAAGAAATGCAGAGAGGTTAACCAGACGAACGTCCGGTTTGCAAACTTTCACTGTAGGGAGGGGGTATAGGGATTAAAAGAGAGAGAGGGTGTTACGCGCACATTTGAAGGTGAATAAAAACTGAATGTCCCTATGATCACATTTTATCACCATGTACATGAGGACAGAATCAAAGGCGTTATCCTCGCAAGCAAAAATGTTGATTTCGTTAATAACTCTCTCCCTCGGATACAAGCGCTTCAGTACTACTGCCACAAAATGCAGAACACCCAGGTGTAAAAAAAGATAATGAGACATAGGGAGATAATCGTATTAGGAATCGAAACATAAAAGACGGGGGTGGGCGATAGGGATATTGAAGCCGCTGGCTGTCTCCGCGCCGCCTATCGGTCGGCAACATCATTAAGAGGTCATCAATCTCAGAACCCGCTCCCAGCGCATCGGCGCACAATACCCGTGGATTAATGACTCGAGAAAGGCGTACTACGTACCGCAGGACATCCACCACGCGTCTAAAATAAAGGTGTGCGCGATATGACGGAGATAAAAATAAGGAAGACAAAAAGTGCGCTCGGCCGACACGAGACGGCGCAGTGTCACATCTCTCCATTGTGGTTGGTTGCTTGGTTCACCGTAGGGAAAGCGGTGTGTTTTAGCCAGGCGTCGATCGCCGTCTGCTTCTTTCCCTTCTGCTTCTGCTGCTATCGCAGCTTGGTTACACTTCGCGGGTTGTCTGGAAATAGAAGCTCATCGTCTGCACCAACTTTTCTTCATTGATGCTTGCTCTAAAGGGGAAACCAATGCACTGGTTCCCTGCTCCTTCCCAAACTCTTGTGCTTTTTGCGGAAGAACGTGCAGACTTTGCTTCCTTTTTGTCGCGGGCGACATGGGGCAAGTGCAACAACCCCTAATTCTCTTTCTCCGCCCTACATCGTCTACGTCTGTTAGCCATTCTGTAGAGGTGCAGACGGCTGTGAAGCCGCAACCGATCTATCTCTTCCCAAAACGGGGAGGGGAGCCCATCGTTAAGACATTAGAACAGCGAACTCTAGTTCACTTTGTACTTTTTTTGTTATAATCGAAAAAACAAGGGAAAGTCTGAAAACAAAGGCGTCTCTGAACTTGGCCGTATGTGTCTTTCGATAACAAGGTCATTGATCACTTTTCTGATACTCCTGCGTACGTTCTGCGTCCATCGGTTGTTCGAAGTATACAAGAAAAAAAAAAAAAGAGAGAGAGAGAGAGAGAGAGAGAGAGAGAGAGAGAGAGAAGGTACACACGAAGTTTCTCTTGTTGAAGATGATGACGAAGGAACAGGGATTTCCCATTAGGGGGAACCGAAATAAAAACGCTGAATAACTGTTGCCCGCAACGCGCTTTTGGAGGAAATGGACGCGTGATTTTGGCGCAAGGCGAGTGTCTTTGAACTCGGGATGTTTTTGTGTGTGGAGACATATGCCTATGGGAATAGAACGGAGAGCGTCCTCACAAATAAAAAAATAAGAAAGAATATCGTCGGGAAGTGAGATCATCACGAAATAGAAAAGAATACATACGACCAAGAACAAAGCCTGCTTCGCATTGTATACCAGCCAATAATACATAGGAAGCGAATTCCAGCATGTTTACCGCGAAATCAAAGCCTGCATTGAATCCGTATATTACCGTGGCACCAACAGGAAAATGGTGAAGACATCTTGCAGCCGTGGCATCCTCCTCAGCCCTTAGTTGTCGCGTTCGTTTTCTTTCTTTCTTTCTTTCTTTCTTTCTTTCTTTCTTTCTTTCTTTCTTCCTTTCTTTCTTTCTTTCTTTCTTTCTTTCTTTCTTTCTTTCTTCTCTGTTTGTTTCTTTTTTTCTTTTATTTATTATTACAAGTAACACAGACGGAGGCATTCAAATAGTTCGTGTTTACGATAAAATGAAACAAACAAGCAAGCAAACAAAAAAATAAATCCGTCTGGTATCTTTCCCGCAAGCACCGCGAACATGATATAAAGAAGTGTACATATTTATATAAACATGTATGGCGCCTGTTTTTACGAGCTCTTGCATTTTCTTCTGTGCCTCTCTAGACTCGTGGGCAGACCTTTCCAATGTGTTCGTGGTCGTTGACTGTATTCAGTGACTTTCGTGTTTGTGTCCTATTCTTCCTTTTGTTCTCGTTTTGTGATTTCAAATTTTGTTTACCATACCACGGCGAATGACCGCAGTGCCATTTAAAGGAGCTGATTCATTCTTTAAGATCGTGTCGTTTCAAAAAAGTTAAGAAGAAACAAAAAATAAACCTCGAAAGTGGTTATGCGCGACGTACAGTCAAGTGCCGCGTTATCTTATTTTTATAACTATCTCACATGCTCCGTTACGTTCGCGGAGATAATTTGACGTTCTCAGAAGTGCACGATAATGGAAGCGATAATTATGGCGGCCAACGTTCGAGGGTTTATTTAAAGCGTAGAAACGGTGCATGGTACTCCCAGAGGAATCACGCAACACGTTGCATAGATAAAGAAAATAACCAAACATCACAATAAAACCGTTTTTATGAGCCCTATACTTAACTATGCTATACCTGAACGAGAAAAAAAGTATTACATATTTTATGAAACTTATGATAGCGCTCGCCCGGCAGAACGGTCGTTTAAAGTCAGGCGAATTCTTATCAGGCACATCGTTGTAACCCTCTCCCTACCCCCTATCCACCCTCTAAAATGATTAAAAAAATGCTCAGGTTCACCTCTGCTTTACGCTGATAAAGGCTAGCGAAAATTGTAATAATACTGCGCCTATTTACATACGTTTTTTTCTTTTTCATTCTTTCAATCAACACGCCCAGTGCATATGTTTCTGCAATAAAAATGAATAAAAAGAACAGAGGTCTCGTATAGCGGTTAAGATGAACAAGTAAAAACCCATTATGTTTTACCATGCAGCTCGCTATCGAGAAAACGATATATTCACGTTTAATATTTTTTACTCAAGGTTCGTTGTTCTCTCGTCGCATATGAAAATGGGGGGCTCGATTTACCTTGGACCACGAACGAGTCGTGTATTGGGGAACGCACATTTCTCTAAGGGACAAGCGCGCTATAAAGAAAAAAAAATTACGTTGCACGTGAGATAAGGATAGTATGTCCCTTTTTGGAGTTTTACCTGTCCTGTATATTACACTGTATATGAATTTTATAAAAAAATGTTCCAGGATTCTGTATTGAGCATTGAACATTGAGTATCCGGAATGAAATGTCAAGCGTTTCTTTTATTTTATACCTAGACTAAGACAAAATCTTAGTGTGGCCACGTGGTTTGACGGTCACCCAAGGTAATCTCTCCTATTCGACCCCGACTGACCTCTTTCTTGCACTTCAGAAGGTGACAACGCATTTATAACTCCTTTGATCCGCTCATGTGGTATCTTAGCTAGGAGGTGGGCTACGTGAGTAATCAAGTAGAAAACCTAATCAAGAAAAACTCGACCGGTGGTTGCACCCACTGTAGCAACTTGTAGAGAGAAAGAGCGGAGTTTGTTAATGAAATCGCCAAGAGATCGACCTGATTACCACTCCTTTGGCCTGCTACAGTGCGCCGGGTAAATGGACCGTGAGGTAATTATGCTTATAGGCGGGGACAATATTGATAGATAGTGCGAATAAATGGTCTTTCAGGTGGACTTTCACAGCGGCAGGTCAAGCCGCGTGTCGTTCAATAATGCGCAAGAAAAATGCGTGAATTGCGTGAAAAACTGAATTATGTGGTCTGGCCTCAATCCAGTCAGACGATTTGTCTTCAGAATATTGAGTCAGAAAATAAACGGCCGACACCACCATAATTTCGACAACGACCATCACAAAACAGAATCATTCTCTAAGACGGCGACGAGAACCACAACACCATGATCAACAGCACGCGAACACACACATACATGAACACATACATGAACATACACATGAAAACATAAATAGATACACGTAAGTTGCTGATGTGCACGTAGCAAGCACGTTTCGACAAGGTATCGTATGAACAACTGTTGTACAAGTGGGATTTAATTGGGCCGTCCTAAATGCTTCGCTGCTTTGGTCGCGAGCTTTTTTAACAGGAAATATTTTGTTGATGGCGGAGGCGGAAATCTCTTCCGGATCCGGTTATTCAGCGTAGTCAGTTTAACGACCGCATTATAGAGGAACATTTCCTTAGATATATCTGAACTAGTGGTGGACGCGATTCAATGTTTATTTTTGCCTCAGTACGCCCACCTCATATTTTTGCCTGCCGAGTCGAATGCCGTATAGTTCATGATGATATGCGTGCTTTTTTTCGTTAGGGAATAGTTCGAATTGTTATTTCTCGTAAGTGTGTTTGCAGAGTTTCTGTTAAATTGTGCCTTTTAAAATCGAACGCTTTCTTTGCTTCACTGATTCGTCCGTGAGCGCCGAAAACGCACTGCAGGAAAGCCGACTTACACACCTGCGTGCAGAACACTACAGTTTACATTCGCAGTTGCACCGATACGAAGAATGGGAACAACGTCATGCTCTCGACCAATGGGATAACGCCACGCTACCCAGACAAACTGTATACATTTACACTGCATTGCTCGGAAACCCATGACGTCACAGTGACGCCCCCACGGCGCCGTGGTTCGCGTTCGAAGCCCGCTCCGCTTGAGGGGTCTTGTTGCTGGTCTATAGTTGGCAGTGGTTCATGTTGGAAGAAATGGCACGACAGCAGACGACAGGTCAGACTACAGACGACAGGACGAGTCGTAGAAGAGCGAGATCGGCGTCCTGCAGTGGCGTAGCAACAGGGGGGCCGGGGGGCCGTGGGCCCCGGGTGCAAGGGGCCAGTGAAGGGGGGGGGGTGTCATATACGTCTGAATACACCCGGAAATTGTCGATATGCTCGCCTTCCTCGACTACACCCGGGGGGGGGGGGGGTGACAGAAGAGCTGTCGGCCCCGGTTACCAGACGGCCTAGCTACGCCACTGGCGTCCTGCCTTCGGCTGGAGCCAGGAAGTGCGACCAGATTGAGGTTCATGGCGTCGTCGTCGTACAGCGTCGTCTGCGCGACGGCGTTCCTCGCCTTGGCACACTGCAACTTAACGAAATGCGTCTTCATTCAACTTCAAAGTTAAAAAAAATACAATCCTAAACAAGCAATTAAATCGCATATGCATAGCATCAGGTCGCTCGGCATTTCTTGGGTTCGTTGCGTGGTCGTTGGCTTTGGACTTTGATTCAGTTTGCAATCGGGGGAAAGCTTCGCGCTGTACCATCTTTCTTTAAGAAAGGGCCTTTGATATTATTATACCTTATGTACTGAAGATATGTCCTTGTAGAAAGAGCCAAGTGGCTGGAAGTATTTTGAAATAAATAAATAAATGGTCACATGCATGCACGCATGCATACAGCAAACGAGTGCTTTTTTGCTATGAAGCTTAAGAAGTGTATAAACATATATATATATATATATATATATATATATATATATATATATATATATATATATATATATATATATGTGTCATATCATTAGAAGCCAACAAACACTGACACCAAGGACAACATAGGGGAAATAATTACTTGTGCTTAATAAATGAAATGAACAAACGATAAATTAATGGAAATTAAAGTGGATGAAAAATCAACTTGTCGCAGGTGGGAACCGAACCCATGACCTTTGCATTTCGCGTGCGATGCTCTGATATGATTAAAAAAATCGGGCCCCCTCGGCTAACCTCTTTTCTTCTCTTTTATATATATCACATGAAATAATTTGTGTGCACCCCCTCCTCCCGCCTCTCCCCCCTTGTATTATAGGGATGATAGGTGACTGCCCCAGCTACCTGTGAATCCGGAGCTGGTATGGTATGGTATGAGGAACGTTATTCAGGTCTTGCAGGCCGCGCTAGCTTCCGAGCCCGAGGCGGAGCCGCTCCCACGTCGAGACCGAAAGGCCTAGTCTCTCGGCCGCATCGCGCGCCCGATGAACTACCCATTTCTGTTCTATAATTCGGGGCTACCGATGATTGACTGCCCATGTCTGTTATATAGTTCGAGGCTACCACCGATGGACTGCCCATGTCTTTTATATAGTTCGGGGCTACCGCCGATGGACTGCCCATGTCTGTTATATAGTTCGGGGCTACCGCCGATGGACTGCCCATGTCTGTTATATAGTTCGAGGCTACCACCGATGGACTGCGCATGTCTGTTATATAGTTCGGGGCTACCGCCGATGGACTGCCCATGTCTGTTACATAGTTCGAGGCTACCGCCGATGGACTGCCCATGTCTGTTATATAGTTCGGGGCTACCGCCGATGGACTGCCCATGTCTGTTACATAGTTCGAGGCTACCGCCGATGGACTGCCCATGTCTGTTATATAGTTCGGGGCTACCGCCGATGGACTGCCCATGTCTGTTACATAGTTCGAGGCTACCACCGATGGACTGCGCATGTCTGTTATATAGTTCGGGGCTACCGCCGATGGACTGCCCATGTCTGTTACATAGTTCGAGGCTACCGCCGATGGACTGCCCATGTCTGTTATATAGTTCGGGGCTACCGCCGATAGACTGCCCATGTCTGTTACATAGTTCGAGGCTACCGCCGATGGACTGCCCATGTCTGTTATATAGTTCGGGGCTACCGCCGATGGACTGCCCATGTCTGTTACATAGTTCGAGGCTACGGAGAGCCGCGTCCCAACGCTGTTGGGTGTCGTCCTTGTCGCTGTGTAACGCGGAGCACCGCCAGAGCAAATGTTCAAAGTCTGCTGCGCCACCGCATCGCGGGAAAGTGTATGAAACCAAGGCTTCGGGAAATATTTTCCTTATTAATGGAGAATTGGGATAGGTCCCCATCTCCAAGAGCCTCAGACGAGAGCTTCGGGTCTGTTTAGCTTTATGTGAGGAGGGGGATATGATCTGCGCGCCAAGTGTTTCATGACTTCGTTGTATGAGAGAAGACGTCCGTATACTTTTGCGCTCTTCAGACTCGTCTCCCTGGGTGTAGGGTTTGTTGATATTTGCTTCTCGCTTTCTTTTCCTTCGCAATTCTTGCCCGATTAGCGTATTTCGAATTCCGGGCAAAGGCTGTTCCCAAAGAGGCCTGCCTTTCGATTTTTGCGCACTTAAACTAAGAGAAAGAAAGTAAGGAACCCCCCCCCCCCCTCTCAAGAAAAGAAGAGTTGGGTGCCTTTCAAAGCACCACGGCAGACGTTACGTAGCAGTTTCCCAGGTGTCAGCCAACACCTCTCGTTGACGGAGGCTGCCGTTAGCGTAGGCTAACGGCGATCTGCGCCCCGTTTCGTGATTCGCTGATCGAGCGCAGGTTTACGAATCGTCCAACCGGAGCCTCACTTCGCTCCCCATTGTTGTGGGACGACATCGCGGGCGGCCAGCCGGCAGGACTCAAGCATTGTCCGGGTGATTTGCGCCACACTTTCAAAAAGGGGGGGGGGGGTCGATAAAGGCACAGTATAATCGACCTCAATTATCTCCTGCAGATAATGAGGCCTCCAGGACCTTTGACGATGGGAGCGCTCGCCTTTGAGAAAGGCGAACGAGATTTTAAACGCTTGCTCGGCGAGGCTCGTTCTCGTCTTGTGAGTGACAGCGCCCATTGTTTAGGCACTGTTATAATCGAGGTGCCGCCTGAAAGGGCTTGAGACATCGACGCGACAACAAAGACGCTCGCAAGGCGAAACATGCTCCGTGCGGAATAATTAAGAGGTTGCTTTGGCTAAGATGGCAACGGAAAAATGGATTTGCCCGAATCGATGACATCGTTGTTCTTACTATTGTCATTGTTGTTCTCGTTAATATTGTTCGTATTATTTATAAATGATCTAACTAATTTACTTACCACTTCTGTTTGTTGTATGCTGATGACGTGACCATTTACTCATCGCAGAAATCGCTTACCGCGCCTTCAGACACACTTAGCAACAATCTTTACAACGTGTATTCTTGATGCAGAGATAATCAGCTTCAAGTCAACCCTTTACAAACAACGTTTATATTTTCACAACGCCCAAACAATGATTACTCCTTCCATAACTGTGTCGCTAAATAATTACATTATACCAAGATATGATATTGGTAAATTCCTGCTTGTTACTGTCGACAAACACCTTACATTGAATAGCCATGCCAACTCTCTAATAAAAAAAATATTTCGTTTGGTATCCGCATTATCAGTAAAACACGTGTATTTTCCAATCTCATATTATTAGCTCGTTGTATCGTGCTTTGTATATCCTGCAATGTTTATCTTCACGGTGTAACACATATCTAATTCATCTCAAACCACTTGAACGTCATCAAAACCAGGCAATAAAAATAACTTTCAGCTCATTTCGTTGCCATTCTTTACTTATCCACCAGCATCTTCGCATCTTACCCATGCAACAGCTGTTCTATCATAAGCTGTCTCTTATTACATTTCCTTTCTTTCATCGTGAAATATCATCACAGCCTTCCTTTTGATAACCTCATCAACAAAACTAATACTAAGTTTTCAGAGCGCAATAACCTTCTCTTACCTAATATCAGATACAACTATGGAAAATTTACACTTCGCTTCTATGGTATTGCAGTTTGGAATCATATCCCTGCCAATATTAGGTCATGTCATTAGGTCGTTGCACTTTTTTAAACACAACATGAAAAAAAAACTTAGCAGAACCATCTTTTTATTTGTCATAAACACATTTTCATAATTATTACATTTTCTTTACATTACATTTATTACTGTATTGTTAGGCGTCATATTTTTGTAAAAGAAGTTTTTTTGTTAGTAGTGTGTAGAAAAGCGTAATTTTTGTACAGTACTAGACATTTCTGTTTGTGAGTATTTATTAGGATATTATTGTATAGCGCTGTTTTAATGCAGATCTAATTGTTCTCTATTTACTATAACTTGTTTCCTGGCGACTGTATTTCTTGGCGCTTTTTTGTTCGTGCTGTTCTTGCTGCTCTGATACTCTTATGTACCCACTAATGAAAGGAGGTCCCCCTGGCAGTTTCCCCACTCTGGTACTTCCTGATGCTCTATATAATATGCAAGCGCGTTTTTTTGTACATGCAATAACAAACAATAAAGTTCAAACTCAAACCGCATTAGACAGGGTTTGTAGCACTTAGAAGTTAAAAATAAGTTCTACCGACACTAAGGAACATATTCTTTAGGCTGTGAATAAGTTAAAAAAAATGTTGAAAAGCTAAAACAAAACTCAAGAATTGAGACATCATGTGGTTACAACTGTCTCCCTGGAATTATATATTTATATATCGCGATTCTGTAAACTGCACGTGATGAGATATCTGAAACGGACAAAATTGACTTGCTGTACGCCGTTTTAAATATGCCACTAATTTGTGAGTGGTACTTCTGCAAAATCTATGTGCACGTTGTAACAAATGCATGTAGGCTGTCAACTCGCATATCAAATTGGTCTGCTTGGAGGCTCTATTGCAGTTTGCAATGCTGAAACACATATCGTGGGATTGCGCAGAATATACGCTGGAACGAAAAAACATCAGATAATTCCCTCGCCAGGGTTGGCAGCAAACCACTATCGGAGGAAGATATATTATCGGACCATGGCATGACACTGCCATTTCAATGTGGACAACTAAAGCGCTGTTGCAAGTTTGTGCGTGAGATGAAGCTAAACGAGTGGCTCTAGTAGGGTCACCGTCCAGTGTACATAAGCGTTCACCACTTCTCTTACCATCACCCTCATCATCATTCATCTATCCCTGTCCTTTCCCTCCCCTTACCTCTTTCCAAGTGCTGAGTAAGCATACCGACTCAGGTTTACTTCTGTCTGTCTTTTCTATTTGTGAAATCTGTCTGTCCCTTTGCCAAACTTCGAAATGTGTTGTTGGTGCTGAGTTTGTAACTTATGAGTTTCATGTTTTAGTTCTTTGTTGAAACTTCTCGATTTCTGGCATTTTTTTCAAATCGAAAGTGACTCTAAATCGAAATTCTGGTGTTTTCAGTCAATAAATTTTCGTTTTCTCTGTCATATTCAGCAAATATCATGCAAATCATTTCGGTGGTTATATAATGAGTATTTCTGCGCTTCGAGTGTACGATATTTGATTATTGAAATCGGGAGTTTGCCTTAAAGGCAAAACTCTTAAATCAGGATAAACCTAATCAACGTACTGGTAGCCAGACGCAGTGAATCGATGGTGTGAGGATTGCGAACAACTTGACAAGTCACATTAAAGGTATTATGAAAACTATATTCTTCGTAGCCTGTACTTATCAGAAGAAAAGTTTCCAAATGACTGGAAGATCAGTAAAGTGGTACCGCTATATAAGTCAGGCAGCCGCTCTGATCCTTCCAACTATCACCCCATTGCCCTAACGAATATTCCCTGTAAACTCCTAGAATATATAATATATTCGCAAACAGCATGTCATCTCGGTGATCATTCCTTCTTTTTTCCCAATCAGCACGGTTTCCGGCCTGGTTTGTCATGCGATACGCAGCTTTTTGAATTTATTACTGAACTTCACCTGAACTTAGACTCATCACTTCAAGCTGACGTCATCTAGACTTCGCCAAAGCATTTGACTGCGTTCCCCATCAGCGGATTTTGGCCAAACTTTCATGCCTTGGTCTCGACCCTCTCGCACTGTCATGGATCCGTTGTTTTCTTACTAAACGATTCCAATACACAGCTACCAGAAATCATTGCTCAACCACTGCTAGCGTCATCTCCGGAGTACCACAGGGGTCCGTCCTCGGTCCCCTTCTCTTTCTCATCTTCATAAACGACCTTCCCAACGGCATATCATCCAATATCCGACTTTTTGCAGATGACTACGCAATCTACGGTCGCATTACAGACTCAACCGATCATGCAATGCTCCAAAAAGACTTACATTCATTAGAAACCTGGTGTTCCAACTCTTTAATGAAACTTAACATCTCCAAATGTAAAGTTATGCAGGTATCCCGTAAACACTCTAACAAGGATCACCCGTACTTTTTAAACTCGACAGCCCTATCCACCGTTGAATCGTATCGTTATCTCGGTATCACTATTAACAGCAAGTTGACCTGGTCCGACCATGTAACTAAATTGGCTACTGACAACAATAAATCACTTATTTACGTCAGACGTACCCTTGCGCTGTGCCCCTTGTCCACAAGAAAACCAGAATTATGAAACTTTTATTCGAAGTAAACTTGAATACGCCTCAGCTATTTGGAGCCCGCACCAAGCTTACTTAATTAATATGTTAGAATCAATACAAAATCGTGCCGCTAAATTCACCACTTCCAGGTACAGCCGTGAAGAAAGCGTCAGTGCGATTAAATCATCTCTAGGGCTCGAACCATTGGTGTTGCGTCGGAAAATTGCAAAGCTGTGCTTTTTCCAGCGACTTTATTTTAAATTCCCCGAACTGCATGGAAGGCTTCTAATCCCACCAACCCGCACATCTCGTCGCCTTTTTAACTCTTGCAGCATCCAGCGCTTGCATGGTTCATCATTTTCCTTTAATCAATCGTTTTTGCCTAGCGCCATTATAGAGCGGAACAGTTTACCAGATAGAGATGTGAATGAGCACAACCCCATCATCCTCAAGCAGCTGCTTACTGATTACCTTAAACCCTAACCTTATAATGACCGCACTGTGCCTTTATTCTTTTGCGATTGCCGTCTCACATTGTGACTGTTCTGCTGATTTGCTTTTTGCTTTCTGTGCAGTGTGCCTCTTGGCTTCTTTTGTTTTTTAGTTTTTTTTGTTTTAATACGAATCCACAGGCTGAGTTGTAAGAAATGGTAGCCATATCTTTGTTTCTATCCTTATCTTCTGCAAACCCCTTTATGTAATACCCCGACTGGGGTTCTTAAGGAAAAATAAATGATGAATGATGAAAATGTCGATCACCATGGCCAGCTATTCGTCCTTTCTTACAGTATCCATTTAAGTGCTGTTCGAAAACGCGTCCACAACACAACACAATTACAAAAATGACGTGGTCACGTACCTGTGTCGATCGCAATCGCAAAGCCGAACACGGCAAAGCGGCGATGAATACTGTAGCTGATGAAGAAAATGAGCAGCAAATAAAATGTGAAAATTTGCAGTATCCTTGGTGCTGACGTGTTTCTAACAATTGCTCGAAATCGATCTGCGAAATAAGAAGGCCACGCGAAGTATTTTTCTTCTTTCCTGTCGCACAGGTCAGCAGAAAGTCCGAGAAAAAAAATACATGTTCTGCTTTAGCTGTGCATATAGCCGGCCCTAGCTATTCGCGAAAGGAGTATCGCAACTAACAATGAATATATAAAAGATGATAAACTGTATTTTTTTCCGGAACAACGCTGTTAAATAAGTTAGGCCGTTAAAAGTGAATAAGGATGTAAAGCGATCTCTAATTCACACCCTTACACCCATCTTGGGCGTAAGAGTGTACTTGTAGTGGAATGTTAGCTAATTAGGGAGCTTTTATACTGGTTGATTTAATAGTAATTCACTTGAAGGCACGTCCCACTTGCGGAACATGGAGCCCAAAAGTAATTAAGTAATACTCGAATAGCAGAAACAGTGCGCTGAGAGCACTTGTCTAAATATACGTAATCAAAATCTGTGGCAAATCGTGTTAACGCTCCACGTAGCATTGTTCAGCTGTGTGCAAAAAATGAAAATGCTAACTGCGGTGTTAATTGGAAAGACAATTCACTTCATCGCAGATCCTGATAACCCATCTCTCGAAACTCGCGGTACTTAAGCGTGGAATTTCAGCTAAATAGGTGTGACCTGAATGTAAATGGAAAACGACGCCGCCAATCTATCTATTCAATGAATGAATGAATCGATCAATCGATCAATTAATCAATCGCGGGTTGCTACCAACAAACAACGCTGTGCTTTATGTGAACCTCTCACATAGACGCAGCTCTTCGACATAGCTAAAGGAAGAACGTCGCAGTCTGCTTCGGAACACAATTTGCGACACAGAGCCGGGGGTAATGATTGACTGCCACGCCGGCAGCGGAAGTGGGCGGGGCGGGAGAGGGGGAGTGCGCTCGTTTCCGTTTCCGTGTACGTCCGACTCTTTTCACCGCACGCGTCCGTCAAGGACGCCATCTACCGTCTCCAACAGGCCCAAAGCACCGCGACACAGCCAGCGGTCGCGGAATGACCGGAATGGTACGAAAACAATGCAACTGGAAAAGGAAGGACTCTGGCTATGCCGTGATCGAAGCTACCGAAAGTCGAGGAAAACAGGATTAGGGAAACGCTTATGTACGAGCAGATCTGTCTATATATATATATATATATATATATATATATATATACGAGAATAAAGGGTACTGAGGGGCATGATCTTAGTTAATCGAACAAAAAAAAAGCCAACAAATGTTGATGCCAAGGCTTTATTATTATTTTTTTGGTTCCTTACGGCTGTTATATATCGTTTGTAGACAACAGAGGAGGGTGAGCGATGGTTAACAAGACTGACGATGTGACAGGCATGGGGACACTGGAGAGAAGAGCGAGAACAGAAAGGGGAAAAGAAATATAAACGAAAGTGGCGATGATTTGGGAGGTCGATCGCCTCTGTCGGCTATCCTAAGAGCGTCTGGTCACGACATACGCGCGGCTTCGGCGAGATCGCTTCGGCGCGAGGACCTTCGCAGCCGAGGTCGAGCCTGCCGGATCCTTTTGTGTCCGCACGTGTTCGTGTGGGGCATACGTGATGTGTTTTTTATCGTGTGTGTGCGTGTGCCCGCGTTTGTGTATACGGACCTATGTGCACGCCTGTGTGTTTGTAATTGTGTGTGTGTACGTATGTTTGTGTGCACGTGTTTGTGTATACGGATCTATGTGCATGCCTGTGTGTAATTGTGTGTCTGTATGTATGTTCGGGAGCACGTATCTATGCGTATGCTTATATGTGTTTGTGTATGTGGACCTATGTGCACGCCTGTGTGTGTAATTGTGTGTCTGTACGTATGTTTGTGTGGACGTGTCTGTGCTTATGCCTGCACGTATTTGTGTATGCTGACCTAGGTACACGCCTGTGTGTGTGTAATTGTGTGCTAGCACGTACGGGGTTGCGGCTGTGTGCGGCTGTGCATGATGCCGGTATGTTTGTGTACCCTTGTGTGAGTGGCTGTGTATCTGCACGTGTCTTTGTATGCACGTGTCTGTGTGCATACCTGCACGTGCTTGCGTGCGTTTCGCATGTACGCGGGAAGCCTGTACGCCCAAGTGTGTCGTTCGTGTCTGCGGTAGCATTAGCACAGCAACACAACTTCGGCTGCGAACACGTGAGCAAGACAGGGGGCCGAGGGCGATCATGTCGCCGCATGTTGCGTTCACTGAACCATGCGGTAACTGGCAGAGCTAGCTGGTGTCGTTGCCTGGATATTTTTGATGCGCAGGATCTTTCTCTTGTTGGTCGACACTGGAAAAATGCAATGCGCTGCTGTGTTCCGAGCGCTATTTATTTGTTGACGTGGCCATCATAAGATGTTTTGATCGGTATGAAAGTTACGATCATGATAACAGGCTATGGCTTGGCGTGTTCTGGTTCAGCAGTGGTTGTCCTAGCCTGCCTTTGACATTTACAGCCTGAAGAGCTTATGTAATCCATAAAGGGGTGGAGGGATGATGATTTCTTCCAACTTTTCAGTGAAAGGTTTCGCAGCAAGGGTTAATGCGTAAACACTGACAACCACAAGATGTCAATATACTATGAAGCTGCAGAAAGGTAAAGCAGAAATTGACTATTTTGACTGAAAAAGCATAACTAACTATAGAGAATGATTTATTTAACAATACGCTCCATGTTTACCATACGAAGTTCTAGAGTAAGGCAGATTCAACGTGGTAGAAGAAGCAATGCACTGGGCGCTCTAACGAGGGCAGAGGCAACGCGTGTAAGTTTGTTCGTGCGACACCTACGTATATTTTCGTGCAGCTTTCTGTTTCCGTCGTATGTTATTTTTGGTCTCTTTTCCCGTGTTGCGCGGTCTTCGAAATTGTGTGCTGATTTCCAGGATGCTGACAGACAGCAACACTGTATGTTTGTTCGAAACACCGATGAGTTGGGACAAAAATAAAAACATAAATTTCCCGGTGGCGTTCGATAAGCGTGAAGCCTAAAATTAGAAACTGCTCTGCTGCGCATACAAAACCGTGCAGAATGCACACTTCGATTTTTGGACCCAAATGGCGAGGAAGGGAGCGAATGCGTCGCTTTTTTTTTGTCGCTCCCATATTCGGAAAACATTCTCGAGCAACGTGACCACTCTACTCGCCATGTTGACATTAAGTTAGGCTTAGAACGCACGGCAGCCATGAACACGCGCCAGACGACTGGAAAAACAGACGCTCATGGCGGGGAAAGTCGTCTGCTAGACGTGCACACTGGACTCGGATGCACAATGACAATTTACAGATCGAAAAACGGCGGAATGGGAAACCTTAAAAGAGCTCACGATGTACAGATGCATGCCATTTGCCCCCAGGGGGGGAGGGGGAGGGGCATTAAGCAGAAAAAAATGTTTTGGCGAACTTGATTTGTGACTTCTGCGCCATCTAGTGACAGAAACCATTGCGAGCACAACGGTAATCACAACAGAGGGAGCTAGTGGGAGAGTATGCGTTCACCAAGATCCTTCTCGTGCCATGCGTCCCCTCGTGCAGACACAACTTTTCCGGAAGCGGAAATGTCCTTCCCCCTTTTCGGAAATAGGATTTTTGGAGTGCGAGGGTAGCTCATTGAGTCTTACATATGAAACTACAACCCGACTTACCCGCCGTGGTTGCTCAGTGGCTATGGTGTTGGGCTGCTGAGCACGAGGTCGCGGGATCGAATCCCGGCCACGGCGGCCGCATTTCGATGGGGGCGAAATGCGAAAACACCCGTGTGCTTAGATTTAGGTGCACGTTAAAGAACCCCAGGTGGTCAAAATTTCCGGAGTCCTCCACTACGGCGTGCCTCATAATCAGAAAGTGGTTTTGGCACGTAAAACCCCAAATATTATTATTACAACCCGACTTCACGACGAAAAACGTCAGCGCCACATTTATCTTGTTTCCTTTTTTTTTGTTGCGCTCTCAAAATTAGCCTACGCCAAGATGTCTGACGCAGTTCTATCACACACGGGTGGTTCGGTTTTCCTACAAGCGTTCGTTGTTTTGCCCGACGAGCCTCAAGGGCTCTTCGAAGTTAAACAACTGGTAATTTTTATATAAGCGCTATGCTAGACCTACCCAAAATCTGCTTGTAGTTGACAGTATGACGGTAGCCCGTCTGGTCGGGATGATGCATACTTAGTCATGTTTTGAGACACATAAATTTGAAAAAATTCTTTCAAGTTTTGTAATCAGCTTTGTTTTTTGGCCCACCCTGCCAACATCCCCAGTGGGGAATGCAATAACGAATAATAAATAGTAAAAGTGCAGCTGTTATCACCTTCGCCGAGCTCGCAGACGATATGCCACAAGCAGTAACCTATAAGTCACATTGGAGGCTTGTTGTTGTGTCGAGATCCACGCTCCTTAATGCGGAATTAGCTAAATGAGTGCGATGCGCTCTAGGAGAATCAAACAAAGTTAAGGTGTTTCAAATGCTATTGTTTTAACATTTCAAACATAAACATGTACCATCATCGCGATGTGCAGAAAATAATTACGTTCTAATTATACATTTCGTGACTCTAATCTGTTGCGAAGATTGATTCCGCCAAAGGAGATAAACCGCCGAAAAAGTAGGTGTTGTATAGCTAGCATAGCGTTTGATTGGAAATACTGCTAGTTTAAAATTGAAGACCCTGTATACGCAGTTTTGATTCCCAGGTGCCGACAAGACGTGCAGCAAGTAAGAGTGCTAAGCCTTGTATGCCCTTTCATACTCCATGTAAACGTTGTCCGGATATTTGAGTGAGTGAGTGAGTGAGTGAGTGAGTGAGTGAGTGAGTGAGTGAGTGAGTGAGTGAGTGAGTGAGTGAGTGAGTGAGTGAGTGAGTGAGTGAGTGAGTGAGTGAGTGAGTGACCGACCGACCGACCGACCGACTGACTGACTGAAGAAGTGAATAATCGATTGATTAGTTGATTGCTTTACTGATAAATCTTTCCCCTGTTCCAAAGCTACACCCAAGCTTCGGAAGACGGCGTACAGCTTGCGAAAACCATGCGTGGTATTCAATTGCAGCAGAAAATCAAATGAGGGCGACAATAAATTCACTAGTGCGTAACAGAGTTCGTACAAGTTGCACATAGCACAAAGGAAGGAAGGTAGTAAAAAGTGGAGAAGGAAAGGCAGGGAGGTTAACCAGTTTAGCTTAGCCGGTTTGCTACCCTACACATGAGAGCGGGATGGGGGGATGAAAGATGGGGAAAGGAGAGACAGAGCACATAGCACAGCATACACACATCGTCCGTTAGAGTCCATCACTCTTGCGTGGTACGTGATATCACTGTCACAGCCGCTTGTCCATTCCCGTTTCTTTCAAAAACCGAAGTAGTCCCTTCGTCGCCTTCAGCTGCGATGTCTTCTGTCGGCCGTATGTGAAAATCAATTCGAGGGACAATGGTCGAGTGTCAAGGTGCGCTAGAACGGACTGTCGCTGAACATTATATTCAGGACAGTCGCAAGACAGGCATTGCAGAGAGCGTTGTCCGCCATTCCAATGCGAAATGAGTAAGATTTCGTGAAAGCCACCCCACAAAGCACAAACGTTTTAATGATTACCTTTTATCTGTGCCGCTTTGACGTTCCACAGAAGTCTGAAAACGGAAGCATTGTTCTGGATCGGTCTATCAGAAAGCCATCTTCGAGAGTGCCACATAGGACGGCAGGTAATCGTGCCCGCGACCTTGGCCGGCAACGACAGAATGCCATAACTGCGCTGAGCGCCAGAATTATTCGCGGCCATTACTGGCTGCTGAGACTGCAGCTTTATATTTTCGCTACGAGTATTCCAAAATGTTTAGTGAAAGTTTCTGAACGTCTGCACACAGTGGTGGAGCACTCGGAGCAAGACTGCTCCTTGCGAAAGTTGTTATAGGAAGTAGTTTGCGTTTCTATTGACTTTCACTTGCATTCAATGTAGATTTCGTTGAAACACAGCAGGATCCTGTGTGTAAATTATGCGAGGGATTATTTATCCTGGACCCCGGATATCTCCCATAAAGATTGTTGTTAAGATTATAAGTGCTATGACAATTTTGTTGAGTTTCTAGCGACTTTCAGTTGCTTTCAATAGACTTTTTACTAAAATGCAACTTGCAATTGCAGTTCTTGCAAGGGATAAGTTAGGCGGGAAGCGGTTATCTCGGAGCGCTGGTTATCCCTTAGGAAATTGGTTATACGTGTCGTTGCGTCTCTGTAGACTTTCTGCAGCGTTCAATAAAGTTGCAGTTCGGCGTTCAATAAAGTACCGGTTGAAAGGCAATTGGACGACGTGGGCAACGTTTGCGACGAATAGCGCAGGCGCATCGGGGAGTTAGCGCTGCTCAAAGGCCAGCGAACAATGCTGCGAGTTGGTAATGCGAAAGTTAACACAGCTCGTGACCCCAAAAGACAACTGCAACTACCGTATACTTCTCTTTTCCAACACCGAGGACCAATGACGGGGGCGGAACGCCGAAATGCACTCGCGCGCGCACTTTTGTGCTGGCCGCTCGGCTTTTAACAGCGACGCGAATTGCGACAGCCGGAGCGTTCCACCAATTTCCGCAGCATTTTCTGGCAGAATGACATGCGGCGAGAGAGGAAAGGGGCAACGTTGATTTTGTTTTCATACATGCGGGCGTACCCCTATTTAGGACTACATATATATATATATATATATATATATATATATATATATATATATATATATATATATATATATATATATATATATATATATATAGAACGCACAGGCACGCGAACACTCGCGCGCATAAAAGAGATGCTAGCTTTAACATCGGCGGTGCCTTTACAATCCAAGCGCTCATTTGTGATAAAGCCCACCTCACAAAAGATTCTGTAGATGAAGCAAAAAGAAAAGGAAAGAAAACAATGCCGTAATTTTTTGCGTCGAATGCGGTGGTAGCAATGAAGAAGCGCAGCTAGCGCTGAGTTTCGCATAGCAGCTGCCGCCTCTCTCGCGTGTGTCGTGTAAGGCCCTGTCTTTGGAGCTTCGAAAGCGGGCCGAGCGAACCGGGAGCAATTCGTCGGGATCCTTCGGTTGCGAAAGGCAGGTGTGCCGTTACATAAATGGCTCTTTCTGTATACTTGAAAAGCTGTGAACCGCTGTACTACCAGAGCTGGAGCTTTTCTCCGCCTGTGTGATTCTTTTTTTTTTTTCCACTGAACGTTGCATTATTGGTATTTCGGCAATGGCTGCGAAAAAAGCGGATTTGCGTGCTTGACCGAAGAAGCTCTGAAGGCTTGAATGAGAACTCGGGTTTGAAAGGCGCGGTGCGCGCATCGTAATATATTGTTGGATACCGGGCTTTCCTGACCAGTGACATAAATGCTGCGTGACGAAGAAGTGGAGTTTCAAGGTTTTTAGCTCAGCTTCTGCTCTTTATATTACCCAATTGTCCACATGGAATCAAATTACCGGAAGGGACCGACCGACCGACCGACCGACCGACCGACCGACCGACCGACCGACCGACCGACCGACCGACCGACCGACCGACCGACCGACCGACCGACCGACCGACCGACCGACCGACCGACCGACCGACCGACCGACCGACCGACTGACTGACTCAACTTTGGAGATTTGGACACGGGATTTGCTAAAAATATCATAGTTTCGCCATAAGGGCGTAGCAGTGAACGCAATAGCAACATGCTAGAATACTACACGGAGTGTAAGACTTGAAGTAAACGCAAGCTAAGTAAAAACGAACTGTTGTGCTGGGGATCCTCTGTTTAAATCCCGCCATCGGACAATTTCATTTATGTTTAATAATTGAACCCAATGTCTTCCTTAGCGACTTTACCGCCAATTTTCCGTATCGAGTATGTTTCAAACCTCTTTCCTGGGGACGCAGCTGCTGCTGATCATAGTTTATAATACTCTGCTATTCTGCGTCGCTGCTTCTTGCTTAAATTTGAAAGCCTTCTTTTTTCGGTGAGGAAACTTGGCTTGCATATTTGCAGTGTTATGTTGGATTTCTATGTATTGCTTTTATTTAGATTATTCTTTTGCTTGTTTGTGATTGCTTCCATTATCTATGTATAAGAGGTCTCGGTGCCATCTTTTGGTCTCGGGCACCATCTTCTGGATAATGGGTCTTTGAGATAACGTTCCGTTGAAATAACAGTCACAGATTATTGCTAGGCATTTGTCGCCCGTAGAATATATACAGAAGTGAGCTTCTACACATTATCGTGTTATTGTTTTGCGAAAATATTCTTAATCTGTGAATATGACAACGCGGGGCCCCTTGCCTTCTCAGTGGGAACTACGAAGGCAAGTGTAAAAAATACTTCCCCGATAACTGCATCCCAGAAATCAATTCCGACGGGACCCACCTCACGATGACTCTTCCCGTCAAGAGGAAGCTTTAGCTCGGGCACAACTCCGACGCGGCCTATTCAAGTACATGTAATACGCAAAAACGCTTTTTTGAGATAACCACTGGGCCCATTTTAATGAAATTTGTTGCATTTGACAAATAATGTTGAATTCTAGTGACTGTTTCAAGCGGAATTTCGATTTAGGGTTTTAATATTGTTACAAAAATTATCGAAAATTCGGAAGTTCAAAGAAAAAACATAAGCACCAAGTTTACTATATAATAATACTGTATCAAGAGCAGATATCGCGATTCTGTAAACGGCATCTATTAGATCATTCAAAGCGCACAAATTAGATTTGCCAATTCATTTATTACGTGAATTCGTTACGTTGTGTACAAGGGTTCTGCAAAAGTTTTATTTCCATATAACTAAATTTTTTGATAATCATATGTGACATATCACTTTTGTCCTCTTTAGATTTGGCATGACATGCAATTCATAAAATTGTGAAAGCATGTTTCATTGCTGAGTTACAGAGTTCTAAACTTGATAGTTTCGTTTTCATAAAATTTGTGATTTTTGCCAATCCTTAATAAAATATTAGAATCCAACAGTCGCGAGACTGTTTTTCTTTTGAATGCAACAAACCTTATCAAATTTGATGCACTGGTTGCCGAGAAAAACGAGTTCTTGTACATGTATCTAGATAGGGGCGCCTGAGTTAAAGCTTACTCTTCATGTGATTAGCTTTCAAGCGATTTAGCGACGCACAGTACTGCTGCAGACACATTTATGCACAATGTGTAGTGGGGGAAGTAGGCTAAGAATGCTGATCGTATTAATATGCCACAGCGCGACCCGATACCTCAGCGTCCACACCTTCGGTCGCCACCGAAGAAGGCTTGCGCCACACAAGAAAGCTCCGCTAAGCATGGCCTCCCGACCTCAGCCAGTTTTGTCCTGCTTGCATTGGAATTGAAGTTCACCATATCTGACTTGGAATGAACTAAGGTGTGATTGCATAAGTGTCTTCTTTCAGGCGTAGAACTTTTTATTCTTGGCTAGAAGAGCGCGTGTTCTCACTTATGTCAGTCGGACATGTAATTTTATTTTTATTTGTTTCGCGAGGGATGTTCCAGGGGCTAGCTAGAAGACAGAATGCCAAAGCGGGTGAAGTAATCTAAGAAGGCCTAATCGCATTAAAAAAACTTGGTCATATGCACTTTGCATGCCCTACTTTCAAATAAAGATTTACCACAGAAATGTTATCTCTACGCTCCCAGCCCAGCGTTTTAACAGTCGCAGGCCTCTCGCATTGCGTAGACCCACTATGGGATTTACCGTGGCTTAGGCCTCGCCGACGACGATCCCTGAAATTTCATGATGTTCCTTTTCTCAGTCGAGCCTGACTGCGCGGGAAAATGAGCTGGTGTCTCATGGGGACCAACAATCTCGGCTTGGACCAGAAATGGACTGGAACAGTGTTTCCCTGGCTTCAGTTTCAAGAAAGCCTCGGTCGCTGACGTAACGCCAGGTCTCAAGCGAGGAGGTGTGAGCCGAGGCCCCGGACTGCGGCTTCGCTCAATGTGGTCCGCAGAGTTGATACGCGTTGTCGCGGCGAAACAAGCCGGATTACACTCGTTAGCGTCGCGTTTTAAACGCGCGTTCTTGCGTGCTTAAGTCTTTCCCAGTTCGGAGCGCACGTGTCACCTGGGGTGGGCGTAGAGGCCCGGTATGTTTCTTTATTGTGTGTAAGCCACGCTTGCGACTTCAAGACCAGCCAGCTTATGAGGCCACGAGGGGCAAAAGTGGCGTGTTTTGTCCGAGAGGCGGCGAGAGCAAACCCTTGCTACAACAAAACTCTTGTGACAACATATATTATTTTAATATTTTAACCCACTTAGGGCATATAAAAGGTTGTTGGGTTGTATATCTAATGGGTAAGAAGGAATGGTTTAAATTATTTATCTTATTGGCGTATAAAGGGTGCTTTATTTGCTTGTTAGAGGGGAGAGATTGAGTCATTTAAATATAGCACCCTTACCAATGAATGGGTGCATATCTTGTCCATCTAACGGGCAAGATCAAATCGTTCATGGGCACAAATGAAGACTTCTTTCTTTGGTGGCAGTTTGTAGCAAATAAACGTGGATGACTGCAGTAGACGCCGCAAAAAGGTACTTGAAATAAACATTAACAGCCATAACTGCTGTCAAACAATCCTGCAAAATATCCTGACGTGCATAAATGCCCGTATTCACAAAAAGCTGTCAAACTATAATCGTTCGTGAGAGCAAATTCCACCTAATCCTGTTGGAAATATCATCACAGCGAAGGAGGGCCGCCAACGGAAAAGAGCACTTGCGAAACAACAGCTTTGCGAATTCGGCCACAGATGGCCATCGTTAAAACGCTGTGTTCAACTAAACCTTCTGCTTGTAGCAGGTGTTGCTCGAGGTCGCTTTCATGCACAACTAAATATTGTACAGCCTTGAGGGTAAGGGTGCTAGACAATGGACAAACCAGTACCCTTAAGGGTGCAAAAGAAAGTTTAGAACATTATAGGACGTCGCGCCCTGTGCTCGCGCTGACCTCTAGACGTCGTGACAGAGAGAGCCTTAGACAAGGTCGGCCGCCCGCGTAGGCGGGTCACGTCAGTGGCAGGCACTCTTGCGAACCGACATCAAGGGTGCACCGCCTCGCATCGGTTGTTTGCACGCCGCCACTGTCGTCAATCTGTCTGCGATCACTGTACGAAATGGACAGTGACCATTACGGGAGGTACCTGCCGAGGTTGCAGAGAGGGCGTGTGTCGTTGCCCCTTCCTGCCGCACCCCACCACACCACCCCGGCTCCCGCTTGTGTTGTAGGGCGAAAATTGGTCGACAGCAGGGAATAGTGGCGGCCGCGCCTGAGCTCGGTGGATACTGTCACCCTCAGCTGCTTATTGGGAGGCGTGTTATAGCTTCCATAAAGTGTGCAATCACTGTATTCCACAGGTACTAATGTATGCGGCAGTGATTTGGAGTATACCGAAGTAGCTTTAGACTTTGGTACGAAAGTCATAAAGAGGGATATGGTGCCTCGGAAAGGCTGGTCAACGTTTCGATAGGAGGACCTGTCTTCGTCAAAGGCTTTAGAGGAAGTTCAGGGCCGCGCACTGAGTGACTGGAAAAAAAACTGTTATATGTATCATTTTAAGAGACCAGAAGACAGTAGTGTCGGTCAGAGAGAAAGCGGGGGTAGCCGATATTCTAGTTCCTACTAAGAGGAAGAAGTGGAGTTGGACCGGTGACAGTTGGCCGGCGACTCCACCTGAACCGATGTGCCGTAAATTGCTAGCCTAGACTGCTCCTGAAACCTGGAGTCATGTACCGGACCCACGGGCCGCAATTACGATGTAAGTCTGCCAAGTATAGGCTAGAACTGCAGGTTTTATTCCCCATCCCCCCTCACACTCTCTCTCTCTCAAGAACTCCTCGCAGACCACCACAGCACGTAGCAGTTGTTGGTACTTGGATGGCGGTAGACCGTGATGGAGAACAGATACGTGCTGGTGATAATAAAGAAACCGCTGTAACAAGCGCCATAATTCAGGCAAACGCCATTATTCCCACTACACTCGGTCTTTTTTTCAACAATATCCGTAGCCATGGGCCTCCCTTATTCACACTATATCCGGTGTTTTCACTATGTCCGGTACCGGTCATTGGGCCCGTCACAGTACCCTGTCACAGTATATACCCTGTCAGGGTATATCCGACGTCTGTTTGCACTGTGTCCGGTATCGTGGGCTGTTTCAATCCACACCATATCAGGTGACATTATAATACGTACACACACGCACGCACGCACGCGCACTATCGACGGTTCATCGTTTGTCCATCGCGGCGACGCGACGTCTTCTGATGGCCGGCTTTCTGTCCGAGTCGTCTCTGTCGCTGTCGTTTCGTCCTGCTCGTTCTTAGAGCGGCGACGAGCTGTGCAACGATCTATCCTCCGGAGCAAGGCCACGAACCGGGCGATACGACAAAAAACAAGAACACGAGGGAAAATGCACTATCGGTATTTTATTTTTTTTCTTTAACCGCACAAAGATATGGCACACATTCACAGCAGCACATTAACCAGAAAGGAACGCAATTTGTCTGACATAAATTTTCGGAGAGTTAAGGAATTGCTGTAGAAACTATCAGACATTGACTGCTCATGCTAATGGGACCAGCTTTGAAACAATCTAGCGACACCCGTTCTGTCGTCACCGAAATACGTCACGCGTGAGGCGTGTATACTAAAGCCTAGCTCCTCTCTCGCATTTCCTTCTGGCCTAGTTGCGCCATCTAGCGCCACCATGAATATATATATATATATATATATATATATATATATATATATATATATATATATATATATATATATATATATATATATATATATATGCATACTTGCTTACTACATGTATTCAGACAAGCTTTCCTGAATATGACGCGGGTTTGATTCTTCCCAGCACCAGAGAAATAAATGTCAAATGACTTTTTTTTGTCATTCAAGAGCGGCGCATACTCAGGGGCACACATATCAAGTGAGCCAAATTAACGTCTGCCACCGCTAATTTCTAACCGATTATAGCAAATGAAGTTTTTCCTCCTCCTCCTAGCGTCCGAGCGGTTTATTGTAAAACGGCGCACACCCCCCATTGCCACATACCCAGGTTGACACCAGGCGGGGGGGGGGGGGGGGGCATTCTGTAAGGACTGTCCATTTCGGCCACTGCTGGTTGGCTGAAGGCCGCTTGTCTCCTCTCGCTTGCACAGCTGCATCCAATTAGCAACGGCAGAAATGGACAGTCCACTAAGTACACTCTAGTCCACTAGTAGACGTGCCACTGGGCCGGATTGTTTAACAGGCAAGAGAGCATCCAGTAGTATTTGTCTAGCCAAAGTGGTCTGATTTGTCTATATACATCTGCAAACATGTCCGGGGCGAAAACGACGACAATTAACAAGCAGGAATGTTTGCGCGAACCTAAGAGCAAATAACTGCTACTTCCATAGCCTATAGGTACTCCTCTTATGATGTCACGGACGCAGTTTCTGGTAGCACTAGTACCCAAACATGGCGGCCACGATGACGTCACTGCACCTTGTTATCGCGTCTACACCGGTTTGCCTTTTTCTTTTTCACAGCGGGTGTTTTCACCTGATTATCACTGTTATCCATTCTTCGATCGGTGCCAAACGCGCCTTTCGTGCTGTTGGGCTGTCACGTTTCTTGTTTACGTAACTTCTCGACGCCCCAGTACTCTAAGATGGCGGCAGCGATGGCGTCAATGAAAACTATCTATTGGATTCAATATTGGATTCAGTTTGTGCGTCCATAGAGATTTCCTACAGAAATTGCTAGAGGGAAGTCCAGCTGTATAGCGTTGGTGGAAGTTGCAAGCATCGCCGAAGCGTCAGCCTTGCAAATGATGGATTTAGAGGTGCTTATACCTTTTGCCCTCATGACTTCGAACGGCTTTTGCGACTTTAAAAATTGGCCATGTTCAAGAAAATATTGCATTGAAAAAGCGACAATTCGTAGTGATTACACACGTACGCAGATACTTAATGCGTTGCCGAGTTTAGATCACAATAACTGCTCGACAATTTAGGAAGAAAAAAATGTAAAAAATAACGTAGCACGAGACTTATGAAGCCACACGCTCGAAGATTAGACGAATCCGCGTAATAAATAACGTCGTCGATATTTTTTTGTATTAAACACTGTTTTTCTTTATCTATTTCAAGCACTGCGTCTCTCAAGCTTATTATCGCCCTTCGGGAATCGCCATTTTCCGAGCATAGTCACGTCATCTACCGAAAGCGCAGATATAAACCCGTATATTTCGACAACCCCGAAAAAAATATTTCTTTTTTTCATCACGAAAATGAGAATTCGCTGGCTCGTCTCCAGACCTGCCGTTACTTCTTTAACCAGCATCGCTGATGAAGTTCATCGATTGTTCGAGAAGAGTGATTGCGTCACTCCCTGCGTCATCGACAAAATTTGGGGTTTTTTTGCCCTTCGGAGTGCTAGATTTGCGAGGTCGACTTGCACCACGTGGTTGCGGTATGCTGAACGCAAATGCTGAAAATATTTACGGCATATGGGCTATCCAGAGGGCCCACGATGCGGCGGTCGGGCATGGCCTGACTGTCCCAACGTGGGAGCGGCCCCCAGCGCCCTGAGTCGCGTACCTCAGGACCTTCATTAAAGTTTTGCATCCATTCATCCATATGGACAAGTCTCTGCTGTATGGGTAGAATACCATGTTGGTGTGGAAAATATGTCAGTTAACATGTATGTAAGTATGCCAGCTATGCAAAATCAAGCGCAGCGTTCAGCTGTGACCTTCTGTTGCCGCATTCAAAGGTGCAACTGCCCTAACAAGCTGAAAAGGTAAACCTTTTCACCCCATTTTCAATGGAGGTAAGGGACATTCTGATACTTCTTTTTCTGTCTTGCGCTAGCACAGTTTTTAAAAACGGCACCAACTCACCCAAACTACCACCATGCTGCCCCCCCTCCCCCCCGCCACACACACCACGCTTTGTGGGTGCTGATTTTCTGGTCGAGTAGACAGCAACTTGGGTCAGGGAGTGGTGCCGGAATAGAGAACTTCGGCCATTAGCTGTGACATAGTTACTAGCACTAACAAGACTAAGGAACAAAGGTGGGACAGGATAGAGCGCTAGACACTAGCGATGTGTCCTGTCCCACCTTTCTTCCTTAGTATTGTTAGTGCTAGTAACTATGTCGCAGCAAATGTACCAACTAGCCAAACTTTCTGGGTTTCACAGCGCTACAGTATGTGCCGCTGTGACACTAAGGGTATAGTAGCCTTAAACATGATTAAATGTGCGTCGCAGTTAGTTGTAGCGCGCAGATCTCACGAACATTTTTGCCTCAACAAGCATCATACGAGGCACAGTCGGCCACAATAGTTTAAAGAACATGACTAGCACTGCGAATGTGAATTTCGGCTGTGTTAAGAAACAACGCTTCTAATATAAAGTATCAATGGGTAGGTGCTACTACCCGCTGGAACTTTAAGCCCAGAGGGTGTGTGTCCATGCTTCGCAGAAATTTCGATAGCAACTATATGGACACTCGTAGCGAATTTTGCCGTCGTCGTCGCCGTGAGGTTCCGTATAGATTTATATGTATGTAGGCTATATGCCACGCCATGCTATATTACATACGGTATATGCGAAGTATATTGCCACACTATTCTATCACCAAAGTTGTCCAAACCAGGTCTTAAATTCTTGACAAAATTATTCCTCAGAATTTTAAGAATGGCATCCCACATACGAATGTCATGAAACAAAACACTGACAGCGCATGCCTTTCAACTTCAATCTTTTAAGACTTATACATTAAAACTGCCCATTATACAGAGCCCAAACCTTAAAATTATGTAATTTTATTCGTGCAGCTGGGCACTACATCCGGGATAAGCCCAGGGGACGTATTCTGGGGCGATCACTTTCGGAGTTACTATCGCCTCGGCCATGAGGCGCGCTTTGATTGGCTGGTTCAGCACTACGTTACGCGAAGTGGACAGCATCGCAGAAAGTTATCATCCGAAATACGTCCCCAGGAAAGAAGTTTGAAACGTAACCGATACGATAAAGGGGTGGGGGCGGGGTAAGTTCGCTAAGAAAGACGTTGGTTTTAATTAATAAACATAAATGAAATTGTCCGATCGCAGGATTTAAAGCAAGTAGTACTAGTACAACAGCTCGTTTTTACTTAGTCAACTTACGTTTACTTCAATTGTGAAGTGAACTTCGTCAAGTGAACTAGTTTTTGCTTCTTGTTCAGGCCTCCCTGCATTTTTGTATGCAAAAATAAACTAGATTTGATTTTATACTGCCAGTACAGCTACGAGCCTTACACTTCGTGTAATACTCTAACATGTTGCTATTGCACTCATTGCTTCGCCCTGATAGTGAAACTGGGATGTTTTTGGCAAATCATGTGTCCCGTAAAATAATGTGGTGGCATGTACACGGCCATTGTTCGCGCGATACCGAAAGGAACACCTATGCAGGCAGTGCAGCTGTGCTTGCGCCATCTGCTATCGCTGCTACCTCACTAATTCAAACAAGCTTTGTGACATTTAGATTCCAAAGTTGCATGTAATCTCCTTTTTCAATGTGATTAACTCTCTTACGATACTTCACGGACTTTCCGGTGTTTGCCTGTCTGTCTGCGTGCCACGTTTTCCCGCTAACTTCGGTCACTGTGTAGCCCCACCAGTCACGGCATACGCTTTTGTGGACGCGACTTATTTTTGTCATTACTGTCCAACGGTTGCAAGTAATATACAAGGAACATGAAGCTTTGAGTAACTGAGCACGAGGTCGCGGGATCGAATCCCGGCCACGGCGGCCGCATTTCGATGGGGGCGAAATGCGAAAACACCCGTGTGCTTAGATTTAGGTGCACGTTAAAGAACCCCAGGTGGTCAAAATTTCCGGAGTCCTCCACTACGGCGTGCCTCATAATCAGAAAGTGGTTTTGGCACGTAAAACCCCAAATATTATTATTATTAAGCTTTGAGTAAATTGAACATTATGTTTTCCTAAAGCACACCTATTTCACTATACTGACGACCGCTTTAGTGAAGTCACTGCCGTGTTTGACGGGACGTTTGAAGTGGGGCGTTTCGGTACTAAGTGCGAATTATTTTTTCCTTTGTTGCAATGCTTGCACCCAATAATTACCACGTGCATGTAATTTGAGCGTGTGATTCAATATCGTTGCGGAGGAAACGAAGCACGACTGACTGTACAATAAATGAATATTTATTTACTATATGTAGTTATGATGGGTCTCTATAAAATGCGCGGAATTCTCCTCCCACTTTGACTTGATTTCTATGGAGTCTCCAGCATCTTGGCATAAAATTATGTAAATTTTACACATTTATCGACAATCGTTCGTATTTCGGGACTGAAGGGGGGGCTAGTGCATGGTTTAATGGGTAGAGCAGCGAGTGGCTGCGCTGAAAGAATTGAGTTGGGAAGCAACCGTCGAAACAACTTGAGTCCCAACTTGAGTCAACGGTTGTGTGCCGCTTTCAGTGAACCTCTTTCGCACCAACTTGGGGGTCGCTGGCTAAGCGCTATTGGGCATGCGCAGCGCTTCAATGACCGAGGAAGTCATCTAAAATATTTCTGGTCCTGGTGCGGATTTGAAGCCACGTCACGCGTACTCGGACAATCTTGTCTGAATTCACACACGTGCCACGCGCGAACTTCATGGCGGCACCGCTAGATGGCGTAGCGTGTCGAGAGGGAAGCGCGAGAGAGGAGGCCGGCTGCAGTACACGCCTCATAGATGACGTTTTTTAGCGCTGATAAGGCGGTGCGTCGCTACAGCGCTTCAATGCTAATCGCATTGTCACGGACATTCGTCGTGACATGGTTTCTGCAGACATTTTTATGTCATTTAGACTCACTAGAGCAACTCACCGGATGTCTTTCAGGCCTTTTCTCATAAGAGAGATCGCGTAAGATTGGTATCAATCGCTGGAAGTATTTAGTACATCCGAATTATCGATCGCATTTCAGTGAGCTCACAGTAAAAAAAGAAAAAGAACAATAAGAGAGAGAGAGATGGCGTCGCACCACAGATATCCATAGCATTGTTCACACTGAAAGCAAGCTCCAAATTTGCATTCTACCATCTGCAAAAGTCTGCCGATAATTTTTTATGAGTAGTTGTGCTTAGCTGACACATTATTTCAGCCACTTTTATCTGACAAAGTTGATAGAATGCTGCGGTTACATTGTATTTATTAAATCTGTTTTTGCTTACAAAGAAGCTTAATTTAGGGGCCAACTCCGAATTTTGCATGAAAAGACGTGCACGAGCAAAAGAGCTTGCAGGCTACCGCTGAACTGATTTGAAGGAAGTTTGTTTCAATTAAGAAGGAAGATTGACACTCTTACCGCGTGTACGATGGATAACTGATATAGAGCTTGAAAGCTTCCTTTAAATAATTGTCGACGATCGTTAAATTTAAACAAATTAGAAGAAGAAAAGGAGCACCGAATTTTGATATCAGTAACACTGCTCCAAAACCAGATATTGCACGTCTATAAACTACACTTGCACATGAACTAAATAAATTTGATTTGTTAAAATGGTTATAGCTTTTTCTTTGAAACATAAGAGGCTTCAGCAAATTCGGTGCGGTCGAGGCTGAAGAAATCGGACTTTTCGTTCCCACCTACTTATATCGGCGCTCCCCTTAAGAGTGGCCAGTATTGAACACACAGCGACTTACCCGAAACCAGTGCCGCAACTTTAGTTTCTTAAACGTACATTTATTTGTTTTTTTGTCCGCAGCTTCGCGATCCAACCTATGAGGCGACCGGCCGAAACGCCGGAGACGCGGGATCCGAAAAACCGCGCGCTCTTCGCAGCGCGAATCGATCTGTGATTCGCCATGACGTCACGCCGTCACGGCGCCAATGGTAGCGCGGCGGGTCGTTCGTGGCCGCGGCGTTCGGAAAAGTGCTTCACTTCGTGTCCCGTGGCGATGGGGGCCACACGTGACTTGCGTTCTTCGGAGTGCCCGACCGTCGACGCCGGTGGCGAAGACGGCGCAACGAGGTCGTGTGGACGGCGTGCGCGGTGAGCTGTTGTTGTTTGCTGTTGCAATGTGTGCCCGCGAAAAATGCGCTGCGTCATCACCGTGATTGTGCGCTGTCGACGTACGTAGTCTAGCTGTCAGTCGTATCGGGACAACGTTTGATAACTTAGCTCGCCTTATGACATCTGTGCCGGCACGATGAAACGATACATTCGTACGGGGTCCTCAGTTCGTAACGATTCATTTCATTCTTTCTCTTTCGCATTTTTTTCCTTATTCATCGGCGACACGACTTCGTGTGAGCCAGTGATGTAGGGTAATCGGAACGAAATATGAATGGATCGTTACGAAGTGACTTACCGTTGCGCTTGTTGGTTCATTTATTTGTTTAGGAACACCGCAAAAGCCCCACAAATGAGAGCATTGCAGAGGTGCGGTGGAACTGGTACGACGTATCACATAGAGATGCACAATCGTACAATTGCTAGCATCAGATGACACGCAGAGCTTGAACAAAGCACACATATTTGAAAATAATCACTGCAAGCTGTCAGGGGCAATTTCCAATTTAAACAGACATCAGGTTAAGCTTCGAGATACATTTGCACACTTCTAGAAAAAAAGCACTGGTTATCGTGTGAGGGAAGAGATGAGTTGGTTAGGCTTGCCTTCTAATGGCTGTCGTCAGACCTCTCTTTATTTTTCCTTCTTCGATGATATCTTCACGCTATTTATTAAAACTATGTTAACTATCGATGCAAAATATTGTCCTGCGGTTTGCTCTGTTTCCGCTGCTGATGACCCGTCTGGCAAAGTAATAGGGCAGGAGATGTATCTCACGGACTAGTTCG
This sequence comes from Dermacentor variabilis, assembly GCF_050947875.1. Taxonomy (NCBI): domain Eukaryota; kingdom Metazoa; phylum Arthropoda; class Arachnida; order Ixodida; family Ixodidae; genus Dermacentor; species Dermacentor variabilis. The sequence continues at coordinate 13,799,048 of NC_134578.1, read as the reverse complement.
TGATCAAGCGCGAAAAGGAATTCGATTGGAAAAGAATTCATTGCATCATTACAGCTCCAGGAATGATTGAATGAGCAGGCGAGTAAATAGTCCACCGTGTCGTCTGCACTGCCTGTCTCGTTCTAGCTGTGCAAGGACATTCTCCCACAAGCACCAAAAATACCCAGTACCACCCCGTCTTATTATTTTAATTTTTATTTATTTACAAACATTGCGTATCGCCGGAATGAGGGCATCAAATATTCCCGAAGGAAATAAAATCTAAGAAAAGAATATCGGGAAGGATGTTAACAGGAATACGTGCGAAAGACTTACTTTCGAAAATCAACTCTTTGATTAGAGAATGAAAAGCTTTTTGAAGAATTCTACCGCTACTATGACTCGACTTTTGCAAACTTTGTTTTGTAAGCGTCAATGTTGTGGTTTGGGCCGGTTAAACTGTCATTTATCGTTGAATGGTAGAGTGATAAAACTGCAAAGGCCAGATGCATAGTAGACCCGCCGTGGTTGCTTAGTGGCTATGGTGTTAGGCTGCTGAGCACGATGTCGCGGGATCGAATCCCGGCTACGGCGGCCGCATTCCGATGGGGTCGAAGTGCGAAAACACCCCTGTACTTAGATTTAGGTTGAGGTTAAAGAACCCCAGGTTGTCGGAATTTCCGGAGTTCCCCGCTATACGGCGTGCCTCATAATAAGAAAGTGGTTTTGGCACGTAAAACAACATAATATAATTTTTCAGATGCATAGTATAAGAACGACAACACACGGCTGACTTTCCTTCACTAAGCCGCGGGCAGCCACGAGTTGTAATGCGTGTGTGTCGGCGACTTGTCAAACGACGCCAGATACTTTTCGCTGCGGGCAGTGTTTTCTTTATATCGATTTGTCCAATCCTCGCGATGAATAGCTGTCGCGTTGCGTACCAGCCGTTGCCATTTTTATCACTACTCGGTGTTCCTTTAGTTAGTGTGGTGTTCCTGTGGTTACTGTTGCGGCTGCAACAAGGAAATGCGGAAATAGAGATTTTCGACTTCCTGATCCAGCTGTAGGCGTCAACAAGTATGAGTGTCGAACGTTGGTATACAAGGATTTGCAATGAAACTTTTTTTTTGTTAGCCGAGTTTAACCACCTATGGCGTGCTTATACAGAGCAGTGTCACTTCGGCGCGGCATGTTTTGTTTCGTTTGGCTTATTTGCTTTGGTTGTTTACCCATGTGATGGACGAATGGCAATGCGAAAGGACAAGGAAGGACAGTCAGGAGAGAGAAAGCAAGGACAGTAAAGGCAGGGAGGTCAACCAGACGAGTGCGCGGTTTGCTATTCTACACTGGGGGTGGGGGAAAGGGGAATGGGACATTATAGATAAGAGGTATAAACACATTCATTTGTCTAAAAGCAATAGGCTCACCAAAAAAAAAAACGCGGGTGGGGGTGGTGCTTTGTGAGCAGTACTGTATAAAAAAAAGATACAACGAAAATAACAGCAACAAAAGTGTCGACGCGCCGAACGCCAACTTTGCCTGCTTAAAATTTATTGCTTGGCTTTATATAAAACCGGGAGCTAAAAACCTGCTGTGCCGACGGAAGAAAGACAGTCAGGACTCTCCGCCCTAGAGCCGTGGTTATGGCGCTGAACTGCTGAACCCGGGTATGGTTCCTGCCTCGGCGGCCACTTTTCAATGGAGGCAAAAAAAAAAAATGATCGTGCATTTAACAGAATCCCACGTGGCCAGAAACTATCCGGTGTTCCAAACTTCAGCGTGCCTCGTAATCAGATCGCTCTTTTGGTACGTAACACCCCATATTTTTTTCCTCTCGAAGCCGGCCAGGCGGCAATCCTAAAGCAACAGCAGCTGCGCTCTGGAATTGCAGCCCGCTCAAAAACGCCGTGAATTGAAATTGAAGAATCCTTTTTTTTTCCACACTCCCCCGTGTAAACCCATCAGCCTCTGTGGGTATAATAAGCAACTTCTGCGGTGCCGCGCGGAAATGCATTAACCCGGTTCTTAATTTGTCTTCACTTGCATTACAAAATTCGCTAAAAGCGGTACTGCGTTTCGATTTCTAGCACTCCGACAGAATGCCGTTATGGCTTTTCCTACGTAATAAGTTTTTCTTAGTTATAACGTCGCCAGTGCCGCGGGTCGACATTCAGGGCTGCACCTTCATCACGGTGACCTGGCACCTATTGAAGCTGGTAATACTCTATTTCCTACGTAAATGGCGTATCACGTGACTTCAGCCAGGAACCTCGTTTCGCCTTCATGCAACGTAAACATTAGGGGGCACCGACAAAAAAAAAAGAACCCCCCACTTATTCAGCTTGACTACTTATGTGTCCGCTGCACCGGTAATTCGCTACACGTACCTCGATATGTACATAAAAAAAACACGTGTGCATGAAACACACGTGCAAAGTGATACTGCAAAAACAATATACCTTCAAAGTATATACCGAGTCTTTTTTTTAGATTAAACAGAATTCTTAAATATCACCTGCGGCAGACAGCGTAATTCTAGAAAAACTTAGAGAGCTAAAGCACATAACGTTCTAATGTGAAATAAACATGGTTTCATTCATTCATGACGTAGAAGACGAACGCACACCACAGTGGGGTTCCTTTTCTACGTCCTGTGTGTTTATTGCGCTCTAAGTTTTTCTAATAATGTATTTCCAGCTAGCCCAGCTATAGCCACCCTTTTGAAAGCATAATTCTAGTCATTGAGCGGTATTACTCAAAGAAGCGGACCTTACCTGGGCGAGAAAATAAAATGAATGTACGAAAATGCCCGAAAATTCACTAATTTACTCATCAACTAATTACTTTAAGGCACGTATTGTAATTTACGAATTTCAGCTGGTGAGTTCGGAAGGCGCACACGTGTGCGCTCGAATGAATTTTCTGGATGTCGCCAGTTTCGAGACATCAATTCTCAATGTTGGCGAAAATTACACAGGTGTGCCAGCTACTTTTTGTGCTTCGCTGCGTAAACACGGCTTATTAAATGTAAATGAAAGTGGTAAAGTAAACGAAAAGATGATGAATTTTCTTTTTCGAAAGTTTGAGGCGCATCTCGCGAAGCCAGCGCCATCAGTCCTCGGCATTCGTTCCAAGCTGATATGCCTTGCAAACTCTCCAGCTGCGATTAGGAAGTTGAAACGCGTGCCGTAAAGCAATTAATTTAAAAGTTGGTTGGCGATATTTTTTTGTTTAATTAGTCGAGTGTGCATTTTTGGTTTCCCCTACGAGTAGTACCCGCTGCTTCGAGTAATATATCTCCATCACTACAACTACGCTATCTGTTACAGGCGATATTCCAAGATTCTGCATATGTTCTAGAAAAAAAGTTGTTTTTTTATTCATGAAGTGCCTGCCGGGATTTATCGCTCACGGCCAACACCACCGACGCCGACGACACCGGCTTTTCTGCGACACGAGCTCCTTAACGCTGTCGCGTTAAAAGCACACCGTATAAATAATACCCCAGGTCAAGCAACAATCCTTTTGCACTGCAGGGAATCAGTGGCGAACATTTTTATTACAAAGATAACACAGACGCCGTGTAGAAATTACAGAACAACGCGTAATTCAGAATGATTTAATTGATTCGAAGTGAACACAAATTGGAGTAGTTAACTAAACACGTGGTGGTAGAGTTGCCCTTGGGTGAATAATTTCTTCTTTTAGCCTTTACGTATGATTTAGTTTGCAAGTTCTTGTTCTTGGTTAATAGCGTGACTAAGGAAAATGCTGACACCTAGAGATTTTGTCGGCGACTCTTTGCACAAGAAATGCGAATGCATCAGAAGTCATAGAACATTACAAACACGAAACATGCACGTAATAAAATTGTACCGGGCGTTTACCTAAATGCGTTTGAAATTTCATTAAAAAATATGAAAGGTGAGATGTTGAAATGATTTTCTCTTGATTGCTTTTGCCACAGGGGTATACATTGGAAAACGACCTTGTGTACTTATTAAACAAGCAATTATGGAAATTAGACTGATTATTTTTTGAACCAGAAGAGCCAGGTGACTGGTCTCAATGGAAGATTTGAAGAGCGCCACCAGAGGAGCTCGTAACCTGTTCCAGAATTAAAAAAAAAAAGAAAACTTGACGCCGGTAATTCTACAGAGTAATGAATTCCGGCAAATTTCAGGCACAAAAATGAAACTAACAGCCAACGATTGCAAGTGTTTCGCTTAGTAAATGCCCATAAGTGACGTCACTGGTTGCGCCCCAACATCGGGTAAGCATGAAGCGAGTGAGGTCGTGGTGTGATGAGAAATGCTCACTTGATCCCGGCCTACCGGTGAGGCACAATCAGTGACGTCACCCATGCACATGTACTATGTACTACGCCGGTCCTGTCGTTTGTGTTCTTCTTCCTGAGTCCTGGTCTTCTGCGCCTTGCCTTTACTACTTCAAGCATGAACCAACTAGCCCAAGCAAGAGTTTTACATGTACTATGCGCCTGACTGTTCTGCTCTTTGACAGCTCGATTTCGTTTTTCCTTGTGAAATTGAAAGGAACTGATTACGTGGTAAAGATTAGCAGCGTCAATTTTCTTTCAATTGTGGAAACGGAAAGGGTTATGGAGCTCCTCAGATGGTACGCATCAAGTCGTCGATGTAATCAGTTGCAAATCAATCTTGAAGAAAATGTTTATAGTCTAACAGGCATATTTATTTGTCTAACTACTGCACCGATTTATTTTGAAGCCTATGTCTCTGCAGTAAGATGCATCAAGAGGAAATAATTTAATTATCTTGCCTTCGCTATATTTAAGCAATTTCGAGCACATTTAGTGAAATTTCGGTATAAACACAACAGGCACTTGTATCGTACGTGGGCCGCAATGCGGCGGAGGCTGGAGGTATTGCAAGTAACCGGGCGCGCCTCTCCGTGGCCTCCGAGATACTCGCTCACCGGCGCGCGCAAGTGGCGGACGCCGTGGCCGGTCTATGAATGGTAGAAACGCTGGAAAATGAGTTTCTTTGAGTTTTCGTGTAACAGAATTATGTTTTATCGTACAGTAAAATTACAATCCGACGCTATCGTGTCTGTAGGTTGTGTGTAAGGCGTACTTTACGAGTTTTCTACGTATTTTAGCTTGAGAAATTCAATTAGTTCAGTAGCTTCCTTGTGCCACATGGAGGGCCTGGGTATGGGTGGTTCGAAAATGTTTTTGCCTCAACGACGTCCGACACCGAATTTTCTGCAGCACGGGGCCTTTAACGTTATCGCGTTAAAAACAAGGAGACCTGAGCACTCGGATCAGTTGTGAATGCTAAAGCATTAACGTCCAACTGAACACCGCTGAGCGGTTCTTCGAGTTATGAACTCGCGGCCAAGCGAATGCGTTGAGACGCTTCGCCAGCGCACCGGGCGCGTTTTTATTTGGCCGTACGGAGGCGCAGTTAAAACGCAGGCGAGAGCTTGTGTGGTCAAAGAACGCGCGGATACCAGAGGCTTGCGAGGGTGACGTGACGTCGCATTGTATGCCCTCTCCCCTCGCGCAACACCTGGCGCGCTATCGTGGCAGCAGCTGTTAACTTTCGCCCTCTCTGCTCCGTCGAGGCGCGCTCGTGACGTAGCGTCGCAGCCAATGGGAATTTAGGCGCCGTTTTTCGCTTGTCCAGACGACAGACGCCGAGATTGGCCAGTTGATGCGAAAGCATAAATAAGTGGAGCCGGGCAGGCGCATGTGATGCGCAGGGTAGATAAGCGGTGGGTGATTAGAGTTACAGAATGGGAGCCAAGGTAAGGGAAGTGCAGTCGAGGATGGCAAAAAAAAACTAAGTGGGGTGATGAAATTCGGAAATTTGCAGGCGCAAGTTGGAGTCAGCTGGAGCAAGACAGGGATAATTGGAGATAGCAGGGAAAAGGGGCCTTCGTCCTGCAATGGACACGAAAATAGGCTTCTGATAATGATCTTCAGATTGTGCACGTTGCAGGGGAGGCTTCTCATTGGCACAAGTGATGGTTTCATCAAGCTCGCGACCTCGACCTCCCCAGCGAAAGCCCGTGTCCACTAAATTGAGAGTGCGCAGCTTTGTGAGACTATACTCCATCTCAGAAGTCATCTGCAGCTGCGTGGAAGCTGCAGGACTCCTTAGCCAATAGGAAGGCCAAATACCCCATTCCTACCTCCTAATAGCTGTCCATCTGCTCCGTGTCGTCTGCTCACCACCACAGTAATTCACGGCATACGACGTGCATACGCATGCATGTCGTATGCATGTATGAAAACCTCAGGTTCCTGCAAGCGCGCCGTAAAAAAAGATAGAAAGAAAGCCCGTTTTCGCCTTGTGCTACTGCAAGCTGTACACAGCAAGTGTACATATATACGCTGACCTATATGGTGACTGGTTTAGGGGTTGACCAACCCCCCGAAACCAAAAAGAAACACTCAGACGATGTAGGCAGTTAGCTCGATGATAACGCTTCTGTGCTCGCTTAAACTTGGAAGATTGTCGGGAATCGGTGCCCGGGCAGGCTAGCTCGGAGGTCTAAACCAGCTGACGCCTGTTGCGTTACAACGTTACTGGATTGTGTACAGCAGCGCCGTTCGTTGTGGACGCGTAATTAATGGTTGGTTGCATTCGCTTCGGTTGTTCGATATCTTGCGCAATTCGCCGCAAACACTTGCAGCATCGAAAATGGCAAAGTGCGAAAGTTCGTTGAAGATGGAGAGTGTTAGTGCCATCGGCACTATTGTTTTGCATCACCGAGAATTACCACGTGAAAAACTGAGAAACTGAAAAACAGGTACTCGATAAACAAGCAGTGGAAAGAAACGATAAACCAGTTAAGATAGATAAAATCTTCTTGAATAACTCAATTTTAGTTCATTTTGCGGTAATACAGGTGGATATTAAAAGAAAAGCGAAGGTCAGAGTTCAATTTCTCGAATATCGCGCTGAGGTATCGCAACAGGTAAGTCAGTTAGACGTCACGGATTTCAAAGTACTTTTTTTCGCATACAGGTGGTTGTGGCTCAATAAACGTTATTGAAACTTTCTAAGTTCGATGTTTGTCTCTTGTAGAACACAATGTATAGTCCCTTTCTACCAATAAGCAGTCAACTAGGCCCCAGACGAGGCGGTCAAAACCCATGACTTCACGGGAATATCAAAGCGGCGTGGACACCCGTCTGTCGTTGTTGCACCTGTTCTGGCTTACGAAGTGTCTTCTCTCGGTATTAATAACTTTTTTACTTTTTTTTTGTATTGTAGAAGTGTACCTTACTAACACAGCTGAAGTGATTTCATCTATTTAGAATCAAGTGTAAAACCGGAAAATGAGCAGATTTTGCCGAAGAAACTCTGAATATCTCTATGGCGACAGCAGAAGGCTTTTCGGCGCGGACGGTGTAATTTCGTTCGTAAACAACGTATCTGCCATAATTGCCTAGGTAGAGGAATAACAGCCCGTAAACTTGCAGGCACCGCAAAGCTGTTGCCCTACGGCACGACTTTCTATGTTAACACACACATGTTTCGAGATAATTTCAATCAGGCCGTGTGGCGCCACGCAAGCTACTATAGCTGATCAATATGTAGAACCCTGCAGCTGGTGCCAGTTTTGCTGTACAGTTACTTTACAAATTAATTTCGGTTTAAAGTCAACAATAAAGCTATATTCATACAAGCTCCATGCTTGGGCATGTTCCTTTCATCTGAACACATCAAGAAGATGTACCTATGGTAAACTATTGAACGAAATACTTAATTTTTCTTGTCTAACTCGGCTGTCAAATGCATGACCGATGATTCCCTGGGTTCATGAACACATTACAGCCACAGCGAAGATATGGGTTCTATGATCATTATTCCATATTAGTCAAGCTTCCACAGTAGTTCTATTCCAAACACGCTCCTCCAACAAAAATGCTGTGCACCCGCTCAGCAGCTCTGAAAGAGAGCCTGCCCTGCGAGAGTCAGCTCAGAGCCTGATGACTTAGCTTCGCTAATATAAATGCCAGGCTAATTGGAAAACAAAAGCTAGTTGTATCAAGCTAAAATGTTAGCAGTGGCACCAAGATCACGCATAAAATTTGCACCAGGCCGTCTGGTTTCGTCTTGATACCAGGGACACAAAGACCGATCTGTGCGGTGAAAACAGTTGTTTTAAACGCACGAAAACGCTCGATGCCAAACAAAAGGCGAACCTAATTGGCTGGCGCATCTATGCAAATTGCGTTCGAGTTTCACAGCGTAGATGTAATATTGTAATTCTTGGGCTGTAACACCGACTACAGTGAACTGTATCGCGGGTAAAAGTTTTGCGTTGGGAGATGGACGCGGCCAGAAATTGAATTCGCGTGAAGTTACATCCCGTTTGCATCGGCGCCTATGTATCGGCGGTGAACGTCCGACCACCCCGAAAAGGGCGAAGGAGTTATAAAGAGAGATGAAACCACACGGACATACGGGAATCCCTGTAGCCTCCGAAATACATGCACGGGCGTAACCAATCCCCCTACTCCTCGTGGCGCCGAATTTTTCCCGCAGTATTTGCCAAGCGCGAATGTCACAAATGAGCGGCATATTTCGGAGCATCGTAATTACATGAATTCTGCCTGTTTAGAATCTTTCAATAATTGCAGTTTGCGGAATTATTATATCGTTTTCCTTTATTGGTGAATTAAGGAATAGGAAAACATTTTTGCTTGAGTTTTTTAAAAGTTCTGCAAGCTTGAATTAAAGTTATCTGTCTGTCTGTCTGTCTGTCTGTCTGTCTGTCTGTCTGTCTGTCTGTCTGTCTGTCTGTCTGTCTGTCTGTCTGCAAGGTTAAAAAACTTTTATAAAAAATTGATGGCTTAAATTGAAATATTTTCCTACGGTCACTATATTTTAACCTTCGTTTTCCTTTTCAATCTAAGAAGCCTAATCGAATTGGGTGCAATGAATGATATAATCAGATCGTGGTCTTATCACGTAAAAACCAAGATTTTAGCGTAATTTTTAAAAAATGCCGAGCTAAATGAATTTTACGTTCACATTTATTTAGATACACAAGCCTTCTAAGGCAAAGCTTCCCTCTAACGTTACTGCGCGTCACCGCACATAGTGCAAACGCATTTAATGTCACGTCACCATCACCACAAGATCATTGACCCGTCCCCCACGCGTCAAGAAAAAGTGGTGGCGCCACCGGCAACGTTTTCTGGCGTACCCTTTCGCATAATGACCGGTCTGGAACACTAATACAGAGAGTAATATTGCGCTAGATAGGATATGGTTTCTTCACACTTCGTGCGAAACTGCAAATATGTCGTTTTTTGTAGTTTTTTGGGGGGTTTGTGCCAAGGGACCACGAGCAACCAACTACAGAGGTTGTACGTGCCAAACATAATTGGGTTCGGCGTTGCTTAAAAATAGACGAGCTTCTTGTGACCTTTTTCTGGAACGTCCGGCTCTCCGTGGACTTGTTAACCGGGGTCCGCGGCAGTATCATCGGGGTGGTGTATACTTGATTGTGCGCGACTGTGTCTTCCAATTTCTTGCGCTTGCGCAGCCAAGGGCCAAAATAGGAGAAGCAGTCTTGTGGCCGACTGTGTTACCCAAGTTAATTTCGCAGGAAAAGGATGATTCTACATTTATAGGCCGGTCTACAATAATATACGCCTGCATTGGTGCGTTTTGAAAACTAAGGGAGTGATTGGTGCAGTTTAGCGGCAGCAACTCCATCTTTTGGGGAGTTCTCGAACTCGCCCCGATGGATTACGTTCGCCCTGTCTTGAGTCAAGATTGAGTTGTGTTGTTGTGGTGGTGGTTGTTGTTGTTAATTGAATGACGTGGATCTATCTCTCTACTCGGAATTGAGGAATTGTTAACTATTAAGAGCCGTGAACCTTTAGGGAAATCGCTACCATTTCAAGTTGGAAAACGGAAATCTCACACCTCTCAATCGGTGCACCTTGAGGCTTATCTCGTCATCTGCCTTGAGTGTGGTTCTTTTTTGTGACAACGCTGCGTTCCCGGTAGCTTCATTTTCAGGCCAAGAACAACATGCGGTTATTAGCGGGACATAGCGGTCATGACTGAAAAGTAGCGAGTGCGAAGTGTTTTAATAAAGGACATTTGTACGCAATATTGATGGTGAACATTCTTAAGGGACCAAATACAACCCGAAGGCTGGAAAATTAGTTCACTAACGACATGCCGAACGTAAAAGTCCATATTTATACGCACTTTCCTGATACGAACACATCAGTACATGCAGTGCTATGACAGCCCACAAGAAAGAAAACAGAACATTGTTAAAACACGCCCTTCAGTGACAACGCACACATAAAAAACGCTTAAGTTTTTTACGTCACGTTGATGTCATTAATGCGGCAGTTTGAACGCGAAATGAAAAAAATGTGTATATAGTTAAGTAAAGGCTTCATTTTTTGTCCTCCAGCCAACTTCATTCTTCATACCAACATGGGAGAGGTGTACTCTATCAGTGTCCTGATTTAGTGTGTCTCTGCAGTGACTCTGGAAACTTGCTACACGACCATGCCTATTGCGTTTGGAATAGCATGGCTCTTAAAATCAGCATGACAATGAACTGCATGGTGGAAATTACAGCTAACCCTAACTTCGGCGTTTCTGCGGAAACTCAGAATTCCAGTGAAATTCCGAGCGCCATGTGATACATGAACGCAGTTGACAGAAACCCAATGTAAGAGATAGATAAAATGATAGAGAAAGGATTTTTAATCAAATCTGAGGACGTCTGCCTTGCGGCTCACCTAACCTGTTACTACTATGTGCAGTTGGACGTAATGATGTATACGAAATGTGGCAAAGAGAACACGTGACCGAGCTACACAGAACATACGAAGTGAGGCTGAATGACGTCACTATGGTCGAGGAAGCCCCGAAGTTGCCGCGACAGTTTGAAGAGGCGTTCTGTGATATCCTTAGCACACCTTGAAGCCTCCGACGACGCCGCAGCGCTATAGGGCATAAGGCGCAGACATTAATTTTAGCAGATGTTGGCTTAGTCGTTTGCTGCTGCACTCCCTTCTGCAATATACCCCAAGGAGTGGTGTCGCCGGGCTGAACCTCGATATAGTGTCTTACGCTATAAAAAATGCGCACGGTGTTGTTTTCAGACGAAATGAAACGCGCGGCCTCGGCTAAATCCGATTCATAATTTCGTACTGAACCGCGATGTCGTGAGCTCGGCGAGAAATGTGCATGAGCGTGACAGCCTGCGTCCATAGTGCAAATAATGTACACCGTAACACATGCGCAAGGCAAGGTTCAGTGGCTGTGCAGCTCAGCGAGCACCCTGCTTTTTTTTTTAACCTGCCAGCCCCATTATTTTGTATATCTGAACTTTTCCATTTTCAGTAGTTAAACTGTTTCATCGTCAATTAAATTTTTAAGACAATTCTGGGGTTTCGCCTTGCAAAGACACGATCTCATTACGAAACACGCCGTATTGTGGGGAAAGGGGAAAGGAAGGGGGTGCTCCGAATTGATTGATTCCTGAAAATAAAACACTGACTGACTGACTGATTTTGATCACATGGGGTTGCACCTAAGTCTAACCCCTCGAGTGTTGTTTTTTTTTTTGCATTCACCCTCGTAAAACACGGCCGCCGAGGTCCCACCTGTGACCTCGAGCTCAGCAGCACAATGCCATAGCAACTAATCTATACCGCGGTGGGTGCTTTTCATCGTGGTCTTTCCTTCGAGACTAAGACAAGCGTGGTTATCCCTTACGTGTTCGACAATGTTGAATAACTAATTCCCAAGTTCAATGCGCACTGAATAGCCGATTAGTGTTCGCAATTTCGAACATTCGCCCACTTTAAGAGTAATGATTAGGCTAAATGATACACCTCTCCAGGACTGCTTTGACGGCCCTCACCCTGTTCTCCGTTCCTTTTCATTACCCCTTCCACCTTCTTTTTTGCTTGTTCTGAGCTGCGCTGCAAGCCTGAAAATGTCATAACGTACCAACTCGACCAAACTGCTACGCTTTTGGCCCTGCGCATAGGCCGCGAGTGGCGCCCAGGCAAACGGATGTTGATCTCTGGAGCCCCGGCAGCGAAGTCCACGCATGATTGCTTTACGGAATCGGAGAGGAAAAAAAAGCAAGCTCCGATTGGCTGTGCTCATTCACGAAAGCCTGCGGAAATGGGTTGTCGCGTGAGCGCGCGCTGTCACGCTCTCGCGCGCCGTAATGCGATCTCGACACGTGCCGTACGCTTTGTTCGTTGTCCGCACTGCGCGATGGGATGAATCACTGCGACTCGCGCAAGAGGCATATGCATGTACGTTCATAAAGAGGAGGCCAACGGGCAATGGTGGTGGTGGTGATAAACTTTATTGAAAGGGGGAAGGGTAAAGAGGGACGTGGCTGAGGGTTAGGGCTCAAGTAAGGCCCTGGGCCTGCTTGGCCTTTTCCGCCCAGTCCACCAGTTCAAGTTGTCGGTCGACGTCCCCGGAACTGAGCCAGGCTGTCCAGTCAGTCTCGCTGCTGACGGGGGGATGAGAGAACGGGAGCGAGGTGCATTCCCACATTATGTGTGTGAGTGTTCCTGTTTCTGAACAGAGCCTACATTTGTCGCTTTCCCTGCCCCCTGTGATTTTGTTAATGTATTTTGGGTGTGGGTATGTATTTGTCTGAAGTCGCCGAAACGCGACCGCTTGCGTTTTGTCGAGTTGCTTGGCCGGTGGTGGGAGCGCGCGAAGGAGAATTAAAGCGAACACGATTTTAGAATAATTTACTCCCTCAAAGTGAAAAAACCAGAGGTGAAACTCAATCTATACACTTTAAAAACAGTTGCTCCCTTTGGGGTGCATATATTTGTCACACAACAATAATCGTCATTTGTATTGCCGGCATTTCCTTTCCTTACGGCTAATTTGCGAAACTAGCAAAATGCAAGATGGCCTTGTCCCGTGCATTGGGGGCACGTTGAGGACCCCTGGTAGTCAAAATCAATGCGGAGTTTCCCCACTACCACGTACCTCATATTGAAATCGTGGTTGCGGTACTTAAAGCCCTCCTGAATACATTTCATATTTGTTTTGGTTTCATTTCGATGGTGTTTTTTTTTACAGCGCACGCATACTTAGGGCAATAAAGGACAGGGTGGTAGCGAAAGAGCGCTGACTATATACCGACGAATTCTGCTTTCATGAAGAAGTGAGTATGTCACAGCCCTAAAAAAAATTCGTCATTGTCGACGGGAGCGCGAACACTGGCTTGTTGAGTCAGCGCAACGCAAGGCATCGCGCACATGCGAAAGTAGCGACGGAAAGCGCAAGCGCACAAAGCGTCCTGCATGGTGCCCAAGTGCTCGTCTGTAAAACCCCTTAAACTTCGTAAAGTAGCGACATGCTTTGAAGAATGCCGCCTCCTCCTCGCGCGCTCTGGCCGACGCCGCGTCGCTATTGGCCTCACTGTATCACGTGGGCCCTCGCGCCGTGGATCAGCGCCATTTTCGCTCGAGAAGCGTCTACGGAGCGGCGAGGAGCGCATGCTGGCGCCGTTGCTACGCTCGAGCAGTTTAGGCGGCGCCACGGTCGAGAAGGGAGCGTGAAAGAGAGGAGAAACGAGGAGTGAAGGCGGCGGAGGAGAGTGTCGCTACTTTGCGAAGTTTAAGGGGCTTTGCTCGTGTGCTAGGCCATTCCGACAAATGCGACGCAACCCCTCCTGCATATATACCGGCCCACGTATATCGCTTGCAGCCGCTTATCGTTGCCAATGTGCACGCAGAAGCACGCGTTTCTGTTTGCGCTGGAGGCAGATAAGCTGCAGGGGCTGTGTGAAGCTTACCGGAACAGCCTAGCACACCACGCTAGGGCGAGGGAATGCTCTATGCGCATGTGCATGCCGTCGCCACTTTCATGGAAGCGCTCTGCGGTACGGCGCTGACCGTATCCGCAAGGTTATTAGCCTTTTAGAATGCTGTACACCAGCTGAAAAAAAACGAACAGCAATCGTTATTACACATAAACTTTCTTGTTTCTAGCACCTGGCCACAATCACCTCAAAACCAGGCGAGGTGTACGAATTTGCGTTTCGAGGGCGCAGCGGGAGATACACTGAAGCACACATCGCCAACCTTACTAATCATCTTATCCTCGATAATTTCGCTTGTTCGCTGGTCCCCATGCTTTGCCAGCACCCTGCATTAGTTTCATATTGTTCCTTCTTCTCTCTCATTTTTCGTAGCTATTTTTCCGTCACACACCACAAGGTTGCCAAACTAATATACCCTCTGGTTAACCAGGTTTTCTTCCCTTTGTTCTCTCTTTCTCGCTTTGCAAGTCAGCGCTTCTTTACTCCTTGCGTATCCTGCATTTCAATAGAGAGTATTTCAACGGCTTGCATCCCCTAATCACTCTCCAATCAGTCAGTGTGTGCTGTGCACGCCATCAAAATCAGCCGTTACCAAACTCGACCGAGCTTCGACACCTGCACGCAATCTTAAAGGCGAAGTTTTTCTTTGCGAACACGGCAAAACTTTCCTGACCCTCTGGGTACTGCTGCTGTCTGGCCGAATAGCTCACGCTTAAAAAAGAGAACATTGGATCACGTGCCCGATGGTGGGATGGAACCGCAGTCCCCCAGCACAGCATCCCGGTGCTCCATAACCATTAGGCAACAATCGCACGTATAATTCCATCCTGCCAGCAGCTGCATTTCATAATTTATTTGATAATTTATTTATTGGTAAAAATACAGAAAAAGGAGGTCCCATTGTCGAAGACGGTATCGGGGCCTCGTGCTAAAGATACTTATGATGGTATACAATGCTTAAAGCAATAGTAGCACCGATGAGCGCTAAGAGTGATATCAAAACGTGTTTATAGAGTGTGAGTGATAAGGACACTTGTTAACAGCATGACAGTATAAAAAGACAGAATAAAGTTAGAAAATAAAAACAGACAATACGAGTTATTGTTTATAATGAATGCTTTTAGTTTTCGCTCCAGTTTTCGTCACGCCAAAGACGCAGGAAGGAAATGGTTAAATGTACAGCATTTGATTTATGGCTTCACGAATGCTTCGCTTCAGATAGAATCCGAGGATGTGCATCGATTCTGCATAATTTCCTTTTTTTATTTTTCTGAAAATCTTGCTCACACACACACAGAAACGCAAAAAAAGAGACCGCTCATATCCGTCTCGAATCGGTGCGCGACTTTCACGGCGAGCTCTCGCCGGGCAAATTGAAATAAAAGCGAGTCAACCGCGGTGGCGTCGATCTGCCATTGTTCGGGGTTCTGGCGGGAGAGAGAGAGTGGGCGTTGAAAAGGGTTGGGGAGAGGGGGAGGGTGGTATTGTGAGGAGGAGCGTGGGCTCCATCCAAGCGTCGCGCGCCGATTTTGAACACGGCCGACCTTGTAGCGCTGGCACAGAGAAGAGCAGCACACGTATCACCTGACCGGGACGAAGGCCTGGGGACCGATCCGAGCTAGGCATGGGCCTGAGAGAGCGCATCCCGCTCTATCGCCTCATTCAAACAGCTCGGAGCAAGTTGGGTACAGTGGGAAGAATGGCACAGTTTCTTACTACGTCACTTATTATTCTATTGAATATCCGTCGGAATGGTGGGTAATGCCAATTGTAACGCATGGTGGAATAGAAGCGAGGAGGTTGCGTACTACGTGACTCCTGCAATCTAAAAAAAAAATGAAAGTGTCCACTAAGTGTTCACGCTAAAGATGACAAGGTCGAAGTACATTCAACTGCAAGCGTTTGCGGACCACGGGATCTCAAAAAAAGTTCAATCTCCGAGCAGCCTGCAACAGAAGTTAGTAAGACCGTACATCACGATGGTGTTCCCGTACACTGACAGAGGGCGCAAATACAAATACTACGCTGCTTTGTGAGACTGCGCAGATATTCAGCTTTATCTCACATTTCGTGTTCCGTGAAATTTAAATGATTTTAGTTCAAATGATTCTAAGTTCAAATGATTTAGTTCAAATGATTTAAATGAGTAGTTCAAATGATTCTAAGATTAAATGTTGATTATATCTCCCCATTCTGTCTCTTTCTTTCTCTCTGTCGTGCTAATTATCCACTTATATCGCATCTTATGCGTATCGTATTTCGCGGTCAATTACTTCGACCTTGCCTTCTTTAGTGTTGACACCCGGTTGACTTTTTTCCCTGGAAGTGGTTACAAAGTACCCAGATCCCGGATACGCCAAACCCGTGGGAAGTTAACCGCTGTATAGTTCGGCAAGTATCCAACTCTTTTCGTGTGCAGCTGTCTTGAATCCAAAAAAAATATTATCATAAAATGCACGAGAAGAAATGCTTTTCATGTGCTAGAGCTATGATATGCTGAGGGTATGTAAACGTATTAGGAAACTCGGCCAAAGCCTTTTACGTATCGGCACAATAGAGACGAACAACGCAGGGGTCTCGGAGAAGCCTCCGCCGCTGTCCCTACGCAAATAATATCGTTTTACTAAGCAAGCGGATCATGATAACCCTAATTCATAGCTAATTAACGTTGTAGAACACCTTAATCTTAAACTATTATCTTAATCTCATTCCGTATCGGATCCCTAAACTAAGTGTGCCATATCTGCAAAAAAGCTTCCACTCATTGTAACTTACGTTGGACAAGTTTTATAGTGTACTATGTTGGGAAGTGACCACTCTTTTCTTCGGAGGGTAAGCTATACGCAGAGGGAGATTTGGATGACATTCACGCTTGACAGGGCCGACTGGTATGTCCTAACGCTAATTGCCCACAACTGTATCTGCGCGCTCACTCTTTGTGCGATACTCGTGGTTTGCTCCGCTCGCTTCTTCGCGAACAGCAAAAAACGGCCCGACCCGAGTTAGGAAATGGCTGTGGCAGAAACTAGGCATTTCTTTTGTATGGACAACACGAAGAGGCCCACGAAACTCGCTCCGATGCAACTGCCCCTCTGACTACTCGCTTGTAGAAACGCCAGCAAGACGCCCGGCCAGACAAACAAACACACGAACATGCAGCCACACACAAGCGAAAGGAAGATCGCATTGAGGCTTAAGCACAAAGACGCACACATCGCAGTGACAACCCGATGTCGCTGATAGAAGGGCGGCCGACGCAATGTGTGGTCGATTTCTCTACCATAGACCCACGTCTAGGCATCCTGCGATATATATCGCATTGTGCCTTCCTCGCATCATTTCACATCTGTCAACAAATCCTTCCTTTTTTTCCGCAGAGACTTCAGAACTTTTATTCCTGAACCTTCTCTTTATTTATGTGCTGAAACGCTGGGGCATCTCTTGTTCACTAAGATATTACTAAAATATATTCTATTCTTACCAAAAAGTACTTATTCCGCTGATTCTCCAGTCGGGAAGCTTATTTTCGAAAGTCGCTTTTTACTGTGATAGAAATTATGTGGACACTCCAGGTGCATTTCTGCCGTCGGCGTCGCCGTGAGGTGCCGTATAAAGTCCAAGGGCGATAAAATCGTCGCCGCCTGCCGTATGTTGTACGTGCGAGTGAAAGCGTGCGAGGATGAGCTGGCTATAGCGGCTCAATCTCGCGTGCACAGCGGCGGAAAGCGGGGAGGAAGCGCGCCGCCTTCCGTCGCGCGCAAGGCTTCGGGACGAAGGTTGGGAAGGCTGCCGCGTGCGCCCGGCCGGGCCGCTGTATCTTGAAAGCCATCTGCGACGGGTACGGAGTCCGGGCTGCGCTGTGTTTTCGGGCTTTAGTTTGCGTTGATGAGAGCGGCTGCACGAAGGTCAGTTGGCTCGCTGCTGCTGCCGCGCTTCCTTACTGCAGCGTTTTGACAACGAGTTTCCGCGGTCATCGAGTGAGATGTGTTCAGGTTTGCTTGTGCGCACGTGATACCGTGCTCGTTAATTTAGTTAGCCCGGCTATGTTTAAAAGTTTATACGGCCGATGAGACTACTATCCTTACTTCATCTAGCTGCCCACTAATTTGCTATCGCAACCGATATGCTTCGCCTTTCGCGCGAAACTACGACTTTTTTTCTTTTCATCATTGATTGATTTGATGAGTGAATGAATGATGCACTGTTTGAATCAATGCTCGGTTAAATGGCAGATCTGCTGAGTTTAGCATTCTAAAGCAATGCCTTGGCTATACGAGAGGTGCTGTAGGGAAGGGCCCTGCACCCACGCCGGCAACCCGGAGTTCTGCACCGTACTCCTAAATCTAAGAGAAGAGCTACGTTCATATTCCTCAACTAAAGTACATGTCCAATTAAAGGGAGTTGTATAAAAATTTTTCCGCACTCCTGCATGTGCTCTTTTCAATCACTGCTAGCGAGCTGCTTGCACGCAACTATTCCAATGTACCGTCGGCTGGCCGCGGAGGCTGCATCCGCCAACGGTGCGCGTCGCATCGTCATCCACTGCTGCGCGCCAATGACGCGTGGCGCCACGCATTCGGGTGCGATACGGAACGGCGTCGGCGATGGGCTCTCCCGCTGCGCTGGCACCGCGCATGGAGCTGCGGCTCTGGGTGGGCGATACAAAGACTGGTTGCGACTACTGCGCCTACGATGAGGAGTCCCTGCGCTGTTGCTCTCACTAACAGCGCGCTTTGTTGCACCGCTTCAATGAAAAGGCAACGATCCTCTGGAACTGTACTGTACAGGCGCACTCCAGAACTTTACTGGGAGGAGCTGCGCATGTACATTAACTTTCGTATAGCCGTGTCCTATAGTGACGGCCCACTTCACAATGAAAGTGAACGACTGCTTGTTGTGTACATGCATGCGTGTGCGCATGTGTGTGTGAGAGAGAGAGAGATGTTCTTATGAAGGCGAAGTGGGGCGGCCGACCTGAACGCCTGCTTCCCACGTGCTTCTCCGGAAGGGGCGAAAGGGAAAACACCCGCAGTTTTGTTGAAGGACGAAGCACTGACACCTATACCAAAGTATACCAGACTAAGACTCGTAGCTTTGTGGGTAGTATAAATTGCAGTAAATATTATTGTACTAACCGAACAAGCGTGGTGACATGCGTCCAGGAACAAAGGTGAAGAGTTTCACGCCATGACCGCGAGCACTCGCGCTGGCGACGCTGGAGCGATAAGAAAAAGCACTGGCAGCAGGGAGAATGCGAGCTATACTAAAGTGAACGTTCCCTGCTGCCGCTCCCTTCGGCGTTTCATTCGTGCCGCGCCTCCAAATGTCAGCACATCGCGTGACTCCTAACTCTGTTCTCCGCTCGCTCTCGCGTGCTCGCCTTTCGACCTGGCAACCGTGGTAGACCACGTGGCTTGAAGCTCACAGTACGGGGGTCGCGTATACGCTCGGCCACTCGGGCACGACGGGCTTGTTGGCCCGGACCGTACAATCGCACTCTCACCCGGCACAGCATGTTGGCACAGACGGCGTGAAGCTTCTCGCGTGCTGGTATGGGTGCTATTGCAATATAATAGCAAATGTAAGGACAGGAGATGTAGATGACCGTAAGGGGGTGAACATGATGACGAAACAAATGCGTGATGTGGCAAACACGTGGAAGCAACGTGTCACGCGGCAGTAGCGATTGCTGACTGGCAGGTAGCAAGGCAGGCAGGCAACGAACCTGGAAGACAATTCTTTGTTGGATGAACCTGCACCTTTACGCTACGTCGTGATTCTATATACCGTGAACTTCATGAGCACTCTGATTCTGACTGCTCACGCCTCGCCTCACGGGCTGAAGCCTGCCGCGCGTTTTCATCACATTGGGCCCACTTGCAATCGTAGTGACCGAATTTAGTAACGGCAACGCGTATATATAGCCTTCGTCGCACTTTCACCGTAACGGTATCCTTCGCCTCTCATCCGAGAGGCGCGCTGCGCAGCTACACGCCTCCGTCAATATTTATCCAACCGTCCCGGCCGCCATTCAAGCGTGGCTCGCCTTGTCTCTTTACCGATCTCAAGCAGCCCCAAGTGACAAGGCAGCCACGTGATGCTCGTTTATACGAAGGGCGTTACTGGCAGCTATTCTTCTTTTTGCCGTCGAGACGTACCGTATTTCTTCAACCTAGGCCTATAATTCTTTTTCTTTAGTGACGTGAGTTGTGAAACCGCCAGGTCGGCTTAGATTTTAAGATTTCATCGGGAGCCCCCGGAGGTGGAAGAATGGCACACCGCTAATGCTATCGCCAAGAATATTGTATCTTAGCCATTGCATTCCGCAGCCGCACAGCGCTGCTGCTCACTTTAACGGTATGCCATTTCGACCGCATGAAATGCGTGGTGTGCCGGCAGAGTCGCTGTGTTTTCGTTTCATTTTTTTTCCAATGATTACTTGCTTCCAGGCCCTGACGCACTGACACTGAGCACGCGGTGTCAGTACAGCAAGTGGGCCGGAGTAAGAGCGTAGCTGACGCTAACTGGTTAATAAATGTAATTTGCTTTACGTGGTCGTTGAAGCATTGCCCGATTTGCGCTCCAGAAAAGCAATCGTTTTATCTTCTGATCTGCCGGATGCTCGGGGTCCACTCGCACGCTCGTTCAACGTAAGCCCCATTTAGCGAGTGAGAAGATTTCGCGAACACGTTCCACGAGCACTGCGGAACACGCGCGGAAACGAGATTGTAAGAGTGCCAGAAATCGAGGCCGCCCTAGATACGAGTAAATGCGGTATACGTACATAGCTAACACGTCGAGCGATCCACGGGCTCGACTCGTCGCGCCGACAAAGGAGCGAGAGGGGGCCCTGGAGGGGAGGGCCCTTCAGGCGGCTTCGACAAGTGTCAGAAACCCGCGGACGCAATCGAAACTGCTCTTGGGACAGACACGCAATGACGCAGTACATCTCTGTGTACACTCGCGTCATTGTACAGCGTCGCAGCAGGCATCGGCGCAACGCCGCTGCCGCGGACGTGGCCCGCAAGGTGCCGGGAGGTGGTGAAGCGGCGCCAACGTTCTCCACGCGTGCCCGGCGGGGCGACGTCGCTCAAGCGCGAAGTTTGGAGGGCGTCGCGCGAGCGCTGTCGAAATCCGAGCCAAGCCGAGCTGGCGAACGGCTCGCCAGCGCCGCCTAGCGACAGCGGTGACAGCGGCGCGCAGCGAATAGCAACAACCTCGGCCGTAACACTGTACCAGCGATCGCTGCAATGCGCACAATAAGCACCCCTCCCCCCGCGCAAGGGCGTGTACGCTGGCAGGCTATAGTTTGTTTGACATGTTTACGTAATGTATATTGCTTGCTTTGTAGGGTTACGTAAGCGCAGGATGTGCTATGTTTTATGCCGGTTGTGTGGCGGTGGTATCGTATGTACCCTTTGGATTCAGACAGGGGTTTCGGAAGTGGCTTTTGCCGACGGCAATACCCGGAGTGGTGTCACGGTTGCTATTTGCTCGCAACGTGACGTGCCTATACGGTGTCAACGGGTGCGAGTTGCGCGCGTGGTGCAGCAGATACGGCGCGAATCGTTAGAAAAAGAGACAGGAATACAGCGGTCTGGATTTGAGAGCTAATGGGGGTAGCCGATAAAATTGGAGAGTAATGGAGCTTAAACAGGGTTGTTAATGCGTAACGCCGGCAACCAGAAGTGCGTTCCAAGAGAAGAGAAGCGCAGTCGAGAATGACTGACAACTGTGTTGTCTGCTGGAATTGGGAAATTTGCAAGCGTAAGATGGGGGACGTCAGCTGGCACGAGATAGGGGTAATTTGACACGATCGAGGTCACGCAGGTTCGATTTCCGGCAGCGGCGGCCGCTTTCCGATTGTAGTTGAACGCAAAGGACGTTCGCGTACCCACCTTTATTTAGCGACGAGCTAGCGAACCTAAATTAGAAGCAACTTCTCGGGAGACGTCCAATACTATATATGAAGCCTCTTATACGTCCTGCTATAACTTTACAACTGAATGTTTAAGCCCCGGCGCATCGCGATAACCTTAACGTTGTCATTCACTTCTGCTCCAAATATACACAGGCATATTGTGTAAGAGGCGGAATTCCGGGAAATGCCACTAATCTTTCGCGGACATCTCAGGTAATCTATCCTGCTGGTAGCTCAGTGACCATGGTGTTGCACAGCTGAACACGACTAGGTCCATGGTTCGGCCCCGGCTGTGTCGGTCGCATTCCGACGGGTGCGTAATACAAAACGAGAAAGAAGCGCTCGTATAGCGTGCGTGAATTGAGTTCACATTAAAGAATCCGAAGTGGTGAAAATCACCTCGGAGTCCCCCACTACGGTGTGTCTCCCAACGAGATTGTGGTTTTGGCACGCGAAAACTCAAAACTGAATGCAATATTTTGTTTTTACATTTCAATTCTGGTAGCCCTGAATTAAGAAGGCTGTTGCTGGCTTTTAGTTGTTGGTGATACGTGGCTTTCACCTTCCAACGGGATTGCTCTTTCATACCAAAAAATTAATTGGCATCAAACGGTGTAGCTCTTTCATGCCGAAAGAAATAATTGTCGCCATGTTTGGACATCACAAAGGTTGGCATGCGCCGTGCTTCTTTTAAAATGTCGCGCACATTTTGTGCGATGTGCTTCAAAGATACAACGTAGTTGTATCGAAAACTTTCTGGCGTGCACAGTATCAATCATAACACGCTGATGTGCACAAAAATAATTTTAAATATTAATTAGAATTGTTCACGTTGACCATGTCGAGTGCTTAATTGCAGGAGCTCTTCTCGCGCGGGACGTGTATGCAGTGGTTGTCATAGGGCAACTTCCTGACGTAGGCGGTGGCCACGTGATCTCGCGGTGTCGACGCGAGGTCGGCCGTCAAGATTCTCTTGAGACGAAGGTCTAAGAGTTTGCTCAACCGTCTGAGCTCTCTGCATAAAAGAGCCAGTAAGAAAAGAGAGAGAGGGAACGAAAACAATAGCGCTGCTTCCTAAGAAGGCGTCAAAAAAAAAAAAAGGATTTCCCGGTAGCCATGAAATTAATGCTTCCGATAGTCATAACCTCTTCAGACTCAGTGTCATCCCATCGTGCACAATGGCTTTCATACTTCTTGAACATAAACCTGAAATTATGAGGCAGTATATTCTGGTTAACATAAAGGCAGATGCAGCAACGCTATGTGTCATGCGTTTATTCATTTCGTTGCAACCAGTTAGCGTGAAAACTTACACTAAGTGCGAGATTTACCGCGGCGCTGTCACCGGCAACGGAGAATGAATGTGTAGTATATACTTCAGGTGATTCCGCTCAAAAGGATCAAAACTGAAAGCGAGGAACCGCTTTGAGACAGTAAACCTGTGTCCGTGTGTTTAGATAAATAAAAGAAGATTTACCTGGACAAATGGACAAACGGACTTTTTGTCCACATGCAAGGAGCTGCTGGTGTGACCATGTGTCCGTGCCGTCTGATCAAGCAAGTAATTTTATCAGAACTGTAAGGGGACGTTTCACAATAAGAACTGACCTTAAGAGGCGTCGTGTCAACGGGATCTTGTTGGGTTTGAGGAGGTCAAGTCATAGAAGTTACTGTGATGATGTAAGGTGAAACAACGACATAGATATATCCCTACAAGGGCTAAATTGCTTTTTCAGAAAGCTGCGTGAGCGTTGCGAAAGAGAGTGGCCACACTATAAAGTAACTATAATCTGTTTTCCGTTCTAAATTCAACACATAGTGAGGGAGAGAGAGAGAGAGAGAATGCAAAAGAACACCTGCATTTTTCATTACAACTCAATCCTACGTTTCCTATCTTTTGCATGAGTAATCGAAAAAAAAAACACACAAGCCTCACTACATAATGGGTAAATCTCCTTTCTATTGTGATTTCAGTATGCCGAAAAAGTGCTTGAGGCAGAAGGGCAGATTCCTTTCTATCTTTTATTCCAGTTTAAAATTTGGAAGACGCTTAAACTTCGCCTTTAGGAGTTCAACCCGATAACATTTAAAGATCCCTAACTGCTTCTCACACTTCCCGGCAACTGCAGCTTACGTAACCGTAATGTTTACCGGGAAACGCTGGCAGCGACCGCTGTGCACGAAGGCGAGCTTTCTGATAGAAACGCGGCCTCTTGCATGGGCCGCGCACGCGCGGAGGCGAGCGCCATCTGGATAGTGTTGTTGCAGGAAACCGAGTGGACCGCGCCGCTCTATGAATGCTAGAAACACAGGAAACGGGGTTTATGTTTGCGTTTCTGCGTAACAGAATTATGTTTTCTCGTATATTCAAATTACAATCCGATGCTATCATGCCTGTAGGTTGTGTTTAGGTTGTACTTTACGATTTCTCTGACGCATCTTACTTTGAAGAATTCAATTAGTTCAGTAACGCCTCTGCGCCATGCGGAGGTCCTGCGTGGTTGTGGTTCGGTGTGATATTTCGTCAAACGACGTCCGACGCAAGATGGCGACACCGGATTATTTGCGACACGGTGTCCTTAAGCCTATCGTGTTAAAAGTTGAAGCCTACGTTGTATGCGACTCAAGCAAGGAGGGTGTAACCGCCTTCACCCATGAAACCAACCTCTCCATGCAGCACGTATAAAAATAACAGTAAATACAGCAAAAAAGAGACTCAGTTTGAGCATGCGGCATCTTCGTTGACGGCCATCACCTTACCCGCACGTCTGCGGTGACAATGACACCAACGTATGCCGTGTTGACTTTAGGCTGCACGACGTAACACGAGTATAATATGAGAATGCGCGCCTGTTCCGTTTACCGCTTCCCCAACGTATTTGTTTTAGTTCGTTTGTTCGTTGCCTCTTGATATCCCGTGCGGTGGTGAATATCTTTTCCGCATCGCGCAACCGGCGACCGCGGTGCGGCCTTACATAATGCAGTGATCCGCGTGCATACCTGGAATAAGAACGCGTATCGAGCGTGCACGGTGCGACATGTCGCCAGCCGGAGGAGCAAGGTAAGCAGATCCGATGGACCGAGTTGGCGAGAAGCTGGAGAGTTCGATCGTGGGGCCGTGGCAGCCGCATTTCGATGGGGGCGAAATGCGAAAACGTTCGTGAACTCATATTCAGGTGCACGCCACAGATCCCCAGGTGATCGAACTTAGTCCAGAGTCCCCCGGCCACGGCATACCTCATAATTAGATCGGGATTTTGACCAGTTAAGTCCCTGAACACACTTCATTAATGCAATTTAGCAGGAGAGCGATGTGGGAGCACTTCTTCCGTTACCTTACTATTGACAATAGAATTCGTTTTCTGCGCATGCGCAAAGCCATGAAGGTTGCGCCATTTATTATTTGTTTTCTATATACGTATACACAACATGTGCCTATAAGTATGTGTGTTGCGTGCCGACAGATCTGTTGGAAGCGCACATCTCAGGGAGCTTTGTTTCTGTGATCGTCCCTATCCATAATACTCGATCCCGATTGACTTCCTCCCGCAATCTGCGCAAGAGAGCCAATCGATGTCGAAAAATTTGATCCCCATCGGGCTCGATCGCAATTGAAAATGCACTGTCTGACACCCGTACAATGCGCTGTGATTTACCCACTGTGTGAGACCGCTTCGCCCGAGTTTCCTCATTAGTGAAGCAGTTCTCGAGGCTGCCTTACAGCCGGAAGTGATCGCTGTCACGTGACGACTTGCCGGGGAAAAAAGCACAATCCTCTCTATTGTTGCTCTCCGTTTCCGGCTCCCATCGCATCGCATATAAATCAGCTACTTCCGGGCCATGTTGTTCGCACACACGACCACGCCTGGGTAGCGATCACGCGGCGCCGGGGCATCTTTACGCCTTGTCTTTATAAGCCTAATGTGAATTCAATAGCCGGGCTCCAGAACCCGGCAACGGCGTTGTCTCGCACGTAACGCGGTGAGAGCTTACGAAAACAGAAATAGGTTTCAGAGTACCGGAAGGATCGGCATTGCACAGCTGTCGATGCGATAAGGATTTGAGCTAGAACATTATATATATATATATATATATATATATATATATATATATATATATATATATATATATATATATATATAAGCGAGTTTGTTTCGCAATCAGGAGGTGTAAGCTCTCGGAAAAGGCTCTTGCTGCCATGTTTGCCCAAACGGAAGTAAGCGTACGTTGGCCGCAATAAAAAGTCGATGATGCTCTCTTCAGACTTTTTTTCTTTTCTCTTTCTATGCTAACATACACGGAGGAAAGAAAACGAGAGGAAGCATTGCGTCGCCCGACCAGTCTTGACAAGCGTACTCTCTGTGAAGCCATTCCCTTAGATTTTTTCTCTAGAAGCTGAATTCAGCTGAACACGTGACCTCCGATTCTCGGCGCAGTGGCCGAGGATGCTTGGTTTCAGGTATAGTTTTAACCAGCTGCTCTGCCTTAAGAGCGCTGACGGACATGTAGCGCTAAAACCGACCGCGCGGTCTGCCGTGCACGTGCTGCGATCACGCGCTGGGAAGACTCGTTTGGCTTCAGTCATGCTGCGCAGCGCTCTGTCACGTAGTTATTTCCTTCCTCAGAAAGAAAGAAAGAAAGAAAGAAAGAAAGAAAGAAAGAAAGAAAGAAAGAAAGGAAGACAGAAAGAAAGAAAGAAAGAGAAACGTGTTTTCTAGCCGGCTTAATGTGTGACAAGCCCCTTCTTACGTTTTCGAATAACTGAAATGCGTATCGCGCTTCAAGCCCGGACATTTATCAGTTTTTTTCGTAAGGGGACACCGATTTTTACATTTGCGATTAACCGCAAAGGAAACCTGCGGAAGATCTTAGGGCTTCAGTTTCGCCTCACATCTGTGGCTGGCCAGTCTGTGTCGTGCCTGCTCTTAGCCTTTTTTATTATATTTTTTGTATTTGATGAAAACCGGAGGTCTGCCAGGGTCTCTCCTTGTAAACAGTAATAAGGTCCAGAGAGAGCCATAGACAGAAGTCGGTATCCGGAGATACCTAGGGGATTTATTTGAAGAAGTGGCAATTTCGCCTCGGCTAGGTTCGGCGTTCGTATAGCAGTTTCGTGCTATTTGCCTTATGTCGGTAAGGTGACAGTTCTTTCTTGCGAGCATTTTGTATATCGGACCCAAGATATAGTAGTGTCTTAACGCCGTTGGTCCTTGTCCTCCTGCGCCCTCCTTTGGCTTGTGGTCACGCTTTCTTTTCGTGTGAGTAAGCACGAATGTTAACACACTCGCATAGCTGCGGACATGGCCAGTTAACTACTACCACTAGCTGAACAATCACTGTTACTTTTGTTGCCGCTACCACTATTGATGCTGCTATCCCATTACCTTTGCTACTACTTCGACTACTGCTATTAAAATGAATAATCCAATCCTGGAAATGCAGGCCTATGCGGTCGTCACGCCAGAAGCCGGTAACGTTTTCACGTTCGACTCTGCTGTTGGAGAGACTACACATCTTTGAAGCGTCCCCCCTCCCCATATTTACTTATTGGGCCTTTCTTTTTTTCCCCACTGTTCCTTCCATCATCTATTCCGCCGTACACTTCCCCAGATGTGGGTCAGCAAACCAGAAGGTGTTTTGGTTAACCTCCCTACTTTTTCCACGCCCGCCATGGGGACGTAGTGGCTTTGGAGCTGCGCTAGTAATCCCCAGGGCACGGGATGAAATCCCAGCCGCGACAGCCACATTTCGATGGGGTCGAAATTGAAAAAAAAAATCCGTGTCCTATACATTGGGTATGCCTTAAAAGACACCAGGCTCCCAAAATTAATCCGGAACCTCCCCACTACACGGCAAAATCTTTCAATTTATTTAATTTTTTTAGCCTTACCATCTCATTTCTCCCTCTCAGACCATTATTATTCTATCGATCAAGCAATTAAATTGTCGATTTTTTATTCACTGGCCCAGGAACATTCCTAAGGTCTGAATGCCGGCGCAATAATGCAGAGACAAAAGTAGTTTAAAAAATAACTACAAATGAATGTAAGCAAAAAATAAATATATTTACTAAGGCTGTAATTCTGTGCTATGTTCTGCTGATGTGCGTTTGGAGGAAATTGCGTTTACCGGAAATAAATATTATAGAGGATAACTCAAATAAGTTAGTAAAAGGAGGCTTTGCGTCAGCTCCAATCTGTATGCATGCAAATGTGAACTCGTTTTGCTCGTCAACCACCGCACCGAATTTTATGAGGATTTTCGCAGTTAAAAGAAAAATACAGTTGGAATCTTCCGATTGTTGTGGCAGATATTTGCTTTAGACCATAAATTTCTAATAAACAAATTGATGAAAATAGACGACTTGAAGAGATAACAGGAGTACCAAGTATTCAACTCTGTACCTCAGTACTAAATTGCAATTTCGCCATTATGTAAACTACCCTCATTGAGACAACTAAAGCGGACGAAATCATTACTTCGAACACGGCTTAGAAATTTATACTGATTTATGAGTGGAACTCTTTTTAAACACACTTTTTCGCGAGCTGTAAACTCCACATAACAGCTGTCTGCTTAGGACGCTTTAACGGGTAGCAAACTTACAGAACAGCGATATCTGTTTTGGGTACTCAGTTATGGAGTTGTAGCTGTGGTTTACTTTTTCTTTTATGTTGCGGCCATTCGGCAATTTTCGCAAAAAAAATTTAAAGTCTTGAATCTAAACTCTGCTTCCTACAGCCGGTGAAATGTAGCCCTTTCTCTGAAATACAACAAATCGGAGTTGGCCCGGAGGTAAAGGCTCCCATCAAAAGCAATCTGCAACGAACTTTCGCACAATGATATTGACGATGCTACAATCCGTTTATTTGACAGTACATGAATACGTGGTTGTCATAGAGCTGAGGGGTACGCCAGAAGCATATTATTAGATAATGCAGATATACAGGAGCTCCAACACAAAATTTTAGGCTTGAAATTACGATAGAGAACGTAACCGAAAGCTCGCACAAACAGCCTTTTTGTACTACGTAGGTCTGGTTGAGACACACACACCGCTATTACCGCTCGCCGGAAGTGACGCATGACCTAGAGTGCGCTGCTGTTTAACGCGGCCTCCGAGATCATGTGGCTACCTGGTGTCGCGCTGAGAAATCTCGGAGGTGTCGAGCTGGGACTTACACTACGAGTATACGTGCTGTCCACCAGGAGCACGCGTCATTTGCTTAGGCGCTGTTTAAAGGCTGGTAATAAGAAAATTAGACAATTACGAATCCTGCAGCTTTGCCAAAGTTGCTTCAAAAACGGATACCGTTAATTTATCACCATTTAGCCGGAGTGAAACTTAGTTGCAGTTGGCGTTTTATGTTAAGCCTTCCATATTTCACGGCGCGGTTCTTAATTTCTTCTCAAATCCTGCGTGGCGACTTTTCCACCTTTGGAAAACACGACCATTAAAACCCAAGCTGGTGCGATGAGGTCTGTATCATTTATTTAATTCAATTTTATCTGGTTTAACTCTATTTCGTTGTTAGTATGCCATCAGCGTCTGTCGCTTTAAACGGTGATCCTTAAAATAAGCCGATACAATAGCTCCATATTCTTTCACTGTAAAATGCGGCGATCAAAAGATGTTCCAATTATGCCAGCGCTGTGACCAAGAGTCAATAATTATCGGCTGTTGGAAGTATCCGCTATCTTAATCCAAAGAAGCACAATCTCCTTCAAACTTCTCCGCGTTAATGACTATAGTTATGCGTTTTGCCTTGAACTTGGCTTTTTCAACGTGAACAGCGACTATGCGTCTGCTTGTCACAGGCGCCGAATATATTCTGTAATAATTAAGCACGATTTATATATGCTGGCTGCCTCATCTCGAAGTTTTTAGTATGTTTGTAGAGTGTATGCACGGTGTGGTTCTATCACTCTAAAGCGATTGTGAAAATTTGTTGTTGCGTCTGCTTCTTTGACGTTTCCGGGACAGCGGGCTGTTCAACAGCCAACCTTCTCCTCGCGTCGCAGTCAATAAATAAAAACAACAAGCTTCTTCGGGGTGATTTCGTTATCTAATGGTGTCGTCGCCAATAAAAAACAAAGAACTACAATCTTGTTCGGGGTAATTTTGTTAACATCGTCGCTTCTGCTACCGACGCTTCGGTCAGGCACATCCGAAGAGGCGCGACTGATTACGTAAGTGGGATCCATGCTCCCGTGAAACAACGCAGCAACGAGACGTAATGGATTTTTCTTCCCTCTAGGCACAGTATTTTCCCAGTTGTCGGGAAATCGGCCAAGCCTCGTACAACTCCCCCCCCCCCCCCCCTCTCCACCCCGCCCCTACCCAGCCGTTCCCGTGGGTTTCGAGACGAAGCTGATTGTGTCCGACCGTGTATATCGGCGAGGTGCCGCAAGTGCGACTTGCGAAAGCTTTCTTGACCAAACACACCCGTTAACTAGTAGTTCCCGAGATTCCCAAAGTATGGGGAACGCTCCTGTGCTTTCGCATTGCGCGAGGAAATTAAGTACGTGTTAATAAAGCTCAGCGACGACGCCCTATTAGCGCGGACAAATGATGGTGACGGAACGAATAGTGCCGAGGCTACGGTTTAGCGCGGAACCAACCCCGATGCCGCCTATATTCAAATACACGTGAAACACACAAATGATTTTTATGAGAAAAGAACTTGATCGAGTTGAATTAAGTGTGCTGCACTTGAGAGAGGATGTTATATTCTAATGACTATAGCAAGCGGAATTGTGATCAAGGCCTATGAAATATTTACGAATATTTGTGGCAATTGGTAAGTTAAAAAAGGAACAGTAGTGCATAACTCTGCATCAAGAAGAGATATCGCAGTTCCGTAAACTGCACGTTAGAATATCTCAATCGAAAAAAAAGAACTATATATGAGTTTACAGCCGACGTGAGATTGTTACATTGTCTCCAAGAGTTCCGCAAAAGTCCTACTCACCAATTATTGGTGTATTTCAGAGCGGTGCATAATACATCAGTTACACACCACGTGATCAAATGCGTCCGCTTTAAATGCATTAGGTGCGGTTCACAAAATCGAGAAATAATTTTTTTTTACTGCTTAGTTGCCGAGCTGTAAACCTAACACTTGAGTTGCGTTTTTTTTTTCGGTTTTGCAATTCAATTATCTTTAATAAAGTGAACGACACAAATTGAATATCTACCTCCTACGGTTACTAGATTTTAACTTTCTTTTTTAAGTACAGCAATCATCATCAAAGCTGCAAAATGGCTGCCGAGCAAAAAAAAAATTCCCTGTTCCCATCTTTCAGAATTTTAGATTGAATCTCACGAGCTGAGGCTAGGGAGAAAAAAAATATTTTCTAAAGCTCATATGTATTATAATAAGTTTCTACAGTAAAAAGAAAGCATGGGCGGTCTTATCGTGACAGGAATGTTGGTAAAATCGTGCCGAAAGAGAGAAAGAGAGAGAGAGGGGACATAAGGAAGGTAGCGTTGTTAACCAGTCAAGAGTCCGGTTGGCTATCCTACGCTAGGGGAAGGGAGAAGAGGAAAAGAGAGAGAGAAGGGAGAGGGAGAGAGGGCATAGAGATGTGTACGGACAGTACTAGAGTCAAAGTCGCTCGTACGAACCAGACGTTCTCAGACCTGCCGAAGTAGGTCAGTGGCTACGGCATTGCGCTTCTGAGCCCAAGGTCTCGGGTTCGACCTCGAGTACGCGATGCGGCAACAGTGGCCGCGCTTCAATGGCACCGATCGAAATACTACAAAATGGCCCATGTACTTACATTTAGGCGGACTTTAAAAAAGTCCGCCAAAGGACAGGAAGACGGCGGTGTGGATCAGGGAGCAAGCCGGCAGTAGCCGATATTCTAGGCGACATTAAAGGAAAAAGAAAATGGAGCCGGGAAGCTAAGTAATGCGTAGGGCAGATGACCAGCTGTATTTTAGTTACGGAATGGGTGCCCATAGAAATTAGGAGCAGTAGAAGAGGTAGAGAATTCAGTGGTGTGATTAATTGGGGAAATTTGCAGGCATGATGTGGATCAGTTGGCACAAGACGGGCGATTGGAGATCGCTGGGAGGGGAGGCTTTCGTTCTGCCAGTGGGCAAATAAAGATAGGCTGAGAATGATGACGGTGATACTGATAATGACGCCGCTATAAAAACTAGAGGTAATTTGCGTAGATGCTGCAGCGAGTGATGTTTTGCTCACTTCCGTGGCGTTGCTTGTCGTTGATGATAGTAAATTATTAATCAATAAACGAAGGTATACTGTGACTATATATAGAGGAAGCAATAACTCAACTAAGCAAGTTGTAATAACTTTTCCGCCGTCTAAAAGGGCCAGAAGGCTGGAAAAACGGTTTCATATCCATGGCCTCATGGCGTCACACTGACGCACCGGCGCTTACGTTTCTGCACGAGTGTATACAAGAAGCTTAAGAAGTTCGTCATTGATTTTCTCCAGTAATAATCGACACTGTTCACGCCAAAGGAACGATCATAGAGGGTCGAAAGAACATCTTATCGGTATAAACTGATTCAGTGTTGCTTCTTAGTGTCTTTCTATGAGCGAATACTCGTCGTGGTGACTCAGTTGATAAACCTACCCTAGATAAACGCTCCCTATAGAACGTTCCCTATAGATTAACATTCCCAGGTAAATATTCCCCATATAGACGCGAACTCTAGAGCGGTAGCAGCCTAGATATAAGTATACCCATCATCATCATCATCATCAGCCTGGTTACGCCCACTGCAGGGCAAAGGCCTCTCCCATACTTCTCCAACAACCCCGGTCATGTACTAATTGTGGCCATGCCGTCCCTGCAAACTTCTTAATCTCATCCGCCCACCTAACTTTCTGCCGCCCCCTGCTACGCTTCCCTTCCCTTGGGATCCAGTCCGTAACCCTTAATGACCATCGGTTATCTTCCCTCCTCATTACATGTCCTGCCCATGCCCATTTCTTTTTCTTGATTTCAACTAAGATGTCATTAACTCGCGTTTGTTCCCTCACCCAATCTGCTCTTTTCTTATCCCTTAACGTTACACCTATCATTCTTCTTTCCATAGCTCGTTGCGTCGTCCTCAATTTAAGTAGAACCCTTTTCGTAAGCCTCCAGGTTTCTGCCCCATAAGTGAGTACTGGTAAGACACAGCTATTATACACTTTTCTCTTGAGGGATAATGGCAACCTGCTGGTCATAATTTGGGAATGCCTGCCAAACGCACCCCAGCCCATTCTTATTCTTCTGATTATTTCCGTCTCATGATCCGGATCCGCCGTCACTATCTGCCCTAAGTAGATGTATTCCCTTACGACTTCCAGTGCCTCGCTGCCTATTGTAAATTGCTGTTCTCTCCCGAGACTGTTAAGCATTACTTTAGTTTTCTGCAGATTAATTTTTAGACCCACTCTTCTGCTTTGCCTCTCCAGGTCAGTGAGCATGCATTGCAATTGGTCCCCTGAGTTACTAAGCAAGGGAATATCATCAGCGAATCGCAAGTTGCTAAGGTATTCTCCATCAACTTTTATCCCCAATTCTTCCCACTCCAGGTCTCTGAATACCTCCTGTAAACATGCTGTGAATAGCATTGGAGATATCGTATCTCCCTGCCTGACGCCTTTCTTTATTGGGATTTTGTTGCTTGCTTTATGGAGGACTACGGTGGCTGTGGAGCCGCTATAGATATCTTCCAGTATTTTTACATATGGCTCATCTGCACCCTGATTCCGTAATGCCTCCATGACTGCTGAGGTTTCGACTGAATCAAACGCTTTCTCGTAATCAATGAAAGCTATATATAAGGGTTGGCTATATTCTGCACATTTCTCTATCACTTGATTGATAGTGTGAATATGGTCTATTGTTGAGTAGCCTTTACGGAATCCTGCCTGGTCCTTTGGTTGACAGAAGTCTAAGGTGTTCCTGATTCTATTTGCAATTACCTTAGTAAATACTTTGTAGGCAACGGACAGTAAGCTGATCGGTCTATAATTTTTCAAGTCTTTGGCGTCCCCTTTCTTATGGATTAGGATTATGTTAGCGTTCTTCCAAGATTCCGGTACGCTCGAGGTCATGAGGCATTGCGTATACAGGGTGGCCAGTTTCTCTAGAACAATCTGTCCACCATCCTTCAACAAATCTGCTGTTACCTGATCCTCCCCAGCTGCCTTCCCCCTTTGCATATCTCCTAAGGCTTTCTTTACTTCTTCCGGCGTTACCTTCGGGATTTCGAATTCCTCTAGACTATTTTCTCTTCCATTATCGTCGTGGATGCCACTGGTACTGTATAAATCTCTATAGAACTCCTCAGCCACTTGAATTATCTCATCCATATTAGTAATGATATTGCCGGCTTTGTCTCTTAACGCATACATCTGATTCTTGCCAATTCCTAGTTTCTTCTTCACTGTTTTTAGGCTTCCTCCGTTCCTGAGAGCATAAGTATACCCTTACGCGGATTCTAATGGCGCACTCCAAACCACAGAATCTCGTTATCTTCACTGTTAGTTTAAAGCCAGCTCTACAGCGGCCGCATTGAGTTATGTCGCGGTTCACGCCCGTTGGAGGGGGTCGCGTAACGCGGCCATCGACAGCAGTGGATGCGCGTGTCATTCGGATCAACGATCGGAAGTTAAGGCGAGGTGCGGTTTATCGATGCGTACGCGGGCGATAAGTTTTGCACGCGAATAGAGCGGGGCGATCTGTGCGAGCGCGCGTTGTGTGTGTGCATATGAGCGCGCATGCGTGATCGTGGCTCCAGTCGGCCGAGAATTGTCAGGACGCCTGCGGCTCCGCGATATAGCGACTATGCAGCCTAACTGCTCCCGCTTCGTTAAGCCTAACGTGGCGTCCTTGGTGAGGCGCGCTTTCGTCGCAAATGCTAATCAGTTGTAATCAGTAATCTGGAAATGGACACGGTTGGTTATGAAAGATAAAAGGACGTAATTTAGCCCCTCTGCGGAATAGTTTTGGCTTCCTGGGAGTTGTTAATGGGTGCGCATAAGTCTAAGCACAATGCCGTTTTCGCATTATACGAACCTATAGGAATGCGGCCGCCTCGGTCGAGAGTCGAACCCGTGTACTTATGCTCAGCAGCAGTGCTTCGTAGCGCCTGCACTTTTCTGGTGGTGAAACGAGTTTTAGCAAAAGTTCTCGATCACGTGTGTCGCGTGTCATTAATCGTAGCGATTTTGTAGTTGGTATCTACAGTATCATTAATTTACTAAATCTGCGAGAAGGACAAGGCCAGCCGAAGGACTCGATCTCTAGTAACAACAACGATAAGTTACGAAGTCATAGGGAAAATTAAACTAGCATTTTACGTAACTGTGTATAAATAAATATTGGGTAAGTTTACGATAATCTTCATATTCTTAGCAAAGCGTGTTCTTTCGCACGTTGTGTTTTGAATCAAGACGGGGGCAACGTATAACAAGTAGCCTTCACGCTAGAAGTTTGTGCTGGTGAAACACTTTCGTGATCGGAACAAATATTCAGTCGTCAAGGCCTCTTGAACGAACACTCCCTTTTTTATAGATATAAATGCACACTTTGGTGTTCCCCATCATACCTCCAACGGGGATTATTGTTCCTTACAAACAATTTATCACTTGAAGAAGGCGATTACGCGACCGTACTTTCAAATCGTTTCAGCTTCGTTGGCCTCTAACAGGACCGAATTGGTGAGCTACGTCCTCTTCAAGCACTTCCGTGCGTTTTTTCACTTGGTTGACAAAGGAAATGACTTGGTGGACTATACCGCTTCTATACGCTCTCTAGTTAGACCTTTTAAACATTAGCAAAGCCCACCAATGTTGGTCAACTAGACCTCTTGAACCTCTCTTTCCTTGCACATACGTTTAAGGAAAGCATCGAACTTGTTTGACTGCAAATAAATTCAAGCTTCTTCGACCTACTTGATCCATAGGGAAGAGTACTAAGCTTCGCAGACCCCTACTCCTTCAACGCTTCCGTGAGCAATGAAATGACGTTTAGTGCTCCTATTTAAACCTTCTTTCGCACTTTAGCAATTGTGATACATTTGGTAGACAACGAATTCTACATGCTTTGTTCACCTTTTTTACCTTTCGCTAAAGAATCACCAGATTCGGTTGCCTAACCGACCTGCTCAAGCTCGTTTCACATTTGCTGCCTTTCTTTTTCGAAGGGGGGCGAGGAGAGCACCAGGCTTGCTTCGATAACAAGCCCTTTCAAACTACTTCGAACTACTAGGTGTTCGGTAAGAGTTGTAAGCATGGCCAACCACAATTCTTTCAAAGCTGTCTTCCCTTTTCAAACTTCATGAAAAGCGTTCGGCTTGGTTCCCCACAAGTTCTTCAACCTGTTTTAACCTTTTTGATCCTTAACAAGAGACTCACGCGAGCTCGATCATTACTCTTTCAATGCTCCCTTGACTTTTCGACTTTTAGCAGGAGCGTCGGCTTTCGCCGACCATAACATCTGCAACCTCTTTGAGCATTTCTGATCCTTAGAAAGAGTCCTAGGTAGATTAGATTTGGTCGGCCGCAGTGTCCTTAATCTGTTTTCACCCTTCTTACTTTTGCACGATCGTAATCAGTTGAGTGACTAACGACCCTTTGAAACAGTTTTCTTCCTGTTGAACATAAGCAACGGCACCAGATTTTCTGGTGCCGTTGGTTTCTGGTTTCTGGTTTCTGGTGCCGTTTCTGGCGCCTTCTTTCTTGCTGCCTCAACACGCCCCTTTAGCCCGGTCGTCAGGTTTAGAGCGACACTTGGTTGGTCACAGTATCTTTAATCTGTTGTCACCCTTTCTATTTTTAGCACGATTGTAATCAGTCGAGTGACTAACGACCCTTTGAAACAGTTTTCTTCCTGTTGAACATTAGCAATGGCACCAGATTTTCTGGAACAAACAGCGCCTTTTTTCTTGCCACCTCAACACGCCCCTTTAGCCCGGTCGTCAGGTTTAGAGCGACACTTGGTTGGTCACAGTATCTTTAATCTGTTGTCACCCTTTCTATTTTTAGCACGATCGTAATCAGTTGAGTGGCTAACGACCCTTTGAAACAGTTTTCTTCCTGTTGAACATTAGCAATGGCACCGGATTTTCTGGAACAAACAGCTCCTTTTTTCTTGCTGCCTCAACACGCCCCTTTAGCCCGGTCGTCAGGTTTAGAGCGACACTTGGTTGGTCACAGTATCTTTAATCTGTTGTCACCCTTTCTATTTTTAGCACGATCGTAATCAGTTGAGTGACTAACGACCCTTTGAAACAGTTTTCTTCCTGTTGAACATTAGCAATGGCACCAGATTTTCTGGAACAAACAACGCCTTTTTTCTTGCTGCCTCAACACGCCCCTTTAGCCCGGTCGTCAGGTTTAGAGCGACACTTGGTTGGTCACAGTATCGTTAATCTGTTTTCACCCTTTCTACTTTTAGCACGATTGTACTAAGTTGAGCGGCTAACAACCCTTTGAAACAGTTTTCTTACTGTTGAACATAAGCAATGGCACCAGATTTTCTGGAACAAACAACGCCTTTTTTCTTGCCACCTCAACACGCCCCTTTAGCCCGGTCGTCAGGTTTAGAGCGACACTTGGTTGGTCACAGTATCTTTAATCTGTTGTCACCCTTTCTATTTTTAGCACGATCGTAATCAGTTGAGTGGCTAACGACCCTTTGAAACAGTTTTCTTCCTGTTGAACATTAGCAATGGCACCAGATTTTCTGGAACAAACAGCTCCTTTTTTCTTGCTGCCTCAACACGCCCCTTTAGCCCGGTCGTCAGGTTTAGAGCGACACTTGGTTGGTCACAGTATCTTTAATCTGTTGTCACCCTTTCTATTTTTAGCACGATCGTAATCAGTTGAGTGACTAACGACCCTTTGAAACAGTTTTCTTCCTGTTGAACATTAGCAATGGCACCAGATTTTCTGGAACAAACAACGCCTTTTTTCTTGCTGCCTCAACACGCCCCTTTAGCCCGGTCGTCAGGTTTAGAGCGACACTTGGTTGGTCACAGTATCTTTAATCTGTTGTCACCCTTTCTATTTTTAGCTCGATCGTAATCAGTTGAGTGACTAACGACCCTTTGAAACAGTTTTCTTCCTGTTGAACATTAGCAATGGCACCAGATTTTCTGGAACAAACAACGCCTTTTTTCTTGCTGCCTCAACACGCCCCTTTAGCCCGGTCGTCAGGTTTAGAGCGACACTTGGTTGGTCACAGTATCGTTAATCTGTTTTCACCCTTTCTACTTTTAGCACGATTGTACTAAGTTGAGCGGCTAACAACCCTTTGAAACAGTTTTCTTACTGTTGAACATAAGCAATGGCACCAGATTTTCTGGAACAAACAGCGCCTTTTTTTCTTGCTGCCTCAGCACACCCCTTCAGCCCGGTCATCCGTTTTAGAGCGACGCAAATGTTCGAGAACACTTTGGCTGACTTGAGAGGGTCAGAATCCGAGAAAAAGCTTCTTTACAGAGCTCCGCGTAACGTTCTTGGCCTA
Source organism: Dermacentor variabilis (assembly GCF_050947875.1). Classification (NCBI taxonomy): domain Eukaryota; kingdom Metazoa; phylum Arthropoda; class Arachnida; order Ixodida; family Ixodidae; genus Dermacentor; species Dermacentor variabilis. The sequence continues at coordinate 13,760,800 of NC_134578.1, read as the reverse complement.
CTGCTCGCACTGGGCTATGCAAACATGGGTTTCGCAATGAACTCTCTGGGTACCCAGCTGAAGGAGACACAGTGTCCAATGCGTTAGCCAAACAGGACTCGAGCCGTTAGGCAAACACGGCATTCGAAGGAAACAGCCCGTGGCTCTCGACGCTTGAGACGCGAAGCCCCTTTTTAGCGCTTGAAAAAGGTTTGAGAGTTGAACTCGGACGGGGCTACTTTCAGGAACGTTTATATTGGCGATATTCTGGTTAGGACTGTTTTGGCATAGGGCTTGTTAGCACGGGGTAAGGATTTTCGCTTTCGTTTTTCATCCTGCTTAAATATGTTTGCGCAAGTTGGCTGTCTATGGTCACATCGCAGCGATGGTAGTGGTTAAAGCCGTGCAGTCGGTTTTAGTCAACTTAAGCGTATAATAGAGCGCAGTAAAGAAAGGGGCAGAACGCAACCAGCGTTGTCTACTAACGTCAAGCGGACGTCGGTTGGAAGCCGACGCTTGCTGTGTGCGCTATGTGCGTTAACTTTAGGGGTTCTCAAGAGGGCACATCGCACGGAGCTAGAGGCCTTCCTCCTGCAGTCGATATAAAAATTGGCTGCTGCTGCTTATGATGATGATGGAAAGGGCACGATACATGGGCAAAGACATCCAGACAATCACTGTGACTCTCAATGCTCAGCTCTTTCTCTACGTCATATACCGATATCGTTGGGAGAAGTGGCGCTCGCGCGCAAATTTGGTTTGATTTGCTCGCTGTCATTGGAGTTAGCGCGATGAAAGAACGCCGCGAGTGACAGCGGAGGCCCCATGTTGAGAGCCAGTGTCAGCTAGGTTCGCCGATGGCACGGTGTGCTAATGGGATTTCCTAGGTGTACTTTGTGGCACAACATACATTTCTTGAAAAGGGACAGAAGAAAGGAAGACAGTGAAGTGCCAACTGAGGGAGAACGCTAATAGTATCGGTAAGTGTGACAAGGCGCACACTCCTGCGCACTGTAGAGCCTGTCGTTGTACGCCATGCTTTGAGCAAGTATTCATTCTTGGCAAAAGTATGGACCAAACTGTGAGGGAGTTGTTGGAAGCGTTTTATATTAAAAGGAAATGGTCTGATGGTGTCAGCGATACATCTATCGTGTTATATTCCGCAGAAATGTGCTTTATCCAAATTATGTTATCATGACCACGTTGTTCTGTCACACCGTGGCTGCCCGCACATGAGCGGAAGTTGTCTTTTCTTCCATGCATTTTTTTTCAGGCCGTCATTAAACAGTTGGTTTGGCGCTTCACTGTCTTCCTTTCTTCTGTCCCTTTTCAAGAAATGTATTTTGTGCCACAAAGTTTACCTAGGAAATCTAAGCACCAACTTGCCCAAGAAAAAGTCATTTTGGTGGTAATGGGAACGCTGTCGAATTTCACCCTGCTGGCATTCTGACCCTAGTCAGACAGAGCGTGGCTTTCATGTTAGGCCAGTCCGAGCAGACAAGGTTGCGAACTTGATGATACGGCGGAATCTGAAATCATCCAGAATAATAGCGTCCCCGAGATGTGCATAGTTGTTCAACTTAACTCCGCTGCTGACTAGCAGCTTCGGTGAGCCTGATCTTTCAACTCACATAAATTGGCGATTCTGTGCGCCAACTCACCTATGTGCACTCAGTGCCGCAGACATGAGACAGCGAGCGTCCATTCGTCCGCCCGTTTATCCATCCATCCATCCATCCATCCATCCATCCATCCATCCATCCATCCATCCATCCATCCGTCCGTCGCCAGTCCGTCCGTCCGTCCGTCCGTCCGTCCATCCATCCATCCATCCATCCATCCATCCATCCATCCATCCATCCATCCGTCCGTCCGCCAGTCCGTCCGTCCGTCCGTCCATCCATCCATCCATCCATCCATCCATCCATCCATCCATCCATCCAACCATCCATCCGTCCGTCCGCCAGTCCGTCCGTCCGTCCATCCATCCATCCATCCATCCATCCATCCGTCCGTCTGCCAGTCCGTCCGTCCGTCCGTCCGTCCGTCCATCCATCCATCCATCCATCCATCCATCCATCCATCCATCCATCCATCCATCCGTCCGTCCGCCAGTCCGTCCGTCCGTCCGTCCATCCATCCATCCATCCATCCATCCATCCATCCTATACCGTACCCTACCCTACGCTACCCTCCCTACTTTACTTTGACCCTGAGTTAAGGTGGATTTGTCAAGCGGTGTACGTATTCTCTTGTAACCCTCGTGTATATTTATGTAAATGTATAATCGGTGAAAGAGAAGCTCCACGACTTCCTGCTACTGTGTGTACAATTCCTGACTAGCCTCAGCTTTTGGTCTAATTAGTTTTAGACATCGCGAATTTGGCATTAACAAAGCGCAATAAAGTCTAGCCGTAAACGAAAGAAATGAACGGAAGACGGGCAAACAGAAGTAAAGACACACACGGTGCTGGACAGCCTGGTGTCTGCATTCCGCGCTGGGCTCGTTATGCCATCAATTACCCAGTCGTCCGAGATTCTACCCTTGTCCAAATATTGTCGCTCTAGAATTCGCCAAGAACGTTAAAGATCCCCCGGCGGTCAAAATTATTCCGAGGTCCCTCGCTACGGCGCACCTCATAACCAAATCGTGGTTTTGGGCACGTACAACCCTAGAATCGAATCAAAATACAGAATTCACCAGTGATGTATTGTTATTCAGTATATAGAGCTGGTTGTAGGCGCCAGGCCTCCAGCCACACGGCGTTCCGGCTATTTCAGCTTCCTACGGGATCTGCCGATGCCAGCCGTTTGGGCTAGCTATATAGAAAGAAATGTGACGCCATTCCGAACAGCATCAGAGGAGCGCGTCGGTTTCATGGCTCGCTTGAAGCTAATAAGCGAGCTGTCTAGGAGAGCACCGTGAAACGTGTAAGGTTTCCTGGCAGGATACCGTTCCTCTGCTCTGCGTGATCTGGCATTGCTGTTCATCAGCATGGAAAGCTTGCGCGTCCGGTGCCCGAATGGGCCAATTCCGCCGACGCGCGTCGGCGGTTTCCGACACAGCTGCGCCGGAACGCCGCGGAATCGCTGCGTCCCCTCGAAAACCACGTGGCGCGAACGACCACGTGCGCTGTCGTCACTCGGTCCCATTGATGCGAGCGCACGCCCGTTCCGTTTTACGCGCGCGCGCGTGCTCACGGCACGGCACCAGGTTCGAAGGTTCGGCGTCGTGCGTGTACGCAGAGCGCCCGGCGCGAAGCGGTTCGGCGCCAGCAAGTAGGGCGCAACGCCGACGCGTCCGGTTCCGACTGGCCCGTGCACATCCCGGGGGCCCGCCGCCGCGTTTGACCTCGCCGAGAGTGCTACGCGTGGCGTTCGTGCCGGAGAGTTTCCTGCAAGAAAAAAAAATATGGAGAGTTTTAGATTAGGGGACGCAAGCGGCTTGCGTGCGCAAGAACTAGGGACCACGGTATACTGCGCGTGCCCACATCCTTATGCGCATGAGCAGTGCCGTAGATCCTAGCTCGTGCGTACGCAAGCCGCTTGCGTACCCTAATCTGAAACTCTCTATTTACCACAGGGATCTCTGGCGCTATAGCGTCTGTAAGTGCGACTCGAGAATCAACCGACGTGGTGGCGGTGGGACATTGCGCGGCCCAGCACGAGGACGAGGGATCGATGGTGGTGGTGGTGTTGCAGCAGGTGCGGTCATCCTGGCATACGTAGCCGGCAATTGTTCCGCCCGAGCCTCCTGTGAGCGTCGCTGTGTGCGTCACCAGGTGTCGAAGAGCCCCGCGTCTCGCCCGAAGGCAATCAGCAGTCGTTGCGCCCCCTTCCTGATTGCCGCAGGCCCTGCGGGGAAAACGACGACTCCAAAAGTCCCGTGAGAAAGACCATTCCTTTGCAGGCTGCGACGACCGCATTGCGATAAAATTGAAACGCGAAAAAAAGAAGGTCGGGGAACGTTCTTCCTGCTGTACGGTAAAGAACGCCAGAGATTTATTCCGGCGCCCAGCATTGATTGACCTGTCCCTCGTAAACGAGTGCGCGGTTTTTAGGACTCTTAACCCCACAACTTATGTTGCCGATTCCGGGCGGTGCAGTCAAGGCTGTATGAGGTGACGACAAGCGAACCGCAAAGGGAACCAGGGGATGACGGCCTCTCTTGTATTCCTGAGATCGCCATACACACGGCGCTGACATTACGGGAGCTTCATTGAATGACTGTAGCCTCTTAATTGCCGATGACTGTAAAATTACTCGTTATGGCAAATGTTGCTCTACGTTGTAATGTTTTGTTTTTTTACTACGGATAAACAGATAATACAAGATGTGCTTGCTATTTTTGTTCAATGCCAGTAAACGCGCTATATACATTCCTCTTATTGCAATCTTTTAGCGGAAAGGAATAAATAAATGGAGCTTGTCTTTTTTTGTTTGACACTTCTCATCATTTAAAGAAAAGTTTCCCTTGGTAGTTAAGGAAATAGCGCCAGTTTTTTCTTCGCAGAAGTTGCAAAAGGGAACGTAGCGTTCATATCTCGATACGGTGCAGCAAGCATGGCGGCTCAGCCAGCACGGGAATGATGGACTACACTACACGAATTTGAATGAACTTCGTCTCTTTGACTTCGAACTGGTTTTCGCAGCGGGAATGATGCTTTGGTATACCAGATACGCAAAAACTTACGCGGCTGGTTATCGCAAAACGTTATCTTTGTTGCCTCTGTGCTACAAAGATAAATCTTAACCGCTGCTCTTCTTTCGGAGACACTTTTTTTTACAGCGCATTAACCTAGGCTCGACTTTTTTCAAAGTCCACATTTTTATTTAACTAATGTAGAAGTGTTTCAGTCACTGACCGGGCGACGAACCAACCGACTGATAAATTATGTGGGCTGGTCACTTTTTAAACAAGTTGATTTCCTAAGTGGTATACAGGATAAATTTAGCTCTAACACCAATGTACTTCGTTGGCATTATTTGGCAACACATAGAGCTCTATTGGAACTGGTACCAAGCCGAGAATTTCTTCTTAGTGGACGCGCCTTGCGAACTCAACCTTGTCGAAGTCGGTAGTTGATTAGTTAAAATAATCAGTTATTTATTTGGTAAGTGTTAACCATGGATTTTGGTTTCTCTTGCAAGGAGTTCCTTCTTGCTTCTTCAAAAGCTTCATCTCAAGGTTCGGAACTGTGTTATCTGATGATGACAATAATGAGTTTATATGAAACATATTACAATGCTAGAGAGCTGCGGTCAGCGCTCTCGAAAACGACAGCTGCGATGACTCCCGCATTTGGAGCTTCACAAATGCATAGAAGGCAAACAGCTATACCTGTAGCCCAGGCCTACAGTCAAAGCATATCCTTCTTTATAAGTAAGCCACATGTGATTTACAGAATCGAGATAAAAAATGGACAAGTCATTTATTTTAGGCAATTCTTGTGTCTTGTATTTTGTTTCCTTTTCAAGGTCTAAAACATAATTATGAGCTCGACAACTTCCGGTTTCGGCCACTGACGTAGCCTGTTAAACTTAGCGGGCAAGAATGAAGCAATGGGCGAGTACCAGGAAGGCTTTAAAACAAAACTCGCAGATTGTAAACTCTTTTTTGCTTCAGATAAGCTCAGTTTACCAAGTCAAGTGGGTTGTAAGTTGTACGAAAAATGATATCTATTAGTCCTCACGCATTGCGCGTCTTTCTTTTATGCGAAAGCGTAAGAATAGACTTTCCGTACAGCTAAAGAAATGAAAAACGCCCTTTCAGTTTCGGCTCAGTAGTACTGATAAGGCTCGTGACCGGAACCTTGTTGGGGCCACACTCTCACTGCTGCTAATCGCGCGCGAGATCGATAGACACAAACCAGTTGGAGGTTAGCGCCAGCCGTGCCTCTCTGTCGTCTTTTAACGCGAGAGCGTTAAGGGCCCCCTGTCGCACAAATTCCGGTGTCGGCGTCGGACGTCGCTTGGCGAGAAGAAATCATTCCGAACCACAACAACGCAGGCCCTCCGCGTGACGCAGGGGCGTCACTGAACTAATTGAATTCTTCAAAGTAAGAAGCGTCAGAAAAATCGTATAGTACAACCTAAACACAACCTGCAGGCACGATAGCGTCGGATTGTAATTTGCATATACCAGAAAACGTAATTCTGCTATGTGGACACCCAAACACAAAACCCCTTTTCCGAAACCCCTTTCTCGAGCGGGGCGGTCCGCTCGGTTCCTTGCAACAACAGCATCGAGCTCGGCTTCGCGCCTCCGTAAGAAAGCTGCGGTTGTCGGGAAGAATGAGAAGCAGCCAGGGGTATTTGAAAGCTATCGTGTTCCACTCTTAAAGGCGAAGCTTAAGCGACCGCCAAATTTTTTCATGGTGGTTCCTTCCGCCGTTAGTCGTACAAATCCTCACCACGTACCGTCTCATAGAGACGCTTATTTTGCTCTCTAAACCATGGGCATCGCTTGCCGAATATACAACAAAAGCGCGACGAATAAACCGATTAGGTGGCCACGTGTTCGTGGCTCCAAGAGCGGACAGCAGCTACAGTAACGTCCCAGATAATTCCCGGATGTCAATACGGATGCTGAAGAAACAACCCGGAACCACGGACGAAAGCGAAGTCAAGTTGATTAGCAACGGAATAAAAGGAAAAATAAAAAAAGGAAAAACAAAGGGTCAGCAAAAAAAAGAACGTCATTAGTGTACAAGTTACACTGCGGTCTGTAAACGACATCCTCACGCGAGTGAGCGGAAGTGACATTATTCTTGTCTTTCATGCAGACGTGATCCGTTCGGACGTGTTCGTAAACAAGAAGGAAACGCCTGAACGCCAGAGTAAGCACCGTTTCGCTATAGCGAAATGGACGCTATAAGTGGCTGAATGGACACTGTTCCGGCCTTTCTAGACAAGCAATTCAGCCTTGCCCATCTCTTGATTAGGGAAACAGAAAACAAGCAACAAAAGGAAGAAATAAGAAGCCGATATAAACAACTATTCACAGTACGGAAACTTCCGCTGCAGGTGTCTGAAGGGATATTGCTGTTTTTTATCTCTCACGCCGATAAAAGCTCCTGGATGCGGTCCTCTCTTTGTCGAGCACACAAAAACCAACAGAAAAGGAAGAAAGGAAAAAAAGGAAAGAAAATAAGAGAGAGAGGCTAGCGTAAGCAACTATTTCTTTATAGCGAAGCCTGCTCTATAGGTGACTGAAAGGACATTGCTCCTGTCCGTCGAGCAGATACAATCTATTCGGACGCAGTCATCTACGTATGAAGGAGACCGAAAACCAACAGAAAAAAAGAAAGACAATAATGACAAGAAAGGAAGACAAGAAAGGCTTGCGTGAGCAACATTTCGCTACAGCGAATCCCCGTGCTGTATTTGGCCGAAAGGACACCGTTTCTGTCTTTCGTGCAGAGACAATCCTCTAGGACGCGAGCAATCCAGCGTCCGCAGCAGAGAAAGGAAGCGTTGTGACACGGGGAGGGGGGCCTATATCGCTGGGCGTTTGCGGACGAGACGCGCGACATGGAAAGAGGGGGAGGAGCGAAATGGGGAGAGAAGATGACGGGGAGGCTTCGCGGGAGGCAGATTGGGCGCGCGGACACTCTTGTACGGCACCCACGAGATACGACGTTAATTGACTGATGGCGCACTGGCCACGAGAAGCGCTCCGATTCCTACCGAGCGAATCTAGCGCCACGCAGGCGGACGGAAGCCAGAAGCGATGGCGGTTAAGCGAAAGGCGGCGATTTCGGGCGAAACCGTTTTTATTCCTTTGCTTTTTCTCTTAGAGTGTTTGCTTTCGGGAGGATCGGTGCGTGGGGGGGCTGTTGGCGGGGAACTAATACAGGGGGGAGGGGGGGAATAACGTGTTCACTGTGTGTTAGCTGCTTGTACATTCGTCGCTTGGGAGTGAAGGCAGGATTCCGCCAACGGAGAGGAAGCCGGGAATGTTGAAATCGTATTAGAGTGATTAGCCGAACGTTTTTTTTTTCTCTTGCAGACGCTTGGGAGAAACGGGCAAAAGCAATCTATATAGAAAGTGGACTACAGGATCGGTAATTGTTGTTGAAGTCGTTTGTATTATTTTAGTCCAAGCGAAAGGGAGAAGGGAAGTCGTGGTCTGAAGGCCTGTGTTGGAAGCAATAATTAAGCCTACCGCTTGCACAGCGGAGAGGATGAAACGGAGGATGTCCCTTGTCAGAGCAGAAGTCTTATAAAAACAGAAGTCGCAGATTCACTCCACCTACTATAGTGGCACTATTTGAAGCCGGGATTTGGCAAATGTATCAGGCTCTGGTAGATTACCTGCATCTTGATATCGCACTTTTTCGTCAGCTTTGGTCGAGGTAAAACAAACGAAACCATTAAATCGGGTAACGACACAAGTTCGGCTTAGAACTTCTTTGAGACAGCACGTTGGTTCCGATACAGCGCTTGCTCGACATGAGGTGAGTAGACGCAGCCAGTTGGGTGCAACTAGGAGCCAATTAGGAAGTGGCTTTTTTTGCCTGACTTGTCCGTGAGGGCCGACAGGTTTAAGTTTGGAAAACTGAAAGGCACGAGGCGTATTGTCAGTTTTGCGTCCTTACTTTAGGCATTAGGTCGTAAACTACCGTCGTTTAACTCGTGGATTCCTTAAAGGGACTGACACCCAATTTTTATAGTACCTATTTAAAGAAAAAACGTAATGGAAAGCTTACCGGTTAGAATGTCTAATAATGAAGTGGTAACGCGAAAAACGCCGTGGAACATTTTTTATCAGAATTTTTCAATCTACAGTGAGAATGTAGTCGTTCACTGGAAGCATGCTGAAAACGGTGATAGGTGAGTGCGACAGCGATTATACGCTCGAATTGGTGGGGGGCAGACAACAAGTGCGGCCGTAACTGTGAGGAAGTATTATTTTGTTTATCAGGTCGATGTTCCTGCGATTCATGTTTTCCGAAGTGTTAGAGTAGGTCTGCAACAATAGCTACGTGTTTTCGTGGCTTCCTGTCCAACTGCTCTGGTATTTCACCAGTCAAAATGAAACCAATCGGATCAAAAACGAAACCGCGCTTTCACGCATGATGCGCAATACAGCGTGTTGCCTTAGCCATGCACGATTTCCGAAGCATATAGTATGAACCGCAAGTGTCTAATTATATAGCAGCCGCAATTTTAAGCAATAATTATGCTGTGCATAAAAACAACCAACTTACTCACAGTAATCTCATAAACTGCGTCCGAAGTACTAAGGTTTCACTTCCAGGCCTCGCCAATCACTGGTTTTTGAGACTTTCTTTGCTAGCTTAAAATTACAATTCTCACTTAACTCGCGAACAGCGTGCTGGGTTCTGTCACTAGAAATCATGGTCATATAATTTCCATCAACGTCTCGCAACACATTCTGGCCAGTGGTCAGTCCCATTAAAGCCTCGTTTAGAAGCGGCGGGTCATTATTGCCGATGGTAAACGCAAATAAAGAGAGCTAAGGTGTAGTTGGTAGAATATTCCTAACTCTTTCGATTCCAGGAGCTCGCTTCTGCAATAGAGCCCAACATTATTGCCATACATGGCGATAGAGACTAAGAAAACGTCGTTCCGTAAAAGGAGTAAAATTGTTTGGCATGAACTGCGATCATAGGTCGTGGACGCACGAAGCCTTCTTGCTCGATTGGTTTCCTCAGCTGCTGGTGAAGTTGTACAAGCAGTTTCTTTTATGTGACCCCAACAGATAGCAACACTACGTTCTACGCAGTGTGGGGCTAGTGTTGATGATCGCACTTTTCTTGAGCATCGGTCATGACACCGTTAGATTCAGATACCAGAAATAATCAGTATGTTCTGTCGAGGAGCAAGACAAAGTTACTGCTGCTTGGGAATAGAAAAAGCAGGAAGCCTTGGCAACAGTGTATACTTCTCGAAAGTAATGAAGACGATCGTAGGGCAGAGAAAAAAATATAACACATTATGTTCGCCCCAACGTCAGAGACATTGTTTCTATGCAATAAGAATAAAAAAAAAGCGTCTCGTGGTCTTCTGCGGCTACACGAAGTCTGAGCCGAAGACACCTCCAAACACTTTACATCGTACATAATAAATACTTTCCAACGTCCGAGCCCCGTATATAAAGTGTTATGATACTTGTAGCTACGAAGCAGTTTCGATTTCCACGAAAAACCGAAACTATGTGTCGTGACGTCACCATATACGGCTGCACTATGGAAAACCAGCGCTGCCCAGGGGGAGCTCGTGAAAATCGGCCCTTAGTGCCGTAAGTGAGAAAGCGACGCAACTTTCAGTCTCCCAGGCGTACGCGAGGCCGCAGGGAGCGCGTTAATTTTTACGTTTTACGAAATGGTAACCTTAACGTGTTTGTTCAGTTTTTCTTTTTGTTTTCTCTCAGTGCGAATATTAAAAACAGTTGAGAGGCTACGACCATCGAGGACGAATTAACTCGTGAAGAACGCCCTTGAAGTGTCTTGCGAAGAAAACTGCATGGGAGCCGTGCACCAGCTGCTGCAAGCGTATACCGCTGATCGTATGCATGCGGTACCAGTCGCGTAGCAACCATATTTCTTTTCGGAGACGGGGGAGGGAGGGGGGCTAAGGTTGCATTTCGAGGGGTGGGTGGGACTTAGGTCACATTATTCTATGTTAAATTTCCTGTGGGTGGTGCATTATAACACAACTATTACATTGAGCAGACCCTTGGTCTGCTCGAAGGCGTGTGCCATCCTGTACTTGTCTGGGGCGGGCATTCGAAGGATATGCGCCTCTGTTCATACGCGATGTGCCAGGCTTAAAAATGAGCAGGGCACCGGCCGGACAAATTTCGGGGGCGGGGGCTAGCTGAAGGCCCGTCAGCTCAGCGCCCCCCCCCCCTCCCCGGGCTATGCCACTGTACGGTAATGTTTCAGATGGATCGCCTCACTGTAGGAACGCATTTGACGTGAAATAATTCGAGAAGGGCGAGGATTGCGCAGAGCAAATGGTTTTCTAGCTTGAGAAAGCGATAGCAGAACTGATAGTTGGGCGAGTTGGTACGAATTCATAGTGAAATATTTAGCGCTCCTGTGTCCCTCTTCATTGTGTCCTTGTCAGTTGTGCGCGTTAAGTATTTCACTAAGAAAGCGACCCCTTACAACGGAGGTTCAGGGTTTCAGAGAAATGCAATTTACGAGTGAAGTGAGGTATAGTCGCCGTCGAAATTCCATGTAAGCGATCCCTTGTTCCATTTCTGCAAATTTCAGAGACAAATAGAGACTGTTCCTTCGTAAGCAGAGTGACGTTGATTTCGTTGGAGAAACGTATGGTGTCCACAGTACGGGAATTGAAAGCGCATCCCCGTTAAGCCGAGACCACACGTACGCTTGCGGACGCCTGCCGCGCCTCGCGAGTATTGGCGGTTTGCATCCACAAAGACGCGCGACAGCGCGCGCTCACTGGGCTTCCTGACAGACTCCTCGGCAGGCGCCGTTTCGTACTTTATCGTCAGTATTTCAATATGCTTCAGTATCTATACACGTAAATGTTAAATTTTTATAGCTGTTAGATCAACGTAAGAAGGAGAGAATAAGCACTGTCTTGCATGATATTATTCTGCTTCACTGAGAGTTGAACGTTCCGCGCCGTAGCTGCGTAGCCAGGCGCGCGATAACAGAGAGAGAGAGAGATTCTTGAATATGGGTAGGAAAGGTTGGGGTAAAGTGCAACGCAGTAACTGTCTCTCAGCAGAGGACACCTCAAACGCGCTGCACAGGGGGTAGGGAATGAAAGTAGGGGGAGAGAAAGAGCACCAGAAACAGCAGCACGCCGCGGAAATGTGATGAAGCTAAAGGCGGTCGGCGAGGCCGACAGCCTCGGCGAATGTCAGGAGCGCACGTAGAAGTGTCCTGTGGCGTGAAGGGCAGCCCGAGGGGTGCAGGAGTTCAGTCACGGTGTCGCACGGCAGGCCGTGCCCACGGTAAACACGGGCAAGGGACGCGCGCGCGAGCGCGTCCCTTGCCAGTGTTTACCGTGGGCACAGAGAGGAGCTGTCACTGAGACCACGCCGCGTTTCGACGCGTACGAGCCATGCCGCACCGTCTGCGCATGCGCGGGCGTGTGAACGCGAGCTTGCGCGCGTCCGCAAGCGTGCGTGTGGTCTGGGCTTTAGCATCATGCGTCAACTCGCCGTTCGCCGACCGATGGCGGTCTCACTGGCAAACGGCGAGGTCTGCCTCTCACGCAGAGGATCGCTCTGCAGCACACCGACGTGACCATCCAGCGACAGAGGAGTGGCCGCGGCAACGCTCTGGCGTCGCCGGCATGCAACCTCACCGCCGCCGATCGCCCGCCACCAATATCGTCGCTAGGCCTTTTCCGTCTCGCAAATTTGAATCTGCAGCATGACGGCTCTTCGTTACGAACCGCCGACGCTCCTCAAGCAGCAATGTTTTCTTACCGTCGTTGCCGCTTTACCCTTTCCTCGCAATAATTTCACACGAAGAAGAAAACATTTGCGGCGCCGCCAGCTGCGATGCGAGAACGGACGATCCGTTTCACCGTCGTTGCCATGAACTTGCAGCTAAATTTGACTTGTATACCGGAGCTCTCGTTGGTGCTAAGTGCTCGTCCGTGGACGTAGTCTCTTTTTTTTAATAATACGAACATTACGCGTCACTTTACTCTAGCAGACGTCATTTTGCCTGGAATATAGAAGCCTTATAACCAATGTCTGTGTCACCCGCCGGTGCAGCGCCGGTTCTCTGTTTATGCGCATTAAACACAAAGTTTTCGCCGTTCATGTTAACTGTGAGATCGTAGGATTAGCACTGTCATTTTCTCGCTTTTCGTTGTCACCAGGCACTGTCAAAGACATCACGCATCGCTGGAAACCAAGTGGGCATTTGTATACGCCGGCTGGCGCTAATATTACTCTTATATAGAGCCCCCAGAAAGAATGCCGGCTGTATATATTGTCGCACTGAAAACATGTATTTTTTTCTGCTTTGTGCACCTTTGTACCGTAATTTTCGCTTTCGATAAAATCAAATGCCCACGGATACGTTGCCGGAGAAGCTGTAGAAACAGTTGAAACGGCGTGCGATCCTACTTGAATCCAACGTCGCCGTCGTTCGTGCTCGGATACAATTCTCACGAGAAGCAATAGAATAATAGGGATAGATTACGGCTTTTTTCTAGTTGCGGTAGTTCATCGTGCAGGAATAACGACTGCCTTCAAGCTTCTTTTTTTTTCCCCCGCAGCTGGCCATTTTTTTCCCTGTTTGTATGACTAAAGAATGCGCGCGAGGTCTTCAAGGAGTGCTGTGTGTCAGCTCGAAACTCCAGAGCTGGTTTCCCATAGCCATATCGCGAGTACATAGAGCGTTTACCTACACCTCTTATTTTGTGGTGTCGCATGAAATTTCACGCATCTAATATGAAGCTGAAATGATGCCATGTAATATTCATGCGAGGACAATTTCTAAATGGCCAGAAAGAAATTGAGGAACGAAAAGTATCTGGCCAAGGTGTAGAACCCAAGCCTTTTTAATTCACACGTGAATCTCTAAACCACTTGGCCATAAAACACTTTTCTTATTGTGTAGAAATGATATCACCAGCGGAGGCGCGAGCATTATTTACACTTCATTTGGTCAAATACACGAATAAAAGACGCACACAGTGCTACTTTAATGCAACTTTGAAAACTGGGCAGGCTTGACCACAAAACGTGCTGACTTCTTGACGAGCGGATTTTTTGCGTAGCTTCAACAGCGTAGCAGGCTAATTAGGAAGCGGCGTATAGCCACTTCTTCAGTGCAACACGGTATATATGCTAAAGGACTTGACAGAGGGCATGACGGCGAAAACCGGTTCAAGCCAGTCCGTACCGATCGATCCCTTTGCATTGTCGCTGAATGTGTCTGACGCAACGCCACGCTCCGTCTCAGAAAGCAGCCTGCGCAACTTGTTCTGTTCCGTGTGGCTGGGCTCTGCTTCTGCCGATGTCTTGCAGTCGTGCAGTTTGAGACACCGCATACATTGAGACTGTGGGCTGGCTTGTGCAGGCTCGCGAAGATTTTTGAGGCAGCACTGTTGCTCACAGCAGGCGATGTCGTTCAAGGAATCACGACTGTTCAGAGGAGTGCTTATATGATGTCTTTGACTTTTCAGTTTCGGCGTTCAGTAAAGAACACGTCCGTCGAAACCCCAGAATAAATACTGGCAAACCTAAGATACGCTCTCAACGATTTACTGCAAAGCCTTTTCAACGAACCAGTTTCAGTTTCTTTTCGGAGGAAGTGTATGTACGCAGAAGGTGGTCACGTGGGAGCATGCAGGACATTGCTAAGTTTTCTGGCACTCTCTCAAGCTCGCTTGATCTTCTCGTACGCTACTACATCGGGCCGCGCAACAGGAAGTCTATCCTTGCCAGCCTGTGGCAGACGCGTTCGGAAATTCCGTACCCCTGCCGCTGTGAGCTTATCTTGGTACAAACAGTCGGTGCCTTCTGCTGTCCGGTCGCGAACATGACGCCCACAGTTTGTGCTTGTGCTTGTGTGTGTTCGTGTGCAAAGAGGTGGCCGCAGAACAATCCCTACGTGACCGTCACTGGCGAAATTGAAAAGCAGTGAAGAGAACAACGTCACTTTCCTTCTTTCCGGGCCCCAAATCCTGCCCAACCAGCCCAATACAGCTTGCGGCAGAAAAAGCCGGTTGGAACGGCTTTTTGCCAAGTGCGACCGGTTCCTGCCACCCAGTTTCGGGGGCGGCTGCGGCAGCGAAACCGCAATTCAGCCGGCAGAAGTTGTCGCTTTCGCCCCCCGCCCCCTTGTCGTCGAAATAAAAGCCAAGCGGCTCAAATAACGGCTTATCCATCGACCCGAACTTGGCTTCCGCCTCAAAGGCACGACAAATCAGCCTCGCGAAAGTGGCATCCGGCCTTTGTTTTCGCCCCACCTAAATGTCGCCGCAAAAAAGGTGAAGAACGCAGAGACAAACAAGAGAGCAACGGTGCACGCGACAGTTTCGCACTTTCATCCGGGTCAGCTGACACGACGCGCTGCAGAAAAGGCATCAAGGTTGCCGGAACCTTGTCCGAAAACTGGGTCGTCTTACACAGGGCTCCGAGTCAAGCCGAGCCGACGATGAGTCATTGTTTCGCGACTCACGTGCTCTGAAGTGTAAGGAGAAAGGAGAGAAAAAAATGACAGCAAAA
This sequence comes from Dermacentor variabilis, assembly GCF_050947875.1. Taxonomy (NCBI): domain Eukaryota; kingdom Metazoa; phylum Arthropoda; class Arachnida; order Ixodida; family Ixodidae; genus Dermacentor; species Dermacentor variabilis. Next base: position 13,745,622 of record NC_134578.1, on the reverse strand, counting down.
CACTGGTGTGTATAAAAGAGGTCATGCACTGCTAAGCCTAATTGAAGCGTCAGAATGATGGGCGGATGTACGGCGACGTCTCTGTGTGTTTTGGCAATACTGCAAGGGCTTCGCTGGTGACAATGAGACGCGAGTTGCCGACCCTGACAATAATGCGTCGGGATATAAGGTTACGGGTTGCCAGATTGCAGTCATCTGCTCGCAGTGTGTAAATCGTCGAGGTCACGTGGGTCATTCAATGCAGACGTATAGTTTGCTAGCTTAAGACAGCAGGCTGCGGCATTTTTTGAGCACAAGTGAATACCTTGGCTGTGCCATGCTACCCTTCAGACACGTTGACGAATCCAGTCAGTCACAACTCAACCGATCAAAACATATCATAAATTGCTTTTCCAAAGCAAAGATACATAATTCCACGGCGTTAGACGAGAAGTCTCCAAGCATTGCCAACTCCATCTTGTCTTTGTTTGAGCAATTCATTCGTCCAATCAGAACTAAGAACACGACGGATTTGACAACATGGCAGAATTTAGTTACACGCCCACCAAGGATGTTGTTAATCTTCATTATGTACTAGTAATTCGAAGTAAGCTTGTCGGGTGCCCTTGACTAGTGCATGCGACGTCGTCATTAGGATTGGCGAACCACCCGTATCCCCTCTGTGCCGCAGTCACGTCGCCTCGGCGATCAAAGATTCATTAAAAATAGAGCCTGCCTTAATTAAGCGATGTACAAAATTGGCGTATCATTCTCTTACCCACACCTGCCAAACTGTCAATATAAAGAAACTGCTAAATGTCTTAGACGTGACATTGAAAGAGGGTGGGGGGAGCAGTTGTATGAAGTTGTTTTATTCTTTAAAGGTTGCTCTGAACACACGCCTCTTAAGGGATACATACGCACTTTATTAAAGGTGTAGAGGGGGGCGCGTAGTTGCGTGGATCTTTCTTTTTCCTTTACAGCTTGCTCTGAACACATCCTCCTCAGAGATGCATGCGCGCTTTACTAACGCTTTTTTAGACCTTAAGAGCCGTTGGATGCAGCGAATAAGCAGCTGAAAACCTGTAACAGCAGACACTGACAACGAAGACATTGTTTTTGTATCACAGTAATTTTTTTCATGAAGTTTGCTATTGCTGCCGTCTTCAACTGCATCATTTTTGACAAGGACAAGCGAACATGCTTTGACATGACTAGTCAACAGCACATGTCCCGTGTTTCGTCACACGTGGTTGTCCCTGTCAAAAGTGGTGCTGTAGAAGATGGATCGGCTCGAACTTGCACAACCTGAAATCTGAAGTTTGCTGTTGCTGATTTCGTTCGCTCGTGTAACTGGTCTGTGCAAACGTGCTCGAAGAAAGTAGCCCCTGGTATCTGCCAAACACTTTCGCGACCAGAATTTATTTCTCGTAAAACTTGGCGCAATATTTGTGGAATCGTTAAACGAGTCCGAATTTTTCGTAAACTTTGCGAAAGATTCGGGGAGGTTCGGCAGGTATGCCGACTACAGTCGGCAGGTGTCTTCAATGCATTTCTCGAGTTCACTTGTGTACCGTGGGTGCCGAAGGTCTTGCAGACGCTTTTTAAAGTGCGTCGCAAGATATAGTTCCGTCCGTCAAGCCCGCTTATGTTGAAGGCGTACGATCGTCTATTGACACGTCGCCAGGGGTCGCCATGTACTGTGGTCTATAATCTCAAAACGCAGCAAAAACTTTCAGTATCAGTCGCTTGTGTTGCAGACTGCATGTACTTAATGAATTCTAGTGTTTTTTTTTTCTGCAGCGTATTTAACTGCTGGGCTTGACGTAACGAGTTATTTCCCGGCTTCGGCAGCCGCGTTCCAGCTGTAGCAGAATGCCTAAAACGCTCGTATATTTAAAAGGCTCACGTTAAAAAAAACGCACACCAGGGAGGGCGAATTATTGCGAGCCCCCCTCCCCCTCCACCGATTATAAGGCATGCCTAATAATCAGGCCGCAGTTGTAGGGCGTAAAACGCAAGTATTTATTTCAACTAATTCAACATTCTATATTCCACATGCTCTTTCCCCTCCCAGCGGCTCTTCGACCGCATCCGCAGCTTTTGATGCAGTATTCCTGACAAGGAAAATACCCACAAATCTACATACGTTGGAAAATTAACATATGTACTCCGTGATGAATAACCGGTGAGACGTGACTTTCAAAGCGTTCCACTTCATATTTTTTTATGCGTAGATGTGTTCCTGTCGCGTCCTACCACTGACATTTTCTTGTCGCGAAAGTGTAGCGTTTCATTGCAAGATACAGGTCCGGAAAAGAGTCATTTAAACACAGGAGGCTGTGACCGAATTTCGTAACAACGCCATCCAGCAACCTCGAAGGGAAGCGAGAAATTCGATGGCTCATGCGTGAAGTCCGGCCCACGTGGACAGTTTGCGCGACATCTCGCTGTTTATTTACACTTGCATCGGATCGAGCGTCGTTCGCAGCGTGCTCCAATTCGGAGCGTGTGCGAATTGCTTTTATTTGCGCGTCTACATGTAGGATGGGCAGACACACAAAAAAAAATGCAACGAGACAGCACAGTGCCCTGTCGCACCGTCCTTTCCCGTACTCTGTAAAATAATTTACAGCATTAGAAATGAAAAAAAGTATACCTGTACACCAGTGTATAAATCACACATTTACACCATGTTTGAGGGTAAGTGTTTGAGGTATAGACAGATTTACGCCTTTGTTTTTAATTATAGGAGCTAAAATATTTTACAGCGTGCTTTGTCCTTGCCTGCTCACGCTGTATACGAATGGTTGCAATTTCACACAAACTATGCCCCCTCATTCCCCCGTCCCGCCCCTTCGCCCCTAAAGAAACGTGCAATGTTCCAATTACTTTGACCCTATTTACCAGCAAGGTGTTGCTTTTATTAGCGGACCCTATCGTACGTTCGCGTTGCTGATCTGCTTACCTGGCTCATTGCGCTTTGTTTTACATTGCGTGAAAGTTCCGCGGCAACATTGCAGGAAGCGCATTTAGAGCTAGGGAGGGGGGCAGAGAGGGGGGAGTCATTGATCCATTGGCGCCACCGAGGTGTCGACTGCAGATGATGCAGCGTCCGCTTAAATCGGGTAACACGAGCAGCAGCCGGAACTCGGAAGATCAAGGGACCCGGATGTTGGCGTACCCCGTCACGTGGCACTTTATATATATCCTACACAGCAATGCCTGTACGTTGCCACTTGGCTTTAATATTAAAACGAAAAAAGAAAGAATAGCAGTCGCGCTTACCCTTCACCACGCGCCCGGTGACTCACTCTCTTGTCATTACCGCTTCGCGCGACCTTGCTAAAAACAGCCGCCACCACACGCTTGCTATGCTAGCACTAACTATCGAAACCGCATGCACGGTGAATGTGCCATTCTCTCTCTCTCTCCCTGTCTTCTTTGTTTTCCACTTTCCCATTCTCCCGGTGTAGGGTAGCCAACCGGACGTTATTCTGGTTAACCTCCCTGCCTTCTGCTTTACTCTTTCATCTTCATCCCTCTCTCCCGCCTGCACTGGCATGTACTTCCGCAGGCGCGGCCTTTCTTCAAACAATGAAAAAAAAAAACTGCACACAGACGCTCCAAATCACGAACGCTATGCGCGAGCGGTTACGAGACTACCCGTGGTACGCTACGGATATTTTCGGTCCTCCCATACAACACGCCGTGCCGTGGCCCCTCGGCTGCTGTTGCCGACGTCGTTAGGCTTAGCCCAGCCTTTTTCTCGTCTTTTATTTTCCTTTTCAGTGTTCGCGTCGCGGTCACTGTTGTCGTTACGCTTGAGGTCGAGCATGGGAGAACGGTTGCCGCCATTAACGCCGCTTGCGAAAAGCGAGAGGGCGCGCGCAGCGGCTTCGCTCGTAGGCGCATTTTTCCCGACCACGGTCAGCCGTGGAATCTCGATACGAAAGGACGCGTCTGCGCTTCGGCGTTGTCACGGTTGTTGTTGTTGAAAAACTTTTATTGCTCTCAGACGAGAAGCACATGGAGGCACGCACATGGGCCGGTCCTTAGGGGCCCGGCCCTTAAAATACTGGGTGGAATCCCTAGTACGGGACCCCAGTGGCCCCGGCCGCTGCCCGGGCGCGCTCGACCAAGGCCCTTTGGGCCTGCAGGTCATAGCAGCCGAGCAGGGTCGCCTCCCAGTCCTCCCGAGTGGGGTTGGGGTGAGGGGAATAGCTCGGTTAGATGGGCAGGCCCACACCATGTGGTAGATGTCCGAAGACGTCTCCGCACAGTGCGGACAACTGCCCGTGAAAGAACGATCAAAATGTTTGAGTGCTGCCGGGCACAGCAGAGTGTTCGTATAGAGACGGAGTAGAAGCCGCTCCTCCGTCTTAGATAGACCTTTACTCGGGCGAGGGTAAAGGCTATGGCCAGATTGATAATGCAGGACAATGTCTTTAAAAGAATACGCGGGATTGAATTCAAGATCCTGATCTAGGGGGTCGAGAAAGGAAGCCCGGAGAGAGAGCGCGCGGGCGGCGGCATCGGCTGCCTCATTCCCCTCGAGACCCATATGAGCAGGAGCCCATACTATGTTCCTGTGAGCGGGGTCCCCGGTGTAGGTGCAACTTTGAAGTAGTCGGTAGGCTAGCCCAGCCTTGCTCGACGTTCCGACAGGCCCCTCGCGAGTCGGAGATAATTGTTTTGGAATCAGAGTGGGTAGCAGCCAGTGAAATGGCGACCTCCTCCGCATGAGTTATGTCGCGGGCGCGAAATGTAAGCCCGTTAACTGTTTTGGACTGGTGGACGACTGCGGCCGTGTACCATCCCCCATGGTGGGGGCCGGAGGCGTCCACGTAATAAGTGCCGGGTTTCGACCCATAGTGGCGGCCCAGGGCTTCCGCCCGCGCCAGGCGCCGACCATTATGGTCCTCACGTGTCATGTTGTTAGGAAGAGGGCGTACGTGGAGGGCGCATCTCCACTCGAAGGGGAGTCGCACTCGCTCTTCCATAAGGGTGGTGTGTTGGATGTGTAATCGGGCAAGGAGGCGGCGACCCGACAGTGTCTTAGAGAGGCGTGTGTATTGGTTAGTTAAGTGAGCCTCTCGGAGCTCCCGGAACGTGTTCACCATACCTAGACCCAGGAGTCGCTGGTTGGAGGTGTTCACGGGGAGATCGAGGGCTCTCTTAATAATTTTGCGGAGGATGACTTCGAGTGCATCCTCGTCTTGTTTCCGAAGGTGGAGGTAAGGAGTCGAATATAAGATTCGACTGGTCACGAATGCATGCGCAAGCCGCAAGGCGTCTTTGCACCGCAACCCCCCGCGTTTGTTGGAAACCCGGCGGACCATGCGGCCCACCTGGTCCCCCACCTTACGGAGCTGGGCCAGGGTAGTGTTCGACCGTCTATGTTGATCAATGAAAAGCCCCAGTACCCGGACTTCTGTGTGTTCAGGAATTGGTCCTGTCTCCAGAAAGAGCTCAATTTTGGCTGTACACTTTGGTGAGGGGCGTATGTGTACAAATTCAGACTTTTGAGGGGAGCATTGCAGGCCACAGTGGCGAGCATAACGGTCCACTATGGTCGCCGCTTGTTGCAGGTTGGCCTCAATGTCTCCGAGTGAGCCCTGCGTGGCCCACAGGGTGATGTCGTCGGCATACAGCGCATGCTGCACACCAGCGACAGCACCCAATTGGGCCGGCAGGTGCATCATAGCCAGATTGAATAGGAGAGGAGACAGCACTGCACCCTGTGGTGTTCCTCTGGTTCCAAGTCGGAAGGGACCGTGTTCAGTGTCCTGGATTTTAATGTAGGAGTCACGATCTGTCAAAAATTGCCGAATGTATCTGAACGCGTTGCGTCCGCAGCCGGTTTGTGAAAGATGGGTGAGTATTACCTCGTGAGTAACGTTGTCGAAGGCCCCCTTCAAGTCTAAGGCGAGTACGACCTTATCGTTGTGGGGGCATTCGACCGGGTCAAGGATGTCCCGATTGAGTTGTAGCAGAACATCCTGTGCGGACCTGTGCGGGCGAAATCCGAACATGGTGTCTGCGAAGATGTGTTGATTTTCCATGAACTCGGACAACCTGTCACGCACCATCGTCTCCATTAGTTTGCCCATACACGAGGTGAGAGAGATGGGGCGAAGGTTGTCCGTGTTGATGGCCTTGCCAGGTTTGGGAATGAAAGTGACCAGAGCGGTTTTCCAATCGTTGGGGAGTGGCGCGTCCCCGAGCCAGATTGAATTGATGTAATCCAATAAGGACTGGTAGGCCGGGTCGGGTAAGTTAGCGAGTAATTTGACTGTAATTTTGTCCCGACCCGGGGCTGTGCCACGTTTCATTTTCGCCAGGGCTGCCCGCAAATCGTGGAGCTGGAACGGCTGATCCAGCTCAGCGTTCTCCGAACCTGCATAAGAGTACGCCGATCCGCAGGGGTCCTGGGTAGTGCACAAGTATTGGTCCCGTAACTTGTGCGCTAGCTGAGTTGTGTTGCCGTGAAAACTGTGTATGGCACGTTGTAGATGTTTATGAGTTTCTGTGCGTGTCTGCGTTGGGTCTATAAGGGCGCGGAAGAGCCGCCAGGTATTCCTGCTGGACATCTGCCGCGCCGCCGTGTTGCAACGATTCACCCAGTTGGCGTCTGCGAGCTGGGCCGCATACTCGGCCGCCCGCTGGGTGAGCTCGGCAATTCGAGCCTTAAGTTTGCGGTTACGCTTCTGTCGGCGCCACCGGCGGACGAGGCAATGCCGCGCTTCCCAGAGGTGGAGGAGGTGGTTATCCACGTCCGATACCGCCTCGGAAAGCTGAATTTTGGTTTCGGTGGAGCGAAGGCTAGAAACCAATTGTTAGGACCATGACTGGTAGCCTTGCTCGAGTATAGATGTCGCTGTGTTGTAATTTTGCCTAAACTTGGACCAATCTGGGAGTCGGGCCTGTGTTGTGGGTTTTGCTAATGGCTTGGTCCGAATTGTAGTGTTTAGGATGCAGTGGTCGCTACCGAGGGTTTCCTCTGTGTTGACCCAGTCTGCATACTGAATGTTGCGGGTAAAGGTCAAATCCGGAGATGTATCCCGTGTCACGGAATTGCCTATACGGGTTGGGTGGACGGTGTCCGTGTGAAGAGTGAGGCCCAACGTTGACGCAAGCTCCGCCAACTTGCGTCCCCGTTTCTCTTCACGCTGGTACCCCCAGACTCGACTGGGGGCGTTGAAATCGCCAACAATCAAGAGGGGGTCCCGACCCGCAACTCTTAGCGCACGGCTAAATAGGTCGGAGAATGATACATTCGGCAATTTGGGTGTGCAGTAGACATTTAGAATGTGCAATGGTGAGTCCTGTTTGCGGAGGGGGAGGAGAGTCACCATTACATGGGAAAACTCAAGGTGGAGGTCTAAGTCGACCATATTTGCAGTATAATTTTTATGAACGCATATACAAGACGAGGGGTCCTGCTGAAACGTCGTATAGTTTGTTAAGGTGGCGCCCCTTCCTGGCTCTTGAAGGGCAACCACGGCGGGCATATGCTCAAAAGTTGAAAGGAAAAGCCGAAGGTTGGCCCGCTTAGTACGAGACCGTAGTCCTCGGCAGTTCCATTGAGTTACAGTGACAGGATATGCCAATTTAGATAAGGGGGAACGCCTACACCGAGGTTGTCCCGCCATGTTCGGATTTAGGGGTTAGAGGAGAGAAGGTAGGTGTCCCGGAGCCAGCAACCAGGGGCTGAAATTCAGCTCCTGATAGGGGGCAGCTGTCCTCATCATCTTCCAGATCAATTGCTCGACGCGACGATTTGGAGGGCCGGCCGGATACATCTTTAAGAGGACCGGCCCTGCGAGACGTGCGGGGGAGATACGCGACATGTTGGGCAATCATGGTAGGAAGGGCCTCCATGACCTTGGCAATGACGCGTTCCATTGCCGTCCCGATAAGGGTCTCGAATTTGGCGTTAAGACGGGCTTCAAGATTGGCCACAAAGGCGTCCGACGTCACCGGCGCCGCCGCGTCGCTCTCCATGGCTTCTGCTAGGGGTGCAGATTGGGGGGAGCAGCGGTTTTAACTTCTAAGGCTTCAATTTTGGCAAGTAGCATCTCGTTTTGGACCCGGAGAGATGCTACCAAGTTGTGAAGCTCGGCGTCGGTCGCCGAGCTAGGGGAAGGAGAGCGTAGTTGGCAGGAGGAGGCAACCCTGCCCGAGCCGCTCACCTGTTTTCCCTTTTTGACCGCAGTTGCCCAGGCACCGGTCTCGCCTTGGTAGTGGGCTTGCTTCCCCAATCCGCCGTGTAGGGGCGGTGGTGGCACTTGTTCGCCCTTAGCGTCACGCCCGTTTGGGGGCGCTTGCTTCTTGGAGTTGGTGACGTCACCGCGGGGAGCTGAGCCACCGCCGGTGGCGCGTTGCTGCTGACCTGGCTTCTTCCTCGTCGCGCCAGGTTTTCCGCCCTTTTGGGTGGCCGACTTGGTGTCGAGGCGGTACTTGGCAGTACAGTCTCTGGAGTTTGTGGCATGGCCGCCACCACAAACAGCACATTTCGGATTGCACTCATGAGAGGCCCGCAACCCTTCCACGAAAGGAGCCTGCAGTCCACACAGGCCGCACTTGTCTTGCATTGGATTTGGACATGAGTCTGCTCTATGGCCCACGGTGCCACACACACCACAGGCAGGGATAGTGCGTAGGTAGGGCTGCACTTGGACAATCTCCGAGTTGTAGTTCACTGTCCGGGGCCTCACTTTTCCGGCAAAGGTAAGGCGAGCCTTATTGGAGGTTCCAAATTTACGAATTTCTAAGATGGTGCCATGCCTCCACTGGATACGGTTATTCAGAGTTTCCCCTGTTTCTTGATTTGCTACAGTGATGACGCCGTAGCAAATTTCTTCGCCATTTTGCTTGAGATGGCCCCGCAGTGGCACGTCTCCCTGAGCCGCTTTGATCACGAAATCACCAAGCAGGCGGTCCGCCACGTAGGCGTTCTTGGTGCTCGCAATGAGTAGATTTTGCTCGCGGGAAAAGACGAAGCTGAGTTCCGCCGCCATTTGCGGTCCGAGGTAGGCACGCAAGGCCAGGCCCAGCTCACCATATTGGAAGGCACTCCCGATGGCCACAGCGGCTCGGGGCTTGATGATCACGACGAAATCGTCGGGTTGGAACTTGGGGAGAGGTTTGGGCCTCCATGTTGGTTTAAGTTGGCGGTCCTTGGCCACACGCGAGACGGGACCGTGCTGAGGTGAGGTCGACTTGCCGGTTGTCGTTGTGGCGTCTGCCGTCATTTTGGCGTTCCGGCGCTGAGAGCGGCTCTCAACGAGACGCAGGAGATTTTCGTTCCGGAGCTGGTCCGATGTTGCCGAATTGGGTTCCTTGGCTTGAGGAATCGTCGACCAGGCCATGGCCTCCGGGTCGTAGCCGCGTTGAGGTGGGGAGTTCGCCATGTTGGTGCGGAGAGCGGTTTCTTCGACGCCGGGTGCCGGTGCAGCCGTTAGGCTTAGCGGCGGCGCCGCCAAGCACGAGTGAAAGTCTGCTCTAAATTGGCGAAAAATTGGCCCACCTGGATGAAAGTGATGTCCCTGTGTGCCGGGCAACTTGCTGCGTCCGATGGATGCAAAATTGGCAGGGTTCGACGAATTGGTCCGTGGCTCCTGTCGAAAAATGACGGAGCCGAGGTGACATGCGTCCGATCGCTTCACTCACCGGACGCGGCCTCTGTCACGGTGTCGCACGGTTTTTCCTTCCAGTGATCTTAACTACAAGGCCGCTTCTCTGCGCGATGGTGCTGCGCTGCATTTGCAAGTGAAGAAATAGAATAAAAAACTACTGAATATTTCGAGCGCTTTTCAAGAGGGTCGACTAAAAACGGAATATTCGAGTTCGGCTCTCTTCTTAAAATACACGTTCTATAAGGCCGTTAAATAGTGTACCGTGGCAACATTAGTATTATTATTGTGCAATTTCGGAGTTCATTTCCTGTGTTTTGTATGCATTGATGTTTACATAATCATTGTTGTGTGATTAGCTCTCTCTTACGCCCACCTCCTCGTTTTCTGTTTCTGGATTTGTTTAATTCCTCATGTCACATTGCTTTGTCTAGGACATTTGTCTTCTCTGTACATTTTGTCTTGCGTATTACTTTCTAAGTGCACCGGTACGAAGGCTCCGTAGCTGTTCATGGCACTATAATAAATACTTTATTGAGTGAACAATTGATAATTGTTATTATTATATTTGAAAACATGCATACAAATTGATAGACAGATCAAGAATGGAAGAAGGAGGCTGGCGCAACTGTCACGGGTAGGGTTTTGCAACGTCAGTCTGCCCACCAGGAAGGAGGTGGTGGAACGAAGAAGGGAAGTAAAGAGGGGATGAGAGAATAGGATTACATATAACAAACAGTAAATTAAATAAATGGTCGAGAATAGAGAAAGGCAATAAGAACAAGAAATATTAGAAAATACCGCTGGTCTTACTAATAACTGTACAATACTGAAAAAACGGTAACAAATGACAGTAAGTTTCAGATCTCGTCATTCCTAAAACGAAGAAATTGATAAAATAAATAAAATAAGTAAATCAGATAATTAGATAGATAGATAGATAGATAGATAGATAGATTGATAGATAGATAGATAGATAGATAGATAGATAGATAGATAGATAGATAGATAGATAGATAGATAGATTGATTGATTGATTGATTGATTGATTGATTGATTGATTGATTGATTGATAGATAGATAGATAGATAGATAGATAGATAGATAGATAGATAGATAGATAGATAGATAGATAGATAGATAGATAGATAGATAGATAGATAGATAGATAGATAGATAGATAGATACTCTCTATAAAAGATAAACTAGGTGAGTATCTTCAAGAATCTTAAAGCAGGCGCGATGAGCCAGGTTGTGTCTAGGTGCGCAAACGCTGAAATACGGGCACTTGTCGAGGTAAGTATACACCGCAGGCGAAGAAGACGATAGTCTCTCACCAGCAAAACATCGTTAGAGAACGCTTGGTTATAAGTCAGAAAAGAAGGAAGTAACGAAAGACGGATGCCGACAGCGCCCTGAAGTTTCTAAACCCGGTTACCGAGGCGTCATCGACTGGACAGCGTTTTACAGTTGGCTATATATGTATACATTGTAGTTTGCCGGTTCCGTCGCATTCTGAAATGACGAAAGGCTTAACCCATGCAGCAACTTTGGATAAGTTTGTCGTCGCCAAAATTATCTAAGTGTCTGAAAATAAATTTATACGTCAGAACACTGTGCTAGCACTGAGATTCTGGCGCGGAATTTATGTTTGCAAGTTTGTTTTTCTATTTCTCCACCAAAAAACAAAAACAAAAAACAAAATCTCCCTCAGAAGAATAAAACCATTGTTGTCAAAGTAAACGTACATATATATTGTTACACACGAGGTGTTTAACGCAGAACCAGATGAATCTGGTTGATAGGCGCGGTTGTTGAAGAGCGGTCTCGCGGCAGCTTGGCCAACGTCGTTCTCTTCTTTCTTCTCGTTGTCTCCGCGGCAGGCGTGGTTCATGACAGCTTGTGACATTTCCCCGCTGGCAGACGAAGCCCGCCGGGCGAGTCAGTCATCTCGTGCGTTGTAACGCCTCAGACGCGCGACGTGCGTCACTTCAGCCTTGGCCGAGCGTCGTCCACTGCTCGTGAGACGTGCAATGCGGTAGTTCACTTCGCTGAGGCGCTCCACAATAACGTAAGGGCCGACGTAGTGGGCGAGAAACTTCTGGCACAAGCCACGCTTCCGCAACGGCGTCCAGAGCCACACAAGGTCCCCAGGATCGAAGGAAACGTGGCGGTGACGCCCGTCATAGCGGATCTTGGACCGGTCCTGCGATGCTAGGGTGCGTAGCCTAGCGAGGCGTCGCGCTTCTTCTGCTCGACATAGGATCTCATCAATTGATTCGTTGTCATGAGCGAAGTAGGGAAATATGGTGTCGAGGGTGTAGCGCGGCGGACGAGCATACAGAAGGAAAAATGGTGAGTAACCAGTGGTCTCGTGTCTCGCGGTATTGAAGGCATAGGTAATGAAAGGCAAGATACTGTCCCAATTCTTGTGTGCTGAATCGACGTACATGGATAGCATGTTGGCAAGCGTTCTGTTTGTGCGCTCGACCAGACCATTAGTTTGTGGATGGTAGGGCGTAGAATGGCGGAAGCTGCATGAACACAGACGAAGGGTTTCTTCAACCACGTCCGCGGTAAACTGTCGCCCACGATCGCTGATTACTATGCGAGGAGGTCCATGTCGGAGTATAACGTTAGCCAGCAAGAAGATAGAAACTTCTGTAGCTGTGGCCGATGGCAATGCGGCGGTCTCACAATAGCGGGTAAGGTGATCTACGCAAACGATAACCCAACGATTACCCTTGGAGGATCGCGGGAAAGGGCCCAGAAGATCTATACCAACTTGCTCAAAGGGGACGCTAGAAGGGGGAACTGGTTGAAGCAGGCCATGTGGCGCTTGTGGCGGACGCTTGTAGCGCTGGCATTGAGAGCAGCTGGCGACGTACCGTTCGATGTCTTTCCGCATCTTAGGCCAGTAAAAACGTTCTTGAGCCCGGTAGAGTGTACGTGTGGAACCAAGATGACCGGAAGTTGGGTCATCGTGCATGGCGTGTAATACTTGGTGGCGAAGGTTCTTGGGGACAACTAAAAGGTAGCGTGCACCGGTGGTCGAGTAGCTCTTCTTATACAGCGCGCCGCCATCACGTAGGCGAAAGCGACTGCCTGCAGGTGACTCCTGTGCTGCCGCGAAGAGCGGTTGTAAGCTCTCGTCCTTGTGCTGCTCGGATATGACGGTACCCATATCCGGAAATTCCGGGGACACAAAAGCGATGTATTCATCAAAATTGTCCGCATCACATTCAGTTGTTTGAAGTGGCATCCGAGAGAGACAATCAGCGTCAGCATGTCGCCGGCCACTTTTGTAGCAAATAACGAAATCGTATTCCTGTAGACGGAGGGCCCAGCGCGCTAGTCGTCCTGAGGGATCCCGCAGATTCACAAGCCAGCATAGCGAATGATGATCTGTTATCACAGTGAAGGGGTGCCCATAGAGATACGAACGAAACCGTTGCACGGCGAAGATGACCGCCAGACACTCTTGTTCGGTGACTGTGTAGTTGCGCTCGGAGCGGCTCAAGGACCGGCTAGCGTAAGAGATCACGTGCTCACTGTCGTCAACACGCTGAACTAGCACAGCGCCGATGCCTACGCCGCTGGCATCGGTGTGAATTTCAGTTGGTGATGAAGGATCAAAGTGCCGAAGAATTGGTTGGGATGTCAACAGGAACTTGAGCTGGCGAAACGATGAGTCGCAATCTGCAGTCCACTCAAAGGGAACGCCTTTTTGGAGAAGGCGTGTAAGGGGATGAGCCATGTCAGCAAACCGGGGAATGAATCGGCGAAAATAGGAGCACAAGCCCAAGAAACTTCTTAACTGCTTGACAGAGTTGGGTACTCTAAATGCTTCTACGGCCGCAGTCTTTTGTGGATCTGGTCGGATGCCTTCTTTAGCGACGAGATGGCCTAGCACAAGAGTTTGTCGTTCCCCAAAACGGCATTTTTTTGAATTGAGCACAAGGCCCGCTTTCTCCAAGCAGTTCAAGACCAAATCCAAACGTTTGTTGTGCTCACTAAACGTTCGCCCGAAGATCACAACGTCGTCTAAGTAGCACATGCAAACTTCCCATTTTAAGCCGCGTAATATCGTGTCCATGAACCTTTCGAACGTTGCAGGTGCGTTACACAACCCGAAAGGCATCACGTTAAACACGAATAGTCCGTCGGGTGTTACAAATGCGGTCTTTTCTCTGTCGTCCTTGTGTATAGGAATTTGCCAGTAACCTGACCGTAAATCGATTGAGGAAAAGTAAGATGCCGCAAAGAGACAGTCGATGGCGTCGTCAATTCGTGGGAGCGGATATACATCTTTCTTAGTGACGGCGTTTAGGCGACGGTAATCAACACAGAACCGCCACGTACCGTCTTTCTTCTTCACCAATATCACGGGTGCTGCCCAAGGACTAGATGATTCTCGAATGACGCCTTTGCATAGCATTTCTTGGACCTGATCGCTGATTAGCTTGCGTTCTGACGGAGATACACGATAGGGTTTTTGTCGGATTGGCTGGGCGGCTCCTGTGTTGATGCGGTGACGAGTTCTGGACGCAGGAATTGATGGCGGGCCATCGCGCTGCGCAAAGTCGAATACCGAGGTATGTTTCGTAAGCAGGGCCATCAAAAGTCGACGCTCGTGATCGCTGAGTGACTTGTCAATCATGGAAAGTATCTTCGAGCTCCCGGGGCTAGAGACACTGGTTGCTCCTCCATCGGGGAGCTCTGTAAGTACTGCCACCGATACGGGCGAGTCTTCCTGAAACGTGGCAATCTTTAGGCCTTGAGGTAGCACTGCCGCTTCAGTGGAACAGTTTAGCGCCCACAGCCCCGCACATCCATTGGTCACTGAGACTACGCAGTGCGGAACTAACACGTTTTTCTTGAGGCAGTTCCGATGTACAGGTTCCACTGCAGCGTCGAACGAGATAGGAGCCGGAGATGAACAGGCGACGGCAACACGCATCGCGGATAAGGCGGGCACAACTGTATCCTCAGACACGCACAGCATACTCTCCGGGCAAGCTTCACCTTCAAAGAGCACAGGTGAAACACTGGTGTCGACACTGAGTTCTCCCGTCCGGCAGTCAACATTCGCACCACACAATTGCAAAAAGTCAATCCCCAGAATCACGTCATGCGAGGAGCGAGGAAGAACAGTAAACTCTGCATTAAAAACTTTCCCACCCAATGACACATCCACGTTACACACACCAACCGGGTATAATGATTCACCACTGACTCCACGGAAACTTGTGCACTGGTCCCAACGAAACATAACCTTGCGTCCCAGAAGGCCTTTAAACCCCACACTCATGACCGAGACCGTTGCTCCCGTGTCGACTAAAGCCATTGTAGAGACCCCATCAATCAGTACATGAACCTTATTCTTTAGCATGAAAATAGTTGGAGGCAGTTGAGTCGGCAGCACACATTTTCCAGCGACCTCACCTCCATCGGCCGCGCTGGCTAGTTTCCCGGCGGGGGCGACACGAAACGGCGCCGAGGCGATGGTGACGTGAATCGCGGCCGAGGGGATGGTGATCGGGAGGCTCGGAAGGCTGGTGGTGGCGTCAGAGTACGGTCGGAGGCAGGGGAGCGGTAGCGGTTCCGGGTTCTTTCTTCTCCAATGTAGGTCTCCTGGGCGCTGCATCGGTCCTCTCGAAAGTGGCTTCCTGAAGTGGAGTCTCCTGGCCACTGAGTGCGCAGTGTACGACCGCTAGACCGCATAGTCGGCGCTGACGATCCGTAGTTCGATGCTCGGCGTCGGCTACAGTACCTAGCTATATGGCCAGGCATGCCGCAGCAGTAACACACTGGCGAAGGGCGAACTTCAGAATGCGGGTTGAAGTATTCTGCCGTAGACATCGGTTGAGGGTAACGAGGCTCTTCCCCTTGAAAGTCGTAGGTAGCGGCGAGTCTTCGTGGACGAAAGTTGCGTGGGCGTGGATCAAAACGTTGAGGGGGCGAATCATTGCGTGGTGGTTCGGTCGTAATGTAATGCGGTTCGTCTCTGGAGCCGTAAAGATCCGCGACGTTCACCGAGTGGTTCCAAGTAGCCGAAGGGGGTTCCCAAAGAGTGTCTCGGGAAACGGAGGAGCTGTAACGTGGCGCCGCACAACGTGCCTGGTCGTCATGTCGCTGTAGCTCCTCGCGGACTATCTGGCGGATGGCGGACGATAGGTCTGGGAGCGGAGGACTCGTGTCAACACTTGCTACAGTTGTTACATTGGCCAGCCGTCCAAACTTTGGTGTAATTCGGCGAGTCTTCAGCGCCTCGAACGTACGGCAGTGCCGTATCAGTTCTGATACAGTGTGCAAGTTCTCTTTACCAATGAGGAAGTTGTACACGTCTTCCGCTATTCCTTTTACCACGTGTCCCACTTTATCTTCCTCTGTCATGTGAGGGTTCACGGTTCGGCACAGCTTCAAAATTTCTTCGATATAGGTAGTGCAAGTCTCGCCGGGTACCTGAGCTCTCTGGGCTAATGTGAGTTCCGCACGTTTCCTCTTTGCGTCCGAGTCACCGAAACACTTTTTGATCTCCTCAACGAAGCGTGTCCATGTAGTTAGCATGTCCGCGTGGTTGTCATACCATACCAGCGCCGTGCCGGCCAAGAAGAAAACAACGTTCCTAAGCTGACTGGCAGCATTCCAGTTATTGTATTGGCTTACCCTTTCGTAATGGGTTAGCCACTCATCCACATCTTCCTCTGCCTTCGCCGAGAACATGCGTGGCTCTCGGTAGTGCTGGATAGGGACTGGGCTTGCCGAGGCACTGCTGGTGAGGGTATTTTGCTCTGTAGCCATGATTGAGCGCGACGGCGAAAGTCCGGCGAGGCGACGGCTTCGGCGTAGCTCTAGTGCTGGTGGTTCCGTTGTAGGTCGTGGGAGTTACCCCGCACAGCTCCACCAAATGTTACACACGAGGTGTTTAACGCAGAACCAGATGAATCTGGTTGATAGGCGCGGTTGTTGAAGAGCGGTCTCGCGGCAGCTTGGCCAACGTCGTTCTCTTCTTTCTTCTCGTTGTCTCCGCGGCAGGCGTGGTTCATGACAGCTTGTGACAATATATATATATATATATATATATATATATATATATATATATATATATATATATATATATATATATATATATATATACACACACTTTCGCAGTCTAAAGAGAGTTTGCGATGCACCAAGAAAAAGAATGCAGATTTCACGCGCTATAGCATGCAATGTTATCAAAATTCCTTTGAAGGTAGCTGGCCATCTCGCATCTTGTTGCACAGCGTCGTACCAGACAAAGTAGGCGAAAAACGAGACCTGTAACCAGATGGATCACCAGCTATCCTGGTCTCGTACCCTGCAGCATTGAGCGTCATTTGTTTCCCAACGTGTCTTCTGACAGCGCAACATGTCTTATTACCCTGCTTGTCAAATTACCCTGCTTATCTTATTACCCTGCTGCATCTAGCGTCATTTGTTCCGAAAAGTGTTATCCGACAGCGCGACGTGTCTTTGTGGCGGCGAGCAATTGCTTGCGCGTGCGAAGCGAGCCTGCGTGGTCTAAAACAACAGCTAGGGGAGGGCACGACGAAGACGATGGCACGATGACTGATTTAACACACTCGGGCGATGAAGCCTTATAACCAGCAGTTCAGCTGCAACCTGGGGCGATCCCGAAGGCTCTGAAATGGTTAAAGTGGGCCGATCTCGAAGGCAGCGCATTGTAATATAGCGTCTCATAGGGGAGGGCATGACGACGACGATGGCACGATGACCGATTTAATATACTTGGGCGATGAAGTCTTATAACCAGCAGTTCAGCTGCAACCTGGGGCGATCCCGAAGGCTCTGAAATGGTTAAAGTGGGCCGATCTCGAAGGCAACGCATTGTAATATAGCGTCTCATAGGGGAGGGCACGACGACGACGATGGCACGATGACTGATTTAATACACTCGGGCGATGAAGCCTTATAACCAGCAGTTCAGCTGCAACCTGGGGCGATCCCGAAGGCTCTGAAATGGTTAAAGTGGGCCGATCTCGAAGGCAGCGCATTGTAATATAGCGTCTCAATGCGCTAGCTGCCACCAGCGGATTCTAGCACGAGGGAAGGAAACTGCTGCTATGTGACGCGACGCATCTGCGAGCCGACTTAAAGCGCTAGCTTGTACCCACGAAGCAGTACCTTATGGTTGTGGTTCTCTCATTTCACGCATTCTCCTGTGGTTCAATGTGGTGCATGCTACGTTGAGGAACCTGGTTGAAATTTTGCCATCGTATAGGTAACTTATTAATAGAAAAATTTCCAGACGAGGTGAGAGAGGAACCAATCCACCTACCGCCAAATTACTCATGAGAGACAAAGTATGATTCGAATTGTAACCGAACAGCTTCACAAATCCGCTCGCGCTAGTCTAACAGGAAATGTCAGGTCTATTTTTTTTAACTCATCGACATATACTCCCCAATCGCATGAAAGCTTTACAAGAGAAGGAGCAAGAACAATTATGTACATCATTCATATGGCTTGTCACGTTTGGACGAGCATAAGGCTCGTGACGATGTTCCCGGCTTCCGACCACCGTAGCGGCAGGGTAATGGCCAGGTCCTTAGAAAAAGAAGTGTCGTACCTGTAAGGCGCCTGGCTCGTTGAACCTTCGCCCGACGTCTTGTTACTCAGTCGTCGTCAATGGTAACCGTAAATGTCCAAAAACCAGAAAACTCAGAGCACCGCACAAAAACAGAAACGCTCAGAAAATACACAGTGTAATGCGCAGACGATTGGAAAATTTAGGCAAACGGCGCTGGCGCGATTTCTGCGGCACGCTGTCTCCTCACACGGCTGTCCCACGAATTTTTCTAGTAATTCGTTCTTTAAGTGGACCTGTAACACAGAGCTTCCCATTTCGTGCTCTCGCTGTAGCACGGGACACGTGTGAAATAATAGTTGCAGATGAATTTTGTGAGCTTATTTCCAGACCTGCTTTCTCATCGCAATGTGCAGAGTTTGATGTTTCAGTAGTGTTGGCTAAGCGAAAAATTACGGCTTGCTACTGGGCCCAACATCCTCAATTAGATCATACTTTCACATTAAGCGAGCTTCAATGTGCAATTGCATCATGTCGCCAAAAGTCCGCTGCTGGGCCGGACGGCATTACGTACAATATGCTAAGAAACCTCGGACCGACAGGTACAAATGCTCTCTTAGACATCTATAATAACTTATGGATAGAGGAAACGGTACCTGACTCTTGGAAAGTCGCTCGAATCATACCAATTTTAAAACCTGGTAAGACGCCCTTGTGCCTTGAATCCTTCCGCCCTGTTAGTTTGACAAGTTGTTTATGCAAAGTAATGGAGAAAATGATTGACGCGCGACTTCAGTGGTGGTGTAATGAAACGAATGTGCTGTCCAACTACTTAGTAGGTTTTAGAAAACATAGATGCACAATGGATGCAATATTAGATATAGTAACCTGTGTGGAGCACGAGCGTGCACGTGGGAACATGACTATAGCAGTATTCCTAGACATCAAGAGGGCATTTGACACTGTTAGTCACGTTCATGTTTTGCTAAGCATGTTGGAACTTGGTCTGTCTGGCAGGTCCTTGCGATGGATTTCTGAATTTCTATCAGGTCGCAAAATATTTGTTCAGACGGGTGAAGGAAAGAGTGCTGAACATCTAGTCAAACAGGGAGTACCACAGGGAAGCGTACTCAGCCCCTTCCTTTTTAACTGCGTCATGGCTGATTTAACCAGAAGGCTGCCATCACAGTTAAAATTATCACTGTATGCAGATGATGTGTGTATTTGGACATCTGGGTCTAATACTCAACTACTTCAAATGGCATTGCAAGACGGCATAAATATAATCAACAAATTTTTGAGAGAGAGAGGAATGGTACTATCACACGCAAAGACAGCTGTATTGCCCTTCACTCGAAGGCGGTTAAAAAATTTCACTCTTAGTCTGGAAGGACACCCTCTAATGATTGTCACACAGCATCGATTTCTAGGCATAATACTTGATAGGCAGCTATCCTGGGCAGCCCACATAAAGAAACTCGAAAACGAGGTCAATGCCGTAGTGACTGTACTTCGCAGACTTGCAGGCACATCATGGGGCGGATCAGTATCGTCCATGCTAACTGTATACAATGCATTAATACGACAAAAAGTAGCGTATTCCGCGCCCATCTTACACGGACTTTCCCACACGTCAGAAGAGCGACTTCAAAGACTTTTAGCTAGAGGACTACGCCTATGTCTAGGAGTTCCACGAGCGACTTCTAGTTCTCTTGTAATAGCTGAGGCTCGCCAATCACCATTTCCAGTTATGCGAACTACAGAAACATGCCGGCATTATTTCCGTCTTCAAACCCAGCATAAAAACCACCCATTGGCTCTAGACATAATGAAACGAGATAGAAGTTATGTTCATATAGAAATTAGAGAACATCTTCACATATTGCCAAGAAATGAATTTTGGAACTCAGACATCGAATATCCTCCATGGCTGCTTACAGTTCCAAAAATCGAATTGTCAGTAGATGGGATATTCAGCAAAAGAGGTATGTTCATTCGAGCTGCTCAACAACTAGCGCTGTATCAGATATATATGCGGTATTCAGGATACACACACGTCTATACAGATGGCTCCAGTACAGCAACCTCTTCAACTTCATCATTCATTATACCGCACCTCAACAAACAAGAATCATTTAAATTATCTCGTGCGACTTCGTCTACAACGGCTGAACTGTTCGCAATCCTATGTGCGATAAAATTTATATTGTCAGTAAGAGATGCGCAAAAATGGGTAATTTTCAGTGATTCACAGGCGGCTCTAACATCACTCTGCAACACAAAGGGGAAAACACTCAGTGACAGTATAATATATGAAACACTTAAAAACCTCACAAAGGCAAGCGAAGCGAAACATGCAATATCATTCCAGTGGATACCAGGGCATTGCGACATTCCTGGCAACACAGCAGCCGATGAAGCAGCACGACAAGCGCACCTAAAAGATGATACGGCTCCGCTCCCAATATCAAAGGATGAATTACGCTCTCAACGTCTCTCAAATTATCTAGAAACACTTGGTTTGACCAGAATTCTAAGAGCTCGGACTTATACCATATTGATCCATTTATTGAATTCAAATTTTCATTGTCGTTAGATAGAACTATGGAAACCCTTATTCATCGATTAAGGCTAGGCACTGCTTACACAAAGCATTTCTTGCACAGAATTGGCCGTGCGGAAACCCCCGAATGTGATTGTGGATTTGTAGACGAAGATATATATCACCTCCTTCTAGATTGCCCACATCACGACACACCAAGAAGCCTACTTAAATCAGCGCTAATTAAATTAGACCGCAGACCTTTCAGTTTAATAATAATAATATTTGGGGTTTTACGTGCCAAAACCACTTTCTGATTATGAGGCACGCCGTAGTGGAGGACTCCGGAAATTTTGACCACCTGGGGTTCTTTAACGTGCACCTAAATCTAAGCACACGGGTGTTTTCGCATTTCGCCCCCATCGAAATGCGGCCGCCGTGGCCGGGATTCGATCCCGCGACCTCGTGCTCAGCAGCCCAACACCATAGCCACTGAGCAACCACGGCGGGTTTTCAGTTTAAGGAAACTTTTGGGCCCTTGGCCAACCACGGCCTTGCAGAAGAGTGCTTTAAAAGCACTAAAGACTTTTCTTGAAGACAGCGGCATTGCTGGACGTTATTAGCGCTTTCATTTTTCCCTTCATTTCATTGTCACTGTATATATCCATCTGTTTGTGAATTATGTTATGTTGACTGTTTTGTTGAGACTGTATGTGATAATGCATTTACATGATGTATCTACCACCCGCTGACTAGACAATGTGTTATTAGGCGACAATATCTTTTGTACTTTTGAGACTTTCATCTACATAAGTGTGGAGGCATTTACTTTATATATTGTATGTACCATGTGTTCCTTACGTCATAGTCTTCCTGTGGAAACGTTGCGTGATAAGTCCTGGTGCTTGTGTGAAAAGACTGTTTGATATGTAACCTTGAACCCTGTACGATGTATGACGGAACCACTCAAGAGATGAGGAGTAGCCGGCGCCTTAAATTGTGCGCCAACATCTCCTTATATCATATCAATAAAAAAAAACAATTATGTACAGATGTGGCTGTGTAGAAGTTCTCGTTGTTAGATATGGCAGCGGTGGATGCAAGACGGCGGTCCTTGGAGGTTCTTGATACGAATGAGTGTCAAATCGTGCCAGAAAGCAGTACAACTTTTGGGGAATTACGAATACGACATGCTACGTACAATGGGTGAGAGAGCAACTCATCTTTAAGTATCTGATTCATCCTTACAAAAAACTAGATCCTTCGAAGCTAGGCCTCTTCATGCAACCAAGTAGCAGACGACGACGCCTCACTCCCTGCAGGCCGTCGTCTGCTCGTCTGCGCAAAGGAGAGCATAGCCGCAAGATCGTACGACGGGCGCCAGAAAACGGCCAGCGCCTTCCATTCAGCAGATCACGCGCCTACGCCAGCCATAAATGATTAACGACTCATTGCCCATAGTGGTCGAGCCACGAGGCGTCGCTCCAAATAACGACCCGAGAAGAAGAAGAAGAAACGGTGCCTCCGCCACACCTCTCAGAACACCCAATGGCAGTTATCAAAGCAGGCGCCCCTCCCACTGCGTTTCCGTTATAATTTATGACGATGATATACCGGGTTTATTACGCGAACGCAGAATGCTTCATCTTTTTTCTCATCTCGTCTAGCGCCCGCGATTTCTCGCACCTTGTTTAATCGAATACAGTGGTGTAAGCGAATTCGCACCGCTGTTGCAGAAGGCGCCACGGGTGCTCAGACCTCTGCTCCGTAATTATCGTTCCGCTACCCTACGGACCATCACCTAGCTGGTAGAGTGCGACCCAAATGGAAATGAGTATAGATTGTAGGATTGGTTTGTGAAAAATAAGCAAAAGGAAACGGAGAATATGAAGCCGCAAGACGGGTCACGGGGGATATATCATCTCTCTCTTTTTTTTTTTTTTGTAGCGAAGACAGGTGTGCGCTTCGGGCGCATCGTCAGCGCCTCGCTCGATGATAGAGCTGTTCGTGCGAGCCCTCAACCCTCCCCCCCGCAAATAAAAAAAAATATCCTCCAAATTATTGTTTATTCGCTGCTTCGTAACAGCGTACCAGATTACTACGGTACTAGTGTCGTCGCGCTGGTCTTCTTTTATTCGCTCATTTTTATTTTCCTTACGCCTGGGCATATTCAGCGGCAAATATACTTATTTCGGCAACTGCTAACCAGGTCAAGAATTATATCTGGCCAGGCAAACGCCTTGGGACGCCGCCATTTGTATTTCTCTTTTTTTTTTCGTAATTACAATTTGACGTATACGTGATGAAAGTACTGGAAGTTGAGGCTTCGCATAACCAATACAAATTTGCCTTCTGGTGTCGCGCGCAGATGCAGTCAGAGTGAACTGCAAGTTGCGCTGGTAAGTAGCGTCCTGTGTACATCTACGTCAGCCCATGTGAAGCAGCTCATATCACAACTTCACGACACATGGCGATCGTTAAGATACAAGAAGACAAGAAGCCATGTGGATTGGAGAGCAAGCGGGAGTAACCAATATTGTTATTTAGAACCGAAATAAAGATTTCAACTGGGCAGGCCATGCAAATTGTAATGCATATAACCGGGTGGTCTATTACGAAATTGGTGCCAAGGGAAGCGCAGCCGCGGACGGCAGCGAGTTATGCGGTGGGACGAAATTAGGGAACGCGCAGGCATGGGATTGCGTAAGCTGTCGCAAGAGAGGGATAATTGGATACTGCTGGGAGACGTCGTCGTCCTCACAGTGGACGTGAATTAGCATGATGATAAAGATGACGGTGGTGATGATGGAGTTGATGATGATACCACGCTACATACGTGCGGACGTTTACGCATCTGGGTCGTCCGCGCCGTGGATAAAAGAGCTGTCTTCATCTTCACCGCCTCGAGCGATGAACAAGACGTGAGCAGCTGGGAGCTTGTATGTCTTCCCGTGCGTTTTACTTTGGGGAATTCCGCACTGCGTCTGCAGACAGCGTTGCTCTTGCGAAATTTCGCCGCGCGAGAAAAAAGACGGAAGAAGAAGAAAGGCATCAAATCTTCCCATAACCTCTCCTGAGTCCCGTCACTCACCTTTTGATCAGACTTGGACGACATCCTCGTGCGGACACCTAAATCATACCGCCTTGCTTGCCGTCTTGATCAGGCTTGGCTTGGGTCGGTGCGCCGTCGGCAGAAGGCGCCTCTGTCCCTACTATACTGCACCGTGGGCGTACAGCCAATCAAGGCTGCGACTCGTTCCGGCACCGACCTATAGTCGCTTTCGTTAGGCTCGACTCGAGCAATCTCAAGCGAACTCGTGTGCTTTTTGTGACGGCTACCGGTATAGCCCTTTGAGGGTCAATGACGTAAATATACGGCGCCGCGAAAAAGTCCAAATATGGTTGATGCCGTATATGTACGGCGCCGTCTCTACGTTTAAAAAGCGCGCCAATTTCCTTTTTCATTTCTGTCATGTGCTGCCACTATGCGGGAGTACAGGGAATATTTTTCGCGCGCCTCCCTCTCTTGGTTTTCGTTGCATGGTTTGTTTTAGAGCCCGTTTCCTGGCTTCTTGCGCTTGCAAAGCTGATGGCTATCTCGTTACTAATCGCTCAAAGGGCTACCGCCTCTTTCTCGCTCGTTTAGTGCTCATCATCATCATCATCATCATCATCATCATCATCAGCCTGGTTAAGCCCACTGCAGGGCAAACGCCTCTCCCATACTTCTCCAACTACCCCGGTCATGGACTAATTGTGGCTATGTTGTCCCTGCAAACTTCTTAATCTCATCCGCCCACCTAACTTTCTGCCGCCCTCTGCTACGCTTCCCTTCCCTTGGAATCCATTCCGTAACTCTCAATGACCATCGGTTATCTTCCCTCCTCATTACATGTCCTGCCCATGCCCATTTCTTTTTCTTAGTGCTCACGGGGGTGCCCATAGGAAGGATGCCGCCATGCATGCGTTTCCGTTGCTTTTTTTTTACACTCGCTAAAACTAATTGCCTCTGGTTGGCGATAAGGTGAAGATTAGCGTAAGTTTGTCACACGTTGTGCTATTTTGACGGGCATACAATTACAGTTTTCTTGAGTGCGCGCACCTACGCAGTTCGATTACGCTACGGATGTACATGTTCGATATTTTTGTAAGAGCAGGAACATTTGAGTCTTGCGAAATATTCTCGTGTGCGCATCTTCAAGGCCTTCAACGATGTGTATAAAAATGCATCAAATGTTTAATTCTTATAAGTTTATTTCCGTTTTTATTGTTGTTATTCATGAATGAAGAGTACATATATACCAAAGCAAAGTATTTTTTTCTCACTTTACGGTCACCCTAGAAAAATTGCGTCAAATTTTTTTCGAAATAGGTCCCTAACAACAATTGAAACCTGCAATAAAAAATCCATCCTGGGTGGTCGCATATGGCGAAAAAAATCGACCCTCAAAGGGATAGGGCCTGTGCTATTTATTCACAGGGATCACCGTCAAATATATTATTCTGACAGAACTCTCTCTCGTGGGGTTTCCATATTTAGCACGTGCAGACGAATATATAACCGTTGATGTATGTATGTATGTATGTATGTATGTATGTATGCATGTATGCATGCATGCATGCATGCATGTATGCATGCATGTATGTATGTATGTATGTATGTATGTATGTATGTATGTATGTATGTGTGTGTGTGTGTGTGTGTGTGTGTGTGTGTGTATGTATGTATGTATGTATGTATGTATGTATGTATGTATGTATGTATGTATGTATGTATGTATGTATGTATGTATGTATGTATGTATGTATGTATGTATGTATGTATGTATGTATGTATGTATGTATGTATGTATGTATGTATGTATGTATGTATGTATGTATGTATGTATGTATGTATGTATGTATGTATGTATGTATGTATGTATGTATGTATGTATGTATGTATGTATGTATGTATGTATGTATGTATGTATGTATGTATGTATGTATGTATGTATGTATGTATGTATGTATGTATGTATGTATGTATGTATGTATGTATGTTGTCAAACTAAACATCTGCATCAATCTTGTCAGTTCTGTTGATCAATTTATTTTCAATACATCAAAGACCCCGATTAACATGTTCTACATGGGGAGGGGGGTGGTACATGCCCTGGCACCAATGACTTTGCAATGTTCATATTAAACAAAAAAGAAGGCTACTAGCCTGACTCCTTATCTTGTTGCCTTGTAATGTCACAAATCCGCTCAATCACTGTCGTGAAGTAAAGATCTACATTTCGTATCAATCGCTGGATATTGATATCACGGAACTTTTTTGGGGGCTATTTGGTGCATGTTACTGAAGTGTTAAAGCGCCAAACAGACGACACAAGAGACACGGACGGAGCGCATCATTTGCAAGGACTGCTGCGTGATATTCCATTCACCAACGCCACCGCAAGATGCCGGTAGTGTCGGCGGTGAGGAGAAAGTGTTTCAGGATTAACTGGTCGTCCCCGAGGAATTTGTGAGCGAAACCTCGTCGACAACGGATATAATGCAAACTTCGCTGTAGAGTGACGGGTTCATTAAGTACGGCGCAAGCGATGGCGCAGTTTAACACGCAAACGAAGCTTCATGTAAACTGAACGCAACTGCATCGCAACACGCTTTGAACGAAGCGAGGGCGCGCCCACTCTAATTAGCTCACTTAATTACTTCGGTCGGCGCGCTCTCAGTAATGCGCGATAGCGTCGTCTGCTTCATTTGCCTGATTCGTCGCGTAAGCTGCTGGTGCAAGTACGGGGAGGGAGGGAGGGAGGGAGGGAGGGGGCTCGGGCTGACCAGTCGCGACCATGAGCCGTTAAAACAAGCGTACCGGGCACCAGTTACCCAGCCCTAGTGGCGAGACGAGTTGGGACTTTTTGTTTGCGAGCCAAGGTGACGCCGAATCCGAGCCAGACGAAGTATAGATAAAAAAGAAAAGACGGAGTGAACCGTGACGTGTAGAAGAATGTGCCCGACCTTCCCTGGAATATACGTGTCCGGCTTTGCTCGTTTTCGACGCAGTCAGCAGTTTTCTTCGCTGCATAGGAAAACAGTTAAGTGAGGTGCGCTGGTGTGCGGCAGTCTGGCGTCCACAACGAAACCAGACACACAGAAGCAGACGTGGGCTAATGATCCGTCTGCCAGTTTCAACGTTGGAGAAAATGAACGAGAAGCGTTATGGGCGTTCGAGAAGGCTACACAGGAAGGAAGCTTTGACCTTATAGCCAGCTTCCATTCCTCTAAAGCCCATGCATGGCACTTTTAAAAAAAATTACGCCGGACAGACAGTGTGATCAGACCCTGTGAATAAGGAAGCAGACTGCGTACGGTGCCACAGTTAGCTGCGCCTTTCCTTTTTATGTCGTTTACAGGACAAACAGAATGGCTGGCGAAAATCGACTGCCGTCTGCTTATCTAATACGGCAGAGAAATGTACGTCTGCGTTTCCGTCTGGGCTCGTCTTCAAAGAGGAGATTTGGGAACACACGTATTAAGCGGGTACGCTAGCAGACTCGATGCGCCGTTCAACGTTTGCCGTCTCGTAAGCCACGGGCCAATCCAAGTCAAGACGAGAGGGCTCCGTAAACAACAACAAAACAACGCAACTGGGAATGGCTAGCTCGTAAAAGGTCGTGGTTCGCATTCGCGTAGGTACATGTATATGCGAGTTGCCGAAAGACGAGCCAAGAGGCCGAAAAACAAAACAAAACCTGCGAAAAACTTAAAAAGCTTAGGTCACGTAGGCGGGAGTGGTTATGCCGAGCAGGGCACAAAATAACCGGGCCAGAAATGCTTAGTTTGCCCTTGTTTTTTGCCGACGCGCTGACGAAGCTTTCGGTTCCGTGCAAGCGTGTCGCGATGGTGTTTTTCCTACTGTAATGCATAATGTATTTCGTTGTACGTTTATTCAACATTTTTGTGGGCGCCCATTACTGTGTATTTATGGTCACCATCGCCTGCTGCGCGTTTGTGATAGTAGGGTGAATAAAAAACAAATAAATAAACCTTACCACTTTGTAACCGGTTACTAATCGTGCGAAGAAACTGGGTCGGCAGCGTCCGTTGCTCATGCGCATATATGGTAGGTTCGTTGTTCCGACATAACAAAGAGCGGTGAAATCGGTGAGAGTAAACGTTCTCTTGTGGCGCTTTAATCACGGCGCTGAAATAGAAACGGGACGCCGAATACAAATGGTACGCGGTGCAGTTATCACGTCGATCCTCGGTAAACAACGCACGCTCGCGCGCTGTTCTTGAAAGTTCAAAAAGAAAAGTTATCATCGCAATTTTCTGTTTTTTAAATGATATTAACGCCTCTGAATGGTGCTGGTCATATTCATTTGCGCAGAACAATAATGCTCAGTTTAAATAATGCTATCACAATGCCAGCACTGAAAAAGAAAGAACGGCCATAGGAGTGATAACAACAACAAATCGACATGAAAACGTTCACGTCCTGTCACATAAATACAGTGAAATCAAGCAACAATGAAGAATCCCACTTAAGTCAGGTCACAGAAATACGTCCGAACTGAAGTTACTGTTCACGTTTGCATTGTTCTACATGAAACATTCTGTA
The DNA here is from genome assembly GCF_050947875.1 of Dermacentor variabilis. Classification (NCBI taxonomy): domain Eukaryota; kingdom Metazoa; phylum Arthropoda; class Arachnida; order Ixodida; family Ixodidae; genus Dermacentor; species Dermacentor variabilis. The sequence goes on along the minus strand of NC_134578.1, from coordinate 13,717,276 downwards.
CCTCTTTTCCGTTCTAACAATGAGAGTAAATATTGTAAGTCATGTGGGTATGATAATGCGACTGTACCATGGTGTAGTTAACTGAATTATTTGTTTATATGAAGAGCTTCGTCATTTATGTGATCAATCTTCTTGCCACACGTGGACTTCATTTACAGGCTTGTATTTAGACATGCAACAGAAAGTCTATAGAAATTTGTCTACGAACTATCTGTTGTATATAGACAACTGGTATAAACTTCTCTATAGACAGTCTATGGACAAAGAATATACCAAGAGACGTAAACATCGTAACTTTCTTAACTAGACTGCCTGCATAGACTACGAATAGCTCAACCTGAAACTGACACCTCTCATCATCAGCCCATAAGATTTTCACAGACAAAAAGATTTAGAGAAAATCAAATCAATACACAGTATAAGTCAGTAGGCAATTTATATGCTGTTTACAGACTTCTTATATACTTCTTTTCTAATCATGTTTTACACAGTTCTACAGGATTCTTATAGGACCATAGACTGTCTATATATAGTTTATAGACTGCCTAAATCATTATTTACAGGGGAATTGTGTTGGTCTTCTGGGTTCCCTCAATCTGTTCTTTTTGTAGCTGTTATATTCTGATAAATAAAAACAACCCCAAAAAATTCAACAGTGAGTACATTGTCAGGTCACGGGGCACGGTTTATAAGCCAGAGAAAGGAACACTAATTCGATTCACATGCTACGCATGGCGTAAGCTCACAACAAATATGATGCACTCCGTCGTGGTAATCGATATCCACCTAGAAATGCTTAACGCTTCAAGTAATATTTCGAGGTTCAAGATCGAATAGGGTCCCTTCCAAATGCCGTCCACGGTTATAACCTCCTGATACCCCGGGAGAGCTCAGTGACGCAACAACTTTTCAAGTCAGTTATTACAACTCATTATCAGAACTCTGCCGATTCGAAGCTTTCCTCTTCTATAAGAGCTGAAATTTTGGCCAGTTTGTTAGAACGCATATTTGACTTGAAGCGCAAAAACAAAACAAAAAACAAAAACAAAAAAACACGGGGACAGATGAAAGGAGGACCAGACAGGACGAGCGCTTGTCCTCTCTGGTCTTCCTTTCATCGGTCCCCGTGTTATTCTTTTCGTTTTTTGATAATCCTCGTGTTTCTTTGTTAATCTTGAGCAAATTCTTTGCTCAAGACTATCGCTTAGGTATGATAATTGCTTTCAATTGCGATGTTTAGGAGATGCTTAGCCTCTTAAAATGGCGTTGGCCACATGTTCTGAGACATAAATGCATCTAACGAAGTGGGCGAGCATGAAAAATCAAGCAAGATCACACTCATTATTAAAGCTAACTTGTATAAGTTAATCGAACAGACTTAATCTTGAAGCCAAGTCACGCAAATAATTGAGACATACTAAGTCTTGCAGGCAAGCACCAGAATCGCAAAATAAACAGCATTCGCTTAGGAAGACTTGGTAAGACCTATGATTGATTCTTGAAGCAGTAATGTCTGCTTACGTGACAGCTCGTGGTTGTCGCCCGAGAAAGTGTTCATGCGCAAAGAATATACTCAACTCGGTCGCACCACGCGCCTAATGAACTGCTATAAAGAGTGTCTGCAAGCTAGTGTCCACACAAGCCCCGTGCATCGCCGCTGACAAGGCGTGCGCTTTTGTCAGCGTCATCTATTTTGAGCAGCGACAAGAAGGACCAAAACGAAACAAACCAGAAGCAGGATGAGCACCATGACATTAGCCCAGTATCTAACCCAATTCAGCACCTGCTAAACATCCAGAAGTTCCGTTAAGCACATTTAAGAATACTCAGGCCAATGACTAATTATCGAAGCAGGAAAGTCTGTTCAAGCGACAGTGGTTGTCGTCTGGACAAGTACGCTTACGCTAGGAATCGAGTTAACTTCGGCACACCACGTATAGTACCTAATGCGCTGCTATAATGAGGCTCCGGAAGCTGTAATGTCTACACTAGCCTAGCAGACCACCAGCAACGCACCAAATACGAGGCATGCGTCTTGTCCGCGTCAGCTATTTTTAGCAACCGCAAGAGAGAGCAAAAGCGGAACAGTAAGAACGTCATGACATAGCCCAGAACCCAACCCAATTCAGCACCTACTAAACGACCAGAAGTCCTCTCATAAAGTACGTTCCACGCACAGGCGTAATACAAGCGTTGCCGCTACGCCAGCGCTTTTCTTTTCTCCCCATGAAGAAGCCACGAGCCATCACCATGATCGCGCCCTCACAAAAATGGCCGTCACGGACATTCCTGCCGACGTCTGAAGGCACTCGCCGTGGTGGCTCGTTCTTCGGCTTGGTATGGCTCGAAAAAAAAAAAAGAAAGCCTTTCTTAGCATCGCGATGATCAAGACGTGACCTTGCCGGGTACCTGCCACGCGCCCCGCAAAAGAAAAAAGAAAAAAAAACGATGGCCTCATTCTGAAGCGCCGAGTTGCCTCGTTATGACGCAACGTTTGGGGATGCATTCCGGCGAATTGTCGTTTTAGGCTCGCAGTCCCCTGCCCACGTGTGCGGGTGAGGCGCGCATGCCCACGGACGCCCTCGTAACGGTATAGTTTGTTTCTGTAAAACGCTGTTGGCGTTGGTTCCCCTCTGTTCTATAATACATACGACGACCGCCATCTTCATCTTGATGTTTCGCAAGGATGCAGCTGCGGCTTTATTTATCGTCGTCTCTAGATGAAGCAGAGAAATGATAACTTTTGATCCTCGCATGCATTTACAACACTTACGTTCTATGTAGGAACCCATATGAGGGAACCCATAGCTCCCTAGAAAAATTACTACAGGGAACTGTGGTGTTGCTGTCGTTTGAACTACCTTGGGGTTACGGTTAGTAGACGAATTTGTCTAACTTCTGCTCTTGGTGCTTCGGCTGTTGTTGTGACGTTTTTGTTACGTCTTATCTCGCTGAATTTCGAAGCACAAGGTCGCGCGATCTATTCTCCGGCCGCGAGAGAGAGAGAGAGAAAGAGAGAGAGAGAAATTTATTTGAAGGAAGACAATGTCGGCCTGAGCTAGCGCGCTCTAGCCTGCTACTCTGCGCAGGGGGAGGAGAAACGGGGCATATAGGTGCGACGAGGAATGATGATGACAAAAAAAACAGGGATGCGCAACGGTGAAAGCAAGTTAAGATTCTGATGATAAACATTAAGAAATGTCATCTATGAAGCCACTGCCGGGTTCTTGTCTGTAGTCACTAGTTCAAATGCACCTTCGTATAAAGGCGCGAAGACGAAGCTGGTGTGTGGGCCTCCCCTGCGTGAGCAGCAGAGGCGCCAAGCAGAAGCTTTACAGTAAAGAGCTGCGATAAGCGGCTCCAGTACGGCAAGCACCTGCAGGGCACTTCTCACGGAAACGTTCGTGTACTTAGAGTCAGATTGGCGTTAAGAAACACCGTGCTGCCAAAATTATCTAGAGCACTCCACTATGACGCCGCTTTCGACGCCATAGTCTGTGCGTTGCTTTTGAACGTTAAACCCAAATTTCGTTAGATTACCCGAACAGACGGGAATTACTTTCACGAAAAAGCATAAATACACGACGGACTAATTCACAAAGTTACGTGAATTAGGATTTGAGGTAACTTTTAGAGTGCATGTTACAATTCACGAATTGGAGCCAGTGAGTTCACAAGGTGCGTTTACTTAGAAGAAATACCGAGGCTGGCTCCTGGAGTTTCTAGCTTATGCATACCCGAATCGGCCGACAAAATGCATTGGTCTTTCTACTTAAATAGCCCTGCACTGCTTAGCAAGGCTTTTTCTTGGAAAAGTAAGGGAAGGAGAACAGTGAAATTTTTTCCATAGGCTTTTCAATGCGCATATCTCAAAGCTGATGCTATAGTTTCGGAATTCGACCCAATCGAACGTGCCTCTCGGGAATTCGCCGGCTTCAGTTCTGAAATCGCAATACCTGCTCTAAAGTCGGAATTTATGAAGTTAAATAATAGAATTAGCTTCAATATTTGATTATACATAGAAATTTCTTGTGCAAGCCATGTTGCCTCTTCGAGTAGTCCAGCTGTAATTGTGAAGTTGTGCTGTCTGCCACGGGTGATTCTGAATAATTAGGTCAAGATTAGGAAAAGACTCATCTAGCGCACTAGGCGCTTATTTATTTCCGTTGTTTTTCGCACCCGGTTACGGCAGCTGAGCGTCTACGGCATTGTGGTGCCGAGGCGCGTTGTCATTGGTTGAATCTTCAGCATCGTCATTCGAATGTTCACGAACTACCTGAACGCTCGTGGCCCTGAGCACCTCAAGTTAGCTTGAGGGTATGCAACAACTTTGGGTTCTCCAAGGACAGTGTTTCTCACCGCAGGCATGTAGCTTTTTGGACCCAAAACATAGTCAGCCACTTAGGCAATCGAAAATCAACGAACAGCTTCTGAAAACAATGACCGATTTTCCAGTCTGTTATCTGCACCGCATCATACATACTACACTAAGTTTGACCCCTAATAATGCTGATTTAGGCGCGGGGAAACCTATTGTGAAGCTTGCAGTTGCGCTTTCGATATATTGCAGTGAAGTGTTTAGCTGTGGATAGCTCACAAAAATAATACCTAAGTAATTATTGACTGTATTAGAAATATCAAACAAATAACGTTCCATTGCTTGTTTGCTTTTTGTCGAACTGTCTCACCTGGTTTCTGACCTGTGATTTTTAGGCTTTTTGAGTTCGATACGGATGACCGGCGGCAGCTACGTCGAGTCATACAGTTCGAACACATTTAGTAGTAGCAACATATTGCTATTTCCATTTATTTCACCGAATTTTATGCTGGTGATCTACATGAAGGCAGAGCTTAACAATAAATATCCAGGACCAGTAACATCCTTGGGTACAAGTAACTGCAATAGTTGATGAAACGAATGTATAAAGAGAAACATAGTTCTGACGAATGCGTGGGTTTCACGTGACCGGACCGTACGGTTACTGCGCCAGCGAGCAAAATGTTCATGCCAACGGCGTACGCTTCGGGAGGAGAGCATCGCCAGAGTTGCAAGCGCCCCCTCACGTAACGCAATGTCATAAGCTCTTGTCTCAACGAATTCCGTGCAGTGCCGGGATGACTGCAACGCCATAGTTTAATGCACTCGCTGCAGTCCACGGGAGAAAGTAGCGCCGAGTTTCAAGAAGTGTTCATTCGTTAGTCGCCAAATCACGTTTACATCCCTCCACACGTCCGGCGCTTGCTTTGCCGTCTGCTTTCCGAGAGCAGACGACATTGAGGCAAGCGTGAACGGCCACAGACGAGTGGCGTGCAGGGGGCGCTTGCTGCGTCGTGACTGCCTGACAAGAGCTGAATCCCAAACAACGCTGCTCCGTTCTAAGCGAGACGAAGGCGTCGGAAGAACAATATGGCCGCGGTTGGCGGCGTCGGGCGAAAACCCAACAGATGTTCCTGGCGCGATATGAAAGTGGCCTCGGGGGAGCCGTGGGCGCGCGCCGTGGCCATACCGCGTCGGTCGTTTGAACCGCGGTTCGACTTGTGGTGTTTTGTCTCTGGATTCCCGACGTACGATGGGGGAGGAAGCCTCGCTTGTTGGAGTACGGTTGCCGGGGGCTCCGATTGCCAGCTCGGCGGCCGTTGCGCTGAATGCGGCGAGGCGCTGGGAAACGCGCTAGGTTGCGGGATTTGGCTGCAGGCAATTTGTCGGAGCATCCACGCGCAATGCGTGACGAGCACGTGCGAGGAAAAGGGGGCGATTTTTAATTGCCCGCATGCAAATTTCGAGTGGCGCTGGCTTCGCTGTGCGAAGCGAACGTTCTTGAGGAGCTATGGTAAATTGTTTGAAGCAAGGAGGAGCCGGAGGCATTTTCGATGGCGTGTAAAACTTGGCCTGGCTTCTGGAAGTGCCGATGACGCGCATGTGTACAAAAAGAAAGGAAAAAAACGGGAAGAGAAAGGAAACCGTTCAAAGAAATCTATCGCGTAAGACCCGAAGTATTCGAATGAGCATGCATATACTTTGTGCGATTTGACTTCCTTACAGAAAGCTTCAAGGTGACACCACTTTGAACTTTACGCACGAACTCACCTCGACTTTAAAAATTTTGATGGCATCGGCTCAAGCATATAGCTAATTTTTTTTTATCGGTAGAGAAGCACTGCATTAAATTCTAAGGAAGCCAGTTATAGAGCTTCATCAGTTTTAATAACTTCTACCGAGTTCCTACGACCCACATACGAGCTTGGGAAAGCAACAAAATGTTTGAAACCAGCAACCGCAGTATACCGTGTGGCTCAGCTAACATTAGCCAAGCTGTTTGAAGAAAAGAAATATTTAAGAAATCACAGGTCGAAATACGATTGTAAGACTTGCGATGTGATGTTGTGAGAGGTGCAGATGACCGAACGCAGTAAACTTTAGAGTCGTATCTTGTACCATAGTATTTCAATTACGTTTGCACTTTCAACAGCTTCCCTACCGTTAGCTAGGACATCATATATATATATATATATATATATATATATATATATATATATATATATATATATATATATATATATATATATATATATATATATATCTATATATATATATCTATATATATATATATATATATATATGTATATATATATATGGTCCACAGCCGGAAGGCTGTGGACCAGCCGTAACGTCAGTGAAATATGCAGTGCCAACCCAACGTACGTCATACCATAGTCTTTTTCTTCTTCATTTTACTACCGGGGCTGGCGTGATTTACTCAGCCATATATATATATATATATATATATATATATATATATATATATACACACAAAGAGGGAGAGAGAGAGAGAGAGAGGTTTAAAGTCACATTATAAGATGATCTTGAATGTATGGTTCCGAATCGGTAGCTTCAGGAAGGCTGTTAGGAAAGTTTGATTCAACGCTCGCTGTATGAGGGCAAAATAATTGTCGCAGGGCAGTTAATTGTCGCAGTTACAATCCGAATAGCTTGCTCACGAAGTTTGCTCACAACTGCTTGACGACGACGACAGCCAGTCGAACTACTGCAGGCGGTTGTCTCGATGTTAGGTTATCAATGGTGTTTAAAGAAGCACATTATTTTGTCTTTGAAGCCGTTTTATTTTGCAATATCATTATATGAAGTGTCATGGTCCTCGGCGTCTGCATCGGCCGCAATCTGTTTACGTTCATTTTTTTTATGTTCATTTCAAACCACTGTACATATATTTACTGCGTATTTCTTATCTCCCTTTCTCCTCTTCAGTTCTTCTCATTTCCCATATTAAAAAAATGGTACAAACGCATAAAAAACCGCAAAAAAGGCAATAGGAAACAGTATATTCCCGAGGCACTGCGCAGAAGTACCAAACATGCTACGTGCGCCAAAAAGAGATTACCCTACATCGCGATCCTGACTTCCAAAGCATTTGCGCATCTCGCTTCTGGTGTGGATCTTATTTTTAGCGCGAAAAGAAAGAGAAATAGAAAGAAAATTCAATGGGCACTTTAAAGTTCCTTCTTCCCATAATTTAAGTGCGGAGCTATCGAATTCCACGATCCCTCGACGAGGATGTTTACAAACTTTCGCATCGACGTCTTATCTGCTTCTTGTACTTTCAGGAGAGTGCCCGTATTCACCATTTGTGAATGTATGGTTTTGACCAAATCTAAGAGCAAAAGAGAAAACAAGTTCTTTTGCGTATCTGTTACGTCTGGCGAATCCTGAATTACTGTGCCCGCGGGTGGCATTCTGTCGTGAAAAACAAAGTGAGCAAAAAAAAAATTTAACAAATGTAGACACCGTACTGAGCAGGTAATAAACGAGCGGAAAGAACGAGCCGCCTGAAATAGCCAGAAGCCAGAAACGGAGCCAACATAATCAAACAATGCGTACAACCTGCGGCGAAACCCGCCGTGGTTGCTTAGGGGCCATTGTGTTGGGATGCTAAGCACGAGGTCGCGGGATCGCCGCATTTCGACGGGCTGCGAAATGCGAAAACATCCGTTCAGGTGCACGTTACAGAACCCCAGGTTGTCCAATTTATTCCGGAGTCCCCCACTACACGGCGTGCCTCATAATCGTATCGTGATTTTGGCACTTAAAACTCCATAATTTGCTTTAATTTAACCTGCGGCGTCTGCATCTTCTCGCAAATGGGCGAAGCAAACTTATCCATGACTGTTTTATCGCGTAAAGGCTGCAAGAATACCTTCCATGTTTGCGGCCTTGACACAATAAAGAACTGCACGGACAACGAAAAAAGAGAGGAAAAAAGAACGCAGGTGCTAACCTAGAACTGAAGCTTAAATGTGCTAAGCATGGTTTTGTTAAGCATCCTAAACGTGCTAAACACACGCGCATGCGCATGAAGACATAGTAATGCTCAGAGAGAAAGTTTAAGCTTGTAAACAGATTCGCTCAACATCTTCAACGTGCTTAACATGCACACGCGTGAGCATACGCACGACTAAACTTTTAACGCGCTAAATATATGTGCTAATAATGTTAAACGTGGTAAAACATGCGATAGTATGATGGAAGTAACAATGCATGAGAGCGCAAAGATTCTCTTCTGAAGGAAGGCTTGCCCTGCCACCTCGCTTCGTGTTCCTGCAGAACTCGAGCAGGTCCCTCAAAAAGATATAAAGGAAGCCAGCAATTCTGAAAAAAAACGAAGGATGGATTGAATGATGGAATGTAAAAAAGTTATGAATTGGACGAAACCAAATGACAATGTAAGAAAGAAGTGAAAGAGCAAAGAAAGATGTTGGAATTAAAGAACGAAAGGTTGAAGGCATTGAGTAAACGAGTAGGAGAGAATAATGAAATGAAAGAAAAGAATAAAGGTAACGAAGGAAGCCAAAGGAAGGAAGAAGATGAAACAAATAATGCAGGGATGAAGAACTAGCTACGATAGGAAGGGTGAGAAATCTGGCTAGGGAATTAAGAAAATGAGGTTTGGGATAAGCAAGGCGTAAGGGAATGAAGGAAGTAATGAGTTCGAAAGGAAGACAGGAAGGTAACAAATTCATGACTGCAAAAAGCAAAAAAGCAAGAATGGGAAAATGTATTAAGTCAGGAAAGAATGACAGAAGTAAGGAAAATATAAGTTAAAGAAATAAGGATGAGCTCAAAGGAGCAGCCATAGGAAAGAAGAAATAAAGAAGAAAGGATACAAGAAGGCAGAAATGTGGCGAAAGCGGACGAAAGAATGAAATAAAGAGCGAAAATTTGAGGAGATTGAGGCAGACACTGTATAAAAGAGAAGAAAAATGGGATGGAATCAGGCAAAAAAAGATCTAGATGACAAGACAGATAGAATCAGGGAAAGCAGGAAGTAATAAAGGAAAGATAGAAATAATAAAAAGGAAATAAGGGAGGAGTAAAGAAGAAGAAAACTAACAAGGGAGGGGCAAACGAAGCAAAAACAGAAAATCAATCAATTGAGGGGGGGGGGACTAAAGATCGAATCAGGGAAGTGTGGATCACACAAAAGCAAAGGAGCCGAAAAGCAGGAAGCCAGGAACTAAAGATAGGTAGATAGTGGGAACGGAGATTACATAAAAAGGAAAAGGAGGAAGGAACCGAGGACAGAAGTTTTAGCTGAAGATAAGTAGAAATAAAGAAAAATACCGAAGACTACCAGCAGGGAAGGGGTTAATTAAGAAAGGAGGAAATGAAGAAAGAAAAAGAATCGGAGTGGGTACGAGACTTTCACTTGGGCAGCAAAGGTATCGCGTCACACTAATTTCGCGCACCTCTTTAGAATCTGCAGGTTGGGGTTGCTCTACTCGGCCACGTTATAGCTTACGACGACATTTGGCACACTTTGGCGCGACCGACTTTTCGAAAGGTTGCGGACGCTTTTGCATGCCTCTGACGGGCGTCAGATGTCGCGTAATTGTTCTCGGCATGTGTACCTCTCCTGTCGATTCAACGAACACTCGATTACGGACGCGTACTTCGCACAACAGAACAGATTTGAAAGAACAGTTACTCTCTGACGCGCTAGCTCGTCTGCGTGGCTAAGCTACTGCGGTTCGAACCTCCGTGATGCTGTAGACATTTACTCCTAACGGGACGCTCAAGATACTAAATATGTTTGATGAGATAAATGTCTTTTTTTTTCAAAATTCTTGTTTGTATTATTTTTTGGCAAGATGTTGAATAAGGAAAAAAAATTCAAGGCCAAACTTCCATTTTTTCTTTAAATTTTGCATCGAAACTTCTGCTCTGGTAAGTCAGTGACGTCACGGATTCCAAACTACTTTCTCGCATCAGGGCCTATGGAGGCGTGATGAAAGTTGGCGAAACTTGCCGAGTTCCAGTGTTTGTCTCTTACAAACTACAATGCGGCTACCGATAAAGAATTACTTTTACTCCGAGCAGGCACCGTCGAAACGCATAACGTCACGGCAAGCTGGAGCGACAACTTCAATATGGCGTCGCCCGCCATTCCTTTTCCTCCTTCTGTCACTTATCAAGCGCCTCGGCAAGAAGGGCTTTCATTGGTATTGGAAAATGATGATTCACTAATAAAGCTAGCCTATTTTTCTGAGTGCTTTCCCTTTAAGGAGATGCACCGCTGTTGGCGTGGGTGGCCAGCAAACCTCGGTAATGCCATAAACTTTTCCTACTTTCGATTTGTCGTTTCCTGACTTGTTATTTTTTTTGTCGCCCTTTTTTTCTGTATTCGTATGATGGCGCACTGCTGCGGGTGGTGATGGCGACCGCTTCGCTTCCTCGCTCAAATATTAACTGCTTGTACGACGCCAGTGTTTATGGGCGCGCATATTGCAGGTCTGTCAGTTACTCCCGAGGATGTGAAGGCTTACGCTGGCTGCTTCCAATAAACGAACGACCGATTATGACCACGAAGAAAGTTCGCCGGTTTGATGGAGCCGCTTAACGTTACAGCGGGCGCAAAGCACTACTGAGCACTTTTAGCGTACGTGCGCTTATTAAAATGTAAAGGCTAAAATGCCGATAAACGGCAGTACTTTTTGTTTGCTCGTTATTGCTGCTTGCAGACAGAGGCGTAGAGATTCGTTCTCACGTTAAATGATAACTGCGTAAACCAGTAAGACGATAGGACGAGATTCATTTCCGTTGCCGTTGCTCAACGGTGAACTGCGTGGGTGCGCGAAAATACTCAGACCCTTATAACAATTTGCGCGGCGAAAATAACAAAATTACAACCACTACCTTATCAGTGCTCGTGTCGTTTCGGGATGAAACGAGGTTTTCTTGTGTTTGCATTTTTCTCTTGTTCGTCTGCTTATGGGTTTCTGGTCTAGGGAACCCCTGCAGACGGTTATTATGACTTCTGTTCCGTCTGCTCCAGATTGGCCCGTGATTATATACCTTGACTGAAGACGGCGCTTTTTGATAAGTTCACTTGCCAACTGTCCACACAGTGTGTTGTTTGCAAAGACAAAGAGACTGTTCTATTAGCGTAGCTGCTGCTCTCGAAGGGACCTTGCGAGAACTATTACTGGACGTGGTCCAAGGTATTGTGCAAAGCTTCTACGAGCCGAAGTATCGGAATGCGTTATGAACGTGTCTCTACGACTTGGCGCGGACGTCATGTCGACAAATAAAGAGAACTGCAAAGAAAGACGAATATTATTAATATATATCAATAATATTCGTCAATATCAATATATATTGATATTATATCAATAATAATATAATAATAATAATATATATCAATAATAATCACTGACATTTCTCCGTCAAGCTGATCGCATACAGTTTAATCAGACCTTCGCCACCAAAGAAACTCCGTATAATCTGAGACATGACCCAATCTCTATACCGCTTACTCGCACGAACTACGGGAAACAGGCATTACACTTTCAAATATCAACCTTACTAAAGAATAATCCCACAATCCTGGAACAATTTCAAACTTTGAAATCAAGCTTGAGGTACAAGAAATCTGTTAAAACGTATTTTCTTCGCTGCTTTATTGTATAACTTCCTTATGTACCACAATGTCATTGTTTTGCTTTCCTTTTTAACGTGTTCTGATTGAGATTCGAATTGTTAATCGTTTTTAATATGTTATCATATTTCGAAAATTGTAACACTTGTTGTGCTGTTGTTTGCTTCAGAGGGTCAACATGCTTTGGGTGCTGCAGCCTTTGTCAGGCAAGAATACTGCCTTTTGCTGCAGCACCTGAGACAGCTGTATGTCTCAAACAACAAATAAATGAAAATGAAAAAACATTTCACGCGTAAAAACGCCGTTCGTTTGATGCAGTGAAGAACATACATCAGATATATTTTTTGTGTGTGCAATCGCTATCGAGGTAATTGTGAAAGAGATTGAAGACAGTGTCTATTGCAACGTATACGAGGTGTCGGACGAGGTTATTCTACTTCTGCGCGAGCGTAAATGAGCCGGCATGTTAATCGACACGCGCATTTGTACGTACATGTGCCTGCCACCGTTAACGACGCAAGACACTGTGCTCTTCGCGACCGCTGAATTGTAACGCGCGTTCTGTGACGGTCCAGCGAGCGCGAGCACAAGCTGCTGCCGGTATAGGCGCATCGAACCGCCGGTAAGGCCGAGCCCTGTGCGAGAGATTTCGACAGGCGTGTCCTCGGCGCGCCGGATGACGCGGCAGTTTTCTGCGCTATGTCACGCAAAAATGCGTCAGGCAATTTTTGTCGCGCTTCTACGTCATGACGACTTTCTCGTGTCGATGACGTAGATTTTGTGTGCTTCGCTTGTACAAAGAAGTATTAAAGCAAGATACTTGAAGTAGTCCGGCGCATTCCAGTATTCTTTATCTTTTTTTCGTCGGTTTGAAAGGCTTGAACCTTAATTGCAAGAAGAAACAAAAGCAAAATATATACGACACGTCCGAAGTGTTGTACCAATACTCGCTTAGGGCGACGCCAGGGTTAGCGGGAGCCGGTTTGTTGTGCAACGAAGGAATCCCTGACATTTCGCCACATTGTTTGCAGAGTACTTACGAGATCTCTTAATGGTTTCGGCATGAGTAAGTGATGGCCGAAAATTCGTTTTGGAACGCGTGTTGCGAAGGGCCACGACAGGCGTCGCGAATTAGCGACGTCCTGTTCCCCAGAAACCAATGTCGCAAGAGCCGCCCTACCTCCTTGGCTTCTTGCAAGCTGTCCAATATGGTGGCACTAGCGTCGAGATATTTTATTCGAATTTCAGCATTTGTGTGCCTGAATAATTTCCAGCATAGCATTTTTCTGCTTTTATTTGTTCTCTTCTTTAAAGGGTGAGAGGTTAAATGGGACGGACGGGGTGGGGGGGAGAGAACCTCGTTGTAGTTACTCTGACATTCACTCTCTTTGTTTTTTTTTTCTGCTAAACGTTTGGACGCCAGCGTGAAATCATCAAGCCGAAGGTCACGAGACTGCCTCTTCCACATCTTCTTTCGCACGTTGCGCTTTCATTTGCTTCTTTCGTTCTAGTGTCCAAACGATATCGCGTAAAAGATATGGGGCATAGCCGAACAAACGTTAATTTTTTACAACGCCTTTCACAATTGTAGGCTTTAGAACTTCTGTCGAACGCCAGTTTTTAGACAGATAAATAATACCTGCTATCCTTTCTGTAATGCCCTTTGCCTCTGACAGTATTCGTAATGAATGAATGAATAAATAAATAAAATAAAGAAATAAATACGGCGCGGTGAGCTCTCCCAAGCGTCACTACTTCTGCTCGGATGGACAAACGTCCTGCCGTGCTACGCCCTCTCTGGACGCCGCGCGAGGCTAAATTTAGCTCCGATTGCATCATGCATGGCACGACGATGGCGGCGCCATCTGCGCCTGAGCACGTGACACATCCATGATCGAGTAGTGAGCTTTTTTCATCTGCGCAACGATATTAAAGTGAGCTGCTTACGTAGAACGGTTGCAAAAATATACACTCTAAAGAATGAACACCCTCTGGAGTGTGTATTTGCCACACAACGATAATCTTCATCTGTCTTGCCCGCATTTCCTTTCTTGAAGACGCTGCGCTCGTTACTTTCCTGTCGAGAATGCTCTGTCATGATGATGACGCGCATGCCGTTTTTTAATTGGAAGTACCGGGCTCGCAGCGTTAAAGAAAGGACATGTGGGCAAGACAGATGACGATCATCGTTGCGCGGGAAATATACACTCCAGAGGGTGTAAACTTTTCTTAGCGTGTAAGCGATGATGCTATCGCATGTTTTCGTTGCATTGATTGCAGCAAGCAACCACCTTTGGCCCTTTTTTATTACATTTTACGTCGATAACAAATGAGAATGAAAGGATGAATTTATAGAGACACAAAAAATAATAATGGGGTTTTACGTGCCGAAACCGCGATCTGATTATGAGGCACGTCGTAGTAAGGGACTCCGGAATAGTTTCTACCACCTGGCGTTCTTTAACGTGCACCTAAATCCAAGTACGCGGGTGTTCTCGCATTTTGCCCCGCCAGCGTCCCACTGAGACCTATAACCTCAAACAGCACAGTCACAACTTGCCACGCGGTCCGGTACAAACCTGCGAAGTAACGCAACAAGCATTATATTGAACGATCCTGACCACAGAATACGATCTTGCTGCGAAATTTGAGCAGGAAGAGAGTAGCAGTAAGCACGAAATCATATATTTTTTGTATTATTATTATGTATGGGGAGCCTTCGAGGCAATACCTCAAGTCACTGTAGCGTCAAGGGTCATGCGGCGAGTGAAATACGCACGTGACTTTTGCACACGTCATCGTCAACGAGCAATGACCGCTCGCGGTGCAGCACGCTGGCTTGCTTTTACGTCATCAACGTGCGTAGGAGATGTAGCATCTCCTACGCAACATAGGCAACATAGATGCAACATAGGAGATGCAACAAAGCGGACACGTTCACTGTCGCCTAATGTTCTGGCCCTTCGTTCACTCAACTTACTCCTCGACAGCGCAGGGTTAATTGCGTTGTTCACTTCGAAGTCGAGGGGTAACGTCTTCATTGATGTACGAATTGGTTTAACATCAAGCAGCGCTTTGAATGACTCAACGATTTACCGCTGCGAAGACGAACAGCTCTGCTTTCATGACAATGAACATTGTCATTTACTCATGAGTATAGAGGGAGCTAAAAAGAAATTTAATAGCTTTTTTTTTTGTTGTGTAGTACCATTGTACGCCTTCATGCATCTCCCTGGCGGATAACAATTTTACTCTTTATGCAACATTCCGCTAAGTTGCAGACTACTGCAGAGCTGGCGGATCTGCCATAAACGATGTATTGAACAAGAACTCGTTATAAATTTTCTCCTGACCTGATCAATTTCTCTACCTTTCCTGTATTATCCGTAAACAAGCGCTTTCTTTATTTGAAACTTTGTTTTGACGTTCCCTTTCTATATGTCAAGTTTCGAAAAGAAAATATCTTGCGACGGAAGTTCGCACTGTAAGAGCTCGGCTCGTGGTCAGGCGTGTACATACTAGGGAGCTAGCGCACTGCTTGCCGTCTTCTCGCCGCCGTCTGTTTCGTATCGGCTGTCGCAGTGTGGGCCTTTATTAATTTTTTGTGTCTTCTGCTACTGGGTTCGGAGGAATGAAGCAGACGACGCGTGTTCAATATCTTCGTTCTTCCAAGAAACAAAGCTTAAAAAATCACCCGTTGCAGAGTTCGTTGCTCAAGTTAGTACGGGAGGCTGAAAAGAACAAGCCTGCGGGCACGTACGCGTAGAAGCACTCACGCACGTACACAGAGGCACGCAAATTTCTCCGTACACACACGCACACACACCTACACCGAACAAGGAGAGTGGCAGATATTAAAAAAACACACACACAGGCGTGCACGCACGCACACCTGCAGGGAACACACACACAGACACACACAAAAGCATGGAGACACACATAAGTACGGAAACGCAGACACAAACAAAAGTTTGTACCAACACGCATTCACATGATCATGCGCGAACGCAGGCGTTCGAGCTGTCAAGCACAAACGTGAACGCTGGCAAGCACTCACTTGTAATCACACATACACACTGACGCACACATATTTCACGCACACTTGCATACATGTGCACACGCATCCGCTGAGAAGAATGTTACATATATAGCCATGGTCACTGTCGCAAAAGAGCACGCTTACTGGTTTATAGTCACAATCTTATCACGGCAAGGTTTGCTCAAGGTGGGCGTTTTCACATATTGTGTAGCCATATAATTTAGAAGTTGTTTGGTAACGTATAGTAACGTAACCTGCATTAGAGGTGTAGACCGTACCGGTGGGGATGATTTTGATAGTGCCAGCCTTGCGGTATGAGCTTGGCATACTTCGCCGGCAAAACGTTGCTCCTGAGCATCTCTTGCGTCATTGTACAGTGCTTCTGTTTTATCAAGCGTGACTTAATTCTGTAACGGAGAAAGGCAAGCAACAGGCGTGCAGTTCTCCTGATTACTCCGGGCCCATGCCTTTAACTTAGAAGTTACCGAAAGTTCTTACGGTCTAATACACATGCACGTTTCTATAGATTTGTGGCCTCTAATTTCGGGATTATATGATCGCATTTATAGGCACTAAATTGGCTTGTGGTAAAGGTATACAGATGTGCCTTTGAAATATATAGAAGCCGCTGTTGTGCAGTGTAGGTCGTAATTTATGCATGGTGTCCTTTAAAATTCTCGGATTGTATTCTGCAAGTATACTCCCGACTGGCAAACACACTAGCTTCAGCTTCCAGATGGCTCTACGATACTACAGGCGAACAGTGCGTTAGGCGTACTCATCTGTGAGCCGGACGGTGTCGCCAGCTTGCTTCGCTACATGCTTGTTTGTGTGCGCTTCAGTTTCGCGTGTGTTTAAAAACGAAAATAAAAACGAAACAAGAAACGATAACGCTTGCTTTCTTTTGTCAAGCAACACTTCAGACGTGCACCGTTGCTGCTCCATCGCATTTTTCACGCAGGCATTTATTCTTTTCCCGTGCGTGGCGTGTGCCTTTGAGTCGCACTGTGTTGTATTTTGCTGTGCTGAGGTGCGTTACATTGCGTTTGGTTGTGTCGAGCTAGTACAGTTCCGTCTGCTGCTGTCTCTATATTTATTACGTACAATGCCGGCGGTTATCACACTTTGCCGGCGCGGAGGAACGTTCGCGCATTCCTGCGTCTGGCAGCGTTCTCGCCTCATTGCGGCGGCGGCGGCAGAAATGGCATTTCTGCGACGCTCGGCCTGCGCGTTAGTTTGCTGTACCTTTTTTTTTTTCGGCGTCTACATTTTGCGCATTGCTTAGCCCTTTCGTCCGCGGCTTTCTCTCTCTTTAGACCACACCATAGCAGGCACACTACCGACTCCTTCTGGCATATATATATATATATATATATATATATATATATATATATATATATATATATATATATATATATATATATATATATATATATATATATATATATATATATATATATATATCATAAGAAGCCAACAAACACTAACACCAAGGACAATACAGGGGAAATTACTTGTTCCACTTACTAATTGAACATACAGAAATTACAAATTAATGGAAGTGAAAGTGGATGAAAACGTCTATATATATATATATATATATATATATATATATATATATATATATATATATATATATATATATATATATATATATATATATATATAGACGTTCCTGCATTGGAACAGTAGCTTTGACGGAAGCACCCAGAACACGTGGTGCTTCTGAATCCACCTAATCCAACTAACGAAGTGGACTGCCAACTAATCAGAACAAAAAGAAACATGCATAAGGGAAGATCTGCTTATGCACAAAGGAGAAGAAGTGGTCGCACGTGCGAAAAAAAAAAGACAACGACTTTTACTTCCTAATGTTTCGATCGTGGCACGACCTTTGTCAGAGCTTCCGTCCTCTGACGAAGGCCGTGGCCCGGCCGAAGCGTTGGGAAGTAAAATGTGTGCTTGTGTGTTTTTGTGTGTGTACGTGTCTGTGTGTTCGCACGCTGCTGTTTTCATGTATGCGTTTCGTTCGTTCAGTGCTTGGACGAGGCCTATTTCGTTTGAAGCATCACATACAGCGTGGACAGCTCATTCTCGACCACTCTCTCTCTCTCTCTCTGTGTGTGTGTGTCGTGTGCCGAAAATTGCTACCCGTTCGCTGCCGCGTTTTGAGTCGAGTGCTGCTGTCTTCGGGAGTCGCTGTTTTCGTTTTACCCACAAATTTCTTTGTTGTTTTTTGCCCTCTTGCCCTCGTCCTTGTGCTACGTCCTGTTCGAAACGGCGCTTGCGCTGCACCCTCTCTACCCCCAGCCCCCACACACAGCCCTCTCGAAACTTCTATATTGTTCTAGCGCCGCAATTTGGTTTAGAAGGATGCTTTCTTCAAGCTATAGTACTGTTTGTTGGTGTCTTTTTCTTTTTTAGTTGATCTCATAGCGTTTTTTTTTTTTTGTCGTTGGCTACTTTTTTTCTCAGTTGACCTTATAGACTACGTCGGCTGAATACAGAAGCCCCGTGTTTTCTTGGCGGCTCCACCAAAGAAGATCGCGTGGCTTATGGCGACTCAATATCTTTAAACAAAGAAGGAAAGAAAGAGATAAACTAACGAAGAAAGGAAGGAACGAAGGAAGGAAGGAAGGAAGAAATGGAGAGAGAGAGAGAGAGAGAGGCGCTTATTATTCGAAACAGTGTCCCGAGCGAGGCCCGGTATCACCCTAAGGTGGGAAGGGAGGAAAAAAATAAAAGAATGAATGAAGAAATGAATGAAGAAAGGAATGAAGGAAAAATAAGGAAGGAAGGAATGAACTACAACACGTTTGACACATCTTTGCGTTGCGGGGGTTTTTTTTTGTCGAAAAAACAAAGTGATACTGAGCTTCACGTTAACGATTAAGCCACTGCCGACACTTTAGAGCGCAAGCTAAGTAGACCATGATTAATTACGGTAATGCTAGCTTATCTGGTCCTCCCTGCTCAAATTTTGCACCACTAGAAGGCGCCGCAATACACTTAAGTAACACGTTAAATATATCTAATGAAAATGTACATGGAAGGTTCAGCAATGATAGCAGTTATTGAATAAATTAGGAACACGATACATACGTGAAACACGGAGCAATATCGCTGATTGGTCAATCAATACATTGGCTAACTAGTGCACCGAATAATTTCTTCAATCAATTGTTTCTCCCCTTTTTTTTCCCGATCTCGCATGCTCGTGTTCATTTACATAATTCAGCCAGTCTAGTTTTTCACCAATTTCTATGTGCGACTCGACGACGTACTTTACAAGCGAAACTCCACCCGCTAGACAACAGAGCGCTCTCAGAAGAAAAAATTCTTGGGCCATTGCCAACGCGTTTTTGCATGTAAAAGGGCACAAAAGCCCTTCTGCGTTTCTTGAAGGACTCTGCGACTGACTGTGAATGACTGACTATTATTTTTTCTTTTCTCTCCTCATCTGTTCTTCCCTTTTTCCCCTCCCCAAGTGTAGGGTAGCCAACCGGGCACGTCCTGGCTAACCTCCCTACCTTTCCCTCTTAGTTTCTCTCTCTCTCTCTCTCTTGTATGTGCGTGTATCATTAGCTGAGCTCATTGTCGCGACCAATGCGATCCTTTGATCGGTAGAATAATGGGCGCGAAAGTGATGCCTGCTGGGAACAGTTCAAATAGTTCACGCTAGCTCATCATCGATAATTTTGAAAAATGGCACTGGTGGAAGGCCGCATAAATCGAGAACCACTCGTACGCCTGATGTCCCGAACTCCCGACGTTCGAGAAGAGAACTCCCGTGTTCAGGCAAACTAGTCGGTGGACATTGTTCGCGGACAACCGAGCTACGACGCAGATTCCCACGCTGATATAATCCGCAGCGGCCGCTTTTCACATGAATCAGAAGTCGAAGGTAAAAAAAAAAAGTTGTCGTCGCAGAACTGAAACTATAAGAACAAAGAATGTAGTCTCGTTTTTTTTTTTTTTGAGATTCATCTTGCCCTCTCGAGACTTTGCTTTTAAGCGTTGCATAATTTTCGATCCTCAAAAGAGGGTTCTGGATGGTGAAAGTGCGCCGAACTATTGAACTGAAAAGCACATAGTGGTTGGTGAAAAAGAAAGAGCAAAGAAAGACGGAACTATGCATAGTGGACCTCCTACATTTACAAAGAGTCGCCAAGAGAGGAGACGGATACGCGAATTCTGCAACGGAATATTTTCTCTCGTCCCCTGAGTGCATAAGAGCTTTGAATTTCGAAATCCACCTCGAGCGCGCCGCCTCGCGAGAGATATGAAAGTTTTGAAGTGCTCCAGCTGGAGTGCCGATGCACCATGTCTGGAGCGTAACACAGAAGGGCATGACCAAAATGTTTGAATCGTATACCCGGAGGATTGTGATGAAATCAAAGGCTTTTGCATGCGGAGAAGCGCAAGTGTGTATGCATACGTTAACCTGAAGGCATATAAAAAATATGGGTGGGGGGTGTTATTACAGCATTCATTCATTCATTCATTCATTCATTCTTGTTTTCTCGATCAGTCACGGCAGAAGTGCAAACGCTTGTCGGGCCAATGCGGGACCATTTCGTACAAAAGGTACAAAAATGTTTAAAGAAGCTGTTTACTAGTTCTATCAGCTAGAACATTGTTCTCATTTTCTAGTGAATTAGAATGTAGCTATAGTACTGCGCGATAACACTGTAGTACAGAGAGAATACCATAAAGTTTCATGCGAAAATCACCAGAGGGAGCTGCAGTGCTAAGTGTCCGTGGGCGCTACAAACATTGCGGTTCAAGCTGCACGAAAACGACGGTTCATATACATGGACTAGCCTAAACTTTGTTTCGTTGGCTTGGAACGTCTGTGCGGCTTTTGGAATTGAATTTTTTTGTCAGCAGAACACAGGCTGTGTCCAAATAAATGACCTCGCAAATGGAAAACCGCAACTCAGCGGAATTCCGGCGGATCTGTCAGAAAAGTTCATTCTGTCTTCGACAATCATTATCTATGGCTTCTACCAGAATTCCCTTAACCCCTCGACATCGCAAACATCGCAGCCCGGGCGCAGGCTTCACCGCAGGGCTTCAACGCAGGACGACTAGGGCGGAGCCATCTTTTAGGACCTGCTGCGCCGAAGCGAAGCAGTGTATACCCACTGACGCGGATCGGATTTTCTATACCAGTGGGCGTCCAATGAGTTATCGACGCGCCTGGGTGGCAGTGACAAATCTGCAGCACTTCCGTCCACACTGCAGAACGGGGAAGCGAGCCTGGCTGTTGACGAAGAAACATTAGTGCAATGCTGTTGCATTCGCTTATCTGTATGCGGGAGAACTATGTGAGAAATGCCCGGCTCGTACGACGGGGCCTCGCGAAAAAAAAAATGTCTAGTCCGGCGTGTCACGCGTCAATTCTGTCTCCGTTTGTTCGGCTGGTCTCTTTGCGAGCACCGTGACGAACTTGGGCACCGTCATTACGGTTACTCAGAAAGAAAAAAAAACAAACACAGAAGAAAGCGTCTACGACGCAAGTCTGGCACTGCACAATAGGAGCCATCGCGACACGTTGCCTTTGTTTACTCCGCGCGCCAGCGGTTATCGGTTGGGCTACTACGAGGACACGCGCTTTCAGACATACCTGCAGCTAAAAGGATGCGCGCAAAGGACAGACACTCGTATACCGATTACAGGCGATCAACGAGTTCTCCGTGCGGTGTGTGTGTCCGTGAGAACGTTTCTCTATAGCGCGCAGCTTGGTTGTAACAAAACACTGCTCGCAAAAAAAGAAAATATTGTTTGTTTTCTGTTTTGTGAGAGCAGCCAACACCTAACGCCCAACGTGGCATATTTGTTACGCCGAGTCTGATACCTCGAGACACCGATGTAGGGGCGGGAATGCTAACGTAAAACTCTATGGTAGTGTACCTAATGCCCTGTAGCGAAGTTTCAGCTGTAGATATGTCAGACAAGCAATTGCAAGTTAATCAGTTACTGTTGTAACTAATTTATGCCTGAAGTAAAATTTCCTTTATTTTTTTACTCTCCGTGACCAGAAATATAAGGAAGCAACTTACTTTTTTAATGGTGTTTGGGCTGTCCGGAAGTTAAATGAGTACTGAGATGACATTTGTTTTTTACTTCTCATCGTTTTGAAAGTATAGTTAATTACAGTAAGCTCTTTTACATGCCAAGACCACGATCCAATTAGGAGGCACGCCGTAGTGAGCGGCGCTGTAATTATTTCGACCGCTTGGGGTTTATTAACGTGCACTAAATATGCGGCACACGAGCGATTTTCCATTCTGCCCCCGGTCAGAATGCAGCCCCCGCAGCAGATGGCACCGAACCTGCGACCTCGAGCACACCAGCGCGACGCCCTACCAATGGTCTATATACCGCGGCTGGTTTTGTGGTAAATGAAGGTACTGGGCCCTCTAAACCACAGAAAAAGAAATGATGTGCAAGCGCCAAAGCGGGGGGACCCAAATAACTTTCTGTAATGCCTGTTTCTAGGAACAAGTGTAGGTGCCACCTAAGAGACGGGACACACCGAGACGTCATGATACGCTGTCTCGCTTCGTTCGCGCGATCGTTGCGGGGGGGGGGGGGAGGGGGGGGTAGTGCAGCCACAAGCGCACTAAGCCAGAACGAAAGCGCACGGTGTTCTTGCTTACTTTCTACATGAACGGCATCATCGTGCCTATAACTATTGCGAAGAATTCCCGGCATTGTTCAACCCTGTTTTCTCTAAAGACTGTGTGGCGGTCATCCGGCCGCCTTCCTCGGCTCATCCCAAAGACAGCGCAGCCTAATAAATGGGAGCCGATTGCCGCTGTATGTGGAACTAAGGTATGGGCCGCTCTTCAAAGAAACTCTTCGACGCCGACTTGTGTCACTGGGTATGACTACGACGGCGACGATGACAACGAACAACACCGTGCCCCTTAACTCCGCGTCAATTCGCAAGGCGCCGCAAAAAAATGAATTACCCGTTCGCCACAGAACGCTCAAGTGATTCACAAGAGTCATTCCCTACCGAGCCAATTAAACTTGCTTCGTATCACGTAGACGTCGACTTGAGTCGAGATTGCTTTATTTTTTTCTTATACTCGTGCAGGAAGGAATCAACATTGCGTAACCGGGTTGAAGCCGGAAGGCTAATAGGGCAACATGCGATCGTAGTGTCTGAGGGGGCGGTAGGTTTTAATGTTCCCGCTCTGGCAGGCAGAGCCACGACAAGGCGTGTCGAACGAGTGCGCATCGAATAAAAAAAAACTAACGGGAACCGAGCATTCTCGGCCAATACACGGAGTCTGCGGATTAGGTCTCACCACTTGAGGTTCTTAACGAGCGCCCTAAATCAAAGTACACGATCGTTCTTTTATTTTTAAAGAGAAGCTATTTGGCACCCGCTCCCGCGTTTCGCGTCGCCGTCGGCCTCGCCGTCGTGCCTCGTCGTAACCAAGGTCCTCATCCTCGCGCTGCCATTCCTCGCGCGGGGTGCGAGTCTTGCTTTCCCCTTGTCATAGAGTTTCACACAATAATCACTAGAGGGAACTCTGGCGCTACTGTATAGGGTAGCTGAAATGGGAGCGATTGTACCAGCATGGGAGTTATGGGAGGTACGTGGATTTGCCTAGATTTTATCCTTCTGGCTTCAAATGGCTCTGTGACTGTAAACTCGACATTTTCTTGTGTTTTTTTTTTCAATTTCGCCTCCATGTAAATGCGTCCTCCACGACCGAGATCGAACTCACCACCTAGAACTCGGTACCGCAATGCCATAGCCGCGGGGCTACTGCGACGAGTCCTCTGGTATTCAGAATTTATTTGACGCTCTCTGAAGAATGCGGCATCTCTCGCTGCTCTTGTGTTGTTTGGGCACGTTAAACGGATTCAATAAAAAAAATTACGAACTAATCGGTCCGGTGCTTTAATGTAATCGTCGCTATATCAGTTACAGCTACCAGGCGTAGAGTCGTTGGCACAAGTAGTCGTACAATGTTCTTTTTTCTCGATAATAATAGGAACACTAAACGCTCAATCGATCAATAATTTATTTAACGACCGTAGGAACAGCACTGAGATATGGGTGCTGGTGCACGGAAAAATAAAAACAAAGATAGTAAGAATGTAAAAGAACTACGACTAATTGTTATAGGATAAATAAATAGTATAGAATAGAGTAGGTGCTAACATATGGGGCAGAACCATGGATGCTAATAAAAAACCTAGAGAAAAATTTAGGGACCAAGCAAAGACCGATGGAATGAAAAATGTTAGGCGCAATTTAGGAGAAAGGAAGAGAGCGGTGTGGATCAGAGAGCAAACAAGGATAGCCGATATTCTAATTGACATTAAGAGAAAGAAATGGATCTGGGCAGGTCGTGTAATGCGTAGGTTAGGCAACCGGTGGACCATTAGGGTTGCAGAATGATTGCCAAAAGAAGGGAAGCGCAGTCGAGGACGGCAGAAGACTAGGTGGGGTGATGAAATTAAGAAATTCGCAGGCGCTAGCTGGAATCGGCTAGCGCAGAACAGGGGTGATTGGAGATCGCAGGGATATGACTTCGTCCTGCAGTAGACATAAATGATAGGATGATGATTATTATAATGATGATGAAATAGAATGAAAAAGCAACAACAAAAAAGAGAACTGGGTAGACAGCTACATGACGAACGACATATGCAGCCATAACAGACTATTGAGAGACGAAGAACACGTACGCGAAAAAGAGAAACTATGAGGAGACAGAAGAAGAGTGCAGCTAGGCTCAATACAAAATGTAAAGCTCGGAACAGAAAGAAGACAACACGTTTTGACATATATCAAAATAGAGAAAACGACAGTTGTGCAAACTTTGCATTCTGCGGAGAGGCGAGTGCCTGCTTAAAGAGGCAGCAATGTGGAAGTGACTGTGTTCCCTGATAGTGTTCTGCGGAAACTGCAGTGAAAGAGAAGCTAGTAGATCCGAACGTGTGCCAGTGTCACAAATGATTTCGTGCAAAAAGAGTACCCATAGGAATACGTCTGTAGCTAAGAGACGGAAGTGGAGGATGATTATTCAGAACTTGAAGGTCTGTTGATACGTGAGGCCAGAAAATGATGTTTGTGTATGTGCACTCATGAACGCTTTCCGCACACGCTCGAGTAAAATGCTTTTTGAATTGCTTGCGCCATTCCACACCAGTGAGGAGTATAGAAGTAATCGGAAACAACAACAACAAAAACAGCAATAACAATAATAATAATAATAATAATAATAATAATAATAATAATAATAATAATAATAATAATAATAATAATAATAATAATAATAATAATAATAATAATAATAATAATAACAATACTCCGATGTAGCACATATTATGCATTGTGTATTGGTACTTGGATAAAACATTCTGTTTGTCGTTCGAAATTTATCGTCTTTCACCCGTACCACGTTAACCAGTTAGAGCTAAAACGACTTGTTACCCCTCCAAAACAATAATAATTGCAACAAAGAGAATTACTGTGCCGCTAATGGCTGTGCGCCGCTTCCCGATAGGAAATCGCGTATCGTTCAAACTTCCACAGACGCCGAGCTACAGACCTCTCGGCAATTCCTGCGCCTTGGCGCCCCGGAAATGCCGTCCGCTGTCGCCGTTCGCTTTAAAAAAAACGTTAATTTCATTCCGTTTCGCAGAGGCGGCGCGCGAGCTCGCGTTTTCGAAATATCGCAGCCAACCGATACAGGCGAGCCACATTCGGCAAACAGTCGTTGCCGATTGCTGTGCAGCTCGAGAAGGTGCGGGGGCGTAACGTTTCCCTTGCACGTGCTCATCGGTGAGCAGACGGCACGCGCAATGCGGACCATAGATTTTCGAACATAATTACTACACTCCATCTCTCATGTCGTTTGCAGCGCCGCCAAAGTTAGGAAGCGTGCACAGGCAAATGTGGTTGTGCAGCAGAATATAATTCCCGGCGTAACGCTCTGGTTAAGGGCAGGATTAGACAGTTTAGTTTCATTGCGATAGCAAATACGTGGACACTCCGAGCGCTTTTTCGTCGTAGCCGCCGCGATGTTCCGCATAAAGTTCAAGATAACATCGTGGCCGCACACCGTATGCAGTATGTGCGAGTGAAAGTGGGCGAGAGTTAGCCGACGATGGTGGCTCGATTTCGCGTGCGCAAGGGAGGAAAGCGTGGAGGAAGCGCGCCATCTTCCTTCGCGCTCAAGGCACTGTTTCACTCCGGTAGCAGCTGCGCATGGCGCGGCCGTGTGCGACTGCGCGGGCCTTTTTTTGAAAGCCATCTGTGATGACGGTAGACAGAGTGCGACGAGTGCCGATAGCTTCGCGTGCGCTGTGTTTTCGCCGCATAGTTCGCGCTGAAGCGAGAGGCAGCACGAAGGTCAATTCTCTCGCTGCTGCTGCTGCTGCCTCACTTTCTCACGCCAGCATTTTTGGAGTCATAGCCGTCATCGAGTGAGATATGTTCATGCTTGTATGTGCTCACGTGACACAGTGCTTGTTAATTTATTTTGTAAGCGAACGTTTGCAAGCTTATACGTACGGCCGATAAAACTGCTATCCTTAGTTCGTATACTTGTCTAATAATTTGCTATCGCAATACATAGTATGCACGTGACGTCACATTCACTGCTGTCGCCTGCTTCCGCTACTTTCCGCCATCTTGGGGTACCTTATCAACAGGGGCGCGCATATGCCTATAGGTTCGCCAACATGGCGCTGCCGTAAACCGGAAGTCGCGGAGTATCGTTGAGTGACGTACGTTCGTACTATGTATAGAAGCTTCGCCTTTATGCCGAAACTGCCACTTTTTTGCTTGGTGCATGATGCGTTACACCGATGCGCGACAGGTTGGTACGTTTCGAAAACGTCAGCTCACGCGCCGCCTCTGTGAAACGAAATAAAATTAACGTACCGTTGCTCATGCACGTCTAATACCTCGAAGTCAGCAGCCGCTGAGCAGACGACGTGGCGCGGATGAATACATCTCGAGGAGCATTCGGCCTTCCTATTGGTTAAGGAGTCGTGCCGATGCCACAGTACTTCAAATGACTTGCTCGATGGAGCATAGACAGGACTCTGGCGCTAATGTCTACGGAAGCTGCGAGCATTGCTGTTCTTCGATAGCATTTGAATGAATGTATTTGCATCTCACTTCGTAATTTTTTTAATTTTGAAGAAATTTTGGACGTTGTACAGATATATATGCATGCACGAGCGATGGCTTCCACTGCCTAACACGAACTGATTTCGAAGGCCATGCTCCTGCTGCCTTCCATGTTTGGATAAAAGGTGTCCAAAACGTGGCTTCCGTGGCATGTTTCCGGTTCCTGGAATCGCTTCCTGGGCATGCAGCCTGCAAAGGCATAGCTTTCAGGATTAGGTTTTGTTGCTCATAGGAAGCCGTTTGTGGGGCGTGCGCTTGGAGACCATCTATCGGACTATAACTGCAACGATTCGCAATAGTTCTGCTCGCCTGTAGTCTTATTGCCTTTTACATTTAGAAGTATAGGATTTCATTGAGATTTAGACACATTAAGGCAGATAAGGCGCATTAAGGAAACTCGCTAGAATGATTCTAGCCAGGAGAATGGAGATCAAGCAAATTCGTGCTCTAACCATAATTTTCATGGCAGCCGAGCGATAGCAGCGCCACAATTCCTCTAGTAATTACTGTAGAAAGCTATGTAACGTAAACATGGCCTCTGAGATCGCACACACGCCTTCTAGAATTTGCAGTAAAGCACGACGTGCCATAAAACAGCTCTTCCCTCCAGAATAGCCCCCCAAGGCAACGTTTCAATGCAGACGAGTGTGCAGACGACCTCTGATCGGCGAATTCTCCAGTTATCTCTTCTTTTCTTTGTATTATTTCCTATTTTTCTCTGTTTTCCCCTAACTTTCTTCCTGCTTTTTATATTGTTTCTGAAATTCTGTAGTCATACGTTATCGTGTTTGCTAATAGCTTCAAGACTGTGCAGGCGCTTCAAACTCATTTCGCAGACGACACACCAGTCACAAAAAGAACAAAATATATGCGCATCCAACGCACATGTTGGAAGCAATGTGAAGCAAAGCTTCAGTCAAGCAGTTTGTACTAAACTACAGATGTGTTTACTTTCATGCTATATGTAACGTGAAACCTCATTATTTATGCAGCGTTGAGTCTGTGTACTTCATGTGCCCCCTTTGTCTCCGTCGGTTCCCGCGATGTAGCCTGATGCTACGTTCAACCAACAAGCCCAACTTGTCCGTCTGCTCAGCTTGTGCAATATTTAGGTTTATCCACCGCAAAGGTCCCAACTTTAATATCATGCAATCTTCATATATGTGCACTGTACCTCTCACAAGCTACGCCAAAATTGAAAACAAAAAGACAAATTAAACGGAAGCAAAGTGTGAAGTGTCTACGCAGCTATTCCATTAGGGTGGAGCAGATAGTGAGGTTGAAGAAGACGAATGATGATGTTAAATCCTAGCGATACAGCTGAATCTCCCTGGATGTTGCCCCTTTACCACACTAAATGCATTTTTTTGGCGTGCTGGACACGCGCACACTGGATAGGGTTCTTAGTTCTCGTGGACGGGTCATCCTACTGTCAGGTGACTCCAACTCTCACCATATATCATGGGGATTAAAACAGATTTGTGTGGAACCAGATTATGGAACTGGTCATTGGACAATGGGTTAACCTCTGTAAACTCGGGGTCTATTGCGTTTATGTGGGGTAGATCTTACTCTGCAATAGATCTTACATTCTGTGGTCCGAGTGTCTCCGTATCTTTTTGGTCAACTGTTGAGTATGCGACAGGCAGTGATCACCTTCCAGTAATTTTTGAAGTAGCACACCCTGTAACGTTTATGAGTGATCAGCTGCGAATTTTCATTAATTACAATATTCTTAAAAAACTCTTACGAAATGCTCTTTCATCTTTGTCTGACACGTGCACTGAGGAAAAAACTACGATTATCTGTACCGCTTTGGAATATTCTCGCAAAAAAAAGCAGAATTTGAGATTCCTCTAAACAACAGAAATTCATGCAGCCTTGGTGGAACGGCGAATGCGCTCGGGATTACAGAAAGAGAAAAGCCGCACGGAAAAGATTATTACACAACCAGAGTCCCCAAAATTCGAGCGATTATAAATTTTTTCGAGCAGTCCTTAAACATAGACTTTCAAAAGCCAAAGACGAATACGACTGCAATCATTTTGACTTCCTATCTAACAATAAAAATAAACGCGCGTTCAGTTTTCTTCGCAGTAGGAAAGTTCTTCCGCGTTCTATTAACATTGATTCTACAATCTTAAGTAGTAATGAAATGAACCAGTCACTAAAAGAAATCGCGAATGGATTAGAAATCAGATTTTCTTCAGTTTTGCCAAATTGTTCTAGCGTATGCAGGGCATCAGATAATTTTGCAGAAATTACTATGTTAGAATTGGCCGAAATGGCGGATAGACGGCCAGATTCAGCTCCCGCCGCAGATGGGGTAACCTGTCCCATGGTCAATATTTTGTGTAAGGAAGCTCATGATCGCTTTTAGCTATTGTAAATCACTTAATTAGGTTTTTGTGGACGCCATCTGCATGGAAAATTGCTAAAATAATTCCAGTTCTTAAAAATTATAGAGAAAGATATACAATACATAACGTTAGACCAACCGCGCTATCCTCAAATTTGGTGAAATGAATTGAAAGCATCCTATATGCACGTATGCTTAAGTTTGTAGAGAAAAAAAGTATTGCTTAATCCCTGTTAAATTGGATTCCGACCGTCATGTTCAATCTGGAATCCTCACGTAAACTTAGAAAGCAGAATAAAATTAGCGCGGCGCCGAAGGCAGATCGGTGCTATTGTGACACTAGACATCTGCAAAGCCTACCACAGTGTAGAATACGTTATTTTATTGGATATATTTTAAATCTAGATTTTCCAAAATATTGTAAACTGGGTAGGCGAATTTTTAAATGAGAGGACATTCTGATGCTCTCTAAAAGGCTTTTCTTCGCGCATACATAATCAATGACAAGGTGTTCTCAAGGAGCTGTCACTTCTCCATTATTATTTAACGTTCTGAAGAGATCCATTCCTCGGCATCTAGATGTACAAACATATGTATACGCAGACGATATTGCTTTCTATGCATCAGACAGTGATAATCACTCCTTATATTATCGACTACAGAATTACCTTTACGCCATAGCAACCTGATTAAACAAGATTCACCTTTCAGTTAACGTGAGAAAAGGCTCAATATAGGTTTTCCCCCTTAATAATCCCGTTAGCATATCGCTATCCAACCGTCTCTAGGCTATACCTCAAGTGGAATCAGTGAAGTACTCAGGTGTAGTCTACGACGGTTCTCTCAGTTGCCTTGGCCATATTGACCACACAGTTAAGAAAGGAGTGGGAGCAGTTATGCGAGCAGCGTAAGCTATGCAACAGTCGGTCGCCGATGTGGAGTACCCACTACTAATGACATTTAAAATGTATGTGCGGCCCGTTTTAGAAATTGGATGTGTGCTGTTTTCTTGTGCGCCAGCTTATAAATTACGCTCCCGTGTTCTGATCTAGCGGGAAGTCCTGCGTTTGTGCTGCGGATTACCCAAATTTAATAACGTATTACATCAAGAAGTCAGGTTGCCCTCAATATTGTGTAGATTTCGGTTGCTGACGGTGCAAACATTTTTAAATGTGTACTAATCCCCTATTATAAGATTGTAGAACATATTCATAGCACAGCCTCCATTATTTATCGGAGTACACCGCCTCCGGTTTCACACACCGTAAGTGGTCTTTGTACAAACATTGATAAACCCCTTGAATGCACATATTTTCGAGGTGCCACCTATTTGTGATGTGCGATTGGATTGGATTGGATTGGAGAAACTTTAATTATGCCTGCAGTTGGGCGCTCGCGCGCCCCGACGAGGGCCTACGTCATCCTCGAAGGTGCCGTTACTCGGCGCGGGTCTCCGCTCGCCGTTGCCGGCTCGCTGGGTCCGTGCCTTTCGAGCGCCTCGAGGACCTGCTGGACGGCCCAGAGCTGATCGTCTCGGTCGTAGCTCTTCGCGGCTGCCTCGAGCCGCGGTGGGAGTGCTCTTGAGTTAGCGTCTTCTGGATATTTAATGCAGTCCCACAAGATGTGCGTGTAGTCTGCGGTCCCCCTCCGGCAGACTCTGCACATATCTGTCGGATATGTCTCGGGGTACATGCGATTTAACAGTTTCGGGCTCGGTAGCGATCCGGTCTGGAGCTGTCTCAGTACTACCGCCTCCGCTCGACTCAGTCTCGGGTGCGGGGGTGGAAGAGTCCTGCGAGCCAAGCGGTAGGCCTTCGTGATTTCATTGTAATCCGTCATGCGGTCCTTGGTTCCGAACCATGTCGGACGGTCTGTCGCCGGGGCGCGGTTGGTTAGCGCTCGCGCCGCGGCGTGTGCCGTCTCGTTATGGTTCTCATTGCGTTCCGACGCGTCGCCCGCGTGCGCCGGGAACCACTTGAGTCGTACTTTTCGTTCGTCTAGTTTTACCGCTCGCAGTACGCGCTCAGCCTCCCTGCAGATTCGCCCTTTGGCGAAGTTTCGCACCGCCTGTCTTGAGTCACTCAGCACCGTGTGGCAGTCTGCGTCGGCGATGGCCAGGGCGATGGCTACCTCCTCCGCTTGCTCCGCTTCGGTGCTTCTCACGCTCGCTGCCGTCCTCGTGGCGCCGGTTGACGCCTCTATGACGACCGCTGCGAAGGCGTTCCGTTGGTATTCGGCCGCGTCCACGTACCGCGCGTGTTCGTCGTTGGCATGCAGGTCGATGAGAGCCTTGGCCCTCGCCGCTCTTCTTCCCTTGTTGAACTCGGGATTCATGTTCCTCGGTATGGGGTCGATTCTGGTCTGGCGTCGGACCTCTTCGGGGACGGGGAGCTTCATCTCCACCTCGTTCGAGCGTCTTATTCCCAGATCGTCCAGTATCTTCCTCCCGGCTTTGGTCATGGACAGCCGCTCCAGTTGAGAGGTCCGTTGCGCTTCGGCTATTTCGTCGAGCGTATTGTGTAGCCCGAGTTGTAACAAGCGGGCCGTGCTTGTGGACTCGAACAGGCCCAGCGCTGTCTTGTACGCTCTTCTGATGAGCACGTTGATTTTGTTTCGTTCGTGTTGCAGCCATCTGTGGTAGGCTGCAACGTACGCGACGTGGCCGATGATGAAAGATTGGACGAGCCTAATTAGGCTCTCCTCTCTCATGCCAGCCTTTCTGGAAGTGACTCGTTTGAGGAGTCGAATCGCGTTGGCTGTTTTTGCCTTGAGACGGGTGATGGTTTCGCCGTTCCTTCCGTGCTTTTCGATGACCATGCCTAGGATCCTAATTTTGCCGACCTCGGGGATTACGTTGCCGGATTTGGTCACGATTCTGATTTTTTCGTTTTCGCGTTGTCTAGTCTTGCCTCTGCTGTATTTGGTAGGTGGGAGTATGAGAAGCTCCGATTTGCTCGGCGAACATCTCAGTCCGGTGCCTTCCAGCTGGTCTTCTATTGCGTCGACGGCGGCTTGCAGCGCGCCCTCGATGTGGGCGTCGCTGCCACCGGTCACCCATATCGTGATATCGTCCGCGTAGATGGTGTGCCTGACGTCTTCGATGCACCCGAGCTTTTCGGCCACTCCGATCATTACCAGGTTGAACAGCATTGGCGAAATGACCGATCCCTGTGGTGTTCCGGTGCTCCCGAGCTTCTTCTCTTGCGTCTGTAGGTCGCCTGCTCGTAGCTCGACAGTCCTGTCCGTGAGGAAGTCCTTGATGTAGTTGTAGGATCTTTCCCCCATGTTGAGCTTGGAGACTTGGGACAGAATCGCCGAGTGTTTCACCTTATCGAAGGCGCTCTGCAGGTCGAGCCCTAGGATGGCTTTGTTATCGCGGGCGCTGCCGCCATCATCGATGATTTGGTGTTTGAGCTGCAGCATCGCGTCCTGCGTGCTGAGATGCTGTCTGAAGCCGATCAAAGTGGCCGGGTACAGCCCTTCTCGTTCCAGGTAGTCTTGCCACCTGTTGAGCAGGACGTGCTCCAGCACCTTGCCCACGCAGGACGTGAGCGAGATGGGCCGGAGGTTATCCGTGTCCGGCGGCTTCCCCGGCTTGGGGATCAGGATGGTCTTGGCTGTCTTCCACAGCTTTGGCAGCGCTCCCGCTCTCCAGCACTTGTTGTAGTATTGTGCGAGCTTTTCAATCGAGCCGTCATCGAGGTTCTTGAGCGCCTTGTTCGTGACGAGGTCCGGGCCGGCTGCCGACCGGCTGTTGAGGTCGTGCAGGGCCGCGCGTACCTCCTCGACGTCGATGTCACGATCGAGGTTCGCGTTAGGCAGGCCGCTGTACGGCGCGTGTTGTTCGGTAGGTGTAGTCGGCAGGTATTTGTCGTTAATGCGCCTGGTGACTTCGTCGACGCCGTGTGCTGAGACCGCCCGATGTATGAGCTTGGCGAGTCTGTCCCTTTGGTGCGACTTGGTCTTCGTTTCGTCGAGCAGGTGCCGCAGTAGGTTCCACGTCTTCCCGCTATGCATCTGCCCGTCTGCCGCGTTGCAGATCTCGTTCCACTGTTGCATGCAGAGAGCGCGGCAGTGATCCTCGATCGCTCGGTTCAGCTCCGCCACCTTCTTTCTCAGTCTGCGGTTAAGCCGTTGTTTCCTCCAGCGATTTAGTATCGACTGTTTGGCCTCGATGAGATGCGCAAACCGGCTGTCTACTTTGTCGATCTCCGCGCCCGTTTCAATCTCTTTGGTCGCGTCGCGTACGCTCTTGGTGATTTCGGCCGTCCACGAGTCAATGTCTTCGATCTCGTCGTCACCGTCGCTCTTCTGGCTTCTGGCGTCTCGAAAGGCATCCCAGTCTATCCATCTGTGTGTTTTGACGCTGGTGTCGTTGTGTTCCGGTATGCCGATTTCCACGATGGTGTGGTCGCTGCCTAGGTCGATCCCCGTGTTTCTCCATGTGATCGCGCCCCGGATGTCGTTCTTGACGAACGTGAGGTCTGGAGTGGTGTCCCGGGACACGGAGTTACCGATTCTCGTCGGATGTGTCGGGTCCGTGATGAGGGTAAAGTCGAGTTCCGTGGCGTCTTGGTACAGGTCGCGGCCCTTTGCTGTGTACTTGTTGTAGCCCCAGGCAGGGTTCATCGCGTTGAAGTCTCCGCACGCGATCAGGGTGTTACGGCCCGCTGCGGTGCTGGCTCTGTGCAGTAATGTCTTGAATCTCTGTTTTCTCTGAGATGGCTTGCTGTAGACGTTGAGCAGAAATATGCTTCCTTTTCTCTTCTTGCCAGGGATGATTTCGGTCAGTGTGTGCTCGATCTTGAGATTGCTTTGCAGCTCATGTTCGACGAACGTGAGTCCCTTCCTGACCAGGGTGCACAGGCCTCTGCCGTCGGGCGGTCCCTTGTGCACTCTGTAGCCGGGGAGGGACGGTGCGTCGGTTAGTGTCTCTTGTAGTAGTATAACGTCTGGCTTGTGCGCGGCATGTACGATGTGCTGTTGGATGACTGCCTTCTTCCTTCCGAAGCCGCGACAGTTCCACTGCCACGCGGTTACACCTGCTGCTGCTGGTGTTGCGTTGGCGGCCATGATTGCGTTGCCGTGTACGGGGCTCCCTGGTTGGGTGGATGATGCGCGAAGAGGGGCGCAAACGTCGGGTGGCCTACCATCGGCTGTAGGGTCCTTTCGATGTAGGCGAATCTGTTCGTGTTATCGGCTCGGTAGGTCTCCATTGTTTGTTTCAGTGCTGTCACTGCTGCGATGTTTGTCGTGATTAGCTGTTCGAGTTTGCTGAATGTCGCTTCGAATTTCGCTTCGAGGCTGTCGATGCGATCGTTTTCTGTTTGCGTGTGCGTGGCCTCGATGGCTCGCTTCTTCGGTGCCGGTTCCTCTATGGTAAGATCTACCCAAACAATGCGAAATTTCTCTCATAACATATTAAATGGACTATTACAAGATCATTTATTGAGTAGTTAGGTATACATACAGTCATTGCAACAGACGCCTCACAGCGTGGAGAAAAATCTGGAATCGGCATTTTTTGCCTGCTCTAGACTGGTCATTCTCAATTAAGATTCCGAACTACTCATCCCCATTTCTGGCTGAGTTTCTAGCAGTAGTGTTAGCCTTACGTAAACTAAATTCATCGATATCGATGGTAGTCATAATAACGGTTTCTGTATCTTTATGTGCATCGCTCACAACAAATAGTGGCACTAACCTTTTACGTACGCTTCATTTTCCAGAGCCTGCTATCTCTCGATCTCTCTCTCTCACCCCTACTGGGCTTAGCTGCTGCGCCCGCCCGCCGGCCTTGGTGGCCGCTGCTGCTTCTTCGGTCTCTGGTCGCGCAGCACGTCGGTGACGGGCGGCATTGGCAGTGCAGGCTGCTGCTGCTTGCTGGCTCGGGCAGCGCGTGCCGCTGTGGTACATTACTCGCAGCGCAAAATTCGACAGACCGCTCAGCGGCGTTCGGAGGTGAACATTGATGCTTTCGCGTTCACAACTCATAAGTACTTAGGCGCCCTCGGATTGTTACAGGCTATACCGTTGGCGCATTATGTTCTGAACAGACTGCGGCCACCATCTCTTCGAGTCCTCGACATTCATCTGCGCGTATATTGTTCATCATCGCGCGTGCACACACACACACACACACACACACACACACACACACACACACACACACACACACACACACACACACACACACACACACACACACACACACACACACACATATATATATATATATATATATATATATATATATATATATATATATATATATATATATATATATTGTAGCGAAGAGATTGTAGAAGAGACGCTAGTGGGTTCAGCGCTACTGGCTCTAAACGCTAGTGGGTCGAGCGCTCCTGCTCAGCAACGGCTCTCGTGCTTGGAAGCTGTGACTGCCCTGCCCGTCGACGTTGCGCTGCTCCCGAGCTCTGCCAAATAAACACCTTTAGAATTGGTGGAGGTGCGGGGTAACCTCAGACGATCATCCTGGAACTCCGGTCCCGTACCCTACCATCTACCATGCCCCAAGACGCCTCCCAGCAAACGCCTCCTCCTGCACCCACTGCGTGTTCCGGGGTGCCTCGTCATCGCGACCCTCCTATCTACACTGGAGCGGACGACACTGACGTGGACGAATGGCTCACGGCGTACGACAGGGTAGGCGACCATAACAAGTGGGATGAAGCAGCCAAATTGAGCCATGTTCTGTTCTACCTCGCTGGAGTGGCCAGCCTGTGGTATAACAACCATCAAGCAGAGTTCCAGACATGGTCGGAATTTAAGACTTCCCTCGCCGATGTATTTGGTCGCCCTGCTGTTCGCAAGCTGCGTGCCGAGCAACGTTTGCGAGAACGAGCTCAACAGCCAGGCGAAACATTCACCAGTTATATCGAAGATGTCCTGGATCTATGCAGGAAAGTCGATTCGACCATGGCGGAGTCTGATCGAATCCGAAACATACTGAAGGGCATAGAAGACGACGCCTTTAACATGTTGCTGGCCAAAAGTCCACGCTCTGTGGCTGAAATTGTCACACTGTGCCAGAGCTATGAAGAACTCCGCAGGCAGCGGTCACTGACCCGTCGATCTCTACCGCGTGACGAACACCCGCTGGCTGCCATGTCCACCCAGGCAGCGTTGCTCGCAGAAATGAAGGCGTTCGTCCGCGAGGAAGTTGCCCGGCAACTCTCGTTGATGGATTTTGCACAGCCGCAGTCGGTACACGCGCCTACGCCAAGTTTTGCGCCTCCGCTTCGCCGCGTCATAGCGCAAGAACTGCACGAGGTTTTGCCTGAGCACCACCAGCGTGTTCCTGCGGCTGCGCCTCACAGCTACGCCGAAGTCATGGCCAGGCCCCAACAGATCCCGACGGCTGTGCCACTCAGCTACGCGGAAGTCGTCACCCAGCCTCAACAACTCCCTCAACGGGGACCTCTCACGTACGCCGAAGTCCTCGCTATGCCCCGACAACAGCCTGCTATGCAATCACTTCACCAGGCGCCACGTCCAACGCGTCCTTCCACATGGATGGGACCTGTCGCAACGACTCGGTGGCGTACAGCGGACAATCGACCAATATGTTTTGCGTGCGGCTATGCAGGCCACGTCGCACGCTACTGTAGTCGCGTGCAGTCACCTAGCGCTACACCTTATGGGCCAAGTTCTATGGCGGGTTCTCCGCGCCCTTATTACGACGACGAACCTCGGGCTGCGTCACCACCATTCCGCCGGTCCGCCAACATCCGCCGCTCAACTTCTCCACGCCGACGCTCCCCATCACCGATGCGGCCTCGTCCCGAAGCTCGGGATGAGGAAAACTAATTGTCGCAGTCCATGAGGCAAGGGCTGCGACGCCGTCGAAACGCGGAAGTCCTCAACGTAGCCCGACCAATGTGATAGACGTGTTAGTTGACGGTGTGCGCACATATGCCCTCGTGGATACCGGAGCCGCTGTATCAGTTATGGACGCAAAGCTTTGTCGCTTCCTTCGAAAGGTCACGACGCCCATTGCTGGATTCGCCCTCCGCACAGCAGGCGCACAGCGTATTCACCCGATTGCGGCGTGCACCGCTCGTGTTCTCATCGAGGACGTTGTATACGCCGTCGAATTTATTGTGATTTCCTCGTGCTCCCACGAAGTTATCCTGGGGTGGGACTTTCTCGCCCGCCACGATGCCGTCATTCATTGCGCACGGGCCGAACTAGAACTGTCGCCATTCTCAGATATGACGCTAGCCGATAATGCTTCTTTTGCAAACAAACTACTCGTCAGACACGACACCAACGTTCCTCCCAACTCGTCAGTGATTGTATCAATGCATTGCAGCAGCCTCTCTGACGCCATCGCACTACTTTCTCCATCAGGCCGCTTTTACACTCGAAAACGTCTGCTGCTGCCTTTTGCGACTGTGAACGTCAAACAGGGCTCCACAGCTATTTTTGTCTATAACCCCTTCTCATACCCTGTGATGCTGCTTCAAGGCGAATGTCTTGGCCACGTGGAAGTGATCGACGCCGTACAAATTACGGATGTTCCCGAAGACACGTCCTGCGCCTGTTACAACACGCTCGGTTCTCTCGCGACGTCCGACCCTTTGCCCACAGGTGTGTTCGATTCATCTATTGCTGATGGCCTCACCTCACCTCAGCGTTCGCAGATTCTGCGCATCTTAGAAGAATTTCGTTCTTCTTTTGATGTCGAGCAACCTTCCTTGGGCCGAGCGTCTGCTGTCACGCACCATATTGACACTGGCTCCCAACCGCCATTGCGGCAACGACCATATCGCGTCTCGGCCACGGAACGTCGTGTGATTAATGAGCAAGTGGACGATATGCTTCGCCGCGAAGTGATCCGACCCTCGAACAGTCCATGGGCATCCCCTGTCGTCCTTGTTACGAAAAAAGACGGCTCGGTACGGTTCTGTGTAGACTATCGCCGCCTGAACAAGATCACTCGCAAAGATGTATACCCGCTGCCGCGAATTGATGACGCCATCGATAGCCTACAAGGAGCAGAATTCTTTTCATCTCTAGATTTACGCTCCGGCTATTGGCAAGTACCCATGGCTGACGTCGATAGGCCGAAGACAGCCTTTGTCACACCCGACGGCTTATACGAATTTAACGTCATGCCGTTTGGACTTTGTAATGCGCCAGCAACTTTTGAACGCATGATGGACACAGTCCTCCGCGGTTTGAAGTGGCACACGTGCTTATGTTATCTCGACGACGTTGTTGTTTTTGCCTCTGACTTCACCACGCACCTTCAACGCCTACGGCATGTTTTGACTTGCTTAGCGAACGCTGGCCTTCAACTGAACCTAAAGAAGTGCCGATTTGCAGCGCGGCAGCTCATGATACTAGGTTATGTCGTCTCGAAGGATGGAATCCTCCCCGATCCAGCCAAACTTCGTGCCGTAGCTGAATTTCCTAAACCGACGTCCGTCAAAGAACTGCGCAGTTTTGTAGGTTTGTGTTCCTACTTCAGGCGCTTCATTCGCAATTTCGCCGCCGTCATATCACCCCTGACGAAGCTCCTTGGCAGCAACGGACCTCTCCATTCGTGGTCGTCCGAGTGCGACGAGGCGTTCACTAAGCTCCGTCGTTTGCTGACGTCTCCTCCCATTTTGCGCCACTACGATCCAACGGCACCTATTGAGGTACACACAGATGCCAGCGGTGTTGGCCTCGGCGCTGTCTTAGCACAGCGCAAAGAAGGGTTTCCTGAATATGTTGTGGCATATGCCAGCCGTATGCTTACTAAAGCCGAGACCAATTACACCGTCACGGAAAAAGAATGTCTGGCGATCATCTGGGCGCTTACCAAGTTCCGGCCCTATTTGTATGGTCGCCAATTTGATGTCGTCACGGACCACCATGCACTATGCTGGCTGTCGTCATTGAAGGATCCCTCAGGCCGTCTCGCCCGCTGGGCGCTTCGCTTACAGGATTACGATGTCCGCGTACTGTACCGCAACGGACGCCAGCATGCTGATGCTGACGCCCTCTCACGTTCTCCCTTGCCAGACGACAATGCCTGCTGCGCAATATCCCAGCTTGACGTCTCTTCCGTCGACATTGGGACCATCGCTTCTGAGCAGCGCAAGGACCCCTGGATTGCCTCCATCCTAGACTGCCTTGCTGATCCGTCATCGCAGCCAACCACTCGTGCACTGCGCCGTCAAGCTCGCCATTTCGCCATTCGCGACGACCTGCTTCATCGACGCAATTACACCTCTGACGGCCGCCAGTGGTTATTAGTTGTACCTCGAACCCTGCGTTCTGAAATCTGCGCATCGTTCCACTCTGATCCCCAGTGTGCGCATTCGGGACTTTTCAAAACCTACCAGCGCCTCCGACGACGCTACTACTGGCGAGGAATGTACAACTACATTCAAAAGTTTGTTCGTTCATGCCCCGACTGCCAGCGCCGAAAATCTCCACCCCACCTCTCGCCAGCTGGCCTGCAGCCTCTACCCTGCCCTACCCAACCGTTCGGGCGCGTTGGCATCGATTTGTATGGACCACTTCCCCTGACGTCGGCTGGTAACCGCTGGGCCATTGTGGCAGTAGATCACCTTACCCGATACGCTGAAACCGCCGCTCTCCCAGCCGCTACAGCGCGCGATGTTGCATCATTCCTGCTTCGCCGATTCATCCTGCGGCATGGTCCACCCCAAGAATTGCTCAGCGATCGCGGACGCGTCTTCCTGTCGGAGGTAGTTGAAGCGATTCTCAAAGAGTGCCACGTTGTTCATCGTACGACTACGGCGTACCACCCTCAAACGAATGGCCTCACAGAACGCTTCAACCGTACGCTCGGCGACATGCTTTCAATGTACGTTGCCTCCGACCACACGAACTGGGACGCCATTCTGCCATTCGTCACCTACGCGTATAATACCGCTACGCAGAGCGCCACTGGATTTTCCCCCTATTTCTTGCTGTATGGTCGACACCCTTCGCACACCATCGACACCATTCTTCCGTACCGGCCGGATGCATCCGAGTACGTCCCTATTTCTGACACGGTCCGACATGCAGAAGAGTGCCGCGACCTCGCACGGGCCTTTACTTCCGAGGATCAAGAGCGCCGGAGGAGCAATCGTGGTGACGCCACTGCCACGGTCACCTTCGATCCGGGAGCGCTCGTGTGGCTCTCAGTCCCTTTAACTGCCCCTGGCCTCTCATCAAAACTGGTCCCTAAGTATGAAGGCCCTTATCGTGTTCTCGAACGCGCATCTCCTGTAAACTATGTCATCGAACCAGTTGAGCCATCTGAAGACATGCGCCGCCGTGGACGAGACATTGTCCATGTCGACCGTTTAAAGCCTTACTACGACCCGCTCATAGTGACGAGCTCTTAGGTCGCCGGACGGCTCCCTTCTCGCTCCCGGGGGGTGGTTGTAGCGAAGAGATTGTAGAAGAGACGCTAGTGGGTTCAGCGCTACTGGCTCTAAACGCTAGTGGGTCGAGCGCTCCTGCTCAGCAACGGCTCTCGTGCTTGGAAGCTGTGACTGCCCTGCCCGTCGACGTTGCGCTGCTCCCGAGCTCTGCCAAATAAACACCTTTAGAATATAAATTAAACTGCACTCTCTATGGTGTGGATACGTCGACAGCAAATATAAAGGAAAAAAATTACATTCTTTTCCCATTTCCATACATATATCCCCGGAGTATACCAGCCAGGCGCTTTCAACGGGAAAGTCAGTTGCTGCCACGAGGGAATCGGTCTTTGAGAGCAAGAATGCATTGCTCTATAGATCGGCCCTGAACAAAAAGTACGAGGTGCGCGATAATCTGCAATTGGGTAAACTTATACCGGTAAAGTACGGACTACGTGTCAAACGAGCGTCTAATGACGCCCACTTGATCTCCTCGCCGCTCTTCTACAGTGAAAACGCTATCCCTTTTTACATTCAGCCGGAACTGCTTATACGATTGTTTCTTCTTTTTTTGTCTTAGGCTAAGGTTTGATCCTACCAAAAGCACACATGAGAGCATACTTAGATCGGCACAGATAAGATCGATAAGAATGTCCGGTATTTCCCAATGAAAGCTAGAGGAGCACTTCCAACGGGGTACTTCGCTGACGACAGGGGAGGATAAAAAAAGAGAAAGCTATGGAGACCCCTAAGCAATTCTTATTATGTGTGGAATGCGTGAGCATTACTCCTCGCTTAATGTGTCGCTGAGCTATGCGGGAGTTTGGTCTTCCGACGAAATGTTGCTGAGTGCTGCTACGTTGAACGTGCGTCCTGGGCAGGACGCACGTACAAGACAGGACAAGACGTAGGGCCTTGTCCTGTCTTTGTTCCTTCGTAGTCTGCTGTCATTCTTGGCGCTCCATCATTGAAAGATATGCACCAACTAGCCCCACAACGTGTTTTACTGTCATGGTCGAGGTCTCCTACGACCAGCACGGACGTGCCGCAGCGTAGTAGCCGAAGGCAGATTCCTGTACGCTGCCGCTGCCGCGTCTGTTTGAGACAGATTCGGCGCCCCGTATACGCACACAGCCACGGGTCCCGTTTCGACGATCTGCACAGCGCACACCTCCCCGTCTGCGTCGAAGCGGTGCCCGATCTGGACGGGTCGTAGGTGAAGTCCTGTCTTGGCGTGTGTGGCTGCGCGGGCGGCAACGTTGTCGGGTCACTGAGCGGTGCACACGAACTAGTGTCCCATGATCCGCCTCTTGTCATCCGGCCCCGTCCGTGTCTCCGTGAGGCAAAGTATGTCACCTGTGTTGGCGTTCACATTGTGCGCCACGTCTCATTGTACGCCACTGCACCAACGCCAGCTGGTGAATCGCCCGCCAGGCGGAGCCCAGCCACGTGCGCAGCCTCGAAGGTGTTTATCAAGGCCGCCTGTTGCAACGTAGGCGCATTGCAACGGTGGCGCAGTGCTTAGCGAGCTCGGCTACGGAGCGGCAGCAGGGCGGTGGGGTG
Organism: Dermacentor variabilis; assembly: GCF_050947875.1. Classification (NCBI taxonomy): domain Eukaryota; kingdom Metazoa; phylum Arthropoda; class Arachnida; order Ixodida; family Ixodidae; genus Dermacentor; species Dermacentor variabilis. The sequence goes on along the minus strand of NC_134578.1, from coordinate 13,674,801 downwards.
GAGGATCGAATCCTCACCGTGGCGACTTCTTAAATGCGTAAGCATTTCTGTGCCGACCTAACGAGGAATCCCGTCCGTCCGTCACGTAAGACGTTCGCCTTCGATATAGAGCCCGCAACAGCGAGTGAATTGACCTTCGTCAAAGCCTCGCCACCTTCGCGAACCACGTGGCGAGGACACGGCGCGCACAAAGCTATCAGCACTCGGCGCTCTCTGTACCCATCGCAGATCATATTCAAGATAGGGCCCGCGCGCTTGCGCCATACGCGGCCGCCACCGGAGTACGACTACTCATCACGGCTGATAATGGCTCGACGCGGATGGATAAGGCGCTAAAGAGCAATAACGGCTTATAATTATTGGAACGTCACGAGCGTACCTGGCGTCGCCACGTACAAAAGTTTGCTTGCGTCATCAATTCACCTTGCGCCGCCGTCCGCAGCGGTTCGTGTCGCTGCGGACGGTCTACCGTCCGACCGGTATATTTGAAGCTTGATCTGGTATACTTGAAGCTTCACGGTATACTGATCCCACCAGTATCCGACCGGTATACTGGTGGGATCTAGCTTCATAGCACTGAATAAGGCACCGGGCGACGGGGAGATGAGCAAGTGGCACAATTCTTGCGCATGCTCGGACAACTCCCGGAGGAGTCTCTGAGGGATTTCTTTTGTAAGATGAAGATGACGCAATTACTTTACCGTTTTTCTGCCACATCTTTCCGACGACGGCAGGGTAGCACAATGGGCTAAGTAATGCTTTCGCATTGAAAACTGTGGCTCCAATATACTCGCTTCAATAATATTTCTTGCAGACGTAATTCTGTCGCCACTCCCCTCCCCTCTCCGCCCCACTTCCTCGCACGACTTTCCGTATCGTTGAATGTCGTGCTTTTCTCGTCGGCATTGCCTGTAATGTATGGAGAGGCTTATTCCATTCTCGGTCGGGTCCGGGCCGCGTAGCCGGAAGTACATCAATCCTCGACTTCCGCCGTCACGGCGGAAGTGAAGCGCTCGCTGCAGCAACGCTCCCACCTTTCTTGAGCCGAGACGTTGCTGCGGGAGCACGGAGTGCGGTAAACGGCGGTGGTCGATACGGGAACCCAAGTTGGCGGCCTATAGCAACTGACGTCTGTTTGCCCTCCAGGACATTTCGATACAATGGCCGACAACGCTCTCTGCTATGCCTGTCTTTGCGAGGAGACGCTGGAACACATTCTGTGCGACTGTCCTGAATATAATGTTCAGAGACAGTCCATGGCGTCCGTTCTAGCGCACCTGGACAATAGACCATTGTCAGTTGCAACCATTTTCACATATCGCCGACAGAAGACATCGCAGCTGAAGGCGACGCAGGGACTACTTCGGTTTATGAAGGATACGGGCTTGGACAAGCGGCTGTGACAGTGATGTCGCGTACCGCGCAAGAGTGACGGACTATAACTGACGATGTGTTTGCTGTGTTATGTGCTCTCTATCTCTCTCCTCCTCCCATCTTTCATCCCCCCCATCCCGCTCCCATGTGTAGGGTAGCAAACCGGTTACGCTACACTGGTTAACCTCTCTGCCTTCCTTCTCCACTTTTTCCTTCCTTCCTTCCTTGCGCGCGTCACATCGGCTAACCATCAGGTGCATGCGTCATCTGCTTAGGTGGCATCTAGATGCCATTGGTCAGAAAATGAAACAAGCGCCAGCCTAACAAGTTTGTTAGGGCGATAACGTAACATACTTATTTAAACCTATTTAGCCGAAGTACCATTTGGTTACAGTTGGCTTTTTGAGTTGTATTTGATGCACTCATCCGCCAATTCCTTCGTTCACTTGTATTCGTTACCTTGCCGAAATTAGGGAGCGTTCAATGCTACACTCGCTCAGCAAGAAGTACTGCGTGGCTCCAGCAGAGCACGCAAGACGACGAAATGTTGTGCTAGTCGTGTTTGATGATTACTCTACGAGAATGTGGTACTATTTCAACTTGCGACGCATTACGCAGCTTCTCACCGTGTTGGTAGCTGAACGTAACGGTCACGATGACGTCAGTTTCCCCATATTACCGCGCGTACGCTGTTTCTTTTTTTTTTCACCGTGAATGTTTTTCACCGGATTCACGCTGTTATCAGTTTGTCGCTTGGCGCAACGCACGTGTTTCGTGTCATCGCTCGTGTTGTGCTGGTAGCTCAAGATGGCGGTCGCGATGACGTCAGCAAGCGCAAAGCATTCGTTGTGAGATCTACGACAACGTCTGCATTTATTCTTCCGCGCGAGTGCGAATTTCGCGAAGCCTATCATAAACAACCGAGGTGCTGCTTGCATCAGTGGAACGTTCGTACTACTATCCTCTGCTTAATTTTTTTTTTGTTTGCCCGACAGATCAAGATACCTACGGGGCTTGATAAGATGCTATCGTTAGGTGTGTGGACGCCTATTATGTGCCTGTATGTTACTTTGCTATTCTCCGAAACGAAGCAATCAAAGGTAACAAAAGTAGGCAAAAAACAAGTAACCGTCAAGAAGAATCGCAGGAAAACAAATAAACTAGTCGCGAGTTTAATCAGCTTGCTGTTGTCTCTGTTGTGCCTGTTGGCTTTAAGCTGTACTATTAAGCATGAAATGCTTTTAGCCCGTTGTCGGCTACCTTCAATTGACCTTGGTCCAAAACCCAGAGCCATTATCATGGCACTCAAACGAGAACAACCGGGCAAGTTGTGAGAACAAAACGAGATCGTCCGGGCAACCGGTCAAGACCGCGTTACATACGCTATTTACTTCCGAAATAAGTTACAAAAGAAATATTGCTTCCGAGTTCTTCCAAATGTTTGTTTACAATATCACTCAAGCTGTAACTTCTAGTACGCTGAAGTTTCATTTGTCATTTCCGATAGCGCCGTTTAAAAGGCAGATACGGGGCACCATACAATTGATTGTCATCCTTTGGCACGGAGACCGAGTTGCCTTTGCTCTTTTCAACGCCAGCGGTCCGTGAGTTCCGCGGCGCGTCCGGCGCGCCGGCAACGCCAGTAGCGTCCGGCAGCGCGTCCAAGCCGGTAGTGTCCTGGGTAGGTATTCTGTAGGAGTCCACCTAGTGGACATGTCCATTCCGTGTGCTGTTGAAGTTCTGATTGGCTGGGCTGGGCTGCGCGCCCGCAGAAGCGAGGCGCCACAGCCAATGAGCATTTCAGCAGCAGACGAAACGGACACGTCCACCAGGTGGACTCTTACGGAATCCCTTTCAGGACGCTACCGCGGATCGCTGTTTGACCGAGACGAGACTTCCGATGAGGTTAGGTCTGGGAGAGCAAACTATTCCGTCCACGTGGACCAGTGCACAGTGCGGCGTGGTGGGGTGTGGTGCGGTGGGTTGCGACATTGCGAACGCTCGCCGCACCCATTTTATGATTACGGCTACAGTATCACCTCCGAGCAATCTGCTTTGCCGTTAGCCATTTTATGCTTACGTCTACGCCCAATTACGGGAGAGCCAGCATGTTTTTGTTTAGGCCTATGAAACAAACAGTCCTGCGAAAGGTTCTTCGCCTGTTTGTTTGTGTTTATTTCTTTTTTGTTCTTTTTTATTTGTCTTTGGTCACGCTCCCCGCCATTTCCCCATGATTTGCTCGCAACTAATATACTTGGCGTCAGAACATTTCGCGGTGGCGTCGCGGAATTAGGTCTCAGGCCAACGTCCACAGTTTTTTCTCTGTGCTACCGTCTTTAATATTCATTGCCTTGTTACCGACCTGCTCCAAGTCCATTAAATTACGCGGTGAAAACAACTGAGTCTGTCGCCTGGAACCTTGTCTCCAGTGTGATCACGATCTTTGCCGGGCATTGCGTGATCTCCTTCCGAACTACACCGTAACATAATTTACACAGTTAAAAATGAATAAGGGCGCAAATCTGTCTATAATTCACACCCTTACACCATTTTTGCATCCTTAAAAGTAAATAAGGGTGTAAATTATTTTACAGTGTGCCGCACTTGCTTTCTTTATCCGCCGTGTGTTCAAGCTTCCTCTTCACGAAGAAAACGCAAAAGAAACGAAAAAAAAGAAACGAAACGAAAACGGAGAACGAGAGATTTCAGCTATTCATTCTGTTCCGAACTGGTTTTACTGTGTCATCAGAAGGCTCTCGGGGGAAGACACCACAAATTTCTGGCGAAAATTCCTTACTGTGCAATAGCATAGGACATGTGCTAACACATTTTAACATCTTTTAACTTCTGCCATAGAAAAATAAATAGATTAAGGGGGGAAGGTATCGTTAAGGGTATAGGCAGATGACTGCCCGATCAAACGGCTAACCACTTTCTACAATAAAATGGTGCAAACACTTACAGCGCGAGGTCGTAGATTCGATTTCCAGCCACGGTGGCCGTTTTATGTGGCGGCGGGAAAAAAAGGAGGAAAAAGAAATCTCGCGTTACCTAATTTAGGAACACGTTAAGGAACCACTGGTAGTCGAGGCTACTCCGGCGCCCTCCACTATACGACGTGCCTCATAACCCGCTGTGCAGTTTGATTTTATGTCTACGCTCCTTTCTTTCTTTATCTCTACTTTGTTATCACTTTACCTCCCCCTCCCCTCTCTCCCCAGCGTAGGCTAGCAAACCGGATCTTCCCCTCTGGTTAACCTCCCTGCCTTTCCCCTCTCCTCTGTCTCTTTCTCTCTCGGAATGCGAAGTAAAAATTTGCTGCTGGACCATTTCGATAGCAACGCTTACGAAAGGATGCTGCCCAAGACAAAGAACGGTAGGCAGAAACAGAGACTAGCCCAGACTTTCAACTATCTTATATGGTATTTCAATGGAAGGGAGTCAATTCAAGCGCGTTACAGCATCGTTCCGTTTACTGCGTTACAGTTACACAAAGGACAAGGAAAAAGAAGTTGACACACCTGTGCAAATTGCGTGAATGTGTGTCAGTTTGTTTTGAATTTTTTTCTGGGGGCGGGGGGAGGGGGGGAGGGGGCTTTGTGTAGCAGTATAGCGCACGAAACGAAACGATGTCATGTCAACTGGCTCCACTCGAAGCCTAATTCGACTTTACAACAATTCTCAATGAGACAGCATACATTCACTATATAAAAAAATGCTGTGAATATTTACTAAATGATTACGTCACTTCAACATGTCGGCAAGAACATTTTATCGCTGCGAAACGAAGAAATTCAAGTACCTCTCACGTATGAGTTTGCCCTTAGAGATGGAACAGTAAACTCCCTAATGTTTTATGCGATAACATTACAGGTGGGCTGCTAGTGTACACACACTTTGTAGAAAACCGACAAAAGAAAACGTGGGTATATCTCGAAGGCAGTGTCGTGTAGCACAACGTCTCAAATTGAAAGTTGTCACGAGGGAAGAATGCGAGAGACTGGCACGTGACGCACGGACAAGGCGGTCACGTGAGATCGTGGCCTAATGGTTATAGAGCACTGGGCTGCGGTAGTGGAACACCAGTCCCACCCATCGGTGACTCATCACTGTATAGCATTACAGGTTGATTTCACCTACTTTGGGGGCACCTAAGAGAAACTAGAAGTGTTCATGCAGCCATGCCCCAGTGCGTCCTACTGTGCGTGAAAGTTGAAGTTTATAAGAAATGCGAGGCAAAGGAAAATCCCTTCTATAAAATGAGAGTGTGCAAGGCCAAGTATTCGTGCGCATGCTTCGGACTTCGTTTTTTGAAAGCTTTCCTTTTTTTTTCCAAGTTTGTCGTCCGCTTGAATGCCTTTGCTTACCGGCCAGCACTCTTCATTGTCACGTGAGCGTATGTAGCATATGTCCTAGCATGTGGGAAGGAAAAGTTCTTAAAACAGGTTCAGGGGGAGGAAGACGCGATAATAAACGACCGGCGTTCCTTCTGGCAACTACTGCGGGCGTGAGCCATATGTTCCAGCTGGAGCACCACGTTGGTCGGATTTACTGTGACAGAATAAGTAGCTGTCGCTCGCAGTAAACAACCGCGTTTCAGCATCAGGAAGTGAGGTAACTCGCGAATCCTCTGATCCAGCTCCTCGAGGACGCGGGCTGTTGTGTAAGATATACTTCCGCTGTAGCCGAAATATACAACGTCTCCACGGTTATCCCCCACTCGTGGGTAACAGTGGCCAAATCCCCTCGGAGGATTAGGAGACGAGCGGTGGCCGAACGTTTGCTGCGCAGTTTCCGCGCCGTGGCGCTGCTGTCACTTGAAAGCGCGTATAACAATGTCGCAAGAGGGCTGCATAAATGACGACAGCTATGGTGGAGTTTCCCCAAGTGTGAAAGTGCATGAACCGGTTGCTGCAGCATCAATTGTCAAAGATACAATAGCGCGAGCAGTGACAACGAAGAAGTATGTAGACGAAATAGAAGGGGGAGGGGGGAAGGCACAAGCGTAAACGTGCGACTTCAAGTGCATCGGAAAACGTAGCTTCGCCGAAGAGTGATGGATGCTTGCCTCATGCATTCTCTTATGTTTCTTTTCTTTTCTTTTATTTTGAATTATCCCTATAGGCCCCTGACGAGCATATTACATGTTAGTAGGTGGGGAGGAGGAAGGGAGGGGGTTGATACAATCAAGTGGTGTCGTGAATAGTTATGCTAAATAAATAGCGAAAATTTTATGCCGAATCAACAACTGGATAGTAGAACAACAGTGCAGAATAACCAAAATAACGGGGGAAGAAGTTACAAATACACAAAGGCATACCACGTGTACAACACACATTAGCTGTTTTGTTACACACGAAATCTAATGTACACAGAATACAAAGCTCAAGAAGTAGGAAGGTGAGGGGTGAGCGGTTGATTAATGCAGCGCATGCATAACGTCATGGACCAGAAAAATAAATATGTGAAAATTATTCCGTTTTCTCGGTTATATATATATATATTTACAGTGTCACTTGAATGACTGCAAGATAGGTAAAGTCGCGCTTCGGCGCTTCCAGTAGAGCAGAAATTCCCTGAAAACAAAAACAAAACACAGAGTGCAAAAGGGGGTCAGGAGGGAGAAGAAAAGTTGAAGGGAGTGGAGCGATGTCGGACTGCACGTACGGGGGCACAAGTATCCTCTGGAAGGACAGTCTATCAGTTGTCTAGGTTTTTAATTTGAAAGATATCGTTTCAACAAGGCACATCAGAGACAGCAGGGCAACATGTTAGCGACATATTCCTGTTTTGAGCAGCAGATGTCGCCCGCAGTACCGTCAGACATGCCGATTATCGGTTCGGAAGCATTCATACTTCTTCCAGCAGTGGACACCATGAATGATAAAGATGTCATTCGCAAAACTACTACTGCGAAGATGGCGACAGCGTTGGGTTACTTACGCATCACTGACCTAGTGACCAGTTTTCGCAACTTTCCTTAACGTCTGCCAGTTCTAGAGATTGAGCGTCGACGCAGATCCGAATCAACAGCATTTGAGTCGCGGCATAAGATATCTCTTCAGGTTGCGTCACGCGCGAAATTGCGCACTCAAAGCAGGCGGCGTTGTAGTTCCAAAAATGGCGCACTGATGTGACCAAATTCTAAAACATGAGAAACTCCTTTGAGAAGCGTAATAAGAAAGTCTAAAGGCATTGAAGGAGACTCGAGTTGGCATCGAGATCGTTCTTCTGCTGTCAGTCGTCTGCTGGCAATGGCAAAAATATATGCCCTCGTTTACGCGTTGCAGGTGCCGTCTGGACAACGGGTGCCAGACGACATCATGAAATCCACAGCACTTTTACTCATACCGGGATCTGAAGGGCGCAAAATGAAATTGCAAGCAAATGCGAATAATAAAAAGAAAAGCGACACCACGAGCTTTGAAGTTCGAGCAATAACAGCTGGAACTGTGTCTCAGACAGCGACCAGTGATATAATGGCGTCCGGCCTTTGCGAAATGGGTTTAGGTTGTAGTTTTCGTGTCATTTAAGTTTAATACAGGTTTTTTTCTTCGCAACTTTTTCCATGGAAGGAGGGCATCATTTTTGCCAAGACGGTGCTCAGGACTTTGTACAGTAATCGTAAGTCAGCGCTGTTGTAACTTTCATGTGCTGAAGTTTCGGTTTGGCTAGATTCAGTTATATTACCGGCGCACACTTCTGCAGTCGCAAGAAATTGCGCTGTGGCAACTTTGCGAATGAGACCGAAAGGATGGAGAAGAGACAGTACAAAACACAGCTTGAGTTAAATGAACTGTGGTGTCGCTTTGCCGTAGAAGAGTCTGGCTTGTTGCTTTTTGTAATGTTTGCTTTGTGTACCACACTGACGCTGTGCAGAACACTGTAGCTGCGAGTTTGTGGGGCACAAAGTGTCTTTAGGACTACGTACAACGCCGATGCCTTTAAGGATGGTCTAATGAGGCGGAACGATAAAATACAGTGAAATATGAGATCATTTGGTGAAGAAAAGTCCAGTAAATGGTAAATTATGTTATTATTTCGCGTAAGCTGTAAGCCAATAAAGAATGCTTGCCCTGTTTCCGCTAATTAACATACACACAATGTACGGAATGGTGATTCCTTTTTTGAAGGGCGGAGTTACAGACTTCTGAACTTTCTCGTAAATTTCTTTATTTATCATATTTCTGTAACATTTAGTGAACGCTTCAAATGAGGCTTCACATCTACATCACGCTTATAACTCACACTTGTAGCGCTTCAACGTATGCACTTTACACAACCGCGGCACCTGTTTTTGGTACAGATTTTCATAATCTTACCGATTTCCTAATTTTTTTTAAAGAAAGACTGTGACGTCCTAATAATGCTTCTCATGGGCGGTACAATGGAGTTTTCTCCCTTAAGCGAAATAAATTTTATTTAAGCCAGTTCAGCCGTTGTCAATGACGGCATTTTTGCGTTTTACATATGCGGCTGTATGGGCAAATTAGAATGTGTTCCTCGCTAAAGCTCCCTAAGCTGCAGCTCGGGGGCTTCTATATAAATAAAAAGATATGGCGGAACACGTTTTTTATCGGGAACCCCCTTCACTGAATTTCTTGAGCTATAACTTGAACCGTCGATATTTATTATAAAAAGCCTTGAGGATCGTGAAATTAAAGAAAATCTACGAAGTTTGCAACTGCATAACTCACCAAAAGAAAATTATATCACAATTCTGTAAACTGCACCTAAAAAAATCTAAAGCGGCCAATATTTATGTATCGTAAACCCCTCTAAATTGTACTACTAATTTGTGAATAAGACTTTTGCTAAATCTTCGTAAGACTTGTAACAATTTCATGTAAGCTATAACTTCATAACCAAATTTGTCCGCTATAGATGCTGCAACACATGCAGTTTCCAGCGCTGCCACAACTACTTTTGGTGCAGAGTTACAGATTGGTAAACTTCGTCCTTCTATATATTTTTCAAGCTTACCAAATCTCGGCAATTTTTGTAAAAAAGAAATGTAGATCCTAAATCAAAATTTTGCTTGCCATACTATCGCTGGAACTTAAGCTTCTCTCTCTCTCAAGTAGAATAAATTTCATTCAAATTGTCCGCAGGTTGCCTCACAAAAGCATTTGTTCGGTTTACTGTCACTTCAATGGGCGGCGGAGGAGTTGGCACCAAGCTGAAAGCGCGCTCACAAATCAAGAAATCATTTTATCGACAAGAGTAGGGCGCGCTTAACCCCGTGATTTCCTCGTAGATGATGGAGCACGCCTTAACGGCTGCGGTGTGGTGGCCGCACAGTGCAGACTTGACTTTGGCGACGTAACGGAGCCTGAGTGCGGCCGGCTGTCTGTACTCTCCCGCCGTTTACCAGAGGGGTCATTAGAACGACTGTGTTCGGGCTCCTCGCAGGCATGTTGGCGACGGCTACGCCAGCTTTAGCAAACGGGGGTGCTACGAAAGCGCTGCAGATTACGCCTACGCTAAGTTCTATCCGGAAAGGCGCATGCTGCAATCTGTATTGGAGCATCTAAATACGGGTACCTGGGAATCGGGAGAGTCCCCTCGAGGTCTGCGTAGGAAGGGAGCCGAGTGTCTCTGACGCCATCCTAAAGCATACACGCCCCGTCGTGGGCGCGACCGAAAATAATCGCTCAGGAATTGCGGTGCTAATTCGCTGCGACGAGCACACCGCACGTACTAGCTTGGCTGTCGGCAGGAGGTGGCGTGCTCCTCGTGGTGTCACTTCTCGGTCGGCTCTTTTTTTCTTTTTAATGCGGTAGCATTAACACTGTCGGAGTGGAGAAAAAAAGGGGGGTATGTTTGTGAAGTGCGGGAAGGCAGGCACGTGGTAGAGGTGGATGGGGGATGGGAGAGCTTAGAAAAACATATATAGTATGGACGAGAAGAAAGGAGGTTAACTGAGGGGCCCGACTTTTATTATTCATATCATAAGAAGCCAACAAATAAGGACACCAAGGACAACACAGGGGAAATTACTTGTATATATATATATATATATATATATATATATATATATATATATATATATATATATATATATATATATATATATATATATATAGTTTCTTCATAGTGCATTACGCAGGGCCTGACGTAACATATGCAGGAAAGAGTCGACGAACTTTTTGGAAGACATATTTACTTAACAGTTTCGGCTCGTGGAACAGCCTGTACTTTGACGAAGGCTGGTCAGCCAGCCGAAAAGTTTATGTAAATATGTCTTCGCAAAGATTCGTCGTCCTTTTCCCGCATATATATATATATATATATATATATATATATATATATATATATATATATATATATATATATATATATAGGGTGCCCAGCTTTCATGCACCAATATTTAAAGATATGCAAATGCCACGTATCTGGACAGTGACGTGCCGTCGCTTGGTGATACTCAGATTGTTTTTTCCATTCTGCCTAATACCATAATTAGTCTTAATTTTCTCGAATGATCTAATCAGATGAAAAGTGTCAATGAGAAAATTGTAGAGCAAAACGGAAAACTCCCGATACGGTTTTCTGTGGCTCATTACGTGCTACGTAAGTGTTTTTCCAAGCGCGAAAGAAGCCCGCGAATGCACGCAGAAGTGTCGCGAGATTTGGGAGCTTGAGACACTTTGCGTGTCTTCGCGGGCTCCTTTCACGGTTGGGAAATCACTGTTATGTGGAACATAATGATCAGCAGATATCTGTATCGGGAGTTTTCCTTTTTGCTCTACAGTTTTCTCATTGACACTTTTCATCCGATTACATAATTGGAGAAGCTTAATTAAGAGTTATGCTTAGAACGACAGAAAGCGGGGCTAGTTGGTAAGGATTCACTATGCAAAAAATGAATGCAAAAATAATCTGAGTATCTCCAAGCGACGGCAAACGGCATCACCTTGGATCTATCCACACATGGATATTTTTACACCTTGGTGCATGATACCCGGACAGCCTGTATATATATATATATATATATATATATATATATATATATATATATATATATATATATATATATATATATATATATAGGGGGAGAGAGAGAGAGAGAGACGTAGCTGCACTGGAAGAGTAGCTTTGACGGAAACACCTAGAACACGTGGCGTTTCTGGATCCACCTAATCCAACTGACGTAGTAGACGGCGAACTAAGCAGGAGAAGAAAAAGATGCATAAAGGAAGATATGCTTATGCATATGGGAGAAGAAGTGGCCTCGGCCACTTCTTGCCAGGGCTGGCCAGGACTACCAGGACGTACCAGGACTGACCAGGACTTGGCTTGCGCCATTAAACCTGACACATCATCAGTGATTATTGCAGGCCGCTGGAGCAGGCCATCGTCCTGCGCTAGGCGTAAAAGAGCAGATGTCCATTATCAGATGACAACGCTTATCTGACCGAACAAATAAATACAGTGCGAGTGCGCGAACGCATAGACATGTATTAATTAATTGATTAATTAACTCGCTGCCTATTAACTTACAGCAGGAGGCTTACAGCAACAACAAGATCCAAGTGAGAAAATCCTGTGCATCGAGGGGTGCCGATATAAAAATATACTTTCTCCTTAATAGAACATCGTGGATAAAGGGTTACAATATTGCTCATCAACGTAGCCTCTCAAGTCAAAGCGTACCGTCACATTTTTACCGAAATTTTAAGCTTTCGTTATGTGTGCCGTGCGTGCTATGCGAAACTAATTTGACCCTAAGTTCAGGCACTTTTTTTTTCTTATCCCATCTGTAATGCTTCTAGAATTTATCTTGCTCATTTACGTTTCTTGTTCCTTAGCAACGGTTGCTGTCATATCAAAAATGAGTCGTGTGCTTGCACGATAGGCCATCTACATGACCGTATCGCTGGACGCTGCGTTTTGCTGCTACCAGTATTTGCGTTCCCTAGGCATTTCACCGAGGGCAGCACCCGCGTGTTAGCCGAAATAAGAAAAAAAACTGGTAATTTACGTGCCAAAACCACAATGTGATCACGGCTCACGCTGTATTGGGGATGTGTGGATTAATTTGGACCACCGGTGTACGTTAACGTGAGCCTAAATACAAGTATACTCGTGCGTCGTTGCATCCGGCCCTCATCGTAATGCGGCCGCCGCGCTCGGGGATCGAACCCGAGACCTGCAGCTTAACAGTACGCAATGACATAATAACGGAACTGCATTGCCGCATCGGAGCGGAGAACGGTTGCATTGAATTGAATTCTGGGGTTTTGCGTGCCAAAACTCACGATTTCCTTATGAGGCACGCCGTGGAGGTGGGTCTCCGGATTAATTTTGATCACCGCGGGGAGTCCTTAACGCGCTCCCTTGTGAACCGGACACGGGAGCCTTTGCGTTTAGCATCCCTGTCGAAATGCGGCCGCCGCGGCTGGGATTCGATCCCGCGACCTCCTGCAGAAGTTAGCGCGACGCTACAGCCGGTAAGCCACCGTGGCGAGTCGCGGAGAACGGTGAGAGGAAATGAAACAGAGGAAAGGAAGAGGGAACGTAGCCTGAAAGGACGTTAGGAATTAAGTAATGGGCAGAAAAGAAAAATATGTGAAGAAATGAATGAAGGAAGGAAGATGCAAGGAAGACGCAAGGAAAGATCAGAATGTAATCGAAGGAAGAAGAAATCGAAGGAACAAAAACAAGAGAAGGAACCCTGCAAGAAAGAAAAGAGGAAGAATAGAGGGAGGAAGACAGAAAAACATAGAGAGTAATGAAGGAACGAGGGTTGGAAGAAGAAGCAATAAATAAATGAAAGAAGGAATCAAGACTGAAAGAAAGAGAAAAGAGTAACGAATGAAGACTGCGAGAAAGCGGAGCGGGAAGAACGACATGTTTTGCTGTTTCTGATGTGTTCTCAAGGAATCTTAAATATCGAGCGAGGAAAAAATGTGAGAAAGAGAGAGAGAGAACGAAATTTCTGAGCAGAGCGTGGGCGTTGAAAAGCATTCCGGTACATTCGGTTCTGCCGGCGTCGTCTCCTACTGCTCCGCTAGTTTGTTTGACGTGGCACCTTTTTTTTTGTTATTGCGTCGCTTTCTGTTTCGTTCGCTCCTCTTTGGCCACGAAAGCTGTCGCCAGCGGGGCGTTCTCTCGGTCTCTCAGAATGCGCCAACAGCTCGCGCCTCGCGGACTTCCAGCTGCTCCGCTTCGAATGCACGCAGTGCACGGGCAAAGTCGTATTCTTTTGAAATAGTTTCTCGCGGTCAAAGCGCGCACGCGCGCGCTTTATTTGCACTGAAAAGGTGCTGCGGGCGATCATTCGCGCGTCTGAGAACGCGATAAAGCGGCCCTATTTATGGCACTGCAGATACCAGAAAGATAAAGAAAAAAAAAACGGAAACAGATAGGAAAGCTCTAGGCGGAAAGCATGTTCGGCGAGACCTCGCGGTGGTTCGGATAGGAGACGGGCGTGCGTTATTTCTATTTGCAGTCGACGTGGAACTCGTATTAAATGCAGTGGCATTTATATAAGCCCGCTTTCAGCTATTCTTGCTGGTGCTGTAGCAGTCTGGCGCGCCTCCTTTGCAATGTCGTTTTGTCTCCTTTCTTTTTTGTCAAAAAAAAGACGCTTGCTATCGTCTAACCGTGTTGACAGTTCTCTGGGGATTCGGATTCCTCACTGGCGCGTGAGATGCCCGGTAAAATCCAGAAGTGTGGAGCTGCTAGCAGGAGTATTACATGACGTTCAATAGACTATTTGCGAAAAAGTGTATTGAGGCAACGAAAAGTGTAAACAAAAATGGCTAAATAAAATAAACATTTTATGGTGACGCAGCGAGAGGGTATAGTGTAGATGACAGACTCACAGACATGTCTGTCATGTTCTCTTTTCTCCATTTTTGCGCCGCGCCTTCAGTTCTTCATGAATATCTCATGCGCCATGGCGCACATGTTTGTGACGTGGCCAAATTAAATGTTTGGTTCCTATGTAAAACTGCGGTCAAGATACTAGAATACTCAATAACGCTCTCCTGAAGAAATGTCAGGTATTTTAAAGCAGAATAATAATTTATCTATATATTCATTTCTTTTGTTTACTTGCTGACTTGTTTATTTATTGAACATTATTTTACCCACAGAGGAACCCCTTTAAAATGGTCGTGACATTTATGTTTCCTTGTCCTTTATGTGAACGTGAGAAAACATACTTTGTGTCTACCGTATGTTTACTCATCCTTTCGTACAACTCAAGGAAACGAGCTTTATCTCTTCCTGTAGGATGTGTCCTTTGTGTTCACGGCAGGATGTTACCTCTGCGTGCGCTCTGCGTTACCTAGCTGTGTACTCTCTCGAGTGCACATCCAGGTAACATAGAGTACACCCAGTGATTATCTTTTAACACGTGCTACAGATATATCATCTATCTGAAATATGTATTAACTACTGGTGCACCCAAGAAAAAAATGGGGGGGGGGTCGCCTGCCTCCTCCCTCCTTATCTATCTTGGCAGCATCCGATACATTGACGGCCACGCAGTCTTAGATTGCAAGGCTAAAGGCAAGGATTATTTCGTCTGTCTCAGGCCCGGTTACACACACACATTGCTAAAGAGACGTGTGCAACTGTCTCGTGCAATTTCTGAGTAAACCTCAATGGAATTTCTTTACATGTTCAAGATGCTTGAGCATACACGCGTGAAAATACGTAGTCTTAAACATACACACACTTGACGTTGATGGACAGTCTACGAAAGGACTGTGGTGCATTAATATATCCATTACCAAGGACTAGAGAACCATCAGAATAGTGTTTTACTAAGTTAGTTGGCTCATAGCTAAGTCGGGTTTTGAACAGCTTAACTGAATAACGAAATACTTACTAAGATAGACAAGGACGTCTTTGTACTAGCATCTCAGAGTTGCTTGTACAGCGACGTCTCTGTATGTCTTCCTTATTCCTTTGTTTTTCAGTTCACCTGTTCAGAACTAGTATTCACTAAAGGACGGTGAAGAACGTAAAATGAAGAAGGAAATAGGAAAGCCCATTTTCTGGAAATGTGAAATTCTAGACAAGAAGCTGGAGGGGAAAGTAGTTGTGAAAAATAAGTAGGGGCAAAAACGTGAAACAGAAGAATTGGCGGCGCATTCATCCTTTGGAGACTATTGGCCATTTTAATTCAATTAACAATTCATCTTATAAAGAGCGCGTCATTATCGATGGTTTGTTTTATATGAGGATTATTATGAAAAGTATCACATGTATAGTGACAGAGAGAGAGAGAGAGAGAGAAAACATTTATTTATCATAAGTTGGGCGACTTCCTCGCAGGGTGGAGCCCTTAGTTCAAGGCCCCATTGGCTCGCGCCACTCCGCGTGCCCGCCGGATCAGCCGTCGCTGCTCTTGCAGGTCTGAGCTGGTCAGCGCAGTCTCCCAGGAGGAAGGGGAAGGTGGAGGAATAGAGGAGTAGCCCGGAGGCTGTGGGCACTCCCAGGTGCAATGATATACTGTGGGCTTTGCTCCAAAATTAGGGACAGTATGAGGGATATTGTGTGGGGTGGAAGAGGTGAAGATAAAAGAGGCAGGGAAATGAATTAGTTTGAAGCTGTCGCCACACGACGGCATCTTCTCGATTAAGGGAATAATGTGGCGGCAGGAAGTGTCTCCTGGTATCTCTGTAATATTGTAGAGTTTCAGTGTAGTTCAGTGGTTCTGTCGGTGCGTCGTCTGGGTTGGACAGCTCTTCCAATGGCGCCCGGTTAGCGAGCTCTCGGGCTACCGCATTAGCGCGTTCATTACCATGGAGAGAGGTGTGTCCAGGTGTCCAGACGATACGCGCCCTGTGTAACGCTGTGGGGTGTAATGATGTAAGGATGCGGTGTGTGTAGGGTGTCACCCTCCCTTGTGCCAAAGTCCTGCAGGCGGTCTGATAATCAGTGTCCACTGTGATAGGTCTATCCGGCGCCGGCATGGTTGAAGCGTGTACGATGGCTAGGGCAATAGCAGCCTCTTCCGCCGTGCCACTTTCCACAGTGTTGAGCGTGGCCGAAGCTCTCAGAATGTCTGCACTATCTAGTACGACCAGACATAGGGCACGTTTCTGTGGGTAGCGGGCCACGTCGGTGTATAGGACTGGAGTGTTTGATTTGTCATCGCCAAATAGGTGAGCCAGGGCTTGCACTCTTGCCTTTCGTCGACCTTTATGACGGTCAGGGTGCATATTCCGGGGAATTGGGGCCACGCGAATGAGCCTCTAGTGACAGAGGCTCATTGAAGAGCAGACGTACCCAGTGTCACATATCCAGTCACCAAAACTGGCGTGAAAGAGGTTCGTCAAAGAGCGGAGAGGTTCGTCACGTACACAGTGACCCTAGTTAACCCGACGGTTAGCTTTGAACGCGGTGTCCTCAGCATAGCAGCGTAGCCATGGAATACGTAGTGACGCAGGTTGCGCGTGGACACACACACACACACACACACACACACACACACACACACACACACACACACACACACACACACACACACACACACACACACACACACACACACACACACACACACACACACACACACACACACACACACACACACACACACACACACACACACACACACACACACACACACACACACACACACACACACACACACACACACACACACACACACACACACACACACACACACACACACACACACACACACACACACACACACACACACACACACACACACACACACACACACACACACACACACACACACACACACACACACACACACACACACACACACACACACACACACACACACACACACACACACACACACACACACACACACACACACACACACACACACACACACACACACACACACACACACACACACACACACACACACACACACACACACACACACACACACACACACACACACACACACACACACACACACACACACACACACACACACACACACACACACACACACACACACACACACACACACACACACACACACACACACACACACACACACACACACACACACACACACACACACACACACACACACACACACACACACACACACACACACACACACACACACACACACACACACACACACACACACACACACACACACACACACACACACACACACACACACACACACACACACACACACACACACACACACACACACACACACACACACACACACACACACACACACACACACACACACACACACACACACACACACACACACACACACACACACACACACACACACACACACACACACACACACACACACACACACACACACACACACACACACACACACACGCGCGCGCGCGCGCGCGCACGCACACGCACACGCATCGCAAATTGCGTTCCCAAAGAAAGGTAGTCGCGTTGAAGAGTTTAAGGTCCTTAACTTTATATTACTGGATGCTTCCTGAAAGAGTAACGCAGTCGAACGTATACCAGCGAGATTAAACGGGAAGCGACAGCCTTACGAAAGCAGCGAGCACGCCAGACACTTCCGCCGTGCTCGGCGTCACCGCCTTGATTTGGTAGGAATGCCACCGAGAAAAAAAAAATAGTTTGTAACATTCTTCACTCGCCGACAACTGAAATCAGCAGGCTCCATGTACGGCATTTCCTTTCTTTTTTAAACGAACATATTTGCTATTGCGAACGAATCGGAAATAGCACCCTAGTTTGTCAGTCGAATCAGCCTGCACGTTTACGAAATGTTTCTCCTGCAACTGTTCGCTTTACACTGTCAAGGTGCATTCCGCGATGAATGTGTTGATGCGACACTGATACTGCTTGAATGCAAATGCTTCTGGTTTGGGATCTCTCGGAACGATTGCATTTGAACGCGACAAGGGGACTGTGCCGGAATCTCATTTTGGAAGGTAAAGAAAACATATTGCAAACCCCTTCTCTTCAATGTCATGCACCACTCTGTTCTAGCAACAACTTCGCGCCGGTATTTATGTTCAGGGGACGTTGAGGCTATTTGTTCATCTACTTCGTTCCAGAGCTTCCCTGAACGTGCTGGCTTCATTTTTGCGCGCCGCGTGGTATCCGTGCGCTAAACATTGGACGGCTACAAGCAGCAGTAGATGAAGTACCTGCATTTCATTAAGTAGAAGATGCTGAACATTAGAACTTGCTATCTGAAAAAGTAGTCCCAGTAAAGGGTTAAATAAAACCCACGCATATTTTTTCTTTCAATGTGCCATCATCTCAACGCCCACATTATTTTGATTCTTCTCATAACATTCTTTAAGTTTAAGCTTTCACGATGGAAGAAAAAAAACAAGAAACGTAACAGTGGTGTTACCACCGAGCACTTTGCTGAGCTACAAAAACAAAGCCCCAAGTTGCCCTAGCAAGCACTTTAGTTTTCCAGGAATTGCGGGCTCCACGCCACCGCGTGCTTTGCCTTACGATGAATTGCCGGCTGACACCGATCGCTGCAGTTGACGTTCTACGCGTGAACCTTCTTCCTGAACTGTTTCTTCAGATTTTTTTTCTCTACTACGTCTGCTCTTTGCTGCAGCGAATTCTTCTAGGGGTATACGCCGAACGTCGGATGCCTTAAAAATCAAGTCGAAACAGGAGAAAATGCTCTCCAGTTACGGTGATTGATCGCTCCTGATAACGCCATTGCCTATCTATGAATTGCACATACTCGCAGCGGCCCATATGTCTCCGGGTTTCAGAAAGTCAAGGCCATGGTTGTTGAGCAAGCGCGTAGGCGAGACATCGTCTGGATGTCTATGCTAGTACAGAAGTGGCGCTATAGGTTCTTCTCCGCTGCTTCTTTTTTCCCTGAACTCTCCGAAAGAATCTGGGGCAACACAATCAGCAGCTAACCTGAGGTGAGTCGTGTGTTACACAACCCTGGAAAAGGATTGAGCGAAATGAGATTCGAACGACAGGTAGGTTGACCAGAACGGAAACGCATCAATGGTTTGATACCCTAGTGACCTGATATAGTAACTATTATGTTGGAACGTTTTCTGTCAACAGCCGGTATACAGAGACTGTACTCTCTACGCCTTCTAGTCCTGGGGGTTTCCGTTTTGAGAATTTGTGTGCAAGATGTATGAGATTCAATGCCAACTGTGCAGTCTACACACCTCAACAAAAATGAGCTGCTCTGCTCAACGGAGAGTGGAGAGTTTGCATCGTTCAGCGAGAGCCAGCCGTATACAAATGCATGGAATTTCTTTGAAACGTATAAATACATGCGTGGCAGCATCGTCTGCTCTCCGCAGCAGACGTACTGCTTTCTCGGCAGGACGGAGGAGCGGTTCGCCATTTGCGCAATGAAGATTCAGCGACTGCTGAGATTATTTTTAAGATTTTGCAGTGGTTGTGCAACATTGGGCAGCTCTCAAGCCGGCTACGCACTGACATTTGCGAAAGATAACCGCGACACATACTGCGCGATATTTTCTGCCGCCTGAAATATTATTTTGTCAGCTGTAAGGCACCTCGCACGTTGGGCGTTTTCGAAACTTTCTTTTCCATCTTGATGGAACTTATAAGCACTCGTTCACTGTTCTGTTTTCTTTTTGTACAAACTGAGTTGTACGCGTTTAGGTTGTATAGTTTTCTATAAACATGACCAGAAGAGGGAGGTCGGAAGCTAGTGTCTACGTGAGCTGAAACTATGACGGTTCAGCCAGCATGTGAACGATATGGGTAGCATGTGGATTTCTCTAGACGTCGTAATTGTTGCGTCAAACGGCATTGTCATTTTGCAAATTGGTTATTTTCAACAATACGTTTCGCTATAAATACGCGCACTCAATATACATATACACTTGTGTTGATTGATACTCGTTGCCTTGCCGTGGTTGGCAAACTGCGATTACTTGGAAATTTATTTAGTGCGAGCGCGACAAAGATCCAAACTACACGTGCACGATGAATAGAGAAACCCACGTGCTACCCACGATTCCAACGGTAGAAGAATGGTCGCAGCGCCAGATTTCTCTCTAGGAATTAACCTTAGTACAAACCTTCATAATCTTGGTAAGCGAATTTATTTAAATACATAACGGCACAATTCTTTTTCGTTCGTTGTTCGCAGGCCTCCGGTGCAAGATACCATGAGGGGCCATTCCTCCAGAGGCCGATGCCCGCCGAGTCGTTGAATCGAGGCGGCAAGGGCCCGCAAGTCCTGCACGGCCGAGACTGAAAAATATATAAAAGGAGCGAACCATGGAATGGAATGCCACGCCGACCACAGATGGCTCACCCTGGGACGTCGCCGGCGAGCTGGTGGAACCCAACGCATGGACCAGTCCCGTTCAAGTGGCGCTCGCCGCTCTGCTGGTCTTCCTTCTCTCTCCCGTCGTCCTCTGCAGCAACGCCCTTCTCCTTCTCTCCATGTACCGCTTCAAGAGACTCCGAACTCCCAGCAACCTTTTCCTGGTCGCTCTCTTTAGCGCCGACTTCGGCATCGGTCTCCTACTTCCGCCGGGACTCTACTTCGAGTTCTCCCGGCCCGGAATCCGCTGTTCCGCACTCTGTCTTCTCCCCTACTGCCTGTTCGTGCAGTTCAGCGGCGTGGCCATGCTCAGCTCGGCGGCCGTGGCGCTAGACCGCTGCACTTCCCTGGCCCTACCGCTCACCTACAACAACCTCATCACCCACCGAACGGCCGGACGCACTGTGCTAGCAATCTGGGCCTACGCCATCCTGGTTTCCGGTACGCCTCTGCTCACTTTGCCGCCGCTCAAATCGCCGTGCAGCTTCAAGCTCGTGTCCATCCCCGTCCGTATCTTCCTCTTGTGCGCCCTCTACCTGCCATGTCTTGCCGTAATGACCAGCAGCTATGTCTACGTCTACGTCGTGGCCCGAAGGCACGCCAGGGCCATCTACTCGGTGGAGGGCAACTTGCGGACGGCGCTGCCTCCCGATCGCCACTACGGCTGGACCCTGACTCTGACTGTGGCCACGTTCGCGATGCTCTGGACGCCCGTGGTCGCCTTCATGGTCCTCGAGGCGGCGTCCGAAGAGCCGTACGACCAGAAGACCACCTTCTACCTGGGTCTCGGAGGCCTAGGAGCCAGCGCAGTGGACCCGCTCCTGTACGGCTTCCGGAACTCCGAGTTCCGGGCCGCCCTTCTGCGCATGCTCAAGGAACTGCTTCCTCGGATGTCCGCCGACTTCCTGGGGGAGAGTCCCAGCGCTCTCCATCGGAGTCGGTGCGGTACGGCGTCGACGCTGAGGCCCGCCGGTGCGAGCACGACGTTGCCGCCGCTCGAAACGGACTGCTCGGCGTGCACCAGGACACTGATCATGATGGATCTGAGGCCTGTCAGTTACGTGTGAAAGGAGTGCGTGCGCCTGGGAGGCGCTATTCGCTCGCATTTCGCTTCAGACTTGCGTGAAGTGCGTGACTGTGTGGGACACCTTCTGGACACTCAAGGCCAACACGCCCTAAGCTGAGGCGTCACGTGTTAAACGTTGCCACATTGCAGACCTCCGAAGTGGCCACAAACGTGAAACGCGGAAAAAGAAATCACGTGTTCGCGAAAACCATACGATTCGACTTAGTACACTACGTTCTGAAATATTTTAGGCCGATGGTTTCAGGAAGTAACTTGGTCACGCAACGGTAATCGTTATCAATGTTACGTGCGTTTCCTTTCTTTAACACGGTGCTTCCGGTAGTTCACTGTCGGAAGCGCTATCGAGCGCTGAGACTCGCATGGTATTGCTGCACGATTAGATCATCAGGTTTTTAGTGCCTCGCAGCCGCGTGGTATACGCCATCTGTAGAGGAGGGCCCCGACCTAATTTTGCCCACTTGCGGTTCGTTAAAGTGCACCCTGTACGTTTCGCACAAATCAGAGTGCGGAAACCACAGCCAGGAATCGAACCCTCGACCTCGTGCTCAGCAGCACAATGCCATAGTCACTGAGTCATCACACTGGGGGCGCATTCCTGAAATTGCTAGGCACGCCGCATAAAGCGAAACGCACAAAAGCATTATACCGATAACTGCTGAGCGACAAGTTTACGCCCTCAGATGTGTGGATTTGTAGTGCGTGGTAATTCTAACGGCAAATTCACCCTACAAGTTTCCAGCTTGTCTCGAACTGGCCGTCGGCTGTTTGCAGAAGTCGGAGTGAGCCATGTTTCCGACACATAGTTCTATACGAATCGGATGGTTCTAACGCATATGGGCTTTCCAGTTATAAAACACTGCCGGATGGTCACCTATGTAATTTGCTTGTTTCTTTTAATTGTGATTATTGTTGACAGGATTTTAAAGAAAAGCTTTATGTGACACTGGCAACTGCTCGTCGCGTGGCAAACAAAATGCAATCACAAAATATGTTGAAACACACTGCTTTCAGCATATACGCGTGATTTCGATGGTTCGAGAATTTAGGCCTTGTGCTGTCTAGAAGGCAAGCGTATGTGTTATGCCCAGTGAAGACCTATGCTGCCTTCGTCTTGTAGTCGTCATTGCTGTCCAAGCACAAGAACTCTGAGCGACCAAACTGCGCTGTGGCTCGTTTGGAGCGTCGATCGCAAGATCGCACTTGGTTGTGAGCGTGCAATGAACTCAAAGAGAGCACGCGGTGTGACACCGGAGTCACTCGACGTTTGATGAGTGAATGAGTGCTGGCAGTGCCAGATGCGTTCAACCGGGGTGTCAGTCCGAATGCGCACGGGACTATCTGCGCACGTCAGTGAATGTGAAACGTTTTTAACGTGTACATAATTTGCCATTTAACTTTCATTTGTGTAGAGAAGGATGCTGTCAACTCGAAGCCAAAGAAAGCAGAACAGGAATTGTGCGATACCGAAAATAGCCATAGGAAGGATCCAATGTTCTTGTAACGGCTCTGCGTTGTATGAAAAAAAAAGCTACACTGCCTGGTTTTTAACAATCACATGCAGTATTAGAAAACACAAACCGCAGGCACGGCATGACTAGGCAGTTTTATTTTCTAACACTTTGAGGAATGCCGGAACACGAGGGACGCGCACATTAGCGGCAGCGCTCGTGGCACCTTCTTGTTACACTGACATTGAGATGAGCACACATAACTATAATTGCGTAGACCATGCTTTGTCTATGTTTTGATAAAGAGACGTCAGCCGGAAAATCAATAGCGTACAGTGGACTTTTTCATCTTATGCAAGAATGTCTACGCAGCGCAAAATTGTTTGTAAAGCATTGAGGTTAAAAAAACTGTCACAAGGTGACGCCACGAGCTCTGCTACTGTCATTGACGTCACCGGTGTCCATGTATTCGGTAAACAGCAATGCATTTCCTAGCGGCATAAAGCCATGTATTTACTCCTGCATTGCCTGACTTGGATACGTGGCTTGGAAGCTAATGTACGATGTTCGCCAAAAGTATGCAGAACACTTATTTGTGTTGCTGTAGATCCTGATGATGCGAATAATAATGATAGTAAAGAGGAACAAAATACAACCCACGTACTTTGCCCCCACTCGCGGATGTACTCAAACGTTTGAGGTTACCACAAGCCAATACACAAACAAACAAAAATCTCGAACGTGAACTGAGGATGGTAACGTGAGCAAGCAAACATTTACGAGAATGACGCCAGACAGCAAGTAAATGCCACATAGATAAAAGATGTCGCATAGAGCACACCGACTGTAAAAGAGACGACATAGGCCGGAGCACACTTCTAATTTCTAATTTATTGCCTAGAACTACCTTATAAGAAAATAGATAGTATATACATCCGCCACATGTTAAGGTGGACAAGAAATAACATTCAATCGAGTGTCCACCGGAGTATGATAAAGCTGACTTTCCATAAAAATAAATGTATCGCTCTGTCATCAATTCTGTCTCCTAAATGTATTTGTCTAACATTGTCTGCTCCCTTTAAATTACCCTCTGTGGCAGGTTCTCTCTCCTGTAAATTAATTTCCATTACATGGTCATCGTACGTGTCCGCTATTCTGCACCTCAATACTGGTCCAAAGCATGCACAAGCTAGCTCAGAAAGATTGTTTTAATAAATATTTATGAGGAATTCGGTAACACCGAGTAGGACAAGCTGTGCTGAAGCTGACTGTTCGGTGGTCTGTTTAGCGTTTATAAAAGAATTATTATCAAAAGATGTAAAACATCCACGTTTGGTAGCAGAAAGTTGGATGGTGTGACAATAGGAGGAAGAGTTCTTCATTATAAGCTTGCCGATGTGAGTGCATGCCAGTGGTGCCTGGAGAGCCCTAAATGAGACTTTTCTAGTAGTCTATATTATCCTTGGACTGATAATGAGAGTTACACGCCTGCATTGAGGCCTCTGAAACGTTTGAGCTGTTTAGAGCGCAAAATACTACTGTGGCACTTCCTTATTCGAGCTAAAAACTTTTGGCGAAGACTGTAGTTTTGCACAGAAACAACACCAATCGCAAGTGAAACAGCAGCATGCGAGGTTAACAAGCTCATGAGCCTTGCACCTACAATGTGGCCATTGTAGCGCAGCTCAGCTGTACTTGTAAGCGCACTGTAAGCACGCTGATAGAAGCATGCAGGACAGAACGCTATACTTCAACATCAAGTTGAAGTCTAGCGTTCTGTGCTATGTGCTTTTTGCTGTCGTCCGATATCTTTTTCGCGATAGTTAATGGTGTCTTAAGTCTGTAATTAGCAACTAGCCCAACTGTCTTCTCTGAACGAGCGGTAGTGAAATTACGTGTCTGCTACACGGCTTGAGAGAAAGTATGACGTTTTGTTACCACCTTACTACACTAATTTGCTGTATAAGGTCAAGTGCCGACACAGTGGCAAAGCAATGGCGTTTCTAGCAGGAACTCCGCTCTTTGGAAAAAAACCCTATTTTTAGGCAAACATCACCTGGGCTTCGAAATGTGTAACTATTTCGAGGAGTCAGCAAAAACTTGAAACGCCTGCCACAGTACCACCTTCAGCATTTGACACTAAATCGTGAATGATGGGTTTCCTCAGTTCTAATTTCGTTGTCAATGAAAGCGACGTTAGCCATCCATATTCAGCATTAACAATGAAATAACGCTCGAAACGTTTGAAGAAAATTCTGTTATAACGAAGGATTTGCACCGAAGAGCTCACAAAGTCTGAAGTAGATTTCGAGCAGATACAATCGTCTAAAGCCTAAAGTCTAATTTATGGTTACCTAGAACTTCTGAAAAGTGTGAGAACAGTATTAAACGCATCTTTACTGGCTTTGATGTATTGCGCTACATCTGCGATGGCTTTTCTTTTAGTCGAAAAATCCTGCAGTCTGTGAGAATAACTCCGATGTTACGAAAGTACAAGATTTGACATCATTTGACATTAGCAGATGCGTGCTTGAAAATTAAGTTGAAGACAATGCAATTCCTTCGGTCGGCTACCTAATGGTGTTTGACGTACAGCGGGCTCGTACGTTACGTGGCCACAAAGCGTAAACGACCAAATTTGTAGCGGCTGTTCCTACTGTACCTGAAGTGTCAACGTAACTCTTGACGCTTGAAAGAGTTCGAGCAGTTATTTTGGACATAAAAAAAATACAGTGGTGCTGAGGTGACAAACGAAAAGCCACCTGCTTGACAGAGTCCACAACCCTTCAAGGAAACTCCGTGACAGTATGCAAAGGAATTGCGAGGGCACATAGTAATACTGCTGTGAGTCGGCAGTAAAATAGAGAAATGCAGTAACGAGAGTCGGCGGCAGATGTAAATCAAAAGAAAAGGCCAAACAACAGAGGAAATACTCCATAGCATTCATGGCAATGCTATTGGGATATAAAGGCATTCAACTACCCAGCTTTACTATACAATGCTTTTTAAATAACGGACGCAGTTCGTGATGTGGATCACTGCGTGTTAGCGAATGACCAGAGCCATTACACAGTCTTCCCAGGCGCCTAGTATTCTGCGGTGTATATATGTATATATATATAGGTATGTGTCAACTACACGAAATGCGTGTCTTAAAACCAGTGGCGATCAGGACTCGTTTCTCAGCTTTCGCTGACGTCAAAGCAATGTCTCTGTCAATAATCGTCGTCGATCCTCAGGCGCTCTTTATTCATTTATGTTTGCTTTCTAACCACACTTTTTCGTTATCACGAATGTAAAAGGTTCTACAAAAGTGTTTTCGTGCTCCTATACATGATGTTCCTTGTGTTGGCGTTTCATAGTTCGTGGTATGTTTCCAAATGTTTGCTTTTTCTGGGAGTCACTGGAACTGCCTCTTGTGTCCCATCGTTGTGGACAAGTAAGCTGTTACGTTACTGTGACGTTGCAGCATCATGGCAAGTACAGCGAGATCCTTTTCTCTCTAGCATCATTCAAAGTGTCCCAGGCATCTTGACATTCGATTACAATATGATGAGTCGTCTCCGCTTTATTGTTTTTCTGCAGCAAAACCTTGCCTCAACCTGTAGGTCTTTGTCTTCAGGCAGCCAGCTCGGGCCTCAGACGAGCAAATCACTGCCCTTTGTGTTATCGTATAAATATTCCTTCCAGATTTTTTTTGCTAGGTGTCTGTAAAACTCCACGTAATTTTTGTTTCGACGCATAATAACTTACAGTACGTTGCGTCGTGGCAGAGTGGTCCAAGCTCAACTATAACCTCCAATTACTAGTTACAAATTTTGACAGAAAGTCCGCATGTGAACTAAAGCGTAGAAAACGTGGGGCAGGGGTGACGACTTCAGTTCCGTTTCTGCCCATTCAGCCAATCGGCGCGCGCTGCGAGTGTCTCTGGGGGTTGGCACAGAATGCCGTCTGCGGCCCGGAAGGGAATGGAAACTGATGTTACGCTTTTTCGTATGCAGAGTGTGTCAACCGCGAAGTGTCAATATAGCGCGTCCGATGCAAAGTTGCATATAGGTGATTTGGATCGCACTAGCTGCGGTACTGCCAGGTTCGGGTGCCGTAAGCTGATTCCTCATATCGGTGGTGGTCGGAGCGAATTGTTCCTTGCTTTCTTTTACGGATTTCACAAGCGTTGGGAGTTGACACCTTTCAACTTTCTGCGAGGCTTGTTTTCGTAACATAAAGGGTCCGAAGGCAACTTATATTTCCTCAGTGAGAAACATGCGAAACGCATAACTGCTTAAACAGAACATTCATCTCAAATGTGTTAAACACGACTAGTTTTAATGACTGCTATAATCATACGTTGATAAACATCCTGAATCTTTACGCAAAGTTTGATAATTAGCCGAAGAAATTTCGGCTTTTTTTCCGGCTCACCCTTTTTCAACTTGTATCCAGTGGTGAAAATAAAAATAGTTATGATGATGATGATGATGAAAATTAGCAGTAAACTTTTTCAAATTATGAGAGGTTTAAATTTGAATCTTACTAAGGACAAATGCCAAAATACAGAAGACTGCATGTGTTAACGGCGTCCAAAGCGGGAAGATAAAATTTTTAGTAGTTTCGTAGTTTTGCAGAATCGGGTTTTGTAGCTTTCTGCTAGCTTGAAGAAATAGCCAAGTTGCTCATGTGAAGTGGGGGCAGGAGTTCCGGAGAGTAGCGTTGCAAAAGTCAAATTGTACAGTATAATACCCAATAATTTTCACTCTTGCAACAATCACCAGCATTGCAATTTTTCGCTCGCGTGCAGCAAATTCATATTTCGTTCAGCTTTTGCTAAATAAAGCGTTCCTCCTTTTCACATAAGCTTGATTTGAAGGTTCCACGCTGCAAATGCTTAAGATTTTATTTTTATTGCGGACACTCCAAGCGCATTTCTGCCGTCGCCGTCGCCGTGATGTTACCTATAAAGTGCAAACACGATAACATCGTCGCTGCGTGCCGTACGCTGTATGTGCGAGGGAAAGCTTGCGAATGTCAGCCGACGATAGCGGCTCGATCTTGGGTGCACCAAGGAAAAAAGGCGGGACGGCAACGCCCCCTCTTCTGTCGCGAGCGAGGCGAGGGGGGAAGGGAGGGACGGGGATCTACTCCGGCGGTTGCTGGTTACGGCGCGGCCGCCGTATCTCAAAAGCCATCTGCGAGGTGGGAAACGTGCGCGCCCGCGCGTAGGCCTCATCTTCAAAGCGATTTGCGATGTTGAGAAAGTGCACCTAGTGCCGGTTGCTTCGTATGCGCTGTGCTTTCAACATTTCGTTCGCGTTGACGGTGAGAGACCGCACGAAGGTCAATTCGCTCGCTGCTGCTGCCGAGATTCCTCACTGCAGCGTTCTGACAGCGGGTTTCTGTGGTCATCCAGCGAGATGTTTTCACGTTTTCCTGTGCGCGCGCGGCATCTTACTTGTTAATTTACTTAGTAAGTGAGTGTTTACAAGTTTGTACGGCTGATAAAACTACTATCCTTACTTCGTATGACTTTTAAAGATGTCTACTAAGTTGTTATCGCAATGCACGCTTCGCCTTTCGGAATAAACTGCGATTTTTTTTCCATACTGAAGCTACCCACTGCGCGCAACAGTTAATATTGTCAGCACTCACGCCTCCTAACGTGCAGTTGTAGCGTAAACTCAGAGCAAGCGTAATTATTTTAGACAAGAGCTTGATCACATGGCACCATTCGCTGCTCGCTATACTTGCCTACCACCGATCTCCTTACCTAACGTATTAAACCTACCATTTGTACTCCGGTTCTCGTTTCCAGTTTATGGTCGTGCGTTTCCACAGTACACCTTTCGTCTCGTCATTTGTTACTGACTTTTGTGCGACCTGTGCGTGTCTAACAGCTTTGATTGCCAGAATTCATCGTTTGAGTGATCTTGCACATTATTCTCGAGATTCGGGTCTGCCCAAGTTCATGCTTTCTTCTGGCGCATTGTAAAAAATGCCGGAGACATAAAAACAGGGACAAACGAGCTACAGCAACCAAGTAGACTTTTTCATCGCCCTTTTGAATCCCTGAGTTCTCACATTAATGACGGGTACCGCCTAACACAAAACGGCACCAACGGGCACAAAGACTGACCCCGTGAAAAAGTCGCATGTGCCCCATAACCCATATAAACATAAGCTGATGGCATGGAAAACCCGTATGTTCCCATATGCCATATGGGACCGCATATATATGAGACATGTTTCATATATAGCCACATGCAGTGGTGTAGCCAGGTAGTGGTGCATCGGGAACATGCCCCAAACCACTCCCCCTCCCCTTTCAAAATAATTTATTTCGTTAGAATGCAGCCTTACCAGCCCACCACGTCTTCCTCCCCTTCTCGGCACCGGTCAAGAAGTTGCCCCCCCCACCACGAAAAATATTTCTGGCTACGTCACTGGACACGTCTTTTCATATATGGGAACATGCGGCTTTTATGTGGGATTCTAAGTCTGTATAATCACACGTAACATGCCCTATGTGATATATGAGAACACGTGGCTTTTGATATGAGATTTATATGTTTATATAACGACATGGAACGTATAAGACGCGTGCCAAATGTTGTAAGGGGACATACGGATTTTTATGCCAGATACCCATATGTTCATAAGAATTATTGGATATAGTGCATATGGTATTTTTTCTGGTATTTTGTGCATATTTTTTCTTTTAAAAAATGTGATAGTGTTCAGTACAACTTTGTTCGACACATTCCCACGTATGGCAACAATTAAGGTTTCTTGCAGGGTCAGTTGTGTCCTTGCGCTTGGCCTTGTGAACGTAAGCGGACACTATTCATCACTCAGGGCATTGAGCACATGTTCAGTAGTCCAATAATATAACAAAATGGGTGCCAAGGGAGATAAACGAAGTTCAAGGCAGAAGTAGAGGGTGTGATGTGGAATGGTGAGATTGAAACGTCTGACAAAAGAGCAAAGTAATTGTAGATCGCTGGGTAATTGCACATTGTTTTTGTTCTCCAGATGTCCCAAGTAGATTGGTGACGGCGACGGGTGAAGTGTTCCTGGTATTTCTTGTACCACGTGTATGCAAACGGACACTGCAAACCCTGTAGTGACCACAGTGCCACATGAACGAATATTAGAACAATTTTTAATGGCTATCTCTGGCTATGGGGAGTGAAATTGCATGAAAAACAAAATAATAACATTTGAATAAAATTTCACTTGATACAATTATTAATTAGTTACTTATTGGTCTGGCGAACTTCTGAACTATGTATAACTGAAAACCCGCTCTTCACGTATCGAAAAGCACTCTTACAGGCTACGCGTTAAATTTCTTGGGCATAAATAATTTTGACGTATCAACTCATGTTAACATAATAGATACGTACGTTTGGCATTACACGGTTAACTACACAAAATTTTTATAAAAATTTAAAGTAAGTGAATGTGGCCTGATAGGATGCACCTACGGTATCGCTGACGGATCAGTCTTTTCACCATAGGAGGCTTTGTACGCCAGCAAGAGCGCGAGGACGACGTCTCCCTGAATTTTACGGATGAGCTTCCCATGACGTCAGAGATTTCGAGAGCTACTGCTCAGTTCTGGTCTATCTTTAGCTATGAAGAGGTGCATTACCTGTAGCAGTCAAAAGCGAGCTAAGACAGGAAACTTTGATGCGCTTTTCGAGCACAAAAGGGTCCAGCCCGAATACGCCCAAATAGCCTGAAATCTGTGAAGTGACATTGACGTCATCGGTGGCGAAATGTATCTGGAGCCAAATGAAAAGTAACTGAGCTATGTGCTTTATATGACGCAGAGGACTGTCAAACTGTCACAAATAAATCCAATCGTGCCTATTAGCACTCTTTTAAAGTTAACGAAATAGCATTGAAAGAGTATTTCAGGAGTCTAGAAGCATCTAACGTCTTTCCTTGGTGCCCGATCATAACTAGTTTCCCCGATTTGTGTGTTCTCACGTTTACGCGAAAGCACTGCTTACGGTAAACTCTGAATTGCACAATTTTTTTTGTCACATCGTTGCTACACTGATGCTGGTCAGGTTAGTTTACGTCGTTCGTGCGCTTCGTATTCAGACTGAGAACATTATTTTACGCTTACAAATCTCATGTTCCAACGCATGTAATATTTTCTTTCAATCATAGTCTGCGCAAGGAGCACGTGCGCTGCTGCGTACTTGTTTCGGTAAACAGGTGCGTTTTTTTAACAAGCGAACGTTACAGCCAAAGGAACAAATCTGTGGGCAAGATTTTTTTTTAATTACGAGGTTTTACGTGCCACAAGCGCGACCTCATTGTGAGGCATGCCGTAATGGGGAACTCCGGAAATTTAGACCCCCTGGGGTTCTACAAGGTGCACCTAAATCTCAGTGCACGGGCGTTTTCGCATTTTGCCCCCATCGAAATGCGGCTGCCGTGGCCGAGATTCGATCCCGCGACCTCGTACTTAGCAGACCACCAACACCATAGCCACTAAGCAACCACGGCGGGTTACCACGCTTTCTGTTATGGGTTCCAGCGAAAGTGTTCCCACTATAGCACATCTCGAGACAGTAAAATGCATAATGTGTATTTCTGCTCGTTTACGTTACAAAACAATTGTCTGCTGTGACAGGGGCATCTGGTTAAAAATATTTGCTTATAGCCACCCATAATGCCCGATCAGTGGAGTTTTATTCTGCAAGAGATGTTCAACTACTTAAAGCCATGCGCACAACCGAAGGTGGAAAAAACCGCGACAAACTTATTAGTAGCTTCACACTTCAGGTTATGATGCTGCACTTTTTTAAGGCACAAAGGTGAAATCAACGAGCAGAGAACAGCATAAACACACAGTATAAACGCTATATTTATAAGAAACATTCTGAAAGGCATGAAATGTCCTGAAATGTGCCCAACTTGTGGTAGCATTCTTTCTATGACATTTCTACGTGTTGCTACGTCATATTGAAACAACACTTTGAGAAGCAAATGTATAATGAGAAAAGTTAACTGTTGATGTGAAAAAGATGTTGCCCTCGGGGACTTGGTATTTTATACATTCAGAAGTGATAGACTGTTAATTATTGTAAGATTGTTGTGTTAAATGCAGTTCGAAAATCTTTCTGTGTAGACAATTCTATCAAAGACGGTTAAATTTCCTGCAGAAAATATTTTATGCACACATTTCTAGCGTTTTTGTGCGCCCTACCAAGAAAGAAGTTTTTCATATTGTTCAATACAATGCCTGTTGTGATCTGATGATACGGTGCAAATTTTTTTCGCATAGGCCTTAAACTGACTAGGCAGAATATTTTGACACATATTAAGCTTGTTATATTTTAACATATCGCACATCAACAAAATTATTCTTGCCTGACGGATATTATATTTTAAAAATTAGGAAACTTGAAGTTCACAACTTGAATTTCGCAACAGAAAAGAATAATAAAATATATTCTAATAGGTATTCCCGCAACAAAGCTGTATATGTATAGCTGAACCAGTGCAAAGTTACGGCAAAGGATAACGCGAGTTGGCTGTTGAAGGTGGATATTTTATTGTGCACATGCTGCCGTTGTTTGCTACACTAGTAATTCTTAACGCTTCCGCAAGTTGAAACTATCCCCCCCCCCCTCGGTGCTTTCAGTTCTTTACTGAAGCCAGAGTTGTCTGTAGATGGTGGGTATAAGGATGAGATTTAAGGCATTTGCCTACATATTTTGGTAAAAATAACTTACTTAAATCTATCTTAGAAATGACGCAATTGTGATGGACTTGATTAGAAAGAATACAGAATGACCAAGTGATAGGTTGTTTTCAACGGCAGAATAATAAATAAAGGTGTGCTGCAATTTCTTGATGCGGGAGAGTGAATTTTTGTGTTGCGTATGAGGGGTTTTTCACTTACAGCGCAATACCAGCCTTTCATGTGTTCAACGTTAAAGTGTTAACGTATATTTCACCCTTTAACCTTTGTGATGTGGCGTTGCAGAGTGACTTCTTAGCAGTTTCGTGCACTTGTAAAGGTTCATTGTTCTGTCTGGCTTGATAACGCATGAGTTCGCAAGATGCGAGACTGAGAGTGGTTAAAAATGTGTCTCGTCAATAAGACTTTTCTTCGTGTTCCCGAACGAGCTGTTGAAATGGAACCAACACTTTTTGTCGAAGGAAAATAAATGTTGTCACCGTGCTTCCTTTCTCAAACAGTGTGTGGAAATTTTATTCGACTTCACAATCACATGTTTTCCCTTGAGATTTTATTTCTTCTTTCTTTTTTTTTACCGATGCAACTAGGTGAAAGACACGTCACCTGGTTTACTGCGGTTTTATGTAGCTTTAGTGTGGTGTACGAAAGCCCGTTGCCCACGATATAAAACGGCGGGTCGAAATGTGCACATGCGCCGAAGGTTATACGGAAATTAAGTAGTAGGGTGACGTGATTTCCTTGCTGCTCCTTTTTTATGCTAAAGCAGCATGAAGTGTTCTGGTTGGCTCTCGTCGAAACTAAGACGTTTTGGTGTCAATGGTTTTACTCACGTTGCGGGTATCGCATGGCTTTCGTAACTATGGTAATAATAGGACTATTTTCAATGCAACTCACTTCGACTAGTATTCGACCCTTGCTGCTCGCGCTTCATTGATATGCCCCGAAAATAATAATTTTTAACTATGTTGGTAAACAAATTAGCAATAAAATGAATTGCTTAGTTTTATGTCGCTTTGCTGACAAATTTCTGGCAATGTTCTGCCATTCTTAGAAACTTCAACTGTTGCTTTTCTGCGGGGCGGAGCAAGGTTTAACAAAAGACGTCACCATGGCAACGAAAGTGATTTGACTTTTTGTCTGTCAGGTGGCGCCAAACCAGTTCGCGTTGGCGATCCGGAAAGCTCTACTAAAAGTCTCGTCGCGAAATTGTAGCTACAGAAGTAACCTTTTTCTTGGACTATGGTTCGTTGATACTTAATAAACCCATTGTAGCATAGATAAAACTAACACAAAGAACACGTGACCAGACACCGCAGGCGCTACTGTGTTCGGTCTTCTGTTATATGTGTTCGTATTATTTGCGTTACAATTGGCTCAGTTCCGGGGACGTCAACCGACAGCTTGGTGGACTGCGCGGAGAACACCAAGCAGGCCCAGGGCCTTACTTGAGCCCTATCCCTCAGCCACGTCCCCCTTTACCCTTCCCCCTTTCAGTAAAGTTTATCACCACCACCTCCCAAAGATGTTTTTTCGGGGTTATGTAACTTGGGCGAAGGTGTAGGTGTATACCGTGTGTTTTATTTTAACGTAAAAATTTCTTTTAAAGGTCGCCTATGTCGTTTAGAACAAGTATATTTATTGAGCTGGAATGCACGAAGAGGTACACACTACTTACACTGAAAATCAACATTCATAATTCGCCGATTACCAAAACTTCCCCAGCTAGCGTTTCAACTAATTACTTTATCGCACCAATTGCAGCACACGAATTGAAATCCAGCTATTTCACAAACCATGTCCCTTTGGAATGGATTTGGAAGCTGGTACCAGTTTTAAGATAAGCGCTTTCAAACTTGCGTCAAGAATGCGCTATTTCACTGTTTTCACCAAAACGCCTCTTTATGCACTGATATTCAAAATATACTGGAACACAACTGCCTGATGTCATCCTCAGAATTCGTTTGAAGTGGAGATGATTTGGTCGCCGGCTACAATTCGCAAATTGCAAGATATGGCGTAATGTAATTAGTTCAAAAGTTAAAAGTTAATTAGCAACATCTTTAATTAATGAATGGTCACTTTAAATTTTTGAGCAAATTCTTTCTACCTCAGAGAGTAATCTAGCTCAAGAAGTAGAATAGTGATAAAAGTCACGGGTGATATTTAAAAGCTATGTTAATTAAAAAATAAAACATCCCGTATTTGTAACTTCAAAAAAGATTTTCAAAGTAGATTCATTCGACTGTTCAGCAACCATCTACTACAACATGAAGCCGAGAGACAACGAAACCCTGCAAAACGTAGGGAGAAATAGATGCTGCTTTTAAAGGAATTTTGAAAATGTTAAGGAAAAGCCAAATTAAAGTCGATGAAAACACAACCTGCCGCCGTCGGTAGCCGGACACCCATTGTTCCTCCCAGCAGCGTAATAAACTTGTTTTTATCAACTTTCATTACCCTTTCCGTTATAATTTCTACATTTCTGTTAAATAAAGTGTTAATTTCCCCATATGCTGTTTGTTAGGTTTTGACTAACAAAACATTCAGTCACTGAGTCGCCTTATCGTCCTCGTTAGATAATCGGCACAATGTGTAAACAGCTCCTCAAGAGGTGCGCAAACCTTTAAAAAACAGTGCCGTTTATTCAATGGCCTCTTTCATGCATGTTAGGTTAATATGCAAAGAAGTACTGTGGAGGCTTCGCACAGCAGCCCAGGGGCGTAAGCGGTTTTGTTTTGTCATATGTAAGCTTAGGCTAATATGCTTCCAAGTACGATCAATTTTTCTCGAGTCATTTTCTGTCTCTGTATTCCTTTGTGCGCGCTTTTAACTAGGCCTAACCGGCGTAAACAAGGCGGCGAAAGCTTTAGCAACCTTTTTTACTTTTAACTTACGGTTTGTAGAAACGAAGAGCAAATCCTGTGAGCAAGAAATGAATTCAACACAGACATTCTTACGCAGTAAATCATTTCAAACTCGAGAATTCTCATCCTGCATTTTCGGGGTCCGTGCGTGCGCGCAGCCATCTAGGCCTAACCACCGTAAACACGGCCCAAGAAGCTTCAAAAAAAATTTTAAACGCTGAATTTACAATTCGTGCCAAGCTAAGCACACGTGAAACTAGCAGGTAGGTTCTCACGTAATGAAGCATGCACGAGCCGTGCTACCTTTTTCTGCGCCTGCGTGTAGACATCTGGGCCCGGTGTAAACACGCTCCAAAGGCTTCAGAAAACAATTTCTTTTAGATATACATTTTCTGCGAACGAAGAACACACCCCTTAAGCAACAAATGAAGCCTCAACACATATTCTTACCCAATGAAGCGTTCAGGCAGACTCGGGAATTCTCATCCTGCACATTTGTGCGTGCGTGTTGTCATCTGGGCCTAGCCACTATAAACATGGTCGAGAGAAGCTTTAATAAAAAAAGACATTTTGCTTCGTATTTACACATCGTGCAAGCAAAGAACACGTTCTGTAAGTAACAACGCGAGCCAAGACGGGATGTTCTTACGCAAGTGTTCCAGTGCTGCCGATTCGTGCTTCCTGCCCGTACCAGCATCCGTGTTTTACAAGATTAAAGAAACACGATTTGCATGATATAGCTTTGTAAAAGTGTTCCTTCAAGCGAATGGCCCAGTTTTTCGCGACGATTGTTTTCGTCTCGTTCCTAGAAATCACCATAAAAAATGGTTTCGCTTCGGCTCGCTT
This sequence comes from Dermacentor variabilis, assembly GCF_050947875.1. Taxonomy (NCBI): domain Eukaryota; kingdom Metazoa; phylum Arthropoda; class Arachnida; order Ixodida; family Ixodidae; genus Dermacentor; species Dermacentor variabilis. Next base: position 13,638,191 of record NC_134578.1, on the reverse strand, counting down.
GTCGCCACGGTATGCGCTGTCGAAAATTTATCATGCCTCTGGACTTATATTGCACCGCTCATTTTACTTGGCTTATTCCCTGATTTTAGAGGCACTGGGTAGAGGATCTATCTGCGGTGTCTGCGTTGTTTGCCTTTCCGACGTAGATTGTTCAGGATTACAAGTAAACACGACGTACGACTCTCGGAAACAATGGAAACAGGCCCTTCAGCATTCTTGTTTCGGCAGTGGCGCGTTACGGTGCGTTGCATTACTTATTGATGCAACGAGAATCTTTCAGTAAACAATGTTAGTATTTTTTTCTTCGTTTCTTCCTTCTTCAAGTGTTAGATTTCTTTCGGGTACAACGCTGATTTCCGCATTAAACTGTACGCGAAAAGCCTAATTATTTCATTAGACAGACAATCACCGTCCGCAGAGCAAAGGACGGAGATCGCGCTTAATGTCAGAATAATCTTTGACTTTTATAGTATAGCTGAACATTTCTTTAGTCTACCGTCAGGATGTTTGTTAGAACGTTGATCCGTATTTTTGTAGATCTGCTCAGGGGCCGCACTTTTGAATTCTTGTGATAAAAATTACCTGCTTAGTGAGTTCAGGTAGTGTGGCGCCGAATGCGGGCACGTGAGAAACCAGGAACGATTGCTGCTCATCTTGTTAGATGATGATGATGATGATGATGATGATGATGATGATGATGATGATGATGATGATGATGATGATGATGATGATAAAGTCATTGGCACACACCCATTCTGCGGGATCGGCCAAGAGTCGGGCAGACTTTATGTGTTCAGGGAATCAATTTAGAAAAAAAATTCGGATGAATAAATTAATGCGAATGAAATACGATTCAGTAAACAGTCATTCTGATACAACATAAAATAAAGAAAATGTATATCAAGTCTGCTCGCTCGACATTCAGCGCATCTTCTTCCTCATGCGGCGGCCGATGGCTGTTGTGTATTCGTTGTTAGAGTCCATGATTTCTGGTGTTGAGTTCCACCAGGAGGGGAGCTGTTCCGGGCTTCAAAAGGCACCTTGTCCAAACATGAGCAATGAAGTAGACGACTGACCTTGTTCAGGAGGTCATGTGAGCCTCTTCTTGCTCGTCCGTTATGAAGTTGTCTTCAACAAAATTGAAAAGCCGTAAAAAATTTTTCAGCACACACATGCAAAAATTGTACAGTCTACTGGGTTGTCCAAGATAAACCGAACACAAAGTAAATGGAGAACGCAGGAACACGGGTCAAACTGGGCGAGTACCCTGGCCGTCAACATTTCCGGCAGTACCTGCAGACACCTGTAGAGACGATGGTCTTTCACTGACATTCACCCACTCGTATGATATCACCATAAAGTTCATGTGTCCACTTCATAGTCTACTTCCGTTGGGTTCAGTTTATCTTGGGCCGGCCAGTATGTGCAGTTACACGGTGTTGGCGATACCGCTTTTAAATAAAATGTGGGCAATATGTCTGGCAACGAATCCAGGGAGGCGCTTCTACTCCGAAGCAGCCATCAGTACGAATAAGTTGGCGTACTATGTTGGTGCGACAACTTGGTACTTGGACCTTGAGGCGGCGAACTGGTGAAGGTAACGGGTCTGTAGTTGTGAGGCTAGTGTCAACTACCCGGCTTGGGCACTGGGACCACCTTCTCCGTCTTCCAGTCACTGAGGAGCTCCGACCACTGTAATAATTGATTGAAAGTTTCCCACCGAGTCACACAGAAGCATGTTTTAGTGCGTTGTAAAAACTAACTGAGAATACAGTCAACCCTAAGTGAGGCTACCTTTAGATTGCGAACTACTCTTTACAATTACTAGTTGTTAGATTTATAGTTATTATAACATTAGTTTAGGTAGCATCGACGGTGGTAGCAGGTTTAGCGCTGCGTTTGGACTTTTTGTAATGTGTTATAACGATACTCGGGTGCAACACATTGACGCGATGCAGCCTGCTAGCCAACTGCTTCTATGCAGAACGAACAGCTCCCCGACTACTACCAGGCGTCTCAAAACGCACGCGTGTAGGGGGAGCACCACGAGTGCTGTTGCGCGCGTGACACTTCGATGGCGCTCGGCGGCGCTCAGTGAAACAATATAGCGTTAGCTTGACGTTTATTGTCCGTTCCGTTCTGGTCAATGCACGCACGTTAGTGCGCATGAGCAGGGCTCTCCCGCCAACAGCAGGCGGCTGAACGCTGTGCTAGCTCCACTACCGAGAGGATTGGGCGGAGCTTCGTCGGTGCACTGAGTTCGCTTCGACATCTTTCTTCTTTTTTTTTGCACTCAAACGCGCTCCGCGTCTCTGGAGACCCCCTAACACTTTTTGCGTGCGCGGCCTATATACAGTCGAGAGCGGGGCGACGTGACGGCGGCGTGAATACACCTCTAGCGTCCGTACAGTTGCTCTCTGTTCATATGATTTAAAAATTCTGCTATAAACTTTATAAGGTCAAGTACAAAGAAAATGACCAACACTACAGGGGCATGTAGACTCAGGAGGCTGTTCGAAGAAAAAAGAAGAGTGGGAAACGCCTCGCGCTTTGCGCACGCATTGCCCGTTCTCGAAGAAGAGGAAGATCAAGAAGAAGCGAACAACCATTCCAGAGCGATGAGTAACCCACAGCAGAAGAGTCACAGGCCCATCGGTGAGCGCAGACGGCGCCTACCTCTAGCGTCTGACGATGGGCGCAACTTGTCGTTGTTCTAATCTGCTTGTTGTCTACGTCCGAAGTCGGACCAGCGCAGGTCAAGATCACCAAGTGTAGAGAATATATGGCTTCAGGGCTGCGTTAGGATAATGAAGCGCCAAGAAATCCTCGATTAAATGCTGCCTTAGTGCTTCATTCCGCCCTAAGCCCTTCTTTCATAACGGAGCCTTCATTGCGGTATGCCGCCTTACGTCAGCTAATAAAGCAGCCTAGCTCAGCCGCACTTAGATTCCTTGGTGCTCCATTTCCGTAAGGCAGCCCCTATGCAGTCACATAGCTAGAGCCCACAGAATTTTCTGCGAAAATTGCTAGACGGAGCACTTAAACTACGCAAAGCAGGCAAGGATGGTGAGAATATGAGAAATAGCGTGCGTACGTTCAACGCTTTGGGTCGTTTAGCGTTCTGCGCATGCGTGTTTAAATTCCGTTGCTCCGCCAAGCCCGCTATTACGTTGGTTCTACAAATTCTCCGCCTGTTCTCCCTAACTTTTATCTATCATCCTATTTACCTCCCATCTGGACGGTTCCCGTTTGTAGAAGAGTAAGCGCTGCAGCTTCTGCAATGCATTTGCAAGGAGTCACAGACATTTACAGCTGTCAAGATGCTAATGTGGCAACGCCCTGGCAGCTCCAAAGAACATCGTGCACATGCAACGTGACTGAAAAGTCTAAACGAGTTTTTCGCGTCAATTTTCCTCTCTGCCACGCTCCTCCCGTCTTTAAACGCGCTCTAACTCCGCCCCCCCCCCGCCCCTTACTTGGCGTGCAAGACAGCAGCATCAGCAGTGAAAAAGTTAAAGGAAGAGGCAAAGAAAGCTTGCCTTTTCAAACTTTCGGATTCCGAACTTGAAATTTTGGTGTCAGTCGTCATCCAAGAGGACGGCTGATAGAAAAAGTACATGGACGCCCGTTGTTTTCGACAGCTCCGCTAAACTATAACAAGTTGTCCAGCTTTTGATAACGTTAGGTTAAATAGAAGCGTTCCATAGCAGCCATAGTCCCCACTCATTTCTCATCATCAGTAGAAGAAGCGTCAGGAGGCTATCCTATATGTCCACTTCAGGACGAAGCATTCTCCCAGCGATCTCCAATTACCCATGTCTTGTGCTAGCTGACTCCAACTTACGCCTGCAAATTCCGCAATTTCATGACAGAACCTAATTTACTGCTGTCCTAGACTGCGGTTCCGTTCCCTTGCCACCCATTTTGTAACTCTAATGGCCCACCAGCTATCTACCCTGCGCATTACGTGGCATGGTCAGCTGAATTTTTTTCTCTTAATATCAACCATGATATCAGCTATCCTCGTTTGATCTCTGATCCACACCGCTCTTTTCCTGTCTCTTAACGTTACGCCTAATATTTTTCGTCCTACGCATTTTCTTGGTCCCTAAATTGTTCTTGAGTTTTTTTTTTGTTAAACTCCAAGCTTCTGCCCCATGTTAGCATAGCAAAAATGCATTGATTGTACATCTTTCTTTTCACTGATAGTGGTAGCTTCCAGACAGGATCTTGCAATGTCTGCCACATGCACTGCAACCCATTTTAATAGCCCATCTTCATTCTTTTAAAGTTCCTTTTCATGTTACGGGTCCCCTGCGAGTAATTGACCTAGATAAACGTCAGGTTCTAAAGACTGACTAGCGAACATGAATTCTTGCTTCCTTATCAGGCTATTGATCAATACTTTTTTGTCTTCTGCATGATAATCTTTAACCCAATAACTCTCGCACTTTCTCGGTTAGGGCCCTGAAACATTTGTTGTAATTCATCTCCAGTACAATCGTCGAATGGTACAATGTCATCTGCAAACGGAAGGTTGCTCAGATATTTGCCATTGATCCCGACTCCTAAGCCCTTCCACTCTAATAGTTTGAAAAATTCTAAGCATGCTGTGTTCAGATAGCGCATGCGTGCGAGGCGGCCCGGCTCAGTGGAGCCCTGGACTAGGGGCCCATCCATGGCTGAAGAGGACCCAAGCTTCAAGAATGAAGACTTCGGCCTCGACCCGCTAAAACCTTAAAAAAGTCAATAAAGTTTTCCATTCTATTCCAAGCATGCTGTGAATATGATTTAAGAGATTGTGTCGCCTTGCCTGACCCCTTTCTCGATAGGCAATTTTCTTTTGTTGTGGAGACCCAAGGTAGCTGTGGAATCTTTGTAGATATTTTCTAAGATATTCAGGTACGCCTCCTGTACTCCTTCATTCAAAATGCCTTCGTGACTGCTGGTATCTCTACTGCATCAAATTCCTTTTCATAATCTATAAAAGCCGTTAATAGAGGTTGACTGTAATCCGCAGATTTCTCAATTACGTGACTGATGATATGGATGAGATCCATTGTAGAATGTTCCTTCCTGAAGTCAGTCTGTTCTTTTTGTTGATTTAAGTGTTGTACTGATTCCATTGATAATTATCTTGGTGAATACTTTATACAATACTAGAAGAAAGTTAATGGGCCTAAACTTCTTCAATCCTGTAACGTCTCCTTTGTATTGAATTGGTATAATGTTGGCATACTTCCAGCTCTCTGTTGCACATAAAGTGGTGAGCCATCGTGTATTAAGGGCCGCAAGCTTTTCAAGCATATCTCCTCCATCTTTGATTAAATTAATTGGTATTACATCTTCTCCTGCCGCTTTTCCCCGTCACATGCCTTGCAATGCCATTCAAACTTCATCGCTAGTTATATAAGGAACCTCTGTAACCTATTCATCTCTGCTTCGAATGAAGGTAGCGTGGCTGCTCTGGGTATACTGTACAGGTCAGTATCATATTATTCAGCTGCTTTTACTATAGCCACGAAATTGCTGAATAGATTAGCCTGCTTACCTTTCGCTGCATACATCTTGCATTGTTTTGTGCCAAGTTTTGCCGCTCATTTCATGCTCCTGGCGTTTATTGCTGCTTGCTCAATTTTCCCCACATTACAATTTCGAATATCCCTTACTACTTCTTGATCAGTTTTGACAGTTCAGCGAATTATAACTGATCACTTGAGTTACATTTTCATGCTTTGTCCTTTCTTTATTAGGTTCTTTGTTACTTGGGGCAGCTTACCTATTGGTTCAGAACTACTTCACTTTGGCCTAGTTGGTATTTACTGCATATCATATTGACCGCAAAAATGACGGGGACAGAGGGTGAGAACCGTGCTGTTTATGTGTTCTCTCCCTGTGTCCCCGTCTTTTTTGCGGTCAATATGATATGATGTACCTATTGGTTGCCTTGGTGTCTTACCTCCCACTTCAATTGCTGCTTCTGAAGTCAGCCTAGTTAACGTTTCTTTGATTACCTCTATGTTATCTTCAGCTTCCTGTTATAAAGTTGCATATTTGTTTGCGAGCACCAATCTGAATTCGTCTGCTTTTGCCCTTACAGCGTCTAGGTTAGCCAGTTTCACACTTTTTCACTTCGAATGAAGAGAAGACCTAGACTCCACTAACCTATGATCACTGCCATTTACCCTACCTAACAATTCTACATCCTGTACTGTGCTGGAATCGGCAGATTCCTTATGTATTGCCCCGCAATTAAAATACTTTACAGCGGTGACACAAGGACGTTTAAAATTTGGCAACAGAGTTCGCGGGGTCATAGGCAAAATGCGTCTGGGTAAAGAAGTAACGCTTGCACAATACTGAAAACACACTGACAAGTAAAAGTTCAGAAGTGGCATACAAAATTCATCAATATAGTCTCTGCACTCTACAAAAGATCATCGATAGAAGAGAACAGTTGCGTCAGACTGCGGGCGGCTAGGGAAAAGATTATGTAAATAAAGATTAAATGTACGGTACTTTTCTTCGTTTGGTAAGTCGCTGTCGGTGTTTCGAACCGGCTTGCTTTGACTGCGGTCGAACATGCAGAAGATCATAACACTAATTGTTGACGCCTTCTGGAGCGTTCTCATCTCTCAAAGCCCATCTTTAGCAAACGTCAACTTCGACGAGCTTCTACAAGCATGCTTCTGTGTCAGAAATGTCAAAGTGCTATTGCACGCCTATACATGCTTTGAGTGCGTGCAACAGGAGCTTTTTTGCCAGCCGGTCTTCTTTTTCTTTCTTTTTAACCGTTGGAGAACCTGTTACTGTTATTTCATTCTCCAACTATGAACTGTTTGGGCGAACCAGGACATGCTTATTCGAAACAAAGGGCCAGTTTGTTTCAATGACCTTTAAGATCGATCTCTCCGTTCGACTCTGCTGCTTGAGCGGCGCGGCGGCTGTGAGAAGCTGTGGCGTTATGCTGCTGATCCCGAGGTCTCTGGTTTGAATCCCTGCTGCGAGGCCATAGGTCAATAAAGTCATTATGAAGAAAGAATTCGTATGTTTACACTTAACTCCATTTTAAAGAATCCTATGTGGTCAAAAACTATCCGCAGACCTTCACTACGGCATCCACCAAAACCAGCACTGAAGTTTGGGACGCTAGATCCATAAGCCTAATTTACCTTTCTTAAGGCGAGACCCTTCGATCTGAATGTTCGAAAATAAGGTTGTGAGGTACAGAAAATATCATGTGACCCAAAGAAGGCCAGAAGCGAACCAAAGCATGTCCAGCCACGTATAATAGAATAATAATGATTAGGAAAGTTAATTATCGATAATTAATTTGATTAAGGTGTACTGGGGTGTATTGGGTAGATTAAGGTTATTAATGGGCATTAAGAAGGATTAAGGTGGATTATGGTTTGTTAATATGGAATAAAGTGGATGGAGGAGGATTAAGGTGGGTTGAGGTGGATATTTGATGTCGGTCACTCTGTCTGAGACAGAATGACCGACATCAAACAGACAAACGTACAGACAGATGGACGGACGGACAGTTGCTGAAATAGTCCAAGAATGTTAATCGCCTAACGCGCCGTGGTGGCGTAGTGGCATACGACTTTTAGCGGAAGTACTGTGGAGGGGCTTTGGCAATGCTAAGCCCGAAGTCGCACAACATAAGCTACAACAGAAAGGTTGGGCATAGTCAGGCGCAATGTATGGCCTAGGTGCCTAATAAGAAGACACACACTAGCACACATTTTCAATATTCAATGCTGAGACATAAAAAAAGCAAAAGTCGAGAAGTAACAAACAAGACGGAGCGCTCTGTTTTATCTCCTTCTTTTCATGCATTGTATTTTATTGCACCTAATTATACGTCCCAGCTTTCGAAAATCCGTCGGCTAGCCCAACAGTATTCATTAACAATATCCCAAAAGATTCGAGAGCAGCTCTATGCGTGCTTTCACTTCGCGATATATTGAGGTAAAGAATTGGAGAGAGGCACGTAACAGTGTCGGCAATCGTCGAATATCAGATCTTCGGGTCGAGTGTGTCGGTTTCTATACATGACTCGTCGAAGGTTACAGTGTAATCGTGGGTGCCGCGTCGCTTCCGGAAAGTGCTACACAATGCGTATCGCGCGTACAGTAAGATTACAAGACAATCGCAAACCATGACAATCGAAGCAATCGCCAACGAGACCAAGCCAAGCAAACCAAACACGCGGGAGTGAGAGCTGACCCGAGCAGACGATACTACAAAACGAGTGGTCCGGCTGAGACCAGATGCGAGTACGCATCGAGCAGGTTCGCATGACACCAGTTACCCGCGCGAACGTCACTGAATGGGCCGCTCTCATTGGTCTTCGCCGTTCGCGGCTCGCGTCTTTTCATCTCCCTCTCCACGTTCGCTTTTTCATCTTTCGCTCTGCTCGTTCGCTCGGTTACGCCGACTCTCGCAGCAGGAATGGGCGCCTAAGAGCTTCGCTCTAAAAACTCGTAGGTAACCAAATGCGACGCGTATAGACAAGGCTTTCAACCAATGAAGCAGCATCTTGTGCGCGACCTCAAATTTATGTGTGATGTACGCATGCACAGACCGCCCCTTCTGGCAGCAGAAGCTCCCCGGCTGGACGCCAGTGTTAAACGCCGGCAACGCGGCAATGCCTTTCCTGCTGGCCGGGTTCATCTTCGTGCCGATCGGTGTGGCCGTGTTCCTGACCACGAGTCGGGTGAGCGAGCGATTCGGACGAAACGCTTCTGTTTCGTGCCGCGCCCACTAGATGTCACGACAAGGCTGCAGTTCGGAGGGCCGAGGCTACAGACGTCCGAGCTTCACGCTTCCGAGTTCCTCACAACTTTTTAGTCATGCTGTGGAAAATCTGCGGACGTTTACGTGCTTCTGAAAAATCTGTATATTGCCTTTCGACACCCTGTCGACTTATGAGCGTCTACTTTTTTTCGAATAATATCAATAGCAGTCATCTAATGTCTGTAGCAAGCAATTTGTTTTATGGCGAGGCTGTCAACCTGTAGTTGCTCTGGATCTTTCGCGCCGTGTCCTTACAGAAAAAAATCCTTCAGCAATTAGAGAAGCCTATTGTGACTGAAGCGTAAAGTAGATACATACTTTGGTATTACGCATACAACATAGAGCGTAGAATTTGTTTCAATACAGAGCAAGCAAAAACAAGCACCTAAACCACATCATCATTGACAAGGCGCAACCTGATAACAATGCGAAGCATGTAGCGTTCCCCGCATACGTTTCACGGTAAAAATTACTGTTGCGCAAGCTGCCACGTCGACGACACCTTGGGACATGGGTAATGACGTCACTAGCCTTTCATATATAAAAGAACCAGCCTATAAATTGATTTCATTGTTGTTGCAGCACTTATATAGGCAACACATAGTTAGGACTCCCGAGGAGCAGCGTGAATGTGAGGAAATGGAAAGGGAGAACAAACGGCAATATGAGCAGCGGGGGCGTGCTGCCAAGATCACCCTTACTCCCATTACTACCATTATACCACATTAACTACCATTACTCTAAAGCAATAAAGCATTGCATATCCGCCTCAGCAGCTGTTGTCAACAGTTTCACTGGACAACCATTTTCAGTCATCTTATTTAAGGTAACTACATGGAACGGAAGGAAATAGGTTGCTTAACAACCTTCGTTTTTGTACAGTATACCGATCAGGACAAGTCATCAAGAAGGCAAGTAAGCCTGCAATAAGTCTTTAAACAATGCGTAGGCTAAATTTATTTGTGCGTATCAAAGCAATTTTATTGGTTGCTTTTGAAAATTAGGGCATCGGAAACATGCTAAGACAAGATGGAAGAAATTGGAGAAACGACGGTCTCGGTGTGCCACTTTAATGATGCTTTGCACACACTAGCGGATATTTTCCCCTCGTTGATACAACGTATCACGCGAGCTCTTTCAAGCAGCCGCGTAATGAGTGTATCCAGGCTCCAAGCGTCTTCGAGCAATCGCCTCACGCATGTTGCACACGGCGCGCTCCTCTTGGGCGCAGCTGCAGGAGTACCAGTTCGACTACACCGAGTGCCGGCAGGTGAACACCAATAAGACTTGCGCCTCGGTGATCGCCAAGGAGCCGACCAAGAGCTGCGTGTGCTACGAAATCATCACGCTCCCAGAAGACTTCCATGTGAGTGGCGACAGCTTGAACGTAAAGCCGAAACGAACGCGTGCTGTCATTCCGCGTGTCATCCGAGATGGCAACAAATCGCAATCGAGAAGTGTGAAACAAGTCCCGACAAGTTTCAACATTCCAATAATGTTAGAAGACGTTATAATAAGCTTCAATCACAATTTATTAATTCATAAGAGCTTCCAGGAAGTTTCAAGCCGGTTCCAATAAGTTCTACATAATTTTCAGCTTACCGTTGCTGGGCTGGTTTGTTCATACTTTCTTGTGGGGCAGCAAAGTTTGTCAGTAGTTTCAACAAGTATCAAGCTTCAGTAATTCTATGTGAAATAAAGAGAGATGAAGAACAAAATGAAGGAATGCTTTCAAGAGATTCCAACAAATTTCAAGCAGGTTAAAATAAGTTTCCAACGCGTCCCAACTAGTTCTCAACTGGTTCCAACAAGTCTCAAGCAGATTACTTTAAGTTTCAAACAAGTTTTCAAGTTAGTGTGATTGTACTATTCATTCGTGTCATCTTGCGGCGTGGAGTTTTCGACTGATTTTAGCAAGTATCAAGAAGGTTCTAATAAATTCTCTACAGGTTACAATGAGTCTGCAATAAGTTTCGACAGCTCGAGCAGGCATCTTGCCACAAGTCATTCCCGTACATTGCAGAAGGCGCAAGCAAGTATATGAAGACGGGGATCGAAGAAGCGCTCGTGCGCTTGCTGTTCCGCCGTTTCTCTCTGCATATATTACCTAAATTCATTTTCTCTTTTGTTTTGCCCAGCCTCATCCCCGTCACAATATTTTTAGACACGGGCACCCCGTCGTATTATGCCTACTGCTTAACATGACACCTCATTGACTTTCACGGCAGAAGGTGTAATCACCTACACATGTCCAACCGGTTCAAAATAACTACGAAGAAGGGTCTAGAAAAAAACAAATTCGGGTTCACGCTTATCGTATTGGAGCGAAGACAATTATTTCTGCGGTCGCGACGAGAACTCGCTCTATCGTAACAAGGAAACATCTCTCTCACGAAAAAAACTACTGCCGCTATGACAGACTCGCCTTTGTTATAACGCCAGCCTGACAGATTTTCGTACAAATACATATCGATGCATTAGCATTTTCTGTCGTGTGTACAGCTTTACGTTATGAAATACAACACAACAATTTGTCGCTACAATAGGAAGGTCTTTTTTTTTCGACTGCACTTTTTCGTAGAAGGGACCCATCGACTGGCAATAAGATGCTCATCAGCCTGGTGAAACGGTGGGAGTAAGTTAAACTGTGACTTGTCAAAAAAGTATGCGCAAATGCTGAGTACTTTCAAACCGCAAGACTGACGCATAAAAGTAATCTTGCTGGTTATGCCAACGAAATGCATCTCCTTTTATCACTCTTCGCAGTATTACACTGGTAGACGTACTTAGGCCCCTCGTTGTCCGTTTCCTGTGCTGCGCAGCAAACGGTGAACGTGTACTACGGCCTGACCAGCTACTACCAGAACTTCCGTTTCTACGTCCAGTCGCGGGACGAGAAGCAGCTGCTGGGTTTCCCACACAGCGTGCGCTACGTGTGCAAGCCGTACGACGTGGACCCCAAGACCGGCTACACCATCTTCCCCTGCGGCGCCATCGCGAACAGCCTCTTCAACGGTGAGAGGACAACCCTGGCCGAAAAGAAAGGGGCGATCGGCCCGGTTTTTTGAAAAGGCAACACTTCGCGCATTCAAAACGACGACGTTCTTTCGCGCGCTTTTCGTAGACACGTTCAAGCTCAGGTACAGAGCGGGATCCAACTACCGGGATGTCGAGATCTCCACCGAGAACATCTCCTGGCCCTCGGACCGCGAGCGGAAGTTCAGAAACCCGATAAGTAAGCCCTCCGGCTTTTTTCTTTCTTTTTTTTTTTGAAACGGCAACTTTTTTCACTTTTGCTGATGCAAGGACTCGTGCTTGAGGAGCGAGGAAACGCGATGCACTTACATGCGAAAAAGCCCACCGTCTCAACGTGGATTTGTGTGCGCACAACAAAGTAGCAGCAGATGCAAGGAAGTCTTGCATATTCTTCTGTTTCGTTGTTAACCCTAGCTCTACCACTGACAAGTGTAATCTTCGTGAGGCGTCATTTATTGTAAGCATCTGGTACACTTTTCATTTCCTGCGGTACAGAAAGGGTTAAATAGTTCGTTATCTCGATACATGAATACATAAAGATACACATGAACCTGAGGTGTGCTGTCCATTTCATTGTGGATATCGCGTGGTCGTAGAGCTTTTAATTGCGACATGCCCATGCTTCACGCTTCCATACATCGCAGGAGTCTCGTTTGAGAATAAGCGTGTTGTTCTAGGCTCCCTAATGAAGCGCAATGCAATGTCGATACACAGTCCTTTGAAGTGGTTTGCCGCGCACATGAAGGTACTTGTCGCACACGAACAAACTGGCCAATTGACAACTGCTTAATGTGGATTCCTAGCTTGCTTCTTGCTTCTGCAAGTTCGCAATACCACTCAATAGAATATTAAGAGCTCTTCTTGTAAAGGTGGCTATTTTGAGAGATTTGTAGTTTCCGATGTAGACAAAAATACTTGGCCATGGCCAAGCCGTCAAACGGGCAGCTTTGTACTGTCTGTAGCAACGATACGGGTAAACGTTCTGCGAGACATCTTTGTGGTTACTGTGTTGAGTGGAAAGTGTGCTGTTTCTTCGGGGTTATTTTTCGCGCAGGCTTTCTTAACAGTCCTCTGATGCCAGACGTCTAATGTAATGTATATTGTGCGTGGGCTGCACTCTTCTTGTTTGCCTTGTTTTCAGGCATAGAAAGTTGCGTCTAATATCTTTACGTTAGAGTAATTGTTTTTCATTTATTGCACCTCTTCACCAGCATGTCATTATTCATTGTGGCTATATATCCGTCATGTCCATTGCCATTGTGTCGGAGGAGCAGTCACCTCGTCTTGCTACTAATTCTAGTAAATGCCAATGAATGCTCCTTTCCCTTGACGTAAAGGAAAAATATAAAGGTATTGAATCGAATGGACCTTGGCTCGCTCCTGCCAGAGGAAATTTTCTTGACAGCCTGAACCTTCTGTGCGAGTTGTCGATGAAAAGGCAATAGAATAAACGTGGAAAATCTTGCGAAGTGTTTTTTTTTTCGAGGCTAAGGGCATCAATCGCTCCTTGTGCAGGCAGGAATCTGTCTGGCACGGTCAAGCCTCCAAACTGGCCGCTGCCCGTGGACCAGCTGCCCGGAGGCCTGCAGAACGAGGCGTTCATGGTGTGGATGCGTACGGCGGCGCTGCCATCGCTACGAAAGCTGTACGGTCGCATCGCCAGCACGGGCGAGTTCACTCGGGTGATGCCTCGAGGGGAGTACTACCTCGAGGTGCACTACCGTATCCTTTCGCTGATGTCTTCACTCGGAGCCAATGTGTTTCGCTTTGGCCGCAGCGTCTGGTAACGCAATGGTGGGGGTGAAAAACTTTTAGTGGTCGCACAAAGAGGGCAGGGAGTGTTTGTTAGGGGCGGCACCACGAAGGTGCCGCCCCTAACAAACACTAGGTGGAGTCCCTAGCACGGGACCCCAGTGGCGGTATAGCCGCCGCCTGAGCGCGCTCAACGAGGGCCTTTTGGACGCGTAGGTGGGAGCAGCCAAGCAGGGCAGCGTCCCAGTCCTCCCGGGTAGGGTTGGGTATAAGTGGGGTGGTAACGCGTAGGCGACTGGCCCTGGCACTACGGAGCCGGCTTTGCTTTACAGCGATTGTTCTTCACTCGCGTGCTTGTCAAAGAACTGTCGTTGTGTGCCCCATTAAATGTTCGATGCGTACGGAAGCGCCCCTGCCAGTTTATGTTGGGCCAAAGACGCAGGAATTAAGCGGCTCAATAGTCGCCCAACTCACCACTGTTCTTACTTTGCATTCATTCACCTCGTTCTGTAAAAACCTACCTCTCCGCACAATTACGCCCGCGACAAACATCGTCCTCGTGACATCTCTGTTTCGACGTCTAGCAGTGCGCATCTGTTTGAACTTCTTTTTGCATTTCCGTAATGTCTTAGGAACGGAGTAGTGCCTCAAACGCTGCATGACTGTAAAGCTGTGGGACTTCTGCTGTGCATAAACACCAAAATTTCGTTTCCAAGTACCAGGTCGTGGGATCAAATCCTGGCCACGGAGGCCGCGTTTCGACGGGGGCGAAAGCCAAAAAACGCCCTTGTACCGTGCATTGGGTGCACGTAAAAGATCTCCAAGTGAGGAAAAATTATCCCTAGTCCATTGCTGCGGCGTGCCTCCCAATCAGATCGTGGTTCTGAAACGCAAACCTCCAGAATTTAATTTTTGAAACGTTTCATGAGATCCCACTTTGCATATGATGATAATAAACATACCCGTACGCGTCGACTACAGTTATGTAGCTCACAGTAGTGGCAAACTGGCCGAGTACGTACTACTTCATGTTAATATAGTGTGTAAGGTACAGGAAGTGAAGAGTATACCCGTGTGGCGCCGGCGCACTGTTTTGTATGTTTGTTTTGTACCTGTCCTTTGTTTTTTCAGTAGATGCTCAGTACACTTAGAAAACTACGCTCTTAAAATTGAATAAGGGTGTACATCAGTCTATAACTCACACCTTTATACCTAAAACGGGTGTGAGGGTGCGAATTATAGACCTATTTGCACTTCTTTTTTACCTTTAAAGAAATTACTCTCTTAAAATTGAATAAGGGTGTACATCAGGTCTATAACTTCCGCCCTTACACCCAAAAGGGGTGTAAAGGTGTGAGTAATAGATTGATTTAAACTTTCTTTTTACTTTTAGGGGTGTAACTTATTTTACAGTGCAGCAGCCGGCGCGTGTATTCTGCAAGTGTCCCTTCTTCACATCGTCCCTCGTTCTAAGCGCCTTTTCGAAGAAAGTTTTGACGCATCTTATCAATTGCTTGAAGAAACGTTTGCTTCACAGAGATTCCAATATGTGCGTGGATCCGAATATACTTTTACTTCCCCGATTGCCTTAAATAAAGCCTCCGGGTAAAATATCCGGAGTTCGGTTCAATGATGATAACACCAGTGACGTTCAGTCTAAGCCACAACTCGATATTTTTTTTTCCGGCGATATGCTCTCGACGCTTTCCTGAACTCATCGGCTAGGGTACCCGGTGACCGTGTTTGGTGGCACCAAGCGGCTGATCCTGTCCAACGCGTCGTGGATGGGGTCGCGCAACCCCTTCATCGCGATCGCCTACGTCTGCGTCGGGTGCCTGTGCGTGGCGCTAGGCCTCGCGTTCATCGCCATCAACCGCCGATTCGGCAGCATGTGAGCAGCCGCGACGACGACGTCTCTTATCAATACTTCTTTTTGGGCGAGTTGGTGCATCTTGAGACATATGGGTATAACAGCGTGAACAGACGACCACAACAAAGGAGACACGTACATAGCATAGTGCAAACAGACGACCACAAGAAGGGAGACACGTACATAGCGCAAACAGATGACCACAAGAAGGGAGACACGTACACACAAGCGCTTGTGTGTACGTGTCTCCTTTCTTGTGGTCGTCTGTTTGCACTGGAATATGTTTCAAGATGTTTCTTATACGGGTGTCGCACGGCGCACGTTCGATGGCGATCGAGCCCGATTCGGATCGAAATTCTCGGAAGCACGATTGGCTCCTTTGCGCAGACTACAAGAGAGAGCCAATCGAAGTCGAGAATTACGTCCTTGATAGCGGGCTCCATCGCGATCGTAAGTGGCCGTTTGACACCGGTACTACGCTACGCATCGTTAAGCCACCGCTTCAGCGCATTGGAGCTTGCCGGACCCGTCATTAGATGGATACGGTTACTATAGCGGTTGTTTCACATAACTTGAGCGGAGGTGATAACGAAAAGCGGCAAACTTTAGTTGGGTGAAACCAACGACCTATTGTTTTCCTTCATGTGGCGCTCCTAAGAACGTTTGTTTATTATACCGCCTAATTAGTTAACTAATATGAATTACACAAAAATATTATTGAGGGTCAACTGTATTTCTTACGTTGCAGAAGGGGTTTCAGAACCAACCGACCCATTTTGTTTTGGTAACGTACATCATGTGTGTTGCTTTTTTTTCCTGGCATTTAAAGAAAGCCCGCGAAATGTAAAAAAGAAACGTCACTGTGCTCATGCGCTATCGTACTGTAGCGCTCTGAGCCGTGCCTCAAGCTAACGAAGGATTAAAAGAAAAAAGAACAAAATTAACCTGAGACATGGATTACAACCACCGGTATAAACGGCATCTTTGTTTTTTATTCCTTGGCTCAAGTTAAAGAAACCCCGGTATAACCCTGTCACGAACCAATACATACATTGGTTCGTGAAGCCTAGTGCGCGTCATATGTGCCTCCAAGATGTGTAGTCGCGCAAACTCTTACTTGCTATAGCAATGGCTGCTACCTCGAGCGAGTGCAGAGCTTGGCGATCTATGACCTGGTCCTCTGGTTCATGTTTGCCACCGCCGCCGCTTTGCAGCAAGTTCCCGATGCCCGAGATCTCGGACTTCTGCGAGAAACGGCACGTGTGGAGGGCGCGAAAGCCGTCGCTGCTGCCGCTGCCCCAGACCCGCTCAGGCAGCACGGCCGGACGGCCGCCGAGCAAGACGAGCGTCCGCTGACGACGGCGCCCTCGCCGGGTCCGCCCCCTGGTGCGTCGGCGATGCGGTACGTTGCCATGGAACCTCTGTGCCTGACACCGCGTAACTGTGCGCGTTTGTATAGCTCTAGCAATCACATATTGGACACTCGAGGCGCCCTCGGCGCCGCCGCGCTGTCCTGCTATCAACAAAGCATGCTCGACTCGAGCGTATAGGGTTGAGAGGCATCAAGAGACGCGCAGTGCTTTCGGTGGCAAAGGAACGAGCTGTCCGGCTACCTGCACCGTATTCTTAGGCCACTTGCAGGACTCGCGTCCACTTTAGTCAAATACTCCGCTCAGTTCATTGAGCAAATAACAAGCCCCTGCATTGACGATGACGAAGTGATGATCCCCTTTGGCGTAAACTCAATGTTTACGTGACTGCCTGTTGACTATGCGGTCGAGTGCTGCAGAAAATTTCTCGAGGCTGACTCCTCTTTGCACGAACGCACGCCATTCGAGACCCACGAAATTCGCCGCCTTCTAAAATTTTGCCTTGAGAATACTTACTTCGTCTTTAACAAGGAGTATTAGAAGCAAGTATTCGGCACAGAGATGGGAGCCTCTGTGTCCGTCGTTTGCGCCAACATTACTCTGGAGGATCTGGAAATTGCCGCCTTTTCTTCATTCGGGACGACTCCAAAACTCTTTCTAAGATGCATGGACGACTTCTTCTGCATTATCCCTCGCCGGCACTCAACAAATTTCCTGGAACCCCTAAATTCCTTCAAGCCGAGTATACAGTTCACGGCTGAAGAGGAAACCAATGGGCGAATTCCCTTCCTGGATGTCCTCGTAGAGAGGACTTCAAGCGGCTTGAGGAATAGGGTGTAAAGAAAGCCAACGCACACGGGAAAGTACCTGAGCTTCGACTCGGCGCACCCAATTGAGCAAAAGCGATCCGTCGCAGCAGCACTCTCTTCCCGGGCATTCCGCGTCTGCTCCAGCCCCACGAAACGTAAGCGAGAGCTACAGGTTGCGAAAAGGGACCTGTCGAAGAATGGTTACCCTCGACAACTGCTCAGAACGCAGTAGCGCAAATCAGCGAAGCCCCGCCGTGAAACGGCGAAAGAAACAGTGAAGCGCGCGGTGGTGCCCTACACAGTGGGAACAAGCGAAGCCCTTGCACGAATTTTTAAGGGCTACGGTGTTAAAATCGCCCACGTGCCTTCCCGAAAACTTGGCCAACAGTTGGTTCGCGCAAAAGACTCCTTGAAGCACACGGACTACCGGTGAGTGTTCTACAAGATACCATGCAAGGAGTGTGACGTGTCGTACATCGGCGAGAGCGGAAATTTTAAACGCCGCTTGAAACAACACAATGAAGTCTCCAAGGGCCACATAACCGCGAACGCCCTGGCGGAACATCACGAACTAACCGGACACAGCGCTGACTGGGACTTGACAGCCATCATCAGAAAGGAGAAACACTTATCTGCCAGTGTGCTTTTAGAATAATTTTACATTCAATCAACTAGACGGACGATAAACAGGACGCGGGGTAACCTTTCCGAGATATACACCCGCACGCTGCGCCACCTCGCCCATAAATAGCTGCGCGCCCATGCTTAGATCTTCATTTCGATCAAGGGACCCGTACGGGGCCTGAAACGTCGTTCTTTATTTTTCTTTTATTCTTGGCGAGTGCAAGTTTTCTTGGCGCCAATATGTTTCCTCGCCAGACGAGTTTTCGTCGAACACTTGACTATGTCCGCCCTTCATGAACGATAGTTCGGGCCTCGTCACACCCATCGGTGTGATTTTTTTCCTAACTATGCTGGCACCGCCATCCGACCACCGTCCTTATGGGTACGACCTGAACACATTGCCCCTTCCGCTACCGGAACGATGCAGCAACCGCAGTCAATTCGTTGGCCAGCAGCTTGGCCAGCTAGGCCGTTATCGCGGTTTACGTTCCCACAGCTCAATCTGCCTCTAGCGCTCCACTAGCGCTGTGTCCTGTCCCACTTTTTCTCGTTAGTCTTGTTCGCGCTAGTAACTACGTCACAGCAAGTGCAACCTGTCGGCCAGCATGACATTGCTTAGTGTCGCCGAATCGTAATACACGCTTGAATTTCACGTTAATCTCCGAAGCCGCGAAACGTGATACGGTGATGTGGCTGTGCAGAAATTAAGAAAGCACGTAACAGAACCTGAAGTGGTCAAGATGAGGCGCCCCACTAAGGCGCGCCTCATAAACAGATCGGAGTGTTAAGTAATTGGTAAAAATAATAACAATAATAAAATTTATTTCCCATCAAGACACGTCCACCATCAGCCCAATTTAAGTCATTGCCGGACGGAGGCTTCTCCCAGAGATTTCTAATTACCCCTGTCTTGCGCTGATCTCGTCAACCCACCTAATTTTCTGCAATTCTCGACTTCGTTCCTTTGCCACTCATTCCGTGACTCCCATGGTTCATCGGTTATCTGCCCCACGCATTACATGGCCTGCCAAGCTCCATATTTTTTTTCTCTTAATGTGAAATAGAAAAGTTCTGCAGGTGTTACACTCTCGTAACACAAGAAGGTCGAAGCCAGCTGTACATTATGTAACACATGAAGTTATGCAATCGGGGTTAGACTGTCAGACGCATTGGTAGCGCATTGAGTCATGCAATCCGGGCTGGACTTCTTTGCAAGACATAACGAGCCACTATGGGAAGTGCACGTGAGGCACTAAGGCGACGTCCTCACTATGGCGCAGCGGCACGCGCTTACTTCGCAGTGGCGTACTTGCATGCGCCGCCGTCTTCGCACGCCAGAGTAGAGTCCACGCTCCTCCATCGCTCGCCGCCGGCAACCGCCGCCGCAGCAGCTTCTCCGACTGTGACGTCAATGCGCAGAGCGTGCGCTCCCGCTTTTCTGCGCAACAGCGCCTGGCGCGACCAGGTGTCACTAAACCTAAAATTCGACAGACACTTCAGACTACTTACGCGTGGGAATGCGAAAGCATTATACCGTTTGTAGACATCTGAACGTCATCAACGCACTCAACTTTATGAACTCATGACGTGGCGCCACCTCCGCCGCAACGTCACGTGCGCCCAATGACGTACGCAGTGAGGGAGATGGCTGCGGTGGTGGCGTGTGCAATCGGGCGCGCACTAGGCACACCTTTATTGATCCAGAACCGTGCAGCAGTCGTGGCTACTGAGAAACGTGCTCGTTTCACACTCCAGAGGCCTGGCTTCGATTCCCATCCGGACCGAACTGCATTGGAATTCTTTTTTCGAAGCTACTAATTTACTTTGTTTACCAGAACCGCCTTGAGAAGGGTGACGTCAGTCCGAGTGTTCTCGATGTGTTTTACGGCGTCGGTAATTTTTCGTCACGGCGCTGTTTCACCAAGGTCACCGCAAACATAGGCACCTAAGGCTTTCCCGTCTTTGCATAGTCCTTAACTTGCTCTCGGCCTTCTTTGTTAACCTCCATATTTCTGTTGCATATTTTAGCAAGGATGAATGCAGTTATTGTGCACTTTTCTTTTCAAAGAAAATAGTAAGCTCCTCTGGCAGCCGTCATCATCTTCGCCGGCTGCCTATTATATACGGTGCTCCGGCGCCCGTGTTTCGTGCCTCGTGGTGCGAGCTGTGAAATTAGAAAAAGAAAGAGGGAAGGGAGGAGAATAAAAGAGGGCTTCTTCTGCTCCTGATATTGATCTGTACGGTTCTCAGGTCTTTCATTCGCCGACTCATTGTTGCAGTGGACCTAACCTTGGTCCCTGTATTCTCCCAGTCAGGATTTGGCAGTGTCTGCGTATGCACTTCAACTCATTTTTATTCTTCTGTAAATATTCTTCCCGTGATCAGTGGATCCTGTAAGTAATTCACCTAGATAAACGTACGCCTGCACTGGTTCTAAAGGTTGACTGACAATCACGAATTTCTTTTTCCTTGCCAAGCTATTGAACATTATATTTGTCTTTTGCACATTAATCTTCAACCCCACTCAAGCATTTTGTCAGTTAAGGTCTTTAATCATTCGTCCTGTTCTGCAACACGGGAGATCAGTTGTAACAACGTTACCTGCAAACCGAAGGTTGTTGAGATATTTGCCGTTTTCCACACCCCAAGCCTTCTTAGTCTACTAGCTTGAGTACTTCTAAGTAAGCAGTGAATAGCGTTAGAGAGATGGCGTCTCCTGGCCAGATCCATTTTTTGATAGGTGATTTTCCGCTTTTCTTGTGGCGAACTACGGTAAGTGTAGAATCTTTGTTGATATCACCCAATTTATTCGCGTATGCCTCCCGTGCTCCTTGATTCTGCTATTCCTCCGTGACTACTGGTATCTCCACTGAAGAAAGTGCATTTTCATAATCTGAAATGTCACATATAGGCCTTGATTGTACTTCGCAAATTTCTCGATTACTTTATTGACGACATGAATGTGATGCATTGTGGAATATCCCTTCCTCAAGCCAGCCTCATGAATTGATTGAAGTTGACTTAAGTCAAGTGTTTCCCTGATTCTATTAGAAGTCATCTTGGTGAATACTATGTACAATATTGAAAGCAAGCTAATGGACCTAAAATTCAATTTTTAACGTCTCCCTCCTTATTGATTAATACATTGTCCGCATTACTCGAGCTCTCTGGTACACTTGAAATCTTGAGGCAGTGCGTATGGTTAATGGAAGGAGTAATACTGAAAAGCCAGATACGCTTGGCGTGGGGCTCACCTTTTACAACAGGAAAAAGATGTAAAATCACACCTTTTACATTCCCAATAACACAGAGCTTGTCTTTATTCGAAATTCGAAGAAAGCAATAGGAGGCACTAGCCATTTGGCCTAGAACAAGTCATACGCACCTTGTAAGGATTGGGGTCTGGCATGAAAGAGATGGTAGCTGGCCCATGCTGTCGTCCAACTCATCCACGCTGAGGACGTTGTTGAAGGGAGAGACTTGTTCTCATCAAGAACGAGGAATATGGGATTTATTTACAATATCTACATGAATGCTGGAGAACGATAAAGTTCATCAGTCTAGCATTACTGAAAGAGAATGCACACCGAATCAGCTGGCAGCGGCTGCTTAAATACACTCTGTCCTCCCTAGATCCTAGGTGAGGTAAAACGGCCGTTCAACCTTCGATCAATCGGAGCGTACAAAGTCATCGTAGCCGACCCGCCTTTGAGAGAGAAGGTTTTCATATTCACTTCCGCACAGGTGTCAATGAACACACCGAGGGGGTGGGTTCTCGCACACAGAGGTCTTGACCCGAGCAGGCGCCTCTTTGACCCCAGAGCTCGCCCCGCAGACAGTGGCCGCCGCGTCTGTCCATTGACTGACGTCTTCTGGGGCCTGTGAGACCGCACCGCAAAACACCTTCTTCCAGTAGTTCCCCCGCTCCAAACAAACCGTGAAGGCGACGGCAAATCCACTAACAATAATTTATCCGCCTACCGCGTCTAGACATGCCGGCGCCGTACGGCTGTTGACGCGGCGCATTGTCGTCTTTGCAAAGCGAGTTGTTGCAGTGGGGTGGGAAGGCTTCGGAGGTCGTTTCTCCGAAGATCGCCAGCCCCCGCAGGTCGATCGTAACAACCTACAAGAGATACATATGCAAAGCAGGCAGGATTTAATCAGCAAGAAAACTAAGTTTTGGCACGTAAGACCCCACAAACTTTCTTTAATACAAATATAAGGCGACTTTATCCATAACGTTGCCTGTAGCTACGCATTTGCATACTCAGCATTAGATTTAAAAATTTCCAAGTGGATACCACCCCGCATCACCATTAGCAAAATTGCCCAATTCATGCGATGCCCCCGTATCACGCAATTCCGTCCATGAAACGTACACGTGACGTGTTTTCCTGTAAGTGCGCGTGCAAAATTAGAGACACGTCCGTCTCCCTGCCAGGAAGACTAGAATAAAGAGAGTCCCGATGCAACAGCGCGCACGGAATGACTCCGTGCTTCCGCGAGGCCTCTCGGGAGGCCATCGAGCTGTGCGAGCCGTCCAAGCTGCCAAGGTCTCCCTCAATGCGAGAGTCGGCTCGGCTTGGAGGGTCCTGCGCAAATGCATAAGTGACAGCGAGCCTTTACCGTACGCTAGCAGGTAGTAATTCCTATCAGCGGTAGGTAGGTAAGGAGTGTGTAGAGATTTAGTAAGAGCACATCCTCGATCATATCATTTGGCTTATCTGCATTCGACCTTTCCTTAGCAGAGAACTAAGGCTTTCGAGGGAACTTAGTTTACATACCTGAAACGAATATTTTCGTGGGGTATATATATGCTTACCGTTTTTTCTTCTTTTCTTTAGAAAATCATTCTGTGCCTGTTCGATCATTTATCGTGTAAATTAGATTATGCGCATGCGCGGGTAGTGATATATGGGAAGAGCCGGCGCTTTCGAGCGAACTTATTTTACCTTGCTAAAACTAATATACTCATGGGCTATATGTAGATTTACCGCTTCTTTTTCGTTTTTTTTTAGAAAATTATTCCCTTCCTGCTCGATTATTTATCGCGCGTAAATTAGCTTCTGCGCATACGCGGAGAGTGACATATGCGAAGAGCCGGTGCTTTCGAGCGAACTTATATTCCACTTCCGGCCACCACAGTGAATGGTCGTGTAAGAACGTGCTCCCTCGCCGCGGTTACAGCGGTCAATGGCCGCGGAATCAGGTCTTGTGAAAAGCCGGCTGAGAATTATCAGGTTGTTTTGCCGCATCTGCCCACAGGTGATTCTGTTTTGAATATCGCTTTTTTTGCACGATTGCCTAAAGGAAAGGCCGTATCGTTTAGAGCATTTCCGCGACGCTGTCGACCGTCTTTCACTGCTGCCGGAGGTGGTTGCCCTCGGGGCCTGCCAAATGAATCACCTGCGGGCAGTGAGGTTCAAGGGCGAGGAAGGAAAGAAGATACCGGCTGCAGACACCTTCAATGTCAAGAACGAGCGCTGCGTGGTTATAGATCCCTGCGACCATGGCGTACGTGTGAAGCTCTACTGGCTACTTCATGGCGTACCGGACGACGATGTGCGAACGGCTCTCGCGGCCTTTGGAAAGGTGACTGAAATCACCAGAGAAAAATGGAGGGTGAATGGCTGCATTGATAAAGGGTCGACAACACGCTCCGTAACGTTGAAGCTGAAAGTGGGCGTTGCGGTAGAGGATTTGCCCCGTCAAGTGCGTGTCGATGAAGACGTCGCACTCGCCCACGCTCCAGGCTGCCTCCGGTGCCGAGGCATCGGCCACATACGTCGCGAGTGCCGTGTTCCATGTTCCACGTTGTTGGCTCAGTCGTCGTTACAGCTACGACGAGACGCTGTACGTGCACTCTTACGCCAGCCAAGCAGGTCTGGTCCGAAGGGATTTGGTTTCCGTGCACGTGATGGACGCAGAAGAGGCTACCAGAGGACATGGCGAAGAGGGAAAGACGGAGACAGCAGTGCCTCTGCACACCCCAGGCGAAGACGCCAAGGAACCGAGCCGCGAGGAAGACCCTGGGCTTCTTGCTACCGTAGGGAGCCTAAACGCACCGAAAGAAGAATCAAGCAGCACCCAAGACCTCACCAGCGATACTTTTCCTGACAAAACGAAAGCCACAGAGGAAATTTCTACCGATGTCGACATGGCAGCGTCTGGCAGCGGACCTGCAAAGAGGACACGAGAGGAAACTGGACACACCTCTCCAAGAGGTGATGGGACAAGCACAGGAGAACTTCCCACAAAAGCTGCAATGTCCAGACGGCAGTCTTTCAAGCCAACTTCCAGACCTTGCGGCAGCCCGACGGACTATTTGAACACAGCCGCCTTCTCAGCGGCGGCGTTTTCTTTTTCTTGCTTTCCCTTGTACGATCCCGCTCAGTCCGCGGAGTACTCGCGCGCGTTAATATCCTGGAACGGAAGCGTATGTGCAAACAACTTGAAGTAAAAATTGAAGTAAAAACTTGAAGCAAAAAATGTTTGAAGTAAAAATGAGAGTAAAATATTGGCAATAAACCCAACTTCTTATGGCAGTAAACTTTAAAAATGCGTTGCGTATCCCAATCTTTAAGTCAAGAGGTCTATCTGCGCGGAGACGGCAATGCCAACTAAGTCGCATTCTCTTAGAAAATGATATGGACTTGTTAGTGGTCCAAAAGACCGAAATCAAGACTGAGGAACTTGCTGATAAAATGGTTGAAGGCTTCCGTAGCTGATATAATGTATGCGTGAGTCGTGCAGTTGGTAGGTCCGGTGGTTGTGGTATCTTTATTCGAAAAAGCATTGGCGTCATTGAATGAGTGTCTGGTAGGGGAAATGACCGGTTAGTGTTTTGCGATTTTGTTTTTGCTGAAATTGCCTGGCGTGTTGTTTGTGTCTATGCACCGAATAGAATCAATGAGTGGAAAGCTTTTTTCCATACCGTGCGACCTTGTCCAGAAATCGAAAGGAGTGTTTTACTGATTGGTGACTTCAATTGCGTATGTCGACCTGAAGATCGATACAATAACAGAAATATTGCGATAAAAGGGCAGAAGTATTACGAGTGATGATCGAGGAGAATGAACTCGAAGATCTTGGCTTAGTGTTGACGCATGAGACCCAAGCAAAATACACTCACTTTCAAAATGTGTCTCATGCTAGATTGGACCGAATTTATGTGCCTGTTGAGAATGTACCTTTGTGTTCCCAGTACCATACGCAGCATGTTAGCTTTAGAGATCATTGTTTAGTCATGGTTACTATAGGCGCAAAGAAGAAAGTGTCGAAGTTCAACTGGGAGTTGTGGAAATTGAACAGAAAATTACTGCAAAATTTTTGCTGCAAAGATAGAAGAATATATAATAATTATACAGTGGAATCAAACATGTAATCTTATACCGGTGTGGGAACAGTTCAAATGCGACTTCAAAGTCGCCTCTTTGGAAAGAGCAAGCATTTTAAGACAAAAAGAAAAACAACAAGAAAAGGAGCTGCGTAGCGCGTCAGATTACATTGTTATCGCAGAGAATGCTAAGCCCGGGCTGTTCTTGGAAGAAATAAAAGAAAGAAAGGCGAAGCTTGAGAAAATAGAAGCAGAAAAGTATCACGGCGCAATGATAAGGTCGAGGTGCGAGCGGCTATGGTTGGGTGAGACGCCCACGAAGCGCTTGCTCAGCGGTGAGAAGAAACATGCAAGGTCGAAAGAAATTAACAGTCAGCTTTAGAAACGACGTTACTCGAGAGAGTGAAATATTAGAGCTTGCCTTTGTTGAATATTACGGAAAAGTTTTCAGTCATAAAGCATGCGATACTGAATGGTTTCGATGTGTTTTTCTGCCACTCTTGCCTAGTCTTGATGACGAGACAAAAGAGTCACTTGAAAGGCCAATAACAGTCGCAGAAGTTGAGCAGGCGATAGACAATCTCAGTCCTGGTAAATCACCTGGCCCAGATGGTCTCGGTGCAGCTGTATACAAGTTCTTCAAGAGTGAAAGGGCAGAATCTCTGCACCGACTTATAGAAGATTGTTATGAAAAGAAACTAACACCACCATCCTTTCCGACATCCCACGTCATACTGATTCCGAAAACTAATGACCCGGTGAAACTGGTTTCAGCAGAAGCATACTGACCGATGAGTTTAGCAAATACTGATTACAAGGTGTTCATGAAAGTTTTGTCTCGCCGTTTACGAAGTGTAATCACGTCTCTTGTAGGTCCACTTAGACCTGTGGAATTAAAGGAAGATCCATTTTTAGAAATATCCACGTAGCAAGAACCGTTCTTGAATGCTGCGATGCCATGCAGGATCGAGTTGCTATGCTTCAACTTGATTTGAATAAGGCATTCGACAGAGTCGTGCACGAAATACTGTACCTTACACTGAACCACGTCAATGTAGGATCAGTAATTCTGGATGACGGGAAAATGGTGTATGACAAATGTGCCCCGAAGCTTGTGATTAACAAGAAACTGAGAGGAAGTATTTGCGTTGAAACATCTGCAAGACAATGCTGTTTATCCTCCCTCCTTTTTAATATTTACCTCGAACGCTTTTGTTTAAAAGTACTTGCGAATCCGAGTATTCGTGGCTACACTTTATTTCAGCAGTGAAGGTAAGGTCCCTGCTTATGCTGACGATATAGCAGCCTTTTGCGCAGATGAAAAAAGCGTGCGTGAAGTTGTAGAAAAGGCTGAGGATTTTCGCACAGCAATAGGAACTGTAATTAGCTGGCCAAAATGTTTTGGTTTCTGGCATGGCAACTGGGAACACGCTCCAGACACGTTATGCAACATACAATGGAGCAACACTCTTGATAGCTATTTGGGAGTTCCACTGAAACACTATCAGGATAGCGAGGACTATTGGGCAGATGCAGCAAGAAGAGTTAAATTATAAACAGAAAAATAGGGAGGACAATTTTTCTGTGTTATCAAGAGCTGCGGTTTGTAATATGCTTCTAACTGCTAAGTTGTATTATTTCCTACAGGTCATAAGCATTACTGGAGTATCTGTACAAAGAACTGTGTAGCGTCCTTGCAATTTATATCTGGGTGTTCACTTGGAAGCACATGCGCCGTTGCAGCCTTTTTCATAAAGTCAGGAACGGGTTGCTCGGGAATATCCCATTTATTTTTCAAGCAGATTGTGACGAGCTTTTTCTTCTTGAGTGAACAGGCTGACGCTTTTCTTCGAACAGTAATCGAAGAGCGATTACAAGACTCCGTACCAGACTGCGTAGTATCAGTGATTTTTTTAGACCAGCAGTCTTATCTCGCTACCTACGAGAAATTGTATCCTCTTGTGCAGATTTGTAGGTCAAAGGTCTCCTCCAGGTACCAATGAACTGTGGCACGTAAGCGTCTATTCAAAGACCTGCTTGATGTTCTTTTGCCGATTCCTGTGTACCATGGGTTGTACCAGCTAGGCCCTGAGCGTCACGTCCTCAAGGGTATTAAGCGAATGCCGGTGAAACCATCAATGAAATCTTCCTTTTTCCTACTGCATACCGGTACACTCCCTGTGAAGCCATGGTTACAGAGAAAATGTCTCTTCGTGCTATAGTCTGACAGCTGCCCAATTTGTGAAAAACTGGAAACAATTCAACATGTTTTTGTTGATTGCCGTGACGCCATGTTCCTATGGGGTACACTTCAAAACACTTTAAGAAAAGACCTGTCTTCAAGCCTTTTCGGAATTCGGTACTTACCTTGTGCTGAACCAGAGGGTATGCCCAGAGATATGTTCATGGCGATGTGCATGCACAGCATCTAGAGAACAAGAATGGATGTACAATCTGCAAGATACTATTACTACAAGCGGTTATCTATATACGAGATTTTATAAAGCACTAAATGATCCTCCGCAACGGATTATTGTTTTGATCAATTGGCCGAAATTAAGCCATCTTAAGACATATGAACTAGCGGAATGGTCAGGGATATTGACCTATATTTTGTCTGCCGTTGTTATTTGTAAAATGTATATCAAAAGGTAATATAGAAAAAAAAGCTGAGGTTGCTCAGTGGTTATGATGTTGGACTGAAGAGCACGAGGTTGCGGGATCGAATCCCGGCCACGGCGGCCACAATTCGATGGGGGCAAAATGCGGGAACAACCTTCTACATAGATTTAGGTGCAGGAAAAGGAACCCCAGGTGGCCGAAATTTCTGCAGTCATCCACTACGGCGTGCCTCATTATCAGAAAGTGGTTTTGGCACGTAAAACACGATACTTAAATTTTTTAACCTGTTTGAAACCAATATTTTCATGGGCTGTAGGCTTACCGTTCGTCTTTTTATCAAATAAATTTGTGGTTAATCGTTTACTTTCCGCGGGAACCGCCGTCCGGGTGCTTGCGTAGGGAGTAAGATACAAGACGGACTAGCGTTTTCCAGAGAACTTATTTTACCCGTCTGTAACCAACCGCCGTGGTTGCTCAGTGGCTATGGTGTTGGGCTGCTGAGCGCGAAGGTGCGGGATCGAATCCCGGCCATGGAGGCCACATTTCAATGGGGGCAAAATGCGGAAAATTTTGTGTACATAGCTTTAGGTGCACGTGAAGGAACCCCAGGTGGCCGAAATTTCTGCAGTCATCCACTACGGTGTGCCTCATAATCAGAAAGTGGTTTTGGCACGTAAAACACCATACTTAAATTTTTTAACCGTTTGAAACCAATATTTTCACAGGCTGTAGGCTTACCGTTCGTCCTTTTTTTAGCAAAGAAATTTGTGGTTAATCGTATACTTTTCGCGGGAACCGCCGTCCGGCTGCTTGCGTAGGGAGTAAGATACAAGACGGACTAGCGAATTCGACAGAACATATTTTACCCGTCTCTAACAAACCGCCGAGGTTGCTGAGTGGCTATGGTATTGGGCTGCAGAGCACGAGGTTGCGGGATCGAATCCAGGCCACGGCGGCCACATTTCTAAGGGGGCAAAATGAGGAAACAGCCGTGTACATTGAATTAAGTGCACGTTAAGAACCCCAGGTCGCCGCAATTTGCGGAGTCCTCCGCTACGGCGTGCACCATAAGAAGAAATCCGTTATGGCACTCAAAACCTGTTCCTTTATATTTTTAACGTGTCTTAAACCAGTATTTTTGTGGGCAATATATGCTTACCATTTTTTCCACTTTGGGGGAAAATTATTATTTGCCTGATCGTTTTTTTATCGCGTTAAACGGTGTCTACGCATGCCCGGGAACTTATATATGCGAAGTACCGGCGCTTTCAAGACACTCTATTTTTTGCCGAAAAAATGATATTTTCATGGGGTATAGGCTTAGTGTTTTTTCCATTTTGGAGAGAAAATTATTCTTTGCCTGATCATTTATTTATCGCGTTAAACGGCATCTACGCATGCCCGGGAACTGATATATGCGCGGTACCGGCGCTTTCTAGACACTTTATTTTTCGTCGAAAAAATGATATTTTCATAGGCTATAGGCTTAGTGTTTTTTCCATTTTTGGGGGAAAATTATTCTTTGCCTGATCGTTTATTTATCGCTTTAAACAGCGTCTACGCATGCCCGGGAACTTATATATGCGGAGTACCGGCGCTTTTTAGACACTTTATTTTTCGTCGAAAAAATGATATTTTCATGGGCTATAGGCTTAGTGTTTTTTTCCATTTTGGGGGGAAAATTATTGTTTGGCTGACCGTTTTTTTTATCGCGATAAACGGCGTCTACGCATGCCCGGGAACTTATGTATGCGGAGTACCGGCGCTTTCCAGACACTTTATTTTTCGTCGAAAAAATGATATTTTCATGGGCTATAGGCTTAGTGTTTTTTTCCATTTTGGGGGGAAAATTATTGTTTGGCTGACCGTTTTTTTTTATCGCGATAAACGGCGTGTAAACATGCCCGGGAACTAATATATGGGGAGTACGGGGGCTTTGAAGACACTTTATTTTTCGTCGAATAAATTATATTTTCATGGGCTATTATAGGCTTAGCGTTTTTTCCGTTTTGGGGGGAAAATTATTCTTTGCCTGACCGTTTTTTTATCGCGTTAAACGGCGTTTACACATGCCCGGGAACTGATATATGGGGAGTACGGGCGCTTTGAAGACACTTTATTTTTCGTCGAAAAAATTATATTTTCATGGGCTATAGGCTTAGTGTTTTTTCAATTTTGGGGGGAAAATTATTCTTTGCCTGATCGTTTATCTATCGCGTTAAACGGCGTCTACGCATGCCCGGGAACTGATATATGCGCAGTACCGGCGTTTTCAAGACACTTTATTTTTGCTCGAAAAAATGACATTTTCATGGGCTATAGGCTTAGTATTTTTTCAAATTTGGGGAGAAAATTATTCTTTGCCTGATTGTTTATTTATCGCGTTAAACGGCGTCTATGCATGCCCGGGAACTTATATATGCGGAGTACCGGCGCTTTCAAGACCCTTTATTTTTCGTCGAAAAAATTATATTTTCATGGGCTATAGGCTTAGTGTTTTTTCAATTTTGGGGGGAAAATTATTCTTTGCCTGATCGTTTATCTATCGCGTTAAACGGCGTCTACGCATGCCCGGGAACTGATATATGCGCAGTGCCGGCGTTTTCAAGACACTTTATTTTTCCTCGTAAAAATGATATTTTCATGGGCTAAAAGCTTAGCGTTTTTTCCATTTTGGGGGGAAAATTATTCTTTGCCTGACCGTTTTTTTATCGCGTTAAACGGCGTTTACACATGCCCGGGAACTGATATATGGGGAGTACGGGCGCTTTGAAGACACTTTATTTTTCGTCGAAAAAATTATATTTTCATGGGCTATAGGCTCAGTGTTTTTTCAATTTTGGGGGGAAAATTATTCTTTGCCTGATCGTTTATCTATCGCGTTAAACGGCGTCTACGCATGCCCGGGAACTGATATATGCGCAGTACCGGCGTTTTCAAGACACTTTATTTTTGCTCGAAAAAATGACATTTTCATGGGCTATAGGCTTAGTATTTTTTCAAATTTGGGGAGAAAATTATTCTTTGCCTGATTGTTTATTTATCGCGTTAAACGGCGTCTATGCATGCCCGGGAACTTATATATGCGGAGTACCGGCGCTTTCAAGACCCTTTATTTTTCGTCGAAAAAATTATATTTTCATGGGCTATAGGCTTAGTGTTTTTTCAATTTTGGGGGGAAAATTATTCTTTGCCTGATCGTTTATCTATCGCGTTAAACGGCGTCTACGCATGCCCGGGAACTTATATATGCGGAGTACCGGCGCTTTCAAGACACGTTATTTTTCGTCGAAAAAATTATATTTTCATGGGCTAAAAGCTTAGCGTTTTTTCCATTTTGGGGGGAAAATTATTCTTTGCCTGACCGTTTTTTTACCGCGTTAAACGGCGTCTACAACTGCCCGGGAACTGATATATGGGGAGTACGGGCGCTTTGAAGACACTTTATTTTTCGTCGAAAAAATTATATTTTCATGGGCTATAGGCTCAGTGTTTTTTCAATTTTGGGGGGAAAATTATTCTTTGCCTGACCGTTTTTTTATCGCGTTAAACGGCGTCTACACATGCCCGGGAACTGATATATGCGCAGTACCGGCGTTTTCAAGACACTTTATTTTTGCTCGAAAAAATGACATTTTCATGGGCTATAGGCTTAGTATTTTTTCAAATTTGGGGAGAAAATTATTCTTCGCCTGATTGTTTATTTATCGCGTTAAACGGCGTCTATGCATGCCCGGGAACTTATATATGCGGAGTACCGGCGCTTTGAAAACACTTTATTTTTCGTCGAAAAAATTATATTTTCATGGGCTATAGGCTTAGTGTTTTTTCAATTTTGGGGGGAAAATTATTCTTTGCCTGATCGTTTATCTATCGCGTTAAACGGCGTCTACGCATGCCCGGGAACTGATATATGGGGAGTACGGGCGCTTTGAAGACACTTTATTTTTCGTCGAAAAAATTATATTTTCATGGGCTATAGACTTAGTGTTTTTTCAATTTTGGGGGGAAAATTATTCTTTGCCTGATCGTTTATCTATCGCGTTAAACGGCGTCTACGCATGCCCGGGAACTGATATATGCGCAGTACCGGCGTTTTCAAGACACTTTATTTTTGCTCGAAAAAATGACATTTTCATGGGCTATAGGCTTAGTATTTTTACAAATTTGGGGAGAAAATTATTCTTTTCCTGATTTTTTATTTATCTCGTTAAACGGCGTCTATGCATGCCCGGGAACGGATATATGCGCAGTACCAGCGTTTTCAAGACACTTTATTTTTCGTCGAAAAAATTATATTTACATGGGCTATAGGCTTAGTGTTTTTTCAATTTTGGGGGGAAAATTATTCGTTGCCTGATCGTTTATCTATCGCGTTAAATGGCGTCTACGCATGCCCGGGAACTGATATATGCGCAGTACCGGCGTTTTCAAGACACTTTATTTTTGCTCGAAAAAATGAAATGACATTTTCATGGGCTATAGGCTTAGTATTTTTTCAAATTTGGGGAGAAAATTATTCTTTGCCTGATTGTTTATTTATCGCGTTAAACGGCGTCTATGCATGCCCGGGAACTTATATATGCGGAGTACCGGCGCTTTCAAAACACTTTATTTTTTGTCGAAAAAATTATATTTTCATGGGCTATAGGCTTAGTGTTTTTTCAATTTTGGGGGGAAAATTATTCTTTGCCTGATCGTTTATCTATCG
Source organism: Dermacentor variabilis (assembly GCF_050947875.1). NCBI lineage: Eukaryota > Metazoa > Arthropoda > Arachnida > Ixodida > Ixodidae > Dermacentor > Dermacentor variabilis. Next base: position 13,605,256 of record NC_134578.1, on the reverse strand, counting down.
CGTTAAACGGCGTCTAGGCATGCCCGGGAACTGATATATGCGCAGTACCGGCGATTTCAAGACACTTTATTTTTCCTCGAAAAAATGATATTTTCATGGGCTATTGGCTCAGTGTTTTTTCCATTTTGGGGAGAAAATTATACTTTGCCTGATCGTTTATTTATCGCTTTAAACGGCGTCTACGCATGCCCGGGAACTTATATATGCGGAGTACCGGCGCTTTCAAGACACTTTATTTTTCGTCGAAAAAATTATATTTTCATGGGCTATAGGCTTAGCGTTTTTTCCATTTTGGGGGGGAAATTATTCTTTGCCTGACCGTTGTTTTACCGCGTTAAACGGCGTCTACACATGCCCGGGAACTGATATATGGGGAGTACGGGCGCTTTGAAGACACTTCATTTTTCGTCGAAAAAATTATATTTTCATGGGCTATAGGCTTAGTGTTTTTTCAATTTTGGGGGGAAAATTATTCTTTGCCTGATCGTTTATCTATCTCGTTAAACGGCGTCTACGCATGCCCGGGAACTGATATATGCGCAGTACCGGCGTTTTCAAGACACGTTATTTTTGCTCGAAAAAATGACATTTTCATGGGCTATAGGCTTAGTATTTTTACAAATTTGGGGAGAAAATTATTCTTAGCCTGATTTTTTATTTATCTCGTTAAACGGCGTCTATGCATGCCCGGGAACGGATATATGCGCAGTAACAGCGTTTTCAAGACACTTTATTTTTTGTCGAAAAAGTGATATTTTCATGGGCTATATGCTTAGTGTTTTTTCCATTTTGGGGAGAAAATTATTCTTTGCCTGATCGTTTATCTATCGCGTTAAACGGCGTCTACGCATGCCCGGGAACTGATATATGCGCAGTACAGGCGTTTTCAAGACACTCTATTTTTCCTCAAAAAAATGATATTTTCATGGGCTATAGGCTTAGTGTTTTTTCCATTTGGGGGGGAAAATTATTCTTTGCCTGATCGTTTATCTATCGCGTTAAACGGTGTCTACGCATGCCCGGGAACTTATTTATGGGGAATACCGGCGCTTTCAAGACACATTATTTTTTGCCGAAAAAATGATATTTTATGGGCTATAGGCTTAGTGTTTTTTCCATTTTCGGGGGAAAATTATTCTTTGCCTGACCGTTTTTTTATCGCGATAAACGGCGTCTAAACCTGCCCGGGAACTAATATATGGGGAGTACGGGCGCTTTGAAGACACCTTATTTTTCGTCGAAAAAATTATATTTTCATGGGCTATATATAGCCTTAGCGTTTTTTCCATTTTGGGGGGAAAATTATTCTTTGCCTGACCGTTTTTTTTATCGCGTTAAACGGCGTCTACACATGCCCGGGAACTGATATATGCGCAGTACCGGCGTTTTCAAGACACTTTATTTTTGCTCGAAAAAATGACATTTTCATGGGCTATATATTTTTTCAAATTTGGGGAGAAAATTATTCTTTGCCTGATTGTTTATTTATCGCGTTAAACGGCGTCTATGCATGCCCGGGAACTTATATATGCGGAGTACCGGTGCTTGCAAAACACTTTATTTTTCGTCGAAAAAATTATATTTTCATGGGCTATAGGCTTAGTGTTTTTTCAATTTTGGGGGGAAAATTATTCTTTGCCTGATCGTTTATCTATCGCGTTAAACGGCGTCTACGCATGCCCGGGAACTGATATATGCGCAGTACCGGCGTTTTCAAGACACTTTATTTTTCCTCGAAAAAATGATATTTTCATGGGCTATAGGCTTAGTGTTTTTTCCATTTTGGGGAGAAAATTATTCTTTGCCTGATCGTTTATTTATCGCTTTAAACGGCGTCTACGCATGCCCGGGAACTTATATATGCGGAGTACCGGCGCTTTCAAGACACTTTATTTTTCGTCGAAAAAATTATATTTTCATGGGCTATAGGCTTAGCGTTTTTTCCATTTTGGGGGGAAAATTATTCTTTGCCTGACCGTTCTTTTACCGCGTTAAACGGCGTCTACACATGCCCGGGAACTGATATATGGGGAGTACGGGCGCTTTGAAGACACTTTATTTTTCGTCGAAAAAATTATATTTTCGTGGGCTATAGGCTTAGTATTTTTTCAATTTTGGGGGGAAAATTATTCTTTGCCTGACCGTTTTTTTATCGCGTTAAACGGCGTCTACACATGCCCGGGAACTGATATATGCGCAGTACCGGCGTTTTCAAGACACTTTATTTTTGCTCGAAAAAATGACATTTTCATGGGCTATAGGCTTAGTATTTTTTCAAATTTGGGGAGAAAATTATTCTTTGCCTGATTGTTTATTTATCGCGTTAAACGGCGTCTATGCATGTCCGGGAACTTATATATGCGGAGTACCGGCGCTTTCAAAACACTTTATTTTTCGTCGAAAAAATTATATTTTCATGGGCTATAGGCTTAGTGTTTTTTCAATTTTGGGGGGAAAATTATTCTTTGCCTGATCGTTTATCTATCGCGTTAAACGGCGTCTACGCATGCCCGGGAACTGATATATGGGGAGTACGGGGGCTTTGAAGACACTTTATTTTTCGTCGAAAAAATTATATTTTCATGGGCTATAGACTTAGTGTTTTTTCAATTTTGGGGGAAAATTATTCTTTGCCTGATCGTTTATCTATCGCGTTAAACGGTGTCTACGCATGCCCGGGAACTGATATATGCTCAGTACCGGCGTTTTCAAGACACTTTATTTTTGCTCGAAAAAATGACATTTTCATGGGCTATAGGCTTAGTATTTTTACAAATTTGGGGAGAAAATTATTCTTTTCCTGATTTTTTATTTATCTCGTTAAACGGCGTCTATGCATGCCCGGGAACGGATATATGCGCAGTACCAGCGTTTTCAAGACACTTTATTTTTCGTCGAAAAAATTATATTTTCATGGGCTATAGGCTTAGTGTTTTTTCAATTTTGGGGGGAAAATTATTCTTTGCCTGATCGTTTATCTATCGCGTTAAACGGCGTCTACGCATGCCCGGGAACTGATATATGCGCAGTACCGGCGTTTTCAAGACACTTTATTTTTCCTCGAAAAAATGATACTTTCATGGGCTATAGGCTTAGTGTTTTTTCCATTTTGGGGAGAAAACTATTCTTTGCCTGATCGTTTATTTATCGCTTTAAACGGCGTCTACGCATGCCCGGGAACTTACATATGCGGAGTACCAGCGCTTTCTAGACACTTTATTTTTCGTCGAAAAAATGATATTTTCATGGGCTATAGGCTTAGTGTTTTTTCCATTTTGGGGAGAAAATTATTCTTTGCCTGATCGTTTATTTATCGCTTTAAACGGCGTCTACGCATGCCCGGGAACTTACATATGCGGAGTACCAGCGCTTTCTAGACACTTTATTTTTCGTCGAAAAAATGATATTTTCATGGGCTATAGGCTTAGTGTTTTTTCCATTTTGGGGGGAAAATTATTCTTTGCCTGATCGTTTATTTATCGCGTTAAACGGTGTCTACGCATGCCCGGGAACTTATTTATGGGGAATACCGGCGCTTTCAAGACACATTATTTTTTGCCGATAAAATGATATTTTATGGGCTATAGGCTTAGTGTTTTTTCCATTTTCGGGGGAAAATTATTCTTTGCCTGACCGTTTTTTTTTCGCGATAAACGGCGTCTAAACCTGCTCGGGAACTAATATATGGGGAGTACGGGCGCTTTGAAGACACCTTATTTTTCGTCGAAAAAATTATATTTTCATGGGCTATAGGCTTAGCGTTTTTTCCATTTTGGGGGGAAAATTATTCTTTGCCTGACCGTTCTTTTATCGCGTTAAACGGCGTCTACACTTGCCCGGGAACTGATATATGCGCAGTACCGGCGTTTTCAAGACACTTTATTTTTGCTCTAAAAAATGACATTTTCATGGGCTATAGGCTTAGTGTTTTTTCCATTTTCGGGGGAAAATTATTCTTTGCCTGTTCGTTTATTTATCGCTTTAAACGGCGTCTAGGCATGCCCGGGAACTTATATATGCGGAGTACCGGCGCTTTCAAACACATTATTTTTCATCGAAAAAATGATATTTTCATGGGCTATAGGCTTAGTGTTTTTTCCATTTTCGGGGGAAAATTATTCTTTGCCTGATCGTTTATTTATCGCTTTAAACGGCGTCTACGCATTCCCGGGAACTTATATATGCGGAGTACCGGCGCTTTCAAGACACTTTATTTTTCCTCGAAAAAATGATATTTTCATGGGCTATAGGCTTAGTGTTTTTTCCATTTTCGGGGGAAAATTATTCTTTGCCTGTTCGTTTATTTATCGCTTTAAACGGCGTCTAGGCAGCCCGGGAACTTATATATGCGGAGTACCGGCGCTTTCAAACACTTTATTTTTCGTCGAAAAAATGATATTTTCATGGGCTATAGGCTTAGCGTTTTTCCATTTTGGGGGGAAAATTATTCTTTGCCTGACAGTTTTTTTATCGCGTTAAACGGCGTCTACGCATGCCCGGGAACTTATATATGCGGAGTACGGGCGCTTTGCAGACACTTTATTTTTCGTCGAAAAAATTTTCTTTTCATGGGCTATAGGCTTAGTGTTTTTTCCATTTTGGGGGGAAAATTATTCTTTGCCTGATCGTTTATCTATCGCGTTAAACGGCGTCTACGCATGCCCGGGAACTGATATATGCGTAGTACCGGCGTTTTCAAGACACTTTATTTTTGCTCGAAAAAATGACATTTTCATGGGCTATAGGCTTAGTGTTTTTTCCATTTTCGGGGGAAAATTATTCTTTGCCTGATCGTTTATTTATCGCTTTAAACGGCGTCTACGCATGCCCGGGAACTTATATATGCGGAGTCCCGGCGCTTTCAAGACACTTTATTTTTCGTCGGAAAAATGATATTTTCATGGGCTATAGGCTTAGTGTTTTTTCCATTTTGGGGAGAAAATTATTCTTTGCCTGATCGTTTATCTATCGCGTTAAACGGCGTCTACGCATGCCCGGGAACTGATATATGCGCAGTACCGGCGTTTTCAAGACACTTTATTTTTCCTCGAAAAAATTATATTTTCATGGGCTATAGGCTTAGTGTTTTTTCAATTTTGGGGGGAAAATTATTCTTTGCCTGATCGTTTATCTATCGCGTTAAACGGCGTCTACGCATGCCCGGGAACTGATATATGCGCAGTACCGGCGTTTTCAAGACACTTTATTTTTCCTCGAAAAAATGATATTTTCATGGGCTATAGGCTTAGTGTTTTTTCCATTTTCGGGGGAAAATTATTCTTTGCCTGATCGTTTATCTATCGCGTTAAACGGCGTCTACGCATGCCCGGGAACTGATATATGGGGAGTACGGGCGCTTTGAAGACACTTTATTTTTCGTCGAAAAAATTATATTTTCATGGGCTATAGACTTAGTGTTTTTTCAATTTTGGGGGGAAAATTATTCTTTGCCTGATCGTTTATCTATCGCGTTAAACGGCGTCTACACATGCCCGGGAACTGATATATGCGCAGTACCGGCGTTTTCAAGACACTTTATTTTTGCTCGAAAAAATGACATTTTCATGGGCTATAGGCTTAGTATTTTTACAAATTTGGGGAGAAAATTATTCTTTTCCTGATTTTTTATTTATCTCGTTAAACGGCGTCTATGCATGCCCGGGAACGGATATATGCGCAGTACCAGCGTTTTCAAGACACTTTATTTTTCGTCGAAAAAATTATATTTTCATGGGCTATAGGCTTAGTGTTTTTTCAATTTTGGGGGGAAAATTATTCTTTGCCTGATCGTTTATCTATCGCGTTAAACGGCGTCTACGCATGCCCGGGAACTGATATATGCGCAGTACCGGCGTTTTCAAGACACTTTATTTTTGCTCGAAAAAATGACATTTTCATGGGCTATAGGCTTAGTATTTTTTCAAATTTGGGGAGAAAATTATTCTTTGCCTGATTGTTTATTTATCGCGTTAAACGGCGTCTATGCATGCCCGGGAACTTATATATGCGGAGTACCGGCGCTTTCAAAACACTTTATTTTTTGTCGAAAAAATTATATTTTCATGGGCTATAGGCTTAGTGTTTTTTCAATTTTGGGGGGAAAATTATTCTTTGCCTGATCGTTTATCTATCGCGTTAAACGGCGTCTAGGCATGCCCGGGAACTGATATATGCGCAGTACCGGCGATTTCAAGACACTTTATTTTTCCTCGAAAAAATGATATTTTCATGGGCTATAGGCTTAGTGTTTTTTCCATTTTGGGGAGAAAATTATTCTTTGCCTGATCGTTTATTTATCGCTTTAAACGGCGGCTACGCATGCCCGGGAACTTATATATGCGGAGTACCGGCGCTTTCTATACACTTTATTTTTCGTCGAAAAAATGATATTTTCATGGGCTATAGGCTTAGCGTTTTTTCCATTTTGGGGGGAAAATTATTCTTTGCCTGACCGTTTTTTTACCGCGTTAAACGGCGTCTACACATGCCCGGGAACTGATATATGGGGAGTACGGGCGCTTTGAAGACACTTTATTTTTCGTCGAAAAAATTATATTTTCATGGGCTATAGACTTTGTGTTTTTTCAATTTTGGGGGGAAAATTATTCTTTGCCTGATCGTTTATCTATCGCGTTAAACGGCGTCTACGCATGCCCGGGAACTGATATATGCGCAGTGCCGGCGTTTTCAAGACACTTTATTTTTCCTCGAAAAAATGATATTTTCATGGGCTATTGGCTCAGTGTTTTTTCCATTTTGGGGAGAAAATTATACTTTGCCTGATCGTTTATTTATCGCTTTAAACGGCGTCTACGCATGCCCGGGAACTTATATATGCGGAGTACCGGCGCTTTCAAGACACTTTATTTTTCGTCGAAAAAATTATATTTTCATGGGCTATAGGCTTAGCGTTTTTTCCATTTTGGGGGGGAAATTATTCTTTGCCTGACCGTTGTTTTACCGCGTTAAACGGCGTCTACACATGCCCGGGAACTGATATATGGGGAGTACGGGCGCTTTGAAGACACTTCATTTTTCGTCGAAAAAATTATATTTTCATGGGCTATAGGCTTAGTGTTTTTTCAATTTTGGGGGGAAAATTATTCTTTGCCTGATCGTTTATCTATCTCGTTAAACGGCGTCTACGCATGCCCGGGAACTGATATATGCGCAGTACCGGCGTTTTCAAGACACGTTATTTTTGCTCGAAAAAATGACATTTTCATGGGCTATAGGCTTAGTATTTTTACAAATTTGGGGAGAAAATTATTCTTTGCCTGATTTCTTATTTATCTCGTTAAACGGCGTCTATGCATGCCCGGGAACGGATATATGCGCAGTACCAGCGTTTTCAAGACACTTTATTTTTTGTCGAAAAAGTGAAATTTTCATGGGCTATATGCTTAGTGTTTTTTCCATTTTGGGGAGAAAATTATTCTTTGCCTGATCGTTTATCTATCGCGTTAAACGGCGTCTACGCATGCCCGGGAACTGATATATGCGCAGTACAGGCGTTTTCAAGACACTCTATTTTTTCTCAAAAAAATGATATTTTCATGGGCTATAGGCTTAGTGTTTTTTCCATTTGGGGGGGAAAATTATTCTTTGCCTGATCGTTTATCTATCGCGTTAAACGGTGTCTACGCATGCCCGGGAACTTATTTATGGGGAATACCGGCGCTTTCAATACACATTATTTTTTGCCGTAAAAATGATATTTTATGGGCTATAGGCTTAGTGTTTTTTCCATTTTCGGGGGAAAATTATTCTTTGCCTGACCGTTTTTTTATCGCGATAAACGACATCTAACCTGCCCGGGAACTAATATATGGGGAGTACGGGCGCTTTGAAGACACCTTATTTTTCGTCGAAAAAATTATATTTTCATGGGCTATAGCCTTAGCGTTTTTTCCATTTTGGGGGGAAAATTATTCTTTGCCTGACCGTTTTTTTATCGCGTTAAACGGCGTCTACACATGCCCGGGAACTGATATATGCGCAGTACCGGCGTTTTCAAGACACTTTATTTTTGCTCGAAAAAATGACATTTTCATGGGCTATAGGCTTTGTATTTTTTCAAATTTGGGGAGAAAATTATTCTTTGCCTGATTGTTTATTTATCGCGTTAAACGGCGTCTATGCATGCCCGGGAACTTATATATGCGGAGTACCGGTGCTTGCAAAACACTTTATTTTTCGTCGAAAAAATTATATTTTCATGGGCTATAGGCTTAGTGTTTTTTCAATTTTGGGGGGAAAATTATTCTTTGCCTGATCGTTTATCTATCGCGTTAAACGGCGTCTACGCATGCCCGGGAACTGATATATGCGCAGTACCGGAGTTTTCAAGACACTTTATTTTTCCTCGAAAAAATGATATTTTCATGGGCTTAGCGTTTTTTCCATTTTGGGGGGAAAATTATTCTTTGCCTGACCGTTCTTTTACCGTGTTAAACGGCGTCTACACATGCCCGGGAACTGATATATGGGGAGTACGGGCGCTTTGAAGACACTTTATTTTTCGTCGAAAAAATTATATTTTCATGGGCTATAGACTTTGTGTTTTTTCAATTTTGGGGGGAAAATTATTCTTTGCCTGATCGTTTATCTATCGCGTTAAACGGCGTCTACGCATGCCCGGGAACTGATATATGCGCAGTGCCGGCGTTTTCAAGACACTTTATTTTTCCTCGAAAAAATGATATTTTCATGGGCTATTGGCTCAGTGTTTTTTCCATTTTGGGGAGAAAATTATACTTTGCCTGATCGTTTATTTATCGCTTTAAACGGCGTCTACGCATGCCCGGGAACTTATATATGCGGAGTACCGGCGCTTTCAAGACACTTTATTTTTCGTCGAAAAAATTATATTTTCATGGGCTATAGGCTTAGCGTTTTTTCCATTTTGGGGGGGAAATTATTCTTTGCCTGACCGTTGTTTTACCGCGTTAAACGGCGTCTACACATGCCCGGGAACTGATATATGGGGAGTACGGGCGCTTTGAAGACACTTCATTTTTCGTCGAAAAAATTATATTTTCATGGGCTATAGGCTTAGTGTTTTTTCAATTTTGGGGGGAAAATTATTCTTTGCCTGATCGTTTATCTATCTCGTTAAACGGCGTCTACGCATGCCCGGGAACTGATATATGCGCAGTACCGGCGTTTTCAAGACACGTTATTTTTGCTCGAAAAAATGACATTTTCATGGGCTATAGGCTTAGTATTTTTACAAATTTGGGGAGAAAATTATTCTTTGCCTGATTTCTTATTTATCTCGTTAAACGGCGTCTATGCATGCCCGGGAACGGATATATGCGCAGTACCAGCGTTTTCAAGACACTTTATTTTTTGTCGAAAAAGTGAAATTTTCATGGGCTATATGCTTAGTGTTTTTTCCATTTTGGGGAGAAAATTATTCTTTGCCTGATCGTTTATCTATCGCGTTAAACGGCGTCTACGCATGCCCGGGAACTGATATATGCGCAGTACAGGCGTTTTCAAGACACTCTATTTTTTCTCAAAAAAATGATATTTTCATGGGCTATAGGCTTAGTGTTTTTTCCATTTGGGGGGGAAAATTATTCTTTGCCTGATCGTTTATCTATCGCGTTAAACGGTGTCTACGCATGCCCGGGAACTTATTTATGGGGAATACCGGCGCTTTCAAGACACATTATTTTTTGCCGTAAAAATGATATTTTATGGGCTATAGGCTTAGTGTTTTTTCCATTTTCGGGGGAAAATTATTCTTTGCCTGACCGTTTTTTTATCGCGATAAACGACATCTAACCTGCCCGGGAACTAATATATGGGGAGTACGGGCGCTTTGAAGACACCTTATTTTTCGTCGAAAAAATTATATTTTCATGGGCTATAGCCTTAGCGTTTTTTCCATTTTGGGGGGAAAATTATTCTTTGCCTGACCGTTTTTTTATCGCGTTAAACGGCGTCTACACATGCCCGGGAACTGATATATGCGCAGTACCGGCGTTTTCAAGACACTTTATTTTTGCTCGAAAAAATGACATTTTCATGGGCTATAGGCTTTGTATTTTTTCAAATTTGGGGAGAAAATTATTCTTTGCCTGATTGTTTATTTATCGCGTTAAACGGCGTCTATGCATGCCCGGGAACTTATATATGCGGAGTACCGGTGCTTGCAAAACACTTTATTTTTCGTCGAAAAAATTATATTTTCATGGGCTATAGGCTTAGTGTTTTTTCAATTTTGGGGGGAAAATTATTCTTTGCCTGATCGTTTATCTATCGCGTTAAACGGCGTCTACGCATGCCCGGGAACTGATATATGCGCAGTACCGGAGTTTTCAAGACACTTTATTTTTCCTCGAAAAAATGATATTTTCATGGGCTTAGCGTTTTTTCCATTTTGGGGGGAAAATTATTCTTTGCCTGACCGTTCTTTTACCGTGTTAAACGGCGTCTACACATGCCCGGGAACTGATATATGGGGAGTACGGGCGCTTTGAAGACACTTTATTTTTCGTCGAAAAAATTATATTTTCATGGGCTATAGGCTTAGTGTTTTTTCAATTTTGGGGGGAAAATTATTCTTTGCCTGACCGTTTTTTTATCGCGTTAAACGGCGTCTACACATGCCCGGGAACTGATATATGCGCAGTACCGGCGTTTTCAAGACACTTTATTTTTGCTCGAAAAAATGACATTTTCATGGGTATAGGCTTAGTATTTTTTCAAATTTGGGGAGAAAATTATTCTTTGCCTGATTGTTTATTTATCGCGTTAAACGGCGTCTATGCATGTCCGGGAACTTATATATGCGGAGTACCGGCGCTTTCAAAACATATTATTTTTCGTCGAAAAAATTATATTTTCATGGGCTATAGGCTTAGTGTTTTTTCAATTTAGGGGGGAAAATTATTCTTTGCCTGATCGTTTATCTATCGCGTTAAACGGCGTCTACGCATGCCCGGGAACTGATATATGGGGAGTACGGGGGCTTTGAAGACACTTTATTTTTCGTCGAAAAAATTATATTTTCATGGGCTATAGACTTAGTGTTTTTTCAATTTTGGGGGGAAAATTATTCTTTGCCTGATCGTTTATCTATCGCGTTAAACGGCGTCTACGCATGCCCGGGAACTGATATATGCTCAGTACCGGCGTTTTCAAGACACTTTATTTTTGCTCGAAAAAATGACATTTTCATGGGCTATAGGCTTAGTATTTTTACAAATTTGGGGAGAAAATTATTCTTTTCCTGATTTTTTATTTATCTCGTTAAACGGCGTCTATGCATGCCCCGGAACGGATATATGCGCAGTACCAGCGTTTTCAAGACACTTTATTTTTCGTCGAAAAAATTATATTTTCATGGGCTATAGGCTTAGTGTTTTTTCAATTTTGGGGGGAAAATTATTCTTTGCCTGATCGTTTATCTATCGCGTTAAACGGCGTCTACGCATGCCCGGGAACTGATATATGCGCAGTACCGGCGTTTTCAAGACACTTTATTTTTCCTCGAAAAAATATTTTCATGGGCTATAGGCTTAGTGTTTTTTCCATTTTGGGGAGAAAACTATTCTTTGCCTGATCGTTTATTTATCGCTTTAAACGGCGTCTACGCATGCCCGGGAACTTACATATGCGGAGTACCAGCGCTTTCTAGACACTTTATTTTTCGTCGAAAAAATGATATTTTCATGGGCTATAGGCTTAGTGTTTTTTCCATTTTGGGGAGAAAATTATTCTTTGCCTGATCGTTTATTTATCGCTTTAAACGGCGTCTACGCATGCCCGGGAACTTACATATGCGGAGTACCAGCGCTTTCTAGACACTTTATTTTTCGTCGAAAAAATGATATTTTCATGGGCTATAGGCTTAGTGTTTTTTCCATTTTGGGGGGAAAATTATTCTTTGCCTGATCGTTTATTTATCGCGTTAAACGGTGTCTACGCATGCCCGGGAACTTATTTATGGGGAATAGCGGCGCTTTCAAGACACATTATTTTTTGCCGATAAAATGATATTTTATGGGCTATAGGCTTAGTGTTTTTTCCATTTTCGGGGGAAAATTATTCTTTGCCTGACCGTTTTTTTTCGCGATAAACGGCGTCTAAACCTGCTCGGGAACTAATATATGGGGAGTACGGGCGCTTTGAAGACACCTTATTTTTCGTCGAAAAAATTATATTTTCATGGGCTATAGGCTTAGCGTTTTTTCCATTTTGGGGGGAAAATTATTCTTTGCCTGACCGTTCTTTTATCGCGTTAAACGGCGTCTACACTTGCCCGGGAACTGATATATGCGCAGTACCGGCGTTTTCAAGACACTTTATTTTTGCTCTAAAAAATGACATTTTCATGGGCTATAGGCTTAGTGTTTTTTCCATTTTCGGGGGAAAATTATTCTTTGCCTGTTCGTTTATTTATCGCTTTAAACGGCGTCTAGGCATGCCCGGGAACTTATATATGCGGAGTACCGGCGCTTTCAAACACTTTATTTTTCGTCGAAAAAATGATATTTTCATGGGCTATAGGCTTAGTGTTCTTTTCCATTTTCGGGGGAAAATTATTCTTTGCCTGATCGTTTATTTATCGCTTTAAACGGCGTCTACGCATTCCCGGGAACTTATATATGCGGAGTACCGGCGCTTTCAAGACACTTTATTTTTCCTCGAAAAAATGATATTTTCATGGGCTATAGGCTTAGTGTTTTTTCCATTTTCGGGGGAAAATTATTCTTTGCCTGTTCGTTTATTTATCGCTTTAAACGGCGTCTAGGCAGCCCGGGAACTTATATATGCGGAGTACCGGCGCTTTCAAACACTTTATTTTTCGTCGAAAAAATGATATTTTCATGGGCTATAGGCTTAGCGTTTTTCCATTTTGGGGGGAAAATTATTCTTTGCCTGACAGTTTTTTTATCGCGTTAAACGGCGTCTACGCATGCCCGGGAACTTATATATGCGGAGTACGGGCGCTTTGCAGACACTTTATTTTTCGTCGAAAAAATTTTCTTTTCATGGGCTATAGGCTTAGTGTTTTTTCCATTTTCGGGGGAAAATTATTCTTTGCCTGATCGTTTATCTATCGCGTTAAACGGCGTCTACGCATGCCCGGGAACTGATATATGCGTAGTACCGGCGTTTTCAAGACACTTTATTTTTGCTCGAAAAAATGACATTTTCATGGGCTATAGGCTTAGTGTTTTTTCCATTTTCGGGGGAAAATTATTTTTTGCCTGATCGTTTATTTATCGCTTTAAACGGCGTCTACGCATGCCCGGGAACTTATATATGCGGAGTCCCGGCGCATTCAAGACACTTTATTTTTCGTCGGAAAAATGATATTTTCATGGGCTATAGGCTTAGTGTTTTTTCCATTTTGGGGAGAAAATTATTCTTTGCCTGATCGTTTATCTATCGCGTTAAACGGCGTCTACGCATGCCCGGGAACTGATATATGCGCAGTACCGGCGTTTTCAAGACACTTTATTTTTCCTCGAAAAAATTATATTTTCATGGGCTATAGGCTTAGTGTTTTTTCAATTTTGGGGGGAAAATTATTCTTTGCCTGATCGTTTATCTATCGCGTTAAACGGCGTCTACGCATGCCCGGGAACTGATATATGCGCAGTACCGGCGTTTTCAAGACACTTTATTTTTCCTCGAAAAAATGATATTTTCATGGGCTATAGGCTTAGTGTTTTTTCCATTTTCGGGGGAAAATTATTCTTTGCCTGACCGTTTTTTTATCGCGTTAAACGGCGTCTACACTTGCCCGGGAACTGATATATGCGCAGTACCGGCGTTTTCAAGACACTTTATTTTTGCTCTAAAAAATGACATTTTCATGGGCTATAGGCTTAGTGTTTTTTCTATTTTCGGGGGAAAATTATTCTTTGCCTGATCGTTTATCTATCGCGTTAAACGGCGTCTACGCATGCCCGGGAACTGATATATGCGCAGTACCGGCGTTTTCAAGACACTTTATTTTTCCTCGAAAAAATGATATTTTCATGGGCTATAGGCTTAGTGTTTTTTCCATTTTCGGGGGAAAATTATTCTTTGCCTGTTCGTTTATTTATCGCTTTAAACGGCCTCTACGCATGCCCGGGAACTTATATATGCGGAGTACCGGCGCTTTCAAGACACTTTATTTTTCGTCGAAAAAATGATATTTTCATGGGCTATAGGCTTAGTGTTTTTTCCATTTTGGGGAGAAAATTATTCTTTGCCTGATCGTTTATTTATCGCGTTAAACGGTGTCTACGCATGCCCGGGAACTTATTTATGGGGAATACCGGCGCTTTCAAGACACATTATTTTTTGCCGATAAAATGATATTTTATGGGCTATAGGCTTAGTGTTTTTTCCATTTTCGGGGGAAAATTATTCTTTGCCTGACCGTTTTTTTTTCGCGATAAACGGCGTCTAAACCTGCTCGGGAACTAATATATGGGGAGTACGGGCGCTTTGAAGACACCTTATTTTTCGTCGAAAAAATTATATTTTCATGGGCTATAGGCTTAGCGTTTTTTCCATTTTGGGGGGAAAATTATTCTTTGCCTGACCGTTTTTTTATCGCGTTAAACGGCGTCTACACTTGCCCGGGAACTGATATATGCGCAGTACCGGCGTTTTCAAGACACTTTATTTTTGCTCTAAAAAATGACATTTTCATGGGCTATAGGCTTAGTGTTTTTTCCATTTTCGGGGGAAAATTATTCTTTGCCTGTTCGTTTATTTATCGCTTTAAACGGCGTCTAGGCATGCCCGGGAACTTATATATGCGGAGTACCGGCGCTTTCAAACACTTTATTTTTCGTCGAAAAAATGATATTTTCATGGGCTATAGGCTTAGTGTTTTTTCCATTTTCGGGGGAAAATTATTCTTTGCCTGATCGTTTATTTATCGCTTTAAACGGCGTCTACGCATTCCCGGGAACTTATATATGCGGAGTACCGGCGCTTTCAAGACACTTTATTTTTCCTCGAAAAAATGATATTTTCATGGGCTATAGGCTTAGTGTTTTTTCCATTTTCGGGGGAAAATTATTCTTTGCCTGTTCGTTTATTTATCGCTTTAAACGGCGTCTAGGCAGCCCGGGAACTTATATATGCGGAGTACCGGCGCTTTCAAACACTTTATTTTTCGTCGAAAAAATGATATTTTCATGGGCTATAGGCTTAGCGTTTTTCCATTTTGGGGGGAAAATTATTCTTTGCCTGACAGTTTTTTTATCGCGTTAAACGGCGTCTACGCATGCCCGGGAACTTATATATGCGGAGTACGGGCGCTTTGCAGACACTTTATTTTTCGTCGAAAAAATTTTCTTTTCATGGGCTATAGGCTTAGTGTTTTTTCCATTTTGGGGGGAAAATTATTCTTTGCCTGATCGTTTATCTATCGCGTTAAACGGCGTCTACGCATGCCCGGGAACTGATATATGCGCAGTACCGGCGTTTTCAAGACACTTTATTTTTGCTCGAAAAAATGACATTTTCATGGGCTATAGGCTTAGTGTTTTTTCCATTTTCGGGGGAAAATTATTCTTTGCCTGATCGTTTATTTATCGCTTTAACGGCGTCTACGCATGCCCGGGAACTTATATATGCGGAGTCCCGGCGCTTTCAAGACACTTTATTTTTCGTCGGAAAAATGATATTTTCATGGGCTGTAGGCTTAGTGTTTTTTCCATTTTGGGGAGAAAATTATTCTTTGCCTGATCGTTTATCTATCGCGTTAAACGGCGTCTACGCATGCCCGGGAACTGATATATGCGCAGTACCGGCGTTTTCAAGACACTTTATTTTTCCTCGAAAAAATTATATTTTCATGGGCTATAGGCTTAGTGTTTTTTCAATTTTGGGGGGAAAATTATTCTTTGCCTGATCGTTTATCTATCGCGTTAAACGGCGTCTACGCATGCCCGGGAACTGATATATGCGCAGTACCGGCGTTTTCAAGACACTTTATTTTTCCTCGAAAAAATGATATTTTCATGGGCTATAGGCTTAGTGTTTTTTCCATTTTCGGGGGAAAATTATTCTTTGCCTGTTCGTTTATTTATCGCTTTAAACGGCCTCTACGCATGCCCGGGAACTTATATATGCGGAGTACCGGCGCTTTCAAGACACTTTATTTTTCGTCGAAAAAATGATATTTTCATGGGCTATAGGCTTAGTGTTTTTTCCATTTTGGGGAGAAAATTATTCTTTGCCTGATCGTTTATTTATCGCGTTAAACGGCGTCTACGCATGCCCGGGAACGGATATATGCGCAGTAACGGCGCGTTGAAGACACTTTATTTTTCGTCGAAAAAATTATATTTTCATGGGCTATAGGCTGAGTGTTTTTTCAATTTTGGGGGGAAAATTATTCTTTGCCTGATCGTTTATCTATCGCGTTAAACGGCGTCTACGCATGCCCGGGAACTGATATATGCGCAGTACCGGCGTTTTCAAGACACTTTATTTTTTTTCGAAAAAATGATATTTTCATGGGCTATAAGGCTTAGTGTTTTTTCCATTTTCGGGGGAAAATTATTCTTTGCCTGATCGTTTGTTTATCGCTTTAAACGGCGTCTACGCATGCCCGGGAACTTATATATGCGGAGTACCGGCGCTTTCTAGACACTTTATTTTTCGTCGAAAAAATGATATATTCATGGGCTATAGGCTTAGTGTTTTTTCAATTTTGGGGAGAAAATTATTCTTTGCCTGATCGTTTATTTATCGCGTTAAACGGTGTCTACGCATGCCCGGGAACTTATTTATGGGGAATACCGGCGCTTTCAAGACACATTATTTTTTGCCGATAAAATGATATTTTATGGGCTATAGGCTTAGTGTTTTTTCCATTTTCGGGGGAAAATTATTCTTTGCCTGACCGTTTTTTTTTCGCGATAAACGGCGTCTAAACCTGCTCGGGAACTAATATATGGGGAGTACGGGCGCTTTGAAGACACCTTATTTTTCGTCGAAAAAATTATATTTTCATGGGCTATAGGCTTAGCGTTTTTTCCATTTTGGGGGGAAAATTATTCTTTGCCTGACCGTTTTTTTATCGCGTTAAACGGCGTCTACACTTGCCCGGGAACTGATATATGCGCAGTACCGGCGTTTTCAAGACACTTTATTTTTGCTCTAAAAAATGACATTTTCATGGGCTATAGGCTTAGTGTTTTTTCCATTTTCGGGGGAAAATTATTCTTTGCCTGTTCGTTTATTTATCGCTTTAAACGGCGTCTAGGCATGCCCGGGAACTTATATATGCGGAGTACCGGCGCTTTCAAACACTTTATTTTTCGTCGGAAAAATGATATTTTCATGGGCTATAGGCTTAGTGTTTTTTCCATTTTGGGGAGAAAATTATTCTTTGCCTGATCGTTTATCTATCGCGTTAAACGGCGTCTACGCATGCCCGGGAACTGATATATGCGCAGTACCGGCGTTTTCAAGACACTTTATTTTTCCTCGAAAAAATTATATTTTCATGGGCTATAGGCTTAGTGTTTTTTCAATTTTGGGGGGAAAATTATTCTTTGCCTGATCGTTTATCTATCGCGTTAAACGGCGTCTACGCATGCCCGGGAACTGATATATGCGCAGTACCGGCGTTTTCAAGACACTTTATTTTTCCTCGAAAAAATGATATTTTCATGGGCTATAGGCTTAGTGTTTTTTCCATTTTCGGGGGAAAATTATTCTTTGCCTGTTCGTTTATTTATCGCTTTAAACGGCCTCTACGCATGCCCGGGAACTTATATATGCGGAGTACCGGCGCTTTCAAGACACTTTATTTTTCGTCGAAAAAATGATATTTTCATGGGCTATAGGCTTAGTGTTTTTTCCATTTTGGGGGGAAAATTATTCTTTGCCTGTTCGTTTATTTATCGCTTTAAACGGCCTCTACGCATGCCCGGGAACTTATATATGCGGAGTACCGGCGCTTTCAAGACACTTTATTTTTCGTCGAAAAAATGATATTTTCATGGGCTATAGGCTTAGTGTTTTTTCCATTTTGGGGAGAAAATTATTCTTTGCCTGATCGTTTATTTATCGCGTTAAACGGCGTCTACGCATGCCCGGGAACTGATATATGCGCAGTACCGGCGTTTTCAAGACACTTTATTTTTTTTCGAAAAAATGATATTTTCATGGGCTATAGGCTTAGTGTTTTTTCCATTTTCGGGGGAAAATTATTCTTTGCCTGATCGTTTGTTTATCGCTTTAAACGGCGTCTACGCATGCCCGGGAACTTATATATGCGGAGTACCGGCGCTTTCTAGACACTTTATTTTTCGTCGAAAAAATGATATATTCATGGGCTATAGGCTTAGTGTTTTTTCAATTTTGGGGGGAAAATTATTCTTTGCCTGATCGTTTATCTATCGCGTTAAACGGCGTCTACGCATGCCCGGGAACTGATTGATATATGCGCAGTACCGGCGTTTTCAAGACACTTTATTTTTCCTCGAAAAAATGATATTTTCATGGGCTATAGGCTTAGTGTTTTTTCCATTTTCGGGGGAAAATTATTCTTTGCCTGTTCGTTTATTTATCGCTTTAAACGGCGTCTAGGCATGCCCGGGAACTTATATATGCGGAGTACCGGCGCTTTCAAACACTTTATTTTTCGTCGAAAAAATGATATTTTCATGGGCTATAGGCTTAGTGTTTTTTCCATTTTCGGGGGAAGATTATTCTTTGCCTGATCGTTTATTTATCGCTTTAAACGGCGTCTACGCATTCCCGGGAACTTATATATGCGGAGTACCGGCGCTTTCAAGACACTTTATTTTTCGTCGAAAAAATGATATTTTCATGGGCTATAGGCTTAGCGTTTTTCCATTTTGGGGGGAAAATTATTCTTTGCCTGACAGTTTTTTTATCGCGTTAAACGGCGTCTACGCATGCCCGGGAACTTATATATGCGGAGTACGGGCGCTTTGCAGACACTTTATTTTTCGTCGAAAAAATTTTCTTTTCATGGGCTATAGGCTTAGTGTTTTTTCCATTTTGGGGGGAAAATTATTCTCTGCCTGATCGTTTATCTATCGCGTTAAACGGCGTCTACGCATGCCCGGGAACTGATATATGCGCAGTACCGGCGTTTTCAAGACACTTTATTTTTGCTCGAAAAAATGACATTTTCATGGGCTATAGGCTTAGTGTTTTTTCCATTTTCGGGGGAAAATTATTCTTTGCCTGATCGTTTATTTATCGCTTTAAACGGCGTCTACGCATGCCCGGGAACTTATATATGCGGAGTACCGGCGCTTTCAAGACACTTTATTTTTCGTCGAAAAAATATTTTCATGGGCTATAGGCTTAGTGTTTTTTCCATTTTCGGGTGAAA
The DNA here is from genome assembly GCF_050947875.1 of Dermacentor variabilis. Taxonomy (NCBI): domain Eukaryota; kingdom Metazoa; phylum Arthropoda; class Arachnida; order Ixodida; family Ixodidae; genus Dermacentor; species Dermacentor variabilis. Next base: position 13,585,908 of record NC_134578.1, on the reverse strand, counting down.
ATTATTCTTTGCCTGATCGTTTATTTACCGCTTTAAACGGCGTGTACGCATGCCCGGGAACTTATATATGCAGAGTACCGGCGCTTTCAAGACACTTTATTTTTCGTCGAAAAAATTATATTTTCATGGGCTATAGGCTTAGTGTTTTTTCAATTTTGGGGGGAAAATTATTCTTTGCCTGATCGTTTATCTATCGCGTTAAACGGCGTCTACGCATGCCCGGGAACGGATATATGCGCAGTACCGGCGTTTTCAAGACACTTTATTTTTGCTCGAAAAAATGACATTTTCATGGGCTATAGGCTTAGTATTTTTTCAAATTTGGGGAGAAAATTATTCTTTGCCTGATTGTTTATTTATCGCGTTAAACGGCGTCTATGCATGTCCGGGAACTTATATATGCGGAGTACCGGCGCTTTCAAAACACTTTATTTTTCGTCGAAAAAATTATATTTTCATGGGCTATAGGCTTAGTGTTTTTTCAATTTTGGGGGGAAAATTATTCTTTGCCTGATCGTTTATCTATCGCGTTAAACGGCGTCTACGCATGCCCGGGAACTGATATATGGGGAGTACGGGGGCTTTGAAGACACTTTATTTTTCGTCGAAAAAATTATATTTTCATGGGCTATAGACTTAGTGTTTTTTCAATTTTGGGGGGAAAATTATTCTTTGCCTGATCGTTTATCTATCGCGTTAAACGGCGTCTACGCATGCCCGGGAACTAATATATGCTCAGTACCGGCGTTTTCAAGACACTTTATTTTTGCTCGAAAAAATGACATTTTCATGGGCTATAGGCTTAGTATTTTTACAAATTTGGGGAGAAAATTATTCTTTTCCTGATTTTTTATTTATCTCGTTAAACGGCGTCTATGCATGCCCGGGAACGGATATATGCGCAGTACCAGCGTTTTCAAGACACTTTATTTTTCGTCGAAAAAATTATATTTTCATGGGCTATAGGCTTAGTGTTTTTTCAATTTTGGGGGGAAAATTATTCTTTGCCTGATCGTTTATCTATCGCGTTAAACGGCGTCTACGCATGCCCGGGAACTGATATATGCGCAGTACCGGCGTTTTCAAGACACTTTATTTTTCCTCGAAAAAATGATATTTTCATGGGCTATAGGCTTAGTGTTTTTTCCATTTTGGGGAGAAAATTATTCTTTGCCTGATCGTTTATTTATCGCTTTAAACGGCGTCTACGCATGCCCGGGAACTTACATATGCGGAGTACCAGCGCTTTCTAGACACTTTATTTTTCGTCGAAAAAATGATATTTTCATGGGCTATAGGCTTAGTGTTTTTTCCATTTTGGGGGGAAAATTATTCTTTGCCTGATCGTTTATTTATCGCGTTAAACGGTGTCTACGCATGCCCGGGAACTTATTTATGGGGAATACCGGCGCTTTCAAGACACATTATTTTTTGCCGATAAAATGATATTTTATGGGCTATAGGCTTAGTGTTTTTTCCATTTTCGGGGGAAAATTATTCTTTGCCTGACCGTTTTTTTATCGCGATAAACGGCGTCTAAACCTGCTCGGGAACTAATATATGGGGAGTACGGGCGCTTTGAAGACACCTTATTTTTCGTCGAAAAAATTATATTTTCATGGGCTATAGGCTTAGCGTTTTTTCCATTTTGGGGGGAAAATTATTCTTTGCCTGACCGTTTTTTTATCGCGTTAAACGGCGTCTACACTTGCCCGGGAACTGATATATGCGCAGTACCGGCGTTTTCAAGACACTTTATTTTTGCTCTAAAAAATGACATTTTCATGGGCTATAAGCTTAGTGTTTTTTCCATTTTCGGGGGACAAATATTCTTTGCCTGTTCGTTTATTTATCGCTTTAAACGGCGTCTAGGCATGCCCGGGAACTTATATATGCGGAGTACCGGCGCTTGCAAACACTTTATTTTTCGTCGGAAAAATGATATTTTCATGGGCTATAGGCTTAGTGTTTTTTCCATTTTCGGGGGAAAATTATTCTTTGCCTGATCGTTTATTTATCGCTTTAAACGGCGTCTACGCATTCCCGGGAACTTATATATGCGGAGTACCGGCGCTTTCAAGACACTTTATTTTTCCTCGAAAAAATGATATTTTCATGGGCTATAGGCTTAGTGTTTTTTCCATTTTCGGGGGAAAATTATTCTTTGCCTGTTCGTTTATTTATCGCTTTAAACGGCGTCTAGGCAGCCCGGGAACTTATATATGCGGAGTACCGGCGCTTTCAAACACTTTATTTTTCGTCGAAAAAATGATATTTTCATGGGCTATAGGCTTAGCGTTTTTCCATTTTGGGGGGAAAATTATTCTTTGCCTGACAGTTTTTTTATCGCGTTAAACGGTGTCTACGCATGCCCGGGAACTTATATATGCGGAGTACGGGCGCTTTGCAGACACTTTATTTTTCGTCGAAAAAATTTTCTTTTCATGGGCTATAGGCTTAGTGTTTTTTCCATTTTGGGGGGAAAATTATTCTTTGCCTGGTCGTTTATCTATCGCGTTAAACGGCGTCTACGCATGCCCGGGAACTGATATATGCGCAGTACCGGCGTTTTCAAGACACTTTATTTTTGCTCGAAAAAATGACATTTTCATGGGCTATAGGCTTAGTGTTTTTTCCATTTTCGGGGGAAAATTATTCTTTGCCTGATCGTTTATTTATCGCTTTAAACGGCGTCTACGCATGCCCGGGAACTTATATATGCGGAGTCCCGGCGCTTTCAAGACACTTTATTTTTCGTCGAAAAAATGATATTTTCATGGGCTATAGGCTTAGTGTTTTTTCCATTTTGGGGAGAAAATTATTCTTTGCCTGATCGTTTATCTATCGCGTTAAACGGCGTCTACGCATGCCCGGGAACTGATATATGCACAGTACCGGCGTTTTCAAGACACTTTATTTTTCCTCGAAAAAATTATATTTTCATGGGCTATAGGCTTAGTGTTTTTTCAATTTTGGGGGGAAAATTATTCTTTGCCTGATCGTTTATCTATCGCGTTAAACGGCGTCTACGCATGCCCGGGAACTGATATATGCGCAGTACCGGCGTTTTCAAGACACTTTATTTTTCCTCGAAAAAATGATATTTTCATGGGCTATAGGCTTAGTGTTTTTTCCATTTTCGGGGGAAAATAATTCTTTGCCTGTTCGTTTATTTATCGCTTTAAACGGCCTCTACGCATGCCCGGGAACTTATATATGCGGAGTACCGGCGCTTTCAAGACACTTTATTTTTCGTCGAAAAAATGATATTTTCATGGGCTATAGGCTTAGTGTTTTTTCCATTTTGGGGAGAAAATTATTCTTTGCCTGATCGTTTATTTATCGCGTTAAACGGCGTCTACGCATGCCCGGGAACGGATATATGCGCAGTAACGGCGCGTTGAAGACACTTTATTTTTCGTCGAAAAAATTATATTTTCATGGGCTATAGGCTGAGTGTTTTTTCAATTTTGGGGGGAAAATTATTCTTTGCCTGATCGTTTATCTATCGCGTTAAACGGCGTCTACGCATGCCCGGGAACTGATATATGCGCAGTACCGGCGTTTTCAAGACACTTTATTTTTCCTCGAAAAAATGATATTTTCATGGGCTAGGCTAGTGTTTTTTCCATTTTCGGGGGAAAATTATTCTTTGCCTGATCGTTTATTTATCGCTTTAAACGGCGTCTACGCATGCCCGGGAACTTATATATGCGGAGTACCGGCGCTTTCTAGACACTTTATTTTTCGTCGAAAAAATGATATTTTCATGGGCTATAGGCTTAGTGTTTTTTCAATTTTGGGGGGAAAATTATTCTTTGTCTGATCGTTTATCTATCGCGTTAAACGGCGTCTACGCATGCCCGGGAACTGATTGATATATGCGCAGTACCGGAGTTTTCAAGACACTTTATTTTTCCTCGAAAAAATGATATTTTCATGGGCTATAGGATTAGTGTTTTTTTCCATTTTCGGGGGAAAATTATTCTTTGCCTGTTCGTTTATTTATCGCTTTAAACGGCGTCTAGGCATGCCCGGGAACTTATATATGCGGAGTACCGGCGCTTTCAAACACTTTATTTTTCGTCGAAAAAATGATATTTTCATGGGTATAGGCTTAGTGCTTTTTTCCATTTTCGGGGGAAAATTATTCTTTGCCTGATCGTTTATTTATCGCTTTAAACGGCGTCTACGCATTCCCGGGAACTTATATATGCGGAGTACCGGCGCTTTCAAGACACTTTATTTTTCGTCGAAAAAATGATATTTTCATGGGCTATAGGCTTAGCGTTTTTCCATTTTGGGGGGAAAATTATTCTTGGCCTGACAGTTTTTTTATCGCGTTAAACGGCGTCTACGCATGCCCGGGAACTTATATATGCGGAGTACGGGCGCTTTGCAGACACTTTATTTTTCGTCGAAAAAATTTTCTTTTCATGGGCTATAGGCTTAGTGTTTTTTCCATTTTGGGGGGAAAATTATTCTTTGCCTGATCGTTTATCTATCGCGTTAAACGGCGTCTACGCATGCCCGGGAACTGATATATGCGCAGTACCGGCGTTTTCAAGACACTTTATTTTTGCTCGAAAAAATGATATTTTCATGGGCTATAGGCTTAGTGTTTTTTCCATTTTCGGGGGAAAATTATTCTTTGCCTGTTCGTTTATTTATCGCTTTAAACGGCCTCTACGCATGCCCGGGAACTTATATATGCGGAGTACCGGCGCTTTCAAGACACTTTATTTTTCGTCGAAAAAATGATATTTTCATGGGCTATAGGCTTAGTGTTTTTTCCATTTTGGGGAGAAAATTATTCTTTGCCTGATCGTTTATTTATCGCGTTAAACGGCGTCTACGCATGCCCGGGAACGGATATATGCGCAGTAACGGCGCGTTGAAGACACTTTATTTTTCGTCGAAAAAATTATATTTTCTTGGGCTATAGGCTGAGTGTTCTTTCATTTTTGGGGGGAAAATTGTTCTTTGCCTGATCGTTTATCTATCGCGTTAAACGGCGTCTACGCATGCCCGGGAACTGATATATGCGCAGTACCGGCGTTTTCAAGACACTTTATTTTTCCTCGAAAAAATGATATTTTCATGGGCTATAGGCTTAGTGTTTTTTCCATTTTCGGGGGAAAATTATTCTTTGCCTGATCGTTTATTTATCGCTTTAAACGGCGTCTACGCATGCCCGGGAACTTATATATGCGGAGTACCGGCGCTTTCTAGACACTTTATTTTTCGTCGAAAAAATGATATTTTCATGGGCTATAGGCTTAGTATTTTTTCAAATTTGAGGAGAAAATTATTCTTTGCCTGATTGTTTATTTATCTCGTTAAACGGCGTCTATGCATGCCCGGGAACGGATATATGCGCAGTACCGGCGTTTTCAAGACACTTTATTTTTTGTCGAAAAAATGATATTTTCATGGGCTATAGGCTTAGTGTTTTTTCCATTTTCGGGGGAAAATTATTCTTTGCCTGTTCGTTTATTTATCGCTTTAAACGGCCTCTACGCATGCCCGGGAACTTATATATGCGGAGTACCGGCGCTTTCAAGACACTTTATTTTTCGTCGAAAAAATGATATTTTCATGGGCTATAGGCTTAGTGTTTTTTCCATTTTGGGGAGAAAATTATTCTTTGCCTGATCGTTTATTTATCGCGTTAAACGGCGTCTACGCATGCCCGGGAACGGATATATGCGCAGTAACGGCGCGTTGAAGACACTTTATTTTTCGTCGAAAAAATTATATTTTCATGGGCTATAGGCTGAGTGTTTTTTCAATTTTGGGGGGAAAATTATTCTTTGCCTGATCGTTTATCTATCGCGTTAAACGGCGTCTACGCATGCCCGGGAACTGATATATGCGCAGTACCGGCGTTTTCAAGACACTTTATTTTTCCTCGAAAAAATGATATTTTCATGGGCTATAGGCTTAGTGTTTTTTCCATTTTCGGGGGAAAATTATTCTTTGCCTGATCGTTTATTTATCGCTTTAAACGGCGTCTACGCATGCCCGGGAACTTATATATGCGGAGTACCGGCGCTTTCTAGACACTTTATTTTTCGTCGAAAAAATGATATTTTCATGGGCTATAGGCTTAGTATTTTTTCAAATTTGAGGAGAAAATTATTCTTTGCCTGATTGTTTATTTATCTCGTTAAACGGCGTCTATGCATGCCCGGGAACGGATATATGCGCAGTACCGGCGTTTTCAAGACACTTTATTTTTTGTCGAAAAAATGATATTTTCATGGGCTATAGGCTTAGTGTTTTTTCCATTTTGGGGAGAAAATTATTCTTTGCCTGATCGTTTATCTATCGCTTTAAACGGCGTCTACGCATGCCCGGGAACTTATATATGCGGAGTACCAGCGCTTTCTAGACACTTTATTTTGCGTCGAAAAAATGATATTTTCATGGGCTATAGGCTTAGTGTTTTTTCCATTTTCGGGGGAAAATTATTCTTTGCCTGACCGTTTTTTTATCGCGATAAACGGCGTCTAAACATGCCCGGGAACTAATATATGGGGAGTACGGGCGCTTTGAAGACACTTTATTTTTCGTCGAAAAAATTATATTTTCATGGGCTATAGGCTTAGCGTTTTTTCCATTTTAGGGGGAAAATTATTCTTTGCCTGACCGTTTTTTTATCGCGTTAAACGGCGTCTACACATGCCCGGGAACTGATATATGGGGAGTACGGGCGCTTTGAAGACACTTTATTTTTCGTCGAAAAAATGACATTTTCATGGGCTATAGGCTTAGTATTTTTTCAAATTTGGGGAGAAAATTATTCTTTGCCTGATTGTTTATTTATCGCGTTAAACGGCGTCTATGCATGCCCGGGAACGGATATATGCGCAGTACCGACGCGTTGAAGACACTTTATTTTTTGTCGAAAAAATTATATTTTCATGGGCTATAGGCTTAGCGTTTTTTCCATTTTGGGGGGAAAATTATTCTTTGCCTGACCGTTTTTTTATCGTGTTTAACGGCGTCTACGCATGCCCGGGAACTGATATATGCGCAGTACCGGCGTTTTCAAGACACTTTATTTTTCCTCGGAAAAATGATATTTTCATGGGCTTAGTGTTTTTTCCATTTTGGGGGGAAAATTATTCTTTGCCTGATCGTTTATCTATCGCTTTAAACGGCGTCTACGCACGCCCGGGAACTGATATATGCCCAGTACTAGCGTTTTCAAGACTGATATATGGGGAGTACGGGCGCTTTGAAGACACTTTATTTTTCGTAGAAAAAGTGATATTTTCATGGGCTATAGGCTTAGTGTTTTTTTTTTCATTTTTGGTGGAAAATTGTTCTTTGCCTGATCGTTTTCTATCGCGTTAAGCAGCGTCTACGCATGCCCGGGAACTGATATATGCGCAGTACCGGCGTTTTCAAGACACTTTATTTTTCCTCGAAAATGTGATATTTTCATGGGCTATAGGCGTAGTGTTTTTTTTCCATTTTGAGGAGAAAATTATTCTTTGCCTGATCGTTTATTTATCGCGTTAAACGGCGTCTACGCATGCCCGGGAACTGATATTTGCGGAGTACCGGCGCTTTCATCTCACTTTATTTTTCGTCGAAAAAATTATATTTTCAGGTGCTATAGGCTTACCATTTTTTCGATATTTGGGGGAAAATTATTCTATGCCCAATCGTTTATTTATCGCTTTAAACGGCGTCTACGTATGTCCGGGGACTGACATATGCGGAGAACCGGCACTTTCGAGACACTTTATTTTTCGTCGAAAAAAATATTTTCATGGGCTATATGCTTACTATCTTTTCAATATTTGTGGGAAAATTATTCTGTGCATAATAGTTAATTTATCGCGTTAAACGGCGTCTAAGCATGCCCGGGGGCTGACATATGCGGAGAACCTGCGTTTTCGAGGCACTTCATTTTTCGTCGCAAAAGGATATTTTCGTGGGCGTTTTTCATTTCTTTCGCAAATTTTTTTCTGTGCGCGTTCGGTTAGGTAATGAGTAAGTTATCTTTAGCGCATGCGCGGGTAGTGATATATGCGAAGAACCGGCGCTTTAGAGCGAACCTATTTTACCTTCCTGGAATGAATATTTTCATCGGCTACAGACTTACCTTTTTTCCCTTTCTTCGAGAGAATTATTCTCTTCCTGCTCGTTTATCGGCGTCAGCACGTGCGTGAGCACGTGGAGTGATGCTTATGAGCCGTGCCAGCGTCTTCCATGGAAGTTAGTAGACGTGGCTGCGCCAGTATTTGAACGGGCCGTAGGCTTTATTTTTTTCTCCTGGAAACCGAGATGCGTGCACGAAAGTGCACCACTCCAATCTCGGAGGCCGTGGGTGTTGGCGTCAGAGGCGTGCGTTGTGTCGGTCTCGACCGGCGGCGTCGTGGTGGTCGTTTCCAGTCCGTGGCGTCGTCGGAACCTCGCTGGCTATTCACCGGTGGCGGCGGAGTGAAAACCGAAAGCAGAAATTTAAAATGCTGTTTCGCTGCTTGCTGCTTTGCTAAATGCGTTGACATTTGGGCCTTGTCGTTCTAAGGGCTGAGAAGGCTGAGCACAGAGCTATTGAAAGTGAGATAAATGCAAAAAGTTCTGTAGTTTTTTGCATTCCACTCGACAAACCTAAAAAAATCAGGCACATATTTAAAGGCGTCTATGTTGAGAGCCTTTGTATATTATTTCCTCGACGAGTAAACAGAACGTTGCTAGTTTTTGCGTCGTAGTCGCAATTGTTTTTCGTTTTTGTTCTGCCTCGGTTTATACAGGATGTTTTTTTTTGCATTGAGCAAAGAGTCAGTGCATTCGTCTAGAATTGCTAAGCCAGCATCGACCCTCGTGATACTCTTTAGATATGTTAACCTTACTTCCACTTGTTCTGAATGATATTGTGTTTATAGAGTTGGCTTTACGTAAAAAAGAACAGACCTCTCCTATCATCATACCTTGCTGGTGTAGCAGCGCACTGACTCGGGCACAGTGAAGACACACAAGACACGCAGTCTTCACTGTGTCCGTGTGAGTGCGCCGCTTCACCAGCAAGGTATGGTGATAAATAACCAACTAGCTCAACTTTCCACATTACTGGACCACTCCTATCCCCAACGTATGCTGGGGTCATCTCTTAAAGTGTCCGCCAATCAGCAGATGTTAAAACGCGCATTCCCTGACTGGACAATAAAGGAAATCACTTGTTCTGAGTATTAATCACTATTTCCTTAAGTAAAATTTCTTACGACGTCCATTTTCTTTGAAGGAAAGAGTCAAAATACTGTTTTTGCAGCAGTTGAACATATTTTTCAGCTTAGATACGTTATCATGCGGTAGAAAACAACTTTGCTCAATTTGTTTTACCCGCATCACCAGGTGGAATGAACGATGTATGAAATAGTATAAATGCAGGCATTGATTGGACGCACATTATTTTCGGGAAAAGGAATAGTTCATTTTTAGCCTGCACGTGGAAACTGTTTCATAGTTCTGTGCCGCTATCGGTGTCATTTGCATTCAATTTTTTAGGGGAATGCTACAAAGAAACAGCACCATGCAGTAGACATGTATAAATATTTTTTTAATATGCGCAGAAACATACCTTCGAATGCAATGGAATAACGCGAGAACTTCCAACCGGCATCCTAACCACGTAGGAGCCACAAATTTTTATCTCGCACAGAGCTGCAACTCTCGCGCTGATGCTGTTTTCGGACATATCGCCGATTCTACCCGCAACTACGGTGGCCTCGACCCTCAAGTTCTCTATCCGACGTTCTGGGGCCGCTGTTCACATTGCACCATATTGCGCTTTTGAAGGAGACGTTTCGGAATTTCACGTTATGCTGACTAATGACGACACGCATGCGCAGACCCGTAGAAAGCAGGGTTGCTTTTGCTTGTATTGTCTTGCTTCACTGATCTGCTTGATACGATTCTATGACTGAGACAGGCAAAATAATCAAACAAGAGAACACGAAATCTCAAACTAAGCTGGATTTACTCTAAAAAATAAATCTTTATTCGCATTTAAATGGAGCGCCGATCCTGCCGACAAGAAGCGCCCGCGTTTGGCGATTCTAGGCGAATTTACTGACTCTTTGCTCACTAGAAAAACATCTCTTATAAACCGAGGCACAGCAAAAAAGAAAACAATTTCCTCCGTCTTTACTAGACTAACTTTTAAAAAAATGCCTTAAGAATTAAGTGCACCCTGCTATTCTTTCTCGTAGCAGTGCTGTTACTAATGATGACGTAATGCTAAGAACACAACAGTACGTTAGCACGAATTTCTAATCACTGTTTCTATTTTTTCAGGGGCCGGATCTACGCTTCAATGCTGGGACTCACCGGACGCTCGGGGCTTCCAAGAAGACTTCGTCAACCAATTCTTGTGTTCCTTCATCAGCGTTTTTCTTTTGCTTATTATTTCGTCAGTGACGTCACCATGTTATTGCGCACATGCGCGAGCTTGAAACGCACTGCGCTAAAGCGTTCGCATGTCATCGTACCATCATGTCCACACGGTGTAAAATATATATTTACGCCTATTTGTTTGCTTTATTTTTGAGCATGTACGTTCTAATACATGTAAAACGCAGAAAAGATTTCCTTTGCAAGCGTTGTACCGATCTGAGTGACATTTGTTGCGTTGTGGAGAGTTGAATTGTAGCAACTGTGGGAAGCAGGACTTTCATTTAGAACACTGAATTTCCTGCAAAAATATCTCAAACATCAGTAAGCTTCACACAGGTTTTCTATTTGTTTGAGGCAAGAAGTTGTCAAATCCATGACTCAAATAAAAGATGTCTCATTTCTGTAAACTGCGGCTTTTAGAGTATATAAACCCGACAAATCTCGCCCATCTAAAACTTTTGTGAATTTGTTCTAATGCTCAATAGCGTTCTGTAAAAAAAATAGCGGCATCAATAAAAAAAATGTTCCCACGGTGAGTGGATTTGAAAATTTTTTTACAAACCCCTCTAAATTTGGTGCAGTAGTTGCCGAGCACAATGACTCCCTAGTCACGTGTATTACGATAGGAGCTCCTGAGTTAAACCGTCCTTTACCTTTTCATTCTGTTTTAGTGTTGAATGTTGAAATCAAATAAATAATTACCTCGGAGGTAAAGCTACTGCTTAAAAGGAATCTTTAGCTTCAGGGCTATATATATATATATATATATATATATATATATATATATATACAGAAGGGGGGGCGAAGCCCAAGCGAAAGTAATTTTCTTTGTTAAACTGATGTTTCCGCCGTGGCCTTCGGAGTAAACATATTTTTATTTGTGCGTCATACTTCCAGATCCTGCTCCTGTGATACTTTACCTTCGAATATATTGTTACGTTGCAGAAGTCACACATAAAGATGTATTCAGAATATTTACAAGAGAGACAACGATGCATAAAGAAGATAGTTGTCGAGACCGATTTCACCGCTACACGTCAAATGGTTTTCTGACTGGCGCCCCTCTTGTTTGCGCCGTAACATAATCCCCGCCTGTAAAGGCGCCGTCTCGGCATTAACTATAAGGGAGGTGAAATCGCGACAAGGTAAGCCTTCAGCCGGGACACATGCACAACTTCCGTGGGGGGACACGCGGAGCGATCTCGTAGTTCACATCGCCAAGCTCTGACGCATTATCGTGTTATCAGTAATCAGCACGGCAACAGCTTTTCATACTAACACGGCGACATGGTGTCTATAGGAGGACTACGGAGGCAAGAGAAATTGAACGTCCCGATGTCGGCTGTCGTACCGGATCCTCTTCGCGGCCTGAGACTCAGTGATCCGGAAGTCTGCTTTCTGGCATGCCATGTGATGCCGGGCGAAGATGTGTTGAGCATATTCAGTTAGTGTTCGTCGAGTAAGGAAGGAATGTGTCAAAGGGCAAAGAAAGGTTGCGGCCGAACAGAAGGTAAAAGGGGGAAAAGCCAGCGGTCTCCTGACGGGACTAATTGTAGGCGAAGGTCACGAAGAGTAGCGTGATGTCCCAATCACTGTGGTCGTCAGAAACGTACATAGGATTTCTGTCAGCGTGTGATTGAGCCGGTCCGTCAGTCGGTTTGCGGTTTGTTGGCGGTGGAAATCTTGTGCTCGGCAGAACAGGAGCGAAGTAGATCTTCAGCTACTCGGGACATGAAGGTGCGGCCGCGATCAGTGGAGAGCTGCTGTGGTGCCCCGTGGTGGAGGATAATGTCATGTAAAAGGAAATCGATCGCCTCATTTCCACAGCTTGTGCGCAAAGCTCGCGTGATCGCGTACCGGGTCGCGTAATCAGTCGCGACAAGGACCCACTTATTGCCAGACTTCGATGTTGGAAAAGGGCCGATAAGATCGAGACCGACGCGAAAAAAATGGTTCTGAGGACACATCCACGGAGTAAAAGCTTCCAGCGGGGAGCACAGCAAGTTTTCTGTGGTGCTGACAGAGCCCACAGGCTGCAACGTACAGGCCTGGCCTGTAGAAGCGGCGCCATACACGGTCGTAGGTACGCGAAGCGCCGAGGTGGTCTGGAGTAGGGGCGTCATGCAACTGCTCAAGAACTGATGTCCGGAAATGGCGTAGTAGGAGGAGTAAAAATTCTGGTCTTTCAGGGCGTAAGCTGCGACGGTAGACAACGCCACCGCGGAGCATGAACATGTGCAATGTGGGCTGTGAATGTCCAAAATTGAGACGATCGATGAGAACACGTAAGTAGTCATCTCTTTCTTCAGTGCGGATGTCGTGCAGATCAAAAATGGCCAGGACGCAAGAGCCGATCCGTGTCATGCGCATCATATTCATGGCGGTCAAAAGCATGAAGGGAGAGGCAGTCGGCGTCCTTGTGCAAATGGCCTGGTTTGTACAAAACAGCAAATGAATATTCTTGGAACCGTAACGCCCATCTACCCAATCGTCCAGTGGGGTCTATGTGAGGAGAGCCAACACAAAGCGTGGAGATCGGTAACCACGGAAAGCGTGCGGCCGTACAAGTAGAAGCGGAATTTGGCAACTGCCTAAACTAACGCCGGGCACTCTCGTTCGGTAATTGAAAAATTCCTCTCGGCGGGTGGCCGGAGGCGGCTGGCGTACGCAATTACGCGCTCTGCGTTACGCTGCCACTGCAGCCCCTATTCTATGGCCGCTGGTATCTGTGTGAAGTTCAGTGGCGGCAGATGGATCATAATGAGCCAGCAATGGGGAACCAACGAGGGCGGAGGAGGCTTTGGTATGAGCAAGGCCCCTGTGAAAGCAACGTCCTTCTTAATTATGTCGGTGAGTGGGCAAACGGTTTCGGCGAAATTATCGATAAAACGACAGAAACACGAGCATTGCCCAACAAAGCTTCTTACGTCTGTGGCGGAAGATTAAACAGGAAAGTTCTAGACTTCGCGAATCATGTCAGGTACGGGTTGAACGCCAG